>NC_091791.1:86558750-89030000 GCF_041296235.1 Equus asinus
ACCCTCTCTGAATTGGGCCGGCCTCGGTGGAAGTCAGAGGACTGGTGGCAGAGTGCAGGCAGACTCCCAAGGCAGCTCCCCAGCGCCAGCTTTCCTTACTAGTCTCCCCCGCCACCGAGCCACACCTCTGCCTGCCACCCCCATCCCTCCTCGCCACACTCACCCCCGGCCGTTTCCACACAAAGGGGATCTGGGGCCTCTCACTGTAGAAGAGAGAGGAGCTGTTGGCTGGGAAGTCTGCATCCTCAAACAGGGTGCCCTTCTGCAGGCTCTCCTGCCTTAGCTGCTCGAAGCTCTGGCCTGAGGAATGAGTGATACGGGCGTCCTTGGGAGTCGGGTGCTCCTGGGGCCCTGGGGCCGGATGGAGGTAAGGCATAGCTGCTCCCTGGCCACCCAGCTGGCTCAGGTTGGCGATGGATGGGAAGAAGTGAGATGTGTGTGCCAGTCAAGAAGGAACCAGCTCAGGGGCACCTGGGCTGAGTGGCCCTTGCTCCCTACCTGTTTGCCTGGGAACCTCCCTGTTAGAATGAAATGGGGCACGCCCTGATGGCAAATTGTAGGGAGAGCCCTGGGCCCTGCCAGGAGCTCCTGCAGACTCAGAGAGAGCTGTGAGGCTGGGCCAATTCCGGGCAGAGGCAGCAGCCTCTGCTTAATGCACTGGGGGAGTCCCAGTGGGAGAGAGAGGATTGCTTTCTGGGGAAAGACAGCACGATAGCAAACTGGTCCAGGAGGTGGCGGCAGCGCTTGTTTTGCTGTGGGGAGAGAGCACTGTGTGATCTTAAATCAGAGAATTGCAGAGTTTTGCATCCAGCTGGAGCTTGGTGACTCTGATCCTTGGCATGAGCGAACACACAGAGAACATTCAATTCTTCTCCAGGGCCCACATGCCTCTCTTCTCCAACATTCCTGACAGCTGGTCTTGGGAAACATTTGCAAAAACAGACATCACATTAATAAAATTTCTTGCCCTGTAAAACTCTGCAAAGAGGGTACCACATTTGAGAAGAAATGAAGTCCAGAAAATGGAAGCATTTTTTAAAACTGACAGCCACTGCGGGAAGCCCCTGGTTTTCTAAGCACTTTATGATGATTTCTTTGTGATTCTCTAACTAGCCAATGTTGGCTTTTGGAGTCAAGGGGTCTTGAGTTAATGGGTGCAGTTAAAAGCTTGTGATGTGAGTTTTTACATGACCTCCCAGTTCCCGGAAAAGTTCACTTAGTTCCACGCACTTTCTGTCCAGTGGATCTCGTGTATTGTTTTACAGAGAATGTGCAGACATCAGAGTCGGAGACATCCGGGTTGAACGCCCAGGTTTGCAGGGGGTGACCCTGGGTGGGGCCCGTCTGAGCCTGTTTTTGCAGTGCAAGTCAGGACAATGGGGCCTCCCAGGCTGCCATGGGGTTCTGGGAAAAACCAGCCTGTAGAGTCTGGCACGTGCAGTCAAGAGCTCCTGAGTCCTCCCATCCCTGTCCTGTCTGTCCCCTGTCCTGTCTGTCCAGTGCCCTTCTGAGGCTCATTTCCTGCCACTTATAAAGGCTCTCTTGTTATGTCTGTCCACACAATAAAGGATTCTGGAATGATTCTCTGCTAGAAATAGTGGAGCTGCCAGCATCCTGTGTCCCACTGCCCCGTCAGAAAGCTATGGAGACAGGTGGGACAATGTGAGGGCCATCCATCTCAGGTGACACTTGGGTCAGGGAAATGCCCACCAGCCCAGATTTCTGTGAATTTCTCCCTCAAACGCTCAAGCAACTGGGAAGTGAAATTCAACATTGTTGAGAGTCGTAAAGGGTTTACTTAATGCTGGACCCTCTCCAAGCTCCAGAAATTACTGTCCTTATTCCGTGCCCATCACAAACACCTCTCCGGACAGGAGTCCTGTCCTTCTACCTTGGTCTCTCCTTTGGACCGGAAGAATCAGTCTTTTTATTTAAAGTCTATTTTGGTCACTAGGTAATCAGAGAACTGCACTGTCATTTGTGACTAAAGCAAAAATGCCTCCAAGTTGGAAATACACTAAAAGTGTTCAGCAATTCTTTAGCCAACTGGCGTGCATCTTGCCTCCCTGCTCTCCAGGATTGTTGTCCAGTGCGGGAGACCAGGACTGCTGCTGGGTCCTGCCTGAGCGTGCCTGTCTGTCCCTGCAAAGGTCTGCAGGAAGGATGCTGTGCTCAGGTGGCACCACCTGTCAGCCTTCACGATCCCCTCTAAGTCCAGTCCCTTGGGAAGTGCCATGACCCCAGGGCAGGGCCCAGGGCGCTCTGTGCTGACCTTTCCTGCAGACCTTTTTGCCCTGGACTCAGGGCTGATCCTAGCGCCTCCATGCCCGACCCCAGCTCACCCCGGGGGAAGTAGAGGCCAGACACACATTTGCAGGATGCACGCTGAACCAAGGCCTCAGAAAAGCAGATACCATTCTTGAGGCTCTCAGTTTAATTTTCCAAACCTTTGCTTCTTCTCAAGATGCAAGATGGTTAGAGGAACTTCAGCCCACTGTTTGGAGGCCTGGCAGCCCCTCACACACGCTGGGAGACACTCTGAACACCTCAGAGTGCAAGGCCCATGAGTTTGCTCACAGGAACAGGGTGCACTTCTTGTCATAAGCCCTGCCTGCTTGTCACCAGCCTAGAGGCATGGGTGACTTTGAGCCCTGCGAGTCCCACAGGGACCATTCATCATTTTAGCTGTAATTTCCTCCCCCTAGCCTAATAACCCACTAAAGTGAATTCTGAATTAATTGAGGCTTCCAGTCCTTTCTCTCTCTCTCCTCTGTACCCTTGCACCCACAGCGGAAACACTCTGTTTCTTTAGAGTACGGGCCTGAGCAGGCCTGGGAGTGCTTGCCCGGCAGGGCAGGGAGATGCGAGGCTCTTGCCTGGGTGGGTCTGTGATGCCTCAGGGCAAAACCCAAGAATAAATTCTCTCAATCTTCATCTGGTGTAGTGACTTTGTCCCAGGACTCAAGCGGGCTCGGACATTATGGCAGAGCAGACTCATCACCAGGTTTCGGCAGGTGTGCGAAACAGCCGTGACCCTCTCACGCGAAGGGTTCTGTTTTCTGCGCCTGCGCAAGGCGGATAATGCGCCTGCGCCAAGGCGGCGGATGATGGTTGTGCCCACCGCCTGCTGTGTGGAGAATGGGTTAGCAGGTGGAGGAAGATACCCGGGAAGGTGAGTCAGGAGGCCTGCGCAGGTGGTGAGAGGGCCCCGGGTGGTAGAAGAGAGGCGAGAAGAGAGGAAGCTCTTAGGAGAATTACTGCCGGGGCTTCCTGTTGGGGCGCTAGGATGTGGCTTTCTGCTCAGACCTGAACAAATGAACGGATGAGGTGCAACCTGGAAGAAAAGTTCAACATTTTAAATATGTTGGGATGAAAATCCCCTCCTCATTGCTGGTGGGAGTGTAAACTAGTATCACCTTTTTGGAGAGCAGTTTATTAATATCCATCAAAATTACAAAAGCACAGACTCTCTCACCCAGTCATTTCCTTCTAGTAACATCCTGCAGATAAACCTGCACCCAGGAAAAGTGAAAGATGTACATGCCTATTCATTTCATGGCACCATTGTTTACTTTGGAAAAAAAGGTGAAAAGCACTCAGTGCCCACTGTTAGGGAGAATGATCAAAAAATTACAGCACATCTGGGGCCGGCCAGTGGGGCAGCGGTTAAGTGCGCAGGTTCCGCTTCTCCGTGGCCCGGGTTCGCCTGTTTGGATCCCAGGTGGGGACATGGCACCACTTGGCACGCCATGCTGTGGTAGGCATCCCACATGTAAAGGGCATGGATGTTAGCTTAGGGCCAGTCTTCCTCAGCAAAAAGAGGGGGATTGGCAATAGTTAGCTCAGGGCTAATCTTCCCCCCCAAAAAATATACATATATAGCACAGCTAATTATGGAATGGAATAGCATGCAGGCACAGAACAGGAGGAGGAAACGCTAGACAAGGACATGGGAGGGCCCTGGGGCCCTGGAGTATCCTGTTCGATTGAAAGGTCAAGGTGCAGCGTGGTGTGCAGAGTATGCTATCATTTATGGAGAAAGGGGAAAAAATTGTATTTATAGCTGCATAAGAATCTTGGAAACTCCACAAGGAGTAGTAAGAAGGTTCCCTCTTCTGGGGGTGGATGGAGTCTATGAGGGACAGAGGTGGTGGGGAGACATCTCTATATGCCTTTTTATACTTTCTTCCTTGTAACCCTAAAGGCTTACCTGGTTGGATTTCTTTTTACGTTTGAGATGCCCGTGAAAGGGTGACGTCAAGCGTGTGGTCAGACAGTGGGACAGAGACGCAGAAAGGAGGCCTGGCCCATTGGATGCCCTGTCCTCCTCTCTGAGGTTCTGAGTCCCTCTGGATCCTGGGAAGGTTCATTCCCTCAGTGTGGCTCTCCTAACCGCCTCCCTCATACCTGACCTCTGTGTCCCAGTGTCACTCACGGTGTGTTCGAAGGGGCTCTGCACCCTCAGGGGTGAGAAATGACAGCTTCTGCAGAAGGTAGTGGGGACAGGGGGGCTCCAAATTCACACACTGCATCTCATGTGTGCAGAAATGGAATCCCCTCTCTTCTGGTACCTTCTTCCCTGTGGCCCCTGAGCCCTCAGACTGCCCAGAGCGTAGGTTATCCTGTCCCCTTTGCAGAGTGTTCAGTCCAGTTGCATAAGTTTTCGGTTTTAAGTATTATTGTCTCAGTCACTCCCAAGGCCAAAGCTGAATCCTCTTAGGGTGAACACCATCTTCAGTGTCTCTGCCACTTCCCCTTTCTCCATGGTAGCACATGGGCTCAGGCCTCTGGCCAGCCAGCCCCGCTCCACAGTAGCTGCAATCCTCCTGTGGTGCCAGGACCAGACCAGAGGTCCCCAAGTCTCCTGGCCTCTCCAGGATTGGGCTCCTCTCTCCGGCCCTAGAGGGCTTTCTTTCTAAGGTGGTGATGGCCCTTGTGTTATAAACTGTTATTGGTAATTTGGTAATTACCCTTGGTAATTTGCTTTATGATTAACTCTCCAGTTGCTCCTCCAAGCTTTGATCTGGACTTTTAAAAAGCCCATTTTGTGGGTTCTGAGGAGATGCTGTGCCCTCTCTTGAAGGGCCAACCTTCCAAAGTCTCACCATCGATGTTTAAAAGTCCAGCTTGAAGCTCAAAGTGAGCAAGGCCGTCTTCGTTCTGGGTGGGCTCTGCCTCCCTCTCCCTGTGTTTCACCCCCAGGAAGCTGGTGTCCTTGCAGAGGAGGTTCGGGAGTGGTGCCCTAGTGCCACCCCATTTCCTGGAAGGGGAGAGCTGGTGTTCCATCCACCACCTCCCAAGTTCACGTGGGCACCTGGGTACCAGGTGAGACCTCCTCTCCTTCCCCTGGGGCCTGTCCTTCCCTGGGGCACCCCGTGTTCCACCATCCCGCTGTCCACTCCTCCTCCCCGAGGGGAGCCCAGCTTCTCGTTGGTGGGAATGAGCTGTGCATAAGCACCACATCGGGGTGAGAGGTCTTCTCCAGGCACCCAGCCCAAATCTGCCCCTGCCCCCTACCAAGTCTTTGGCCTTAGTTGTCTGACCCCAGAGAGACTCCAACTTGGAGACACATGGACTCATGGACTACCTGCTGGTTCCCTTCCCATTTCCCAGGGCTGCTTAGGGTGCCCACGGCTTCTCTCATCCCCAGGCTTTTTTCCTGGCTTGACTGTGAAATATAGTTTCTTCCAAGGCCTAATCTCCCCAAATAAACTCTAGGCCACTGCCCTTCTGGCCTGTGGTCACACTGTTGGAATTGCTTTTGCATCCCTGAGAAGGGGTTTCACCCTTTAAAAACTCAGCGTGGAAGGCAGATAAATATCCCGGCTTCCCTCTGCTGACCCTGTGACACTTCTCTCCCTGCAGTGTCACCTCATGCCAGGATGACTCTGCTGTCTCGTCCTCGTTAGGGGCAGTGGTGGATGCTGTGCACAGCTCCCTCCGGGTCTCTCTGACACTCAGTTGCCTGCCCGGCCCAGCTGGGCTCTCATCTCTGCAGCCTCTGCTGCGCCATCTCCTGCCTGCTCCGGGAAATGCCCTGGGAGAAAGGGCAACTCTTAATTCTCAGCCCCCACCTTCCTCTATGGTGGAAATTGTCATGTTTGGGCCGCCCGGCATGATCTGAACCTTGTTCTTCCAACTAGAGAGTTTCCCATTTTGTATGTCCATTACCCAGGGTTGGAAGCAGGACTCGTTCCCCATCTTCCTGGCTGCCCCGGCAACACGACTGTGGCTCTGCTCCTCAGGTGCCCTCATGCAAGACTGATTCAGAGCGAGTGATGTGGAGAAGCGGGAGACAAGGAACTCATTTTGTGCGTCGTGTGTGCAAAGTGATGGTGGAGGCGTTATGTGGTGGAGGTCCTTATGGCAAGCTTCTGGGGTCCCCTCATTGGTATCCTGTGTGAGCTCTAGCATGCCGGCTGAGGAACAAGGTCTTTGCCATCGGCAGTGACAATGGCGTTTCTCTAAAGCAGCCTCATGAGGGGTCAAGTATCATTTCTGGCTTTGTTCTTTCTGAGCCTGGATCTCTGGCTCCCCTTGAAACTGTCAGGTCCCTAATATCCTTTAGAAAATGGTTTTTCTGCTTAATCTAGCAACTGTTGTTTGTGACTAGACATCCTGACTTGCATGCTGCTCTGTCCCCTCCTGGAGCTGTGGGAACTCTTGGTTGATTTCCATGTGATATATAGAGGCTGAGGGACATGGAAACTGGGTGGGCTCGCAGGGCCCCCTCCGCCGGAGCAGCCTGCTGCTATTCTTGTCTAGGTCCCCTGCGCTCACGTGGGCTGCCCTGGGTAGCTGTCTCCCCTACAGATGCCAACAGGACCTGGAGCACAAGGCACTCTGTTGTCAGCGTCCCCTGCAAACACCTGGAGTTTGTCTATTGCTCTCCCTCTACAGGTTCGAGCAAGAGGATTAAGCGTGTGTGTCGGGGGTGAGGGGCGGTGGGCAATGACCCCACACATGGAACTGTGATCCTCATCTTCAGCTTTTCCCAACTCCCCCTGCCCTCGCCCCATCACCACAAGCGTTTCCAATTTCATACATTCCTTCCCTCTGACTTTTGGATTTATAGAGGGCACTCAGTAACCTTCTTATGCTAGATTTGGCTTTAGACATGTAAAATATCAGTTTAGGAGATTTGGAGAAAATTCTTTTTCTCTCAACCAGTTCAGTGGATTTGCCTTCGGACTGTTACCTCACCGTGGACTTAAAAATCTATTTTGAAACTCAGTTCTGAACCCTTGGTTGGGTTCTGTCCTTCTAAAGTGATTACAAACATGGCCACAGATTCTTTGCAGCCACTCCAGTGGGAGGGGAGTCGTTTTCCCCTCTAAGTCTGGGCTGGCCTGGGAGTTGTTTGGATCAGGACAGTGCTGAAGAAGGGAGATGTCTGAGTCCCTGGCTCAGCTCTGGACACCTCGGAACTTCTGCTCTCGCCCTGAGAACCCTTCCGGCACTGTGTCCACAAGCCCTGACTGCCATTCTGCTGGGAGAGGGACCACAGGGAGAGAGGCACCAGTCACCTCGGCTGTCAGGAGCCATCCAGCCCAGGCCCAGACATCTGGGCAAGCTCAGGTGGAACCATGCAGCCCCCCCAGAACAGGACAGTCATCTGAGCCTGACGTCAAATGCCAACCACAGACTGGTGAGAAACAACCTGCTGTTGTTTAAAGCCCTTAAGTTGGAGGTGGTTTGTTATGTAGCAAAAGCTGACACACCTCCCATGAAACAGTGAATATCTTGGAATTAAGGTGGCAGAGGGGATGGGTAATCTTGAGACGGTTAGGAACTAAGCGTGACTGGGTGTAAAAATATACCAGCTTAGGATTCAGTGTCTAAAAATATCCCTGATCCATATCATTTTCTAAATCAAATTATATTTGGCCTGAGTGGCCAGTCTCCAGGACTGATGAAAGATGTAAGTTCAGTTAGCTTCTGGAAGGGCTCTGCCCCTACCTAGGGTTGTACAAGCATTCCAAAGATGGACCCCCGAGGAGAGGGCGGTCGTTGGCATCCATGAGGCCTTCTTGCTTTGATGAGAAAGCAGCACGGGAAAGCTGGAGAGGCTCTCGCAACCCGTGGAATCCATTCCAATGGCTTTGTGAGGGTGTCAATTGCCCGGGACCCAATTCCTGCATTGAGTCTCCTGTCCCTGCTGTTAGTCCAGCCCACTTCTCCCCTGGATTGCCCAAAGGAAACATGGGTTGGAAGGGGTCTGGGGGACTCCCTCCTTCCTTTCTAGAGATGCTGTAGGGGGTTTGCTCTGAGTCGGAAGGATCCTTCCACCCCAAGTCCAAGCAGGACCATGACAAGCACACTCTGATACACCAGAAGGAATATCCAGGCAGAACGTTAACTGTCCTGGATCTTCCCAAATCCAGAAGGCTTCATGATTACTCAGCCTGTCCCAGGGTCCTGGAAGGAGAGCCCAGCTGAGCTTTGAGGAGGGCTTTAGATTTACTGTAAAATCAAGCAAGACCCTTGGACCCCGATTTTATTTGGGACTCATACATCTAGGGAGATTGGAGTAAGGGGGACCTGAGGCTCCAGGAACCCCTTGGGCAGGGGCCTTTGCTGACAAGTCACATGGCTTTGGGCATGAATGATGCAGAGTGGGAAATACCTTGGAGCATCTTCCATCACGTAGGGGAAAGGACAGTCACAGGGAGCCACTGGAGGTGGTCTGCATGCCTGCCCTAGGGGCACCAGTCTCCAAATCCCCATCCACCCAGGATTTGTTTCTGCCCACTCAGCGGGCTCTAAGGAAGTCCGTTCTGTGAGAATCCTGCAGGTAAGATTCTCTGATTGTCATTCACAATCCTACTGGTTAAGCTGGATCAGGGATGACTAACTAGCAATGCTGGTAGGACTGTATATGGCCCCTACTCATTTTTCTAGGAAAAGAGTCCATATTTTTCACCAGATTCCTAAATGAGCTATTTTTCCCTTGAGCTAAAAAACTGCTTATCTCCAGTTTGGTTTCTAGTTCTAACATTTTTGTACTTTTTGATATTCGGTTACACAAAAGATAATCAGAACAGAGAAGATACTTTCTCTTCACATCTATCTTCGTGTTATCAACAATATTATCGTATGCTTGGTTATTTACTATTTTTGATTCCAGGGAACATTGATGAAGTCATTGGCTGCCCCCAGCAGTGGATTGATTCTCTGTGCCATCAGGCAACTGAGGGACTTTTCTTGTAGAGAAACCACATATGGAATCAAACGTACAGTTGCGATCTTCATCTGATTAAATTTGTCAAAATCTCCTGTCAGGCTCCATGACCCATGGCTTTTATAGTAGCCAAGGAGGCTAGTGAAGTGAGCAATGGTAGGAATTTCCCACCATGCATCTCTCCAGGGTTTGACGAGATTGCTAACCTCCCCAGTCTCCCCCTTGGGTGTTGTGTTGCCTGGGGTTTACGCTGAGGGAAGGGGCAGTGCCAAGAACTTCTATTTGGTCCCTTTCCCCTAATAATCTTCACTCCTTGGTTCAGGAAACCAAAATGGGAACTCCAGCAGCTGCTAACTATATCTATTCCCGTTATATATTCTGGAACCAGGGAAATAAGGACAGGATGGGTCCCTGGTCCCAGTGAACAAACTAAAATGTGGGCCAAAGCTCCTTCTATCCCCAGACCTCCAAAAGCTCCCACTCCAGCCAATGTGGCATGCAGCCCTTCTGATCTTTAGAAATCAGCATATGTTCCACACCAGTATATAAAAGTCCCCAGAAAATGCATTTCCCTTTTACCAGGGTATGGTCACACTGGTAAGTGACTGCCACTTTGGGAACATTGGGGAGAGCTGAGGAGGAGAAGCATGGCGTACATCTCAGACAGGTCATTTCCCAAAGGGCTCCAGTCTCCCCCTCAGTCTAGGGGCTTAGAGTCCAACACCTGATTAGAGCCTGGTACCCAGGGAAGAGACCATGACTCCTCACTGTAGCAACTACTGTATCTGGATTTTTCTTGAAGGCTGCCCAACAATTTCATTTCTAGGCACATATGATCATTATCCATCACTACATATTGCCGTGGGTCACATTCTCTAATTACCGTTCTGTCCTTGTGGCTTACTGTGTGAATCACACATACCTTGTCTCTGCTTGTTGAGCCGTCTGTTCCTCCAGCCTTCATGATCCCCTGCCATCATCTCCTGCAGCGAAGGACAGTGCCCCCACTGAGCTCATCAAGGATGCTAGTGCCTCCTACAACAATGCCTTTTTGAATTCTTTCATGAAGGCTGTGAACTCTTCTCCCTCAAGCATGATTAGGGATGACTAAGCAGGTTGAATATCATTCATAGATCTGTGCCAACATTCCCATTTCCTGATGCCTCCTGACTCCTTCCTGCCCTCCTCAACAGTGTACCAGGGATATGCCAGGATTTTGACCATTTGGACCCAATGTAGGGTCCAGAACATCAACACCACTTGCAGGTGGTCAAGGCAATATTTTAAATCCCAAATACTGAGTGAGGACGTTCATGTCAAGGAAATTAGTCTGGTCAAGACCTTCATCTTATCCCTTTGGTCCACCACTCTTAGAACTCATTCCCACCCACGCTGCCCAGGCTTTGCCAGCACAGATTGGCACGGTCCTGTAAGCTTTCGGTGTAGTCTCTCTCTTCCAGGAAGGTCCTTGGAGCTTTCTATTCTGGCTATTTTTAAATCTGTATGTAAACCTACCTCTATTTGGGGCTCCTGCCAGAACAGATCAGCAAAGTCAAGCAATTCTTTCATTGTCTAGAAGACCTGCTCCCTGAGTGAGGGGTGAACCTGGAGGGACAAACAGAAGTTATACAGCAAGCTAGCAACGGATTACAGAAAAAGCAAGAAAAATAATTTCAGAGCAGTAGATGTATGTACATTACCTTAATTACAGTGATGGTTTAGGGGTCCGTACATATCTCAAGACTCATGAAATTATACACTTTAAATCTACAGAGTTTTTTCTTACATAATTATACTTCAAAAAGCTGTAAAAAAAATTTAAAGACTAACACATTTTGGAATCCGAGCATTCTGTACTTATCAATAAGAAGTACTAAATAAACAACTCATTTTAAAAAAACACTACCAAGTCATATCCAGCAATTCTGGTTGGTCAGGAGAGTTGAACGCGGTAGAATACATTAACTAAGGTTCTTGAATTATAGGAAGCTAGACTTTATATAGTGAAGTCATATTTATTGTCCAATTTCCTTCTTGACATTTCCTTTTTTTATTAGTTTATACCTTGTGACCCCCTTCACCTATTTCACCCACCCTCCCAAACCCCTATATCCCACCTATGGCAACTACCAATATATTTCTGTATCTATGAGCTCAGTTTTTGTTTTTCACTTTTTTTAGTTTCCACCTACATGTGAGATCATGTGGTTTTTGTTTTTCTCTTTCTGACTTATTTCAATTAGCATAATGCCCTCAAAATCCATCTATCTTGTCGTTAATAGCAAGATTTCCTTCTTTTTAATGGCTGAATAATATTCCCTGTGGGGTGAATATATATTACACCATGTTTTCTTTATCTGTTCATCCACAGATGAACACTTAGGTTGTTTCCATGTCTTGGCTGTTGTGAATAATACTGCAGTGAACGTGGGGGTGCAGATATTTTTTCACGTTAGAGTTTTTGTTTCCTTTGGCTAAATACCCAGAGAAGAATTACTGGATCATATGGTAGTTCTATTTTTAATTTTTTGAGGAACCTCCATACTGTTTTCCATAGTGGCTGCACCAATTTACATTCTCACAAACAGTGCACATGGGTTCCCTTTTCTCCACATTCTCACCAACACTCGTTATCTCTTGTCTTTTTGATGATAGCCATTCTAACAGGTGTGAGGTGATATCTCATTGTGATTTTGATTTGCATTTCCCGGATGATCAGTGATGTTTAGCACCTGTTCATGTACCTGTTGGCCATTGTACATATTCTTTGGAAAAATGTCTATTCAGATCCTCTGCCCATTTTTAAATCAGATTGTTTTTATGTTATTGAGTTGCATGAGTTTTTATACATTTTGGATATTAAGCCCCTATCAGATACGTAGTTTGCAAATATTTTCTTACATTTGGTACATTGCCTTTTCATTTTATTGATGGTTTCCTTTGCTGTACAGAAGCTTTTTAGTTTGAAATAGTCCCACTTGTTTATTTTTGCTTTTGTTGCCTTTGCTTTTGTTGTCAAATTCAAAAAATCAGTGCCAAGACTGATGTCAAGGAGCTTACCATCTATGTTTTCTTCTAGGACTTTTATGGTTTCAGGGTCTTATGTTCAAGTCTTTAATCCATTTTGGGTTCATTTTTGTGTATGGTGTAAAATAGGAGTCCAATTTCTTTCTTTTGCAAGTGGTTGTCCAGTTTTCCCAGCACCATTTGTTGAAGAGACTGTCCTTTCTCCATTGTATAGTCTTGGCTCTTTAGTTGTAAATTAATTGACTGTATATGTGTAGATTTATTTCTGGGCTCTCTATTCTGTTCCATTGATGTATGTGCCTGTTTTTATGCCAATACCATACTGTTTTGATTACTATAGCTTTGTAATATAGCTTAGAAGCAAGAAATGCGATGCCTCCAGCTTTATTCTTCTTTCTCAAGATTGCTTTGGCTATTCAGGGACCTTTGTGCTTCCATACAAATTTTAGGATTGTTTATTCTACTTCTGTGGAAAATGCCGTTGGAATTCTGATAGGGATTACACTGAGTCTGTAATTGCTTTGGGTAATAGGGACATTTTAACAATATCAATTCTTTGAATTCATGAGCATGAGATCTCTTTCCATTTATTTTTGTCGTCTTCAATTCCTTTCATAAGTGACTTACAGCTTTCAGTGTACAGGTCTTTCACCTCCTTGGTTAGATTTATTCTTAGGTATTTTATTCTTTTTGATGCAATTATAAATGGAATTGTTTTCTTAATTTCTCTTTTTGATAGTTTGTTTTTAGTGCATAGAAACACAACAGATTATAGATATTGATTTTGTATCCTGAAACGGTCCTGAATTTTACTAGTTCTAACAGGTTGTTTGTGGAGTCTTTGGGGTCTCTATATATAGTATCATGTCATCTGCAAATAGTGACAGTTTTACTTCTTCCTTTGTGATTTCTTTTCTTGCCTAATTGCTCAGGCTAAGACTTCCAATATTATGTTGAATAAAAATGGTGAGAATGGGCATCCTTGTCTTATTTCTGATCTTAGAGTAAAAGCTTTCAGCTTTTCCTCAGAATATGATGTTAGCTGTGGGCTTGTCATATGTGGGCTTGATTATGTTGAGGTTCTTTCCCTGTATGACCACTTGGTAGAGAAGATTTATCATATAGGGATGTTGGATTTTGTCAAATGCTTTTTCTGCCTCTGTTGGGATGATCATATGATTTTTATCCTTCATTTCATTAAAGTAGTGCATTACGTTGATTGATTTGCAGATGTTGAGCCATCCTTCATACCTGGAAGAAATCCCGCTTGATTATGGTGTATGACCCTTTTCATGTGTTGTTGAATTTGGTTTGGTAATATTCTGTTGAGGATTTTTTGCAGCTATGTTCACCAGGATCCTTCTTGACATTCTTAAACTCTAAATTTAAAATGTCATCTCAACAAAAAATCACAGTTAAATGCAAATATATTCTGAAAGTCAGAAAGTCCTTAGAAGTAATTTACAATAAGACATAACAATTGAAAGGAAGAAAGATTCTAATGAACTTACTTTTCTTAAGAATTTTAGCTCTTCAGAAGAATTCTCATTAAGATAAATTTAAAAGGCAAGCTTTAGGATAAAATTAAGAACTTTTTTGGGCAATATATTTCAGTGTAACTGAAACTCATGTAATTTATGTGCAAGATAGTAAGGAATAATAAGCAGCCATTAAAATCATGTTTTCAAAAACATTTAATGACATAGATTAAGTGCTCCTATTAAGTGAAAAGGTAAGTGGGAATGTAGGATGACTGCACCTAATTTAGATGAAAGTGTACAGATATATTGAGTGATAGTTTTAAAATTTTCTAAACTGTTTTATTGTCATTATAATCAGAGTTCCACAAATACGCATTGTCATGATATACTATTTTGGTTAAACTGGACACACAGAGCTGTGATGTAGACGTCATTCCTCACACTTTCCCACTCCACCCCCTGTGCATCCTGGGAGGCAGCGACCTCGTCTCTACTTTCTGTCCTGGAACCCAGGGCCTGACTCAGGTGCTCAACTTCAGGTGTCCTGAAATACTGCCCTTGGAAGATGCCTATTTTTTCATAGTGTGAAATGACAAGACAATGGTTTCCACTAGAAGGCATCCCCAAAATATGAATTTTACAGAATTTATTTTGAGATACCTGCAATTCTGTGAAGATGTCAAAGTTTGCATATGGCTTCTTTTGCTTACAGAACTGGAGACCCTGCAGCATTCCTGCCATTTCTCACGTGGCCACCAGAGGGCGGTGCGTGGCTGCTCATGACAATGACACAGCCCCACATAAGTCAACAGTTTACAAATTAATCCTCTTCAGAACGTGTTTTCTAAGCTTAGAGAATTTATTTAAGGATTATTTATTGGCTTTCCTTCTTCAATTTCTTTGGACTCTAATGAAAATTCCCTACAAGTAACAACTATGCCCTGACTGGAAGATGTCCCTCACTACACACGCAGACCCAAAATTCTAAATGATGGGATGAAGGGGGGTCCTTACCTAAAATAATATTAAAAAATTAACCCAAAATGGATCAAAGACCTCAATTTAAGAGCTAAAACTACACAACTCATGGAAGAAAACATAGGCACAAATCTTCATGACCTTGGATTTAGCATCTGTTTCTCACGGGTGACACCAAAATCAACCAAGGAAAAAACAGATATACCGGATAGATGGCCACCAACGTGATTGTCGTTCCGTGTGGCTCTTACTGTGCTCCAGGCACCAGGCAAGAATTGCACAGGCATTTCTCAACTAATTCTCCTGACAACACATTAAACCGCACCATTTACTTTCTCCGTTTTAAAGACGGGGTCACTGAGACTCAGAGCCTTGCCTGGGGCCGCCCAGCTGGAAGGAGGCTGAGCAGGGACTAGAACTGCGGTCTCTGTCTTTGGACTCTGCACCCACACTGCTCCCCCCTGGAGCTCAGGGGTCCAGAATTCCTCCAGATCCAATCCCCTAGGCCTTGAGACCTCACTGAGCTCAGGGGGCAGTGTCACCCCCTATGACTGGGGCTTGCCATGTTGGCTGGGATGGCCGGCCTGGGGCCCTGGGGGCTCTCCCTGTACCAAGACCCAATCCCTGGGCAGGAACCCTTCTGCTTAGTCCTTCCTGCTCTCTACTCTCCCCTGATCCCTGCTCAGTGGAGCTTCTCTCTCTTTCCCTGGGGACAGCCCTGAGTTTCCTCCCTCTGAAGAACTGTGTGCTCTGACTGGGGGGCCCCATCTCTTGGCAGAGAAGAGAGAGGTTGCTGACTATGGCCTCCCCGCAGCCTCAGGTAAAGTGGACTCTCCCTGATCTCACTTTGAGGGAGGTGAGGCCTCCATCCTTCTCATTTGGGGTCTTTAGCAGGAAGCAGAGCCCCCTCCCTTACAAAACTGAACATGAGGGATACCGACACTGGGGGCTGGCAGGGGCAGGAGGTCACCACTGGAGGAACCTGAGGGGGTTTAGGGGCCCTGCCTGGGGCTGAAGGCCTGGGTGAGGCTCTTCCCATCCTGCAGATTCCACGAGCACCTGCTGGGCTTTGTAAAGGTCTCTTGTGCTCACACAAGCTCAAATGGTTCTGCTGTTGCAACTACAAACTTCATCTGGATGAGCACGTGCAAGGTCGTGTCTGTAACTCCCTGATCTGCCCTAGGAGGCTCCTTCCTGAGAAAGCAGCCCAGCTGGGGGGAGGGGAGTGGACAGAAAGCAGTGGCCTGGCCTGCCCCCTCCACTAGCCTGGAGGCAGGGCCCGGCTGCCTTACTTTGAAGCTGAGTTATGGAGCAGAAGGGGCTGGGGTAGCCTGGACCAGGGCCTGGGGTGTGTCATGGAAAGGGGCCTGGCTGGGGTGTCTTCCAGGACATAGAGCAGAGGATGCTGTGGGGGGAGATCCCTCGGGGGTGGGGGCTTGGGTGGGCCCTTCTCTGCTCTAGGGGTCACTCCCAGGTACCCTCATGGCCTCACTCCTGGCTTGTCCACCTCCCTCCTTCGGGTGTCACCTCCAGTGTCTTGGAGTCCCTACTCTCCCAAACAGGGCTCAAACTTCATAAAGACACTGGAGATATTGGAAACTGCAGCCAACACCTAAAAAGTGTATATAAATTGTTCCAGAAATTCTGCTTCTAAGGATCAGTGCTAAAAAAATAGAGATTTGTGGACACAGATGTACCCTCAGTACAATTATGAGAGTGAAAAATTGGAAATGGTCCAATTGTTCACAGCTGGGGCTGCTGAGTAAGTTGTGATGTGGGGACACTGAGAATGCACAAGGGGACAGGACTGACTGTGCATGTCCACCTGTGGGGACATCAGGCTATAGAAGAGCAGGGCCCTAGGATCCTGCCCACCACTCCCTCCCACACACACACACACACACACACCCCACTGCAATTAAAGGGGAAGGGCTGGGAAGATGGTAATTACTTGTTATTTCTTGGTAGAAGGAGTGTATCTTTTTTCTTATTCATATTTGTCATTATTTTAGTAAATAAACATTGTTTCTAAAATCTTAAAGTATATAATGTATTTTATTATATAATATATTAGTAATAAATGGAAACAATTTTTTATAATATGCACATTAAAAAAATTTAAGCATGGCCCATCCAGGAAAATAAAAGATTTTCACGGTGCCTTACTGCCCCAGACATTTCCCTTACGGTTTCCATCTCTTGCATCATATTTATAAAAGTGATCTCTATCCAAAGATAATTAATATATTTATGATTGGGGCTTCATTTTTACATAATCTTTGATCTATCATGGATTTTCCTTCTTAATAAAGAATTATTTTTATTAAAAACAAAAAAAATTTCAAGCACTCTCCTCATACACTGCGTAGCCAGATACAAATGGCCACATGTTGTCTGATTCCACTTATATGAAAAATCCAGGAGAGGTAAATCCATAGACACAGAAAGGAGATGGGTGGTTGCCAGGACTGGGGCTCAGAGGAAGGACGGCTGACTGATTGACAGGGTTTCTCTATGACGAAAATGTCCCTGACCTAGAGAGTGGTCACGGCTGTGCAACGTTGTGAGTGTTCTTCATGCTGCTTAAATGTACAATTTAAAAGGATCAAATAGTTAAAATTTGTTTTAGTCAATATTATAAGATGAAATATAGGAAACCGTTAAGTCTATGTAAAATGAAAACCAAAATTTTTAAAATGCAATAATAAGAGAGAGGAAGGAATTCTCTGGTGCTCCAGCTCAGGAGCTGAGACCAGTTGCTGCGATGACACAGGTGGTTGTTCCTGCTCTTGAACTTGAATGACAGCTGTCAAGCAGGCTTGAGTCTGCTCTGGCTCTGAATCTGGATCTGTGGCTCTGAGCTGCAGCGGGCACTGGAGTTGGAGCCAGTGTTAGCTCTTGAGGTGGTTCTGGATCCTGCTCTGGAGCTGGCGCTGTAGCTCCAAGAAGAGAAAATGCTATCAACACGACTGGCTTCCATGTCCCTTCCAAATAAAGGAAAGCTCTCATACCAATCAGTGAAGTCTCGGTCCGAGAACCACCCCCAGGAAGTCTTCCGAGGCTGCTCATTGCTCCTGGGCCCACCCCAGCCTCTGGAGGCTCTGCTCTGTGGGGCCAGTCCCATTATCACCACACACACACACATCACCCACCCCAAGTCCTCCTCACCCTCAGTCTCTGCCTCAGTGGACGCATGGTGCTTGAGCTGTGCCAAGAGAAGGTTGGCCTGGCACTCCAGGTCCCGAGCCTGCATGTTGAGCCCCATGTAGGGCAACAAAATCTTCAGGTGGGGAGATTCTGGGGCCTGAAAAAACCCTCAGAGTACTGGTCCAGCCAGGTGCCCAGAATGGAAGAGATGGTCCTGAGGACAGACAGGTGGGCAGCAGGGTCAGAGGACTGGCCTTCCCTTCTGCACTGCCCTCCCAGGGCTCCCCTGTGGGGCCTGGGTTCCTGTCCCTCCAGCTCCTAGCTGTCCAGAGGCTAGTCCTTATCTTTGTCCACCTCCAGTCTGGCTGTCCTGGCAGAGACAGGCCTGGTCACCAAGGAGGGGCTGGCAAAAAGCCTTCATAAGTGACAGCCCTTGATCAGTGGTGCATGGCCTCTCCTCTTCCTCAGGGAAGCCTGACACACTCCTCTGTCTGTCTTTTGCCCCTTGCCCACTGGAATGTCGCCTCCATGTGGGCAGGAAGTGGTGGAGTCTGCTCTGTTCCTTGAACTCACTGGCGCATCGTAGGTGCTCCATGAGCATCTGACCAATGAGGGAACAATGGGCTCTCTTGCCAGGCTTCCCGGGGCCCTCCTAACACCTCAAACTTTAGCTCCTGTGCCTACATGCTGCCTGATTTGCTAGGTGCCTCATGCGGGTCTCCTCCTCCCACTGACACTAATCTCTAACAGTGGGGTCCAGCGGGTTCCTGAGCCCTCACTGAGTGCCCTGAGCACCAGCTGAGCACCACTGTTGAAGTTCTACCAGATTAGTGAGCAGGGTACTTCCCACACCCCCTGTTCTAGATCCCAGGAAGGGGGTGGAGCAGGGCTGGGATGGGGAGGGGACAGACATGGATGGAGTCTCCTGAGGGCTGCCCCCACTCTCCCACAGCAGTTATGAAAGTTATGACAGCTTTCTTGTTTTCTACAAGAAGCCCTCAGACCTCTGCCTCTCCGCAGGAATCACAGGATGTGTGGGATGCTGGATGCTGCCAGCACCCGGATTCACAGGCCCTCTCTCCTCTCTCAGTTCTGTGGAGAGAGGAGGCCCTCCTACTTGATCAAAGCCCACCCATGTTTTCAGTTGGTTCAGGGGTCCATCATCCTCATCAGAATAAAGGAGGATGCACCCATGTTTGGAGGAGACCAGCAGGGCGTTGCATGGGCTGTTCTGTGGACAAGACCTGTCTGTGAAGTCTAGGCTGACTGTCTGACTCTCAGCTAGAAGGGAGTCCTGGAGGGCACGGTTGTTGTCTGCTCTGTGCATTGGATTACGGTCAGTGCCTAGAAAAGTGCCTGCACCTAGTGGGGCCACCTGCATGTTTAATAAATGAAGGAGCCCCGTCACAGATGTCTGGGTGGGCCTTGGCTCCCTGCTCACCCCCCGGGATCCCTGCTCTGGCTTCGCCAGGACAGGATCCCTCTAGTTGGAATCTCAAATCTCCTTTTCAAATGAGAAAACAGCTCAGCCCAAGGCCACAAGGACAGTGAAGGATGAGGTAGAGGCTTCACCATGGGGAAGAGGAAAATGACCAATTAGCACAACCACAGCCCCCCAGCAGACCCGCCCACAGGGCCAGGCACCCAGAAGGCACTTTGCCTGCAGGACCCCACTCAGTCCTGAAAATAACCCTGTGAGGTTGATCTGCTATTCACCTGTCTGTGCAGAGGAGTGAACTGAGGCTCAGAGAGGTGTAGTGACATTCTGAAGAGTTACAGCTAGTAGGTGGCTGAGCCACCACTGTGCTGTGGAGCGGCAGGGCACTCACCTTTTAAACAGCAGGACCAGTACCTGTCGGGTGGTGGCAAAAGCTCTGCAGGTGCCCAGAAGGGTGGGGACGTAGGTGGGGCTGCTGCTCAGGAAGGTGGGCACCAGGTGCTTCAGTAGCTTCTGCAGCATCCCTGCCTGGACGGTCCACACCATGCAGGCCTCATTCCTGTTCTCTGTCAATGCACTTCCACCCTGGGGTGGGACAGAGGAGGGACATGCAGTCAGAGCAGCACTGTAGACACCAGGAGGGCTGGGGCTGGAGCTCAGACCAAACCCCCAAGCCGTCAGTGACCTGTGGCAGGAGGTAGGTCAGGAGTGCCCGTAGGAGGAAAAAGGCACTTGGCATTAAAAGTAGGATTTGAGGTAAGGAGGGAATAAACACGTTGGCATCTCAGGTTGGTTTGTCAGCTGAGTATCAACAGCACCTCCCTGTGTTAACTACATCCATGTGAGTCCTGACAAACATCCCACTGTAGAGGCGAGAACGCAGAGCTTTTCCTGGACTGGGAAGGGTCAGGACAGGAGGACACGCAGGGTGGTCAGTGTAGCACTGATGAAATGGCAACAGGGGGTCCCACATCAGTGGGGGGGCTGAATTGCTGTGGCGACCGCTCTCCCTACTGGAATGTTCTGCAGCCCAGGGAGGCCCAAGGCCCTGACCCAGAGGGGCTATGGGGGTATATCCTTAGGGCAGCAAATTGCAGAGTGACAGGCTTAGTACCTTGAGCCCATGTCCTTTTGGGTGAAAGCATTGTTATGAATCATGAGGATGTGTAAGACCTGGAGAAGGTGTGGAAGGACGGTCAGGCCAATGTGGACACCTGGGGACAGGAGTTAGAACTGGAAATCTGTAGAAAGATGCAAAAATACTCTTGACTGGACATGAGGTGAAATGGTATAAAGCCTCTTTTCTGATGTTCTGATAAGTGTATGGACAGTGACTTTGTGTCTGGCCAAGGCAGCTGCTGGGCAGTGAGGGTGGCTTGGGGGAGGAGACAAGGACTCAGATTTTGGGGAGAGCAGGACTCTTGGAGGGAGCCCAGGGGAGTATCAGGGCGTTTGGGATTGGGGCCCTCTTTGGCTGAATGGGGCCCTGGGTATTGCATCTGCATTGACCTGAGCCGGTGGTGGACTCTGTTGGTGGCGTGGGGCATCTTCCTCTCCTCAGGGAGAAGGAGTGGAGCACCCTGCTGATCCACACCTGTCTGGCCTCCCATGTGGTGCTCTGTAGACAGTGCCCGGAAGCCAGGTGGGAGCCTCAGTGTCTTTGCCACCTCTCACACCCGTGTGACTCTCCCCTCCACACACACAGCACAGTCTGTACAAACCTCCACCAAGGAGGGAAAAGAGATGAAAGCCTGAGGGCCTTGCATTATCATGGCACAGATAAGGGGCACCTCAGGAATCCCCTTTCCATGGCTCCCTCCACCCTGGGTGTGATGTGGAGAGGGGTGCCCTCAGGGGGTCCCCTGACCTGGACTCCTCCTCAGACAGCAACTTACCAAATGCCCATCTAGACTGCCGACTGCCCCCCCTCACCCCCAGGCCATCTCCATATCTGTACACAGTTACACCAGCACAGGTCTTTCCAGGCCCCCTAAGAAAGCCTGGGGGCAGCCAGGGCCCCACTTTGAGGATGCAGAGCTGGGTTCATACCTGGCTCCACCTTCTCACTAGTGTGTGATTCTGGGCAAAGACCTGAACCTCTCGGGCCTTCACCTTCTCCCCTAGTGGCTCCCTGTGATCCCACCTTCTGGGGGACACATCCTTGTGTCATCCCCTCCCCATGAGTGTGGACTGGACTTTGTGACTCACTTCTATTCCACAGAAGATGCAAAGTGACCCAGTGCCGCTTCTTCCAAGACTTGGTTATAGACAGTCACTGCCTGGCCGCTGCTCCCTCTGCCCTGGTTCTCTCTCTCTCCCTCAGATCCCTCGCTCTGGGGAACAAGCCTCTGTGTTATGGGTGGAGATGGAGAGAGGCCCACGTGGCCTTGCACTGAGGGAGACTGACAGACAGAGAGGGGCTCAGGCCTTCAGTCCAAACAGAACCCCGTTAATAGCCCCTGAGTGAGTCAGACCCTGAGTGAAGCAGGGCCTGCCTCAGGTGAGACCCCAGCCCCAGCTTCCTGAGAGACCCCGGCAGAAGCACCAGTTGAGCGCTGCTGGACTCCTGGTCCACTGACACTGTAAGATTATAAATGTCTGTGGTTAAGCCGCTAAGTTTGGGGAAATGTTACACCGCAGTAGCAATAGATCACTAATACTGTCGTCCTGCCTGAGGCCCTGGCCCTGCCCCCTCCCTCCTCCCTCCTCCCCTACTGTCCTCCCAAGCTCCCTCCAGCCACACTGGCCTCCAGTCTAACCTCCTCTCTGGCCAAACTCACTTCTGCCTCCAAGCGTCTGCTGTGTTGGGCCTTCTGCCAGGCAACTCTCCCCGGGTTTGTGCAGGGCTGGCTCCTCCTTGTCCTGCTGCTGGAAATACAAATGTCACCCCCATGCAGGCTTGCCAGACCCCTCACCTAGTGGAGCCCAGCACTCCACTGTAGCGCCTGCTGTTTTTCCACATAGCAATTGCTTTTTTATTTACATGTTTTTGTTTTCATGGTTTTGTCCACTTTCCCCTCCAGACTGAGCTCCTGGAGGGCAGGGACCTTGTTGGGTTTTCCAGCTCTGGGACTATTTGAGTGCTCACGGTGCAGTTGCTGAATGAGTAGATAAGAGGCTCCATGCCGCCACTGACCAGCTTGATTGTTAGAGCCAAATTCACTTTGGTCGTTTTAAATGTACTAGACTGATAACTATTTGTTAGTCCTGTGATTTAAACCTTTCGTGGATATATTAGGTTTTGCTGACTTACCAAATAACTCCCCAAATTTCAGCAGCACATCACTATATATTGTCCCACATTACAGTGCAGGTGGGTGTTCCTTTTGGAGAGACACATTCCTTCACATGGTCCTTCAGGAACCCACAGTTCTTCCCCCGTTTGCCTTCTCCATCCCTAGGACATCATCCACATCTGCATCCATCAGCATCAGGGGAAAGGACATGAAGAAATGCACATGAGAGGACTTTATCAGCCAGGTCTAGAACGGCGCACGTCAGTTCCTTTCCTCTTCCCTAGGCAAAGACATGGTCATATGGCCCCAAGGGAGGCTGGATAATGGAGTTCAGCTGTGCGCTCCAAGGAGCAGAGAATGGATTTTGATGGACAATTAAATTTCTCTGTGACAATCAGTAGCTCATTTAGATTTATTGTGTTTTTCAAATCTTTGCTAAACTTTTACCATATGCCAAGCACTGGGCTAAGGGCTTGATGGAGAATTGACTGAGCAGCACCTTGGCCCAATCTAAAAAAGGAGATGAGACATGGTATGAAGCACCTGCCATCCTAAGAGGAAAAAAGAGAAAAAAGGGAAAGTACTCTGGAAGTTCAGGGAATAATTCTAGATTTGGAAGCTGCCTGGACATGCTATCTCTTGAACTCCACTTTGAGACACAATCAAGGTGTGGTTGATGGAGGAAGATGGCAGCAGGAACCACAGAAGCAGTTAACTGCGTACAAGATGTGATAAGGAATGCTATGCAGCCATTGAAATCACATATTCAACAATATTAAAAGGCAGGAATAATTATTGATACTAAATGAAAAGTGAGTAGAAATATAGGGTGATCCGATTTTTGGACTAACTCTATATCTAAATTTAGATGGAAGGAACAAATGTGTTGAGTGATAGTTTTCCAATTTCCTAAAATGTTTGATTGTTTAATCAGAAGGTTTGCATACATACGCTTTGTGGTGATACACTGTTTTCTTCAACCAGACATAAGGTGCTGCAATGTAGACCGCTGATCCCCACACTTTCCCACCCCACCCCCTGCGGGTCCTGGGAGGCAGCGATCTTGTCTCTGTTTTCTGCTCTGGAACCCAGGGCCTGACTCAGGCTCTCAGTAATACTCCGTGAAACACTACACGTGGGGAGAGGCCTATTTTTTCATAGTGTCAAGTAAAAAGACAATGACTTCTACTAGAAGGCACCCCCAAAACATTGAATCTTACAGAATTTGTTTCGGTCTAACTGCAATCCTATGAATATGTCTAAGTGTCAAGGTGCCTTCTTTTGCTGACAGAACCAGGAAGCCCTGCAGCACTCCTGCCATTTCACACGTGGCCATCAGAGGGCAGTGAGTGGCTGCTCATGACAATGACATGGCCCCACTTCAACAGTTTTACTACAAGAGTCAATCTTCTTCAGAACAAGTTTTATAACATTAGAGAGTTTCTTTAAGGAATATTTATTTGCTTTCCTCTTCAATTTCCTTTGGAAGCTAATGAAAATCCCCTACAAGTAAAAAAATAAGGTAATCCACTGACTGGAAGATGTTCCTTGTGACACAGACACGTAAAATTATGTGTCCCCCTCCACCCCTCCCTCCATCACCCATCCATCTATAGACATCCATCTTTGTAAAACACCTTTTGGCCTTGGATGAAATGTATTAGATTTTCAATCATGTTGCCTATTCTTTGAGATACGCTATGAATCTCTGGGTAGTGAGTGGTCTGCTCATCACATGGTGGAAAATGCACTGAAATCCTAGGAGACTTGATGAAGGCAATGGGCACCAGATCATGGGAAGTATTTAAAGAGAAATCCTTCTAGATCTGCTGAGAGATATCCTCGGCACAGGAGCTGAGGAGAAAAAGCATGAAGTCTTCTTTCCCTGGGGAAAAGGACTCAAATTTTTAATATACTAAAAGACAGACAGGATCATAAGAATGAAAGATGGTTATAATGATAAAAAGTGACAGAGATAAGGTAATGATTCAAATTACTTACCACTCTGCCTAAAACAGTTTATCACTGCATTACTTTGAAGTCATTCCTTGGGAATCCAAGAGGTGAGTTTGAACATGCTCTGCTATATATCAGAGGCCACAAGGCCGATTAAAGCCAGATAAAAAGTGAGAAACACCAATGCCTTCCCAATGACTCCCATTGCATCCATCTGTCACAGAAAAACAGGAAACAAACCCTGCTGGGCAATGCCCTGCTGCCTGCCCAGGGCCCAACAGGCTTATAGCACCATAGGAGTTGTGTGGAGGAGGTGGTGGGGCACAAGTCTAGGCTCTCTCCCACTACATCCAAGGAATCTCCAGGACCCCTGCCCACTCAGATACAGCGGGCAATGCAGGAGATCAGGCTGTTTGAGGACATGTGGTCTGGGGCATTAGGGCATCGCAGCATCAGGGTGTCAGGGCCCAGGGTCAGTGGTCCTCTGAGTCCCCTCTGCGCAGAGGAGCCACCCAACCGGGACTACAGCCACCGCCGCTGCCCTAGCCTGGTCCCAACTTGCCAAAACACTATTGGAGCCATCACCGCAAGCAGAGGAAATTGGAAGAACCACGCCACCCTTCCTCTGGGGCCACTTTTGCCCCAAGAATGTGCAGAAAGACCAAGAACCCGTGCCCATGAAGACCTCGCGGGGACCCTGGACAGCTCCTGAATGAGGAACCTGAGAAATACAGAGACAGACAAAGAAATTGAGAGGATCCAAGAACAGACCTAGACAGACACCCAGTGGACACAGAGAGACACTGATATTGACATACAGAAGCTCAGCACAAGAGACCACCACCTCACATGAGGGCGGGGTGCAGCAGCTGAGCTGAGCAAGAAAAAGGGGCCCTGGGGCTGGCGATCAACCCTGAGGGCCAAAAACATGCAGACAGGGAGTCTACAGACCAGGGAAACTAAGAAAAATACGCCATGACATGGACACTGAGGAACAATAGACAGGCACCAAAACTCTCTCTCTCTGTTTGTGGTAGCGAGCATGTGCATGTGTCTGTGAATGTCGTTGTTCATCTCAATGCTCCGTCATTCTGGGTCTTTTCCTCCTTAGGAGGGGCAACCTTGGAATGTGTGGGATGACAGAAGGACAAGGCAGAAAAGTCAGGACCAAGAACAGGACGCTAGAAAGCAGCTCCATCTACCAGACATGGACAAGGCCTTCCCGATGACAGCACAGGCCTCATTCTGTTCAAGTGCAGGTGGACACATTGCCCAGGATACCCCAGTCCGATAGGTGACAAATGAACTTGCCTTCCTTGTACCAAAAGAGCTCACGCGAGAAAGGATTATGAACAAGCAAAACCTTGAGGTGACAGAGAAGAAAAGTCAAACAAAACGCCGAGCCAGCGGGGGCGAAATTGAGGGTCAGCAACAGGCTCTGGGTTGGCAGGAGGGGAAACGGGGCCGGCAGGAGAAGCGAACCGCGAAGAGACTCCCTCCCAGGACGACGATGGCTGAACGGGGAGAGGAGGGAGCTTTGGGTCCTCTCTCGTCCTGCTTTGACCGGGATGTCCCCATTTTTCCACAGCGAGCGAGTATGGCTCTTGGATTCGGTGGGGAAGACGTGATTTATCTGGAGGACTTTTCCCTTCGGGGGTTCAAAGTCCGTTCTCTGAGGCAAGGCTCCCTCTCTGCCTCCCTGTCCTTCCCATTCGCCTCCCCGGAAGCCAGCTCTCCTCCCGGTTTCCTGGATCCCTTGGCCACGGTCCTCTGTTGCAAACACAGGCAGGTGCAAAGAAGATGCGAAAGGCTGCCCGAGCCACGCGAACGGAAAGCTGAAGCCAGGGAGCCAGGAAGGGCTGGCTGCTGAGGGAGGACGTGTCCTGTCAGGAGGCTTTTCAACTCCCTCTGACAGATGCGGCCTGGAGGGGCGGGGCCCGGCCGGGGCCCTGGGGTGGTAGGGGTCGGGTGTGAGGGGGTGGGTGGGGAGGCGGGGGGAGGCGGGAAGAGAGGGAGGCCCCCGAGTGAGGGGACACCAAAAGCCTCAGCCATCAAGACTCCTCGTCTTTGCATCCAGCGTTCTCAAACTCAAAACGAACGCAAGCTCATCCACCAGGAGCAACGTAGCAGCGTTTCCAAGCGAGGCAGGACCGCCCGAAGGCGAAAGCAGAATGGGATCCTAGTCAGGTGGAGCTTGAAACTCAGACCCACCCACCCCCCTACCCACCCCCACCACCTCCCCCCCTCCCCCCCACCCCGGGAAGGGGGCTTCTGGAAGGAAAAGCGAGACAATCTGACAGGGACAAACTTAGGTCGGGAAAGGAGTGTTGATTGTGAATGAGCCTCTCAAGGACAAGCAAGCGGGTACCAGGTTTTAGAAGATGACCTGCAGCGGCAGAGACGCCAGCAAAGGCAGAAGCCATCCCGTCTTGGGTGAGGTGCCCGAGACGCTCCTCTCTAACCCAGTCCGCCCTGTCCTTGGAGAAGCGGGCGGTGTCTGGAAAAGCCTGACCAGGTGCCTTTCCTCGGTGGGCGGGGCTGGTCGCTTTGGGACCCGTTTGGGCCTCCCGGCACCGCCGTGGAATCCGTTCCACCTGACAGGACGACTCTACCCGGCGGCTGGGGCGGCGGGGGCGGGGCGCCGAGGGAAGGGCTGGGGTGTCACCGGAGCGGGAGCCGAGCGGGTGGGAAGAGGCCGAGGCCAGAGGGAGCCGGCCGGCGGCGTGTGCGGCGTCGGGGTCCCGGTCCCGGTCCCGGTCCCGGTCCCGCCGGGCTGGCCCCGATTGGCCCTGGGTTCGGGTGGGGCCGCGAGCTGGAAGGGTTGGGCTGTGGCGGGGAGGGGTTGGGCCCTGCCCATGGGCGGCGCCGGCGGGCCCGCGGTGCGGAGGGGGGCGGGAGGGGAGGGGGAGGGTGGGGGGGGTCGGGCTGGCTGGAGGGGTGGGGGGCGTCCGCGGAGGACGGAGGCCGGAGGCCGCAGGACGGAGGAGGGGCGGCAGGAGCGCGGAGGGAGCCGCGCCCGGCCGGCGGCAAAAGGCGAGGGAGGCAAAAGCCTACAGCACCCGGTATTCCCAGGCGGTCTCCCATCCAAGTACTAACCAGGCCCGACCCTGCTTAGCTTCCGAGATCAGACGAGATCGGGCGCGTTCAGGGTGGTATGGCCGTAGACGCTGGCGCCTGCCGCCGGCGCCCCTAAGAAGCCGCGCCGCGTCGCCCGGCCCGCGGCTCGCGCGCGCCCAGGCCTCTGTGACGCGCACCCGCCGCCGGCGCCCCCTGCGCCCGCGCCCGGCCTGCCGCCTTCCTCCCGCTGCTGCCTCCCGCCGCGGCCGCCTCGGGCGCGGCCAGCGGGCCAGCCAAACCCTGCGCTGCCCCGCCCTGCTGCCCTCCCAGGGCGCGGAGGCCTGGAGCAGCCCGGGGTGCGAGGAGGCGGGGCGGGGCGGGCGGCGGTGGGAAACGAGGGGTGGTGGGGGCGGCGGTGGGGGCGGGGATGGGGGCGGGGCGCCTGGCTGGGCGCTCTCCCCTCGCGGCCCGGGAACACTCCAGGCCGCCCTGGCCGCTCGGATCCGGCGATGGGTCGCAGGAGATGCGGCTGCTGGGAGGGGGGTGGCGCGGGGCACTTGGCCCGAGGCGTCGGGGCGTCGGGCCGCCGGGCCCGTGCTCCTCTGAGTCCCCTCCGGCCCGAGGGGCCTCCCAGCGGGAGCCCTGACCTCTGCGGCGCCGGCCGGGCCCCGACTTGCCCAAACCCAGGCGGAGCCACCGGCGCGACCAGAGGGCGTCAGCGGAAGCCCGCCGCGCTGCCCCTGAGGGAGCGGGGAGGCGGGGCGGCCACACTTCCCCCCCGCCAGCGCCGCCCAGGAGACCGGCACCCCGCCCCCAACCCGCCCCTCGCGGGGACCCTGGACAGCTCCTGCTGGCGCCAGCCCAGAGACCCAGAGACAGAGACAGAGACAGAGACACGGAGAAACAGAGAAACGGCGACACGGAGAGGATCCAAGACACGGACCTAGACAGACACCCACCCTGACCCAGAGAGGCTCTGCCCAAGAGCTCGCTTCCCCCCCAGGAGGGCGGTGGTGCTGGAGCTGGGCCCGGGCCAGGAGGCAGGGGCCCCGGGGCTGGCGATCACCCCTGGGGCCCTAGGCCGCGCAGACAGGCTCTCAGGAGTCCCGGGCTCCCGGCATCGCTGCCCCGCCATCGCCCAGGAACCACAGGCAGGCACCGGAGCTCGCTGGCGCGCTCTGTCTGCGCTTGCGTGTGCGTGTGCTTGTGCGGGTTGTGCGAGTGGGTGTGTAGGCGTGTGTGTGTGTGTGTGTGTGTGTGTGCGCGCGCGCGCGCGCGCGCCTGTGTGTCTGTGTGCCTGTGTGTGTGTGTGCGTCCGGGTTTGTGTGTTCCTTTCTCTCCGCTTCTTCGCTCTGGCTCTTTTCCTCTTTCTGCCGGGCACCCCCGACCTTACTGAGTTGATAGAAGGAGCAGGCAGAAAAGTCAGGGCCCAGAGAACTTGGCACGAGAAAGCAGCTCCATCTACCAGACATGTAGAAGCCCCTCCCCGACGACCGACCGCAGCGTCCCCGTTCTGCTCAAGTGCCGCTGGGGACGTTGCCCGGGATCTCCCGCCCGCTAGGTCACCGACGAAGGCGCCTCCGTCTTCCCAAGAGCGCGCTCGCGCCCAGGACGGAGGGAGGAGCAGCACGGTGTGATGACGGGGAGGAAGAGTCGCGTCCGAAGGCCCGTCGGTGCCTGCCGACGTCCCGGCTCTCCCTGTCTCGAGACCTCTGGGCTTCAGGGTTCTGTGCCGCAAGGCTTTCCCGCCGCACCCCCCGGGACCCAGGGCGCGCTGTGTGCGCTGCCCGTCTCCAGCGTTTGGGCCCTGTGGGCCTTCTTGCGTCCCACTGGAAAGGGGACCCTGGGACGGAGAGAAGATGGGCAGGGGGCGGGCTTCGGCAAAGAGAGCGACGGCCATCCACAGACGTCCGACGAGGCCCTCCGGGGCGCCAAGCTCTCCATTTTCCACGGCACGTGTCCTCGTCAGGTTCTGCCACCTCTGGCCGGCATGCGTAGGCACACCGCTGGTCTTGCGGCCCCAGAGGCGAGGAGGCGAACGCCCCGGAGGCCGAGATTGGCACCCGCGTTCTCGGCTGCTGGGTGGCCAGCACCTAGGAGAGTGTCTGGCCGGAAGCAGCCAGGCGATCGATCCCTGGGTGCTGGATGAGCCTCGGCGGCAAGAAGTAGGCTCGTGGGGAAGGACGGCGGCCGAGGCCCGGGCCCCCACCGAGGCCGCGCTCCGTGCTGAGCGGTCTGCTCCGTATTTCCCGCTTGCGTTCTCACCAGCACTCGCCCCCGCAAGGAGGCACGAACGCCAGGACCCCCTCGCACCAGAGGAGGAAAGCGCAGCTCAGGGAGGGCACGTCACTCGCGGGAGACGGCGCCCCTTGGGTTTCAGCTCAGGACTTCGGTCTCCCGAGCCTGCGTTTCGGGGCAAGGCTCCGGTCCCGCGCTCCGGGAAACTGACAGGGACGCAGTCCCGCTTCTCCCCGCAGAAGGTGCTCCTCGGAGATCAGATCCGGGGACCCGTCAGAACCACCCCGGGCACGAGCTGGCAGGGAGCGACGCGCACCGCACCCCCCCCTCCCCCATCCCGCAGCCCGCAGCCCGCAGCCCGAGGAAGCGAGGAGCAGGCGATAGAGGCGCTGGGTTGGCAGGAGGGGAAACGGGGCCGGCAGGAGAAGCGAACCGCGAAGAGACTCCCTCCCAGGACGACGATGGCTGAACGGGGAGAGGAGGGAGCTTTGGGTCCTCTCTCGTCCTGCTTTGACCGGGATGTCCCCATTTTTCCACAGCGAGCGAGTATGGCTCTTGGATTCGGTGGGGAAGACGTGATTTATCTGGAGGACTTTTCCCTTCGGGGGTTCAAAGTCCGTTCTCTGAGGCAAGGCTCCCTCTCTGCCTCCCTGTCCTTCCCATTCGCCTCCCCGGAAGCCAGCTCTCCTCCCGGTTTCCTGGATCCCTTGGCCACGGTCCTCTGTTGCAAACACAGGCAGGTGCAAAGAAGATGCGAAAGGCTGCCCGAGCCACGCAAACGGAAAGCTGAAGCCAGGGAGCCAGGAAGGGCTGGCTGCTGAGGGAGGACGTGTCCTGTCAGGAGGCTTTTCAACTCCCTCTGACAGATGCGGCCTGGAGGGGCGGGGCCCGGCCGGGGCCCTGGGGTGGTAGGGGTCGGGTGTGAGGGGGTGGGTGGGGAGGCGGGGGGAGGCGGGAAGAGAGGGAGGCCCCCGAGTGAGGGGACACCAAAAGCCTCAGCCATCAAGACTCCTCGTCTTTGCATCCAGCGTTCTCAAACTCAAAACGAACGCAAGCTCATCCACCAGGAGCAACGTAGCAGCGTTTCCAAGCGAGGCAGGACCGCCCGAAGGCGAAAGCAGAATGGGATCCTAGTCAGGTGGAGCTTGAAACTCAGACCCACCCACCCCCCTACCCCCCCCCACCACCACCACCTCCCCCCCTCCCCCCCACCCCGGGAAGGGGGCTTCTGGAAGGAAAAGCGAGACAAACTGACAGGGACAAACTTAGGTCGGGAAAGGAGTGTTGATTGTGAATGAGCCTCTCAAGGACAAGCAAGCGGGTACCAGGTTTTAGAAGATGACCTGCAGCGGCAGAGACGCCAGCAAAGGCAGAAGCCATCCCGTCTTGGGTGAGGTGCCCGAGACGCTCCTCTCTAACCCAGTCCGCCCTGTCCTTGGAGAAGCGGGCGGTGTCTGGAAAAGCCTGACCAGGTGCCTTTCCTCGGTGGGCGGGGCTGGTCGCTTTGGGACCCGTTTGGGCCTCCCGGCACCGCCGTGGAATCCGTTCCACCTGACAGGACGACTCTACCCGGCGGCTGGGGCGGCGGGGGCGGGGCGCCGAGGGAAGGGCTGGGGTGTCACCGGAGCGGGAGCCGAGCGGGTGGGAAGAGGCCGAGGCCAGAGGGAGCCGGCCGGCGGCGTGTGCGGCGTCGGGGTCCCGGTCCCGGTCCCGGTCCCGGTCCCGCCGGGCTGGCCCCGATTGGCCCTGGGTTCGGGTGGGGCCGCGAGCTGGAAGGGTTGGGCTGTGGCGGGGAGGGGTTGGGCCCTGCCCATGGGCGGCGCCGGCGGGCCCGCGGTGCGGAGGGGGGCGGGAGGGGAGGGGGAGGGTGGGGGGGGTCGGGCTGGCTGGAGGGGTGGGGGGCGTCCGCGGAGGACGGAGGCCGGAGGCCGCAGGACGGAGGAGGGGCGGCAGGAGCGCGGAGGGAGCCGCGCCCGGCCGGCGGCAAAAGGCGAGGGAGGCAAAAGCCTACAGCACCCGGTATTCCCAGGCGGTCTCCCATCCAAGTACTAACCAGGCCCGACCCTGCTTAGCTTCCGAGATCAGACGAGATCGGGCGCGTTCAGGGTGGTATGGCCGTAGACGCTGGCGCCTGCCGCCGGCGCCCCTAAGAAGCCGCGCCGCGTCGCCCGGCCCGCGGCTCGCGCGCGCCCAGGCCTCTGTGACGCGCACCCGCCGCCGGCGCCCCCTGCGCCCGCGCCCGGCCTGCCGCCTTCCTCCCGCTGCTGCCTCCCGCCGCGGCCGCCTCGGGCGCGGCCAGCGGGCCAGCCAAACCCTGCGCTGCCCCGCCCTGCTGCCCTCCCAGGGCGCGGAGGCCTGGAGCAGCCCGGGGTGCGAGGAGGCGGGGCGGGGCGGGCGGCGGTGGGAAACGAGGGGTGGTGGGGGCGGCGGTGGGGGCGGGGATGGGGGCGGGGCGCCTGGCTGGGCGCTCTCCCCTCGCGGCCCGGGAACACTCCAGGCCGCCCTGGCCGCTCGGATCCGGCGATGGGTCGCAGGAGATGCGGCTGCTGGGAGGGGGGTGGCGCGGGGCACTTGGCCCGAGGCGTCGGGGCGTCGGGCCGCCGGGCCCGTGCTCCTCTGAGTCCCCTCCGGCCCGAGGGGCCTCCCAGCGGGAGCCCTGACCTCTGCGGCGCCGGCCGGGCCCCGACTTGCCCAAACCCAGGCGGAGCCACCGGCGCGACCAGAGGGCGTCAGCGGAAGCCCGCCGCGCTGCCCCTGAGGGAGCGGGGAGGCGGGGCGGCCACACTTCCCCCCCGCCAGCGCCGCCCAGGAGACCGGCACCCCGCCCCCAACCCGCCCCTCGCGGGGACCCTGGACAGCTCCTGCTGGCGCCAGCCCAGAGACCCAGAGACAGAGACAGAGACAGAGACACGGAGAAACAGAGAAACGGCGACACGGAGAGGATCCAAGACACGGACCTAGACAGACACCCACCCTGACCCAGAGAGGCTCTGCCCAAGAGCTCGCTTCCCCCCCAGGAGGGCGGTGGTGCTGGAGCTGGGCCCGGGCCAGGAGGCAGGGGCCCCGGGGCTGGCGATCACCCCTGGGGCCCTAGGCCGCGCAGACAGGCTCTCAGGAGTCCCGGGCTCCCGGCATCGCTGCCCCGCCATCGCCCAGGAACCACAGGCAGGCACCGGAGCTCGCTGGCGCGCTCTGTCTGCGCTTGCGTGTGCGTGTGCTTGTGCGGGTTGTGCGAGTGGGTGTGTAGGCGTGTGTGTGTGTGTGTGTGTGTGTGTGCGCGCGCGCGCGCGCGCGCCTGTGTGTCTGTGTGCCTGTGTGTGTGTGTGCGTCCGGGTTTGTGTGTTCCTTTCTCTCCGCTTCTTCGCTCTGGCTCTTTTCCTCTTTCTGCCGGGCACCCCCGACCTTACTGAGTTGATAGAAGGAGCAGGCAGAAAAGTCAGGGCCCAGAGAACTTGGCACGAGAAAGCAGCTCCATCTACCAGACATGTAGAAGCCCCTCCCCGACGACCGACCGCAGCGTCCCCGTTCTGCTCAAGTGCCGCTGGGGACGTTGCCCGGGATCTCCCGCCCGCTAGGTCACCGACGAAGGCGCCTCCGTCTTCCCAAGAGCGCGCTCGCGCCCAGGACGGAGGGAGGAGCAGCACGGTGTGATGACGGGGAGGAAGAGTCGCGTCCGAAGGCCCGTCGGTGCCTGCCGACGTCCCGGCTCTCCCTGTCTCGAGACCTCTGGGCTTCAGGGTTCTGTGCCGCAAGGCTTTCCCGCCGCACCCCCCGGGACCCAGGGCGCGCTGTGTGCGCTGCCCGTCTCCAGCGTTTGGGCCCTGTGGGCCTTCTTGCGTCCCACTGGAAAGGGGACCCTGGGACGGAGAGAAGATGGGCAGGGGGCGGGCTTCGGCAAAGAGAGCGACGGCCATCCACAGACGTCCGACGAGGCCCTCCGGGGCGCCAAGCTCTCCATTTTCCACGGCACGTGTCCTCGTCAGGTTCTGCCACCTCTGGCCGGCATGCGTAGGCACACCGCTGGTCTTGCGGCCCCAGAGGCGAGGAGGCGAACGCCCCGGAGGCCGAGATTGGCACCCGCGTTCTCGGCTGCTGGGTGGCCAGCACCTAGGAGAGTGTCTGGCCGGAAGCAGCCAGGCGATCGATCCCTGGGTGCTGGATGAGCCTCGGCGGCAAGAAGTAGGCTCGTGGGGAAGGACGGCGGCCGAGGCCCGGGCCCCCACCGAGGCCGCGCTCCGTGCTGAGCGGTCTGCTCCGTATTTCCCGCTTGCGTTCTCACCAGCACTCGCCCCCGCAAGGAGGCACGAACGCCAGGACCCCCTCGCACCAGAGGAGGAAAGCGCAGCTCAGGGAGGGCACGTCACTCGCGGGAGACGGCGCCCCTTGGGTTTCAGCTCAGGACTTCGGTCTCCCGAGCCTGCGTTTCGGGGCAAGGCTCCGGTCCCGCGCTCCGGGAAACTGACAGGGACGCAGTCCCGCTTCTCCCCGCAGAAGGTGCTCCTCGGAGATCAGATCCGGGGACCCGTCAGAACCACCCCGGGCACGAGCTGGCAGGGAGCGACGCGCACCGCACCCCCCCCTCCCCCATCCCGCAGCCCGCAGCCCGCAGCCCGAGGAAGCGAGGAGCAGGCGATAGAGGCGCTGGGTTGGCAGGAGGGGAAACGGGGCCGGCAGGAGAAGCGAACCGCGAAGAGACTCCCTCCCAGGACGACGATGGCTGAACGGGGAGAGGAGGGAGCTTTGGGTCCTCTCTCGTCCTGCTTTGACCGGGATGTCCCCATTTTTCCACAGCGAGCGAGTATGGCTCTTGGATTCGGTGGGGAAGACGTGATTTATCTGGAGGACTTTTCCCTTCGGGGGTTCAAAGTCCGTTCTCTGAGGCAAGGCTCCCTCTCTGCCTCCCTGTCCTTCCCATTCGCCTCCCCGGAAGCCAGCTCTCCTCCCGGTTTCCTGGATCCCTTGGCCACGGTCCTCTGTTGCAAACACAGGCAGGTGCAAAGAAGATGCGAAAGGCTGCCCGAGCCACGCGAACGGAAAGCTGAAGCCAGGGAGCCAGGAAGGGCTGGCTGCTGAGGGAGGACGTGTCCTGTCAGGAGGCTTTTCAACTCCCTCTGACAGATGCGGCCTGGAGGGGCGGGGCCCGGCCGGGGCCCTGGGGTGGTAGGGGTCGGGTGTGAGGGGGTGGGTGGGGAGGCGGGGGGAGGCGGGAAGAGAGGGAGGCCCCCGAGTGAGGGGACACCAAAAGCCTCAGCCATCAAGACTCCTCGTCTTTGCATCCAGCGTTCTCAAACTCAAAACGAACGCAAGCTCATCCACCAGGAGCAACGTAGCAGCGTTTCCAAGCGAGGCAGGACCGCCCGAAGGCGAAAGCAGAATGGGATCCTAGTCAGGTGGAGCTTGAAACTCAGACCCACCCACCCCCCTACCCCCCCCCACCACCACCACCTCCCCCCCTCCCCCCCACCCCGGGAAGGGGGCTTCTGGAAGGAAAAGCGAGACAAACTGACAGGGACAAACTTAGGTCGGGAAAGGAGTGTTGATTGTGAATGAGCCTCTCAAGGACAAGCAAGCGGGTACCAGGTTTTAGAAGATGACCTGCAGCGGCAGAGACGCCAGCAAAGGCAGAAGCCATCCCGTCTTGGGTGAGGTGCCCGAGACGCTCCTCTCTAACCCAGTCCGCCCTGTCCTTGGAGAAGCGGGCGGTGTCTGGAAAAGCCTGACCAGGTGCCTTTCCTCGGTGGGCGGGGCTGGTCGCTTTGGGACCCGTTTGGGCCTCCCGGCACCGCCGTGGAATCCGTTCCACCTGACAGGACGACTCTACCCGGCGGCTGGGGCGGCGGGGGCGGGGCGCCGAGGGAAGGGCTGGGGTGTCACCGGAGCGGGAGCCGAGCGGGTGGGAAGAGGCCGAGGCCAGAGGGAGCCGGCCGGCGGCGTGTGCGGCGTCGGGGTCCCGGTCCCGGTCCCGGTCCCGGTCCCGGTCCCGGTCCCGCCGGGCTGGCCCCGATTGGCCCTGGGTTCGGGTGGGGCCGCGAGCTGGAAGGGTTGGGCTGTGGCGGGGAGGGGTTGGGCCCTGCCCATGGGCGGCGCCGGCGGGCCCGCGGTGCGGAGGGGGGCGGGAGGGGAGGGGGAGGGTGGGGGGGGTCGGGCTGGCTGGAGGGGTGGGGGGCGTCCGCGGAGGACGGAGGCCGGAGGCCGCAGGACGGAGGAGGGGCGGCAGGAGCGCGGAGGGAGCCGCGCCCGGCCGGCGGCAAAAGGCGAGGGAGGCAAAAGCCTACAGCACCCGGTATTCCCAGGCGGTCTCCCATCCAAGTACTAACCAGGCCCGACCCTGCTTAGCTTCCGAGATCAGACGAGATCGGGCGCGTTCAGGGTGGTATGGCCGTAGACGCTGGCGCCTGCCGCCGGCGCCCCTAAGAAGCCGCGCCGCGTCGCCCGGCCCGCGGCTCGCGCGCGCCCAGGCCTCTGTGACGCGCACCCGCCGCCGGCGCCCCCTGCGCCCGCGCCCGGCCTGCCGCCTTCCTCCCGCTGCTGCCTCCCGCCGCGGCCGCCTCGGGCGCGGCCAGCGGGCCAGCCAAACCCTGCGCTGCCCCGCCCTGCTGCCCTCCCAGGGCGCGGAGGCCTGGAGCAGCCCGGGGTGCGAGGAGGCGGGGCGGGGCGGGCGGCGGTGGGAAACGAGGGGTGGTGGGGGCGGCGGTGGGGGCGGGGATGGGGGCGGGGCGCCTGGCTGGGCGCTCTCCCCTCGCGGCCCGGGAACACTCCAGGCCGCCCTGGCCGCTCGGATCCGGCGATGGGTCGCAGGAGATGCGGCTGCTGGGAGGGGGGTGGCGCGGGGCACTTGGCCCGAGGCGTCGGGGCGTCGGGCCGCCGGGCCCGTGCTCCTCTGAGTCCCCTCCGGCCCGAGGGGCCTCCCAGCGGGAGCCCTGACCTCTGCGGCGCCGGCCGGGCCCCGACTTGCCCAAACCCAGGCGGAGCCACCGGCGCGACCAGAGGGCGTCAGCGGAAGCCCGCCGCGCTGCCCCTGAGGGAGCGGGGAGGCGGGGCGGCCACACTTCCCCCCCGCCAGCGCCGCCCAGGAGACCGGCACCCCGCCCCCAACCCGCCCCTCGCGGGGACCCTGGACAGCTCCTGCTGGCGCCAGCCCAGAGACCCAGAGACAGAGACAGAGACAGAGACACGGAGAAACAGAGAAACGGCGACACGGAGAGGATCCAAGACACGGACCTAGACAGACACCCACCCTGACCCAGAGAGGCTCTGCCCAAGAGCTCGCTTCCCCCCCAGGAGGGCGGTGGTGCTGGAGCTGGGCCCGGGCCAGGAGGCAGGGGCCCCGGGGCTGGCGATCACCCCTGGGGCCCTAGGCCGCGCAGACAGGCTCTCAGGAGTCCCGGGCTCCCGGCATCGCTGCCCCGCCATCGCCCAGGAACCACAGGCAGGCACCGGAGCTCGCTGGCGCGCTCTGTCTGCGCTTGCGTGTGCGTGTGCTTGTGCGGGTTGTGCGAGTGGGTGTGTAGGCGTGTGTGTGTGTGTGTGTGTGTGTGTGTGTGCGCGCGCGCGCGCGCCTGTGTGTCTGTGTGCCTGTGTGTGTGTGTGCGTCCGGGTTTGTGTGTTCCTTTCTCTCCGCTTCTTCGCTCTGGCTCTTTTCCTCTTTCTGCCGGGCACCCCCGACCTTACTGAGTTGATAGAAGGAGCAGGCAGAAAAGTCAGGGCCCAGAGAACTTGGCACGAGAAAGCAGCTCCATCTACCAGACATGTAGAAGCCCCTCCCCGACGACCGACCGCAGCGTCCCCGTTCTGCTCAAGTGCCGCTGGGGACGTTGCCCGGGATCTCCCGCCCGCTAGGTCACCGACGAAGGCGCCTCCGTCTTCCCAAGAGCGCGCTCGCGCCCAGGACGGAGGGAGGAGCAGCACGGTGTGATGACGGGGAGGAAGAGTCGCGTCCGAAGGCCCGTCGGTGCCTGCCGACGTCCCGGCTCTCCCTGTCTCGAGACCTCTGGGCTTCAGGGTTCTGTGCCGCAAGGCTTTCCCGCCGCACCCCCCGGGACCCAGGGCGCGCTGTGTGCGCTGCCCGTCTCCAGCGTTTGGGCCCTGTGGGCCTTCTTGCGTCCCACTGGAAAGGGGACCCTGGGACGGAGAGAAGATGGGCAGGGGGCGGGCTTCGGCAAAGAGAGCGACGGCCATCCACAGACGTCCGACGAGGCCCTCCGGGGCGCCAAGCTCTCCATTTTCCACGGCACGTGTCCTCGTCAGGTTCTGCCACCTCTGGCCGGCATGCGTAGGCACACCGCTGGTCTTGCGGCCCCAGAGGCGAGGAGGCGAACGCCCCGGAGGCCGAGATTGGCACCCGCGTTCTCGGCTGCTGGGTGGCCAGCACCTAGGAGAGTGTCTGGCCGGAAGCAGCCAGGCGATCGATCCCTGGGTGCTGGATGAGCCTCGGCGGCAAGAAGTAGGCTCGTGGGGAAGGACGGCGGCCGAGGCCCGGGCCCCCACCGAGGCCGCGCTCCGTGCTGAGCGGTCTGCTCCGTATTTCCCGCTTGCGTTCTCACCAGCACTCGCCCCCGCAAGGAGGCACGAACGCCAGGACCCCCTCGCACCAGAGGAGGAAAGCGCAGCTCAGGGAGGGCACGTCACTCGCGGGAGACGGCGCCCCTTGGGTTTCAGCTCAGGACTTCGGTCTCCCGAGCCTGCGTTTCGGGGCAAGGCTCCGGTCCCGCGCTCCGGGAAACTGACAGGGACGCAGTCCCGCTTCTCCCCGCAGAAGGTGCTCCTCGGAGATCAGATCCGGGGACCCGTCAGAACCACCCCGGGCACGAGCTGGCAGGGAGCGACGCGCACCGCACCCCCCCCTCCCCCATCCCGCAGCCCGCAGCCCGCAGCCCGAGGAAGCGAGGAGCAGGCGATAGAGGCGCTGGGTTGGCAGGAGGGGAAACGGGGCCGGCAGGAGAAGCGAACCGCGAAGAGACTCCCTCCCAGGACGACGATGGCTGAACGGGGAGAGGAGGGAGCTTTGGGTCCTCTCTCGTCCTGCTTTGACCGGGATGTCCCCATTTTTCCACAGCGAGCGAGTATGGCTCTTGGATTCGGTGGGGAAGACGTGATTTATCTGGAGGACTTTTCCCTTCGGGGGTTCAAAGTCCGTTCTCTGAGGCAAGGCTCCCTCTCTGCCTCCCTGTCCTTCCCATTCGCCTCCCCGGAAGCCAGCTCTCCTCCCGGTTTCCTGGATCCCTTGGCCACGGTCCTCTGTTGCAAACACAGGCAGGTGCAAAGAAGATGCGAAAGGCTGCCCGAGCCACGCGAACGGAAAGCTGAAGCCAGGGAGCCAGGAAGGGCTGGCTGCTGAGGGAGGACGTGTCCTGTCAGGAGGCTTTTCAACTCCCTCTGACAGATGCGGCCTGGAGGGGCGGGGCCCGGCCGGGGCCCTGGGGTGGTAGGGGTCGGGTGTGAGGGGGTGGGTGGGGAGGCGGGGGGAGGCGGGAAGAGAGGGAGGCCCCCGAGTGAGGGGACACCAAAAGCCTCAGCCATCAAGACTCCTCGTCTTTGCATCCAGCGTTCTCAAACTCAAAACGAACGCAAGCTCATCCACCAGGAGCAACGTAGCAGCGTTTCCAAGCGAGGCAGGACCGCCCGAAGGCGAAAGCAGAATGGGATCCTAGTCAGGTGGAGCTTGAAACTCAGACCCACCCACCCCCTACCCCCCCCCCACCACCACCACCTCCCCCCCTCCCCCCCACCCCGGGAAGGGGGCTTCTGGAAGGAAAAGCGAGACAAACTGACAGGGACAAACTTAGGTCGGGAAAGGAGTGTTGATTGTGAATGAGCCTCTCAAGGACAAGCAAGCGGGTACCAGGTTTTAGAAGATGACCTGCAGCGGCAGAGACGCCAGCAAAGGCAGAAGCCATCCCGTCTTGGGTGAGGTGCCCGAGACGCTCCTCTCTAACCCAGTCCGCCCTGTCCTTGGAGAAGCGGGCGGTGTCTGGAAAAGCCTGACCAGGTGCCTTTCCTCGGTGGGCGGGGCTGGTCGCTTTGGGACCCGTTTGGGCCTCCCGGCACCGCCGTGGAATCCGTTCCACCTGACAGGACGACTCTACCCGGCGGCTGGGGCGGCGGGGGCGGGGCGCCGAGGGAAGGGCTGGGGTGTCACCGGAGCGGGAGCCGAGCGGGTGGGAAGAGGCCGAGGCCAGAGGGAGCCGGCCGGCGGCGTGTGCGGCGTCGGGGTCCCGGTCCCGGTCCCGGTCCCGGTCCCGCCGGGCTGGCCCCGATTGGCCCTGGGTTCGGGTGGGGCCGCGAGCTGGAAGGGTTGGGCTGTGGCGGGGAGGGGTTGGGCCCTGCCCATGGGCGGCGCCGGCGGGCCCGCGGTGCGGAGGGGGGCGGGAGGGGAGGGGGAGGGTGGGGGGGGTCGGGCTGGCTGGAGGGGTGGGGGGCGTCCGCGGAGGACGGAGGCCGGAGGCCGCAGGACGGAGGAGGGGCGGCAGGAGCGCGGAGGGAGCCGCGCCCGGCCGGCGGCAAAAGGCGAGGGAGGCAAAAGCCTACAGCACCCGGTATTCCCAGGCGGTCTCCCATCCAAGTACTAACCAGGCCCGACCCTGCTTAGCTTCCGAGATCAGACGAGATCGGGCGCGTTCAGGGTGGTATGGCCGTAGACGCTGGCGCCTGCCGCCGGCGCCCCTAAGAAGCCGCGCCGCGTCGCCCGGCCCGCGGCTCGCGCGCGCCCAGGCCTCTGTGACGCGCACCCGCCGCCGGCGCCCCCTGCGCCCGCGCCCGGCCTGCCGCCTTCCTCCCGCTGCTGCCTCCCGCCGCGGCCGCCTCGGGCGCGGCCAGCGGGCCAGCCAAACCCTGCGCTGCCCCGCCCTGCTGCCCTCCCAGGGCGCGGAGGCCTGGAGCAGCCCGGGGTGCGAGGAGGCGGGGCGGGGCGGGCGGCGGTGGGAAACGAGGGGTGGTGGGGGCGGCGGTGGGGGCGGGGATGGGGGCGGGGCGCCTGGCTGGGCGCTCTCCCCTCGCGGCCCGGGAACACTCCAGGCCGCCCTGGCCGCTCGGATCCGGCGATGGGTCGCAGGAGATGCGGCTGCTGGGAGGGGGGTGGCGCGGGGCACTTGGCCCGAGGCGTCGGGGCGTCGGGCCGCCGGGCCCGTGCTCCTCTGAGTCCCCTCCGGCCCGAGGGGCCTCCCAGCGGGAGCCCTGACCTCTGCGGCGCCGGCCGGGCCCCGACTTGCCCAAACCCAGGCGGAGCCACCGGCGCGACCAGAGGGCGTCAGCGGAAGCCCGCCGCGCTGCCCCTGAGGGAGCGGGGAGGCGGGGCGGCCACACTTCCCCCCCGCCAGCGCCGCCCAGGAGACCGGCACCCCGCCCCCAACCCGCCCCTCGCGGGGACCCTGGACAGCTCCTGCTGGCGCCAGCCCAGAGACCCAGAGACAGAGACAGAGACAGAGACACGGAGAAACAGAGAAACGGCGACACGGAGAGGATCCAAGACACGGACCTAGACAGACACCCACCCTGACCCAGAGAGGCTCTGCCCAAGAGCTCGCTTCCCCCCCAGGAGGGCGGTGGTGCTGGAGCTGGGCCCGGGCCAGGAGGCAGGGGCCCCGGGGCTGGCGATCACCCCTGGGGCCCTAGGCCGCGCAGACAGGCTCTCAGGAGTCCCGGGCTCCCGGCATCGCTGCCCCGCCATCGCCCAGGAACCACAGGCAGGCACCGGAGCTCGCTGGCGCGCTCTGTCTGCGCTTGCGTGTGCGTGTGCTTGTGCGGGTTGTGCGAGTGGGTGTGTAGGCGTGTGTGTGTGTGTGTGTGTGTGTGTGCGCGCGCGCGCGCGCGCGCCTGTGTGTCTGTGTGCCTGTGTGTGTGTGTGCGTCCGGGTTTGTGTGTTCCTTTCTCTCCGCTTCTTCGCTCTGGCTCTTTTCCTCTTTCTGCCGGGCACCCCCGACCTTACTGAGTTGATAGAAGGAGCAGGCAGAAAAGTCAGGGCCCAGAGAACTTGGCACGAGAAAGCAGCTCCATCTACCAGACATGTAGAAGCCCCTCCCCGACGACCGACCGCAGCGTCCCCGTTCTGCTCAAGTGCCGCTGGGGACGTTGCCCGGGATCTCCCGCCCGCTAGGTCACCGACGAAGGCGCCTCCGTCTTCCCAAGAGCGCGCTCGCGCCCAGGACGGAGGGAGGAGCAGCACGGTGTGATGACGGGGAGGAAGAGTCGCGTCCGAAGGCCCGTCGGTGCCTGCCGACGTCCCGGCTCTCCCTGTCTCGAGACCTCTGGGCTTCAGGGTTCTGTGCCGCAAGGCTTTCCCGCCGCACCCCCCGGGACCCAGGGCGCGCTGTGTGCGCTGCCCGTCTCCAGCGTTTGGGCCCTGTGGGCCTTCTTGCGTCCCACTGGAAAGGGGACCCTGGGACGGAGAGAAGATGGGCAGGGGGCGGGCTTCGGCAAAGAGAGCGACGGCCATCCACAGACGTCCGACGAGGCCCTCCGGGGCGCCAAGCTCTCCATTTTCCACGGCACGTGTCCTCGTCAGGTTCTGCCACCTCTGGCCGGCATGCGTAGGCACACCGCTGGTCTTGCGGCCCCAGAGGCGAGGAGGCGAACGCCCCGGAGGCCGAGATTGGCACCCGCGTTCTCGGCTGCTGGGTGGCCAGCACCTAGGAGAGTGTCTGGCCGGAAGCAGCCAGGCGATCGATCCCTGGGTGCTGGATGAGCCTCGGCGGCAAGAAGTAGGCTCGTGGGGAAGGACGGCGGCCGAGGCCCGGGCCCCCACCGAGGCCGCGCTCCGTGCTGAGCGGTCTGCTCCGTATTTCCCGCTTGCGTTCTCACCAGCACTCGCCCCCGCAAGGAGGCACGAACGCCAGGACCCCCTCGCACCAGAGGAGGAAAGCGCAGCTCAGGGAGGGCACGTCACTCGCGGGAGACGGCGCCCCTTGGGTTTCAGCTCAGGACTTCGGTCTCCCGAGCCTGCGTTTCGGGGCAAGGCTCCGGTCCCGCGCTCCGGGAAACTGACAGGGACGCAGTCCCGCTTCTCCCCGCAGAAGGTGCTCCTCGGAGATCAGATCCGGGGACCCGTCAGAACCACCCCGGGCACGAGCTGGCAGGGAGCGACGCGCACCGCACCCCCCCCCTCCCCCATCCCGCAGCCCGCAGCCCGCAGCCCGAGGAAGCGAGGAGCAGGCGATAGAGGCGCTGGGTTGGCAGGAGGGGAAACGGGGCCGGCAGGAGAAGCGAACCGCGAAGAGACTCCCTCCCAGGACGACGATGGCTGAACGGGGAGAGGAGGGAGCTTTGGGTCCTCTCTCGTCCTGCTTTGACCGGGATGTCCCCATTTTTCCACAGCGAGCGAGTATGGCTCTTGGATTCGGTGGGGAAGACGTGATTTATCTGGAGGACTTTTCCCTTCGGGGGTTCAAAGTCCGTTCTCTGAGGCAAGGCTCCCTCTCTGCCTCCCTGTCCTTCCCATTCGCCTCCCCGGAAGCCAGCTCTCCTCCCGGTTTCCTGGATCCCTTGGCCACGGTCCTCTGTTGCAAACACAGGCAGGTGCAAAGAAGATGCGAAAGGCTGCCCGAGCCACGCGAACGGAAAGCTGAAGCCAGGGAGCCAGGAAGGGCTGGCTGCTGAGGGAGGACGTGTCCTGTCAGGAGGCTTTTCAACTCCCTCTGACAGATGCGGCCTGGAGGGGCGGGGCCCGGCCGGGGCCCTGGGGTGGTAGGGGTCGGGTGTGAGGGGGTGGGTGGGGAGGCGGGGGGAGGCGGGAAGAGAGGGAGGCCCCCGAGTGAGGGGACACCAAAAGCCTCAGCCATCAAGACTCCTCGTCTTTGCATCCAGCGTTCTCAAACTCAAAACGAACGCAAGCTCATCCACCAGGAGCAACGTAGCAGCGTTTCCAAGCGAGGCAGGACCGCCCGAAGGCGAAAGCAGAATGGGATCCTAGTCAGGTGGAGCTTGAAACTCAGACCCACCCACCCCCCTACCCCCCCCCACCACCACCACCTCCCCCCCTCCCCCCCACCCCGGGAAGGGGGCTTCTGGAAGGAAAAGCGAGACAAACTGACAGGGACAAACTTAGGTCGGGAAAGGAGTGTTGATTGTGAATGAGCCTCTCAAGGACAAGCAAGCGGGTACCAGGTTTTAGAAGATGACCTGCAGCGGCAGAGACGCCAGCAAAGGCAGAAGCCATCCCGTCTTGGGTGAGGTGCCCGAGACGCTCCTCTCTAACCCAGTCCGCCCTGTCCTTGGAGAAGCGGGCGGTGTCTGGAAAAGCCTGACCAGGTGCCTTTCCTCGGTGGGCGGGGCTGGTCGCTTTGGGACCCGTTTGGGCCTCCCGGCACCGCCGTGGAATCCGTTCCACCTGACAGGACGACTCTACCCGGCGGCTGGGGCGGCGGGGGCGGGGCGCCGAGGGAAGGGCTGGGGTGTCACCGGAGCGGGAGCCGAGCGGGTGGGAAGAGGCCGAGGCCAGAGGGAGCCGGCCGGCGGCGTGTGCGGCGTCGGGGTCCCCGGTCCCGGTCCCGGTCCCGGTCCCGCCGGGCTGGCCCCGATTGGCCCTGGGTTCGGGTGGGGCCGCGAGCTGGAAGGGTTGGGCTGTGGCGGGGAGGGGTTGGGCCCTGCCCATGGGCGGCGCCGGCGGGCCCGCGGTGCGGAGGGGGGCGGGAGGGGAGGGGGAGGGTGGGGGGGGTCGGGCTGGCTGGAGGGGTGGGGGGCGTCCGCGGAGGACGGAGGCCGGAGGCCGCAGGACGGAGGAGGGGCGGCAGGAGCGCGGAGGGAGCCGCGCCCGGCCGGCGGCAAAAGGCGAGGGAGGCAAAAGCCTACAGCACCCGGTATTCCCAGGCGGTCTCCCATCCAAGTACTAACCAGGCCCGACCCTGCTTAGCTTCCGAGATCAGACGAGATCGGGCGCGTTCAGGGTGGTATGGCCGTAGACGCTGGCGCCTGCCGCCGGCGCCCCTAAGAAGCCGCGCCGCGTCGCCCGGCCCGCGGCTCGCGCGCGCCCAGGCCTCTGTGACGCGCACCCGCCGCCGGCGCCCCCTGCGCCCGCGCCCGGCCTGCCGCCTTCCTCCCGCTGCTGCCTCCCGCCGCGGCCGCCTCGGGCGCGGCCAGCGGGCCAGCCAAACCCTGCGCTGCCCCGCCCTGCTGCCCTCCCAGGGCGCGGAGGCCTGGAGCAGCCCGGGGTGCGAGGAGGCGGGGCGGGGCGGGCGGCGGTGGGAAACGAGGGGTGGTGGGGGCGGCGGTGGGGGCGGGGATGGGGGCGGGGCGCCTGGCTGGGCGCTCTCCCCTCGCGGCCCGGGAACACTCCAGGCCGCCCTGGCCGCTCGGATCCGGCGATGGGTCGCAGGAGATGCGGCTGCTGGGAGGGGGGTGGCGCGGGGCACTTGGCCCGAGGCGTCGGGGCGTCGGGCCGCCGGGCCCGTGCTCCTCTGAGTCCCCTCCGGCCCGAGGGGCCTCCCAGCGGGAGCCCTGACCTCTGCGGCGCCGGCCGGGCCCCGACTTGCCCAAACCCAGGCGGAGCCACCGGCGCGACCAGAGGGCGTCAGCGGAAGCCCGCCGCGCTGCCCCTGAGGGAGCGGGGAGGCGGGGCGGCCACACTTCCCCCCCGCCAGCGCCGCCCAGGAGACCGGCACCCCGCCCCCAACCCGCCCCTCGCGGGGACCCTGGACAGCTCCTGCTGGCGCCAGCCCAGAGACCCAGAGACAGAGACAGAGACAGAGACACGGAGAAACAGAGAAACGGCGACACGGAGAGGATCCAAGACACGGACCTAGACAGACACCCACCCTGACCCAGAGAGGCTCTGCCCAAGAGCTCGCTTCCCCCCCAGGAGGGCGGTGGTGCTGGAGCTGGGCCCGGGCCAGGAGGCAGGGGCCCCGGGGCTGGCGATCACCCCTGGGGCCCTAGGCCGCGCAGACAGGCTCTCAGGAGTCCCGGGCTCCCGGCATCGCTGCCCCGCCATCGCCCAGGAACCACAGGCAGGCACCGGAGCTCGCTGGCGCGCTCTGTCTGCGCTTGCGTGTGCGTGTGCTTGTGCGGGTTGTGCGAGTGGGTGTGTAGGCGTGTGTGTGTGTGTGTGTGTGTGTGCGCGCGCGCGCGCGCGCGCCTGTGTGTCTGTGTGCCTGTGTGTGTGTGTGCGTCCGGGTTTGTGTGTTCCTTTCTCTCCGCTTCTTCGCTCTGGCTCTTTTCCTCTTTCTGCCGGGCACCCCCGACCTTACTGAGTTGATAGAAGGAGCAGGCAGAAAAGTCAGGGCCCAGAGAACTTGGCACGAGAAAGCAGCTCCATCTACCAGACATGTAGAAGCCCCTCCCCGACGACCGACCGCAGCGTCCCCGTTCTGCTCAAGTGCCGCTGGGGACGTTGCCCGGGATCTCCCGCCCGCTAGGTCACCGACGAAGGCGCCTCCGTCTTCCCAAGAGCGCGCTCGCGCCCAGGACGGAGGGAGGAGCAGCACGGTGTGATGACGGGGAGGAAGAGTCGCGTCCGAAGGCCCGTCGGTGCCTGCCGACGTCCCGGCTCTCCCTGTCTCGAGACCTCTGGGCTTCAGGGTTCTGTGCCGCAAGGCTTTCCCGCCGCACCCCCCGGGACCCAGGGCGCGCTGTGTGCGCTGCCCGTCTCCAGCGTTTGGGCCCTGTGGGCCTTCTTGCGTCCCACTGGAAAGGGGACCCTGGGACGGAGAGAAGATGGGCAGGGGGCGGGCTTCGGCAAAGAGAGCGACGGCCATCCACAGACGTCCGACGAGGCCCTCCGGGGCGCCAAGCTCTCCATTTTCCACGGCACGTGTCCTCGTCAGGTTCTGCCACCTCTGGCCGGCATGCGTAGGCACACCGCTGGTCTTGCGGCCCCAGAGGCGAGGAGGCGAACGCCCCGGAGGCCGAGATTGGCACCCGCGTTCTCGGCTGCTGGGTGGCCAGCACCTAGGAGAGTGTCTGGCCGGAAGCAGCCAGGCGATCGATCCCTGGGTGCTGGATGAGCCTCGGCGGCAAGAAGTAGGCTCGTGGGGAAGGACGGCGGCCGAGGCCCGGGCCCCCACCGAGGCCGCGCTCCGTGCTGAGCGGTCTGCTCCGTATTTCCCGCTTGCGTTCTCACCAGCACTCGCCCCCGCAAGGAGGCACGAACGCCAGGACCCCCTCGCACCAGAGGAGGAAAGCGCAGCTCAGGGAGGGCACGTCACTCGCGGGAGACGGCGCCCCTTGGGTTTCAGCTCAGGACTTCGGTCTCCCGAGCCTGCGTTTCGGGGCAAGGCTCCGGTCCCGCGCTCCGGGAAACTGACAGGGACGCAGTCCCGCTTCTCCCCGCAGAAGGTGCTCCTCGGAGATCAGATCCGGGGACCCGTCAGAACCACCCCGGGCACGAGCTGGCAGGGAGCGACGCGCACCGCACCCCCCCCTCCCCCATCCCGCAGCCCGCAGCCCGCAGCCCGAGGAAGCGAGGAGCAGGCGATAGAGGCGCTGGGTTGGCAGGAGGGGAAACGGGGCGGCAGGAGAAGCGAACCGCGATCCCCATTTTTTCCACAGCGAGCGAGTATGGCCTCGTGGATTCGGTGGGGAAGACGTGATTTATCTGGAGGACTTTTCCCTTCGGGGGTTCAAAGTCCGTTCTCTGAGGCAAGGCTCCCTCTCTGCCTCCCTGTCCTTCCCCATTCGCCTCCCCGGAAGCCAGCTCTCCTCCCGGTTTCCTGGATCCCTTGGCCACGGTCCTCTGTTGCAAACACAGGCAGGTGCAAAGGAAGATGCGAAAGGCTGCCCGAGCCACGCGAACGGAAAGCTGAAGCCAGGGAGCCAGGAAGGGCTGGCTGCTGAGGGAGGACGTGTCCTGTCAGGAGGCTTTTTCAACTCCCTCTGACAGATGCGGCCTGGAGGGGCGGGGGGCCCGGCCGGGGCCCTGGGGTGGTAGGGGTCGGGTGTGAGGGGGTGGGTGGGGGAGGCGGGGGGAGGCGGGAAGAGAGGAGGCCCCCGAGTGAGGGGACACCAAAAGCCTCAGCCATCAAGACTCCTCGTCTTTGCATCCAGCGTTCTCAAACTCAAAACGAACGCAAGCTCATCCACCAGGAGCAACGTAGCAGCGTTCCCAAGCGAGGCAGGACCGCCCGAAGGGCGAAAGCAGAATGGGATCCTAGTCAGGTGGAGCTTGAAACTCAGACCCACCCACCCCCCTACCCCCCCCACCACCACCACCTCCCCCCCTCCCCCCCACCCCGGAAGGGGCTTCTGGAAGGAAAAGCGAGACAAACTGACAGGGACAAACTTAGGTCGGGAAAGGAGTGTTGATTGTGAATGAGCCTCTCAAGGACAAGCAAGCGGGTACCAGGTTTTAGAAGATGACCTGCAGCGGCAGAGACGCCAGCAAAGGCAGAAGCCATCCCGTCTTGGGTGAGGTGCCCGAGACGCTCCTCTCTAACCCAGTCCGCCCTGTCCTTGGAGAAGCGGGCGGTGTCTGGAAAAGCCTGACCAGGTGCCTTTCCTCGGTGGGCGGGGCTGGTCGCTTTGGGACCCGTTTGGGCCTCCCGGCACCGCCGTGGAATCCGTTCCACCTGACAGGACGACTCTACCCGGCGGCTGGGGCGGCGGGGGGCGGGGCGCCGAGGGAAGGGCTGGGGGTGTCACCGGAGCGGGAGCCGAGCGGGTGGGAAGAGGCCGAGGCCAGAGGGAGCCGGCCGGCGGCGGTGTGCGGCGTCGGGGTCCCGGTCCCGGTCCCGGTCCCGGTCCCGGTCCCGGTCCCGCCGGGCTGGCCCGATTTGCCCTGGGTTCGGGTGGGGCCGCGAGCTGGAAGTGTTGGGCTGTGGCGGGGAGGGGTTGGGCCCTGCCCATGGGCGGCGCCGGCGGGCCCGCGGTGCGGAGGGGGGCGGGAGGGGAGGGGGAGGGTGGGGGGGTCGGGCTGGCTGGAGGGGTGGGGGGCGGTCCGCGGAGGACGGAGGCCGGAGGCCGCAGGACGGAGGAGGGGCGGCAGGAGCGCGGAGGGAGCCGCGCCCGGCCGGCGGCAAAAGGCGAGGGAGGCAAAAGCCTACAGCACCCGGTATTCCCAGGCGGTCTCCCATCCAAGTACTAACCAGGCCCGACCCTGCTTAGCTTCCGAGATCAGACGAGATCGGGCGCGTTCAGGGTGGTATGGCCGTAGACGCTGGCGCCTGCCGCCGGCGCCCCTAAGAAGCCGCGCCGCGTCGCCCGGCCCGCGGCTCGCGCGCGCCCAGGCCTCTGTGACGCGCACCCGCCGCCGGCGCCCCCTGCGCCCGCGCCCGGCCTGCCGCTTCCTCCCGCTGCTGCCTCCCGCCGCGGCCGCCTCGGGCGCGGCCAGCGGGCCAGCCAAAACCCTGCGCTGCCCCGCCCTGCTGCCCTCCCAGGGCGCGGAGGCCTGGAGCAGCCCGGGGTGCGAGGAGGCGGGGCGGGGCGGGCGGCGGTGGGAAACGAGGGGGTGGTGGGGGCGGCGGTGGGGGCGGGGATGGGGGCGGGGCGCCTGGCTGGGCGCTCTCCCCTCGCGGCCGGGAACACTCCAGGCCGCCCTGGCCGCTCGGATCCGGCGATGGGTCGCAGGAGATGCGGCTGCTGGGAGGGGGGTGGCGCGGGGCACTTGGCCCGAGGCGTCGGGGCGTCGGGCCGCCGGGCCCGTGCTCCTCTGAGTCCCCTCCGGCCCGAGGGGCCTCCCAGCGGGAGCCCTGACCTCTGCGGCGCCGGCCGGGCCCCGACTTGCCCAAACCCAGGCGGAGCCACCGGCGCGACCAGAGGGCGTCAGCGGAAGCCCGCCGCGCTGCCCCTGAGGGAGCGGGGAGGCGGGGCGGCCACACTTCCCCCCCGCCAGCGCCGCCCAGGAGACCGGCACCCCGCCCCCAACCCGCCCCTCGCGGGGACCCTGGACAGCTCCTGCTGGCGCCAGCCCAGAGACCCAGAGACAGAGACAGAGACAGAGACACGGAGAAACAGAGAAACGGCGACACGGAGAGGATCCAAGACACGGACCTAGACAGACACCCACCCTGACCCAGAGAGGCTCTGCCCAAGAGCTCGCTTCCCCCCCAGGAGGGCGGTGGTGCTGGAGCTGGGCCCGGGCCAGGAGGCAGGGGCCCCGGGGCTGGCGATCACCCCTGGGGCCCTAGGCCGCGCAGACAGGCTCTCAGGAGTCCCGGGCTCCCGGCATCGCTGCCCCGCCATCGCCCAGGAACCACAGGCAGGCACCGGAGCTCGCTGGCGCGCTCTGTCTGCGCTTGCGTGTGCGTGTGCTTGTGCGGGTTGTGCGAGTGGGTGTGTAGGCGTGTGTGTGTGTGTGTGTGTGTGTGTGTGGCGCGCGCGCGCGCGCGCCTGTGTGTCTGTGTGCCTGTGTGTGTGTGTGCGTCCGGGTTTGTGTGTTCCTTTCTCTCCGCTTCTTCGCTCTGGCTCTTTTCCTCTTTCTGCCGGGCACCCCCGACCTTACTGAGTTGATAGAAGGAGCAGGCAGAAAAGTCAGGGCCCAGAGAACTTGGCACGAGAAAGCAGCTCCATCTACCAGACATGTAGAAGCCCCTCCCCGACGACCGACCGCAGCGTCCCCGTTCTGCTCAAGTGCCGCTGGGGACGTTGCCCGGGATCTCCCGCCCGCTAGGTCACCGACGAAGGCGCCTCCGTCTTCCCAAGAGCGCGCTCGCGCCCAGGACGGAGGGAGGAGCAGCACGGTGTGATGACGGGGAGGAAGAGTCGCGTCCGAAGGCCCGTCGGTGCCTGCCGACGTCCCGGCTCTCCCTGTCTCGAGACCTCTGGGCTTCAGGGTTCTGTGCCGCAAGGCTTTCCCGCCGCACCCCCCGGGACCCAGGGCGCGCTGTGTGCGCTGCCCGTCTCCAGCGTTTGGGCCCTGTGGGCCTTCTTGCGTCCCACTGGAAAGGGGACCCTGGGACGGAGAGAAGATGGGCAGGGGGCGGGCTTCGGCAAAGAGAGCGACGGCCATCCACAGACGTCCGACGAGGCCCTCCGGGGCGCCAAGCTCTCCATTTTCCACGGCACGTGTCCTCGTCAGGTTCTGCCACCTCTGGCCGGCATGCGTAGGCACACCGCTGGTCTTGCGGCCCCAGAGGCGAGGAGGCGAACGCCCCGGAGGCCGAGATTGGCACCCGCGTTCTCGGCTGCTGGGTGGCCAGCACCTAGGAGAGTGTCTGGCCGGAAGCAGCCAGGCGATCGATCCCTGGGTGCTGGATGAGCCTCGGCGGCAAGAAGTAGGCTCGTGGGGAAGGACGGCGGCCGAGGCCCGGGCCCCCACCGAGGCCGCGCTCCGTGCTGAGCGGTCTGCTCCGTGTTTCCCGCTTGCGTTCTCACCAGCACTCGCCCCCGCAAGGAGGCACGAACGCCAGGACCCCCCTCGCACCAGAGGAGGAAAGCGCAGCTCAGGGAGGGCACGTCACTCGCGGGAGACGGCGCCCCTTGGGTTTCAGCTCAGGACTTCGGTCTCCCGAGCCTGCGTTTCGGGGCAAGGCTCCGGTCCCGCGCTCCGGGAAACTGACAGGGACGCAGTCCCGCTTCTCCCCGCAGAAGGTGCTCCTCGGAGATCAGATCCGGGGACCCGTCAGAACCACCCCGGGCACGAGCTGGCAGGGAGCGACGCGCACCGCACCCCCCCCCCTCCCCCATCCCGCAGCCCGCAGCCCGCAGCCCGAGGAAGCGAGGAGCAGGCGATAGAGGCGCTGGGTTGGCAGGAGGGGAAACGGGGCCGGCAGGAGAAGCGAACCGCGAAGAGACTCCCTCCCAGGACGACGATGGCTGAACGGGGAGAGGAGGGAGCTTTGGGTCCTCTCTCGTCCTGCTTTGACCGGGATGTCCCCATTTTTCCACAGCGAGCGAGTATGGCTCTTGGATTCGGTGGGGAAGACGTGATTTATCTGGAGGACTTTTCCCTTCGGGGGTTCAAAGTCCGTTCTCTGAGGCAAGGCTCCCTCTCTGCCTCCCTGTCCTTCCCATTCGCCTCCCCGGAAGCCAGCTCTCCTCCCGGTTTCCTGGATCCCTTGGCCACGGTCCTCTGTTGCAAACACAGGCAGGTGCAAAGAAGATGCGAAAGGCTGCCCGAGCCACGCGAACGGAAAGCTGAAGCCAGGGAGCCAGGAAGGGCTGGCTGCTGAGGGAGGACGTGTCCTGTCAGGAGGCTTTTCAACTCCCTCTGACAGATGCGGCCTGGAGGGGCGGGGCCCGGCCGGGGCCCTGGGGTGGTAGGGGTCGGGTGTGAGGGGGTGGGTGGGGAGGCGGGGGGAGGCGGGAAGAGAGGGAGGCCCCCGAGTGAGGGGACACCAAAAGCCTCAGCCATCAAGACTCCTCGTCTTTGCATCCAGCGTTCTCAAACTCAAAACGAACGCAAGCTCATCCACCAGGAGCAACGTAGCAGCGTTTCCAAGCGAGGCAGGACCGCCCGAAGGCGAAAGCAGAATGGGATCCTAGTCAGGTGGAGCTTGAAACTCAGACCCACCCACCCCCCTACCCCCCCCCACCACCACCACCTCCCCCCCTCCCCCCCACCCCGGGAAGGGGGCTTCTGGAAGGAAAAGCGAGACAAACTGACAGGGACAAACTTAGGTCGGGAAAGGAGTGTTGATTGTGAATGAGCCTCTCAAGGACAAGCAAGCGGGTACCAGGTTTTAGAAGATGACCTGCAGCGGCAGAGACGCCAGCAAAGGCAGAAGCCATCCCGTCTTGGGTGAGGTGCCCGAGACGCTCCTCTCTAACCCAGTCCGCCCTGTCCTTGGAGAAGCGGGCGGTGTCTGGAAAAGCCTGACCAGGTGCCTTTCCTCGGTGGGCGGGGCTGGTCGCTTTGGGACCCGTTTGGGCCTCCCGGCACCGCCGTGGAATCCGTTCCACCTGACAGGACGACTCTACCCGGCGGCTGGGGCGGCGGGGGCGGGGCGCCGAGGGAAGGGCTGGGGTGTCACCGGAGCGGGAGCCGAGCGGGTGGGAAGAGGCCGAGGCCAGAGGGAGCCGGCCGGCGGCGTGTGCGGCGTCGGGGTCCCGGTCCCGGTCCCGGTCCCGGTCCCGGTCCCGGTCCCGCCGGGCTGGCCCCGATTGGCCCTGGGTTCGGGTGGGGCCGCGAGCTGGAAGGGTTGGGCTGTGGCGGGGAGGGGTTGGGCCCTGCCCATGGGCGGCGCCGGCGGGCCCGCGGTGCGGAGGGGGGCGGGAGGGGAGGGGGAGGGTGGGGGGGTCGGGCTGGCTGGAGGGGTGGGGGGCGTCCGCGGAGGACGGAGGCCGGAGGCCGCAGGACGGAGGAGGGGCGGCAGGAGCGCGGAGGGAGCCGCGCCCGGCCGGCGGCAAAAGGCGAGGGAGGCAAAAGCCTACAGCACCCGGTATTCCCAGGCGGTCTCCCATCCAAGTACTAACCAGGCCCGACCCTGCTTAGCTTCCGAGATCAGACGAGATCGGGCGCGTTCAGGGTGGTATGGCCGTAGACGCTGGCGCCTGCCGCCGGCGCCCCTAAGAAGCCGCGCCGCGTCGCCCGGCCCGCGGCTCGCGCGCGCCCAGGCCTCTGTGACGCGCACCCGCCGCCGGCGCCCCCTGCGCCCGCGCCCGGCCTGCCGCCTTCCTCCCGCTGCTGCCTCCCGCCGCGGCCGCCTCGGGCGCGGCCAGCGGGCCAGCCAAACCCTGCGCTGCCCCGCCCTGCTGCCCTCCCAGGGCGCGGAGGCCTGGAGCAGCCCGGGGTGCGAGGAGGCGGGGCGGGGCGGGCGGCGGTGGGAAACGAGGGGTGGTGGGGGCGGCGGTGGGGGCGGGGATGGGGGCGGGGCGCCTGGCTGGGCGCTCTCCCCTCGCGGCCCGGGAACACTCCAGGCCGCCCTGGCCGCTCGGATCCGGCGATGGGTCGCAGGAGATGCGGCTGCTGGGAGGGGGGTGGCGCGGGGCACTTGGCCCGAGGCGTCGGGGCGTCGGGCCGCCGGGCCCGTGCTCCTCTGAGTCCCCTCCGGCCCGAGGGGCCTCCCAGCGGGAGCCCTGACCTCTGCGGCGCCGGCCGGGCCCCGACTTGCCCAAACCCAGGCGGAGCCACCGGCGCGACCAGAGGGCGTCAGCGGAAGCCCGCCGCGCTGCCCCTGAGGGAGCGGGGAGGCGGGGCGGCCACACTTCCCCCCCGCCAGCGCCGCCCAGGAGACCGGCACCCCGCCCCCAACCCGCCCCTCGCGGGGACCCTGGACAGCTCCTGCTGGCGCCAGCCCAGAGACCCAGAGACAGAGACAGAGACAGAGACACGGAGAAACAGAGAAACGGCGACACGGAGAGGATCCAAGACACGGACCTAGACAGACACCCACCCTGACCCAGAGAGGCTCTGCCCAAGAGCTCGCTTGCCCCCCAGGAGGGCGGTGGTGCTGGAGCTGGGCCCGGGCCAGGAGGCAGGGGCCCCGGGGCTGGCGATCACCCCTGGGGCCCTAGGCCGCGCAGACAGGCTCTCAGGAGTCCCGGGCTCCCGGCATCGCTGCCCCGCCATCGCCCAGGAACCACAGGCAGGCACCGGAGCTCGCTGGCGCGCTCTGTCTGCGCTTGCGTGTGCGTGTGCTTGTGCGGGTTGTGCGAGTGGGTGTGTAGGCGTGTGTGTGTGTGTGTGTGTGTGTGTGTGCGCGCGCGCGCGCCTGTGTGTCTGTGTGCCTGTGTGTGTGTGTGCGTCCGGGTTTGTGTGTTCCTTTCTCTCCGCTTCTTCGCTCTGGCTCTTTTCCTCTTTCTGCCGGGCACCCCCGACCTTACTGAGTTGATAGAAGGAGCAGGCAGAAAAGTCAGGGCCCAGAGAACTTGGCACGAGAAAGCAGCTCCATCTACCAGACATGTAGAAGCCCCTCCCCGACGACCGACCGCAGCGTCCCCGTTCTGCTCAAGTGCCGCTGGGGACGTTGCCCGGGATCTCCCGCCCGCTAGGTCACCGACGAAGGCGCCTCCGTCTTCCCAAGAGCGCGCTCGCGCCCAGGACGGAGGGAGGAGCAGCACGGTGTGATGACGGGGAGGAAGAGTCGCGTCCGAAGGCCCGTCGGTGCCTGCCGACGTCCCGGCTCTCCCTGTCTCGAGACCTCTGGGCTTCAGGGTTCTGTGCCGCAAGGCTTTCCCGCCGCACCCCCCGGGACCCAGGGCGCGCTGTGTGCGCTGCCCGTCTCCAGCGTTTGGGCCCTGTGGGCCTTCTTGCGTCCCACTGGAAAGGGGACCCTGGGACGGAGAGAAGATGGGCAGGGGGCGGGCTTCGGCAAAGAGAGCGACGGCCATCCACAGACGTCCGACGAGGCCCTCCGGGGCGCCAAGCTCTCCATTTTCCACGGCACGTGTCCTCGTCAGGTTCTGCCACCTCTGGCCGGCATGCGTAGGCACACCGCTGGTCTTGCGGCCCCAGAGGCGAGGAGGCGAACGCCCCGGAGGCCGAGATTGGCACCCGCGTTCTCGGCTGCTGGGTGGCCAGCACCTAGGAGAGTGTCTGGCCGGAAGCAGCCAGGCGATCGATCCCTGGGTGCTGGATGAGCCTCGGCGGCAAGAAGTAGGCTCGTGGGGAAGGACGGCGGCCGAGGCCCGGGCCCCCACCGAGGCCGCGCTCCGTGCTGAGCGGTCTGCTCCGTATTTCCCGCTTGCGTTCTCACCAGCACTCGCCCCCGCAAGGAGGCACGAACGCCAGGACCCCCTCGCACCAGAGGAGGAAAGCGCAGCTCAGGGAGGGCACGTCACTCGCGGGAGACGGCGCCCCTTGGGTTTCAGCTCAGGACTTCGGTCTCCCGAGCCTGCGTTTCGGGGCAAGGCTCCGGTCCCGCGCTCCGGGAAACTGACAGGGACGCAGTCCCGCTTCTCCCCGCAGAAGGTGCTCCTCGGAGATCAGATCCGGGGACCCGTCAGAACCACCCCGGGCACGAGCTGGCAGGGAGCGACGCGCACCGCCCCCCCCCCCCCTCCCCCATCCCGCAGCCCGCAGCCCGCAGCCCGAGGAAGCGAGGAGCAGGCGATAGAGGCGCTGGGTTGGCAGGAGGGGAAACGGGGCCGGCAGGAGAAGCGAACCGCGAAGAGACTCCCTCCCAGGACGACGATGGCTGAACGGGGAGAGGAGGGAGCTTTGGGTCCTCTCTCGTCCTGCTTTGACCGGGATGTCCCCATTTTTCCACAGCGAGCGAGTATGGCTCTTGGATTCGGTGGGGAAGACGTGATTTATCTGGAGGACTTTTCCCTTCGGGGGTTCAAAGTCCGTTCTCTGAGGCAAGGCTCCCTCTCTGCCTCCCTGTCCTTCCCATTCGCCTCCCCGGAAGCCAGCTCTCCTCCCGGTTTCCTGGATCCCTTGGCCACGGTCCTCTGTTGCAAACACAGGCAGGTGCAAAGAAGATGCGAAAGGCTGCCCGAGCCACGCGAACGGAAAGCTGAAGCCAGGGAGCCAGGAAGGGCTGGCTGCTGAGGGAGGACGTGTCCTGTCAGGAGGCTTTTCAACTCCCTCTGACAGATGCGGCCTGGAGGGGCGGGGCCCGGCCGGGGCCCTGGGGTGGTAGGGGTCGGGTGTGAGGGGGTGGGTGGGGAGGCGGGGGGAGGCGGGAAGAGAGGGAGGCCCCCGAGTGAGGGGACACCAAAAGCCTCAGCCATCAAGACTCCTCGTCTTTGCATCCAGCGTTCTCAAACTCAAAACGAACGCAAGCTCATCCACCAGGAGCAACGTAGCAGCGTTTCCAAGCGAGGCAGGACCGCCCGAAGGCGAAAGCAGAATGGGATCCTAGTCAGGTGGAGCTTGAAACTCAGACCCACCCACCCCCCTACCCCCCCCCACCACCACCACCTCCCCCCCTCCCCCCCACCCCGGGAAGGGGGCTTCTGGAAGGAAAAGCGAGACAATCTGACAGGGACAAACTTAGGTCGGGAAAGGAGTGTTGATTGTGAATGAGCCTCTCAAGGACAAGCAAGCGGGTACCAGGTTTTAGAAGATGACCTGCAGCGGCAGAGACGCCAGCAAAGGCAGAAGCCATCCCGTCTTGGGTGAGGTGCCCGAGACGCTCCTCTCTAACCCAGTCCGCCCTGTCCTTGGAGAAGCGGGCGGTGTCTGGAAAAGCCTGACCAGGTGCCTTTCCTCGGTGGGCGGGGCTGGTCGCTTTGGGACCCGTTTGGGCCTCCCGGCACCGCCGTGGAATCCGTTCCACCTGACAGGACGACTCTACCCGGCGGCTGGGGCGGCGGGGGCGGGGCGCCGAGGGAAGGGCTGGGGTGTCACCGGAGCGGGAGCCGAGCGGGTGGGAAGAGGCCGAGGCCAGAGGGAGCCGGCCGGCGGCGTGTGCGGCGTCGGGGTCCCGGTCCCGGTCCCGGTCCCGGTCCCGCCGGGCTGGCCCCGATTGGCCCTGGGTTCGGGTGGGGCCGCGAGCTGGAAGGGTTGGGCTGTGGCGGGGAGGGGTTGGGCCCTGCCCATGGGCGGCGCCGGCGGGCCCGCGGTGCGGAGGGGGGCGGGAGGGGAGGGGGAGGGTGGGGGGGGTCGGGCTGGCTGGAGGGGTGGGGGGCGTCCGCGGAGGACGGAGGCCGGAGGCCGCAGGACGGAGGAGGGGCGGCAGGAGCGCGGAGGGAGCCGCGCCCGGCCGGCGGCAAAAGGCGAGGGAGGCAAAAGCCTACAGCACCCGGTATTCCCAGGCGGTCTCCCATCCAAGTACTAACCAGGCCCGACCCTGCTTAGCTTCCGAGATCAGACGAGATCGGGCGCGTTCAGGGTGGTATGGCCGTAGACGCTGGCGCCTGCCGCCGGCGCCCCTAAGAAGCCGCGCCGCGTCGCCCGGCCCGCGGCTCGCGCGCGCCCAGGCCTCTGTGACGCGCACCCGCCGCCGGCGCCCCCTGCGCCCGCGCCCGGCCTGCCGCCTTCCTCCCGCTGCTGCCTCCCGCCGCGGCCGCCTCGGGCGCGGCCAGCGGGCCAGCCAAACCCTGCGCTGCCCCGCCCTGCTGCCCTCCCAGGGCGCGGAGGCCTGGAGCAGCCCGGGGTGCGAGGAGGCGGGGCGGGGCGGGCGGCGGTGGGAAACGAGGGGTGGTGGGGGCGGCGGTGGGGGCGGGGATGGGGGCGGGGCGCCTGGCTGGGCGCTCTCCCCTCGCGGCCCGGGAACACTCCAGGCCGCCCTGGCCGCTCGGATCCGGCGATGGGTCGCAGGAGATGCGGCTGCTGGGAGGGGGGTGGCGCGGGGCACTTGGCCCGAGGCGTCGGGGCGTCGGGCCGCCGGGCCCGTGCTCCTCTGAGTCCCCTCCGGCCCGAGGGGCCTCCCAGCGGGAGCCCTGACCTCTGCGGCGCCGGCCGGGCCCCGACTTGCCCAAACCCAGGCGGAGCCACCGGCGCGACCAGAGGGCGTCAGCGGAAGCCCGCCGCGCTGCCCCTGAGGGAGCGGGGAGGCGGGGCGGCCACACTTCCCCCCCGCCAGCGCCGCCCAGGAGACCGGCACCCCGCCCCCAACCCGCCCCTCGCGGGGACCCTGGACAGCTCCTGCTGGCGCCAGCCCAGAGACCCAGAGACAGAGACAGAGACAGAGACACGGAGAAACAGAGAAACGGCGACACGGAGAGGATCCAAGACACGGACCTAGACAGACACCCACCCTGACCCAGAGAGGCTCTGCCCAAGAGCTCGCTTCCCCCCCAGGAGGGCGGTGGTGCTGGAGCTGGGCCCGGGCCAGGAGGCAGGGGCCCCGGGGCTGGCGATCACCCCTGGGGCCCTAGGCCGCGCAGACAGGCTCTCAGGAGTCCCGGGCTCCCGGCATCGCTGCCCCGCCATCGCCCAGGAACCACAGGCAGGCACCGGAGCTCGCTGGCGCGCTCTGTCTGCGCTTGCGTGTGCGTGTGCTTGTGCGGGTTGTGCGAGTGGGTGTGTAGGCGTGTGTGTGTGTGTGTGTGTGTGTGTGCGCGCGCGCGCGCGCGCCTGTGTGTCTGTGTGCCTGTGTGTGTGTGTGCGTCCGGGTTTGTGTGTTCCTTTCTCTCCGCTTCTTCGCTCTGGCTCTTTTCCTCTTTCTGCCGGGCACCCCCGACCTTACTGAGTTGATAGAAGGAGCAGGCAGAAAAGTCAGGGCCCAGAGAACTTGGCACGAGAAAGCAGCTCCATCTACCAGACATGTAGAAGCCCCTCCCCGACGACCGACCGCAGCGTCCCCGTTCTGCTCAAGTGCCGCTGGGGACGTTGCCCGGGATCTCCCGCCCGCTAGGTCACCGACGAAGGCGCCTCCGTCTTCCCAAGAGCGCGCTCGCGCCCAGGACGGAGGGAGGAGCAGCACGGTGTGATGACGGGGAGGAAGAGTCGCGTCCGAAGGCCCGTCGGTGCCTGCCGACGTCCCGGCTCTCCCTGTCTCGAGACCTCTGGGCTTCAGGGTTCTGTGCCGCAAGGCTTTCCCGCCGCACCCCCCGGGACCCAGGGCGCGCTGTGTGCGCTGCCCGTCTCCAGCGTTTGGGCCCTGTGGGCCTTCTTGCGTCCCACTGGAAAGGGGACCCTGGGACGGAGAGAAGATGGGCAGGGGGCGGGCTTCGGCAAAGAGAGCGACGGCCATCCACAGACGTCCGACGAGGCCCTCCGGGGCGCCAAGCTCTCCATTTTCCACGGCACGTGTCCTCGTCAGGTTCTGCCACCTCTGGCCGGCATGCGTAGGCACACCGCTGGTCTTGCGGCCCCAGAGGCGAGGAGGCGAACGCCCCGGAGGCCGAGATTGGCACCCGCGTTCTCGGCTGCTGGGTGGCCAGCACCTAGGAGAGTGTCTGGCCGGAAGCAGCCAGGCGATCGATCCCTGGGTGCTGGATGAGCCTCGGCGGCAAGAAGTAGGCTCGTGGGGAAGGACGGCGGCCGAGGCCCGGGCCCCCACCGAGGCCGCGCTCCGTGCTGAGCGGTCTGCTCCGTATTTCCCGCTTGCGTTCTCACCAGCACTCGCCCCCGCAAGGAGGCACGAACGCCAGGACCCCCTCGCACCAGAGGAGGAAAGCGCAGCTCAGGGAGGGCACGTCACTCGCGGGAGACGGCGCCCCTTGGGTTTCAGCTCAGGACTTCGGTCTCCCGAGCCTGCGTTTCGGGGCAAGGCTCCGGTCCCGCGCTCCGGGAAACTGACAGGGACGCAGTCCCGCTTCTCCCCGCAGAAGGTGCTCCTCGGAGATCAGATCCGGGGACCCGTCAGAACCACCCCGGGCACGAGCTGGCAGGGAGCGACGCGCACCGCACCCCCCCCTCCCCCATCCCGCAGCCCGCAGCCCGCAGCCCGAGGAAGCGAGGAGCAGGCGATAGAGGCGCTGGGTTGGCAGGAGGGGAAACGGGGCCGGCAGGAGAAGCGAACCGCGAAGAGACTCCCTCCCAGGACGACGATGGCTGAACGGGGAGAGGAGGGAGCTTTGGGTCCTCTCTCGTCCTGCTTTGACCGGGATGTCCCCATTTTTCCACAGCGAGCGAGTATGGCTCTTGGATTCGGTGGGGAAGACGTGATTTATCTGGAGGACTTTTCCCTTCGGGGGTTCAAAGTCCGTTCTCTGAGGCAAGGCTCCCTCTCTGCCTCCCTGTCCTTCCCATTCGCCTCCCCGGAAGCCAGCTCTCCTCCCGGTTTCCTGGATCCCTTGGCCACGGTCCTCTGTTGCAAACACAGGCAGGTGCAAAGAAGATGCGAAAGGCTGCCCGAGCCACGCGAACGGAAAGCTGAAGCCAGGGAGCCAGGAAGGGCTGGCTGCTGAGGGAGGACGTGTCCTGTCAGGAGGCTTTTCAACTCCCTCTGACAGATGCGGCCTGGAGGGGCGGGGCCCGGCCGGGGCCCTGGGGTGGTAGGGGTCGGGTGTGAGGGGGTGGGTGGGGAGGCGGGGGGAGGCGGGAAGAGAGGGAGGCCCCCGAGTGAGGGGACACCAAAAGCCTCAGCCATCAAGACTCCTCGTCTTTGCATCCAGCGTTCTCAAACTCAAAACGAACGCAAGCTCATCCACCAGGAGCAACGTAGCAGCGTTTCCAAGCGAGGCAGGACCGCCCGAAGGCGAAAGCAGAATGGGATCCTAGTCAGGTGGAGCTTGAAACTCAGACCCACCCACCCCCCTCCCCACCCCACCCCCACCACCTCCCCCCCCCCCCCCCCCCCCCCGGGAAGGGGGCTTCTGGAAGGAAAAGCGAGACAAACTGACAGGGACAAACTTAGGTCGGGAAAGGAGTGTTGATTGTGAATGAGCCTCTCAAGGACAAGCAAGCGGGTACCAGGTTTTAGAAGATGACCTGCAGCGGCAGAGACGCCAGCAAAGGCAGAAGCCATCCCGTCTTGGGTGAGGTGCCCGAGACGCTCCTCTCTAACCCAGTCCGCCCTGTCCTTGGAGAAGCGGGCGGTGTCTGGAAAAGCCTGACCAGGTGCCTTTCCTCGGTGGGCGGGGCTGGTCGCTTTGGGACCCGTTTGGGCCTCCCGGCACCGCCGTGGAATCCGTTCCACCTGACAGGACGACTCTACCCGGCGGCTGGGGCGGCGGGGGCGGGGCGCCGAGGGAAGGGCTGGGGTGTCACCGGAGCGGGAGCCGAGCGGGTGGGAAGAGGCCGAGGCCAGAGGGAGCCGGCCGGCGGCGTGTGCGGCGTCGGGGTCCCGGTCCCGGTCCCGGTCCCGGTCCCGGTCCCGGTCCCGCCGGGCTGGCCCCGATTGGCCCTGGGTTCGGGTGGGGCCGCGAGCTGGAAGGGTTGGGCTGTGGCGGGGAGGGGTTGGGCCCTGCCCATGGGCGGCGCCGGCGGGCCCGCGGTGCGGAGGGGGGCGGGAGGGGAGGGGGAGGTCGGGCTGGCTGGAGGGGTGGGGGGCGTCCGCGGAGGACGGAGGCCGGAGGCCGCAGGACGGAGGAGGGGCGGCAGGAGCGCGGAGGGAGCCGCGCCCGGCCGGCGGCAAAAGGCGAGGGAGGCAAAAGCCTACAGCACCCGGTATTCCCAGGCGGTCTCCCATCCAAGTACTAACCAGGCCCGACCCTGCTTAGCTTCCGAGATCAGACGAGATCGGGCGCGTTCAGGGTGGTATGGCCGTAGACGCTGGCGCCTGCCGCCGGCGCCCCTAAGAAGCCGCGCCGCGTCGCCCGGCCCGCGGCTCGCGCGCGCCCAGGCCTCTGTGACGCGCACCCGCCGCCGGCGCCCCCTGCGCCCGCGCCCGGCCTGCCGCCTTCCTCCCGCTGCTGCCTCCCGCCGCGGCCGCCTCGGGCGCGGCCAGCGGGCCAGCCAAACCCTGCGCTGCCCCGCCCTGCTGCCCTCCCAGGGCGCGGAGGCCTGGAGCAGCCCGGGGTGCGAGGAGGCGGGGCGGGGCGGGCGGCGGTGGGAAACGAGGGGTGGTGGGGGCGGCGGTGGGGGCGGGGATGGGGGCGGGGCGCCTGGCTGGGCGCTCTCCCCTCGCGGCCCGGGAACACTCCAGGCCGCCCTGGCCGCTCGGATCCGGCGATGGGTCGCAGGAGATGCGGCTGCTGGGAGGGGGGTGGCGCGGGGCACTTGGCCCGAGGCGTCGGGGCGTCGGGCCGCCGGGCCCGTGCTCCTCTGAGTCCCCTCCGGCCCGAGGGGCCTCCCAGCGGGAGCCCTGACCTCTGCGGCGCCGGCCGGGCCCCGACTTGCCCAAACCCAGGCGGAGCCACCGGCGCGACCAGAGGGCGTCAGCGGAAGCCCGCCGCGCTGCCCCTGAGGGAGCGGGGAGGCGGGGCGGCCACACTTCCCCCCCGCCAGCGCCGCCCAGGAGACCGGCACCCCGCCCCCAACCCGCCCCTCGCGGGGACCCTGGACAGCTCCTGCTGGCGCCAGCCCAGAGACCCAGAGACAGAGACAGAGACAGAGACACGGAGAAACAGAGAAACGGCGACACGGAGAGGATCCAAGACACGGACCTAGACAGACACCCACCCTGACCCAGAGAGGCTCTGCCCAAGAGCTCGCTTGCCCCCCAGGAGGGCGGTGGTGCTGGAGCTGGGCCCGGGCCAGGAGGCAGGGGCCCCGGGGCTGGCGATCACCCCTGGGGCCCTAGGCCGCGCAGACAGGCTCTCAGGAGTCCCGGGCTCCCGGCATCGCTGCCCCGCCATCGCCCAGGAACCACAGGCAGGCACCGGAGCTCGCTGGCGCGCTCTGTCTGCGCTTGCGTGTGCGTGTGCTTGTGCGGGTTGTGCGAGTGGGTGTGTAGGCGTGTGTGTGTGTGTGTGTGTGTGTGTGTGCGCGCGCGCGCGCCTGTGTGTCTGTGTGCCTGTGTGTGTGTGTGCGTCCGGGTTTGTGTGTTCCTTTCTCTCCGCTTCTTCGCTCTGGCTCTTTTCCTCTTTCTGCCGGGCACCCCCGACCTTACTGAGTTGATAGAAGGAGCAGGCAGAAAAGTCAGGGCCCAGAGAACTTGGCACGAGAAAGCAGCTCCATCTACCAGACATGTAGAAGCCCCTCCCCGACGACCGACCGCAGCGTCCCCGTTCTGCTCAAGTGCCGCTGGGGACGTTGCCCGGGATCTCCCGCCCGCTAGGTCACCGACGAAGGCGCCTCCGTCTTCCCAAGAGCGCGCTCGCGCCCAGGACGGAGGGAGGAGCAGCACGGTGTGATGACGGGGAGGAAGAGTCGCGTCCGAAGGCCCGTCGGTGCCTGCCGACGTCCCGGCTCTCCCTGTCTCGAGACCTCTGGGCTTCAGGGTTCTGTGCCGCAAGGCTTTCCCGCCGCACCCCCCGGGACCCAGGGCGCGCTGTGTGCGCTGCCCGTCTCCAGCGTTTGGGCCCTGTGGGCCTTCTTGCGTCCCACTGGAAAGGGGACCCTGGGACGGAGAGAAGATGGGCAGGGGGCGGGCTTCGGCAAAGAGAGCGACGGCCATCCACAGACGTCCGACGAGGCCCTCCGGGGCGCCAAGCTCTCCATTTTCCACGGCACGTGTCCTCGTCAGGTTCTGCCACCTCTGGCCGGCATGCGTAGGCACACCGCTGGTCTTGCGGCCCCAGAGGCGAGGAGGCGAACGCCCCGGAGGCCGAGATTGGCACCCGCGTTCTCGGCTGCTGGGTGGCCAGCACCTAGGAGAGTGTCTGGCCGGAAGCAGCCAGGCGATCGATCCCTGGGTGCTGGATGAGCCTCGGCGGCAAGAAGTAGGCTCGTGGGGAAGGACGGCGGCCGAGGCCCGGGCCCCCACCGAGGCCGCGCTCCGTGCTGAGCGGTCTGCTCCGTATTTCCCGCTTGCGTTCTCACCAGCACTCGCCCCCGCAAGGAGGCACGAACGCCAGGACCCCCTCGCACCAGAGGAGGAAAGCGCAGCTCAGGGAGGGCACGTCACTCGCGGGAGACGGCGCCCCTTGGGTTTCAGCTCAGGACTTCGGTCTCCCGAGCCTGCGTTTCGGGGCAAGGCTCCGGTCCCGCGCTCCGGGAAACTGACAGGGACGCAGTCCCGCTTCTCCCCGCAGAAGGTGCTCCTCGGAGATCAGATCCGGGGACCCGTCAGAACCACCCCGGGCACGAGCTGGCAGGGAGCGACGCGCACCGCACCCCCCCCCCTCCCCCATCCCGCAGCCCGCAGCCCGCAGCCCGAGGAAGCGAGGAGCAGGCGATAGAGGCGCTGGGTTGGCAGGAGGGGAAACGGGGCCGGCAGGAGAAGCGAACCGCGAAGAGACTCCCTCCCAGGACGACGATGGCTGAACGGGGAGAGGAGGGAGCTTTGGGTCCTCTCTCGTCCTGCTTTGACCGGGATGTCCCCATTTTTCCACAGCGAGCGAGTATGGCTCTTGGATTCGGTGGGGAAGACGTGATTTATCTGGAGGACTTTTCCCTTCGGGGGTTCAAAGTCCGTTCTCTGAGGCAAGGCTCCCTCTCTGCCTCCCTGTCCTTCCCATTCGCCTCCCCGGAAGCCAGCTCTCCTCCCGGTTTCCTGGATCCCTTGGCCACGGTCCTCTGTTGCAAACACAGGCAGGTGCAAAGAAGATGCGAAAGGCTGCCCGAGCCACGCGAACGGAAAGCTGAAGCCAGGGAGCCAGGAAGGGCTGGCTGCTGAGGGAGGACGTGTCCTGTCAGGAGGCTTTTCAACTCCCTCTGACAGATGCGGCCTGGAGGGGCGGGGCCCGGCCGGGGCCCTGGGGTGGTAGGGGTCGGGTGTGAGGGGGTGGGTGGGGAGGCGGGGGGAGGCGGGAAGAGAGGGAGGCCCCCGAGTGAGGGGACACCAAAAGCCTCAGCCATCAAGACTCCTCGTCTTTGCATCCAGCGTTCTCAAACTCAAAACGAACGCAAGCTCATCCACCAGGAGCAACGTAGCAGCGTTTCCAAGCGAGGCAGGACCGCCCGAAGGCGAAAGCAGAATGGGATCCTAGTCAGGTGGAGCTTGAAACTCAGACCCACCCACCCCCCTACCCCCCCCCACCACCACCACCTCCCCCCCTCCCCCCCACCCCGGGAAGGGGGCTTCTGGAAGGAAAAGCGAGACAAACTGACAGGGACAAACTTAGGTCGGGAAAGGAGTGTTGATTGTGAATGAGCCTCTCAAGGACAAGCAAGCGGGTACCAGGTTTTAGAAGATGACCTGCAGCGGCAGAGACGCCAGCAAAGGCAGAAGCCATCCCGTCTTGGGTGAGGTGCCCGAGACGCTCCTCTCTAACCCAGTCCGCCCTGTCCTTGGAGAAGCGGGCGGTGTCTGGAAAAGCCTGACCAGGTGCCTTTCCTCGGTGGGCGGGGCTGGTCGCTTTGGGACCCGTTTGGGCCTCCCGGCACCGCCGTGGAATCCGTTCCACCTGACAGGACGACTCTACCCGGCGGCTGGGGCGGCGGGGGCGGGGCGCCGAGGGAAGGGCTGGGGTGTCACCGGAGCGGGAGCCGAGCGGGTGGGAAGAGGCCGAGGCCAGAGGGAGCCGGCCGGCGGCGTGTGCGGCGTCGGGGTCCCGGTCCCGGTCCCGGTCCCGGTCCCGCCGGGCTGGCCCCGATTGGCCCTGGGTTCGGGTGGGGCCGCGAGCTGGAAGGGTTGGGCTGTGGCGGGGAGGGGTTGGGCCCTGCCCATGGGCGGCGCCGGCGGGCCCGCGGTGCGGAGGGGGGCGGGAGGGGAGGGGGAGGGGGGGGGGGGTCGGGCTGGCTGGAGGGGTGGGGGGCGTCCGCGGAGGACGGAGGCCGGAGGCCGCAGGACGGAGGAGGGGCGGCAGGAGCGCGGAGGGAGCCGCGCCCGGCCTGCGGCAAAAGGCGAGGGAGGCAAAAGCCTACAGCACCCGGTATTCCCAGGCGGTCTCCCATCCAAGTACTAACCAGGCCCGACCCTGCTTAGCTTCCGAGATCAGACGAGATCGGGCGCGTTCAGGGTGGTATGGCCGTAGACGCTGGCGCCTGCCGCCGGCGCCCCTAAGAAGCCGCGCCGCGTCGCCCGGCCCGCGGCTCGCGCGCGCCCAGGCCTCTGTGACGCGCACCCGCCGCCGGCGCCCCCTGCGCCCGCGCCCGGCCTGCCGCCTTCCTCCCGCTGCTGCCTCCCGCCGCGGCCGCCTCGGGCGCGGCCAGCGGGCCAGCCAAACCCTGCGCTGCCCCGCCCTGCTGCCCTCCCAGGGCGCGGAGGCCTGGAGCAGCCCGGGGTGCGAGGAGGCGGGGCGGGGCGGGCGGCGGTGGGAAACGAGGGGTGGTGGGGGCGGCGGTGGGGGCGGGGATGGGGGCGGGGCGCCTGGCTGGGCGCTCTCCCCTCGCGGCCCGGGAACACTCCAGGCCGCCCTGGCCGCTCGGATCCGGCGATGGGTCGCAGGAGATGCGGCTGCTGGGAGGGGGGTGGCGCGGGGCACTTGGCCCGAGGCGTCGGGGCGTCGGGCCGCCGGGCCCGTGCTCCTCTGAGTCCCCTCCGGCCCGAGGGGCCTCCCAGCGGGAGCCCTGACCTCTGCGGCGCCGGCCGGGCCCCGACTTGCCCAAACCCAGGCGGAGCCACCGGCGCGACCAGAGGGCGTCAGCGGAAGCCCGCCGCGCTGCCCCTGAGGGAGCGGGGAGGCGGGGCGGCCACCCTTCCCCCCGCCAGCGCCGCCCAGGAGACCGGCACCCCGCCCCCAACCCGCCCCTCGCGGGGACCCTGGACAGCTCCTGCTGGCGCCAGCCCAGAGACCCAGAGACAGAGACAGAGACAGAGACACGGAGAAACAGAGAAACGGCGACACGGAGAGGATCCAAGACACGGACCTAGACAGACACCCACCCTGACCCAGAGAGGCTCTGCCCAAGAGCTCGCTTCCCCCCCAGGAGGGCGGTGGTGCTGGAGCTGGGCCCGGGCCAGGAGGCAGGGGCCCCGGGGCTGGCGATCACCCCTGGGGCCCTAGGCCGCGCAGACAGGCTCTCAGGAGTCCCGGGCTCCCGGCATCGCTGCCCCGCCATCGCCCAGGAACCACAGGCAGGCACCGGAGCTCGCTGGCGCGCTCTGTCTGCGCTTGCGTGTGCGTGTGCGTGTGCGTGTTGTGCGAGTGGGTGTGTAGGCGTGTGTGTGTGTGTGCGCGCGCGCGCGCCTGTGTGTCTGTGTGCCTGTGTGTGTGTGTGCGTCCGGGTTTGTGTGTTCCTTTCTCTCCGCTTCTTCGCTCTGGCTCTTTTCCTCTTTCTGCCGGGCACCCCCGACCTTACTGAGTTGATAGAAGGAGCAGGCAGAAAAGTCAGGGCCCAGAGAACTTGGCACGAGAAAGCAGCTCCATCTACCAGACATGTAGAAGCCCCTCCCCGACGACCGACCGCAGCGTCCCCGTTCTGCTCAAGTGCCGCTGGGGACGTTGCCCGGGATCTCCCGCCCGCTAGGTCACCGACGAAGGCGCCTCCGTCTTCCCAAGAGCGCGCTCGCGCCCAGGACGGAGGGAGGAGCAGCACGGTGTGATGACGGGGAGGAAGAGTCGCGTCCGAAGGCCCGTCGGTGCCTGCCGACGTCCCGGCTCTCCCTGTCTCGAGACCTCTGGGCTTCAGGGTTCTGTGCCGCAAGGCTTTCCCGCCGCACCCCCCGGGACCCAGGGCGCGCTGTGTGCGCTCCCCGTCTCCAGCGTTTGGGCCCTGTGGGCCTTCTTGCGTCCCACTGGAAAGGGGACCCTGGGACGGAGAGAAGATGGGCAGGGGGCGGGCTTCGGCAAAGAGAGCGACGGCCATCCACAGACGTCCGACGAGGCCCTCCGGGGCGCCAAGCTCTCCATTTTCCACGGCACGTGTCCTCGTCAGGTTCTGCCACCTCTGGCCGGCATGTGTAGGTAGGCACACCGCTGGTCTTGCGGCCCCAGAGGCGAGGAGGCGAACGCCCCGGAGGCCGAGATTGGCACCCGCGTTCTCGGCTGCTGGGTGGCCAGCACCTAGGAGAGTGTCTGGCCGGAAGCAGCCAGGCGATCGATCCCTGGGTGCTGGATGAGCCTCGGCGGCAAGAAGTAGGCTCGTGGGGAAGGACGGCGGCCGAGGCCCGGGCCCCCACCGAGGCCGCGCTCCGTGCTGAGCGGTCTGCTCCGTATTTCCCGCTTGCGTTCTCACCAGCACTCGCCCCCGCAAGGAGGCACGAACGCCAGGACCCCCTCGCACCAGAGGAGGAAAGCGCAGCTCAGGGAGGGCACGTCACTCGCGGGAGACGGCGCCCCTTGGGTTTCAGCTCAGGACTTCGGTCTCCCGAGCCTGCGTTTCGGGGCAAGGCTCCGGTCCCGCGCTCCGGGAAACTGACAGGGACGCAGTCCCGCTTCTCCCCGCAGAAGGTGCTCCTCGGAGATCAGATCCGGGGACCCGTCAGAACCACCCCGGGCACGAGCTGGCAGGGAGCGACGCGCACCGCACCCCCCCCCTCCCCCATCCCGCAGCCCGCAGCCCGCAGCCCGAGGAAGCGAGGAGCAGGCGATAGAGGCGCTGGGTTGGCAGGAGGGGAAACGGGGCCGGCAGGAGAAGCGAACCGCGAAGAGACTCCCTCCCAGGACGACGATGGCTGAACGGGGAGAGGAGGGAGCTTTGGGTCCTCTCTCGTCCTGCTTTGACCGGGATGTCCCCATTTTTCCACAGCGAGCGAGTATGGCTCTTGGATTCGGTGGGGAAGACGTGATTTATCTGGAGGACTTTTCCCTTCGGGGGTTCAAAGTCCGTTCTCTGAGGCAAGGCTCCCTCTCTGCCTCCCTGTCCTTCCCATTCGCCTCCCCGGAAGCCAGCTCTCCTCCCGGTTTCCTGGATCCCTTGGCCACGGTCCTCTGTTGCAAACACAGGCAGGTGCAAAGAAGATGCGAAAGGCTGCCCGAGCCACGCGAACGGAAAGCTGAAGCCAGGGAGCCAGGAAGGGCTGGCTGCTGAGGGAGGACGTGTCCTGTCAGGAGGCTTTTCAACTCCCTCTGACAGATGCGGCCTGGAGGGGCGGGGCCCGGCCGGGGCCCTGGGGTGGTAGGGGTCGGGTGTGAGGGGGTGGGTGGGGAGGCGGGGGGAGGCGGGAAGAGAGGGAGGCCCCCGAGTGAGGGGACACCAAAAGCCTCAGCCATCAAGACTCCTCGTCTTTGCATCCAGCGTTCTCAAACTCAAAACGAACGCAAGCTCATCCACCAGGAGCAACGTAGCAGCGTTTCCAAGCGAGGCAGGACCGCCCGAAGGCGAAAGCAGAATGGGATCCTAGTCAGGTGGAGCTTGAAACTCAGACCCACCCACCCCCCTACCCCCCCCCACCACCACCACCTCCCCCCCTCCCCCCCACCCCGGGAAGGGGGCTTCTGGAAGGAAAAGCGAGACAAACTGACAGGGACAAACTTAGGTCGGGAAAGGAGTGTTGATTGTGAATGAGCCTCTCAAGGACAAGCAAGCGGGTACCAGGTTTTAGAAGATGACCTGCAGCGGCAGAGACGCCAGCAAAGGCAGAAGCCATCCCGTCTTGGGTGAGGTGCCCGAGACGCTCCTCTCTAACCCAGTCCGCCCTGTCCTTGGAGAAGCGGGCGGTGTCTGGAAAAGCCTGACCAGGTGCCTTTCCTCGGTGGGCGGGGCTGGTCGCTTTGGGACCCGTTTGGGCCTCCCGGCACCGCCGTGGAATCCGTTCCACCTGACAGGACGACTCTACCCGGCGGCTGGGGCGGCGGGGGCGGGGCGCCGAGGGAAGGGCTGGGGTGTCACCGGAGCGGGAGCCGAGCGGGTGGGAAGAGGCCGAGGCCAGAGGGAGCCGGCCGGCGGCGTGTGCGGCGTCGGGGTCCCGGTCCCGGTCCCGGTCCCGGTCCCGCCGGGCTGGCCCCGATTGGCCCTGGGTTCGGGTGGGGCCGCGAGCTGGAAGGGTTGGGCTGTGGCGGGGAGGGGTTGGGCCCTGCCCATGGGCGGCGCCGGCGGGCCCGCGGTGCGGAGGGGGGCGGGAGGGGAGGGGGAGGGTGGGGGGGGTCGGGCTGGCTGGAGGGGTGGGGGGCGTCCGCGGAGGACGGAGGCCGGAGGCCGCAGGACGGAGGAGGGGCGGCAGGAGCGCGGAGGGAGCCGCGCCCGGCCGGCGGCAAAAGGCGAGGGAGGCAAAAGCCTACAGCACCCGGTATTCCCAGGCGGTCTCCCATCCAAGTACTAACCAGGCCCGACCCTGCTTAGCTTCCGAGATCAGACGAGATCGGGCGCGTTCAGGGTGGTATGGCCGTAGACGCTGGCGCCTGCCGCCGGCGCCCCTAAGAAGCCGCGCCGCGTCGCCCGGCCCGCGGCTCGCGCGCGCCCAGGCCTCTGTGACGCGCACCCGCCGCCGGCGCCCCCTGCGCCCGCGCCCGGCCTGCCGCCTTCCTCCCGCTGCTGCCTCCCGCCGCGGCCGCCTCGGGCGCGGCCAGCGGGCCAGCCAAACCCTGCGCTGCCCCGCCCTGCTGCCCTCCCAGGGCGCGGAGGCCTGGAGCAGCCCGGGGTGCGAGGAGGCGGGGCGGGGCGGGCGGCGGTGGGAAACGAGGGGTGGTGGGGGCGGCGGTGGGGGCGGGGATGGGGGCGGGGCGCCTGGCTGGGCGCTCTCCCCTCGCGGCCCGGGAACACTCCAGGCCGCCCTGGCCGCTCGGATCCGGCGATGGGTCGCAGGAGATGCGGCTGCTGGGAGGGGGGTGGCGCGGGGCACTTGGCCCGAGGCGTCGGGGCGTCGGGCCGCCGGGCCCGTGCTCCTCTGAGTCCCCTCCGGCCCGAGGGGCCTCCCAGCGGGAGCCCTGACCTCTGCGGCGCCGGCCGGGCCCCGACTTGCCCAAACCCAGGCGGAGCCACCGGCGCGACCAGAGGGCGTCAGCGGAAGCCCGCCGCGCTGCCCCTGAGGGAGCGGGGAGGCGGGGCGGCCACACTTCCCCCCGCCAGCGCCGCCCAGGAGACCGGCACCCCGCCCCCAACCCGCCCCTCGCGGGGACCCTGGACAGCTCCTGCTGGCGCCAGCCCAGAGACCCAGAGACAGAGACAGAGACAGAGACACGGAGAAACAGAGAAACGGCGACACGGAGAGGATCCAAGACACGGACCTAGACAGACACCCACCCTGACCCAGAGAGGCTCTGCCCAAGAGCTCGCTTGCCCCCCAGGAGGGCGGTGGTGCTGGAGCTGGGCCCGGGCCAGGAGGCAGGGGCCCCGGGGCTGGCGATCACCCCTGGGGCCCTAGGCCGCGCAGACAGGCTCTCAGGAGTCCCGGGCTCCCGGCATCGCTGCCCCGCCATCGCCCAGGAACCACAGGCAGGCACCGGAGCTCGCTGGCGCGCTCTGTCTGCGCTTGCGTGTGCGTGTGCTTGTGCGGGTTGTGCGAGTGGGTGTGTAGGCGTGTGTGTGTGTGTGTGTGTGTGTGTGTGTGCGCGCGCGCGCGCCTGTGTGTCTGTGTGCCTGTGTGTGTGTGTGCGTCCGGGTTTGTGTGTTCCTTTCTCTCCGCTTCTTCGCTCTGGCTCTTTTCCTCTTTCTGCCGGGCACCCCCGACCTTACTGAGTTGATAGAAGGAGCAGGCAGAAAAGTCAGGGCCCAGAGAACTTGGCACGAGAAAGCAGCTCCATCTACCAGACATGTAGAAGCCCCTCCCCGACGACCGACCGCAGCGTCCCCGTTCTGCTCAAGTGCCGCTGGGGACGTTGCCCGGGATCTCCCGCCCGCTAGGTCACCGACGAAGGCGCCTCCGTCTTCCCAAGAGCGCGCTCGCGCCCAGGACGGAGGGAGGAGCAGCACGGTGTGATGACGGGGAGGAAGAGTCGCGTCCGAAGGCCCGTCGGTGCCTGCCGACGTCCCGGCTCTCCCTGTCTCGAGACCTCTGGGCTTCAGGGTTCTGTGCCGCAAGGCTTTCCCGCCGCACCCCCCGGGACCCAGGGCGCGCTGTGTGCGCTGCCCGTCTCCAGCGTTTGGGCCCTGTGGGCCTTCTTGCGTCCCACTGGAAAGGGGACCCTGGGACGGAGAGAAGATGGGCAGGGGGCGGGCTTCGGCAAAGAGAGCGACGGCCATCCACAGACGTCCGACGAGGCCCTCCGGGGCGCCAAGCTCTCCATTTTCCACGGCACGTGTCCTCGTCAGGTTCTGCCACCTCTGGCCGGCATGCGTAGGCACACCGCTGGTCTTGCGGCCCCAGAGGCGAGGAGGCGAACGCCCCGGAGGCCGAGATTGGCACCCGCGTTCTCGGCTGCTGGGTGGCCAGCACCTAGGAGAGTGTCTGGCCGGAAGCAGCCAGGCGATCGATCCCTGGGTGCTGGATGAGCCTCGGCGGCAAGAAGTAGGCTCGTGGGGAAGGACGGCGGCCGAGGCCCGGGCCCCCACCGAGGCCGCGCTCCGTGCTGAGCGGTCTGCTCCGTATTTCCCGCTTGCGTTCTCACCAGCACTCGCCCCCGCAAGGAGGCACGAACGCCAGGACCCCCTCGCACCAGAGGAGGAAAGCGCAGCTCAGGGAGGGCACGTCACTCGCGGGAGACGGCGCCCCTTGGGTTTCAGCTCAGGACTTCGGTCTCCCGAGCCTGCGTTTCGGGGCAAGGCTCCGGTCCCGCGCTCCGGGAAACTGACAGGGACGCAGTCCCGCTTCTCCCCGCAGAAGGTGCTCCTCGGAGATCAGATCCGGGGACCCGTCAGAACCACCCCGGGCACGAGCTGGCAGGGAGCGACGCGCACCGCACCCCCCCCCCTCCCCCATCCCGCAGCCCGCAGCCCGCAGCCCGAGGAAGCGAGGAGCAGGCGATAGAGGCGCTGGGTTGGCAGGAGGGGAAACGGGGCCGGCAGGAGAAGCGAACCGCGAAGAGACTCCCTCCCAGGACGACGATGGCTGAACGGGGAGAGGAGGGAGCTTTGGGTCCTCTCTCGTCCTGCTTTGACCGGGATGTCCCCATTTTTCCACAGCGAGCGAGTATGGCTCTTGGATTCGGTGGGGAAGACGTGATTTATCTGGAGGACTTTTCCCTTCGGGGGTTCAAAGTCCGTTCTCTGAGGCAAGGCTCCCTCTCTGCCTCCCTGTCCTTCCCATTCGCCTCCCCGGAAGCCAGCTCTCCTCCCGGTTTCCTGGATCCCTTGGCCACGGTCCTCTGTTGCAAACACAGGCAGGTGCAAAGAAGATGCGAAAGGCTGCCCGAGCCACGCGAACGGAAAGCTGAAGCCAGGGAGCCAGGAAGGGCTGGCTGCTGAGGGAGGACGTGTCCTGTCAGGAGGCTTTTCAACTCCCTCTGACAGATGCGGCCTGGAGGGGCGGGGCCCGGCCGGGGCCCTGGGGTGGTAGGGGTCGGGTGTGAGGGGGTGGGTGGGGAGGCGGGGGGAGGCGGGAAGAGAGGGAGGCCCCCGAGTGAGGGGACACCAAAAGCCTCAGCCATCAAGACTCCTCGTCTTTGCATCCAGCGTTCTCAAACTCAAAACGAACGCAAGCTCATCCACCAGGAGCAACGTAGCAGCGTTTCCAAGCGAGGCAGGACCGCCCGAAGGCGAAAGCAGAATGGGATCCTAGTCAGGTGGAGCTTGAAACTCAGACCCACCCACCCCCCTACCCACCCCCACCACCTCCCCCCCTCCCCCCCACCCCGGGAAGGGGGCTTCTGGAAGGAAAAGCGAGACAATCTGACAGGGACAAACTTAGGTCGGGAAAGGAGTGTTGATTGTGAATGAGCCTCTCAAGGACAAGCAAGCGGGTACCAGGTTTTAGAAGATGACCTGCAGCGGCAGAGACGCCAGCAAAGGCAGAAGCCATCCCGTCTTGGGTGAGGTGCCCGAGACGCTCCTCTCTAACCCAGTCCGCCCTGTCCTTGGAGAAGCGGGCGGTGTCTGGAAAAGCCTGACCAGGTGCCTTTCCTCGGTGGGCGGGGCTGGTCGCTTTGGGACCCGTTTGGGCCTCCCGGCACCGCCGTGGAATCCGTTCCACCTGACAGGACGACTCTACCCGGCGGCTGGGGCGGCGGGGGCGGGGCGCCGAGGGAAGGGCTGGGGTGTCACCGGAGCGGGAGCCGAGCGGGTGGGAAGAGGCCGAGGCCAGAGGGAGCCGGCCGGCGGCGTGTGCGGCGTCGGGGTCCCGGTCCCGGTCCCGGTCCCGGTCCCGGTCCCGGTCCCGCCGGGCTGGCCCCGATTGGCCCTGGGTTCGGGTGGGGCCGCGAGCTGGAAGGGTTGGGCTGTGGCGGGGAGGGGTTGGGCCCTGCCCATGGGCGGCGCCGGCGGGCCCGCGGTGCGGAGGGGGGCGGGAGGGGAGGGGGAGGGTGGGGGGGTCGGGCTGGCTGGAGGGGTGGGGGGCGTCCGCGGAGGACGGAGGCCGGAGGCCGCAGGACGGAGGAGGGGCGGCAGGAGCGCGGAGGGAGCCGCGCCCGGCCTGCGGCAAAAGGCGAGGGAGGCAAAAGCCTACAGCACCCGGTATTCCCAGGCGGTCTCCCATCCAAGTACTAACCAGGCCCGACCCTGCTTAGCTTCCGAGATCAGACGAGATCGGGCGCGTTCAGGGTGGTATGGCCGTAGACGCTGGCGCCTGCCGCCGGCGCCCCTAAGAAGCCGCGCCGCGTCGCCCGGCCCGCGGCTCGCGCGCGCCCAGGCCTCTGTGACGCGCACCCGCCGCCGGCGCCCCCTGCGCCCGCGCCCGGCCTGCCGCCTTCCTCCCGCTGCTGCCTCCCGCCGCGGCCGCCTCGGGCGCGGCCAGCGGGCCAGCCAAACCCTGCGCTGCCCCGCCCTGCTGCCCTCCCAGGGCGCGGAGGCCTGGAGCAGCCCGGGGTGCGAGGAGGCGGGGCGGGGCGGGCGGCGGTGGGAAACGAGGGGTGGTGGGGGCGGCGGTGGGGGCGGGGATGGGGGCGGGGCGCCTGGCTGGGCGCTCTCCCCTCGCGGCCCGGGAACACTCCAGGCCGCCCTGGCCGCTCGGATCCGGCGATGGGTCGCAGGAGATGCGGCTGCTGGGAGGGGGGTGGCGCGGGGCACTTGGCCCGAGGCGTCGGGGCGTCGGGCCGCCGGGCCCGTGCTCCTCTGAGTCCCCTCCGGCCCGAGGGGCCTCCCAGCGGGAGCCCTGACCTCTGCGGCGCCGGCCGGGCCCCGACTTGCCCAAACCCAGGCGGAGCCACCGGCGCGACCAGAGGGCGTCAGCGGAAGCCCGCCGCGCTGCCCCTGAGGGAGCGGGGAGGCGGGGCGGCCACACTTCCCCCCCGCCAGCGCCGCCCAGGAGACCGGCACCCCGCCCCCAACCCGCCCCTCGCGGGGACCCTGGACAGCTCCTGCTGGCGCCAGCCCAGAGACCCAGAGACAGAGACAGAGACAGAGACACGGAGAAACAGAGAAACGGCGACACGGAGAGGATCCAAGACACGGACCTAGACAGACACCCACCCTGACCCAGAGAGGCTCTGCCCAAGAGCTCGCTTGCCCCCCAGGAGGGCGGTGGTGCTGGAGCTGGGCCCGGGCCAGGAGGCAGGGGCCCCGGGGCTGGCGATCACCCCTGGGGCCCTAGGCCGCGCAGACAGGCTCTCAGGAGTCCCGGGCTCCCGGCATCGCTGCCCCGCCATCGCCCAGGAACCACAGGCAGGCACCGGAGCTCGCTGGCGCGCTCTGTCTGCGCTTGCGTGTGCGTGTGCTTGTGCGGGTTGTGCGAGTGGGTGTGTAGGCGTGTGTGTGTGTGTGTGTGTGTGTGTGTGCGCGCGCGCGCGCCTGTGTGTCTGTGTGCCTGTGTGTGTGTGTGCGTCCGGGTTTGTGTGTTCCTTTCTCTCCGCTTCTTCGCTCTGGCTCTTTTCCTCTTTCTGCCGGGCACCCCCGACCTTACTGAGTTGATAGAAGGAGCAGGCAGAAAAGTCAGGGCCCAGAGAACTTGGCACGAGAAAGCAGCTCCATCTACCAGACATGTAGAAGCCCCTCCCCGACGACCGACCGCAGCGTCCCCGTTCTGCTCAAGTGCCGCTGGGGACGTTGCCCGGGATCTCCCGCCCGCTAGGTCACCGACGAAGGCGCCTCCGTCTTCCCAAGAGCGCGCTCGCGCCCAGGACGGAGGGAGGAGCAGCACGGTGTGATGACGGGGAGGAAGAGTCGCGTCCGAAGGCCCGTCGGTGCCTGCCGACGTCCCGGCTCTCCCTGTCTCGAGACCTCTGGGCTTCAGGGTTCTGTGCCGCAAGGCTTTCCCGCCGCACCCCCCGGGACCCAGGGCGCGCTGTGTGCGCTGCCCGTCTCCAGCGTTTGGGCCCTGTGGGCCTTCTTGCGTCCCACTGGAAAGGGGACCCTGGGACGGAGAGAAGATGGGCAGGGGGCGGGCTTCGGCAAAGAGAGCGACGGCCATCCACAGACGTCCGACGAGGCCCTCCGGGGCGCCAAGCTCTCCATTTTCCACGGCACGTGTCCTCGTCAGGTTCTGCCACCTCTGGCCGGCATGCGTAGGCACACCGCTGGTCTTGCGGCCCCAGAGGCGAGGAGGCGAACGCCCCGGAGGCCGAGATTGGCACCCGCGTTCTCGGCTGCTGGGTGGCCAGCACCTAGGAGAGTGTCTGGCCGGAAGCAGCCAGGCGATCGATCCCTGGGTGCTGGATGAGCCTCGGCGGCAAGAAGTAGGCTCGTGGGGAAGGACGGCGGCCGAGGCCCGGGCCCCCACCGAGGCCGCGCTCCGTGCTGAGCGGTCTGCTCCGTATTTCCCGCTTGCGTTCTCACCAGCACTCGCCCCCGCAAGGAGGCACGAACGCCAGGACCCCCTCGCACCAGAGGAGGAAAGCGCAGCTCAGGGAGGGCACGTCACTCGCGGGAGACGGCGCCCCTTGGGTTTCAGCTCAGGACTTCGGTCTCCCGAGCCTGCGTTTCGGGGCAAGGCTCCGGTCCCGCGCTCCGGGAAACTGACAGGGACGCAGTCCCGCTTCTCCCCGCAGAAGGTGCTCCTCGGAGATCAGATCCGGGGACCCGTCAGAACCACCCCGGGCACGAGCTGGCAGGGAGCGACGCGCACCGCACCCCCCCCCCTCCCCCATCCCGCAGCCCGCAGCCCGCAGCCCGAGGAAGCGAGGAGCAGGCGATAGAGGCGCTGGGTTGGCAGGAGGGGAAACGGGGCCGGCAGGAGAAGCGAACCGCGAAGAGACTCCCTCCCAGGACGACGATGGCTGAACGGGGAGAGGAGGGAGCTTTGGGTCCTCTCTCGTCCTGCTTTGACCGGGATGTCCCCATTTTTCCACAGCGAGCGAGTATGGCTCTTGGATTCGGTGGGGAAGACGTGATTTATCTGGAGGACTTTTCCCTTCGGGGGTTCAAAGTCCGTTCTCTGAGGCAAGGCTCCCTCTCTGCCTCCCTGTCCTTCCCATTCGCCTCCCCGGAAGCCAGCTCTCCTCCCGGTTTCCTGGATCCCTTGGCCACGGTCCTCTGTTGCAAACACAGGCAGGTGCAAAGAAGATGCGAAAGGCTGCCCGAGCCACGCGAACGGAAAGCTGAAGCCAGGGAGCCAGGAAGGGCTGGCTGCTGAGGGAGGACGTGTCCTGTCAGGAGGCTTTTCAACTCCCTCTGACAGATGCGGCCTGGAGGGGCGGGGCCCGGCCGGGGCCCTGGGGTGGTAGGGGTCGGGTGTGAGGGGGTGGGTGGGGAGGCGGGGGGAGGCGGGAAGAGAGGGAGGCCCCCGAGTGAGGGGACACCAAAAGCCTCAGCCATCAAGACTCCTCGTCTTTGCATCCAGCGTTCTCAAACTCAAAACGAACGCAAGCTCATCCACCAGGAGCAACGTAGCAGCGTTTCCAAGCGAGGCAGGACCGCCCGAAGGCGAAAGCAGAATGGGATCCTAGTCAGGTGGAGCTTGAAACTCAGACCCACCCACCCCCCTACCCCCCCCCACCACCACCACCTCCCCCCCTCCCCCCCACCCCGGGAAGGGGGCTTCTGGAAGGAAAAGCGAGACAAACTGACAGGGACAAACTTAGGTCGGGAAAGGAGTGTTGATTGTGAATGAGCCTCTCAAGGACAAGCAAGCGGGTACCAGGTTTTAGAAGATGACCTGCAGCGGCAGAGACGCCAGCAAAGGCAGAAGCCATCCCGTCTTGGGTGAGGTGCCCGAGACGCTCCTCTCTAACCCAGTCCGCCCTGTCCTTGGAGAAGCGGGCGGTGTCTGGAAAAGCCTGACCAGGTGCCTTTCCTCGGTGGGCGGGGCTGGTCGCTTTGGGACCCGTTTGGGCCTCCCGGCACCGCCGTGGAATCCGTTCCACCTGACAGGACGACTCTACCCGGCGGCTGGGGCGGCGGGGGCGGGGCGCCGAGGGAAGGGCTGGGGTGTCACCGGAGCGGGAGCCGAGCGGGTGGGAAGAGGCCGAGGCCAGAGGGAGCCGGCCGGCGGCGTGTGCGGCGTCGGGGTCCCGGTCCCGGTCCCGGTCCCGGTCCCGGTCCCGGTCCCGCCGGGCTGGCCCCGATTGGCCCTGGGTTCGGGTGGGGCCGCGAGCTGGAAGGGTTGGGCTGTGGCGGGGAGGGGTTGGGCCCTGCCCATGGGCGGCGCCGGCGGGCCCGCGGTGCGGAGGGGGGCGGGAGGGGAGGGGGAGGGTGGGGGGGTCGGGCTGGCTGGAGGGGTGGGGGGCGTCCGCGGAGGACGGAGGCCGGAGGCCGCAGGACGGAGGAGGGGCGGCAGGAGCGCGGAGGGAGCCGCGCCCGGCCGGCGGCAAAAGGCGAGGGAGGCAAAAGCCTACAGCACCCGGTATTCCCAGGCGGTCTCCCATCCAAGTACTAACCAGGCCCGACCCTGCTTAGCTTCCGAGATCAGACGAGATCGGGCGCGTTCAGGGTGGTATGGCCGTAGACGCTGGCGCCTGCCGCCGGCGCCCCTAAGAAGCCGCGCCGCGTCGCCCGGCCCGCGGCTCGCGCGCGCCCAGGCCTCTGTGACGCGCACCCGCCGCCGGCGCCCCCTGCGCCCGCGCCCGGCCTGCCGCCTTCCTCCCGCTGCTGCCTCCCGCCGCGGCCGCCTCGGGCGCGGCCAGCGGGCCAGCCAAACCCTGCGCTGCCCCGCCCTGCTGCCCTCCCAGGGCGCGGAGGCCTGGAGCAGCCCGGGGTGCGAGGAGGCGGGGCGGGGCGGGCGGCGGTGGGAAACGAGGGGTGGTGGGGGCGGCGGTGGGGGCGGGGATGGGGGCGGGGCGCCTGGCTGGGCGCTCTCCCCTCGCGGCCCGGGAACACTCCAGGCCGCCCTGGCCGCTCGGATCCGGCGATGGGTCGCAGGAGATGCGGCTGCTGGGAGGGGGGTGGCGCGGGGCACTTGGCCCGAGGCGTCGGGGCGTCGGGCCGCCGGGCCCGTGCTCCTCTGAGTCCCCTCCGGCCCGAGGGGCCTCCCAGCGGGAGCCCTGACCTCTGCGGCGCCGGCCGGGCCCCGACTTGCCCAAACCCAGGCGGAGCCACCGGCGCGACCAGAGGGCGTCAGCGGAAGCCCGCCGCGCTGCCCCTGAGGGAGCGGGGAGGCGGGGCGGCCACCCTTCCCCCCGCCAGCGCCGCCCAGGAGACCGGCACCCCGCCCCCAACCCGCCCCTCGCGGGGACCCTGGACAGCTCCTGCTGGCGCCAGCCCAGAGACCCAGAGACAGAGACAGAGACAGAGACACGGAGAAACAGAGAAACGGCGACACGGAGAGGATCCAAGACACGGACCTAGACAGACACCCACCCTGACCCAGAGAGGCTCTGCCCAAGAGCTCGCTTCCCCCCCAGGAGGGCGGTGGTGCTGGAGCTGGGCCCGGGCCAGGAGGCAGGGGCCCCGGGGCTGGCGATCACCCCTGGGGCCCTAGGCCGCGCAGACAGGCTCTCAGGAGTCCCGGGCTCCCGGCATCGCTGCCCCGCCATCGCCCAGGAACCACAGGCAGGCACCGGAGCTCGCTGGCGCGCTCTGTCTGCGCTTGCGTGTGCGTGTGCGTGTGCGTGTTGTGCGAGTGGGTGTGTAGGCGTGTGTGTGTGTGTGTGTGTGTGTGTGTGCGCGCGCGCGCCTGTGTGTCTGTGTGCCTGTGTGTGTGTGTGCGTCCGGGTTTGTGTGTTCCTTTCTCTCCGCTTCTTCGCTCTGGCTCTTTTCCTCTTTCTGCCGGGCACCCCCGACCTTACTGAGTTGATAGAAGGAGCAGGCAGAAAAGTCAGGGCCCAGAGAACTTGGCACGAGAAAGCAGCTCCATCTACCAGACATGTAGAAGCCCCTCCCCGACGACCGACCGCAGCGTCCCCGTTCTGCTCAAGTGCCGCTGGGGACGTTGCCCGGGATCTCCCGCCCGCTAGGTCACCGACGAAGGCGCCTCCGTCTTCCCAAGAGCGCGCTCGCGCCCAGGACGGAGGGAGGAGCAGCACGGTGTGATGACGGGGAGGAAGAGTCGCGTCCGAAGGCCCGTCGGTGCCTGCCGACGTCCCGGCTCTCCCTGTCTCGAGACCTCTGGGCTTCAGGGTTCTGTGCCGCAAGGCTTTCCCGCCGCACCCCCCGGGACCCAGGGCGCGCTGTGTGCGCTGCCCGTCTCCAGCGTTTGGGCCCTGTGGGCCTTCTTGCGTCCCACTGGAAAGGGGACCCTGGGACGGAGAGAAGACGGGCAGGGGGCGGGCTTCGGCAAAGAGAGCGACGGCCATCCACAGACGTCCGACGAGGCCCTCCGGGGCGCCAAGCTCTCCATTTTCCACGGCACGTGTCCTCGTCAGGTTCTGCCACCTCTGGCCGGCATGCGTAGGCACACCGCTGGTCTTGCGGCCCCAGAGGCGAGGAGGCGAACGCCCCGGAGGCCGAGATTGGCACCCGCGTTCTCGGCTGCTGGGTGGCCAGCACCTAGGAGAGTGTCTGGCCGGAAGCAGCCAGGCGATCGATCCCTGGGTGCTGGATGAGCCTCGGCGGCAAGAAGTAGGCTCGTGGGGAAGGACGGCGGCCGAGGCCCGGGCCCCCACCGAGGCCGCGCTCCGTGCTGAGCGGTCTGCTCCGTATTTCCCGCTTGCGTTCTCACCAGCACTCGCCCCCGCAAGGAGGCACGAACGCCAGGACCCCCTCGCACCAGAGGAGGAAAGCGCAGCTCAGGGAGGGCACGTCACTCGCGGGAGACGGCGCCCCTTGGGTTTCAGCTCAGGACTTCGGTCTCCCGAGCCTGCGTTTCGGGGCAAGGCTCCGGTCCCGCGCTCCGGGAAACTGACAGGGACGCAGTCCCGCTTCTCCCCGCAGAAGGTGCTCCTCGGAGATCAGATCCGGGGACCCGTCAGAACCACCCCGGGCACGAGCTGGCAGGGAGCGACGCGCACCGCACCCCCCCCCCTCCCCCATCCCGCAGCCCGCAGCCCGCAGCCCGAGGAAGCGAGGAGCAGGCGATAGAGGCGCTGGGTTGGCAGGAGGGGAAACGGGGCCGGCAGGAGAAGCGAACCGCGAAGAGACTCCCTCCCAGGACGACGATGGCTGAACGGGGAGAGGAGGGAGCTTTGGGTCCTCTCTCGTCCTGCTTTGACCGGGATGTCCCCATTTTTCCACAGCGAGCGAGTATGGCTCTTGGATTCGGTGGGGAAGACGTGATTTATCTGGAGGACTTTTCCCTTCGGGGGTTCAAAGTCCGTTCTCTGAGGCAAGGCTCCCTCTCTGCCTCCCTGTCCTTCCCATTCGCCTCCCCGGAAGCCAGCTCTCCTCCCGGTTTCCTGGATCCCTTGGCCACGGTCCTCTGTTGCAAACACAGGCAGGTGCAAAGAAGATGCGAAAGGCTGCCCGAGCCACGCGAACGGAAAGCTGAAGCCAGGGAGCCAGGAAGGGCTGGCTGCTGAGGGAGGACGTGTCCTGTCAGGAGGCTTTTCAACTCCCTCTGACAGATGCGGCCTGGAGGGGCGGGGCCCGGCCGGGGCCCTGGGGTGGTAGGGGTCGGGTGTGAGGGGGTGGGTGGGGAGGCGGGGGGAGGCGGGAAGAGAGGGAGGCCCCCGAGTGAGGGGACACCAAAAGCCTCAGCCATCAAGACTCCTCGTCTTTGCATCCAGCGTTCTCAAACTCAAAACGAACGCAAGCTCATCCACCAGGAGCAACGTAGCAGCGTTTCCAAGCGAGGCAGGACCGCCCGAAGGCGAAAGCAGAATGGGATCCTAGTCAGGTGGAGCTTGAAACTCAGACCCACCCACCCCCCTACCCCCCCCCACCACCACCACCTCCCCCCCTCCCCCCCACCCCGGGAAGGGGGCTTCTGGAAGGAAAAGCGAGACAAACTGACAGGGACAAACTTAGGTCGGGAAAGGAGTGTTGATTGTGAATGAGCCTCTCAAGGACAAGCAAGCGGGTACCAGGTTTTAGAAGATGACCTGCAGCGGCAGAGACGCCAGCAAAGGCAGAAGCCATCCCGTCTTGGGTGAGGTGCCCGAGACGCTCCTCTCTAACCCAGTCCGCCCTGTCCTTGGAGAAGCGGGCGGTGTCTGGAAAAGCCTGACCAGGTGCCTTTCCTCGGTGGGCGGGGCTGGTCGCTTTGGGACCCGTTTGGGCCTCCCGGCACCGCCGTGGAATCCGTTCCACCTGACAGGACGACTCTACCCGGCGGCTGGGGCGGCGGGGGCGGGGCGCCGAGGGAAGGGCTGGGGTGTCACCGGAGCGGGAGCCGAGCGGGTGGGAAGAGGCCGAGGCCAGAGGGAGCCGGCCGGCGGCGTGTGCGGCGTCGGGGTCCCGGTCCCGGTCCCGGTCCCGGTCCCGGTCCCGGTCCCGCCGGGCTGGCCCCGATTGGCCCTGGGTTCGGGTGGGGCCGCGAGCTGGAAGGGTTGGGCTGTGGCGGGGAGGGGTTGGGCCCTGCCCATGGGCGGCGCCGGCGGGCCCGCGGTGCGGAGGGGGGCGGGAGGGGAGGGGGAGGGTGGGGGGGGTCGGGCTGGCTGGAGGGGTGGGGGGCGTCCGCGGAGGACGGAGGCCGGAGGCCGCAGGACGGAGGAGGGGCGGCAGGAGCGCGGAGGGAGCCGCGCCCGGCCGGCGGCAAAAGGCGAGGGAGGCAAAAGCCTACAGCACCCGGTATTCCCAGGCGGTCTCCCATCCAAGTACTAACCAGGCCCGACCCTGCTTAGCTTCCGAGATCAGACGAGATCGGGCGCGTTCAGGGTGGTATGGCCGTAGACGCTGGCGCCTGCCGCCGGCGCCCCTAAGAAGCCGCGCCGCGTCGCCCGGCCCGCGGCTCGCGCGCGCCCAGGCCTCTGTGACGCGCACCCGCCGCCGGCGCCCCCTGCGCCCGCGCCCGGCCTGCCGCCTTCCTCCCGCTGCTGCCTCCCGCCGCGGCCGCCTCGGGCGCGGCCAGCGGGCCAGCCAAACCCTGCGCTGCCCCGCCCTGCTGCCCTCCCAGGGCGCGGAGGCCTGGAGCAGCCCGGGGTGCGAGGAGGCGGGGCGGGGCGGGCGGCGGTGGGAAACGAGGGGTGGTGGGGGCGGCGGTGGGGGCGGGGATGGGGGCGGGGCGCCTGGCTGGGCGCTCTCCCCTCGCGGCCCGGGAACACTCCAGGCCGCCCTGGCCGCTCGGATCCGGCGATGGGTCGCAGGAGATGCGGCTGCTGGGAGGGGGGTGGCGCGGGGCACTTGGCCCGAGGCGTCGGGGCGTCGGGCCGCCGGGCCCGTGCTCCTCTGAGTCCCCTCCGGCCCGAGGGGCCTCCCAGCGGGAGCCCTGACCTCTGCGGCGCCGGCCGGGCCCCGACTTGCCCAAACCCAGGCGGAGCCACCGGCGCGACCAGAGGGCGTCAGCGGAAGCCCGCCGCGCTGCCCCTGAGGGAGCGGGGAGGCGGGGCGGCCACACTTCCCCCCCGCCAGCGCCGCCCAGGAGACCGGCACCCCGCCCCCAACCCGCCCCTCGCGGGGACCCTGGACAGCTCCTGCTGGCGCCAGCCCAGAGACCCAGAGACAGAGACAGAGACAGAGACACGGAGAAACAGAGAAACGGCGACACGGAGAGGATCCAAGACACGGACCTAGACAGACACCCACCCTGACCCAGAGAGGCTCTGCCCAAGAGCTCGCTTCCCCCCCAGGAGGGCGGTGGTGCTGGAGCTGGGCCCAGGCCAGGAGGCAGGGGCCCCGGGGCTGGCGATCACCCCTGGGGCCCTAGGCCGCGCAGACAGGCTCTCAGGAGTCCCGGGCTCCCGGCATCGCTGCCCCGCCATCGCCCAGGAACCACAGGCAGGCACCGGAGCTCGCTGGCGCGCTCTGTCTGCGCTTGCGTGTGCGTGTGCTTGTGCGGGTTGTGCGAGTGGGTGTGTAGGCGTGTGTGTGTGTGTGTGTGTGTGTGTGTGCGCGCGCGCGCGCGCGCCTGTGTGTCTGTGTGCCTGTGTGTGTGTGTGCGTCCGGGTTTGTGTGTTCCTTTCTCTCCGCTTCTTCGCTCTGGCTCTTTTCCTCTTTCTGCCGGGCACCCCCGACCTTACTGAGTTGATAGAAGGAGCAGGCAGAAAAGTCAGGGCCCAGAGAACTTGGCACGAGAAAGCAGCTCCATCTACCAGACATGTAGAAGCCCCTCCCCGACGACCGACCGCAGCGTCCCCGTTCTGCTCAAGTGCCGCTGGGGACGTTGCCCGGGATCTCCCGCCCGCTAGGTCACCGACGAAGGCGCCTCCGTCTTCCCAAGAGCGCGCTCGCGCCCAGGACGGAGGGAGGAGCAGCACGGTGTGATGACGGGGAGGAAGAGTCGCGTCCGAAGGCCCGTCGGTGCCTGCCGACGTCCCGGCTCTCCCTGTCTCGAGACCTCTGGGCTTCAGGGTTCTGTGCCGCAAGGCTTTCCCGCCGCACCCCCCGGGACCCAGGGCGCGCTGTGTGCGCTGCCCGTCTCCAGCGTTTGGGCCCTGTGGGCCTTCTTGCGTCCCACTGGAAAGGGGACCCTGGGACGGAGAGAAGATGGGCAGGGGGCGGGCTTCGGCAAAGAGAGCGACGGCCATCCACAGACGTCCGACGAGGCCCTCCGGGGCGCCAAGCTCTCCATTTTCCACGGCACGTGTCCTCGTCAGGTTCTGCCACCTCTGGCCGGCATGCGTAGGCACACCGCTGGTCTTGCGGCCCCAGAGGCGAGGAGGCGAACGCCCCGGAGGCCGAGATTGGCACCCGCGTTCTCGGCTGCTGGGTGGCCAGCACCTAGGAGAGTGTCTGGCCGGAAGCAGCCAGGCGATCGATCCCTGGGTGCTGGATGAGCCTCGGCGGCAAGAAGTAGGCTCGTGGGGAAGGACGGCGGCCGAGGCCCGGGCCCCCACCGAGGCCGCGCTCCGTGCTGAGCGGTCTGCTCCGTATTTCCCGCTTGCGTTCTCACCAGCACTCGCCCCCGCAAGGAGGCACGAACGCCAGGACCCCCTCGCACCAGAGGAGGAAAGCGCAGCTCAGGGAGGGCACGTCACTCGCGGGAGACGGCGCCCCTTGGGTTTCAGCTCAGGACTTCGGTCTCCCGAGCCTGCGTTTCGGGGCAAGGCTCCGGTCCCGCGCTCCGGGAAACTGACAGGGACGCAGTCCCGCTTCTCCCCGCAGAAGGTGCTCCTCGGAGATCAGATCCGGGGACCCGTCAGAACCACCCCGGGCACGAGCTGGCAGGGAGCGACGCGCACCGCACCCCCCCCCCTCCCCCATCCCGCAGCCCGCAGCCCGCAGCCCGAGGAAGCGAGGAGCAGGCGATAGAGGCGCTGGGTTGGCAGGAGGGGAAACGGGGCCGGCAGGAGAAGCGAACCGCGAAGAGACTCCCTCCCAGGACGACGATGGCTGAACGGGGAGAGGAGGGAGCTTTGGGTCCTCTCTCGTCCTGCTTTGACCGGGATGTCCCCATTTTTCCACAGCGAGCGAGTATGGCTCTTGGATTCGGTGGGGAAGACGTGATTTATCTGGAGGACTTTTCCCTTCGGGGGTTCAAAGTCCGTTCTCTGAGGCAAGGCTCCCTCTCTGCCTCCCTGTCCTTCCCATTCGCCTCCCCGGAAGCCAGCTCTCCTCCCGGTTTCCTGGATCCCTTGGCCACGGTCCTCTGTTGCAAACACAGGCAGGTGCAAAGAAGATGCGAAAGGCTGCCCGAGCCACGCGAACGGAAAGCTGAAGCCAGGGAGCCAGGAAGGGCTGGCTGCTGAGGGAGGACGTGTCCTGTCAGGAGGCTTTTCAACTCCCTCTGACAGATGCGGCCTGGAGGGGCGGGGCCCGGCCGGGGCCCTGGGGTGGTAGGGGTCGGGTGTGAGGGGGTGGGTGGGGAGGCGGGGGGAGGCGGGAAGAGAGGGAGGCCCCCGAGTGAGGGGACACCAAAAGCCTCAGCCATCAAGACTCCTCGTCTTTGCATCCAGCGTTCTCAAACTCAAAACGAACGCAAGCTCATCCACCAGGAGCAACGTAGCAGCGTTTCCAAGCGAGGCAGGACCGCCCGAAGGCGAAAGCAGAATGGGATCCTAGTCAGGTGGAGCTTGAAACTCAGACCCACCCACCCCCCTACCCCCCCCACCACCACCACCTCCCCCCCTCCCCCCCACCCCGGGAAGGGGGCTTCTGGAAGGAAAAGCGAGACAAACTGACAGGGACAAACTTAGGTCGGGAAAGGAGTGTTGATTGTGAATGAGCCTCTCAAGGACAAGCAAGCGGGTACCAGGTTTTAGAAGATGACCTGCAGCGGCAGAGACGCCAGCAAAGGCAGAAGCCATCCCGTCTTGGGTGAGGTGCCCGAGACGCTCCTCTCTAACCCAGTCCGCCCTGTCCTTGGAGAAGCGGGCGGTGTCTGGAAAAGCCTGACCAGGTGCCTTTCCTCGGTGGGCGGGGCTGGTCGCTTTGGGACCCGTTTGGGCCTCCCGGCACCGCCGTGGAATCCGTTCCACCTGACAGGACGACTCTACCCGGCGGCTGGGGCGGCGGGGGCGGGGCGCCGAGGGAAGGGCTGGGGTGTCACCGGAGCGGGAGCCGAGCGGGTGGGAAGAGGCCGAGGCCAGAGGGAGCCGGCCGGCGGCGTGTGCGGCGTCGGGGTCCCGGTCCCGGTCCCGGTCCCGGTCCCGCCGGGCTGGCCCCGATTGGCCCTGGGTTCGGGTGGGGCCGCGAGCTGGAAGGGTTGGGCTGTGGCGGGGAGGGGTTGGGCCCTGCCCATGGGCGGCGCCGGCGGGCCCGCGGTGCGGAGGGGGGCGGGAGGGGAGGGGGAGGGTGGGGGGGGTCGGGCTGGCTGGAGGGGTGGGGGGCGTCCGCGGAGGACGGAGGCCGGAGGCCGCAGGACGGAGGAGGGGCGGCAGGAGCGCGGAGGGAGCCGCGCCCGGCCGGCGGCAAAAGGCGAGGGAGGCAAAAGCCTACAGCACCCGGTATTCCCAGGCGGTCTCCCATCCAAGTACTAACCAGGCCCGACCCTGCTTAGCTTCCGAGATCAGACGAGATCGGGCGCGTTCAGGGGTGGTATGGCCGTAGACGCTGGCGCCTGCCGCCGGCGCCCCTAAGAAGCCGCGCCGCGTCGCCCGGCCCGCGGCTCGCGCGCGCCCAGGCCTCTGTGACGCGCACCCGCCGCCGGCGCCCCCTGCGCCCGCGCTCGGCCTGCCGCCTTCCTCCCGCTGCTGCCTCCCGCCGCGGCCGCCTCGGGCGCGGCCAGCGGGCCAGCCAAACCCTGCGCTGCCCCGCCCTGCTGCCCTCCCAGGGCGCGGAGGCCTGGAGCAGCCCGGGGTGCGAGGAGGCGGGGCGGGGCGGGCGGCGGTGGGAAACGAGGGGTGGTGGGGGCGGCGGTGGGGGCGGGGATGGGGGCGGGGCGCCTGGCTGGGCGCTCTCCCCTCGCGGCCCGGGAACACTCCAGGCCGCCCTGGCCGCTCGGATCCGGCGATGGGTCGCAGGAGATGCGGCTGCTGGGAGGGGGGTGGCGCGGGGCACTTGGCCCGAGGCGTCGGGGCGTCGGGCCGCCGGGCCCGTGCTCCTCTGAGTCCCCTCCGGCCCGAGGGGCCTCCCAGCGGGAGCCCTGACCTCTGCGGCGCCGGCCGGGCCCCGACTTGCCCAAACCCAGGCGGAGCCACCGGCGCGACCAGAGGGCGTCAGCGGAAGCCCGCCGCGCTGCCCCTGAGGGAGCGGGGAGGCGGGGCGGCCACACTTCCCCCCCCGCCAGCGCCGCCCAGGAGACCGGCACCCCGCCCCCAACCCGCCCCTCGCGGGGACCCTGGACAGCTCCTGCTGGCGCCAGCCCAGAGACCCAGAGACAGAGACAGAGACAGAGACACGGAGAAACAGAGAAACGGCGACACGGAGAGGATCCAAGACACGGACCTAGACAGACACCCACCCTGACCCAGAGAGGCTCTGCCCAAGAGCTCGCTTGCCCCCCAGGAGGGCGGTGGTGCTGGAGCTGGGCCCGGGCCAGGAGGCAGGGGCCCCGGGGCTGGCGATCACCCCTGGGGCCCTAGGCCGCGCAGACAGGCTCTCAGGAGTCCCGGGCTCCCGGCATCGCTGCCCCGCCATCGCCCAGGAACCACAGGCAGGCACCGGAGCTCGCTGGCGCGCTCTGTCTGCGCTTGCGTGTGCGTGTGCTTGTGCGGGTTGTGCGAGTGGGTGTGTAGGCGTGTGTGTGTGTGTGTGTGTGTGTGTGTGTGCGCGCGCGCGCGCGCCTGTGTGTCTGTGTGCCTGTGTGTGTGTGTGCGTCCGGGTTTGTGTGTTCCTTTCTCTCCGCTTCTTCGCTCTGGCTCTTTTCCTCTTTCTGCCGGGCACCCCCGACCTTACTGAGTTGATAGAAGGAGCAGGCAGAAAAGTCAGGGCCCAGAGAACTTGGCACGAGAAAGCAGCTCCATCTACCAGACATGTAGAAGCCCCTCCCCGACGACCGACCGCAGCGTCCCCGTTCTGCTCAAGTGCCGCTGGGGACGTTGCCCGGGATCTCCCGCCCGCTAGGTCACCGACGAAGGCGCCTCCGTCTTCCCAAGAGCGCGCTCGCGCCCAGGACGGAGGGAGGAGCAGCACGGTGTGATGACGGGGAGGAAGAGTCGCGTCCGAAGGCCCGTCGGTGCCTGCCGACGTCCCGGCTCTCCCTGTCTCGAGACCTCTGGGCTTCAGGGTTCTGTGCCGCAAGGCTTTCCCGCCGCACCCCCCGGGACCCAGGGCGCGCTGTGTGCGCTGCCCGTCTCCAGCGTTTGGGCCCTGTGGGCCTTCTTGCGTCCCACTGGAAAGGGGACCCTGGGACGGAGAGAAGATGGGCAGGGGGCGGGCTTCGGCAAAGAGAGCGACGGCCATCCACAGACGTCCGACGAGGCCCTCCGGGGCGCCAAGCTCTCCATTTTCCACGGCACGTGTCCTCGTCAGGTTCTGCCACCTCTGGCCGGCATGCGTAGGCACACCGCTGGTCTTGCGGCCCCAGAGGCGAGGAGGCGAACGCCCCGGAGGCCGAGATTGGCACCCGCGTTCTCGGCTGCTGGGTGGCCAGCACCTAGGAGAGTGTCTGGCCGGAAGCAGCCAGGCGATCGATCCCTGGGTGCTGGATGAGCCTCGGCGGCAAGAAGTAGGCTCGTGGGGAAGGACGGCGGCCGAGGCCCGGGCCCCCACCGAGGCCGCGCTCCGTGCTGAGCGGTCTGCTCCGTATTTCCCGCTTGCGTTCTCACCAGCACTCGCCCCCGCAAGGAGGCACGAACGCCAGGACCCCCTCGCACCAGAGGAGGAAAGCGCAGCTCAGGGAGGGCACGTCACTCGCGGGAGACGGCGCCCCTTGGGTTTCAGCTCAGGACTTCGGTCTCCCGAGCCTGCGTTTCGGGGCAAGGCTCCGGTCCCGCGCTCCGGGAAACTGACAGGGACGCAGTCCCGCTTCTCCCCGCAGAAGGTGCTCCTCGGAGATCAGATCCGGGGACCCGTCAGAACCACCCCGGGCACGAGCTGGCAGGGAGCGACGCGCACCGCACCCCCCCCTCCCCCATCCCGCAGCCCGCAGCCCGCAGCCCGAGGAAGCGAGGAGCAGGCGATAGAGGCGCTGGGTTGGCAGGAGGGGAAACGGGGCCGGCAGGAGAAGCGAACCGCGAAGAGACTCCCTCCCAGGACGACGATGGCTGAACGGGGAGAGGAGGGAGCTTTGGGTCCTCTCTCGTCCTGCTTTGACCGGGATGTCCCCATTTTTCCACAGCGAGCGAGTATGGCTCTTGGATTCGGTGGGGAAGACGTGATTTATCTGGAGGACTTTTCCCTTCGGGGGTTCAAAGTCCGTTCTCTGAGGCAAGGCTCCCTCTCTGCCTCCCTGTCCTTCCCATTCGCCTCCCCGGAAGCCAGCTCTCCTCCCGGTTTCCTGGATCCCTTGGCCACGGTCCTCTGTTGCAAACACAGGCAGGTGCAAAGAAGATGCGAAAGGCTGCCCGAGCCACGCGAACGGAAAGCTGAAGCCAGGGAGCCAGGAAGGGCTGGCTGCTGAGGGAGGACGTGTCCTGTCAGGAGGCTTTTCAACTCCCTCTGACAGATGCGGCCTGGAGGGGCGGGGCCCGGCCGGGGCCCTGGGGTGGTAGGGGTCGGGTGTGAGGGGGTGGGTGGGGAGGCGGGGGGAGGCGGGAAGAGAGGGAGGCCCCCGAGTGAGGGGACACCAAAAGCCTCAGCCATCAAGACTCCTCGTCTTTGCATCCAGCGTTCTCAAACTCAAAACGAACGCAAGCTCATCCACCATGAGCAACGTAGCAGCGTTTCCAAGCGAGGCAGGACCGCCCGAAGGCGAAAGCAGAATGGGATCCTAGTCAGGTGGAGCTTGAAACTCAGACCCACCCACCCCCCTACCCCCCCCACCACCACCACCTCCCCCCCCCCCCCCCCACCCCGGGAAGGGGGCTTCTGGAAGGAAAAGCGAGACAAACTGACAGGGACAAACTTAGGTCGGGAAAGGAGTGTTGATTGTGAATGAGCCTCTCAAGGACAAGCAAGCGGGTACCAGGTTTTAGAAGATGACCTGCAGCGGCAGAGACGCCAGCAAAGGCAGAAGCCATCCCGTCTTGGGTGAGGTGCCCGAGACGCTCCTCTCTAACCCAGTCCGCCCTGTCCTTGGAGAAGCGGGCGGTGTCTGGAAAAGCCTGACCAGGTGCCTTTCCTCGGTGGGCGGGGCTGGTCGCTTTGGGACCCGTTTGGGCCTCCCGGCACCGCCGTGGAATCCGTTCCACCTGACAGGACGACTCTACCCGGCGGCTGGGGCGGCGGGGGCGGGGCGCCGAGGGAAGGGCTGGGGTGTCACCGGAGCGGGAGCCGAGCGGGTGGGAAGAGGCCGAGGCCAGAGGGAGCCGGCCGGCGGCGTGTGCGGCGTCGGGGTCCCGGTCCCGGTCCCGGTCCCGGTCCCGCCGGGCTGGCCCCGATTGGCCCTGGGTTCGGGTGGGGCCGCGAGCTGGAAGGGTTGGGCTGTGGCGGGGAGGGGTTGGGCCCTGCCCATGGGCGGCGCCGGCGGGCCCGCGGTGCGGAGGGGGGCGGGAGGGGAGGGGGAGGGTGGGGGGGGTCGGGCTGGCTGGAGGGGTGGGGGGCGTCCGCGGAGGACGGAGGCCGGAGGCCGCAGGACGGAGGAGGGGCGGCAGGAGCGCGGAGGGAGCCGCGCCCGGCCGGCGGCAAAAGGCGAGGGAGGCAAAAGCCTACAGCACCCGGTATTCCCAGGCGGTCTCCCATCCAAGTACTAACCAGGCCCGACCCTGCTTAGCTTCCGAGATCAGACGAGATCGGGCGCGTTCAGGGTGGTATGGCCGTAGACGCTGGCGCCTGCCGCCGGCGCCCCTAAGAAGCCGCGCCGCGTCGCCCGGCCCGCGGCTCGCGCGCGCCCAGGCCTCTGTGACGCGCACCCGCCGCCGGCGCCCCCTGCGCCCGCGCCCGGCCTGCCGCCTTCCTCCCGCTGCTGCCTCCCGCCGCGGCCGCCTCGGGCGCGGCCAGCGGGCCAGCCAAACCCTGCGCTGCCCCGCCCTGCTGCCCTCCCAGGGCGCGGAGGCCTGGAGCAGCCCGGGGTGCGAGGAGGCGGGGCGGGGCGGGCGGCGGTGGGAAACGAGGGGTGGTGGGGGCGGCGGTGGGGGCGGGGATGGGGGCGGGGCGCCTGGCTGGGCGCTCTCCCCTCGCGGCCCGGGAACACTCCAGGCCGCCCTGGCCGCTCGGATCCGGCGATGGGTCGCAGGAGATGCGGCTGCTGGGAGGGGGGTGGCGCGGGGCACTTGGCCCGAGGCGTCGGGGCGTCGGGCCGCCGGGCCCGTGCTCCTCTGAGTCCCCTCCGGCCCGAGGGGCCTCCCAGCGGGAGCCCTGACCTCTGCGGCGCCGGCCGGGCCCCGACTTGCCCAAACCCAGGCGGAGCCACCAGCGCGACCAGAGGGCGTCAGCGGAAGCCGCCGCGCTGCCCCTGAGGGAGCGGGGAGGCGGGGCGGCCACACTTCCCCCCCGCCAGCGCCGCCCAGGAGACCGGCACCCCGCCCCCAACCCGCCCCTCGCGGGGACCCTGGACAGCTCCTGCTGGCGCCAGCCCAGAGACCCAGAGACAGAGACAGAGACAGAGACACGGAGAAACAGAGAAACGGCGACACGGAGAGGATCCAAGACACGGACCTAGACAGACACCCACCCTGACCCAGAGAGGCTCTGCCCAAGAGCTCGCTTGCCCCCCAGGAGGGCGGTGGTGCTGGAGCTGGGCCCGGGCCAGGAGGCAGGGGCCCCGGGGCTGGCGATCACCCCTGGGGCCCTAGGCCGCGCAGACAGGCTCTCAGGAGTCCCGGGCTCCCGGCATCGCTGCCCCGCCATCGCCCAGGAACCACAGGCAGGCACCGGAGCTCGCTGGCGCGCTCTGTCTGCGCTTGCGTGTGCGTGTGCTTGTGCGGGTTGTGCGAGTGGGTGTGTAGGCGTGTGTGTGTGTGTGTGTGTGTGTGTGTGCGCGCGCGCGCGCGCCTGTGTGTCTGTGTGCCTGTGTGTGTGTGTGCGTCCGGGTTTGTGTGTTCCTTTCTCTCCGCTTCTTCGCTCTGGCTCTTTTCCTCTTTCTGCCGGGCACCCCCGACCTTACTGAGTTGATAGAAGGAGCAGGCAGAAAAGTCAGGGCCCAGAGAACTTGGCACGAGAAAGCAGCTCCATCTACCAGACATGTAGAAGCCCCTCCCCGACGACCGACCGCAGCGTCCCCGTTCTGCTCAAGTGCCGCTGGGGACGTTGCCCGGGATCTCCCGCCCGCTAGGTCACCGACGAAGGCGCCTCCGTCTTCCCAAGAGCGCGCTCGCGCCCAGGACGGAGGGAGGAGCAGCACGGTGTGATGACGGGGAGGAAGAGTCGCGTCCGAAGGCCCGTCGGTGCCTGCCGACGTCCCGGCTCTCCCTGTCTCGAGACCTCTGGGCTTCAGGGTTCTGTGCCGCAAGGCTTTCCCGCCGCACCCCCCGGGACCCAGGGCGCGCTGTGTGCGCTGCCCGTCTCCAGCGTTTGGGCCCTGTGGGCCTTCTTGCGTCCCACTGGAAAGGGGACCCTGGGACGGAGAGAAGATGGGCAGGGGGCGGGCTTCGGCAAAGAGAGCGACGGCCATCCACAGACGTCCGACGAGGCCCTCCGGGGCGCCAAGCTCTCCATTTTCCACGGCACGTGTCCTCGTCAGGTTCTGCCACCTCTGGCCGGCATGCGTAGGCACACCGCTGGTCTTGCGGCCCCAGAGGCGAGGAGGCGAACGCCCCGGAGGCCGAGATTGGCACCCGCGTTCTCGGCTGCTGGGTGGCCAGCACCTAGGAGAGTGTCTGGCCGGAAGCAGCCAGGCGATCGATCCCTGGGTGCTGGATGAGCCTCGGCGGCAAGAAGTAGGCTCGTGGGGAAGGACGGCGGCCGAGGCCCGGGCCCCCACCGAGGCCGCGCTCCGTGCTGAGCGGTCTGCTCCGTATTTCCCGCTTGCGTTCTCACCAGCACTCGCCCCCGCAAGGAGGCACGAACGCCAGGACCCCCTCGCACCAGAGGAGGAAAGCGCAGCTCAGGGAGGGCACGTCACTCGCGGGAGACGGCGCCCCTTGGGTTTCAGCTCAGGACTTCGGTCTCCCGAGCCTGCGTTTCGGGGCAAGGCTCCGGTCCCGCGCTCCGGGAAACTGACAGGGACGCAGTCCCGCTTCTCCCCGCAGAAGGTGCTCCTCGGAGATCAGATCCGGGGACCCGTCAGAACCACCCCGGGCACGAGCTGGCAGGGAGCGACGCGCACCGCACCCCCCCCTCCCCCATCCCGCAGCCCGCAGCCCGCAGCCCGAGGAAGCGAGGAGCAGGCGATAGAGGCGCTGGGTTGGCAGGAGGGGAAACGGGGCCGGCAGGAGAAGCGAACCGCGAAGAGACTCCCTCCCAGGACGACGATGGCTGAACGGGGAGAGGAGGGAGCTTTGGGTCCTCTCTCGTCCTGCTTTGACCGGGATGTCCCCATTTTTCCACAGCGAGCGAGTATGGCTCTTGGATTCGGTGGGGAAGACGTGATTTATCTGGAGGACTTTTCCCTTCGGGGGTTCAAAGTCCGTTCTCTGAGGCAAGGCTCCCTCTCTGCCTCCCTGTCCTTCCCATTCGCCTCCCCGGAAGCCAGCTCTCCTCCCGGTTTCCTGGATCCCTTGGCCACGGTCCTCTGTTGCAAACACAGGCAGGTGCAAAGAAGATGCGAAAGGCTGCCCGAGCCACGCGAACGGAAAGCTGAAGCCAGGGAGCCAGGAAGGGCTGGCTGCTGAGGGAGGACGTGTCCTGTCAGGAGGCTTTTCAACTCCCTCTGACAGATGCGGCCTGGAGGGGCGGGGCCCGGCCGGGGCCCTGGGGTGGTAGGGGTCGGGTGTGAGGGGGTGGGTGGGGAGGCGGGGGGAGGCGGGAAGAGAGGGAGGCCCCCGAGTGAGGGGACACCAAAAGCCTCAGCCATCAAGACTCCTCGTCTTTGCATCCAGCGTTCTCAAACTCAAAACGAACGCAAGCTCATCCACCAGGAGCAACGTAGCAGCGTTTCCAAGCGAGGCAGGACCGCCCGAAGGCGAAAGCAGAATGGGATCCTAGTCAGGTGGAGCTTGAAACTCAGACCCACCCACCCCCTACCCCCCCCCCACCACCACCACCTCCCCCCCTCCCCCCCACCCCGGGAAGGGGGCTTCTGGAAGGAAAAGCGAGACAAACTGACAGGGACAAACTTAGGTCGGGAAAGGAGTGTTGATTGTGAATGAGCCTCTCAAGGACAAGCAAGCGGGTACCAGGTTTTAGAAGATGACCTGCAGCGGCAGAGACGCCAGCAAAGGCAGAAGCCATCCCGTCTTGGGTGAGGTGCCCGAGACGCTCCTCTCTAACCCAGTCCGCCCTGTCCTTGGAGAAGCGGGCGGTGTCTGGAAAAGCCTGACCAGGTGCCTTTCCTCGGTGGGCGGGGCTGGTCGCTTTGGGACCCGTTTGGGCCTCCCGGCACCGCCGTGGAATCCGTTCCACCTGACAGGACGACTCTACCCGGCGGCTGGGGCGGCGGGGGCGGGGCGCCGAGGGAAGGGCTGGGGTGTCACCGGAGCGGGAGCCGAGCGGGTGGGAAGAGGCCGAGGCCAGAGGGAGCCGGCCGGCGGCGTGTGCGGCGTCGGGGTCCCGGTCCCGGTCCCGGTCCCGGTCCCGCCGGGCTGGCCCCGATTGGCCCTGGGTTCGGGTGGGGCCGCGAGCTGGAAGGGTTGGGCTGTGGCGGGGAGGGGTTGGGCCCTGCCCATGGGCGGCGCCGGCGGGCCCGCGGTGCGGAGGGGGGCGGGAGGGGAGGGGGAGGGTGGGGGGGGTCGGGCTGGCTGGAGGGGTGGGGGGCGTCCGCGGAGGACGGAGGCCGGAGGCCGCAGGACGGAGGAGGGGCGGCAGGAGCGCGGAGGGAGCCGCGCCCGGCCGGCGGCAAAAGGCGAGGGAGGCAAAAGCCTACAGCACCCGGTATTCCCAGGCGGTCTCCCATCCAAGTACTAACCAGGCCCGACCCTGCTTAGCTTCCGAGATCAGACGAGATCGGGCGCGTTCAGGGTGGTATGGCCGTAGACGCTGGCGCCTGCCGCCGGCGCCCCTAAGAAGCCGCGCCGCGTCGCCCGGCCCGCGGCTCGCGCGCGCCCAGGCCTCTGTGACGCGCACCCGCCGCCGGCGCCCCCTGCGCCCGCGCCCGGCCTGCCGCCTTCCTCCCGCTGCTGCCTCCCGCCGCGGCCGCCTCGGGCGCGGCCAGCGGGCCAGCCAAACCCTGCGCTGCCCCGCCCTGCTGCCCTCCCAGGGCGCGGAGGCCTGGAGCAGCCCGGGGTGCGAGGAGGCGGGGCGGGGCGGGCGGCGGTGGGAAACGAGGGGTGGTGGGGGCGGCGGTGGGGGCGGGGATGGGGGCGGGGCGCCTGGCTGGGCGCTCTCCCCTCGCGGCCCGGGAACACTCCAGGCCGCCCTGGCCGCTCGGATCCGGCGATGGGTCGCAGGAGATGCGGCTGCTGGGAGGGGGGTGGCGCGGGGCACTTGGCCCGAGGCGTCGGGGCGTCGGGCCGCCGGGCCCGTGCTCCTCTGAGTCCCCTCCGGCCCGAGGGGCCTCCCAGCGGGAGCCCTGACCTCTGCGGCGCCGGCCGGGCCCCGACTTGCCCAAACCCAGGCGGAGCCACCAGCGCGACCAGAGGGCGTCAGCGGAAGCCGCCGCGCTGCCCCTGAGGGAGCGGGGAGGCGGGGCGGCCACACTTCCCCCCCGCCAGCGCCGCCCAGGAGACCGGCACCCCGCCCCCAACCCGCCCCTCGCGGGGACCCTGGACAGCTCCTGCTGGCGCCAGCCCAGAGACCCAGAGACAGAGACAGAGACAGAGACACGGAGAAACAGAGAAACGGCGACACGGAGAGGATCCAAGACACGGACCTAGACAGACACCCACCCTGACCCAGAGAGGCTCTGCCCAAGAGCTCGCTTGCCCCCCAGGAGGGCGGTGGTGCTGGAGCTGGGCCCGGGCCAGGAGGCAGGGGCCCCGGGGCTGGCGATCACCCCTGGGGCCCTAGGCCGCGCAGACAGGCTCTCAGGAGTCCCGGGCTCCCGGCATCGCTGCCCCGCCATCGCCCAGGAACCACAGGCAGGCACCGGAGCTCGCTGGCGCGCTCTGTCTGCGCTTGCGTGTGCGTGTGCTTGTGCGGGTTGTGCGAGTGGGTGTGTAGGCGTGTGTGTGTGTGTGTGTGTGTGTGTGTGTGCGCGCGCGCGCGCGCCTGTGTGTCTGTGTGCCTGTGTGTGTGTGTGCGTCCGGGTTTGTGTGTTCCTTTCTCTCCGCTTCTTCGCTCTGGCTCTTTTCCTCTTTCTGCCGGGCACCCCCGACCTTACTGAGTTGATAGAAGGAGCAGGCAGAAAAGTCAGGGCCCAGAGAACTTGGCACGAGAAAGCAGCTCCATCTACCAGACATGTAGAAGCCCCTCCCCGACGACCGACCGCAGCGTCCCCGTTCTGCTCAAGTGCCGCTGGGGACGTTGCCCGGGATCTCCCGCCCGCTAGGTCACCGACGAAGGCGCCTCCGTCTTCCCAAGAGCGCGCTCGCGCCCAGGACGGAGGGAGGAGCAGCACGGTGTGATGACGGGGAGGAAGAGTCGCGTCCGAAGGCCCGTCGGTGCCTGCCGACGTCCCGGCTCTCCCTGTCTCGAGACCTCTGGGCTTCAGGGTTCTGTGCCGCAAGGCTTTCCCGCCGCACCCCCCGGGACCCAGGGCGCGCTGTGTGCGCTGCCCGTCTCCAGCGTTTGGGCCCTGTGGGCCTTCTTGCGTCCCACTGGAAAGGGGACCCTGGGACGGAGAGAAGATGGGCAGGGGGCGGGCTTCGGCAAAGAGAGCGACGGCCATCCACAGACGTCCGACGAGGCCCTCCGGGGCGCCAAGCTCTCCATTTTCCACGGCACGTGTCCTCGTCAGGTTCTGCCACCTCTGGCCGGCATGCGTAGGCACACCGCTGGTCTTGCGGCCCCAGAGGCGAGGAGGCGAACGCCCCGGAGGCCGAGATTGGCACCCGCGTTCTCGGCTGCTGGGTGGCCAGCACCTAGGAGAGTGTCTGGCCGGAAGCAGCCAGGCGATCGATCCCTGGGTGCTGGATGAGCCTCGGCGGCAAGAAGTAGGCTCGTGGGGAAGGACGGCGGCCGAGGCCCGGGCCCCCACCGAGGCCGCGCTCCGTGCTGAGCGGTCTGCTCCGTATTTCCCGCTTGCGTTCTCACCAGCACTCGCCCCCGCAAGGAGGCACGAACGCCAGGACCCCCTCGCACCAGAGGAGGAAAGCGCAGCTCAGGGAGGGCACGTCACTCGCGGGAGACGGCGCCCCTTGGGTTTCAGCTCAGGACTTCGGTCTCCCGAGCCTGCGTTTCGGGGCAAGGCTCCGGTCCCGCGCTCCGGGAAACTGACAGGGACGCAGTCCCGCTTCTCCCCGCAGAAGGTGCTCCTCGGAGATCAGATCCGGGGACCCGTCAGAACCACCCCGGGCACGAGCTGGCAGGGAGCGACGCGCACCGCACCCCCCCCTCCCCCATCCCGCAGCCCGCAGCCCGCAGCCCGAGGAAGCGAGGAGCAGGCGATAGAGGCGCTGGGTTGGCAGGAGGGGAAACGGGGCCGGCAGGAGAAGCGAACCGCGAAGAGACTCCCTCCCAGGACGACGATGGCTGAACGGGGAGAGGAGGGAGCTTTGGGTCCTCTCTCGTCCTGCTTTGACCGGGATGTCCCCATTTTTCCACAGCGAGCGAGTATGGCTCTTGGATTCGGTGGGGAAGACGTGATTTATCTGGAGGACTTTTCCCTTCGGGGGTTCAAAGTCCGTTCTCTGAGGCAAGGCTCCCTCTCTGCCTCCCTGTCCTTCCCATTCGCCTCCCCGGAAGCCAGCTCTCCTCCCGGTTTCCTGGATCCCTTGGCCACGGTCCTCTGTTGCAAACACAGGCAGGTGCAAAGAAGATGCGAAAGGCTGCCCGAGCCACGCGAACGGAAAGCTGAAGCCAGGGAGCCAGGAAGGGCTGGCTGCTGAGGGAGGACGTGTCCTGTCAGGAGGCTTTTCAACTCCCTCTGACAGATGCGGCCTGGAGGGGCGGGGCCCGGCCGGGGCCCTGGGGTGGTAGGGGTCGGGTGTGAGGGGGTGGGTGGGGAGGCGGGGGGAGGCGGGAAGAGAGGGAGGCCCCCGAGTGAGGGGACACCAAAAGCCTCAGCCATCAAGACTCCTCGTCTTTGCATCCAGCGTTCTCAAACTCAAAACGAACGCAAGCTCATCCACCAGGAGCAACGTAGCAGCGTTTCCAAGCGAGGCAGGACCGCCCGAAGGCGAAAGCAGAATGGGATCCTAGTCAGGTGGAGCTTGAAACTCAGACCCACCCACCCCCCTACCCCCCCCCACCACCACCACCTCCCCCCCTCCCCCCCACCCCGGGAAGGGGGCTTCTGGAAGGAAAAGCGAGACAAACTGACAGGGACAAACTTAGGTCGGGAAAGGAGTGTTGATTGTGAATGAGCCTCTCAAGGACAAGCAAGCGGGTACCAGGTTTTAGAAGATGACCTGCAGCGGCAGAGACGCCAGCAAAGGCAGAAGCCATCCCGTCTTGGGTGAGGTGCCCGAGACGCTCCTCTCTAACCCAGTCCGCCCTGTCCTTGGAGAAGCGGGCGGTGTCTGGAAAAGCCTGACCAGGTGCCTTTCCTCGGTGGGCGGGGCTGGTCGCTTTGGGACCCGTTTGGGCCTCCCGGCACCGCCGTGGAATCCGTTCCACCTGACAGGACGACTCTACCCGGCGGCTGGGGCGGCGGGGGCGGGGCGCCGAGGGAAGGGCTGGGGTGTCACCGGAGCGGGAGCCGAGCGGGTGGGAAGAGGCCGAGGCCAGAGGGAGCCGGCCGGCGGCGTGTGCGGCGTCGGGGTCCCGGTCCCGGTCCCGGTCCCGGTCCCGCCGGGCTGGCCCCGATTGGCCCTGGGTTCGGGTGGGGCCGCGAGCTGGAAGGGTTGGGCTGTGGCGGGGAGGGGTTGGGCCCTGCCCATGGGCGGCGCCGGCGGGCCCGCGGTGCGGAGGGGGGCGGGAGGGGAGGGGGAGGGTGGGGGGGGTCGGGCTGGCTGGAGGGGTGGGGGGCGTCCGCGGAGGACGGAGGCCGGAGGCCGCAGGACGGAGGAGGGGCGGCAGGAGCGCGGAGGGAGCCGCGCCCGGCCGGCGGCAAAAGGCGAGGGAGGCAAAAGCCTACAGCACCCGGTATTCCCAGGCGGTCTCCCATCCAAGTACTAACCAGGCCCGACCCTGCTTAGCTTCCGAGATCAGACGAGATCGGGCGCGTTCAGGGTGGTATGGCCGTAGACGCTGGCGCCTGCCGCCGGCGCCCCTAAGAAGCCGCGCCGCGTCGCCCGGCCCGCGGCTCGCGCGCGCCCAGGCCTCTGTGACGCGCACCCGCCGCCGGCGCCCCCTGCGCCCGCGCTCGGCCTGCCGCCTTCCTCCCGCTGCTGCCTCCCGCCGCGGCCGCCTCGGGCGCGGCCAGCGGGCCAGCCAAACCCTGCGCTGCCCCGCCCTGCTGCCCTCCCAGGGCGCGGAGGCCTGGAGCAGCCCGGGGTGCGAGGAGGCGGGGCGGGGCGGGCGGCGGTGGGAAACGAGGGGTGGTGGGGGCGGCGGTGGGGGCGGGGATGGGGGCGGGGCGCCTGGCTGGGCGCTCTCCCCTCGCGGCCCGGGAACACTCCAGGCCGCCCTGGCCGCTCGGATCCGGCGATGGGTCGCAGGAGATGCGGCTGCTGGGAGGGGGGTGGCGCGGGGCACTTGGCCCGAGGCGTCGGGGCGTCGGGCCGCCGGGCCCGTGCTCCTCTGAGTCCCCTCCGGCCCGAGGGGCCTCCCAGCGGGAGCCCTGACCTCTGCGGCGCCGGCCGGGCCCCGACTTGCCCAAACCCAGGCGGAGCCACCGGCGCGACCAGAGGGCGTCAGCGGAAGCCCGCCGCGCTGCCCCTGAGGGAGCGGGGAGGCGGGGCGGCCACACTTCCCCCCCGCCAGCGCCGCCCAGGAGACCGGCACCCCGCCCCCAACCCGCCCCTCGCGGGGACCCTGGACAGCTCCTGCTGGCGCCAGCCCAGAGACCCAGAGACAGAGACAGAGACAGAGACACGGAGAAACAGAGAAACGGCGACACGGAGAGGATCCAAGACACGGACCTAGACAGACACCCACCCTGACCCAGAGAGGCTCTGCCCAAGAGCTCGCTTCCCCCCCAGGAGGGCGGTGGTGCTGGAGCTGGGCCCGGGCCAGGAGGCAGGGGCCCCGGGGCTGGCGATCACCCCTGGGGCCCTAGGCCGCGCAGACAGGCTCTCAGGAGTCCCGGGCTCCCGGCATCGCTGCCCCGCCATCGCCCAGGAACCACAGGCAGGCACCGGAGCTCGCTGGCGCGCTCTGTCTGCGCTTGCGTGTGCGTGTGCTTGTGCGGGTTGTGCGAGTGGGTGTGTAGGCGTGTGTGTGTGTGTGTGTGTGTGTGTGCGCGCGCGCGCGCGCCTGTGTGTCTGTGTGCCTGTGTGTGTGTGTGCGTCCGGGTTTGTGTGTTCCTTTCTCTCCGCTTCTTCGCTCTGGCTCTTTTCCTCTTTCTGCCGGGCACCCCCGACCTTACTGAGTTGATAGAAGGAGCAGGCAGAAAAGTCAGGGCCCAGAGAACTTGGCACGAGAAAGCAGCTCCATCTACCAGACATGTAGAAGCCCCTCCCCGACGACCGACCGCAGCGTCCCCGTTCTGCTCAAGTGCCGCTGGGGACGTTGCCCGGGATCTCCCGCCCGCTAGGTCACCGACGAAGGCGCCTCCGTCTTCCCAAGAGCGCGCTCGCGCCCAGGACGGAGGGAGGAGCAGCACGGTGTGATGACGGGGAGGAAGAGTCGCGTCCGAAGGCCCGTCGGTGCCTGCCGACGTCCCGGCTCTCCCTGTCTCGAGACCTCTGGGCTTCAGGGTTCTGTGCCGCAAGGCTTTCCCGCCGCACCCCCCGGGACCCAGGGCGCGCTGTGTGCGCTGCCCGTCTCCAGCGTTTGGGCCCTGTGGGCCTTCTTGCGTCCCACTGGAAAGGGGACCCTGGGACGGAGAGAAGATGGGCAGGGGGCGGGCTTCGGCAAAGAGAGCGACGGCCATCCACAGACGTCCGACGAGGCCCTCCGGGGCGCCAAGCTCTCCATTTTCCACGGCACGTGTCCTCGTCAGGTTCTGCCACCTCTGGCCGGCATGCGTAGGCACACCGCTGGTCTTGCGGCCCCAGAGGCGAGGAGGCGAACGCCCCGGAGGCCGAGATTGGCACCCGCGTTCTCGGCTGCTGGGTGGCCAGCACCTAGGAGAGTGTCTGGCCGGAAGCAGCCAGGCGATCGATCCCTGGGTGCTGGATGAGCCTCGGCGGCAAGAAGTAGGCTCGTGGGGAAGGACGGCGGCCGAGGCCCGGGCCCCCACCGAGGCCGCGCTCCGTGCTGAGCGGTCTGCTCCGTATTTCCCGCTTGCGTTCTCACCAGCACTCGCCCCCGCAAGGAGGCACGAACGCCAGGACCCCCTCGCACCAGAGGAGGAAAGCGCAGCTCAGGGAGGGCACGTCACTCGCGGGAGACGGCGCCCCTTGGGTTTCAGCTCAGGACTTCGGTCTCCCGAGCCTGCGTTTCGGGGCAAGGCTCCGGTCCCGCGCTCCGGGAAACTGACAGGGACGCAGTCCCGCTTCTCCCCGCAGAAGGTGCTCCTCGGAGATCAGATCCGGGGACCCGTCAGAACCACCCCGGGCACGAGCTGGCAGGGAGCGACGCGCACCGCACCCCCCCCCTCCCCCATCCCGCAGCCCGCAGCCCGCAGCCCGAGGAAGCGAGGAGCAGGCGATAGAGGCGCTGGGTTGGCAGGAGGGGAAACGGGGCCGGCAGGAGAAGCGAACCGCGAAGAGACTCCCTCCCAGGACGACGATGGCTGAACGGGGAGAGGAGGGAGCTTTGGGTCCTCTCTCGTCCTGCTTTGACCGGGATGTCCCCATTTTTCCACAGCGAGCGAGTATGGCTCTTGGATTCGGTGGGGAAGACGTGATTTATCTGGAGGACTTTTCCCTTCGGGGGTTCAAAGTCCGTTCTCTGAGGCAAGGCTCCCTCTCTGCCTCCCTGTCCTTCCCATTCGCCTCCCCGGAAGCCAGCTCTCCTCCCGGTTTCCTGGATCCCTTGGCCACGGTCCTCTGTTGCAAACACAGGCAGGTGCAAAGAAGATGCGAAAGGCTGCCCGAGCCACGCGAACGGAAAGCTGAAGCCAGGGAGCCAGGAAGGGCTGGCTGCTGAGGGAGGACGTGTCCTGTCAGGAGGCTTTTCAACTCCCTCTGACAGATGCGGCCTGGAGGGGCGGGGCCCGGCCGGGGCCCTGGGGTGGTAGGGGTCGGGTGTGAGGGGGTGGGTGGGGAGGCGGGGGGAGGCGGGAAGAGAGGGAGGCCCCCGAGTGAGGGGACACCAAAAGCCTCAGCCATCAAGACTCCTCGTCTTTGCATCCAGCGTTCTCAAACTCAAAACGAACGCAAGCTCATCCACCAGGAGCAACGTAGCAGCGTTTCCAAGCGAGGCAGGACCGCCCGAAGGCGAAAGCAGAATGGGATCCTAGTCAGGTGGAGCTTGAAACTCAGACCCACCCACCCCCCTACCCCCCCCCACCACCACCACCTCCCCCCCTCCCCCCCACCCCGGGAAGGGGGCTTCTGGAAGGAAAAGCGAGACAAACTGACAGGGACAAACTTAGGTCGGGAAAGGAGTGTTGATTGTGAATGAGCCTCTCAAGGACAAGCAAGCGGGTACCAGGTTTTAGAAGATGACCTGCAGCGGCAGAGACGCCAGCAAAGGCAGAAGCCATCCCGTCTTGGGTGAGGTGCCCGAGACGCTCCTCTCTAACCCAGTCCGCCCTGTCCTTGGAGAAGCGGGCGGTGTCTGGAAAAGCCTGACCAGGTGCCTTTCCTCGGTGGGCGGGGCTGGTCGCTTTGGGACCCGTTTGGGCCTCCCGGCACCGCCGTGGAATCCGTTCCACCTGACAGGACGACTCTACCCGGCGGCTGGGGCGGCGGGGGCGGGGCGCCGAGGGAAGGGCTGGGGTGTCACCGGAGCGGGAGCCGAGCGGGTGGGAAGAGGCCGAGGCCAGAGGGAGCCGGCCGGCGGCGTGTGCGGCGTCGGGGTCCCGGTCCCGGTCCCGGTCCCGGTCCCGCCGGGCTGGCCCCGATTGGCCCTGGGTTCGGGTGGGGCCGCGAGCTGGAAGGGTTGGGCTGTGGCGGGGAGGGGTTGGGCCCTGCCCATGGGCGGCGCCGGCGGGCCCGCGGTGCGGAGGGGGGCGGGAGGGGAGGGGGAGGGTGGGGGGGGTCGGGCTGGCTGGAGGGGTGGGGGGCGTCCGCGGAGGACGGAGGCCGGAGGCCGCAGGACGGAGGAGGGGCGGCAGGAGCGCGGAGGGAGCCGCGCCCGGCCGGCGGCAAAAGGCGAGGGAGGCAAAAGCCTACAGCACCCGGTATTCCCAGGCGGTCTCCCATCCAAGTACTAACCAGGCCCGACCCTGCTTAGCTTCCGAGATCAGACGAGATCGGGCGCGTTCAGGGTGGTATGGCCGTAGACGCTGGCGCCTGCCGCCGGCGCCCCTAAGAAGCCGCGCCGCGTCGCCCGGCCCGCGGCTCGCGCGCGCCCAGGCCTCTGTGACGCGCACCCGCCGCCGGCGCCCCCTGCGCCCGCGCCCGGCCTGCCGCCTTCCTCCCGCTGCTGCCTCCCGCCGCGGCCGCCTCGGGCGCGGCCAGCGGGCCAGCCAAACCCTGCGCTGCCCCGCCCTGCTGCCCTCCCAGGGCGCGGAGGCCTGGAGCAGCCCGGGGTGCGAGGAGGCGGGGCGGGGCGGGCGGCGGTGGGAAACGAGGGGTGGTGGGGGCGGCGGTGGGGGCGGGGATGGGGGCGGGGCGCCTGGCTGGGCGCTCTCCCCTCGCGGCCCGGGAACACTCCAGGCCGCCCTGGCCGCTCGGATCCGGCGATGGGTCGCAGGAGATGCGGCTGCTGGGAGGGGGGTGGCGCGGGGCACTTGGCCCGAGGCGTCGGGGCGTCGGGCCGCCGGGCCCGTGCTCCTCTGAGTCCCCTCCGGCCCGAGGGGCCTCCCAGCGGGAGCCCTGACCTCTGCGGCGCCGGCCGGGCCCCGACTTGCCCAAACCCAGGCGGAGCCACCAGCGCGACCAGAGGGCGTCAGCGGAAGCCGCCGCGCTGCCCCTGAGGGAGCGGGGAGGCGGGGCGGCCACACTTCCCCCCCGCCAGCGCCGCCCAGGAGACCGGCACCCCGCCCCCAACCCGCCCCTCGCGGGGACCCTGGACAGCTCCTGCTGGCGCCAGCCCAGAGACCCAGAGACAGAGACAGAGACAGAGACACGGAGAAACAGAGAAACGGCGACACGGAGAGGATCCAAGACACGGACCTAGACAGACACCCACCCTGACCCAGAGAGGCTCTGCCCAAGAGCTCGCTTGCCCCCCAGGAGGGCGGTGGTGCTGGAGCTGGGCCCGGGCCAGGAGGCAGGGGCCCCGGGGCTGGCGATCACCCCTGGGGCCCTAGGCCGCGCAGACAGGCTCTCAGGAGTCCCGGGCTCCCGGCATCGCTGCCCCGCCATCGCCCAGGAACCACAGGCAGGCACCGGAGCTCGCTGGCGCGCTCTGTCTGCGCTTGCGTGTGCGTGTGCTTGTGCGGGTTGTGCGAGTGGGTGTGTAGGCGTGTGTGTGTGTGTGTGTGTGTGTGTGTGCGCGCGCGCGCGCGCCTGTGTGTCTGTGTGCCTGTGTGTGTGTGTGCGTCCGGGTTTGTGTGTTCCTTTCTCTCCGCTTCTTCGCTCTGGCTCTTTTCCTCTTTCTGCCGGGCACCCCCGACCTTACTGAGTTGATAGAAGGAGCAGGCAGAAAAGTCAGGGCCCAGAGAACTTGGCACGAGAAAGCAGCTCCATCTACCAGACATGTAGAAGCCCCTCCCCGACGACCGACCGCAGCGTCCCCGTTCTGCTCAAGTGCCGCTGGGGACGTTGCCCGGGATCTCCCGCCCGCTAGGTCACCGACGAAGGCGCCTCCGTCTTCCCAAGAGCGCGCTCGCGCCCAGGACGGAGGGAGGAGCAGCACGGTGTGATGACGGGGAGGAAGAGTCGCGTCCGAAGGCCCGTCGGTGCCTGCCGACGTCCCGGCTCTCCCTGTCTCGAGACCTCTGGGCTTCAGGGTTCTGTGCCGCAAGGCTTTCCCGCCGCACCCCCCGGGACCCAGGGCGCGCTGTGTGCGCTGCCCGTCTCCAGCGTTTGGGCCCTGTGGGCCTTCTTGCGTCCCACTGGAAAGGGGACCCTGGGACGGAGAGAAGATGGGCAGGGGGCGGGCTTCGGCAAAGAGAGCGACGGCCATCCACAGACGTCCGACGAGGCCCTCCGGGGCGCCAAGCTCTCCATTTTCCACGGCACGTGTCCTCGTCAGGTTCTGCCACCTCTGGCCGGCATGCGTAGGCACACCGCTGGTCTTGCGGCCCCAGAGGCGAGGAGGCGAACGCCCCGGAGGCCGAGATTGGCACCCGCGTTCTCGGCTGCTGGGTGGCCAGCACCTAGGAGAGTGTCTGGCCGGAAGCAGCCAGGCGATCGATCCCTGGGTGCTGGATGAGCCTCGGCGGCAAGAAGTAGGCTCGTGGGGAAGGACGGCGGCCGAGGCCCGGGCCCCCACCGAGGCCGCGCTCCGTGCTGAGCGGTCTGCTCCGTATTTCCCGCTTGCGTTCTCACCAGCACTCGCCCCCGCAAGGAGGCACGAACGCCAGGACCCCCTCGCACCAGAGGAGGAAAGCGCAGCTCAGGGAGGGCACGTCACTCGCGGGAGACGGCGCCCCTTGGGTTTCAGCTCAGGACTTCGGTCTCCCGAGCCTGCGTTTCGGGGCAAGGCTCCGGTCCCGCGCTCCGGGAAACTGACAGGGACGCAGTCCCGCTTCTCCCCGCAGAAGGTGCTCCTCGGAGATCAGATCCGGGGACCCGTCAGAACCACCCCGGGCACGAGCTGGCAGGGAGCGACGCGCACCGCACCCCCCCCTCCCCCATCCCGCAGCCCGCAGCCCGCAGCCCGAGGAAGCGAGGAGCAGGCGATAGAGGCGCTGGGTTGGCAGGAGGGGAAACGGGGCCGGCAGGAGAAGCGAACCGCGAAGAGACTCCCTCCCAGGACGACGATGGCTGAACGGGGAGAGGAGGGAGCTTTGGGTCCTCTCTCGTCCTGCTTTGACCGGGATGTCCCCATTTTTCCACAGCGAGCGAGTATGGCTCTTGGATTCGGTGGGGAAGACGTGATTTATCTGGAGGACTTTTCCCTTCGGGGGTTCAAAGTCCGTTCTCTGAGGCAAGGCTCCCTCTCTGCCTCCCTGTCCTTCCCATTCGCCTCCCCGGAAGCCAGCTCTCCTCCCGGTTTCCTGGATCCCTTGGCCACGGTCCTCTGTTGCAAACACAGGCAGGTGCAAAGAAGATGCGAAAGGCTGCCCGAGCCACGCGAACGGAAAGCTGAAGCCAGGGAGCCAGGAAGGGCTGGCTGCTGAGGGAGGACGTGTCCTGTCAGGAGGCTTTTCAACTCCCTCTGACAGATGCGGCCTGGAGGGGCGGGGCCCGGCCGGGGCCCTGGGGTGGTAGGGGTCGGGTGTGAGGGGGTGGGTGGGGAGGCGGGGGGAGGCGGGAAGAGAGGGAGGCCCCCGAGTGAGGGGACACCAAAAGCCTCAGCCATCAAGACTCCTCGTCTTTGCATCCAGCGTTCTCAAACTCAAAACGAACGCAAGCTCATCCACCAGGAGCAACGTAGCAGCGTTTCCAAGCGAGGCAGGACCGCCCGAAGGCGAAAGCAGAATGGGATCCTAGTCAGGTGGAGCTTGAAACTCAGACCCACCCACCCCCCTACCCCCCCCCACCACCACCACCTCCCCCCCTCCCCCCCACCCCGGGAAGGGGGCTTCTGGAAGGAAAAGCGAGACAAACTGACAGGGACAAACTTAGGTCGGGAAAGGAGTGTTGATTGTGAATGAGCCTCTCAAGGACAAGCAAGCGGGTACCAGGTTTTAGAAGATGACCTGCAGCGGCAGAGACGCCAGCAAAGGCAGAAGCCATCCCGTCTTGGGTGAGGTGCCCGAGACGCTCCTCTCTAACCCAGTCCGCCCTGTCCTTGGAGAAGCGGGCGGTGTCTGGAAAAGCCTGACCAGGTGCCTTTCCTCGGTGGGCGGGGCTGGTCGCTTTGGGACCCGTTTGGGCCTCCCGGCACCGCCGTGGAATCCGTTCCACCTGACAGGACGACTCTACCCGGCGGCTGGGGCGGCGGGGGCGGGGCGCCGAGGGAAGGGCTGGGGTGTCACCGGAGCGGGAGCCGAGCGGGTGGGAAGAGGCCGAGGCCAGAGGGAGCCGGCCGGCGGCGTGTGCGGCGTCGGGGTCCCGGTCCCGGTCCCGGTCCCGGTCCCGCCGGGCTGGCCCCGATTGGCCCTGGGTTCGGGTGGGGCCGCGAGCTGGAAGGGTTGGGCTGTGGCGGGGAGGGGTTGGGCCCTGCCCATGGGCGGCGCCGGCGGGCCCGCGGTGCGGAGGGGGGCGGGAGGGGAGGGGGAGGGTGGGGGGGGTCGGGCTGGCTGGAGGGGTGGGGGGCGTCCGCGGAGGACGGAGGCCGGAGGCCGCAGGACGGAGGAGGGGCGGCAGGAGCGCGGAGGGAGCCGCGCCCGGCCGGCGGCAAAAGGCGAGGGAGGCAAAAGCCTACAGCACCCGGTATTCCCAGGCGGTCTCCCATCCAAGTACTAACCAGGCCCGACCCTGCTTAGCTTCCGAGATCAGACGAGATCGGGCGCGTTCAGGGTGGTATGGCCGTAGACGCTGGCGCCTGCCGCCGGCGCCCCTAAGAAGCCGCGCCGCGTCGCCCGGCCCGCGGCTCGCGCGCGCCCAGGCCTCTGTGACGCGCACCCGCCGCCGGCGCCCCCTGCGCCCGCGCTCGGCCTGCCGCCTTCCTCCCGCTGCTGCCTCCCGCCGCGGCCGCCTCGGGCGCGGCCAGCGGGCCAGCCAAACCCTGCGCTGCCCCGCCCTGCTGCCCTCCCAGGGCGCGGAGGCCTGGAGCAGCCCGGGGTGCGAGGAGGCGGGGCGGGGCGGGCGGCGGTGGGAAACGAGGGGTGGTGGGGGCGGCGGTGGGGGCGGGGATGGGGGCGGGGCGCCTGGCTGGGCGCTCTCCCCTCGCGGCCCGGGAACACTCCAGGCCGCCCTGGCCGCTCGGATCCGGCGATGGGTCGCAGGAGATGCGGCTGCTGGGAGGGGGGTGGCGCGGGGCACTTGGCCCGAGGCGTCGGGGCGTCGGGCCGCCGGGCCCGTGCTCCTCTGAGTCCCCTCCGGCCCGAGGGGCCTCCCAGCGGGAGCCCTGACCTCTGCGGCGCCGGCCGGGCCCCGACTTGCCCAAACCCAGGCGGAGCCACCGGCGCGACCAGAGGGCGTCAGCGGAAGCCCGCCGCGCTGCCCCTGAGGGAGCGGGGAGGCGGGGCGGCCACACTTCCCCCCCGCCAGCGCCGCCCAGGAGACCGGCACCCCGCCCCCAACCCGCCCCTCGCGGGGACCCTGGACAGCTCCTGCTGGCGCCAGCCCAGAGACCCAGAGACAGAGACAGAGACAGAGACACGGAGAAACAGAGAAACGGCGACACGGAGAGGATCCAAGACACGGACCTAGACAGACACCCACCCTGACCCAGAGAGGCTCTGCCCAAGAGCTCGCTTCCCCCCCAGGAGGGCGGTGGTGCTGGAGCTGGGCCCGGGCCAGGAGGCAGGGGCCCCGGGGCTGGCGATCACCCCTGGGGCCCTAGGCCGCGCAGACAGGCTCTCAGGAGTCCCGGGCTCCCGGCATCGCTGCCCCGCCATCGCCCAGGAACCACAGGCAGGCACCGGAGCTCGCTGGCGCGCTCTGTCTGCACTTGCGTGTGCGTGTACGTGTGCGTGTTGTGCGAGTGGGTGTGTAGGCGTGTGTGTGTGTGTGTGTGTGTGTGTGCGTGCGCGCGCCTGTGTGTGTGTGTGCGTCCGGGTTTGTGTGTTCCTTTCTCTCCGCTTCTTCGCTCTGGCTCTTTTCCTCTTTCTGCCGGGCACCCCCGACCTTACTGAGTTGATAGAAGGAGCAGGCAGAAAAGTCAGGGCCCAGAGAACTTGGCACGAGAAAGCAGCTCCATCTACCAGACATGTAGAAGCCCCTCCCCGACGACCGACCGCAGCGTCCCCGTTCTGCTCAAGTGCCGCTGGGGACGTTGCCCGGGATCTCCCGCCCGCTAGGTCACCGACGAAGGCGCCTCCGTCTTCCCAAGAGCGCGCTCGCGCCCAGGACGGAGGGAGGAGCAGCACGGTGTGATGACGGGGAGGAAGAGTCGCGTCCGAAGGCCCGTCGGTGCCTGCCGACGTCCCGGCTCTCCCTGTCTCGAGACCTCTGGGCTTCAGGGTTCTGTGCCGCAAGGCTTTCCCGCCGCACCCCCCGGGACCCAGGGCGCGCTGTGTGCGCTGCCCGTCTCCAGCGTTTGGGCCCTGTGGGCCTTCTTGCGTCCCACTGGAAAGGGGACCCTGGGACGGAGAGAAGATGGGCAGGGGGCGGGCTTCGGCAAAGAGAGCGACGGCCATCCACAGACGTCCGACGAGGCCCTCCGGGGCGCCAAGCTCTCCATTTTCCACGGCACGTGTCCTCGTCAGGTTCTGCCACCTCTGGCCGGCATGCGTAGGCACACCGCTGGTCTTGCGGCCCCAGAGGCGAGGAGGCGAACGCCCCGGAGGCCGAGATTGGCACCCGCGTTCTCGGCTGCTGGGTGGCCAGCACCTAGGAGAGTGTCTGGCCGGAAGCAGCCAGGCGATCGATCCCTGGGTGCTGGATGAGCCTCGGCGGCAAGAAGTAGGCTCGTGGGGAAGGACGGCGGCCGAGGCCCGGGCCCCCACCGAGGCCGCGCTCCGTGCTGAGCGGTCTGCTCCGTATTTCCCGCTTGCGTTCTCACCAGCACTCGCCCCCGCAAGGAGGCACGAACGCCAGGACCCCCTCGCACCAGAGGAGGAAAGCGCAGCTCAGGGAGGGCACGTCACTCGCGGGAGACGGCGCCCCTTGGGTTTCAGCTCAGGACTTCGGTCTCCCGAGCCTGCGTTTCGGGGCAAGGCTCCGGTCCCGCGCTCCGGGAAACTGACAGGGACGCAGTCCCGCTTCTCCCCGCAGAAGGTGCTCCTCGGAGATCAGATCCGGGGACCCGTCAGAACCACCCCGGGCACGAGCTGGCAGGGAGCGACGCGCACCGCACCCCCCCCCTCCCCCATCCCGCAGCCCGCAGCCCGCAGCCCGAGGAAGCGAGGAGCAGGCGATAGAGGCGCTGGGTTGGCAGGAGGGGAAACGGGGCCGGCAGGAGAAGCGAACCGCGAAGAGACTCCCTCCCAGGACGACGATGGCTGAACGGGGAGAGGAGGGAGCTTTGGGTCCTCTCTCGTCCTGCTTTGACCGGGATGTCCCCATTTTTCCACAGCGAGCGAGTATGGCTCTTGGATTCGGTGGGGAAGACGTGATTTATCTGGAGGACTTTTCCCTTCGGGGGTTCAAAGTCCGTTCTCTGAGGCAAGGCTCCCTCTCTGCCTCCCTGTCCTTCCCATTCGCCTCCCCGGAAGCCAGCTCTCCTCCCGGTTTCCTGGATCCCTTGGCCACGGTCCTCTGTTGCAAACACAGGCAGGTGCAAAGAAGATGCGAAAGGCTGCCCGAGCCACGCGAACGGAAAGCTGAAGCCAGGGAGCCAGGAAGGGCTGGCTGCTGAGGGAGGACGTGTCCTGTCAGGAGGCTTTTCAACTCCCTCTGACAGATGCGGCCTGGAGGGGCGGGGCCCGGCCGGGGCCCTGGGGTGGTAGGGGTCGGGTGTGAGGGGGTGGGTGGGGAGGCGGGGGGAGGCGGGAAGAGAGGGAGGCCCCCGAGTGAGGGGACACCAAAAGCCTCAGCCATCAAGACTCCTCGTCTTTGCATCCAGCGTTCTCAAACTCAAAACGAACGCAAGCTCATCCACCAGGAGCAACGTAGCAGCGTTTCCAAGCGAGGCAGGACCGCCCGAAGGCGAAAGCAGAATGGGATCCTAGTCAGGTGGAGCTTGAAACTCAGACCCACCCACCCCCCTACCCCCCCCCCACCACCACCACCTCCCCCCCTCCCCCCCACCCCGGGAAGGGGGCTTCTGGAAGGAAAAGCGAGACAAACTGACAGGGACAAACTTAGGTCGGGAAAGGAGTGTTGATTGTGAATGAGCCTCTCAAGGACAAGCAAGCGGGTACCAGGTTTTAGAAGATGACCTGCAGCGGCAGAGACGCCAGCAAAGGCAGAAGCCATCCCGTCTTGGGTGAGGTGCCCGAGACGCTCCTCTCTAACCCAGTCCGCCCTGTCCTTGGAGAAGCGGGCGGTGTCTGGAAAAGCCTGACCAGGTGCCTTTCCTCGGTGGGCGGGGCTGGTCGCTTTGGGACCCGTTTGGGCCTCCCGGCACCGCCGTGGAATCCGTTCCACCTGACAGGACGACTCTACCCGGCGGCTGGGGCGGCGGGGGCGGGGCGCCGAGGGAAGGGCTGGGGTGTCACCGGAGCGGGAGCCGAGCGGGTGGGAAGAGGCCGAGGCCAGAGGGAGCCGGCCGGCGGCGTGTGCGGCGTCGGGGTCCCGGTCCCGGTCCCGGTCCCGGTCCCGCCGGGCTGGCCCCGATTGGCCCTGGGTTCGGGTGGGGCCGCGAGCTGGAAGGGTTGGGCTGTGGCGGGGAGGGGTTGGGCCCTGCCCATGGGCGGCGCCGGCGGGCCCGCGGTGCGGAGGGGGGCGGGAGGGGAGGGGGAGGGTGGGGGGGGTCGGGCTGGCTGGAGGGGTGGGGGGCGTCCGCGGAGGACGGAGGCCGGAGGCCGCAGGACGGAGGAGGGGCGGCAGGAGCGCGGAGGGAGCCGCGCCCGGCCGGCGGCAAAAGGCGAGGGAGGCAAAAGCCTACAGCACCCGGTATTCCCAGGCGGTCTCCCATCCAAGTACTAACCAGGCCCGACCCTGCTTAGCTTCCGAGATCAGACGAGATCGGGCGCGTTCAGGGTGGTATGGCCGTAGACGCTGGCGCCTGCCGCCGGCGCCCCTAAGAAGCCGCGCCGCGTCGCCCGGCCCGCGGCTCGCGCGCGCCCAGGCCTCTGTGACGCGCACCCGCCGCCGGCGCCCCCTGCGCCCGCGCCCGGCCTGCCGCCTTCCTCCCGCTGCTGCCTCCCGCCGCGGCCGCCTCGGGCGCGGCCAGCGGGCCAGCCAAACCCTGCGCTGCCCCGCCCTGCTGCCCTCCCAGGGCGCGGAGGCCTGGAGCAGCCCGGGGTGCGAGGAGGCGGGGCGGGGCGGGCGGCGGTGGGAAACGAGGGGTGGTGGGGGCGGCGGTGGGGGCGGGGATGGGGGCGGGGCGCCTGGCTGGGCGCTCTCCCCTCGCGGCCCGGGAACACTCCAGGCCGCCCTGGCCGCTCGGATCCGGCGATGGGTCGCAGGAGATGCGGCTGCTGGGAGGGGGGTGGCGCGGGGCACTTGGCCCGAGGCGTCGGGGCGTCGGGCCGCCGGGCCCGTGCTCCTCTGAGTCCCCTCCGGCCCGAGGGGCCTCCCAGCGGGAGCCCTGACCTCTGCGGCGCCGGCCGGGCCCCGACTTGCCCAAACCCAGGCGGAGCCACCGGCGCGACCAGAGGGCGTCAGCGGAAGCCCGCCGCGCTGCCCCTGAGGGAGCGGGGAGGCGGGGCGGCCACACTTCCCCCCCGCCAGCGCCGCCCAGGAGACCGGCACCCCGCCCCCAACCCGCCCCTCGCGGGGACCCTGGACAGCTCCTGCTGGCGCCAGCCCAGAGACCCAGAGACAGAGACAGAGACAGAGACACGGAGAAACAGAGAAACGGCGACACGGAGAGGATCCAAGACACGGACCTAGACAGACACCCACCCTGACCCAGAGAGGCTCTGCCCAAGAGCTCGCTTCCCCCCCAGGAGGGCGGTGGTGCTGGAGCTGGGCCCGGGCCAGGAGGCAGGGGCCCCGGGGCTGGCGATCACCCCTGGGGCCCTAGGCCGCGCAGACAGGCTCTCAGGAGTCCCGGGCTCCCGGCATCGCTGCCCCGCCATCGCCCAGGAACCACAGGCAGGCACCGGAGCTCGCTGGCGCGCTCTGTCTGCGCTTGCGTGTGCGTGTGCTTGTGCGGGTTGTGCGAGTGGGTGTGTAGGCGTGTGTGTGTGTGTGTGTGTGTGTGCGCGCGCGCGCGCGCCTGTGTGTCTGTGTGCCTGTGTGTGTGTGTGCGTCCGGGTTTGTGTGTTCCTTTCTCTCCGCTTCTTCGCTCTGGCTCTTTTCCTCTTTCTGCCGGGCACCCCCGACCTTACTGAGTTGATAGAAGGAGCAGGCAGAAAAGTCAGGGCCCAGAGAACTTGGCACGAGAAAGCAGCTCCATCTACCAGACATGTAGAAGCCCCTCCCCGACGACCGACCGCAGCGTCCCCGTTCTGCTCAAGTGCCGCTGGGGACGTTGCCCGGGATCTCCCGCCCGCTAGGTCACCGACGAAGGCGCCTCCGTCTTCCCAAGAGCGCGCTCGCGCCCAGGACGGAGGGAGGAGCAGCACGGTGTGATGACGGGGAGGAAGAGTCGCGTCCGAAGGCCCGTCGGTGCCTGCCGACGTCCCGGCTCTCCCTGTCTCGAGACCTCTGGGCTTCAGGGTTCTGTGCCGCAAGGCTTTCCCGCCGCACCCCCCGGGACCCAGGGCGCGCTGTGTGCGCTGCCCGTCTCCAGCGTTTGGGCCCTGTGGGCCTTCTTGCGTCCCACTGGAAAGGGGACCCTGGGACGGAGAGAAGATGGGCAGGGGGCGGGCTTCGGCAAAGAGAGCGACGGCCATCCACAGACGTCCGACGAGGCCCTCCGGGGCGCCAAGCTCTCCATTTTCCACGGCACGTGTCCTCGTCAGGTTCTGCCACCTCTGGCCGGCATGCGTAGGCACACCGCTGGTCTTGCGGCCCCAGAGGCGAGGAGGCGAACGCCCCGGAGGCCGAGATTGGCACCCGCGTTCTCGGCTGCTGGGTGGCCAGCACCTAGGAGAGTGTCTGGCCGGAAGCAGCCAGGCGATCGATCCCTGGGTGCTGGATGAGCCTCGGCGGCAAGAAGTAGGCTCGTGGGGAAGGACGGCGGCCGAGGCCCGGGCCCCCACCGAGGCCGCGCTCCGTGCTGAGCGGTCTGCTCCGTATTTCCCGCTTGCGTTCTCACCAGCACTCGCCCCCGCAAGGAGGCACGAACGCCAGGACCCCCTCGCACCAGAGGAGGAAAGCGCAGCTCAGGGAGGGCACGTCACTCGCGGGAGACGGCGCCCCTTGGGTTTCAGCTCAGGACTTCGGTCTCCCGAGCCTGCGTTTCGGGGCAAGGCTCCGGTCCCGCGCTCCGGGAAACTGACAGGGACGCAGTCCCGCTTCTCCCCGCAGAAGGTGCTCCTCGGAGATCAGATCCGGGGACCCGTCAGAACCACCCCGGGCACGAGCTGGCAGGGAGCGACGCGCACCGCACCCCCCCCTCCCCCATCCCGCAGCCCGCAGCCCGCAGCCCGAGGAAGCGAGGAGCAGGCGATAGAGGCGCTGGGTTGGCAGGAGGGGAAACGGGGCCGGCAGGAGAAGCGAACCGCGAAGAGACTCCCTCCCAGGACGACGATGGCTGAACGGGGAGAGGAGGGAGCTTTGGGTCCTCTCTCGTCCTGCTTTGACCGGGATGTCCCCATTTTTCCACAGCGAGCGAGTATGGCTCTTGGATTCGGTGGGGAAGACGTGATTTATCTGGAGGACTTTTCCCTTCGGGGGTTCAAAGTCCGTTCTCTGAGGCAAGGCTCCCTCTCTGCCTCCCTGTCCTTCCCATTCGCCTCCCCGGAAGCCAGCTCTCCTCCCGGTTTCCTGGATCCCTTGGCCACGGTCCTCTGTTGCAAACACAGGCAGGTGCAAAGAAGATGCGAAAGGCTGCCCGAGCCACGCGAACGGAAAGCTGAAGCCAGGGAGCCAGGAAGGGCTGGCTGCTGAGGGAGGACGTGTCCTGTCAGGAGGCTTTTCAACTCCCTCTGACAGATGCGGCCTGGAGGGGCGGGGCCCGGCCGGGGCCCTGGGGTGGTAGGGGTCGGGTGTGAGGGGGTGGGTGGGGAGGCGGGGGGAGGCGGGAAGAGAGGGAGGCCCCCGAGTGAGGGGACACCAAAAGCCTCAGCCATCAAGACTCCTCGTCTTTGCATCCAGCGTTCTCAAACTCAAAACGAACGCAAGCTCATCCACCAGGAGCAACGTAGCAGCGTTTCCAAGCGAGGCAGGACCGCCCGAAGGCGAAAGCAGAATGGGATCCTAGTCAGGTGGAGCTTGAAACTCAGACCCACCCACCCCCCTACCCCCCCCCACCACCACCACCTCCCCCCCTCCCCCCCACCCCGGGAAGGGGGCTTCTGGAAGGAAAAGCGAGACAAACTGACAGGGACAAACTTAGGTCGGGAAAGGAGTGTTGATTGTGAATGAGCCTCTCAAGGACAAGCAAGCGGGTACCAGGTTTTAGAAGATGACCTGCAGCGGCAGAGACGCCAGCAAAGGCAGAAGCCATCCCGTCTTGGGTGAGGTGCCCGAGACGCTCCTCTCTAACCCAGTCCGCCCTGTCCTTGGAGAAGCGGGCGGTGTCTGGAAAAGCCTGACCAGGTGCCTTTCCTCGGTGGGCGGGGCTGGTCGCTTTGGGACCCGTTTGGGCCTCCCGGCACCGCCGTGGAATCCGTTCCACCTGACAGGACGACTCTACCCGGCGGCTGGGGCGGCGGGGGCGGGGCGCCGAGGGAAGGGCTGGGGTGTCACCGGAGCGGGAGCCGAGCGGGTGGGAAGAGGCCGAGGCCAGAGGGAGCCGGCCGGCGGCGTGTGCGGCGTCGGGGTCCCGGTCCCGGTCCCGGTCCCGGTCCCGCCGGGCTGGCCCCGATTGGCCCTGGGTTCGGGTGGGGCCGCGAGCTGGAAGGGTTGGGCTGTGGCGGGGAGGGGTTGGGCCCTGCCCATGGGCGGCGCCGGCGGGCCCGCGGTGCGGAGGGGGGCGGGAGGGGAGGGGGAGGGTGGGGGGGGTCGGGCTGGCTGGAGGGGTGGGGGGCGTCCGCGGAGGACGGAGGCCGGAGGCCGCAGGACGGAGGAGGGGCGGCAGGAGCGCGGAGGGAGCCGCGCCCGGCCGGCGGCAAAAGGCGAGGGAGGCAAAAGCCTACAGCACCCGGTATTCCCAGGCGGTCTCCCATCCAAGTACTAACCAGGCCCGACCCTGCTTAGCTTCCGAGATCAGACGAGATCGGGCGCGTTCAGGGTGGTATGGCCGTAGACGCTGGCGCCTGCCGCCGGCGCCCCTAAGAAGCCGCGCCGCGTCGCCCGGCCCGCGGCTCGCGCGCGCCCAGGCCTCTGTGACGCGCACCCGCCGCCGGCGCCCCCTGCGCCCGCGCCCGGCCTGCCGCCTTCCTCCCGCTGCTGCCTCCCGCCGCGGCCGCCTCGGGCGCGGCCAGCGGGCCAGCCAAACCCTGCGCTGCCCCGCCCTGCTGCCCTCCCAGGGCGCGGAGGCCTGGAGCAGCCCGGGGTGCGAGGAGGCGGGGCGGGGCGGGCGGCGGTGGGAAACGAGGGGTGGTGGGGGCGGCGGTGGGGGCGGGGATGGGGGCGGGGCGCCTGGCTGGGCGCTCTCCCCTCGCGGCCCGGGAACACTCCAGGCCGCCCTGGCCGCTCGGATCCGGCGATGGGTCGCAGGAGATGCGGCTGCTGGGAGGGGGGTGGCGCGGGGCACTTGGCCCGAGGCGTCGGGGCGTCGGGCCGCCGGGCCCGTGCTCCTCTGAGTCCCCTCCGGCCCGAGGGGCCTCCCAGCGGGAGCCCTGACCTCTGCGGCGCCGGCCGGGCCCCGACTTGCCCAAACCCAGGCGGAGCCACCGGCGCGACCAGAGGGCGTCAGCGGAAGCCCGCCGCGCTGCCCCTGAGGGAGCGGGGAGGCGGGGCGGCCACCCTTCCCCCCGCCAGCGCCGCCCAGGAGACCGGCACCCCGCCCCCAACCCGCCCCTCGCGGGGACCCTGGACAGCTCCTGCTGGCGCCAGCCCAGAGACCCAGAGACAGAGACAGAGACAGAGACACGGAGAAACAGAGAAACGGCGACACGGAGAGGATCCAAGACACGGACCTAGACAGACACCCACCCTGACCCAGAGAGGCTCTGCCCAAGAGCTCGCTTCCCCCCCAGGAGGGCGGTGGTGCTGGAGCTGGGCCCGGGCCAGGAGGCAGGGGCCCCGGGGCTGGCGATCACCCCTGGGGCCCTAGGCCGCGCAGACAGGCTCTCAGGAGTCCCGGGCTCCCGGCATCGCTGCCCCGCCATCGCCCAGGAACCACAGGCAGGCACCGGAGCTCGCTGGCGCGCTCTGTCTGCGCTTGCGTGTGCGTGTGCGTGTGCGTGTTGTGCGAGTGGGTGTGTAGGCGTGTGTGTGTGTGTGCGCGCGCGCGCGCCTGTGTGTCTGTGTGCCTGTGTGTGTGTGTGCGTCCGGGTTTGTGTGTTCCTTTCTCTCCGCTTCTTCGCTCTGGCTCTTTTCCTCTTTCTGCCGGGCACCCCCGACCTTACTGAGTTGATAGAAGGAGCAGGCAGAAAAGTCAGGGCCCAGAGAACTTGGCACGAGAAAGCAGCTCCATCTACCAGACATGTAGAAGCCCCTCCCCGACGACCGACCGCAGCGTCCCCGTTCTGCTCAAGTGCCGCTGGGGACGTTGCCCGGGATCTCCCGCCCGCTAGGTCACCGACGAAGGCGCCTCCGTCTTCCCAAGAGCGCGCTCGCGCCCAGGACGGAGGGAGGAGCAGCACGGTGTGATGACGGGGAGGAAGAGTCGCGTCCGAAGGCCCGTCGGTGCCTGCCGACGTCCCGGCTCTCCCTGTCTCGAGACCTCTGGGCTTCAGGGTTCTGTGCCGCAAGGCTTTCCCGCCGCACCCCCCGGGACCCAGGGCGCGCTGTGTGCGCTGCCCGTCTCCAGCGTTTGGGCCCTGTGGGCCTTCTTGCGTCCCACTGGAAAGGGGACCCTGGGACGGAGAGAAGATGGGCAGGGGGCGGGCTTCGGCAAAGAGAGCGACGGCCATCCACAGACGTCCGACGAGGCCCTCCGGGGCGCCAAGCTCTCCATTTTCCACGGCACGTGTCCTCGTCAGGTTCTGCCACCTCTGGCCGGCATGTGTAGGTAGGCACACCGCTGGTCTTGCGGCCCCAGAGGCGAGGAGGCGAACGCCCCGGAGGCCGAGATTGGCACCCGCGTTCTCGGCTGCTGGGTGGCCAGCACCTAGGAGAGTGTCTGGCCGGAAGCAGCCAGGCGATCGATCCCTGGGTGCTGGATGAGCCTCGGCGGCAAGAAGTAGGCTCGTGGGGAAGGACGGCGGCCGAGGCCCGGGCCCCCACCGAGGCCGCGCTCCGTGCTGAGCGGTCTGCTCCGTATTTCCCGCTTGCGTTCTCACCAGCACTCGCCCCCGCAAGGAGGCACGAACGCCAGGACCCCCTCGCACCAGAGGAGGAAAGCGCAGCTCAGGGAGGGCACGTCACTCGCGGGAGACGGCGCCCCTTGGGTTTCAGCTCAGGACTTCGGTCTCCCGAGCCTGCGTTTCGGGGCAAGGCTCCGGTCCCGCGCTCCGGGAAACTGACAGGGACGCAGTCCCGCTTCTCCCCGCAGAAGGTGCTCCTCGGAGATCAGATCCGGGGACCCGTCAGAACCACCCCGGGCACGAGCTGGCAGGGAGCGACGCGCACCGCACCCCCCCCTCCCCCATCCCGCAGCCCGCAGCCCGCAGCCCGAGGAAGCGAGGAGCAGGCGATAGAGGCGCTGGGTTGGCAGGAGGGGAAACGGGGCCGGCAGGAGAAGCGAACCGCGAAGAGACTCCCTCCCAGGACGACGATGGCTGAACGGGGAGAGGAGGGAGCTTTGGGTCCTCTCTCGTCCTGCTTTGACCGGGATGTCCCCATTTTTCCACAGCGAGCGAGTATGGCTCTTGGATTCGGTGGGGAAGACGTGATTTATCTGGAGGACTTTTCCCTTCGGGGGTTCAAAGTCCGTTCTCTGAGGCAAGGCTCCCTCTCTGCCTCCCTGTCCTTCCCATTCGCCTCCCCGGAAGCCAGCTCTCCTCCCGGTTTCCTGGATCCCTTGGCCACGGTCCTCTGTTGCAAACACAGGCAGGTGCAAAGAAGATGCGAAAGGCTGCCCGAGCCACGCGAACGGAAAGCTGAAGCCAGGGAGCCAGGAAGGGCTGGCTGCTGAGGGAGGACGTGTCCTGTCAGGAGGCTTTTCAACTCCCTCTGACAGATGCGGCCTGGAGGGGCGGGGCCCGGCCGGGGCCCTGGGGTGGTAGGGGTCGGGTGTGAGGGGGTGGGTGGGGAGGCGGGGGGAGGCGGGAAGAGAGGGAGGCCCCCGAGTGAGGGGACACCAAAAGCCTCAGCCATCAAGACTCCTCGTCTTTGCATCCAGCGTTCTCAAACTCAAAACGAACGCAAGCTCATCCACCAGGAGCAACGTAGCAGCGTTTCCAAGCGAGGCAGGACCGCCCGAAGGCGAAAGCAGAATGGGATCCTAGTCAGGTGGAGCTTGAAACTCAGACCCACCCACCCCCCTACCCCCCCCCACCACCACCACCTCCCCCCCTCCCCCCCACCCCGGGAAGGGGGCTTCTGGAAGGAAAAGCGAGACAAACTGACAGGGACAAACTTAGGTCGGGAAAGGAGTGTTGATTGTGAATGAGCCTCTCAAGGACAAGCAAGCGGGTACCAGGTTTTAGAAGATGACCTGCAGCGGCAGAGACGCCAGCAAAGGCAGAAGCCATCCCGTCTTGGGTGAGGTGCCCGAGACGCTCCTCTCTAACCCAGTCCGCCCTGTCCTTGGAGAAGCGGGCGGTGTCTGGAAAAGCCTGACCAGGTGCCTTTCCTCGGTGGGCGGGGCTGGTCGCTTTGGGACCCGTTTGGGCCTCCCGGCACCGCCGTGGAATCCGTTCCACCTGACAGGACGACTCTACCCGGCGGCTGGGGCGGCGGGGGCGGGGCGCCGAGGGAAGGGCTGGGGTGTCACCGGAGCGGGAGCCGAGCGGGTGGGAAGAGGCCGAGGCCAGAGGGAGCCGGCCGGCGGCGTGTGCGGCGTCGGGGTCCCGGTCCCGGTCCCGGTCCCGGTCCCGGTCCCGGTCCCGCCGGGCTGGCCCCGATTGGCCCTGGGTTCGGGTGGGGCCGCGAGCTGGAAGGGTTGGGCTGTGGCGGGGAGGGGTTGGGCCCTGCCCATGGGCGGCGCCGGCGGGCCCGCGGTGCGGAGGGGGGCGGGAGGGGAGGGGGAGGGTGGGGGGGGTCGGGCTGGCTGGAGGGGTGGGGGGCGTCCGCGGAGGACGGAGGCCGGAGGCCGCAGGACGGAGGAGGGGCGGCAGGAGCGCGGAGGGAGCCGCGCCCGGCCGGCGGCAAAAGGCGAGGGAGGCAAAAGCCTACAGCACCCGGTATTCCCAGGCGGTCTCCCATCCAAGTACTAACCAGGCCCGACCCTGCTTAGCTTCCGAGATCAGACGAGATCGGGCGCGTTCAGGGTGGTATGGCCGTAGACGCTGGCGCCTGCCGCCGGCGCCCCTAAGAAGCCGCGCCGCGTCGCCCGGCCCGCGGCTCGCGCGCGCCCAGGCCTCTGTGACGCGCACCCGCCGCCGGCGCCCCCTGCGCCCGCGCCCGGCCTGCCGCCTTCCTCCCGCTGCTGCCTCCCGCCGCGGCCGCCTCGGGCGCGGCCAGCGGGCCAGCCAAACCCTGCGCTGCCCCGCCCTGCTGCCCTCCCAGGGCGCGGAGGCCTGGAGCAGCCCGGGGTGCGAGGAGGCGGGGCGGGGCGGGCGGCGGTGGGAAACGAGGGGTGGTGGGGGCGGCGGTGGGGGCGGGGATGGGGGCGGGGCGCCTGGCTGGGCGCTCTCCCCTCGCGGCCCGGGAACACTCCAGGCCGCCCTGGCCGCTCGGATCCGGCGATGGGTCGCAGGAGATGCGGCTGCTGGGAGGGGGGTGGCGCGGGGCACTTGGCCCGAGGCGTCGGGGCGTCGGGCCGCCGGGCCCGTGCTCCTCTGAGTCCCCTCCGGCCCGAGGGGCCTCCCAGCGGGAGCCCTGACCTCTGCGGCGCCGGCCGGGCCCCGACTTGCCCAAACCCAGGCGGAGCCACCGGCGCGACCAGAGGGCGTCAGCGGAAGCCCGCCGCGCTGCCCCTGAGGGAGCGGGGAGGCGGGGCGGCCACCCTTCCCCCCGCCAGCGCCGCCCAGGAGACCGGCACCCCGCCCCCAACCCGCCCCTCGCGGGGACCCTGGACAGCTCCTGCTGGCGCCAGCCCAGAGACCCAGAGACAGAGACAGAGACAGAGACACGGAGAAACAGAGAAACGGCGACACGGAGAGGATCCAAGACACGGACCTAGACAGACACCCACCCTGACCCAGAGAGGCTCTGCCCAAGAGCTCGCTTCCCCCCCAGGAGGGCGGTGGTGCTGGAGCTGGGCCCGGGCCAGGAGGCAGGGGCCCCGGGGCTGGCGATCACCCCTGGGGCCCTAGGCCGCGCAGACAGGCTCTCAGGAGTCCCGGGCTCCCGGCATCGCTGCCCCGCCATCGCCCAGGAACCACAGGCAGGCACCGGAGCTCGCTGGCGCGCTCTGTCTGCGCTTGCGTGTGCGTGTGCGTGTGCGTGTTGTGCGAGTGGGTGTGTAGGCGTGTGTGTGTGTGTGTGCGCGCGCGCGCGCCTGTGTGTCTGTGTGCCTGTGTGTGTGTGTGCGTCCGGGTTTGTGTGTTCCTTTCTCTCCGCTTCTTCGCTCTGGCTCTTTTCCTCTTTCTGCCGGGCACCCCCGACCTTACTGAGTTGATAGAAGGAGCAGGCAGAAAAGTCAGGGCCCAGAGAACTTGGCACGAGAAAGCAGCTCCATCTACCAGACATGTAGAAGCCCCTCCCCGACGACCGACCGCAGCGTCCCCGTTCTGCTCAAGTGCCGCTGGGGACGTTGCCCGGGATCTCCCGCCCGCTAGGTCACCGACGAAGGCGCCTCCGTCTTCCCAAGAGCGCGCTCGCGCCCAGGACGGAGGGAGGAGCAGCACGGTGTGATGACGGGGAGGAAGAGTCGCGTCCGAAGGCCCGTCGGTGCCTGCCGACGTCCCGGCTCTCCCTGTCTCGAGACCTCTGGGCTTCAGGGTTCTGTGCCGCAAGGCTTTCCCGCCGCACCCCCCGGGACCCAGGGCGCGCTGTGTGCGCTGCCCGTCTCCAGCGTTTGGGCCCTGTGGGCCTTCTTGCGTCCCACTGGAAAGGGGACCCTGGGACGGAGAGAAGATGGGCAGGGGGCGGGCTTCGGCAAAGAGAGCGACGGCCATCCACAGACGTCCGACGAGGCCCTCCGGGGCGCCAAGCTCTCCATTTTCCACGGCACGTGTCCTCGTCAGGTTCTGCCACCTCTGGCCGGCATGTGTAGGTAGGCACACCGCTGGTCTTGCGGCCCCAGAGGCGAGGAGGCGAACGCCCCGGAGGCCGAGATTGGCACCCGCGTTCTCGGCTGCTGGGTGGCCAGCACCTAGGAGAGTGTCTGGCCGGAAGCAGCCAGGCGATCGATCCCTGGGTGCTGGATGAGCCTCGGCGGCAAGAAGTAGGCTCGTGGGGAAGGACGGCGGCCGAGGCCCGGGCCCCCACCGAGGCCGCGCTCCGTGCTGAGCGGTCTGCTCCGTATTTCCCGCTTGCGTTCTCACCAGCACTCGCCCCCGCAAGGAGGCACGAACGCCAGGACCCCCTCGCACCAGAGGAGGAAAGCGCAGCTCAGGGAGGGCACGTCACTCGCGGGAGACGGCGCCCCTTGGGTTTCAGCTCAGGACTTCGGTCTCCCGAGCCTGCGTTTCGGGGCAAGGCTCCGGTCCCGCGCTCCGGGAAACTGACAGGGACGCAGTCCCGCTTCTCCCCGCAGAAGGTGCTCCTCGGAGATCAGATCCGGGGACCCGTCAGAACCACCCCGGGCACGAGCTGGCAGGGAGCGACGCGCACCGCACCCCCCCCCCTCCCCCATCCCGCAGCCCGCAGCCCGCAGCCCGAGGAAGCGAGGAGCAGGCGATAGAGGCGCTGGGTTGGCAGGAGGGGAAACGGGGCCGGCAGGAGAAGCGAACCGCGAAGAGACTCCCTCCCAGGACGACGATGGCTGAACGGGGAGAGGAGGGAGCTTTGGGTCCTCTCTCGTCCTGCTTTGACCGGGATGTCCCCATTTTTCCACAGCGAGCGAGTATGGCTCTTGGATTCGGTGGGGAAGACGTGATTTATCTGGAGGACTTTTCCCTTCGGGGGTTCAAAGTCCGTTCTCTGAGGCAAGGCTCCCTCTCTGCCTCCCTGTCCTTCCCATTCGCCTCCCCGGAAGCCAGCTCTCCTCCCGGTTTCCTGGATCCCTTGGCCACGGTCCTCTGTTGCAAACACAGGCAGGTGCAAAGAAGATGCGAAAGGCTGCCCGAGCCACGCGAACGGAAAGCTGAAGCCAGGGAGCCAGGAAGGGCTGGCTGCTGAGGGAGGACGTGTCCTGTCAGGAGGCTTTTCAACTCCCTCTGACAGATGCGGCCTGGAGGGGCGGGGCCCGGCCGGGGCCCTGGGGTGGTAGGGGTCGGGTGTGAGGGGGTGGGTGGGGAGGCGGGGGGAGGCGGGAAGAGAGGGAGGCCCCCGAGTGAGGGGACACCAAAAGCCTCAGCCATCAAGACTCCTCGTCTTTGCATCCAGCGTTCTCAAACTCAAAACGAACGCAAGCTCATCCACCAGGAGCAACGTAGCAGCGTTTCCAAGCGAGGCAGGACCGCCCGAAGGCGAAAGCAGAATGGGATCCTAGTCAGGTGGAGCTTGAAACTCAGACCCACCCACCCCCCTACCCCCCCCCACCACCACCACCTCCCCCCCTCCCCCCCACCCCGGGAAGGGGGCTTCTGGAAGGAAAAGCGAGACAAACTGACAGGGACAAACTTAGGTCGGGAAAGGAGTGTTGATTGTGAATGAGCCTCTCAAGGACAAGCAAGCGGGTACCAGGTTTTAGAAGATGACCTGCAGCGGCAGAGACGCCAGCAAAGGCAGAAGCCATCCCGTCTTGGGTGAGGTGCCCGAGACGCTCCTCTCTAACCCAGTCCGCCCTGTCCTTGGAGAAGCGGGCGGTGTCTGGAAAAGCCTGACCAGGTGCCTTTCCTCGGTGGGCGGGGCTGGTCGCTTTGGGACCCGTTTGGGCCTCCCGGCACCGCCGTGGAATCCGTTCCACCTGACAGGACGACTCTACCCGGCGGCTGGGGCGGCGGGGGCGGGGCGCCGAGGGAAGGGCTGGGGTGTCACCGGAGCGGGAGCCGAGCGGGTGGGAAGAGGCCGAGGCCAGAGGGAGCCGGCCGGCGGCGTGTGCGGCGTCGGGGTCCCGGTCCCGGTCCCGGTCCCGGTCCCGGTCCCGGTCCCGCCGGGCTGGCCCCGATTGGCCCTGGGTTCGGGTGGGGCCGCGAGCTGGAAGGGTTGGGCTGTGGCGGGGAGGGGTTGGGCCCTGCCCATGGGCGGCGCCGGCGGGCCCGCGGTGCGGAGGGGGGCGGGAGGGGAGGGGGAGGGTGGGGGGGGTCGGGCTGGCTGGAGGGGTGGGGGGCGTCCGCGGAGGACGGAGGCCGGAGGCCGCAGGACGGAGGAGGGGCGGCAGGAGCGCGGAGGGAGCCGCGCCCGGCCGGCGGCAAAAGGCGAGGGAGGCAAAAGCCTACAGCACCCGGTATTCCCAGGCGGTCTCCCATCCAAGTACTAACCAGGCCCGACCCTGCTTAGCTTCCGAGATCAGACGAGATCGGGCGCGTTCAGGGTGGTATGGCCGTAGACGCTGGCGCCTGCCGCCGGCGCCCCTAAGAAGCCGCGCCGCGTCGCCCGGCCCGCGGCTCGCGCGCGCCCAGGCCTCTGTGACGCGCACCCGCCGCCGGCGCCCCCTGCGCCCGCGCCCGGCCTGCCGCCTTCCTCCCGCTGCTGCCTCCCGCCGCGGCCGCCTCGGGCGCGGCCAGCGGGCCAGCCAAACCCTGCGCTGCCCCGCCCTGCTGCCCTCCCAGGGCGCGGAGGCCTGGAGCAGCCCGGGGTGCGAGGAGGCGGGGCGGGGCGGGCGGCGGTGGGAAACGAGGGGTGGTGGGGGCGGCGGTGGGGGCGGGGATGGGGGCGGGGCGCCTGGCTGGGCGCTCTCCCCTCGCGGCCCGGGAACACTCCAGGCCGCCCTGGCCGCTCGGATCCGGCGATGGGTCGCAGGAGATGCGGCTGCTGGGAGGGGGGTGGCGCGGGGCACTTGGCCCGAGGCGTCGGGGCGTCGGGCCGCCGGGCCCGTGCTCCTCTGAGTCCCCTCCGGCCCGAGGGGCCTCCCAGCGGGAGCCCTGACCTCTGCGGCGCCGGCCGGGCCCCGACTTGCCCAAACCCAGGCGGAGCCACCGGCGCGACCAGAGGGCGTCAGCGGAAGCCCGCCGCGCTGCCCCTGAGGGAGCGGGGAGGCGGGGCGGCCACCCTTCCCCCCGCCAGCGCCGCCCAGGAGACCGGCACCCCGCCCCCAACCCGCCCCTCGCGGGGACCCTGGACAGCTCCTGCTGGCGCCAGCCCAGAGACCCAGAGACAGAGACAGAGACAGAGACACGGAGAAACAGAGCAACGGCGACACGGAGAGGATCCAAGACACGGACCTAGACAGACACCCACCCTGACCCAGAGAGGCTCTGCCCAAGAGCTCGCTTCCCCCCCAGGAGGGCGGTGGTGCTGGAGCTGGGCCCGGGCCAGGAGGCAGGGGCCCCGGGGCTGGCGATCACCCCTGGGGCCCTAGGCCGCGCAGACAGGCTCTCAGGAGTCCCGGGCTCCCGGCATCGCTGCCCCGCCATCGCCCAGGAACCACAGGCAGGCACCGGAGCTCGCTGGCGCGCTCTGTCTGCACTTGCGTGTGCGTGTACGTGTGCGTGTTGTGCGAGTGGGTGTGTAGGCGTGTGTGTGTGTGTGTGTGCGCGCGCGCGCGCCTGTGTGTCTGTGTGCCTGTGTGTGTGTGTGCGTCCGGGTTTGTGTGTTCCTTTCTCTCCGCTTCTTCGCTCTGGCTCTTTTCCTCTTTCTGCCGGGCACCCCCGACCTTACTGAGTTGATAGAAGGAGCAGGCAGAAAAGTCAGGGCCCAGAGAACTTGGCACGAGAAAGCAGCTCCATCTACCAGACATGTAGAAGCCCCTCCCCGACGACCGACCGCAGCGTCCCCGTTCTGCTCAAGTGCCGCTGGGGACGTTGCCCGGGATCTCCCGCCCGCTAGGTCACCGACGAAGGCGCCTCCGTCTTCCCAAGAGCGCGCTCGCGCCCAGGACGGAGGGAGGAGCAGCACGGTGTGATGACGGGGAGGAAGAGTCGCGTCCGAAGGCCCGTCGGTGCCTGCCGACGTCCCGGCTCTCCCTGTCTCGAGACCTCTGGGCTTCAGGGTTCTGTGCCGCAAGGCTTTCCCGCCGCACCCCCCGGGACCCAGGGCGCGCTGTGTGCGCTGCCCGTCTCCAGCGTTTGGGCCCTGTGGGCCTTCTTGCGTCCCACTGGAAAGGGGACCCTGGGACGGAGAGAAGATGGGCAGGGGGCGGGCTTCGGCAAAGAGAGCGACGGCCATCCACAGACGTCCGACGAGGCCCTCCGGGGCGCCAAGCTCTCCATTTTCCACGGCACGTGTCCTCGTCAGGTTCTGCCACCTCTGGCCGGCATGTGTAGGTAGGCACACCGCTGGTCTTGCGGCCCCAGAGGCGAGGAGGCGAACGCCCCGGAGGCCGAGATTGGCACCCGCGTTCTCGGCTGCTGGGTGGCCAGCACCTAGGAGAGTGTCTGGCCGGAAGCAGCCAGGCGATCGATCCCTGGGTGCTGGATGAGCCTCGGCGGCAAGAAGTAGGCTCGTGGGGAAGGACGGCGGCCGAGGCCCGGGCCCCCACCGAGGCCGCGCTCCGTGCTGAGCGGTCTGCTCCGTATTTCCCGCTTGCGTTCTCACCAGCACTCGCCCCCGCAAGGAGGCACGAACGCCAGGACCCCCTCGCACCAGAGGAGGAAAGCGCAGCTCAGGGAGGGCACGTCACTCGCGGGAGACGGCGCCCCTTGGGTTTCAGCTCAGGACTTCGGTCTCCCGAGCCTGCGTTTCGGGGCAAGGCTCCGGTCCCGCGCTCCGGGAAACTGACAGGGACGCAGTCCCGCTTCTCCCCGCAGAAGGTGCTCCTCGGAGATCAGATCCGGGGACCCGTCAGAACCACCCCGGGCACGAGCTGGCAGGGAGCGACGCGCACCGCACCCCCCCCCCTCCCCCATCCCGCAGCCCGCAGCCCGCAGCCCGAGGAAGCGAGGAGCAGGCGATAGAGGCGCTGGGTTGGCAGGAGGGGAAACGGGGCCGGCAGGAGAAGCGAACCGCGAAGAGACTCCCTCCCAGGACGACGATGGCTGAACGGGGAGAGGAGGGAGCTTTGGGTCCTCTCTCGTCCTGCTTTGACCGGGATGTCCCCATTTTTCCACAGCGAGCGAGTATGGCTCTTGGATTCGGTGGGGAAGACGTGATTTATCTGGAGGACTTTTCCCTTCGGGGGTTCAAAGTCCGTTCTCTGAGGCAAGGCTCCCTCTCTGCCTCCCTGTCCTTCCCATTCGCCTCCCCGGAAGCCAGCTCTCCTCCCGGTTTCCTGGATCCCTTGGCCACGGTCCTCTGTTGCAAACACAGGCAGGTGCAAAGAAGATGCGAAAGGCTGCCCGAGCCACGCGAACGGAAAGCTGAAGCCAGGGAGCCAGGAAGGGCTGGCTGCTGAGGGAGGACGTGTCCTGTCAGGAGGCTTTTCAACTCCCTCTGACAGATGCGGCCTGGAGGGGCGGGGCCCGGCCGGGGCCCTGGGGTGGTAGGGGTCGGGTGTGAGGGGGTGGGTGGGGAGGCGGGGGGAGGCGGGAAGAGAGGGAGGCCCCCGAGTGAGGGGACACCAAAAGCCTCAGCCATCAAGACTCCTCGTCTTTGCATCCAGCGTTCTCAAACTCAAAACGAACGCAAGCTCATCCACCAGGAGCAACGTAGCAGCGTTTCCAAGCGAGGCAGGACCGCCCGAAGGCGAAAGCAGAATGGGATCCTAGTCAGGTGGAGCTTGAAACTCAGACCCACCCACCCCCCTACCCCCCCCCACCACCACCACCTCCCCCCCTCCCCCCCACCCCGGGAAGGGGGCTTCTGGAAGGAAAAGCGAGACAAACTGACAGGGACAAACTTAGGTCGGGAAAGGAGTGTTGATTGTGAATGAGCCTCTCAAGGACAAGCAAGCGGGTACCAGGTTTTAGAAGATGACCTGCAGCGGCAGAGACGCCAGCAAAGGCAGAAGCCATCCCGTCTTGGGTGAGGTGCCCGAGACGCTCCTCTCTAACCCAGTCCGCCCTGTCCTTGGAGAAGCGGGCGGTGTCTGGAAAAGCCTGACCAGGTGCCTTTCCTCGGTGGGCGGGGCTGGTCGCTTTGGGACCCGTTTGGGCCTCCCGGCACCGCCGTGGAATCCGTTCCACCTGACAGGACGACTCTACCCGGCGGCTGGGGCGGCGGGGGCGGGGCGCCGAGGGAAGGGCTGGGGTGTCACCGGAGCGGGAGCCGAGCGGGTGGGAAGAGGCCGAGGCCAGAGGGAGCCGGCCGGCGGCGTGTGCGGCGTCGGGGTCCCGGTCCCGGTCCCGGTCCCGGTCCCGGTCCCGGTCCCGCCGGGCTGGCCCCGATTGGCCCTGGGTTCGGGTGGGGCCGCGAGCTGGAAGGGTTGGGCTGTGGCGGGGAGGGGTTGGGCCCTGCCCATGGGCGGCGCCGGCGGGCCCGCGGTGCGGAGGGGGGCGGGAGGGGAGGGGGAGGGTGGGGGGGTCGGGCTGGCTGGAGGGGTGGGGGGCGTCCGCGGAGGACGGAGGCCGGAGGCCGCAGGACGGAGGAGGGGCGGCAGGAGCGCGGAGGGAGCCGCGCCCGGCCGGCGGCAAAAGGCGAGGGAGGCAAAAGCCTACAGCACCCGGTATTCCCAGGCGGTCTCCCATCCAAGTACTAACCAGGCCCGACCCTGCTTAGCTTCCGAGATCAGACGAGATCGGGCGCGTTCAGGGTGGTATGGCCGTAGACGCTGGCGCCTGCCGCCGGCGCCCCTAAGAAGCCGCGCCGCGTCGCCCGGCCCGCGGCTCGCGCGCGCCCAGGCCTCTGTGACGCGCACCCGCCGCCGGCGCCCCCTGCGCCCGCGCCCGGCCTGCCGCCTTCCTCCCGCTGCTGCCTCCCGCCGCGGCCGCCTCGGGCGCGGCCAGCGGGCCAGCCAAACCCTGCGCTGCCCCGCCCTGCTGCCCTCCCAGGGCGCGGAGGCCTGGAGCAGCCCGGGGTGCGAGGAGGCGGGGCGGGGCGGGCGGCGGTGGGAAACGAGGGGTGGTGGGGGCGGCGGTGGGGGCGGGGATGGGGGCGGGGCGCCTGGCTGGGCGCTCTCCCCTCGCGGCCCGGGAACACTCCAGGCCGCCCTGGCCGCTCGGATCCGGCGATGGGTCGCAGGAGATGCGGCTGCTGGGAGGGGGGTGGCGCGGGGCACTTGGCCCGAGGCGTCGGGGCGTCGGGCCGCCGGGCCCGTGCTCCTCTGAGTCCCCTCCGGCCCGAGGGGCCTCCCAGCGGGAGCCCTGACCTCTGCGGCGCCGGCCGGGCCCCGACTTGCCCAAACCCAGGCGGAGCCACCGCCGCGACCAGAGGGCGTCAGCGGAAGCCCGCCGCGCTGCCCCTGAGGGAGCGGGGAGGCGGGGCGGCCACACTTCCCCCCCGCCAGCGCCGCCCAGGAGACCGGCACCCCGCCCCCAACCCGCCCCTCGCGGGGACCCTGGACAGCTCCTGCTGGCGCCAGCCCAGAGACCCAGAGACAGAGACAGAGACAGAGACACGGAGAAACAGAGAAACGGCGACACGGAGAGGATCCAAGACACGGACCTAGACAGACACCCACCCTGACCCAGAGAGGCTCTGCCCAAGAGCTCGCTTCCCCCCCAGGAGGGCGGTGGTGCTGGAGCTGGGCCCGGGCCAGGAGGCAGGGGCCCCGGGGCTGGCGATCACCCCTGGGGCCCTAGGCCGCGCAGACAGGCTCTCAGGAGTCCCGGGCTCCCGGCATCGCTGCCCCGCCATCGCCCAGGAACCACAGGCAGGCACCGGAGCTCGCTGGCGCGCTCTGTCTGCGCTTGCGTGTGCGTGTGCGTGTGCGTGTTGTGCGAGTGGGTGTGTAGGCGTGTGTGTGTGTGTGCGCGCGCGCGCGCCTGTGTGTCTGTGTGCCTGTGTGTGTGTGTGCGTCCGGGTTTGTGTGTTCCTTTCTCTCCGCTTCTTCGCTCTGGCTCTTTTCCTCTTTCTGCCGGGCACCCCCGACCTTACTGAGTTGATAGAAGGAGCAGGCAGAAAAGTCAGGGCCCAGAGAACTTGGCACGAGAAAGCAGCTCCATCTACCAGACATGTAGAAGCCCCTCCCCGACGACCGACCGCAGCGTCCCCGTTCTGCTCAAGTGCCGCTGGGGACGTTGCCCGGGATCTCCCGCCCGCTAGGTCACCGACGAAGGCGCCTCCGTCTTCCCAAGAGCGCGCTCGCGCCCAGGACGGAGGGAGGAGCAGCACGGTGTGATGACGGGGAGGAAGAGTCGCGTCCGAAGGCCCGTCGGTGCCTGCCGACGTCCCGGCTCTCCCTGTCTCGAGACCTCTGGGCTTCAGGGTTCTGTGCCGCAAGGCTTTCCCGCCGCACCCCCCGGGACCCAGGGCGCGCTGTGTGCGCTCCCCGTCTCCAGCGTTTGGGCCCTGTGGGCCTTCTTGCGTCCCACTGGAAAGGGGACCCTGGGACGGAGAGAAGATGGGCAGGGGGCGGGCTTCGGCAAAGAGAGCGACGGCCATCCACAGACGTCCGACGAGGCCCTCCGGGGCGCCAAGCTCTCCATTTTCCACGGCACGTGTCCTCGTCAGGTTCTGCCACCTCTGGCCGGCATGCGTAGGCACACCGCTGGTCTTGCGGCCCCAGAGGCGAGGAGGCGAACGCCCCGGAGGCCGAGATTGGCACCCGCGTTCTCGGCTGCTGGGTGGCCAGCACCTAGGAGAGTGTCTGGCCGGAAGCAGCCAGGCGATCGATCCCTGGGTGCTGGATGAGCCTCGGCGGCAAGAAGTAGGCTCGTGGGGAAGGACGGCGGCCGAGGCCCGGGCCCCCACCGAGGCCGCGCTCCGTGCTGAGCGGTCTGCTCCGTATTTCCCGCTTGCGTTCTCACCAGCACTCGCCCCCGCAAGGAGGCACGAACGCCAGGACCCCCTCGCACCAGAGGAGGAAAGCGCAGCTCAGGGAGGGCACGTCACTCGCGGGAGACGGCGCCCCTTGGGTTTCAGCTCAGGACTTCGGTCTCCCGAGCCTGCGTTTCGGGGCAAGGCTCCGGTCCCGCGCTCCGGGAAACTGACAGGGACGCAGTCCCGCTTCTCCCCGCAGAAGGTGCTCCTCGGAGATCAGATCCGGGGACCCGTCAGAACCACCCCGGGCACGAGCTGGCAGGGAGCGACGCGCACCGCACCCCCCCCCTCCCCCATCCCGCAGCCCGCAGCCCGCAGCCCGAGGAAGCGAGGAGCAGGCGATAGAGGCGCTGGGTTGGCAGGAGGGGAAACGGGGCCGGCAGGAGAAGCGAACCGCGAAGAGACTCCCTCCCAGGACGACGATGGCTGAACGGGGAGAGGAGGGAGCTTTGGGTCCTCTCTCGTCCTGCTTTGACCGGGATGTCCCCATTTTTCCACAGCGAGCGAGTATGGCTCTTGGATTCGGTGGGGAAGACGTGATTTATCTGGAGGACTTTTCCCTTCGGGGGTTCAAAGTCCGTTCTCTGAGGCAAGGCTCCCTCTCTGCCTCCCTGTCCTTCCCATTCGCCTCCCCGGAAGCCAGCTCTCCTCCCGGTTTCCTGGATCCCTTGGCCACGGTCCTCTGTTGCAAACACAGGCAGGTGCAAAGAAGATGCGAAAGGCTGCCCGAGCCACGCGAACGGAAAGCTGAAGCCAGGGAGCCAGGAAGGGCTGGCTGCTGAGGGAGGACGTGTCCTGTCAGGAGGCTTTTCAACTCCCTCTGACAGATGCGGCCTGGAGGGGCGGGGCCCGGCCGGGGCCCTGGGGTGGTAGGGGTCGGGTGTGAGGGGGTGGGTGGGGAGGCGGGGGGAGGCGGGAAGAGAGGGAGGCCCCCGAGTGAGGGGACACCAAAAGCCTCAGCCATCAAGACTCCTCGTCTTTGCATCCAGCGTTCTCAAACTCAAAACGAACGCAAGCTCATCCACCAGGAGCAACGTAGCAGCGTTTCCAAGCGAGGCAGGACCGCCCGAAGGCGAAAGCAGAATGGGATCCTAGTCAGGTGGAGCTTGAAACTCAGACCCACCCACCCCCCTACCCCCCCCCACCACCACCACCTCCCCCCCTCCCCCCCACCCCGGGAAGGGGGCTTCTGGAAGGAAAAGCGAGACAAACTGACAGGGACAAACTTAGGTCGGGAAAGGAGTGTTGATTGTGAATGAGCCTCTCAAGGACAAGCAAGCGGGTACCAGGTTTTAGAAGATGACCTGCAGCGGCAGAGACGCCAGCAAAGGCAGAAGCCATCCCGTCTTGGGTGAGGTGCCCGAGACGCTCCTCTCTAACCCAGTCCGCCCTGTCCTTGGAGAAGCGGGCGGTGTCTGGAAAAGCCTGACCAGGTGCCTTTCCTCGGTGGGCGGGGCTGGTCGCTTTGGGACCCGTTTGGGCCTCCCGGCACCGCCGTGGAATCCGTTCCACCTGACAGGACGACTCTACCCGGCGGCTGGGGCGGCGGGGGCGGGGCGCCGAGGGAAGGGCTGGGGTGTCACCGGAGCGGGAGCCGAGCGGGTGGGAAGAGGCCGAGGCCAGAGGGAGCCGGCCGGCGGCGTGTGCGGCGTCGGGGTCCCGGTCCCGGTCCCGGTCCCGGTCCCGGTCCCGGTCCCGCCGGGCTGGCCCCGATTGGCCCTGGGTTCGGGTGGGGCCGCGAGCTGGAAGGGTTGGGCTGTGGCGGGGAGGGGTTGGGCCCTGCCCATGGGCGGCGCCGGCGGGCCCGCGGTGCGGAGGGGGGCGGGAGGGGAGGGGGAGGGTGGGGAGGGGTCGGGCTGGCTGGAGGGGTGGGGGGCGTCCGCGGAGGACGGAGGCCGGAGGCCGCAGGACGGAGGAGGGGCGGCAGGAGCGCGGAGGGAGCCGCGCCCGGCCGGCGGCAAAAGGCGAGGGAGGCAAAAGCCTACAGCACCCGGTATTCCCAGGCGGTCTCCCATCCAAGTACTAACCAGGCCCGACCCTGCTTAGCTTCCGAGATCAGACGAGATCGGGCGCGTTCAGGGTGGTATGGCCGTAGACGCTGGCGCCTGCCGCCGGCGCCCCTAAGAAGCCGCGCCGCGTCGCCCGGCCCGCGGCTCGCGCGCGCCCAGGCCTCTGTGACGCGCACCCGCCGCCGGCGCCCCCTGCGCCCGCGCCCGGCCTGCCGCCTTCCTCCCGCTGCTGCCTCCCGCCGCGGCCGCCTCGGGCGCGGCCAGCGGGCCAGCCAAACCCTGCGCTGCCCCGCCCTGCTGCCCTCCCAGGGCGCGGAGGCCTGGAGCAGCCCGGGGTGCGAGGAGGCGGGGCGGGGCGGGCGGCGGTGGGAAACGAGGGGTGGTGGGGGCGGCGGTGGGGGCGGGGATGGGGGCGGGGCGCCTGGCTGGGCGCTCTCCCCTCGCGGCCCGGGAACACTCCAGGCCGCCCTGGCCGCTCGGATCCGGCGATGGGTCGCAGGAGATGCGGCTGCTGGGAGGGGGGTGGCGCGGGGCACTTGGCCCGAGGCGTCGGGGCGTCGGGCCGCCGGGCCCGTGCTCCTCTGAGTCCCCTCCGGCCCGAGGGGCCTCCCAGCGGGAGCCCTGACCTCTGCGGCGCCGGCCGGGCCCCGACTTGCCCAAACCCAGGCGGAGCCACCGGCGCGACCAGAGGGCGTCAGCGGAAGCCCGCCGCGCTGCCCCTGAGGGAGCGGGGAGGCGGGGCGGCCACACTTCCCCCCGCCAGCGCCGCCCAGGAGACCGGCACCCCGCCCCCAACCCGCCCCTCGCGGGGACCCTGGACAGCTCCTGCTGGCGCCAGCCCAGAGACCCAGAGACAGAGACAGAGACAGAGACACGGAGAAACAGAGAAACGGCGACACGGAGAGGATCCAAGACACGGACCTAGACAGACACCCACCCTGACCCAGAGAGGCTCTGCCCAAGAGCTCGCTTCCCCCCCAGGAGGGCGGTGGTGCTGGAGCTGGGCCCGGGCCAGGAGGCAGGGGCCCCGGGGCTGGCGATCACCCCTGGGGCCCTAGGCCGCGCAGACAGGCTCTCAGGAGTCCCGGGCTCCCGGCATCGCTGCCCCGCCATCGCCCAGGAACCACAGGCAGGCACCGGAGCTCGCTGGCGCGCTCTGTCTGCGCTTGCGTGTGCGTGTGCGTGTGCGTGTTGTGCGAGTGGGTGTGTAGGCGTGTGTGTGTGTGTGCGCGCGCGCGCGCCTGTGTGTCTGTGTGCCTGTGTGTGTGTGTGCGTCCGGGTTTGTGTGTTCCTTTCTCTCCGCTTCTTCGCTCTGGCTCTTTTCCTCTTTCTGCCGGGCACCCCCGACCTTACTGAGTTGATAGAAGGAGCAGGCAGAAAAGTCAGGGCCCAGAGAACTTGGCACGAGAAAGCAGCTCCATCTACCAGACATGTAGAAGCCCCTCCCCGACGACCGACCGCAGCGTCCCCGTTCTGCTCAAGTGCCGCTGGGGACGTTGCCCGGGATCTCCCGCCCGCTAGGTCACCGACGAAGGCGCCTCCGTCTTCCCAAGAGCGCGCTCGCGCCCAGGACGGAGGGAGGAGCAGCACGGTGTGATGACGGGGAGGAAGAGTCGCGTCCGAAGGCCCGTCGGTGCCTGCCGACGTCCCGGCTCTCCCTGTCTCGAGACCTCTGGGCTTCAGGGTTCTGTGCCGCAAGGCTTTCCCGCCGCACCCCCCGGGACCCAGGGCGCGCTGTGTGCGCTCCCCGTCTCCAGCGTTTGGGCCCTGTGGGCCTTCTTGCGTCCCACTGGAAAGGGGACCCTGGGACGGAGAGAAGATGGGCAGGGGGCGGGCTTCGGCAAAGAGAGCGACGGCCATCCACAGACGTCCGACGAGGCCCTCCGGGGCGCCAAGCTCTCCATTTTCCACGGCACGTGTCCTCGTCAGGTTCTGCCACCTCTGGCCGGCATGTGTAGGTAGGCACACCGCTGGTCTTGCGGCCCCAGAGGCGAGGAGGCGAACGCCCCGGAGGCCGAGATTGGCACCCGCGTTCTCGGCTGCTGGGTGGCCAGCACCTAGGAGAGTGTCTGGCCGGAAGCAGCCAGGCGATCGATCCCTGGGTGCTGGATGAGCCTCGGCGGCAAGAAGTAGGCTCGTGGGGAAGGACGGCGGCCGAGGCCCGGGCCCCCACCGAGGCCGCGCTCCGTGCTGAGCGGTCTGCTCCGTATTTCCCGCTTGCGTTCTCACCAGCACTCGCCCCCGCAAGGAGGCACGAACGCCAGGACCCCCTCGCACCAGAGGAGGAAAGCGCAGCTCAGGGAGGGCACGTCACTCGCGGGAGACGGCGCCCCTTGGGTTTCAGCTCAGGACTTCGGTCTCCCGAGCCTGCGTTTCGGGGCAAGGCTCCGGTCCCGCGCTCCGGGAAACTGACAGGGACGCAGTCCCGCTTCTCCCCGCAGAAGGTGCTCCTCGGAGATCAGATCCGGGGACCCGTCAGAACCACCCCGGGCACGAGCTGGCAGGGAGCGACGCGCACCGCACCCCCCCCCTCCCCCATCCCGCAGCCCGCAGCCCGCAGCCCGAGGAAGCGAGGAGCAGGCGATAGAGGCGCTGGGTTGGCAGGAGGGGAAACGGGGCCGGCAGGAGAAGCGAACCGCGAAGAGACTCCCTCCCAGGACGACGATGGCTGAACGGGGAGAGGAGGGAGCTTTGGGTCCTCTCTCGTCCTGCTTTGACCGGGATGTCCCCATTTTTCCACAGCGAGCGAGTATGGCTCTTGGATTCGGTGGGGAAGACGTGATTTATCTGGAGGACTTTTCCCTTCGGGGGTTCAAAGTCCGTTCTCTGAGGCAAGGCTCCCTCTCTGCCTCCCTGTCCTTCCCATTCGCCTCCCCGGAAGCCAGCTCTCCTCCCGGTTTCCTGGATCCCTTGGCCACGGTCCTCTGTTGCAAACACAGGCAGGTGCAAAGAAGATGCGAAAGGCTGCCCGAGCCACGCGAACGGAAAGCTGAAGCCAGGGAGCCAGGAAGGGCTGGCTGCTGAGGGAGGACGTGTCCTGTCAGGAGGCTTTTCAACTCCCTCTGACAGATGCGGCCTGGAGGGGCGGGGCCCGGCCGGGGCCCTGGGGTGGTAGGGGTCGGGTGTGAGGGGGTGGGTGGGGAGGCGGGGGGAGGCGGGAAGAGAGGGAGGCCCCCGAGTGAGGGGACACCAAAAGCCTCAGCCATCAAGACTCCTCGTCTTTGCATCCAGCGTTCTCAAACTCAAAACGAACGCAAGCTCATCCACCAGGAGCAACGTAGCAGCGTTTCCAAGCGAGGCAGGACCGCCCGAAGGCGAAAGCAGAATGGGATCCTAGTCAGGTGGAGCTTGAAACTCAGACCCACCCACCCCCCTACCCCCCCCCACCACCACCACCTCCCCCCCTCCCCCCCACCCCGGGAAGGGGGCTTCTGGAAGGAAAAGCGAGACAAACTGACAGGGACAAACTTAGGTCGGGAAAGGAGTGTTGATTGTGAATGAGCCTCTCAAGGACAAGCAAGCGGGTACCAGGTTTTAGAAGATGACCTGCAGCGGCAGAGACGCCAGCAAAGGCAGAAGCCATCCCGTCTTGGGTGAGGTGCCCGAGACGCTCCTCTCTAACCCAGTCCGCCCTGTCCTTGGAGAAGCGGGCGGTGTCTGGAAAAGCCTGACCAGGTGCCTTTCCTCGGTGGGCGGGGCTGGTCGCTTTGGGACCCGTTTGGGCCTCCCGGCACCGCCGTGGAATCCGTTCCACCTGACAGGACGACTCTACCCGGCGGCTGGGGCGGCGGGGGCGGGGCGCCGAGGGAAGGGCTGGGGTGTCACCGGAGCGGGAGCCGAGCGGGTGGGAAGAGGCCGAGGCCAGAGGGAGCCGGCCGGCGGCGTGTGCGGCGTCGGGGTCCCGGTCCCGGTCCCGGTCCCGGTCCCGCCGGGCTGGCCCCGATTGGCCCTGGGTTCGGGTGGGGCCGCGAGCTGGAAGGGTTGGGCTGTGGCGGGGAGGGGTTGGGCCCTGCCCATGGGCGGCGCCGGCGGGCCCGCGGTGCGGAGGGGGGCGGGAGGGGAGGGGGAGGGTGGGGGGGGTCGGGCTGGCTGGAGGGGTGGGGGGCGTCCGCGGAGGACGGAGGCCGGAGGCCGCAGGACGGAGGAGGGGCGGCAGGAGCGCGGAGGGAGCCGCGCCCGGCCGGCGGCAAAAGGCGAGGGAGGCAAAAGCCTACAGCACCCGGTATTCCCAGGCGGTCTCCCATCCAAGTACTAACCAGGCCCGACCCTGCTTAGCTTCCGAGATCAGACGAGATCGGGCGCGTTCAGGGTGGTATGGCCGTAGACGCTGGCGCCTGCCGCCGGCGCCCCTAAGAAGCCGCGCCGCGTCGCCCGGCCCGCGGCTCGCGCGCGCCCAGGCCTCTGTGACGCGCACCCGCCGCCGGCGCCCCCTGCGCCCGCGCCCGGCCTGCCGCCTTCCTCCCGCTGCTGCCTCCCGCCGCGGCCGCCTCGGGCGCGGCCAGCGGGCCAGCCAAACCCTGCGCTGCCCCGCCCTGCTGCCCTCCCAGGGCGCGGAGGCCTGGAGCAGCCCGGGGTGCGAGGAGGCGGGGCGGGGCGGGCGGCGGTGGGAAACGAGGGGTGGTGGGGGCGGCGGTGGGGGCGGGGATGGGGGCGGGGCGCCTGGCTGGGCGCTCTCCCCTCGCGGCCCGGGAACACTCCAGGCCGCCCTGGCCGCTCGGATCCGGCGATGGGTCGCAGGAGATGCGGCTGCTGGGAGGGGGGTGGCGCGGGGCACTTGGCCCGAGGCGTCGGGGCGTCGGGCCGCCGGGCCCGTGCTCCTCTGAGTCCCCTCCGGCCCGAGGGGCCTCCCAGCGGGAGCCCTGACCTCTGCGGCGCCGGCCGGGCCCCGACTTGCCCAAACCCAGGCGGAGCCACCGGCGCGACCAGAGGGCGTCAGCGGAAGCCCGCCGCGCTGCCCCTGAGGGAGCGGGGAGGCGGGGCGGCCACCCTTCCCCCCGCCAGCGCCGCCCAGGAGACCGGCACCCCGCCCCCAACCCGCCCCTCGCGGGGACCCTGGACAGCTCCTGCTGGCGCCAGCCCAGAGACCCAGAGACAGAGACAGAGACAGAGACACGGAGAAACAGAGAAACGGCGACACGGAGAGGATCCAAGACACGGACCTAGACAGACACCCACCCTGACCCAGAGAGGCTCTGCCCAAGAGCTCGCTTCCCCCCCAGGAGGGCGGTGGTGCTGGAGCTGGGCCCGGGCCAGGAGGCAGGGGCCCCGGGGCTGGCGATCACCCCTGGGGCCCTAGGCCGCGCAGACAGGCTCTCAGGAGTCCCGGGCTCCCGGCATCGCTGCCCCGCCATCGCCCAGGAACCACAGGCAGGCACCGGAGCTCGCTGGCGCGCTCTGTCTGCGCTTGCGTGTGCGTGTGCGTGTGCGTGTTGTGCGAGTGGGTGTGTAGGCGTGTGTGTGTGTGTGTGTGCGCGCGCGCGCCTGTGTGTCTGTGTGCCTGTGTGTGTGTGTGCGTCCGGGTTTGTGTGTTCCTTTCTCTCCGCTTCTTCGCTCTGGCTCTTTTCCTCTTTCTGCCGGGCACCCCCGACCTTACTGAGTTGATAGAAGGAGCAGGCAGAAAAGTCAGGGCCCAGAGAACTTGGCACGAGAAAGCAGCTCCATCTACCAGACATGTAGAAGCCCCTCCCCGACGACCGACCGCAGCGTCTCAGTTCTGCTCAAGTGCCGCTGGGGACGTTGCCCGGGATCTCCCGCCCACTAGGTCACCGACGAAGGCGCCTCCGTCTTCCCAAGAGTGCGCTCGCGCCCAGGACGGAGGGAGGAGCAGCACGGTGTGATGACGGGGAGGAAGAGTCGCGTCCGAGGGCCCGTCGGTGCCTGCCGACGTCCCGGCTCTCCCTGTCTCGAGACCTCTGGGCTTCAGGGTCGTGTGCCGCAGGGCTTTCCCCACCCGACCCCGTTGTATCACTGGCCTGATGCTGTTCTTCCCATGTGCAGTGTTTGGGCCCTGGGGCCCTCCCTCAGTCCCACTGGGAAGGTCACCTTGTGACAGAGATTTGATGAGGACGGGGACGCCTCTGGCAGTGATAGCTGTCCTGTACCATGGGGCCATGGAAGTCCTTTGTTACCCTTGCCTTCTCCCCTCCCATTTCACAGAAGACCTCTGGCTTTCTGGTAGGTTTAGTAGCGGGACATAAGACTAGGCAGTCTCACACCCATCTCCTGATAGCCTCATGCCCGCTGCCTTTTTGCTGGACTCAGCAGTGGGTTTCAGTATATCATACTGCTTGTGGTCATGTTGCCCAGCGTTGGGAGCATCTCCTCGTCGTCACATCGGTGTGTCAGCGCCCAGTGCTGGCGCTCCTCTTTGTACCCTTTCTACCCAGGAGCCTGCCAACCAGAGATTTGTCTGCTTCCACCGCCAAGGCCTGGCTCAGAGTCGCTGAAACCCACACGGAGCCACAAGTGTCCCCAGAGGGCTCCTCATGACATTGGAGTTGACATTTATTTCTGGAATATCATCCCAAAAGAATAGGCAATAAAAGAAAAATAATTATGCTAGACTTGATCACGTTTCAAAACTTCTATTTTGTGGACAAACTTTGAGCATTAAATAACGCTGTGAACATAGTGAAGAGACAACCCATGAAATGACAGAAAATTTTTACGCATCATATATATGATAAGGGATTAATATCCAGATGACATGAAGAACAGCTACAATTTAACACGAAAAAAATTAACCACACTATTCAAAAGTGTGGAAAGGGCTTAAATAGAAATTTCTCCCAGTAGGATTATCAGATAACCAATAAGTAGGTGAAAAGAGGCTTAACATTAGTAAGCACTGGGGAAATGCAAGTCAAAACCGCAGTTAGATACCCCTCATACCCCTTAAAATGGCTATTATCAAAACCACATAAAATAACAATGTTGGTTAGGATCTGGAGAATTCAGAACACTTGTGCATTGCTGGTGGAAATATAAAATGTTACAGCCACTGTGGAAAATAGTACGGCGATTTCTCAAAAAATTAAACATCCAATTGTCATATGATCCAGCCATTCTACTTATGGGTACACACCAAAAAATAAAAATAAAAGCAATGACTTAAACATATACTTTACAGCAACATTTATTTTACACCAATGTTCATGGCAGCATTATTCACTACAGGCAAAAGTTGGAAATAACCCAAGGCTTCATCAGTGGATAAATGGATAAACAAAATGTGCTACATACAATGGAATATTATTCAGCCTTAAAAAGAAATCAAATTAGAAATCATATAATACGGATGAAACATGTACAACTTTATGCCAAGTGAAATAAACCAGACAGAAAAGGACAAATATTGTATGATTCACATATACAAGCTACCTAGAGTAGTCAAATTCATGATGACAAAAAATAAATTGGTGGCTGCAGATAGCAGGGAATGGAGAATTAATGTTTCATGGGCACAGAGTTTCAGTTTGGGAAGATGAGAAAGTTCTGGAGATGGAAAGTGTGACAGTAGCAAAACATTATGATGTACTTAATGCTGCTGAACTGTACGCCTAAAAATCACTTAAATGGGAGTGAATTTTATGTTATACACATTTACCACAATAAAAGACACTTTTCTAAAATACAATTACTAGAAAACTGAATGAAATAAAGAAAAAAGATACATTTATTTTATGTATTTCTACCACAATAATTAAAAGAACCTATATCCAGAAAAACTACCTTTCAAAGATGAAGATGAAATAATGACATTCCCAGATGACTATAATTGAGAGAATTCTTTGCCAGCAGGCCAACCTTAAAAGAAACACTAAAGAAACTCTTCAGCATGAAGCAAGTAACATCAGAGAATAATCTGAACCCACTCAGAAAAACAAAGACGACCAGTAAGTGTAATAATACAGGTAATTATAAAAGACAGTACACTTCATGACAATTGTATGTTTTCTTCTTTTCTTCTCTTAACTGATTTAAATGGCAATTGCATATATATATATATATATATATATATATATATATATAATTGTATTTGATGGACTTATATACAAATGCAATGTATTTTACACTAACAGCACAAAGGATGTTGGCAGGAGAAAACCTATATTGGAGCAAAGAAACGACACCAGATGCAATTCAAATCTACAAAGGAAGTGAAGAAAGCCAGAAATAATAAATAAGAAGGTTAACATAACAAATTCTATAAATATATACATACTCTTCTTTCTTCTCTCAACTTCTTTAAAAGATATAAAACTGGGGCCAGCCAGTGGCTAGTGGTTAAGTTCACATGTTCTGCTTTGGTGGCCGGGAGTTCACTGCTAGGGATCCAGGGCGCAGACCTACATATGCCATATCAAGCCATGCTGTGGCAGGAGTCCCACACATGAATCCGACAAAGATGGGCACAGATATTAGCTCAGGGCTAGTCTTCGACACACACAAAAAAGAAAAAATGAAAGTAATGATTATAACAATATATTGTCAGGTTTATAATACATATATTGCAAAGGCATAATATATATAACAGAAATAAGACAAAAGAGGGAAAGGGAATAGGCCTATGTGGGAGTAATTTTCTATATCACCCTAGAATTAAATTTGCATAAATCTGAAGTAGATTCTAATAGGTGAAACTTATATTATAAACCCTACAGCAATCACTAGGAAAATAACTCATAATATAGCAAAAAATCATTAACAGAATTAAAATGTTACATTAGAAAACATTCACTTAACGGAAAAGAAAACAGTGTAGGAGAAACAGGAAAAAAAAAAAGACATAAGACTTATAGAAAATAAGGAGTAAAATGGCAGCCATAAATCCAATCCAGTGATGGTGCTGGGGAATTCAAAAATATGTGGAACTTAAACAATACATTCCTAAATAACCAATAGGTCAAAGAAGAAATCACAAGGGAAATCAGAAAATGCCTTGAGATGAAAATGATACATCATACCAAAAATTATGAGATGCAGCCAAAGCACTACATAGAGGGAATTTTAGAGCTGTAAACACTAATATTAAAAACGAAGAAAAATCTCAAATAAATAAACTAAACTTCACCTTAAGGCACTATCAAAAGAAGAGAAAGCTAACTTAAAACAACAGAAGGAAGGAAATAAGAGCAAAATGGACAAGAATGAAACAGAGGATGAAAATTGATAGGGAAAATCAATTAAACCAAAAGTTGGTCTTTGAAAAGATGAACACAACTGAGAAACTTCAGCTAAAATAATGAGAGCGAGATTGATCATTGAGGGGTTGGGGGAGAGACGAGACGCAGGTGTCTAAAATCAGGAAGGAAAGAGGGACATCAGCACTGTTCTGACAAAAATAAGAATGATTATAAGGAAATTCCATGAACAACTGCATGCCAACGAATTGCATAACTTAGAGAAATGAACAAATTCCTGGAAAAACCCAAGCCGCCAAAACTGACTTAAGAAGCAATAGACAATCTGAATAGACCTATAACAAGTGAAAATATTGAATCAAGAATAAAAAAACTACCGACAAAGAAAAGCCCAACCCAGAAGCCTTCACCACTGGCTACTACCAAACATTCAAGGAAGTATTAATGCCAATTCTTAACAAACTTTCCCAAAAAGTAGAAGTGAGGGAACATTTCACAACCCATTTTATGAGGCTGGTTTTACCCTGAAACCAAACCAGAAAAAGACATAATAAGAAAACTAAAGGTCAATATCTCTTAGGAATACAGTCACAAATAGTCTCAGAAAAAATACTGACACTGAACAGAGCAAGTTTAAAAACAACAGTGGTATACACCACGACCAAATAGGCTTTGGAAGGACAGCTTCACTGAAAATCAGTAAAGTAACATTCCATATTAATCGAATATGGGAGAGAAAATGATGTCTCAATTGATGTCAGAAAAACAGCAGTTAAGAAACTCCAAACACATTATCATGGTAAAAACACTAAGAAAACAACAGGAATAAAAGGAACTTTCTCAATTTGGTAAAGGGCACCTATGAAAATACCACAGCTAACATTAAACTTAATTATGAAAGGCTAGATGCTTACCCCTTAAATCAGAAACAAGAAAGGATGCCTGCTTTCATCACTTCCATTCAACCTTGTACTGGAGGTTTTGGCAAAGGCAATTGGGCAAGAAAAAGAAAGCAAAGGCATCTAGACAGATGAATAAGAAGTAAAACTATCTCTAGTCTCAGTGACATAGTCTTGCATAAAAGGAATACATGCACACATACACACAAACCCGCACACACACTCACATGCAAAGTAATTAGAATTATCCAATGAGTTTGGCAACTTTGTAGGTTATAAAATTAAAATACATAGATCAAATGTTTTTCTATACACTAGCAATGAGCGAACTGAAAATTAAATCAAAACGATTCCATTTACAGTAGCATCAAAAAGAATAAAATACCTAGAAATAAACATAACCAGGGAGGTGAAAGACATGTACTCTGAAAACTATGAGATAATGATGAAAGAAATTAAAGACACAAAAAAATGGAAAGATACTCCATATCCTTGGATTGGAAGATTTCATATTGTGAAAATGTCCATACAGCCCAAAATGATCTACAGAGCCAATGCAGTCCCTATCAACGTTCCAACAGTATTTTTCACAGACATAGAAAAGCAATCCTCAAATTTGTATGGAACCATGAATAGCCTAAACGATCGTGAGAAAGAAGAACAAAGGTGGAGGCATCACACCTCCTGATGTCAAACTATATGACAAAGCTGTAGTAATCAAAACAGTAGGTACTGGCACAAAAATAGACACATAGAACAATGGAACAGAATAGAGAGCCCAAAAATAAACCCACATATATACAGTCAAATACTCTATGACAAGGGTGCCAAGCATACACAATGGGGAAAGAAAAGTCTCTTCAGTAAATGATGTTGGGCTAACTGATATCCACAGCAAGAGAATGAAAGTGGGCCCTTATCCTACACCATTTACAAAATCAACTCAAAATGGATTAAAGACTTAAACACAAGACCTGAAACCATAAAACTCCTAGAAGAAAACAGAGGGTAAAAGCTCCTTGACATTGGTCTTGGTGATGCTTTTTGGATATGACAGCAAAGCACAAGCAACAGAGGCAAAATTAAACAAGGAGGACTCATCAAACTAAAAAGCTTCTGCACAGCAAAGGAAACAATCAACAAAATGAAAAGGCAACCTACCGAATGGAAGAAAATATTTGCCAACAATATCTCCGATACGGGTTTAATACCCAAAATACATAAGCAAATCATACAACTGAACAGCAAAAAACCCACAACTCAATTAAAGAAAGGGCAAAGATTCTGAACAGTCGTTTCCCAAAGAAGACATACAAATGGCCAACAAGGCCATGAAAAAGTGCTCAACATCACTAATCATCAGGGATGAAACTCAAAACCACAATGAGATACCTCATGCTTCTTAGGATGCCTCTTATGCAACAAACAAGAGATAAGTGTTGGCCAGGGTGTGGAGAAAAGGAAGCCTTTGGGTACAGCTGATGGGAATGTATATTGGTGCAGCCATTATGGAACACAGTATGGAGTTTCCGCAAACATTAAAAATCGAACTACCATATGATCCAGCAATCCCACTTCTAGGTATGTGTCCAATGGAATTGAAATCACTATCTCAGAAAGATATCTGCACCCTCGTGTTCACTGCAGCATTATTTACAAAAGCCCAGATATGGAAACAACCTAAGTGTCCATCAAGTGATGGATGGGTAAAGAAAACATGGTATATATATATACACAGTGGAATATTATTCAACCTTATAAAAGGAATCCTGCTATTTGTGACAACACGGATGGACCTTGAGGGCATTGTGCTAAGTGAAATAAGTCATACAGAGAAAGACAAATACTGTGTGATCTCACTTATATGTGGAATCCAAAAGAAAAAACAAAAGCAAAAACAGAATGTATGGATATAACAAACAGATTGGTAGTCACGAGATGCTGCATGTGGTGGGGGAGTTGGAGAATTGTGTGAAGGCAGTCAAAAGGTACAAACTGACAATTATAAAATAAATAAGTCCTGGAGATGTAAAGTATAGTGTGGTGACTATTAAAGACAAAGAAAGAAATAAAATGCCTGTGTAGTTAGGTAGTTAGGTAGATAGATATCAAATGGACTACTATTCAACTTTTAAAAAGTTGGAAATCTGGCCATTTTAACAATGTAGGTAGATCTTGAGAGGATTTTGCTAAGTAAAATAAGGCAGAGAAAGAAAATTACTATATGTTCTCATTTACTAGTGGAATTTAAAAACATTGAACTCATAGAAACAGAGAGTGGATCGGTGGTTGCCAGGGGCTGAGGGGAGGGGTAAATGGGTAGATGTTGGTCAAAGGGTACCAACTCTCCATTATAAGATGAGTAAGTTCTGAGGATCTAAGGGACAGCATTGCGACTATGGTTAATAATACTGCATTGCATACTTGAAAGTTACTATAAGAGTAGTTTTAATGTTCCTACCATGACAACAAAATGGTAACGATGTGAGGTGAAGGATGTGTTAACTACACTTATTGTGGAATACTTTTTGTCATATACATGTGTATCATATCATCCCTTTTTTCACCTTAAACTTACACAATGTTGTATGTCAATTATATCTCAATAAACCTGAGGGGAAAAGACAATATCCTACTTCATAAAATGTTTTGGAAATTATTTTATTAACTCTTTTCATGCCTTTTGGAAGAGTGGAAGATTTGTGTTGTTTCTCTCTTAAATGAAACACTGAGATGTACCACACAAAACCATCACAGCCACTATGGACCCCATGTCACTAAAGTGATAAGGGATAGAAATTAAGAGTATAGAGAACATATTTGGCAGAAAGATGCAAAGTTGGAGACATGAAGAAGGTGGCTAGAGTGTTGAGAGTAGTGTTGTAGAGTGGGAGAGCAGTGGATGGATGATCCAAAAGCCGAGATTCTGAAGTTCTGAGAGCTGTCTTACACCTACAACCTTCTCCTCCTTCACTGTCCATGAGGACCAGGCCTACTGTGACTCTGGTTTCAGGGTTTCTATGAATGAGATGCCACTCGTAAAATAAGACCCCCTCAATGACTGAGGTTAAGTGGATTTCTATTCTTTTCCAAACAGAGTCAAACTAAGATGAATGTGAGAAGAAAGCAGAACGGAGCCCACCCTGCTCCTCTGTTTTTCCTTGGATGTATCTTCCCCTATCAGCAGACCTGATGTACAAAGGGGAGGCACACTGCCAGAAGAAGCCAGACTTCTGAGGATACAGCACTTGCTTACCCTGGCAGTGTGCCTCTCATCAGCCTGAGCACGGGCTCCCCCACTGTGCCTGCACTGGTGCCTTTCCTTCCCTGCCTTGTGGATGGCCTGACCTCCACATAAGGAAGAAGAGGCAGATAGCTACCTCTGCCAAAATTGAGCATTCCAGTCCCTTTAGGAGGTTGAGGAATTTCAGTTTGTCTCCTCTGTTTCCTGAGAATTCTTCTCAGGAGTTTTGCCTCCAAGCAGTGACAAGATCTGGCGAAGAAGACTGAATCTGATGGTGTTATAATTCTAGGAAACATCTCCCTAACGCCTACACAAACAGGTCTGATCACCCTGAGATCCCCACATTTATATGTGTGGAAAGAGATCAATCTGGTTTACCGAGTCTTAGGAATCTCAGAAACTGACTTCATGTCACACCTCTATATAACGCTAATTGGTGAGGTGATGTCTCAAGCCCAGCCAAAAGGATCACGTTTCCTAAAGGGGATTATATAAATTAGTTTTCTCTCTCCACTGCACATCTTTCATCTTCTCATCTAAGAAGGATCCCTTCCCATAACAGTAAAACACTATATCACATAATAAGCTGTGAGGGTGTCATCAGGAGAGGCATGAACTTATGTGAACTTCACCCCCATTTCAAAGGAGTTTGTTGTTGCAAATTTTATTGGGGGGTCTTCAATACTTTGTGTCAAATCTTGACCTTGCAAAACGTCACATTCACCATTTCATGCTGGAAAGGTCTTGAGATGAAGGTGCTTAGGAATTTTGGTACTAAGGACACCACTTAAAACCACACGTGTTCTCCCCAAAACCTTGAGCCTCCACACATCAAAGGTGAGACAAACCCAAGAAATCCCACCAGGAAAGTAATAAAAGTGAAGATGCAGAATCTTACAACATAGCTTCTTTTGAGATTTACAGATGGCTTTTTCCACCACTTCCTATCCCATCCACAGTATTCCTCTTAATCATTCTATAGTGGGAAGTTCATTAAAAAAGAAAAGATTTCTTTTTCCCTTGCTTGAATAAAAAACAAAATAAATTCAGATCTCATAAATTATCTTATACCTCATCTTTCCCTCCTGGTCCCAGGTTGGAAGATACTTACACTAATATGCTTTCCCTCACATGGTGGATGGTATTGGGTATGATATTAACGAGCCCTCTGGATCAGAACTCATGTGTTCTGGGTCCCCATTGGGATTGTTGCCTTCTTTTTATGGAAATTTCATGAAGAGTTAGTTTGGTTCTCAACGTATTATCAGTTTTACAGCAACTCCACCGTCAGACTGGTGTTCGGGCTGCTGACACTGCTTCTCCCCATCCCAATCCCCATTTCCTGTTCAACTTAGCATCCGCTAGTCTCTCTCACAATATCACCCACAATATCATGGGTGATAGGATTGACCTTTCATTAGGCCCTACTTAGTCTTCTTACTAAGGCATATAATACAAGACATCGAAACTTTTCTATGAACAGATCATATTAATCAGGTACATTTTAAACCAAAATATGCTTATTATATAAATTCTGAATATTAGTGTAGCCTAATTTTTGAAAAGTGGCACAGGGACAGAGTGGTAAGCATAACAATATGCTGCAGAGGAAAAGTCACAAGCTGATGTTTGCTTTTTGTCTCCGTTGTTAGATAATCAGAAACACAACTTTAAGAGCTATCTCTTTCATTAACAAGCTAATAAATCCTCAAAGCACAAGGAATACTGAAAAATTTCACAAATAAATGAAATCTCAAGGTGTCATTGAAAAGCACAAAGAAATACTGGGTATTGGAGAGCTGTGAAGGCACTATCCAGAAAAGAGAAATATAGACAAAGGAAGCTTTGAAATATTTCTTGGTGCCAGGTCAGCACCCCTTAGGCTAGATGGATGATATAGTTAGTTCACCCCATCTGAGCTTCCCCTTTGTAAGCCTTTCACCAAATACATGCCAGTCCTCTCTCCTCCCAGTGTTGGCATTGGGACTTGCTCAGGTGGCACAGGTATTTCTGCACCATGAAGCTGGCACTGAATAAAATTAAAAGAATCCTATGCAAATGGGCCTTTATCTGGGCAGTAGTCTTTATGGTCTCACTTTGCTCCAGTTTCTGTAACTCATCTCCCATGTTTTCCCTAACTTCCAACTGAGAATATGACCATTCAGTCCAGGTTTGGCCTGGATTGAAAGCAGAGTGTGTGGATGGACAGATGTTACAGAAAAGATTTTGTCTATTTGTAGCACTGTGGGAGCCACATGAATATTCGGGAAATTTTATAACATTTGCCTTGACTTTGCGCGATCATTACTGGTGAGGACATATTGAGGCAGAACAGATCTCCATTCAGCTACCACATATCCAAGGTTGCCCGAAAATATATTTTGGGAATTTCGTCTCCTTCCTTGGCTTTCAACGAGAAGCCAGAGGCCGTAGAAACATGGATCATTCCTGCCGCTCAGCCCAGCTGACGTACCCAGGAGGACAAGCAGCCTTCCAAGCCAGTGGTTGCTAGGGTAACAGCTTCTCCACCCTGGTGCCCACTTCTCTTCCTTCCTCTTCTGCAAGAAGATCCTAGAAGGAATCTGAAGAGCTACTTCCGAGGTTTTTTTAAAAATAGAGGGACGGGCCAGGTTAGAGACGTCACAGAAACCACCTAATTATTCCCTATCCTTCCCTGAAGAGGGGGAAATGCATGCTTCTCTTTTTCAGGGAGATTGGGAATGGAAACAAAGATATTCTTCAGACAAAAATATTCAATGAAAAGAATCATAATGTTGGTGGAGGCATGAAGAATGTTTGAGAGAGGAAGATGGATTTCCTCATCTCATTCCTCAAAAACCAGTGTCTTTCCCAAAAGCTGACAACAGCCATGGTGTAATCCAGCTCTTTCTCACAATGAAATCTGTTCTCTTAACCTCTATGCTCTGGCCTCAGTGCACACATCACATGTAGAAACTTTTGGTCTGGCTTTTCCCTCGAATCAGTAGCAACATTCAAATTGGGATTTTAGAAACACTTGGGAAATTAAGTCGCATAATTTCTTTGAAAAATCTTGGCAGAGGACAGCCTGGACATGTGGGAGCCAATTTCCACCACAGACAATCGAAAGATAAATATAAGAGTTGTGTCAGTAACTCTTGTTCTCAACAGTGACCAATTAACTGCCCCCAGGGTTCCAACCCTGCCTTTACTTTGTGCCCATCCCCTCAGCTCTTAATGAGGTTTGGGAGCCTGCCCTCTCTGCTCACTGGCTGGGCACATCCTGCTTGGTAACCACACACAGTCTTGTGGGAAGACTACCACAGAAGCCTGAGACCTGCTGGGAAGGTGAGGGTATGATGGAGGAGCATAGTACAATAGAGCGTATCTTGGAGCAGATGCGCCCATGACAGTGGAGAACTCCAGCAGAAGGAGCCTTTTCTCAGCAGATAGAGGGCTGCACTCAGGAGAAGCTGCCTGCTCCTGTGAGCAGGTAGAGTAGGTGGGCAGCAACGTTGCATGTGAGGTGGGCATTTACCCACTGTGCGATGCAGAGCCAGACCTTTCATCAAAACCCTGATAGTCCTGGAGTCAAGTTCTTGTCCAGAATCGGGGCCAGTGAAATGTGGTTGTTTTATTCTGCCTCCTATTTTGTGGGGATTCAGTGGTTAAGACTGCCATGTAGCCTTGTTGTGGTATGAAACATTCTGGGCTTTAAAACAGGGCTTTGCAGCCAGGGACACTGGGAATATGGGGTCCATATTCACCCCACTGTGGGAAAACAGGCTGTGACAAATGAGTTTCCTTTTACTCCCCTTTCCCCTGAGTCCACAGGAAGCTCTTGATTTCCTGGAAGAGAACAGTTACAAGAGGAGGAAGCCATGCCCCAGTGAGTTGACTTGTGCGTGTTCCTGGCTTCAGGGAATGGGGTAGCTCCGTGGGCCCACTGCTGTCAACTGGAACAGAGGCAGAGGCCCCTTCAGGCTGCCCTCTTGGCATTGTCACACAGAGGTGAGGACTCTGGTTGCATGAGCAGCACTTTGGAGAACTTGGTTCATGGCAGGTTAGTGAGAGAGACACATTTCACACTGCAGACCTTCAGCTTGGTGTTGAGATAAGAGAGCCCAACATGGTGAAGTGATTTTTTGAGTGAACTGAAGGGAGAAGGAGAGCGTTCATTGGGCTTTGATGTAAGAGTGAGTGCATGGGGGCCATCTTCCCAGAATATCCTTCCTAAGAGAGCTAATCTGGGACTCCTGTCACTCCCCATCCCTCTTACACGCCAGCATGGAGCTCAGGAAAGTGGAGTAAGTCCTGGATTGACAACTTATACGCTGTTGTTGAGCTCCCCAATGTCTCTGGTCTCCAACCTCTTCTACAAAATGATTGTGCTAAAGCTAATCAACTCTAGGGCCTGTGTCATTCTGTAGGTCAGTAATTCATCAATGATATTAACTTAAGGATAGAAAAAGTAAGGTAAATAAAGCTAACCTTTCATTTAAAGTTGAGAGATCAGCAACAAAATCTTTGTTCCTATTTTAAAATATTTTGTCACATCATTTAGAAACAGCAGGGGCTTGCAATTTGGCCAGATGTAGCAAAAGTCCCAGCCTTGTGACCTTACCTTTCTATGCCTCAATTTCTGCTTCAGTAGAAGAGGGGGTAGGGGCAACCAAACCCTCATGATTATTGTGGGGACGAAAGAAATACTGAATTTCAGTGAGCAGCACAGGACCAAGTTGAGTAAAGTTCTCAACTAATGATGATGATGACGATGATGATGATGTTGTTGATGATGACCTGGACCAGAGAATTTGTTGCATGTTTTAAAAAGAATATTCAAAGAGAATATTGCCTATATTACTGTTATGTTTATTTACTAATTGATAATATTGAAAAACAAATGAAAGTTTTATAACTAAGAAAATTTTAGTACCACTGTCTAGTGATCAAGCTAGATGCAGGAGCATCTTAATGATCATAATATTCCAATTAGACTTTGAGGAACACACAGGAAACATTGGCATCCCATGCCAAGTGAGTTACTTGCTTTATCTTACTTATTTCGCGCAAGACCATGAACAGGTAGATCCTATTACCTTCATTGTACAGAGGGGGAAAGTGAAGTTTAGAAAGGTTAACTACCTTTTGAAAGATGACCTGTCTCAGGGGTTAGAGATTAGTATTGAACTGAGGTGCTTCCGATTCAAGAAACAATTCGCTGGACCACTTTGCTACCTGCCTAGCCACATTCTCAGGTAGTCAAATAACTTGATCTTCAGAGCCAGCTGTGATCTCTTTATCATAGGTTAAGACCAGCAGCTGATGCCGCAAAGGAAAGAGATGACCACAGAAATGGGGAATGGGACAATGGTCCAAGAATTCACGTTGGAGGGGTTTCCTGCTGTCCAGCACCTGGGAAAGGTCCTCTTCATGGTGCACCTGCTGGCGTACCTGGCTTCCCTCACAGGCAATGTGGTCATAGTCACCATCACCTGTGCGGACTCCCTGCTCCAGACACCTATGTACTTTTTCCTCAGCATCTTCTCATTCACTGAGTGTTGTGTCACAAGTTCTGTTATTCCTAAGTTGCTGGTCATCTTTCTTTTAGGCCCGCAAACGATTTCCTTTCCTGCCTGTTTCATACAAGCTTTTGTCTTCTTATTTCTGGGAGCAGCAGGTTTCTTCCTCATGGCAGTGATGTCTGTGGATCGGTACGTGGCCATTTGCAAGCCTCTGCATTACCCGACCATCATGAACCCGAGGACTGGCCTCCTCCTGGTCACTGCCTGCTTTTCTTTGGGCTTGACCCTCATCACTGTTCTGGTGGTGAAGGTTTCCCAGTTATCCTTCTGTGGTCCCCATGTCATCCCTCACTTCTTCTGTGACCTTGGCCCCCTGATCCATCTCTCCTGTTCTGACACCACATCTGTTGAAACCTTGACTTTTGTCCTCGCTTTGTGTATCCTTTTGACATCCCTCATCATAACCATCATTGCATACAGCAACATAGTAGTCACCATCATCTGCCTCCCATCAGCCAAGGAGCGACGGAAGGCTTTCTCCACCTGCTCCTCTCACCTCATTGTCCTCTCTCTGATGTATGGCAGCTGTGTCTTTATATATGTGAAACCAAAGCAAACAAACAGGCTGGAATCCAACAGGGGAGCTGCCCTTGTGACCACAGTGGTGACTCCGCTGCTGAACCCTGTCATCTACACTCTGCGGAACAAGCAGGTCCACCAGTCTCTGAGAGAGATGATGTGCAGAATCAAAATATCAAAATAAAATAAAGTCGCAGGACCTTGGAGTGGAAGTCTTCAGAGAACCACGTATGTTTATTCCAGCCGATGCAGCTCTCCACAGTGTTCCCAGTGTTTGTTTGCACATTCTTAGAAAAATGGAAATCTGCATTTGCAAGGCGAAATCATACCTCTCCCTAAATATTCCATATGTTGACAACAATTTATTTTAATAGCAAAATGCTTTGCTGAATTTATATGCTCCCCTCTGATTTAAAGAATGTGTCGAAATTTTTAAAACTTAGTAATTTATACTCTTTTTATTTTACTTCTCTCTAGCCATACACGTGGTTCAAGAGGACAAATAACTATTCAATAAAAAACATTTAATTAATTTAAATAATGGAAGACTGTTTATTAGGTTGTGGTTATGAAGGAACCAATGGAAATAGTAACAATGCTCAGGTCCACATTCCCTCCTCACCTAGCACAAGGAAATAATAGTCATAGCACCCTTCACCTGGAATATAAATGGTTTGCATCAGATGGGCTCCTAATTGCTGTTTTTGGCCCTTGTCGTAGCTACACATTTATGCATCATTCCCCCTGCTGGAGAGAAATAGAAATGTTTCCATCTTGGACCATTCTCTAAGGAGAGGTAAAACCTAAAGCATCCCACAGCTGACCAATACTCCTATTTTTCTAAATTATTTATTCTAGCTCCAGCCCCTCAGATGCATGGCGCATATTTATAATTGCTTCTTATCCTAAAGCTGTTACTACTGCATGTGTGTCTATTAGGGGAAGGGACCATGAATCTCTGGAAGAAATCATACAGATATGGAAAGAGGATGATTTCTTTCAAAGACTCAAGGTGATGGAATCTAAGTTATTTGCTTATCTACTTCATATTACTGATCATAACAATTTAAGCGACTCAAACACTTTTTCCTGGTGGACCTGTGTTGTCAACTACAAGGTTATCTTCTAATTGATAGTGTAATCTATTCTAACCCCAAATTTCCATTATCTCAATCCTTAGCCTTTGTACATTTTGACCTCCTATTTCCAGGGTAGAAATGTGTCTTTGTTGCTTCAGAGGAAATGCCTCTAAAAAGATTAACTCAATGTTTCTTGTGTTTGTTTCTTAACCCAAACTCTGAGTTAATTAATCACAAATACATTTTATGAAATATGTTCCACACCATGATTGGATCATTCTTGGCCTTGAAAGTCCTATTACAAAGTTTAGATTTCATCTTATTGACAGTGAAGAATTATCAACAACGTCTAGAAAATCACAGATGTGTTATGATTAGCTATGTATTATTGTACGTAGATGCGGACATTTTATCAAAAAGATTGGAAAAGCCAAGAGCAGAGTAAGAAAGTAGATAAAGAGACTGTTACGTAATTTGGGAGAGAGATAATGATGGTTTAGGGAAGTGGCAGTGGGAATGGAACTCAAAGGGACCAATAGCAGACGCTGAACCATTTTGCCTTGGACAAGCCCTGGGTTCTAAGTCTGGTGCTGCCTTCAACTAACTGACCAACTTCCCAAAACTCTTAAATCACCTTATCCATAAAATGTGGAGATTGAGGCAGATAAGCCCTAGGATCCTCTTGAAAATGGCTCATGGGTGTAAGATCATGATGCTGCAGAACATGGAAATAATGGGCTACCTGGAGAGTTGAACTATGGAGGGTGAGCCTCTTCAAGGTTTTAATCAAGACTTGAGAATAATTGATTACACATAAACCAATCATGTGAACTCTATATTAATTTAAGATACACTGTGATTGAAGCGTGAGCTTGACAAATAGAATAATGAAGACCACAAATTCATAACTGAATCTATGAATCCAGGCTGGACATGGCCAGCCATAGATGGTACCCAGGGAAAGACAAACCCTGATGTGGAGATAAATGCAGTAGATTCTACTAGTGGAAAACATTTTATTGAGAAAAATCCCCTGAGCTAGATCTACGTTGAAGACACTTCCAATCATAACTTTTTAAAGTACTTTATAGAAGTAAGATTGGCATACAAAAACTTGTAGATATTTAATATATAAGACTTGGTATGTTTGGAGGTAAGTACACACCCAAGAATCTATCGTTACTATCAATGCCATAAACCTGTCTATCACCTCGAAAAGTTTCTTGCCGCCTCTTCGTTGTCTTTTTCCTTATGTGGTTAAGAGCACTCCAGATAAGCTCTACCCTCCTAGAAAATTTTTAAGCAGCTGGACAGCGGCCGGGGTGGGGTGGGGACAGCCAGAGGGCATAAGCGGGTTGGGGTGGGGACCAGAGCGGTGTGGAGGGACCCTGCTTGGGGGCGGTTGCAAAACAGGAGGGAACCACAAGCAGGAGGCGAAAGCCTACAGCACCGGCTATTCCCCAGTGGTCTCCCATCCAAGTACTAGCCAGGCCCCACCTGCTTAACTTCCGATTGGACGAGAACAGGCGCATTCACGGTGGTACCGCAGTAGACGTTAGCCACTAAAGAAGCCCCGTGGTGTCTCCTTGCCCCGGGTTATCGCGCGCCCCAGGCCTGTGTGACGCGCACCAGCCACCGGTGCCCCTTGCGCCTGCGCTCCGCCACCTGCCGCCTGCCTGCTACAGCCTCCCGCCCCCACCGCGGCCAGCCAGCCGCCAAACCCTGGGGTGCGCTGCACTGCTGCGCGCCCAGAGCTCAGGAGTCCTAGGGCACGAGGGCGCGGGGAGAGGGGTAGCTACTGGACAGGGAGCAAGTATAGGGGCTCTCCAGGCTCTCTGTCTGCTGGATCGGGTGATCGATCGTAGGTGATTGGGCTGCGCGGGGGCACGTGGCCCGAGGCGTCGTGCCAGAAGGTCTTTGGGAACCCGGCTCCTGCTCCTCAGAGTCCTCTTCTGCCAGAGGAGCCTCCCAACAGTTGCCCTGGCCCCGCCGCTCTGGCCCGGCCCCAACTTGCCCAAACCCACCTGGAGCCACCAGTGCGACCAGAGGGCCTCTCATGACATTGGATTTGGCATCAATTTCTGGAATATCACACCAAAAACATAGACAATAAAAGAAAAATAGTTAAACAAGACGATCAAAATGCAAAGCTTTTTTTTCCTGCACAAAACATTCTGCATTAAAGAACACTGTCCACATAGTGAAGAGACAACCCATGCAATGAGAGAAAATGTTTGCAGATCATGTATATAAGGGATTAATATCGAGATTATATGGACTCCTACAATTTAACAAGAAAAAATTTAACCACAGTAGTCAAAATTGTGGAAAGGGATTAAATCAAATTTCTCCCGGTAAGATATACAAATGGCCAATAAGTAGGTGAAAAGATACTTCACATTAGCAAGCGCTATGGAAATGCAAATCAAAATTGCAATGAGATACACTCAGACTCCTTAGGATGGCTATTATGAAAACGACATAAAATAACAGTGTTGATGAGGAGCTGGAGAAATCAGAACACTTCTGCGCTGCTGGTGGAAAGGTAAAATGTTGCAGCCACTGTGGAAAACAGTATAGCGGTTTCTCAAATGATTTAACACTGAATGCCATATGATCCAGCCTTTCTCCTTATGGGTATACACCAGAAGAAAATTAAAATCAGGGGCTTAAACAGATATTTTACACCAACATTGGTTTTACACCAATGTTCATAGCAGCATTATTCACAATAGCCAAAAGTTGGAAACAACCCTAGTGTTCATCAGTAGATAAACGGATAAACAAAATGTGGTACTTACAATGGAATATTGGTCAGCCTTAAAAAGGAATGAAATGAGAAATGATACAATATGGATGAAACATGTTGAACATTATGCTAAGTGAAATAAGCCAGTCAGAAATGGACAATTATTGTATGATTCATGTATATGAGCTACCTAGAGTAGTCATATTCATAAAGATAAAAAATACATTGGTGGCTGCAGATAGCAGGGAATGGAGAATTAATGTTTCATGGGTACAGAGTTTCAGTTTGGGAAGATGAGAAAGTTCTGGAGATGGACAGTGGTGACAGTAGCAAAACGTTATGATGTACTTAACGCTGCTGAACTGTACGCCTAAAAGTCACTAAAAGGGAAGTGAATTTTATGTTATATACATTTTACCACAATAAAAAGCACTTTTCTAAAATACAATTACTAAAACTGAATGAAGTAAAGAAGAAAAGATACATTTATTTTATGTATTTTTACCACAATAACAAAAAGAGCCTTATATCTAGCAAAACTACCTTTCAAAGATGAAGGTGATATAAAGACATTCCCAGATTACTACAACTGAGAGAATTCTTTGCCAGCAGGCCAACCTTAAAAGAAACACTAAAGAAAATGCTTCAGCATGAAGCAAGTTACATCAGAGAATAATTTGAACCCACTCAGAAAAACAAAGAGGACCAGTAAATGTAATTATATAGATAATTATGAAAGACAGTACACTTCAGGACAGTCATACATTTTTCTCTTTTCTTCTCTTAGCTGATTTAAAAGGCAATTGCATTGTCTGTATGTATAGACATGTAAAATTGTATTTGATAGACTTATGTACAAATGTAGCATATTTTACAATAACAGCACAAAGGATGCTGGCAGGAGAAAAACTGTATAGGAGGGAGGAAACGACGCCAGATGCAGTTCAAATCTACAAAGGAAGTGAAGAAAGCCAGGAAAAATGAATAAAGTTAACATAACAAATTCTATAAATATAGACATACTCTTCTTTCTTCTCTCAGTTTCTTTAAAAGACATAAAATAGTGGCCAGCTGATGAGATAGTGGTTAAATTCCCACGTTCTGCTTCAGTGGTCCGGGGTTCACTGGTTGGGATCCAGAGTGTAGACCTATGCACCACATGTCAAGCCATGCTGTGGCGGGCATCCCACGTACAAGTCAGAGGAAGATGGGCACTAATGTTAGTTCGGGGCTAATCTTTCTCAGCAGAAAAAGGAGGATTGGGGGAAGATGAGAGCTCAGGGCTAATCTTACTCAAAAAAATAAAAAACAAAGACAAAATTAAAGTAATGATTATAAAAATATATTTTTAGGTTTGTAATACATGTATTACAAAAGCATAATATGTATAACAGTAACCGGACAAAAGAGGGGAGGAGAATAGGCCTATGTGGGAGTAACTTTTCTATATCTCACTGGAATTAAATTTGCATAAATCTGAGGTACATTGTGATAGGTAAAACATATATTGTAAACCCGATAGCATACACTAAGAAAACTCAAAATATAGCAAAAAATGATTAAAAGAGTTAACATATCACATTAGAAAATATTCACTTAATGGAAAAGAAAGTAGTAGAGGAGAAACAGAAAAAAAGAAAGACATGAGACTTATACAAAATAAGAAGTAAAATGGCAGTCATAAATCCAATCCAGTGATGGCATTGGGGAATTCAAAAATATGTGGAACTTAAACAATACATTCCTAAAAAACCAATAGGTCAAAGAAGAAATCACAAGGGAAATCAGAAAATACTTTGCGGTGAATGAAAATGATGCAACATAGTAAAAATTATGGGATGCAGCTAAAGCACTACTTAGAGAGAATTTTATAGCTGCAAACACCTATATTAAGAATGAAGAAAGATCTCAAATAAATAAACTAAACTTCACCTTAAGACACTATCAAAAGAAGAGAAAACTAACTTAAAACAACAGAAGAAAGGAAATAAGAGCAAAGTGGCAAGAATGAAATAGAGGATGGAAATTCACAGAGAAAATCAATTAAACCAAAAGTTGGTCTTGGAAATGATCAACACAACTAAGAAACCTTCCACTAAAATAATGAGAGCGAGACTGATTGAGGGGTTGGAGGAGAGACGAGACACAGGTGTCTAAAATCAGGAAGGAAAGAGGGACATCAGCACTGACCTTACAAAAATAAGAATGATTATAAGGAAATTCCATGAACAACTGCGCACCAAAGAATTACATAACTAAGAGAAATGGACAAATTCCTGGAAAAACACAAGCCACCAAAACTGACTCAAGAAGAAATAGACAATTTGAATAGACCTATAACAAATGAAAAGATCAAATCAATAATCAAAAAACCACCCAAGAAGAAAAGCCCAACCCAGAAGCCTTCCCCACTGACTACTACCACACATTCAAGGAAGCATTAACACCAATTCTTTACAAACTTTCCCAAAAATTAGAAGTGAGGGAACATTTCACAACCCGTTTTATGAGGCTAGTTTTACCCTGAAACCAAACCAGAAAAGGACATGATAAGAAAACTAAAGATATTAATCTTAGGAATACAGTTACAAATATTCTCAGAAAAAATACTAGCACTGAACAGAGCAAATTTAAAAACAATAGTGGTATACACCATGACCAAGTAGGCTTTGGAAGGACAGCTTCACTGAAAATCAGTTAAAGTAACACTCTGTATTAATAGAATATAGGAGAAAAAATGAAAAGTCAATTGATGTCAGAAAAACAGCAGTTAAAAAACTCCAAACATATTTTCATGATAAAAACACTAGAAAACAACAAGAATAAAAGGAACTTTCTCAATTTGGTAAAGGGCATCAATGAGAATACCACAGCTAACATTAAACTTAATTATGAAAGGCTATATGCTTACCCCTTAAATCAGAAACAAGAAAGGATGCCTGCTTTCACCACTTCCATTCAACCTTGTACTGGAGGTTCTGGCCCAGGCAATTAGGCAAGAAAAAGAAATCAAAGGCATCTAGACAGATGAATAAGAGGTAAAACTATCTCTATTCTCACATGACATGATCTTGCATAAAAGGAATACACACACACCTACACACAACCACACACTCACATGCAAAGTAATTAGAATTGGTCAATGAGTTTGGCAACTTTGTAGGTTATAAAATTAAAATACATAAATCAAATGTTCTTCTATACACTAGCAATGAGCAAACTGAAAATGAAATTGAAAAACAATTCCATTTACAGTAGTATCAAAAAGAATAAAATACCTAGAAATAAATATAACCAGGGAGGTGAAAGACATGAACGGTGAAAACAGTGAGACAATGATGAAAGAAATTAAAGACACAGAAAAATAGAAAGATATTCCATGGGCCTGGATTGAAAGAATTCATACTGTGAAAATGTCCATACAGCCCAAAGTGATCTACAGAGCCAATGCAGTCCCTATCAACGTTCCAACAGTATTTTTCACAGACATAGAAAAGCAATCCTTAAATTTGTACGGAACCATGAATAGCCTAAACGATCTTGAGAAAGAAGAACAAAGGTGGAGGCATCACACCTCCTGATGTCAAACTATATGACAAAGCTGTAGTAATCAAAACAGTAGGTACTGGCATAAAAATAGACACATAGACCAATGGAACAGAATAGAGAGCCCAAAAATAAACCCACATATATACAGTCAAATACTCTATGACAAGGGTGCCAAGCATACACAATGGGGAAAGAAAAGTCTCTTCAGTAAATGATGTTGGGCTAACTGATGTCCACAGCAAAAGAATGAAAGTGGACCTTTATCCTACACCACTTACAAAATCAACTCAAAATGAATTAAAGACTTAAACACAACACCTGAAACCATAAAACTCCTAGAAGAAAACAGAGGGTAAAAGCTCCTTGATATTGGTCTTCGTGATGATTTTTGGATATGACAGCAAAAGCACAAGCAACAAAAGCAAAAAGAAACAAGGAGGACTCATCAAACTAAAAAGCTTCTGCACAGCAAAGGAAACAATCAACAAAATGAAAAGGCAACCTACCGAATGGAAGAAAATATTTGCCAGCCATATATCTGATAAGGGTTTAATGACCAAGATATGTAAGGAACTCATATAACTCAATAGCAAAAAAAGCAAACAACCCGATTAAAAAAAGGGCAAAGAATCTGAAGAGTGATTTTCCAAGGAAGACATACAAATGGCCAAACAAGGACATGAAAAGGTGCTCAACATCGCTAATCATCAGGGATGAATCTCAAAACCACAATGAGATACCTCATGATTCTTAGGATGGCTATTATGCATCAGATAAGAGATAAGTGTTGGCCATAGGGTGGAGAAAAGGGATCCCTTGGCTACAGCTGATGGGAATGTAAATTGGTGCAGCCATTATGGAACACACTATGGAGTTTCCTCAAACATTAAAAATCGAACTACCATATGATCCAGCAATCCCACTTCTGGGTATGTGTCCAATGGAATTGAAATCACTATCTTAGAAAGATATCTGCACCCTCATGTTCACTGCAGCATTATTTACAAGAGCCCAGATATGGAAACAATCTAAGGGTCTATCAAGTGATGGATGGGTAAAGAAAACATGGTATATATATACACAGTGGAATATTATTCAAGGAATATTATAAAAGGAATCCTGCTATTTGTGACAACACGGATGGACCTTGAGGGCATTATGCTAAGTGAAATAAGTCAGATAGAGAAAGACAAAGACTGCGTGATCTCACTTATATGTGGAATCAAAAAGAAAAAACAAAAGCAAAAACAGAATGTATGGGTATAACAAACAGATTGGTAGTCATGAGGTGCTGCATGTGGTGGGGGAGTTGGAGAAATGTGTGAAGGCAGTCAAAAGGTACAAACTGACAATTATAAACTAGTAAGTCCAGGAGATGTAAAGTATAGCACTGGTGGTTGCGAGGGGCTGAGGGGTGGCGTAAATGGGTAGATGTTGGTCAAAGGGTACCAACTCTCCATTATAAGATGAGTAAGTTCTGAGGATCTAAGGGACAGCATTGCGACTATGGTTAATAATACTGCATTGCATACTTGAAAGTTACTATAAGAGTAGTTTTAATGTTCTTGCCATGACGACAAAATAGTAATGATGTGAGGTGAAGGATGTGTTAACTACTCTTATTGTGGAATATTTTTTGTCACATATATGTGTATCGAATCATTCCTTTTTACACCGAAACTTACACAATGTTATATGTCATTTATATCTCAACAAAGCTGGGAGAAAAAGACAATATTCGACTTCATAAAATGTTTTGGAAATTATTTTATTAACCCTTTTCATACTTTTGGAGGAGTGGAAAATTTGTATCTTTTCTCTCTTAAATGAAGCACTGAGATGTACCACAAGAAAGCATCACAGCCACTATGGACCCGATGTCACTGAAGTGATAGAGGGATAGAAATCAAGAGTACAGAGAACATCATTTGGTAGAAAGCTGCAAAGTTGCACACAAGAAGAATGTGGCTAGTGTGTTAATGGGAGAGCAGTGGATGGATGATCCAAAAGCCAAGATTCTGAAGTTCTTAGAGCTGCCTTGAACCTAGAACCTTTTCCACATTCACTGGCCATGAGCACTAGGCCTACTATGGCTCTCCTTTGAGGGTTTCTATGAATGAGATGCCACACATGAAATAAAACCCCCTCATTGACTGAAGTTCATTGGATTTCCATTCTTTTCAAAACAAAGAGTCAAACTAAATATGTGTGAGGAGAAAGCAGAACTGAGCCCACCCAGCTCCTCTAGTTTTGTCTGGATGTGTCTTCCCCCATCAGCAGACTTGATGCACAAAGGTGAGGCACACTGCCAGAAGAAACCAGACTTCTGAGGACATGGCACTTGCTTACCCTGGCAGTGTGCCTCCTGATCAGCCTGAGCACGGGCTCCCTCACTGTGCCTGCACTGTCCCCTTTCCTCAAAAGAATGTGCTCGACCTGGCAGTGTGCCTCCTGATCAGCCTGAGCACGGGCTCCCCCACGGTGCCTGCACTGGTGCCTTTCCTTCCCTGCCTTGTGGATGACTTGACCTCCACATAAGGAAGAAGAGACAGATAGCTACCTCTACCAAAATTGAGCATTCCAGTCCCTTTAGGAAGTTGAAGAATTTCAGTTTGTCTCCTCTGTTTCCTGAGAATTCTTCTCAGGAGTTTTGCCTCCAAGCAGTGACAAGATCTGGCGAAGAAGACTGAATCTGATGGTGTTATAATTCTAGGAAACATCTCCCTAACGCCTACACAAACAGGTCTGATCACCCTGAGATTCCCACATTTGTATGTGTGGAAAGAGATCAATCTGGTTTACCGAGTCTTAGGAATCTCAGAAACTGACTTCATGTCACACCTCAATATAATGCTAATTGGTGAGGTGATGTCTCAAGCCCAGCCAAAAGGATCACGTTTCCTAAAGGGGATTATATAAATTAGTTTTCTCTCTCCACTGCACATCTTTCATCTTCTCATCTAAGAAGGATCCCTTCCCATAACAGTAAAACACTATATCACATAATAAGCTGTGAGGGTGTCATCAGGAGAGGCATGAACTTATGTGAACTTCACCCCCATTTCAAAGGAGTTTGTTGTTGCAAATTTTATTGGGGGGTCTTCAATACTTTGTGTCAAATCTTGACCTTGCAAAACGTCACATTCACCATTTCATGCTGGAAAGGTCTTGAGATGAAGGTGCTTAGGAATTTTGGTACTAAGGACACCACTTAAAACCACACGTGTTCTCCCCAAAACCTTGAGCCTCCACACATCAAAGGTGAGACAAACCCAAGAAATCCCACCAGGAAAGTAATAAAAGTGAAGATGCAGAATCTTACAACATAGCTTCTTTTGAGATTTACAGATGGCTTTTTCCACCTCTTCCTATCCCATCCACAGTATTCCTCTTAATCATTCTATAGTGGGAGGTTCATTAAAAAAGAAAATATTTCTTTTTCCCTTGCTTGAATAAAAAAGAAAATAAGAAATTCAGGTCTCATAATTATCTGATACCTTCAGCTTTCCCTCCTGGTTCCAGGTTGGAAGATACTTACACTAATATGCTTTCCCTCACATGGTGGATGGTATTGGGTATGATATTAACGAGCCCTCTGGATCAGAACTCATGTGTTCTGGGCCCCCTTTGGGATTGTTGGCTTCTTTTTATGGAAATTTCATGAAGAAACAGTTTAGTTCTCAAAGTATTATCAGTATTATAGCAACTCCACCGTCAGACTGGTGTTCGGGCTGCTGACACTGCTTCTCCCCATCCCAATCCCCATTTCCTGTTCAACTTAGCATCCCCTAGTCTCTCTCCCACAATATCATGGGTGACAGGATTGCCCTTTCCTTAGGCCCTACTTAGCCTTCTTACTTAGGGAAATAATACAAGACATCCAAACCTTTCTATGAACAGATCATATTAACCAGGTACATTTTAAACCAAAATATGCTTATTATCCAAATTCTGAATATTGGTGTAGTCTAATTTTTCAAGAGTGGCACAGGGACAGAGTGGTAAACGTAAAATTCTGCCACAGAGGAAAAGCCACAAGCTGATGTTTGCTTTTTCTCTCCATGGCTAGATAATCACAAACACAACTTTAAGAGCTATCTCTTTCATTAACAAGCTAATAAATCCTCAAAGCACAAGGAATACTGAAAAATTTCACAAATAAATGAAATCTCAAGGTCTCATTGAACAGCACAAAGAAATACTGGGTATTGGAGAGCTGTGAAGGCACCATGCAGAAAAAGTAACTATAGACAAAGGAAGCTTTGAAATATTTCTTGGTACCTGGTCAGCACCCCTTAGGCTGGATGCATGGTATAGTTAGTTCACCCCATCTGAGTTTCCCCTTTATAAGCCTTTCCCCAAAATATATGTCAGCCCACTCTGCTCCCAGTGTTGGCGTTGGGACTTGCTCAGGTGGCACAGGTATTTCTGCACCATGAAGCTGGCACTGAATAAATTTAAAACAATCCTATGCAAATGAGCCTTTATCTGGGCAGTAGTCTTTATGGTCTCACTTTGCTCCAGTTTCTGTAACTCATCTCCCATGTTTTCCCTAACTTCCAACTGAGAATATGAGCATGTGGTCCAGGTTTGGCCTGGATTGAAAGCAGAGTGTGTCGATGGACTGATGTTACAGAAATGATTTTGTTTGTAGGACGGTGGGAGCCACATGAATACTCAGGAAATTTTGTGATATTTGCCTGACTTTGTGCGATCATCACTGGTGAGGACATATTGAGGCAGAACAGATCTCCATTCAGCTGCCACATATCCAAGGTTGCCTGAAAATATATTTTGGGAATTTTGTCTCCTTCCTTGGCTTTCAACGAGAAGCCAGAGGCCATAGAAACAGGGATCACTCCTGCCGCTCAGCCCAGCTGAGGTACCCAGGAGGACAAGCAGTCTTCCAAGCCAGTGGTTGCTAGGGTAACAGCTTCTCCACCCTGGTGCCCACTTCTCTTCCTTCCTCTTCTGCATCTAGAAGGATTTTGGGTAGCTGCTCCCCACATTCTTTTAAAAACAGAGGGGCGGGCCAGGTTAGAGATGTCACAGAAACCACCTAATTATTACCTATCCTTCCCTGAAGAGGGGGAAATGCATGCTTCTCTTTTTCAAGGAGATTGGGAAGGGAAACAAAGATATTCTTCAGACAAAAATATTCAATGAAAAGAATCATAATGTTGGTGGAGGCATGAAGAATGTTTGAGAGAGGAAGATGGATTTCCTCATCTCATTCCTCAAAAACCAGTGTCTTTCCCAAAAGCTGACAACAGCCATGGTGTAATCCAGCTCTTTCTCACAATAAAATCTGTTCTCTTAACCTCTATGCTCTGGCCTCAGTGCACACATCACATGTAGAAACTTTTGGTCTGGCTTTTCCCTCGAATCAGTAGCAACATTCAAATTGGGATTTTAGAAACACTTGGGAAATTAAGTCGCATAATTTCTTTGAAAAATCTTAGCAGAGGACAGCCTGGACATGTGGGAGCCAATTTCCACCACAGACAATTAAAGGACAAATATAAGGGTTGTGTCAGTAACTCTTGTTCTCAACAGTGACCAATTAACTGCCCCCCAGGGCACCAGCACTGCCTTTACTTTGTGCCTGTCTCCTCAGCTCTTAATGAGGTTTGGGAGCCTGCCCTCTCTGCTCACTGGCTGGGTACATCCTGCTTGGTACCAAACACAGTCTTGTGGGAAGACTACCACAGAAGCCTGAGACCTGCATGTCGGGAGCTACTCGACAGTGATTCAGTGGAACAAGCATGCTTCTCCACATGGGAAGGTGAGGATATGATGGAGGAGCATAGTGCAATAAAGCGTATCTTGGAGCAGATGCGCCCATGACAGTGGAGAACTCCAGCAGAAGGAGCTTTTTCTCAGCAGATCGAGGGCTGCACTCAGGAGAAGCTGCCTGCTCCTGTGAGCAGGTAGAGTAGGTGGGCAGCAACGTTGCATGTGAGGTGGGTATTTACCCACTGTGGGATGCAGAGCCAGACATTTCATCAAAACCCTGAGTAGTCCTGGAGTCAAGCTGTAGCCCAGAATTGGGGGCAGTGAAATGTGGTTGTTTTATTCTATCTATCTGCTGCTTTTGGGGATTCAGTGTCCAAACTGCCATGTAGCCTTGTTGCGGTATGAAACTTTCTGGGCTTTAAAACATGGCTTTGCACCCAGGGACACTGGGAACATGGGGTGCATATTCACCCCACTCTGGGAAAATAGAGTGTGACAAATATTTCCTTTTCCTCTCCTTTCCCCTGTGCACAAAGTAAGCTCTATTTCCTGGAAGATGCTAGCTGTAAGAGGAGGAAGTCCTGCTCCCCATGAGGGGACTCGTGCGTGTGCCTGGCATCAGGGACTGGGGTAGCTTGGTGGGCCCACTGCTGTCTACTGGAACAGAAGCAGAGGCTCCTTCAGGCTGCCCTATGGGCAGTGCCACGCAGGGGTGAGCAGTTTGGTTGCATGAGCAGCACTTCAGAGAACTTGGCCCATGGCAGGTTAGTAAGAGAGATACATCCCACCCTGCAGACCTGCAGCTTGGTGTTGAGATGCTCGAGCCAAATACATTGGAGAAGTGATTTATTGAGGGGACCAAAAACAGGAGAATGTTCACTGAGCTTTGACGTAAGAGTGATTTCACGGGTGCCATGTTCGCAGAATATCCTTCCTAAGTGAGCTAATCTGTGAACTCCTGTCATTCCCCATCTCTCATGCATGGCAGCCTGGAGCCTCAGGAAAGTGAAGTAAATCCTGGATTTACAGCTTATTATTGAGCTCTCCAAGGTCTCTGGTCTCCAGCCTCTTCTACAAAATGGTTGTGCTAAAGCCGATCAGCTCTAAGGCCTGTGTCATTCGTAGGTCAGTAATTCATCAATGATATTAACTGAAGGACAGAAAAAAATAAGATAAACAAACTAAACTTTCACTTAAGGTTGAGAGATCATCAACAATAAATTTGTTCCCATTTTTAAATACTTTGCCACAGCATTTGGAAACAGCATGGGCTTTGGGTTTGGGCAGATCTAGCTAAAGTCCCAGCCTTGTGACCCTACCTTCCTATGCCTCAACTTCTGCTTCAGTAAAGGGAGGTATAGAGGCAATCTAGCACTCATGATTATTGTGGGGAGGAGTAGGAATACCGATTTTCAGTGACCAGCATGGTACGAAATGTTAGTACTGTCTTCAACAGATGATGATAATGTTGGTGATGATTTGCACCATAGAATTTCTTCCATGTTTTTAAAAGAATATTAAAAGAGAATGTTACTGATATTACTGTTATGTTTATTTACAAATGAATAATATTGTAAAGCAAAATAGAAAGTTTTATCATTATAAAAACTTTAATAACACTCTTTGCTGCTCAAGCTATATTTAAGACTATATTAATGATCATAATATTCCAATTAGACTTTGAGGAACACATAGGAAACATTGGTATCATGTGCCAAGTGAGTTACATGCTTTATCTTACTCATTTCTCACAAGAACATGAACAGGTAGACCCTGTCATCTTCATTTTACAGAGAGTGAAAGTGAAGTTTACAAAGGTTAACTAACTTTTCAGGAGTTAGAACTCAGGATTGAACTCAGGTCCTTCTAATTCAAGAATCAACTTACTGGACCACTTTCCTATCTGCTTAGCCCCCTTGTCAGGTAGAAAGTAACTTGATCTTGTGCTTGCCTAAACTTCTGTGCTGGCTGTCATCTCTTTATTGTAGGTTAAGACCAGCAGGTGATGCTGCTGTGGAAAGAGATGCCTTTGGAAACGGAGAATGGGACAAGTGTCCAAGAATTCACCTTGGAGGGGTTTCCTGTTGTCCAGCACGTGGGAAAGGTCCTCTTCATGGTGCACCTGCTGGTGTACCTGGCATCTCTCACAGGCAATGTTGTCATAGTCACCATCACCTGTGCGGACTCCCTGCTCCAGACACCTATGTACTTTTTCCTCAGCATCTTCTCATTCACTGAGTGTTGTGTCACAAGTTCTGTTATTCCTAAGTTGCTGGTCATCTTTCTTTTAGGCCGGCAAACAATTTCCTTTCCTGCTTGTTTCATACAAGCGTTTGTCTTCATATTTCTGGGAGCAGCAGGTTTCCTCCTCATGGCAGTGATGTCTGTGGATCGGTACGTGGCCATTTGCAAGCCTCTGCATTACCCGACCATCATGAACCTGAGGACTAGCCTCCTCCTGGTCGCTGCCTGCATTGCTTTGGGCTTGACTCTCATCACTGTTCTGGTGGTGAAGGTTTCCCAGCTATCCTTCTGTGGTCCCCATGTCATCCCTCACTTCTTCTGTGACCTCGGCCCCCTAATCCATCTTTCCTGTTCTGACACTAGATCTGTTGAAATGTTGGTTTTTGTCCTCACTTCCTGTATCCTTTTGGCATCCCTCATCATAACCATCATTGCGTACAGCAACATAGTAGTCACAATCGTCTGTCTCCCATCAGCCAAGGAGCGACGGAAAGCTTTCTCCACCTGCTCCTCTCACCTCATTGTCCTCTCTCTGATGTATGGCAGCTGTGTCTTCATATATGTGAAACCAAAGCAAACAAACAGGTTGGAATCCAACAGGGGAGCTGCCCTTGTGAACACAGTGGTGACCCCGCTGCTGAACCCTGTCATCTACACTCTGCGGAACAAGCAGGTCCACCAGGCTCTGAGGGAGACTATGTGCAGAATCAAAATATCAAGATAAAAGAAAGTCACATGACCTTGGAGTGGAAGGCTTCAGAGAACCATATATCTTTATTCCAGCAGTGGAGAGTCTCTGGCAGACCTCATTTGACCTCTGTTGGCACATCCTAAGCAAAATGGAAATCTCTATTTTTTTCAAGGCCACATTATGCCTTGCTATGGATAACTATCCTCTCCCTGAACATTCCGCATATTTATCATAATTGACTTTAATTGCAAAATCTTTTAATGAATTTATATTCTTCCCTCTGATTTAAACAATGTGTTGAAATTTTTAAAATTTAGTAATTTCTTCTCTTTTTATTTCACTTCTCTCTAGTCATACACATGGTTCAAGAGAACTAATAAGTATTGACCAAAAGGCATTTAAACAATTTAAATGATGAAAGATTTTATATTAGCTTGTGCTAATGAAGGAACCGATGGAAATAGTAGCAATGCTCAGGTCCACATTCTCTCCACACCTAGCCCAAGGAAATAATAGTCATAGCACTCTTCACCTGGGATATATATGGTTTGCATCAGATGGGCTCTTAATTGCTGTTCTTGGCCCGTGGCTTAGCTACACATTTATGCATCACTCCTCTGCTGGAGAGAAATAGAACTGTTTCGATCTTGAACCATTCTCTATGGAGCGGTAATACCTACAGCAACCCAGAGCTGACCAATACTCCTATTTTTCTAAATTATTTATTCTAGCTCCAGCCCCTCGGATGCATGGTGCATTTTTATAGTTCGCCTTTATTCTAAAGCTGTTACTACTGAATGTGTGTGTCTATCACGGGAAGGGACTGTGAATCTTTGGAAGAAGTCATATAGATATGGAATAAGTATGATTTCTTCCAAAGATTCAGGGTGATGGAATCTAAGTTATTTGCTTGTCTACTTCATATTACTAATGAAAATAAATTAAGCAAATCAAACATATTTTCGTGGTGGACTTGTGTTATCAACTACAAGATTATCTTCTGATTGATAATCTAATCTACTTAAAACCTGAAATTTCAATTATCTCAATCCTTAGCTCTTGTACACTTTGATATTCTATTTCCAGGGTAGAAATCTGTCTTTTTTTTTTCTAAAAAGATTAACACAGTTTTTCTTGTGTTTGTTTTTTAACCCAAACTCTGAGGTTAATTAACCACAAATACACCTTGTGAAACGGGTGCCACACCATGATTGGATCATACTTGACCTTGAAGGTCTTATTCCACAGTTCAGATTTCATCTTACTGGCAATGAAGAAGTATCAATGTGCTTTAAAAAGTCACAGACATGTTATGATTAGCTACATATTATTGAACGTAGCTGTGGACTTTGTATGAAAACTATTGGGAAAGCCAATATCAAGTAGGAAAGTGGATAAAGACACTGTTATATAAATTGAGAGAGAGACTTAATGATGGTTTAGGGAAGTGGCAGTGGGAATGGAACTCAAAGTGGCCAATAGTAGACTCTGAACCATTTTGCATCGGACAAGCCCAAGTTCTAAATCTGGTGCTGCCTGCAACTAACTGACCAACTTGCCAAAACACTTAAGTCACTTTACCCATAAAATGTGGAGATTGAGCCAGATAAACCCTAGGGTCCTCTTGAAAGTGATTCATGGGGATAGCATCCTGTAACATCCTGATGCTGCAGAAATGTGGAAATAATGGGCTTTCCTGAGAGATGAACTGCTGAAAAGTGTACTGAAGTGATTAAGGTTCAGCAACTGTAGGAACAAATCAAGGCATGATGGTCAAACTACTGAAAAAAGTGTGAGCCTCTTCAAGGTTTTAATCAAGATTTGATAATAATTGATCACACAAGAATTAATCAAATGCACTCTATATGACTTTAAGATAGACTATGACTGGAGGATGAGCTTGACAAATAGAATAATGAAGACCACAAATTTAAAACTGGTCATTGCCAGCCATAGATGGTACCCAGTGAAAGACAAACCCAGATGTGGAGATAAATGCACTAGATTCTGGTGCTGTAAAACATTTTATTGAGGCTAATCCCCTGAGATGTTTCTATGTTGAAGATACTTCCAATCATTATTTTATTAAACCACTTTATTGAAATATGATTGATATACAAAAAGTTGTAGATATTTAATGTAAACAACTTGATATGTTTGGAGCTAAGTATACACCCATGAAACTATCATCACCATCGATGCCATAAACCTATCTATCACCTCAAAAGTTTCTTCCTGCCTCCTTTGTGTTGTTTTTTTTTCTTATATGGTAAGAGCACAGAATATAAGGTCTACCCTCTTAGCAAATTTTTAAGTAGACAATAGAGTATTGTTAACCATATGCCCTAAGTTGTACAGATCTCCAGAACTTACGTTGTATGACTGAAATGTTACCCTTGATCAACACTTCCCTTTTACCCCTCCCCAGCCCCTGACAACTACCGTTCTACTCTCTGCTTCTATGTGTTTGATTAGATTCCACACATAAGTGAGCTCACGTAATGTTTGTCTTTCTCCATCTGGCTTATTTTATTAAGAATGATGTCCTCCATGTACATCCTCGTTGTCACAAATAGAAGGATTCCTTTTTTAAGGCTGAATAATATTCCTTTATATTTATTTACATTTTCCTTATGCATTCTTCTATAGATGGAATTTAGATTATTTCCATAGCCTAGATATTGTGAATAATGCTGCAAGAAACATGGCAGTGAAGATATCTCTTTGAGATCCATAGTTCAATTCCTTTGGATATATACTCAGAAATGGGATTGCTGCATCAAATGGTAAGCCTATTGTGAATTTTTTGAGGAAATTCTATGTTGTTTTCCATAGTGGCCACACCAATTTACACTCTCATCAACAGCATACAGGGTTCTCTTTTCTCCACATTCTTGTCCACACTTCTTATCCTTTGTGGGTTTTTTTGGATTACCCATCCAAAGAAGTGTGAGATGATATCTCATTGTGGTTTTGATTTGCACTTCCCTTAGTGATGTTTGCATTTCCTTTAGTGATGTTGAGCATCTTTTCATGTACCTATTGGCCATGTATACGTCTTCTTTGGGAAAATGTCTATTCAGTTCCTCTGCCAATTTTTTAATTGGATTGTGTTTTTTTTGTTATTGAGTTATATGAGTTCTTTATAGATTTTGGAGACTTTATAGAAAAGGTGATTTGGGAAAACACAGGAATTTTCCATTTGGACAATGAAAATGGGGGGAATTTCATGTTGGTCAACAGCATTTGTGAAGCATGGCATTATAACACCCTGCAGCATCCTTTCATGCTTACAGGTGAAGGTGGGATGGAAAAGAATTAGAAAAAGTGGAACTGAAGACGTAACCAGAGTCTAAGTTATAAGTGATGTCATATACCATGTGCAGGAGGAGAGTTTTTTGGTACTTGAAGGGAAGTAGATAGACTTTCAGGGGCCAAAATAGGAAGATATGTGGATGCTATTTTAAATTTATCCTGAGGGCAACAGGGGACACTTATTAGTGTTAAAACACTGAAACAGCATGGCCAGGTTTACACAAGATCACTGTGGCTGCAGTGGGGATGTGGGAGGCATTCTGAGTAACTGGAGTCTATAGTTTTAATAAATGTTTTCCCACAAGTCCATGGTGTTCTCCAGCCTTCAATCCTTTGATACTATTTTCCTTGCTGCCCACACACCAAACATTTCTAGGGGAATAATAACGGCTCTATTTTCCTTCCACCTTCCAGCTATCACACAATGCTCTTCATTAGTGGGTTGAATCTGGAACACTGCTGGTAAGGGATTCTCTAAGATGTAGTTCCAAGGATTCCAGCTGGAGTGATCTAGAGGATAGAAGGGAGTGGAAACAAATGCTGCTGCCTCTCTCTCCCTGGAAAAAGAAAGTGAAAAGCAATCAAGGTCCAGCATGGTGGGCTTAAAGATAATATTGCATCCTAAAAACATCATTGAACTATGATAAAAAATAAACAATCCAAAAAAGGAATGATTTTATAAATTAAAATATAATCGCTGAAAGAAATAGTTCATTAGAATTGTTGGCAGATAAGCAAATGGAGAGGATTCAGAAAGTGAAATACAAAAAGAGATAGAAAATATGTGGGAATAGACAGAGGACATAAATCATAGGTCCAGAATGTCCAAATTCTGCCTATTAGGGACTAAGGAAGAAAGAACATAGAAAAAAGAAGGGAAGAAATCATTAAGTGCACAAACACAATACAATTTCTAAATTGTCTATAGGGACAGCTCAATAAATAAAAAAGACTTGCATCGAGGCATGGCATTATACAATTTACAGACACCAAATATAAAGAGATCTTAAATTTTTTCAGATAAAAAATAAGTAAAATCACTACAAAAGACTACAGAAATCTATGTATCAACTTCTTTAGCAGCTTTTGATATTGGAAGGAAACGCAATGAGGCATTTAAACTTGGGTGAATGATTTTCAATGTAGAATTCTGTAGCCATTCAGCTTTTAACAAATGTGAAAATCAATTATAAACATTTATGAGGGCTAGGAATTATAAAGTTTCATTCACATACACCATCTCTTCGTTAAATTCTTAACATTGGTTCCCACGAAATAATCAAAACGATCCTCCATCCTAAACAAAGTGTGCCTTTGTTTCCTCATCTGTGAAATAAAATGAGGACTGAATAATTAATACAAGTAATGCAATTTAAACAATGGGATTTAGCAGAGCAATGTGCTTGTTTGCAATGATGATGATGATGATGATGGTGATGATGATGATGGGCTCAGACATCCCTAGATTCAAAGCAGGAAAAGAATTCCAAGAATCTTAGTGAGCAAATCAAGGTTAGATTTTTTTAAAAGCAAATAAAGCATAAAACCAAAGGTAAGATGAAAGGAGAGGTGCAATTAGAACTCCCAGGAGGGTAAATCCCAGAAGAATAAAATGTTTAATTTTCTATAGGGGCAATTTCAAATCCCTCTTTGACTGAAGTTGTATAGGAAGGGATTTTAGTTGGAAAGTAAAGTATTGTTTATAAAACTTACTAATTTCTAGTCTTTGTATGTTTTGAATAGAGAATGTGAACTGTACAATATCTGATTTTAAAATTATTTTTAAATTATTGTCTTCTTCATTCTTTAATATGGACAGTGGGCACGTGCAAGGAAACAGTTTTTTGCTCTTTGTAGTGTAAAGAATTCCTGTCATAGAAAGTCTCTGTGGTTGCATCTCATTAGTCTCTGCATAAATTTGAGTTTTCCTCCATATTTTCCTGAACGTCTTCTTCCATGTTGCTTGTTGAATGTCATTACAGCAGTCTCTGATGGATAGACACCGATGTAGAAGAATACGAAGGACAGCAGAGGACACAGTCTGACACATGCAGGGTTTGTGGTGCCCTGGTATGTGGACATGTACCTATTAAACCAACTTCAGCCTTTATAGGCACGCCCTGCAGAACTTCTTGCTGGTAGAAAAACCCTTGGTGTTAGTAATTAAACTTCACAGAACATATCCATTAAAAAACTTGCCAACTGATATTTATGTGGGAAATATTAATATTTGTAACTGCAAAACTCAATACAACATTAAAACAAAAGTATATGTAAGGAGAGGCTCCAATTCAAATATGAATATGAATGTTTGAAAAGCCACAGGATGACAAGAGAGTGGTATGGTTTTTAGAATTTTCTTTCTTAAAGGCCATGTTAATGCAGAGAAAGAAACAGTTTGTCAAGAATCACGTTAGTGTTTTGGAATCATGGAGCAAAGTTTTAAGTATTTTATACCCTAACATTATTATTTATACAGAACCATTTTTACTGTGCTTATAGAAGACTGGTTGGGGATTGTGATAATTGAATATAGATTATAGTTTTCTCATTATTTTAAAGGTCTGGCTTTAACAGGCGTTAAATGAGCAGCAGAGAATTTAGTCAGTAATCTTGTTTTACCCAGACTTTATGCAGATATTCCCCAAGAAGTTAACTGAAAGGAGAATGTGTCCTGGCCAAGGTAGTGGTCTGTTCCCTGCCCTAATGCCATCAAAAAATATCTTCATCACATGGCAACTTAGCCATGGCCTGTAACAAGTTACAGCTGTAGAATATTTAGCTGAATAATTGCCTAAACATGACAAGGTGTTATGCAAGCATTTAATACCATAGTAATAATGAGAAATGCTTAAGATATCCTATTAAGAAAAGACAAAAGCTGAAGAGAAAATTTTATAAAGTTAACCTGGGCCCAAATCTCGCCCTGCCCTCTCCTCTCTGACTGGTTGTCATATTACAGTGAATAAAAGAAGATCCTGGAAGACCCTCACCAACGCTCTCTAACTAGAGAGGAATGTGTCTCATAGCAAACACTGCTTCCCATATTATTTAACACCTTACGAAACTAAAATTACAGAATAATAAATGGGTAGAAATGCTTCAAAAGTCAAAGGTCCTATATTAGAGTGCAGTATTTTAAGACAGTAAATCCTTGATGGATCCAGTATATACCCACTGCAGATCTCAGGAATACATACACAACTCATGTTTAACGTCAGTCATCAATTTCTGAGAATCATATATGGTTAGTGAAAATGAAAACAGGGATCCTGTTATAGTTGTCCCATTATGGTAAATAGAAAAGGTACCAACAGGAGATACCAACAGGATGTCTGGGTAATATTCACTCTAATACTAATTCTCAACATTATGAAAACCTAAGCCAAACATTCATTGAAGGAATAATTAAATACAGATGTTGCATAGAAAGTAGAGTTCTGAGTGACCACATACAACTCCGGTAAATAGTTATTCTATGCCTTACTATCCATTTATGTTTTAAGGGGGAAATCAATTACATGTTAAAATTAATAAAGGAAACCTCAACTAAATTTGGAAACCAGAAGGCCTGTAGAGGGAGCTCTCATGCCCTGCTACTCCATCATTGTCATCATCATTGTCAGTTCATCAGCATCGTTACAACCCATTGACCAAATGAGTTCTATCAGCATTGAAGGGCAAACAGATCAATTACTATGGAGGATTCGGAAAGGTAAATAAAGGTTAGGTTTTAACTAGACCAAAAGTGAGAATCAGAAAATAAATAATTGGAGATAAAATAGTAACTGGACTGTTCAAAATTATTTGAAATTTATGCTTTGCTACCAAATTCTTCAGCCTCCTAAAATATATCCTACAATTTCTCCTTCATTTTGTTGTTGACCCAGTCCATCCTCAGCGGCCTGGGAATTTGAAGACAGCACGTATAAAAGCACGAGCATACCATTCTGAGAGTCAAAGTTAATGCTTCCTTCTGTATGCAGCAGGCAGTCAGAAACAAATACAGGAAATCTCAATTTTACTGTCACTTTCTAATGATTTTTCTGAGAAATTCTAAAGTATAATCTGCTATATATAAGGAAAAATTGTTTTTCTTAGCTTATAAATTTAAAAATTGTAATAAACTGCTGGAATTGCCAAAATTAAAAATATAGCTAAGACCCAGGATTAGCAAAGGTATGGAGCAACTGGAATTCCAACAAATTGCAGGTGGGAATATAAAATAATGAAATCGCTTGGAAAACAGTTTGGCAGTTTCTGATAAAATTGAACATACATTTTCCATATGACTTATCAATCCCATATCTAGGTATTGACATAAGAGCAATGAAAATGTATGTCCACAGTTGTATACGGTGTTTATAACAGCTTTATCTGTAATAGCCAGAAACAAAAACAACTCAATTGTCCATCAAAAGATGAATGGTGGCCTAACCAGATAATGAAATTCTATTTAGTCATAAAAAATAAAATGAACTACTGACACAATGAAATGGATGAATCTCAAAAACATTACATTGAGTGAAACAAAATAGGCAGTGGGCCGGCCCCGTGGCCGAGTGGTTAAGTTCACGTGTTCCGCTATGGCTGCCCAGGGTTTCTCTGTTTCGGATCCTGGGGGCGGACATGGCACCACTCATCAGGCCAAGCTGAGGCGGCGTCCCACATACCACAACTAGAAGGACCCACAACTAAAATATACAACTATGTACTGGGGGGATTTGGGGATAAAAAGCAAAAAAAAAAAAAAAGATTGGCAACAGTTGTTAGCTCACATGTCAATCTTTAAAAAAACAAACAAAATAGGCATGAATGCATGCACACTCTATTTCATTTATTTGAAATTCTAGAAAAGGCAAAACTAATCATTGATTGCCAGGGGCTGAGCATTGGGGTAGGGGTTGGCGAACAACGGGAACCAAAGAACTTTTCCTGGTGATGAAAACGTTGTGTATCTTGAATGGGGTCGTGGTTACATAAGGTGTATATAGTTGTCAAAAGCCCTCAAACGGTACACAAAAATGTGTGCTATAATTACGCCTCAACAAAGGGGTAGTGGTTAGCCTAGGCGATAGTGATTATGCATGCATTTTCAGTGATGGAGGCCAGCTGCTTGAGCAGATGCACCAAGCAGTGGAACTTCTCCAAGTGCCAGACAGCAGGAGATCCCTCCAGGGTGAATTCCTGCACACTTGCTGCATTCTTCACCTACACCAGTATATCCTTACCCCTCACGTACCACAGTTTGTTTTTCCATTCATCCATTGATAGACATTTGGGTTGTTTCCATTCTTTGACTACTTTGCATGGTGCTGCTATGAGTATCTGTGTACAAGTTTTTGTGCAGACATATGTTTTCATTTTTCATCAGTATAAATCTAAAAGCTGAATTGATGTTAATTTTGTTAATTCTATTAGGTACTGCAAACTGTTTTCCAAAGAAGCTGCACCATTTTACATATCCACCAGCAGTGTAGGAGGATTCCAGTTTCTCCATATCCTTGCCAATGCTTGCCATTTTTGATATTTTTAAGTCATAGTTGTGCTAGTAGGTGTGAAGTGGCAACTGATTGTGGTTTGGATTTGCATTTCTCTACTGACTAAAAATGTTGAGCACCTTTTCCAGTGACTATTGGCCATTTGCAGACGTTCTTTAGAAAAATGTCTATTCAGCTTCTCCGCTCATTTTTAGTTGAGTTATTTGTGGTTTTATTACTGAGTTGTAAGAGTCATTTAAATATTATAGATACAAGTCTCATCAGATTTACAATTTGCAAATATTTTCTCTCACTTTGTGCATTGCCTCTTCACTTTCTTGGCTGTGTCCTTTGAAGCACAAAATTTTTAATTTTGGTGAATTTCAGTGTATCTGTTTTTCTTTTGTTACTTGCTCTATTGGTGTCATATCTAAGAAATCTTTGCCTAATCCAAGGTCACGCAGATTTACACCAATATTTTCTTCTAAGAATTTTATAATTTTGGATCTTAATTTAGGTCTTTAATCCATTTTGAGTTAATTTTTGTATATGGTGTGATGTGGGGGTCCAAATTCATTTTTTTGCAAGTAGATATCCATTGCCCCAGCAGCATGTATGGAAAAGACTATACTTTCCCACTGAATTATCTTGGTACCCTACCAAAGATTAATTGACCATAAATTTAAAGGCTTCTTTCTGGAATTTCGTTTATATTCCATTGATTTATATGTCTATCCTTATTCCAGAACCATACAGGCTTGATTACTGTCACGTTATAGTAAGTTCTGATATCAGGAACTTCGTCTTCCAACTCTGTTTTGGCTATTCTGGCTACCTTGCATTTACATATCATTGTCCATTTATGCAAAACAAGGTAGCCGGAATTTTGAGAGGGATTGCATTGTATCTGTAGATTGCTTTGGGGAGTGATGCTAGAGTAACAATATTAAGTCTTCTAAACCATGAATATGGGATGTCTTTCAATTTATTTAGGTCTTCTTTAATTTCTTTCAATGATGTTTTATCTTTTCCAGTGTTCAAGCCTTTCACTTCCCTGGTTAAATTTATTCCTAAGTATCTTATTCTTTTTGATGCTGTTGTCAATGGAATTTTTTTCTTAATTTCAATTTTGTATTCTTTATTGCTAGTGTATAGAAATACAACTTATTTTTGTATCTTGATCCTTTATTTGGAAACCTAGTGGAACTCATTTATTAGCTTTCATAGGTTTCTTGTGGATTCCTTAAAATTTTCTATGTACAAGATCATGAATCTGCAAAAAGACATAGTTTTACTCTTCTTTTCCAATCTGAATGTCTCGTATTTCTTTTTCTTGCCTAATTGTCCTTGTTAGAACTTCTAGTATGATGTTAAATAAAAGTGGCTAGAGCCAACATCCTGTCTTGTTTCTGATCTTAGGGAAGAAGTATGCAGCCCTTCCTTATTAAGTATAATATTATCTAGTCACTTTTAATAGACACCCTTTATCAAGTTGGGGAATTTCCCTTCTAAGTTTTTCAAATATTTTTATCATGACAAGGTTAGATTTTGTTAAATGCTCTTTCTGCATCTATTGAGATCATCATGTGCTTTCTGTCCTTTATTCTATTGGGTGTATTTTTGTTGCTAGTGCCATTGAGTGGATTCTGACTCACAGTGACTGTATATAGCATAGCGACACACACAGCAGAGGGGAAGGGTGCCAGGTCTTTTTGCGCAGTGCTCTCACCTTCTGGTGCTATATCAGACAATGCTCTGCTGCTATTCATAGTGTTTTCATGGGCAAATTTTTGGAAGTGGGTGGCCAGGTCCTTCTTGTTAGACTTTATTAATCTGGAAGTTCCACTCAAACATGTCCAGGGATGACACTACTGGTATTTGAAATACTGGTGGCATAGTTTTTGGCATCACAGCAACATGCAGCCACCACAGTATGACAAAAAACAGACTGGTGGTGTGGTTCCCCGACCTGGAAATGAACCTGGACCGCAGCGGTCAGACTGCTGAATATTAACCACTACCACCAGGGCTGACTAATATGTTGTATTACATTGATTGATTTTTTTATATGTTGAACCAACCTTGCATTACTTGAATAAACCTCACTTGGTCGTTTTATACCATCTTTTTTAATTTGTTGCTGAATTTGGTTTACTGGCATTTTATTGAGAATTTCTCTCTCTCCATTCATAAGGGATATTGGTGTGGAGTTTTCTTTTCTTGTGATATTTTTGTTGGGTCTTGATATCAAGGTAATATTGACCTCATAGAAAGAGTTGGGAAGTGTTCTTTCCTCTTATATTTTTGAAAGTTTGTGAAGAATTGATGTTAATTTTTCTTTAAATGCTTCTTGGAATTCATTAATAATTGATGCAACAGAACTATGAGCAAACCTCAAAGATACCTAGAACTCATTAGGAGAACTTAGAATATAATTGAATAGGGGCCAAATATACTACATGTCTCTGAGGAATTTAATTGGTTATTGTCGGAAACATAAAATTGTCATAACAATCAGTGAATGAATTGTAGGAAATGTGAATGAATGAAATTGTATAATATGTGCTTTCAAAGGTCTGTGTTGTCTCATGCTCCCTGACTTCAAACTATACTACACAGCTATAGTAATCAAAACTGTATGGTACTGGCACAAAAGTAGACACCTAGGTCAATGTAACAGAATAGAGAGGCCAGAAATAAACCCGTGCTTATATTGTCAGTTAATCTATGACAAAGGAGGAAAGAATATACAATGGGGAAAGACGGTTTCTTCAATAAATGGTGTTAGGAAACAACATCTGTCCAATGGTGTTGGACAGACACATGCAAAAGAATGAAACTGGTCCACTTTCATATACCATATACAAAAATAAACTCAAATGGATTAAAGACTTAAACCAAGACCCAAAACTATAAAATTCCTAGAAGAAAACATAGGTAGTCAGCTTTTTGACATCAGTTTTAGCAATGTTTTTTTGGGTCTGTCTCCAAAGGCAAAGGCACAAAAGCAAAAATAAACAAATGGGACTAGATGAAATTAAAAAGCTTTTGCACAGCAAAGGAAATCATCAACAAAATGAAAAGGCAACCTACTGAATGAAAGAAGATATTTGCAAATGATATATAAAATAAGGGGTTAATATATAAAATATACAAAGAAATCACACAATTCAATATCAAAAAAGGAATCTGACTAAAAAATGGACAGAGGATCTGAATAGACATCATTCTAAAGAAGACATACAGATGAAGGCACATGACAAGATGCTCAACATCACCAGCCATCAAGGAAATGGAAATCAAAACCACAATGAGATATACCTGGCACTTGTCAGAATGGGTATTATCAAAAACACAACAAATAAGTGCTAGCGAGGATGTGGAGAAAAGAGAACACTTGTTCACTGTTGGTGGAATGTAAATTGGTGCAGCCACTATAGAAGACAGTATAGAAGTTCCTCAAAAAATTAAAAATAAAACTACCATATGATCCAGTCATTCCACTTCTGGGTGTTTATCTGGAGAAAATAAAACCACTAATTCAAAAAGATATATGCACTCCTATGTTCATTGCAGCATTATTTACAATAGCCAAGATATGAAAGCAACCTAAGTGTCCATCAACAGATGAAAAAGATGTGGTACATATATACAATGGAATATTACTCACCCGTGAAAAAGAATGAAATCTTGCCATCTGTAAGAACATGGATGGACCTGGAGGGTATTCTGCTAAGTGAAATACGTCAAACAGAGAAAGACACATATCGTATGATTTCACCTGTATGGGGAATGTAAAAATCAAAGCAAATGAACAAACAAAACAGAAACACACTCATAGATGCAAAGAACAAACTGGTGGTCTCCAGAGGAGAGGGAGGTGGGAGGATGGGCAAAATAGGTGATTAAGGGGTGCAAACTTCCAGTTATAAAATAAATAAGTCACAGGGATGTAATATACTGCATAGGGAATATAGTCAACAATATTGTAATAACTTTGTATGGTAAAGATTGTTACTAGAATTGTCATGGTGATCACTTCATAATGTATATAAATGTCAAATCACCATGTTGTACACTTGAAACTAATATAACATTGTATGTCAAGTATACTACAATTTTTTTTTTAAAGATTTTATTTTTTCCTTTTTCTCCCCAAAGCCCCCTGGTACATAGTTGTATATTCTTCATTGTGGGTCCTTCTAGTTGTGGCATGTGGGACGCTGCCTCAGTGTGGTTTGATGAGCAGTGCCATGTCCGCACCCAGGATTCGAACCAACGAAACACTGGGCCGCCTACAGCGGAGCACGCGAACTTAACCACTCAGCCACGGGGCCAGCCCCTACTACAATTTTTTTAAAAGTCTATATTGTCCTTGTGACATCTTCAAAGGTGATTAGTCATAATTACCCTAGGGTCTACAAAATACCACATAATACTATATAGGTAAAAGTACAGATAAATTATTTTCTTATGAACCTTGTGTTTGATCTAAACTCTAACATCTGCAGGTAGTCTTCTTATGATTTAAATCAGGAATGTAGTAATTAGTGAGGAACAGGCTGTAGTTACTAATTCAAACCCAGTCTTCTGGCATTATTGCAATTTATCCATTCACACCATCATTTTCAGAGCATGTTTTACTCTAGTCACTTCTCCGTTTCTGACTCCATTTTTTTTCTTCTTCTTCAAATCTTCAGCCTCTTCTGGAATTCCTTTCTTATCTCTAGCTTATCTTCTATATTGTAATTATCTTTACTTTGACAGTATTTATCCCTTTTCTGTAACTTAGGGAAAACCCCACTTTTCAATTGCATCTATCTTCCACTATTCAACTTGAAGTAATTCCCGGGATTAATGAAAGAACAAAAGATGAATTATTAAAGTGGGAGATGAGGAACAACCACTATTTTTGAAGAGCCAACATCAGTTTTTGAGGTTTTTATTTTTTTTAATGTCCTACGTCTTAGCATTCTGGTCTGTAATGTCCTAAAATGACATCTTTAAGAGAGCATATCCCCAGTGTCCTTGTGGACAGATCTGGACTGTGGAGAAGACAGATCATGAGTCTCAATGTGGCAAAGCTTTTGTTCACTGGGGAACTGGACACATGGCCAATCTGGATGGTTATAGCAGCTGTCTGTCTGGCATAGCAGGAGTGGATGGAGGCATTCATTGCAACAAAGCCCTTACCATCCACCTGAAGCCATGAACATAGAAGGCAATCCCAGAACAGCTAAGATCCATTGTGGAGACATGGCACAGCTAGGCTCTGTGTATTTGGTTAGAACACTGGTTCACGAGTGTGGTCTGAGTATCCCTGGAAGCTCCTGAGACTCATCTAGGGGGTCCACAAGGTCAAAACTATTTTCAGAACAGATACTAAGATGTAATCTGTCTTTTCACTCTCATTCTCTCAGAAGTGTACAGCTGGTTTTCCCAGATGCTCCATGCTGTGTGATATTGCAACAGATGGAATTCAGAAGCAGATACTAGAATCCAGCTGTCGTAAGTCAGATAATAATTTGCAAAATGTAAAACAGTGCCCCTCTCCCACGAGTGTGGCTGTTCTTCATAGGCCAGGGTCAACATTAAGATGCTGCTATGGCACTGGGCTCACTAATATCGATGAATCTAGAGGATTCCATTAGAGCCATGGCCAACTGGGAGCACATAACCATCACAGGCAAGATAGATGTAATTACCATAATGGATATCAAGGCATAAATAGAAGCCAAGAATTCTTTACCTGAAGGGATCTGTGGCTGTGCCCGGTAAATGACTGTGTTCCTAAGAACAAGATAGATGGGCAACCAGTGAGGGTATTACTTGACTTATCTAACTGAAATACAAGAAGAAATTAGCAAAACCCTGTTTCAGCTGCCATAATGAAGAAGCATAATGTGTCACCATTTCCCAAGTCTAATTTAGTCCTCAGACCTAGAACCCATTGATTGAGAGAGAAGCCAGTTTCCCCTGAAGAAAGACCCTACAATGCCCCGGCAAGTATATACACTTATTAATCCCCCAATATTTCCTTAAAGAAACCTATAACCATTTATATGAGTGGCTATAAACTTGGGAAAGAGCAAACATACACATCTTTTGAGAACTGTTGAATATAGTATCCAAAATTCCTTCAGAGTATCCTCTACTCCTCCACTCCCCAATGAAAGTGGTGATAAATGGAGTCATACCCTAAGTCTGTTTCACAGGACGCTGGTGGATGTGCAGACCTACCGTGTGGTCATTCTTCTGCCATTGTGCCTGGTTGGAATGAATATACTTAGCAACTGATGGAACCTTCATAATAGTTCTTGGTTTGTAAAACAAAACTTATGTTCAAGGCTAACAGGAATCACTTAACCCTGCCCTCAGTCACCAGTCAAGAGAGTAAACCAGAAGCAATACCATATTCTGTGTGGAATTTCAGAATTAATGCCAATTTCAAGTATTTAAAGAATGCAAGATCTCCAGTTTCCCTGTTTAATTCACCAACTTTTATCCCACAAAAGCCAGCTATGGCATGGTATGTGAGAGCTGACTTCCATAAACTTAATCAGTTTTTAGTTGCAATTGCAGCTACTGTGTGGTCCTCTTCTAGAATAGATAACATAGCCTACGGCATTTGGTATGAGGTCATTGATCTGGCAAATGTATTCTTTTCAATTCCCATCAGGAAAGGAGATCAAAAGAGCACTTAAATACGCTGGGACAGGCAGCAGTACATATTCACATTCTTAATCCGGGACTGTCTTAACTCTCTTGCCCTCTGGCAAAACAAAGTTCAAAGAATTTTATCATCTTACTATCCTTCAGAATATCACATAGGTTCACAATATTGCTGACATATCAACTGGATCTTGTGAGCAGGAGGTAGCAATTATTCTGGATGTCCTACCAAGATAAACGCATACCAGAGAGTGGGATATAAATGTAGAAAGATTAAGAAGTCTGCAACATTTGTGAAATTGAGTGTTTTGGAGCATGCTGTGACATCCCTTCCAAGGTAAAAGACAAGATATTGCACTTGTACCATCTCCCACTAGGAAGGATACATAATATTTGGTAAGACTCTTAAGATTTGGGAAGAAATATACACCACAATTGGAAATACTGCCCTAACCCATCTAGCAGGTGACTCAGAGGCTGTTGTCTTGCAGTGGGACCAAAGTAAGAGAAAGCTCTGCAGAATGCTCAGGCTGCAAATCTGTTTGTGGCAGATGACTCAGCAGATCCCATGGCACTAGATATGTCAATGGTAGATAAAGACCCCATGTGGAATATCAGTTAGTCCCAGTAAGAGAGATACAGCATACACCCTTAGGGTTCTGAAATGAGGCTATATTATTTGCCAGCTTGAGGATGACACCCTGTCCTTGTACATATAGCTATATTTGAACCATTGGAAATTATGAGGTTCTGGTTCCTGACAGCTACAATGTATTAATCTGAAACCAAAGGGGTGGAAGAAAGAGTGGCTACTCTTACCATTTCATCGATTGACTCATTTTGGGATTTTGTTTCCAGTCATCACAATTTTAGGCTCTGCTGCAATAGAGATCCTATTTCTCTAGATGGGGGTGGTAATGGAACGCTTCTACAAGGGAACCCAGTAAGGAATCCACTAAACCTATTCATTTTGGACACCTTATGACAATAGGCTAGCAGGGAAAAAAGAGTTGAAAGGTGTTAGTATATATAGGCAACGATAATTGACCCTGATTAACATTAGATAGGGTTTCTACGCTATAACAGAGGAAGAAATGCATCTGGAACTAACAGGATTCATTACAATGCCTCTTGTTATTTCCATGGTAATAAATTTAGAAATTAAATTACAGCACCCATGACCATGATCTATTAAAGGCATGATAATAAGGGCCCCAAATCCCTCAGGTATGAAAGTCTATATTACCCTAGATGGAAAGATAACTAAGCCAGCAGTCATGCTGGCCAAGGGTGAAGGAAAAATCTAGGATGGATGATGATGGAAGGACATGATGGAATATTTATTTGACCTTGGGACCAATGGGAGCAGGAGGGACTTGTAGATTACCCATTTACCCTTTTGTTTAAGTCAGGTTTTTCACTTTAAAAAATGTGACCAACCACTACATTGAAGAATAAGTAATAGGACAGGGCGAACTTAAGGTGGTGGCCAAGTAAATCTAATTAGTGGAATGGGTGGATTGAAGAAGACGCTGCTAGAACCCCACCCATATTACCTTGGTATGCAACTAGACAGGCAACCTGTAGGTTTTTACTGCAAACTATTGCAAACTCTGCCAGAGCAGTATCTTCTGGCTGTGAGAGTATGTTTTTCCACGCATGAGACAAGGCAGAAGTGCTGGAGAATGAAAGCTCCCACAAGTAATCCTCAATCAACGATGGTGAAGAATTTCTATATACACACCAATCTTCTTTTCTTCTTGGTTTGAATAACTCTAAAGTGTGTTCCACACTACCACCCAAAATTCCACAGTGAGACTGGGCTCCAGAATCCCAGAATGGTAACAGTCTTGATAATACACAATTCTTTTCACTATATCACTTTCCCTCCATCCCACTGGTGTTTCATGAAATCAACTCTCAAATCAACTACTTTCTTCAAATCCTTGCTTCTGGGTCTCCTTATGGGGTAATTCAAACCAATACGCTGAATTTTCTTTTACTACTTAGTTTATTTCTCCAGATATTCATAACTTTTGTCCATATTATATACATAGTAATAATATGACATTTCTTATGTGAATTAATCCTTTACCTCAATTTACGTGGGCTTCCATATGAAGAATCCCTTTCACAAAGAAATGTCTTTCACTCCAAAATAACTTTGACTTCAAAGGAGTTCATCAAGGACTTCTTTTTCCACCTAGGTGGAGTAACCCCATTTCCCCCATGTCTTCCTTCCTTAAATTAAAATACCTTGGACATAACACAACAAATAACATAGGAAGATTCTGAGAGATAGAAAGAAGACGGTGGACTGCCTAGGGACCATGGGACTTGAGGAGCAGCATGGCAGGCATTTCCCTCAGTTTCTTTACTGCCTTTTATATATCCCAGACAGGATGATGCGGAAGCCTCTAACTCAGAACTGGCAGTAGGTACAGATTTTTAAAAATCCCTCCAAAAATAAATCCTCCTCCACCCAGCCAAAGGACCAGGAGAAGAGTGTCTGAATGTCAGAAGAATTTTTGTCAGTACCAACCTTCTTCCAGCTAAACACCAACAGAAAACCCACACTTCTAGTGGCTTCATCAGAATTGAGCAGGGATGTGATCTTCTTCACCCACTCTTGATAAAAAAAACAAAAGTAAACTTTCAGCTAGCTAGGAGTAGAGGGTAACAACTTCACTTTGATAAAGAGCATCTACAAAAACGTAGAGGTAACATCATACTTAATGTTAAGAGCTTCCCTCTAAGATAGGGAACAAGACGACTCTGCAAGTTCTAGCCACTGTGGTAAGGCAAGAAAAGGAAATAAAATATATACAGATTGGAAAGAAAGAAATAAACTGTCCCTATTAGCAGATGATATGAACATCTACATAGAAAACCCCAAGCAACCTACAAAAATCTCCTAGAAGTAATAAGTGATTTCGACAATGTCACAGGTTGCAAAATCAACACAAAAAACCAATCACATTTTTATATACTAACAATAAACTTATGGAAACCTAAATTAAAAACACGTTACTATTTACAGTAACTCCAAAGGAAATTAAATACTTAGGCATAAATCTAACAAAGCACGTACCAAAACTATGTGTGGAAAACTGTACAATTGTAAGGAAAAAAATCAAAGAAGTCTGAGTAAATGGGGAAACATACAGTGTTCATGAATTGGAAGACTCAACACAGTAAAGACGTCAGTTCTCTCCAAATTGATCAACAGGTTTCATGCAGTTTCTAACAAAATGCCAGCAAAGTTTTTATCGACATAGACAAACTTATCCTAAAATTTATATAGAAAGCACAGGCTGTATGAGAGAATTTTAAAATCTTGAAAAAGGAAGAAGGTAGGAGTAATGACAATTACTGCTCACTATCGTCTTATTATTTAGTTACAGTAATCAAGACAACGTGGCACTGGTGGAAGGATAAACACATAGATCAGTGGAACAGAATAGATAAACCAGAAATAGACCTATACAATTATGCCCAACTGATTTTTGACGAAGTTGCAAAAGTAATTCCGTGGAGGAAAAAAAACTTTTTCAATAAATGGGGCTACACGTCCATAGGCAAAAAAGGAAAAGAAAAGAAAATCTCAGCCTAAGTCTGACAACTTATACAAAAACTAACTCAAAATGGATCACAGAATTAAACATCAAACACAAGCTATAAAAATTTTTCAAAAAACGATAAGAGGAAATCTTCAGGACTAGGGCTGGGCCAAGGTTTCTTACACTAGGCACCAAAAAGTATGGTCCATAAAAGGAAAAATTGGTAAATTAGACTTAATCAAAATTGAAAACTTTTGCTCTGTAAAAGTCCGTGTGAAGAGGATAAGACCAGCTGTAGGCTGGGAAAAAGTATTTGCAACTCAGATTTTTGACAAAAGAATAATATCTAGAATACAGAAAGAACCCTCAAAACTCAACAGAAAAGCAAATCCAATTGGAATATGGGCAAAAGACATGGGCAGACATTTCATGTAAAAGGATATACAAATGCCACATAAGCAAATGGAAGATGTTCAACATCATTAGTCACCAGGGAAATGCAAATTAAACAACAGAGACACATCACTACACACTTAACAGAATGGCAAAAAACATAGTGATAACACCAAATATTTTTAAAGTTGCAGAGAAACTGGATTCCCCATAAATTGCTGGTGGGTATATAAAATGGTACAGGCACGCTCAAAAACCGTTTGACAGTTTCTCATAAAACTAATCATGCAACTACAATACAACCAAATAACTGCACTCTTGGGTATTTATCCCAAAGAAATGAAAACCTATGTTCACACAGAAGCCTGTACACAAGCATGAAAGTTCACAGCAGCTTTATTTGTAATAGCCAAAAACAGGAATCAGCCCACACGTCCTTTACCAGGTGAATGGTTAAACACACCATACCATCCCCACCACTGCATACTACTCAGCAATAAAAAAGAATGAAATATTCATATGTGCAATGGTTTAGATGAATCTCTAGGGAACCATGCTAAGTAAAACAAAAAAAAAATCTCAAAGGTTACACATCATATGATTCCATTTGTATAACAGTTTTGAAATGAGAACATTTTAGAATTGGATGACAAAATAGTCATCCATTTCTGAAACAAAATAGTTGCTCTGAGGTGGGAGGTTGGGAGGGTGAAGTGAGTGTAGCTGTACAAGGCACAGGAGGGATCTTGGAGGTGTTGGAACTGTCCAGCATCTTGACTGTGGTGGTAGATAGATGAACCTAGACATGTGATAAAACCATATAGAGGTAAACACACACATATGAGGACAAGTAACACTGGAGGAGTCTGAAAATGATCGATGGATTGTATTAGTGAATATCCTGATTGTGATATTAAACTATAGTTCTGCAAAATGTTCTCATTGGTGGAAAATGGACAAAGTGTACACATATCTCCCTATTTATTACAATTGTAGGTGAACCTACAATTATTTCTATAAAAATTTCGATTGAAAAAATAGTTTGCAAGGTTCAAGTGATGATGTTTCATAAAATGAAGTACATTCCTGATCTTTAAAAAATGGATGTTTAATTTCTAGCTGTAGTGAAAGAAAACCAGTAATGCCAAGTGCTAATGAGAATGCAAAGAAACTTGGTCACTAATGCCCTGCTAGTGGGAATGTAAAATGGTACAGCCACTCTGGAAAACAGTTTGTCAGATTCTTATAAAACTAAACATGCAACTACCATACATCCCAGTAATTGCATTCTTAGCTATTTATCCCAGAGAAATGAAAGCTTGTCTTCATACAAAAATCTGTACATGAGTGTTTAGAGAAGCTTTATTTGCAATAGATGAAAACTGGATACAGGATGTCAGCCAGATGGCAGAATAGGAGACTCCTGACTCTCGCTCCTCCCGCAGACACATTGAATAAACAGCTACACACAGATGAACCCCCTCTCAAAGAAACCCAGAAACTAGCTGAGAGATTCCTACACATCAGGCAAATGAGAAAATAGCCACATCAAAATGGGTAGGAAAAGTTGAGACGCAGTCTCACCGTATACCCTGCTGCCAGCACAGCACCTTACAATCAAGTGGGAACTCCCAGTTTTTCCCTGAGGAGCACAGCATTTGGACCACACATCAGCCCATTTATAGGCTTGTCACTGGAGGAAGTGTCTCCTATCTTGCCTATTTCTAGGAGCTGAGAAGGCCCAGCACTTGCTAGTCCACTAAAATAAAAAAACCAGTATTAATGGGAACCCGACCACCTCCCACAGCTATTCCCCCTGTATCAGCCTAGACTGTGCATGGAAAAACACCAGCTCTCAGCTTCTCCCTGGAGAGGGTTAGACTGCACATCTGAAGTCCTAACTTCTCCAGCTGCTGCCTGAGGGTCTGGCTTGTAGGTAGCCTGCATCTGGGAGCTGCCAGACTGGAAACACTACTCTCCTGGGAGTCTGAATGAGTGAGTGGGCACTTCTGCAGCTCCTCAGAACCAAGCCTCCACTAACCAGCCTGTCTCTGAAAGCCAATATGCCGCAACATTCATGAGGCGGTTGGGGGCAACAGAGAGTAAAGCAACAGTTTAAATGAGTGTGTGGTCTGAAGGAGAGTGTGGGCATTTGCCACAGATCCTCTTCCACCTCAGTGCAGAGGGAGAAGGTGATAAACTCCAGCTCTCAGCTTCTCCCAGAGGAGATAAGGAATTGGACCATGCACGTAGCACCTCAGCTTTTCTAGCTGCTAGAGGGACTGGCTTCTATCTCACCTGTCTCAGAGCACTAACAGGACTTGGCACACCTTAGTCTCCTGGGCACACTACAACAAAGACAGCAGTTTGGACAAGCAAAAAGGGATGAGAGGTACCCAGAATCTCTGGCTGGGCTGATTGGTGAAGTCCAACTCCTGCACTAGTCGGGTCCACGAGGTCAGGCTGTGAAGACTGGCAGTGGTGGCTGTTTTATCTAATGCACAGAAACCAACACAGAGAACCCTCAGGACTTCCCTACCTTTATATTAGGCTCAGAAATTATTTATCTAACCTCTTTTCTGGAGAAAGGAGAGACATAGACATAGCTGTGCTTGGAAGACATAACTCCTACAACAGTGTTTAATCAAACCATTTCCAGACATAAAAATCTAAATCACTCAACACTCTTTGGACAGTGTCAAATTCTTCCTAATCAGATTATGCCTTAAATATAATTAATTCTCAAAACAAACAGGAAAGGAAAATACGCACTCGAATCAGACGTACTAAAAATCAAATACACACCGTGCACACCCTGTGTCAGACGTGACAGGACATACTTCCCCCCAGGGCTGATTATCATCAGGTGGGAGCCACTTCCTTAATGAGCCTGTAGACACCATAACTGACTCAATTCTAAGCCACTTTTTTATTATTAATACACTCATTTTCCTTTTAAACTTTTCTGATTATGACTTCTGTTAGTTTTGGCTACATAAAATGTCAACTAAAATTTAGCTTAACCTGGAAGACACTGGCAACTCCTACACCTAAAGTCACGTAAAGGAGAAAAAAAATCTCTAATGTGGAAGGAGAGAATTTGATACTGGGACCACCTAAATTTCAGACACCTGTTGGACCCAAGACTTGGCAATATCAATTACAGAAAAAAAAGCATAAATTTAAAAGTTCTGCATTTTATTGATGTTTCAAGAAAGAGTTAAAGGCAATTTTATTAGTAACATTTGGTACAGCTGGAAGAGGATAAAGTGAAAGGACCATCTTAACCTCCTGGAGTTACACTGAGCTCTTCATACCTCTAAAATCAAGACTCAAAGGGAGAACTTAGCGAGCTTACTGCTGATTCATTTATATAAACAGATACAATTAATGAAATACCATTAATCTTCACAAGGCTATTGTATGATGATTTTATGTAGTTTTCAGAAACAACTTGTTTCTGAAATGTCAAACCTTGAATAAATAAAATGGTAAATAAGGGTTTCTATCTACTTTTCTTATGTATCAGAAAACTGAGCATAAGAATGTATCGTGAACAGCAGTTATTAAATCTGGTTGGCAACTTTTTTATTCTTAGCTTAAAGACTTGTATACTAGGCTCTCCATAAATATTGTTTGAATTGAATTCATATAAGATCAATGAATAGAAAAAACAAAGAAGATATTGCTCATCACAATGTAGATAACTCATCTGAGTTTTCAAATTGTAGAAGGTATTGAATTGCAAAATGAGATAGTCCCCATCTAGCTGAAAATGAGCATAAAGTAGATCACCATACACAGAGATTCTATAGAGGAAACTGAACTAGAAGAGCAAGAAGATCCATTGACCCTCCAAAGCTCTATGACTCTATTCCTACAGTCTCACCCTGGACAGAGTGTCCCTCAGAGCCTGGTGGACCTGCTTGTTTCGCAGAGTGTAGATGACAGGGTTCAGCAGCGGGGTCACCACCGTGTTCACAAGGGCAGCCTCCCTGTTCGAATCCAGCCGGTTCGTTTGCTTTGGTTTCACATATGTAAAGACACAGCTGCCATACATCAGAGAGAGGACAATGAGGTGAGATAAGCAGGTGGAAAAAGCTTTCTGTCGCTCCTTGGCTGACGGGAGATGCACGATTGTGACTATTATGTTGCTGTATGCAATGAAGGTTAAAATGAGGGATATCAGAATCACAAGTAAAGCAAGGAAGAAGATATATATTTCAACAGACCTGGTGTCAGAACAGGAGAGGTGAATTAAGGAGCCAAGGTCACAGAAGAAATGAGAGATGACATTGGGGCCACAGAAGGATAACTGGGAAACCTGGACCAGCAGTCCAGTGATGAAGATAAAGGACAAACTATAGCAAAAGAAAACCAGGAGGAAACTAACCCTCAAGTTCATGACGGTTGGGTAGCGCAGAGGCTTGCAGATGGCCAGGTGTCGATCCAAGGACATCACAGCCATGAGGAAGAAAATTATTGACCCAAGAAATAGAAAAGCAAAGGCTTGTGTGAGACAAGCAGTAAAGGGAATTGTCTGCCTTCCTGAAAGAAAGATGGACAGCAGGGTAGGAATAACTGTGGTGATAAAACAGCTTTCACAGAAGGAGAAAGTGCTGAGGAAAATATACATTGGCGTCTGGAGGCGATGGTCAACCCAGGTGATGGTGATTATCACCATGTTTCCCGTGATGGAGGCCAGGTACGCCAGCAGGTGCACCAGGAAGAGAACCTTCCCCAGGTGCTGGACGGCAGGAAACCCCTCCAGAACGAATTCCTGAATTGTTGTCTCATTCTTCACCTCCATAGTTACTTCTGTCTCTCTGTCTGTCATCAACTGTTTGATCTGTGAGGCAGAAAATACTATCACCAAAGAATAAAGAATTTAATTGAAGAATTCTTTTAAAAAACACTACTTGCAGCTACAATTCTGAATGAGGAACCATTTTATATTTTTAAAATATTTTATAATAAATGATTTTGAATTTTTCCTATTATTATGCTGTAAAGAGTGAAGGTTTATTTTTTGCTTTTGAAAATAAGTTTTAATGTGTAACTTAACTTTTTTGGAAAATGGTATCTTTGAATACTAATCCATGAGCTAAACGATGCAAAATGAAAATTATTGTTTGCAGACCACTGATTCAGCTAACAGATAACAATGGAGGCTGTCATCCCACAGAAAATATTTCTTCAAAGGGTCACAGTGTTAATTTCTATACTTCAGGTATGACATGCAATGTATGCAGTCCTCATAAGCACTGACCTTAGCCCTCTGGAAATAGAAAACATGAAAAAGCTGTGAAGTAGCCATTTGCTATTACCATGTTCCAAACCAGTTATTTTCCTGAAGTCCATTCAGCCTGAGTTATTCAGCCAAAACCCTAGAGTGAACAGGAAAGGTATTTCATAGTATCTCATAACTACCCAGTCCATGAGTTTAAGAGAAACCACGTCTAAAGATGGGGAAAAAATGGTCACGTGACTTGGTTGTTCAGACTCAATGAATAAACTTTTAATGGGTGAATCAGTCTCGCTCTCACTCTACTAGCCTAGCAGGATGGAAGTGTGTCCTTCTGCTGTTAGTCATAAATTATCCTTCAACATTCTTTTTTCTGGGAATATTCTTGCTATATGGGAAGATTTTGGTGTGGTAGAATTACACCTGTATTCCCACTGCAATCACTAGAGGAACATTCACTCAAAAAAAAAAAAATGCCAATGTCTTACTAGAAACCAGATGAACTGATTCACAATCTCTGGAAGGGGTTTGGGCATCTGTTGGATATCAGTGCTCTAGTGAATAAGTCTCCATGATAAACTTGCATTTTACTTAATTGTTTGATTGACCAAAGCTATTACTTTACCTATGCATGATCCACAACACAAGCTTACACATAACCAGTCTCCGGTTTAAATATTTGACTGGTTAGACCACAAGTCGTCCCCATGATCAAGTCCTCACCCAGAAGCAGCTCACAGGAAACAGAGCTTCTTTGATAACAAGCTTTTCTTTTCTTCCAATAGACCAGGATGTTTCTCCCAGGCTATAGGAAAAGGAAAGAAAGAACACTTTTAGTTGAGGTGTACCTTTCTTTGACCTGTTAAAAAACCAATGGATGCCTTATGTCTTAAATTAATAGGAAATTATCAAGGTTATTTTTTTTTTCAAGGAAGACAGAGATGTACAAACTCTCTAGGATTAAGACTCATAGTTTCCCCCATGACAATCCGACTGATAAATCCTAGACCATTAAGAAAATACAAACTAACCCAAATATGCACTAGGTTCTGCTGATGTTACTATTTAGAATTCCTGAATGTATTTAAATCCATTCTATGGGACACAATGACACCGTCTATCATGAACATCAGACTTGGTTGGTTGTGTATCTGTCCCAGAAGATCGTCAGAAAGAAGAGACAACAAAGGTCAGTTTCTTTGTTCATGGACCTTGTTGTGAGCCACTTTCCCATCAACCAGTTGCTCCCCACCTTTCAGAGTAGGTGAGGATTATTGGAGTCATAAATGAGAATACATTCAAATGCCCTTATGATATATTTACCACAGGCTTATTTACCATCACCACTGAAGACACGCAAGGTCCAATAGGACAAACCTCTGGAACATTCAGAATTCATTAGAGGACTATGGAAAGAGGGAGCAGGAACTAAAATCACAACAGAGTCCCAGGGGACATTCAATTGCTCACGTTTGGAAATAGGGAATTCCGCCAGAAATATATCGTAATTACCATTTCCCTGCATATGCTAACAAACTACCATCATTCTCGATAAGCTACACAGTCTTCTGCGAAAGTCGTCAAAGGTAGATTTGGAGTGACTGCCCTACAGTTGTAAAAGCCCGAATTACATATGTGAGAAAGACAGCCTTAGGCAACAGAAAGACATTTTACAATGAAATTCTTTGCTCTTATTTTTCGTTTTAACCTGGTATTTTCTTTATTGAGGTATAATTTCAATGCTGTAAAATGCAAATTTTAATTGTACAGATCAATAATTTTTTGCACATATAAATAGCCATGTAACCACTACACAAATCAAACTGGAAAACATTTTCATCTCATCATGTTTCCTTGTGCCCCTTACCAGTTAATTGCCCACACCAAGTGAAAACAACTATTTTGAATTTGATTGTCAAAATTTACTTTTGCCAGTTCTGGAAATTCCTTTTCTCTGGCTTTTCTTTCCCCCTCAACATGTTTCCCAGAGTTATCCATGCTGTTTCATCTGTCAATGATTTATTATTTTATACTGCATAGTAGTAGTCCATTATACATGTACACCACAGGTTTCCATTCTTCTATTGAAGGACATTCATATCCTTTCCAGCTCAGGGCTACTATTAATAAAGCTACTGTGAATATTCTGGTATAAGTGTTTTTTAAGACATAGCATTCATTTCTCCTGAGTATATAACTTGGTGTGAAAGTACTGAATTAATTGTAGCATAGGTCTTAACACTATAAGAAATTGCAAAACAGCTTCCAAAATTGCATTTAGACTGTCAGCAGCAGTGCATGGGAATTCAATGTGCTCTGCATTCTCACCAACATTTGCTCTTGTAAGTCGTTTTTAATCAGAGGCATTCTCTGTAAATTGGTTTAACCTCTACAGAAAACAATATGGAGGTTCCTCAAAAAGTTAAAAATAGAACTACCATATGATCCAGCAATTTCACTTCTGGGTACGTACTCAAAGGAAGTGAAACAGGATATGGAAGATGTATCTGCACTTTCATGTTTATCACAGCATTACTCACAATAGTCAAAATAGAGAAGTAACTTAAGTGTCTGTCAACCGATTAATTGATAAAGATGTTCTCTGTCTATATATATTAAAATGGAATATTATTCAGCCATGAGAAATAAGGAAATCTTGCCATTTGCAACAACATCCATGGTTCTAAAGGACAATATGCTAAGAGGAAAAAGTTAGAGAAAGACAAATACTGTATGATATCTTTTTTCTTGATCAGTCCTGCTAAGAGTTTAACAATTTTATGAGTCATTTCGAAGAATCAAATTTGTTTTGTTAATATATTATTTGCTTTTGACTTCATTGATTCATATCTATGTGCTTTCATTTTTATGTGAATTTGTATATTTACGCATACTTTGGGTATTATTTCCTTTTCATCTCCTACATTTTAAATTTGGAAACTTAAATGATTCATTTTATACCTTTGTTTGTTCTAATATGTGCATTAATGCTATAAATTTCCCTCTAAGCATGGCTTTAGGTTGCATTCCACAAATTTTAATATGTTGTGTTTTCATTTTTGTGTGGCCAAGATATCTTCAGATTTCCTTAGCAATAGTTTCTATAATCCATGCTCTATTTAGAAATGTATGGCTTATATCCAAGTATTGAGAAATTTTCTAGATAAATTATTGCTTTCTTATTTAATTCAATCATGGTTGCAGAACATATTCTGTATATTTTTGGTCTTTTGAAATGTTTTGAGGTTTGTTTTACAACTCAGCATAAAATCGATCTTGGTGAAATTTCCACGTGCACCTGACAAGAATGTTCACTCTGTAGATGCTTAATGTAATGATCTAAAATTATCAGTTATGTCCACTTAGTTGATAGAATCGTACAAATCTTCTATACAATTACTGATTTTGGGGGGCCTTTTTGTTCTATTATTTACTGAAATTATGGTGTTAAAAGCTCCAACTATCATTGTGGATTTTTTATTATTTCTCCTTTTAGTTCTTTCAAGTATTCTTAAGCTCTTTCATTGTATGCACGTATATGTAGATTATGTCTTCTTGATAGTTTCATCCCTTTATCACTGTAAATTTACCTCTTTCTCTGAAAATACACTTGGCTGTGAAGTCTATTTTTGTATATATTACTATAGTTACACAAGCTTGATGTTTGTGTGAAATTTCTACTCTGTCTTTGTATTTAAACGTTATTCTTATAACCAGCTCATAGCAATGTCTTCCTTTTTACCTAATATTGTAATCTCTCTCTCTGTTGTAATTTGAGTGCTTAGTCCATTTACATTTAATCTCATTATTGTAAAGTTAGGTTTAACTCTACAGTCTTGATGTTTCCTTCTATTTGTCCCCAGCATTATATATTCCTTATTTTCTCCTTTCTTCTTTTGAATTAATCAAGCATTTTTAATATTCCACTGTAATCAGCTTTATTGTCTTTTAAACAGCTTTACTGAGGGATCATTAATATCCAATAAAATGAATATATTTCAAGCGTACAATCTGATAAGTTTTGACATATTTAAACAGTTGTAAAATCACCACCACAATGATTATAGTGAAAATATTCATCAGCCCAGATGTTTCCTACTGTCCTATTGTGATAATTCTATTTTATCACCTTTGTGGGCTTCTTAGCTATAACTCTGATTTTTATTTCAGTGATTGCCTCAGAGTTTATAGTATAACTGTTTTACTTGTCTACCTTCAGTGATATTTTACCACTTCACATATAAGAAAACTATAATAAAATACTTCCATTTCTAGCCTGTCAGCCTTCATGCAAATCTTGTCATACGTTTTCCTTATACATATGTTATAAGCCCCACAGTGTCTTGTTACTATTGTTGTTGACAGAGTCAATTATCTTTCAAAGAAATTCAAATAACTTCAAAAATATCTTATATGCCTACCAAGCTAGTTACTGTCTGTTGCTCTTCATTCCTTTGCATAGATCCATATTTCCATCTGGTCTAATTTTCTTTCTTTTGGGATGACTGACTTTACCAACTATTATTCTGTGGATTTGCTGGTGATTGACTCTTTTTTCTTTTGTATGCCTTCCTTTTTTAAAGATATTTTCATGAATATAGAATTCTAGGTTGGCAGATTTTTATTCACAGTCCTTTAAGAATTGTGCCATTGTATTCTCACTTACTTATTTTCAAAGAGAAATCTTTGTTATCTTCATCTTTGTTCCTCTGTATGAAACGTGTCTTTTTTTCTTCTGGCTACTTTGAAGATTTTCTCTTTGTCACTGGCTTTGAGCAATTTGATTGTTATATGCCTTGATGTCATGATTTTTTCATGTTTCTAGTGCTTGGGTTATGCTGAAGTTTTTGATGCTGTTTTCATGAAATCTGGAAAAATTTTGGCCACTATTTCCTTAAGTCCTTTTTGTCATCCCCCCTCCACACATGCACTTTTCCATCAGAAATCTAACTCTATGCGTGCTGGCTTGCTTGATTTGTCCCACACTACACTGATGCTTCTTTCAGTTTCAGGTGGATTATTTTTTTCATTGTGCGTTTTATTTTTAAAGGTTTCTATAACCATATCTTCAAATTTACTCATCTTTCATCTGCAATGTCTAACATCCTATTCATCCCATCCAATAAAACTTTCGTCTGAGACATAAGTAGACTCAGAGAAGTGCAATTTGCTTTTTTAAAGTCACTTTACTGAAATATGGTTGACATTCAAAAGGCTGTACTGATTTAATGCATACAACTTGATGAGATTGGAAATGTGTACACACTCACAAAACCATCGTCACAATCAAGATTTGTGGTAAGAGCACGTAATGTAGGATCTACCCTTTTAGCAAAATCTTAACTATACAATACAGTGGTGTAACAATAGGGCCTGTGTTGTACAGCAGACCTGCAGAGTTATTGATGCTGCAGTACTGAAACTTTGCATACTTTGATTGACACCTCCCCCTTTCTGTCTCCTCCCAACCCCTGGTAACCACTATTCTAACTCTGGTCCTGTGTGTTTGAATATTTTAGATTCCTCATGAAAGTGAGATCATGTACTATTTGTCTTTCTGCATCTGGCCTATTTGACTTAGTACAATGTCCTCCACGTACATCCATGTTGTCACATATTTCAGGATTTCCTTCCTTTTTAAAACTCAGTAATATACCACAGTTTCTTTACCCATTCATCCATCAATAGACACTTAGATTGTTTGTATATCTTGCCTATTATGAACAATGCTGCAATGAACATGAGAGTGCAGATCTCTTCAACATCTGGACTTCAATTCCTTTGGATATACACCCAGAAATTGGATTGTTGGATCATATGGTAGTTCTATTTTTTGAGAACCCTCCATTCTACTTTCCATAGTGGCTGCTCCAATTTACATTCACATCAACAGGCTACAAAGGTTCCCTTTTCTCCACATCCTCACCAATACTTCTTGTCTCTTGAGTTTTTCATAAGAGCCATTCTAACAGGTGTGAACTCATATCTCATTGTGGTTTTGATTTGCATTTCCCTGATGATTAATGATGTTGAACATTTTGTATTCACTATTTTCTTAAAACATTCATTTGAATGTTTTCTTTGGAAAAATGTCCATTCAGGTTCTTTGCCCATTATTATATTTGGATTATTTGGGGTTTTGTTGTAATTGATTTGCATTGGTTCCTTATATATTTTGAATATTAACAGCTGCGTATGGGCCCAGATTCAGACCTGGCTCCTGTCACTAGCCTGCACAACCGGGCTCACCTTCCCCAAAACCCCCTAGGTATGCACCTGCACGCCCCTAGCCCAGCTGCTGTCATCAGCCTCCACTGCCCTGTGTACTCCTATGGGGAGACCCTGCTGCCAATAACCGCACAGTTCATAGGTCATTCTGGGGAAAGATATATTGACAATGTGATACCTTAAGCAAAGAAAGTATCCCAAATGTCAGGAAAAGAGACAAGCCTACACAAAAAATATACGGAAATTGTTATGTATGCATAAGATGGACAAAATGTGTTCTGTTAGTTGAGTCGAATTGAGTCTAATTCTCACATAATTGTGCACCCAAAATCTTCACAACACGGCCATTTATCATTCCTGCAATCACAGAATAATGTGGTCAGAGCAAAGCATGATAATAGCCATTAACCAACCATGCCAAGCAACCTCCCGCTCCAGGGATTTTCTCACAGCACTTTGTCTCCAAATCTATCATTTCCTATCAAAATCTTGAAAAACTAGGTTACAGTTGTAATTTTTCCATTAAAACATCCTATCATCTTCTCCTTGCCAGACAAATTGTAGTTCCACTAAAGTGGGCCTCATGTGTCATATGAGGTAGCAATAGTGTCATTAGTATCAACAATGGACACCCAGAGATTAGCGCATCAAACCTCTCATTCCACAAATGGAGACAGTTGATTACACACTCATTGGAAACTGTACATTCACACTCAGACTTCTTTTCACCATGATTAGATTCCCCCTGGAATTCCTTTAAATTTTTTTTTGTACTATGGAAACAATCTTAACTATTCAATTCCTTCTTCCAGAACTTATAATGCTTCTCTACCTTAGGTACTTTGCTTTTAGGTCTTCGGTACAGAAATCAACCTGTATACCAGTAAAACCAATGGGAACATTCAATTTAAACTACAGACATTTACATGTTTTCATCATAGTGGGAACTAGATTTAAAGATTTATATTCAATTATATACAGAATAGTCATTGTAAACAATTGTATTGAGTCACTGTAAGTAATTTTATTAACATCATGACAGTTATGTATATATGTGCCCTCCAAAACTCAGTGTACCAACCATGTTACATCTATCCTTGAACCAATTTGACATTCCTAATACTTGTGAATTTCATCCCCCATCCTCTTGCACTTACCACAAGTAGATACTTGAAACCACAACTTCTCAACTTTGAGATTCCACATGCGTCAAACAAATTCGTGTACATGAGGTTCTTCATTAAACGTGTTGAATGCTATTGATCTAAACCAGTGAATAGAACATCCAGGAAGACATTTGCATCTCAATCTAAAGAAGAATATTAGAGCTTTCAAATAGTGGACTATATTGGATTGTAAGATAAATTAGCCCCTATTTGAAGAATAAACAAGCAGAATCTTTAAAACCACATTTGTAAGTCCATATAGGGGATTCCATAAATAGGAGGGAGATTGCTTCATATGAAGAAGACGCATTCTCCTTCTGAGAGTCTGTGTTCTATCTCTGCAATCTAATCCTGGACAAAGCATCCCTCAGAGCCTGGTGAACCTGCTTGTTCCGCAGAGTATAGACGACAGGGTTCAGCAGCGGGGTCACCACTGTGTTCACAAGTGCAGCCTCTCTGTTGGAATCCAGCGAGGTTGTTTGCTTTGGTTTCATATATATCAGAACACAGCTGCTGTACATCAGAGAGAGGACAATGAGGTGAGATGAACAGGTGAAGAAAGCTTTCTGTCGCTCTTTGGCTGATGGGAGACACACGATTGTGAATACTATGTTGCTGTATGCAATGATGGTTATGATAAGTGATGTCAAAAGGACAAATGAATCCATGGCAAAGGCTAACATTTCAATAGATCTGGTATCAGAACAGGAGAGCTTAGTTAAGGGCCCAAAATCACAGAAGAAGTGAGGGATGACATGGGGGCCACAGAAGGATGACTGGGAAAGCAAAATAACTGGAACCACCATGAGGAAGAATCCCAAAGCCAAGCAGGCAGTGACCAGGAGGAAACACATCCTTGGGTTCATGACGGTCGGGTAATACAGAGGTTTGCAAATGGCCAGGTACCGATCCAGGGATAATACAGCCATGAGGAAGAAAATGGTTGTCCCCACGAAAAGAAAGACAAAGGCTTGTGTGAAGCAGGCAGCAAAGGAAATTGATTTCCTCCTTGACAGATACATAGCCAGCAACTTAGGAATAACAGTGGTTATGAAACAGCATTCACAAAAGGAGAAACTGCTGAGGAAGAAATACATAGGTGTCTGGAGGCGATGGTCAGCCCAAGTGATGGTGATTATGAGTGTGTTTCCCATGATGGAGGCCAGGTACGCCAGCAGATGCACCAGGAAGAGAACCTTCCCAAGGGGCTGGACAGATGGAAAGCCCTCCAGGGTGAATTCTTGGACTGCTGTCCTGTTTCTTGCATCTCCCATCATTGACTTTTCCATTTCTTCAATCAACTCTCTTTGAGCTATTTTGCAGAATCTCATGACTGAAAAATGAAAAACTCTTATTTTATTAAACCTATAAAATAGTGTAGGCATGGTGACTACATTAGTTTATTATTTTAAACATTATATTTTATTGTAGTTTTTGCCCAGGATTAAGTAAAAATAAGTGATTTTTATCTTTGAATATGTTTATGTTAAATGTAGCCTCAAATCCTAGATAAATAAGAATGGTGCATATGACTCCAAGTTTTCATAAAAGATAATATAATTTTAACAGTGTTAGTCATTTTCCTATGTAGTCTACTGCCAAGCAGAGAAAAAAGTCCTTCTTCTATTTATAATCTGATCACGCAACATATTTCCGGTAAGATACCACTTGAATCATACATCACAAGGTGCATATTGCAAAGGGACGACTGTAGCCTTAAAAAACAACTTATGGTCATGGAGCCTATCGTCTCACAAAAAATATTCCCACATGATATCTTTAGGATTTGTCATTTATATTTGAGGTCAAAAAATCACTTGTGGGAGAATTTCCTGTGGCTCCAGCGACAGCCTTCTAAAGTGAGTTAGATTAGAAGAATAGCAGAAGGACTCCCAGCCCAGGCCATTTTCCTACTGAGCTTGAGACCAGTCAGCAGGAGAGGAGAATCTTGCTTCCAATCTGTGCTAAGTGGTCCGTCTAAGGGAGAATCTCTGTCTTGTGACCCTTTCAGTCCCTATACATAAGGAACACCAGCCTGAGGATAGAAAGAGGGATTGCATGCCTTGGCTCCAGCAATTATTTTCTAATTCACTCTCTCTCTTATTTGCTACCTAAACTAAATATTCTCTTTCACCCTTTAAATCCATAGACTTATCTTATGTGAGCCTTTGTCACTCTGGTTAACTAGTGTTTCTGTCTCTGATCTCTGAATTTGCTGTCTGATTTGGCCAAACGCCCACTCTTTTAGAATGTGACACCAGCTTGAAGAGGAACAGACTCTTCTTCAGTTTACAATAAATTAATAGCAAAAATATCCAATCACACTAAGGCTACGCACTCACCCAGATGCAGCAACCAGAGCTCTGTCCTCTTCTTTTTCACTCTTCCAACGAACCAAGATGCTGGTCTAGGCAGTTACAAATGTAAAACAAAAAAAAGGAAAGAAAGAAATGCTTGCATTTGAGATGACCCTGATTGGTCCCAGAAAAAAGTTCAACATGTGCACCGTGGCTGCTAAGCATCCTTCTTCATAATAATGCAGAGCTTTACACAATTGAGATAAACTGAAGTTATGGCTCCATGGCAATCTTGCCTGATGAAATCCTGGGAAAGAAAGGAGAGCACATACTGCCCACAAAGTTCTACTGGTGTCTGAGAGTGATTTCACTTGGAATCTCAAAAAGCTTTCATACCCTCTTTGCAGGCCCCAGGGTCCCCAGACTCCAAGCCTACTTCTGCATGAGCCACACCACCAGCAGGGAAAATTCTTCAGGACATGGTCGGAGACAATAGCCTCCTCAATCAAACTGGTCCCTTTGACACAGTATTTTACTGACATGCATTGCAGGGCAAGTAGAATGCATTACCACTCCCTTACCTCTCCAGATTGGGGAGAATTCAGATGTCATTGGGAGCAGAGATGAAAGTGAAATTAACTTTCCCCATCATATATTTCATATTGGACTGTCTCTTGACACCAATCAGGATACACTAGGACCAGTAGGCAGACCCCAGACACACCAGACCTCATTAGAAGATAGAACAAAGCCATCCAGAGATCAATGTCCCTCTAGGACCCCTGGTGGCTGCCAATTGGGTATTGTTGGAAATAGAAAATTATAATACAATCATTATGGTTATTCTTTCATTATGATTATAATAATATGGACTCCAAAATGTCTGTATTGTCCTCCACGAAAATCTTCAAAGTGCAGTACATACAACCCTCCCAGAGTTTATGAAGTCTCAAATTACATTATGTTACTAAGGTGTGGTTGACAGGTCAAGTTGAGAACCTTAACCCACATCTCGTGGTAATAAGGTGAAGCTCTCATTTATTCTGCCAGAGCAGTGCCAAAGAACACCATATAAAGCACAAACTTTAAATAAGAGTTATTCTTATAAAATAACACCCAAAATGTTCAGGTTTCACTGGATAATAACCTGTCATACCCAGAACAAGGAAACTTCAACTTGAATGAAAAAAAAACTATCAATCAATCACCAAAATCAAAATGACAGATATTAGAATAATATGACAGTTTAAAGTGCCCTCTTAAAAATGCTCCAATGAGCAATAACAAATGTGCTTGAAATAAATTTTAAAGATAGAAATTTTCACCCCAAAAATAGAAGACATAAAGAAGAACCAAATGGAAATTTTGCAGCTGAAAAATACAATAATGAAATTTTTTAAAAAGTCAATGGATGAGCTCTCAAAAGCAGAATGAGGGGGTAGAGGGAAAAATCAATGAACTGGAAGATAGAACAATAGAAAGTACCCAGACTGAACAAAAAAAAGAAAGTAGACTAAAAACAACAGATACAGCCTCATGGACCTGTGGAACTACAACAAAAGAGCTAACATTCATGCCACTGGAGTCTGAAAAAGAGAAGAAACAGAGTGAGGTTGAAAAAGGACTTGGAGAAACAAGGCTGAAAACTGCTCAAATTTGTCAAACAATGTAACACACAGATTCAAGAAACAGAGACAATTCCAAATAAGAAAAATCCAAAGAGGTGCACACCAAGAAACATCATATTCAAACTTCTGGTAATTAAAGACAAGAAAAATTTTGAAAGCAACAAGAAAGAAACAATACATTACCCATGGGAAAGAACAACTCAATGACAGTAGATTTCTCATCAGAAACCATGGCGGCCAGAAAGAAATAGTATAATATTTTTAAGTGCTGAAAAGAAAAAACTGTCAATATATAGAGCCCTATATCTAGAATCCTATATCTAGTGAAAATATCTTTCAGGAATGAAGGGGAAATAAAAACATCATCACATGAAGGAAAACAAAGAGAATTTGTCACCAGCAAACCTATCCTAAAAGAATGGCCAAAGGAAGTTCTCTAAATAGAAAGAAAATTGTATCTTCAACAACCACTAAAAATGCTAGGCAAGGAGATACGCTCAAAAGAATTATAGATAAAATGGAATTATAAAAACATTTCGAGTAACCCACATGAATTCAGGGGAAAAAAACAGGGAAATGAAAATAAACAGAAAACAATACATAAAATGGTAGACTTAAGCCCTAAGGAATCAAAAATTACCATTATTAGATTAAATGTGAATAGTCTAGATAAGCCAATTAAAAGACATATTGATAAAATGGATTAAAAAATATAATCCAACCATGCGATGTCTACAAACACTCACTTTCAATATAACAATATAGGCAGTTTGAAAATAAAAGGACAGGAAAATATTTTTAATGCAAATATCTATCAGATGAGGGCATGAGTGGTTATGGTAATATCGGAAAAAGTAGACTACAGAGCAAAGAAAATATCAGTCAGAGAGGGCCATAACACAATGATGAAAGGATCAGTCCATCAGAAAGACATAGCAATTTGAAATGTGTGCACCAAATAACAGAGCTGCAGAATATGTAAAGTGAAAACCGATAGAACTGAAAGGAGAAAAAGACAAATCAACACACATATTTGCAGACTTCACCATCACTCTCTCAACAATTGATAGAACAAGTAGACAGAAAATCAGTAAGGATATAGAAGAACTCAAAAACACCATCAACCAACAGGCTCTAACCAACAACTGTAGAACACTCCACTCAACGACAAAGAATTCACATTCTTTTCAAGTACCTGTAAAATATAAACTGATCACATCGACTATGCTTAGGTTCTGGCAAGAGCTCCCTTACTGGCTTGCAGATGGCTACCCTCTCGCAATGTCCCCATGTGGCAGAGAGAGATAACTCTGGTGACCCCACCTCTTCTTATATGGGTACTAGTTCTATTTAAACAAAGCCCTACTCTTATGACCTCATTTAACCTTAATCACCTCCATAAGTGCCCTATATCCAAGATAGACTTGTGGGGGGTTAGGGCTTCAACATACAAATTTTGGGGGGACACAATTTAGTTCATAGCGTGCCCTGATACCAAAACCAGACAAAGACAGTACATAAAGAAATTTACAGGCCAATGTCCTTCATGAACGTAGATGCAAAAATCCTCAACAAAAATTAGCAAAAGAGTTCAGTAATATATACAAAGAGTTATACACCATGACAAATCGAAGGTTATTCCAGAGATGCAAGGCTCATTCAATATTTGAAAATCAGTCTATGCAATCCACCACATTAAGCGGCTAAAGAAGAAAATTCAGATACGTCATTGTACGCAGAAATGTATTTGTAAAAATTCAACACCTGTTAAAACTCTCTGAAAAATACAAATACAAGCTAACTCACTCAACTTGCTAAAAAGCACCTACAAAAACCCACAGCTAACATTCTACTTAATAGAGACACACTGAATGCTTTCCCCCTGAGATTAGGGACAAGGCAAGGATATACACTCACTGTTCTTATTCAGTAGTGTACTGGAAGTCTAGCCAGTGCAATACGACAAGGAAAGGAAATAAAAGACACACAGATCAAAAGAAAAAGTGAAACTGTCCCTATTTGCAGATGACATGAATATCGGGAAAATCCCAAGGAATTTACCAAGAAAAAGACTACAATGATATACAACTACATATTTATACAAATGACTAAAACGGAAAATAGCAAAAAAAAAAAAACAAATACTGGTGAGGATTTGGAGACACTGGGTCTGTCCTACATTATAGCTAGGGATGTAAAAGAACGCAAAATGGTACAGACACTCTAGAAAACATTTTGACAGCTTCTCCAAAAATTAAACATGCAACTCTCAAACAACCCAGCAATTGTTCTCCTGGGCATTTATTCCAGAGAAATGAAAACCTATGTTCCAACAAAAAGTTGTGCATAAATGTTTACAGCAGCTTTGTTTTTAATAACTAAAAACAGGAAACAACCCAGATTACCTTCAATGGGTGAAGGGTTAACCAAACTATGGTACATCCATACCATGGAATACTATTTAGCAGTAAAGAGAAATGAATTATTGATACACACACAACTTGCATAAGTCCCCAGAGAATTATGCTGAGTGAAAAAAAAATTCCCAAAAGCTTATATATTGTTTGATTCTAGTTATGTAACATTCTTGAAAGGATAAAATCATTGAAATGGAGAACAGATTAGTGGTTGACGGTGGTAAGGAAAGGGATTAAAGCATGTTAAAACAGCAACATGAGGGATCCCTATGGTTGGAAATGTTCTGTATCTTGACTGTGTCAATGTCAATATCTTGGTTGTGATATTATACTGTAATTTTCAAGCTCTTACTATTGGGGAAACTAGATAAAGGGTATACGGCATCTCTCTGTACTATTTCTTACAATTGTATGTGAATATACAAATAAAAATTTGAGCCCAAAATAAAATTTTAATTAAAAATTGCAGATAATGAATGTATTTGGAATATATTTTACTGTATATTCCTCCTGCGCTTTCTTTTAGATTGAAATAAAAATAAATTCATTCCCCTTAGCACATGTTCTTAAAAGTCCAAGAATCATTCTTCTGTAAAATATCACCTTGAATCTTTGGCTGCCAACAAACCAGCCCAAATTTTAGTGGTATCAAAACAAAAACAATTACTTATTACTTTTGTTTCTCATTGTCCTGGGAGTTGACAGGGCTCAGCTGGGTGGTTCCCACTCAGGTTCACCTGCAGTTCCATTCAGACTATTCAGGGCTAGCATCTTTCAAAGCTTTCCTCACTCACATGTCTGGTACTTGAGCTAAAAGATTCAAAGAGCTGGGAATCCTCCAGCATCTCTCTCTGTCTCTATGCAGTTCCTCTAGGTGATCTCTCACCATGGTGGCTTCAGAGTAGCTTCAGAGTGAATGTCCCAAGAGAGGGAACCAGGCAGAAGCTAGGTTGCCTTTTTTACATAGACTTGGATGTCACGCCGCATCACTTCCACCATATTCTTTCTCTTTCCCTGTCTTTGATTATCTTTCTTTTTCATATCCCTTTTCTCACCCCCCTCAAGATTCCCTCTTCCATCCACTAGAAAACCACCAAATTCCTCCCACTTTCTTAGATAAAGAATTCTCTTTTTTCACTTATTCTTTGTGGATTTCACTTGGGGCAAAAGCAGAGGAGACATAAGGCAGCTGTCACCTATCACATCCCAAAGAGGGTTGGCATGGCAGATTGGAATTTCTTTTACAGTTCTTTAGTCCTTCCCTGTAATAACTACATAGCTGTGCCCTTTGCCATGTGACATTGCAGACATCAGTGCTCTAGTGAATGTCACCATAATTAACCTGCATTTTACTTAATTCTTTGATTGACCAAAGCTATTATTTTCACTAGGCATGATCCACAACACAAGCTTAGACATAACCAGTCTCTGGTTTAAATATTTGCCTGGTTAATTACAAGTCATCCTCATGATCAAGTCCTCACCCAGAAGCAGCTCACAGGAAACAGCTTCTTTGATAATGTGCTTTGCTTTTCTTCCAACTAATCGGGATCCTTCTCCCAGGCTAAAGGAAAAGGAAACACTTTTAACTGAGATGTACCTTTCTTTCACCTATTAAAAAATCAATGGATGCCTATGTCTTAAGTTAATAGGAAATTATTAAAGTTATTTTTTTCAAGGAAGACAGAGATGTCCCAACTCTCTAGGATTAACACTCATAGTTTTCCCCCCTGACAATCTGACTGGTAAATCCTAGACTTTTAAGAAAATACAAACTGTCCCAAATATGCACTACTGTTTCTGATGTTACTATTTAGAATTCCTGAACATGTTTATATCCATTCTGTGGGACACAATGACACCACCATTGTTCACAATGTCCATCGTGAACATCAAACTTGGTTGGTTGTGTATCTATCCCAGAAGAGTCAGAAAGAAGAGACAACAAAGCTCAATTTTTTTGCTCATGGACCTTATTGTTAGTCACTTTCCCGTCAACCAGTTGCTCCCCACCTTTCAGAGTAGGTGAGGACCATCACAGTCACAAATGAGAATACATTCAAATGCCTTTATGATATATTTACCACAGGCGTATGTACCCTCACCAATGAGGACACACAGGTCCAAAAGGACAAACCTCTGGAACATTCAGAATTCACTAGAGGACTATGAAAAAAAAGGAGCAGGAATTAAAATGACTACAGAGTCCCAGGGGACATTTAATTGTACATATTTGGAAATAGGAAATTCCAGCAGAAATATATCGTAATTACAGTTTCACTGCATATAGTAACAAACTACTATCATTCTCAATAGTTTACACTGTCTTCTGTGAAAGTCTCCAAAGGTAGATTTGGTGTGACTGCCCTACAGTTGTAAAAGCCCGAATTATATATGCCAGAAAGACAGCCTTAAGCAACAGAAAGACATTTTACAATGAAATTCTTTGCTCTTATTTTTTGTTTTAACCTGGTATTTTCTTTACTGAGATATAATTTCCATACTGTAAAATGCACAAATTTTAATTGTACAGATCAATAATGTTTTACACATATAAATAGCCATGTAACCACTACACGAACTAAACTATAAAATATTTTCATCTCATCATAAGTTTCCTTGTGCCCCTTACCAGTCAATAGCCCACACCAAGAGATAACTATTTTGAATTTGATCATCGAAACGTACTTTTGCCAGCTCTAGAAATTCTTTTTCTCTGGCTTCCTTTCCCTCAACATTTTTCACAGAGTTATCCATGCTGTTTTGTGTAGCAATGATTTATTCTTTTTTAAAATTTCTTTAATTGAGATTCATAATACTTTATATCGTTGTGAAATTTCAGTTGTACATTATTTCTTGTCTGTCACCACATAGGTGCTCCCCTTCACCCTCTGTGCCGACCCTCCACCCCTCTTCCCCTACTAACCGTGGGACTATTTTCTTTGTCCATGTGTTTGTTTATATTCCACATATAAGTGAAATAATCTGGTGTTTGTCTTTCTCAGTGTGGCTTATTTCGCTTAGCTTAATACCCTCCATGTTCATCCACGTTGTTGCAAATGGGATGATTTTGTCTTTTTTTTTATGGCTGAGTAGTATTCCATTGTATATATATACCACATCTTCTTTATCCCATAATCAGTTGATGGGCACTTGGATTGTTCCCATGTCTTGGCTATGGTGAATAGTGCTGCAATGAACATAGGGGTACATATGTAACTTTGGTTTGTTGATTTCAAGTTGTTTGGGTAGATACCCAGTAGTGGGATAGCTGGGTCATATGGTATTTCAATTTTTAATTTTTTGAAGAATATCCATACTGTTTTCTATAGTGGCTGCACAAGTTTGCATTCCCACCAGCAGTGTATGAGTGTTTCCTTTTCTCCACATCCTCTCCAACATTAGTTTTTGGTCTTGGTAATTACAGCCATCCTGACTGGTGTAAGGTGATATCTCATTGAAGTTTTGATTTGCATTTCCCTAGTGATTAGTGACGTTGAGCATCTTTTCATGTGCCTGTTGGCCATCTGTATATCTTCCTTTGAAAAAAGTGTGTTCATATTCTCTGCCCATTTTTTGATCGAGTTGTTTGTGGGTTTTTTTTGTTGAGTTGTGAGAGTTCTTTATATACTTTGGAAATCAACCCCTTATCTGATAAATGATTTGCAATAATTTTCTCCCCGTTGGTGGGTTGTCTTTCCATTTTGTTGATGGTTTCCTTTGCTTTGTAGAAGCTTTTTAGTCCAATGTAGTCCCATTTGTTAACTTTTTCTTTTGTTTCCCTTACCCAAGTAGACATGGATTCAAAAAGATGTGGCTAAGACCAATGTCAAAGAGTGTACTGCCTATATTTTCTTCTAGGATTTTTATGGTTTCAGTTCTTACATGCAAATCTCTAATCTATTCGGAGTAAATTTTTCCATATGGTTCAAGATAATGGTCTACTTTCACAGTTTTGCAGGTAGCTGTCCAGTTTTCCCAGCACCATTTATTGAAGGGACTTTCCTTTCTCCATTGTATGTTCTTGGTTCCTTTGTCAAAGCTTAACTGTCCATAGATGTGTAGTTTTATTTCTGGGCTTTCAATTCTAATCCATTGATCTGTTTGTCTGTTTTTGTACCAGTACCATGCTGTTTTGATAACTATAGCTTTGTAGCATGTTTTGAAGTCAGGAATTGTGATGCCTCCAGCTTTGTTCTTTTTTCTCAGGACTTCCTTGGCTATTCGGAGTCTTTTGTTGTTCAATATAAATATTTGGATTCTTTGTTCTATTTCTGTGAAGAATGTCATTGGAATACTGATTGAAGAATGTCATTGGAATACTGATTGGGATGGCATTTTATCTGTAGATTGCTTTACGTAGTATGGACATTTTTATTACGTTTATTCTTCTGGCCCGTGAACACGGAATATCTTTCCATTTCTTTATGTCTTCTTCAATTTCTTTCAGTAATGACTTATAGTTTTCAGTGTACAGGTCTTTCACCTCTTTGGTTACATTTATTCCTAGGTATTTTATTCTTTTTGTTGTAATTGTAACTGGGATTGTATTCTTGATTTCTTTTTCTGCTAGTTCATTGTTAGTGTATAGGAATGCAATTGATTTTGTACCCTGCAACTTTGCTGTAGTTGTTGATTATTTCTAGCAGTTTTCTGGTGGATTCTTTAGGGTTTTCTATATATAGAATCATATCATCTGCAAATAGAAAAAGTTTCATTTCTTCCTTTCCAATTTGGATTCCTTTTATTTCTTTTTCTAGCCTAATTTCTCTGGTCAATACCTCCAGGACTATGTTGAATACGAGTGGTGAGAGTGGGCACCCTTGCCTTGTTCCTGTTCTCAGAGGGATGGCTTTCAGTTTTTCACCATTAAGTATGATGCAGTGGGTTTGTCGTATACGGCCTTTATTATGTTGAAGTACTTTCCTTCAATACCCATTTTATTGAGAGTTTTTATCATAAATAGATGTTGGATCTTGTCAAATGCTTTGTCTGCATCTATTGAGATGATCATGTGATTTTTATTTCTCATTTTGTTAATGTGGTGTATCACATTGATTTGCAGATGTTGAACCATCCCTGCATCCTGGAATTAATCCCACTTGACCGTGGTGTATGATTCTTTTAATGTATTGCTGTATTTGGTTTTCCAATATTTTGCTAGGATTTTTACAGCTAAGTCCATCAGTGGCATTGGCCTGTAGTTTTCCTTCTTTGTGTTGTCCTTGTCTGGTTTTGGTACAGGGTAATGTGGCCTCATAGAATGTGTTAGGAAGTGTTCCATTTTCTTCAGTTTTTCAGAATAGTTTGAGAAGAATAGGTACTAAATCTTCTTTGAATGTTTAGTAGAATTCTCCAGAGAAGCCATCTGGTTCTGGACTTTTGTTTTTTGGCAGGTTTTTGATTGCTGTTTCAATCTCTGTACTTGTGATTGCTCTGTTTAGATTCTCTGTTTCTTCTTGATTCAGTTTTGGGAGGTTGTATCAGTCTAGGAATTCATCATTTCTTCTAGGTTATCAAATTTTCAGGCATATAGTTTTTCATAGTATTCCCTTATAATCCTTTGTATTTTGGCAGTAATTTCTCCTCTTTCATTTCTAATTTTATTTATTTGAGCCTTCTCTCTTTTTTCTTGGTTAGTCTGGCTAAGGGTTTGTCAATTTTATCTATCTTCTCAAAGAAACAGCTCTTAGTTTCCTTGATCCTTTTTACTGGTTTTTGGTCTCTATATCATTTATTTCTGCTCTGATTTTTATTATTGCCCTCCTGCTGACTTTGGGCTTTGTCTGTTCTTTTTCTAGCTCTGTTAGGTGCACTTTAAGATTACTTATTTGAGCTTTTTCTTGCTTGTTGAAGTGGGCCTGTATTGCTATGAATTTTCCTCTTTTGACTGCTTTTGCTGCATCCCATAAGAGTTGGTATGTTGTATTTTCATTTTTGTTTGTCTCCAGGTATTTTTTAATTTCCTCTTTGATTTCTTCAATGATCCAATGGTTGTTCAATAGCATGTCTCCACATATTTCTGACTTTCCCAGTTTTGTTCTTGTAGTTGATTTCTAGCTTCATAGCATTGTGGTCAGAAAAGATGGTTGGGATGATTTCAATCTTCTTGAATTTATTGAGGCTTGCCTTGTTACCGGACATATGGTCTATCTTTGAGAATGTTCCACGGACACTTGAGAAGAATGTATATTGTGCTGGTTTTGGATGGAAGGCTCTATATATGGCTATTAAGTCTATCTGGTCAAGTGTTTCGTTTAAATTTACTATTTCTTTGTTGACTAGGTGTCTGGATGATCTGTCCATTGAAGTAAGTGAGGTGTTGAGGTCCCCTACTATTATTTTGTTGCTGTTAACTTCTCCCTGTAGATCTGTTAATAATTGCTCTACGTATTTTGGTGCACTTGTGTTAGGTGAATATATATTAATAAGTGTTATGTCCTCTTGATGGAATGTCACTTTTATCATTAAATACGGCCCCACTTTATCACTCACTGTGTTTTTCAGCTTGAAGTCTGCTTTGTCTGATAAAAGTATGGCAACACCTGCTTTCTTTTCTTGGCTATTAGCTTGGAGTATTGTCTTCCATCCCTTCATTCTAAGCCTATGTTTGTCTTTGTAGCTGAGGTCCATTTCCTGGAGGCCGTATATTGTTGGGTCTTGTTTTTTAATCCCTCCAGCTACTCTGTGTCTTTTGATTGGAGAGTTCAGTCCATTTACATTTAGAGAGATTATCATTATATGAGGGTTTAATGCTGCCATTTTATCTCTTGTTTTCTGGTTGTTCTGTTTCCACTGTTTCTCTTCCTTTGTATTTTTGACTGCCATTTCATTTTGGTGGTTTTCTGAGGAGATTTTCTCAGTTCTCTCTCTTTTTGTGAATTGTGGTTCTGCTCTGATTCTTTGTTTAGTGGTTACCATGAGGATTGTATGAAAGATATTGGGGATGTGATAGTCTATTTTCTTATAGCCTCTTATCTCCGTTAACCTAAGCAGGTTCCTTCCCTTTCTTCTCCCCTTCTGAGTAACTCCTGTTACATATTGTTCTGTTTTTAATTTTGTGAGTTTGTGGCTAGATTGAAGTGTCTAACATTACTTTTGATGCTTTCTTTCCCTTTCTCTTCTAAGTTGTATTTGAGCCTTTGCCTCCCTGTTCTAGTAGAGAGCTGCAGGTTTCTGATCATGTCTGTCTATTTATCTCCTTCCTCGGAGCTTTGTAGACCTTTGCCTTTTTGTTGCCAGTATGAGGGCATCTTTAATTATTTCTTGCAGGGGAGGTCTGGTGGCGATGAATTCCCTTAGCTTTTGTTTATCTGGGAGAGCTTTTATTTCTCCATTGTATCTAAAGGAAAGTTTTGCTGCATAGAGTATTCTTGGCTGAAACTTTCTGTCTTTCAGTATTTTGAATATGTCATTCCATTCTCTCCTAGCTTGTAGGGTTTCTGCTGAGAAATCTGCTGAAAGCCTGATAGGGTTTCCTTCATAGGTTAGTTTCTTCTGCCTTGCTGCTCCTAATATTCTTTCTTTATCCCAAACTTATGGCCATTTTTACTATTATATGCCTTGGAGAGGGTCTTTTTACTTTGATAAAGTTGGGCATTCAATTAATTCATTTATCTGTAAATCTGAAACCATAGCCATGTTTGGGAAGTTCTCAGCAAGTATTTCTTTGAACAAGCTCTCTGCTCCTTTCTCCCTCTCTTCTCCCTTTGGGATACCTATAATCCGTATGTTGCTTTTCCTAATTGAGTTGGATATTTCTCAATGAATTCCTTCATTTTTTTAAAATCTTAGTTCTGTCTCCTCCTCCACCTGTAAAATTGTTACATTTTTATCCTCAGGAAGACTAATTCTTTCCTCTATAAAATCAACTCTATTTATTAATGATTCTAGATTATTATTTAGTTCATTAATTGTGTTTTTCATATCCAGAATTTCTGCTTGATTTTTTTTTTATAGTTTCAAACTCTTTGGTGAAGAGATTCATTTTATTGCTGAGCTCCTTGAATTGTCTTTCCGTGTTTTCTGGTAAGTTGTTGAATTTCCTTATGATGGCTATGTTGAATTCTCTGTCATTTAGGTTGTATGTTTCTGTGTCTTCAGTGTTGGTTTCTGGGGAATTGTCATTTTCCTTCTGGTCTGAATTGTTGCTGCAATTTCTCATGGTGTTTGATGAACTATTCTTTTGTTGGGGGGCATTTGTGGTATTTTTAGGATGCACATTCCCTCTGTTACTGCTAGGAGGGAGAAGGAGCAGTGTTTCTGGCCCCACTCCATCTGCTGGAAGCTGTGGGGGTATTATGGTGCTTGCCTCAGCCTGGGATGTGTTCAGGCACTTGTGTGGACTGTCCTTGTTGGGTGGATCTTCCTTGCTAGGCTAGGGCCACATTTTGGTGCCTCAGGGGTGCTCTGGGCTACCCCTCCCAGCCATAAAGTGATTAGCAGTGGGCTCAAACCCACCGTGCCTATTCCTGAAGCCACCCGGGACACGTTCCCTCTTTGGAAGTGCCACTGTGAACATTCACAGGGGCCTGGGAAGTGTTTGCCCCAGTGCAGAAATCTGCTGAGGTCCCTATTAATGATCCTCAGTCAACAGGCCACTGAGCTGGCAGGCAGGTCTTCCCTGTTGGGACCTTGGCTATGACTGCTCCTTTATGGCACAGGGGCACAGTTGGCTCCCCCTCTAAGCAGGAGAGTGACCATGAGTGTGGGCTAAGTGTTACCCCATCCTCCTCTTATGGTCACCCCACTGTGTGTTCCCTCTTTCCGGGTGCTTGCACCAGGTTGGAAAGCATTTGTGTGCATGCATGGGGCTACTGGGGGAGTTCAGTGTGTGCTCATCTATCTCCACCACTTCCTAGGGGGCCAGACCATCCACCCTCAGATGTATAGCTTCACGTGTCCCTCAGACATCCTGTTGTGCTGTGTGGGCTTCCTCCGTTGGTCAGCGAGCGTCCATTTAGTTGTAGTTCAAAAGGGGGAGAGACAAAGGGAACAGCTCACTCAGCCATGTTGCTGACATCCTGATGTCAATGATTTATTCTTTTACATTGCACAGTATGAGTTCATTATACATGTACACCACAGTCTTCCATTGTTACATTGAAGGACATTTGTGTCCTTTCCAGTTTAGGGCTACTATGAATAAAGCTACTGTAAATATTCTTGTATAAGTGTTTTTGAAGACATAGCATTCACTTCTCCTGAGTATATAACTTGGAGTGAAAGTACTGAATTAATTATAGGATAGGTCATAACACTATAAGAAATTGCAAAACAGCTTCCAAAATTAGATTTAGGCTCTCAGCAGCAATGCATGAGAATTCAAAGTGCTCCACCTTCTCACCAACACTTGGTCTTGTAAGTCATATTTAATTGGAGGCATTCTCTGTAAATTGGTTCAGCCACTGTGGAAAATAATATGAAGCCTCCTCAGACAGTTAAAAATAGAACTACCATGTGATCCAGGAATTTCACTTCTGGGTATATACTCAAAGGAAATGAAAACAAGATATGGAAGATGTACCCGCACTTTCATGTTTATCACTCACAATGGTCAAGCTAGAGAAGCAACCTAAGTGTCCATCAACTGATGAATTGATATAGAAGATGTTCTCTGTCTATGTATATTACAATGGAATACTACTCAGCCATGAGAAAGAAGGAAATCTTGCTATTCACATCAACATCCATGGTTCTAAGGGAAAGTGTGCGAAGTGAAAAAGTCAGAAGACAAATATTGCATGATATCTTTTTTCTTGATCAGTCTTGCTGAGTGTAACAATGCTATGAGTCATTTCAAAGAATAAACTTTTGCTTTGTTAATATTTTATTTTATTTGCTTTTGATTTCATTGATTCATATTTGTGTGCTTTCATTTTTACATGAATTCACATTTTTATGCATACTTTGGGTATAATTTCCTTTTCTTTTCCTACATTTTAAAGTTGTAAACTTAAATGATTCATTTTATAACTTTTTTTCTAATATGAGCATTAATGCTATAAATTTCCCTCTAAGCACGGCTTTAGCCTGCATTCCACAAATTTTAATACATTGTGCTTTCATTTTTTTGTATCCAAAATATTTTCCAATTTCCTTAGTAGTATTTTCTATAGTCCAAGGGTTATTTAGAAATGTGTTGCTTATATCCAAGTATTGAGAAATTTTCTGGATAAATTATTGTTATTGCTTTCTTATTTAATTCAATTGTGGTTGCAGAATATATTCTGTATATTTTCAGTCTTTTGAAATGTTTTGAGATTTGTTTTACAACTCAGCATAAAATCGATCTTGGTGAAATTTCCATGAGCACATGACAAGAATGTGCACTCTGTAGATGCTGAATGTAATAATCTAAAATTATCACTAAGTCCACTTAGTTGATAGAATCATACAAATCTTCTATATAATTACTGATTTTTTTTTGGCCTTTTTGTTCTATTATTTACTGAAATTATGGTGTTAAAACCTCCAACTACAAAAAAAAAAAAATCAAACAACCTGATAAAAAATGGGCAGGGGATATGAACAAACATTTCTTCAAAGAAGATATACAGATGGCAAATTGGCACATGAAAAGATGCTCATCATCAGTGATCATCAGGGAAATACAAATCAAAACTATACTAAGATATCATCTTACACAAGTTAGAATGGTTATAATCACCAAGACAAATAATAACAAATGTTGGAGAGGGTGTGGAGTAAAAGGAACCCTCATACACTGCTTGTGGGAATGCAAACTGGTGCAGCCACTATGGAAAACAGTATGGAGATTTCTCAAAAAATTAATAATGGAACTGCCATACCATCCAGCTATCCCACTACTGAGTATCTATCCAAAGAACTTGAAATCAGCAATTCAAAGAGACTCACACACCCCTATGTTCACTGCAGCATTATTCACAATAGCCAAGACATGGAAGCAACCTAAATGCCCATCAACTGATGACTGGATAAAGAAGATGTGGTGTATATATATACAATGGAATACTACTCAGCCACAAAAACTGATAAAATCATCCCATTCACAACAACATGGATGGATATTTAGGCGATTATGTTAAGCAAAATAAGCCATATCGAGAAAGACAAACTCTATATGATTCCACAAATATGTGGAAGATAATCAAACACATGGACAAAGAGAACAGATTAGTAGTTACCAGGGGTAAGGGGATAGGGAGTGGGTACAAAAGGTGAATGGGTGCACTTACAAGATGACTGACAAATGATGTACAACGGAAATTTCAGTGTTGTAAACTATTGTAACCTCATTAAAAAATAAATAAAATAAAATTTTAAAAAACCTCCAACTATCATTGTGGATTTTGTTTCTTATTTTTCCTTTTAGTTCTTTCTTGTATTTTTAAGCTCTATCATTGTGTGCATGTATATGTACATTATGTCTTCTTGATGGTTTCATCTCTTTATCACTATAGATTTACCTATCTCTGAAAATACACTTGTCTGTGAAGTCTATTTTTATGCATATTACTATAGTTACACAAGTTGATGTTTGTTTGAAATTTCTACTTGGTCTGTGTATTTAAACGTTATTCTTATAACCAGTTCATAGCAATGTCTTCCTTTTTACCTAATATTGTAATCTCTCTCTCTATTGTAATTTGAGTGCTTAGTCCATTTACATTTAATCTCATTATTGTAAAGTTAGGTTTAACTCTACAGTCTTGATGTTTCCTTCTATTTGTCCCCAGCATTATATATTCCTTATTTTCTCCTTTCTTCTTTTGAATTAATCAAGCATTTTAAATATTCCATTGTAATCAGCTTTATTGTCTTTTAAACAGCTTTACTGAGGGATCTTTGACATACAATAAAATGGACATATTTCAAGTGTACAGTTTGATAAGTTTTGACATATTTAAACAGTTGTAAAATCACCACCACAACGATTATAATGAAAATATTCATCAGCCCAGAAGTTTCCTACTGCTGCATTGCGATGATTCCATTTTATCACCTTCGTGGGCTTCTTAGCTATAACCCTGATTTTTATTTCAGTGATTGCCTTAGGGCTTATAGTCTAACTATTTTACTTGTCACCGCCTACCTTCAGTGAGATTTTACCACTTCACATATAATATAAGAAAATTATAATAAAATACTTCCATTTCCACCTTGTCAGCCTTTATGCTATTCTTGTTGTAGATTTTCCTTATACATATGTTATAAACCCCACAATGCCTTGTTACTATTTTTTTTGACAGAGTCAATTGTCTTTCAAAGAAACTTAAATAATTTTAAAAAATCTTATACACCGACCCAGCTACTTACTGTGTCTCCTGCTCTTCACTCCTTTGCATAGCTCCATATTTCCATCTGGTATAATTTTCTTTCTCTTAGGAGGACTGACTTTACCAATTATTATTCTGTAGACTTGCTGGTGATTAATTCTTTTAACTGTGGTATGCCTTCATTTTTTAAAGATATTTTCATGAGTATAGAATTCTAGATTGGCAGATCTTTATTCAGAGTCCTTTAGAAATTGTGCCGTTGTATTCTCACTTCCTTATTTTCAAAGAGAAATCTTTATTATCTTTATCTTTCTTCCTCTGTATGAAACGTGTCTTTGTTTCTTCTGGCTGCTTTGAAGATTTTCTCTTTATCACTGGCTTTAAGCAAGTTGATTGTTATTTGCTTTGCTATCAGTCTTTTCATGTTTCTAGTGTTTGCGTTATGCTGAGGCTATTGATGCTGTTGTCATGAAACCTAGAAAAATTTTGGCCACTATTTCCTTAAGTAGTTTTTGTCGTCGTCCCTACACACATACACTTTTCCATCCAAAATCTAACTCTATGCATGTTTGGTTGCTTGATTTCTCCTCCTTTCAGTTTTAAGTGGATTATTTTTGTCTTTGTGTCTTTTATTTTTAAAGGTTTCTATAACTATATCTTCAAATTTACTCATCTTTCATCTGCAATGTCTAACATTCTATTCACCCCATCCAATAAAATTTTCATCTGAGACATGTAGTTTTTGACTCAGAGAAGTGAAATTTGCTTTTTTAAAGCCACTTTATTGAGGTATGACTGACACACAAAAAGCTGTACTGATTTAATGCATACAACTTGTTGAGACTGGAGATGAGTACACACTCACAAAACCATAGTCACAATCAAGTTTTGTGGTAAGAGCATATAATGTAAGATCTATCTTTTAGAAAATCTTAACTATACAATACAGTAGTATAGCAATAGGGTGAATGTTGTACAGCAGACCTGCAGAACTTATGCATCTGGCAGTACTGAAACTTTGCATACTTTGATTGACACCTCCCCATTTACACATCTCCCAACCCCCAGTAACCACTATTCTAACTCTGGTCCTATGTGTTTGAATATTTTAGATTCCTCATTAAAGTGAGATCATTTAGTACTTGTCTTTCTGTGTCTGGCTTATTTTACTAGGTACAACATCCTCCACGTCCATCCATGTTGTCATATATTTCAGAATTTCCTTGTGTTTTAATGCTCAATAATATTCCATGGATGTATATACTACATTTCCTTTATCCATTCATTCATCGATAGACACAAAGATTGTTCCTATATCTTGCCTATTATGAACAATGTTGCAGTGAACAAGAGAGTGCAGATGTCTCTTTAATATCTGGACTTCAATTCCTTTGGATATACACCCAGAAGTTGGATTGTTGGATCATATGGTAGTTCTATTTTTTATTTTTTGAGGACCCTCCATGCTATTTTCCATAGCAGCTGCTCCAATTTTACATTCACATCAACAGGATACAAAGGTTCCCTTTTCTCCACATCCTCACCAATACTTCTTGTCTCTTGATTTTTTCATAAGAGCCATTCTAACAGGTGTGAACTCATATCTCATTGTGGTTTTGATTTGCATTTCCCTGATGATTAATGATGTTGAACATTTTGTATTCACTACTTTCTTAAAACATTCATTTGAATGTTTTCTTTGGAAAAATGTCCATTCAGGTTCTTTGCCCATTATTATATTTGGATTATTTGGGGTTTTGTTGTAATTGATTTGCATTAGTTTCTTATATATTTTGAATATTAACAGGTGTGTATGGGCCCAGATTCAGACCTGGCTCCTGTCACTAACCTGCACAAGTGGGCTCACCTTCCCCCAAGCCCCCTAGGTGTGCGCCTGCATGCCCTGAGCCCAGCTGCTCTCACCAACCTCCACTGCCCTGTGTACTCCTATGGGGAGACCCTGCTGCCAATAACCACACAGTTCACAGGTCATTCTGGGGAAAAAATCATTGACAATGTGATACCTTAAGCAAAGAATGTATCCCAAACGTCAGAAAAAGAGACAAGCCTACACAAAAAATACATGGAAATTGTTATACATACATAGGGTGGACAAAATGTGTTGTTAGTTGAGTAAAATCGAGTCTAATTCTTACATAACTATGTGCCCAAATCTTCACAACACAGCCATTTACCATTCCTGCAATCACAGAATAACGTGGTCAGAGCAAAACATGTTAATAGCCATTAACCGACCATGCCAAGCAACCTCCCGCTCCAGGGATTTTCTCACAGCACTTTGTCTCCAAATCTATCATTTCCTATCAAAATCTTGGAAAACTAGGTTACAGTTGTAATTTTTCCATTAAAACATCCCGTCGTCTTCTCTCTGTCAGGCTTAAATTTAGTTCCATTATAGTGTGCCTCATGTGTCACATGAGGTAGCAATAGTGTCATTAGTACTAACAAAGGACATCCAACGGTTAGCACATCAAACCTCTCATTCCGCAAATGAAGACACTTTGTAGCTTCATTTGAAGAGACTTTACATTCACAATAAGACTTCTTTCCAACTCTGATTAAATTTCCCTCCCCCAATTCCTTTACATTTTTCTTGTAGTAGGGAAACAATCTTAACTATTTAATTCATTTTTCCACAACTTATAATGCTTCTTTCTTGTGGTGCTTCATCTTCTTGTCTTCGGTACTAAAATCAACCTGGAAAACCAGGAAAACCAATGGGAAATTTCAGATTGAACCTGAGGCATTTATATGTTTTCATCATAGTGGGAACTAAATTTAAACATTCCTATTCTATTTATATACAGAATAGTCATATTGAAAACAATTATATTGAGTCGCTACAAGTAATTTTATTAATTATTAATACCATGACAGTTATGTATTGGTGTGTCCTTCAAAACTCAATATAGTGACCATGTTACATCTATCCATGAACCAATTTGATATTCCTAATACTTGTGAATTCCATTCTCCATCCTCTTGCAATTCCCACAAGTAGATACTTGAAACCACATCTTCCCAACTTTGAGATTCCACATGCGTCAAACAAAGTCATTTATATGAGGCTCTTCATTAAAATGTGTTGAATGCTTTTGATCTAAAGGTAGTGAAAAGAAGATCAAGGCAGAAAAATTCATCCCAATATAAGAAAGAACATTAGAGCTTTCAAATAGTGGACTATATTGGATTGAAAGATAAATTAGGCCCTATTCTAAGAATGAACAAACAGAACCTTTAAAAACACATTTGTAAGTCCATATAGTAGATTTTGGAAATAGGAGGGAGATTCCTTACATGAAGAAGGTGCATTCACCCTCTGAGAGTTTGCGTTCTATCTCTACAATCTAACCCTGGACAGAGCATCCCTGAGAGCCTGGTGAACCTGCTTGTTCCGCAGAGTGTAGACCACAGGGTTCAGCATCGGGGTCACCACTATGTCCACAAGTGCAGCCTCTCTGTTGGAGTCCAGCTGGGTTGTTTGCTTTGGTTTCATATATATCAGAACACAGCTGCTGTACATCAGAGAGAGGACAATGAGGTGAGATGAACAGGTGAAGAAAGCTTTCTGTCGCTCTTTGGCTAATGGAAGACGCATGATTGTGACTGCTATGTTGCTATATGCAATGATGGTTATTATAAGGGGTGTTAAAATGGTAAATGAAACAAAGACAAAGGCCAACACTTCAATAGATCTGGTATCAGAACAGGAGAGCTTAGTTAAGGGCCCAAAATCACAGAAGAAGTGAGGGATGACATGGGGGCCACAGAAGGATGACTGGGAAAGCAAAATAACTGGAACCACCATGAGGAAGAATCCCAAAGCCAAGCAGGCAGTGACCAGGAGGAAACACATCCTTGGGTTCATGACGGTTGGGTAATACAGAGGTTTGCAAGTGGCCAGGTACTGATCCAGGGATAATACAGCCATGAGGAAGAAAATGGTTGCCCCCACGAAAAGAAAGACAAAGGCTTGTGTGAAGCAAGCAGCAAAGGAAATTGATTTCCTCCCTGACAGATACATGGCCAGCAACTTAGGAATAACAGTGGTTATGAAACAGCATTCACAAAAGGAGAAACTGCTGAAGAAGAAGTACATGGGTGTCTGGAGGCGATGGTCAGCCCAGGTGATGGTGATTATGAGTGTGTTTCCCATGATGGAGGCCAGGTATGCCAGCAGATGCACCAGGAAGAGAACCTTCCCAAGGGGCTGGACAGATGGAAAGCCCTCCAGGGTGAATTCTTGGACTGCTGTCCTGTTTCTTGCATCCTCTATCATTGACTTTTCCATTTCTTCAATCAACTCTCTTTGTGCTATTTTGCAGGCTGTCATGACTAAAAAACGGAGAACTCTATTTTATTAAACTTATAAAATAGTATAGGCATGGTGACTGGACTTTATTATTTTAAACATTATATTTTATTGTAGTTTATGCCCATTATTAAATAAAAATAAGCGATATTTATCTTTGATTATGTTTATGTTAAATACGGCCTAAAATCCTGGATAAATAAGAACTGTGCTATGGCTCCAGGTTTTCATAAAGGATAATGTAATTTTCACAGTGTTAGTCATTTTCCTATGTAGTCTATTGCCAAGCAGGAAAAAATGTCCTTCTTTTAGTTATATATCTGATCATGCAACCCATTCCTGGTAAGATACCACTTCTATCATGCATCCACAAGGTGAATATTGCAAAGAGAAAACTGTAGCCTTAAAACCAAACTTATGATAATGGATTCTGTCATCTCACAAGAAAAATATTCCTCTGTGTTATCTTTAAGATTTGTCACCCATATTTGAGGACATAAAATCACTTGTGGCAGAACTTCCTGTGGCTCTAGCGACAGCCCTCTACAGTGAGTTAGGTTAGAAGAGTAGCAGATGGACTCTAATCAGATTGTGGGAGACCCAGGCCAGGCCATTGGCCACAGAGCTTGAGACCACTCAGTAGGAGAATCTTCCCTCCCCTGTGTGTCAAGTGGTCCGTCTAGGGGGGAATCTCTGTCTTTTGACCCTTTCAGTCCCTATATTTAAGGAACACCAGCCTGAGGATAGAAAGAGGGGTTGCATGCCTTAACCCCATAAATTATATTCTGATTCATTCTCTCCTCCCTTTGTCCACCTAAATAAAATATCCTCTTTCACTCTTTAAATCCACAAACTTCTCTTATGTGAGCCCTTGTCACTCTGGTCAACTAGAGTTCACCTCACATCTCTGAATTGGCTGTTGATTTAGCCAAACCCCCACTCTTTTAGTAAGGAAGATTAGCTTGAAGAGGAACAGACTCTGATTCAGTTTACAATAAAATGAACAGCAAAATTACCCAAAATTGCCATGTTCTCACCCAGATGCAGCTCCCAGTAACCAGAACACTGTCCTCTCCTTTTTCACTCTTCGAACAAACCAAAATGCTCTTCTAGGCAATTAGAAATGTAAAAAAATAAAAGAAAGAAACAATGGCATTAGAGAGGACCCTGATTTGTCTCAGAGAAATTTCAACATATGCACCGTGGCTACTAAGCATCCTTCTTCATAAGAATGCAGAGCTTTCCAAAGTTGAGATAAATTGAAGAGATAGCGCCATGGCAATCTTGCCTGATGAAATCCTGGGAAAGAAAGAAGAGCACATACTGCCCACAAAGTTCTACTGGACTCTAGGAGTGATTTCTCTTGGAATCTCAAAATGCTTTCATACCCTGCTTGCAGGCCCCAGGGTCCCCAGACTCCCAGTCTACTCCTGCAGGAGCCACTACCAGCAGGAAACCCTTCTTGTTGGGTAAATGCTACAAGGAATGGTGGGAGACAATACCTTCCTCAATCACACTGGTCCCTTGTACACAGTATTTTTCTGACATGCATTTCATGGCAGATAGAATGCATTACAACTCCCTCACCTCTCCACATTGGGGAGAATGCACACGTCATTGGGAGCAGAGATGAAAGTGAAGTTAATTTTCCCCATCATATATTTCATATTGGACTGTCTCTTAACACCAATCAGGATCCACTAGGACCAGTAAGCAGACCCCAAACACATCAGGCCTCATTAAAAGATATAATAAGGCCATCTAGAGATCAATGTCCCTCTCGGAGCCTTGGTGGCTGCCAAGTGGGCATTGTTGGAAATGGAAAATTATAATACAAACACCATAGTTACTCTATCTTTATGTATGAAAATCTAATAATATGGAATCCTAAATGTCTGCATTGTCCTCCCTGAAAATCTTCAAAGTGGAGCACATATAATCCTACCAGAGTTTATGAAGTCTCTATTTGGATTAGATTACTAAAGTGAAGTTGACAAGTCAATTGGGGAATTTGGACCCCCACCTGGTGGTAATAAGGTGAAGTTCTCCCTTTTCTGCCAGAGCAGTGCCAAAGAACACCAGCATTATAGGTAAATCAAAATGGAATTCTAAAAAAGTTCAAGTAATCCACATGAATGCACGGGGAAAAAAAAAAACCAGGGAAATGAAAAACAAACAGAAAGTAAAACATAAAATGGCCAGCTTAAGCCCTAAGACATCAAAAATTACGTTATTAGGTTAAATGTGAATGGTTTAGATACACCAATTAAAACACATATTGATAACGTAGATTAAAAATTATGATCCAACTATGCAATGTCTATGAACACTCACTTTCAATACGCCAATATAGGCAATTTGAAAGTAAAAGGATGGGAAAATATTTTTCATGCAAATATCTATCAGATGAGGGCAGGAGTGGTCATATCAGGCAAAGTAGACTATAGATGAAAGAAAATTGCCAAAGTCAGAGAGGAACATTATACAATGAGGAAAGGATCAATCCACCAGGAAGACAAAACAATGCTAAATATGTGCACCAAATAACAGAGCTGCAAAATATGTAAAGCAAAAACTCATAGAACTGAAAGGAAAAAAAAGGACAAATCAACAATTATATTTGGAGACTTCACCATCACTCTCTCAACAATTGATAGAACAAGCAGACAGAAAATCAATAGCAATATAGAAGAACTCAACACCACCATCAACCAACAGGCTCTAACCAACAGTTATAGAACATGCTACCCAAGGACAAAGAATTCACATTCTTTTCAAGTGCCTGTAGAATATATACTGATCACATCATCTATGCTCAGGTTCTGGTGAGAGCTCCCTTCCTAGCTGGTAAATGGCCATCTTCTTGCTATGTCCTCATGTGGTAGAGAGAGAGAACTCTGGTGTCTCTACCTTTTTTTTTTTTTTAATGCAGGGCAACGTTTGCTTTTAAGAGTTCAGAATAAAGGCACCTTACTTTTTGTGAGTAGGGGAAGATTTCCTCTAAGCTAACATCTGTTGCCAATCTTCCTCCTTTTTCTACCTTCCCCCCAACCAAAGCCCCACTACATAGTTGTGTGTGTAGTTGTAAATTCTTCCAGTTCTTCTATGTGAGCTGCCACCACAGCATGGCTCCTGACAGACAAATGGTGTGGTTCCTCACCTGGGAAGTGAAGCAGGTCCCTGAAGTGGAGCACACTGAACTTTAGCCGCTATGCCATCAGGGCTGGCTCTCTACCTCTTCTTATATGGTCACCAGTTCTATTTAATCAAAGCTCTACCATTGTGATCTCATTTAACCTTAATCACCTCCTTAGATGCCCTATATCCAATATATAGATATATGTGAAGGGTTAGGGCTTCAGTATATGAATTTGGGGGGACATAACTTAGATTGTAGCCTGCCCTGATACAAAAACAAGACAAAGACAGCACATAAAGAAAATTACAGGCGAATGTCCCTCATGAATACAGATGCAAAAATCCTTAGCACAAAATCACCAAAAAGAAAAGTGAGGCTATTCCAGACATGCAAAACTGGTTCAATATTTGAAAATCAATCTATGCAATCCATCACATTAAGAGGCTAAAGAAGAAAATTCACATGATCATATCATTGTATGCAGAAAAGTATTTGTCAAAATTCAACACCTGTTAAAACTCTCAGAAAAATAAGAATACAAGCTAATTTACTCAACTTGCTAAGAAGCATCTATAAAAAACCCACAGCTAACATTATACTTAATAGTAAAACATTGAATGCTTTTCCCTGAGACTAGGAACAAGGCAAGGATATACACTCACTACCCTTATTCAATAGAGTTCTGGAAGTCTAACCAGTGCAATAAGACAAGAAAAAAAAGAAACCACATACAGACCAAAAGAAGAAATAAAACTGTCCCCATCTGCAGATGACATGATTATCTGGAAAATCCCAAGAAACTTACAAAAAAGTTTATAAGCTCCTGGGACGAATAAGTGAGTTTAGTGAGATTGCAGGATACAAAATCAATATACAAAAAATCAACTGCATTTCTATATACTAGCAACAAACATGTGGACATAGAAACTAAAAGTACAATACTGTTTAAAATCACTCAATAAAAATTAAATGCTTCAAAGGCTGGCCCGGTGGCACAGTGGTTAAGTTTGCACATTCCACTTTGGCAGCCTGGAGTTCGCAGGTTCGGATCCCAGGTGCCAACACGGCACCTCTTGGCAAGCCATGCTGTGGCAGGCATCCCACATATGAGGTGGAGGAGGATGGGTACGGATGTTAGCTCAGGGCCAGTCTTCCTCAGCAAAAAGAGGAGGATTGGTGGCAGATGTTAGCTCAGGGCTAATCTTCCTCAACAAAGAAAAATTTAAATGTTTCAGTGTGAATCTAACAAAACATGTGCAGAACTTATGTACTGAAAACTACAAAATACTAGTGAAAGAAATCAAAGAAGGGGCTGGCCCAGTGGCGCAGTGGTTAAGTTCACAGGTTCTGCTTTGGCAGCTCAGAGTTCGCTGATTTGGATCCCGGTGTGGACCTATGCATGGCTTGTCAAGCCATGCTGTGGCAGGCAGCCTATATATAAAGTAGAGGAAGATGGGCACGGATGTTAGCTCAGGGCCAGTCTTCCTCAGCAAAAAGAAGAGGATTGGTGGCAGATGTTAGCTCAGGGCTAATCTTCCTCCAAAAAAAAAATCAAAGATGATCTAAATAATAGAGGGACATACCACATTTACGTATTTGAAAATTCGACATACTAAAAGTGTCAATTCTTCCCAGATAAATGTCCAAGTTTAACATAGTTCTTATCAAAATTCCATGAAGATCTTTTATAAATATAGAGAGGTTTATTCTAAAATTTATATGGAAAGGCATAAGATACATAATACCTAAAATAATTTTTAAAAAGAAGAATTACATGGGAGGATTTCATTTCAAGACTTATTATATAGCTACAGTAATAAAGACTGCACAATATTAGTGGATTGATGGGTCAATGTGGCCACATAGATCGATGGAACAGAATAGAGAACCCAGAAACAGACCCACACAAATCTGCTCAAGTGATTTTTGACAAAGATGCAAGAGTAACCCAATGGAGGAACGAGCCTTTTCAACAAATGCTGCTGTTTTAAAATGCTAATTTTAAAAAAAATTAATTGCCACCTAAGTCTTACACTTGATACAAAAATTAACACAAAATAATTCATGGACTTAAATGTACAACATAAAACTATAAAACTTTTATAAATAATATGAGAAAATCTTCAATATTTAGAACTAGGCAAAGAGTCCTTAGAGGACACCAACAGCAAAATCTACAAAAGGAAAAACTGACACATTAAACTTCATCAAAATTATTAAGTTTTGCTCCATGAAAGACCTTTTTAAGTGCATTAAAAGAAAAGCTACAGAATTGGAGAAAATGTTTGGAAATAACATCTCTGACAAAGGATTAGCATCTAGAATAAATTTTTAAACACTCTCAAAACTAAAGAATAAAAAATGAAGAGAAAATTCACTGAAGTGGATATTTGTATATCACGTAAGCGCAAGAAAAGATGTTCACTAGCTATTAGGGAAATGGAAATTGAGACCATAGTGAGATACAACCACACACTTATCAAAATGACTAAAATAGAAAATAGCAACAGTACCAACTGCTGGTGAGGATCTGGACACACTGGATCTCTCACACATTGCAGCTAGGGATGTAAGATGATGTAAAATGGTACAGACACTCTAGAAAACATTTGACAGCTTCTTTAAAAACTAAACATGCAACTCTTATACAACCCAGCAATTGTTCTCCTGGGCATTTATTCCAGAGAAATGAAAACCTATGTTCCAACAAAAAGTTGCACACAAATGTTTACAGTAGCTTTATTTGTAATAACTAAACACTGGAAACAACCCAGATCACCTTCAATGGGTGAATGGTTAAACAAACTATGGTACATCCACACTGTGAAATACTACTTAATAATGAAAAAGAATGAATTATTGATATACACACAACTTGCATACGTCCCCAGAGAATTGTGCTTAGTGAAAAAGAACCATTCTCAAAAGCTTGCATATTATTTGATTCTACTTATATAATATTCTTGAAATGATAAAATTGTAAAAATGGAGAACTGATTAGTGGCTGACAGGGGCTAAGGAGGGGGTAGGTTGAGAAAGAAATGGGAGTGACTATAAAAGGACAACATGAGGGATCCCCGTGGTTCTAAGTGTTCTATTTCTTGACCGTATCAACGTCAATATCTGGGTCGTGATACTGTACTGTAGTTTTCACGCTCTTACTATTGGAGGAAACTAGATAAAGGGTATACGGCGTCTCTCTGAACTATTTCTTATGATTGCATGTGAATCTACAAATAAAGATTTTACCACAAAATAAAATTTTAATTTAAAAATTGCAGATAATTAATGTATTTGTAACATATTTTGCTGTATGTTCCTCCTACCCTTTCTTTTATATTGAAATAAAAATAAGTTCATTCACCTTAGCACATATTCCTAAAAGCCCAGGAATCATTTTTCTATATCACTTTGCATCTTTGGCTGCTAACAAACCAGCCCAAATTTTAACGGTATCAAAACAGAAACAATTAATTTTATTTCTCATTGTTCTGGTAGTTGACTGGGCACAACAGGGTGGTTCCCACTCAGGGTCTCTCATGTAGTTCCATTAAGACAATGTGGGTCTAGAGTCTTTCGAAGGTTTCCTCACTCACATGTCTGGTGCTTGAGCTAACAGATTCAAAGAGCTGGGGCTCCTCCAGCATCTCTCTCTGTCTCTGTGCGGTTCCTCTAGGTGATCTCTCACCATGGTGGCTTCAGAGTAGCCTCAGAGTGAATGTCGCAAGAGAGGGAACCAGGCAGAAGCTATGTTGCCTTTTTTCACCTAGACTTGGATGTCACGCCACATCACTTCCACCATATTCTATTCTTTCTCTTTCTGTCTTTGATTATCTTTCTTTTTCACAGCCCTTTTCTCACCCGCCTCAAGATTCCCTCTTCCGTCCACCAGCAAACCACCAAATTCCTCTCATTTTCTTAGAAAAAGAATTCTCTCTTTTCACTTATTCTTTGTAGATTCATTGGGGGCAAAGGCAGAGTCAATAGGAGGCAGCATTCACCTTTCAGAACCCAAAGAGGGTTATCGTGGCAGACTGGAATTTTCTTCCCAGTTGTTTACTCCTTCCACGTAATAATTACATATCCATGCCCTTTGACGTGTGCCATTGTAGTGCTTGTCACCAGAATAAGCTGATAGGTATCCCCACCCCACTGCAGTTGGGCTTTGTCAATGGAATGTCAGGAAACATGATACAAGCAGAAGCCTTAAAGGGATGTGCGTTCTTTGGCTTAGTTTCTCACTCTACAGCAATTGGCCATGAGAAAGTTATGCCCCAGTTTGCCACAGACCCCTAAGTGAGAAGACACGTGGAACAGACCTGAAGCTAATCTTCAGCCAGAGCTACAGCCATTCAATTCCAGCAGATCCCAGCCAATCCATCCAACTGTGAGTGAGAAAAAGTCATATCTGTACTCATAAGCTACTGAATTTGGGAATTAGTATGCAGCATTATCATAGGAAAAAAGTTACCAAAAACCATGATAATTACGGGCCTTTAACTCCCCTAAATGCAAAAGAGGATGAGAACAGTTTGTGTTTAAATTAGCAATTTTTTCCATGTTTGTGGGTAAAATGTCATCAAAATCCTTTCCTTTTATGCATGATGAGTTGAACTTCTTTTACTTTCTAGCTCTGTTCCCCTGGAAAACTGATAAAAGTGGAAAGCCAATTGTGACCCCTGAGTGGTTGACCACTTCTAGATATGAAAAACTATTAACAACTGATAAGAAACCCTAATTTGGGGCTTCCCTTACCTTAGATGTCATCTATATTAGTTTTCTAGGGCTGACATATCAAATTACCACAAATTAGATGGCTTAAAACAACAGAAATTTGTTTTCTCATACTTCTGGATGCTAGAAATTTGCAATCAAGATGAAATCAGAGCTATGCTCTCTCTGAAGGCTCTAGGGGAGGATTCTTCCTCGCCTTGTATAGCTTGTGCTAGTTGCTGGCAATCCTTGGCTTATAGAAGCATCCCCCCAATGCTGCCTCTGTCCTCATATGGCCTTCTAATCAGTGTGCCTCAATATCAGTGTGTCTTGTCACCGTCTTATAAGGATATCAGTTGTATTGGATTAAGGGCCCATCCTACTCTGATATGATCTCATCTTAATGAATTACATCTGCAACAACCCTATTTCCAAATAAGGTCACATTTGAGATTCCAAAATGAATATGAATTTTGAGAAAACATTATTCAAGCAATATTGACCTCTGTGGGACTTGGGACTTTCAAGCGAAGGTGTGTGTCAAGATGTGGATCCACTTGAGAAGTCACCTGGGGAGCTAAAGATAAGAACTCCAGATTGACTTTGTAGACTACTGCAAGGTCAACTCCCACGGAAGAGGGATGCCTGATACAGCTCTTCAAGTTAGCTGTGGTTCTTGTTACATCCTTCCAGGTGAATTCAGGCAATGATATGAATGGTTAGTGAGTCTTAGCTGAATGCTTAATTTGGCATTGTTACATCTTTAACTCAACAAAGTCAGGAAATTTCCATTTTGCTTTCTATGGGTATACAGAATGAGTGTCCAAACTGATCACAGGCCAATTTAGGGATATATGATGGGACTGCATGGGTGAGAGATTGAATGAGGACCTCAGTCATATAGAAAACCAAATTCTATTTACATAGTGGTAACAATCAACTCAAATTCTGTGCTTTTCTCATTAGAGAACACATATCCAAATACCAGAACAAGGCGTCATCACATCTTTTTCTTTTTTATTGCAGTAACGTTGGATTATAACATTATATAGCTTTCAGATGTACATCATAACATATTTTGAATTCTGTGTAGATTACATCATGTTCACCACCCAAAACCTAATTATAGTCCATCATCACATATGTGTGCCTAATCCTCCCTTTTGCCCTCCCCACCCCTTCCCCTGTGGTAACCACCAATCCAATCTCTGTTGCTATGAAGACACCATTACAAACTGGCCTTATTTGATTTCATTTAATGGATTATTTCAGGACATATTCATCCTCCATGGGTAAAGGAAATATAACTTCCATGGTAAAATGATATCCCCATAGATACACACACACACACACAAAGACAGAGAAGAAAGAGATCACCAGTTCTTGGAGCATTATTTATTCATTTACATTTGAGAGGCCAAAGAGTATCCACCATGTAAAAGCTCCAAGAGATCATCAGTAAGAGAGAGACTGGACTCTACTGCCATCAACATAAATAAATATGATTAATGAAGTATTTCCTTTCCTGATAAACTGCAAATGCAAGCATTCCTCTTTGCTTGCAGTGGTCAGGGATACATTTTCAAAATGAGTAAGGGAGGGGCCAGCTCCATGGCTGAGTGGTTAAGTTCGCGGGCTCCGCTGTGGCTGCTCAGGGTTCGGATCCTGGGCATGGACATGGCACCGCTCATCAGGCCACGTTGAGGTTGCATCTGACATCCCACAACTAGAATGACCTGCAACTAAGATATACAACTACGTACTGGGGGGGGTGGGGGGTTGGGAAATAAAGCAGAGAAAAAAAAAAAGATTGGCAACAGTTGTTAGCCCAGGTGCCAATCCTTAAACAAAAAAAGGAAGATTGGCAACAGTTGTTAGCCTAGGTGTCAATCTTTAAAAAAAAAATGAGTAAGGGAAGAAAATAAGTCAAATATATGCCTTCCAATACTCATTGCATAAAACTGTTGGTGATGGTCATTTTTCCATCATTTTTTATCTGTATATCGATTTTGTATCCTGCAATTTTATTAAATTTATTAGTTCTAACGGTTTTTTGGTGGAGTCCTTAGCGTCTTCTATGTATAATTTCATGTCATCTCCAAATAGAGACCATTTTACTTCTTTCTTTCTGATTTGGATACATTTTATTTCTTTTTCTTGCCTAATGGCTTTCGCTAGGACTTCCAATACTATGTCAACTAGGAGTGGTGAGAGTGGGTACCCTTGTCTTGTCCTTGATCTTAGAAGAAAAGCTTTCATCTTTTCACCACTGAGTATAATGTTAGCTGTGCACTTGTCATATTTGGTCTTTATTATGTTGACATATGTTCCCTCTACACTCACTTTGTTGACCATTTTTATAATGAAAGGATGGTGAATTTTGTCAAATGCTTTTTCTGCATATATGGATATGATCAAATAATTTTTATCTTTCATTTGGTTAATGTGGTGTATCACATTGTTTGATTTGCATATATTGAAACATCCTTGCATCCCCAGGGTAAGTCTCACTTGATCATGGTGTATGATCCCTTTAAGATGCTGTTGTATCCTGTTTGCTAATAGTTTGTTGAGTATTTTTACATCTATGTTCATCAAGGATATTGGCCTGTAATTGTCTCTTCTGGTAGTATCCTTGTCTAGTTTTCATATCAGGGTAATTCTGGCCTTGTAACATGAGTTTGGTAGCATTCTCTTCTCTTTAATTTTTTGGAAGAGTTTGAGAAGAATTAGTATTATTTCTTCTTTAAATGTTTGCTAGAATTCACCAGTGAAGCCATCTGATCCTGAGATTTTCTTTGTTAGGAGGCTTTTGAACACTGATTCAATCTCCTTACTAGTAGTAATTAGTATGTTCAGATTTTCTATTTATTCGTGATTCAGTCATGGTAAGATGTACATTTCTGGGAATTTATCCATTTCTTCCACGTGGTCCAATTCCTTCATATATAATTGTTCATAGCAGTCTCTTATGATCCTTTGTATTTGTACGGTACAGTTGTAATGTCACCTCCTTCATTTATAAGTTTATTTGAGTCCTCTCTTTTTCTTGTAAGTCTAGCTAAATGTTGTCTATTTATCTTTCAAAAAAGCTGGCTCTCATTTTCATTGATCTGTCCTAATGTCTTTTTAACTTCTATTTCATTTATTTCCTCTCTGATCTTTGTTATTTCCTTCTTCTACTAATTTTGGTCTTAATTTATTCTTTGTTTTCTAGTTCTTTGAGGTGTAAAATTAGGCTATTTGAAATCTTTCCTTTTTTAAATATAAGCATTTATCACTATAAACTTCCCTCTACGTCTGCTCTTGCTGTATCCTATAATATACACATATTTGTCAATTTTCCACTTTTCTTCTTGTAATTGATTTCTAGTGCATACTGTTGTGGTCAGAAAGTATGCTTGATATGACTTCAATCTTCTTAAATAATTAAGACTTCGTTTACAACCTAGCATATGATCTGTCCTGAAGAATGTTACATGTGTGCTGAAGAAGAATGGGTATTCTTCCCCCATTGGATGGAATGTATGGTATATGTCTGTTAGGTCCATCTGGTAAAATGTGTAGTTTAAGTCCTCATTGATTTTCTGTCTGGATGATCTATTCATTGTTGAAAATGGTATATTGAATCCCCCCACTCTTATTGTATTGTTATCTATTTCTCTTTTCAGATCTGCTAATATTTGCTTTATATATTTAGGTATTCCTATTTGGGTGTATAGATTTTTTTAAATGTTATATCCTTTTGATAGAAGACTACTTTATCATGACATAATGGCCTTCTTTGTTAGAGTCTTTGGCTTAAAGTCTATTTTTTCTGATATAAATATAGCTACCCCTGCTTTCTTTTGGTTTTCATTTGTGTGGAACATCTTTTTCCATCCCTTCACTTTCAGTCTATTAGTCTCCTCGACATCGATGAGAGTCTCTTGTAGGTATCATATAGATGGGTTTTGGTTTTTATCCATTCAGCTATCCATTTGTACTTTTGATTGGGAAATTTATTCCATTTATATTTAAAGTAACTATTGATAGATGTGGACTTACTATTGTCATTTTCTTCATTGTTTTCTGGTGTTTTGTAATCCCTTTGTTTCTTTCTTCCTCTCTTGATCTCTTCCTTTGTGATCTGATGGTTTTCTGTAGTGGTATGCTTACATTCCTTTCTCTTTATCTTTTACGTATCTACTATGGGTTTTTGCTTTGTGATTACCTTGAGGCTTCCATAAAACATATTTATAACATTCTATTTTAAGCTGATAACATAAGTTTGAATGCATACAATACTTTTACTTTTCACACTTACACACATTTTATGTTTTTGATGTCACAATTAACATCTCTTCACATTGTGCATCCAACTAATAATTTATTATAGTTACAGTTATTTTTAATACTCTTGACTTTTAACCTTCATACTATAGTTATAAATGATTTACCCACCACCATTAGAATATTAGAGTTTTTTAAATTTAACTATGTATTAACTTTTATCGGTGACTTTTACACTTTCATATATTCTCCTGTTACTATTTAGCACCCTTATTTTCAGGTTAAAGAACTTCCTTTAACATTTCTTCTAAGGCCAGTCTGGTGGTGATAAACTCTTTCAGTTTTTATTTGCATAGGAAACTCTCTCCCTCTCCTTCTGTTCTGAAGGAAAACTGTGCTCTTGGGTGGCAGTTTCTTTTTTCTTTCAGCACTCTGAACAATCATGCCACTTCCTTCTGGCCTGCAAAATTTCTGCTGAAAAATCTCCCATAGTCTTATGGGGGTTGCTTTGTACATAACAACTTGTTGTTCTCCTGCTGCTTTTAAGATTCTCTGTTTATCTTTAACTTTTGACAATTTATTTATAATGTGCCTCAGTGTGAGTCTCTTTGGATTCATCTTATTGATGTGGATAACTGTGTCTTTTTCCAGGCTAGGGAGTTTCCCAGCCATTATTTCTTCGAATAAGCTTTCTGCCCCTTTCTCTATCTTTTCATTCTAGAAGCTCTGTAATGCATATTTTTGTCTGCTAGATGGTGTCCTATAAGTTCCTTAAGATTTCTTCACTCTTTTTCATTTTTTTTCTTTTTTATCTCTGTCTAGATGAATTCCACTGCCCTGTCTTTGTGTTCACCAATCCTTTATTCCTCTTTGTCTAGTCTGATGTAGAATCCTTCTGTTGAATTTTTCAGTTCAGTTATATTCTTCAGCTCTGTGATTTCTGTTTGAAATTTTTTAATATTTTCTATCTCTTTGTTGAAATTCTCACGTTGTTCACGCATAGCCCTCTTGACCTCAGTAAGCATCTTTAGGAACACTATTTTGAACTCTCTGTCAGATAAATCACTTACCTCCATTTCACTAAGATCTGATTCTGGGGATTTATCTTGTTCTTTTGTTTGGAACATATTCCTTTGTTTCTTCATTTTCCTTGACTCTCTGTTGGTTTATGTACATTAAAATAAAAAGCCACCTCTCTGTCTTGACTGTGTGGTCTCATATAGGAGATAAACCTTGTCAATCAGCTTTCCCAAGCTGCTAGTTGTCTCTCAAACCTTTGTGATTGTTCAAGTCACCTTCTTTGTTCTTAGTGGCTCCCAGTAGTTGAAGGTGTGCCAAGACCTACCCATGTCCCAACAGGGAGGATTGCAGTCAGCAGCAAGATACAGACTAATCAGAAGCCAGATCATCAAGTAGCAGCTGTAAAAGTATGTAGTTAACACCCTCCAGGAAGAAATGGGGAGATGGGCATTTTTGCCTGCTCCTCTGTGCTAAGTCCAGGTCTATAGCCATGGGAAGGGTGCCCCTGCACCTGTTTAAACACTGCTTCTTTGTTTGCTATAGTCCTATGGGACTCATGAATGCAAGCCCTGCTGGAAATCAGAGCCAGGCCATCCTGGGGCCCATCCCTTAGTGGCAATCAAAAGCTGGGATGCCATAGATGTGTACAAGCTCCTTCCAGGGAGATAACAGAGACTTGGTTTTATTGGAGTGAGCCCGAGGGAGGAGACAGAGAAAGTGTCTGCCAGCTTCCCCAGTCTCTGAGGAGATCACAGCCAGCCCCTAGATGTATGCTAAAATTAGAAGCGAGACCTTCAGGAAGCAGCTTATAATGTATGCAGTTAGTCCCCTTTCAGAGAGACTGGAAGATGGGCATTTTTGGCTGCTCTGTCTGCACTGTGCCCTGGGGGTATAGACACAGCAATTGCTCATGAATCCATTGAGAACTGCTTCTTTGTTTGCTATAGTCTTGTGGGTATCATGGACACCAGCTCGACTGGATTTCAGAGCTCTTGGATCAAAGTCTTAAAAGTTGGGGCACTAGATATATACAGTCCAAACCCTGCTCATCAGGGAGAAGCTGGGAGTTGGAGATTCCTTCCCGATTGTATGACACTGTGCTGTGGGTGGGTTTGTGGTGAGAGTATGTCTTAGCCTTTCCCACCCGTCTTGCTGTGGGTATTTTCTCAATGTGTAGGAGTCACACAGCTAGTTTCTGGATTTCTTTCAGAGGGAATTACTCCATGTTTAGCTGTACATTCAGTGTGTCTGTGGGAAGTTCAGGAGCCTCCTGTGTCACCATCTTGGTCAAATTCTACCTTTTTGTGTGTGTGAAGAAGATTGGCCCTGAGCTAACATCCCTACCAATCTTCCTCTATATGTATGCACGACACTGCCACAGCATCACTTGATGACCAATGTGTAGTTCTGCACCTGGGATCCCAACCGGTGAACCACAGGCTAGCAAAGCAGTGCGCATGAACCCAACCATTACACCATCAGGCTGGCCCCAAACTTCCACCACTTTTAATCTGCACTATTCTTATTTCTTTCAATTGGTCATATGTGCCACACTCACTCTTGCCCCCAGGCTCTTGCCATAAATCTTTAAGCCTAGAATACCCTCTTTCTTCACTCGCACCCAAAATTAGCCTATCTCCTTATCCTTTAGATCTTAGCTTAACTGTCACTATTTTAGGAGCCTTTTTGCACCCCTACAAGTAAGTGAGGTTCCCTTGCAGTGGGTGTTCTCTCCCTTGATGACATTTTCTGTTCATCACTTGTTAAATTGCCTTCCAAAATAGATGGTTGGACAATTTTTACCTGTCTAGCTCACTGCTGTATCTTCAGCAGGTATTAAAGGGATTGATGAGGGGTGCATAAGTATCTGTGGTAAGAAGGAAAGAACGGAAGTCTATAAGGAAATAGTTAGAACTGAGATAATGATATGGTTAATCCTGGCCAAATAGTCATCCCACTGGGAAAATAATATTTTCAGGAGTATATTATGTAGGCTTTATAACATATATTGATTCAATTAAAAGGCTATTGGCTTGTCTTACATTCATCTTGTTCATACACACTGCATTGTAATCTCTGAGTCCTCTCAATGCCATAATTAGCCTCCAACCATTGAGGACAATGACTCTCAGGCTTTGACCAGGGGAGTGACTAAGAACACTGATGTGTGGTCATATAACTGGATCCCATGATCCAAGAGAGCCAACCTGTATAACCACCTCAGAAACTCTGATGTATTAGGAAGGGATGGGAGTGACTGAGTTTTACAGGGGTCCTTAGGACCTCCAGAAAGGACAAAGAAGGGGACTTTAATGAACAAAGGACCTCTAAAATGCACACCAAACACCAATATAATTTACTCTATATTTGAAGGAGAGATGAAGGCTCCTCTCCCTACCCTCAGTGGGAGGTGCACCAGGAAAGCAAGGACATTCATCATAAGATGGGAGGATAAGACTATACGCTCTGCTCTAAAGTGGAGAATCAGGTCAGGAGAGAAAGCTTTTCTAGAGCATCCAAAGAGATTCCTCTCCAGCCCAGCTGCACAAGAAGAAGCATGTTAACCTCTTTTTAAAAAGGATCTAGAAGTCTGGAAGAGGATGTCTGAAAGAACCTTTACCTCTCATGGGAGATATCATCTCAGGTCATCAGAAACCAGAAATGTAAACAAACTCAGAATTATGGTCTCCTCATGCCTGGGGCAGAATTTGCTCTGGCCCTTGAAAGGCATAGATTCAACCAGTTGTCAGTGTCTGAGACAGAAATAGGAGAAGCAGGACTTAGCTCTCTCAGAGCTGTCCTGCTGGAGACCATGGGAGCAGCAGCAGCATTAAACCAAAAACCCATTGGAAGGAAGCCCAAATCCATTGGTGTCCAGGAAGGAAAACAGAAACCACAGCACGTATCTTAACAGAGAGAATTCAATGTAGAAATTAGAAAAGTTTTGGAGGACTGTAGGACATGAAAGGAACTCTGAGGTGATATAGTAACAGCTAGCGCAGAAAGCAGGTTTATCTCCTAGGACTGGAGGAACAAAGAGGTGAGCTTAAGGCCCCCGTAACTGAGAAAACCAGAGAAGGGGCTCCACTGAGCTGGTCAGAGACCTCTGATGGGGTTGTGCATCCTGAGCAGCCCAGGTCTTCCTGTGTGTGAAGAGACCACACAGAGCTAGGGCTCGGCCCTCTGAGCAACATACATTGCTCAGCAGGTGCTGCTACCATAGGACCTTGGAGGAGAGCTCCTACTGGACTGGGATTCAAAACTCTGGGTAGGCGACACTGATGACCACATGCTGGCATGTCCAAGGGGCCCAATGAGGCTGCTCCTACAAGTGTGAAAACTGCATCCAGCTACTGCCAATGGGCCCAATCACTTCCTCACTGGGTGATGGTGACAGAGGCAGGAAACAAGTAGGACAGAGCAAGTCCCAGCTCCCTCCTCCAGTCCTTTAGCATCCCTCTAGGGCCCCCTCTGTGCAGAGAGTAACAGAAATTCACCTGCAAAAGCAAAATATGGTTTTCAGAACCCCAGGCCCAGAGTCCCAGAGCTGACTTTGGAGCTGAGAGACTATAGGTTAATAATGAGCCAGTTGCTGCCCCCTCCATCTAAACTAGTTCATGTAGCAACTCCAACACAGAGGGAAGCAGGAGAATGTGGTGTGTTTCCTGGCATGCAGACCCCACAAAACTTATGCTGGGCAGTTTCATTAGCATCCCTGGGAATCTAAGTGGTGGCTGGATGAGAATTTGGGCTCTGAGTTTTTCCACTGTCCAATATAGGAAACATAAGTGACAGTTCTGTCCCAGAAAGCACACGTTTATGGTGCTACCTAATCACATCTGTTGATTATAATTCAATATAATTCAGAAAAATGAGCATTCTGATAGGTCTCATTCTTTTGACTAGTCTATCACAGTCTGAGTACAAATGTTTAAGGAGGAAAAGGCAGCATAGGGAAGCACACAGAGGCAGATCAACTCAGTACAATACTACTAACAGGTTCAGGCTTGTGTACGGGGAGTCAGCCTGCCAAAGACATGAGGCTTGCTTACCACCAAAACACGACAAAGCAAGACCAATTCATGACTTGATCTTTTAATGTGACATGGGGCAAGTGTAAAGAGATGTCCTCAAGAGCCCAGGCCCCCTCCTCATCACATGCTTTTTTAGGGAATGTCAGGAACATCCTCTAGCTGTAGGGCCCATCTGTTATAGGATCTAGCTATAGGATCCGGCTATAGGACCTTGGCTGTTGGGTAGAGCTCTCATCCAAGGAAGGTACTGGGCTCACCCCAGTTGGTAGTGGAGGACTAAAGCCTAGCTCTGTCTCTAGCTATGTCCAGTGGGGGTGGGTCAAATGCCTCTTGCTTGCCTTTGATGAAAGTAACCCCTCTGGACTCCTTTCCCACTAGAAAGGGGGTTCTTAGAGTAAATTTAAAAGATAAAATAAAATAAGCGTCTGCTCCATGCACTGGAAATTAAATGTGATGAGACTTCTCCAGTCTTATGGAGATGCCCCTTCTCTGGAATAAATGCCAGCACCTGCTGGACAGGGTCTAAAAAACCCATGTCTGGGAAAGTGGCTCAGGTCTCTCATCTCTGTCAAGTGGCACACATCATTTCACAATCCTGTAGCTCTGAAAAAAGTTAGTAGGATCTAAATCTTGTGTTCTCTACTGAGGACAGTGTAACACTTTCAAAAAGATTGCTCTTCTTGATCCATTGGTCACGTTGGGCAGGGGCTGCAGCAGGCTTACTGCTTGTTAACAAAGTCCCTTGTTGTCCCACCTGTGGACACTACCAGAAGCTGGAGTCCATGACAGGCTATAATATACTTTGGTGGTTAAGAGCTTGTGCTCTGGATTCACTGAGCTTCCATTCAAGTCTTGCCTTCACCTCCCACTCATTGTGTGACTAGGACATGCTACCTAGCCTCTTGCAGTGTTACTGGAAACCTAGAGACAAATTTGGCAGTACTTAGTCTCAGATTTGATGTGCAGAAGCTGTCCTGTCATTGGAGGCACTAGTCATAGCAGCAAAAGTGGCATGGCAACACCCACAAATCCTTCCTAATGTGAGAGGCCATCTCTAGTGGTTGTAGTTCAGTGGTTCTCATCCAGAGACAATTTTGCTCCACCTGAGGAGCTCTGGCTTTGTCCAGAGATGTTCTTGATTCTCACAACTGGGGTGGTTCTACTGTCATTGAGTTGGTAGAGGCCAAGGATGCTGCTAAGTATCCTACAATGCACAGGACAACTCCCACAACAATGACCCAGCCCAAATGTCAATAGTGTTGAGGTTGACAAACCCAAGGATTAATTCCTAAACTGAAGAAAAAGGAAAGTCAACATAAAACACAGGCATACAACTACCTTCTTGTCCGGGATCAAAGGACAGGAATGTGGCTAAGATTTCAGATCCTGAAGCAGAGTCCTCAGAAAGGGAACTGGATGCACCATAGGCCCATATATTATCTGCATCAGCCTGACACTGTTGCATGGCTGCTGGTGCTGGCAGATCAATCTGGTCAGCACCATGTACAGGAGGTCTGCTTGAGCCAGAGAGGCCGAAAGGGTAAGGCCTTGTGGTTGGAGAATAATTTGAAGAAAGGATGTGTTTTCTTGACTGATATTCATTATCAAAGACAAAAAGCAGGAAAATGGGTGAAGAGGAAGTTCTATCAGTTCCTCTCTGTGGCTCGTCAAAGAACTGATAATGTGAAGTCACAGTCAGCCAGTCATAGAAAGTGCTGCCTGCTGGATGCCTGTGGGATCATGAGTCTGTCTGCATTAAATCACAAGGACTAATTTTAAGAAATAACATTATGAAGAAGAAGGGCTGCTTCTCTGTCTCAGCTAAAGGAGGAAAATTGGTGCCAGTTCCTGAAAAAGGAGTCACAAAAAGAACAAAGTCTCACTTGTCAGGTCAGTTAAAGGAAAGAAGGCATATGTTCCCGAGAAGGAAAACCCCAAGCAAGAAGACACTCCAGCAGAGAGGGATGCTCTACCTGGACCAAGAGGGCTACAGAAAGAAGGACCAGCTGCTCATATAGAGCTCAGAGGGACAAGATGAACAGAGCCTGAGATGGGGCTCGACTGAGCAGGGAAGAGAAGAAGTGATCTGAGGACTAAAATGGACCCGTATAAGTTTGAAGGGCAGGGAAAAAGTGTTGGAGCTGAAAGAAGACGGGCTTTAGGGAGCTGGGAGAGAATCTAGGGTTAAGGAGATGTCGACAGTCCATCTCTGTCAGGAAATTTTCTTCATTGACCTTTCCTGAGTAGAGATGATGTCACTCATGAGCCTGAAGCTTCCTGAGATAAACAGGATCCACATTATATTGGGGAACAACCATCAGGGAATGGTTTTTCATTTACCCATCCCAGTTGCTTCTCCTTGCTAGGTCATTTGAGAGAGTTGAATCCACAACAGCCCCTTTTTGTGTGGTCCCATGCCACTTGGCCCCAACTTCCCTTTTCCAGCTAACCACCACAAACATAACCCTAGGGCAGGCAGTGGTAAGGGATTGTGACATTCAGGCTTCCTTGACTGCTCCTATCTTCAGTGATCACTCACCATAGTAATATCTTAAACTTACATAGCACTTGATATCACTGTCTTCAGTTGTCTCATTCAATCTTGGCAGCATCTCTAGGCTTATTTATTGTCCTCATTATACTTAGAAAGAAACTACAGCTCAAATTGGTTGAGTGTTCTGAAAGAGTCTGAATTTGAACCCAAACCTTATCCCCCCCCCCACCAGTTCAGGCACTACACACATCTCTGTGCATCCGCAAGACCATGACACCACTTCCTGCAACACAGCACTCTTCATGCCTTTTCTTTTTACACTCATCTTCATGGGCACTAGTGCCTTCTTAACCAGAATACCTGTTTTCTAAGAAGAGAGATCAAGTCTCATATTTCTATTTTGTCAAATGAGTAAAGCTCTCAAACACTCAATATTCATCTAGGTATGTTTTATTTTTTTTTTAAAAATCCATTACAAAATGTAGAAAATATAAAAACTATAAGAAACCAAGATGAATATAGTAACACAATATGCACTCTTGCTGGCATGTTGAAAATCTATTAGTAATCACATTGATGCATTAGTGGTAGTTTTCAAAGCCTTATGCATTGGAAACTGAGAGCACTGGAGGCTTCAATATGTTCTTTGGGTGTAAAAATTCTATTAGAAAAGACTAGACCTGGTCCATACCAACCTATGTGCCATTGCCACAGTCAGCCTATGGTTCATAAAATTCTTGAATTTCATACCCAAAATCAATGTGCCTCTCATGAATGATAATGAGAACACTGGATGAAAACCCATGGACAATTTATCCCTTCTAAATCAATGTCAAACTCTACTTTCAGTTTCCATCTCAATAGCAAATACTATGTGTTTTTATTCAATCCCAAAGATTCAATTAAACATTCACAACTTCTTCTGTCACCTTTAATGGATCGTGATAAAGAGAATTGATTTTCCAGTCTGGTTTTCTAACAGCACAGAGCCAAGTTCAAGACTTGCCTTATTAGACATGGAGGATTTGTCTACCCAGTTGTATTCTGAAACAGTGGGAGGGTAGCAGTGCCTTCTTAAAATGCTGTGCAACTTTTAGAGCTACATCAGAGCCATTGTCCCCACTCCAGGTCAGTGAGGTGTGTCAAACCCTCATGATCTGAGCACAAAGTAAAGGAGGGGTGAGAAATCTTGGGCATTGTCTAGATACACAGCCCATGCATCAAGTGTTAAAGTTGAAATTTCTACATTCAAAACAAAATGGTGACTGCATATGTCCATGCTCATCAAATGGTACACATTAAATATGTGAAATTTTTTTGTATATCTTTTAACCTCAATAAAGCTGTTAAAACAAATAAACAAAGTGGTGATCCTAATAATATGTTTTACCTTGAGTGTTAGCAAAGGAAAAAAAAGAAAAAAACACTTTCATTAGATTCAGAAACTATTTTTGAAGTCTAACTGGCTCCAGAGGAAACAATCGAGGTAAGAGAGTAGCAGTGGAAGTTTCTTAGGGGCCAGTGGTCACCTTGAAGCAATTCTTCAGTCTGGCAATCCTGCAAGTGCTGTGAGGTCCACATATCCTGCCTAACTCTTCTCAGGTCTATGTACCTAAATTCTAGGTGTGATTTCAGGATTTATACTGAATATTGTATATACAAAAGAAAAAGGAAACAGGAAAATATTTTCAAACAGATGTAAGTCTGAAACACAAGAGCCATTTCTTCTCCTTGAGAGCTTTGTTTCCCTGTGAACTCAACACTGACGTTACTTTGGAGTCAGACTTAGAAACCCCATGTCTCAGAGGCCCACATCCAACCACAATCCTCATATCAGCCAGCCTCAGGGCACTAGAATTCCAAGCTCATCTGTGTAGACATTCTGCTACATAATGGGAGAGGTAGAACAGACAAGTTTACTTACCTTCCAGTCCAGAAACTTCCTCATTGGACCCTTCACAGAAAGGTCAGTTACCACTAAAATTGTAGTTCCAAAGAAGAGCTTAAGAAGGTACAAATTAATTTCTGAAGAAGAGGAAAAGCTTCCTGAGGGCTGCTTTGACGTCCTTGTTTCTCAAAGTATAGATGAGGGGGTTGAGAGTAGGGCTCACCATGGTGTACAGCACCCCAGCCAGCTTGCTCTTCTCAGCACTATAGCTGGAGACAGGGCTTATGTAGGCATAAAAGACAGCAGTGTAATACATGCACACCACAATAAGGTGGGAAGAGCAAGTGGAGAAGGCTTTCTTCTTCCCCTCTGCAGTCCGCATCTTTAGGATGTTAGAGATGATAAAGCCATATGACACAATGGTCATCAGGAAGCTCATCATGCCATAAAAGGCATCAGCCAGGACAATCATGATGCTGTTCACATAGGTGGAGCTACAGGAGAGAAGTAACAGAGGAGGGACCTCACAGAAGAAATGTGTAATGACATTGGGCCCACAGAAATGCAAGCGCAGCATCAGCCCAGTGTGGATGGCCGTGTTGAAGGCACAGAGTACCCACACACCTGCAGCCAGCATGTTGCAGGAGGTCTTGCTCATTACGGTGCTGTAATGTAGGGGGTAGCAGATAGCTGCATACCGGTCATAGGCCATGACTGTGAGGAGGAGCAGCTCAGAGGATGCAGCCCATGTGAGGAAATAAAGCTGGACCATGCAGCCCCCAAAGGAGATGGAGCTCTCCTCTGATATCAGACCCTCGAGTGCTTTGGGCATGATGGAGGAGGTGCAGATGATGTCCATAATAGCCAAGTTGAAGAGAAAAAAGTACATGGGAGTATGCAGCCCGGGGTCGAAGGTGATGGCCAAAATGATGAGGATATTGCCTGTGAGGGCCACAGAGTAGAGGGAGAGGAAACAGCTGAAAAAGAGCACATGGTATTCTGGGTGCTCTGAAAAGCCCTGCAGGATAAATTCTTTTACCAGAGTCTGGTTGCTCATGGTCCTCGGGCTGAGAGGGGTTTCTGGGACTATCAGGTGAATCTCCACCCACAGCTTCACGTAATTTCAGGGCTAGAGAGAGAATTGAGAGGCATCCAAAGGAAAGCTGCTACTGTGTTTCATTCATCCCTGACATCCTGGCATGAGCAATATTGTATAGATGCACTAGGACTTACAACCAAGATAAACACACAAACATGACAAGAAAAGGGTATGAAAGTTTGGGTCGTTAAAAGGAGGTACAAATGGCTAATTAAACTCATGAAGCATCCTCAACCTCAGTCAAAGAAATGCAAGTTAAATCAATGATCCACTCTATCAGCCACAGTTTAGCAAAGTTCAAAAAACGTGATATTGACTAACTTTAGCATGAGTGCCAAGATGAAGACCTTTTAAAATTTGTATCCCATTTAAGCCAAAACTTTCACTTCTATGAACTTATCCTAGGGAAATAATTGAGTATTTTCAAGATGTCCCCATAGCATTATTTATCATAGTGAAAATTTAAAAGCAACCTACACTCTTAAAGGTGAGTATATTATATTGATAAATAAAATGCTCTGTACTTACCAAATCAAAAATGATACTTTAGAAGTGTTCAACTGATGATTATGAAAACAGAATGAAAAGGTTGAAAACTAGTCTGTACAATAGAATCTCATTTTGACTTAAAAAAGAAAAAGGCATCTTTGCATATGTGCCCGTGGAATAACACCTGGCGAGTGATAGACCAGAATTTGAACAGTGGGGATGGATTGTAGTTGATTTCATTTCCTTCTTTTTACTGCTCTGTAGTTTCTGATTCTTCCATTTAATAAGCTTTCTAAAAGGCAGATCTGTCATGTATTTCTCCTTCTAACAATTCTTCTGCGGCACCCCACTGCTCACAGACATCACATAATTAATCCAATGTCCTTTTATTATATATGAAGGTAAATATTCCTATTATAAACATATTTTAAGAACAAAAAGTGAAAAATCAGAAAAGTGCCAAAATCTCTTATGTCCAAGTTTAAATCTGAAAGGTACTTTGAAGATGACCTAGTCCAACCTATTTATTGTTAAGTCACAAGGGGTCTATGTGACTTACCCTAGTCACACAGAGTATTAGTGACAAAGATGTTACCTAGCCACAGGCCTTCTGATTCCAGCCTAGAATTCTTTGCTGTGTAATCTGTTAGTTGCCCCCCCTAAATCCAACCTTGTCAAATGTCAAAAGAAAGTCCAGAAAAAGAAAAATCAACCAAGAATTTATATGATCATTTATTATGATTGAAGTGTAGAATGCAAACCCTAAACTCTCAGCCAGTTTTGGTATCCTATTTGCACTATTATTTCATTTACTGATCAAACAGTGACCATACACAGTGAGAAACCCACAAATGTTACTGACTCTGAGTCAGCTAAACCAAAAGTGTCAGGTCTTTTATACAGTTAATGATCCAAATTAAGCAGACTTACATTATGAGTAAAATTTTTCTCGTTCCTTTATATCACCTCATGCAATGAACCATCTTTAGAATATTCCTAATTACCTTGAAAAAGTCCTTCATCTTTGTGGAGATAATAGATTTTATGTATTTCTGTCCTTTCTCTGTCAACCACAACTGAGGTTGGAAACATAGTGACAACAAGGCAGTACACAATCTAAGACAAGATCAATCTAGACAGGATGAAGCTTTCTTCCAGTATTTAAGCTGATCTGGCCAAGATTTTGTGGCTCATCTTTAGCAAAATTTGTCACTGCCTGTGGGAGACACCTGGGGGAAATGTTCATGGTGATTAGTCTAAGTGGATCCTGAAGGAGCAATTAAATTAAGTGCCTCTTTGTTGGGTACTTAGCTGTCTTTGGTGTTCACACAAAGGCCAGTTCAGATTTCTCACCCAAATGTACGTAAAAGGGTGTAAGCCTGAGCAGAGGGCCAGACCGAACCTCTCTCCCAGGTCATGGACTCTGGGGCAGTGAAGACCCAGCTACAGGTGCTCAGAAGAATGTGCTCACACATATGGACTGAGGTGAGGGTGTCAGACAGGCAGCTAGAACTTCTAGACTGTCTTCCTTGGTAGACTAGAGGCATGGAGCAAACGTCCCCATGTTCCCCTGTGTAAACCACTCCAACAACGGTGTTAGCCCCTCATTGTCCTTCACTCACACATTGGGTCTCTTCCCAAGCAGTCTTCCCCTCCTCATCCCCATATTTTTTCTCCCTATCCAAATCCCACGCAGATCTAACTCCATCCCTTTATCAAGCCCCCCATGAATCCTAGAAGGAAATGACCACTCTCTGATGAATCTCTGTCACATTCAAGGGTTCCCCCACCATGATAGTGGTAATAACATGGGCTTTGGAGTCTTTACAGACCCAGCATCCAATCCCAACCCCTAAACCCACTACTTGTGTGACTTTGGGCGAGTCTCTTAACCTCTCCAGGGCTTAATTATAATAACGATAAGACTTGCTTCATTATCACGAGACCTGACACATGAAAAGCACTTAGCAATATTTTATTTCCTCTTCCCCCAGTTTGGCACCTGTTTACATATATATGTTCTTCTGTGTTAGTTAGCACTCAGAGAACAGGCTAGAAATCTATTACCTACCACCATAAGAAATGCTTTGAACATAACTGGCACTTAACACAGGATTGTTAATTAAGTGACTGATTAGTTTGGTTGCAGAGTTAAGTGAGTTTGTTGTTAAAAGGTACTTCAACTAGTCTTAATTTTACTAAGCAGCATGATATACATGGAACAAGGAATAAAGAAAATTGTTCATAAATGGCTTTGAGACCTGACTGTCTTACTTAAGTAGCTGTATGAATTTGTGTACATCTCATAATCTCTGTGAATCTAAATTTTTTTATTAATATTATGATAGTTAACAACCTTGTGAAATTACAGTTGTACATTATTATTAGTCATGTTGTAGGTACACCACTTCACCCTTAGTGCCCTCCTCCCACGCCCCCTTTCCCCTGGTAACCACCGATCAGTTCTCTTGAATCTAAATATTTTAATCTATACAATGGAAATAATAATATCTACCTTTGGGATTTTTCTTTGGACTAAATAAGATGATGTATATCAATCCATTTTAGAAACAATGTTAATTGTTATTATGGATGAGTCATCTATAGAAAAAATTACAGAGAAAAATTCTAACTTGGCAGAATAAAGCCCAAGCAGATTACCTTTTTTCCAACAAAATAAAAGATACATAAAAAAGAATTCCCTTCCTGTGATGTTAATGATACATTACTATTTAGGAATAAATGTACATTCTAGGTTAAAGGCTAAATTGCTATAATTAAGAGACCCAAATATGTAGTGGCTCAATATTTTCTCTTTGACTCAACAGTCTGATGGTGTGCATGAGTGGTGGGGTAGTTTCAGACTGATGGGGTAGCCTTGCTCCATTAATCATTAATGGACCCAGCTTCCTCACAAGTCAAACATTCTTCATCACCTAGGCTGTTATTCTCTCCACCATAAGGAAAGTTGTCACAACCTCTACATTTTGCCTTATAGGCAGGGAAGACACAGGAAGGCTAAGGAACACAATTTATTTTAAGCAATTGAGGCAGATATTGTACACATAACTTCTCACATTCTACTGGCAAAAATTTCATTACATTGCCACATCTAGCTGCAAGGGAAGCTGGGAAATGTAGTTAAGTTGGGAAGTCACATGTACACAAAAAGAGGAAATAAACTTTTGGAAAAAATTAACAATTGTCACAGATATACAAGATGAAAGTAAACGTAGGAGATTACAAAATAGACTGGCAGTCAGAATAAGTTTTACATGTTACTCCTTAAAACAGAGATTCAACACAGAAAAGGGGGATGATTATACAGCTCTTCAGGAAGGAGGCAAAAGAGAAGGGAAGGTGAAAGAAGTAGAGAGGCCAATGATCAACATTTAAACTTAAAAGAAAGTGATTAAATTAATTTAAGAGTTCTAATATCCTTATGCAGCATCCAGAAAGAGTCCTAAAGTGGTGGGACTCTGAAAAGTTATGCATAACCCCAAAAAGTTGCCATCTGATAAAGAAGAGTGCCAAGCAGAGGTGTGGCACGACTGACTGAAAGAAAGTAATATCTGTGCTGTGAGACTTAGCACACAGAGAGGACTTCTGTCCAAGGAGATGCTTGGAAATGAGTGAAAACTCAGGGATCTACAGAATGTCATGAGGAGTCTTGCCTGGACAATACTACTGCCCACATTTTCCAGACCTAAGCACTAACCTCAGCTAGGACCAGCTATTAAAACAACCCGATTATTTTTTGGTTGATTTCTTATCACTCAGCTGCAGCCCTGAGCACATTTCATACTCTTCAAGTCCTTCCTCTTCTACTCTTCCCTCACACTCAACTATTGGCCTTGCCTCCTACATTCCTAAGAATGTTGAATAAATTCCTAAGAAGTTCCTAAGAAGAGAAATGCCATTCTATTGGAGCTCCTCAACTTCATTCCTCCCCATCTCAATCTTTCTGCATCTTTGTCCTCAGCTTTTGTTCTATCCCAGCCTCTGTGCAGGTTCTATGAGAAACCAGCAGAAAAACCAGGAAAGGCTCATTTTTCCCTAGAACAAACTGTTGAACATTGTTATTTTCTTTAAGATGTCCACAGAATCTTAAAAATAATTCCTATACCAGGCATTATTTGAAGACCACACATGCAAAGAAGTAGGAAAATATACCCATAGCAAGAAAAATAAATCAAAACCAACTCAGACATGACAAAAATAATAGAATTAGTAGACAGGGACATTAAAACAGTAATCATAACGATATGATTATCGTTAAAGAAGCTGTTAGAGAAAGCTATGTTAAAGCCATATGTTAAAGAAGCTAAAGAAAAGCACAATAAATGTATACAAAGAAGATATGAAAAGACTCAAATTGAATTTCTAGAGCTGTAAATCACAATGTCTGAAATTAATAATAGACTGGGTGCAATTAAGAGCAAATTAGACAGTGCAGAAAAGATTAGTGAGTTTGCACAGTAGCCCATGTGACAGTGATGGAGATGAAGGTGGCCTGGCCCATGTGCACAAATGCCCTCAGAACAGCAACAGGGGCACAGCAGCTGCCCCTCCTGCACAACAGTCAGCAGAGTGGTGGCAGCAATGGCAGCCTGACCCGCACAACTGTGAGCAGACAGGGCAGGATCAGAAAAATCAACTCCCAACCCTGCCTAGTGATAGCAGGTGGAACCTGTGACCAGAAGCATCAGGAACCACAGCAGAACTGGTGACCTAGACCCCAGTGGCAGCATCCCCAGCACCAGCCCCACCAGCAGTTGGGGATGCATAAAAGTCACTGAGTCCCCAGGCCACCCAGTGTCAGCAGCACTTGTGAAGCCAGCACCCCTGGCAGCAGTGCATCCAGCACCCCCACATGACCCAGGAACACTAGCACAGGGGGCACATAGGACAGAAGCATCCAAGTCCACAGAGACCCAGTGGAGGAACACAAAACCCAGGTGATCCCAGAAGCAGCAGAAGTGCTCACAGCTAGGTGACCCCAAATGAATCATCTGAGATTGCAGCGACATCTAAGCAGCAAGGAACCAGTAACCCCAGAGGCACAAGCAGCACAAGGAGGGCACTGATGATGTTTTGGCAGAGGCAGTGGAGAGTGGAAAGTGCAGGCTCTCAAACACAACCAGAAGCAGCTCAGAACCAAAGTAACCAAAAATGTAACCAAATAAGAAAAGATGATTACTACCACAAATGCACCAGCAAAGAATCAAGTCATCAAACACTTTGAAGAACTACAGTGACACTACAGAACAGAAGGAAAATGAGAACTCTCCAAAAACCAGACCTAAAGTCACAGAAGGTTACAATCTAACTGCCAGAGAATTCAAAATACCTGTCATAAAGAAAAATCAACAAATTACAAGAAAATTCAGGAAGACAGTTCAATGAGCTCAGGAATAAAATTAATGAACAGAAGGAATACTTTACCAAAGAGACTGACACTCTAAAAAACAACCAGACAGAAGTTCTGGAGAATAAGAACACAATTAATGAGATAAAAAAGTAATGTAGAAAGCATTACAAATAGAGAAGACCTTCTGGAGGAGAGAAGTAGTGAGCTCAAAGATAGAAACCTAGAAATGATTCAGGTGGAGGAAGAGAGAGAACTAAAATTTTTAAAAAACAAAGAAATTCTTCAAGAAATATCCAACTCAACTAGAAAAAGTAACAGAAGGATCATAGGTATCCTAGAGGGAGAACAGATGGAGAAAGGAGCAGACAGCTCATTCAAGGAAATAATAGCTGAGAACTTCCCAAACCTGGGGAAAGAACTGGACATGCAAATACATGAAGCTAATAAACTCCTAATTATCTCAATGCAAAAAGATGTTTCCAAGGAATATAATATTAAAACTGTCAAAAGTCAATGACAAAGAATATAAAGGGCAGCAACAGAGAAGAAAATAACCTACAAAGGAGCCCCCATCAGGCTTCGAGTGGATTTCCCAGCAAAAATCTTACATGCTAGGAGAGGGTGGAATGATATATTCAAAATATTGAAAGATAAAAACTATCAGTCAAGAATACTCCATACAGTGAAGTAATCCTTTGGCTATTACAGAGAAATAAAAGCTTTCCTAGACAAAAAAACCTGAGGGAGTGTATTACCACTAGCCCTGCCTTACGAGAAATGTTGAATAGAGTCCCCCTATCTGAAACAAAAAGGCGAAGGTTTACAAAGCTTTGAGCAAGGAGATAAATGCACAGACAAAATCAGAAAATTGCAGCTCTCTATCAGATTAAGTTAGCAAACAATTATAACATAAGGATGGAGGGAAAGAAAGCATTAACAACAACTATAACCACTTCAGTTTGGTCACAAACTCACAACATACACACAAAATAATGTGTGACAACAAAAACATAGAAAGGGAAGAAGAAAGGGATGGAACCTTCTTAGGCTAGTGAAGATAAGAGGCTGTCAGAAAAAGGACTATCTCATCTATGAGATCGTTTATACAAATCTCATGGTAACCACAAAACAAAAAATCACAGAAGAGTCACAAATCAAAAATAAAGAGAAAACAATCACAGAAAACCACCAAACTAAAATGACAGTCAAAAACAAAAGGGAAAAGAAAGAACAGAAATGTGGAACAACTGGAAAACAGGAGATTAGAGGCAGTATTAAGGCCTCATATATCAGTAATCACTCCAAATGTAAATAGATTGAATTCACCACTCAAAAGACATAGAGTGGCTGGATGGACTACAAAACTAGACCCAACAATATGCTGCCCCCAGGAACTACATCTCAGCTCTAAAGATGAACGTAGGCTTAGAGTGAAAGGATGGAAGATGATACTCCAAGCAGAAGAAAGTGTATATAGCCATACTTATATCAGACAAAGCAGATTTCAAGATAATTAGAGACAAAAGGGGAATACATAATTATAAAAGCAACATTCCATATATAGAATCATGTCATCTGCAAAGAGCAAGGGCTTCACTTCTTCCATTCCAATTTGGATTCCTTTTATTCATTTTTCTTGCCGAATACTTCTGGCCAAAACCTCAGTGCTGTGTTGAATAGAAGTGGTAAAAGTGGGTACCCTTGTCTTGTTCCTGCTCTCAGATGGATGGCTTTCAGTTTTTCAAGGTTAAGTATGATATTGGCTGTGGGTTTGTCATATATGGCCTTTATTATGTTGTGGTACTTTCCTTCTATACCAATTTTATTGAGAGTTTTTATCATAAATGGATGTAGGATCTTGTCAAATGCTTTCTCTGCATCTATTGAGATGATGACATATTCTTAGTCCTCATTTGTTAATGTGGTGTATCACATTGATTGATTTTCAGATGTTGAACCATCCCTGCATCCCTGGAATAAATCTCACTTGACCATGTTGTCTGATCCTTTTAATGTATTGTTGCATTCGGTTTGCCAATACTTTGTTGAGGATTTTTGCATCTATGTTCATCAGTGATATTGGCCTGTAATTTTCCTTCTTTGTGTTATCCTTGCCTGTTCTTGGTATCAGGGTAATGTTGGCCTCACAGAATAAGTTAGGAAGAGTTCCATCTTCTTCAATTTTTTGGAATATTTTGAGAAGGATAGTTATTAAACCTTCTTTGAATGTTTGGTAGAATTCTCCAGAGAAGCCATCTGGTCTTGGACTTTTGTTTTTTGGGAGGTATTTGATTACTGTTTCAATCTCTGTATTTGTGATTGGTCTATTCAGATTCTCTATTTCTTCTTGATTCAGTTTTGGGAGGTTGTATGACTCTAAGAATTTATCCATTGCTTGTAGGTTATCCAATTTGTGGGCATATAGTTTTTCACTGTATTCTATAATTCTTTGTATTTCTGCAGTATCTAATGTAATTGCTCCTCTTTCATTTCTAATTTTATTTATTTGAGCCTTCTCTCTCTTTTCCTTGGTGAGTCTGGCTGAGGGTTTGTCAATTTTGTTTCTCTTCTCAAAGAACCAGCTCTTAGTTTCATTAATCCTTTCTACTCTTTTTTTTACTCTCTATTTCATTTGTTTCTGCTCATATTTTTATTATTTCCCTCCTTCTGCTGATTTTGGGCTTTGTTATTTTTCTTCTGTTAGGTTCAGTCTAAAATTATTTGAGATTTTTCTTGTTTGTTTGGGTGGGCCAGTATTGCTATGAATTTCCCTCTTATGACTGTTTTTGCTGTATCCCATAAAAGTTGGTATGTTGTATTTTCATTTTCATTTGTCTCCAGGTATCTTTTAATTTCCCTTTTGATTTCTTCATTTAACATGTTGCTTAGTCTCCATGCATTTCTGACTTTCCCAGTTTTTTTCTTGTAGTTGATTTCTAGTTCCATAACATTGTGGTCAGAAAAGATGGTTGAGATAATTTCAATCTTCTAAATGTATTGAGGCTTGCCTTATTTCTCAACATATGGTCTATCTTTCAAAATGATCCATGAGTACTTGAGAAGAATGGGTATTCTGCGCTCTTTGGATGGAAAGCTCTCTATATATTTATTAAGTCCATCTAATCAAGTGTTTCATTTAAATCTACTATTTCCTTGTGACTTTGTCTGGATGATCTGTTGATCTGCCCATTAAGGTAAGTGGGGTGGTGAGGTCCCCTAGTATTATTGTGTTGCTGTTAATTTCTCCCTTTAGGTCTGTTAATAATTGTTTTACATACTTTGGTGTCCCTGTGTTAGGTGCATATATATTAATAAGTGTTATGTCCTCTTGGTGGCATGTTTCTTTTATCATTATATGCAGCGCCTCTTTGTCTCTCATTGTCTTATTTAACTTGAAGCCTGCTTTGTCTGATATAAGTATGGCTGTACCTGCTTTATTTTGTTTGCCATTAGCTTTGAGTATTGTCTTCCATGCCCTTACACTGAGCCTATGTTTGTCTTTAGAGCTAAGATGTGTTTCCTGGAGGCACCATATTGTTTGGTCTCGTTTTTTAATCCACCCAGATACTCTGTGTCCTTTGATTGGAGAATTCAATTCGTTTACATTTAGAGTGGTTATTGATATATGAGGGCTTAATACTGCCATATTTTCTTGTGTTTTCTTATTGTTCTATGTTTACCTTGTTTCTCTTCCTTTGTATTTTTGACTGTCATTTCATTTTGGTGGTTTTCTGAGGAGGTTTTCTCAGTTTTCTTTATTTTTGTGAATTGTGGCTCTGCTCTGATTTTTTGTGTAGTGGTTACTGGGGGGTTTTTATAAAATATCCAGTAGATGAATTAATCCATTTTCTCACAGCCTCTTACCTCCATTAACCTAAGCAGGCTCCATCCATTTCCTCAACTCTTCTGAGGTACTGCTGTTACAAGTGATTCTGTTTTTAATGTTGTGAGTTTGTGAGTAAGTTGAAATATTTATAGTTATATTTGATGCTTTCTTAATCAAAGAGATGAAATACCTATTCACTGAAAACTATAAGACATTATTGAAAGAAACTGAAGAATACATACAGAAATGGAAAGATATTCCATGTTCATGGCTCAGAAGAAAAAACATAGCTAAAATGAACACACTACCTAAAGCAATCTACAGATTCAATGCAATCCCAATCAGAATCCCAATGATGTTCTTCACAGAAATAGAACAAAGAATCCTACAATTTATATAGAACAACAAAAGACCTAAAATAGCCAAAGTAATCCTGAGAAAAAAGAACAAAGTTGGAGGTATCACAACTCCTGTCTTCAAAATATACTACAAAGCTATAATAATCAAAACAGCATGGTACTGGCACAAAAACAGGCACACAGATCAACGGAACAGAATTAAATCCCAGAAATAAAACCGTACATCTATGGACAGCTAATCTTCAACAAAAGAGCCAAGAACATACAATGGAGAAAGGAAAGTCTCTTCAATAAATGGTGTTGGGAAAACTGGACAGCCACATGGAAAAGAATAAAAGTAGGCCATTATCTTACACCATCCACTAAAATTAACTCAACATGGATTAAAGACTTGAATGTAAAACCTGAAACTATAAAACTCCTAGAAGAAAATATAGGCAGTACATTATTTGACATTGGTCTTGGCAGCATCTTTTCAAATACCATGTCTACTCAGGCAAGGGAAACAAAGGAAAAAGTGAACAAATAGGACGACATCAGACTAAAAAGTTTCTGCAGAGCAAAGGAAACCATCAACAATACGAAAAGACAATGCACCAACTGCGAGAAAATATTTTCAAATCATATATCTGACAAGGAGTTGATTTCCAAAATATATAAAGAATTCATACATGTCAACAACGAAAAAACAAACAACCGAATCAAAAAATGGGCAGGGGAACCGGCCTGGTGGTATAACAGTTAAGTTCCTGTGCTCTGCTTCACTGGCCCTGGAGTTTGTTGGTTCAGATCCTAGGTGTGGACCCATGCACCAGTTATGGAGCCATACTGTCTCAGGCATCCCATATATAAAATAGAGGAGGATGGGCACAGATGTTAGCTCATGGCCAATCTTCCTCAGCAAAAAGAGAAGAATTGGCAGCAGATGTCAGCTCAGGGCTAGTCTTCCTCAAAAAAAATGGGCAAAGGATATGAACAGACATTTTTCTAAAGAACATATACAGATGGCCAACAGATACATGAAATGATGTTCAACTAATTATTAGGGAAATTCAAATCAAAACTACAATGAGATATCACCTTACATTGGTCAGAATGGCTATAATTACCAAGATAAAAAAAAACACAAATGTTGGAGAGGATTTGGAGAAAAGGGAACCCTCATACACTGCTGGTGGGGATACAAACTGGTGCAGTCACTATAGAAAACAGTATGGAGATTTCTGAAAAAGTTAAAAATAGAAATACCACATGATCCAGCTATCCCACTACTCAGTATTTATCCAGAGAACTTGAAATCAATGATCCAAAGAGATTTATTCACCCCTATATTCATTGCAGCATTATTCACAATAGCCAAGACATGGAAGCAACCCAAGTGCCCATGAATGGATGAATGGTTGAAGAACATATGATATATATATATACAATGGAATACTATTCAGCCATAAAAAAGATAAAGTCATCCCATTTGCAACAACATGGATGGACTTTGAGGGTACGATGTTAAGCAAAATAAGCCAAACACAGAAAGACAAACACTGCATGATTTGACTCATGTGGAAGATCACAAATACACAGATGAAAAAACAGATTAGTCGTTACCAGAAGGGAAGGGGGTTGGGGGGTGGGCAACAGGGGTAAAGGGGCCCATATCTACAGTGATTAACAAAAATTAGACTACTGACATAATGAAGTCTATTCAGAAATTGATAAATAATAATCTACACCCCAAATTACACAATGTCATAAACTATTATGATCTCAATAAAATTACTCGAAAAAAGTGACATTCCTCCAAGAAGACATATCACTTATTAATATATGCACCTAACACAGGAGCACGAAAGTATGTAAAGCAACTATTAATAGACCTAAAGGGAGAAATTGACAGCAACACAATAATAGTAGGGCTCCTTAACATCCCACTTACATCAATGAATAGAGCATCCAGAAAGAAAGACAACAAGTAAACAGTGGCCTTAAATGAAACAGTACACCAGATGGACTTTACACATATATAGACAGACAGACAGAGACAGAGACAAAGAGAGGGAGAGAGAGAGAACATGCTATCCAAAAACAGAATACACATTCTTCTCAAGTATACATGGAACATTCTCAAAGATAGACGATACATTTTGGAAAAAGCCAAGTCTCAATAAACTTAAGAAGATTGAAATCATTTCAAGCATCTTTTCCAACCACAGTGCTATCAAACTAGAAATCAAATACAGGAAAAAAGCTGAAAAATTCATAAATATGCAGAGACTAAACAACATACTACTAAACAACCACTGGATCAATGAAGAAACCAAAGGAGAAATCAAAAAATACCTGGAGACAAATGAAAATAAAAACACACCAGACCAAAACTTATGGGATGCAGTAGAAGCAGTACTAAGAGGGAAATTTATAGCAATACGGCTTACCTCAAAAATAAGAAAAATCTCATATAAACAAGCTCACACTATACCTAAAAGAACTAGAAACAGAAGAACAAGCAAAGCCCAAAGTCAGCAGAAAGAAGGGAATAATGAAAGTCAGAGCAGAAATAGATGAAATAGAGACTAAGAAAACAATATTAAGGATCAATGAAACTGAAAGCTGGTTCTTTGAGAAGATAAACAAAAGTGACAAACCCATAGCCAGACTCACTAAGAAAAAAAGAGAGAAGCCTCAAATAAATAAAATCAGAAATGAAAGAGTCAAAATTATAATGGACACCACAGGAATACAAAGGATTATAAGAGAATATTATGAAACAAACTTGAAACCTAGAAGAAATGGATAAATACTTAGACTCATATAACTTCCCAAAACTGAACCCAGAAGAAATAGAGAATGTGAATAGACCAATCACAAGCAAAGCTTTTGAAACAGTAATCAAAAATCTCCCACAAACTGAAAGTCCAGGACCAGAAAGCTTCTCTGGTGAATTCTAACAAACATTTAAAGAAGATTTAATTCTTATCCTTCTCAAATTATTCCAAAAAATTGAAAAGTATGGACACTTCCTAACTCATTTTATAAGGGCAATACTACACTGATACCAAAACCAGAAAAGGAAAAAACAAAAATGGAAAAATACAGACAAATATCACTGATGAAAATAGATGCAAAAATCCTCAATGAAATATGAGCAAATCGAATACAACAATACATTGAAAAACATAAAAATCCCACCATGATCAAGTGGGATTCACTCCAGAGATGCAGGGATCATTCAACATCCACAAATCAATCAATGTGAGACACCACATTAACAAAATGAAGAATACATATCACATAATCATCTCAATAGATGCAGAGAAAGCATTTGACAAGATCCAACATCCGTTTATGATAAAAATTATAAATACAATGGGCATAGAAGGAAACTACCTCAAGTTACTAGAGGCCACATATGACAAACCCATAGCCAACATCACACTCAATGGAGAAAAACTGGAATCCACTCCTTTGAGAACAGGAAAAAACACAAGGATGTCTACTCTCACAATGGAATACTACTCAGCCATAAAAAAGATAAGATTGTGCCATTTGTGACAACATGGATAGAGCTTGAGGGTATTGTGCTAAGAAAAAGAAGTCATACAGAGAATGAGAAATACAGCATGACTTCACTCATATGTGGAAGATAAACAAACACATAGATAAGGAGGACAGATTAGTTGTTACCAGACAGGAAAGGGTTATGGGGATGGCAAAAGTGGTGAAAGGGCACATATGTAAGGTGATGGATAAAAACTAGAATATTGGTGGTGAACACAATGTAGTCTACACAGAAACTAAAATGTAATAATGTACATCGAAAATTTGCAAAGTGTTATAAGCCAATATTACTTCAATTAAAAAAAAATAAGATTTGTGAGTTTGAAAAACAGTAATGAAGGGGCCGGCCTGGTGGCATAGTCATTAAGTTCACATGCTCCACTTCAGTGACCCAGGGTTTGGGGGTTTGGATCCCAGGCGCAGACCTACACTGCTCATCTAGCCATGCTGTGGCAGCACGCTACATACAAAACAGAGGAAGATTGACACAGATGTTAGCTCAGGGACAGTCTTCCTCAAGCAAAAAGAGGAAGATTAGCAACAAACGTTATCTCAGGGACAATCTGCCTCACTAAAAGTTCAAAAAAAAAAAAACAGCAATAGAGCCTAACCAAATGAAACATAGGCGAAAAAACAAAAACTATAATAGTGCATCAGTGAGCTATAAAACAACTTCAAATAGCCTAATGTATGTGTAATTTATATTTGTGCAATTAAATATATGTGTGTTTATATGTATAATTAAATCCCTTAAGTAGATAAGGAGGGGTGGTAAAACGGAAAAAATATTCAAATGAATAAAGGATAAAATTCTTTCAAATTTAATGAAAAAGATAAACTCACAGACCTAATGAGTTCAGCAAACCCCAACAACCATAAACAACGAGAAAACCACACCAAGACATCAGCTTAAAACCAGCAATAAAGAGAAAATCTTAAAAGCAGCCTGTAATGTAAAAGAGCCCCATTAAATCTAGAGAACAGAAGGCAAGAATTATAGAAGACTTTCTATAGAATCAGTGCAAACACGACAACAGTGGAGAAATATCTTTAAATTATTGAAAGGAAAAAACTGTCAGTGTAGAACTCCATATCTGATAAAAAAATCTCTTTCAAAAATAAAGGTGACAAAACATTTCAGAAATATAAAAGTGAAACCAATTCATCACCAGTACACAGGGAAAACAAGAAATGTTAAAGTAAATCTTTTCAGTGTTGAGAAAAATTATACCAGATGGAAATGCACATTTTCTCAAAGGATGAAGGGCACCAGAAATGGTAACTCAAGAATAAATGTAATACTTTTTCTTATTATTTAAATCCCTTTAAAAGATAAAGAACTATTAAACTATTTTTAAAGGAAAATAATAACAATGTATCCTGGGGAATATATATTTTCAAAAGTGCAATAAACCATAACAATGACACATAGGCCACCTGGGAAGAAATGTGATTATGGTATTGTAACTTCTTATGCTGTATAAGGAATAGTATAATATCACATGAAGTACACTGTGATAAGTTAAAGTTGAATACTATAAACCCAAAAGCAACCATTAAATGAACATAAACATAGAGTTATAGTTAACAAGCCAAAATAGGAAATCAAATGGAATCATAAAGAATACTCTAGTAAAGCAGAAAATGTGAATAACATGAACAAAAATGGATAAGACAAAGACAAAGCAAATAGCAAGATAGTAAATTTAAATCCAACCAAGGTCAAAGCTAGGGCAGTCTCAAGAACATTGGGTGTTGTGGTGAAAGGCAATTGGGACTAGATTTGTGGCTATAATGAAGATATAGCCTAGATTGTATGCCATCAAGTTCACAAGAGAGAACAAGGAATAAGACAGCTGGGAGGACCCCTCATGGGGTCATAAGAAATGTCAAATACTGACCTCAGGAACTGTTCCTTCCAAGGAACCTCAATTTCATTGAATTAATTTGTGGAAGCATTTATGCCCCGGGGCATTGTTGAAAACAACACAGCAATCAGCTTGTGATTAGTGAAGTTCAACAGCTGGGTATGATCAGGGAAAGAGTGGAAGAGAAACCTACCAGTCCTGCTGTCATCCCAGGGTAACAGTGGGCATGCTGAAAGCTGTGCCTCCCTGGGGCTTATATTAGAGAGTCTTGACACTGTGGGGAGGAAACAGACTTCACTAAAGTGATCCACTCACTAAACAAATAAACAAGCAAATAATAATAATAAGCCCTGGGGGTGGGGGAACCAGTACTCTGAGTTGATATAACATATTATCTAAAATGTTCCGTTTCCAAGAAAAAAATTACTAGTGACGTAAAGAAAAGCAAACAGGAAAGTATGACATATATACCAGGAAAAAAAGTACACAACACAAACCACCTACAAGAGCAACCAGATGTCAGATTTAACAGGAAAAGATTTCAAAGTAGCCATTATAAATATGTTCATAGAACTAAAGGAAAATGTAATTAAAGAAGTAAAGAAAGGTATGAGGGCAATATTGTACCAAATAGCGAATATTAATAAAGCAATAGGAGTTATAAAAAAAAAGTATATATAGTGATGTCACAAAGATGGTGGACTAGGAAGTTCCAAGTCCTTGTTCTCCCACAGAGACACTGAGTTAACAATAACATGTGAACCAAAATACCTCTTTGAGAACTCTAGAAACCAGTTAAGAACCTGCAGCAGCCAAGCACACACAGCCAAGAAAAAAACTGCACACAAAGGATAGGAAAGTTCATAGTATTTTGCTCATCTCTGCCCCTCCCCATCTCCAGCACAGTGTGGGACCCTCAGGAGGAAATCGCCCACTCTTCAGCTCATCACTAGGGATGGAAAGAAAAGAGTGGAACTTGTAACCAATATTTGTCTTGTCAGGTGGGTGCCTGAGGGACTGGTTTCTGTCTCATCTGATTTGGGGTATTGATGGAAATGGTGGTATTGATTGGATGCCAGGTTACAGGACCCCCTAAAACAGAGGTGAGTAACATGGTGCATTAGAGCAACTGGAAGTCTGCAGTTCCACAGACAAGTGCCAGGGGAGCAAGAAATTATGGGCAGAGGAATATGATAGAAACCAAAACTGAAAGCTCTTGAGAGGAAGCAGAGGCAAGCGTCTTAGGGAAATTAAGACAGATAAAAGCAGTCATATATATTTTGGAAGAAAAGCACACACAGGGTCCACGGAAAATGCATCCCTAGAAAGCCACTGAGAGGTCCCAGGACTGCTAACTGGACTGACTGGTGAAGGTCTTCCTCACCCAAAGACAATCCATAAAGAATGAAAGATACGGTGTTTTTTTCAAATGCCCAAATCTCAACAAAAGATCACAAGAGATACAAAGAAACAAGGAAATATGGTCCAATCAAAGGAACAAAATAAATCTTCAGAAACTGACCCTCAAAAAACTAATAGTCTCTGAATTATCTGACAGAGAATTGAAAGCAAGTGTCTTAAAGATGCACAATGAGCTAAAAGAGAAACAGACAACTAAATGAAATGAGGGAAACAACATATGAACAAAATGAGAATATCAACAAAGAGATAAAACCATAAAAAAGAATCAAACAAAAATTCTGGATCTAAAAATATACAATAACTGAATTTAAAAATTTCCTACAGAAGTTCAGCAACAAACTTGATCAAGCAGAAGAAAGGATCAGTGAACTAGATGATAAGTCATTTGAAATCATCAAGTCAGAGAAACAACAACAAAAAGAATGAACAAAAGTGAAGAGAGCCTAAGGGACTTACAAGACACCATCAAGGGACCAAAATAGGCATTATAAGAGTCCCAGAAAGAAAGAGAGAGAAAGGATTAGAGAGCATATTTAGAGAAATAATGGAGGGAAACTCTCCAAATTTAAGGAAAGAAATTGACATAAAAATTTCAGAAGCTCAGTGAACTTTAACTGGGATAAACTCAAAGAGACACACATCAAGACAGATTATAATCAAATTGATGAAAAGCAGAGATAAAGAGAGAATCTTGAAAGAAGAAGGAAGAAAATGACTTGTCACATAGCAGGGAGCATCTATAAGATTATCAGGGGATTTCTCAGCAGAAACCTTGTAGGCCAAAAGGCAACGGTATGATATATTCAAAGTACTGAAAGAAAAAAAAAACTATCAACAAAGAATACTATATCCAGCAACACTTTCCTTTGAAATGAAGGAGAAATTAAAACTTTACCAGATGAAGTAAAGCTGAGGGAGTTCATTACCACTACACTTGCTCTCCAAGAAAGCTAAAGGGAATCCTTCAAGTTGAAATAAATGGATTATAGACAACAACATGAAGCCACATGAAAATATAAAGTTCTCTAGTAAAGGTAAATATATGGAAATATATAAACCTGTATTATGTAATTTGAGTACATAAATCTATTTTTAATTCTAGTATAGAATTGAAAATTAAAAAGCATAAAAATAACTATAAATGGAAAACTGTTAATAGATATACACTATATCAAGATGTAATTTGTGACCTTGGTAACATTAGGGGAGGAGGAGAGCTGTAAAGGAGTACAGCCTTTGTATGCAATTCAAGTTAAATTGCTACAAGTTTAAAATAGATTGTTAGATCTTTAAGATGTTTCACATATCCCCATAGTAACCACAAAGATGTTATCTATGGAATAGACACAAAAGGAGACAAGAAGGGAATCAAGACATGTCCTTTCAAAAAAAACAGCAAAACACAAAAAAGGCAGTAAAAGAAAAAACAAGGGTCAAAGAAGCTATGAGACATAGAGAAAATAATGAATAAAATGGCAAAAATAAGTCCTTCCCTGTCAGTAATTACTTTAAATGTAAGTGAATTAAACTCCTCAACCAAAAGACATAGATTGAAAAATAGATTCAAAAAGTAAGATCCAGGGGCTGACCCCGTGGCTGAGTGGTTGGGTTCATGCACTCCACTTTGGTGGCCCAGGGCTTTGCCAGTTTGGATTCTGGGTGTGGACATGGTACCGCTAATCAAGCCATGCTGAGGCAGCATCCCATATAGCACAATCAGAAGAACTCACAACTAAAATACACAACCATGTACTGGGGGGACTCTGGGGAGAAGAAGAAGGAAAAAAAAAAAGAAGATTGGCCACAGATGTTAGCTCAGGCACCAATCTTTAAAAACTAATAATAAAAGGACCTGTATTTATACTGTCTATAAGGGATTGAATTTAGATCTAAGAAAACACATGAGTTGAAATGACAAGACGGAAAATTATATTCCATGCAAATGGTAAACAAGAGAGCAGACTGGCTATACTACTATCAGACAAAATAGACATTAAATCAAAAACAGTCACAAGAGAAAGAAGGACAATATATAATGATAAAAGGCCAACTCACAGGAAGATATAGCAATTATAATATATATGCAGCCAACATGAGAACTCCCAAATGTATGAAACAAATATTGACAGAATTGAAGGGAAAAACAGACAACAAAACAATTAATAGTAGGAAACCTCAACATCTCACTTTCAACAATGAATAGAACGACTAGACAGTATACCAATAAGGAAACTCAGGACTTAAACAACACTATAGACCAATAGACCTAACAAACACATACAGAACACTCTACCCAAGAAGAAAAGAATACACATTCTTCTTAAGTGTGCATACTCAAGGATAGACCACATATTAGACCACAAAATAAGTCTTAGCACATTCAGGAAGATTGAAATCATACAAAGTATCTTTTCTGATTACAATGATACAAAACTAGATATCAATAGCAAAAGGGAACTGGTAAATCCCCAAATATGTGGAAATTAAACAACATACTCTTGGGTCAAAAAATCACAAGGGAAATTAGAAAATACCTTAAGACAAAGAAAAATGAAACTACAATATACCAAAAATTATACGATGCAGTGAAACCAGTGCTAACAAGGATGTTTATGGCTGTAAATGTGTGCATTAAAAAAGAAGAAAGATCTTAAATCATCAACCTAATTTCATACTTCAAGAAACTACAAGAACAAACAAACAAACTAAACCCAAAGCTAACAGAAGGAAGGAAATACTAAAGGTTAGAGCAGATATAAATGAAATATAGACTAGAAAAACAAAGAAAAAAATCATCAAAAATAAAAGTCAGGTTTTTAAAAAAAGAACAACAAAATTGACAAACCCTTAGCTAGACTAACTGAGGAAAAAGTCTCAAATAACTAAAATCATAAATAGAAGAGAGAACATTACAAATGATGCCCCAGAAATAAGAAGGATCATCAGAGAATATTATGAACGATTCTATGCCAACAAATTGGATAATCCAGAAAAAATGGATAAATTCCTAGAAACACACAACCTACCAAGACTGAGTCATGAAGAAATAGAAAATCTGAACAGATCTATAACTACTAAGGATATTAAGTAATCAAAAACCTCCTGACAAAGGAAAAACAAAAACTTCCTAACAAAAAGAAGCCCTGATGGCATCACTAGAAAATGCTCCAAGCATTTAAAGAATAATTAACACCAATCCTCCTCCAACTCTTCCAAAAGATTGAAAAGGAGGGAAAACTTTCAAACTCATTTAGTGAGGCTTGCATTACTCTGATACCAAAGTCAGACAAAAACATTACAAGAGTAGAAAATTACAGACCAATATCCCTGATAAATATTGATGCAAAAATCTTCCACAAAATGCTAGCAAACTGAATTCAACAGCACATTAAAAGGATTATACACCATGACCAAGCTGAATTTATTCCTATAAGGAAAGGAGGGTTTAACATATGAAAATCAATGTAATACACTGCATTAGCAGAATGAAGGACAAAAACTACATGATCATTTCAATTAATGCAGACAAAGCATTTGACAAAATTCAAAACCCTTTCATGATCAAAAAACAGCCCTCAACAAACTAGGAATAGAAGAAAAATATCTCAACATAATAACAACCATACATTAAATCCCACAGCTAATATCATATTCAATGCTGAAGACTGAAAGCTTTTCCTCTAAGATCAGGAACAAGATAAGGATGCCTGCTCTCACCACTTCTATTCAGCATAGTACTGGAGGTCCTAAAAAGAGCAATTAGGCAAGAAAAATGAATAAAAGGCATCAAAATTGGAAAAGAAGAAGTAAAATATCTCTGTGTGCAGGTGACATCTTATAAACTCTGAAGACTACACAAAAAACCTGTTAGAATTAACAAATAAATTTAGTAAAGTTGTAGGAAACAAAATCAACACATAAAAATCATTTGCATTTCAATACACTAACTGAACAATCCAAAAGGAAATTAAGAAAACAACTCCATTTACAATAATATCAAAAGGAATAAAATACATGGGGATAAACTTAACAAAGGAGACAAAAGACTTGTACACTGACATCTACAAAGCAATGCTGAAAGAAGATACAAATAATGGAATGGCATCCTATGTCCATGGATTGGAAGACTTAATATTGTTAAGATGTCAATACTACCCAAAGCAATCTACAGATTCAACGCAATCTCAATAAAAATCCCAACAGCATTTTCTGCAGAAACAGAAAAATTCATCTTAACATTCATATGATATCTCAAAGGACCATGAATAGCCAAACAATCTTGGAAAAGAACAGAGTCAGAGATCTCACACTTCTTGATTTCAAAACATATTACAAAACTATATTAATTAAAACAGCATGGAACAGGCATAAAGACAGACATAAAGACCAATGGAATAGAATAGAGAATCCAGAAATACACCCTGGCATCTATGGTGAAATGATCCTTGACATGGACGTCAAGACCACTCAATGGAGGAAGGAAAGTCTCTTCAATAAATGGTGTTGGGAATGCTGGATATCTACATGCAAAAGAAGGAAGTTGGTATTTTACCTTACACCATATACAAAAATTAACTCAGAATGAATTAAAGATCTAAATCTAAGACCCAAAACTATAAAACTCGTAGAAGAAAACATAGAGATAAATCTTCATAACACTGGATTTAGCAATGATTTCTTGGATATGACACCAAAAGCACAAGTAACAGAAGCAAAAATAGACAAATGGGACATCAAACTTTAAAACTTTTAAGCATCAAAGGATACAACAACAGAGTGAAAAGTCTACCTACAAAACAGGAAAAATGTTTATGAATCATATATCTAACATAGGACTAATATCCAGAATGTGTAAAGAATTCTTACAACTCAACAACGAAAAAGAATATCATGATTTAAAAATGGGAAAAGGGCTTAAATAGACATGTCTCCAAAGTTGATATACAAATGCCCATACGAAACGCACATGAAAAGATGCTCAACATGACTAATCATTAAAGAAATACAAATCAAAACCACAATGAGATATCACCTCACACATTAGAATGGCTACTATCAAAAAACCTGGTAAACAAGCATCGATAAGGATATATATAAAAAAAAAAGGGAAACCTTGAGCATTACTGATATGAATGAAAAATGGTGCAGCCACTGTGGAAAATGTTATGGCAGTTCCTCAAAAAAATTAAAAATAGAATCACCACATGATCCAGCAATCCCACTTCTAGGTATATCCAAAAGTATTGAAAGCTGGATCTTGAACAGATATTTGGATTCTTATGTTCATTACAACTTATTTACAATAGCATAAGGTGGCAGCCACTTAAATGTCCATTGACAGAAGACTGGATAAACAAAATATGGTATATACATATAATGGAATGTAATTTAGTCTTAAAAATTAAGGGAATCCTGGGGCTGGCCCCGTGGCCGAGTGGTTAAGTTCGCGTGCTCTGCTGCAGGTGGCCCAGTGTTTCATTGGTTCGAATCCTGGGCGCAGACATGGCACTGCTCATCAAACCACGCTGAGGCAGCGTCCCACATGCCACAACTAGAAGGATGCACAACGAAGAATATACAACTATGTACCAGGGGGCTTTGGGGAGAAAAAGGAAAAAATTAAAAAGTCTTTAAAAAAATTAAGGGAATCCTATCACATGCTACAACATGGATGAACCTGAAGAACATTATGCTACATGAAATAAGTCAGTCAGAAACAGACAAATACTGTGTGATTACACTTATAAGAGATACCTAAAGTAGTGAAATTCATAGAAGCAGAAGGTAGAATGGTGATTGCCAGGTGCTGGGAGAACACAGAAAAAAGGAGTTGTTTAAGAGACATAGAGTTTCAGTTTTGCAAGATGAAAAAGTTCTGGAGATCTGTTGTGCAACAAAGTGAACATAATTAATACTACTAAACTGTACACTTTAAAATGGTTAAAATGATAAATTTTATGCTATGCATTTTTACCACAAGTAAAAATTAATAAAAGAACCAAGTGGAAATCCTGGAGCTTAAAAATGTGGTAACTAAAATAAAAATTCACTAAATGGCCTCAATATTATATTTAAATGGATAGAAGAAGGAATTAACAAACTTAAAGACTGATCAATAGAGACTATGCAAGACAATAAACAGAGAGAAAGAGAATGAACGAAAATGAACACAGCCTCAAAGAAATATGGGACACCATTTACACATAATGGGAGCACTAGAAGTAAAGAGAAAAGAGAAGAAAAAATATTCAAAGAAATAATAATTAAAAACATTGCAAACTTATTGAAAAACAATAGCCTACATATCTAGGGGGCTCAACAAATGCCAAGTAGACCCACAGACATAGCACAGTAAAAATGCTGAAAGTCAGTGACAAGGAGAAAATCTTGAGAGCAACAAGAGTAAAAGCGCTCATTACTTACAAGGAATTAATAAGATTAACAGTTGACTTCTCAGCAGAAACACAGGAGCCAGACCATCATGGGAAAACGAATTCAAAGTGCTCAAAGAAAAAAACTGTCTAACCAAGGATCCTATATCCAGCAAAGCTATATTTCAAAAATGAAGGTGAAATACTTTTCCAGATAAACAAAAACTAAGAGAATTGGCTGCTAGCAAACAGATTAAAAGCAAGTGACCGCAGATAATAATGCAAATCTACATGAAAATAAACAAAGAGCACTGGTAAAGATAACTATATAATTACAAAAGACAATAGAAATGCAATATCTTTTATAAATATGGGCATAAAAATCCTCAGCAAAATATTATAAACCAATTCTAGCAATAGATGAAAAGAATTATACACCATGACCAAGTGAGATTTATCCAAGAGATACAAGGTTGGTTTAAAACTCAGAAAATCAATTAATACAATACATCATATCAATACAATAGAGGACAAAACACATATGATCATCTCAACAGACACAGGAAAACTACTTGGAAAAATTCAACGCCCTTTCATGATAAAAACACTGAGCAAACTAAGACTAGAAGGAAACTTTCTTAACATAATAAAGGACATTTTGAAAAAAACCACAGCTAACATCATACTCAAAGTGGAAAGACTATAATCCTTACCCCTAAAATCAGAAAAACGGCAAGGATTCCCCTTTTCATCACTGCTATTCAACATTGCACTGTAAGGCCTAGCCAGAGCACATAGTCAAGAAAAAGATATAAAAAGTATACATATTTGAAAGGAAGAATTAAAATTTCCTCTATTTGCAAATAACGATTCTATATATAGAACATCCTAAAGAATCCATCAAAAAACTACTAGAATTAATAAACAAATTCACAATCTGCAGGGTACAATATCAGCACACAAAAATCAGTTGCATTTCTATAAGCCAGCAATGAACAATCTGAAAAGGAAATTAAGAAAACAACTTCAGGGGCTGGCCCCATAACTGAGTGGTTAAGTTCGCACACTCTACTTCAGTTGCCCAGGGTTTCACCAGTTCGGATCCTGGGCGCAGACATGGCACAGCTCGTCAGGCCATGTTGAGGTGGCGTCCCACATGCCACAACTAGAAGGACCTACAACTAAAATATACAACTATGTACTTGGGGGACTTGGGGAGAAAAAGCAATTAAAAAAAAAAGACTGGCAACAGTTGTTAGCTCAGGTGCCAATCTTTAAAGAAAAAAGAAAGAAAGAAAAGAAAAGAATTCCATTTACAATAGCATCCAAAAGAGTAAAATTAGAGAAATAAATTTAACCAAGAAAGCAAAAAACTTGTAGACTGAAAACTATAAAATATTCCTGAAGAAGAACTAATTAAATAGAAAGATCTCATGTTCACGGATTGGAAGATTTAATATTGTTAGGATGGCAAACTCCCCCAAAGATGTCTATAGATTCAATGTAATCCCTATCAAAATTCCAATGGCCTTTTTTGAAGAAATGGAAAAGTCAATCCTTGAATTCACATGTAATTGCAAAGGGGTTCCAAATAGTAAGAACAATATTGAAAAAGAAAAACAACATTGAAGGACTCGCACTGTTCAATTTCAAACTTAACAACAAGGCAGTGATAATCAAGACAGTGTGGAAGTGGCAAAAGGATAGATATATAAATCAATGGAATATAGCTGAGAGTCCAGAAGAAAACCCAGACATCTATGGCTAATTGATTTTTGACAAGGGTGCCAAGACCATTCAAGGAAGAAAGAAGAGTTTCCTCAACAAACGGTGCTGGTACAACTGGATCACCACATGCGAAGAATGAGGTTGGACCCCTTCTCACTCCATATACAAAAATGTACTCAGAATAGATCAACAACCTAAATATAAGAGCTAAATCTACAAAACTCTTACAAGAAAACAGAGAGAAATCTTCATGATGTTGGATTTGGCAATAGATACTCAGATTTGACACCAAAAACATGAGCAACAAAAGAAAAAATAAAGCGGACTTCAAAAAAATTAAAAACTTTTATACTTCAAAGGACATTATCAAGTATGTGAAAAGACAACCTACAGAATAGGTGAAAATATTTGTGAATCATATAACTGATAAGAGTTTAACATCCAGAATATATAAGGACTCTTACAACTCAACAACAAATAAAACAATTCAATTTTTTAAATAGGCAAAGGACTAGATCAGACATTTCTCCAAAAAAGATACACAAATGGCCAAAAAGAGCATGAAAAGATGTTTGGCATCATTAGTCATAAAGGAAATGCAAATAAAAACAACAAGGAGGTATCACTTCATACCCACCGGCATGGCTAGAATCAAATAGTAAAACAGCAACAAGTGTCCACAATGAGGTAGAGAAAATGGTATCTTCACCATTGCTGGTGGGAATGTGAAATGGTGCAACTGCTTAGGAAAACAGTTTAGCAGTTCCTCAAAAAGTTAAACATAAAATTACCATGTGACCCAGCAATTATACTCTTAGATATATAACCAAAAGAAATAAAAGCATATGCCCACACAGAAACTTGTAAATGACATTTATAGCAGCATTATTCATAATATCCAAAAGGAAGGGACAACCCAACTGCCCATCATTGGATGAATGGATAAACAATATATGATATGTCCATCCAAAGGAATATCAGTAGGTTATCTGACCACAATGGAATTAAGTGAGAAATCAGTAATAGAAAAATATCTGGAGCCCGCCCTGATGGTCTAGTGGTTAAAGTCTGGCACTTCACCTCTTTGGTGCCCAGGTTTGTTTCCTGGTTGTGGAGCCACACCAATCAGCTGTCAGTTGCAATGCTGTGGTGGCAGCTCACATGGAAGAACTAGAAGGACTTACAACTAGAATATACAACCATGCACTGTGACTTCATGGAGGAAAAAAAAAGAGGAAGATTGCCAAGAGATGTTAGCTCAGGGCAAATCTTTCCCTGCAAAAAAACCCCCAACAAATCGTGGGCATGACTTGCCATGTATTAACAGATATATACATATCTGTTTATATATATATATATATATATATATATATATATATATATATATATATATATATAATATGCACATATGTGGAAAATCCTCAAATATTTGAAAGTGAAATGACAAATTTTTAAATAACACATGAAGAAAGAAGAAACCAAAAGGGAAATTAGCAAGGATTTTGTGTGTCTGTGTGAGGAAGATTGGCCCTGAGCTAACATCTCTTGCCAATCTTCCTCCTTTTGCTTGAGGGAGATCATCACTGAGCTAACATCTGTGCCGATCTTCCTCTCCTTTATATGGGATGCCACCACATCATGGCCTGACAAGTGGTGCTAGGTCCGCGCCTGGGATCTGAACCAGCAAACCCCAGGTCCCCAAGGCAGAGGGCACAAACTTCACCACGACCCACCAGGCCAGCCCCAGAAAGTATTTTTAACTGAACAAATATGAAATAAACTATATCAAAGTTGTGAAATGCAAATTCAAGCACACTTAAAGGAACATTTATAGCACTAAATGCACATATTACAAAAGAAGAAAGATCTCAAACCAATTACCTCTGTCTCATTTCATTAGAACTAGCAAAAGGAACAAACTAAGCCCAAAGTAAGCGAAAGAAAGGAAATATTAAAGATCAGAGCAAAACTCAATAAAATCAAAAACAAAAAATAGAGAAAAATCCATTACACATAAACCTTTGATTTGAAAAGATCAACAAAATTGATAAATCTCTAGCAAAATTAATTAGGAGAAAAAAGAGAAGGCACAAATTGCCAACATGAGAAATGAAAAAGGGGAATCACTACAGGGAACAGAGATATTAAAAGGGTAATGAAAGAATAGTGTGAAAATTTTATGCCAACAAATTCAACAACTTAGATGAAAAAGACAAACTGCTTGAAAGATACAAATTTCCAAAGTTCACTCAAGAAGAAACAGAAAAGCTGATAGTCCAATACATATTAAAGAAATTGAACTTGGAGATTAAAAACTTTGCCACAAAAATCTCCAGACCCAGAAGTCTTCACTGGTAAATTCTGCCAAACATTTAAGGAAAAAATAATGCCAATTCAATAAAAACTCTAGAAAATTGAAGACGATGGGATATTTTCTAACTCATTGCATGAAACTAGCATTACCCTTGTACTAAAATCAGATGAAGCCATTATTTAAAAAATTACAGACCATTATCTTTCATGACCGTAGATACAAAAATTCTGGATAAAAATTTCATCAACCAAATCCCAACAATATACAAAAACGATAATATAGTATGACCAGGTGGGGTTTGTCCCAGGAAAGCAGGGTTGCTCTAATATATGAAAATTAGTCAATTGTCATTCACCATATAAACAAACTAAAAAAGAAAAAATATATGACCATCTCAATAGATGCAGAAAAATAATTGACAAAATCCAACATACAACATCCATTCATGATGAAAACCCTCAGCAAACCAGAAAGAGAGGGAAACACCCTCATCCTAATAAAGGGCTTCTATGAAAACCATACAGCTAACACCAAACTTAATGGTAAAAGACTGAATGCTTTCCTCTGAAGATCAGGAAAAGGACAAGGATGTATGTGTTTCCATAGACAACTTGATTATATATGCAAACAAGCCTATGGATTCTAAAAAGTCAAAGACAGGAGCCGGCCCAGTGGCGCAGTGGTTAAGCGCACACATTCCACTTCTTGGTGGCCCAGGATTCGCCAGTTCAGATCCTGGGTGCGGACATGGCACCACTCATCAAGCCTTGCTGTGGCAGGCGTCCCACATATAAAGTAGAGGAAGATGGGCATGGATGTTAGCTCAGGGCCAGTCTTCCTCAGCAAAAAGAGGAGGATTGGCAGATGTTAGCTCAGGGCTGAGCTTCCTCAAAAAATAAATTAATTAATTAAAAAATAAAAATACAAAGACAGAAAACAAAAAGACAAGCTATTAGAACAAATAAGTGAGTTTAGGGGTGTTGCAGGTACAAGACCAACATATAAAACTCAATTTTATATCTACATGCTTACCATGAACAACTGGCAATTGAAATTACTAATTTATTCCTAAATATATAAAATATTTCAATTATATATAAATATATAAAATATTTCGGAATAAATATGACAAAAGATGTGCAATATATGTACCCCCAAACCACAAAATATTGGTAAAAGAAATAAATGAGAACTAACAAAATGAGGAGATATGCTATGTTTGCAGATTAAAAGACTCAGTAGTGTTAAGATGTCAGTTCTTTCCAAATTAATCTATAGATTAAAGCAATCCCAATCAAAAGCCCAGCAGGCTTTTTTGTAGATGTTGTTAAACTACGTCTAAAAATTATATGAATATGGGGGCTGGCCCCATGGCCAAGTGGTTAAGTTCGCGTGCTCCGCTGCAGGCGGCCCAGTGTTTCGTTGGTTCAAATCCTGGGCGCGGACATGGCACTGCTCATCAAACCACGCTGAGGCAGCGTCCCACATGCCACAACTAGAAGGACCCACAACGAAGAAAATACAACTATGTACTGGGGGGTTTTGGGGAGAAAAAGGAAAAAAATAAAATAAAGTAAAATAAAAATTATATGAATATGCAAAGGACTTAAAATTGCCAAAAGAACTTTGGAAAAGAATAAAGCTGGAGAAATACCACTACCTGACTTCAAAATTTATTATAAAGCTTCCATAATCAAGACAACGTGCTACCGGTGAAAAGACAGGTGAGTAAATCAATGGAATGGAATAGTTAGTCCACAAGTAGATTCACATATAGAGATTCAACTGATTTTGGGCAAATGTGCACAGGCAGTTTAGTGGAGAAAGGGTAGTCTTTTCAAGTAAATGGTGCTGGAAAAATTGGACATCCGAATGCAAAGAAACGAACTTTGATTCATACCACATACTACATACAAAAATTGGCTCAAAATGAATCATAGGCGTAAATGTATAAATACCTAAAACTACACAATTTCTAGAAGGAAACATAGGAAAATAGGTTTTTATTAGCATTAGGCAAAGATTTCTTATATGCAATACCAAAAGCACAATTCATAAAAGAAAAAAATCAATAAATTATACTTCATCAAAATTATGAAGTTCTGCTCTTCAAAAGAAACCGTTAAAGACAAATCTCAGACTGAGATGAAATATGTGCAAATCATATACCTGATAAAGGACTTTTATGCAGAATATAAGAGAATACTTAAATCTCACTAATAAGAAAGCAAACTATCCAATTGAAAAAAATGGGCAAGAGATTTGACTAGATGCTTCACAAAAGAAAATATACGTCACAAATAAGCACTTGAAAATATGCAAATGTCACTAGTCATTAGGGAAATACAGATTAAAACCACAATGAGCTACCAACACACACTTAAATGGCTAACATTAAAACAATCATACTAAGTGTTGATGACAAGTGGAGCACCTGGAACTCCCACACACTGCTGGTAGGAATGTAAACATATAACCACTTTGGAACACAGCTCGTCAGTTTCTTAAACTCTTACCATCTGATCCAACAATTCTACTTCTGGACATTTACCCAAGAGAAGTGAAAATGTATGTCCTTAAAGACCTGTACATAAACGTTCATACAGCTTTATTGTAATAGCCAAAAAACTGAAATGTTCATCAACAAGTGAATGGATAAACAAAAAGCAATACACTATACAATTAAACAGTTCTCAAAAATAAAAAGAATGAATAATTGATACATGCAGTAACATGGATGAATCTCAAAGTAACTCTCCTGAGTGAAGAGAAAATCCAGAAAAAAAAGAGTACCTACCGTATGATTCCATTTGTGCAAAAATTCTAGAACATGTATACTCATCTGTAGTGACAGAAAGCAGATTGGTGGTTGCCTGGAGGAGGCATGGGGAGTGATTACAAAAAAGCATGAAGAAACTTTTGAGAGCTATGAATATGTTTGTTAATTATCTTGATTGTGGTGATGGTTTCACATGTGACCAAACATTTCATAGTGTACACTTCAAATGTGTGCAGCTTGCTGTATGTCAATTATATTCCAATACAGTTGTTAAAAATTTATTTTTGACCAAAAAGAATCCTACCTGATGGCAAATTGCATTCACTTAAAAGATGAATCAAAATAAATGGCTCATAATGAAGAAGATGTGGTAAAAAAAAAAAAATACTGATAGTAAGCATGGAATCCATTTAAATATAGAACCATCACTAAGAAACTGTGCAATTTATGGTTACAGGACAGAATACACATAGTAATATAAATATCTAGAAGTGAAATTACTGTGACAAGGAATTTTCATAAATATTGCCTAATTGCCAACCAAGGAAGCATTTTTACAACTACACTCATACTATTTTGGTATTTCATCTTTGCTAAGTGAAAAATATGTTGTTGTTTTATATTTTATTTCTTTAACTAGAGAGGTTGAACAGCTTTTCATATTTGTTAAATTTGCATTGTTATTCTTTTCTCAATTACTTGCATGGGCTCTTGCTATATTAGGAAATTATTTCATCCACCACACATTACAAATAGCTTTTGTTTCGTATGTGTATCTATGTGTGTGTCTGTGTGTACAGGAATTTTGACTTTTTATGTAGTCAAATTAACAAGTCTTCCCTGTTATGGGTTTCAGCTTTTCCATCTTGCTAAGAAAAGCCTTGTTTATAACGTTGAAAATATCTAGTGTTTTTACTTAGTAATTTTAAGGTCTAATATTTTATACCTAAAACTATGATTTCACAGTTCCTCAAAAATTTAACATAGGACTGTCAAACGATTCAGCAATTCCAGTTCTGGGTATATACTCAAAAGAACCAAAAGCAGGCACTCGAACCGATATTTGCACACACATGTTCATAGCAGCATTATTTACAATAGCCAAAAAAGTGAAAGCATCCCAAGCGTCCATTGATAGATGAATGCGTAAACATCTGGTGTAGACATACAATGGAATATTGTTCTGTCTTGAAAAGGAAGAAAATTCTGGCATATGCTACAACATGGATGAACCTTAAAGATATTGTGCTGAGTGAAATAAGCCAGTCATGAAAGGATAAATATTGTATGATTTCTCTCATATGAGGTACCTAGAGTAGCCAAATTCATAAAGATAGAAAGGAAAATTGTCGTTAACAAGTTCTAAGGGAAGAGGGGAATAAAGAGTCATTGTTTAATGAGCATAGAGTCTCAGATTTGCAAGATGAAAACGTTCTGGAGACGGATGGTGATGATGCTGCTACCGCAATGTGAATGAACTTAAGATGACTGAACTGTACACTTGAAAATCATAAAGAATATAAATTTTATGATATGTGTATTTTACTACAATCAAACCTGATTCATCCAGTAAATATTAAGATGGGAAGAGAAGAACCATTGTTCTAACCCATTTACTGAAAAATCTGTCCTTTCACAACTGCTTTGAAATGCAGTATTTACCTTACTTTAAATTCCCAGAGTTATTTGAGGCTACATTGAGACTCTGAATTCATGTCTGCCTATTCCTGATTCAGTATCAAACTGTTTTAATTACTGTAGCTAAATCATATGTTTCAATATGGTTTCCAGAATTTTTTTGACTATTACTTTATCTTGACCCCATGTGAACCTTAATATCAGCTTATACAGTTCCAAAAAGGAACCTTGATATCTTTATTGAAATTACATTGACTTATGGATAATTTAGGAGGATTAGACATTTTTACAAATTTATCCTCCTCTCTAAGGGTTAGCCATGTCTTTCCATTTTAGTGTCTTGGTTCATATTTCTTGGTAAAAGATTAGAAGGTATTACACATAAATTTTGCACATGTATTACCAAGTATATTTCTAGTTATTTTATCTTTTTTGTGCTGTTATATATAGGTGTTTTCTCTACCATCATACTTGTTAACTTTGTAAAGATTTACATTTCTTAATTCTTGTATTGTTTCTCATAGGAATTAGTTAAATTTATCTATTTATGCTTATATTTCTCTAAGTTTTTACCTTATGAAATTTGAGGTTACATTATTATATTGTATTATCCAGCTAGGGCTACCACACAAAATACCATAGACTGGGGGGCTTAAACAATAGAAATTTATTTTCTCACAGTTCTGGAGTCTGGAATATCCAAGATCAAGGTGTCAGTTAATTTCGTTTCTGCTGAGAAGTCTTTCCAGCTTGCAGATGGCTGCCCTCTCAGTGTGTCCTCACGTGGCAGGGAGAGGGAGAGAGATCTTTTCCTCTTCTAAGGTCACAGTCCTATAGGATTAGGGCCTAACTCTTGTTATATCGTTTAACCTTAATTACCTGCTAAACCCTATCTCTAGATACAGTCACCTTGAGAGTTAAGACTTCAATGTATGAATTTAGCGGGGACACAATTCGGTCCATTGCATATACCAAGATTCAAAAAAGTTAGACCTTCAATGTTGATTGTATTCCTTATAATCTCAAAGGTCATAATATGTCAACTTTATGTTTTTTTCTCATATTCTTTTATTTTCAATGTGAGAATAATAATAGTAGTGTTATTATTAGGATTAAATACAATAATTACTGTAAAGTAAAAATAGCAAACCCAAAACAATGAATTTTCAGGGGAAAACAGCATAAGACTAATGCAAAAGTTCTACTCAGAATATTAAGGAAAAGAACATAGTGTACAAAAGACATATTTAATATATTTTGAAAGAAGTTTCAATTTAGGCACAAAAGAAAGTTTTTGACAAAAATATTCAAAGGAAATGTAAACTCTATGAAACCACACATCAAAGAATATAGTCAAGAGATCAAAGAAGGAATAATAAAATTCTTTTAGAAGAGAAAAAAGGAGCCAATGAAAATAAGGAAAATTTTTAAAAAATAAAGCCATGCACATCCTAACTAAGAAGCAGTAAGTGGTAGAATTGCCATTACAGAAAACTGAACGAATGACGTGGAGAAAAACCTTGAGAAAAATGTGAAGAATGTGGTTGAGATTATCAAAGAAATGAAAGCTATTAGAAAAGTGATTGACACAGGGGAGAAACAACGGAGATCCAATATATGAATACTTGATGTTCTTGAAAAAGGAACCAGGAAGGGGAATAGAACAAATAAAAAGATATTATTGAAGAAAACTTTCAAGAATCAAAAGGACACCCAAATCTTTAGCTTAAAAATGTTCATCAAGTCCAAAGCTGGTGGAAGGCATCTCCCCAGTAACTTCAGATGCTAGAAGATAGTGAAGCAAGGTCCACAGAGTTTTGAGGTAGAAGAGATTTGACTCAGGAATTTAATACATAGCCAAGTTATTATTCAAAGATCAAGGCAACATAAAAACAATCCCCATTATTCAAAAACTAATGATGGCATCCAATTACCTTTCTGCAAGATGTATGCTTGCATACCTAACAGACTAAATAAAAAACAAAAATAAATTTTAAAATGTCATCAATAAGGAAATCAGGATTGGAAAGTGCTATGAGCATGAAATGAATTCTTTTAGACATGGACTTACATTTCAATAACAATTACAATTCAAAATGCAATTCTAGTAATTCTTGACAAAACTTCAAAATTTAAAACATACTAATAAACTAGCAGTTGGGGGCAGACTATTCACTGTCTAGTAAGCTATTTTAAAGATTTTGAGCTTTACACCAATGTGAAAACTTTGAAGCATTTTAAGCAGACAACGTTGGTGGTGGTGGTGATGAGGTAACATAATGAGGCTCTCTTGTTTAGAAGATCAATCTGGCTACAGCTGGAAGAATGGATTGGAAGGAGCCAAGAATAGTAGAGGGGTCATGTTAAAAATGGCAGAGTTGTAGCAGTAGGGATGAAGGGACACGGGCAATTTGGAGCATTATATAGCAAGTAGAATCAACCACCATTGGTGATTGATAGAATATAGGAGATAGGATGGGACAGGCAGAATGTTAAGTTTACTCACGTAATTCTGGCTTAAGCAGTTGTCTAAGTGTTGGTGACTTGTATTGAGATAGAACAGAATGGAGAAGTTGACTTGGGGACAAAGATCATGAGTCTAATTTGAACATGTTGAGTTTGAGATGCCTGCGAGATATCCAAGGAAAAATGACAAAGATGTCATGTACACACACACCAGAGACAAAACACACTAATTAATATGAATGCAAAACCTCAATAAAATTAGCAAAGAAAAGTGCTTTGTGTTAGAGGATTGCAAGTAAGCTTCAAAATTAGGAAACCTATTAATAAAATTCACCAAATTAATCAGCTAAAGGAAAAAACATATAACCTCAATAAATTTACAAAAATTATTTGATAATATTTAACATCAAGTCCTGATTTTAAACATTTACTAAAATTCAAGAATATACACTTTTTTAATATTGTTACAAATAATATGTGGAAATGATACATATTATAAAATTATATCATTTATATTATATTTGATGACATCATGTGCTTCTGTCATCACTCTTTCTCCCTTTTCCACAAGCACATCAATGTCCCAGATAAAGACTGCTCCTTTAGGCCATATTCCAAAGCAAAAAGGATGTGGAGCAGAGCTGTGGCCAGTATGTTGCCAACATGTAAAATGAGTGACAAATAATCTTTTGTTACCATACGCCATTGAGATTTTAGGTTTGTTTGCTGCTGCAGTAGAACCAATGGAAGCAGACTAATACTGACGTTGTTACCTAAAAAATGCAATGCTGACCAACAACAACAACAGTGACAAAGGCTGTTAACATATGAGGGATTGACTCCAGGGGTGGGCAGCGAGGAAGCTATTGTTGGCACCTGGAATGATGGCAACCCCTGTTCTGTAGCGGTAAACATAATTCGGAGAACAAATAATGCACGAATAATTCTGTGCTTTCAGGCGAAGAATTAGGAAAACAGACTATTAAAAGAGTGCCTTGATTGCTGTGGGATGCATCTTAAACAAAGTACTACAGGAAAAAAATGAGCTCAGAAAATAATTGACCAGGTTGGAAGTAGGATGAAAAGGAATACAGGGAATCCAGAAATTCCAGGATTTGCAGTGTTGAAAGTTGCAACAATTTCTCACTTGTAGCCAGTACAAGATGAAATTTAGAAGAGCTGTGAGCAGAAAAGTCTCGGTAAAACCCAATCTCATGTGAGGTGCCAAGTTAATGGGGCAGTTGTGACATTTTACTAAATTCTGAAATAAGGAGTCACCCAATAAATCCTTTCAGTTGGACAAATGGCTCAGAGAAAAAGACCAAGGATAGAGAACCTGATTTGCTCAAGACACTGGTAATTAAGTCTACACGGGAGGCATGTATCAACGAAGTGTGTGTAGCTATAAGCACGAGTCTGACATATCACATAAATTAAAAGCTTGTTATATTTTTGAAAGATTTGTACTGCAAAAAAAAAAAACCCAAAAGCAAAAACAAAAACAAATTCTGCTAGCCTGGACTAAAAGAGACTGTGATTTTTTGAGGTTTGAAACAATCCTTAAGTCCCAACCTTCTATGGGCAAAAAATTCATGCTGAAAAAGCTGCTCAGCACTTAAGGAGGTCATATTTTCTAATGAACAGAAGCTGTACTCACCACTGCATGGTTCCCACATATGGTAGCCCTGTCCTGAAAATGGCAGTGTCCCACAAAATGCTGCTCCTTGAGCCTCGATCCCAGAATGAAGAGGACACAGAGCAGAGCCGAGCATCTGCAGCTGCAGAAGCACCTTTGTCAAATATCAGAGTTTATAGACAAGATTAAATGAGAGGTGCCAAAATGCAGAATAATCAAATGACAGAGGGGCTTGCCTGATTACAAAAGTCAGGACTTAAACAAGATGGAAATTCACTGATTCCACATTTATTAAGCATCCACTAAGTGCAAATCCCAGTGCTGAGCACTGAGCAGTGGGTGATGGAGTCAGGCTCCTCCCAAACGCAGGAATCCTCAGAGACATTTCTGACACTTCCGAGAGGGATGCGGCTTAGTGAGGACACGTGGTGGCCCATGACACCCTAGACTCACCTTCCACACTCTGCCTTTTTTGCTACCACCACTTGGGGATCAACTGTTAAGATGAAAACCAGGAAGATTCCTCTCCTGAATCCTGCTCTCCCCTCCTCCGCCCCACTCACTCTGGAGCAGCTCTTCACTTTGCCACCAGCCCAGCTGTCTGGGGCCCTGGCCACATCAGCCTTCCAAGACCAAAGATGTCAAGTGTTTGTCCCCAAAGCTGGGTAAAGATAAGGGTGTGCCCTCCTTATCCACTTCCTCCCACCTCAGGCTCCCCTCTTTCCCTCTCCAAGCAGGACCTTTAGCTGCAGACTTGGTCCCTGGGGAGCTGGCACCTGGTGTGAAACCCCACCAGCCCCCAGTCCTGGATAGGTGAGAAGATGAAGGAGAGCCATCGTGGCCGCCTCACGGAATAGACTTACTGGACAAGTCACTTCACTTTTCTGAGCTCCTCTTTCCCAACTGTCAGCTGAGAATAACAACATTCCTCTGCCATGCCTCCCACAGCCATTGTGAGAAGCCAATGGAGTTATGTGCAAGCAAATGCCTTGTAATGTATGAAGTGCTATGCACACATTCATTGATACTATATCATTAGTCTGGTAGATCAAAAAGGCTTAAACTCTAAAAGTGAGGTTTTTTTCATTCATTTTACAAAGCATACCTCCCTTCTCCCCCACATCTTTGATTAAGACCAGGGGCCCTGAGGTTAGACTGCCAAGATTCAAATCCCAGCTCTACCAGGTACTAGCTATATGACCTCGGGAATGTTACCTGGTCCCTCTTTACCTCAGTTTCTCCATTTGTAAAATGAAGGTCAGAATAGTACCTGCCCAAATAAGATGCTCACCTTATGCCTGGCAATATGAAGCTCTAGTAAAGGGTAGCTAACATCACATGCAGAACTGACATTTTCGGGTATTGGGTTTTTATCATACTGTAGCATTTTTCTTCTTTAAGATTTATTCACTCTAAGGGGCACTTTCTTGGATACTGACTGCAATTCTCACAGGCTTGAGACATTGAAACACACACGCACGTGCACACGCACACAGACACAATGCCATTCAGGAGTATTTAAACATGGGCTTTCTTCTCTGTAAAATTGAGTAATGGCATTTACTTCCTGGGAGTGTTGTAAGAATAAATGAGACAGAGTATGTAAAATTTCTTAGCACCGAGTGCCTGAAAAATTACTATTTCCCTTTCTCCCCACCTTCATGTCACCTGAAATCCTTGCTGTGGGGATCGCGCATGTGAAAGTGAACAGAACAGGCAAGATCTCAGAGTGCTCAGCCTCTAGCAGGAGACAGACAGCAAACAAGGGAAGACACAAGACACTGTGAGGTAGCATGAAGAAAGTTCATGGGTCACGAAGGGGGAGAGAACAGTGAGGAGCGCTTTCAGATAGGAGTTAGGGCCAGCTTCTAGGAGGACCTAAGACAATGCTCAGACCCCTTGGAGTTACTATTTCTCTTGTGCTTGTTCAGTTAGAGTTCACAGAAATAATTTCTTGTGATTATCTAGTCTTGGGATGAAAACTGTCAGATGGGTTTCAGCCTGAGCATGAGAATTGTTTTCCCTTTTGAAAAAGGCGCTGATAACAAATATAACAAGTCTTTCAGAATTTTGTCCTTCATGGATCAAAAAGTGTCTTTGGGGGCTGCCCTGTGGCTTAGGGGTTAAGTTCTCGTGCTCTATTTCAGCAGCCTGTGGTTCGCAGGTTCAGATCCCAGGCGTAGACCTATACAGCACTCATCAAGCCATGCTATGGCAGTGTCCCATATACAAAATAGAGGAAGATTGGCACAGATGTTAGTTCAGGGACAATCTTCCTCAAGAAAAAAGAGGAAGATTGGCAATGGATGTTAGCTCAGGGCCAATCTTGCTCACACACACACACACAAAGTACCTTTGTACTTAGTCAAGAAGTTCCAAAGGGAAGAATGCTAATTAGCTTTGTCTCCCTAAGTAAAGGAGAGTAGTTGAATTGTGCTACAGATGGTAAACCTTCCTGGGTCTTAGGAGAGCATAAACCACAGTAAGGTAGCTTGGGGTGCCCTCCCCCACTTCTTATGTAACTGAAGCACAAAGCACAAGGGATGAGAAGATGGGAGGAGGGAAGACACTCACCTAAAACTGTCTGAGCTCTGACCACAGGCTGAAGAAGCTGCAATAGACATTTCATCATTATCCTCACAGCAGGATCCTTACAAAGATATGTGAACTTCTTAAAACTTAGTCTTCTTCCTCTTATTCTTCCTGGGACGGGACAGATGACCTAAACAAACAACGCGGCTGGTAGGGACTAGTAACATCCACCTGAGGACTTTGAAGTCATCCATCCTAGGGCAGGCACAGGGAGATGGCTTTCCGGACAATTCATTACTTTTTCTTTCTTTCTCTAAATCCCCAATGAATGAGCATTTCTTTTTACTGCTCAGTGGTAGACAGTGCTTAATTTTATTTCACTGTGCAAATGGACCAGGAGAAACTGAAATGAGCTATAAATGTTTGGAACTGGCCAAAAGAAGGTGTGGTCCCACAAAATACCCTCCAGGGGAAAATGACTACTCAGAAGGACCTGTCCCCAGTCACTTCCCTGGCCAGCCATGTTGCCCTGCTGGAGCAGCACCCTTGTCCTACTGCAGTTATGAGCACAGGGGCTGCAGAGCTTCCTGTGGACATGCCACAAGGTCCACTCCATGAGTCAGGGACCATGTGACCAGCTAGAGGGCAAGTTAGAGCTGCTCTCATGAGCTTAGGCTCATGCCGCCTGTCTGCTTTGCCAAACACCAAAACCATACTTTCCTAGTAAGTTGCAGGCTCTCCAGTTAACTCAGCCTCCCTATTTACAGCTTCCATTTATAGTGCTTCCATGCCTGGCATTGTGCTGAAGACCAAGAGATCAGTAAAATACAGTCCCTGTTCTCAAGTACTTCAGAATATGTTGGGGAAAATGGAGACAGAAGCAAATACTGATGGGACAGAGTGGCAATGTGCCAAAACATGAGTATGAGCAAATGTTGTGTGAGCCCAGAAGAGGTGCAAAGAACTCTCCCTGGGGAAGTCAAGGAGGGTTCCATGGGAGAAGCAACATTTGCGTAGGTTCTTAGAGGTGGAAATCAGGAGACTGAGAAGGAGAATAGGAGTCCTCCAGACCAAGGGAAGGAAATATGCCAAGATTTCATGGGAATGCTAAGAAATGGAGTGTTCAGGAATGAGCACAGTAGTGGAAGCATGGTATGATGGTCAGTTTTATGTGTCAACTTGGTTAGGCTACAGTACCCAGTTATTCAACCAAACACTGATCTAGATGTTGCTGTGAAGATATTTCACAGATGGGATTAATATCTACAATCAGTTGACTTTATGTAACAGAGGTCTAGGTGGGCCTAATCCAATCGACAGAAAGGCTTTAAGAACAGAACTGAGTTTTCCCTGAGGAAGAAGTTCCTCCTGTGGACAGTAGCCTCAGCTCCTGCCTGAGAGTTTTCCAGCCTGCCCTTCCTGACAGCCTGACCTACAGATTTCAGACTTGCTCACCCAACTCCAACAATCACATAAGTGAATCTTTGCAATAAATCTCTCCATGTATACACATATCCTTCTGGTTCTGGTTTGCTGATGGAACCCTGACAGATACACAGGGGAAGGGTGGAGGAGTGAGTGGATGAGAGCAGACAGGGCAAGATTGTGAAGGGCTAGTGCACAGAGTGAGTGCTTCACCCTAAGGACAAGTGATTTTCCACAGTGTTTCCACCTGTATCAAGGAGAGAGCTGACAGCTGGGGATGAAACAAGAAAAAAAGCCAATCAATCAACACTTCCAGCCCCTGCATTAGTTCACTTTATGTTCAGCTGGAGCATCTCCACTTTTATCTGCTTCCTTTTATTTGAAAAAAAAAGGATTCACTCTTCAGGTGTTAGGAAGCAACGATGCAAGAAGCATTTCCAGAATGATGGCATGAGGAGCTCCACAGACATTCTCCAGAGTGAAACAACCATTACTGGTGAAAATTAAAAACAAAACAAAAAATATTAAAGTGAGTGGAAATTGTCCTAAAAGCATACAGCAAATGAAGGAACATTTATCCAAGAAAATCTACAAATCTCAGTAAGAGCAGTGAGAGTCTGTGGCATTTAAGCCTTGAGCCATTCCCTCCTTCCCCTCCACCCAGCTCAGTGCAACAGAAACCCTATTCTGGGGATGTGCAGCCAAGAAGATAGAGCTCCCTTGTCCCCCAGCAAGGGAGGGGCAGACCACCACTATTTCTCTTCTCATCTGGCTCTATATTGCAGAAGCTCTGTTACAGGCAAGCTTGGCCGAGAGGTCTAAAGCTCCTTTCTTCCACCCTTCCAGCCTCCACTCTTAGGGCGCAAGTTCTATCCCAGGCACAGCAAGCTGAGAATGCTGGGTCCTGAGAGCCCTCACCCCAGATCACTCACAGGGTGGAAATTCCATGCCAAGAGAGGAGGTTCCATGCAAAGAGACACTGAAGAACAGCGGCTACTACCCCACTCACTGCCCAATTCACAGAGAAGTCATCTGAGAAAAGCATGCCACTGTCTCCAACCCAGCTCCAGAGCAGTGGCATGGTGGACCTGCCTAGGGAGAGAGGCAGGCTGTAAGAAAAGAGCTCCATAGTTCTGCCTAGGGGGACTGACTTTGTTTGGAAGAGAGCATGGTGAAGTTCAACCTTAAGGGTGATGTCAAAAACAGTGGAGATTGTGGTGGCAAGAAATTAGGAGGAAGATGGCAGCTTAATGAGAGCAACAACCTAAACCATAAGCCAAGTAGAAATGTACATAGAAACCAAGGAAAGAAACAGCTAAGAAGAGCCTTCCTAGGTTAAAGCAATCTTCAAACACAAGTTACAAAGACTATTCCTGTAAAGGGTCCAAATTTATTTGGTGATCAAACTATAGAGCAATTTGTGCCCCCAGGAAACTATGAAAAACAACATAGCAATCAGCCAGCAATTACTGGAGGCTAGTAGTGGGGTATGATACCAAAAGAAGCAGAAAATTTATTACATAAGGGAAAGAGAAAGTCAAAGAGAGCATTGCTAAAAGCCTTGTCATCCCAGCTTGGAAATGCACATGCCCAAGGCTGTGCCCCTGAGGAGTGACATCAGAGGCCCCGCAACATTGAAGGGGAAATAGACTTCAATATATAGTGCAGTCAAGTCAATAAAAAATGAACAATCAAATGACAAAAACCTGGCATGGGGTGCATGGGACTGGCGGAAATGAGTATCCAGAGTTGCTAAAAAAGTATTATCTAAAACATCCAGTTTGGAACAAAAAATTATGAGACATGCAAAGAAACAGGTAACCTATACAGAAGAAAAATTTGATCAAAAATATTAATCTATACATCCAAGAACCTTAGTGAAATCCAAGCAACAGAAATTGCCTTTGAGAGTCCAGATGTCAGACATAGCACAAAAACTTCAAAGCAACTATTTTAAATATGTTCAAAAAACTAAAGGAAACCATGCTTAAAGAGTAAAAGAAAATGTGATGAAATGTCTTGTCAATTAGAGAATATTTATAAAGACATAGAAAATATTTTTTTAAGTCAACAACCAAATGAAAATCCTGAAGTTAAAAAGTACAATAACCAAAATAAAAATTTCACCAAAGGGGATCAAAAGTAGACTTGAGCTAGCAGAAGAAATAGTGAAAGAATTTGAAGACAGATTGATAGAGACTGTGAAATCTGAAGAACAGCAAGAAAAAAAATGAAGAAAAATAAATAGAACTTCAGAGTAATATGGGAAACCATTAAGCATACCAACAGATACCTAATGGGAGCACTAGAGGAAAGGAGAGACATGTACAGAAAAAAATATCCAAAGTAATGCCTGAAGACCTCCAAATTTGATCAAAAATATTAATCTATACATCCAAGAACCTCAATGAAATCCAAGTAGGACAAACACAAAGAAATCCACACCCAGACACCTCATGGTCAAAATGTTGAAAGAGCAATGCTGAAAACAGCAAGAGAAAACAACTTCTTGCACAAAAGGAAACCTCAATAAGGATAACAAATGACTTTTCACTAGAAACAATAGAGGCCAGGAGGCATCGGGATGGAAATTCAAAGTACTGAAAGGAAAAAATTGTCAACGAAGAATCTTATATCAATTTAACAAAATGTAAGAAGTTTTAGCCAAAGTAATTAGGCAAGAAAAAGAAATAGAAGGCATCCAAATTGGAAAGGAAGAAGTAAAATTATCTCTGTTCACAGATGACATGATTTAATGTGTGGAAAACCCTAAAGATTACACACAAAAAAACTGTTAGAACAAGTAAACAAATTCATCAAAGTTGGAGGATACAAAATCAACACACAAAAATTAATGGCACATCTACACACTAATAATGAACAATCTGAAAAGGAAATTAAGAAAACAATTCCAGGAGCTGGCCCAGTGGCATAGCGGTTAAGTTCACATGCTCCACTTCAGCGGCCCAGGGTTTGCTGGTTCAGATCCTGGGTGTGGACCTATACACTGCTCATCAAGCCATGTTATGGCAGGTTTCCCACATATAAAGTAGAAGAAGACGGGCCCTGTGCCCATCTTCCTCCAAAAAAAGAAAGTAATTCCATTTACAATAGCATCAAAAAGAATAAAATACTTTAGAATAAATTTCACCAAGAAGACAACAGACTTCAGAAAACTACAAAATATTGCTGAAAAAAATTAGAGACACAAATAAATGAAATGAGATCTCATGTTAATAGATGACTTCATGGACACTTAATATTGTTAAGATATCAATACTATCAAAGACAGTGTACAGATTCAATGCAATCTCTATCAAAAGCCCAACAATGTTTTTTGCAGAAATAGAAAGTCCACCCTAAAATTCACATGGAAGGGCATGGGACCTTGGATTAAAAAACAGCCTTGAAGAAGAAAAACAAAACTGAAGGCATCACACTACCTGATTTTAAAACTTACTATAAAGCTATAGCAATCAAAAGAGTGTGGTATTGGCATAAAGACAGACATAGAAACCAATGGAATATAATAGAAAACTGAGAAATAAACTCTCACATATATGGTCAGATGATTTTCAAAAAGTGTACCAAGACCATTCAATGAAGAAAGAAGAGTCTTTTCAACAGATAGTGCTGGGGAAACCGGATATCTAGATGTAAAAGAATGAAGTAAAACACTTATATCACACACAAAAATTAACTCAAAAAGGACCAAAAAGCAGAACTCAAGATCTAAAACTATAAAACTTTTATAAGAAAACAGGAGAAAATCCTCATGACATTGGGTTTGACAACAATTTCTTGAATATTACACCAAAAGCATAGGAAATAAAAGAAAAATAGATAAATTGGTCTTGATCAAAATTCAAAACTTTTATTTTGTGCACAAAACTTTTGTGCTTCAAAGAACACTGTCAGCGTAGTGAATAGATGACCCATGAAATGATACGAAATGTTCACATATCATATATATGATGAGATTAATATCCAAATTATATGAAGAACTCCTACAACTTAACAACAAAAAAATAACAGCACAATTCAAAATTCTGCAAACGGCTTAAATAGAAATTTCTCCCAATGAGGTATACAGATGGCAAATAAGTACATGAAAAGATGCTTAACATCAGCAATCACTAGGGAAATGCAAATCAAAACCACAATGAGATACCATTTCATATCCCTTAGGATGGCTATTATCAAAACAACATAAAATAACAGTGATGGTGAGGATCCAGAGAAATCAGAACACTTGTGCATTGCCAGTGGAAATGTAAAATGCTGCAGCCACTGTGGAAGATGGTATGGCAATTTCTCAAGAAATTAAACATTGAATTGACATATGATCCAGCCAATCTACTTCTGGGTATAAACCAAAAGAAAATTAAAAGCAGGGAATTAAACAAGTATTTCACACCAATGTTCATAGCAGTATTATTCACAATAGCCAAAAGGTGAAAACAACCCAAATGTTCATCAATGGTTAAATGGATAACCAAAATGTGGTTTATACATACAATGTAATATTATTCAGCCTTAAAAAGGAATGAAATGACAAATGCTACAACATGGATGAAACATGTTAAACATTATGCTAAGAGAAATAAGCCAGACACAAAAGGACAAATATTGTATGATTCAACATATGAGGTATCTAGAGTAGTCAAATTCATAAAGACGAAAAATAAACTAGTGGTTACCAGGGGCTGCAGACAGCAGGAAATGGATAATTAATGTTTCATGGGAACAGAGTTTCAGTTTGGGAAGATAAAAGAGTTCTGGAATGGATGGTGGTGATAGAAGCAAAAACATTATGAATGTACTTAATGCTGCTGAACTGAACACCTAAAAATCAATACGATAGTAGTAAATTTTCTGTTATACATATTTTACCACAATAAAAGACACTTTTGTAAAATACAATTACTGGAAAAATGAACGAAGTAAAGAAAAAAAGATACATTTATTTAATGTATTTTTGCCATAATAATAAAAAGAATTTTACATCCAGCAAAACTACCTTTCAAAGATGAAGGTGAAATAAAGACATTCAGAGATTACTATAATTAAGAGAATTCTTTGCCAGCAGGTGAACCTTAAAAGAAACACTAAAGAAAATTCTTCAACATGAAGCAAGTAACATCAGACAATAATTTGAACCCACTCAGAAAAACAAAGAGGATCAGTAAATGTAATTATATAGGTAATTATAAAAGACAGTACATTTCAGGACAATTGTATGTTTTTCTCTTTTCTTTCCTTAACTGATTTAAAAGGCAATTGCATTTTATATATGTGTGTGTGTGTATACACGTATATATATAGAGAGAGAGAAAAAACTGAGAGAATTAAAGGAAGAAATAGATGATCAACAGTAATATTTAGAGACTTTAAACCCCTACATTCAATAATGGATAGTACACCAAGCAACAGATCAACAAAATATAGAATACTTGAAAAATAGTATAAAACAATTAGTCCTAACACACGTCTATAGAACAATCCACCCAACAACAGCAGCATACATATTTTTCTCAAAAGCATGTTAAACATTCCCCAAGATAGGCCATCTGAGAGGCCATAAAACAAGCCTCAAAAGATGTAAACAGAGGAAATCATACAAAGTATGTTCTCTGACCACAATGGAATAAAATTAGAAATCAATAACAGAAGGAAATGTGGGGAATTCACAAATATGTGAAACTTAAATAATACATTCCTAAATAACCAATAGGTCAAAGAATAAATCATAAAGGAAATTAGAAAATACTTTGAGCTGAATGAAAATGATGATACATCATACCAAAACTTATTAGACACAGCTAAAGCACCACTTAGAGGGAATTTTATAGCTGTAGACACCTATACTAAAAATGAAGAATAAAAAATCAAACAACTCCATCAAAAAATGGGCAGGGGATATGAACAGATATTTCTACAAAGAAGCTATACAGATGGCCAATAGGTACATGAAATGATGCTCATCATCACTGATCATCAGGGAAATGCAAATCAAAACTACACTAAGATATCAACTTATATCTGTTAGAATGGCTATAATAACCAAGACAAATAAATAACAAATGTTGGAGAGGTTGTAGAGAAAAAGGAACCCTCATACACTGTTGGTGGGAATGCAAACTGGTACAGCTGCTATGGAAAACAGTATGGAGATTTCTCAAAAACTTACAAATACCATATGACCCAGCCACCCCACTATTGAATATCTATCCAAAGAACTTGAAATTAGCAATTCAAAGAGACTTATGCAGCCCTATGTTCATTGCAGCATTATTCACAGTAGCCAAGACGGGAAGCAACCTAAGTGCCTATTGACTGATGACTGGATAAAGAAGATATGGTATATATACATACACAGTGGAATACTACTCAGCCATAAAAAAGGACAAAATTGTCCCATTCACAACAACACAGATGGACCTTGAGGGCATTATGTTAAGTGAAATAAGCCAGACAGAGAAAGCCAAATACTGTATGACTCTACTCATATGTGGAATATAAACAAACACATGGACAAAGAGATCAGTGGTTACCAGGGAGAAAGGGGGAGGGGAGTGGGTACAAAGGGTGAAGGGGCTCACCTGTAAGATGACTGACAAATAATAATGTACAACTGAAATTTCACAATGTTGTAAACTACCATAACATCAATTAAAAAAAGGATACAAAAAAGTAAAGATCTCAAATAAATAAAGAAACTTCACCTTAAGACATTATCAAAATAAGAGAAAACTAACCTAAAACAACAGACAGAAGGAAACAAGAGCAAAGTGGCAAAGAATAAAATAGAGGATGAAAATTAACAGAGAAAATCAATTAAACCAAAAGTTGATCTTTGAAAAGATGAACACAACTGAGAAACCTTCAGCAGAATAACAAGAGAGAGATTGATTAAGGGGTTCGAGGAGAGAGGAGACGCAAGTATCTAAACTCAGGAAGGAAAGAGGAACATCAGCACTGATCTGACAAAAATAAAAACGATTAGAAGGTAATACTATGAACAGCTGTATGCCAACAAATTACATAACTTAGAAGAAATGGACAAATTCTCAGAAAAACAGAAACCACCAAAGCTGACTCAAGAAGGAATAGATCTATAACAAATGAAAAGATCAAATCAATAATCAAAAAACCACCCACAAAGAAAAGCCCAACCCAGAAGGCTTTACCACTGACTACTACCAAACATTCAAGGAAGTATTAAGACCAATTCTTTACAAACTTTTCCAAAAAGTACTAGTGAAGGAACATTTCCCAACTCATTTTATGAGGCTGGTATTAACCTGATAGCAAACCAGAAAAAGACATAATAATAAAACTAAAGATCAATATCTCTTATGAATACAGTCACAAATATTCTCAGCAAAATACTAGCACTGAATCCAGCAAGATTAAATAGAAGAAAAAGTAGTATACATCATAACCAAGTGAGCTTTGTCTAGGATTGGGAGGCCAGCTTAACTGAAAATGAGCTAAAGTAACACTCCATATTAATCGAATATAGGAGAAAAACTGAATGATACCTTAATTGATGCAGAAAAGAAGCATTTAATACACTCCAACACCTTTTCGTGATAAAACACTAAAAAACAACAGGAATAAAAGGAACTTTCTCAATTTGGTAAAGGGCACCTATGAAAATACCACAGCTAATATCATACTTAATGATGAAAGACCAGATATTCACCCCTTAAATTAGGAACAAACAAGGATATCTGCTTTCACCACTTCCATTCAACCTTGTACTGGAGGTTCTGGAGAAGGCAATTAGGCAAAAAAAAAAAAGAAAGCAAAGGCATTTAGACAGATGAATAAGAAGTAAACTATTTCTATCCTCACATGACATAATCTTGCATAAAAGGAATACACACACACATATGCACAAACACACACACACACAAAACCATTAGAATTAGTAAATTAAGTTTAGTAAGTTTGTGGTTTATAAAATTAATGTAAATAAATCAAATATTTTTCTATATACTAGCAATGAACAATCTGACAATAAAGCTAAGCAAACAATTCTATTTACAGTAGCATCAGAAAGAATACAATATCTAGAAATAAATTTAACCAGGGCAGAGAAAGACATGTACACTGAAAACTATAAGATAACGATGAAAGAAATTAAAGACACAAAAAAATAGAAAGGTATCCCATGTTCTTGGATTGGAAGAATTAATATTGTGAAAATGTCCCTTCAGCCCAAAGTGATCTACAGAGTCAGTGCAATCCCTATCAAAGCCCCAACAGTATTTTTCACAGAAATAGAAAAAACAATCCTAAAATTTGTATGGAACCATGAATAGCTGAAACAATCTTGAAAAAGAAGAACAAAGATGGTGGCATCACACCTCCTGATGTGAAACTATATTACAATGCTATAGTAATCAAAACAGCATGGTACTGGCATAATAATAGACACATAGACCAATGGAACAGAATAAAGAGTCCAAAAATAAACCCGCATACGCTCAGTCAAATAACCTATGACAAGGGTGCCAAGAATATACAATGGGGAAAGAAAAGTCTCTTCAATAAATGATGTTGGGGAAACTGGATATTCACAGCAAAAGAATGAAAGTAGACCCTTATCTTACACCACTTACAAAATTAACTCGAAATGGATTAAAGACTTAATCGTAAGACCTGAAACCAAAACCATAAAACTCCTAGAAGAAAACAGAGGGTAAAAGCTCCTTGACATTGGTCTTGGCAATGATTTTTGGATACACCACCAAAAGCACAAGCAACAAAAGCAAAAATAAACAAGTGGGACTACATCAAACCAAAAAGCTTCTACACAGCAAGGGAAACAATTGACAAAATGAAAACGCAATGTACCAAATGGAAGAAAAAATTTGCAAACCACATATCTGATAAAGATTTAATATCCAAAATATATAAGGAACTCATACAACTCAACATCAAGAAGAACAAACAACCCGATTAAAAAAATGGGCAAAGGATATGAATAAACAGTTTTCCAAAGAAGACATACAGATGGCCAACAGGTACATGAAAAGATGCTCAACATCACTAAGCATCAGGGATGCAAATCAAAACCACAATGAGATCTCACCTCTCGCCTGTTAGGATAGCCATTATCAAAAAGTGAAGAGACCAGTGTTGGCCAGGGTGCAGAGAAAAGGGAGCCCTTGCACACTGTTGGTGGGAATGTAAATTGGTGCAGCAACTACTGAAAACAGTATGCAGGTTCCTCAAAAAATTAAAAATAGAACTACCATATGATCCAGCATCCTTACTTCTGGGTATATATACAAAGGAAATGAAATCAGGATCTCAAAGAGGTATCTGCATTCTGATGTTCACTGCAGTAGTATCCGCAGTAGCCAAGATATAGAAACAACCTAAGTGTCTGTCAATGGATGAATGGATAAAGAAAATGTGTTGTGTATGTATACATATATAATGAAATACTAGTCAGCCATAAAAAAGAAGGAAATCCTGCCATTTGCAACAACGTGGATGGACCTGGAGGACACCATGCTAAGTTAAATAAGCCAGACACAGAAATTAAATACTGTATGATCTCACTTACATGTGGAATCTAAAAGTGTCAAACTTTTAGATTTAGATTTTTAGAACCGGAGAGTAGAGTTTACCAGAGGCTCGGGGTGAGAAGAATCGTGAGATGTTGGTCAAAGGGTACAAACTTTCAGTTATAAGATGAATACGTTCTGGGGATCTAATATACAGCTATAGTTGTTCATCACATAGTTGATAACCATAACAACAACATAATAATATAGTTAGTTATTAACTATAGTTAATAATACTGTGTTGTACACTTGAAATTTGCTGACAGAGTAGATCTTAAGTGTTCTCACCACACCAAAAAAAATATGCTAACTATGTGAGGTGATGGATATATTAATTGGCTTGATGTGTTAATTGCCTTGATTGTGGTAATCACATCACAATGTATCTGTATATCAAACCCTTATGTTGAACACCTCAAATATATACAATTTTTTAGTTGTCAGTTATACCCTAATAAATCTAGGGGGGGGAACCAAAAATAAATAAATAGCTTTCCTTCAAAAAACAGGATAAAATATTTAGGAATAAATTTAACAAAAAAGTACACTGCAAACTACAAAACATTATTGAAATAAATTATAAAAGATTTAAATAAATTGAAACATATCTCATGTTCCCGGTTCAGAACACTTTATATTGTTAAGATAGCAATATCTCCAAACTGATCTACAGCTTCAATGTAATCCCTATCAAAATACTAGCTTGGGTTTTTTTTTTTGCAGAAATTGACAAGTTGATCCTCTAATTTATTTAAAATATAAATAGCCAACATTCTTGAAAGATAGCCAAAACATTCTTGAAAAATAAAGAACAAGGGTGGCTTCACACTTCCCAATTTCAAAACTTGCCAAAAAGTTACAGTAATTGAGACGCATCACACTGACATACGATACACATATTGGTCAATGGAATAGAATTGAAAGTCCAGAAATAAACCCCTACATTTATGGTGAATTGATTTTTTTCTAAGGTACCAAGATAATTCAATGGAGAAAGAATTGTCTTTCCAACAAATTATGCTGGACAACTAAAGATTCATATGCAAAAGAATGAATTTTTTTAATGGATCCCTATATCACAGCATACATAAAAATGGGCAAAATGGATCATCGGTCTAAACGAAGAACTAAAACTATAAAATTTTTAGAAGAAAACATAGGAGTAAATTCTTGTGATCTTAGTATAGGCAACAGTCTTTTAGAAATGCTACTAAAATTACAAGTGACAAAAGAAAAAATATATAAATTGGGATTACTCAAAATTAAAAACTTTCGTGCTTCAAACATAACCATCAAACAAGTGAAAAGACAAGCCACAGAAGCAACAAAATATTTGTAAACAATATAGTTGATAAGGTACTTTTATCCAGGATGTAGGAACACTTACAACTCCATAATAAAAAGATAAATAAGCTAATTTTTTAAATGAGTCAAAGATCTGAATACACATTTCTCCAAAAAAGATATACAAATGGCCAATAAGCATGTGAAAAGATGCTCAGCATCATTAGCCATTAAAGAAGTGGAAATTAAAACCACGAGATACCACTTCACAGAGAATATAATGTGTTGGAGAGGATGTAGAGAAAATGGAAACTTATAAATTGCTGATGAAACGTAAAATGGTACAGCCACTTTTGAAAACAAACCGGCATTTCCTCAAAATGATCAACATAGAGTTACCATATGATCCAGCAATTCCAGTCCTAGTTATCTCCCCAAGAGAAATGAATACATACGTCTACACAAAAATGTATGCATGAATGTTCATAATAGCCCAAAAGTGGAAACAACTCAAATTTCCATCATCTGATGAATGGATAAACACAATGTGGTACATTCATAAAATGGAATACTATTCAGCAACAAAAGAAATAAAGTACTGATACATTCCACAATATGGATGAATCTTGAAAATATTATGCTATGTGATAGAAGCCCGTCACAAAAGATCACCTATTGTATGATTCCATTCATATGAAATGTCCAGAACAGGTAAATCTATAAACACAGAAAGTAGGTTAGTGTTTGCCCTGGCTGGAAAGATGAGGAGGTAACGAGGTGACAAAAATATACTAAAACTGATTGTAGCGATGGTCTTGCAACCATCTGAATATTACTAAACACCATTGAATTATACACTTCAAATGAGTGAATTGTATGGTATGCTAATTACATCTCAATGAAGCTGTATAAAGGAAGGAAGGAAAGAAGGAAGGAAGAAAAGGAAGCAAGCATTGATGGTCTTTAAGTAAGGCAGTGAGATGATCCTATCCATGTTACAGGGAAACAATTCTGATTAGAGAATCGGAGCGGGAGGGGGCAGTCAGACTAGAGGCAAAGGGCTTAGGTGGGAAGCTGTTGTGACAATCCATACAGGAGATGCTGAAAGCCTGAACCAGCACAGAGACAGTGAGGACAAGACGTAGAGATGTTCTGGAAACTATCCCATGATAGCAAAGTTTCTGTAAAGCAAACATTTCATTTTCTGCATGAGTATAAATTACTGCAGTCCTTGGGAAAGTAGCTTAACAACGTGTTACAAAGGTCTCAAAATGTTCATATACTTTGGCCTGTTCTTAAGTCCTTATCTTAAGAAAAACTTTTTTAAATGTTTTAAGCACAAGATACGTACTATATAGCATTATTTATGAAGGAAAGCAATCTAAACACCCAATACTAGTGGACTGATTAAGGAAATGGTGGTATATCCATGTAATTGAATATTACACAGTCGTTGAAATACATAAAAAGTGAAATTACATAGGAAAATATGTCATAATATTAAGAAAAACAGAAATTTGACATGAAATTGCACATACAATGCACTCTTAATGGTGTAAAAATGTCTGATGTGCAGAATTTTCACTAATTGCTTTTTCTGCTTGTTGTTATGAATTTTGTTTCTGTACCAAACTTTTCTATATTTTCAACATTTTCTACAATGATAGGTCACTACTTTTGTCAAAAGAAATATATTGTATTTTGTTTTTTAAAGAAAAATAATAGCCATTTTATTCTTAAAGGACAAACGCACAGCCATCCTTCACACCTCCTCCAGGGTTTCCTGGAGTACTATCTTGCCTGGTAGGGGTCACGTTCCACTTTTGTGCTGTCTTCATCCATCTCATCTCAACTATGCCTTTCATGTCCTACAGTTTGATTCCCCAAGAACCCCTTTGCTGTCTGTCTTTTGATGAATAAAGCCAGTCCCACTGAAATCTGCCCTCCCCTCCACCCATAGAGGTGGAATGACAGGTACCCCTCTCTGCCCAGAGTGGTGGTCCTGCCAGGCACAGGAAGCAGCAGGATTTGCCATGAGGTAGAGCCCAGGCTCCCAGAAATGGTGAGCCTACCTTTGGCCTGCCTCTGCCCGTGCCTAAAAATGAGTGTACAAAGCAGGTGACTTGACATACCCACCACCTCAAATGGAAGGAACCTATTTTTCAATTTTAGCTCATTTCATGACTGAATGACCACCACAGTCTGAGCCAGTTCTGAAGTTGGGGGGCGGGAGGGTGATGGTGGGAATGAGGGTGTGGGGGAGGTGTAGGCGAACACAGAAGACTTTTGAGGTCAGGTCGCGGCAGTGGATAGCTGACCACCGGCGGGAAGCTTCCCTCTGGCGCACGCCTTCCACTAACATCCCTTCCAGGCCTCTGCCCACCGCCAGTTAGCACGCCTCCAATTACTCCGCCGGGCAGCCTGTTCCCCAGGTACCGGCTCTAACCCCTGGAACCTTCTTGCTGTGGAGTCCATCTTCTTCCCTAGGAGTTCCAGCCATTGGTCCACTCCCATGAGCCATCTCCAAACAAGCCTGACTCCTTTCCCACCACGCACCCAGCCTCCTGGCCCCCGAGTTTCTTCAGCCCCTCGCCTCCCAAGAGCGCTGACCTGCTCCAAACAACCTCTAAGTGGCCACACGTGGGTTTTCTTGTCCTGGCCTCCCTCTCTCTGGCTGCCCTGCCTCCCATTATACACTAACAATCTCGCGGCCTGAGCATGGCAGGCATCTGACTCACCTCGGTGCCCGCCTGCACCCGGCCCAGAGTGACATTCAACCAAGCCTGTGTAAGAAGTCAATGCTGACAAAAGTCTCTGCGTTGCAGATTCCACCCTCAGTATCAGCTGGCCTCCTCCAGGAAGCCTTCCTGACTCACCAGGTGGGTTCCTCTTCCCGCGGTAGACTCCCAGTGCATCGCTGCTCTAAGTAGCCACAGCGGGAGTAGTTGCCGGGGTCGTGCGGCCTCACCTCACACTGAGAATTTGGTGAGAGCAGGGACTATGTCTCGTTTCCTAGCGTTCCCGGGAGCCCAACCCCAGAGCCATACAAGAGCCTGGCACCGAGGGATACCGAGGCAGGAAAGATTGGTGAAGAGTGGTAACAATGAATGAGAGACCGAGCGAATGAATGGATGGATAGATGGATGAGGGGACGGGACGGCAGCTTAGGCTGCCCGGGTCCCCTGACTGCTGAAACAGACACCAAGCCGAGGAGGTGAGACGCAGGAATGGGTGACATCTACGTGTCCGAGGCGGGTCCCATCCGGTCAGAGCTGCAGGAGGGCGGGGCGGGGGCGGGGCTGGGGGGGTAGGGGGGGGCCTGGGCCGGGGGTGGGGGCGGGGCCAGGCCCGGGGCCAGGGCGGGGGTGGAGATGGGGGCGGGGCCTGGCCGTGGGCGGGGCCGGGGAGGGGCGGGGCTGGGGGCCGGAGGCGGGGTCCGGGCCCTGGCGGTGGGAGGAAGAAGCAGCCGGGTCGGCGAGGCGCGGACGCGAGGGGACAGGCGCGGAAGCTTCGGACGCTCGCTGCGCCCACGGCTCGTGGCGCTCGCTTCCCGCCACCATGCCCTCCTACACCGTCACCGTGGCCACCGGCAGCCAGTGGTTCGCTGGCACCGACGACTACATCTACCTCAGCCTCGTGGGCTCCGCGGGCTGCAGCGAGAAGCACCTGCTGGACAAGCCCTTCTACAACGACTTCGAGCGTGGCGCGGTGAGTGCGCGCGGCCGGGGCGGGCTGGGGGCGCCCGGGACCCGGCGGGCGGCAGAGGCCCAGCGCGGGGAGAGCCTTCCATCCCCTCTGGGCGGCCGGGATCGGGTTGGGGCGCGTCCCGAACCCCGTCAGGGCGGCTGGGACCCCAGGTCGGGGGCGAGGCGCTTCCAGGGTGAGGTCTGCAGGGGGCTGCGCTTCTCCCCTGGGAGCAGAAGGTGTAAAGCTTGCTCTCATTTCACAGATGGGGACCCGAGGCTCTGAGAGGCCCCTTAACTGGGCGAGTGCTGCGGGCAGCATTACTCGTGCCGCCTTTCCGCGGGTCGTCAGGGTGGAGGGGTGTGCTCACGGAGCCTGCGGGTCCTTGCTCTGCTGTGAAGCACAGGTGGCACCTCGGAGCAGCTGCGAGCTGTGGGGAAAAAGCGCAGGTCTGGGGGCCTGCGTTCCCTCTCGGCCTGATCCCTAGCCCACTCTGTTCCCTCTCTGGGCCCCAGTTTCCCCAAATGTAAAATGGAAGGGCTGGCTTCAGGCCGGCCCAGGAGTCCTGGGTGAGCCCAAGCCCAGCTGGTGGCCCAGAGTGGAGCTAGCCCATGTCTTCTCACCTGGGGAGCTCACATTCTCAGGACAGAGGGATTTAGAAGGAAGGACCAAGCGAACCCAAACAAGGAGAAGCCTTTTGCAGACCTGGAGGTTGTCACTGGCTCCCAGCAGAGTGCACACTAGGGTACACTTCCACCCGAGGTGTGAGGCTCAGTGGAGGAGGAAGAGGGAAACGGGCTTCCCCTCCCTCCTCACTAGAGACCCGGGAGCTGTGGGAGTTCAGGGAGCAAAGGGAGCTGGTGTGTGTGACACCTCTAGTCTGTGGTGCCAGGTGCTATGTGAGGCTGTGCACAGGTGGCCTCATTTAGAAGCGGGTTCCTGATGCTGACCTGGGCGTGAATTCCAGCCTGATGGCTTTCTCTATGAACATGGCAGGTCCTCACCAAGCACTCAGTGATGTGCCCAGCCCAGTGGCAAGCACATAGGAGGAGCATTAGATGACTATTGTGATAACCCCAAGACGCTGCAGGTGCCCAGGGAATATCTGTTCCCTTCCACCACCTCCAGCCCCTGACCTCGACCAAAAAGATTTAGACTTTGCAAAGCTGTCACCACTTAGTTGGTTATGAGGTGGAAGCATATGAAATTGCTCATAGCTGACTTTGACAAAGAAAAGTGGCAATTTTCTTGTGGTTCAACCAAATATGTCTTGGATAAAATTCATGAAGTATGTTTTAGGTCTGCAGAGCCTAAAGTAAGTAAATAATAGTCCACTCCTTTTCGGAATTCCAAACTCAAAGTGGGCTTGATCCCTACCCAGGAGCCTCAGAACTTCCCTCTAAGCTGGCCTGGCACTTAGCAAAATTCAGCATATTAACCTGGCCTGAGCGCCTTTCTCTTCAAGGGGGTCAGGTGTTGAGGATAAGAATCTATTGTTTGATTTCCCCAATCAGGGAACTGGCCCTGAGGACAGTGGTGCGAAGGCCTAATGAGTCTTCTGCTGGGGATGACACCCGCTGCCATTTCTGAAGCACCTTCACTTATTCCCATTATTTCATGGATTCCGCCAACACTCGGGGAGGAGGAAAGGGTACAGACTACTTCCCTTTTATAAGTGACCACCGTGGGCCCCGTTCTCCACACACCACACAGGCTGGGCTCACACTGGGCAGCACAAGGCACCCCACGTGTGGCTTCTCCCCGGAGAAGACAGAGTGGTGTGGCCCTAACAGGTCGTTGGAGGAGGGGTGAGACCCTGCTCTGTTCATTATTCCCTCCCTCTATTCTGGCTTCGCCACCCTGAGAATTCATTCAAATGACACTGTGATTAAACACCTCAGTGAGAGTCCCAGAAACAAATTTCAGGAGCGATTTGCATGTCACATTTCCATTGAGGTGAGAGAGGGCAGGTCAGGGGGGGCTGCTGCACTGCAGAGGAGTCAGCCGGCTCCCACAGGCTCTTTGAAAAAACCAGCTTTTGAGAAAGTTCCTGTTGATGCAAAGTTACTCCACACTTTGTCTTGCACATCTCAGAGCTACTTCCTCATGGTCCAGCCAGTGTCCCTTTAAGGTCAGTCTGTCCCTTAGAGGAAATACTTGGTAAGAAAGTACGGCTGTTTCATTTGACACTCATGCACCACATAATGTTTCGGTCAAAGAGCTTTATACACAGTGGTCCCACAAGATTACTACCATAGAGCCTGGGTGTGTGGTAGGCTACACCATCTAAGTTTGTGTAAGTGCACTCTATGATCTTCGCACAACGACGAGATCGACTAATGACGCGTTTCTCAGAACCAGAACGTATCCCTGTTTAAGAGACGCATGACTGTACTCAGGAAAGTGCTACAGTCAATATGGTTAACACAGTAACCGTAACAACAATAAAGACTATTTCCGGGCAACCAATTCAGTCATTTCCAGGTCATTGGCAGATCAACACCCCCAGTTCTCCATGCACAATTCAGTCAAATAATGCACAAGACTGATTTTTTTCTCAATATGTTGGTCACAAATCCCTGATTATTCTCCTCAGCGTTCTTCACAGTGATTCAGGACCCCAGGACTGGCAATCCCAACCCCTCCAGGTGCGATTCTCCGGTAGATGGTCACACCTTCACTGGCTCCCCTCGGTCTGCTGCAGAAAGCCCAGACTGTGGACTCGAACAGCCCAGAGTCCAGCCCAAGTCTAAGCGCATTTGACAAACTGACTTGTTTCTTTCACTCTGAATTTAAAGTAATTCCAGTTGGATCGGATGACTTTAACAGGTCTGAAGATTTCTGGGAAGTCCTACTTGACCCATTTTCGTTCCATGACAACACTTTTAGGAAAGCTTAGGGCAATAGAGTGATGTTTAATATATTGTCCTTGAATATATCCAGTCATTGTAAATGAGTCTTATAACTATATATACTTCTTAAATATATTCAGTGAATATTCTTATATTCATGAAGAATACATTCCAGAATACCTCCTTCTCGAGAATAAGAACATATTAATGAAGAATAAATATTTCCTTATCATCCTGAATCTCTGTCTCTATCCCCATCTTCCCTTTGTCTCATCTCTTCCCTACATTCTGCCTCCTCTTCCTCCTCCTCATCCTTCCTCTACTCCCTATTCCCACAATCCCCTAATACCCCATTTCTCTCTGCTTTTCTGCTCCACTTTCTCCCTACCTCTCTCTCTCCCAGTCTCCCCCAGCTCCTCCTCCTCTGCGCCTTCATTCCCCGGCTCTCTGTCCTGCACTTTCCCCTCTCTGCTCCTCAGTCTCCCTGACTACTGCCCCCATTCTCCCTCTCTCTGCCCCTTGCTCTCCCCTGCTCGTCCTTGTAGTCTCCCCTCTCTCTTGTCTACCCCTTAATCTTCCTCTCTCTCTGCTCCACAGCCTCCTCCTCTTCCCTCCCACTCCCCATCAGCTCCCCTGCCCCAAGATGAGCATCCCAGGCAGGGCCACATCATGACTGTCCTTGCTCCAGCAGAGAGAGCCCTCTCCCTGTCCCAGCAGCAGCAGGGATCTGGGGCAGAGACCAATGAAACCTTTCTTAAAATGCTGATATAAAGATCAAATGAAAATTGACCAGCTAACACTTTGCTGAAATACTCAAAAGCCTTAAAACCATATATCCAATATAGAATTGAGAGCAACAAGCGAAATCAGCAAACTGGCCCTTCCATGAAATGAGGCTGATGAATTGCATGTTTCCCTGCCTCCATGTCTTTCTCCAGCATCTGACCACTGCACCTGATACCTCTGCCCCAAGGAACTCCATGCTTCAGCCTCTGCCTTCCGTGTGCGAATTCCACACCCGAGGGAATTGCTCTAAGTTCCCTACATCTGAAATGCCCCGCCCACCTCTTCTCCTTCCCACTCACCTCACCTCTGAAATCTTACCAGCTCATATGAGCTGCCTCACATGCCGTCTCTTATGAAACTTTTCCATGTCCTTCCACCCCAACCCATGTAGCCTCTTCATACTCAATCAAGAGGCTGAACCAGGGCTCAAAGCCGGGTCATCTAGCTTCCAGTCCAGGGCTTTTCCCACAATGAGGCCGCGGGGAACAGGAGCAGCAGCCGGGGCTGGGCCATTACACAGGTGTGGATTCTAATCTTGGGACCACCAGTTACTCATAGCACAGTAACTGCCTGACCTCTCTGGGCTTCAGTTTCTCTCTGTAAAATGGGATAATCTCCCACTCAGCCATGCATATGTACTGTATTTATTGTGGGCCTGTTATGGGCCATTCACTGTTAATATTGTTCACCTTACAGAGTAGACATGAGAAGTCAATGTGTCACAGCAAATAGATGACAAACACAGCATGTGCCCAGCATACTGACCCACAGAGAGGAGGGAAGGAGGTCATCACACCTTGTAACTCTGTGTACTTTCCTAAGGCCTGACATTGCTGTTTAATGTACATGACCCTAAGATCTTCCTGGAGGCCTTTCTCTATCCTCTGTGACTCTCCAGTAGTGGCTTTCTTGGATGCCTGAGCCGCAGTCACCAGACTTTGTCCCTGAGACTACCTGAATTGGGTTGGACCGAACTCCTTGGAGCCTGGTTCACCTCCTGTAGTACCCGGCCTGAAGCCAAGGTCAGCCAGAGACAAGCCACACTGCAGGCCTGTCCCTCTCTCCTTGCCAAAGACACTGTCAGATGGCATATTGAGTCCCTGTAAGTCTGTCCAGTCTGTTCATCCCGGGTGAAACTCCAGGGCCCTCTACCAAGCACCTGCAAGGGTGGGTTGAGAAGGGGGACCTAGAGGGTCCCATTCTCCTGTGACTGCATCACAGGTGTGCTGAAGGGGGACCCCACTGTCCCATTCCCTCAGAGAAGCTGCTTTATCACTCCCTTGTTGGTCACCACCCACAGCTGCACGTCTGACCCTCTCTCTGAGAATCCCCCAGTCCTGGTGAGGCTCCCTTAGCCTCATCCCCCTTCTCTTTGTATTCCAAGGGGCTGGGCTCCTTCCTGCCATAAGAGTGCCCACCTCAGATGCTCATGGTGCCTGTTACTTTAGAATGACTGTTCTCTTCCCCATCACCCCAGCCTTCCTGGCATCCACCCCCAGACACCTTCAGCCCCCTCCAGCCCCTGGAACCACAAGAAAACCACTTCCCCTGGAGCAGCCTCTCCCAGCCCCAGCCTCACCACACTCTGACTTCCTTTTGCTCAGACTGCCCTGCCAACACCAAGAATGCCCCTCCCCTACCCCCATTCTCACTCTGGCCTCAGAGCCCCTTCTCCAACCCCACAGCAATTCCCTCCAGGTTTTGAGCCAAGAGGTTTGAGCTCATGAACTCAGTTTCTTTCTCCCACATCTACTTCTGGCTACTCAATTGGGCAGGTGTAGTCAAGGATGGACTGCAGTGTGGGGACCCAGGCTAGCTCATGGCTGCTCGCAGGCTGTATGGAGCCTGACGCCCTATGACCCCCAGGAGTCAGGGAGGGAGGACCATGTGGTTCTGATAGACACAGCAGCTGATGGCCTGTGCCCTTGGAAAAAGCAGCCCACTCAGACATCATGTCATTTGGATCTCTCAGTGGTCCTGCGAGCCGGGCATTATTTATCCTTGATAGGTGAAGAAACAGAGCCTCAGGGAATGGAGCAATTTGCTGAGGCCCATGGTCAGTCACTCTGGTGCTAGGATGTGAATTCAGGGCCCCCTGAGGCTGGCAGTGCTGTCTTGACACTGGGCTCAGCTTGTCCTCTGCCCCTCACTCCCCTCCCCTGATGCTCCTGGGTCGGAATCTCTGCCTTGGCCTCACAGAGAGCTGAGGTCTCTGTAGATCCCCAAGGCAGGCGGGGCCCAGAGTGGGGTGGACCCTGCAGATAGCCAGTCCTGGGCCACCCAGTCCCCACTCTGCTTCTCCAGATGGACATTTGGCCTCTTGCCCCATCAGAGCCTTCCTGCCCTGGCCCCCTCATGCCTCAGATCCGGGGTCTCCCTTCTCTCCCTGCCCCCTAGAAGCCACCCAACAGGAGCTGCATCCTTCCTTCCCTCCCCCTCCTCCCCGCTCCTCAGGTCGCCTGCCCCTCCCTGGGACTCCTCTCCCAACTCTGCATCCCTGGGCTGCCGGCTTCTCCCCAAGGGTCAGCACAATACAGAGGTCCCATAGGCCCTGGGGGTCAGTACTTTCAGGCCTCCCCAGGCCTCCTTTCACTGCTCTCCTGCACGACAGACTATGGGGCAGGAGGGGGTTTCATCCTGCAGGATGGGGCATTCGGCAGGACAGATGAGCTTGTGCACCTGTTAGGGACTTGGAAATGTCATCCCAGCACACAGGACTGGCTCCTCAGAGACTGTTTCTAACTGGGGACCCAGGCCCAGACCACAGGGCACGGGGAGGGGCCTTCTGCTTTCTAACCGCAGCGTCTGGCATCTTCGGCAACCACAGCACGCGAGCTGCTCACTGTGCTCTGAGACAAGAGGTTTGCTGAAATATCCAACTTCCCATTCCTCTTGTGAAGTCCTCCCAGGGGTTCTTCTGGCAGGTTGGTGGGAGAGGGTTGGCAATAGGGACGCATGGGGTCATGTGCAGGATGACCACCCCTCCCCTCCATTTACTTCAGTATCATGCTGACAACTCTGGGTTCTGCTGGCAAGGAAGAAGTTCAAGGATTGGTGAAATCTGGCTTAGAAATTGCCTTGGGAAGGAATTGGATCCAGGGCTTCTCAAACCTGCTGGTCTTCAGAACGCCTAATGCAATGCTTGAGGCGTCGTCCTTCCTTGCCATTGAGAACTGCAGACACATAGACCATCCAGGAGCCACGGGGCAGCGAGAGTTGCCCAGCACTGCCACTGTGCCTGCCTGTCTTCTGGAGGAACGAGCCTCGCAGCACAGGGTGCTGAGCAGCTCAGTCCCAGGGGCCTGAGGGGCAGCGCTGCACATGGCGTGGGGTAGCACCTTTCAACAGCAAGGCCAGCCTCCACCCATAGCCATGCCCCAGACAGAGGGGGAACTGCTTGGTCTGAGTTCCTCGGCATCACTGCGGCTCAGTGAATTGCAGATGCCCCAGGAGGACTTGAATCCATGCAACTTCGCTTAGACCTGAGCCTCCCCATTTTCACTCAGTTATTCACGCCACTGAGAACGAGAGAGAGGTGGAGAGGCTGTACTGGAATTCCAGCTCTGCCACTGAATAGCTGAGATGGGACTTACTGAGACTCATTATCTTCGTCTGTGACACGGGTCATAACCCGCCCCCTCCTCCCAGGGTTGTTGTGGGGATCCATTGCCATCTTCAGCACGCCCTTTGCAGGTTGTAAAGGGTCACCCCTGTGTGTGAGGGCCAGTTTGCCCCCTCTGGCCTGTCAGGGTGGAAAGGCCAGCAGCCTCGCTGCCCTCCTTGTGAGTGGGGGCAGCGGAAGAGGACCCTCACCGCACAGCCTAGCAGAGGGGACTCCTGCCTGCAGTCTCTGCCTCCTCCAGCCTGAGGACATGCAGACAGCAGAATGTCCCTGTCCAAGCAGGGCCAGCCCTTACTCACTAGACTTCCATCTCTGTCGCCCAGGGCACAGCACAGAGCCTTGCTAAATGAACTAAGGGGTGATACAAACGCTCGGAGGACCCCAATGGGCTGATTTGCCTTTTCTCCTTCTCAGGTTGATTCTTATGATGTGACAGTGGATGAAGAGCTGGGCGACATCCACCTGGTCAAAATCGAGAAGCGCAAGTACTGGCTGCATGATGACTGGTACCTCAAGTACATCACACTGAAGACGCCCTCCGGGGACTACGTGGAGTTCCCCTGCTACCGCTGGATCACGGGCGAGGGCGAGATCGTCCTGAGAGATGGCCGAGGTGAGCTGCTCAGGCCCCTTCCACTCCCTGGGCTTGCCAGGAACCGAGAGGGCTTGCTGACCACCTTCCTCAAAGAACTATATTCACGGGAATAATGACAATGCTGTCATGGGTTGAGCACCTGCCCTATGCCTCAATGCACCTGCAGAAGGCATGACCTTCCTCAGGGTGCTCATGAGCCCCAGGCTCAGAGACTGGAGTGTGAGGCCTCAGGCACATGGCCAGCCATGTTGTCCCTCTGTGCTATGGTCCTTCAGGGGGAAGATTATGACCCCTTTTCGTCAGATGGTAACTAGGGTCCCTAGTAACAAATACCCCTGGGACATACCCCTACATGGGCAGCTCTCCAGGTGTCAGGGAAGTGGCATCACTGGCCAGATTCACAGACACCCAGGCCCGGACTGCCCTCTGTGAGGTCACAGTAGAGCCTGGGCTCCAGGGCACCCCACATGGAGGGGCCATGGGCAGGCCTGATGTTCACAGTCACCAGTTGTTAAACCTGAAGTACCACATTTTGCTGAAAGAGAAAAGAACCTAAAATCTGCCCTCTTAAACAAGACCCTCAAATGTGCAGACGCCCATCTGGGCCTTCCTCAGGAGGCCAATCTTCATAAGAGACGCAGCTGGCCTGGTATGGAGGCGGAGAGAAGAGGCAGATGGCAGAGGTCAGCTGAGGCCGCTCTCCCTCTGAATGGCTTCTCCTTGCACACTAGCCTCTTCACATGCATGAGTCCAGTCCAGGTCGAGGTTCTGCCTTACTTCAAGTCATGGCCTTTCAGTTTGCTCACACTCTAATCCTGGAAGGATGTGTCTTTAGATGCCATGCATCACTAGAATAACGAGGAAGAGAAGAGCTGCTTCTACCGGTGGCACCATTGAACGCCTCCTAGTTGACATTGCATTCTCTGTCACTTGTCCATTGTTCTTCACAGAAGTTCACTGGGGTCAGTAAAACAAGAGTATTACCTCCATTTTTTAACTGAGAAAACTGAGACCAAGGAGGAAAAAGTTCCTCTCTACCTGGTGTTTCTAAACTTTCAGGCCACGTCCCATTGTTTCTGACATGGAATTTAACTTAAGACACCAAGTTCCAAGAATATTCCTGAACTAAATGATTGGGGCTAGGAGTTTTGTCCCCTGATCTCATGGCAGGAAAAAGATCACAAGATTCACTTTGTCTTTTGGTTGGCCAGAATGTGGAAGGCTGTAGACGGGGCACTTTTCCTTTTCCAGTGGTTGGAAAAACACTAGCTCCAAATCCCCCTCCTGCCCCTCTCACCCACCGTCTCAGTTGTGGAGTCCTTCTTCCCACAGACCCTGAATCTCTTTCCAGTAAAAAACGTATGGCACATTCATATTGGGATATTTAGGAAGGTGTAGGCCAGCGTGCAGGGCCATTAGCACTGCTAGTCCTGGATGGGGAGAGAGAATGCCAGAACAATCCAGAGGGGTGTGTCCTGGAGACCGAGCTCCCTTGGGAGGAGCTGAGGCCCCCAGCAGAGATGCAGATAGTGGGGGAGACACTCACCCCAGAGAGCTGGAAAATCACTGTTCTGGGCCCCCTTTTCAGGCGATGCTCTGGAATCCTGCTGCTCAGATCTCTGTTGACTCTGTTCACTGCTTCCCTTTAAACAATAGTATGAAGGGTAATCGTGAACCAACCTCCCTGCTCTAAAGGCCCTGAGAAGCACCACCTGCCCTCAGCCACCTGCCCCACTCCTGGAATGAGAGATGAGACACCTCTACAGTCTGGGCCTAGAGGGAGGAAGAGGATGCTCGGGTCCATATGGTTCTAAGGACAAGAACGATGGCTATTGTTCCCATTTACTGGGCACTTACTGAGTGCCCAGCACTGTGTGGGGGTCAGGACCCTAGAAATAGGCGTTATTATCTCCATTTTACTTGTGAGGAAGCTAAGGCAGCTTGCTCGAGGTGACACAGCCCAAGTCCACACCCAAACCCAGCTGTGTCTCTTCTAAAGCCCACACTGCAGGACACCACATGCTGTTTTAGAGTTCAGCCTGGTTCCCAGTCCTCTGTGCAGGCACCACAGGGAACTGGATAGTGTCAGCGTCTGTATGTTGGATCGAAGTCACACGTTTCTCCAGGAAGCAACAACCAGTTGGACTTAGAAACATGAGTCCCTGCTGCTCTCTCAGGCAACACGGAAGCCTGCAGTCAGGTGCCATTTCTGCTCTGCATGAAAATTGCAGAGGGGAGAGGAGTGAACTACTCTGCAGTGGTTTAAAGAAAGCCACCAAGGACCAGGAAGAGAGGAAGGGCAGCTCTGCTCCAGGGACCCCAGGATGGTTGGCAGAAGCAGTGTCCTGGAGGCCAGGTGGAAGGTTAGAGCCCCCACGTGGAAATCCACAGGCAGGCCAGAGATGGGCACACGGTGGGGCTGCCGGAGAGAGGCAGAGATTCATTGGCCCATGTCGGGAAAGCAGAATGAGAACCAAGCCTGACTCATGTGTCTGGAGAAGATTCTCAGGGCCTGAAGGTGCAGAGCCCTCAGGCTTGCTGAGTGAGCAGGCAGGAGGAGGTGGAACTGAATTTGTCTTTTATAAAGGGAGTGGCTAAGAGCATAGGATTTGAGTTTTGTGTTGAAAATCCACTTATTAGGTGTGTGACCTTGGGCAAAGTTCAAGGGCAAAGCTAATCAACCTGCCTAAGCCCCAGTTTGCTCAGTATAAAATGAGGGAGTGTGCTGAGGTTTAAATGAGATGATGCGTGTGAAGTACTTGGCGTGGGCAAGGTGTCTGAGGGAAACCTGAATATGGGGTGTTATTATTCTTCCTGAGGCTCTTCTCACACTTGTCCTTTCCTCACAGCAAAGTTGGCCCGTGATGACCAAATTCACATCCTCAAACAGCACAGACGTAAAGAACTGGAAACGCGGCAAAAACAGTACCGGTGAGTTATGACATCAGACCAAATGGCTAGAGGGCCATGGTTTCTTCTATGTCAGGGGCATGGTATGAGATAAACCCTGCCCTCAGCTTATGGCCCATCACTACTGATAAGTGATGACCAAGGCCCCAGCTCCCTGTGGTGCTCCTCAGTCCCAGGCTCCACCTGAGCACCGCTCCAGGCACAGATGGTGAAGAGAGTTGTGGAGCAAACTTAGGATCAGCCATATTTTCGTTTAGAAGGAATGGGGCAGTAAAAGCTTGGATTTATCGTAATGTTCTCCCACCTTCCATTGTAGGATTACCCCTCACTTTTTATGTCTTCCAATAATAATTTAGTTATAAAATTGATATATAATCTACAACAAAATTGACAAATCTTTAGCTAACAGACTAAGAAAAAGGAATGAGAGGACTCAAATTATTAAAATTAGAGATAAGAGAGGGAACATCAATACCAAGTTCACAGAAATTAAAATGAATAGAAGGGTATACCGTGAACAACTGTATACCAACCAATTAGATAAGTTAGATGAAAAGGACACATTCCTAGAAAGACAAAAACTGCCAGAACTGACTTAAGAAATAATCCAATCACAGGCAAAGAGATTGAATTAGTCATTTTAAAACTTCCTGCAAAGAAAAGCCCAGGCCCAGGTGGCTTCACTGGTGAATTCTATCAAACATTTAAAGAATTAACACCAACCCTGCATAAACTCTTCCAAAAAATCGAATAGAAGGGAACTTGTCTCAACTCATTGTATGAGACCAGTATTATACCAAAACCAGACAAAGACATCATAGGAAAAGAAAACTGTACACCAGTATCTCTTATGAATGTAAATGTAAACATTTTCAACAAAATGCTAGCAAACCAAATCCAGTAGCGTGTAAAAGGCATTATACAATGTGACCAGGTGGGGCTTATCCCAAGTATGCAAGGTTGGTTTACCATCCAAAAATCAATTAATGTAATACACCATGCAAATAGAGTAAAGAACAAAAAACACATGATTATCTCAATAAACACACAGGGAAGCATTTGCCAAAATCCAAAACCCTTTCATGATTAAAATAAACACTCAAAAAATAGGAATCGAAGGGAACGTCCTCAATCTGATAAAGGGCATTGACAAAAACTCACAGTTAACGAACGTCATACTTTATGGGGAAGGACGGCATGCTTTCTTCCTGAGATCCAGGAGCAAAGATGTCAGCTTTCACCACTGCTGTTCAACATTGTGGTAGAGGTTCTAGCCAGGGCAATTGGACAAGAGGAAAAAAAAGGCACCCACATTAAAGAATGCTGAGTAAAACCATTGCCATTCACAGATGACATGATTTTGTATATAGAAAATCCTAAGGAATTCACCAAAAAACTATTGGAACTAATAAATCAGCAAGGTTGCAGGATACAAGATAAATATACAAATTTCAGTGTTTTTCTGTATGCTGGTACTCTACAATCTGAAAATTAAAATAAGGAAACAATACCATTTACAATAGCATCAAAAGAAATAAAATATTTATGAATAAATTTAACGAAAAAAGTCCAAGACTTGTACAATGAAAACTACAAAACATTGTTGAAAGTGATTAGAGAAGTTCTAACTAAGGTGAAAGACATCTCACGTTCGTGGACCCGAGGACCTAATGTTCGTAAAACGGCAATACTCCCCAAAGCAATGTACAAATTCAAGGCAATCTGTATCAAAATCCCAGCTGACTTTTTTGCAGAAATTGACAAGCTGATTCTAACATGCATGTGGAAAGCAAGGAACCCAGAATAGTCAAAACAATCTTGAAAAAAAAAAGGTGAGAAACTCACACTTCCCAATATCAAAATTACTGCACTCCTGCAGTGATCCAGACAGTGTGGTGTTGGCATTAGGATGGATATATAGAGATCAATGACATAGGATTGAGAGTCCAGAAATAAGCCCTCACTTATGTGGTCAATTAATTTTCAATAGAGGCAGCAAGACAATTCAATGGAGGAAGAATAGTCATTTCAATATATGGTGTTGGGACAACTCATTAGCCACAAGCCAAGAATGAAATTGGACCCTTACCTCACACCACATACATAAATTAACTTAGAATGGATCAGATACCTAAATGTGAGAGCTAAAAGTATAAAACTTTGAAGAAGACGGGTAAACCTTTGTGACCTTGGATTTGGCAAAGGATTTTTAGATACAACAAAAGCGTAAGCAACAAAAGAAAAATAGATAAATTGATGTAATCAAATTTGAAAACTTTTGTGCTTCAAAGGGTACCATCAAGAAAGTGAAAAGGCCACATCTATGGACAGCTAATCTTTGACAAAGGAGCTGAGGGCCTACAATGGAGGAAAGAAAGTCTCTTCAACAAATGGTGCTGGGAAAACTGGACAGCCACATGTAAAAGAATGAAAATCAACCATTCTTTTTCACTATTTACTAAAATAAACTCAAAATGGATCAAAGACCTAAAGATTAGGCCTGAAACAATAAGTCTTCTAGAAGAGAATATCGGCAGTACACTCTTTGACATCAGCTTCAAAAGAATCTTTTCGGACACCATAACCCCTCACACGAGGGAAACAATAGAAAGAATAAACAAATGGGACTTCATCAGACTAAAGAGCTTCTTCAAGGAAGGGAAAACAGGATTGAAACAAAAAAACAGCCCACTAATTGGGAAAAAACATTTACAAGTTATTTATCCAACAAAGGGTTAATCTCCATAATATACAAAGAACTCACACAACTCAACAATAAAAAATCAAACAACCCAATCACAAAATGGGCAGGGGACATAAACAGACATTTCTCCAAAGAAGATATACGGATGGCCAATAGACACATGAAAAGATGCTCATCATCACTAATCGTCAGGGAAATGCAAATCAAAACTACACTAAGATATCACCTTACACCTGTTAGAATGGCAAAAATATCCAAAACCAAGAGTGACAAAATGTTGGAGAGGCTGTGGAGAAAAAGGAACCCTCATACACTGTTGGTGGGAATGCAAACTGGTGCAGCCACTTTGGAAAACAGTATGGAGATTCCTCAAAAAGTTAAGAATAGAAATACCTTATGACCCAGCCATCCCACTACTGGGTATCTATCCTAAGAACCTGAAATCAGCAATTCCAAAAGTCCCATGCACCCCTATGTTCATCACAGCATTGTTCACAATAGCTAAGTCATGGAACCAACCTGAGTGCCCAGCAACTTATGATTGGATAAAGAAGATATGGCATATATATACAATGGAATACTACTCAGCCATAAAAAAGAACAAAGTCGTCCCATTCACAACAACATGGATAGACCTTGAGGGTATTATGTTGAGTGAAATAAGCCAGACAGAGAAAGACGAACTCTATATGACTCCACTCATAGGTGGTAGTTAACATAAAGACAAAGAGAACTGATCGGTGGTTACCAGGGGGAAGGGGGCTGGGGAGAGGGCACTAGGGGTGAAGTGGTGTACCTACAACATGACTTATAATGATGTACAACTGTAATTTCACAAGGTTGTTAACTATCATAACCTTAATGAAAAAAAAAGAAAGTGAAAAGGCAACCCACAGGATGAGATAAAGTATTTGCAAATCATGTATCTGATAAGGAACTTATATCCATAATATATAAAGAACCCTCACAACTCAATCATACAATACAAATAATCCAATTTAAAAATGGACAAGGACCCGAATAGACCTTGTTTTCCAATAAGCACATGAAAAGATGCTTGGCATTGTTATTCATCAGGAAAATGCAAATCAACACAATGAGATGCTACTGCACACTCATTAGGATGGCTAGAATCAAAAAGTCAGATAATAACAAGTGTTGGTGAGGACATGGAGAAATCAGAACTGTTACACACTACTGGTGGGAATGTAAAATGGGGCAGTTGCTTCAGAAAATGGTCTGCTCGTTCCTCAAACTGTTAAATATAGAGTTACCATATGGTCCAGCAATTGCACACCTAGGCATATACGTAAGAGAAATGAAAACACATGTCCACACAAAAACTTGTACATGAATGTTTATAGCAGTGTTATCCATAATAACCAAAAAGTGAATATAGTCCTAATATTCATTAAATAATGGATGTATAAATAAAATGTGGTGCATCTATACAATGGAATATATTTCAGCCATAAAAAGGAATGAATAAACACTTCTCCAGAGAAAATATATGAATGGCCAATAAGCACATAAAAAGATGCTTGACCCCATTAGACATCAGGAAAATGCAAATCAAAACCACAAGATACCACTTCACACCCACTAGGATGGATAGAATCAAAAAGACAGATAATAACAAGTCCTGCCAAGATGTGGATGGAGAAACTTGAGCCTCATGCATTGCTGGTAGAATGTAAAGTGATGCAACCACTTTGGGAAACAGTTTAGCAGTTCCTCAAAATCTTAAACAGAGTTACCTCCTAGCAATTTTACTCCTAGGTATCTACACAAGAGGAATGAAAATATGTGTCCACATGAGAAACTTGGTACACAAATATTCACAGCAACGTGATTCATAAGAGCCAAAAAGTGGAAACAACCTATGTTCCATTAACTGATGAGTAGCTAAACAAAATGTTGTATATCCATACAATGGAATATTATTTGGCATGAAAAAGGAATGAGCTGTGGATACATGCTAAACCATGAATGAATCTCAAAAACATTAGCTAAATGGAAAAGACATTTACAAAAGACCATATATTGTATGATTCTATTTAGATGAAATGTCCAGAACAGGCAAGTCTATGGACAAAGATCAGTAGATTAGTAGTTGCCTAGGCTGAAAGTGGGGAGTAGGGCATGGGGAGTGACTATTAATGGGTACAAGCTTTCTATTTGGGGTGAAAATATTCCAAAATTAGATTATGGTGGTGGCTGCATAACTCTGTAAATATTCTAAAAAGCTTTGAATTGGATACTTTAAAGGGGTGAATTTTATTGTATGTAAATTGTTTCTCAATATAGCTGTTGTTAAAAATAATACATGATCTAGAGTGCACATTTGGAAACTGGTGGTCAGTGGGCTGTTATCCAGCCTCTTTGTGTGTTTAATGGGCCTTTGTGGAGTTCTGAGTAAACAGGGCTTTTATTCTCTGGGTGTCCCCAGTCCAACACCTGTCTACTGTCTGTAGGAAGGCTTCTTCCATTTCCTGCTTTGGCCCCTGGAGAAATTTAAGTTTGAGTCCTTCCAAGGGAAAGGGGTGGAAGGAATCATGCTAAACATTCAGCACTGTTTCCTGGGCTGGGCGGGGGTGGGGCAGGGTTTGGCGAGAGATGGTTGTTACACTTTTCCACGTCTTCCTCCATAGTTTAACTTCTTACAGGGCATATGTAGTATATCAGGGTTTTTTTAATCTAATAAAGCAAAAGAAGAGGAATAATGTAGAAGCAGAAAAATACCTGTAATTCATCCATTTTCACTTTTATTTATTTGAGACTGAGCTGTGTACACAATTTGACATCCTCCCTTTCTTTTCCCCTTAGAAGTATAGCAGGATCATTTCCTTGTATTTTAAAAATCTCATCACAAAAATCCTATCACATTATTCTAGCTTTTATATAATATTCCATTGTACAGATGCACCATAATTTACTTATACACCGGCCTGATTAGGCGTTTAGGAAGTTTCTAGTTTTTTATTCTTATAAACAATGTGAAAATCTTTGTGAGAAACTTTTTGTGCGTTATTAAGTATTTCCTTAGGATAGGTGCCCAGACATGAAATTACTAAATCAAGTAGGGTAAGTTATTGTATAATAGTATAAGTATATATTGACAAATTTCCCTTCAAAAATCTTTAACCAGTTTTCACGAACTGTGTATGGGTACCCACTTCACCAATACTTGCCATAGCTGGCAGTATCTTTTTGTTAGCTTTTCTAATTTGTCAAGGCATCTCTCATCTCTCAGCTCCTCTTTTCCCCCACTCTCAGCAACTCGCTGATGTCCAGTGGTTGATAAATCCCCACTGAAATGCGTGATTGCCTGAGCCTCAAAACTATCTTTACCTCTGTCCTCCTTTCCATGAAAAACTTACATTTCCATGAAACAGAATGAATAAATGAGAAACAGAGCCATACACACATGGCTACTTGATATATTACGGAGGGCACCGATGATGAGCAGTTCTGGGGCGGTGGGGCATCTGTACAGAAGGGGGAGAGAGAGGAGGAGGAGAAGAAGAAGAAATTGGATTCTACTTCTTGTCATTCAGAAAATTCAGTTTTAGGTTGATTAAACTTAGATGTTACAGGCAAAACTATAAAACTTTTAGACCTAAGCTTTTAAGAGATTTTTCTTCATAGCCTCAAGGGGAAAAGATTTTTCAAACACAATTCAAAATGCGCTAACCATAAGAGGAAAACGGTCAGTTCACCTACCTTGAAATGAGGAACTTCTGCTCACTGAGACATACCACAAAGAGAGTGAAAAGACAATTCACAGAGTGATGGACAAGAATTATTATTCACAATATACCAAGGGCCCCTACACATCTCTAAGAAGAAGCTTGTCAATTTAGTAGAAAAATAGGCAAGAGATTTGAGAACAAAAAAGATGCTCAGCTTCGTGTGTAATCAGGGAAACCAAAAGTGAGATCACAATGAACTCCCACTATTATTACACACGCACACACACCACATACACCCAAAGTGTTAAAGAACCTGTGGAGGGGTAGGAAGGCTCATGCACTACTGGCAGGAGTATAAATTGATACAACCTCTGTAGAAAACAATTTTTCGATATCTAGAAAATTGAAGCTACATTAGAATCTATGACCCAGACAATTTATTCCTGGATCCAAATCCATGTGCATAAGTATCTGGATACGTGGACACAGATGTTCACAACAGCAGAATTTATGAGAGCCAAAATATAGAAGCTGCACAATATCCATCGACAGTAGAGCAGGTTAAAAAATTGTGATCGTTCTACCCTGCGAGGAAAATCAGTGAACTGCTGGCGCACAGAGCAGCATGGATGAACCTCACAAATACAGTGTTGCAAACAGAAGCCAGACACAAGTTTGTCTGGCCAATCCCTAAAAGTTTGCAATTATCTTGTTTAGGGAAACTTATGTAGCAGTGGAAAATAGACAAGAACACAGAAATGATCATCATAAAAGCAAAGATGGTGATTGAGGAAGGTTGAGCAGGAAGCGGGGCTGAGGGTCCTGGCAATGTTCTGATTCTTCATCTGGGTGTCACTTACACAGATGTTTTGTGCATTTTTGTGCATGTGTGAGTGTGTGTTTATGTACATGCATAGATTTGTATGTTCTACTTCACAATAAACATTTTAAAATAAAACTTTTGTGTCTTTATACGAGGTCCAGGTTGGGGGATAATCTGATTACACTGTGGGTGATGTTAGGGATTTATGAATTGGTGATGTGTTTTAGAATATTGGTATGTAAGCCTCTCACTCAGGCACCGTATGATGAGTTTGGAAATGTTTGTACTTGGAACAGTGCACAAGGCATTGTCTGAGAGCTCTGCACCGCCCATTCCCACCCTGAAAGGTAGTTGTTTCTATGCTCCTCTCTCAGCTTTCCTCCCCACTTCAACCACCTGTGGCAAAGCCTGTACAATGAGCACTTCACGTGCTTCTGGCCTGGTGGAAGGAAGGAATCCTAGACTGTGGTGATATGAAACTGTTTGTGTTCTGTTAGGTGAGTGGACAGCAAGTTTTATCAGTTCCACACTAATTCATACTAAGATGTTAATGGCTGGTCAGTTTCATTAGTCTTACTGACATTGTCTTAGCCCAGTATTTTCCAAAGTGTGCCCTGGGGCATTAATCCCCAAACTTTCCCCCAGAGAAGGGTCCCATGGTAAAACAAATTTGGGAAACTGTTTATCACATCCCCGTCCTGGAGGTTCACGATGCCTATAAGCATTGAGGATTCTGAGAAGTTCTCTGGTAATGGACCATAGTTAGTTTTGTTTTTAACCCAGTGTTTCCCAAGAGAATTTGACATATGACTCTTAGCGTGCTGCAGAACGAGTACCCTATGGAGCACGCTGTGGGGAACGCCCCTTTACCAGGAGAAGTGGATTCAGTGCTGCGTTTATTTCTCAGGGGTGTAGCTTTTGGCAGGGTCTAGGGAGAGGGGCAGGGGGCTTTAATGGCGAGATAACTTGCCTCTTTCTTAGATCTAACGGTCATTTTTTCTTCCTCCTTCCACGTTATCTGTCCTTTTCAAACCCCCTCCTCTGCTTCCGCTCAGGAAACGCTGAACTTTGCGCTGTCTGCATAATCTTGGAGTTCCTCTTTTACATGAACTCTCGGGCTTCCAGATTAAGGTTTAGAAATAAAACAACAACTAAGAATAGTCTCCAGTGTGTCAGAAAGCCAGCAAGTCCAGCTGGCCTTCGTCACTCAGTCAGCCAGGCAGCGAGATGGAGAAGTCAACACAGGTTGTAACCCACCACCCATGTCCTTCCACTGTGACTGCGTGGCCTGTGTCACATACACAGAGCAATGTATGGTGCTGTGGGTTTTAATCTACATCATTTAATCTAATCATTCTGTGACTTGCTTTTTCTCACTCATCATTCTGTGTTGAAGAGCAACCAGTTGACGCAGATAGGTGTGGTCCATTATCTTAGCTTCTGTGAATAAACCTTCGTGCTCGACCACTCTCCTCCTGATGCCTGTGGGAGCTGTCTTTCATTTCTGGCTGTTACAAGCCGTGCCGGCTGCCGTGGGCTTCCTCATGGGTCTCCTGTTGCTCTCACAGAAGAGTTACTCTAGAGAACATTCCTAGACGTAGACTGCAGGGTTGCAGACCACATTTCAAGTTTTCTGGATATTGTCGATTATTTTCCAAAAGGGTTCTGCCAATTCTTGCCCCAAGGAGCCGTTTCTGAGAGTTGCTGTTTCCCCACGTCGTCGACATACTTCGCGCCTGAGGCATTTCACTCTTGTTGATCTAGGGTGTGTGAAATAGTATCTCCTGATTCTCCTCAGTCTTAAGTCGCCGCGTATCTCTTCCTCTATGTGAATATACCATAATTTATTCAACCGTTGTCCTATCGGTGGACCTTCAGTCTGCTTCCCACTCGTATGTTTGGTTGGTTTTGGTATTAGAGGCAGTGCTGCAAGAAGCAGCCTCGTGCAAACATTTCGTTGTACTGGTGCGTTAGTCTCTGTCAGCTCGGTTTCCAGAGTTCACCCTCTCTGCATAGCCTCTTCTTTGAATTGCCTATTTATGTGCTTTATTTTTCTGTGGTTTTTAAATTATTAATCTAAAGGAGCGCTTTACATGTTAGGATAGTGTCCCTTTGTGATACGTATAGCATATGTCATGGCTTCTATTGCTTTTGTCACAGATTTTAGTTCTTTATTTTCTTAACTGTGTGTATTGTTTTTCCTTTATAACTTTTGGGTTTCGTGCTTTGCTTAAAAAGGCACTCCCCATGCTAATGTTACATAAATACTCTTATATTTTTGTCTACTACTTTTATGATTTTCATTTTGCCTTTTTGCCTTTAATTCATCTGCCATGTATTTTTATACAGGATGTGAAGTAGGGGTCAAAGCCCCCGTCTATTGTTCACTACACAAGGCAGTCCTTCCCTCTGCCTTGGGACGACACCTGTGGCAGCCAGCCCTGGCACAGGGCGGTGGTCCTATGCCTGGGCTCCGCTGCCACTCACTGCCCCTTACTCTGTGTCCTGTGCAAGTCAGTTAATCTCTCTGTGCCTCAATTCCGTCATCTGTAAAATGGGGGAAATAACACTACTACCCCATAGGGGTTTTGACAGAATTAAATAGGTGAAAGCATGAAACACACCAACTAGTATTTGGCACATAGAAAGCATTCAGTAGGTATTAACTAGTCTTTTACTATATTCATATATCTTCTTGCGTCTGTTTCTAGACTTCGTGTGTTGGTCTGTTTTTCTACTCTATGGCCCAGCGCCATCTTTGACTATCAGAACTTTCTAATAAATGTTAATAGCTGTTTTATTATCTCACCATTCTTTTTTAAGTTTTTCATGATAAGAATTGCTCTGAAATTACATATAAATGTGTTATGGATTGGCATTTTAATGACACTCCATCTTTCCATCCAGAAACACAGTGTGTCTTTCCTCCATCCAGATTTGTGTAATGTCCTTCAGTAGAATTTCTAGTTTTCTTCATGCAGGTCTGTCACCTTTCTGGTTACTTTATACCAAGGAAAAGTATAGCTTTTACATTCTGGATGGGATGTTTTTGCAGTTGTAAATAAATATTGCTGCAATAAAGATAAATTACTCATTTTTAGTATTTGTTGTGATAACTTCCTAAACTCTTTTATCAGATCTAATCATTTTTAAGTCTTTTTAGTTACCTAGTTATTAGATTATGTTATCTAGATGATAATTTTGTCTATTTTGCATTATTTACGTCACTGATATTTTTCCTTATTGCCAAAACAAGTAACAGTAGCAATGACTCACAAATTGCATCATTGAATCAGTCCTCTCTGGGCCTTGATTTTTGAGAAAATGCTTTTGATATTTTTGTTACTTTAAATTATACTTGCTATTGTTTTCTGATGAACACTGTTTACAGTATTTATGAAATTCTTGGTTTGTTCTAATTTCATTTTTGTTTGACTGAACGTGTTCAATTAATTTCCTCCAAAAGGGTACGTGGGTAATACAATCTGAGTCCATGCTCGTCCCCACCCCTCAAAAAGATTCTCCTGCCCTCGTCGATTTCTTGATTTGATCTAAGAGGCTTAGATGATGATCTAAAAAGAAAAGTCTATAAACACTTTACACTGTCTCTTCATTTTTAGTATCGCAAATGAGAAAACCCTAATGAAAGTTTGATTATTTTTCTCTTCCCGGAATCTTGTAAGTTTAGGAAGCATGTCTCTCCTCCCTCTGCTGCCTCCTCCCTACCCTTCTCCCTCCCCCTTTCCCCTCATCTCTCTCTCTCTCTCTTTCACGTTCTCCTCTCTCTTCGGCATTTTAAAATGTAATCAGGACTGGGGCCAGCCCAGTGGCTGAGTGGTTAAGTTCACGTGCTCCACTTTGGTGGCCCAGGGTTTCACCAGTCTGGATCCTGGGTGTGGACATGGCACCACTCATCCAGCCATGTTGAGGCGGCGTCCCACATGCCACAGCTAGAAGGACCTACACCTAAAAATATATATGTATGCACAACTGTATACCGGGGGGATTTGGGGATAAAAAGCAGAAAAAAAAATTTAATCCATATATGTCTAGGTATGCCTTTTTCTTTTTCTGCCTAGGATTTACTCAGAAAATTGAGGTCTTTTCAGCTTAAGGAAGTTTTTCTCTTATTTCCCTGATTTTTACTTCGTATATTCCTCTCTCTCCTTTTGGAACTTGTATTCTCTGCATATTAAATCTTATGTACCTGGCCTTCTTGTCTCCCATGTTTTCATTCATGGCTTCCATATCTTTGAGGTTTTGCTCTGTATTTGTGTCACATTTCCTTCCGTTTTGCACAGAGCAGTGCCTGGCACGTAACAGGAACTCAATGATTAGTTATCAAATGAATAAATTGTGTCTTCCAGGGGACCAATCAGATCTCACAGTGACTATTCTCTTTTTCCATTTCTCTATTGAATTTTCAATTCAGGAATCATGTTTTGTGGTTGCAGAAACTCTTTTTACATTATAATTGCATCTTCTTAAGACTTCTCTCCATTTTTCTTAAGAAATTAAATGTCTTTTCTGCTTCTTCCTTCCTTCTGCCTGGTTGTTCAACTTGGACTTCCTCAACAGAGTGTGGTTTTCTCTTTGCCTATTTATCTGTGGGTATGAAGACCTTTGGCCCCTGCTTTTCATATCTCAGGCAACAGTGACCTGCAGTGGAAGGGACAGAGCTGTTTGGTTTCAGGGGCCAGGAGCAAGTTAGCTGGTGAACTGTCCTGTCTCTGTGCACTGAGAGGCCATCATCTCCTGATAGCCCAAGGTGGGGCATTTCTGTGCATGTGCTGCCAAGGCCTGGGAGATCCTTTCTGTGCCGAGGAGACATGCCCCATGACTCTCCACGTAAACCCTACACATCAGATGATGTGAATGCGTTTGCTGGCACATTTGTCCTCATTGGGCTCAATATTTACACACTGAAAAAATCTAGCTCAGCTGGGCTCTTCAAATTCATTAGAGCCCTTGGACTTCCCAGTGCCAAGGAGAAAATGGTTAGCAATGTTTAAATTGTTATGACTAATTGACAGTTAATACCAGTGGGGCTACCAGATGACTGCCTCAATTTTAGACATGTGTTGGAGATACCTTGAATTATTTTCTAAAACAAAGGGAAAAAAATCCATAAACTAGTTGACATTTTATGCCTGTCCACATTTTTATCTCTGTTAATGTACCAGCATTGGTGTTAATACAAACAATAAAAATAGAAATTTTCCTTAAAGTCTAGGAAAGTAGAATGTTGTGAGTTAACTAACAGTGAGAAATGCAAGGTGCTATATATCAAAAAACCCTTTTCAAAATGCGTTTGCTCCAAGAGCAATCAGGTCCAGCCCCTGTTCACCTCTTATGATCCTAACGAGAGGCTTACTGGGCCAACCAGACACCACAAAAAACGGGATTTTGTGACAGTAAAAGCACAAGATGATATTAAAGAGACTCAAGACTTGTTAATGACCTAAAATCTCAACCTTTTACTTTCCTCTTATAAAAACAGATTCAAAGGGAAGGAGAATTGGGAGTAGAAAGGGAAAAGCTGAAATCCTAAAATGTAAATTTTGGTTTTTAAGCAACTACAAGATCTTTCTCCCAGCCCTGAAGAAACTAACAGTGTTTTCTTTTGTTTTTACAGTAAAAAAAAAAGAAGTAAAATTTTTTTTAAAAACTAAAAACAGAAATGCCCAGTGCTGCAGGATAAGTTTCCAGGACACCAGGATCTAAAGATTTTGGCCAGATAGAGTACATGGCCTGACTTTTGGGGGAGCTATTTGATTATAACAATCTCTAAACCTACTGTTGGCAGTGGTCTGTGCCTGGAGGTCCTCACCCAACGTCTCTGCTGCCTTGTGCACCCTACTAGGAAGGCGTGACCCCTGTTCCCTTTCCCCCTACCACCACACACAATATGGGGGCGTGTTGGCTGAGCTGGTGGGACATGGGCCATCCAGGACAGGTGTCGGGGGGCAGCTGCAACCACTTCTACATCCAGTGACTGGCAAGGCAGCTCTGTGGGGAGACATTGCTGTTGAGTGCAGCCTCAAATAAATGAGATCTTCCCTTTTAACTTCTTTTTACGCACTGGTGCACACCTACCATTTGCCACCCCTCTGCTGTAAGCCCAGTCTCTGGTATAAGGGTCCTCAGGCCTCCCACTGTGATGCTTGGGACACAGCGAAGTTGGCTGCCACTGGACCTTGGGAGGGATCCCAGAACCTCACTGGATGCATGCTCAGCTGTAAAGTGTTGACTGGTGGTGGGCACATCCTCAGACCACACGGGCAGCCTTCAGCCTGAGGGGCTGACCCAAAAGCCAGGCATTTAACCCAGTTTTCTTTTTCCTGCTCAGTTGGACGGAGTGGAACCCTGGCTTCCCCTTGAGTATCGATGCCAAATGCCACAAGGATTTACCCCGAGATATCCAGTTTGACAGTGAGAAAGGAGTGGACTTTGTTCTGAACTACTCCAAAGCGTAAGTTGATAAGAACTTAAGGACTCTGGGCAGCCCCTCCAATGGCCGGGGCCGGAGGTGGGACCCTCATTCCTTTCCTGGTGGGGGCCTTGGGCTGGGGGAGCAGCTCTTCTCAAATGCATTTGGTCATTTCTTGGCCATAGAGCGGATCTTCAGTGCACAATCACAGGATAACCTGTATGCAAAGTTACAACCTGTAGAGAACTCCAGACACCAAACAAAGCTGTGTTTCCAGCCTGAAGTAGAGGTTTTTATTTGGAATGCCCCATCCCCACCCACATTTTGTCCCCTCTCTGGCCAATTCAAGGGTCGACAGTGTCCAGGCTGTCACCTAGATAGCAGGCCTCTGCAGTAATAATGGCCAGCATGCCTGTGCTGATCCCTGGCAGGCATCCCCATCCCCATTCATCCATCACAACGACCCATGAGGCAGGCACAGTCATTATCCCCATTTTGCAGTTGAGGAACCTGAGGAATAAGGAAGTCAGATACCTTGGCCAAGGCCCCTGCACATAGATGGCAGAGAGCCGAGTTCTGTGCTCCCTCCTTATGGTTGAATTGCTGCAGGGTTTTAAAGCTTGCTGAACCCTGAGACTCCTTGGGTGCTTGTTAAAAATATGGAGCCCCAACCCCACCCTAGGGCTCCTGGAGGGGCCTTTGAATCTGCACCTTGACACTTTAGGGAATTCTCACAATCATGCAAATCTGGAAAACCCTGAATCCATGATTCTGAAAACTGATGGAGCCTTAGAATGCCCTGAGGAGCTTCGGCACCTCCCAGGACCAGGCGACCCCACAGCCAGGATGAGAGTCTCCCAGGGTGGGCCCCTGGCTCCAGGTAGGCACATCCAGGAGGCATATGGATGGGGTGGAGAACCGCCAACCCAGTCAGTTTCTGTGACAACATTTGGTTGGTTGTATAGGTGCTTCCCTCGAGAAGTGCACCTCGTTTGGTTGGACTTCTGGAAGGAAAATGCAGGATGCCACACACCCAGGCCTGAGCCAAGGCCTTCCTCCTTTGAACATTTTGGAAGAACTGTACACACACACATACACACACACACACACACACACACACACAGAGCCTCACCATCAGCCTCCACAGGGAATCCTCTTGCATCAGAATGACCATATGCATTTGTCTCCCCGAGGCTGCATCTAAGTAAGGGGGAGGAAGTAGAAACTGCCTGACACTCATCAAACCTCTGCCAAGTGCCAGCTCACTAGGTGTGGGTGCTTTTACATACCGTCATCTCCTTAACCTTCACGGCAACGCTGGGAAGCAGGTACTGTTCCCCGGTGAGTAAACTGAGGCTCTGCTGAATCCAGGTCAAGCAATTGGCAAAACCAGGATTTGAATCCATGTCTATTTGGGTCCAAAGCAGGGGATTTGTTTCCCCTTGCTACAATCAGGATCAACTGGAGAGAAAAATTGAAACTGAACGTCTGGATTAGTAATGCAGCAGTATCCAACATGTGGCTCCCTGGAAACATCATGGCAATTAAATTTCTCACTTCCCACCCAGGGATGGGCAGTGTTGAGTCAGGCATGTGGCTTTAGTAGGGCAGAGCCTAGACCAGAATGGGACAAACAGGACAGAAGGCTTGTGAGACGGGCAGTTCAGAGAGAAAATGATAAGGATGGAGAGGCAGTGAGGTCAGAGGAGATGATACTGCTTTGGGGGGTGGTGCCACCTCTGCTTAGTGATGGTGGAGGGATGGATGGATGGATGGATGGAGGTGGATAGATGGAGGGTGAGTGGATGGTGAGCTGATCGATGTTAAGTGGATGGATGGATGGATGGATAGATAGCTGAGTGAAGGGCAAGCTATGCCTTTCTTATGTCTGCTCAGTATTCCTCAAGTTCGTTGTCAAATTGAATCTCAGGAGCCTAGCACAGCAGCTGCCACAGAATAAGAGCTCACTAAAGTCTGTCAAAATGAATTGAATGTTACCCAGCTGGCTTCCCAGGGGCCTTTCTTTCTACCTCACTGGCTCTCTCTTCACACATACACTCTCTCACACACACACATACATACATACACAGACACACACACATGATTACCTTTTCCTTTTCATGTATCCTTATCTTGGGTAACAGCAGCCAAGATCAGTGTTCTCAATCCTGGCTGTGTGTTTCATATTACAGAGTCCATGCCGCCTCTGTCTACCCCGCCCCGCTGCACCCTGACTGTTAATCCAGCATCTGTATTCCAGGCATGTGTATATTTTTCAAGCTCCCTGGGGGGTTCCAATGTGCAGTCAGGGTTGAAACCACCGGCCTAGATGCCTCCCTTGGGCTCATCCTCCACCCAGTTGCTTGTGGGATCACGTCCATCTCCTAGGGTCTCAGGGTGCATGTCCTCCTCTCCCAGCTCCAGCCTCTCTCCCTGGGACCTTCAGGAACATCCTCCTACCTGCTTTCCCAGACTCCCTCCCACACAGCAGTTGGAAGGTCATTCTCAAGTGCATGTATAGTTTTTTGGAGGCTTCTGCTACCAAGGCAAATATAATTCTTTTACTCCCCTATCCGGAATCCTTCAGTGATTGCCCCAGCTGCAGGTGAGGGCCCAGGTGTCTGCCCACCTCCCTAGCCTCCTCTCTTGCCCCGACACATAGGACACTCCAGCCATGTGCATGCGGAACCAGTTTGCACAGCATCTTCGTGCCCCCTTGTCTTTGCACGCACTGTGTCCTCTGCCTCAGAAGCCCTTCTTCCCTCCTTTGCCTGGATAAGTCCAACTCATCACTTTTCAAGACTCGGGTGAGGTGCTCCTTCTCCCAGAAGGTGCTCCTTCTCCCAGAAGCTCCTAGAAGCCCGTGGGCCTGAGTGAGGTCTCCTTCCTCTGCTCCCTAATGCTGGTCACACAGGCCACTCTCTCTCCAGTGACACCATAGCCTATCTTTGTCCACATCTTTCATGTCACTTGGTCCCTTGAGCTACGGACTATTTGGCAGGAACAGAGCAAAGAAATCCTGAGGTGGGTCTCAGCCCCTCCTGGAACAGCCCAGCTGGAGCGGCCAGCTGAGCGCCACCTCTATTGGCACAGTGAGCTACAGACCATGAGGCCCTAAGAAGGAGATGAGAGACACAACCCCTGCATTTAGAAGGTGTAGCCTGAGTCAAGGGGACTGGACCTCACAAGCCAGCTCAGAGGGACCCCACCCTGAGAGATGCAGGAGTGCATGGGGGAGGGCTCAGGGCCAGTGGGAGGTGACCCTAGGGAAGCCATCTAACTTCTCTGCTCCTCAGCATCTTCACCTGAAAAATGAGGCCAGAGCTCCTACTCAGGGTTGTTGTGAGACTATAACAGGCCACATATGTCAACCCTGCGCAGAGAAATTTCTCCCTAAAGACAGCCTTAGTCTTCATCCATTCTTGGTAATGGGGTCAGGCCAGCCAGGACCCACTCCTCTATCATCACACACCTGCTGAGCCCAGGCTCCCTCAGATCGGCCCCTGTGCTCAAGGACTCACAGAGGGACTCCCACTCTGCCTGGTGTTATCTCATTATGGGGTCCAGGAAGCCTTCACAGCAGAAGGGTATCTGGCCTGGCCTTGCTGCTGGCCAGGCAGACACAGGTGGGGGCCTAGAGAAGTGAGACAAGGATGCTCTGGCAGAGAGCGCGTCATGTGCAAAGGTCGGACATGGCTGGGTCTGTCACAGAAACAAGTGAGTCATGAAATTTCCTGGCGGATCAAAGGAGGAGCAGCTGATGTATCTACTCCCCACTCCCCGTTGGCAGCCTGGAGCTTGATTGCAGGAGGTTGGCAGGGCTGATAAGGGGATGTCCTCTTTAAAGGAAATTGAGAAAGGAGCTTCCTTCCCAGTAGAGTAGAACAGTGCAGAAATGTGACTGAGTTCCGGGAGAGGGGACCAGCCTCGCACAAGGACCAGGGTGCTCAGACCCTCACCCACTGCTCATTTCCCATCAGATGAGATCGGGTGGGGGCAGCTTCTTGAAGGGGCATCCTTCTCCCTGGGGCCACAGAGGCACCTCACCCACACCACAGATATCTTCCTGGCAAGGCAATACAAGAAATGCTGCCTTGACCCACGGTCAACCACTGTGGGTCTGGATTTGCAGTGTTCAGTGAGAAATGGGGAGACGGGAGAGAAATCAGAGCCGCATTGCAGAAGCTCCACCTGGCAGCCTTTGAGGGTCAGACGAGAGAGCTCAAGGGTGGGACAGAGGCTGAATAAAGACAGAGACAACGGGAGAGTAGGGAAGACTCAGGTTGTTGTATGGACAGACTTGGGATCTGGTTGGAATTCAGATCACAGTAAGGAGAGGCTGAGGGGAGGACCCTGATGTTGTGCGTCTGGCTTGTACGGAAAGTGGGGTGGTCATTAAAGAGGAAAGTGGGGAAGAAGAGGTTTAGAGTGGAAGATGAGTCCAGTTTGGGGGCATGTTGAGTATGAGAGCCCTGTGCAGCTTGGGGTGGCGAGGCCAGCGGGCAGCGGGCCGTGCAGGCTCAGGGCTAAACAGAGAAGCTTCAGCGAGCATTGAAGCCAAGTGAAGCTGGGAGCCCTACAAGGGATGGGGAAAGGGGGGTCAAGGGCAAGATAGAGGCTTTGTTGGGGGGTAGGGAGAGGAGTGTGGTCTGATGGCAATAACTCCCCCCACCTCCGCTCCTAACCCCACAGACAGGCCACCGATGCATGTTTGAGATCAAACAAAATTATGTATCTGAAAGCTCCTTGAAAGGAGTTGGTGGTAAAATGAAGGAAAGAGCAGGCCCCTGAGATGAAGAGCAGGAGCCCAGAGAAAGCTGGGATGGCAGTGGCTGGGGCGGTGTTCTAGTGGGGGAAGGGAGAGAGGAAGCAAGGGGAAGGCTGGGGTGGGAGCTCAGAGTCTGGGAGGGAGCCAGAGAGGGTAAGATGAAGGGAAGCGATGGAGAGGAGGGAAGTCAAGAGAGGGAGCTCGTTCTTGTAGCTTGGAAACTGAAGCCACGAGACCCTACACCCTCGTAGTGCCACCCCAGCTCAGAAACAAGTTGGCTCCACGTCACCAGAGCACTCATGGAACATAGGATTCTCCCCCTTAACTTCACAGATGCTACCCGAAGGCCCAGTCTCCTTGGAAATTTTAAAAGTCATCTCCTCCTACTTCTAACTGATGCCTGTGTATCAGTCCTGTGTATTGAATTTTGTTATCAAATCAGAGATGTGTCTCACCGGAAAATAAATTTGTTAGGAAAATATAAGGGAAAAAAAATCTCACCTAAAAGTTAGACAAAGCTGGAAAATTTTAATTATATTTGCTAAAATAGTTTTTTTTGTCATTAAAAAAGGTCATAAAATAAGACATAGCTAACACAAAGCATAAAGTAGTGTTTCCCTAAAGAAGGGTTTGTTCTACAGTCAAATCAGCTTGGAAAACACTGCAGCCTCTTTAGCAGTGGTTCTCAGACTAGAGCTTGCATCAGAATCTCCCGAGGGCTTGTGGAAATCTGGATTTCTGGACCCACCCCCAGAGTTTCTGGTTCAGGCAGCCCGAGGTGGGGCCTGGGAATCTGCATCTCTAACAAGATCCCAGGGTGCGCTGGACCTGCTGGTCTGGAGCCACACTGAGAACCAGTGCCCCACACTATCGATCGATCGTGAGGGATTGAGAAACCCTGACCCCTGACATAAGGAAATCTGCTTCCTGTTGCTGTCCCGTGCTCTCCACACTCAGCCTGGCTTACCTTTGGGGCAGGAGGCCCCTCCCAGAGCAGGTGTCCCTCTGGCACAGGTGGCAGAACCAGGGCTAAAGGTGCATTTACCTTCCCCCTTCTTGTTTTCCTCTCTTCCCGTGTCCTCCTCTGCGCTTCAGTTTAGCTCAGCTGGCATTTATGGAGTGCCTGCTGTATGCCTGGCCCCAGGACTGTTCCAGGGACCAGGAGGCTTGCCTTCTGTCTTCCTGTGCCCCACCTCCACATCTGCCTGGGGGGTGGGGGCCCGAGATGGATCAAACTGGCCCCTCGGTCCCAGCTCCAAGAAACTCACAGTCCAGTGGGGACTGAGCTGTGGATCACTCATCACAATAGCATGTGGTAGATATTCTTTAGGAAAGGAGTTCTGGGGAAACTTGAGGCAGGGGAGGAATTAAGTCTGGGGAGACAACATCAGAAAAAAGCTTTCTAAGAGAAAAGAAGCTCAATCTGGGTCTTGAAGGATGCGTAGGAGTTCATCACGTTGATTAAAGGAGCGGAGGTGATGGCATTCTGGGCAATGAGAACTCCAGTGATCCAGGAGGACCAGACTGGGGATCTGAGTAGGGAGTAGGACTGAGGCTGCCAATGCAGGGAACTGGGCAGGAGTCCCGGCCTTTACCTGGGGGTGGGGGCAGGACCATGGGGGTTTGAAGCAGAGACGAGATCCAAGGACCTTGGCATTTTAGTGTCAAGGAGAAAGGGGTTGGTTGTCAGATGCGTCAGAGATATCAGGGAGTTTAGGGCTGACCAGGACCCTTGAGATGCAGCCGCTCAGAAGTCAACGGTGCCCTGGGTGCGAGCACTTTCGGGGGTTAGAGAGGAGAGGAAGTAAAGAGGCGTCAGTAGGTGAAGAGTCTTCTGTGAAGGGGGTGTGAAGGAAGAAAGGGGATGAATGACTTAGAAGAGCTCGGGGGAAAGGAGAGGGCAGACTGCTGTGCTGCAGTCTGTAATCATGAACTTGCCCACTGGGCCCCCAGAATGCCACGGTCTAAGGCTGCAGCCCTGAATATTAACAGTAAGTGATGGTCATGGTGGGTGTCATGGTGCTAGTTGCTAAGATTCGTTGAACTCTTTTTATATAATAATGCTTTCTATACATCATGTCAGCCCTGTGAGGCAGGAACAATTATGCCCATTTCACAGATGAGGAAACTGAGGCACAGCAAGGTTAGGGACTTGCCCAAGCCCACGTGGCTGGGAAGTGATCGGGCTGGGATTTTAGGGCAGGCCCACAATGCTCTGTGCTGACCAGCACCTCAGCGGCCCTGTCACCTTGGCGTGGGCCTGCAGGTGGACTTCCAGCCCCATCCAAGATTCCTGTGTCCAGACCCCAGCACACGGTGGGGCCCGAGACCCTAGTGGTCCAGCCCCCTAGTGGTCTTATGGGGAAACAGCACCCACCCCGTGCCTGGCAGCGGGCTCTGCACTGCTGGTCCCTGATAGACAGACAGAGCCTGCAGACCCAGGGCCTGGCCTGCGTCCCTGCGGCTCACATCCGAGCAGTGCCACCGTGCCCGTGGCCCAACCAGTCCGCCTGTGGAACACTGACGCTCAGGCTGAGGTCACTGAGAAGCCATCCCCCTTGAACCTCCGACTCTGGGCAACTGGGTTTCCGTGCCACTTCTGGGTATCTCTGACGACTCATTTTCTCCAAGCCATCTGCTCTGCCTGGAACAAGGCCAGCCCTTCTCAGTAAGCTTTGTCCTCGCTCCAAACAGGAAAGCTATGAAACAGAAAATGGAGAAGCTGCTAGAAGGAGGAAAGTAGTGGGGGAAGCAGAGGACACTAGTTCTGCGGCCTCTCCCAGCACAGGGCCAGCAGCTGGTGCCCACCCCTAGCCAGCAGCTCGTGTGGCTCCCTGCTCAGCTGTGTCTTTACCTGGCTCTGTCTTTACCTGGCTGTGTTGTTACCTGACTTTGTGACCCTGTACAAGCCAGGTGCCTCTCTGGGCTGCAAGTTGCTCTTTGTGCAACAACAGATCTTTGAAGTCCCTAATATCATATTCTGATTGTCTTTAAGTATAGTGATGTAGGATTTCATCGTTGTGCTAACATCATGGAGTGCACTTACACAAACCTAGATGGTACCACCTGCCACATGCCTAGGCTCTCTGTACTAATCTTTTGGGACCACCGTCGTATATGTGGTCTGTCATTGACTAAAACGTCGTTATGCAGCTCATGACTATATGTAGAAATATTTTGCCTCGAGATGACATGCAAATATTTTCCTACTAACACCGCTTCTTCCTGGATCTGTGGCTTCCTCTGAGTCCTGCCACATCCACCCTGTTTTCTGTGCCAAGCTTCTGTTTGGAGGTTAAGGAGACGGAGCTGGAGAGACTGACCCATGTGGGGCTGTGACTCACTCCCAGTTCCCGTGAGATCCCCGGGGCCAGGACCTCTTTCCTGGGCACCCCCTGGTGCTGGGCCATCCTCAGGGCTGTGAGGATTGTACAGGCCTGGGAAGGCCTCTCCTGTTCCAGAAATAAGTCCTTGCCACACCCAGACTGACACTAGAGGTTACGGTAAGGTTTACTCCTCTGGCTTAATAAGGGTGTCTTCCCAGGATGCTCAGCTACCAAGGGCCATGGGGGAGGAGGGCCACGGACGCTGGGGGAGGAAGGAGTGGACAAGGCTGGAAGAAGCTGAGCTGGGGCGTCCCTGGGCCCCGGCAGCCTGCCTAGCAGTGGCAAGTTCACTACAAGCATGTGTGTGAAACAACCATGTGTGTAAATCTCCTCCTTCCCCATGAGGGGCTGGGATAAAAGTGAGGGAGATACCAGCCCGGACTAGGGCATGACACCAGCATTATTCTCCAGCTCCGAGGTGCTGAGTGCCACCTGTGTGTGGCCACCACTGCCCAGGCTGTGTTCCAGAACCTTCCAGGCATTACAGCCTCTCAGTAACCTGCAGGCAGCTGGTTTGTCCACCTCACAGAGGAGAAATTGAGGCTCACAGAGGTCACTGGCCTTGTGACTGCAGGACCCTCTCCCAGGCAGCGTGGGTTCCTAGGGGTCCCAGGGCAGGCAGTACAAATGAGAGAGGTGTTTGCTAAACTAGGGAGGAATCCGAAGGGGAGTCTGCAAGCCCGTGTCACGTTCTGCCTCGGTGTCTTTTCTGTGCCTGGCAGAGCAGGAGGGACCCCAGTGTCTCCTGCTTGTCTGCCCAGTTCCCACCTTCATTCACTTGGACTTGCTGCCCTCATGCATGCTCACAGGTGGCTCCCTGGGATGACAGAGCCCTCTGTCCCCATCAGCCAGGTTCCAGTCTGGACAAAACACCCAAACCTCAGTCCTGATTCCGCTGGTTGGGGAGGGCGTGAGGAGGCTCGGGACTCTCAAACCTTCCTGTGGCAGTGCTCAGCCAAAGCCAGCCCGCTGCCCCTGGAGCCAGTGCAGGGAAGCTCAGGGCTGCTCCCTGGGGAGGGGCTCTGCTGGCACCCATGGTGGAGGAGGGCAGGAAGGGGAGCCCTCTGGAGGAGCACAGCCCTGCCCCAGGCACCTGTGCTACCTTCTCAGACAGTGATGGCAGCTGGATCCTGGGCTCAGCACTGAGCAATGCAGCCGCCCGCCTGGTGCTTAAGGCAGAGGCGGGTCTTCACACAGTCGAGTCTGTCCTCCATCTGCCTTCTGCTGCAGAGACCACATCCAGGGCCAGCCTGGTCCAGGGAAGCCGTGGCTTCCTGCACGTGGAAGGGGGAGTGGGGGACACTGGGCGGGCCTGCCAGATCCTCTCACCCTGGATGCTCAGGAGGAAAAGAAGGAGGGGCGCAGGGCATGCCAGGCCAAGGGAACCGCACATGCAAAGGCCCTGAGTCAGGCCTACAGGAGACAGAGTGGTGGGGAGGCGTGACCTCTGGAGGAGAGGGCAGCGAGTGCTGACGGCAGGGAGGGGACTGTCAGCCATGTGTGTGCCAGAGAGAGAAACTGAGGCCTACTGTCACAATGAACACTGGCCAGAATTCCCAAACCTCTGCCCTATGCCTTGCATGGGTTATGTAGAGAAGCCTGGGAAGCCTCTCCCCTTCTTCTCCACCTTTCCCAGACCCATCCTATGCCTGCCTCCTCCAGGAAGCCCCTGGGATTGCCCAGGCCCCCTCAGACCTCACTCCTCACTGCCTGCGGCCCGCATTGTGAGTTCAGCGAGCTCTTGTCCCTGGTTCCTTGGCTGTCCTGTGTGATGAGCATTGGGAAACTGTGTCCCCAGCACCAGGCACAGAGCCAGGGTTAGGCAGAAAGTAAATGAGGAATGGAACCACTCATCCCCCCAAATCCAGGAGACACCATAGAGCAGCTGCCGAGGGGATGCGGCGCTCTGTCCCTGGGAGCTTGCACAGGACCGGGCCCAGCGAGTGGGGCAGCAAAAGTTTGACGAGTGGCTGAATGCATGCATGGACAAAAGCAGGCGTGAATGGGATTAGAGGTGCCCTAGACTGTTCTGGAGGGCAGGCAGCTAGTCTTCCTCCCAGGGGAGGTGCAGTGGGAAGAGCATCAGGCGTGGGTCCTGGTTCCACAAGGCCAATTGGCTGCCTTCTTGGAGCTGCCCTGGGTTCAAATCCCTGCTGCCTGGGGTGTCTAGGGGCTCCGTGAGACCACGGTATGAGGGCTTTGCAGAGGGAGTCGAGGCCAGAGCACGTCTGAGGGGTGATGCTGTCTCCTGGTCTGCAGGATGGAAAACCTGTTCATCAACCGCTTCATGCACATGTTCCAGTCTTCCTGGAATGACTTCGCCGACTTTGAGAAAATCTTCGTCAAGATCAGCAACACTATTTCTGGTGAGTGTGCCTTTGGGGGCTCTCGTGGTGCTGGGGAGCTGGGCATGCCATCCTGGAATTGGAAAGGGCTGCCCCACCCGCTCCAGCACATTGGCCGGCCCTCCAGGCTGAGCTGTCCAGGTCTCCCCATCACCCCGGCCAGCATCCCCTGTACTCCAGGCAGTTTGTTTCACGGGGGGTCACCCTCATGCCCAGAGTTTCTCCTCCTGGGACATTCAAGGTGAGCACCCTCAACCTCATTTCATTATCAAAGGTCTCAAAAATACCGGAACTTTGTGTTTATATATGTCAATCACTTATGTTTCTGAACAGAGTAAAGGCAGAACCTAGATTGTTTTTTAGGTGTTTGCATAAAAGCCACACTGGGTTCTTTTGGACTAGGATGTGTTTGGTGGAGCGAGAGCCTTGTGATTGCCAGGGATGGCACAGGAAGGACAAAACAGCAGCGGAAAGACAAGGAGCCGGGAAGGCGGGGTGAAGAGTAGGTATTGAAATAGGCCCCTGGGCAAAAACTGCCCTTGCAGATGCCTCCCCAGGATGCCCTCCACTCTCCTCCTCTTCCCTCCATCCTGGACAGAAGGACCTGAGTTCTTTTTTTTTCTCTCCCCCTATAGGTATAATGTTTTACAGCAGATCTCTAGAACTTTTTCATCTTGCTTAACTGAAACTTTATGCTCATGGATTAGTAACTTCCCATCTCCCCCGCCCCTAGCCCCTAACACCTACCATTCCACCCTTTGATCCTATGAGTTTGACTCTTCTAGATAACTGATATAAGTGGAATTGTGTGGTATTTGTCTTTCTGTGTCTGGCCGATTTCGCTTGGCGTAATGTCCTCCAGGTGCATCTATGCTGTCACGTGTTGCAGAATGTCCTTCTTTTTTAAGGCTGAATAGGATTCCACTGTGTGTATGCACCACATTTCCTTTATCCAGTCCATTGTAGATGGGCATTTAGGCTGTTTCTACACGTTGGCTGTAAGGATTGTGCTGCAGTGAACATGGGGTGTAGATGTCCCTTCTAGATTTCAGTTCTCCTGAACACATACCAGAAGTGGGGTTGCCGGATCATATGGTAGTTCTATTTTTAATTTTGGGGGAACCTCCATACCATCTTCCATAGCAGCTGCGCATTTTGCATCCTCACCAGCAGGGGACAAGGGTTCCAATTTCTCCTCATCCTAGCCAAAACTTATTGTCTTTTTTCTGTTTTTAACAATAGCCATCCTGACAGGTGTGAGGCAATATCTCATTATGGTTTTGATTTGTATCTCCCTGGTGATTAGTGATGTTGAGCATTTTTTCATACACCTGTTGGCCATTTGTATGTCTTCTTTGGATGGAGAAATGTCTGTTCAAGTCCTTTGCCCATTTTTTAATTGGGTTATTAGCTTTTTTGCTATTGAGTTGTAGGTGCTCCTTATATACTTTGGAGATTAAGCCCTTATCAGATATATGATTTGCAAATGTTTGCTCCCATTCCATAGATGCCTTTTCACACTGTTGAGTGTTTCCTTCGCTGTGTAGAAGCGTTTTAGTTTGATGCAACCCCAATTGTCTATTTTTGGTTTTGTACTTGAAAAAGGGGTTTCCCAGGGGCTGGCCCGGTGGCACAACGGTTAAGTGCGCACATTCCGCTTCTCGGCGGCCCAGGGTTTGCCGGTTCGGATCCCGGGTGCGGACGTGGCACTGCTTGGCACGCCATGCTGTGGCAGGCATCCCACATATAAAGTAGAGGAAGACGGGCACGGATGTTAGCTCGGGGCCAGGCTTCCTCAAAAAAAAAAAAAGTGGGGGGGTTTCCCAGGAACTTTCTGAGCCACTAAAGGCCAGCTCAGGGATGGCGGGTGGTGCCATGGGCGGACACAATTGTCAAGCAGTTGGGCCCAGTGGGTGGAACCTGTGATCAGCTGTGATGCCAGCTGATGCCTGGAAGAGGGGGCCCAGCAGGGACTCTGGCCCTTGGCCACGGTCAGGAGGGCCGCAGCCCGGCCTGCCTCCACTCAGAGCTCAGGCTGGACTGTGATTCTCTCCCCTGTAGAGCGAGTTATGAATCACTGGCAGGAAGACCTCATGTTCGGCTACCAGTTCCTGAACGGCTGCAACCCTGTGTTGATCCGGCGCTGCACGAAGCTGCCCGAGAAGCTCCCCGTGACCACGGAGATGGTGGAGTGCAGCCTGGAGCGGCAGCTCACCTTGGAGGAGGAGGTCGAGGTAGGACCTAGGTGGCTGGGGATGGCGGCCCAGGCCGGACGCCCAGCTCAGATGGCCTGGGTCAGAAAACCAGGTCACACTCTGCTGGGCGGAAACCACGTCCTGCTGGCCAGTGCTTGCTGGCCCCCAGGCCACTATCTCCAGGCTTGTCTGTCTGGCCCATAGTGAGATCAGTTGCCCTCAGTGAAGTGGCCTCTTTCTTTTCCTGGGCATTTATGAAAACTGTCTTGTCCAATGTAGGAGGAGGAATTGAGGGGGATGTTTCCCCATGATGCTCAAGTCTTGGAGCATAATCTCAATATTTTCAATATAATAATTAAAAGGGCTCCCTCTGACTAGGGACTGGTATGGGCCAGGCGTCATGAGAGATGCTTTACACACACAGCCATCAGATTGTCCCTCACCTTGCAGAGGAGAGGGAACCAGAGAGAGAAGCAAGCCTTGCCTCAGGACAAGAACAGAAAAAGAGAACACTGATGGAATTTTTGATGGTCTAATTAGAAATGTTGGTGTCATCACTTCCCGCCCTCTCCCCCTCGCTCAGCCCTCACCTGCAGGGTCTGCTGTCTCCATGTCCAGGACTAAGCTTGTCTTGAGACAGAAAGGGTTCAAACCGCCTCTTCCACGGATCTGGGGGGACTCGGTGTCAGGCCCCTCTGTGTCAGAGACTGGAGGCCCTGGGAATGGCCATGGGCTCCCAGCAGTTGGCCTCTTCCCACTAGAGCCTGGATGACTGGGCCTCCTGCCACCTGCCCCCAGGTGTCTCGGTGGCCTTCTGCTGTTTCTGGTCACCCCCATCTTGCTTGCTTAGCTTTCCTTGGGGCCCCAGCCAGAAAGGCATGGTCAGTGCCATCTGTGGACAGACCTTCCAGCCCCCACACCCTGCCACCTCACTCTGGAGGGCCACCTGCCCAGCTGAGGTCCCAGGGCAGGCAGTCCTGGCCCCTTGTGGACCTGCTCCGGCCTCAGGACACTACCTGATCACATGGACAGCTGACAGTGCCCCCCGTGCAGGCACACTCACGAGCACACACACAGTATTCCTCTGCATTCTGTTCCTGGATGTATTAATGTGACTCCGTGGCTGTGCACTTCCAACTTCAAATCAGAGAAACTTCTAGGACTGGGAGAGACCGAGCACCCGGCCGCCTGGGCAGGGTGACAGCCTCTGCTCAGGAGTCCTTGCCACCTCCAGGGCAGGTGGGGTATGGCAGCTTTGTCACAACCATCATCTGTCCTTTGAGTTATGGTCTTGATGCTCAGCTGTGGTTTTGGTCATGGAGCTATAATCTAATAGCCACCATTGACTGGATTCTTACACACACACCGCCCCATCTCTCACACACACACACACCCATCTCCTACACACATCAGCACAATTCTTAATTCCCACTGTCATTTGTGCTACGTCTCTTTGGCAGTATCTTAGTGATCTATGTTAGACTTGTGGCTTACCAAAACTTCTAAGTTTTTTTTAGTCTTCACCTGCGTGGTTTATTTTTGTAGAGAAATTCTATCCCTGTTGTTGGTTTTGATTCACTGTTACGGCTCTTCAAGACTGCTTTAGTTTATATGAGGATTTTTAGGTTTCAAGTCACAATAACCAGCTCCATCTGGCTTACTCTAGGAAATGCACTGGCTCAGGCAGCAGTAGGAGCAGAGCTAACAGCTCAGAGCCCGGGCCAGGGCTCAGACAATCCCCTGGCATCATCTCTCCATTTCTCAGTTCTCTGCCTCTGTTGGGTTTTTTTCTTAGGAGGATCTCCTTATGTGGAGGGGAAGAGGACCACCAACAGCTTCAGACTTACCTTCCACCAGTTTAGCAACCACTACCCACTGCCAGAAAGGACGTCCCTATTTCTCTACATTCCCAGCAGGTGTCAGAGCCCAGAGCGAATTCCCTGAATCAACCCACTGTGGCCAGGAGAATGGAGCATGCTGACCAAATGGAGAGCACAGGGACACCAGACAAGCAGGAATGCCAGTGTCTGCTACAGAATCCCGCAGTGTCAGAACTGAGAGACAGGGTTGGCCCCTCCCTTTCCAGAAGCATGAAACTGAGACCCAGAGAGAGGAGGTAGCCTGGAATAACAGAGAAATGTTCCCGACGTTGGCCCACATCCCAGCTTTGGGATTTGGTTTCCAGGCTTGGGTTCCCAGGGCCTCCCTTTAGCCCAGCATTGATGACGTTACCCAACCTGGGTTGTCTCAAGATTTGACTGGCAGCTGCTCCTTCGGCACAGTAGTCACTGATGGTCACCTCTGCTCTGAAAGTCCTGTTACCCAGCCCATCATGGAAGCCCAGTCAGGGTGTCTTCACCTTCTTGACAAGGTGTCCTGAGTGGCCCGGTCCCGGCTCTCCTGGAGCCAGCCTCTCCCCACCCTCCCTCTGCCCTGGTGACCAGGATAATCCCTCCATCCCCACCCCTGCCCACACACGTCGCGGTCAGACTGCTCAGAGTTCATCATTGGTGTCAGACATCTGCCAGGGTTCTCCCTGTCTGAAAAGGAGGCAGATGGTGGCCAGGCTCTGAGCTCCTCTCCCATCTTTGGGCCCACCCCCCAAGCCAGGATTCTTGAAGCGCGTGCGCAGTGGCCACAGTGTGCCCTCTGCAGATAGAGTTGTGGACACACATCTCACCTGAGCGCCTGTGACCTGTCTCTGCCATGTCGCAAACCCGGACCCCCACCCCAGCCAGACCACACCCCTGCCTCCATTACTCGCTTAAAACAAGAAACGCTTAGGAAGATGCACTGCTGGCCATCTACCCAAACTCCAAATTCTGGCCTGAGCAGACCCCATTCTCGCGGAAGGAGCCGTCACGGCGCTGTGGTTGGGCTCCCCCTAGAGGACACAAGTGTAGTCTGAAAAGGGCAGCTGTCTACCTTGCCCAAGTCCCAGGCACATCCATTTGTATTGAAGTATAATAACTATAGAAAAGGGCACGAATCAGGAGTGTCAGCAAGCTCAGCGAACATGTCCCAACTGACCCCACCGTGTCACCAGCCTCAGACCAGGATGCGGAACGCTCCACGACCACCCCCTAGCCCTGCAGATACCCCGAAAGACCTCCACCGGCCTTGAAGACCCCTCATGACCCTGTGGACCCTTGCCTCTGTGGACCCCACCCCTGCAGACCCGCCCCCCTCCATCTCTTCTCCCGAGAGTGACCCTGTCCTGCCCCTGCCCCTCGGGTCTGCCCGCTTTTGAACTTCATGTCAGTGGGGTCCTGCAGCATCACTCTGTGGTATTTGACTTCTCTCATCTATTTCACCTAAACTCTGTCTCCTTTCTTCTTACTAACCTGTCACTCTGGGTGTTTTTTCAACATCTTTCATGAGGGTCAAGCAGGTTTCAGGTACCACAAATGCAGACTTGGCTGCCTCCCTTCGTGTTACCAAAAAACCTCCACAACCCGTAAAAACTCTCCATGTGCATCAGCCTTTGAGCTGGAGGATGAGAGAACTGTAAATTCTGAACTCCACTGAGTTGCCAGGGGTCCCCAGAGCCACCTTCCCGCCCTCTGGGACTGACTCTCGGTCCGTCTCTGCCTGAAACTGATTGGGATGTATTTCCTCTTGCCTCCTGAAGCAAGGGAACATTTTCATCGTGGACTTCGAGCTGCTGGACGGCATCGATGCCAACAAAACAGACCCCTGCACACTGCAGTTCCTGGCCGCGCCCATCTGCTTGCTGTACAAGAACCGGGCCAACAAGATTGTCCCCATTGCCATCCAGGTAGGCCGCCCGGCCCTGCTCCTTTCCTGGGTAGCTCCCTCCTCGGCAGCCAGGGCTTGGGGAGGAATTTCCTGGGTGGCTCCAGCCAAACCTCCAGGAGGCAGAGGCTGCTGTGCCTCGCATCTCCTAAGCTGGACAGGAAAAACAAGAACTTGGGGCCTCCTGCCAGCTGTGGGGAGCGCTGTCCACGAGAGGGAAAGGGCTCCATTCCCCAAGATACACTTGTGAAATCCCTGGCAGGCCGAGGTGCTCTGCGGAGGACCTGCCCTAGGATGATGCACTGTGCCCCACAGGCCAGCATCCTGGCCAGGGCCCCAAATCAAAACACCAGCAGGGGCCAGGCAGGTGAAGCTGGGCGATGAGCTGGAGGCTGAGGCCACAGAGAAGCACCATGAGGCCTGGGACCAGGAACCGGGCCAGCCCTGGGATGCTGCCTTCACGTGTCCACGGGCTCTTGTTTCCACCAGCGGCAGTGGAGGAGGGCGGGGAGCAATTTGGGTGAGAGGCAGGCAGAGCTTCATCTGTCCCCATTCCTGGCTGCTCTCTGCTTCCTCACAGCACCAGGTCCCTGCCACACTGTGGGATCTGGGACGCAGACAGCAGGAAACAACGCCCAGGACAGAACCAGGTCTGAATCCCAGCTCTGCCACTGTCTGTGTGCACCAGTGCCTCAGTTTCCTTATCTGCGTAAAATGATAGGTAGCCAGTAGGGCCTGCCTACGTTGGAAGGTTGTGGCAACAATCACGTGACTAAAGGCAAGTCCTAGTCTGAAACCCTGATGGCCCAAATGTTTCAGAATCCAGGATTTTAAGGATTTTGGCAGTGCGTCTACTTCATTACGTGACACCTCTCTCCCTGGCCCGGGTCTGGGGCAACATGATATTTTACAATCAGACATGTTCACTGCAGAAATACTAACATTTCTGACTGTAAAATACACACTGCTAATATCCTTAAGGAAACTGAGGCACAGGTGCACACAGACAACGGCAGAGCTGGGATTCACACCAGGCCGTCTGGCTCCAGAGTTTGTACCCTCCCGACCCCATTCCCACACCCATCTCCCAGTCTGTGGGGCTTGTCTCCCCCAGAGGAGTCCCAGCGTGTTATCAGAGAGAAGCCCTATGCTGTGCTTAAGACACTGGAGCACAAGGTAAAGGGATGGGTGATGTTAGGGAAGTAAACAGAGCTAGGAGACCCAAGGAGAGGGGCCCTTTACCACCGGCATGTGCCTCTGAAGCAGCCTGTCCCCCGGGACCTCTTGAAGTGGCCTAGAGTCAGGGCCTGGCTGAAGTCCCGGCTCTGCCACCTGCTAGCAGTCCGTGGGACCTCAGACAAGTCACAGCATGTTCCTGAATCTCTTCCCTCTCCTGCAAATGGAAGCTTTGCAAACTGTAAAGAACCATGCAAATGAAAGCCAGAGGATAATAAATCCAAAATCTTGTCTGAGAAAATAAATAACCCCCCTATGAGGCTGCTGAAAGAAAGAGCAAAAATATACAAGATTAGGAATAAGAAAGAAAAGATAATCACACATTTAAAAAATAATAATAATAATGTGTAGGCTGGCCCACTGGTGTAGTGGTTAAGTTCAGTGTGCTCCCCTTTGGTGGCCCGGGTTCGCGGGTTCCCAGATACAGACCTACACTACTCATCAAGCCATGCTGTGGAGGCATCCCACATACAAAATAGAGGAGGATTGACAATGGATGTTAGCTCACAGCCAATCTTCCTCACCAAAAAAAAAAAAAAAAAAAAAGAATGTGGCAACAATCTGAAAAGCTAGTGGAAATGGATAAAAACCTAGCAAAATATAAATTATAAGAAGAAGTTATATAAAAAAGGTCAATTTTCACACCAGCAATTGGAAAGCTGAGAGGCCAATATGATGAACAGCTGAGTTTTAGCCAACCTCTAGACAGCAGACATTTCCAGAGCTCTGTAAGGTCTGTCGGCCCCTGAATTCATTCTGTGAAGCCGGCATAGCCTTAGTACCAAAACCCAATACAGGTGGGCTCTAAGAGAAAGCCGAAGACCAAACAAGTTACAAATGTAGATTTTAAAAGAAATCTAAGAATGACATTAGCAAAGTGCATGCAGCAGTGTAATAAGTGACTAACATGTTGTCACCAAGTGGGCTTTATTCCAGATGTTTCAATATCAAGAAAACTATCAGCATAATTCATTAGGAAAAAAATCCTCTGATTATATCAATCGACACTGAAAGGGAATTTAGTAGGCACAATTAATAAAAATTAAAATAGTAATAGAAACAGTAAACTTATGTATGATGAGGACAGGAAATATCATTCAAAAATGGCAACTCTAAAGCCATTTCTGTTTAAGTCATAAACAAGAATGCTGCTATCATGATCGTTATTCAGTGTTGTCCTGGAGGTCCTTGCACGTGTGATAAATAAGAAAATAAAATAATCAATAAACATGTAAAAAAGCAGAGGAGACTCTCTTGTGGTAATGATTTGAGGGTGGACCTAAAAAACCTAAGAGATTCTAATTTTTTTAAAAGCTACAAGAATTAATAAGTACGTTTAGCAGAGTGTCAATAAATATACTCCTCAAAAACACCAATAGCTTTCCTCCATGCTAACAGTAACATACAATACTCATATAAAGAAAAACTATAAAATTATTTTAAAGAATGTCAAATGAAATAAGAAGTGCTTTGATATTGAATAAGAAAACTTTGTATCATAAAAATGTCAGTTCTACCAACTTTTATCATACAAACTTAATGGATTTCCAATTAAAATTTCAGTCAGGTTTTCTCTCTTTTTTGAGGAGGGGGAGAATAGGAGGGTGAGAAAACTGAATAAAAGAATTTAAAGATTCATATCAAAAAAGAAATGTTCAAGGATAGCTAACATTTTTTGAAAAAGAGCAAACAGAGGAGTTTCTTTGCCAGATATCAAGGAATACCATAAGGTCACTGTTGAAAGTGGATGCTACACATGAAAACAGACAGCATATAGATAAAGAGTCCAGAAATAGGCCCCATACATAAGAATTCAATGTATGACAATGGTGGTTATTTGACTCAGTGAAAAGCGATGGAATTGCAGTGGGGCCATCGTGACTGCCTTTGCACAAGGAAAAAGTTAAATTGGACACGTATACTATTTACAAAAGTTTCAGATGAAGTGAAGATTAAAATGTAAAAAAGTAAAAGAAAATTTAATAAAAAATGTATAACATGGGTGCTAAGGAAACTTTTTAAAGAAGAAACAGGAAATCAAGAAGTTATAAAGGAAAATATAGGCATATTTGATGGTGTCATGTTTTAAAAATTGAATGGTAAAATAGGCCAGAAACAAAGCCAAAAGGCAAATGATAGATTGGGGAAAATAACTGTGACATAGTGACAGATAAAAGATGAATATGTATAATATACACATAGCTCCTTCAGATTGATAAGGCAAAGACAAATACCCCAACAGAAAAATGGGCAGAGAATGTGGATAGACAGTTGATACAAGAGGGATGGTAATCATCAGTAGATGGAAAAATTCTCCACCTCACTAGTAGTTAAGAAAATGCAAATTAAAGTGACAACGACATATTGCTTCTGACCCATCAGCCAGGGAAAAGAAAAGTGGTAACACCCAGCCTCCAGCAAGAACGGCGCCCCCACGCGCCAGCCTGAGTTGTCGCAGCCGGGGACGCGCACACTCTCTCCTAACAAGCGGAGTGCGCAGTTAGTACCTGGGCCCCTGGGCCTGCCCTGAGCAGGTCCACAGCACCTGCTTGCTGCACCAGGTGTGCCTCTGGAGGTTCTGGATTGCAGAGTGGGTGGTCAGAGGCTCCTGGGGGCGGGGCTGGTGTGGCCAGTGTGATAGGAAGGACACTGGGGGGCTCCTGGCCACCACTGTTTACCGTTTAAGTGTTCTGACAACCAGTCCCGCTGAACTGGTGCGTCCCAGCGGAAGGAGCGCAGCAGTGGGGCGCCCTCTACCCACGTCGCACGGCCGCATCTCTGCGGCTCCGCGGGCTCCCAGCGCCGAGGCAGTAGAGATGAGAGAGCAGATCCGCAAGGATGCGCGTGCGAGGATGACTGTGCAGAGGAGTTTGCGGGGCAGAAAGCAAACTTGAAGTCAGTGTGAAGGCAGGAGAGGACTGACTGAGTGAAACCTGTCGTGCCCAGACCGTGAAAGGTGATGCTGCCTTTAAAACGGATGAGCTAGGGGCGGCCCCGTGGCTGAGTGGTTAAGTTCCCGCGCTTGCTTCTGCGACCCAGGGTTTTGCCGGTTCGGATCCTGGACGCGGACACAGCAGTGCTCATCGAGCCATGCTGAGGTGGCATCCCACACAGCAGAGCCAGAAGGACCTACGACCAGAATATACCACTATGTACTGGGGGGCTTTGGGGAGAAGAAGAAGAAAAACAAAAAAGAAAATTGGCAACAGATGTTAGCTCAGAGCCAATTTTTAAAAAAATTTAAAAAAAACAAAAAACGGATGGATTAGGTCTGTCCCAGCTGACCTGGAGGGCTGACCTGGAGGCCTTTCCACGAGGAGTTAGCAAAGCAGAAAGCAAGATCCAGGGGAAAGATTATATGATCACCTCCATGTCAACTGAATTCAAGGACCTGACTAGGTACTCGTGTGGGCATGGGGAGGCGCAGAAGGACATAGGTCACTGGGTTGGGAACACTGGGATGGACTGGTTGGGACACAAGTGAGCAAAAGAAAGAGTTCATTATAATAGTGTTCAGTTTATGGAAAGTCAAACAGATAAAGATGCACATGTGCAAAGAAGCTGGATTATGAAGTGATGCTTTCTTTCTTACGATCTTCTGTAATGACTGGAATTTTTACAATAAGTACATCTTATTTTCTAATCAGAAACAGAAAGCTACTTCCTTACCCAAAAAACAAGAACACCAAGCCATTCAGGGCACATTCTGGTGTCCATGGCGTCACTAAGGGCCTGGACAAGAGTGGGGAGGATGTTTAGGATGGGTAGGAGGGGAGCCCCAAATTGGAGTGGCCTGTGTAGGAGTTCAAGGTGGAGAGCAAGTGAGGGTCTGGACTAGGCAGTGAGAGTGGAGAGAAAGACCCCAAGGTACTGCCGGGGAATGGGCAGAGCCCTGGGCCCCATCCCAGCTTAGCTCTACCCACTGTGTGACTTGAGAGAGCTGCCTGACCACTCTGAGCCTTGGTTTCCCCCCATGTAACATGGGAATGGCAGGAATCTGCCTTGCGGGGTGATGGTGAGAAATAAATGAGATAGTACAAGCAGAGCCCCCAGCACGCAGCAGAGCATGTTCCAGAGGGCGGCCGCACCCCACGTACTCTGGGAGGCACAAAATGGGGGGCCAGGCAGTTAGTGCACATGAGTGAAGCTCCAGGGAGATGGGGAGACGCAGAGCAGTGGGAGGGGTAGGGTATGGGGAGGGGCGGGGATGGTGGGAGGGGTGGGACAGTGGCAGGGCGGGGCAGTGGGGAGCCTGAGAGCTGGGACTAGAGAGAAGGAGCATGTTTCTATGAGAATATGGGTGCAGAATTCACAGACCTAATTTTTCAGGAAAACCTAGTAATCCAAATTTTTATGTGAAATTGTCTGATATTTTAAGGTTCACAACTAATTGCATTAATAAGCAAATAAACAAGAATACCGTAAAGGTCAAACTCGGCTCTCCCCTCGTCCCCACACTGGTCGACCCTGGGTGAGCAGTGCAGCTGGCCTCTGGAGCAGCTCTGTCTGGTGCTGGAGCCACTGGCCCCTCGGGGCTCTAGAACACTTGGGCTGTGGTTAGTCCGAACTAAGGTGTGCTGGAAGTGCAAAATACACATCTGCTTTCGAAGACTTATAAAGAGAAACAAAAGAACATAACATATCTCTTTAATAATTTTATATTATGTTCATGTTGAAATATTTTGGATATATGGGGTAAAATAAAATTATGTATTAACATAAAATTCACCTGTTTCTTTTTACTTCCATGCTGTGGCTACCTGAAAATTTAAAATTCCATATATGGCTTGCGTTATATTTCTACCGGGCAGCACCATTTTCGAGGGAGAGACAGGGAAATGACCTTCTAGAACACTCAGCATGACCTTGAGGAGCCCACTCAGTCTGGCCCTCCTCACAGCTCTCGTGTCCTTGGTCACTGGGCTCCAGCCGCACTGGCCTCAGCCAGAGCCAAGAGTCTGGCCCGGCGCCCACCCTCTGGCCGTTCCTGCAGCCCAGTGCTGCTCCTCCAGTCTTCTCAGTTCATTCTCATCCCGAATGTTCACCCTCCAAGGCTCTATGTCCTCTGAAAGATGGGGTGATCACAGCACCCACCTTGCAGGCTTACCGGCCATCACGCTGTCAGGTCCTGAAGCTGTGCCGGGTGCCATGAATGCTGTTGTCATGGGCAGAGGGAGAGACCAGGGGCCTAGTGGGTGGGGAAGGTCAACGTCAGGATTCATTGTCAGTGGCAGATTACGGAGTTTGGGGGCTTTATTTTCTGGCATTAGCAGATGACTGAGTGTGTGTTTTTGTGTGTGTGTGTATGTGTGAGGAAGATTGGCCCTGAGCTAACGTCTGTTGTCATTCTTCTTCTTCTTTTATTTTTCTTGCTTGAGGAAGATTGTCGCTGAACTAACATCGGTGCCAGTCTTCCTCTGTTTTGTACGTGGGATGCTGCCACAGCATGGCTTGATGAGCAGTGCCTAGGTCCACACTCGGGATCCAAACCCAAGAAGCCCAGGCCACCAAAACGGAGCATGGGAACTTAACCACTATGCCCCTGGGCCAGCGCGCCCCCCCCCCGACCCCCTGCTGAGTGTTTTTAAAGAGGGATTGACGCGGCATGATTTGCATTTTAGAAAAGATTGTCCACTGTCGAGTTGAAACTGGAAAGAGGAAGACAAGCCCCGCCTCTACTGAGGCGGCACCTGGCTGCAGGTCTGGGCCAAGGGACAGTGACCTGGGACACAGCATCCTGAGGGCCCTAGAGCCCTGGGAACTGGAGGAGCAAATGGAGAGCAAGAAGGGAAGTCAGGAGCACCAAGGCCAAGCCTGGAGAACAGCAGCATTTAAGGGAAGAGCAGAGGAAGGGAAAGTGCAGGAGACCAACAGCAGGGGTCTGAGAAGTGGGGGGGCACCAGCAGGGAGGGAGGGGGCACACAAGGCAGGAGAGAAGAGGGGGCGGGGCTGGGAGACCACAGCAACAGCCCTGCACACCTAAGCGTGCTCACTCCATGCTGGTCCCTTCATGCCCTCTATTCACTTCCTATAATAACTCTGTGACGTGACTAAATATTGTCCCTTATTACAGATGGTGACCTCAGAGCTCAGAGAGGCTAAGTTGTCCAGGGTCCCACAGGTAGTAGTGGTGTAGCTGGGATGAGAAGTATAAACCCTGGGCCTTCTGCCTCCCCCATGATCCTCTCATGATTCCTGAGTGACTGTTGAAGAAGTTTGGATTCTTCTGGAATTTCCTGAGAGGCCAGGCTCTCCTATAGCTATAGTCTGGAAAGAAATATTGCCATGTGTTTTCTTTCTCCAATGTATTCAGCTCAACCAGGTCCCAGGAGAGGAGAATCCCATTTTTCTCCCTTCGGATGCAAAGTATGACTGGCTTCTGGCCAAAATCTGGGTGCGCTCCAGTGACTTCCACGTCCACCAGACCATCACCCACCTTCTGTGCACACACCTGGTGTCTGAAGTTTTTGGCATCGCCATGTACCGCCAGCTGCCTGCCGTGCACCCCATTTTCAAGGTTAGCAAGCTGCTGCCCCACCTGGTTGGGGAGGGCAGCCAGACATGGGGAGGGGGACAGAAGGAAGGGAGGAGGGGCACTGACATCCTCACAGGAGGACTGCGGCTGAGCAGAGAGGACCCCTGGAGAGATGCTCAGGGGACTGTCATGACCCCGAGGATGAAAGCAGCTTGGAGCCTGCTGGTTCCTGAGGACACAGGGCCTGGGCCTGACACAGACCCTGGTGGCTGGGGGGCAGAGTTTGAAGAGGCAGATAAGTTCAGCGTGACCCTTGATTGATCGCAGGTGGCAGCCCCCACTGTCACGGCCCTTCTCTCTTCCCGAATCCCACAGGCACTGACTGCTGGAGTGACTGCAGGCTAAAAAATACCTCTGTGTGCCTCAGTTTCCTCATCTGTGAAACAGGGCTCAAACAGTACCCCTGTCTCATAGGATTATTGTCAAGATTAAAGTAGTTATAAATTCAGACAGGTTAAAACAGACCCTGGTCAAGCTCTAGACAAGCAGGGACTGTATCATTTTTATCATTATTGCTAAGCCTCGAGCTGCTCCCCAGGCCTCCAGCAACTACGCAGCAGCCGTGGAGGTCAGCATGCAACCGTCGCTTCCTCCCTGAGCCCCAGCATCGCCCCTCCACAGCGGGCCAGGATGGGGGGTGCTGAGGGTCCCTGGAGTACCTGAGGAGGGGCAGCGCTGGTCAGGAGGCGTTCTCTGAGATCCTCTCCTGCTCCTCCACTCAGCTCCTGGTGGCACATGTGCGGTTCACCATCGCCATCAACACCAAGGCCCGCGAGCAGCTCATCTGCGAGTACGGCCTGTTTGACAAGGTGGGTGTCCCCGCCCCCTGCGTGCCGGGAAGAGCCCAGCCTGGCGGGCACCCACTTCTCAGAGCCTCGGTGACTTCCCCGCCACCCCTGAGCTGAGGTCCAAGTTTCCTCTCAGGAGACCAGGCCCCTGGCGTCACAGGGGCGGAGGCCTGGGAAGGGTGGGACGCTGGAGGCGCTCCCTGTGAAGGCTCCCCAGGTCCTCTGGCCAGTGTCCTGCCCCTTCCACGCAGCCCCCAGGCGAGCTCTCCTCTTCCCAGCTCTGCCTGCTGCTCCCCAACATTTCTTCCTCCTCCCTGTCGACTCCCTGTCACCTCCCCCCACACTGTCCTCAGGCGTGTGGGTATTTACCCTATCTCCTGGCACCCACTCCTCGCCTCCTACACACTAGGGCCCTGCATCTCCTCTCCTGCTCTGCCGCCCATCACTCTGAGCACAGCCTCCCACCCTCTGCCCTTCCAGGCGCTCAGCACCCCCAACCCGCTCTCCCCCTCAGTGGGGCCTTTGGTCCCTCCCCACCCCTCACCTTCTCTCAGGCAGCACCCCACCCCGTTTTGACCCTCTGTAACCTTACCAAGCCTGGCCCCTCGTGGTAGCCCTCCCCGCGACCTTCCCCCCTTCCTCCCTCCCCTTAGTGAGCCGCCATATGATCACCAAGGTTGGGCCACTGTTTGCAAATGATAAACCCAACTCACACCAGCGGCAGCTGGACAGGAAATGTATTATCTCTTGCACCTGGACCTAATGGGGTGAGGGAGCCTCAGACGATGCCGCCAGGGTGCAAGCACGCCGGCTCCCATTTCTTTCTTTCTTTAAACTGTGTTGGCCCCATTCTCCCAGGCAGGCTCTGCAGACAGGCTTGTCCCCATGAGAGGGGGACAGAACCATTCACAGCGAGCTCCAGGCTCATGTTCCTCCTAGTGACCATCACCTCCCATCCAAATAGAAAACAGTAAGGAGCAACTCTGATTGGTCCTGCTTGGGTCCCAGCACCCCAGTCCTCCTCTGAAGATTCTGTGCCCCGACTGCCAGCCACAGTGTGTGCCCGTGCAGGCCTGCGAGCACGTGTGTGCGCCTGCCTCTCTGCAGCTGGGAGGAGGACCAGTGTCCCACCTTGAGCACCTCTCCAGCCCTCACCTAAGCACACAACAGGCCCTCAGCAGAGTTGAGTGGGTCCCGCGGGCTGGCAATCTGCCCTTCTCTTTAGCCGAAAGATGAGGTCACTGACAGAAGTGCTCGGACCCTGAGCAGCCTGTGCTCAGAACTAGAGCAGGTCCGAGGGCTGCCCCAGCCCAGGCCCCACGCTGCCAGGCATCCCCGCGGCCTTCCTGGGTTGGGAGCTCGCCCCTCCCTCCTGTGACTGCCCCAGTCCCTGCCCCTCCCTCTCCGCTTCAGCCCCTCGCATTAGATCCGGCAGCGGCTCCTCCCTGAAACCGCCTCACCTGGCTGCCTTGGCGTTCTATGAGTGAACGTCCCTCCTACCCCGCCTCACAGGACACTGGTTTGCCCCTCTGCATGCCTGGCACAGATTCTCATGGCGAGCTCTGGGGCTGTAAGGCTGGAGATGGGGATCCGGCCTCAGCTCACAGCGCCTCTCCCCTCCCACTCAAGGCCAACGCCACAGGGGGCGGTGGGCACGTGCAGATGGTGCAGAAGGCCATGCGGGACCTGACCTACCCCTCCCTGTGCTTCCCGGAGGCCATCAAGGCCCGGGGCATGGACAGCACAGAGGACATTCCCTACTACTTCTACCGGGACGACGGGCTCCTGGTGTGGGAGGCCATCAAGACGTGAGTGCGTGGGGGCTGTGGGACACGCTCTGCGCAGGAGCGGAGGGCCTGGCGGAGTGGGCGCGGGCATTGACGGACCAGGCCCGATGCCTAGATTGCTGACTCAGTGGGCCAGGGGCCTGGCTCCATTGTCAGGGCACTGATGGGGGAATGGGGGTGTGTGGGGGGAGGTATGTGTGCGACCTGAGTCTGGACATTAGAGAGTAAGTGACAGGGTCACCATGATGCCCTGCCCTGGGGCGCGGGGGCACAGCTCTGCAGGCCCCGGCTAGGTCACCCACTCCTAGCTGGGCCCCTCCTCCTGCGCCAGGTTCACGGCCGACGTGGTGAACATCTACTATGAGAGTGACCAGGTGGTGGTGGAGGACCAGGAGCTGCAGGACTTCGTGAAGGACGTTTATGTGTACGGCATGCGAGGCAAGAAGGCCTCAGGTAGGGCCGCCCTGGCTCTCCTCACGGCTCCTCTTCTGTTCTTCCCTGCACCTCCGACTTTCCTTGGACAGTGCTGGCCTGTGGCCTCCACTTTAGCACCCGATGCTGGAGCCAGAGCCCCCAAGGGACCCCTGCCTACCAGTACGCCTCACGGGGACATCTCAGAGGCTTTCTGTGGCCCTTAGGAGCCCGGGTCAGAAATATCTGGAACACTGGGCCAATCTGCTGTCCCCTCCCAATGTATCTTGCTGTTGCCTGGGCCCTCCAGCACTTGTGTGGGAACCCAGGGTCGGGGTAGGGGTGAGGTGGGTCTCCGCTGGTCAGGTGTCCCTCCCGGGATGGGGCCTCAGCCAGCCGGTGGCTCCACCCCAGGCTTCCCCAAGTCCCTCAAGAGCCGGGAGCAGCTGTGCGAGTACCTGACGGTGGTCATCTTCACGGCCTCGGCCCAGCACGCAGCGGTGAACTTTGGCCAGGTGGGCAAGGGCAGGGCGAGCCCCCCCAGGCCGGAAATTGCCCAGGTCCCCTTGACTGCTCCTGGTGGCCGGGCGGGGCGGCCTTCTTCCCAGTCTTCCCTGGGGAGGTTGGGGGGGGGGTACCTTGGCAGCCCCAGGGCCAGGAACCGGGTGTTCCCATGGGAATTCTGCCCACAAAGCTGAGGGCTTCGGCCACAGAGAGGGCCTGTGGAGGGACGGCCCAGGCCCTGCTGCGGCGGGAGAAGGGGGCAGGGGGAGGAGACACTGGTGGCCGGGCCGCTGCCCTCCAGTCGGGCAGGTGTGGGCTGGCCGGCTGCAGTGGGCAGCGGCTGGCTGAGGAGGGCCCACGTGCGTCCGTGGCTGCCCCCACAGTATGACTGGTGCTCCTGGATCCCCAATGCCCCCCCCACCATGCGGGCCCCGCCACCAACGGCCAAGGGCATAGTCACCATCGAGCAGATCGTGGACACACTGCCAGACCGCGGCCGCTCCTGCTGGCATCTGGGTGCAGTGTGGGCACTGAGCCAGTTCCAGGAGAATGAGGTGAGGTGGCGGAGAGGCTGTTCTGCCTCCTCTGGTGGGCAGGTTACCTGGGTTTAACCCATTTCTCAACCTCAGGGGTCTGTGATGCGGGGCTCAGGCTGGGCACCTGCCAGCCAGGCATCCTGACTTCCAAGGCTGGAGGGGCCCGGGAAGTCCTCAGGCCTGAGCCTGGCCAGAGCTCGGGGGGGTGGGGCAGGTGAGCACAGGGACTCTGCTCCACTGGGGACTTTCCCATCAGGGCACACCCAACACCCCCAGCCACTGACAAAGCTCTTTCACATGTGTTTCCCCGACACCCCAAAGGCAACAACTGAGAGTTTCCTGGGTCTCCTTCGAGACAGTGCATAACCGTACACCTTGTTTAACCTAATCCCGAAGCTGGGCATCCCTGTAGACACAGCCCCCTGGCTCAGTGCTGCACAGAATGACTGGACCAGTCCAACCAGCCCCAGAGCCCTGGCATTTTCATGGGTGTTGAAGTTGCCTTGGGGCCTTTGCTAATGCATTGGTCCCTCACTCACATCCTGTAAATGTGTCTCTGCCTGTGTGTTCAGTGGGGCCAGAGGACACATTTCTAGTAGAGGAATTGCTTGAAACTGAACTGCCCGCCACAAACTAAATGCCAAACCCCATCAATAGCATGTGATGTTTCTCCCACCCTTTCCAGCCTAGGAATGAAACTTGCCAATTCTAACAATTCAATTGTTTTTTAAAAGATATGTCCAGTTTTAATTTGCAGACACCAGTGTGAGTGTGTGAATGAGCACACCACCCCACTAGGGCCCGGCTGTGGCTGTCCTGGGCTGGAGAGAAGGCCAGCGCAGGCCCTGCGTCCCTGCGGCCTGAGGCCGGGGGGAAGGCAGGAGTGCTGTGTAGGACAGGGCGGAGCAGGGCTCCACAGCCACAGGCCCCCACAGCCAGGACCACCGCCAACCTCCCCATTCGCCTACACCATCACATGTCCTTTTAGCCACCCTACAGCTGTAGCAGGGCCATCATTTTTCCCTTTATCTGTGAGGCCTCAGCCCAGGAGCATTCTTGGGGTTCACTCAGCAGGCGGCAGAAGGTGGACATGGGAAGATGGGTACAGGCTCCCTCCCTCGCCTCCCAAGGGGCGGTGTGTGGGGATGGCTCAAGGCCCGTCTGTCGGTGTTTGGGCCCTCAGCTATACCTGGGCATGTACCCAGAGGAGCATTTCATCGAGAAGCCTGTAAAGGAGGCCATGGCCCGATTCCGCAAGAACCTTGACGCCATCGTCAGCGTGATCGCCGAGCGCAACAAGAACAAGAAGCTGCCGTATTACTACTTGTCCCCAGACCGGATTCCCAACAGTGTGGCTATCTGAGTGGTTGCCTGAGCCGGTCTCACTTTAGGACAGCCAGCTGCTCAAGGCTGGGCGTGGCGCCCAGACTCCAGCCTGCGCGGGCTGGCGGGATCCTGGGGTGGCCACGGGCAGGCCTCCTGGCAGCTCGCTCCTTAGGTCCCAGATTCCTGGGAATTCTGCCCTCAGGCCCCAGGCTGACTGGCTTCAAACCAAAGGCTGCCCCAGGTTGGGCCACGTTTTAGCTAAGCTTTGGTGCATTTTCCTGTTCGCTCCTCAGTCTTTGGTGAATCTCATTCTTGGAGCAAAGTGTGTAAACACCGCGGGGACCCCTCCTACACGGGGCAGGACTGGGTAGCTTCCTACCCTGTGCCCAGCTCAGCCTTCCGCACCAGGCAGCAACAGCCAATCAGGCTAACTGGTAGACGTTCATTCTTGTTGGAGACGTGGAAGGATTATTTTCTGTTCTATTTATGCTTCGTCCAATGTCTTGCATATAGTAGGTTCCCAAATAAATTTCTGTTACATGAATTAAGGATTGGTTGTCATAAAAATAAAGGAGTGCTTTTAAAAATAGGTCTCCTTCCACATGCTATGTTCCAGTTGCCCCAAACAACTCATGCCCCTCCCCTCGGCAAAAAAAGCCATAATCATTGTGATTCCATCTAGGCAAAAGGCGCCCCCAACCCCAGTCCGGATAGAAGGTGCTTTTCTCCTCTTCTTTGCCCTGAAAGCTCCGACTCTTCAGAACATATCCCAGTGTCATCGCCTCTGGGGAGGCATCCTTGGTTGCCCAGATAGAGTTCATCTCTCCCCCAAGGCTTTGTCCAGACCTCTGTTGTTGTCCTCTTATGTGGTCCTCCGAGCTCCTGGAGGACAAAGAAACTACCTTACTTGTTTCTGTGGCCTGGCGCTGGCCCAGAACTGGCATAAGGCACCAGCCTGTTGCTCCCTCATTTTCCTCCTGGCAGGGCACCTAACGGAAAGATTCCAGACATTGTCTCAGGAGCTGGGGACTGCTTTCTTCTACAGCAGGGAACTCAACATGACTTAAAAAAACAATGTATTTTTTTCCCCAAGGCCCAAGAAGCAGAGCCAGCCCTGAGCCTGGGCACGGTGATCCAGTGTCTCCTCCTACACACATACCCAACCCACAGCCCCCGGGCACTGGCTTCAGAATTGGGTCCACAGGTCTCCAGGATTTCTGGAAGGTGTACCTGATGTGGCAGGCCAGCAGCTCAGTGTTTGGGTAAAAGGCTTCCACCAGGGCCAAGATGGCATGAGAGAAGGTGTGCATGTGTTCCTGAAACCACAAGTCCCCCTGAGGAAACTTGGCCATTGGGGTGGGTACTAGAGAGACTGAGGTACAGCCTCTTACTGCCCAAGACTTCCTACCATCCCTCTGAGAACTGCCCACCAACTTGTGAATGACCTTGGTGACAGACCCCATAAACAAATGGTCTTGGTGGAGGCACTCAGCTCCATGTCCCCACAAGAGCCAACATACCAACTTTTATTACCCACAGGGCCATGCGAGAAAGGAGGAGGGAGCAGGGAGGAAGAGAAGCAGGCAAGGGTGGTGATGCAGGTCTGACATGTGGAAGAAGAGAGAGAAGGAAAGACTGAGTATAAAGGGCTTCAGATTGCAGTGTACTGCTAAGAAAGTCTTGCTCCAGCTAATAGGGAGTCCTCAAACAAAGGTGCCCATTACCGAAATCTTGCATTAAGCAGGAATGAGAAAAATGATGCAGGCATGAGTGTCACAGAGATCCAAAGGTGTAGCAACCAGAGTTGTGAGTCAGTTCTGTTCTCTGCTGCTGGATATTTGAGTAGCGCAGCTCCACTGCTGCCACAGGAGGAAAAGCCCCAATTCTGTGCATAAACACCATCCAAATCTCTGCCTGACCCCTCAGCCACCCAGGCATGGAGCCAACTGCAAACAGCTCAATTGAAGATAAAACAAACTGAGATTTGATCTTTCAAACAGTTTTCAGTTTAACTCCAACCAAGTTAACTGCTTGCTTAAAAAAAAAAAAAACACTCTTCCAAGCAGTATAACAGAACTCAGAATCTCTACAAAATAACATTCACGACAGACAGAGCACAATCCAAAATTACTTAACGTACAGAGCATTAGGAAAACGTGACCTAGTCTCAAGGGAAAAGATGACCAACAGAGACTAATCACAAGATGACCCAGATGTTGGAATTAGGCGACAGTGATTTTAATGAAGTTTTTATAGCTGTGCTCAAGGAGTTAAAGGAAATATGCTATCAGTTTATGAAAGGATAGGAAATCTCAGCAGAAAATTAAACATAGAAGAAGAGGAAGAGGAGGAGAGGGAGAGGGATGAAGCAGAAGGAGGGGCAGGGGAAGGAAGAGGCAGAAGAAAGAAGGAAGAATGAGGAGGGGAAGAACCAGTACCAAATGGAACTCAAAATATATGGAAAAGAATAACTGAAGGGGCTTACTAGCAGAACAGAGAGGGCAGAGCAAAGAGACCGTGAACTTGAAGATAGATCAATAGAAATGATCCAATTTGAACTACAGAGAGAATTTTCTTTTTGCATAAATAGAGCCTCAGATCTGTAGGCAATATCAAAAGTTAACAAACATGTAATTGGAGTCCCAGAAGAAGAGGGGAAGTGAAAGAGAATGGGGCAGAACAAATATGTGGAGCAATAAAGTCCAAAAAGTCCAAAATTTGGTGAAAGACATAAATTTATAGCTTCAAGAAGTTCAGCCAAACCCAAACAGAATAAATACAAAGAAAACCGTATTTCAGTCTCAAAGTCCTCAAAATCAGAGTTACAGAGAAAAGTCTTCAAAACAGTGACATATATAATGGAATGATTTGAATTATAGACGACTTTTCATCAGAAACTGTGAGGGCCAGAAGACAGTGGAAGAGCTTTAGAAAGCCTTGAATGAAAACAATCACCAACACAGAATTCTGTAATCAGCAAAAACTTCCTTCAAGTATGAAAATAAAGACATTTTCAGGTAAAATAAAACTAAGAGAATCTATCACCAGGAGATCCACACTACAAGAAATGCTAAAGGAAATTCTTCAGGCTGAGGGGAAATGACACCAGATGGAAACTCAGATCCTCAAGAAGGATAGAAAACTATTATAAATGGTAAATATTTGGTGAATGAAGAGACTCCCCCCTTAATTCCTTTAAAATACACATGACTGTTTAAAGCAAACATTGTAACATTGTCATGTGGCATTTATAATACACGTAAGCATAACACATGTGAAGTAGCATAAAAGACAATGGGTATTAAATGGACTTTTTTGGTCTAATGGTTTCTACATCTTACATCAAGTGGTACAATGTTAATTCTAAGTAGCTTGTGAAAATTTAAATAGGTAGATTATGATACTTAGAGCAGCCACTAAAAATAATGTATAGCTAACGACCCATAGATGACTTAAAACGGAATTCTAAAAATACATAAATAATTAAAAGAAAGTAGGAAAAGAGGAACAAAGAAAAACAGAGGGGACAAACAAATCAAACAATAAAATGGTAGACAAAGAACCAACCATATCAATAATTACATCAAATGTTAGTGGACTAAAAACTCCAACTAAAAGGCAGAGATTATCAGAATAGATTTTAAAAATCAATACCCAACAACATGCTTTATACAAGATACACACTTTAAATATATACAGCAGGGGAAGCAAATTTTTTCTGTAAAATACTTTAGATTTGGCAGGCTACATACAATCTGTTGTATTTTTAAAAACAATCTCTTAAAAATGTAAAACACATTCCTAGCTCAAGGGTGTTACAAAAACAGGCCATGGGCTAGATTTGACCAGCGGGCTGTAGTTTGCCAGCCCCTGACATAAAGAGACAGATAGGAAGATTTACAAATGGCAAATAAGCACATAAGATGCACATAAAAAGATGCTCCACATCATTAGTTATTAGGAAAATGCAAATTAAAACCACAATGAAATACAACTACACATCTATAAGAACAGAAAAATTCTTGTATTTTATGTTGGTGACTGACAACACCAGATGTTGGCAAGAAAATGAAAGAACTGGACCCCTCACACATTGTCGGTGGGGATATAAAATGGTACACTTGCTTTGGAAAAAGATCTGTTTAGTTTCTTATAAAACCAAAGATATCCCTACTCTCTCTGAACCAGCATTCCATTCCTAGGTGTTTACCAAGAGAAATGAAAACATATGTCCACAAAAATGTTCTCAGCAGTTCTATTCATAAGAGACAAAAACTGGAAACAACTCACGTATCCAGCAGTAAGAAAATGGATGAAGAGACTGGCATATCCATGCAGTGGAATACTATTCAACAATAAAAAGGAATGAGCTAACCAATAAAATAGCATAGAAGAAACTCAGAAACATTCTGCTGACTGAAAGAACGCTTACACAAAAGAGTATATACTGTGTGACTCTGTTAAAATTAAATTTTAGGGCAAGCTGAAAACAAAAAATCAGAACAATCTTTACCTTGGGAGGTATGGGGACAGGGGTGGACTGGAAAGGGGCATGAGAAGTTTCAGGATTGAGGGAATGTTCTGGATTTAATAGGGGTTTGGGTTACACAGGTGGATACATTTGTCAAAACTCATCAAACCCTAACTGAAGATTTATGCATTTCACTGTATGTAAATTTTACCTAAGAACATAAAGAACCATAAACAAATATTCTAGGTAATGCTACAGACTGAAGTGGTTGGGGTGAAGTATACTTACTGTTTCCATTTCCTCTGAAATGCATGAAAAAAAAGATGGAAGATAGAGTGATGAATAGAGGGAGATAATGTGGTAAAGCGTATATAGCAAAATGCTAATTGTAGAATCTAGGATATATGTATTCTCACTATATAACTATTGAAACTTTGTTAATTATACCTCAATAAAAAAGATAAAAATTAAAATGGTAGCTGCCATTTGTGGAGAGCCTCCTATGGGCCAGGCACCTTATGGATATTCTCTTATTTGATCCCAACAACCACCTTTCAGAGTTGAGGTTATCATTACTAATTTTTGAGTAAGGAAAATCGGAGAGAGATTAATTGCCTGAGTTCATCCAGCTGGTAAATAGCTGAGGCAGGATTTAAACCTCCTATGATAGGAATGTTGAAAGACTGAAAAATATGCCTGGATTTGTGTTTATCTACAATGAAAAGAGATCTATTGTGGGTTTTTTAAAAATTAAAAAACTTTAAACAGACATGGGCAGTAAACAAAAGATGCTCCAGCTCATTTATCTGAGACATGCAAAGTGAAAAAACATCAACGAGACACAAGGGAATGCCAATCAATCATTTTAGTGACAATTTAAAAAGCCTCATGACAATGTAAGGAAAGACACATTCTCACAGTGGGAAGCTAAGTGAATAATTCTGGAGATCAGTTTTGCAACTTCAAAGTTAAAATGTCTCTACCCCTTTTTTCTACTTCTAGGAATTTATCTTCAGAACTACCCCTCCCTTCTAACCCCACGCAGCCAAGCATGCAAAGATAAACGGCCCGGATGTGGATTTCAGCCTTGTTTCTAATGACAACAATTCGTTTCTAATATTAAACACTTAAAAATCTATATCAATAAGGATTTAGTGAATTTAGTTAACTAAATTCTGCATTAGTTAGAATAAGGTCGATATGTATGTTCCACCCTAGAAAAATATTAGACTGGTTGTTAGGGGAAAAAGCCAGCTGTGAAGTGGTGTGTCACGTGACTGCATCGTGCTTCATTTACACATGAAATATGTGATGCCATGCCTCTCTGACCGTGGCTCAGAAGCCTGGGCACTGCCCTCCCAGCAGGGCCGAGCACTGCTCCTGCCCAGGGCCTTCCCCTGGCAAAGGGGCTGAGTTTGACTTCCTTCCTCTTTTGCTTTTACCATGCTGACAGCTTTGATTGTCCTAAGCCCTGCCCCTACCCTGAGTGTTTCATCAGACCTTTCATCTTTTCCAAAGAGAGGCCAGCCCCCTGGCCATCTGGTCAGCTCGATTGTAGCCCCGGGGTCATCCTCCTCCCGCTGGCCTGACACCCCAAGCGGTGAGGAGCAGCAAGCGAGTCCTAGGCAGAGCCAGGGGCAGAGCTGTGCTGGGCTCCTGGTGCCGGGCCCTGGGTCCCTTCTTACCTGCCTCCAGCCTGCTGTCCTTCCAGGCCTGGAAGAAGGAGCTCTGAGCAGATCCTTTAATAAGGGCAACGGGGAGACTGGTTAGTACTGCCTTCATCTCCCAGCTGCCCTGGAGGGGGCACAGCAGGACTGGGCAGCCCCACTCCACAGGTGAGGACACTGATGAAGCTCAGCCAAGAGCAGGAACCCATGAGAGGCTGAGGGGAGCCGGGTCTACCAGGCCGAGCTGCCGCTCTTCCGCGATGCCGCAGGTGATCCTGCACCAAACCAAAGCACCTTTCATCGCCAACATTTTCAGAATCTACCTCAAGTGCCTCTGAAGCAGTGAAACCTTTGCCGCCAGGTCTCGGGTGGGCAGGACTGCGACAGATCAGAGGTTGACCGGGGAGCTGCTAGTTCAACCCAGCAGGCAGCACAGTTCCAGGAACCCCATGGCCTCCCTCACTTCCTCCATCTCCGATGGTGGAATGAGCCCAGAGATGCCAACTCTGATCCCTGGGCCTGGGCCTCTGCAGGGCTGACTCAGAGTGGGCGGGAGAATTGGAAATTGGCTGCATTTCCTCCCAAACACCCCAGAAACTGGCTGAGATCTCCAGGGTAGGGAGGGAGGAGAGTCTTGTGAGTCAGAGTGTGACTAGAGCAATGCCCTCGCTGGGCCTCAGTTTCCCAGCTACACGCAGGGGTCAGACTAGAGTAGCTGTTCTTAGTTCGGGGGAGAGATGCGGAGAGGAAGCACAGACCACTGTGAAAATCAGATAAAAGCTTTGGGCGTTTCCCTGGGAGTGTAAGACGGCACTCACTCAGTCCTTGAGGGACCACACACCTCCTGCAGCTGAGGAAAGAGCCTCTGCACCAGGGTACCCAGAAGACTGGATTTTATGGACCAGAAAAGTTTTGAAAAAAATCTGGAGGGACGTTTGGGTTACCAAGTTCTTGTTGATAAGAACCAACCAAACAACAAAAAACACTCCCACCAAAAGCTCCCACCTACTATCAGCACCACTTCATACCAGGACATTAAACAACAGAAAGTAGAATAATACGACTAATGGACAACTCTACTCCTTCTCACAACACAACCTACATTGCTTTTTTCCCCTATCTCCCCTGATGTTCCTGCCGACTATGCCACAGCAGTGCCAGGAACCACACCCGAACCAGCACACCTCTAGGGGAGTGCCTGACACTGTGCTTCTCACCTGGAGATGGAAGGTGGTACGGGGATCAAAGTGGAGCCCAGGCTTGGTTCCCTGGACCCCTTGACTTCCAGACCCCTCCCGTCATGTGCAGGGGACGATCACGCCAGCAGAGTCTGGACTCTGCTCCTCTCATTTCAGCTTCAGGAGGCAGCTTGGGAGAGGCAGGGCAGACAAGGCTTCTCTGATGGTCGAGGAGCTGAGCCCTGCCACCCAGAGGAACTGTCAACTCAGGAAAGCGTGCTCTTCCCCTCTCCCTCTTACCCTCTGGAACTGCCCCTCTCAGCTCCTTCCAGATCTGGCAATGTAGAGGAGTACAGGACTCCTGGTCACCGTGGCACTTCTGAGCCTGGGAAAAAGGACAGGCCTTGGAAAGGGGCTCGTCTATGCCTCTGACACCACATGGCTGTGTGCCAGCAACTCCAGGGGCACAATTCACACAGACCAAGGGATGGCGCACGTTCCCTATGAAGGGTCACATAAACATTTTAGGCTCTGCAGGCCATACCATCTGTCCCTTTATTCACCTTCGCCATTGTAGAAGGAAATCAGCTGAATACAACATGGCAATGAACAGGTACGGCTGTATGCCCATAAGTTTACTTACAAAACAGGAGGCTGGCCACCCCGACACAGAGGATTAAAAGTGCACCCTAGAGGTGTGCCATGCAGCAGCCCTACGCCCATCACTTTTTGGCGGGTGTCAAAGGGCACAAAGGGCTGGGGGCAGCATTGTCTTAAGCCTGCCTGCGACAAGACCCCATTTGATGTCTTCTTCAGCCAAACTCATTAAATCCATCTGGTCCCCAAAGCATAGAAACTCCTCTTCGGAGCCCCCATCTCACCTTCTTACAGAAGCCGGTTCCTCTTTCAGCTCCCCGTCCTCACCACTCCCTCCCACCAACAGTTGCGCGCTTGAGCTCAGGGCGCATCCTGGCTTCCCTCCTTACTATAAGCACATCCCTAAGCAGGTTCAGCTGCTCTGCGGTCACGTCCTCCACTGGAGCCTCAAGAGCTCCACTCAGTTCTGGGGACCTTTTCTCCACAGAAGGCAGGCAAGAGGACACTTCTCCTGGCAGCCTACCGTGGTGCCCTTAACTTGTGGACGAATTCTCCTGGCTCACCAAGGGCACAGCATGTCCCCGGGAATCCCGGCCTCCCTCCCTCCACCTGGTGCACAGGTAAGGCCGTGTGCCCGCCCTCAGCACTCACAGTGCTGTAGTCGTACGCAGTCTTGAGACTGGAGGGTCAGTGGCACTGCCATTACTCAGGGAAGCCCAGTCAGGAGCCAGGAGATGCAGCTGGGCTAAACCATGGGCAGCAATCCTGCTGGTCCTCCCTGGTTCTCCCCTCAGCTGGGCTGTGGTTCGGTAAATGGATAAGGTTAGTTAAGCAGTCGACTATTCCAACAGTCATGTTGCCATTCACACCCTGAACTTCAGTCTGGCTCCTCTCAGGTCAGTGAGTCCAAGTAGAGCCCGGATGGTTGAAATAAGCACATCTGTGAACTGCTTCGGTTTTCACTGCCGCGCCCACACGCCCTCCACAACCCTCCCTCTCCACCAACCACCAGTGACTGGGGGGACCACCCTCCCTTGCAGGGACAGACTGAGGAAGAGACACCTCCAGAGATGGGATGATTTTCCTCCCTAACACGCAGGCCAGAAGAACTCGGAAAGGGATCAGGACTGCGGAGCGTGCGCCCACGCCGCAGCCTCCTGCAGGAAAACACTTGCATGGCAAAGCTCCTTTTTAAAGAAATGCTTTATTGCTGCAAGTAGACACCCCAGGTATAGCGCAAACGACCCCCCTGTACAGAGAATTATTCAAGTGGTAATACTGAGAAACAGTGAGCATACACAAAAGGATACAAAACTAGACATTTAGGTAACTAGAAACTTCCTAAGAAAAACTTCAAATGTGAAGTGCCTTTTAGAAACTACCCCACACATGCCAGTGTAAATTTGGTTTTTATTAACAATCAACTTTCTATAAACATTGCATCTAAGTAGGTGATGAGCCGCACAACTTAATTCCTTCCCAAACAAAGATAAATGCTTTTATTTACCTCTGTTCCGGTCTTTCCTTGGGCTGGAGACAGAAGCTGCATATTTCAAATCAGATCCAAAAGGGAAAGTATTTCAAAGTGTATTTGCACCAGGGCCCAATTCACAGCACTGCGGGCCTCGCCCTGCTGGCCCGTCCTCGTCCACCCTGTGCCCCACCAGGCCGCAGGAGCAGCTCCAACCCTGCGGCATTACCTGAGGCTCTGGCAGTGGCCCAACCGCCTGGGGCCTGCATGTCCATAGCCACGGAGGGCACAGCGGTAGGTTTGGGAACTAGACCCATAAGATTGGAAAGAGTAGACTGAAGCAAAAAAGGAAGAGACATTAGAGGCCTGGAGTAGGAAGAGGCCTTTTATGGTTTCCAGAAAAATCTTAAACTTGGACAAAAAAACAAATTACTGCTGGCAGCCAAAGTCAGAAGCCCTTGAATGGTACTGTAACTTTTGGGGGAGTAAAGGCCAAATCAGAGAGGGCTGGCTGGCGACACCTGAGGCTGCTTCCCCCTCCCGCTTGCCTGGCCCACAACTACCAGCGCTCCTGGCCCTGAGACGGACGAGCTCATCCCGCGTACCCGTATGGCTCAGCCAAGTGCCCATCCTCCCGCTGGAGCCAGGTGCAAACTGAAGAAAACCCGGGGAATAATCAACCCCCAAAAGAAGCTGGAGGGCAAGCTGACAGACTACAGGGACACCTGGCAGACCCGCTGCTCCCACTAGATGGCAGCACAGCACGACCCTGCTAGGCTTTCATGCCTCACTGTCAGTCCCTGGAGGATAGAGGTTGGAGCTGGGACCAAGAATGGGGTCAGATGTGCTCAACTAGAACCTGCAAGAAAAGAGAAAGGCAAGGGGGCAGCTGTGTGCCATTCTAGGAAAAGAAAGAAGGACACGGGACAGACTGTCCACAGGCAGAAGGTTTTTAAGGAGCTCGGCTGGAGGTGACGAGATGGGGTCAGGCCTTCCTGACAGGCAGAGAGGGCTTCCCAGGAGAATATGGCCGGGCGTGGGAGCAACACAACAGTCATGGGGAAAGGCACCTTTGCCAGAGGACGTGCCAGCCACACCGGGACTGCCCAGGCGCCACCCCTACCTAAGCACGCTTTCCTCTCTACGGGACCTCTCGGTGCTTTTCAAGTTCAGCGTAAAGGGTTCCACTGGGGGAAAGGAACCACTTAAAAATCTCTCCCAGTCTTTACTTGACCGCTCACCTGCTGTTAGTGGCTGGCAAGGACAACCCTTTTCTGATTTGGCTCTCCTGAGTGGACAGTCTAGCTGCCTGGTGTCCTCAGGCTGAGAAGGGGCGTGGGTAATCGCACTTTGGGGCACAGAGAACACAGGCACAGGCTGGATGTGGCTGAGAGACAGAGAGAGGGCAGGCTGACCTATTTTCAGGGGTCGGCTGTGGCTGGAGGAAGGTCACAGCCGAGCAGTTCCTTAGACAGGACAGTGATTCTGATGAGCCAGACCCTGGGCAGGAAGAGATGGCTGGGCAAAGCCCGTGAGCACATGCCCTCCCCGCGAGCTTGGGGACCTGCAGCCTCCTCCTGGCTTTCAAAACAAACCACAGGCCTTCCACAGGGGAAGGCAAAGGACCCATCTTGTGTCCACTTCCTCCTCTTCTCAGGGCGGATGAAGCACCTGAGGCCCAGGCCCGAGGGCAGGACCCTCAGGGCGCTCACTCCCCAGAGGCGGCTCTGAGGACTCGAGCGGCCTGAGAGGAGGCTCGGGGTGTCCTCCTGTCACACTGCAGGCCCTCGGGCCTGTTCTCCTGCAGGAGACTCTTATTTGCCTGGCGCGATGAAACTGGTTTTCAAAAATAGAATTTTAAGCAGACTTTTTAAAGGGACAAAGGCCATTTGATGGTGGTGATTTTGGTTTTGTTTGTTTTATGAAAAATGGTACAGGAGATAATCCCTGACGACAGAACAGACTGAGAGCAGGGCCAGGGGCCCCTTTTAAAGGATCCTTTCTGTTCAATCCAGTTAAGGCGACAAACGGGTGGGGGTGTGGCTGGGGGCAGTGACACAGTGGCCCATGGCAGTTCGCTGCTCACTCCGGGCCCTCGTCCCTGAGCCAGCCTGTCTGCCTCTGCCCTGGGCAGTGACGCACAGGCTCTCCCAGGCGCAGAAGCTGGCCGAGGTGCAGGCGCCCAGGAGCCCCGCAGTGCACACTCCCTCTCGGCGTGAAGCCAGCACACTGGAGAGGCGGGTCTGTAAAGGAACAGGTCTTAAATATTCAATTTTGTTCTAATTACTCATTTCCTCTCGTTTCATTTAGATCTCATAAACCCTTCTTTTGCAGTGTTGACAAAAAAGAAACTTTGAGAGTGGGCCTATGACATAAAGACTTCCCATAAAACAGGCTCGAAACCACAGGAATTATGCTTAACTTGCCATTTAGCATCCATTAACTCCCAGGAAATGTTATGAAAAAGCCTCACATCTGTTTGTCCCACTTTTGGACAAGTCCCTTTTATGGACACAGGGTGGATGTCACGTTTCTCACGTTTCTCAGACTATGTAAGGCAAAAAGGCTTTAGATCTATTACAATGTAAAAGAGATAATCAGGGTCACAAAGGGAAGGTTTGAAAATGAGACGTTCTTTGAAGTGTGGATCCCACTGGACACACATATCACAAAATAAAGATTCTCTTTTTGTAAAGTGCTGTTTGCTTAGTGAATCACTTGCCACCATGCACAGAGCACCACAGCCCCTGTCCGCTCAGAGACCTGTCAGTGGTAGCATTGGCCTCAGCAGAGAGAGCTCATCCCCTGGGCAGTCCTTAGTGAGGAGGGAAATCGCCTCATCGTGACTCCAGGCTCCCAAACACTCCGCTCCAAGGTGGGGCCTCTGCCAACTGGCAGAGGTGGCGCCTCAGGCTCTGGGTGCCACCTGCTGCTGCTCTCCCCTCAGGTTTGGCATTTTATTCTCTCATGCTGCTCAAGACCACAGGCCAGAACCCAGCCAGCTCCCCAGCACAGCGTCACGGGGTCCTCCACCTTCCCTTCCCATGGACGTGCTACAGAAGTGGAACCTCGCTGTGCACAGCCGATGTGAGGACTCTCCAGGAGACTCACTAAGGAGGGTTTAGAAAAAGAGAAGCCATTAAAAATAGTCACCTGCCCGGTCTATGCTATTAAAGGACAGAAGAAAAGGTACAACAGTTGGCAGTAAACAATTTCCTTCAGCTGTTCGTGGATGTCCAGGCAAACTACACCCCCACACAATCAGATGTGAATGATTTCCGCTCCAGTGTCTTCAGGTTCTGTGCAAGAAGAGCTTGTGTCGGAATGACAGATTCTACGTCCATCTTTATTTTCAAAGTTGGGCTCTGTTAGTGCAGATTTTTCAAAAGTACTCTTTTTGCTTGTGTCTGGACAGTTTTGAACATAGATTACTCTGTTATAAGCCTTGAGTCTCTTCCATAATTGCACGTACACTTTGCACTGAACATACATAAAAAGAAGTCCGCCAGTGAAGCCGATGGCCACCACTACCAATTTAGTCCAAAAGGGCCACTCTAGGATTCCTGGAAGGGAAACACTTGGTTAGCCTATCAGCAGATCTTATTTACAATGTGAACTAAATAAAACGCAACTTCTGAACTTCCCATAACCAGTGATTCTTAACACATCGCATCTTGCTTCGTCACAGGTGGGGCAGAAGGGGCTGTCTGCCTCCTCTCATCCTGCTCTTCCAGGAGGGAGTCTGTGGAGGGCCTCACTCTCCATGGTTTCATCTCTTCTGGGTTTTAAAAACACCCACGGCAAGAGAAACATCCAAAAAGGATGCTTGGTGCCTCATAATTGATGCCTGCCTCCAGAAACCCAGACCGTTGAGGTCTGACTTGCAAATCAATCTGGAATATTGTTCCAATCCTAGGCCCTCTGCTGAGCTTGCTTTCACTCTGAGCACATACCTGTTGCATGTCCCTGCTTGATCTCCTCAACGGTGCGGTCAATGAGCACGTACAAAGACCAGACCACACAGACAATAGCGATGACATGAAATATCACTGAGCACATGATCTTCCTGCGCTCGCTGCCCGTCATCTGCAAGTTCTCCCACTGGAAAGACAACACACAGAGCATGAGGCGCAGGCCCACAGACGTAAAGGGCTCCAATTGGGTGAGAGCATTGTAGATGAGTAAGATTGGCTTTCCTCCCCTCTCCTTTTCCCTAGATGAATTTACCCAAATACCCAAAGTTGTTCTCTTTAAACCACTTGGCTTCAACCAGGTACCAGGCACTGGCATTCTGTCTACAGCCAACTTTCTATGCAATGAAAAGAAGCTGGGACTGAGATGAGCTAAGAGCCACCACCAGCAATCCCCTTGTCTGCTTATTCTTGCAAGCAGACACCAAATGGCTTGATAAAGGATTCTGTGGTTTCAGTCCCGATGAAAACAGCATGTTGGCCCAAGACCCGGGTGGCACATTTTAAATTTCCCTGACTTGCTGACTGGCGTGGGTAAGGGGCAAAAAAGGGTTGATGACGCCATGACACACTAGCAGATGGGTCACACTACGTCGTGAAGGCAATGGCAGAAGGTGCTCACTCTTTGGTCCTCTGCTACTTTGGCAGCAACAGCTTGAAATCGATGCTAAGAGTTCCTGGTACAAGCAGTCTCTGCCAGTCCCATCTCCTCTAGGAGCTCAATAATTTACTCCAAATAGCCAGATTTTCTTTTTCATTACCAGTTTCGGAATCAGAAGAAAACACATAAAGGTAGAGAAAAAGAACAAAGTGTAAACACTCTGCATATCCTCTGCCAGCCCTAGTCACAGTCTCTTTCCAGATGGTTCTGTGCAGGATAAGCTGAAAGCAGAGCCTCATGGGTTATCTATATTGGTCAAAATGCAATAAGACTTGCTTGAGAGACTTGCTTGAGAGAGAGTAGGTACTGAATAAATTATGTCTTTTATGGGTCAAAACACTTTTTAAGTAGTTTGCACCTGCCTTCTCTAACATAAGATTGCTTTCTGCTATGGTTTGATGCAGTATCTTCATTTGGCTTCCTTCCTAAAATGCTCCCCTGCTCCCTGATTTCCTGCTATTTCCTAAGACACCTCAGTTCAAGCCTTTCACACTCTCCTGAAATGCTCACCCTCACCTTTTTGGTGTATGCTTTTCTTGAGACTAGACAATCTAACCTCTCTCAACTCCTTTCACTTCACCTCCACATCCTATTGACCCTGCAAGAACTGCTTCAACACCCAGACATCTTATGATGCTCCCACCACTCTACTTCCCCAGTGCGCCAGCCCACACTGGGTACTCCTCTGAATGTCCCACGTGCTCTACTGCCATGTAAGTTAGCATGTAATCAGCACTGTCATGTGCTCTTCTCTGATTATGAGATTCCCCCTGCAACTGACATATTAAAGTCTTCAGATAAGAACAAGCCTTATTCTTCCAAACAAAGCCTTCTCTGCTGGGCACAGGGAGGGAGATAGTACACAAACAGTCGTTGTTTACAAGAGAGGTGCGTGCAGGACGAGGCTGCCCTCAGGAGCGATGACATGGGGACTGATGACAGCTCTGTTTTCCCCAATGCCTGTGTTCCTTTCTTTTCCCATGCACCCCTCACCCTCCCATCCAGCAAACACTTATCACAGGTATACACAAATAAATTTACTACATTATACTGTGCTTTGTGCTGCAGAGAGAGACTAATCTCTCATACACAGTCCTAATCAGAGGCAAGACATGAACAGTTAATACGTATAGAGTATGCGGATTAAGGTGTCACAAAACAGTCTGTGGTCAAGGGCTGAGTGACTGACAGACAAGCAAGCAGTCTAGCTTGAAGGAGGAAGAAAACATTACGACTGAATGGTCAGAAAGAGCTTCTTCCTGGGAGGAGGGACCTGGAAATCAGTACCAGAACCAGTAAGCCCTAGGACAGGAGCGCATGCACCAGCCCCCACTTCTTAAAGAGCTGAGCACAGGCACGCCACGGCTGCGTCCAGCCCAGCACACGAACTCCCACAGGGGCCCTCCTCTCGGCGGGGTGGAAGCACTTCTGGGGTGTCCCCACACGTACTTTCCTCAGGGGCTTCAGCTTGGTCTCCATGATGAACTCGTACTTGCACAGCTCGCAGCAGCGCGTGTCGGAGCTCTTGATCCACTGCTGCAGGCAAGACTGGTGCACGAAGTGCAGGCTCCCCGTGCAGTGGCAGGGGGTGATCAAAGGGCTCTCGTCATCCCCTTCACAGTGACAGATCCTACAGCAGGAGGAAAGCCAGCCGTTACGAGGAGGGCCAAGTGGCAGGGAAGATGACGCTTCAGTGGAAGGTCAATCTCCCCAAAGAAAACTTGCAGAAACAGACATCACAGAAGTGACTACAAGCACAAAAACATACAAACACAAATGAGAACAATTACTACAAACTAAAAATGTCTAGCTTACCGCACCGACATGGAAAGTCTGGATGGCATTTGGCATCAGAGAAGAAAAAATGATATAAGAAATGACAAAGCAGTCATTTTTGGTAAAACTTAAAAACTTCAGTGATAGACGAATTTAAGGCAACATGAAAGCATCTTCCAGAACTTAAGATGTTAAAATTATTAGAGGAAAACATTCTGTGTAAAACAAAACTGGCATTCTACCTTCCAAAAATACCCGTGACTTAAGATGATGACGAAATTTGCTTTCTGGCTACAATCCCTGAGCTCACCGTCACACACCACAACTACACGTTTCCGTCCTCTCTCAGAGGGTGAACAGAAAAATCACAGCACTCTCCTGGGCCTAAAAAACCATTATAAGGTGCTGCAATTTCATTTCTTTTGTCAGGACCACTCACAGCAATAAGTGAGAATTCTAAATCATTATTTCTAAGGGTGCATGCAAGAGGATACAGCTGCAAACCTCAAGGAACTGAATGGGCTTCTGAGAAACAGAAAGGTCTTTCCAGCAGCTGGAGAGGAGGTACGCACACTGGCTGACAGGAGCTGGGCTCGGGCCCTGGCCGGGTTCTCAGCTGTTCGCTTCTGCGAGAGGGGTTTCTGAGCCAACTGTTAGGAGTAACAGCTGGCCTGAGGAGGGGCAACTGGGGAAAGGGTTGGAAGGGGGAAGACACAGACAAAAACGGAATTCGGAAAGATTTTGGAGGCGAGACAAGGATGCTACATACAGTAAAGTGAAGGTGGGAAGTGGAGTTCAGATGTGGGTAGAGGTGGCTGGATCCAAGTTAAAAAGAAGGCAGGAAGGAGCTGCTGAAGTACAGCCTCTCCCCATGCACATTGTGTTACAGGTGGAGCAAGGGGTGGAAATGAGGCCAAGGGGGGCAGCCAATGCTTAATATCTAGACCATCAAGCTAGAAAACTGGAGATACTATTTTCTTTCTTCCAATTTCTTTATGCAAAGTCTACTTATTCTTAGTTGAGAAGAGTCAGCTTGGCCTTTAATATGTGTAGCTTCTTCCTCTTTATCATTTGTGAAACTAACTTGAGACCCATGTCATAAAAATTGATTTTCAAATGATTACCAATACTCCCTTCGTCTGGAGAAAACTATTAACCCGTAATTGTCTACAACTGCCTATTACTTCATTTTCCTGAAACTTCACATATTAAAGCAAGATGAGGCCATGGAGGTGGGATGCAGAGATGGCCAGAATGGTGGTTCTTGGCAAACCAACCTGCAGGCATCCCCTGACGCGGACACAGGAGAAATGGGGGGGCATTTTTCAGAGAGGGGAGAAGGGCAATCCAGGTCACTGTCCTTCTCCACTGAGCAGAGGGGTGCCCGCAGGACCTTGCTCTTCAGTTTTGCAGATGTGCTGTCCTCAAAGACATCGTCATCTCCCATTTCGTCGGAGCAGATGCCCACGCTCCCTGCCAGCCCGCTGGAGGACTTGGTGGTGTGCAGGTGGGTGGCACAACTCTCCAGCTCGTGGAACCTCTGCAGGCTGCTGGCACTTGAGCCGTGCGAGAGTGAGAACAAGTACCGGAGCAGTCGCCGGCTTCTGGACATGGCCTCGCCATCTGCCTTCTCTTCCAAAAGCGGGACGTGCATGCCCCCCTTACCAGCTTCCACCTCTGAGGCCGTTGAATGATTGGCAGAAAGGGATGAAACACAAGAATGTTTGGAATTGCCAAGAGGTTTGCAACTCAGTGTTCTTTTTTCTTTAGGATGGAACCTGTTAATTCTGAGACACAGATCCTGGGGGAGTATCAGTTTCCCTTCAGAGCAAGTTCTTTCCACATAGTCAAAACTTCCCAAAGTATCCTGGGCCTTCTCACCCATATCGTTTAGAGATTTTGAGAACTTTAGTGTTCTTCTGGCTTTGGTATTTTTAGCAGGCTTTGACACCTGGACCCATTCTGAACCACAGGAATTTCTCTTTGATGCCTGCAATGTGTCTTTACAGAGAACTGTCACAGTGAGCCCTTGTGTCAGAGAACTCTGGCATTGAGGAGCTTTCAAGACAACAGCAGACTGCATGGGACTGTGGTGACAACACTCAGAAAACACTGCACTGGAACTGCATGCAGAGAACAGTGGAATAAAAGCACAGAAAGTAAAAACAATTTTACAAGAGAATAGACATCGAAGTGAAGAGATGAGACTCGTGTGGTAACTGGGTGAGCAAACAGCACAGAAAACTGGGTCAACTGTTTAGAGTAGAGGCATATTGACCAAGCAAATGGGAAACGGAGAACCTACAGACACTAATGCCTATTTCTGGGATGCACGTGACCCATCGTAGCATCTGAAGCAGAGTATTACCTGCAGATGTCCTGACTGGATGGCGTGACAGAAGTGCGAGGGAAGGTGGACCCTGGAGCTGACGCCAGTGGAGGACCTCCAGCCTGCAATGACACACATCCGATCAGTTTTCAGGAAAGAGTCAAGGGGACCATGAACACCACCTCCTTCTGAGTGGCAATGGGTAGAGAATCTAAGAATGTCTGCTATTTCCTATTGCTCAGTGAGTGACAGCAGGTAAAGACAAATCAGATGACATTCTTCTTACCTGGGGTAGAAGTGTAGCCAAGAAAGATTTGAGACTCTGGAACAGCACCACCAATCTGCAGATTGAGTGGTCATTTATTCCCTAAGCATCTAAATTGGACTAGTTCATACATAAGTCAAGAAACCAAGGACTTACAAGGTGTATGCAAATACAAAAGAAAGGTGAGGTACCATCCCTGGCAGCACTGGCCAGCACTCTTTAACCTGCTCCCTGGGATGAGCCTAATCAAGGCTGGCAGAAGGTAAGAGCACCCTCCTACTCACAGCCTCACGCTGGTCCATGAAACTTCGCTACCTTGCCAGAGCTCTTCATACAAAGGGGAGGCCTACCTGACCACAGGGCGGCCAATCCATAGCTACCCAGGCCCAGGAGGGGGCTGAGCACAGAATGCTCCCACGAGTTCTAATCTTGGGATTATGAATTAAGAAAACAATCAAGACACTGTAAATTTGAAAGAAAAGTATAGCAAGAGGTCATGAGATAGAGTGGGGGCTCTGAGGGGTCGTGAACTAGCCAAAATTAGAGAAAAGACCTAGAAGGGTGAGGAAGCACCAAGTGGGAAGAGAAGAGGACAGAGAGAAACAGGAAGAGTGAGTATAGCTGAGCTTAGGATGCAAAATCACCACTAGAGGGTCCCCCAGCCTCCCACTCCAGCCTCTGCGGGACCCTTGCTAAGCCTTATCAAGGCTCAGATTCCTGAGTTTCCATGGCCCTCATGGCCCCATGCCTTTTCATATAAACGTGTTCTCACCTCCTTAGGACAGTTAGCCTGAGTGAGCACCTGCTCCATGCAACCTAAACAGCCACATGACAACAGTGCTATGAGTCTGTTATCAAAAGCAAGCTTGCATCACCTCCCCCCCTTCCCCAGGCCCACTCAAGTGGCCCTTAGTCCTTTTCCCCGATTCAGGGAAGCCCCACTCTGGTCCACAACTCCTCGGCTGAGACCTAGCCCACTCTTGCTAAGTGCCACTCCCAGGGGTGTACTCTCATCCTGCTACTCCAGCTACAGGACCCTGACATGGGTCAGCCACTAGGACAGGTGGCACCACTGTTCAGAAACTCCCTGTCTTCCCTCTCCAGCAAATGCACCAGCCTGGAGAGAGCCAGGGATGGTAGTCTGATCGAGGTGTTCATGGGACTGCTCTTCCTGCTCCCCAGCAAAGGGATTAAACATTATTTTAAATCCAACTCAGCCTCAAGAAACCTGATCCAATAGGTTACGTGTTCTGATGTCACATGTGTATACTAAAATCATGCTGCATTACTCAGTTACCACATCTTCTGAGTCACCAAAGAAGGCATGTTTATTTCCTAACTGAATGTGCCTATGAATACATTCTTTTCTTTGAAAGCATTACTGGTCAAAGTTCTTAAGAATCTAAAGTTTAATTCATTTGGAGACACGAAAATGACATCCCCAAAATGACCTGTCACTACTTCGTCACGATTTTTCCTCAAACTGAGAGGGGTCTCGGGACCCACATGGATGTTATGCTGTTACCTTCCCATTGCATAAGCGCCTTCCGTCTGGGTGGCCATCACACGTTCCACCCCTGGGGGCTCCTCTGCCCCAGCCTGGCTAGTGTTCTGCTGTCTCGACTCCCGAGATGAGCACACAGGGCTTTTCCTGTTTATCACTACAGGGAAGAAGGCTGAGGGTCGCCACACTAAGGTCCCAAACTCCTACAATCTGCCTGTTCTCTGATATTCGGTCCTACCCCCATTCTGAGACAAAAAGACTTCTTGAACTTCTTCTCCCTTCTTTTACTTCTGAAGGTGACCAGCTCTGTTCAGCATCTGTAGGCAAGGCCAGAAACGTATCATGAAGACCACAAGCTGGTCATGGTGTATTGTAGAGAAGAGAGAGCTGTCACCATGCCTCCCCAAGGAGGCCCCAGAGGGAAGGAGGACAGGAATGTCCAGTTATATTTACATTCTTGTCCTGTCTTTGAGCTAGGAGGTCAGCTCTCCTCCCTGTATGTTGCTGGGTCAAGTTTGGTTGCTTGGACTGAGGTGGAGAAGGAACTCCCTCCCCACACGAGGCACAGAAGAGTACACTGCTCATCCAGGAGACGGGGAGTTACCCAGTCATCTCCCTCCCTGTTGTCTTTGTAAGGACATGATCCTCCTGAAACCATGCACACTTTCCTGTATTCTAAAGGGAAGGCAAACCCTATGGGAGGAGAATGAGGCCCTCTCAGGATCAGTGTCCTGGGAGGAGGGAGGTCTCAGACGGGAAGCTGAAATCAAGACAAATAGCCTCTCACTCCTTGAACTTGAAGTAATCCATGTCAAACAGGGAAGTCTGGGGTAACGAAGACATTATCCTATGCCTGTAATGGGGGATTGCTCAGACATAGGAGGGCAGAGCCTCAGAGCAGAAAAAGACTACATGGAGGAAGCAGCCAGACTGTCCATACACACGACAGGAGCGTGACCACGTCCCCAGGATTCCCTGTGTCAGGTGTATCATGGGGAGCTCACACACAGCCGTGTCTGTACTTGCAGCAGAGCATCGAGTCTGTGAGACAGCGGCATCAGTCCCAAGCCCCAGCTCTCTGTTTACTTAGGAAACAGGAACACTCTCAGCATCCTCTATCTACGTTCCTGCTTTCATTTCATCCTGTCCAATCTCACAAAAAACATCACGAGACACTCTCAGCAGGTAATGTCCAAGCCTCAAGAAGCCTCCCCAAAACAGATAAAAAGTCTCTCTTCTTAGATCATAAGGTTTCAAGGAAATTTTTAAAATCTACTTATTCTTGTTTTAGATAAATACAAACCAATGAATGCCTTACCCTGCCTGATCCCTTTCCAAGAAGCATGAGAAAATGAGTAAGATTCATGTGGCCATCACAGCTCCCATAAGAGGGTCCTTCTGTTACCAGGTAAAGACGACTACACGTTCCGAAGTTCAGAACCAGTCCACATGTACAGGACTTAGGAGTGGCCCGATCAACAGCAGCAAAGACAGAATGAAGTGAATAGCTTCAAATACAGTTCCAGGATCCAGCTGGGGAAGTCAAGGTAAGTCAAGGGGCCGGCAGGCCCCTCTCAGAGGCTTGGAGCAGTGGACAGCTCTCCCACTCTTCCTGAGAGCAGGTGGCACGTGGAAGGCCGTGGGGCAGTACTAGCTTCAAGGGAAAAGGAGACTCTGTGCCACACAGAACTCCGGAGAACACCCTCTCCCTCCACATGGGTCAGACCACAGAGGACTGTCACCGATAAAAGGTGTAAATGTTCATAACGAGAAAATTCAAATGTATCCAGAGATCTTAAGCCCTGTGTTTCTGAAGCTCTTTGTTGGTTCTCAAACAAGAGACTTTCCAGTCATGAAAAGGAATGTAAAGCAATCTCACTCCAAAAGAATTTTCCTAAAAATCCCCTCTTCGTGAGATGTTGTAAACAATTATGCCAAATAAACCTCTGGATTCTGTCTGGGCCTAAATCCCAGCTGCTCCCATTTCTTAGGAATGACACACACTTTGAGACAATTTGTTTGCTGCACTCAAGTCACTTAGTGGTTGCCTTTCCTATCAGATTCATTGTTTTAAATGATTTTATCAAGGCTGCTGAAAACATATAAGGAAAAGCACACTTTTCATATATCCTTGGGAGAAGTTGGCATTCACCCTTTTTTGTTTCCTTTTGAGAGAACTTACTGCTGTTGGAAGGGTAACATAACAACAGACGCATCAAGCAGATTTCTCAGGCACTTACCAGTTTTCCATTTTCCATCGGAGGGACTTTCTCACTGCAGGACACCAGCTGTACCTTCCCGGCTTGCTTTCTGTTTCACTTCCTTCCCTTGCTCCGTCCACTAGTTACTTCCCAACCGTCTGCTCAACCACTTACTCCTTCTCTCTGTTGCTTACGCCCACTGGGCCTTCTTTTCATCTACCAGCAAAGCTACTTTTAAAATATTTCGTTTCCTAACAAAATTTGCCCATCTGATTTACATCAACAGGTATAGGCCCACAAGAAATGGTCTGGTTGGGTTCACTTGCTTTTAAGCCAGGAGGAATCTGAGGAAGGACTGGAAAGAGGGCAAGATGCAAGTACGGCTGATGTTTACCACTGAGCTCAAATTATAGTATATTGAATCAGTGAGGAAGGAAAAAACAAGAACGAAAGTACAGATGGCTCTTAAAACATGAAAAGATGCTTAACCTCTCTCACAATGAGAAATACAAATTAAAACCACAAGATGTACTGTTATTATCAACAAAAAAAAAACATTTTTTTAAAAAGAAATCAAATAATACCTGTGTTGGCAAAAGCTTGGGGAAGCAGGCACGCTTACAAATTGCTGGTGGGAAAGCAAACTGTAAACGCCCATAGACGACAATTTGGCAATTTCCCTCAGAATTATAAATGCACATACACGTCCCGGCAATTCTTCTTTTAGGAATTCATCCTCACACATATACACAAACAGGTTTGTACAGCATTGTTTGTGGGGGCAAAGGGCTGGCATGACCTCAATGGGCTTGGAGCTGACTGAGTCCATACTGGTACATCAAGAGAAAGGAAGGCCAGGCAGTCACTAAAAGAAGGGAAAGCTCATTATGCCCAGTAACGGGTACTTGGAAGGAAGAGGCAGAAGGGAGAGCCATGTTATGCGCGCTGGTACGTGGAGACTATCAATGCAAAGGCACACACTTCCAGGTCCTAACAGTTGTTTCTTCCGAAACACAGAAGGAGAGCAGGGACCTTGGGTGAGAAGGACAGTGACCTTTCATGGAGACCCTTCCCAACCATTACACCACTTTTATCATGAACAAGTATTTCCTAAACACAAATCCATTTTTAAAATAGCATGCAACTGAAAGTTTAAGAAGTAAAATAAAACTACAGAAGCACAACCAACTGTAACGATTTTCCAACTCTGGGAGCACCAGTAAAGAAATCGATTTAATGGGTCATGACCTACATTTAAAAAAAAGAAATAAAATAGGAGATGTCAGCGTGCATCTGACATAATGAAGATTAAGTCTTTGGGGGGAACTTTTTCTTCCTGTTGTGTGTGTGAGTGAACTGAGTTTTGATGTAAAAACTATTTCTTACAAAGGATCGTGGTCAAAGTAATTTGAAAGTCATTGTACTACTGTATTTCTACAAAGAAAATACAAAACATCAAAATAAGTAGAGGAAGAAGGCGGTTGAATCAAGAAAACAGGTTACATTGTCAATACAGAGATTTCAGAAGTGAAGGGTTCTGACGGGTCCCAAGAAAGAAGGTGTTTCCTCTACACAGACAGCGTCTGCCACCTGTATTAGATTTCTATTGCTGTGTAACAAATTACCACCAACTCAGTGGCTTAAAACTACACAAATCTGTCATCGGATGCACAGTGTGGCAGGATCCTCTGCTCAGGGCCTCCCTCCTTTCTGGAGCCTCTGGGGAAGAATACACCTTCATCCAGGTTGTCGGGAGGTGCAGTCCCGTGCAGCGTTAGCAATGAGGCCCTGTTTCCCCGCCAGCTGTCAGCCGGGGGCCGCCTGCATTCCCCATCGATCTCTGCCCATATTTGAGCCCACTCTTGCTTCCAATCTCTCATGTCCTCTTCTGCCACGAGCCAGAGAAAGCTCTCTGCTTTTAAGAGCTATGTGATTCCACTCATGCAATATAACATGATTATAGGAGCGATATCTCATCATATTCACAAGCTCTGGGCATTAGGGTGGGATATCTCTGGGGGGTCACTTTAGAAATTCTGCTTACCAGATCACCTTACCTTTACTTCTGGCTCAGGAGGTCACTAAATGCTACAGCCTGCGACTCCCAAACAAGACAAAGTGATCTGCTCCTTACTGCCAGCTCAGCAGGCCTCACTTCACATAAAAGCCAAACAAGGTCTCACTTGGTGTTTAGTTACTGCAATGTACAGACTGAGATTGCATTTCAGCAAACTTCCCACTTAGCACAGAAGTTGCTCTGTGAAAACAAATGCTTCCTTATGAGGGACTCTGATTTCTATAAATAAACACCCAGTTGTATTCAACTTCAAAAATGAGCTACAATTAAAGGAGGAGAAGTCAGTGTGGCTGCTCTGATAAATATATATTGACTCTTGATGAAGGGCTGTGCCAAGAACGAGCTTTCACAACAGCAATTAATTAAAAGTGACCATTAAAAAAGTAAATATAGAATATATACAATATAGGATTCATGAAGGAGAGTATGCAATAAAAACTACTGAATTCTAAAATGATTTCCATTATAAATGACTCATAGTATTGCCTAGCAAGTAGCACTAACACTGAATTCTTTGGTGGCCTTTTAGAGAGAGTTAGAATGACACGAATAGTAATATATCCCCAGCATGATGAGGGGCATTAATCATAGCACTACTAGAGGCAAGGCAACAGCTGAAGAGACTTTCTCATGGCTTATCTTCCAAAGCAGGTCTTTAAGCTACTATAGATGATCTTGCAAATATAACTTGTTTTCAATAAGTTACATTGAAGGCAATGACTTCTGAGCAAAGACGGCTTCACATTCCCAGAAACTACAAGTGTAACCATATAAAGATCCAAAATCACCAAAATCACATGGTGAAAGGGCTGTTTCTGAGTTACTTACCACTCAAAAGAACTCTTTACTACTACAGACTTAGTTTAAATATTTAACTTTTCAAATATAATCGAAATATTTTCATTTCCAAGGATTTTTCTTTGAGAAAATTCTGGGGTGGTGGCAAAAGCACTGGCTTTTGACTCCAAAGTCCTCATTCTGTGTTCTGGGGCCACTCCACAAGCAACCCACCTCCCAAGGGCTTACCCTCTTGGAAGAGGAGTTTAATCATTTAAAAATCAGGTCAGTAATCCACAGGGCTGCCGCAAGGATCAAATAAAATCAGAGGAGATGTAGAAATGCGACACACGCCATTCCAGGAACGCCTCCACCGTGCAGCCAGGCTACCATGTGAACTGCTGCTGGATGATCTGCAGGGCAAACTTGCAGGTGTCTCCACTATGAAATGCCCTGTTCCAACAGAGGTTATCACTGTCCACTCAACTTGGGATGAAAAGTTTCTGCCCAGGCTACTCATCTGACAGGTGAACCTAAAGCCCAGGAGAATGCAACTGACAGGAACACGGGAGACAAGAAGGATGACCCCAAACTTAATGTTAAGGCTCCTCCTCTAAAGCCAAACGAGTTAGAAGGGGACAAATGATATCAAGAATCTTACTAGGCACACGTCCTCCCCCTACAATCTAAAATAAGGTTCAGAGACCTGCTTGAAACCCTTTCGCAGGCCCCACCGCCCCAACCAGGCGGCCTCTCTCTCTGCTCGGCCGCATGGCGTAGGTCACCCAGCACTCCACACCCTCTTGCTCCTCCTGGGGACGCTCCCACACCCCACCCAGCACGACTGGCCCTTCCTCAAGCTTCTCCCCAAGAGGGCTTTTCATTCTTATTATTCACTGTCCTTGTACCCTGTTCATTTCTTTCATAGCACTTATCGAGGTTTATGAAAAGATGTTTCCGAAACATGTTAGCTCAGAAGCTGCTGCCGTTTAGCCTGACACACTGCCTGACACACAGTAGGTGTTCAGTGAACACCTGTTGAGTGAACAAAACAAGTACACTCTGGAGTGACTGTCTCTCTAGTAGTACATCTAAAACAGAGGCTCTCAAACTTGTTGGTCTCAGGACCGCTTTACACTCTAAAAAATTAGTGAGGCCCCCGAGGAGCTGGTGTTTATGTGGCTTACACTAACGAATCTTCACTATATTAGAAAATTTCAAAACACAAGACCCCCAGCACACATTCCATTAGCGTCAGAGAGAAGATGTCATCTTGTATGTCACTTAGCCCCTGGAAACTCCACTGCATACTTGTGAGAGAACAAGTGAAAAAGGCAAATAATGTGTTAGTATTATTATGAAACTGATTTCAACTTTGCCTCCCACTCCGAGAGACTGAGAACCAAATTTTGAAAACTGCTGGTATAAAGCTTTAACCAAAAACTAAACTGTAACCAGTCACAAGAAAAAAATATATGAAAATACAGTCAAACTTTGCAAAAGGGGAGCCAAACAGCCAAACATTTCCCATGGCGCTCCATCAGAACCCAGAGTGAGGCTAGATGGTGTTGGCAACATGCGTGAAGCTGGCTGTCACTACTTGACGCCATTCGACTTCTCCAATTCATCCCCTTTGTTTCTGTAATATAAAAATAAGTATCTTGTCTTTAGGATAGTTGTTTTCTTTGGTATAAATTAAGACAGGCATATTTTGCCTTATACTTACCCATAAAGCCTGAGTAACCTAAGTCTGTCACTGGTCAACTTTGTATTCAGCAACAGAGAGAAGCAGACTCTCGTCTTGACAACCACACCAGGGTGTGGCCAGCAAGCCGTCCTCCTGTATTTACATCTGACGTGTGACATTCTGCTGTATCTCATTTCTATCTAATGGCAACAGTAATTAGAAAATATTCAAGAGGTCTAAGAGAGGGGATGCTCAAATTCATTGAGATTTTCTTGCCAAACAGAGAAGCAATAATTTTAAGTACTCATGAAACATGTTCAGTCTGACTCCTACCCAGGAATATTTGATTACCCAGAGGCACAGAACGCTCATGGTATCTGAATTAAGCAGAGCTCTAAAATATTCCACCAGGTAACAGCCTTCAGCAGTTACCGGAGCCTGGTGAGCCTGCCGGCTGCAGGGAGGAGGGCACCCCTGCCTCATGATGGATTCTAGCCTACCACTGCCGTCTTCCTGGGATAAGTGCCGCCAGGGAGCACTTACCGGAATTTGCTCAAGAAATTGTGTCACCTGGACCAAGTCTGATTCCCAAGGTTGAATGAAAATGCTTCCCTCAAGGTAAATTAACACCAGGTCTGTGTGCTGTCCCTTCCTGCACATAATCCTCCCCTGAGAGGCAGCAGCAGAGGCTCTAGAAGCTCCAGCCCTTATGATGAACCCCGCCTAGGCCAATTCCTGGTATCTAAGAGATTCGAGTGCAACAGAGTGAGTTCAAGCCTCCTCAGGGAATTCCGATCTTCCTCTGGCTTTGGGACAGTGGTCCTTACTGGCATGGCCCCAGCCAACGCAGCCCCACGGTTTATAGGCGCCCTGGCACCCTGCCATCCCGCAGCTGGGACAGCCATCACTCCCAGTGACTAAGGCTGCAAATATCTGCCTTTTCTCTCTCAGCACTGGATTTCCCATGGAGGTGACAAACCAGTTTCCTACTACAGTTTAACCCCATCCTGGCCAGCTCCTTCTCTCCTTTCACATCCTGCTTGAACATCCCCTCCTCAGCCACACCTTCCCCGAGTAGCCCCTCTAACTTCACTTCCTTGTAATTCTTGACCTCAGCCCCTTGTCTTTCACCTTCATAGTAATTCTCTCCGTCTGTAGGTATTTTATGGAAGTCTGCTTACTCCTCTCTCCTTTGTTTGGTTCAACATTCAAAGCACAATGTCTGGCACACGGTTAAGTGGTGGACAAGATCTGAACTCATCTGAAATCCTCATAGATGCTGCGCTGGGCCTCCTTGTCCACATTACAGATGAGGATACCTCATGCTGAGCATGAGACAGCCTGGAGGTGGGGGCCAGTGGTGGTACAATACCTCTGGACAGGACGTCACTGCGCCTCACCCTAATGTGGTAGGCCTTCCAGGAGAAGCCTCTGTCACCACCTGAAGTCTACCCTCCTGAGGTCATGCTCAGTACCTCACTGCATTCCCCTCACCAGGCCCTGCTCCAAGTCACCCTGGGAGTGATGGTCACCTGACAGCCAGAGGCTGTACATCACACTCCTACAGCATAGACCCCCACCTCCACCCCTCCCTTCTCTCTACCGCACAGCCTCCCAAATCCCCTTGTCTATCGGAGTGCAGTCCACAAAGGGCAGTATCAGGACCAGTGGTGGATGACAGAGTAAGAGTTTAGATAACATACTGAAGAACAAATATTTTAAGTTATGTTATAATTTCATGTCAGCAAACTAGCAAATCAAAATCGTGATTTCAGATACTATCCAATGATACAAAATTTTCATTGCAAACAAATTTCTTTAATATGAAGAGTTGGTTTAAAGAAAATGATTAAGCAAACAGCAGCACAGGTAGTTATGGGGTGAGGGTGGGGTGTAGATGGCTCACATCTGGGGAACACGGCTCCAGGATGGCTCTGCTGGCCCACATGATCAAGGAGCCCTCAGCAAGCGAAAGGGTAGGGCACAGCTGCACAGAGAACCGTACTCAAATGCCCATCCTTCTGCAAGATGCCCCCCTGGGTCTCATCCTTCCTCAAACAGCTTCTCCAGATACTCAGTCAATAAAACAGGTCTTTTCCTAACAGAAAATTATTTAAAAAAAAAAAAAAAAAAGCATTTTCTACACACTGGTACAATATCATTAATAAATGGATGAGGTCACAAATGGCCAGGACCAGATCATTTTAAATCTGGCACATCAGGCAGGGAGTTCAAATCTTATTCTAAATGCCATGAGAAGCCAGTGAAGGCTCAACAAGAGACGTATTAGGATTCTCTTTACCTGGCTGCGCGGGGGAGGAGGACGTGGGAGGTGCTAAGAATACAGGCAGAGTCTTGGGGGGCTACTGCAGCAGCTGAGGAGCCCTGGGCCCAGAAGGCAGCTGTGACAATGGGGAGAACGGCAGGCTGGATGTAAGGCGTCCAGCACAACACCATGGAAACACTTGCGCAACAAACAAGTCCTGACCACCTCCAGAGATCGGTTCTACCCTCGACTCTGAAGATGCAGGGTAAACAAGCCACAGCTCTATGCTCATAGAGTATACATGTGAGGTGAGGGGGCAACAGAAAAAATTCATAAGAACTCAGGGAATTAAAAGTGCTCTGTTGAAAATAAAACAGGAAAAGCTGACTAGGCAACCACTTAGGTGGTCAGGATGGACCATTAGGAAGAGGTGACAAATTTCCTGAAATCTTGCTCCCGTTACAGAGGCTCAATAAATGATCATTACTATTAATGAAAACAAAGCACTGAGTGAAGGCTTTGTCATCAGAATTGGCTTAAACGTCCCAATATGCTTCCTTTATTAACTTCTCTAAGAGGATGGCACCTGGATGCCGACTGTGAAGTAGGTAAGCCAACAGGCTTAGCAGCCTCTTGCACATTCCATCTAACTGCCTGTTTCCTTCCTGGAAAGGGAGCGTGGTTTCTGAGGCTAAAATGAAACACGGAGAGCCTCCAATAAGCACTGCAGCACTCCGTCATTTTGTAATGAAATCTAGATGGAACACTATGAGACAGATCCAAGGTTTCTTTTTACCTCTTCTCAACCTCTAACTTCATGAGCCATAACCAGTAAGTGGGAAACTGCAGGAGCATAACACAGACTGTGGGTGACCGACTGACATGAGCACAAAGCAGTACTGAACCAGCTGGAGGCTGAGTCAGCAGAAAGAGCCTCCTGACAGAGACAACCGAGATTTCAGGTAGCATAAAACATGCCCGTGGTCTGACATTTCTTTGTATTTTCGATCTGAAGGGTATGAAGCATCTGCTTAAGTATGTCTGCCACACCAAAAATAGAGTTTTACATGCCACAGGCCTAAGGGTGGCTTCAAACAATAGGCTCAATAAAAGCACTGCATTCTCAAAAACACAGCTTTCATAGTAGTCCTGCCCCCTCCCCCAGCCCCATTTAACTGCTTCATGGCTGACAACTCCATATTATACTAACTTTACTACTTACGGAGGGACACATTTTTGCAACAAAATTTCATGCTGATGGGTTCACTGGGAAGAGATGTGGGCACGCGCGCCACTCCTGAGATTTTCCTCTGACCCCAGTTAAGCGTGCAGGAACTCCTATTCTCATAATGGAAGAGGCTCAAATCTTCTTGGCCCTGCTCTGAGGCAGAGAGCTTTGAGGCTTCACAGTCCGCCTGTTCCTAAGAGTGTTTAAGTGTGGAGCTAAACCTGCTTTCTAAGAAAATTGCAGTCCTGCCCTCAGGAAAGCTCCACATCAGTGGTCATGTCGGTTTTGCTCTGCATTTTACACCAATGCCTAGCTCAGCGCCCTGCACAAAGAACATGTGATAAGTGTGCAAGAAGGAAGGAAGGAGAAACCAGAGTTTTCACTAGAGTTCTTCATTTTCACCCCTAGGTGATATTGATTTTAAAGCACACAGTTCTGCCTTTGATGAGAAATCAAATAGTAACAGCTACCATCAAGGACTATCCTGACCTAAGTCCTGACCTAAGATCACCAGGGTTCTGCAAAGGTTGCTAAGAGTCCACTGACTGACTGACTGAGGGAGCTGCCCCCTGGCTCCTTGCAAACGTCATCCCTGACTCACAACAACCCTGAAGGCTGTATAATTACCCTATTTTACTCATCAGGAAATTAAAGCTCAGAGAAGTGTCCTTCCTCAAAGTCACATGGCTAGTAAATCCTTGTCCATCTAACCCCAGAACCCTCACAGAGCAACTCAGAATACCACATCCCAGGCCTGTGCCAAGCCCATAAAATGTTCCTCTAGACACTGTAAGCCAGTGGTTTACAAACTTTTGATTTAACTATAGGAGGAAACTTTCCTCCAAATAAAATCCCACTAAAACCATAAACAAACAGTCACATATCTGAGACACAGGACAACACCCTCCTTCAGAACTGCCCTCAGCCACTGGAGCAAAGCAACGAGAGCCACTGCATGCTTCCGACACACTGAGTTCAACCCAACCAGCCAGGCCACCTGGATCTACACCCCCTTACTTTTCTTGAAGCTTAAATGTTGGACAACTCCTTCAAAAGATGGCAGCACAAACCCGGACACTGTACTCAGACAGCAATGACCTACCCCTGCACAGTGCTACAGCTCCGGCACTCCCGGCTGAAGGGACAGCAACATAAAAGAAATGGAGGTTGGAACAGAAGGAAGCACTCAGTAGAAGGTATTTATATGAAGCGGCTGAAGCTCACGGCTTGAGGGAGCGTCTGGAGGAGGTCAGGTCAGGAATGAACGGAGGAGCACTCTGTAAACGGCCTTCTACGTTATAACTGAGCACTATGAACTCTTCTTTTTATGCCAAATTAAGTGGAAGAATGATATGATTGGATCATAAACATGCCTAAGAACAGACTGATTTAATGTCTTAGAGGATTTGCTAGATTCTACTTTTAGTTCAAAAAGAAAGGGTGATATGAATGAAAATATCTGTGTGGTTGGTAAATTAAAATGGTATATAATGTGACTGTTTCAGAGTACTTAGGAGGCCTGAGACAGCAGAACGGTCTTGTCATATTGTTCAGATCTTCCTGTCAGGATCTGTGTCAGTGTCTTGCCAGCTGACATGGACATGGGGAGAAGGTCCATCTCTGCAAGGACCCTGCATGGACATACCTGCATGGACAAGTGGTTGACCAGAGCCCAGAGTCTGGACTGAGAGATGGGAACAAGCTTACTGCAGGTGAGACACTGTCAGCTGACTCCTGGGTCATCTCCATCAGCTGACATGTTCCTGGCAGGCTACTCAAGTAACTATAGCACAGGTGTATCAGGTGCTGTTGGACAGACAATTCACTCCCTCAGCTCTCCTTTTTCTAGCCACCCTCCAGCTGGAGGTGGCCCCGTAATCCAGTTCTGGCCAGTGAGATGTAAGCGGAAGCCAGGCAGGGGGGCTGATTCTGGGAGAGCTTTTGCCTTCCTGTTGTAAAGGATCACTCATCTGATGGACTCCTCCATCCTTCATCGTTCTTATTTCTGCCAAGGCCACAGCCATGGTGCCTAGAGGTCTAGCTCCCACCTTGAGACCATAAGGTGCTAAGCATGAGGATAACAATGTGCTAAGGAAGGTGGCACAGAGAAGACAGAAAGTGCCTGGGGCCCTGGCAACATCTGTGAGCATCAGCCTTGGACCACCTCCCTCCAGACATCTTGTCATCAGGACCACATAAATCCATAATTATTTAAGTCACCAGAGTTGGCTTTCTGTTACCATCAGTCAAATTCCTAATTGAGGTGACAGATTCTCTGGTGACTTCTGAGATTTTTTTATCTGAAAGTAAATTATTTCTACTGGAAGAAACGGGGTTTTATCCTATTAGTCACACCCTCAACGTGCACTCAGTGTTGCCTCACTAGAAAAACATAACTGCCATTCACCTCATTGTAGGGTCCCAGAGCAGATTAAAGAAGTATATCATGAACTATATGTCTTTAAAATAGACGAGTACAAACACATGCAAGGTATGAGAATATAAAAACCCCAAGCTACAAAACTAACATATTTCAGTGGCACTCTACCTTAGAAATGTTACTTGAATGACTCATGGAATGTCCCAAAGTCTTCTCATTCTGTAAGAAAACCAAGCAGGTGTTAAGTATCAAGTTTTACTTAAAATGTGCAAAGAAGTAGTTGATAACAATCCTAGTGACAAATCATTCTGTCAACTAGAATTTGCTGAGCACAAACTACTATGTACTGGGCCAGCTATTAGATACTGGAGAAATTGGCAAAGATGAATACAATAGTTTTTGCCCTAGAGGAACTTAACAAGAAGAGAATAGGAATTTGGAATTAAGTGTAAAAATAAGAGGGTAAAAAGTGTTTTAAGACACATTTAAGCGGAGGTTCAGAGGGGAGAAATTGCATGTTCAGTTATATGTGGTGTGGTCCACGCTGTGAGCAGCCACTGAAGGATGGGGAAGAAGAAAACAGGACAGCTGACCCCACCCAGGTTGTCTGGCTGCACAGTGGTGCGTAGGCAGCAGGGACATCACACAGCTCACATCTACTCCCTGAGCCTGTTTCTTCTCCTGGATCAGAGAAATCTGAGTCATGCCAGCCTCCTCCCTCTCACATCCTTCCACCTTCGGTTACAAAGTCTTGTATCAGATTCTTCCTTCTTAATGTCTCTCAACGTCAAATCTCATCTCCATTTCTACCATCAATGCCTTAGTTCAGCTTCTCTTCATTTCTTACATGGAATTCTTGAATGACGTCCCACCTGGTCTCTCTGCTTTTAAGTTGACCTCTTTGACACATAATTGTCACAGACTGAATTGTGTCCCCCCAGAATTCATACACTAAAGTCCCAATCCTCAGGACTCAGAATGGGACTACATTTGGACATGGGGTCTTTAAGGCAATTATGTTAAAATGAGGTCCTTAGGGTGGGCCCTAATCCAATATGACTGGTGTCTTATAGAAGAGGAGATTAGGACAGACACACACAGAGGGAGGACACAGGGAGAAGATGGCCGTCTACATCAAGGAGAGAGGCCAGGAGAAACCAAACTTGCTGACACCTTGATCTAGGACTTCTCCCTTTAGAACTGTGAGAAAATAAATTCCTGTTGTTTTAAGCCCCCAGTCTGTAGTATTTTGTTAACGGTAGCCCTAGCAAATGAATACGATAATCTTCCACACTTTAACTTTCTAACAAAAAGTGACTGTTCTAAACATAAATCTGAGTTTTAAATATAAGAAAGTAACTTTCCCTGAATCCATTCAGCCTTGCTCTAAACCACATGAGTAAAAAACTATTACAAATGGAAGAGATGATCTCACTTGTATTTTAAAGATTATCTATTCTCTATTCAGTTCAGAGGCCATGCAATAGCCATGGGGAAGATGAGAGAAGGCTGAGATGTAATGAGCTGGTAAAATTCTTTGGTCAGCGAGAAGTACAAAGGAGCTAGTGGGTCACTGAAGAACTCCTTTGAGAAGAGTTGATTCCATTCCACCATGGCTCTCCTTAAAGAAAGCAAGCCATCAGGAAGTTTTACTTTCTCCTTCCCCTCAACCCACCAACTTACAGACTGCCCTGACTTCTGTACACTTGGCTTTCGAATACCCCTAAAATGCTGATGAAGAAACGTTTTCAACATCTCCCAGGTGGCCTGCCAGCCAGCACTTGTTTTGGCAATGTTGTCTTCTTTGTCTTTATAGCAATGTTGTTTGTGCAGTGTTTTGAATATTTTTATTATATTCTCTCATTTTATAATTCCGAGTGAAAATAAAAGTTCAGTTTCTTAAGTGTTGAGTGTTCAGTCTCAATGGAATGTTTCTTGGTCTTAAGCTAGTCAATTAAATCAATTAGATAGTTAAAAAGGAAAAGAGTAAAATTATAAAGTATACTCAAAGTGTTGACAATCTATCACCAAAGACTGTTTCTAAAAGACCAAATTTAATTAGGAACATCATTCAATCATCTTATTCACAAATTGACTCACTGGGAACGGAGAGTCCCTCTGTTCACAGAAGAGATAAATCTATTACCATTTCAAGTTTCATTCACGAGTCAAGAATGTATTATGGATAAAAACAGGTGTGAATCCTGGTTTAAAGGCTCATCTACAGAGATTTACTACTAAATTTTAATTTAGTCTACTAAATTAAAGTACCATATGCCTTGGAGTATTTGTACAGAAAACCAATTATAACCACTATCATATTACCTGCTGCCTTACAAGAAACGGCCAGTTTAACACCATCTGGAAATCTACAGAAAAGTTCTGAGGTACTAAGAGCAGCAAAAATTCATATCCTAGACCTTTCTGACATTCATTATCCCACAGAGAATGGATACTGGGGTGGGGAGAGGCCTAGTTGTTAGGTTGACAACATTATAAATCCAGACTGAGATCTAAGAGTTGCTCTTTACCTTATGAACCTGAGAAATAAATGTAATGATGTAAGCCTTTACTCTGTTTCCTTCATTAGAACGATTCAATACTGTATACTGGAAAAATCAAACAAATGACTAGCCCCAGAAGGTACAGACGTTTCAAAGCCTGAAGCCTGTCGATATTTAGGATCACTTCTCCACTACCTGACAGGAAATTAACAATTCAGTTCCCACAGATCACGTTTTGTTTTTTTTCCTTACATATCCCTACATTTATCTGAACTTAGTGAAAAATCTAAGTTCAGCACTATAACAGACCTACTTTCCGGAAGCAAATCCCAGGGTTCATTCAAATCAGTTATTCATTCATTCCGTACTTATTTACCATGCGGCTACCACATGCTAACAACAGGATCAGGCACAAAACGTGGACAAAAATCTGACTCATAGGTCTGTGCCAATGATAATGTCACTAGAGAACTGCTTCAAAATAGTGTTTTGATGAGGAATGTACAACTAGGGAAAAGTTGAAGAATTACATAAAAAAGTACATACATAAATTATATCAGGGTAGGGACTGGCCCAGTGGCACAGTGGTTAAGTGCACACATTCCGCTTCGGCGGCCCGGGCTTCGCTGGTTCGGATCCCAGTTCCGGACATGGCACCACTTGGCAAGCCATGCTGTGGTAGGCATCCTACATAGAAAGTAGAGGAAGATGGGCATGGATGTTAGCTCAGGGCCAGTCTTCCTCAGGAAAAAAAAAAAAGAGGAGGATTGGCAGATGTTAGCTCTGGGCTAAGATTCCTCAAAAAAAAAAAAAATTACATCAGGGTAGAGTCGGTGACACCATTCTCTCCTACTGTCAAAATAGCATGCTTCTGAAGGAGAAGGAGGAAAGTTTACCAAACACCAATGTCAAGAACTGGAATTATGAATACCAAACAGAAAAAGAGTTCCAGGGGCCAGCCCAGTGGCATAGTGGTTAAGTTCATGTGCTCTGCTTCAGCGGCCCATGGGTCGCAGGTTCAGATTCCAGGCACACACCTATGCACCACTCATCAAGCCATGCTGTGGTGGCGTCCACATACAAAACAGAGGAAGACTGACACAGTGACAATCTTCCTCAAGCAAAAAGAGGAAGACTGGCAACAGATGTTAGCTCAGGCCCAGACTTCCTCACCAAAAGAAAAGAAAACGAGTTCTATTCCAGTTCAAGCTGAAACTAAGATTCAATGCCCAAGTGAGAAAAACCTTGGCAGATAATTTTCATACAACCTTTAATATGTTCAGTCACTGCTTAATGGGTGCCTCCGTCTTGCAGCCCTGGGAGACATGAAAGCCTCACTGCACCCTCCTTCCTCAGAGAAGGTATCAGGGGTGTCACACTGTGCTACCACACACTCCCCGAGCTTGCTCTCCTCTCAAGTCTCTTCAGTGGGCTCTTTCAGTCTACATTAAACAGGAGAGCTGGGACCGGCCCCACAGCCTAGAGGTTAAGTTGGGCGTGCTCTGCTTCAGTAGTCCAAGTTTGCTTCCCAGGCATGGACCTACACCACCTGGCGGCAGCCATGCTGTGGCGGCAACCCACATACAAAATAGAGGAAGACTGGCATAGACATTAGCTCAGGGTGAATCTTCCTCAGCAAAATAAAACCTTAAGAGCTCCTCAAAACACAGATCCACGCTCTCTTCTCATTTGTTGTCTCCCTTAGACCAGTGCTTCTGAAACTTCGTGCCCTTGAATCATTCAGGGATCTTGCTAAAATGCAGACTGTTTAGGTCTGAGGCAGACTGAGATTCTGCATTTCCAGTAAGAATGTGACTCCCATGCTGCTGGCTCCCAGACCACACTTTAAAGATGCAAATTTCATTCTAAATCCTGGGCCAGAATAATCCATAAGGGCTATGACTCATTTTTTAAAAAGTAAATCACGACTACTGTAAAAGTATATTTCCAGGTAAAAGATGGCAGTGAGCTCACAATTGAGTTAATACAAAAAGATCAATCAGAAAACAGATTGGTAAGTAGACTGGGAAAGACTGAGGGTGTGAGAAAGAAAAGTTTTGTTAATGTAAGAAGTTACCAAATCACAAAGATAAAGATAAGCTCTGTTGAAGAAGGGACATTTCACAATGTAATCAATCCTGTCAGTGATGTTTTGCAAGTCCATGTGTGGCTCCAACAGACTGTACCTTAGGGGTAGAACAGAGACGCAGAGCCCAAAGAGACCAAACGCGCCCCGGAAAGTAGAAGCCAAGAGTCAACAGGAAGACAATGAGGAGATGTCCAAGCAAGTTTCTGGGATTCTGCAGAAAGGAATCAAACAATAGAACTTCACGTGGGAGTTTCCTTGAAACTCTGACCAGGACTAGTCACTAAAAAAACAAAACAAAAAAAACCTACATGTAACAGACATTACTAACTATCTACTCAATATCCATCCCACCAACATAGCTCCAACTTTGTTCTGAGCACCAATAGATCCAACTAAAAGTTCTCACTTTCTCACACTATTTTGCAGTTAAGGGTAGATATGTAAGAAAGTTCTAAAAAAAATTAACCTTGAGGTTTTCTGGGAAAACAATGTGGATTCCTGATACAGCCATTGCTCCTTTCTCCAGCATTCTTCCTACCCTCATCTACCTTGGAATACAGATGTCATGCCAGGAGGTACAGCAGTCACGTTGGGACCATGAGGAAAAAAAGCATACACCAGAAGTCTCAAACTTTTTGGTCTCAAGACTCCTTTACAACGTAAAAAATTATTGAGGACTCCCAAAACCTTTTGTTTATGTGGGTTATATCTACTGATATTTTCCATATTAGAAATTAAAATAGACAATTTAAAAAATATGAATCTCAATTCATTTAGAATTAATAATAAACCTAGTTAATATGAATAACATTTCTATGAAAAATAAATATTTTTCCAAACAAAAAATGTAAGTGATCAGAGCAGCATGGTTTTACATTTTTGTAAAGCTGGTTATTGTCTAATTAGTAGAAGACAGCCGGATTCTCATACATTCAATCTCTTCTGATATGTGTTTTGACTGAAGCAAATGAGGAAAATTTGGCTTTATACAGTTATGTGGTTAGAAAAGGAATGTGAATTTTAATAACCATTTGAGACAACTTGAATATAATTCTTTGTACTATACAAAAACTCAACAAGTAATTAGCTGTGATGTGGACTCTGAAGTGATATTAATAAACTTTTAATACTCTATTAAAATCATCTGGCCCATCTTTTACTTTGAATTGATCTCTTAAGCAGGCATGACGTTATAACATCACATCTTGGCCATTTAGAAATTACTGGCTCACTGAACTATGCAAATCTCCCAAGACTGACACATTCCATTGTGCAATATCAAAAAAAGCCAAACTCATTAATAGGACCGTCAACTGAATCAGAAGAGACTTTAATTACTGAAAAGCTATCAAGCGCACAGTGGTGGATACAAGTTTTCCAAAATTCTAATTTTTGCTTAGAAACCTCAAATGTTATCACTGGTAATAAAAACTGTTAGTTGCTTTCCTTGAAGTGAAAGATTATCGGCTCATTCATTCAATTTTGAGAAAATCTATGCCAAATACCCAAGTCAGAATAACTACAGTTTGACTGTCAGTCATTCATTCAAATAAAAATTACATCCCGTTTAAAACAAAGTGACTAGTTCAGCGCGCACCTCAGTCACAGAGTGTTTTGCCCTGAGGCAACCACCGCACTTCCGGCTGCAGCAGAAATGATTTACACCAGATACGCAAAGAAGGAAAACACACCATCCATAGTGAGAACAGTCAATGATAACTGACACGTTAAAATTAGCATAAAAGGACATCAAAATATTATTATAACTCTCTTCCAAATGTTCAGAAAGTTAAGAGACATAGGATATAAAAAACATTCAAATCAAACTTCCAGTGATAAGCAAGCACTAAAAAAGCTATTCTAAGAGAGACACTCATTAACACCACAGATAAAACAAAAAGGTATTCTTAAAAAGTGTTCAAGTAGCCCACAGGAAGGCAAGAAAAAGAGAAGGTGGGGGGGAGGCAGAGAGAACAAAGAGAAAACAAAAAGTAAAATGGCAGACAACTCCTAAGACATCACAAACTGTCCTAAGGGCACACAGCAAATACAGAAACATTCATTCAGGAAAATCTACTACATCTCAGTAAGAATGGTGAAAATCTGTGGCATTTGAGCCATAACCCAGTCCCTCCTCACTCTCCCACCTCGGGCTGACAGAAGCTCCACTTTGGGCGGATGAAGCCAAGAAAAAATGGCTCCCGTTCCCCCAGCTCCCAGTCAAACAGAAGGGCATTTCCCAGAGAGGGGAAGGCCTCAAGTGGGACACATCCCACTCCCTCAACTCCATGTTGTAGAAGCCACGTGCCGGGCAAACGTGACTGAGAGGTAGGTCTGAGCTCTCTTCTTTGGCACAGTACCTACTAGCAGGGCAGACGCTCTCCCCAGGACCGTCAGACGAAGAGTAATAGGGCTCCAATTGTGCTGATAGGATGGAGGTCCCATACCAAGAGAGACAAGCCAAGAAAACCACAGGCTACTGCCCTGCCAGTATACTGCTCATAAAGCAGGTGTGTCACTCCAAAAGAAGTGGGCCTCTGCATCTGCCCCCAGCTCTGAGGCACAGGTTTGGGTTCTGCAAAGTGTAAAGGCAGGCCGAAAGAACAGACTGCTCCTAAGCCCTCTCCAAGGAAACAGACATTATTTGGAACAGAGTACATAGACGTTCAAGCCTAAGGGTACTGTCCAAAATAAGGGTGTTTTAGGGCTGGCCTGGTGGCAGAGTGGTTAAGTTCACCATGCTCCACTTCGGCAGCTCAGGGCCAATCAACAAAACCAAAAGTTGGTTCTTTGATAAGAATAAAAAAAAACCCAGGGCTGGCCCTGTGGCCGAGTGGTTAAGTTCGCGCACTCTGCTTTGGTGGCCCAATCTTCCTCACAAAAAAAATAATAATAAATAAAAATGATGTTGTTTAAGTGGTAAGCAATTAAGAGGAGGCTTACTGTCTCCTCTTCACTGGAGAGAGCAACAAGCTAAACCATAAAACAACTAGAAACATAGCACAGAAAACCAGGGACAGAGACAGCTAAGAAGGTCCTCCTAAGGTTAGAAGCAATCTCAAACACTGGCTTCAAAGACAAATACAGCAAAGGGATCTGAAATTACTTGGATGAGACCATGGGCATTTTATGTCAAAGACAATTGTCCAGAACAGCAGAGCAATCAGCTAGCAGTTAGTGGACACTAAAAACTAAGGGTGAAATCAACAAAGACAAGAAAGCTTAACAGAGAGATCAAGGAAAGAGACAGCCAAAAAAAGCACCACTAAAAACACAGTCATCCCAGCTTGAGAGTGTGGGAGCCCACGGCTTCCCCTCTGAGGAGCATCATCAGAGGCTATACATTGTGAAAAAAACAGATTTCACTACATAGTCCATGCAAGTCACTAAACAAACAAAGAACTCCCTCCACCGGTTGGGATCCTGGGCGTGGACATGGCACCACTCGTCAGGCCATGCTGAGGCAGAGTCCCAGATAGCACAACCAGAGGCGCTCATAACTAGAATATACAACCATGTACTGGAGGGCTTTGGGGAGAAGAGGAAGAAAAAAAGAAGAGAGAAGACTGGCAACAGTTGTCAGCTCAGGTGCCAATCTAAAACAAACAAACAAAAAAACCCCAACAAGCTTTCATCTAGCCTTATCAAATGAAAAAACAAACACAACTCTACCAAAATTAGTAATAAAAGAGTATTACCAACTTTATAGAAAAATAGAGAATTATAAGGAAATACCACAATTTTATACCAAGAAATTAGATAACTATAATAAAAGAGGAAAATTCTCCCAGAGACACAAACTACCGAAAGGTGACTCAAGAAGAAAAAGAAATTCTGAAGAAATTAGTAATTAGATTGAATTAAATTCGTAATTCAATTAGGTTGAATTAGTAATCTAAAAACTTCCCACAAAGAAAAGACCGGGCCCAGATGGCATCACTGGTTAATTCCACCAAATAATTAAAGAAGAATAAATACTAATGCTTCATAACCTCTTCCAAAAAAAAAAAATAGTAAGAGGAGAGGATACTTTTCAACTCATTCAATGAGGCCAGTATTACTCTGAAAACAAAACCAAAGATATCACAAGAACAGAAAATTACATACCAATATTCCTTATAAATATAGACTCAGGAATTCTCAACAAAATACTAGCAAACCAAACCAAGCAACAATAAAAAGGATACACACCACGACCAAGTGGGATTTATACCAGGAATGCAAGGTTGGACTAACAGGTGAAACTCAATGTAATACACAAGATCAACTGAATTCAAACAACACACAGAATATACATTTAACAAAATCTAGTATCTTTCCTAATAAAAACACTCAACATACTATAGCTTTGTAAAATGCTATCATTGTGTGATAGTAGGTAAGGGTACATGAGATCTCTCTGTATCATTTTTTACAAATGTATACGAATGTAAACTTATCTCATAATATAAGTTTATATATAAATGTGTGTGTGTGTGTGATACGTATGGTTTAAACACCCTAATTAAAAGGCAAAAATTTTCAGATTGGATATAAAAGCAAGATATAACTCCATGCTGCCTATAAGAAAACAAGAAAAACATTTTAAATATATAAATACAAACCGGTTAAAAGTAAAGGATGGGACATCAATAACAAGATGACACCAATAATAAAATGCTCTGGCAAAGACTTTAAGCAGCTGTTATAAAAATACTCAAACGAGCAATCACAATACTCTTGAAACAAAACCAGAAAATGGACTCTATAGCAGAGAGATGACAGAAGAAAAGAATCAAGAACTTGATAGAAAAATAAAACTAAACAACAGAGAAAAAAACATTTCTAAAAAATATGGACAGGGACCGGCCCCATGGCTGAGTGGTTAAGTTTGCGCGCTCCCCTTCAGTGGCCCAGGGTTTTGCAGGTTCGGATCCTGGGCGTGGACAGGCCAGACCACACTCGTCAGGCCACGGTGAGGCGGCATCCCACACGCCACAACTAGAAGGACCCACAACTAGAGTATACAACTACGTACTGGGGAGAAAAAGCAGAAAAAAAAAAATGGACAGAATCTCAGGGACCTGGGCAGCAAAAACAAACAGTCTAACAATCACGTTGCTGGAATCCAAAAAGTAAAGAAGAGTACAATGCTCAAAAATACTTGAAGAAAATATTCACTAAAATTTTCACAAGTTTGGTGAAAGACATAAACCTTGATTGAAGAAGCTGAGTGAACTCCACACTGGATAAACTAAAAGAAATCCATGCCCAGCCATATCATAATCGAATAGCTAAAAACTAAAGACAAAGAAGAAATATTGAAAGCAGCCAGAGAAAAATACATTATCTAGGGGAACAATGATATCAAATGACTGAGGGTTGCTCATCAGGAACCATGGAGGCCAGAAGGAAGTAACATGATATTTTTCAAGTGCTAACAGAAAAGAACTATCTACTTAGAATTGGATATCTGGTGAAAATATCTTTCAGGAATAAAAGGGGAAATAAAGATACTGACAATGAAGAATAACTAAGAAGATTAACAGTCAAGAGTCTACTCTAAAATAACAGCTTAAAGGAAGTTTTTCATGTGGAAGGAAAATGATACCAGAAGAAAATGTGGAATATCAGCAATAAAAGAAGGGCAACAGAAAGGCTAAGTATTTGCATAAGAACAATTGACTATTATCCTTCTCTTGATTTCTTTAAAATATATGTGCTAGTTGAAAGCAAAAAGTACAACATGCTATGAGGGATTTTCAAAGTACGTACATGTAATATATAAGATAACTATAACATAAAGGGGGAAAGTAAAAGTTGTGGTATATTTTCTATACTGTGGTAAAGTTTCTACATTCTAAATGAAGTAGCAAAATATTGATTTTAAATAGACTCTGAAAAGTATTTTGTAAATCCTAAAAAAGAAATACAGAGATATAGTAAAATCAAAATAGTCAAACATGGTAATAATTACATTAAGTACACACATTACAAACACAACAAATAAACGCTGATATGCAGAACTGATTTTTTTTAATGCCCCAATTATATGCTGTCTAAAGGAAATTCATTTCAATGATACAGGTAGGTTAAAAATAAAGGGGTGGAAAAAGATACACCGTGCAAACACAAGCCAAAATATCCAAAACATAGAAACCACCCAAAAGCCCATCAATGGATGAATGGATAAACAAAATGCAGTATATCCATACAATGGAATGCTATTTAGCCATAAAAAGTAATGAAGTACTGATACATGATACAACATGGATAAACTCTGAAAACATTATGCTAAGTGAAAGAAGGCAGACACAAAAGGCCACATATCATATGATTCCATTTCTGTGAAATGTCCAGAATAGATAAAACTACTGAGTTAGAAAGTAGATTCGTGGTTGCCAAGGGCTGGGGGAAGGGGAGATTGAGAAGTGAGTGCCAATGAGCGCATGCACGTACATCGTCAGTGCAGAAGCTTCTGTCCCTCTGGAGTTGGGGTGTGCCACCCTCCTGGCACGTGGATGTGTTCACCAACTTGGGAAGCTCCTTGAATCCTGTTCTTAGAGGGTTTTTATCAGTTTCATTATATGGTCACAACTGATGAAATCATTGGTCATTGGTGACTGAACTCAATCCCCAGCCCCTCTTGACTTGAAGGTGGGGGACTGAGGCTAAAAGCCCCAACCTTCCATTCATGTGGTTGGTTCTTCTGGGGACCAGCCCTCATCCTGAAGCTGTGTAAGAGACCACCAAGAGTCACCTCATTAGCATAAACTTAGGTATGGTGAAAGGGGCTTGTTATAAATAATAAAAGACACTCCTATCACTCAGGAAATTCCAACAATTTCAGGAGTTCTGTGCCAGGAACAGGGTACAAAGACCAAATATTTATTTTATTTTATTTTATTTATTTTTTAAGGAAGATTAGCCCTGAGTTAACATCTGCTGCCAATTCTCCTTTTTTTTTTGATGAGGAAGACTGGCCCTGAGCTAACATCTGTGTCCATCTTCCTCTACTTTCTGTGTGGGACGCCTACCACAGCATGGCTTGACGAACAGTGTATAGGTCCGCACTCAGGAATCGAACCAACAAACCCCGGGCTGCTGAAGGCCGGCCCCCAAATATTTATTTTTTTTATTATACCATACATGGGGGGGAAATAGAGCATAGCCTGTGATCTGAAATGCAGAGTCCAGAAAGTGCATCATAAAAAGAAGGAAGAGTAATGTCAAGAAAAGAAAGAAATGTAAAGGACTGCCTATTTAAGTAATAGCTTTCCATCTCCAGATGTCCGAGCAGAGCTCGACAACCATCTGTCATGGATACTGAAGAACAGGGCCCTGTATTTGGCAGGCTAGACTGCTGGGATTTTGCAAATCTAAAGAACTATACCATTACTATAGTCTCTAGAGCAGTGACTCCTAGACTTTTGGATTTTGTGGATGAATCAAATTTCAAAAGACATTCAGAAATGTACATAAGAATGACAACTTTTACTCTGCCAAATTAGGACCGTAAAAAATAAAAAGCATCATCATGTCAAAAAAGAAAGGATATTTCATTACCAAAAAGAAAAAAAAAGGTACCAATTAAAAGCCAAATGAAAAATTATTTTAGTGATCTGATTTTTCTCATTTTACATTGGACTGGCACCACTCTAAGGACGGGCACATGGGAACCCTTTTCAGAAAGCTCACAGTACTAGATTCTTTGGGATTCATTCAAATCCCACTGAATTAAAAGAAATCCACATCTTTATAGCTGACTTTACAGTTTCATCCAATGAACTGTAAAAATAATGGAAAGATTTCTGAAGGTAGAATAGGACTTAATCCATTTAGCTCAAAGAGCTGTACTGGGGAAAGAGTACCCCAAAAATCCTAGTTGAACTGTATTTTATTTGGAATATTTGCAAAAGGGTATTAGGAAGTACTGATATTTGCTTTCATCCAGACACCTTTGCCTTACATTAGCTTTGGGCCTCCATTTATCAGTACGTTTATTTGCTTCTGTTCAACTCCTTGGACTAGTAGATAGCCTGATCTTTAAGTCCGGGCATTTGTGTCTCTGGGCATCAATTTGCCAGGTTGTACACACACTTACAGCCCTTATTTAACTGCTTCCAGCCCCAGGCAAGGGGCATCAAAAACTGCCTCATGAACTCTCATCCTGGACCCCAGGTCATGTGCACAATGCAAATGACTGCTGATCTCTCAGGCAGATGGGGACCTAACCAGAGGTCCCTAGGAGATGTGGGGGTGGAGAGGAACGTGGCTAGCCTTTCTCAGGGCCCCAGTCATACCTCCCTGCCTTTGCACAAACCTCGCTTTGGAGCAGATAATTTGGTTATTCCAGTTCTGCAAAGCTCTGGATCCCTAGATTACAGAAAATGACACTTTTCTTAGCAAAGCCACATTTCCCCTCTCTCTCCCATTCAGACAAGAAGGTTTCAGGATTAGTTTTCCTCTCTTTTTTTTATAGGCTCTTAGTGAAGAGTGCAAGCTGTACACAATGTAATCTAACATCTTGAAGTCTTCTTACCAAGTCCTCTAATGCTACAGTTTTGATTGGCAAATGAGCCAACATAAGACAACAGGAGACAGCCCCCCAACCGTCTCATAGTGGTATAACAAGGACTGACAACCTGACAGCCCAGAGCCAGAGACCAGCCTCAATGGCTCCCTCCATACCTCAGTGTTTCCATTTCACAAATCAGACTCTCCAACATCCATTCTCTCCTTTTCCTTTCCACAAGAGCCCTGAATTTCTCAGCTTTGCCCTTCATTAGTATTGGGTCTTACTCTCAGCTCTAGGGGTGGGTGCTAACTGGCCTAAAACAATCACTATGACAAGAGACTGCCTATCTATCACCACTTATATCCATGTGGTCAATTCCACAAATCCACACACATACAACTCCTCAGTTCTGATGCCAAATTCTGCTGCAGTTACACTGCTATCCATTTATTTGTTTCTAATCAATGCCATAGGCTGGTAACTAATGCCCGGTATCTGGTCTAGCCACTGTCTGAGCCAGGGAACTTCTGTTTCCTAGCAACATTCTGCCCCTTCTCCTTGCCAAAGCGATTGGTTGAAGGACAGGATAACATTAATTGCTTTAGGCCAATCAGAGCCATCTTCTAAGAGCCATTCTATTCAAACCACATGGTTCTATCCTATTCAAATTTCCTCACTGGACATAAGAAAAGATCATTGGAGGAGAGAAGATCAAGGCATTGAGATGCCAGGGTTTTGCATAAATTATTTATGAGAATAAAGAAATCTCTAAGAATTATGACAGGATTAATGTTAGAGGGAGCAACAAATTAGGTGTTAAATTCTTCAAGGAATAAGAAGAATTACACAGGGGTATGGAGAAGTCTACAACAAAGAGAGTCAGTAAGAAGGGCTGGGACTAGGGTGAGGCTGATGACTCACTCGCCTCAAGGACAAAATTTAAGGGGGTGCCAAAAACCTCAATCAACAAGATGAACAGTATTTTAATGCTATATTTTAAAAAAAACAAAATTGATGCAAAAAACCCATGACATTAAAAAAATCAAAATTTAAAACTGAGACAGCATCATAGTAGGTAGAATATTCTGATGATTTGAGGTTTAAAGATAAGGCCTCTAGTTACCACCTCTGAGATTTCTTCCCTGAGTTACTCAAACATGTACTCATCTCTCCATTTATACGGCTAGTGGGCATCTCCCACTTAAAAAAACACATGTAAGTGTGTGTGTCTATATCTATCTACCTATCTATCTATCTATCCATCCATCTATCTCCTGACTGAGAAACTTGAGATCTGCTTAGAGGGGAGAGAACTTTTGTTCTCTACTAACTTTGTTTTGGTTTGTTTACCTCCGATATATTGTCCTCCATTAGGAATTTGGTTTTATGGTCTCACCATTTTTATAACTTTTATATTTTCTATAAATGGGTAAATGGGTGAGAGACTACAGATAATTTAGTTTGTTAGTCTCTTCTGTTCGTCTGTTCTGAGCTCAGATCAAATTAAAACTCTCTTTGGGATTTCCTGGAGAGCCCTGAAAAATCACAAAGATTTATATTTTCATCCTATAAAAGAAAAGGTACTAGAAATAACTAGGTTTACTTGATTTGCTACCATTGACGAACTGCATGGGAAGAGTTATGAAATGAGAAGAGATTCATCAGTACCCTCACTGTCATGATACATTTCTATTTACCAGAGTCCTGATGATGCTCTGCACTCTATAGTCGTTATCAGTCATGATTTCTTATTTTTTTTTAAAGTTAACTTGGTCACAAACTTACTTTTAAAATTTGAATCTAGCATCTTCTAGGCCAATGGGTTTCAATTGAGGATTCATGTCACTTACTAATGAGTTTCATTAATATACAGAAGTTTAGGACCTATTCCAGATTTACTGAATCCCTTGATAGTCCTGATATTTTCTTGGTATATTCATGGCACGTTAATATCTCAGGATTATTCTATCTCAAGATTTGTTCTCTGTAGTTTATGCTCATCCATTTTTATAAACCAGATGTAATGTTCACTGAATTCTCTGACTAGGGAGTTAATTACTATGTTTATAATTATTTTGTCAAAAAATTCCTTGGATTGACTTTATTACCTTATTTTGCATGTCATAGAAACAACCAAATTTCCCTGTCATTTTTCTTGAAATAAACTCTCATCAGATCTTTCATTTTTTTAATTAACACTAATATTAACCATGGCCATTTTAAGTCTTTTGTCACCTACAGATACTTTCTGTTTAAGTCTGTTGCTTCTCTGAAAGCTCTTGCAATCAGCTGCAGGCCAGAGGGCTGTGTCAGAACCCCACGGAAAAGGACTATGCCAGGCACTCATGGGATAGACTTCGGATGGCATCATTTGGACAAATTTGAGACCACACCAGTGGACCAAGTCAGGATTTCCAGAACTCTTATCAAGATCCAGTGGAATAAGAATTAATTAATGAAGGCTAAATGAACTGATGAGGGATGATTGTAGGTTTTGTTTGGAATACTGTTGATGTTGTTTGAATGTTCTATTTTCTAAATATGTAAGGAAGTCCTTTCTTTTTCCTCTTAAAGCTATCTGTAACAATTTGGTAGACTCTGCTTTCATAAAGTGAAATGAAATCTTTGTAAATGATATATTATTTTCCCTGCCTGAGCCCTCTAGAATTCAGAAACTCTTGTTGAATATTCTTATTGTCAGAGCAATAAAATTATGTGCATAGGTTCAATAAGAATCTGTCCTCTTTTTGACTATGACATAATTGGAAACATTGGTTTGCAACCAAGCTCACATTTGAGAATGGTGCTCAATCAATGAGATATGACCAGACACTTCTAAGAAACTTAGATTGACTTTTCAGAATCATGCTTATGAAGCCTTCTTGGGAAAACTGGCTTACAGGGTTCCCAGCCTTACAGGCAAGTAAGGAAAGCCACTTCCTGGCAAGCCCAGGAAACTTAAAATATTTTGGGGACCTCAAGAAATCAGGAATTCTTGTAGGTCCTACAGGTGAAATTTGATAGCAAGTTCTTGGCTTGGCTTTCTAGCCTTAGGACTACAAATAATGAATAACAGGCTTTAAAAAAACTCAATCTGAGATTCCTTATAAAGACTTCCATCAAAGTAAACTTAAGAAGTCCCATAGGAAATTAACACCCTTACTGTGCCTATGTAAATAATCGGGCCAAATCTAATAGGATCTTATTTTGTGATCAAGAATAATTTTTCTATGATTCTTTTTTTGAGGAAGATTAGCCCTGAGCTAACATTCACTGCCAATCCTCCTCTTTTGGCTGAGGAAGACTAGCCCTGAGCTAACACCTGTGCCCATCTTCCTCTATTCTATATGCTGGACGCCTGCCTCAGCACGGCTTGATAAGTGGTGTCAAGCTCAATGCCTGGGATCCGAATCAGCGAACCCCCAGCCGCTGAAGCGGAGTGTGCGAACTTAACCACTACACCACTGGACCAGCCCCTCTATGAGATTATTTTTGATTAAAAATAAAGAAACTACAGGAAAAAAAACAACTTGGGTTTCAACAGAAAATTATGAGCTATGTGCAATTCTCTGTAACCTGCAGGTACTTGATAGATATACAAATGACGTTCTATCTGAGAATGATTTTAATTGACTTCCACCCACACACACCCAGCTCCCCTCCATTTGCAATTGTCTCATCATTCCTTTACTCTACATAAATTGGTGCTGTTTGACTTTTCTCTTGAACTAGTCAAACATCTGATTAGTTCTCTCATATCACATGAGTAAAATAAATTCCTTAATATGTGTTGATGAAAATTATGATTTTACCTTTTCCTGAAAATTGTCTTGTATTCTTTTTCTGGTTGTAAGCTCGCCTTTTTTGTTTTTTCTTGTGGTAAAACACACATAACATAAAACTTACCATTTCAATCATTTTAAAGTGTACAATTCACTGACATTTAGTACATTTACAATGTTGGGCAACCATCGTCACTATCTAGTTCCAGAACCTTTTCATCGTCCTACAAGGAAGCCCACACCATTAGCAGTCATCCTCATTCCCGTCTCCCAAGCCCCTGGCAACCACTGCTCTGCTTTCCGTCTCTATACTTCACATAAATGCAATTATATGAAATGTGGCCTTTGTGTCTGGCTTCCTTCACTTACCATAACGTTGTCACCACTCCCTGATGCTGCCGCATGTATCAGTACTTCATTCCTTCTTACAAGTGAATAATACTGTATGGATTTACCACATTTTGCCAATATTGTGGATTTACCACATCCAGTGATCCTCTGATGGACATTTGGGTTGTTTGCCCCTTTTGCTTATTGTGAATAGTACTGTGATGAACATGCATGTACAAGTTTTTGCTTGAACACCTGTTTTCAGTACTCTGGGGTATATACTGAGGAGCAGAATTGCTGGGTCATATGCTAGTTCTGTTTAATTTATTGAGGAACTGCCCGTTTTCCACAGCAGCTGCACTGTTGTAACTCCCACCAGCAATGTATGAGGTCCTAATTTCTCCACATCTTCACCAACACTTATTTTGATTATACCCATCTTAATGGGTTTGAATTGGTATCTTACTATAATTTTATGATTTGTATTTCCCTAATGACTAATGACGTTGAGCATCTTTTCATATGCGTTTGTTGGCTATGAAAATTATCCCCTTTTTTTTTGGGTGAGGAAGATTGGCCCTGAGCTAACATCTGTGCCAATCTTCCTCTATTTTTTTATATGTGGGATGACACCACAGCATGGCTTGATGAGCACTGTGTAGGTCTGCGCCCAGGATCCAAACCCACAAACCCCGGGCTGCCAAAGCAGAGTGCACAAACTTAACCACTAGGCCACTGGGCCAGCCCCTGAAAGTTATCTTTTAACACATGAATGTTGGAGAACTAGCCAGCCATTTCCCTCGCAGGAAGTGTAATCTTCATTTGTAAAATCGAGAAACCAAAACTCAGAGAAATTCAGTAATTTCCCAAGATCCCCCAGCTAGTAAATGGTAGACTTGGAACTCACACACAGCTGTGTCAAATTTCAGGCCTATGCTTTCTCCTGGGACCCCTCTAACTGGATCCTACCTGTAATCATGATTGTGCAGAAGACAGACTGAACACCTCCTCTAATCCTGACTTGAGCAGTGAGGTAGGGAGAATACGGAATAGGAAAGAGTAGTGCAGCTTCTCAAATTTTTAAATAAATTTCAACACAGGGGGTTGACAACTAGAACTGTTCTGTTTACAGATGCTTTGCATAACTTGGAGCTTTATGTTCAAATTATTTAAAACTTTATTTGATTGAAAAATAAAACAAAAAAGTAGTACTAGAAAGATTACTTTAAAAAACATTGCCTTGGTTGGCGCTATGGGCTGAAGTGTGCAGCCCCAAAATTCATATGTTGCAGCCCTATCCCACTGTGACTGGATCTGGAGACAGAGCTTTGAGAGGTGATCACGGTTACCCGAGGTCATAAGGGTGGGGCTCTCATCTGACAGGACTGGCGGTCTGGTGAGAAGTGGAAGAGAGTGAGCTCTCCGTCTCCATACACACACCATTTCTCATGGCAGCTAAAGCTGAACAATATAGTCAGATTCAGAAAAATTAAGAAATAATCTACATCTATCTCAAAAATAAATGCAAAACCCAGGTAGTTTTAAGGAATAACAAAACTGGCACAAAATAGAATTTTATAAGAAGCTCAAATTTGAAATAAAATTTAGGTCACATTTAGTCATTACAACTTTGACTCAGGGAAAATAAAACAATTATGTCACACAAGTTTAAGAGGAAAAGCCTACAATTTATAAAACTGTATTTCAACAAACGGACTAAGGCAATATATTTAAAGTAATGCAAATGAATCAATAATTGCCTTCAGTAAAACAATACAGTCCAAATTTACAGTAACGTGATTATCTGCTTCACTTTTTTTTAGCTTTAATGTGGCAATAATGAAGTAACAAGCAAACAGAAAATAGATGAACAAGCAAAAGACCATAACAGCGAACCATCTGCTCTTGGCGTTCATCTACATTCTCTGGATTTCAGTTTTGTCCCTTATAAAGTGGGCTTGTGCAAAGCGGGAGAGAAGTTAACAGAGACGACCCCTTTCGTTTCTCCGAGCTCTCAGATGTGCAGTATCGATGGGAAATATGCTGCCCTGCTTAGTTCCACTCAGCACTATACATGCTGCCGTTTTAAACTCATCCCCGAAGCTATGAACAAATGAGTTTATGGTTCCAAAAACCCTTCTGACAGATTAACAAATTAAATACTTTTTAAAACACTACATGTAACATGGTACGATTAGAATGATAACCTTAAGTAATGTATTAATGAATACAATCTTCTTCAAATATGTTTTCTATTAAGTAATTTTCATTTTCATTTTTTGAATATCAAATAAAGTTATGCTGAAAAAATTAAACATCTCTGTATTCATTGTTGATTCTTTTAAAACTTTAACTATACAAACAGTAAGCTGAACAGTTTTTAATTTCTGCAATTTTAAAACTCTTTATATAACTGATAATACATAAACTCTTGAAGTTAGCTGAAAAATCTTTATCAATACAAATCAGAATACATTTGTTATAAAAGTTACTATAGAAATTGTAGCACTGTAAATACTTCTTATAGTGCTGTATAAGCAAGTAACCTTTGTAAAAAGGCTATCCAACTTCTTCAGTATAGAATCTACTCATTCAGGGAACACATTTATTGACTATCTACTATGTGCCAGGTACTGTTCTAGGCCCTTGGGAATTAATGAGTGAAAAAAACAAGGATCCCTTCTCTTATGGAGCTTAAGAAAACGGTGCAGAAGGAGACTGCTTCTCTTCTCTGGATGTCTCAGAGCTCAGAGTGTATGTCTTCAAGGGATGTTTGTTTACTTAAGAGTTTCGAAACTATAAATGACATTTCATGACGAAATATGTATATCCAATTTGGCCCAGATCCCTTGAGGCTCTGATTCTTTTCATCTTTCCTCTTTGTCTCCCTCCAGCTCAAGAGCATCTCACAGCCTCAGCAAAGTTAACAGAGACAGCATCCACACAAAATAACACAGACATACAAATGGCAACATTAGAATGTCCCTACCAAATGGAATTGCATGTCTGGCTTACACCACAAACACACAGAGTAAATAATACCAACAAAGAGAACAAAGACTGTTTGTTACTGTTGCATTTATTATGCATGTACCATCCTATGAAAAGCTAAAAGATCTCCCTAGAATGAATGCTCCAGAAGAAAGATCCAAGGTGCTTTCTGAAAACAATACTTCCTCTAGAAAATACAGGAGGCCCGCAGCTGTGCTCATTCAAATTATAAACTAAGTTGTCTTTCTCAGAATTTTTCAAAGCCATAATTCCATGATTTAAAATTATATGGGCAATATTATGTCAATAAAAAAGATATTTTTTACACCAACAACAGGAGGACATTATAAAAAATATGCTATAATTTACATACTTATTTAGCTTAAGACTACTTTTCACAATTGTAAGAAACAACTTTGTTAGAAACAAAGTACACCCTTGAAAATGGAATTAAACTGCTAACCTTCTCTGGTTGGGAACCTCAACAGTGAGGCACCCTTGAAGAAATACAGTTCTCTATACATTGTTCCATAAAGCCTAACGGCAGCCCTAAAATCAATGAGAAATCTGGCCACTACTGACAGGGCACTTCTCCTACCTGAAGCTTCATTTTCTAGCAAGATGCATCGGTGAGTCCTCAGTGCAGCTCGCCCCAGCAGCATGTTCCTAGGTTCTGCATTCACAGCAGCTGCTACCCTACAGCAGCCAGCAGGAGCACATCTTCGCCTCTGGACTTGTAAGGGCTTGCTGGAGCCCTTAGCATACCACTCCTGTGATCAAACTGGACTACTTCCTCCAGCTGACTTCCAAGGAACTAGTTAGTGAATGAATAATTCATACTAAGTCCATTCCAGCAACCAATTTCTGCTCTATGGTCTACTCTCCACAGCAATTTGCAATGTAAAGATTCTAAACCATGCTTGCTGGCTATGCAAGGAATGAAAGTTTAAGTTTCTAGGCAACAACAATAAATGTTAGTGGATCTGTTTGCTCTTCTTTCATGCTAACTTAGTTGAGAGATTAGAAAAAAATGTAGAAAAGGTAAATGATTAACCACAGATGTCTAACAGAACAAAAAATTTTTTTTTCCTCCATAAAACCTGTCCTACAGAGAAGATTCTGGTTGCAGGAAAAGCAGCAAAGTGCTCGCCCTAAGATCAGCAGGTCAGTTTTTACATTTAGCAAAAGACCAGTTCCTGCAAAGCACAGAGAATCATCAAGTCATGGATGGGGGAGGGGAGCTTTCAGTATTAATGCCAGGAAACAAATTGCTTCAAACGGGAATTTTCCCCGTCTCTCAGGCTATAAATAAAACTTTCAACCCACTGGTATTCTTCTAGGAAAAACATGAACATTCATTTTCACCAATTTGTCAATGCTTACATATTTCCAAATGAGTGATGTCTAAGCAGTGAATTCTCTGCAGCCAAAAACATAATTCCAAGAGGAACTTGAACAAAAGAACGGAAGCTCATACTTCTACTACCTCAGCTCTGCCTCCAGGAAGTCCTGTTCCACACCTCTCATTTTCACCTACCTGCTCCAATCTTTGTTTCTTTTTCCTCTGCATGCACTAGGAACATCTCAAGCTTGCGCTCTGTTAGTAAGTTATTTTTTCAGCCATGACTATTCTGTTCTTAGCTGGTTCTAATTTATCTGTTCTACAAACTGGTTTTCTATGTGCCTCCTTGATGCTGTATTTTCCCTTTTTCACTTCATTCTGTTATTTCACAATATCCTTTCTGTGTCTGTGCTTTATGAAATTCAGGTTCTTAACAGCTTACTCCTTAATAGCTTTCTTGGGAATTCTCTTTTTTTTTTAAGGGAAAGTATTCTTTTTTTTTTTTTTTGCCAATCTTCCTATCTCTTTTTTCTTTTTCTCCCCAAAGCCCCAGTACACAGTTGTATATCCTAGTTCTAAGTCATTCCACTTCTTCTATGTGGGATGCTGCCACAGCACGGCTTGATGAGCAGTGAGTAGGTCCACACCCAGGATCCAAACCTGTGAACCCCAGGCTGCCGAAGCAGAGCATGTGAACCACTCGGCCATGGGCCGGCCCCAGAAATTACTATTTCTTACAGAATAGATGCTGTATGCTTCTTCTGCATGTACTGTGCCTTTTCCTCCATCTTGCCGTGTGTGCAAAGGTCTCGCCATGTCTTCTCACTGACTCATGCTTCACAGGGGCATTCTATAAAATCCTCTGTGCATGTTACTGTGTAGTCTAGGGCACCCCTTGCCCTCTCAGCTACATTATAAGCTGGTGCTGCATTCTAGCAGCTTTGTGCAGGGGTGTGGGGGGAGGGAGGATCATGGAGTGGGAAAAAGGGAAAAAGGAACCAGCTCAGCTGGCGCTAAGGCTACAAGCAGCCCTAACTCTGCTCTCTTCTCCTGGGAATATATTCTCTTCCTCCCCAATCTTTTTTATTTCCTCAATCCTTCTAAGATTTCGTTTCCATCAGAAAGAGTCAGCGCAGGTTGTTACCCTCCTCCTTTGCAGTCACTCCTTTTCCTCTAAATCCTGACTACTCACTCCCCACCTCCACCCAACCCAGGAGTGAGAGACGAGGGAGCCCTGTCACCTGCAGCTCCCCATGCGCCCCTTCTTCCACTTGCTTTATTGATATTCCCTTCGGTCAGGAGTTCTGCCAACTCCCAGTTTACTGATAAAGATAATCAGCTCTAGGGTTTATCGCTATTCTGTCTTTCTTCTCTACTACTTTCCCAGCTTGGACATTGAATCTCCAGTATGCTTTTCTTTGTCACATGAGAGAAGCGTTCAGAGAAGGGCTTCCAGTCACCTGGAATTGCCAGTGATCCTACAGGACTACCTATATCCACCCACTCTCCTGCCACAGCCATTAGGGATTTTTCAGTATTTTGCTCACTATCCTTTTCGCTCATGGAGCCTTTTAATCCTCTGGGGTTAAGAATGACTTGAGCCAAACCCTCTCAATTCTTGGAAACTTTTGTGGAAATTAATAATAGAAACCTTCATTGGAGTGGGGGAAGCCCTGTAGGGGGAGCTCTCGCACTCTCTCACACATCGTTAATTACACCAAACAGGAAGAGAGACACACTTGCCCCTTGGACAGGAGGTAAAACTACTTACTGCTGAAGGAAGATTTCTCTCACTACCTTGCAACAGCCCAGCCAATGAGAAACGCCGCCCTGAACTGTTATTTCCCGTAATGGGCTTTCCTTTAGAACAGCCCCTCCCTCCTCCTCCTTTTTCTCTACAAAGGCAGCTCCCCTCCTTTGTTTTCCAGATTTGCCCATGGTTGGCCATGGCACACACATCCTGAACTGCAGTTCTTTTGGCTATTCCCAATAAATAAATAAATAAATAATAATAATAATAAATAAACTCATTTTGAAGATAAAATAACAGGCGAATTTGTTTTTCAGTTGACACTTTCATTTCTCTCACTGACCATCAGATGTTTTCTTTGAATTTGCTGTTGGTATATTTCCGTAGTTTTTATTCATTTGCTGTTCATATCATCAAGTCTATATTAGGATGGATATTTTGAAATTTGGCTTCACTCTGCTATCTTAAAACAGAAATTACACTACTTTAAAAAAAAAAACCCTTGATATGACCACATCAAAAATAGTTCTAGGGGCTGTCCCCAGGGCCGAGTGGTTAAGTTCAGGCGCTCCGCTTCAGCGGCCCAGGGTTTCGCTGGTTGGGATCCTGGGCATGGACATGGCACCGCTCCATCAGGCCATGCTGAGGCGGCGTCCCACATGCCACAACTTAGAAGGACCCACAACTGAAATACGCAACTATGTATGTACTAGGGGACTTTGGGGAGAAGAAGGAAAAATAAAAAAATAAAATCTTTAAAAAAAAAACATTCTAACTCAAAAGACTTACAGCAGAATAGACACCAAAACGTAGCATTATAACAAAATAACTACCATGGCTATTGTTGGTCTCCTTCCCTTCTTCCTCCTCCTCAACAGAACCCTGAGTCTCTTTAGTCCCCTCTCCCCAGAGTTACTCTGTGTCTCAGGATGCTGACCTCACCCTTCCTTTCTGGAGCAGGCTGACTAGCAAGAGCACACCTCTGGCTCATGAAGTGAGATCTGCTGGAGACATGCTCACCCTTAGGGAGCGGCAAGCTTCTCTTCCTCTCACGCACAAGACCACGTGCAGCCTTCAATGCTACTGACAACCACCTACCATGTTAGGGGGAATCTGCCTTGAGATGAAACAAATCCAATGAATGAGCAGAAAGAGAGAAAAAAAGCTGGGTCCTTGAGTATGTGTGCCTCTGAAATGCTGGATGGACCACTCCTGAAGCCCATCCCTCCCTTTTATATGCACATCTTTGTATACAGCTAGTAAAGCTTTACATTGTTTAAGCAAGGTTGGGTTGGGTGTCTGCTGTTTGCAGTTGAAAGCATCTTGAAAGATGGCATCTGGACTATCTATTTACAATATTAAACCCTCTTATGTTAGCATGTGTATTTTTAAAATTAATATAGAACTTCAAACTGATTATTAAGAATCAAGTGTGGCTGAGGATGCTCAAAAAAATTCATGATTCTCAAAACTAACGAAGACATAAAAACCATCGACTCCAACCCGATCCAGAGCCTGAATCGCTGTATTATATTGCAGCTCTGGCTGTTTCTCCTCAACACTCCCAGTAACAGAGAGCTCTCCAGCTACATCCTGAGGCAGCCAATTCTATTCACTCTGCTGAAAAGTGTATCCTTATTACTACCAGGCTCCTTCTTTGGCCTGAGGTGTCTATGGGAACACTGGATTTTAAGAAGAAATTAAAAGGAGGGCAGGTGGTTTGCACAATGGTGGCAGCAGCAGCAGAGCGATGATGAACAAGGCACACTATGGACACCAAATTTCCCTAAGTATGTTAGTTGGCAGAACTGTGAATCCATTAGCATTTAACCAGGTTATTAAAACTCTTTCTTATGGACTGTACACATGCACAATTCTACCCTGTGTTTTAGGGCCTCCTTCCACTCCCCACTCTGAGAAGGATAATGTGAATATAATGTACAAGGAGAGCCTCTTCTGTAAGAAGGGCTTACAACTGCTGTAAGAAACTGAAATTTTACAAGGGACATTTTGGAACATAATATCATTCACATTGTCCTGTATTCTCCATGTCCTCCTTAGCAGACTGAAGTTTGGGTGAACACATCTAAAAAAAAAGCTTTTCAACATTTTTTCCATGACAAACCATCAGAGAAGTGTAAGGGACTGCTGGGAAATACATTAATTCTAAGTGATAAACTAATTCTCCAATTTTAAGATAATCATTACCTTAGTCACCAATCTATTGTTTTTTTATATATTTTAGATTATAACTGAAATTTTTTGAGTTATCTTTCTGTTTTTTTCTTACTGTCTCTCAACTATTTTCATCTATTCTTTGACTCTCATTCTCAAGTATCTCTGTGCTCTAGGTTTAAAGTTCCTGCTCACAGAACCATTCTTGGGGACCTTAAAACCTACATATGTACTGGTAAAGATATTGCTCCAAAGAATAGCCTCCTTGGCCGCTGATACAACAGGTGATGGACTCATACCACACTCCAAGTGCCTCATAAAGAACTTTGATTCCTTTTGGGTGTCTGAGGTGAAAGGCCAGATTATAGAGGGTCAGGCTTTCATAAGAATTCTGAAAGAGGGCAAGGCAATGGTTGTCTGGCAAGTTCTTCCAATTTTCATAAAAAGTCTACATCGAAGTCAGACTGCTCTAGAGTACTTTTGATTCTATGACCATAGTGCCACATAAAATGCAGAGATGAGAGCCCCAAGTGAGACAGAATGCAGAGATTGCAGCTTGATTCCATGTGTACTCTCCCCACTGCTAACATTCCAATCAAGACCTTTAAACTCTTAAGACGGCTCCAATGACATGTCTCTGAGGCAGCAGGAAGTATAAAGGAAAGTACCAAGACCCCTGCCTGCCTGCCTGCCTGCAGTCAACACTCGTTCAGAAATTTTCTCTGCCAGTGCCACTGCTGTAAAGACCCTGACCTGATGAACTCTTGCTTTCCATCTTAAAATCTGCTCCCTCAAATGCTGCCCAATACTCTAGAAGAGACGGCCGGCTTCCTCTGACCTTTACCATACAGGCTTATTTACTATATCCTTCACCTAGGTGCATCAACCTTAAAATTTGCCACATTTGCTTTCTCTCTCTCCTTCTCTGATACACACAGACACACATACGTTTTTCTTTTCCTTGTTATTTTTCTTTGTCTGGCTGAATCATTTGAAAATAAGTTGCAGATATTATGCCTGTTACCCCTAAATATTTCTGTATGCATTTTCTAATAAGGACATTCCTCTATATAACTACAGTGCCATTTTTACACCTTAGAAAATTAACCATAACTCTGTAATCATCTAGTATGTAGATAATATTCAAATTTCCCAGTTGCCTCAAAAAACACAGTTTATAGCTGCTTATTTTCCTAACAGGTGCCATCAACATTTACACATCACATTTAGTTGTTATGCCTCTTTCATCTCTTAAACTCTAAAACGGTCCCCATAACTCTAAAATAGTCCCCCACATTTTTCTGTTTTTCATAATAAACAATTTTTTTAAGTGAGGGGCTCAAAGTTGAAAAGTTCCTCAAAAAACTCTTAGTATCACTCTGATTTAATGGAATAATTTTTTCAAAAGTGTTACTAAAGTTCATTTGTAAAAGATTCTGGTCTCTGTGCCTGCAAGTTAGATTTGGAATGATGACGACTTATCAGTAGATTGGTATGGGAGGGCCTCTAAGGCCAAGAAAAGAGGATGGTGACACTCCCTGAGTGGCCACAGGAACCATGCTGGTAAGCAGAACCCTAAGTCACACAGCTATTTGAAAAGACCTCTGCTCTTGGGGAACAGACATCAATGAGGCTTGGGGTACGAATCCCTTGAGCGTCTCTTTCACAATTTGGGTGTGTGACTCTGCTCCTAAGTGCTAATTACACAGCCAATAATCCACAAGCATTCACCTTAGTTGGCCTAAGCCTAATTCAAAACCAAAGCCCTGAAGCAGAAGATATTATTAAGACTCCTTTTAACTGCAACCACTACTAGTTATTCACATTATTACCCGAATACTGTGACTCCGACAGCAGTTCCCCGCTATCCAAAAAAGACAGGCTTCTTTTCATAAACAAGCACAAAAAATGCACAATCTCAGCACTAGGATGACCGAGGGGTCATAGTTCATCACCTATGCAAAAGTGGCGTGGAAGAAAGATATAAAATATTCCAAAAAACAGCAAGCACCAAAAGTACCTGCCAGCATGGGGTGCTTGCTGTCATGATGGGGGTGTCTGTGAGACAGTGACTCCTTTTCCTCAGCGGCCTGTCTCACACACTTTTTCCTTTTCAGGCTATTCATTCTAACTGAAAATTGTATCCATTCCTAGGGCCTCCTTTACTGTCTACATACTACCAACTCCATAATTTCTATCTTTCTATCTCTAGCTTAGATAGACTTCTCTCTAGAGATTCAGACATAACTGAATTCTGGACATCTCCAGCTGGGCCACCCACAAGTACCTCACACTTGCACGTCCACCACCAAACTCACCATTTTTCCCACTAACCTGCCGCCCCTCCTCTGTTGAAGTGAATGATGTCACTCTCTTGTCTAGGCCAGACCTCACCTATCCCTGACCACTACAATCCATTTTAAATAGCCACCGGCACAGTGGTCGATCCCACCTCCTGTGCCTCTCCTTGCAATCCGCTCGTTTCTTGCATCCCCAAAACCACCTCTGTGGTCCAGGCCATCGTCACGCAGACTGCTGCAACAGCCTTCTAAGTGATCTCCTCTCCGACTCCCCTCAGCGAACCACAAGGTGACCTTAGTAATAATAGAGCTCCAACCGTGGAATACCCTGCTCTCCATCTTCACTGATGTCTCAGTGCCCTCAGCATCAATGTGGCTGCTCCTGCCTCATCTCACAGTTCCTGCCTGCAGACTTCAAGTTCCAGCATACTGAGTTTTTTTCAGTACCTCAAACATAGCACATACTCTTCTCTTCCCTAGGAATTTTTCCCTTGTACTATTCTCTCTGCCCCAAACACTCTCCTCTTCTATCTTCACCTATCTCCTACCTCTTAAGGACTCGTCTTTGACATCTCTTCTTCCAGAAAACCTTCCCTGTCGCCAAGAGACTGGCTCAGGGGCACTTTTCTGGACCATGGCACTTACCACACTGAACTGTCTAATTGTCTGTTTTCCCCACGAGCAGTACACAGAGCAGGAAGAAGGAGGTGGAAGCAAGGAGACCAATATGTAGGCAGCGGCACAGAAGAAATGACGAGGGCCTGGCTTACAGCTGCAGCACATGGCCTGGGAGAGATTTAGGCAGCACAGACGGTCATGCCACATTTATGCTCGACACCTGACAGAGCATCCACCATGTAAGTGCTTAATTAATATTTGTTCAAAGAATGATCGTATTAATGAAGATACAAGCTAAAGACATAAGGAAGCAAACAGAAGAACATCTGAATCGAGCTCAGTATAGACTTATTGAGTGCTGTGAGAAAATGTAGACACAGAGGGCGTGGAGCTGGGTGGGGTTCCATTAGGAGGGACATGTGGTTTGAAAAGATAGATCCCAGTGGCTGGCCGAGAGGCCTGCAAAGAGCAAGTGAGTGAAGAGCGTGAGTGTGGAGGCTGCGTCTGAACAACAGTTCTACCACTCCCCACCTGCAAACTGGGGAACCGTGAGAAGCTCACCCAAATCTTCTGTGCTTCACCTATAAAACAAAGATGACAAGGATGGCACCCACCTCCCAGTGCTCACATGAGGATCAAATGAATTCACTGAGTTAATATCTGCACAGTCCTTAGAAGAGCAGTGCCTAGCAGAGAGTAAATCTAAGTATATGCTATGTTAAATTAAATGAAATCCTCAGTGGCAGCTGTAAACATGGCCACATGTAAAGTGAATAATTAATGGACAAGTGCATACCTTGACTTACTAGAGGGAGACGTATCAAGCACATTTATTGCAAAATGTGAAAAATTTTCATACCTAGAGTTTTCCGTAGTATTAACAACAGAATTGTTTTTATACATATACACACAATTCATAGGACAAGAGGAAACCGAAACTTCTGAGCTGCGTCAAACAATACAATACCCCACTCACATCTCCAAACACATAAAAACACTAGATAAAATACAGTAAAATAATTTTTAATATATATGCAAGCTCAAAAGCAAGAAAGAAAAATTCCCAGGGGCCAAGAGAGAAGAAAAAATTTAAAATCAGAGCATCAAATAAGAGGCTAAAGCTAAAGGAAAGAAACTTGAATTATATGTTCACAACGATAAAGGAAAAATTAGAAGATACAATGTGAAGACAGGAAATTATGGAAAAAATAAAAATTTATGAAATGAAAATATGCAGACATTCAAATTAGAATTTCAATGGCAGGACGAGACCCGGCTGAGGAGAGAGTCAGTGAATAGAAAAAGAATGCTGAAGAAATCACCAAGTGCAGCACAGAGAGAGAGAGAAAGCATGGCAGAAGACAGAATGAGCTTTGTTCCCAGAGAGGGAGAAAGAAGAGAATGCGGGAGACACAATATTTGAGGAAGTAATGGGTGAAAATTTTCCACAAGTGAAGAAAGACATGGGTCCTCAAATTCAAAAATTGAAAAAGCACACCTAAATCCCAAGCAGAAATGGGGTAAGCAAATACAAAAGCATAACCAACAACATCATAGATCAAAAAAGTTCTGGTTGCAATATACTAAGGAGACTGTCATCAGAGTGTTCACTGCATTCTATGACGTGGCTCTTCTCTGTCTCTCTGCTACTCTACAGGCTCCTTGAGGGCAGGAATCTTTCCAGGACATAATATACTGTTAATATCTGTTTGATGCATAAATGAATGAAAGAATAAATGTGTACAGTATATTTGCATTAATGTGAAAGCATTTTGTTTTTTGCTGAGGAAGATTCACCCTAACATCTGTTGCCAATCTTCCTCTTTTTTTTTTTTTTTTTGATGAGGAAGATTGGCCCTGAGCTAACATCTGTTGTCATTCTCCTCTTTCTGCTTGAGGAAGATTGTCAGTGAGCTAACGTCTGTGCCAGTCTTCCTCTATTTTGTATGTGGGATGACACCACAGCATAGCTTGATGAGTGGTGTGTTGATCTGTGCCCAGGATCTGAACCCATGAACCCTGGGCCGCCAAAGCAGAGTGTGCGAACTTAACCAGAACATCACTGAGCTGGCCCCAATCTTCTTCTTTTTTTGCTTGAGAAAGATTAGCCCTGAGCCAACATTTGTGCCAGTCCTCCTCTATTTTGTATGTGGGTCGCCACCACAGCATGGCTGGTGAGTGGCGCAGGTCTGCATCTGGGATCTGAACCCATGAACCAGGGCCACTGAAGTGGAGGGTGCTGAACTCAACCACTATGCCACAGGACTGGCCTCTGAAAGCACTTTTTAAGAGAAAACAAAATATTATGGAAAAAATATCATACAAATTCAAGTGACCATGGGTAAAGTATTTCTCTTTGGAATTCTCACTTCATTTGTGTAAAATAAAGGCGTCATCTTGATGATGTCAGATATAAAAGCCACTAACAATTATTATAGGATACTATGACTATAGTATTATGTTTTGAAATATCTGCATTAAAAAACAAATTTGTGTAGTTTTCTGCCTCCTAATTGTTTAATTCACATTGAACAGCTATAAGAGAATAGTGAGACCCAACAAATCATAATCATAAGCCCTGTGGTGGTACCAAGACAAATGTATTCATGCGTGACCTTCACTCGTTTTATATTCAACACACTAAAGCCAACTGCGAATGCTTCACTTACTGTATAACCAAACTAGACCCTTGGTTTTACCCACATCACACAGGCTCTTACCTAGCAAACTCTCACTAGAGCAACATCACAAAGGTCAGCTACAGTCATTCTGTGCATTCTTCCATCTCCACACCCTAAATAAGTAAACAGCAAACGGTTACCCATCCAAGACTTATGTGAGAATTGGCTGGGGAAGGTAAGCTGCTAATATATAAAACAACCAGGACGAATACTGTTGGCTTTCGACTAAGAATATTTCAAATGGCAGGACCTCAAAGTTGCACGTAATTTTATCTGCATTTAAGCTTCAAAATCTATGCATGCAAAAGAAAAATGTAGTGGTTCAAAATGATCAACTTGTATTTAATGTTTGGTAATAGCATGCTCTTTTCTTATTTATAGAAAAACACCTAAGCTTTTCTTCATTCTCAAAGAAAACAAGCCTTACAAAGCAGAAGATAACCATTTAGAAAAGAATCAGTCATATTTGGTTCTTAAACAGCAAGCATGCTATAACTTTCTACATGTGCGTGAGCAAATGAGGAAAAGCTCCCAGCACATTACAGTGATAGATTTGATTACCAGACAGGAAAAACATGCTTGGAAGCAGGTTTGAAAAAAATCACTCCAGGGACCAAGGAAAGGTAAACAGATGACAAAAGAAATCCTGGTTTCTAGGTATGAGAATATTAATCTCTCGGCACTCTCACAGGTACAGTAGATGGGTGATTCAAGAAGCCATGCAAAGATCTCACGGAGAATGAGGCCTAACCAAAGACAGTAATTTGGGACAGGTATATTTTAAAGATGCATATTCATCTCTTCATTTAAACATACTTCTATGAAGAAACTAGGAATGGTCTAGAACAGAACAACCAGAATGTTGACAGACTCAAATATGTAATACACGAAACAAGGGATTTTTATACTGCAGAATAAGACCTGTTGACAGTTCCTGGAAGAAAAAAACAGTACTGTTAATAAGAGAAAGCCACAGATTGTTCTTATACTGGATCTCAAATCTCTGATAACCCAAAAAAGAACGGAATTTCCTTTGGAAGTAATGGGTCAGCACCACAGGAGATACCCTAATGGGGCCCCAAGAACAAGCTTGCCATGATGACACAGAGCAGGTTCAAGCATTAAACTCAGAACTGGGCTAGATGGCTCTGGAGATTCTGGGATGTTAAAACACGGATTGCTTTCTCTTATATTAGGTTTTTCTGATTTAAAAGGGAATAATTTATCCAGTAGGGAATAATTATTAAGAAGTAAAAGTGTGGTGGTTATGCCTTCAAAATACCATTATCACTCAAACAACTGTGAGGCCATCTTTTCAGAAGATGTCAGGTAAAATATAAGTAAAGTATTAGCTGCCAACATTCAAACATTTTTGTAGCAAGTATAAATGTGTTTAGATGATCATCATCCTGATCATGGTAAAATCCCCTTACTGACCCCAGAAGCAAGATGGGCCCCCAATAGGGCCGGAAACAGGACTGTTTACAAATATATAAAAGAAAATACTACTTTCATTTTCCATGCAGCTCACTGGTTAAATGTAAGCTAATCATTAAATTACCTCTTTGTTTATCAAGGGATACCATGATACAGACTGGTCTTTCAGTATCCATACAAATTTCATTTTAAAGGTATAGGGAAGAAAGTTAACAAATGTATTTTCTGGACAACTTTGTAATTTGGGTTCCAGATATAATTAGGTTGCAATAATTCAATGCCCTCACACTCAAAGTTTTCATTTGGAGATGAGACGGGGAGAAAAGCAGAGGGCAGAGCATCCACTCTGCTTGTCCAGATAATGGCAAAAGTGATGTGGTTGGTGTCTTCCTAATTCAGCAAAGTCTGTAGCAGCAGTGGCAGCTTTTCCAACCATGGTAAAGACGGTGATTTTTTTTACCAGAAATGGCAATAGCAACTTTCTGATTTGTCGTCTCCTGATCTCAGGAAAGCAGTCCAGCGATGCTAGGAGTTAGCTACTCCTGGACACCCAGTGAAGGCCTGCTCCTCCAGCCCTTACAATTACTTTGTAAGCATCCATTTCCTCGTATTAAATCCTTCTCTTTAAACTAAATGGAAACGATACTGTTGTTTACAGTGGACCCTGGAATCCTGTTAATAAGAGAGTTCACGTGTTAATAACAGGGCGAAACAGACATTATTCTGAGACAGAAAGTAATTTATAAATATTGTCAAATGAAATGTAGATTTCTTTCTTTCTTTTTAACAAAGTAACCATTAACCACGACAGCAACAACACATCTTTTTTTGCGTGTGTGAGGAAGATTGGCCCTGAGCTAACATCTGCTGCCAATCTTCCTGTTTTTTTTTTTCTCCTCCCCAAAGCCCCAGCACATAGTTGTATATCCTAGTTGTAAGTCATTCTAGTTCTGCTATGTGGGACACCACCACAGCACGGCTTGATGAGCATTGTGTAGGTCCACGCCCAGGATCTGAACCAGTGAACCCCAGGCCACTCAAGCAGAGCGTGTGACCTTAACCACTCGGCCACGGGGCTGGCCCCTGAAATGTGGATTTCTATACACTGATTTGATAACCAAATAGGAAATTGTCTTTTAGACTTAAATAATCCTACTTAAGTACACAGCGGGATGTTTTAAAACATGCTTAAGGATAAGCAAAGACATCAAACAATGGGAAAAGAGGACAGAAGAATAAGAAAAATACAGATTAAAAAAATGGTGAAATTATTTGTGTGAAAAAGAAATGAGCACTGGGAAAGAAATTAAGAAAAATCTCAGGATAATCAAATGCAAACTTATTTAAGATACTACAACCATGCTGAAATTTTTTTTAAAAGTCTACAAAGATACCCATACCACTTGGTATCTTTAAGTCAGTTTTATTTTTAAATAAATTTTGAGAAGTTCAATTTGGATCTTATAATAAAAAAGTTGAATAGAGATATGGAAGATATAAAAAAAGGATCCAAATTAAAGTTCTAGAGATGAAAACTATACCACATGTGAGATAAAAAATACACTAGATGGAAGTAACGGCAGATTACAAGCTGAAAAATTAAAGATAAATGAACTTATAAACGTAGCAACTAGAATTATCCAAAATAAAACACAGAAATAAAAAAATAAAATTTTAAAAAGTTAAAAACACAACATTGGACAACTTCAAGCCAATTAACGTGTGTAATGGAGTTCCCCAAGAAGGGAGGAAAGAGAAAAAATATCTTAAAAATATTCCAAATTCAATGAAAACTGTAAACCCACATACCCCACAAAGCTCAACGAATCCCAGACACAAGAAATGAAGTGAAAAAAAAAAAAGGAAAAATATAAAGCTGAAAGAAGTCATTACTAGCCAATTCACATTACAAGAAATGTTAAAGGAAGTCCTTCACACAGAAGGAAAATGCCAGATGGAAATATGAGTCTACTCAAAGAGATGAAGAACACCAGAAATGGTAGTAAGATGAGTAAACAGATATAATTATTATTTTAATCTTTTTGAATAAAAAGTGTTTTAAAAATAATAACATTGTATTCTTGGGTTTATAACATATATACAAGAAAAATGTATGATAACAATAGCATAAAGACCAGGAGGGGAGAAATGAAAGTTTACTATTGCAAGGTTTCTACAGTATACTTGAAGTAGTATAATTATCACTTGAAGGTAAACTGACAAGTAAAAGATACATACTACAAACCCTAAAAAATTAAATAAATAAAATTTTAAAAACAATAAAATAAAAAAATCACTAAAATAAAGAGTTACAGCTTATAAACCAAGAAAGAAAAAAAAATCTTAAAAAATATTCAATTTTTAACAAGGCTGAAAAGGGAAACAAAAACCAGATGGGACAAATAGAAAACAAATAGGAAGATCAACCTAACCCTATCAATAAGCTCATTAGATATAAACAGTCTAAATATCTAAATAAAGAGGCAGAGATTGTCAGACTGGATAAAAAGGACCTAACCATATGCTTACATGAAGAGCACTTTAAATATAAAGACACAAATAGGTTAAAAGTAGAAAGATGGAAAAGGTGCTACCATACTAACACTAATCAAAAGAAAGCTGTGGCGACTATATGATTATCAAAGTAGACTTCAGCGCAAAGAATATCATCACCAGGGATAAAGATAATCATATCATAATAATAAGGGGGTTAATTTATCAAGAAGATCAAACATGCTTAAATGTTTATGCACATAATAACAGAGCATCAAATACATGTAGCAAGACTGGTATACCTATAAGGAGAAATAGACAAATCCACAATTACAGTCAGCAATTTCACTACCACTCTTTCAACAAACAGAACAACTAGACTACAAGGATATAGCAGACTTGAAAACACTATCATTCAACTTGACTTGACTGACATTTATAGAACACTCCATCCAATAATAGCAGAATACACCTTCTTCTAAAGCACGCACAGAATATTTACCAAAAGAGACCATATTCTGAGCCATGAAACAAGCTTCAATAAATTTAAAAGGATTTAAGTACTGAAAATATGTTTTCAGAGCAAAATAGAATTAAATTAGAAATCAGTAAGAGCAAGATATCTGGAAAGTCCCAAAATTTTGGAAATTAAATAACATGCTTAAAAATAACCCATGGATGAAAGAAGAAATCCAAGGGAAATTAGAAAGTATTTTGAACTCAATGAAAATGAAACTCAACATAGCAGAATTTGTGGGACGCCGCAAAAGCAGAACTTGGGAAATTTATAATCACTAATACCTAGGTTAGAAAACAAGAAAGATCTCAAATAAATAACCTTAAGAAGCTAGAAAAAGAAGAGCAAATTAAACTCAAAGAAAACAAAGGAAGGAAATAAATATGAAAGCAGAAACCAAAAAAATAGAAAACAGAATGAAAATGGAGAAAATCTATGAAACCAAAGGAACTCTTTGAGAAGATCAATAAAACTGATAAAGCTCTGGTCGGATGATCAGGGGAAAAAAAAGAGAGAAGACAAAAATTACCAGTATCAAGAATGAAACTGAAGTTATCATGACAGATTCTAAAGATATGAAAAGAATAATAAGTGCTATAGGCTGAATGTTTGTGTCCTCCCCAAATTCACATTCATATATTGAAATCCTAATGTCCAAATGTGGTATTAGGAGGTGGGCCTTAGGGAGAAGATTCGGTCATGAGGGCAGAGCGCTCTGGAATGGATTACCGTCCTTGTCAAGGAGGCCCTAGGGATGCCCCTCCTCCCTTGGCCATGAGAATGAATGCTTTCCCTCTAAGATCAGGAACAAAATGAGGATGTCTGTTCTCACCACTTCTATTCAATATAGCAAAAGAGCTTGTACGAATGTTCACAGTAGCCTTATTTGTCTAAGCCAAAAACTGGAAATAATCCAAATGTCCATCAACAGGAGAATGGATAAACAAATGGTGGTACCTCCATGGATTCTACTCAGCAAGAAAAGGAGTGAACTATTGATATACACGACTTGGATGAGCCTCAAAAGAATTAAGCTGTGAGAAAAAAACTGGACCAAAAAGAGTATAGAATGTATAATTCCATCTATAAAAAACTCTGGAAAATGAAAACTAATCTACTGTGAAGGAAAGCAGATCAATGATTGCCTGAGGAAAGGGTTGAAGAGGAGTGCAAGGGAGGGATTACAAAAGGGCATGAGGACACTTTTGGGAGTGATGGAAATGTTTACAATCTTGATTGTGGAGATAGTTTCATGTATGTAAATAGATGTCACAACTTATCAAATTGTACACTGTAAATATGTACTGTTTATTGTATGTCAATTATACCTCAATAAAGCTGTTTAAAAACAAAATAAAACGTAAAAAATAATCTTGAAAAACATAAAGCGACCTATCAAACCATTACAAGACAAGGAGTAAGTCTAGAAAAGAAATCAATCAAAAAGCAATCTGGATGGCAACAGATCAATTAACCTTCTTGGATACAGAAAGATGCAAAAATCAGCAGTGCTGAGTCAGCAAAACAGGGCAATTTGGAAAAGGTCAATGCCAAAGGACCACAGCACAGAAATAAGGGAACAAATCTGAGAAAATACAATAGCCAAGAGAATATGGAAATTTAACCTCCAGCAGCAATCTCTGAGAACCAGAGTACAGAGTTCATCATCAAAGGTAAGAAAGAAAAGGTTTCAGAACTGAAAGAAGACTGAAAGGCCCAAAAATCCCCCACAAGAACCAAAGAAAGCCACCAAGAACAGCAAGACATTAACCAATAACTCCTTAAACTATAAGGAAAAAGAAAATATTCTCCAAAAACGTATAAAGAATACTTTTCTTTTGAAAGAATGTAAACAACCACCACATCAGGTTCCTAATTGCAGACCAGAAGCTGGAAGGCAATGGATCACTACTTATAAAATGCTAAGGGGAAAAGAAAAAAAACTCTTCAAGAAACACCCAGCTCATAAGCAAAAGCAGAAATCATTTTATGGATTACAAAACATTCCTCTTCCCTCCATAGTGGTCCCCATACCACTAACACTGAGTTACTTCATTTATTTATCAACTGTATTGACTACTGTGTAAAAGTCATTACCTCTCCTTAGAACTGTAGGTATGGGCTCATGCAACTGGTGCTAGAGAGAGAATCGCGTATCTGATAAGCATAGGTAAAACTGTATCAACGTTAATGGTTGGAATATTTGATTCTGAGTAAACTGTAACGCTTCTCTCTTCTCACAAGATTCAGAAGGAACAAAATTGTTATCAATATAATGAACTGTCTCATGTTATCCAGAGATTATGAGATAAATTTCACCTCTGCAGTTCTGAGAATAGTGGGCGATGGGATGGAAGGAAGGGTTCCCCTTGCATAGCTTCTCTTTCCCCCCCTCTCCTGCTCTCCCAAGCACAGGAAGATCAGATGTCAAAGGATTTTGTTTTGAACTCACTGTGTCAGGGAAACTGGATAAAGGAAAACAGGCTCCAGTGAACAAATATTTACCTTCCAAACAGATCCTGACACCACACTTTAGAGCCTAGAAACCTGCAACAACCACTTTAAGCACTGTACCAGCTGCTGCCAAAACTCTTATGGGGCCCTTCCAGCTCCTGTCTCAGCCATTCTCCCACTACCTGCCGCCCCACCTGGGCACCACAACTCCCCAACTGGTCACACTGCCATCAGGTGTTCAAATTGTTCCCCGCACTAAGGTGACAGGATCGTTCCTCTTCCCAACACAAATTAAAATCCCAGCTCCATGAATATAGCTGTTTAATGACACTTATTTAAACCTTAAAACCCCCATCAAATAGATCAATTCAGTAAGTACTGAATACCCACCTACAACAAATCTGCAGTAGGATTTTACATAATGAAGTATTTCTCTTCCTGGCCTAAAATGCTGGATGTCTTCCTTTCTCTATGCCAAACAAGTATGTATAGCTTCTTCATATACAAATCAAGAAATTCCTGCCATCTGGTGTCCAAATTCAACACTTCAGGGAACTAGCAGCCTCAATTTGGTATAGGCAAGCACACTAGACTAAGGAAATGTTCCATTTAGAGGTATTGAAAAATACATCTGAGCTAAGAAGGATTCTAAGAAAAGACTATTAATTTAAATGAATCTTAAATGAAGACTATTAACTTAAATAAAAATTGATAGAATATGAAAAGGATTCCCAGCAAGTTGAAGAAAAACTAAAATACTGAAAATACTACATCCAGAAACCATCTACGTCACCACCAGCCCTAGTCAGCATTTCAACCAATGCTGGCCAAGCCTCTCCTAAGAGCTCAGCGAAATGGAAAGGGTGCAGATTGACAACACAAACAACTGAAAAAAGGAAAACACAAACTAAGAATATGGAGACCTCTTTTAATTTACATGACACCTTTTCTTTTTCCATAGTCCATGTACTTCAAGAGCTATGATACGATAGATTTGGTTTTTTTAAATTCTTCATGTAATAATGGAAAGAATGGTGTCCCATCAAGTATAACGATGCAACTTCAAACAAGACACAACCATTCTTGATTTAATAAGGATTCTTGAGAGTCTTGGACAAAGTTTAAGTTGTAGCTACAAAATAGGAATGCTAGGAGAGAACTAAGGAACAAATGTTTCTAGAGCACATTGCGAAGGCAAGGAAGAAAGCAGGAGTCACCCTGACTCCTCCCTGTTCCTCTGGACACGTGATCATCAAGCCCAGTGGATTAATCAACTACATCTCTCTCTATTCCCATCACCCCGAGCTTAGATGAAGTCTCCATCACCTTTCCTCTAGGCCAGGGATCCGCAAACTACAGCCTACAGGCCAAATCTGGTTGGTCACCTGTTTTTGTAGATAAAGTTTTGCTGAAACACAGTCATGCTCATTCATTTATATATTGTCTTTGGCTGTTTTCTTGCTACAAATGGCAGAGCTGAGGAGATGTGACAGTTACAGTTGCAAGTCTAAAATATCATCTGGCCCTTTACAGGAAAAGCTTGCTGAATTTGGCTCATGTAGGCTATTAAATAATCCTTTGACTAGTCTCCCTACCACCCACTCAAAGCGCTCTCCAAACTGCAGCCTGAGTGAGAGCTTTATGAACACAAATCTGATCCCTTACTCTTCTGCAAAGATAAACCCAAACTCCTTAAGGTAACGCCTGTAACTCTTCCAACGTTCCATCTTCCCACTACTCAATTCGACCCTTATTTTCCAGTTATTCTAATCTCTTCACACTCACCTCGCCCTAACCTTTGGGCTTTCGGCATGTGATATTTCCTCCAACTGGAACACTCTACTTTCTCCTAGTTAACTCTGGGTCACCATTCGGGTTCTCCATGTAAACGTCATTTTCTCCAGGAAGCCATTCCTGACCACTTGGGCTGGGATTAGATGGTCCTCAACTTCCTCCATCTCTGATCTTATAGATTCTAATGAATATTTGTCAGGCCAGATCAAGAACCACATGATAGAGACAGGCTGTGCGATATTAACCAAGATACCTTTGCAGCAAGCAGAGACTAGTGTGTATGAGGCATTCACACATTTTTCTTCAAAAAAATTTATCCTTTGCATCATGTTCTGAGAATCCAAAGAACTTTTTCTCAGCAATTTACCATAAATAATCAGGTAGATTTAACCAATGAAAATAAATAAGTCATGTACAACCATGGCAGAATAAGTTGATACCAAAATGTGAAAACTTAGAAATCTACAAAAAGACACATTCTTCTGAGTACAACTATTTATACCATGTACTTTTTAGTATATTACTAGAGAAAACCTTGATCTTCTTCATCTTCAGAGCTTATTATCCTAGACGATACTTAATGAAAATAATAAAAATAATGAAACTAAAAAGAGGATGATCTCATTACCTGCTCTTCCCTCTCCTTTTCTTTGGTCTTATTTCTGTAGATTCTAGCAGAGGTGGCATCCTGGGATGGAATGGCAGAGATCTGACGCAGTGGCATGCTCATCCCAGCCTCCTGTCTGGTCCTCTTCTTTACGGAAGAGAGTCTTCAGTGGTAGAGTCATTTTGGGCCATGGACTTTAAGCTGAGAGAGAAGACAAGACGTAACTGAGCTGAACACTTTTCAAATTTCCAACAGTGAGATCAGTATTTTATATTTATATTCATATTTATACTCAAATAAGTTACAATGTCTGACATAGATATTTGGTCTCCAAAAATGATAGAAGCTAAATGTCTACGAGGGAAATTGTATCATTTTTCTCATGTAGTAAGATGGGAGCACCTGAAGAAGGCTGGTGGATCAGGTACATGTATAATCAGATATTAATTTTCCATGGCTACTTAGGTTTTAAATACAGCAGTGTCATCTCTCATTATAAGAATATTTTTGAAGTTAAGCTTTTTTCTTGAACAAGCATTCATCCTGATATAAGCTGTGATCTTTCCTTAAAACTGCTGCCCTTCAGTCCACATAATGGTAAGACTAAAGGTTAAGAAGTCTAAAATAAATTTAAAATATCTATGATTCATGCTTAACCTTCCAAAAGTCTACACTCTCTAGACCAGTTGTCGGCAAACTTTTCCTGTAAAAGGCCAGATAGTAAATATTTTAGGCATTGTGGGCCATATTTGCTACAACTACTTAAATCTGCCATTGTAGCATGCAAGTAGCCACAGTGAGTATGCAAATGAATGAGAATGGTTATGTTCTAATAAAACTTTACTTACAAAAACAGGTGGCAGGCTAAATTTGGCCTATGGGCCTGTAGTTTGCTAACCCCTGCTCTAAAGGATTTTATAGGAAAGATGAGGGTCATCATGGACATTCCGGGGACCATGAAAAGGCTGCTCTTAAGGAAAATAATAGTGTCTGAATAAGCCATATTCAATGATTCCAGGCACCCCTGCCTTTTTTCTGGTTTTCTCCTACATCCTCTAAAGTGCCTAATAATTGAATCGTGTGTTCTCTCTCTCTCTTTCTCTTCCCCTACCCACACCGAGATCTACCAAACTCTGTATACAAAACCAATTAGATATAAATTATACAAATTATCTATGAGGTTCAACATAATAATATTTCATGCTGTTCAAATTTTAACAAAGGATGGAAGCCTTAAACCAAAAGAACAAAATTCTAATTTGGGGATTTTCATTTATTAACCATATATTTGGGAGGTGGGATGGTAGGCGGGGAGGGTGAACAATAAGGCCTGACAACCCTAAGGTAACGTGTGACAAGCAGCCATTTATTCCCCCTCTCCCAAAACTCTGCTCTGGACCAAAGGTAGGTTTTTAGGTGGCTAGTCTCACCTCTGACAGTGTTACTAACCAAATTAAGAGCAACAGGGCTCACAAAATGGACTTCTCTCTCAGGACTCTCTGATCAATAAGCAACAGGAAGGAACAAAAAACTGGAAGGGATCAACACATATGAGAAAATGAGCTAAACAAATGTTCTGTTTTAAAAAGTCTAGTTTTATAATAGATGGGTGGTAACTCATAACCAATAAAACAGGAAAATAAAGTAGGTGATATCAGCGTCTAGATATAATCAATAATAAAGAAAATGTTAGTGTCTAGGTATTATATATCACCCACTCTATTTCAAGCCTTTGTTGAGGCTGACACAAGATGGGGCATGATATCCAAGAAGCAGTCTGAATATTTGTGTTCACATTATGCAAACAAGAGGCACTTACTTACTGCTTAGTTGTCTTACACTCTCCGGAAGATCACAATAGTTAGTGGTGAGCAGTTCTTTCATCACTAATGCATTAAAGTCCTCTGCCACAAATGACAAACTCCATGTGGTCTCTTGGAATACTTAGTCAAATTAACCATGCCCAGAGCCCCACCATATATCATGCCACCTTTGGTGCTCCTGGTATAATCATCATTATTACATCATCGGTACAGAACCATGACAAGCATGGACAGGACTATTTATGCCAGAGAAACAGAAATGTGAGGGTGTTTGAAATTTTTTGCATAATTTTACAGGGCCTCCCTCTTTACAGCCATTTAAGTTACTCTTCAGATATGCACCCCCATCTCCAGGTAAGAGACCTGAAAGTTCGCCTGAAGCAATCCCTTTCCTATGTCAGACATATATTGGATGAAAGTGATAATTTTAGGGGCCCACCCAGTGGCATAGGGGTTAAGTTCACGCACTCTGCTTTGGTGGCCCAGGGTTCACCAGTTCGGATCCTAGGCATGGGCATGTGCACCACTTATCAGGCCGTGCTGTCGCAGCCGTCCCACGTATAGGGCAAGTGGGGCACAGATGTTAGCTCAGAGTCAATCTTCCTCAGCAAAAGGGGAGGACTGGCAGAGGATGTTAGCTAAGGGCTAATCTTCCTCAAAAAAATAAAAGAAAAAAAAATTTAGAAAGTGATCATTTTAAAAACCAAACTACAAAACAGACCATGCCACTTTTTATATGAAGGTTCATATGAAAAGCGTAAAGCAGGTATTACTGATACTATTCTCTTTGCATAATTTCCAAATATCTGTTTTATATGATTCAATTCATCTTTAATTAAGAGCAAAAGTTAAACCTCTACACTATTGCCTGACAATCCAGGCATAAGGCCTTCAATTCCACTAATGCTAACTTACAAAATATAACACACCTGATAGGAACATCCATATCTAGAAGAACTGGACTGACAAAGTTGGTTGTTTGAGAGTATGGCCACGGACAGCCAAATTCATGGATTAGAAGACTTACTATTGATAAGATGGCAATTCTCCCAAAATTGATCTACAGATAAAGCAATCCCTATTAAAAGCCCAGCTGACTTTGTAGAAATTGGATAAGCTGGGGCAGGCCCCGTGGCCAAGTGGTTGGGTTTGTGCGCTCCGCTGCAGGCGGCCCAGTGTTTCATTGGTTCGAATCCTGGGCGCAGACATGGCACTGCTCATCAAGCCACGCTGAGGCAGGGTCCCACATGCCAGAACTAGAAGGACCCACAACGAAGAATATACAACTATGTACGGGGGGGACTTTGGGGAGAAAAAGGAAAAAATAAAATCTTAAAAAAAAATTTAAAAAAAAAGTATGAAGAAAACACAATGAACATTTAGAGAAAATAAAAACGAAACTGGATAAGCTGATCCTAAAATACATATGGAAATTCAAGGGATCCAGAATACCCAAAATAATCTTGAAAAAGAACAAGTTGGAGAACTGGCACTTTCTAATTTCAAAACTTATCACAAAGGAATAGTAATCAAGACAGTGTGGAACTGGAATAAGGACAGATATATACACCAACAGAATAGAATTTAGAGTCAAGAAATAAACCCATGTATCTATGGTCAACTGATTTTTCAACAAGGGTGCCAAGACTATTCAATAGGGAAAGACTAGTGTCTTTTCAACAAACGGTTCTGGGACAACTGGATAGCCACATGCAAAAGAATGATGTTAGACCCCTACCTCACTTAAATAAAAAAAACTTTTAAAAACCTACACTTCATCAAAACAAAAACTTTTGTGCTTCAATAGACGCCACAAAGAAAGTAAAAAGACAACCACAGAACGGAATAAATTTTTTTACAAATCATATAATAGTAAGAGACTTGTATCTAAAATATATAAAGCACTGTTACAATTCAATAATAAAAAGACAAATAGTGAAAAATGGATTGCTCAACATCATTAGCCAACAGGAGAATACAAATCAAAACCATGAGATATCACTTCAATTATGGCTATAATTAAAGACAGATAAGTGCTGGCAAGGATGTGTAGAAATTGAAACCCTCATATACTGCTGGTGGGAATGCACGCAGCTGCTTTGGAAAACAGTCTGGCTCTTCCTCAATGTGGAAATAATTCAAATGCCCATAAACTGATGAATGGATAAATAAAATGTGTTATCTATACCATGGAATATTATTCAGCAATACAAAGGAATGAAATATGAATACATGCTATAACACAGGTGACCCTTGAAAACATTATACTAAGTGAAAGAAGGACCACGTATTGTATGATACATTTGTATGAAATATCCAGAGTACACAAATCTATAAAGACAGAATGTAGATTAGTGACTGCCCAGGGGAGGGTTAGGGATGGGAAGGGCAGTGATGGTTAAAAACCCCATGTTTTTAGGATAATGAATATGTTCTAAAATTTATTATGGTGATGGTTACATAACTCAAGTATAGTGAAAACCATAGAACTGCACACTTCAAATGAGTGAATTTTAATGGATGTGAATTATATCACAATAAAGCTGTTTAAAAAACGAATCAGAAATAAGTAACATGGGTTAAGATAGATAAAATTTTATTTTTCCTTTGTGCTATCCCTAATGTAACTTATCCAGATGACATGGAGATGGCCACTGTTACTTTATCACTCTTCCAGTTTTGAGAAAGGTAACAAGGAAGAGTGCAAAATCAGCAACTTAAGGTTCAAGTCTTGACTATTAAATACTAACAGTGTAATGTTGGGCAAACTGATGAATTCAAAAGATACTCTTTCTTCAGTAGTAAAACAGAAAGGTAATGCGCCACATAAAAACGTTTCGGTCAATGATACACCGCGTACACGACGGTGGTCCCTTAAGATTAGTACCATATAGCCTAGATGAGTGGTAGCCTATACCTTCCAAGCCTATACCTTCCAGGTTTGTGTAAGTGCACTCTATGATGTTTGCACAACGATGAAATCACCTAACTACGCGTTTCTCAGAATATAACCCCATTGTCAAGGGACACGACTGTAATCTCTACTCAGTTCACTGGGTTACTGTGAAGACCAAATAAGACTGTGTCCATATGCACAAATGTAAGGATTCTTAACCTCAGCACATTTTCCAGCCTGCTTTTTCAGGCATCTGCAATGATTCCTCTCACTGCCTCACAAAAGCCTGTTTGTTTGCTTTGTCTTTCCAGCAGTATTTTCTGTCCCCCTATGCCTTGGTTGCACACAAGATTTACAGAACTGGGACCTCAAATTCTTTCTGATATTTATTTAGTACCTCTAGCAGCATGACTCTGAAGGTAAGTAAGACTGATAATACCATCCCTATAAGGAGAGAGGTAGGTACATCGGACCAAAAGACGACCATCATGGCTTAACAATCAAGCTGTTCTATGTGCTTTCCAGATGGTCAAGATAAATGAAGGATTCTGCCCATTCTAACACAATGCTGGGGATAAATACAGATGACAAAGAGGTAGCCAGGAGAAGACAAAGATGCTAGTTGCAGCCACCCTGAGGGACAGCCCCCACCGAGGTCTGCATGCCTCCCTGCACCCTGGCTCACAGGGTGCCAGGCTCCAGCAGCACCCTGCTGCTCTCCATTGTGAGTTGTTGAATCATAATGTCATGACTGGCACTCAGAATAAACAACTTCAAGTTATGTCTGTTTTTATCAGAAGCACGTTTCATACAAAAAAATGAGAAGCCTGTGCACATCAGCTAGCAGACACAAAAAGAAAAAGAGCAGTGGGAGGAGTGAGGAGACTAGTTGTAACACTTAGCACTGAATGATCAAGGCCAGACTTACAGCAGTGAGCGTGGAGGGAGGAGAGACCATTTGAAAAAGGAGGACTGAGACAATCTAGTGAGGAGCCTAACTGTTCCCTGGTTTCTGGCTGTGCATTCACAAGACCAGGATGCACAGAGGAGTGGGAGATAAAAGGGGGCTCGCCACGGGCACACTGAGCTTGACATCCCTGTGGGAAACCCAAGATATGTACACAGTGCACACTGGGAGTCACCAGCACACCATGACACCTGAACACACAGAAATAAAATCAGTTTCCCAAGGAAAACCTGCAGAATCAGTTGTTCATGTCATTAGATGCAATAGATGCTATTAGATGCTATAAACAAATGACAAAACTCAATATCAACACAGAATTTTAAAACCGTTTAGAAAACAGCAATGGAGAATCCCTAATTTAAAAAAAAAAAGAAAAACACCTATCTCAACCAAAATTTAACATTACACTCACACAGCAAAACTCTCAGAGGCATTCTAATTAAACTAAAAAGCAAAATAAGCACATCACCACTGCTATTATTTAATATATAGTTAGATTTTTCCTGCTAATGTGATAAGATTTAAAAATAAAAAGTGAACTCTATAGTTCAATGGAAGAGTTAAAGTCCAGAGGAATTTTCTAAGAACTAGTGGAATCAGTTAAAAACATTTGTATAAAATCAGTAAGAAAAAAGTATATAAACATATTAATGTCACCAACATTCCTGTACATCAACAAAACAAAAAGCATGAATTAGAGATAAATGATACAAAACCTACTTAACAACTTTTAATGAAAAACATTTAGTGATTTTAGAGTATACCTGAATGCTATAAGTTGTGTCCTCCCCAAATTAAAGCATATATTTAAATGTAATTCCAATGAAAGTCTAAGCAAGGTTCTTTTACTTGACAAAATGATTCTAAAATTATATATACAAATGAATGCGATCAAATAAAAATGTTGGAGAAGAAGCAATTGAGAGATGAGTCCTCTGAAATATTAAAAATTATAAGGTAATAATAACTATTAAACAGCAAGGTACAGGTCTATAAGACTGAAAGACAATCCAGAAATTGACTGGCTTATACAGAAGAGTCTACCAGCCAATAGAAGCAGCAGCCCAAAATTATAAGAAAGGGACAAGTTATTCAATAATGGGCATTGGGATAACTTTGGCTAACAATTTGGGGAAAAAAATCAATTAAGACTCGGTTCATTCATCAAAATAAATGCCGATGCATAAAAATGTTAAATGCAGGGGCTGGCCCAGTAGCTTAGCAGTTAAGTTTGCGTGCTCCACTTCAATGGTCCGGGGGGTTCACAGTTTGGATCCCAGGGGTGGACCTAGTACCACTTATCAAGCCATGGTGAGGTAGGCATCCCACATATAAAATAGAGGAAGATGGGCACAAATGTTAGCTCAGGGCCACTCTTCCTCAGCAAAAAGAGGATTGGTGGTGATGTTAGCTCAGGGCTAATATTTCGTGCAAAAAAAAAAGTTAAATGCAAAAAACCACATAAAAACATAATAAAATACAATTGCAAATGAATATATGAAGGAACTAAAGGAAGACTGACTTTCTAAGTCTAGAACTAACAGGAAAAAAATCACAAAGAAAAGGGTTTGTAGATATGACTCTATAATTAAAAGCAAAAATAAACAGGCAAAAAAGACTCAAAAATATTTATAGCACATAGGACAGAAAGTTAGTATCTTTTTTTAATCAAGAAGTTAATATGAATAGCTTTTTAAAAAACATTAAAAATACCCATAGTTAAATGGGCAGTATTAGGAACAGCTGTTTCACAAATGAGGGCATAGCATGAGTCCTCACTTAACATTTTAATAATGAAGGGAAGGCAACAGCTCAGGGAACCACTTTTTTCCTTTACAAAATTCTACAGAAATACAGCAAAACCTATCACTGGCCAATATGGGCTGAGCCTATGTTCTCATGATCCTCCAGCGGCATCACAAACTCAAAATGCCCATTGGGAAACTTGAGCAACAGGGCTCAGAAACTAGAAGAGCTTACCGTTGGGAAGCTTAGCCTACGAAAATACATAAAAATTTACAAGCTCCAAGATTGTCAACATGACAGTATTTACGACAAAGGAAAACAAAGTACCCATAATTTCTCCAAATTGAGGAAAAGCTAAGTAAATTGTGGTACTGATACAATCAAAAGAATATTATGTGGGTATTAGAAGCAAGAGAAAGATGAGTGTGAGCAAAAGCAGGTAAAAATTATACACACATTGTAATTACAACTACATTAATATACACACAAGCAAAAATCCTAGGAAGGAATTCATAAAAATGCTAATAGCAGTTTAATGGTGTGGCAATATAAATGATTTTTCATTTCTCTATTTTCTAAACCTTTAGTAGTAACATATTACTTTAAATATTCTTAAAGAGCTAAAATTAAAAGCTCAAGTCATTCCACATAGGTTGGTAATAGAATTTTATGTTCTCAATGACTATACAACCATAAAAGGGCTAATTTTCTGTGAGAAGTACATTTCTGAAGCCTCACAGAATTCAAGTCTAATTTTCCTACAGGAATAAAGTATGGGGATGCCTTCTCAGGACATAGATGTTTACAACCATCATAGTGTTTGTTTTATGCTCGTTTTAAAATTTTTTCAGTATTTGCTCTAATATTTTGTTTAGTGCTCTCCCTTAAAAATAATAGCACAATGCCTTATGGGAACAGTTTGCCTTTCTTCACGGTGTTTTATTACATCTTACTTTCACTCCAAAGTTACTGATTTTGGAGACTACATTATTTCATATTTTACACACAGTAAGACGTTATTAATATTTTCACATCATAGTATTTCCAGTTTGCATACTTTCCACAAAATGCGACTGCAGTGGAATGGCCTTTACACACCAGCAGAAACGGAGACTCAGAACACGAACTGCTAGCAAACAGGAATACAGCACTATAACATGGCAGACAAGGGACAGACTGTACCTGCCCACTGTCAACAAATCTGAGCAACTGCCCAGCGCTTAGAAGCTATCTGCTGCTTACACCACTTTCTTTCAGCATATGTTTGTCCCTGTCATTATGGCAGAAACAGATCTGTGGCAGGAATCATGATCTTTCACAGAACACAGAAAAGAATAATAAACATGAGCTATTAGCAAATGTTTGAATAATAAACATGAGCTATTAGTAAATGTTTTTCTCTTTTAATCATGGTTATAAACGAAATCTCTTATTCCAAAATAGTAACTCTTCTTTCCACCAGAAGAGAACAGGCTGTTCTCTCTCAACAACAGATTCCCTTGTGTGAAGGAAGCCCACGTGTCCAGGATCTGATTATGAGACTAGGCACTTTCGCTATGTAAATGACATTTACTGTAAAAGTTCCTCAATTTCCTGCCACCAATCGTATAAACTTGCCCACTCCTCCCAACCCTTTCATTAATTATGTAAATTACATTACTCAGTTCAGAGGAAGAGATGACCCCAGCTCTGGGCATGTACCTGGGCTCTTTGCTTTCCTCCTCACCTGACTATTCAGGTGCCTGACTCTATCAGCCATTCTCCTACCCCATATTTTCATAGTCTCCTTCCTAAAGACTCCTTCACATCAACAAAGTAACAGAATCAGTTTTCCAAGGAAAATGCATAGAATAAGTAGTTTGTATCACTAAATAATATAAAAAATTATAAAATTCCACACTGATACAGAACTTTAAAGTGCTTTATGGGTCCCCCATCTTTAAAAACAAAAATAAAAATGCTTTCAATGCTCCTATCCTCTTTCCCTCTATAACCAAATTTTCTGAGTGGCCTACAATATTCTTCACTTTCTTGCCTTCCACAACTTAATTCAATGCAGTCCAACCTCTGCTTCCCCATGTCATCTGTTCTTGGCTTTTCTTATTTACTAATTAAATTTAGAAGAGCTCCAAATGAAAGGAACCAATACATAAAAAAAGAAAACTAGGGGAAATAAAGATAATTTTCCAAAGTTTTTAAAATCCTTTAAAGTCAATCAACATACTCTTAAATGTACAGATGATATACCATCCATAAAGCCAAAATATGACAATATGAAATAAAAAACAAAAAGCACTCTTGAAAATTAAAAATTATAAGCAAAAATTAAAAATTCAACAGAAGGGTTAGAAAATTAAGTCACAGAACTCACCAAGAAAGTAGTACAAAAATACGCAACAGAAAATAAGAAAAAGAAGATAGAAGGATTTGAGGATATAAGATTATCCATAGATCAGCTCAGGAATTCCAACATCTGACCCAAAAGGAGTTCCAGAGAGATGAGGCAGAGAACACAGAGGGAGGAAAATAATAAGAGAAATGATAAAAGAAATTCCCAAGAACTGAAAGACACAAGTCCCCAGACTGAAACGGCCCAGTAAGCACCTAGCGCAATGAATTTTTTTTAATTTTAGAAAGTCCACACCAAGGCTTATTCATTATCATAAAATCCTAGGACATCAAGGACAAACAAAAATGTGAGAAAGAAAATGTCCTAGCTGTGGGCAGGATAGGGTAGGGTGGAGGTATTACACTACAAAGGGATATATAAATCAAAATAGAATTAGACCTCTCAACAGCACCAGTACCAGTGGACCCAAATGACAGAGGCATAATGCCTTCAAAATTCTGAGAGAAGATTTTGAGATGGAATTTCACACCCAGCAAAACTATCAAACAAATGAGAAGGGAGAATAATGGTTTCTTGGGGCATGAGTGAAGTCACAAAATAAATTTCCCAAGCACCTTTTTAAAGAAAACTCTCGGAAATTGTACTGTAGCAAAATAAAGGACTAAATCAAGGAACAGAAAAACAGAATGCACAAAACAGTCATTATAACTTAGGAGAGGCACAAAGTGAAGTTCCAGTATTGCAGCGGCATAGCAGGCCCAGAGAGTATTGGTAGGGAATGGAGGCGGCGTATGGAACACTTCCAGGGGCAGGTCTCCAGAATAAAAGAAGTCTCAACAGGGAAGACGGAGGGACACCTTAATACCATGGACACCTTAGAAGAACTAAGGGTAAGTATAATAAAAATCATACAAGTGAAAATAAAAAGTAATTAACAACAACAAAAGTAAAGCAGAAAGAAAATGTAATCATTTGGCTCTAAAATGAACAATATTTCAATACTGAAAATGTTGTCAACCTTCTAATGATATAAGCAACATTGTGACATAACCAAATCAGGAGGATGGGGAGAAGAGAGGTGGGGTATAAAAGGAAGTCAACAGATGATGCCCAATATTTACAAGTCATATCATTTGAAAACATGGAGGTAACTATCAGAAGGCGCTACTATGATATGTATGCACCTGCCTCTGTAGAGCAGGACAAGGATGGTGGAGGAGTGGAGCAAAGAACTATTGTTTACATTACAGGACTTTAGGTACTACAAGCTCCTATCCACAGTTCTAAAATTCAGAAAACTATCAAAACAAAACAACAACAAAAAACCCTAGTTTGTCTTTACTAATACCTAAGACCTGATCTTACACGAACTTTTTGGGGGCCACAACCTGACCTAAACTGATAGAAAGCTATTCATAGTCTCTACTTATTCAACTTAGTGTAAATATTATACCTCAATGCAGATTTTTGATTAAGGGGTGTTACCCCAATGGGGGTATTAAATAATACATACTATAGATTACCTTTATAAATCTGAAAATTTCTAAAATCTAAAATATTTCTAACCTAAGGGTTTTGGATAGGAGAGTCTGGGCCTGCATCTCATTTTTCAAAAAGCTATGCATTTATGGCTTTTTCTAATTTTGAAAATATTTTGAAGTCACAAATGGAAAGAAAGTGTAAAGAGAGTAATAGGCAGAAGACCTTAAACAGATCAATACCTATTCCATATATTTTCCAAAAGTGGCATTATCCCTGGGTCACTATTTAGGTGCTGAATAAGGAAATTTCCTTGTCTCATTAAAACTTAAAAAAAGAAAGGGACAGGCCAGGCCAGTGGTGTAGTTAAGTTCATGTGCTCCACTTCGGCAGCCCAGGGTTCACCAGTTTGGATCCCAGGCACCGACCCACACACGGCTCATCAAGCCTTGCTACAGCAGGGGTCCCACATACAAAATAGAGGAAGATGGGCACGGATGTTACAGGGCCAATCTTCCTCAGCAAAAAGAGGAGGATTGGCAGCGGATGTTAGCTCATGACTAATCTTTAAAAAAAAAAAAAAAGAAAGAAAGAAAGAGAGAGGGGGCTGGCCCTGTGGCCTAGTGGTTAAGTTCAGCGCACTCCACTTTGGTGGCCCGGGTTTGGTTCCTGGGCACCAACCTACACCATTTGTCAGCGGCCAGGCTGTGGTGGCAACCCACAGACAAAACAGAGGAAGACTGGTACAGATGTTAGCTCAGGATGAATCCTCCTCAAGCAAAAAGAGGAAGATTGGCAACAGATGTTAGCTCAGGGCAAATCTTTCTTAGCAAAAATAAAAATAAAATTAATTAATTAATTTAAAAAAAGAAAAGAAAGAGAGAAAACTGCACTTGACTTCTCACGCATCTCCTGGGATTGTTCTGTCTATCCTACTTTTCTAGAGCAAGACAGAGCTCTTCTATTCCATACACTAGAACCTTCTACACTCACCGTCGACACTTCCTCACCTTCACACACATTTCATCTTATCGCAATCTGGATTCTGTATGGTAAGGTCAACAACGCTCTCCATGCTGTAAAGCCGAAAGGACACTTCCCAGTGCTCACGTTATTTGACTTGACACATTGACTCTCTTCCTAGTCTTCAGACATTCCCTTCTTTTGACTTACATGATACAACATTCCTAGTTTTCCTCGTACTTCTTCACCTTTGCAGATCTGTCTCCTCTAGCAGGACATTAAATGGGAGGGTTCCTCAAAGCTCCATTTTACCCTCTCTGCTTCTCATTCCGTATTCTCTTTTCCTGAGTTATCTAACCCATAACTTTGGCTTCAATGACCACCTTTGAGCATGTTACTCAAAAAGAAAATACTGATAAATCAGACTTCATCAAATTTAAGACCTTTATGCTTTAAAAGATATCATTAAGAAAGTGAAAAGACAGACTGGGAAAAAAATATTTGACAATCATGTATCTGATAAAAGACTTGTATCCAGAATATATACAGAACTCCCACAACTCAAGAAGACAAACAACCCCATTTAAAAATGGGCAAAAGATTTTAATAGACATTTCACCAAAGAAGATACATGAATAGTTAATAAGCTCACGAAATGATCTGCAAATTAAAATCACAATGAGATAACACATATCTCCACTAGAACGGCTATAATAAAAAAGTCTATATCAACTGTAGGATGTGGAGAAACTGAAGCCATCACGTACGTATTGCCAGTGAGAATGTAAAGTGGTATAGACACCTTGGAAAACAGTTTGGCAGTTTCTTAAAAAGTTAAATATAAACTTATCACATGACCTAGCAAGTCTACTCCTGGGAATCACCCAAGAGAAAGAAAACATATTTTCACACAAAGACAAGAGTATGTTTGAATGTTCATAGCAGCATTATACATAATAGCCAAAAACTGGAAACATTCCAAATGTCCATCAACTGATAAACAGATAAAATGTGGCATATCCACACAATGAAATAAGATTCAGCAACTAAAAGGAGCAAACCAATGATACATGCTACTACATGGATGAACCTCAAAAACATTATGCAAGGTGAAAGAAGTCAGATGCAAAACATTACAAATTGTACGATTTTCATGAAGTTTCTTGAAAAGGCAAATTCACAGCGACAGAAGGCAGATCAGTGGTTGCCTAGTATTGGGGGTAGGAGCAGGCATTAACTGCAAATAGGCATAAGGGAACTTTTGGGGGCAATGGAAATGTCTCAAAAAGAGTGCACAACTAAATTTCTTAACCTCACTGAAGTGCACACTTACAATGGGTAAGCATCTAAACTGTACCTCAAGATGCTCATTTAACACAGCCTACAAGGCCCTAAGTGGTTTGACCCCTATTTATCTATCCAATCTCATTTTGTACCACTCATTCCCTCTACAGTCCAGCAACAGTGGCCTTCTCTCAGTCCCCTCAGATTTCTCAGCTCCTTGTTACCACAGGGCCTTTATATAATGCTGTTCTCTGCCAGCAATGCTCTTCCTTCCCCTCATGATCTAATTAACATCTGACCATCCTCAGGAAATCCCACATTTACAGGTCTTTATAGCATCAATGAAGAACCTCTACTTCATTAACAATTATCCCAGTTGGAATTTTACATTTATAAAATTGTTTAATTAATGCTTTCCCTTACTGGCTGTAAGCTCCCCAAAGCTCAAGATCCTATCTCATTTTGCTCACCTTTGTATCTCTTCTCTCTAGCCAATGCCTATCACATAAAATCCATTCAATAAATGTTGGCTGAATCAATCTCTCTCAGACAGGAGCCAGAACTGGCTGGGAATTTTATTTGTAACTCAAACTATAACCAACACTGTTCATGATCTCAAATGTTGATGAAATACTATATGTGAAAATTTAGAAAACACTAACAAAAATTCAATATTTTTCATCCTGGTACAATTCATATTAATTGGGAAGAAACAACTGATCTTTAAATATTTGCAGATTGACCACATCAGACTAAGTTCAAAATTGCAATGGAATTCAAATATAATGAAATGTGATCCAAGTATCTTTAAGACTAACTCTAAAATGCCACAATTATAAGTTAAGCATTACTGATAAAGCTCTTTTAAGACAGAAGAAAACTTAAGTTTCATAAGTTACAGGTGAGAAATTTCAATCTTTGAGTCAAAAATCCAATGCAGAATAGGTAGCAAGTTACTGAAGACATACCTACACAGTTAAATAAGGGCACAAAACATGTCATCACACTACCTGTACCTTATTCCCTTCACTCAGCCCAGGAAGAAAGCTCTTCCACAAGCAGCCCATATCTGGGCCAGTGTCTCACCCTCACTAGGCCACTGGATAGCAAGGCACAAACCTTAAGGTATCAAGTTTACCCTACGCCTACCCTTTACTGAAATGAAGACCAAAATTAAACTTCAAAGTTCTGAGAATTCTAAGGAAGATGGTAGTTAAACCACAAGGTAGGGATAAGCCACTCACTAAAAAAAGAAGTCCGAGACAAAGGTTTGTTATTTAGACTTGGCCTGTTAACACTATGAGCTTCAATAATAATGACCTTATTAAAAAATATCAAAATGAATTACAAATTTTATATGTAACAGAAAAAAGCAATAACTACCAGAAAATATATATGCAATTACCAAAAGTGAAGAAATCATAAAACACACAAACATATCCCCAGACTAGATAAAGTTTACTCAGAAACAAATAAAGGACCAGTTTGTTAGTTTCAAAGTCCCCTGGAATAATTCAGAGCACGACTAGAGGTAATACAGAGTAAAATCAATGTCACATAAAAGAATGACAAATAAGCAATGCTGAAGATAAGAAGAAAATGAAATCCAAAGTATAAAAGGTTTAAAAAGATGACAAAGCAAAGAAATAAACTGAAAAGTATAGAAACACCACCTGTGAATAATAATGCTGGAGGAAAAAGAGCAACAGATGAAAGCAACTGCAAATCCTGAGTGTATTATCTCATTTAATTCTCACAGCAGTGCCAGGAGGTAGAGAAACGGTTTTATCTCCATTTCACACATGGCTTAGAGAAGTTAAGCAACTCGCCCAAGGTTTCACAGACATATTTTACCAAATATGGTAGCCTGTGACAACTTACAAAGTGGACCTAAAATATATCAATTTTTTTTCTTTTTTATCTCACTGTGACACTGCTGTTGGAAAGATAAAGATAAAGCCTGGTGTGTTGCAGACTTTATTACGGTAGAGAAGAGTTATATTACAATCACCGTGGATAAAGAAAATAACACGGAATCCACATTTGAAGTATTAAATAGGAGCATGCTTTTTACTGCACTTTTGTCTATATGGAGGGACAACTGACCAAAGCAATGGGTATACTTGCTAAAAATTTGAGGAAGAGCCAACCCTGACAGCCTAGCAGTTAAACTTTGGTGTGTGCTCTGCTTCGGCAGCCCAGGTTTGGTTCTGGGGCGCGGAATCCCACCACTCGTCTGTCAGCAGCCATGCTGTGGCAGTGGCTCACAGAGAAGAAATAGAAGGACCTACAACTAAAATATACAACTATGCCCTGGGCTTTGAGAAGAAAAAAAGAGAGAGGGCAAGACTGGCAACAGATGTTAACTCAGAGTGAATCTTTCCCAGCAAAAAGGAAAAAAAAAAAAAAAAGCAATGGATTGAATATTAAAAAAAAAAAACTAAGAAAGATAATAATTTAGATAATTCAAAAATGGATATTTTAGGGGCTGGCCCAGTGGCATAGTGGTTGAATTCGCACACTCTGCTTCGGTGGCCCAGGATTACAGGTTCACGTCCTGGACGCAGACCCAGCACCCCTCATCAAGCCATGCTGTGGCAGCATCCCACATAAAATAGAGGAAGACTGGCAACAGAGGTTAGCTCAGGGCCAATCTTCCTTACAAAAAACCCCCAGTATTTTATTTTATTTATTTTTTGTTTGAGCAAGATTAGCCCTGAGCTAACTACTGCCAATCCTCCTCTTGTTGCTGAGGAAGACTGGCCCTGAGCTCACCTCCGTGCCCATCTTCTTCTACTTTATATGTGGGACGCCTACCACAGCATGGCGTTTGCCAAGCGGTGCCATGTCTGCACCCGGGATCCGAAATGGCGAACCCTGGGCCGCCAAGAAGCGGAACGTGCAAACTTAACCACTGTGCTACCGGGCCAGCCCTCCTCCTCCCCCAGTATTTTAAGGCACTGTGCCTCAATAGTTGGGTCCAATTTATAACAGATATTTAACTTTATCATTTTGAGTTCACTTGCAAATTCATATCACAAGACACAGAAAAATACTACACTTTAAAACTATAGTCCATATCCTTAAACTATTATAACTATAAAGCTATAGCCATATCTTTAAACTATTCCAGTAGATTAGTCAAAGTAATTTTCCAACATGCAACCTTAAAGACTGGAGCCAAGAGGGGCAGAGGGGACTCAGGTATGCGCAACAATGCTGCCCAGTGGGAGGAGAATGGGCCCCTCGAGAAAACTGATGGCACCTCATGCTAGAAGTCCTTGGCCAAAGCAAGTGCTTAGCCAGGAGAGAGGGGACGTGCTGCACGTGAAGGGCAGTGTGTTCAATTTAGAAGCCTAAGAAGCACAGCAAGAGAGAGGAGCCAAGGCTGATCACAAGCGAATGAGAAGCTAATGCAGGGCAGGAGGGACTCAGCTGAGACAGTGCATGCCATGCTGACTCCCGCAATGACTCGGGGAACCTCAGGAGAACCACTCCACTACGTGTGTGAATTAGGTGAACCAGGCATGATTACTGGGAAAAAAGTGTGGACTAACAGCTACATTTTCTAGAAGATTCTGAACCTGAGGAAAGTTAAGGAACAGCCATGTGTATTTCCTTGCTAACAGGACAAATACAAGAATACTGAAACTATCAGAGTCAACAAAAGGGAGAGAGATTTGTTGGGGTTCTCACAGGACTTCAGTTCTGAGAGAGAGAAGAGCAAGTCTGACTGACTGTGAGACAGAAGACGCCTCTAATGAAGTACAGACATAGTCTTACTTCTCTAGTTCCTCCAAGGGCCCTTCAATGCTTTCCCACAGATGAGAGTGTCTGATCCTTACAGACAGACAGGGGAATGGAAGAGAGCTCAAGGCCACAGCAGCCCAGGGCCCTTCCTGGGCACGCACCACACTGAAACAAAGTGACCTGTGTACACTCCTGCCTCCCGCACTGGACTGTGGGCTCCTTGAGGGTTCAGTAATGAGGCCAGGATTAGAATTACACGTGTAGATTCTAGCCATTTATCACAGGACATTTCCATTTGCTATTGCTTGGTAACAGACTACCCAAAACTTAGCTGCTTTAACATCAAGCATTTGCTATTTTTCACAGTTCCATGGGGTGGCTCGGCAGCTCTTCTGCTGCTCTTATCTGACTCATGCTGCTGCCAGGGCCCAGGTGAGCTGGGGGGATAGGCTCAGTGGGGAAGGCTGGGCCTTCCTTTCCATGTGGTCTTCCTCCCAGGCTTCTTCACCCAGTGGCAGCAGCCTGCTGAGAGGGCTGGCCCACTGCACATGGCGCCTCTGCTTGCATCATGTCTGCTGATGTCCCACCGGCCAGTTTAAGTCACCTGACAAAGCCCAGAGCCAAGGGTAGGGAAACACTCTACCATTTGATGGGAGAAACAAGCAGAGTCACATTGCAAAGGTAAAGAAAGAGACATGGGGAAATGATTCATTAGGGGCCACCGTGTACCAATTTACCACACATTGTTTTTGCTGTTTTTCTCTCAGATAATAATTATTATATTTATTGGTAGAGTTTTTTTATTATAAAGTGTTACTACATTTATTACATCTAAAAATTAATTAATTCTTTAATTTGTAACATGAAAAAAAGTTACTGGGCTCTACTGCTACTTCAGCATAATGGACCCAAAATTATTTTAAGGCTTAGAGACAAGAAATTACTTGTGGCAGCAATTCACACCATTTAAGATCTCATGTTTCTTCACCAACACCTGGGTCTTTCAAAGCAGCTTTAAGTTGACAGAGGAAGGAACTTTGGCCACATTTTATAACAGAAAAATCTAATGTAGTTGTATTTCATTTGAAGTACTTCCTACAAAAGGACTTCTCAGCACATCACACTATATAATGGAGCATATAGTGCTGGTAGTGTAGACAGCCCTGCGCCAACCAGCTGTCATCTCAGGTTGGAGCCAGCACCTTCTCTACTTACTGCAGTCCAGTGGAGAAACAGAGTGGGGCTTGCCTCACCTATTCACTCCTGCCTCCCTCACTGTCCAACAGATGACTGTCCAGCCAGGACAAATCTCAAGGACCCCTGTACATGCCACAGTCAACTCTACCCTTGTTCATTCTGATCCACCCTCTTGGGATGCTCTCCACATTCTACCCACCAGCCCAAAACCTCCCTAGCCTTAAGAGCACATCTCAAAGTTTATCTTCTCTGTGAGAAAATAAACAGCAAGACAAGTTCCCCTCCCCTTTCTTACCACCCACAGCACTTACCCAATATCCTTTACAGTTTGACATTTTAATCATATATAAAATGGTCCTTCAATATATGAGATGGCTAATTTTATGTGTCAAGTTGACCAGGCCACAGTACCCATATATTTGGTCAAACGCTATTCTAGGTGTTTCTGTGAAGGTGTACTTTTAGATGTGATTAACACCTAAATCAGTAGAGTTTGAGTAAAGCACATTACCTCCACAACATGGGTAGGCCTTGTCTAATCATTTGAAGGCCTTAATTAAAAAAGACTGACCTCCCCTGAAAGAAGAGAGAATTCTGCCAGCAGAAAGCCTTCAGATTGGAACTCCAGAATCAACTCTTCTCTGGGTCCCCAGCCTGCCAGCCTACCCTACAGATCTTGGACTTGCCAGCCTTCACAATGCTTGAGCCAATTTCTTAAAATCAATCAATCAAAATCCCTCTCTCTCTCTCTCCATACGTATAGATAAATACATACATATATATACAGAGAGAGAGAGAGATCCTATTGGTTCTATTTCTTTGGAGATCCCTGAACTAATACCATATACTATATTTTTTAGATTATTCCCTGCAGTGTATAAAGCTTGGCCTACTTAAAAGGCTGAATTCTTTCTGGACCATTACATATTTCTTTAGCATTCCCTACATGTTCTGGATCATCATGTATTTCCTTAGTAGTCCCTATATAGAGCAGGCGTGAAATATTTCCTTATGATGAAACCTTGCATCCTTCTAGTTTCCTAATCTTTCTGCCCCACTGATTGTGATATGCATGTAAATCCATAACAGAGCAGTAAGTTGAAAGAAAGAAAAGCAACACTAGCCCCATTTTCTTACGGATAAATCCCAAAGGTGGTTAAAGTCTATTAAAAATTGGTAATTTTAATAATATATTAACTTGCACACAAGTAGTAAATGTAAAAAAACTTTGGTTTATTGTTTGTCCTATGATCCTGTAACCCATTCTTGTTAGTTTTTTCCTCTAGATAGCACTCTAGTGAAAAAGCTACAGTTGGAGAAAAAAATATTTCAGTCAATCAACAAAATAACACAAGACCTAATTTAAAAGTAATATAAACGTAAATCAGGAAACAGTTATTTGTTTTTAAAGTCAGCTATCACGTCTCAGAGATTTTTAGCTCACTGTCAATCCCTTCTCTTTGGGAGGACATAAAATATCTGAATCAATTAATCTAATCAAACAAACAGACAAGCATGTATTTTCATACAGATAAGAAAGTCAGTCTGACTCAAACACTTGACATGACTCATCCAACATTTTCTGAGCACCTTCTTAAGTGCCAGGCTCCTATGGGGAAATGGGAAGTTTCAGAACGAGACTGATGCTATCCATTCCCACTCTAAAATGGATTAGCTAATGCCCAGAACATACAGAATGCTCACGTTTCGTACACTACTCTCAGCGATGTGCACATTTCTGCTCCCACCAGCTGAGTTAAGTGCATATCAAAAATCTACTCTTTACACCCATTACAGTAACCAGATTAGGCCCAAGATGGAGCTGCTCATTCTAAACCCCACTTCAGCAACCCAAAACTGAAGTGTCTATGCTTGAGTATCCCAGAAAAGGAAGGCCTGGGGGTCAACCAATCAGCACTGGCCTGCTCAGCACAAGTTACCTGATGCTGCTCCGGGACTCCTTTTTGCTCCATATAAGGAAAGCAACCCTGCTTTAACCAGTCAGCACACGCCCAGTATAATTTCCTTGTTCCTGCTCACTTTGGTGGATAAAAATCTCTCCCACCTGTACAGCTCTCCAGAGCTTTCTAGCTGCTAGATTAGATGCTGCCGAATCATGAATTGCTGAATAAAAGCTACTAGATCAGTAAACTGTCTGTGGAAAATTTTCTTTTAACATACCCAAACCTACTTATGTCAGTTGTACCTGTTACTGCAATTGGATAATTTAATACTATGCAAACTCATCACAAATGAGCAAAAATGTAGCTACAAACATAAAAAGTTATTATTTCTATAAAAACTAAGTTGACTACTTTGGAAATTATCCATAAAGGCGTATTATTTTCTTTAAAATTTTTTGATAAATTGGTTATAAGTAAGACAACTACAAAAGACCAGGGAAAAAAAATCCCAAACACTGGAATTCTGTGATCAGATTGCTTCAAAAGTTTCTAAAGTTTCAATCTACTTTGAAGAACCAAAATTAGAAAATATCAAAGTTATTGTATAGATGTAGTTTATCAAAGAACAATAATCCAGAACTCCAACAAATGGACCCATACTCAAAGAAGACTGTTACTCTAGGTCAAAAGATTGGCCTCCCGCATTCCCCACTGCTCCCAGAACAATCCATCGGCAGAAGTAACCTTGAATCTGAATGCTTCCTGAAGTCAAGTTATTCTACCTAAAACTGAAATCCCCCTGTATGGTGGCAAAATTTCAAAAGAACATATATGTATCAAGTATTTACTACGCACTATTTTAACAGCAAGAGACTAAAACAATCTCAATGTCCATCAACACGTGACTGGATGACTAAGCCACAGCACATTCACACAATGGAATGTGACACAGCTGCAAAAAGGCACAAAGAACACCTCTATACACTTGTACTGAGGGATCTCCAGGAAATAACAGTAAGAGTAAAAAAGCAAGGGGAGAAAATTACACACCGTGTGCTACCATTCAACTAGGAGGAGTTTGGGAGGCAGTTACAAATACGTACATGTGCGTGCACATGCATGCACACACATTTGCTTTTATGTTTTAAATGAAGTAAGGGGGACAGAGGAACAGGATGGAGGGAACAAGGATCAAACGTAGCCTGTTTTGATTCTACCTTGTTCCGCACACTTGACTCTGGGACCTGTGCATGTTTCCCATAATTATTAACAACAACAACAAAAAATCTCTAAAATTCAAAAGCAAAATGAAACAAACCTAAATACTTATTGAATCACTGGTGTAACCACACAAAAAGGAATTATTTCAAATGATTTAAAACACAATTTCACCACACATCCCTAGAGGAATCTATCCTAAGAATAAAAAGAATTGGAGAAAAATGCTTTTTAATTCTTAAACCATTTTCAGTAATCATATTGTTAGTAATAATATTGATAAATAAGTATGGTATCAATATTGTTAGGAACCAAGACTTTCAGCATGAGACAGAAATATGAAATCAGAGAAGTTCAGTAAAATCCTCTATTCCTAAATTTGAAATGGAAAAATCAGTATTAAACTCATGAAGTATTTTCTGTTAGAAACAACAAATTTCCCAGCTCTATCCACTCAAAAAGCATAGAGGCAATGACCACCGTGTGGTATCTCAACTGTGGTCTCTAAACACAACATCCTACTAAAGGAACCAGGGCTCGTGGAAGAAAGGGCTGATTCTATAGCTGGAAATGTACAAGATGAGCCTGGACATCTTGTCATGCCGGAAAGCAAGATGGCATCAAAGGCGTTCATGTCAAAAGGACCCAAGAGGGGCCGGCCTGGTGGCGCAGTGGTTAAGTGCGCACGTTCTGCTTCCGCAGCCCCAGGTTCACCGGTTCTGATCCCGGGTGTGGACAAACACCGGTTCAGATCCCAGGTGTGGACATGGCACCGCTTGGCACACCATGCTGTGGTAGGCATCCCATATATAAAGTAGAGGAAGACTGGCACGGATGTTAGCTCAGGGCCAGTCTTTCTCTGCAAAAACAGGAGGATTGGCAGTAGTTAGCTCAGGGCTAATCTTCCTCAAAAAAAAAACAAACTATGATGGACTTAAAAAATAATCATATATGTTAAAATTCATGTGTTCATAATGATATCTTTAAAAATAAAGAAAAAATCATTGGTCATCTTTGGAGATATTAAGGGCCCTCCAAGAGTTATAAATAATGGGAAAGAATCACTCACTTAACCTGTTTGCCCTATATGAACTGTACCTTCAGGTAGACAAATAATTGATAAAGAGAAACTTCTCTATAAAAGTATTACAGCTAATAAATGAAGAAATGGTGAAATTAAAACAGTAAGATCTTGCAAATCCTTGATTAAATAATGACTCTATTCAAGTTCTAAGTGGCCACTAATATCACAAAGAAAAAAACAGACATTATATGCTATTGGAAACCACCTTCTATGAAATATTTTTGCAACAAAAATAAACCTAAATCAAATCAAACCTCCAAAACTAACATTAAGTTTACAAGAAGCATGGGGTGGGGCTGGGGAACAAACATGTTAAATGACACCACTGGGATGCATTCAGCAAAAATTCATAGTATGGGCACCTCGACAAGATAAATGACAAGATTTCTTCAGCAAACATATTTTAAGAACAAAGAAAGTAAATAGCAAGTGGAATCTACAGGTTAAAAGATATTAAGGAAAACATATTCACTGAATGTAGTATATGGATGTACCTTCCTCAGATCCTGACTCAAACAAATCAACTGCAAAAAAAAAACAGCATGAAATAACTTTGGGGTGATAGTGGTATTGTGACTAATTTTAAGAAAACAGCCCTTATCTTTCAGTGAAAGTACTAAAATATTTAGATAAAATGATATGTTAACTAGAATTTGCATCAAAGATACAGTGGGAGCGGGAGTATAAGGAGACAAAAGAAGCGTGAGTGGATGCCAGCTGGGGACGGACACACAGTTCATTGTACTATTCCTCTACTTTTGCATATATTTTCAGTTTTTCATAACTAAGTTTTTAAAATGTGACGAATGACTGTACATCTATAAGCTTCACGTTTTCCTCTTCTATAATTCTTTCAGTGTAAGTGGCAATGCTTGTGTTCTTTCACCTGTCTGTCCTCCGGGGTGCATGCCCCTTACTTCTCTAAATTATAAACTAAAAGCACAGACCCTGCTACATAGGAGGTGCTTGATAAATGTCAAATGAATAAATTCTGTTTGCTATACATCTCCGCTGCTCTGGTTAACCCCCCAATAACTTTAATCTGTCAATTTGGTTTGTGGCAAAGAATGAGTAAATAGAACTAAGCATAAAAAATAAGGTAAAAAATCTAAAACCCTGCACTTAACCTTTTTAAGTCTATATTCCACAAAAGATGCTTATTGTTTGTGTGTGTGTGTGTGTGTGTGTGTGTGTGGTAAAACAAATGTAACAAAACTTATCAAATTAACCATTTTTAGGTGTACAGTTTGGTAGTTTTCACATTACTGTGAAAAGATCTCCAGAACTTTTTCAACTCCAACGACTGAAACTCTAGACCCATTAAACAAAAGATGCTTATTCTTAATACTTCCTATTCATTGCCTATTCTATCTTATACATGCCTCTAGCTACCATGACAGCTTTTAAAGTATAATTGTTCTGACAATAAACTTTATGGATCACTAGCACAATAATAGCACATTAAAACAACAACAACAAAAAACTCATCCTTGAAGGAAAAGGGAGAGATCAGAAGTATGACTATGACAGAAGATCCATAGGAAGCCCTGTGCAGAGAGGAGGACAGGGCTGGAATGTGGCCTCAGGGTCACTCTGAATGGGAGAAAGGGGCCAGAAGAAGCAGGCCCACCCACAGCTGAGAGAAGTCAAGGAGGCAGCACCGCCTACAGAAGTAGTAGTCCTGTTGTTTGCATTCAACAGAGGCTTACAGCTCCTCCGGCTCCCCCATAACAACGATGGCAAGACTGCTAGTAAGTATCCAGTGCCAATCTAACAGCCGCCTCAGATTAGGGACTTAGGAAGGCAGTGTGCCAAACCTCATTTAATAGACTTTTAGTTAAATATGCCTATTCAGTCCTACAAAAGAAATAAATAATGATAATGACTTGGCTATAAATTTGGTAACAATAAGCGACCATGGTATAAGTACTTAACAAATATGTAAGGAAAATGATCACTGACACTTTTCTGCCTAATACTATAGTTGTCATTAACTTTAGTATTTCTATCTTTGGAAAACGAATCCTGAGTCAATCACTACCTCTGAAAATCACTCTCATACAAACAGTATTCTTCTGAAGCACAGCTCCCAGCTGAGCCTGTACTGGGACCACTCCAGGAAAGATAGAGAAATTTTGCACATGACTGAGGTATTGGCAGGGTCAGACCTGCCAAACGCTTGTTTACAAAAAAAGACCGAGAAATCTCCAGTGGGGGGAGGAGGGAGGTTACAATTCACTCTAGTGCAAGAGTCTGAGTTAGAAAGTCATAGAACACGAGCACAGAGTAGTGGCTTGGAGGACAACATGATGTCCATCACTCACACTACGCTGCTTAAAACAAGGGAACTGTAAATAGATTTAAAGATACATCTCAAAAAGGCTCTGTAATACAGCAAAATTTTGAGGAATCAGCAGCACAGGAAGCATCAGCTGCTAGCCATAAAACTGACAGCAGCAGGGATGATAATGATCATCCTGGTGGCCCAGCCCCGATGGTTGCCCTGTCAACACAACGTTTGTACTAGCAACAGTGGCTGCACCGCCAATGCCGGGCACAGGGGTGGAAGCTCTCAGTTCAGCCTCCAGCACCAGCAGGCCGTGCATGGGTGTGTGTGTACACACAAACACACATATGTATACCTGTGTCTAACATCCAACTATTAACAGTGCAGCTGGCGAGCATCCAGGGAGAAAATGGACTCATAGGGAACTTTCACTTTTGCAATACTGACTGATTTTTTTTACAAATATAGTTCCACAAATAAAACTTCTATTTTGATGAAATAAAATCTACATAAAATAGAGCATTTTGAGGCCTAAAGGGAAGGAAATATGTAGTAAAATCAGTAAAATTTAATACAGAATTTATAATAAATCCCCAAAGCATTTGTGCTTTGACAATTCTTGACTTTTCTTTTTTTTTTTTTTGAGGAAGATTAGCCCTGAGCTAACATCTGCTGCCAATCCTCCTCTTCTTGCTGAGGAAGACTGGCCCTGAGCTAACATCCGTGCCCATCTTCCTCTACTTTATATGTGTGACGCCTACCACAGCACGGCGTGCCAAGCAGTGCCATGTCCGCACCTGGGATCCAAACCTGCGAACCCCTGGCTGCTGAAGTGGAACGTGCGCACTTAACCGCTGTGCCACCGGGCTGGCCCCAGCAATTCTTGACTTCTTAAATCAAATAAATATTCCAAGTGAATATATCTTAGAAAAGCTGTGGTTTAAAAAGTAATAATTTCCTGGCAATTTCAATCATTCAGGAAGAATATAAGTCTTAGGAAAAGAATGAATAACTCTAGCCTTGTTCTAATTGTCTGGAATTTAGAAGTTAGTAAAAACATCATAAACTTAATAGGCCATCAGAGGCAGCACAATATAAAAGTACAAGGTTCAGAGTCAGGGAACCTAGTCTGAGACCTGTGTTTGCCATTGCTAGTGAGCCTGTGCCAGAACAAACACTAACAGAGAGCTTACTGCACCATAGGCCAGTTCCACACACTTCACATACATGGTAGTCCCCGCCTTATCCAGGAGGAATATGTTGCAAGATCCCAGTGAATGCCTGAAACCATGGATAGTGCCAAACCCTATGTATACTATGTTTTTTCCTATACATACTTACCTATGATAGAGTTTAATTTATAAATTAGGCACAGTAAGAGAGTAACAACAATATCTTCTCTTTGGCATATCCAAATTGCCAGCACTATTACTCTTGCACTTTGGGGCCATTAGTAAGTAAAATAAGGGTTACTTGAACACAACCACTGAGATACCGTGACAGTCAATATCATAACCGAGAGGGCTACTAAGTGACTGACAGATGGGTAGTGTATACAATGCAGACACGCTGGACAAAGGCATGATTCACGTCCTGGGTGGGAGGGAGCGGGAGGGCGCAAGATTTCATCACGCTACTCAGAACAGCGAGCAATTTAAAACTTATAAATTGTTTATTTCTTTAATTTTCCATTTAATATTTTCTGACTGTGGCTGACCATAGATAACAAGCCACAGAAAGCGAAACTGTGGATAAGTGGGGACTATGGTACTAATTAAACCAATCCTCACAACTGTATGAGACCGATCCTACTACTATCCACATTTTACCCTTGGGGAACTGAGACAGAAGAGTGGACTGGCATGCTCAAGGTCTCTCAGCTGGGGAGGGTTAGTCTAGATGGTAGCAGCAAGCCTAGCCGCAGCCCAAGCCTTGCTGATGCTGTGCTCTGATTCAGCGAGCTGTGAAGACTGGCCCGGGCCTTTCTTAGTTTCCTCATTTAGCAGGGCTCCTCTTGTCCTTTTGCCTTTATGCGTTTTAACTTATGGCTCTAAAAAGAATGAATGACATAACAAAAGTGGAAAGTGTTTTGCAAACTGTACAGTGGTATAAAGATGATAGTTAAATGTCTACCATCCACAAACATGCTATGATTTTTCATTTGACTTTGTATTACAGAACACAATATGAAGGATTTTTAAGAAATAAAATGGTCCCTAAAACCATTTCTTGTATTACTGATTCAAACACATAAAAATTTGTTTTCACTTAATTGGAGATGCTCTTACAGATACTGATATTTCAATAAACATGAACATTAAATCTCTGAGAATAAAACCTCCATAAATATGACTGGAAATCTGCATTTCTTTCTTGGCTGAAATCTCAGAAACAAAAAATTCCAAGTGTGCATTACATTTATCATAGTTTTCACACAAGAATAAACAGGATAAGAATTTTTAATTTGCCAAACTTATTTCTGCAACAGGATTATTAATTTTCTAGGTTGGACAGCTTTTATTTTTATATCGTTCATGGTTCCACAAAGAATTTTAAACAGCTTAGAAGGATATAAGCTAGACATGTCATCAGGGCACCCAGCCGAGGGAGGTTTTGATCTCATGAACCTTCCTTCTCCCAACACACAGACAAGCATCAGACCCAAGGATAACCAACACACAGGCTGGGGAGAGGCTACTTAGGTAAACTGGCATATGGAATCTGGACACACAGGTCCAGAACCCACACTAGGAATTAGGCACTTAATAAAAGGAGTTGAAGCTGAGAGGGTACATGGAGTAAAGGAAGATCCTCAAAGATTCACAAGCAAGGCTAAGGTCAGAGGGAGTTAATGACCATGAACAGAAGATATGAAACAGAGAAAAGATATCACAGAGGATGAGGAAACCTTCTGGCCTCAAGGAAAATATGAAGCAGACATGAAGAGAACAGCAGAGATGCAATGAGCCAATAAATGTGTCTGGTCCCTAGAATTATGTCAGATCCTGATAGCCTTTCAGCTCCAGTTTCCTTGTGGGCTTAAAATAAACACTTTAAAAAAAAACACTTAAGCGAGTTTCTGTTCCTTAAAATCAAAAAGCCTTATATATGACACTTACAATGATAAGATATATGTAAATATGCAAGGGAAATGAGGCAAGGAGAAAAAAGGAATAAGAAAAAAATAACATAGTCCCTTTCCTAGTTCTTTATGATAAAACTATGTCCTCTGCACACACAGGAAAGAATTCCAATTTTCTATGATGGCAGGACATTTGTCCAGTTCATTCAAAAACGGTAACAAATAACTAGAGAATATGTTTAAAAGAAGTGAGCCAAAAATTTCATCATTTTTTTATTTAAATACTTCATATGTAGTTACTCTGATCAGACAAGAGATTAGAGAAGACCCTCACTCTTTAGATAGTATGACAGTACAGACTTACTTTGAGCATTTTGCTAAGAGTTGGTAAAAGAAAGTCTGGTTCAATTACTTATAGTTTCAATTCCATTCTGCTTAATTTCATCACCAATCATAACGTCATTTCTATTAGGAAAGTTGCAATTACATTAATGAGCTATCTACTTAAATGTATTGATTTCATAGAAGTGCTATCTAGTATGTGAAGTAAGACCATCCTAATTCATGACACCACCAATAATTAATTCAAAATTTAAAAATCAATATATCAAGAGAATGCTAAGACAAACCACAAGCTGGGAGAAAATATTTGTAAGAGACGCATCTGATAAAGGACTGTTATCTGAAATATCCAAAGAACTCTTGAAACTCAACAACAACCAACCTGATTAAAACAGGTGCCAAAGACCTTAACAGACACCTCACCAAGGAAGATATATAAATGGCAAATAAGAACATGAAAAGATGTTTCACATCATATGTTACCAGGGAAATGCAAATGAAAACAACAATGGGATACCACTATACACCTATTAGAATGGCCAAAGTCAAGAACACTGACAACACCACCAAATGCTGGTGAAGATGCGGAGGAACAGGAATTCTCATTCACTGCTGGTGGGAATCCAAAATGGTTCAGCCACTTCGGAAGACAGTTTGGAGGTTTCTTACAAAACTAAACTTACTCTTACCATATTATCCAGCAATCACATTCCTTGGTATTTACCCAAATGAAGTGAAAGCTTATGTCCACACAAAAGCCTGCACATGGATGTTTATAGCAGTTTTATTCATAATTGCCTAAACTTGGAAGAGACCAAAATGTCCTTCAGTAGGTGAGTGGGTAAAAAAACTGTGGTACATCCACACAATGGAGCAGGGCCATGAATAGTAACTGATTCAGCAGGCCCAAAAATGATGAATTCTAAGCTGGCAGCCGGGAAGCCCTGAGACAGCTAATTTACATTATAAAACTTGTGCAGAAAGCTGAGGAACTGACAACACTGGGTAGCTCCAGAAGGACTGGGGGCTTAAGGTAAAGTTAGAATCAGGAGGATAATGGATAAATTGATCAAGAAGTTGTTAGCATCCCTTTCCACTCACAAGGCCAGCTAAATAAAATGTACCTGTAATGAGTACTGAGTACTGGTACTCTGAAAAGTGGGTAACATCATCCAGGACAAAAGTGCTCCCTACTTCCTAGCAGATTTCATATTCGAATGGTCTCTTGAGGAAAATATCTCCAATTGAGGTCCTTTAGACTCCCACAGACTAAATCTGAAAAGAAACAAAGAAAAAGCTAATGACCAAAATTTACCATATACACAAAGAAATGTGTCTCTATGAGTGAGAGCCAGCAGAAAGAACAAACAACAGAAACAATATTTGAAGAGATAAGAGCTAAGAATTTTCAGAAACAGATGAAAGACCTGGATGAAGATTCAGCAAACATAATATACAGCAAGTAGTATAAACAAAAAGAACTCAACACCTAGACACATTGTAGCAAATTACAAAGCCAAAGAAAAAATTTTAAAACAGCCAGAGATAAAGAACAGATTACTACAGTTAGATTTTGCTAGACAATTCTCACCAACAGCAACAAAAGCCAGAAAACAGCCGAATATAATCTTCGAACTACAGAGAAAACGTAACTGTCATCCAGCATTGTATGCCCAGCAAAACTATACTTCAATAATGAAGATGAAATAAAAATATTTCCAAATAAACAATAATATAAAGAGTTTATTACCAGCAGACCTTCACTAAAAAAACTTTGAAAGAATATACTGCAGAAAAATGGAAAATTATCTCAGAAACAAGATGTGAGATGGCAGAAGAAATAATATACAAGTACTGGTAAACATGCAAGTAAATGTAAACAAACATTTCCCAGGCTAAAAATAATAACGGTTGGCAATTTGTAAAGAGAGAAAACAGAAATCTGAAAACCAAACTGCTTAAGTAAAGGTGTGAAGAAGGAGAGGTCATTAGAGTTAAAATATTTTAAAGTCTTTGTATTTTTTTAGAGGGCAATTAAGATATCGCTAACTTCCAGTTTTGTTAACTTAAAACTCTATAGTAATATTTCAAGAATAAACCATGAAAAAAACTCCCAAACCAACAAGGGAGAAAATACCATAAGAAAAGTGCAAAAACCGTTTTTTTTTTTAAAGAACAAAAAAGAAAGAGAAAAAATCAGCATAGAAAAGTGCAAACAGAAAGCATAAAGTAAAATGGCACCGAAAACGTATCAATAATCATAATATACATAAATGAATTAAAATTGCCAATTAAAACACAGATTATAAGATTATTTTATAAAATATAAACAGCTCCAGTTATAAAGGGCTTACACAAGACATACCCAATGAATAATAACACAAGAAGTTGAAAGTAAAAGGATTAAAAATGTTGTCAAGTAACTATTAATTAAAAGAAAAAAGGAACGACTATAATATTATCAGAAGAAATAGGCTTATTGCAGCTGTTACCCACTGTAAGTGAGAGATAGTTGACAAAACATGGTCTTAATGAGTGGAAGTCTCAACTGAGAAATGAAAACTATGAAAAAGAACCAAATGGAAATCCTAGGACTGAAAAGAATAAAAAGTTAAAACAAAAAAATCACTGGATGATCTTAATAGATTGAAGATGGCAGAAGAGTCAGTGAACTGGCAGACAAACCAATAGAAGTTACCCAAGCCGAAAAATGGAGGAAAAAAAAATTGGACAAAAATGAACTCTCCCAAACCTGTCCATACAACTGGAGACAAAGATGGGAAAATTGGAGCAGAAAAAAATATCTGAAAATATAATACCCCAAATTTCACTAAAAAACCCCCACTGATTTATAAATCCAAGAAACTCAGTGAACACTAAGTAGGATGAATATAAACAGAATTGTACCTGAGCATATCAGAAAACAGCTGAAAACCAAAAATAAAGAGAAAAATTTTGAAAGCACCTACAAAGAAATAATAATTACACTAACAGTAACAATAATATGAATGAAAACTGACTTTTTATCAGATAAAAGAAGCCAAAAAACAATGAAACAATACCTATAATGCTGGAAGAAAAAACTGTCAACCCAGAATCCCATATGCAGCAAAAATATCCTTCAAAAACTAAGGCAAAATAAAGATGTTCAGATAAACAAAAACTAGGAAATTCATCCCTAGCAAATGAAACCTGATTAAAAACTAAGATCTATACAAAGGAATGAAGGGTACTAGAAATGGTAAATATGTGGGTAAATATAAAGAACTCTCTTTCATTTTCTCCTCAATTTCTTTAGAAGACACTGGCTGTTTAATGCAAGAAGTATAACACTGGGGCTTAAAATGTAGGTATATGTAAAATATATGACAATAATACAATGAATGAGGCAACAGTGGGATTATACTGTTGCAAGGTTCTTATATTTTATGAGGAGTGGTATAATATTAACTCTAAGAGTAGACAGACTGGGATAAGTTAAGAGTGAATGTTGCAATTGCAAATGCAATAATTAAAAAAAGTTGTTAAATGGAATACTAAAAGATAGTCAATTTACCCTCTAGGGGAAAAGAGTAACAGAAAAAGAAAAGAAAAAAAAGAGATCTAAACCCAACTACAGTCAATTCTCATTATTTGCAGTAGTTATGTTCTATAAAGTCACCCCGAATACTCAATTACTGAGTATGGAACCACTGCTCCTGGGGAAACATAGGGTTAGGTTCCCGTGAGGCTCTGGTCACCACACTTCAGTCAACCAATCAATACATAACCTTGTTTCCATGTTTGCTCCTCTTTAAAGACACCTTATTTAGCAAATATATATTGTTGACTCATTAACATTGAATTCATGACCAATAGCACTATAACGCACGCCTGGAAGCAGCTTATCTAACAAGGCTATTTTCTCTGTAAGGCACATCATGACGTTCTTGAACTTAGGAACACCAGACAGCACCTCAGCACTATGCTTATGGGCAATTTTAAACAGTGAAATCATCAACAAAAAAGTACAAATATGTGAAAAACAAGTCACTATGAGGATGAAACATGAAAGCAGAGTATCAATTTGTTCAACCTCAGCTGGGGGTGTGCATCTCAAACAACTCAAATTTTTCACTGCTCTGTGCATGTCTGTGAATGACCATGAGAGCACTGAGAATACTGATTTTGGGGTTACTAATAAATTTTAGCAAGCAGGCAAAGCTGCAGATATAGAATCCATGAATAATGAGGATCAACTGTGTATTGATAAGTATATTAAATAGAAAGGGACTAAATATTCCAATTAAAAGGAAGAGATTGTCAGACTGGAAAAAGAAAAACCAAGACTCAACTATATCATGTCTACAAGGGATATACTTCGAATATAAAGACACAGTTTAAAAGTAAGAGAATGGAAAAAGATATACCATGCAAACACTAGTAATAAGGAAAACACAAATGACACAAGATGACACTCTAAAAATCTGGATAGCTATATATCTGTTAGATAAATTGAATTTGTTACCCTATCCGTCTGCAAAAAGAAAACATCACTCAGATGGTTTCACTGGTGAATTCTATCAAACATATGAGGAAGAAAAGAAAGGAGGAAACACTTCCCAATTCATTTTAGATGCTCTGCATAAACCTATTACTAAAACCTAAAAAAAATTACAAAAAAGCTACATTTCATGAAAACTACAAAAAAACTACATATCATGAACATGGTTTATGAACGCAGATGAAAACATCCTTGGCAAACTAATGGAAAAATCAAAATCAGTAACTTAAAAAAGAGTAATCTATCATGACAAAGTGGGGTTTCTCTCAGGAATATAAAGTTAGATTAACATTTGAAAGTCAATGTCATTTAACATAATAACAGATGCAATAAAACCATGTGACAAAAATCAACATCCATTCAGCTTTTTAAAAAACTCACAACACACTAGAAACAGAAAGAAATTTCCTCAATCATATAAATGTACAGCAAATAACATTTAATAACGAAATCCTGAGGATTTTCCCTCTACAACTGGCTATAAGGCAAGGAAGCCCATTCTCACCACTTCCACTCAACAAAATACAGAATGTCCTAGGCAGTGTAATATGGCAGGGAAAAGAAATACAAGGCATAAAAATTGGAAAAGAAGATGTTTCTTTTCACAGGCTACATAATTGCTAAGAAAGAAATTCCTAAGAAATCTAAGTCAATTCAGCAAGTTTACAGGATGCAAGGACAACACACAAAATACAAATGTATTTCTATATACTAGCATCAAAAAGAAAACGAAACTCTAAAAACTTATCTTAATGTCATAAAGCAGAGTAATTTGAATAATTTTAACAAAAGACATGCATGTTCCATACACTGAAAACTATAAAACACAGCTGAGAGAAATTAAATATCTCAAGAAATGGAGACGTACACCTTCTTTGTAATTTGGAAGATTCAATAGGGTAAATATATTGATTGTGCCCAAATCAGAATTCCATTCATATTCCTACTAGGTGTTTTTACAGAAATTGGCCATTTGATTCTAAAATTTACATGGAAATGCAAAAGATCTAGCACAGCCAAAACAATCCTGAAAAAGAATGAAGTTGAAGGCCTTACATTATCTGACTTCAAGAGTCACAAAGCTACAGTAATCATCAAAGCATGGTCCTGGCCTAAGGGCAGACGTAGATCAGAAGAGAGTGTCCAGGAATAGACTCACACTTAATCAGTCAATTGATTTTCAAAAGAGGCACCAAAGCAATTCAAAAGAGAATGGAGGGGGCCAGCCCAGTGGCCGAGTGGTTGAGTTCATGTGCTCTGTTGAGGCAGCCCAGGGTTTCACGGGTTCGGATCCTGGGTGCAGACATGGCACCGCTTGTCAGGCCATGGTGAGGCGGCATCCCACATGCCACAACTAGAAGGACCAGCAACTAAGATATACAACTATGTACCAGGGGGATTGAGGGAGATAAAGCAGAAAAAAAAAGAGAGAGAATGGAAAGCCTTTTCAACAAATGGTGCTTGAGCAATTAGATATCCATATAGAAAAAAAGATGAACTTCAACTCCTATTTCACCATAAACAAAAAATAATTTGAGACAGATCATAGATCTAAACCTAAAATATAAAACTGCTAAAAATAAACATAGAATATCTTTGCACCATGAGTGTAAACAAGATGCAAAAGCATTTGACAAAATTCACCGTAAGGAGGGACACTAGAATGTCTCCCCGTGGTGTTGGATTAACATTGGCAGCATATGAAATCACAGTTTTTAATATACATACAGGTGTATACGTAGACGTATAAGCAAAAAATACAACATATGCTAGCTCTGTCCACTAAGAGGGCTTAGAAGTAAGACACACTAGTTGCAATAAGCACATCACGCCCCAGGTCTTGTTTCCCACTAAAAGGAACAAGGATCCTTGGAGAAAGTTGACTCGAGGGTTGAGCACACAAACGGAGCCCAGAGCATCCTGTTGCACCAGAAAGCAAGTAAGTGCGCAAAGAATTGTGGAGACATACAGAATGGACACAAGAGCCAGACTGAAAAGCTTCACGTGGACCAAATCTAGGATAATTTGAGTATCAAAATAATTAGAATAATGAATTCTAGGCCACTAAATAAGAATATATCTATGAATCATTCAAATAAAAAAATAAATGGGGGGGTGGAGGGAGGAAAGCTCTGCTCTACAGCAGAATGTCCATTAATAAATACAGAAGGAAATACAGAGTTGGAAAATCATCACTGGACGCTAAAACTAGCGGGTGAAAGTTTGATGAGGAACAGGATAGCTATATACTATCAATACTTATGAACTTCAAAGGGAAAAACTGTATCTTGGCAGTAGAGAAATCTGACAGATAGCAACTTAACCAAGTGCCCAAAGCAATCATCAATACTGGAACTATTATCAGGTGGCTCCTAATATGTTGCACTGAGAAAAACAAAAATCACTTTTGTGTTATCCCTGTCTAAAATGCATAACCTGAATGTAACCAAGAGGAAACTTCAGACAAGCACAACTTGAGGGACATTCTGTTATTCACCATCCCATTTTCCAGCAAGGTCGTTATGTCAGCCGTCTCACAGTGTTCGTTCAGGGAGCTGGACTTCTTAACTATCACTTATATCACAGCTCATTTTATTAACTATACCAACTTGGTATTTTTACATCATCTAAACAGAGACAGCATGTGGCCACACCGTAAGGATAAGAGTTGGTGATCTCCACCCATTCCAAACGGTTGTGTCAGTTTTGGCACACGTTCACATAATTCTTGGCAAAGGCAATAAAAGTGGTGCATACAAAGCAAAAAAAATTCTGTGTGATTCTGTATAAGTACCGCGCGCTAACCAACTGCGCCACTCGAGCTCCCTCAGTGTGATTCTGGACTGGATACGGAACAGGGGAAACAAAAGAGCAATAAAGGACAATATAGGGACAATGGTTGAAAAGGCACTGTGAAATGTGAATTAGATAACACTCTATCAATTATTAAATTTCTTGGCAAATAATTGTACTGTGATTATATAAGAAAATGCCCTGGTTCTTAGAAAATATACAACTCAGACTCAAATGAATCAGGAAAAAATGCATTTTTATATATATACACATCGAGTGTGATAAAGCTAATGGGGTAAAATATAAACAATTGGCGAATCTTAGTAAAGGATATGTGGTAATTCTTTGTACTCCTCTTATACTTTTTCTGTTAAGTTTGAAATCGTATCAAAATAAAAAGTTACACATAAGGCAAAAGACATAATTGAAAAACTGGAAAAGTGTTTTTGACAAACATGACAGACAAAAGGTTACTTCCTTTCATATATAAAGAAACTATATAAAGGAGTCAGAAAAAAAGCAGTAACAACCCAAAAGATTAATGAGAAAAGGACATGAACAGCCAATTTACAAAAGAAACTAACAAACTTTTAAAGGAAAAAGAAAAACAACAAAATGTCAACTTCACTAACAATTTAAACAGGCAAAGACAGACAACAATGAGATGTTTTCCATCTGTTAAATTAGTTCTTTTCTTTTTTAAAAACACCCAAGGTTGGCAAGGGAGCCCTAAAATGGCCACTCACCACCCTGCTACTGGGAGTGTTCATTAGAACCTTCCAGTAAGAAAGGTTAGCCATACGATCAAAATGTCCATCTCACCCAGTGACTCTAATTCATGACACTATGCTTAAAAAAAATCTAAACTGCGGATTAAAATGTATGCCCAAAGATATTCATTCATCAAAGAATATTTACAGCAGCAAAATTATTTAAAATAAGATATATGTCAAACAATATGGAAATGGTTAATTAGGATATAACCATAAAATGCAATATACAGTCACTACAAATTATTAAAAATGGGAAATGTTATGCAATAAATGTTAAGAGAATAAAACTTATAAAAATGGGCATTCAGGATGACCTTGACTAGGTAAAAAACAATTCTTAAAGCCCAGAATAAGAGTACTAATAACTAACATTGACTGTTCGAAAATTAATATAAACAAGGACTGCGAACAGCCGTTCCAATTCTCCAGTTTATCTATGACATCCCTCCTGCCCACCTCGCACCACCTGCCTGGCCCAAGACAGAGCGACCACTCCTTACATGGTGGTACCATTCGCAGTTACCCGCCTGGCTCCCTCAGCACTCAGCATTTCTTGAGGGCATGGTACCGTCCCCAGCTGTACTCATTAAACATCTGCTGCTTATATTTATAAATTCTCCCACCTCATTTCATACACTTAAAAAAAATTACTGACTTTATCTAACTACTAAAGTCACCCCAAAAATGAAATCTAAATTGAACATAGAAGTTCATCAAGAAGCAGTTTTTCTTTTTTCTGATTCTTCAAATAAAAACATTAAGGAGAAAACATCCCTGGAGCTTTCTTTCAAAACCCTAGACTCTCAAGGCAGGTTTCAGACAACACGAAAATGTCACATACCTGATTAGTATTGTATGCTAGGACCACCAACGTCATTGTCAGCACTTTCGTGTCAAAGAACATTTGTTTCTAAGTCTGATCATTAGCTGTCACCAAAAAACACACCCATCTGTGTGCTGCAGCGCTCAGCCACTACCCAGTGCCACACCTGACTCCAGCCCTGCCCTACTCCCCACCGACTCCACCTTCCACTTGGCAACCTTCCACCTAACTAGCTTAGCAGAGCACAGGCAAGGGGAAGAGGCTGTGAGCAAGGCTGGCAACACGGAGAAACCAGATGGGAGGAGGATGATAACTATGGCAGAGCGCTGGCTCAGAAGCATCCGTAAGTTGGTGCTTCTAACTTATGGGGTGATTTTGCCACCTGGGGGGCTTCTGGCAATGTCTTGGAGATATTTTTGGTTGCCATAACTGTGGGGGTGCCACTGGCATCTAGTGGGAAGAGGGGAGGGATGCTGCTAAGATTCCTACAATGCACAAGACAGCCCCCACAACACAGAATTATCCAGCCCCAATGTCAATAGTGCTAAGGTTCAGAAGCCCGCCATCCACTGATTTATCCACTCGTACAGCAAAGTCTAATCCCAACTCAGCAGAATCGGGACACCCAGTGGGTAAAGGAGACCTGAGGTAGTTTAGGAAATGTAAACACACACACACACACACACACACACACACACGCATACAACCTCCTCAACCAGACGCTAAGGCAGGGTGAGAGCTCTCTCCCTTTGGTGACCAAAATTCCACCTCAGGAAGTGGGAAAAAGAGCACTGTAATTTAATAAAAGTAATACGAATATCTTTTTCCCCAAGAGCTTGCTCCCCACATTATCATATAGTTCTTCAAAGACTGCTTCACAGCAGGAACTGTAAGAAGATAATATTATCAAAATTGCCCAGACTGGTAAACATCTCCAGAGAAGCTGGCAATGTACCCACATAGTCAATGACAAACTTAGCTGCATATTTCAAAAGGACCTAAGAACCCAAACTCACAGTTCATAGCTCAGCTTAAAAGAAAAGTGGCAAGCATTCAAAGATAACACAAAACTAAGAAAATAATAGTGCTGCTTTTCCCAGATGAATCATCAAAAACCACACAACTCTTAAGCGGAACAACATTTTCAAAACTGAGAACAAATAGTACTTAAGTCTGCACTCCAACCAAAAAAAAAATTGCAGATAAAAAAGAATTTAGTATACGAATCGTCATTAATATAATTCAATTAAAGTCCGTGACCACTGTGCCACACTACAATATGGCTTTTTTTGATTATTTTAACAACTTTATCATCCCATGATATCCACTCACGGGAGGCCAGAAAGTTAGAGAAGTCGCCCAGCACCATCCCTTGCTGAGGCGTTAATATCTTCAACCTGATTCTGAAGCATTATTTGCTGGTCTGACCTTGACCTTTGTCCCTTCAGTTAGGAAGTATCCAGCACTTAAGGCGGCCCATCTCAATGTTGGACAGTTGTAATGGTTGGAAGTGTGTCCATCATGCCAAATCAAGAGCGCCTCTCTTCCATCTACAGGTGTTAGTTTTGCCCTAGACCATAATCAAGTGAAACAAACCCATTATTCGCAATGTATCAGCCCTCAATGTTTCTGTAAGATTCTCTTGCCCTCCGCATCCCAAGCCTCTTTCTTCTCCAGGTTGTAAAATGTGCTCTCCTCATGAACTGTTATAACTAGCTCAATTATGATTCAGTGGGAAACAAAAACCCAGAATGGAAGAACCAGAAAGAATCTTAGAGATCAGCCAGTTCAAACTCAACCCCAATTTTATAAAGGAGTAAAGAAGGCAGAGAGAAAAGGAACAAGGCTGCTCTAGCAGCCACTCAGGAACTCGGGCAACGGGACTCGAGTTTCCCAACTCAAGTCTAATGTCCTCAGATCCACAGCAACTCGTATAAGACGCTGTGTTAGTAGTAGAGCTGACATAACATTTTTTAAGTTTTATGATAAAATAGAAAAATATTTTCAGTTTTAACAAGTGAAAAAAACAAAAACCTCACACTGTCACAACCACTCTATGAAGTGTAATTGTTATCATCCTCACCAGGCCCAAGGCCACACAGTCAGCGTTGACGCTGGCTCCAGAGCCCATAACCTTAAGCACTAGGTACCTGGGTAAGTTCTAGAACATTCCTAATATTATCACAACTGAATTAACAATTTTAAGACTTATAGTAATGCTTTAAAATTCTAATGCTTTGATAGAATCTAATATAAAATCCTTCCTGAGGATACATTTAAATTATTTTTTTAACAAATCAAGATAAGTTTAAAGATTTACAGTATGTAGCCGCCTGGCATAAAATAAAAGCTCACTTTAACTTAAAAATCAAGTTACAGTATTAAAGTATCATCTTCTACATCAACCACTCTGAAGAAATTCACCTGAAAGCAATCAAATCTTTCTGGGAGTAACACAAGAGGAACTCAGGTATGGCGTGGAGCTTTTAGAAAAACCCTAGTTAAGCAGAGCTTCACGCTCTCAATCATCTCCCAAAGGCTGTTCCACTTAAGATTATGTGCCATGAACAAAACAAGCAGTAAGCAAATTAAATATTTAATCGGCCTGATTCATACAAATGTGATAAAACATTAAGAAGTAACAAAGATGCGGGTTGAACACTTAAGTTTAGTTCCTCTTCCACCAAGATTCTATTAAAACGATAGTAAAAGGATTTTTAAAAAAGCAGCTGGGGCTGGCCAGGTAGGGTAGTGGTTAAGTTCACGTGCTCCACTTCGGATCCAGGTGGGGAGCTACACACTGCTCATCAAGCCATGCTGTGGAGGCATCCCACATGCAAAATAGAGGAAGACTAGCACAGATGTTAGCTCAGGGCCATCTTAATCAATCAATCAATCAAAATTGAGTCAGGAGGCCAAAAGGGGGAGCTCTCACGCAGTACCAGACAATTACAGACCCCCAACTGCAAGATATGTACATTGCACCCTCAACGAGAAATGGACTAGCCCAGCAACTCAGCCAATGAGAAACTGTCACTGCCCTGAACTCTCCCTTTCCATCAATGGACTTTCGTTCAAAACAACTCCTCCCAAAGTCCTCCTTTTCTCCATAAAATAGCATCCCTCTCCTTTGCTTGCAGGAGTTACCTATGGCTTTTGCTATAGCTTGCTTGCCCCAAGTTGCAATTCCTCTGCTACTGCCGTACAAAAGCATTTTGCTGGTAAAGTAACTGGCTGTTTTATTCGTTTAGGACAACATTACAATAGAGAATCCGGTAAAAATTAAGAATTTGTATATGAAAAGTTATATAGGTGAAAAAATGAGGTAATTTAACTTTAAAAAGATACGTAAGAAAGGAAATGTAGTCACAGGCTACTACTTGGCCCTGCTGTTGAACAAGTAAGTGGTCACTGACTAAATACTGACTATTGACTTCAAAAAAAATAATGCTATAACCATAGGTGGAATGGAGAAAAGGTAAGTGAGGAGTTTAAGATGCCCAAATCCTCAAAAGAGGAAGGCAATGCAATAACATCTAAAGTGGATAAATAAGTAATAGTGGTAGAAGCATTAAGTTGAGAACCATGGGCATAACTAATCTAAGAAATAAAACAGAAGGGGCCGGCCCCGTGGCTGAGTGGTTAAGTTTGCACGCACCGCTTCGTTGGCCCAGGGTTTTGCCAGTTCGAATCCTGGGCACAGACATGGCACCACTCCTCAAGCCATGCTGAGGCAGCACCGCACATGCCACAACTAGAAGGACCCACAACTAAAAATACACCACTACGTACCAGGGGGCTTTGGGAGAAAAAGAAAAAATAAAATCTTTTAAAAAAATAAAAGAAAGAAAACAAATTACCTCTGTTTTTCATTATAAGCCTTTATGTTCATTATTTTTAAACAATATCCAAGTAGTATTTTGATAAAAACTTAATTTTAAAATACAGAAAATAAAGAGACTGGCAATAGATAATATGAGCAAGGGAATGGAAGAAAGGGTACCTAAACATTATTAGGGGAAATGTGGATTGAAATAAGAACTGGGACAACTGCCACTACCCAATTTAAATCTCCTTTGACCAGACAATTCTGCTTTTAGGACCTATACTATACTAATTCTCCCACAAATTGTTCAGACATATACAAGAACGGTCACTGCAACACTGTTATAAAAGAGAAAACCAGAGTACACTAAATATCCATGAGTAGGAGAAGAGTTGATGAGTTATGAATACACTTTATTTCAGCCTTATAAAACCCAGAGCAGATAACCCAGGCAAACCTACCACATTTCTGACCTATAGAACTATGAGATAACAAATTTGTGTTGTTTTAAGCCTCTAAGTTTGTGGTAATTTGTTATAGAGCAATAGAAAAGAAATACTTGAAAAGGTGAAGAAACACATAACTCTATAACCCAGAAGCCATACTCCTAACTATATACCCAGAGAAAGTCTTGCCCACGTACACCAGGAGACACACACAAAATGTTCACATCACCACTGCTCCTAACAGAAAAAAAATGACAACCCAATCATTCCTCAAGAGTACAAAGGTCAAATTGTGGAATATTCATATAATGTAATCAATGGAGCAATGAAACATCAATGAACTCCAGCCACATATAAAAACATGGATGAGTCTCAAGTCTCACATTATGTGGGATAAAAAAATAAGTGACAAAAGTATATACCGTATGACTCTAGTTATTAAGAGTACACACTTTGAAACAACACAGCTTAGAGATACAAATGTGGTAAAACTATAAAAAATAACAAGGAAATAATAAATACAAATCTTATGGTAGCAGTTATGTCTGTGGGGAGGTAAGAGGATGCGGTGAGAGAGGGGGACCAAGGGGCATCAAAAGTAATGAAAGGTTTTGCTCCTAACTGGTGGTAGGTAATTACAGAGTAATAGTATTTAAATTCTAAACATATTTTATATATTTATGTAATTATATATTATATAATTATAATGTTTACTCAGTATTCAAAAGATGAGGACATCTATCGGGCTGGCCCCATGGCCAAGTGGTTAAGTTTGCGCACTCTGCTTCAGCGGCCCAGGGTTTCCCTGGTTGGAATCCTGGGCGTGGACATGGCACCACTCACCAGGCCATGTTGCGGCAGTGTCCCACACAGCACAATGAGAGGCACAACTGGAATATACAACTGTGTACTGGGGGGCTTTGGGGAGGAAAAAAATAAAGAACAACAACAACAAAAAGATTGGCAACAGTTGTTAGCTCAGGTGCCAATCTTTAAAAAAAACAAAAAGATGAAGACATCTAGGAATAAAATCTTCTACATGACCAAGAAAAACCAAAAATAACCTTTCTTTTCTTTTGTCAAGACATGTTCATTGAAAAAAATAATTCAAATAACAAATAAAAGTCCAATCATTTTTTTAAATCACCTAAAATCTCACCACCTAGACATAATAACAATTTGCTGGATGTCCTTGTAGACACTTCTTGTGCAGGCGTGTATACATCCATTTACATATTTCACATAAAATTATTCTATGTACACACATATGCTTATTCTACAAATGCTATTTAGACCATTGCTTTTTTAAATCAACTGTATTGAGATACAATTTACATAAAATAAAATGAACTCATTTTATTTATAATGTATTTATTATATTTATTTATAGTGTAATTTTGGAAAGTTTTGATAAAGTGTACGTAGTGTAACCACTATCCAATCAAAACGCAGAGAGGGGCCGGTCCTGTGGCCAAGTGGTTAAGTTCACACACTCTGCTTTGGTGGTCCAGGGTTTCACTGGTTCGGATCCTGTGCGTGGATATAGCACAGCTCGTTAGTCCATGCTGAGGTAGCATCCCACATGCCACAATTAGAAGGACCCACAACTAAAATATACAACTATGTACTGGGGGGACTGGGGGAGAAAGACAAACTCACAGAGAAGATTTCTATCACAGCAAAAAGTTCCCCCTTGTCCCTCTGCAGTCAATTACCCCCACCTCTGACACCAGGCAATTATTAATCTGCTTTATTATAGATTACTTTTGTTGGGTCTAGGATGAATGTGAATGGAATTAGAAGGTATGCAGTATTTTGTGTCTGGCTTCTTTTGCTCAGTGTAATGTTTTTTAATTTCACGTCATGACATTATCAGTAGTTCCCTTTTCACTGCTGAGTAGTATTCCATCGTGTACTTGTTGATAGACGTTTTGGCTATTTCCAGTTTTGATGTCTGAACATTGGCATGTAAGTCATTTGCGACATAAGTTTTCTTTTGCATTTTTTTTAAAGATTTTATTTTTTTTCCTTTTTCTCCGCAAAGCCCCCCAGTACATAGCTGTATATTTCCTGTTGTGGGTCCTTCTAGTTGTGGCACGTGGGACACCGCCTCAGCGTGGTTTGATGAGCAGTGCCATGTCCACGCCCAGGATTCGAACCAAGGAAACACTGGGCTGCCTGCAGCAGAGCATACGAACTTAACCACTCATGTAAGTCATTTGTGACATAAGTTTTTATTTTATAAGCAGGGATGGAATTGCTGGGTCATATAAGTGTATGTTTAAGTTAAGAGGAAGCTGCCAAACTGTTTCCCAGAGTCTGTGTCATGAACACACGCCTACTAGCAACTTCTGTAAGTTCTGGTTGCTCTACACCCTCATCGACACTCGATATTGTCAATCTTTTCAACTTCAATCATTCTTGTAGGCAAAGAGCTGTTTGTAATTGTGATTTGTATTTCCCTAAATGACTAAATTTGTTGAGAATTTTAAATGTGCCTATTGAAAATTCAAATATCTTCTTTTGTGAAATTGTCCAAATCTTCTATGGATGTTGTAATTTGAGTTGTCTGCCTTCTTATTAATGATTTATAGAGGTTTTTTGTATACACTGGATAAAGGTCCTTTGTCAGATACACAAATTGCAAACATTTGCTCCCAATCTGTAGCATATCTTTTCTTTTTCTTAACGGTGCATGTTAAAGTGCACAAGTTTTAAATTTTTATTAAGTCTAAATTAACATTTTAAAAATTTTATAGTTAGTGCTTTTTGTATCATGTATAAGACTGAATGCTTTGCCTCTCAGACTGGGAACAAAACACAAAAGTCTGCTTTCCATTTCTATCATAATCTTGGATTCTAGATCCTAAGCAGTCCAATAAGGGAAAAAAAGGAAGGAAGGAAGGAAAAAGGAGGTACAGAGGGCAAAAGAAAGTATGGAAGGAAGGAAGAGAAGGCATACTGAGTAGAAAGAAAGAAGTAAAATTGTCTTTATTCAATGATTGTATGTGTAGAAAATCCTAAAAACCTAACCAAAAGACTATTAGAATAAATGAATTTAGAAAGGCTACAAGATACAAAGGTAACATAAAAAAAAACAATTGTATTTCTACATATTAACAATAAACAAGTGGAAAATGATTTTTTAAAAATCCCCTTTATAATAATATCAAAAAACATAAAATGTTAAAATACAAATTTGACAAAATATTTCTAAGACCTGTACACTACACAACTAAAAAAACATGTTGCAAGAAACTAAATAATTAAATGGAGAGATAGACCTCATTCACAGATTGGAAGGTTCAATATTAAGAAAGCAATTTTCCACAAATTGATCTACAGAGTCAAGGCAATCCAAATTGAAATCCCAATGAGTTTGTTAAAACTAACAAGCTGAGTTTAAATTATTTATAAAAATACAAAGGACCCTTGAAAATAAAGAACAAACTTGGAGGATTTATAATAACCAATTTCAAACCATACATAAAGCTATAGTAAAAAAAAAGACGGTATGGTACTGACATAAGGACAGACATACAACAAATCAACGGAAGAAAGAGTCCAGAAACAGACTCACACATATATCATCAGATGATTTCCAACAAAAATGCTAAGGTCATTCAATGGGCAAAGGATAGAGAAAGGACAATACATTCAGTAGGGAAAGGATAATCTTTCAACAAATGATACCAAAACTGTGTATCCATAAAGGAAAATAATGAACCTAAAGCCATCCCTCACACCACACACTCAGCCCCTAAAACTAGATCATAGACCTAAATATAAGAGCTCAAACTATAGAAAACATAAGAGGACACTTCTACGGTCTGCTTTTTTCATACAACAATATTTCAGATATCTTTGTATGTTAATAAACATACATCTTTTTAAAAAGGTAAGAAAAAGGACAGGGAGAACCCTTAAAACTTTTGAAACATACCTTCATTTTTAAAAGCAAATTTCAAAACTCACTGTGAATTCATGATCCATAGTTATACAATCTTTCTTCCAGTGAAATAAAGAAATATTCAAAGGAAAAGAACAAAAATCTTTTTTTAACCTCCTTTCACATGGTTTCAATAAGAAGAGGTTGCCTTCTAGGGAAGTGAGTTTGCCTCAATCATTATTTTTTGAGTGCCTTTGCTAAAGCCATAAAAAATAAAATAAATCTGCGTAAGATATAATAGTAACCTAATTATAAGTAAAAAAAGTCACAGAAAAAACCATCCACATAGCATGATGCCATTTACATAAAGTTCAAAAGCATGCAAAAGTAAACAATGTTTTGGGGGGATGTATACATATAAAGTAAGATCACCAAGAACAGCAAAGAAATAGTAGACATACAGTTCAGGACGGTGGTTACTTCCGAGAGGAAGGAAGGGCAGTCTAACCAGGAAGGGGCACCCAGGTTTCAATGACGTGGGGAATATTCTATTTTGAGCTTTATATATGCAAATTACACATCTGCGTATGTGTGAAGTATTTCATACACATTTTTGCAAAGACTTACACTGACAGCTGAAGATCTTTCCAATACAGATACACACTGAAGAAGGTCCATCCCAATATAATTAATGCAGATGAGAAGAATCATAGTGAACCAAAAACTACATGGAAACAGTATTTTCAACTATTTTTAATCCAACAAAGCATATGCTTGGTAGCACTGAAAGGATGGATTCCCTGACCTTTCCTGCTTCTTCCTACCTTTCTGTAAACCTGTCTTCCTGACCCCAGCTTTACTTTACCACCATGACCTCAATTAATTACGACCTCTTCCAGGACGTTCTGCCATTCAGTCTATCATGTGACGGGAGCTCATCCTCCTCTCAGTCCCCAGAGCATCTGTGTCACTTCAAGACCTTCGTCACATTATCCTTGGCTTGCGTGTGATTTAACTCCTCTAGCAGAGACAAGCACCTGGAGAACTACAACACTGATGACATCAGCCCGGCTCATAGAAGGCACTCAGCTTTTTGTTGACTATTGAAAGAATAATAAATTCGAAAATTCAGGCAATTCAGGGCGAGTAAAGAAACTGGATCTGGCCTAGTTAAAAAAAAAAAATCTCAAAAATGAGGAATCAGAAATTACACTCCTTGAAAAAGAATTTGAACACTGAAACTCTTCAAAATATATCGAAGACATGATGGACAACAGTCAGTTAAAATATAAAATGTTACAGGCATACACTGCTCATTTTCCGTATTTACAGGGGGCCGAATCAAAAGGCTTAAGAACTTTCTGAAAGATTATTTGCCATCAGAACAGTCCACTGCTTTAGCAAATGTCTTGAAGACAATCGCAAAACTACTGCACAAATACTTCAGCAAAGTATTTACTGAAAAAAAAAAGGATACGCCATTTCAAGACTCAAATTTGTTACTTTTAGAAATTTGGGCAACTTTTTTTTTTTTGCTTTCAGATATTTTGTTTACCACCAAAAGTATAAATCTAAACATTATGTGATTATGGCAGAAAAGCAACTGCTAAATAGTGGGGGGAAAGACAGAGAGAGACCACAAGTGAAAGAGCTATTCCTTAAGAACTAGACACTACTACTGAAAACAATAGGGGGGCTTGACTGGTTGAATCACTTCATTCCCGTCTATGCATCTATAATTTCTTCCTGGAGCTAACTTGAGACAGAAATGTTGGGGTTGCCAGATTTAGCAAATAAAAATAGGCCCAGTTAAACTTGAACTTCAGACAGACAATTTTTTAAGTAAAGCATGCCCTATGCAATACTTATACTAAAAAATTATTCACTGTTTATCTGAAATTCAAATTTAACTGGTTGGCCTGTATTTTCTTTGGCAACCCTAACCGAAGCCAAAAGATGGAGCAGTAATCAATCCAATTTCCTCACTTTGTAGCAGAAACTGAGACCAGAGGAAGGGAAGTGACTTGCCTAAACTAAACCAAAGATCAAGGAAGTGAGTCTGTTGTGAAAAGAGAAAACATATTCCACGAGGTCACCTTGGGTTCCACTCCTAGTCCCTTCAACCTCCAATGCTGTCTCACCTCACAGAAGCACAAGTGGACAAGTCGTCAGAGGGTATAGTTTTCCTCTTTCAATATCAAACTTCAAGTTTCAGTAAAACTCTGATCAACTCTGGTCTTCAAAAAGAACAAATTAGGAAACTGAACATTTCCCAACTTAAAAAAAAGAAAATCCAAGGGGCCCCCCGAGGGTGTAGTGGGTTCTCCTGCTCCACTTGGGCAGCCCAGGATTTGCCAGGCATGCCCTACACACCACTCATCAGCCATGCTGTAGCAGCATCTCACACACAAAATAGAGGAGGACTGGCACAGATGTTAGCTCAGGGCCAATTTTCCTCACACACACACACACACACAAAATCCTCCTGAAAACTGTTTTGGCCTACACACCACCACCTCATTCTGTTTATATGTCCACTCCCTGTAGAAAACGGGACCACCTTTTCTGCTCAAGTCAGTTCTCTCAAAATTCTCTTGCTTCAAAATTTGGAGTATGTTCACATTATTCCATGACCCTAACGATTTTAGTTCACACACTCTTCCAACTTTCGTATTTTTGAGAGGAAATGTCCTAATTCATTCAGTTGGTCTCAAAAGTCTTGCAAAAAGTCTTCCACTCTCATTCGGTGCCTGAGCAACTAAACCAGCCCTGAGGCCTGAGGTCTCACTGTTAACACACACGTACTCCCTCAGGGACTGCGATGCAAGAAAAGATGCAAAGAGAAAGCTCTCTTTAGGAAATTTTGGGGCCTTTTTCCAGTATATATAAGAAATATGCTAAATGTCTCTCTAACTGCATGACAGACAAAATAAAAAGAAAAATAAAACTCTACATACGCAAAGGATGCCTCTGCCGAATCCCATCAAATTAACAAACACAAAACATTTCCTCAACTCTGACAGCGCTTCTCAACCTCTGATCCCCGGGGGCCCTTGGGGTGATGCGGGGGGAGGGCCCGAAAAAGGCTCCGTTTTTCTCCTTTTTACAAAATGGGCTTCCAGATAAGGTTTTTAAAAAGAAGGTCCCGTTGCATTTAAAAAGCCTGGGGAAAAAACAGCAACATAATCCATTGTGACTCTCTCTACTATGTTTTCTATTACAAACTTGAGCCCGGTGAACAAGAATCCAAGTCTTGTCAGATGAAAAGACAGGCAGAAACTCGGCAATGAAGACACAGTCTCTACCTAGGCTCTCCCTGCGGCAGCTTCCAGCGCCCGCAGATCTCTCTCGAGATCCCCACGTCGGAAGCGGCAGTCCTCACCGGTCACCGAGGCCGGGCTGTCATTTTACAGATGCGGAAACTCAGGCCAGGGCGAGGGCCCACGGGCCCCAGGTCTCGCAGCCCCGCCGGACGCGATCGCCGGGACTCCCCGCCGGCAGCCCGGGGCCCTCGGCGCCCGACGGCCTCCGCGGCCCGGCTCCAAGGGCGGCCTGGAGCCCGGGCGGGCAGGCCCACGGCCGGGGGCGCTGCCGCTCTTCGGACGGCTCCGCGCGGGACCCGGGCCCACCGGGCCTCGGCAGCCGCCCCGCCCGACCCACCTGTCGCGGGCCGCGCAGCAGCAGCCACACCCCCTGCCGGGCCGGGGGCTCGGGCGGCCTCGACGGCGGACGGCGGCGGCGGCTGCGCGCGGCGTGGGGCACGCACGGCCCGAGGCTGCGGGAGTTACCTCAGGTGGGCGCTGAGCTCGCGGCCTGGCCGCCCCAGCCCGCCTGGCGCATGCCGGAGACGCGGACGCAGCAGGGCCGCCGCTGGGGCCGCGGGCCTGTACGCACCCCTCCGCACCCCTCCGCCCGAGGAAGCCGACTGGGCCGTCACGTGACGCGCGCGTCACGTGCTCGCCGGGGGCGGGGCGGAGGCGTTGCCCGGCGACGACGGCGGTGGCGCGGTCCCTCGGCGCTCGCGCCTCTCGGCGGGGCGGAAGCGGGAACTGGCGCGCCTGGCCGAGGCGGGCGAGGAAGGGGACGCGCTCCCGCCACCCCGGCTTCATGCAAACTTGAGTGACCACTGGGCCTGACCGTATTTCTTGTTAGTGTTTTGGAAGGAGAAGGGAAATCGGGCTGGAATTAGGATGTTGAACTTGGAGGAAAAAATGTAAAATACTTCCTTACCCAAAGCTAGCACACGCCGGGAGAGCAGAATAAGCAATAATGGTTTTGTTTGCCTTAATGAACACTTGTGTCTGCTTTAACTCCCTAATCTGGAGTGAATGGCTGTGCCCACAGCCTACCTCCCCATCCCCGTCACAAAGTGTGAGGAAGGCTTATGGGACTTCCAACTTTTCTTTTAAATTATACTTTATTATGATTTTCAAGGGGATTAGTCTTTGTACTTTGTAGGTGTAAAGACAAACATATCTAAGTAAATATTTGATTCAGCGTTCAGCTTTTGTCCACGTCAAACTTTCCTGATCATAGCTCTGTCACTTTGTTTTTAGTGAGTGTTTCTCCCAAGTCCAGTTTTCCTAGATCAAACTTTGCAGAAGTAAAGTTTCAGCCACTGCCAATTTCTCCCATAATATTCATTATAAGTTGTATAAAAGACTAACAGTTTGTATTATTTCTTAGTAAATTCATGAGTGGATTGTGAGCAAATACTCTTAAATATTCCAGAATTGTTCTGTTGTCCAGGAGTGATCTATTGAAGAATTAAGTTCCCCATACAATTCTGATCACTTTGCATGTGTGGCTAAGAGCAAATTGACAGGGTCAAAATAGTGAGTTTAAAATATCCTCCAGGTCAATACAACACGGTCCAACATCCTCTTCATTTCTATAACACACCTACAATGCAACATTACAAAGAGTACAAAATACAGTGACACTTTTCTCATCTTTTACTACACAAAATAGGCAAGGTCAGTTGCCACAACCTGATTGACATTTTCTGCTGCTTCTGGCAGCCGATGTTTGATGAAGGCAAGAAGAGTATCTTCCATTGGTATACCTTATGCCTAGACCATGCCTAGGAAGCTAAAAAGTTGGTTGATCTGTAGGTGTGGAATCCTGCCGTCCTTCTGTAGGAAGTGGCAAAGAACTTTGGTAGATCCAGAAGGATCTCTGAGTTAGGCAGTACTCATGGAAGCAATGCTAGGGTGAGTCCTGGCGCAGCCATTACTGTCTAGGCAATTTACTTAACCCTTTGGAGCCTCTTTCTTCATCTAGCTAAAAGAAATATCTTTTGAATATAATAGTTATGAAGGTGAAATGAAATAATGCTGGCACAACACATTCAAGTGCCCAACACACACAGTGCTCAGTAAATGTTAACTATACGTGGCCTTTGGCAAGAGGGTGTTAGAGATATTTCACATTCAGTTCCGACAACTATAATAAGGCAAATATTGCAATAAAGCAAGTCACACGAGTTTTTTGGTTTCCCAGTGCGTATAAAAGTTATGTTTACACTTTACTATAGCTATTCAGTGTGCAATAGCATTATGTCTAAAAAAAATGTACATACCTTAATTAAAAAATACTTTATTGCTAAAAAATGCTAACCACCATCTGAGCCTTCAGTGAGTTATCTGTTTGTTGGTGGAGGGTCTTGTAAAAAACACAACATCTGGGGGGCGAAATAAAGTGAACCGCAATAAAACGAGGTCGGCCTATGGTAGTATAGGAGTTCAGAGTCCTGAGGGAAAGAGAGCTGACAACTTGAGGGTGTCCAGGTCCTGAGTCTGGATTCTTGCCACGTGGACTGGAGTTGAGGGTAGGACTGCCAGCAAGGAACTGGGAAGTCTTTGCACTTGGAGTGGAAGGCTGTGAGTAAGGGAATTGCTCACGGGTGACCAGGGGAGTGCTCAGGTGACCAGGTGCTCACTCCAAGGGGAGTATTGACCTTGTGGCAGCAGGTTAATTCCAAATCCTGTTTGTCGTGATGGGGACTCCTAATCTACTACCTTTCCATTGCCTCAGCCCACATAAGGAAATTGCCTGCCCTCTCCTAGAGTTTGTGGGAAAGAAGTCAGGCCTGAACCCGGTGACCAGTGTTACCCCAAGAGCCAGTCAAAGCCTGACTGTCCACCAAATGGCTAAACACATCTAACCATTTCTAGTTTTTTAGTTTGGGTTTCACTGCAAACAACAAAATGCATAGGTACATATGAGAAGATATACTGCAAATGTATAGGACTCGATAATGGCATTCCATCTAATGCAGTGGTTACACTAGTGTTTCCACTAAAATGATGAATGAAAGGAATAATGCGGGACCTGCAAACAAATTAAGAGGTGAACAACAGCCTATAAGGTACTGCAAAGCTATGGTGTGGTACAGCCAGCCTTGCATTTACGTTTCCTGATTCCAAGTCTAAGTACTTTTTCCTTTTTATTAATAATAATAATAATGGGGTTTCACTATATCTATTTATTTTTTTAAGGATTTTATTTTATTTTTTCCTTTTTCTCCCCAAAGCCCCCCAGTATATAGTTGTGTATTTTTAGTTGTGGGTCCTTCTAGTTGTGGCATGTGGGACACCGCCTCAGCGTGGCCTGACGAGCAGTGCCATGTCTGCACCCAGGATCCGAACTGGCGAAACACCTGGGCTGCCAAAGCAGAGAGCATGAACTTAACCACTCGGCCACGGGGCCGGCCCCATGTTCTTTCTTGATTTTGGCATTCTTATGGTACACTGGTAACAATTTTCCTTCACATAGTACTTGGTATATTTCAAAAGTAGAGCCAACAATATTTGCTGATTGGTGAGAGGTGGATGTGAAAGAACAGAGTGAAGGATGACTCTTAGGTTTTTGGCCTATACAATCAAAGGAATGGAATTGTCATTTAGATGGAGAAGAAGGGATATGTGCTGTATTTTGGGGGGGAATCAAGAATTTGATTTTGGACATGCTAAATTTTACATACCTATTAATATCCAAATGGAGATGTGCAGTTAGCAACTGGATGGAAGACACTGGAATTCCGAGGAGAGATCTAGAGAAATAAATTGATTGGCCACTGGTATTTAGAGCCACAAGATCTCTGAGATCACAGTAACTTTCATACCTTCTGACCTCAACCTAGGATACAAAATACGTTTTACATACTGACCAAACACATTTACATAACTTTAAAGTTTCCAGAAGTAAATTTACCCTCCTTGTGTGTAATGCTCTATTTCCTTCTCTTCTATTTTACTCTGTTCCATTTTTAAAAACTTCTACTCCCAATTCAATTGATTTTTTAACCAAGTAATGGTTGTGGCCTACAGTTCAAAAATCACTGAATGTCACTGACCTAGGACATTAATTGCATAATTGCAGGGGGAAAAAAAAGAGATCCAAAGGCTAGTCATGTGGCACTTTAGAGTAAGACTAGGAAAGAAGATTTAGTAGAAGCAGTGAGAGGTAAGAGGAGAAACAAAACAGAGGAGTCTTAAAAGGTAAGGGGAGAAAATGTTTCAGGGAGAAGGAAGTGCCTAAGTGTGTCACTTGCCACTGAGAGGTAGAGTAAAATGAGAACCAACCTTTGGATTCAGCAGGGTACAGATCACTGAGACCGTGAGAACAGAGCAATTAAAATAAAGTGGTAGGGATACAAGCCTGAGTGTAGAGACGATAAATGGGGACAGCAAGTAGATCTATTTCCTTTTGCTGTGAAGAGGAGCAGAGGAATGGGACACCAGCAGGCAAGGGATGTAGGGGTCAAGGTTTTCTGTTTAAATATTTACACACTAATAGTAATGGTCCGGTGTTGAGGAAATACCGATGCAGAAGAGTGTGACAACTGTAGGAAGGAAATCTTGAGGAGGTTGGCGGGGTCATTCAGACAGGTGAACAAGGGGAGTGGGCAGGCACAGAGACAGATGGCTTGGTAGATTTGTTGTTAGACCCATGTGGAATCTCTTTGCTTATTGTTCATAGCTTAATAAAATAAGACGTTGAGAGCGAGGAGAGGGTTTGAGGAGAGAGGGGGTGAAGATCATCCAGGAGAGTGCTGCAACCCAGCTCCTGGATGACTGCATGTGTATGTATCTTCAGACTGCCAGGCTTGCCTCCTACAGTCTCTTTCCTACGCAATCACCAGAGTGATTTTTCAAAACTTAAGTCTGATTGTGTAAAGCCCCAATATTTTCCCAATTCAGAAAAACATCCAAAGTTCTTGCCTATGAAGTCCTCCATGAGGTAGCCCCTTTGTCCCCCTCATGTGCTTTGCTCCAGCCACCTGGCTTCCTTGCTATTTCTTGGTTTCCTCAGGCAAAAAACACCTTCTACCAGGTTCTCACTTCTTTTGTGACTTTACTTAAATGTAACTTTCTCATAGTGGCTGCCTTTGACCACCCTTTCTAAAACCACCCTCCTATCTGTGTCACCCTACTCTGCTTGGTTTTTGTTCTTAGCACTTATTACCATCTGTGGCAGAGACATTTACGGCTCATTAAATATCCATTCCCCACCCCCATAACTCTGGCAATTAGGTAGGGCCATTTGACTAGCTCTGACCCATGGGCTGTGAGCAGAAGGGTACATATACACTTCTAGGCAAAAGCATTGAAGAGCCAATGTGCAACCCTCCAGCTCTCTCTTCCCCTGCTGTAGCAGTCTTGGAGACCACATGTTGCACTGGTGAATCCACACCATGGCAACAGCCTGAATCACTGAGTTGTCTCCTCAGGCAGCTGCCATGGGAAGTTGCTTGGCTTACTGGATTTTGCATGGATGAGGAATAAACTTTGTAGAGTTAAACCACTGAGCTTTTGGGGTCAATCTGTTACCACAGCATAATATAACATCTGTTATGGTCTTAATTATGTCTCCCCCAAAATTTATATGTTGAAATCCAAAGCCCCAGTACCTCAGAATGTGAGTGTATTGGAGAAAGGTCCTTTAAAAAGGTAATTAAAGCAAAATAAGATCATTAGGGTGAGCCCTAATCCCATAGGACTGACGTTTCAGGATAGGTGCAATTTTATTCAATTTCCAATATTGACATTTTTCTTTTCCCAATTTCCATTTTCTCCTTTCCTTTGGCTTTCTGAGTTCTTTTCCCAAGTTTTAGATTAGGTATAGTTTGTGTTTTTCTCTTTCTTGATAACATAGACACTTCTGCCTTTTTTCTTGAAAAAATATAGCACTATTTTCTGATAATTACAGCTTTGACTGTGTTGTGCAAATTTTAGTAAGTACTATTTATAAGTGCTAGTTCGCAAAATAATATATTCTAGGATTTTTTTTTTTTTTTGAGAAAGAACTTCCTGTTCAGAGAAAGCTGGTTTGTTTTTTTTTTAAGATTTTTTTTTCTTTTTCTTCCCAAAGCCCCAAAGTACATAGTTGTGTATTTTTAGTTGTGCGTCCTAGTTGTGGCATGTGGGATGCCGCCTCAGCATGACTTGACAAGTGGTACCATGTCCGTAGAATTTTTTAAGTGTGAAGAATTTGTAAGTCTTCAATTATTGTGACAGTTTAATGACAGCATTTTACCACACGGTAGTTCTAAGAATGTAGTGTTTAAATTTTCTACTTTTTATGTTTTACATCGATTTTCTTGCCCCCAAAATGAAATTTTTAGAGCAATCAATACTCGAGAAAAAATACATTCCCTATTATTTGTCCCATTTTATTCTCTACAAAAATGTTAAATCCATCTTGTTTTTCACTGTTGACTTGTCATGTTATGTCTGCAATTAAGGCACTTAACTACCTAGTCTATTCCACTTCTTTCTGCATATATCTTTTTAAAGTTTTTTTTTACATAAACTGTTTTTTAGAATTGTTTTAGATTTAGATTTTAATCTAAATAGTTTCAGATTTTACAGAAAATTTGTAAAACTAGTGCAGAGTTCCCATATGTCATACCCAGTTTCCCCTATTAATATCTTACATTAGTATAGTATATTGATGTCCGTCTGTGCTTTATTCAGATTTCCTTAGTTTTTACCTAAGATCCCTTTTCTGTTCCATGATCCCATCCAGGACACATTACATGTAGTCATCACATCTCCTTAGGCTCCTATTGGCTGTGAAAGTTCCTCAAACTTTGTTTTTGATGACCTTGACAGTTTTTAGGAGTATAAGTCAGGTATTTTGTAGAATGGCCCTCAACTGGGAATTGTCTAATGTTTTTCTCATGGTTGGGGCTGTGGGTTCTTGAGAGGAAGATCACAGACATACGGTGACATTCTCACTACATCATATCAACGGTACATACTGCACGACAGATCACTGTTGCTGTTGACCTTGATCACCTGGCTGAGGTAGTGCTTGTCAGCTTTCTCCACTGTAAAGTACTTTTTCCCGCTTTCCGTACTGTACTCCTTGGAAGGAAGTCACCAAGCAGAGACCAAAGTTAAGGCCTGGGGAGTTATGCCCCTCCTCCTCGAGGACGGACTGTCTACATAATTCTTCTGTGGGGAGGATATGTCTCTTCTCCATCATTTTAAAATTTATCTACTCATTTATTTATATAAGTAAAGACTCAGATATTTATTTTGCACTTGGAGTTATAACCTAACACTACTTGATTTTCTTGCTCAAATTCTTCGAGCTTTGCCCACTGGAAGCTCTTGCAGTTGCCTGCTGTGTCCTTCTGACATGTCCCATCATTATTGTAGATTTTTGGTGTGGGTTTTTGGGGTTTTGTCAGTATCTCCTTACTTTCTGGCTCTACGAGAAGTCTTACATACTTCCCATTCCAGTCCTAGAATCAGCTATTTCTCCAAGGAAGTATGGTATTAGAAGTCAAGATCTGGCTGCTAGGTGTGTTCATTACTACTAGAATGTTGTTGCTTCTGGGCCCTTTCAGATGACACAGCAATGAAATATATCCATACAATTAAATATTATCAAGCAATAAAATGAGCTAAAAGTGAAAGATTGCCTTAATATTTATGTACATGTTCTACTTCAGGTATTTCCTATACAGCAAAGTGTTGGATTTTATTTTTTGATTCTACCTATAACTTTTTCACGACTTAAGTCTATTAGTATTCATTTTATCTTTTATCAATCCTTTTCTTCCCTTAATGACTTTGTTTTAAACATCTGCTGTAAGTATTTCTATAGGCAAACATTGGTTTTGGTAAAATAGGGCTGAAGATATTTAAATATTAAGAATGATTACAACAAAAAAAATACTATATAGACTACAATCTCAACCTTATTCTTTATTTCCTGTTCAATGTATATAACAACATGCTTGATTCTCTTCCTGAGCAGACATGAGCTTTTGGGCTGATCTAGTGTCCTGCATTCTCTTCATTACGATTTTGTCCTTAATATTTTCCTTCTACGTCAATAAACCTCATCTCTTTTGGAATCTAATCATTCACTGGTAGCAGACACTGTAGGTAGCTGACTCAATCTCCATTTCCAACCTTTTTCTTCCTTGCTTGAAACTGTTAGAATGGAAAGCCTAAGATCTTGACCTCCCCGCTCCTCTTGTAATAGGGTTCTGGTCAAGGTCTCTGAGCAGGGCGTCCCTTCCTGAATAAAGAGGCAAAGCCCAACTAGGAAAAAAGTCTTTATGAGAATATATACATATTTTCTCCTAGGCATTTCTCTCATCATTTCCCCCCATTTCTAGCTAATTATCACTTGTTACTCTTTGAGAGGTTTCAAACTTAAAGAGCACTGGAGTAGATCAGGTGCCTCTGTCACATACTTGCATAGCTCCATGTACTTTTCCTTTATAATATTTATCACAATTATACTAATGACATGGTGAGTTGTTTACAGTCTACCTGAATTGTAATGAAATCTCCACCTATCTAGTTCACCTATATTCCAAAGAACTAATTACAATTCCTTGCACATGGGAGGCATTCAATAAATATTTAAATGAATGGTTTGCAAAAGAGGATTACCTGATAAAGCACAATTACCAAATACACATAAATTAAGCAATACTTCCACTTTTATCCTTGGCCCCTACCCAAGCTAATCAGTCACATTCTTACTTCACAGCCATGTACAAAATCATCAAATATTTGAAAGAAATCAACATCACAAAAGAGATGAAGACTAACAATCCAAGAAAATGAATTGAAAAAATTCAATTAAAAACAAAAATTTCAGTTTCCAGAAATAAAGCTGACTACGGTATTTGAGCCACTCCTCAAGCTGAAACTGCTGGATAAGAATTCTAGAAGTATACATTCTTAAAGAATCAAAGAACTGGCAAGATGCTCAAGAATCACTGGGCTAAAATCAAAGTGAAAGCACGCATGCAAAGAGGTAAGCAGAGCCTTGAAATGCTGCTTGTACTGAGTGCCTGTGCCAAACTGATGGCCTCGCAGGCAGGGCCAGGGAGGCAGAAGTCAAAGCTCAGTGTCATCCAAGGGAGACCCTCTCCTCCCCCAAAGCTGGCATCTTACTCTCAACCTCTCCCCAACCCCTAAAGCTTCAAAGAAAAGTAACTTGGAGCTGGTGGGAAGGGAGGCTGAGGAGGGCAGGAAAAGGTGAGAAGTTGTTAACAGAGGCCAGTCACTGGAATGACTAAAGGAGAGGTAGTAAGCACAAGTAAAGACGTGAAACAGGGAGGACACTCAAACTGTTATGAGTAGAGCTAAGTTGGGAAAAATCACTTTGGAAGGTCAGCCCGGGGGCACGGTGGTTAAGTTTGCACGTTCTGCTTCGGTGGCCTGAGGTTCGCCAGTTCAGATCCTGGGCGCGGACCTACACACTGCTTGTCAAGCCATGCTGTGGCAGGTGTCCCACATATAAAGTAGAGGAAGATGGGCACGGATGTTAGCTCAAGGCCAGTCTTCCTCAGCAAAAGAGGAGGATTGGCAGCAGATGTTAGCTCAGGGCTAATCTTCCTCACAAAAAAAAAAAAAAAAACAAAACCCACCACTTTGGAAAATTTGTTAGTATCACCTAGTAGGATGAGCAAAGACAATGATCATCCTGTGATCCAGCAATTCTACTCTTAGGTACAGACCCCAAAGCAATGTGTATACATGTGCTCCAAGAGACATGTGCACAAAAGTTCATAGCAGCATCATATATAATATCTAAAGCTAGAAACAACCCAAATGTCCACCAACAGTGGATGGAGGAATGAATTGTAGCAGTCATACAAAAGAATACAATACCACAATAAAAATTAAGCACAACTACATGCAACACAAATAAATCTCACAAATCAACACTGAATGAAAAAAGCCAGATAGAGAATAATACACATCAACCAATTCCACTAGGTAAAGGTTTTTGTTTTCTAAGGCAGAACTGCAGGGTTACATGCTTAGGTGGTCAAACCATACAGAAATGCAAGAAAATAACTATCACAGAAAGTTAGGATGGTGTTACCTTTATAGAGGGGGGGTAGTGACTGGGAAAGGGTAGCAGGTAGGAATGGGCTCTGGGCTGCTGGCAATGTTTCATATTTCTTATCCTGGGCAAGGGTTGCAGAGAGATTTGCTTTGTGATAAGTCATTGTGCTGTATGTATTTTGTGTATATTCACGTTTCTGTATGTGTTTTACATTTTTGTTTTGTCTGCTTGTTTTTTGAGGAAGATTAGCCCTGAGCTAACATCCGCCGCCAATCTTCCTCTTTTTTGCTGAGGAGGATTGGCCCTGAGCTAACACCTGTGACCATCTTCCTTTAGTTTATATGTGAGATGCCTGCCATAGCATGACTTGATAAGCAGTGGATAGGTCCACGCCCAGAATCCGAACCAGTGAGCCCCGGGCCACTGAAGCACAGCACGAGAACTTAACCATGACGCCACTGGGCCAGCCCTGTTTTAAATTTTTCAAATTATTAAAAATGAAAAAAAACTCCACAAATAGAAGATCTGTCTAGGGTACCAAACATCTAACAAAATTTACATAATAAGAGAACAGAGGCAATGGAGAGATCAATTTTTTTCTAATGAAAAAAAATCCCTGAGCTGTAGAAAATGTCGAGACTTCAGAACAGACACCCCAAAGGTCAAGAAAAATTGATGAAAAATGAATGACATTTCAGATGTCCAAAAACTACGAGAAAAAGCTTTAAAATCTCTAGAAAACAACAAACCACCTTACTAACAAAGATAGAAGTATTAGATCAGCATTGATTCCATCAGCAACACAGTATATATAGAAGTCAGTCTTCAAACTTTTGAGGGAAAGACTCTAGACCCAGCCAAACCACCATATAAGTGTGAGGGCACATGAAGGACAGTTTCATATACGTTATATCTCCTATATCAACGTTTATATCTCCTAGGCTATGAAGGTTTGCTCAAGGATCCTGAACCAGAGAGGAAAGAAACATTGCTGCTGAAGTTGGTGCAATTTGAATGGCGTCTATAGCCTGGATGGTAATATTGTATCAATCGATACTGATTTCGTTTTTTGGCGGGTTGCATGGAAGTTGTATAGGAGAGTGTCCTTGCTCAGGGGAAACACAACGGAATGTTTTATGGGTGGATTGGCATCATGTCTGCATCTTACTCTCAAATGGTTCAGAAAAATTCTAACAATAATGGATATACTCCCATAGGGAATATAAATATGATAAAATATTAATAGGTAAGGAATCCGAGTGAAAGGACTTACAGGAGTTTTTTGTGTGCTTACAACTTTTTGTAAATTTGAAGTATTTCAAAATAAAAGATAGTTAAAACAGACTAAATTAGACCAGAAGGCAAGTGGCTATGTGAAGAATATCTTCAAGGAGAAAAATTCCCAATAAACAAATTATATGATTAAGAACTTGGACATTCTTAATCTAATGATAAGATGCAAGTACATTTTCTTTATGACATTAAGGAAAAAAAAGCAAGTGGAAACAAACAAAAATATGAGCTGTAAAAAAAGGAATAAAACACAAAATAATTATGGCATAATTTTGACCAAATGAAGGAATTAAAGGAAAATCCATTTTATCTCTACATTTAGTGACACTGGATTATGGAAAAGAAAATATCATTCTATCACACTATTTGGATCTTCAATCAACAATATTTCTATAAATGTTAATATTTTAACTTACTATTACTCTCAATTTTTAAATCAGCCTAAAAACAAGGCAGAAAAGGTTTAGTAACACTTAAAGTTGATAGATCACTGAAGAGACTTACTACATTCTTAAAGTTTTTTCATTCACTCAACAAATATTTACTGAGGGCTTACATGCAACGCTCGGGAACAAGGATAGGTAGATGGACAGGAGAGCAATTCCTGCTCTCATGGACTTGACATCACGAGCAAGCCACAGGATCACACAAACGTCAAAATAATACTGTGGTAGATCCCACGAGGGAAAAGAATATGGCACGAAGAGGAAGGGTACTGACTTAGAAAGGGACACATCAGGAAGTATGATGGAGTTAGCACCCGGGTGTTAACAAGAGGAGACAGGTGGGAAAACTAAAAGTCAGCATGGGCAAATCCCAGAAGGCCTGAGGAAAGAGTGCAATACGAGGCTGGAGAAGTGGGTGGGGGCCAGACCACAGGGGCCTCACGAGGAAGAAGGGTTAAGGATTTGGGTCTTTATTCTAAGAACACAGGAAGTCACTGATATATTTCAAGCATCGATATGCTCAATTTTTTGGTTCTGCAAGCTCACTACAGTTGAAGCGTAGAAAACGGTTTACGAAGGGCAGAGAACTAATTCAAGGAGCCCAGTTAGGAAGCTATTGCAATAGCTCAGGTGAAAGCTATGGACCAGGGTCACTGCAGAGGAGTCCGTGAATTTGAAATAACTACTATAACTAACTGACTCTTATGGACCAAATGAATGTGTCTCCTCCTCATTCATATGCTGAAGCCCTAACCCCCAGTGTGACTTATTTGGAGTAAGGAAGTAATTAAAATTAAATGAGGTCATAAGAGTGGGGCCCTCATCCCATAGGATTAGTGTCCTCATAAGAAGAGACATCAGAGAGCTCTATGTGTGCACACACTGGGGGGAGGACATTTGAGGACACAATGAGAAGGCAGCTCTCTGAAAGCCAGGAAGAGAGATCTCACCAGAAACTCATCTGCTGGACCTTGATCTGGGACTTCTAGTCTTCAGAACTGTGAGAAAATTAACTTCTGTTGTTTAAGCTTCCCACTCTGTGGTTTTTGATACGGCAGCACAAGCAGACTACAGCACTAATAAAAATTGGGAAGTCGACTATTGAGGTAATGTGTTATCACACTAAATTCCTCCCCTGTAATACAGGGATGTCAAAAATAACGTCTAAATATACTGGCTAGTGTTATGCTGATAAGTATCAGAAAAACTAAAGTAGAAATTATTAAAAGAGATTGGGGGGAGGTCTATGTAAAGTTTTTTACTTTCATTTTTTATCCTTATATAGTTTTTCTAAACCATGTAATTTATTTTCCTCAACTATTTTAAAAGTTCAACGTAATTTTCAAAGAAAAATGAGAATATACTTTTATTTCCTAAATTTCAGTCACTCACATCTACTGTCACTCACATCTGGTTTTTGTTACATGCACCCATGTTGTCAATTTTCAACCAATTTTTTTTTAAATAACAGCTAATAACTGTTACCAATCTTTTTTTTTTTTTTTGCTTTTTCTCCCCAAATCTCCCCAGTACATAGTTGTATACTTTAGTTGTGGGTCCTCCTAGTTGTGGCATTGTGGGATGCTGCCTCAGCATGGCCTTGTAAGTGGTGCCATGTCCGCGCCCAGGATCCGAACCAGCGAAACCCTGGGCCGCTGAAGTGCAGTGCGTGAACTTAACCACTTGGCCACAGGGCCGACCCCTCAACCAAATTTTTTTAACCTACATCAAATTTATTTTATTTTGTTTTCAACTAAGCTACTTAGAGTTATATTTTTTCAGATCCACATTAAAAACATATAATTATTAAGAAATGTTCATCCACATACCACTTAAAATCATATCATGTTCCAGGAGTGGTATAGGAGTCATACTTTGGAAGACCTACTGGATACGTGACTCGATTATCTAACACAATGGCTTAAAACCATATTAAACATATACCAGAAAATTAATCCCTGTCATCTTTTTCATAATTAAATCCCTTCACAAGTTACAACACTGACAAAATTTTTAAAATCTGAGTATTTGAAATTCCCATGCTAGAATGATTAAAATGCACGAAACTTAACTAGAAAATATTTCACATAGCCAAAAGTTAAAAGTTTTAAGACTTTTATGCTGCTAAACCAAGTGCTTACTGTTTAAAAAAATCCAGAAACTGAATTGTCTCACATAAAATTAGTTTAGTTATATAAAACAATCTAAATGCCTTTGTTTTTTCTCATGGTTAAGTTGTCCAATACAGTTAATTTTTTTAACTAATGTTTAACCAGTGCCCATACGCAAGGCACTCTGCTAATTACTGGGAATGCAAAGACAGCTTGAGGTCTCTAAAATGATGACCACTTCTCTATAAGAATTTAAAGCTTAAAGAAACGTGTCCCAATAATGATATGATTTCTTGAATTAAACTGGTTTCTCTCTCAGTGACTTAGAAATTAGTAAAAAGACTCAACTTTAACCAAAATCTTTGGTAAACTTAAAACAAGACATTTCTACACGGTCTTGGTTTACAAAGCATAGTGTCCTAAGCATATATCAAGCATGCCCTAACCATTCATATTTATTTATACAATAAATTTGTTTTGGTCCATTTTTCAGCAGCCTATCTAGTTTTTAGATTTTAAATGTCTGAAGCACACGCTGTCTTGAAAAGGGAGGAAAAACTGAACTACTCAACACAGATGGAAATATTTTTCATTAGCCTATATAGCCCCCCTTAAAAAGCATGCCTTCAACCCCTAATTGCATCACTCTTTCACTAATTTCTCGCTGTTCCCTCCTGTAAATGATTTTCCTCCTGCTCAGAAGGAGCATATTTAGACGTCTTCAGAAAGATGAAGGCCTCTTTCTCCGTTCAACATTCAATCTCTTATAGAAGCAGAGGAAGGGGAACGGAACTCTCCAGTTCATTCGGCTTTGTGTGGAGAAAGAGGCCCTGTGGAGCACCTCAATGAGCCTTCTGGTACCCCTGCAGATCTCACTGGAGCTGCCGAGTCTGCTGGGTGGCCCGCCAGCTGTTTCCCAGGGTTTAGCATCAGCCTCAGCTAAGCTTCCATCAAGTGAGTGGCCTCCCGAAAGTTTGGATGCTATATGGGTTACATCTGGGAAGCAGGGCCCTTAGAATACCTTTATACTGATAATCATTTTTCCTGAGTAGAATTAAATTAATTAAACAGTGTTATTAAAAAAGTATTTATACAAGAAAAATTATTGTAAATAACCAAATAATCAAACTCATAATGAAACTGATTTATTTGGATTTCTCCTGGTAATAGCACTCAACACGTAAGAAAAACAAACCAAGTTGTGAGATTTTGTTTTAAATGTAGCCATTTTTCAAAAACTAATAAGTTGGGTTCTGTATTAAAGGAAACAAGTGGGACATCTTCTATTTTAAAACTACCATTCAAAAAGTCGTATTAAAAAACATATATACCATGATTAACATGATGTGTTTTATAGAATGGAACATATCTGAATGTCAATCTGAATATGGAATATACATGTGTTAAAACCACACTGGAAAATCAAATGTTATTTTTTATAAAAAGTAGCTTGAAATAAAAAGGAACTTGCTGGTAAAGTCAGTGAACTTTCACACATGGGATTTTTTAGAAATCCCCACCCACCCCACCCCCACATATAGACACAAAAAAGTTGTAGATCTGAGTAGAGCCATCATCACATGACTGCTCATCTCTATACAATGTGGAAGCTGGTTAGTAGTCAGTGTTAACTTCCTAAAGTGCATCTTTTGAAGACTTGTCTAATAAAATTGCAATATCAAATATAAAATACTTAACACAAGACACGCAATAACAAAGCTAAATCATTATAAAGTTTTTAAAACTTCTGATTCACCAAAAAATAAAGATGTCAAATACAGTAGCATTCTCACGCTCCAACAGTATGCACTGTAGGCTTGTGTTATTTGGCAAATCTTTTGGAGTTGAACAAAAATAATGCAGTCCAAACAATATTTCTTCTGTCACTGTAATGCGATTCCTCGGGCAGAACACTTAGGCGCAGAGCAAGAGTCAGATTTTTGGAAGTTTTGGTGCGTTAACCACAGGATTTGCCTCCTGTAAGTATCTCCTCCCTGCACCCTTGTAATCATAGGTGCAGCTGTGAGCTTCTGCATAGCGATGAGACGCACAGAAGTTGTTTCCACATCTAAAGTACAAGAAAAGTTGATATGAGTAGGCACATTTCTATTAGAGGCTCAGCTCTTTGGGAGGCGAGAGCTTGACTCCAGGTGGTCCAAAGGGAGCCCTGGGTTCTCTTCAACAATGTCAGAGCCGACACTTCCCTTCCACTCATAAACAAGCACAAGCACCCCCACCAAGAACAAGTTACAAGAGTTTATAATAAAGAATCCACTACGGAATGAAACAGGGTATAGACCTTTAGGAAGCAGTAAAATTGCAAAAGCTGATAGATACGTCTATCATTTCTCTTATATCTAGTAAACCTGGGAGAACTCTGAATTTCTGAGAAAGTCAGTCTTATAAAAAATCACGTAAAACCTAAATATGCCATGAAAGGATTTTTAAAATATTTCTAACAACAAGATAAGCTGTTTCCATTTGACTAACATACACTCCAAAACGCAGTGGTTGTTTTTAATGCCTGGCCATAACCTAGGGACAGACACCATCCTTGGAGGCTATTAATCAATGCTAATGAAAGAAGTAAATATGGGTAGAAAAAAGTCTTATTTCTTGTAAATATACTATTCATCTCTTTTGAAATAAAAGTATACTATATAATTGTTAAAATTTACAGTACATTAACTTCTAATTTAGTCTTTTTTTGTTCGATTTAAAATAGAATCTTGGAGGAGGCATTTTTCCAAGGTATACTCAAACAAAAACCAAGTATATCTATCAGGAGACAAAGAAAGTACAGTCGACCTTTGGTATCCACAGGAGATTGGTTCCAGGACCCTTGAGGATACCGAAACCTGAGGATGTGCAAGTTCATTATATAAAATGGCATAGTATTTGCATATAATATAAGCATATCCCCCTGTACACTTTAAATCATCTCTAGATTACTTATAATACCGAATACAATGTAAATGCTATGTAAATAGCTATTATACTGTATTGCTTAGGGAATAATGACAAGGAAAAAAGTCTGTACTTGCTCAGTACAGATGCAAACATCGTAGCCCGTTTGATCTGGGGTTGGTTCAATCTGCGGATGCGGAAGCTGTGATACAAAGGGCTGACTGTACACTCTCTCGTTAGTTTAAATCTCCTAATTTTAAAGGGGAGAGGAGGATCTCATGAGTTTGAAAACTCATGAGCTGTCTACTTGCTCTTCAGCCAATTAGGGGTTCAAGTGAAGGCTGCTATCTGAACATCATCTTAACGATGTGATGAACAGTCAATTTAAAGAACGTTTTATATCATATCCTCAAGCTGGGGCACCACAAAGAAAGCATCTCAGTGTTTCCGACTAGGCAACCTGCCTGCATTCGTAGCTAGTAGCCAGTCCAGTTTTCTTTCCACAAAGAAAACAATGCTTTGTTGTTTTCTTCTTTGTCTGAATAGGGGCTTTCACAGGTGGGAGGTGATGAGTACATTCTCCTGTTTAGAGAAAGGACACTTTAATTAATACAGGCCTAAAACTCTAAACGTGAAATACTATTAAGCAAAACACAAAACACGTTCCTGTCACAGCAAAGTTCCATGCCATAAAAAACTAATTTGTGCTTCTTTTATATCTACAATTATTTATAGAATCTGCAAGTGAGGATGGGGTAGAACTGTGAGATTTTTTAAGACATGGTAGGTTTCTACTGAGAAGGACTTCTATTTTTAGGACGTTTGGACACTCCAACACTTTTCTGATTATTTCTAAGGGTAATTAGTACACAAAAAGCACACCAAACTTCAAGAGAGAATCAAGAAAAGTGTCTGGTTCAAAAATCCTGTTTATGAGGCTTCTGAGAAACCATATAATATGTAATACAACCACCCTGTTCTTTTACACCAAGAAGGAGCACTGGAGTATCATGAAACCGGTCTTTTAGTCCTGATAACACCACAGAAATTAAATTCATCAAACCACGAGCAAGTTATTTATTCTTTCAAAACTTTAATTTGTTCATTTTTAAGGGAACAGAACATGTATTTTTCTCTCTAGGTTTCCAAGTGTTTTAAGGTCAACTCAGTTCTCACATGTAAAAAGCATTCTGAAAATTTTAAATGTTATTATTGTATAAAATATATTATCAAAATTGACTAAAACGATGCCCTGCTCAATTTCACAATACTACTACCATATCAAAAACATTTACTAAATTCTGTACTCTTGTAACAACTTGTTTTTTTACCTTAAAAGTAAGAGCACATCTGTTATTATATAGGAAGGAAATCAATTTCTTTAACTACTAAGTGAAATAGTTTTAGAACTGGGCAAAATTCCAACAGATTCCACTCATCAGCAGAGAGGCTCAAAGTCACTGTCCATGGTTGTTAGAAAAACAGTACAAGTACACAGTGCTTGGTGGCACTCAAAGGCCAAAAAGCAAGAGGCAAACAAAGAAAGCAAAAACAAGAGGAAAGAATGAGAAGAAAAATGAGAGTGTGGGGGCTGGCCCTGTGGCTGAGTGGTTAAGTCTCCACGCTCTAATTCACAGGCCCAGGGTGTGCCAGTTCTGATCCAGGGCACAGACCCAGCACCACTAATCAAGCCATCCTGAGGTGGCATCCCACAGAGAAGAACTAAAAAACCTACAACTAGGATGTACAACGATGTACTGGGGGACTTTGGGGAGGAAAAAAAAAAAAGGAAGATTAGCAACAGATGTTAGCTCAGAGCCAATCTTCCTCACCAAAAAAAAACAAAGAGAGAGACAGGGAGAGAGAGAGTGTGATGGTATTGGTACTATTCATTACTGAAAAAGGTTTGTGAGGCCTGGCTTAATGTTTATTTGGCAGCTAAAGGTCTCTGAAAATCCTTCAGGGGTTCAAAAAATTGGAATTACAATTAATTGGTGGGGTGCCCTTTGCCACAACCCAGATTGGGTGCTGGGATACAAGTCCGGCAAAGTTAAGTATGCTTCATTATCAGTCTAAAATACATTCCTAGATCCTCACCAAAATTGGAAACAAAATTTGAAACTGCTAATCGAATGACACCTAATGGTGCCAGGGCACCAACTCAGTTAATAAGCATGTTCCTCTTCAAATGCTCTTGGAGTTATCAAGAACATTTCACAAAGGTAATGGTGTACTTTCCACTTCTTAAAAAATAAAAATAAGATAAGCATTTGCACAGGACACAGAGGAAAGACACATACTACTGGATATCCTCTGGGAGCTCATCTAATTGCAATTATCTTTCAAATTCAGGCTTAGAATATTCTTCCTTAAACACTACTAGAAAAATTTACTGATGATAATTTAGTTCAGTGTGGTCATATTTCCATTTTTCTTCTTTCCTTAGGGGTGCTTAACTCAATGTTTCCCAAGCTTTTTTCATTCCACAACTCATGAATGTGCAGAGACAGAGAACACAGTAGTGACAGGAACACAGTGGCACAGAAACATAACTGCCGTTTTCTCCTATGAGAATGGTTTCCACATATCCTTCTACCCACCAGAGAAAACCATTTATTAGTCATCTATTCCAGGCTAGGAACTATCACTTAATATACAGGTTCTCTACTACCAACTGGAGAAATTCAAATTCCTTGGACCGGAATTTGAGGTCTTACATGTCCAATAGGATATCTTTAACTTTCAGAATTGTTTTCTGCCATTTACCACATCACACCCACCCTGAATGATGCACCAGACCCATTCAGTGTGCAATCTCTTCTAAAATGCTCTACTCCACCTTCTCAACCTAGTAAAACTCTATTTATCCTCTAAGAAGATATCATCAATCATCAACTCCTCTCTGCAGCCTTCTCCCAAATGTCTACTGAACGTAAGAATAAAGAAAGTCAATAAAACAATGCCAATGTGAAGAGTTGCTTTTCAGAACAAGATTAAAGATATTTGGTAACTTATTAGGCATTTCCTGGTCTAATATTTGATGTAACACAATGATCTACAAAAATTCACCTAACAGAAAAGGCAGCCAACAAAGAAATAAGAGTAGTGTTCAAGATGCAAGTTTGGTAATCATCTGCCTAAAAGTGATGATTAAAACTAGGAAGATGGGTAAGATTTCCAAGGGAGACCCTAGAGGGAAAAGCAAAGAGGATCAAGAGAAGAACTTGGTCAATTAAATTTATACCAAATTATACCACTTAAACGTATACCAAAACTTTCACAGACTCTTCTAGGTAATTCAGAATGGTTCACTTATTACTGAAAGGAAATGGAAACAAGTTACACAGCTCTAGTTTCGATAATCATCATTGCAGATAGCAGCTGATGGCTTGACTTAAATTAAGTTAACCAAGAGTGTATACGTAGGAACAAGGAGAAGCCTGGTAAAACAAGTAAAAATGAAAACTGAGGTTAAAAAAAAACCCTGAAAACAACCAAAACAAAAATCTACAAAAATATGATAGCCCAGAATAAAAAGAGAGAGAGAGAGGGAGGGAGAGAGAGAAAGGAAAGAAACTATTTTAAGAAAGAGGGGTGGCCGGCCCGTGGCCAAGTGGTTAAGTTCGCACACTCTGCTTCAGAGGCCCAGGGTTTCACCAGTTTGGGTCCTGTGCACGGACATGGCACCACTCATCAGGCCATGCTGAGGTGGTGTCCCACATGCCACAACTAGAAGGACCCACAACTAAAATATAAAACTATGTACTGGGGAGAATAAGTAGAAAAAGAAAAAAAAAAAAAGAAAAACATTGGCAACAGTTGTTAGCTCAGGTGCTAATCTTAAAAAAAAAAGAAAGAAAGAAAGAAAGAAAGAGGGGAGGGGATCTCATGAAGATGGCAGTGTAGGCAGACTCTGAACTCACGTCCTCCCATGAATGCAACCAGGTTACAACTATTCTTGGAAAAATTACCCTGGAGAGAGACCTGAAAACTGGATAAAAAACTGGATAAAAAAGAACCCCCACAACAAGTGACAGTCCTGACTGGGGCAGAAGGGCAAAAATTCCTTCTAGAGTGAAAAAAAGCCAGCTTCACAAGCTCTGGAGCTTCACAGCCATGCAGAAGCCACCCTAAGGTACAAAGAGCTCCCTGGAGGAGAGGGGACCAGAGTGGGGGTGCATTACAGCTATAAGCATCCTTCAGACTCAGCACAACTGAGATCAGTCTCATAACATCTGCCTTTACTGGCTATTAACTGCAATGGGGGACTACCCCCAGAAAAGCTATCAGACATAAGTGGAAAACCCAGTTCTTAAAGGGCCCACACACAAAGTCACCTGTCTCACAAAGCAACCTAAAATCACCAGAAAGAAAGGTGCACAGTCCTTCGGTAAAAATAGACTCACCTGGTGGGCTCTGGGTGCATCTCGGTGAGAGAGGAGACCTTTCTGGAGACTGAGACATTGGCAGCAGGCAACACTGTGATCTAGTACAGGTGTGCTGACACAGACGCTGGCAGATGCCATTGAAGTTCTTCCCCTGGTCTGTTAGCCCAGGGGTCTGCCACACCCACTACAGTGCAGATTTCATCCAGTTCAGCCAGGGCAGGCAGGCTGCCATAGGGACTGACCTCACCCAACAGCAAGCCCTCAGGCTTCTTGTCAGCCTGCATAGACTGGGGTACCTTGATCCTCTGTAGGCAGGAGAGTATGTTCACTTCTGTGGGGCAGGGCCTGGCATGAGGGGCATTGGTGGAGAGTGTGGGGGCCTCTGCAGTGAGGCAACTGGGTATGCTCCAGGGGGTTGAGAAGGGTGCACGGGCCAGGACTGTGCTGACAGTGTGTGTGGACCTGTGGAGGGTGGGGCTTATCAGTGGCAGAAGACCTGTGCTTCACAAACAGCCACAAAAGAGATCAGTCCCACCTTCCAAAGCCTGAAACAATTGGCTGCTCCTGTGCCTGGCGCCAGCCCCACTCAGCTGCAATCCTGAGAGAGCTGACAACAGCCTTGCAGGCCTGAGGCCTATAGCAATTGTAAACCCCTGAGCCTAGCAACCGCCACACTGGGTGCCTACTCACATAGAAAAACTGCAAACAGGAGTGTGCTATGAGACCTTGCAGCCAACTGTGCTGGGGCTCCCCAAAAACAATTTACAAACAGCTGGATTGGGGGGGGAACCTAGACTCCCTGGGTACCTGCAGTAAGAGCAACCGTGCCACAGCAGAAGGACACATGTAGCCCACAAGGGGACACTCCTGGAATATTTGGACTGCAACGAGAGGGAAGCACACTGCCAGGCCTCAAAAGGCATCTCTTACATAAGGTCACTTCTCCAAGATCAGGAGACATAGCTGACCCACCTAATACATAGATATAAGCACAGAGAAAGAGACAAAATGAGGAGACAAAGGAATATGTTCCAAGCAATGGAACAGGACAAAACTCCAGAAAAAGAACTAAGCAAAACGGAAATAAGCAATCTACCCAACAAAGAGTCAAACAAAAAGTCATAAGGCTGCTCACTGATACTGGGAGAAGACTGGATGAACACAGTGAGAACGTCAACAAAGAACCGGAAAATATAAAAAAGAACCAATCAGAAATGAAGAATACAATACTGGAAATTAAAAATTCACTAGAGGGCTCAATAGCAGAGTAGATGATACAGAAGAACAGATCAGCAAGCTGGATGAAAGAGTATAGGAAATCACCTAAGCTGAACAGAAAAAAGAAAAAAGAATTAAAAAGAATGAGGACAGTCCAAGAGACCTGTGGGATAATATCAAGCACACTAACATTCATATTATAAGTCTCCCAAAAGGAGAAGAGAGAGACAAAGGGGCAGACAATCTATCTGAAGAAATAATAGCTGAAAACTTTTTTAACCTAAGGAAGGAAACAGCCATCCAGGTGCAGGAGGCACAGAGAGCACCAAACAAGATAAACCCAAAGAGGCCCACAAGACACATTATAATTAAAATGTCAAGAATTAAAGATAAAGAGAGAATCCTAAAAGCTGCATGAGAAAGGCAATAAGTGACATACAAAGGAAACCCCATAAGGCTACCAGCTGACTTCTTAGCCGAAACACTACAGGCTAGAAGAAAGTGGCACAATATATTTAAAGTGCAGGAAGGAAAACGCCTTCAGGCAAGAACACTCTATCCGGCAAGGTTATCATTCAGAATGGAAGGAGAGATAAAGAGTTTTCTAGACAAGCAAAAGCTAAAGGAGTTTATCACCAAGAAACCAGCTTTACAAGAGAAGCTGAAGGGATTTATTTAAGTAGGAAAGAGAAGACCACAAATAGGGACAAAAAAATTATCCAAAAAACCCAGGCAATAAAATCACTGGAAAAGGCAAAAATATAGTAAAGGTAGCAGAGCAAATACCTATGAAGATAATACGAAGGTTAAAAGACAAAACTACTAAAATTACCTATTTCAATGATAAGAAGGTAATGAATAGACACACACAAAGTAAGAGATTAGACATGATTTCAAAAACAATGTGGGAGGGGGTTGGCCCAGTGGCACAGCAGTTAAGTGTGCATGTTCAGCTTCAGTGGCCCAGGGTTTGCCAGCCAAAGGGATCCTGAGAAAAAAGAACAAAGCTGGAGGTATCACATTCCATAATTTCAAAATATACTATAAAGCTATCGTAACCAAAACAGCATGGTACTGGCACAAAAACACACACACAAATCAATGGAACAGAATCAAGAGCCCAGAAATAAACCCACACATATACGGACAACTAATTTTTGACAAGGGAGCCAAGAACATACACTGGAGAAAGGAAAGTCTGTTCAATAAATGGTGCTGGGAAAAGTGGACAGCCGCACGCAAAAAATGAAAGTAGACTATTATCTTACACCATACACAAAAATCAACTCAAAATGGATTAAAGACTTGAATGTAAGATCTGAAACCATGAAACTTCTGGAGGAAAACATAGGCAGTACGCTCTTTGACATCAGTCTTAGCAGCATTTTTTCAAATACCATGTCTGACCGGGCAAGGGAAACAATAGAAAAAATAAACAAATGGGACTACATCAAATGGAAAAGCTTCTGCCCAGCAAAGGAAATTATCAACAAAACGAAAAGACAACCTAACAATTGGGAGAAGATATTTACAAACCATATATCAGATAAGGAATTAATATCCAAAATATACAAAGAACTCATACATCTCAACAACAAAAAAACTAACAACTCAATTAAAAAATGGGCAAAAGATCTGAACAGAGATTTCTCCAAAGAAGATATACAGATGGCTAACAGGCACATGAAAAGATATTCAACATCATTAACTATCAGGGAAATGCAAATCAAAACTACAATGAGATATCACCTCACTCCCATCAGAATGGCTATAATTAACAAGAAAGGGAACAATAAGTGTTGGAGAGGATGTGGAGACAAGGGAACCCTCACACACTGCTGGTGGGAGAACAAACTGGTGCAGCCATTACGGAAAACAGTATGGGGTTTCCTCAGAAAATTAAGAATAGATCTACCATATGATCCAGCTATTCCACTGCTGGGTATCTATCCAAAGAACTTGAAAAGACAAATGCATAAAGATACATACACCCCTATATTCATTGCAGCATTATTCACAATAGTCAAGACTTGGAAGCAACCTAGGCGCCCATCAAGGGACAAATGGATAAAGAAGATGTGGTATATATACACAATGGAACACTACTCAGCCATAAGAAATGATGAAATCTGGTCATTTGTGACAACATGGATGGACCTTGAGGGTATTATGCTAAGTGAAGTAAGTCAGAGGGAGAAAGTCAAAGACCATATGATCTCACTTATAAGTAGAAGATAAAAACAACAACAAACAAACAAAGAACAGAGATTGGATTAGTGGTTACCAGAGGGGAAGGGAGGATGGAGGAGGGTGATTACATACGTGTGTGTGGGGATGGATTGTAATTAGGCTTTGGGTGGTGAACATGAGGTAATCTACACAGAATTTGAAATATATTATGATGTACACCTGAAATTTATATAATGTTATAAACCAATCTTACTGCAATGAAAAAATAAGTAAATAAATAAACAAAAAATTTTTAAAAAAAGAAAGAGGGCCACAAAAATCAACTAAGAAAAAGACAGAAGCATGCAGTAGATTTGAAATTACGGAGCTCTTGGTGACCTCGGCAACAGCAATTTCAGAGCAGCAGTGAGAAGAGAAGTGAAGAAAGCACTGAAGCCTGAAGTTGAGTTAAGAGAGCAGAGATAACTGCAACACAAACTTTCAAGAGGCTGGGCTATGGGTTAGGATAGGACAGACTTAAGGACGTGTCAAGGAAAAATAATTATAATATTAAAACCAGATATATTACAGTAATCAAAACAGTGTGGTACTGGCATAAAGACAGACATAAAGATCAATGGTATACAATAGAGAACCCAGAAATAAACCCTCACATATACAGTCAATTTTTGACAAGGGTGCCAAGACCATTCACTGGGGAACAGACAGTCTTTTTAACAAATGGTGCTGGGAAAACTGGATATCCACATGGAAAAGAATGAAGCCGAACCCTTATATTACACAGTATATAAAAATTAATTCAAAATGTATCAAAGACCTAAATGTATGAATTTAAAACTATAAAACTCCTAGAAGAAAATATAGGGGAAAAGCTTCTTGACACTGGATTTGGCAATGACTTATAGGGACATGACACCAATGGCACAGGCAACAAAGAAAAAATATACAAACTGAAAACTATTGTGCATCAAAAGACACTATTGACAGAGTAAAAACGCAACCTATAGAATAGGAGAAAATATTTGCAAATCATATATCTGATAAGGGATTAATATCCAGAATATATAGAGAACAGCTAAAACTTAACAACAAAAAAACAAACAACTCCATTCAAAAATGGGCAAAGGAAATGAACAGATTATTCTCCAAAGAAGATATATGAATGGCCAATAAAAAGACACTCAACATCACTAATCATCAGGGAAATGCAAATCAAAACCACAATGAGATACCACTTCACGCCTGTTAGGACGTCCACTATCAAAAAACCCCAGAAAATAACAAGTGTTGGTGAGAATGTGGAGAACCTGGAAACCTTGTACATTGTTGGTGGGAATGTAACATGGTATAGCCACTATGAAAAACAGTATGGCAGGCCCTCAAAAGTTAAAAATAGAATTACCATATGATTTAGTAATTCCACTTCTGGGTAGACACTCAAAAGAACTGAAAGCAGGGTCTCAAAGAGATATTTGCTCACCCACGTTTACAGCAGCACTATTCACAACAGCTAAAATGTAGAAGCAACACAAGTCTCTGTCCACAGATGCATGGATAAGCAAAACGTTGTCCAGTAGGTCCCTCTTATCCACAGTTTCACTTTGCTCAGTTTCAGTTACCCATAGTCAACCACGTTGTGAAAATATTAAGTAGAAAAATTCCAGAAGGAAACAATGCATACATTTTAAATTGCGTGCCATTCTGAGGAGCATGATGAAATCTCATGCCATCCTGCTCCATCCTGCCCAGGACATGAATCATCCCTTTGTCCAATGTATTCACACTGCATATGCTACCCGCCTGTTAGTCACTTAACCTTCTTGGTTATTAGATTGACTGTCATGATATCGCAGTGCTTGTGGTCAAGTAACCCTTATTTTACTTAGTAATGGCCCCAAAGTCAACTTTATTATTTACTGTTGTTAATCTCTTACTGTGCCTAATTTATAAATTAAACTTTATCATAGGTATGTATAGGAGAAAACACAGTCTATATATATGGTTTGGTACTATCCACGGTTTCAGGCATCGCCTGGGAGTCTTGGAATGTATCCCATGCAGATAAGGGAGACTACAGTATATACATAAAATTATTACTATCCAGTCTTAAAAAGTATGGAAATTCTAACACATGCTACAACATAGATGAACCTTGAGGACATTATGTTATGTTAAGTGAAGTAAGCCAGACACAAAAAGACAAATACTGTATGATCCCACTTATATGAAATATAGAGTAGTTAAAATTATAGCGATAGGAAATAGGATGGTGGTTGCCAGGGGCTGGGGTGGGAGGAGAATGAGGACTGGTGTTTAATGAGTACAGAGTTTCAGTTTTTCAAGATGAAAAGAATTCTGGAGATGGATGGTGGTGATGGTTGTCCAACAAGGTGAATGTACCTAATGCTACTGAATTGTACATGTAAAAATAGTTAAGACAGTAAATTTTGTCATGTGTATTTTACCACAATAAAAAAAATTGAAAAAAAAAGTAGCTATATTAAGACTTTAGAACCTTGGGGCTTACATAGTAGTGAAAAACAAACCCTAAGTATCTCCTTAAAGACATAAAACTCACATGACAATCATAATATATAAAGTATCCATTAAAACTTAGGGGCTACAAAGCTGGTACATCTTTGGTAATGAGTTTCCCATCCCTAGTCCGGGTATTAAAACACAAAAGGTGATGATAGTAATGGCTTCCTTGTAAATAATGACTGACCAGGACACCTTTACAGTTACTGGTAGAAGGGAGTGCTAATGTTATAGTGATTTCTGCTATTGTGCCTTGGAAAGGGCTGATCCTAGGGATTGTCCCTTTGTTCTCCCCAGGAATAACCAGTTCATTGAAAGGAGCTCTTACTATCATCCTTGATATTGAATTACGATGTTAAGAAACACCTTTCTAGGGTGTTTCCTCAAAACCCATCCAGTAGCCCAGCATGACTCCGGAGTGGCCAGTGACTGAGGGGGTTGGGAATTATATGTTAATTCTTCATTCATCTTGTCTTTTCACATAGACCATATCTCCTACCAGACAACAGAGGCCTCAATTTCAATTTTTGTTGTATTCTTCAAATAAGTCCTATAGTCAGTTCTCATAATCATTTTCTTAAGCAGAACAAAGTTTAGGAACAGTTTACTCTGCACATATCACAGAGACTATTCATCTCATTTCTTCTTGAAAATTCAACAGTATGCAAAATGACATGATTATTAGCCTTCTATTATTTTCAAAATTATCTGTAGCTTACCTACTCTTTTCCCTGCTGCTGTATTATTTCCATTCATTCCAATACCATGGGCAGACTACAATTAAAACACAAAACATCTATAGAGGTGAGTTAACAAGAACAGAAGAAAAGATCACCACACATGAAATACTTGTATTTTATTACAAAAATGTTTTCGGGCTTTCACCTAAAATTATTTAATCTATTTTAATTAAATTAACTTGGAACCTGATTCTCACAGCCAGCAACATTGTACCTACTATTTATCTTTAAAAGAGTAAAATTTGATGGTTCCAATAAAAGTTTTTATTTGGGAAAAACAGTAATAAAAATATTTAGCATTTAAAAATATATGATAAATTATTTACATGAAGTTATTTTCAAATTACAGTTCTCAACTTAAGACTAAAACATTATTTAAAGTTCAACCGTCAAAAAGATTTTCTAAAAAGTAGATGAACATTTTAAGAGAAATTTATGAAAAGAATTCAACTTTAGGCTTCCTTATTTATATAAACAGTAACAACCTTAAATATGTTGAATCACTACAAGGATAACTAGAAGAACATACTGAAAGGCAAATACTTACTAGAAAAAGTTCTGTAGGTTCTAACTGGGGAGAGCTCTTCCTAAGGTTTTCTTCCTGAAAACGCTGGAAGTTTGTAGACAGCCCAATTCCAGAGGTCCGAAGCCTGCCTGCCCCATGTGTACTCTGTGAGCTGTCTCTGCTTGCGCTCCGGGCCAACGAAGCAAGAAAATCTATATTATTTACACAACCAACAGGTTCTTTGGAAGCCCTGTTAGCCATTTCTGTGATATCCCGAGCCTCAACTTTAGAAATAATATCAGATCTTTTGCCAGGTGAATCAACTTTAACAGCTCGAAAGCGAGTAGTCCTAGAGAATGAAGAATCAGTTATATTTCGAACATCCAATGACCGGAGCACATTCTGTGAAGCAGAAGACTGGAGGTTCCCAGACTCAAAACATTTGGACTGTCTCTGTGGTTTCAGCAGAGGATTATGGAGTGACATTGGTGTAGAAGAGTGAAGAGGTGACAAGAGTCTGTTCTTGTGAGGACTTAATTCGCGGTGGTTGACCACAGCAGTCTCTACTGATTCACCACTCAACACTCTGGCAACGTGTTTCAGATGCTGCTCCGTAGCTTTCAACCCTTTATCACCATTAGTGAGTAAGAACTCTGGATTCACCTTCTGTGCGCCTTCTAAGCCACGGCTCTGCTCATCAGTGTTTCCTTCTGTAAATGAAGCAAGTGCACTCACTTCAGGGAGAAGCGATTCTTCAGTTACACGCTCTTGTGAAGTTGGAAATACAGTGTCATCCTCCTTATTAGATGACAAATTTCCTGAAAACTGTTTTGTCCGCCTAGGCAGGCATAATCCAAGATGGAGAATAGAATCAGCAAGCTCTTTGTCATTTTCAAACTCCATATGGGCTATCTGAGGTGGTAGTTTGGTGCTACCATTGGAATGAGACAGTGCGTTACTCTCCCAGTTATCATATGCCTTAAGAAAATCACTAGCAATAGATGATATGGGTCTATCAGCAGGTGGCAGAGTTGCCAAACTTGAAACTGCATTGCTGGATGTCTCAGGTGGATAAGCATTCCCAGGAGAAGGCAAACAGGACTGCCCAATGTTGGGGAGAACCCTTAACAATCTGTGGCGAGCAGCTGCTGTGGAACTACTAGAAGGTCGAGGAGCTACAGGTGGACGAGGTTTTACCTTGACAGCTTTCTTAGGCTAAAAGAAAAGAGTGAATATATAATTCCTTTACACAGTCATTTTCTCTGTGCATTAACAAAAATTAACGAAGGAAGGGGCCGGCCCCGTGGCCGAGTGGTTAAGTTCCTGGGCTCTGCTTCAGCGGCCCAGGGTTTTGCCGGTTCGAATCCTGGGCGCAGACATGGCCCACTCATCAAGCTATGCTGAGGTGGCGTCCCACATGCCACAGCTGAAGGGACACACAACTATGTACCAGAGGACTTTGGGGAGAAAAAAGGAAAAATAAAATCTTAAAAAAAAAATTAATGAAGGATGAAAATGTTACTATAACATATTGGCATTTTGATTACCTCAATTTAAAATGTTTAAAAAGAATAAAATCTTAAGCTTATGATTGAGAAGTATTTGGTGATCAACCTTCGAGTATTATTTTCTGAGAATGTGAAAGAAAAATAACTTTGTTTTACTTAATTTCTTCACTACTAATTATTTGTCAGAGTTCTGCTGTAAAGAAAACTCATCGATTATAATACATATGGCATTGCTGACCTATTTTAGATCTCCAAGAACTTTTCTTAGTAAGATAAGTAAGTGTTTGGCTAGGTAGGTATTCCAGAAGAGTTAACAGGCCTAAATTACTATCCTTGAAAAGGTCTACTTACAAGGTTGGCCCTTGGTTGGTTTCTGGGAACTTGTACTTCAAAACGGTTCCAAACACCCTAACTGATAAGAGTGGCTCATTGTGCCTAACCTGTTTGTGCAAACATTATGGTTCATGCTAAACACCAGCTTTCCTTCAGGGAGCCTGGAATTTTGGTACATACTAGGCAGAAGGTGCCTACACGATCCACCGACAATAAAATCCCCAGGCACAGTCTCTAATGAGCTTCTTTGGTAGCCAACGTTCCACATGTGCTGACACAATTCACTGACAGAGGAATTAAGCACATCCTATGAGACTCCACTGGGAAAGGACTTTGGGAAGCTTGTACCTGGTTCCCTCTAGACTTGACCCCATGCACTTTTTACGTTTGCTGATTTTGTTTTGTACCCTTTTGCTGTAATAAATCTTAACCATGAATATAATTACATGCTAATCCTGTGAGTCTTTCCTAGCAAATCATCAAACCTGGGAGTGGTCTAGGGGTCCCTGATACAGTAGGCGTTAATAAAAGTATCACAATTCATGATACTATGAATAAAGTTGAAAATTAAAGACAAGCCTTTGCTCTTATCTTTAAGATATGTGCAGATATGACTATCAGGTATGGCATGGAATACCTGATGACATACCAACACTCCCAACCTAGAAATATAAGAGAAGCTAGATAATTCAGTGGATATCATTCAAGGCAAGAACTAGAGGAGCTAAAAATCCAAAGAAAGAGGAACCTTGGAAAGATAAGATGGCTCCTATAGCTGCTTCCATCCTAGGACCATTGTCTTACCAACCTGCAATTCCATACTTAGCAAAAACAGTCTTCAAAAATGAAGGTGATGACTTTTGGGCTGTAGACATTAATGATGGCTGCCTAAGTCTGAATTTTTCCATGCATCCTTCAAAGAACCATACAGATCAACAACATAAGTAAATAAAATTATCTACACCATACCCTCATCAAAACCAAGGGACAGATAAAATTAATTTCAATTTACCTGTAGGAAGGAAAACACCCAAATCCAGGAGACTCATCTGCAAAGCATATGCCTGTGGTGAGAGACAAGCAAGAGTGTAGAGCAAGAGAGGGAGAGAGGGAAGAAGGAAGGAAGAAGTGGAAAAACTAAGGTGTGGATAACCTAGAATTGATGGAACAAAGAGAAAATAAACCCACAAAAGAGAAGATCCCACTTGATTATGAAAATACTGAAGACAGGCTTAAGATCTAGGATATTAAAACACAGGCTATGAGGAAATCAAAAGCCAGTGACTTGGAACTGCTTAGGACCTGAGGAGAGAGCTTCAAGATGGGACCACTTCTGGGGTAAGAAGGGGTAAATTGGAAGGAAAAGGCACTCATTGAGAACTTGATAGTGAAAGTAAAGAAGGCAGCAAGAAAGTGAAAGTAAGAATCCTATAGACACAAGAGGGAATCACAAAATCAGAAAACATACCACCTCCACGCTCCAATAGAAGAATGCCATTGATTTTAAAAACTGCATTTCACTATACTGAGAGATGAGGGTGCTCTTGAAATAAGAAACTTACTTTGCCACACAAAATCCTCACCTTTGTCTACACACAACTGTTAATATTTATGTGATTAAATAAACCCCAAAAATCAGAAAATAAATATAAAAAGCTAGACCAAATCAATACAAAGCTCCTATAAAAATAAAACAGAAAATGAGAATCAGAACATTTCAGCTAACGAAAATTTCCCCCAATGAAACAAAATAAACCTGCATCACAACACTCCGACCTGAATTAATATCTTTAAGTTAGTATTTGCAGATATTTTTTTAAAAGCAACATCACATCAGAAACCTAAAACTTTACAACACAATGGACAAAAAAAGGGGGAAGATAAGAAATGAGAGTTGATCAAACCCAGAAAATAATCTGAAAAGCACTAACTCATCTTAGAAATGAAGACTAAATTACAAGGTACCCAAGGGAGATTAAAGTCTACTGAACATTTAATAAAAACTACTGAAGAAGGTATGAAGACAGCCAAGAGGATGAAAATGACATAAAGAATTAAAAAGGAGAGGTCCAAGGTGGCAGTGTAGGAAGACCCTGAGAACACTTCCTCCCACTGACACCTGAATCTACACCTACATATACAGCAATTCTCAATGAAGAAGAATTGAGACCTGACTGAACGGCTGCTGCACAACAAAGAACACAGGAAACACACAGAGATGGGTAGGAGAGAGGGAGATACACTATAGATGGGAACCCCACCCCCATAATGCGGTGACCAGCAGCAGGAAGGGAAATCACAGAGGGGCCCATGCACAGGCTTGCCTATCTTGTGCACAGCAAAAAAGCATCAGTTTAAAGGGTATCTATAATATAGGGAAGGAAAAAATCTACTCATTAATCCTACAGCATCTGCCAAACAGGCAGGGAACTGCTGGAACTTTTTCTAGGGTTGGAGGTGCTGGCCAGAACCATTTTTTGCATTCCCTTCCTCCTCAATAGTGTGGGCAGGAGATTATCTAGATGCTCTAGGAAGCCTGCTAAGGCTTTCCCAGTGAACCCTGGGCCCCTGGTCCACATTGGGTGCAGATGTTCCCCAAAGGATGCCCCGGAACAGTGAGCCTCAGGACCCAGCGACATGTGCTCCAGCTCCATCTGTCCTGCCAGGGTGGCCCCAGTGAAATGTGCCCAAGGACACATCTGGCCCATGTGCAAATCAGTTCCAACAGTCTTGCCAGGGCAGCCTCAGTGTGGTGCACCCCAGGACTCCCCTGGCCTTCACCCATGCCACCCCTGGCCAGCCTACTAAGGTGGCCCAGACACAGTGAACCTAAGGAATTCCCAGACTGCTCTTGTTCCAGCTCTATCAGCTTGCCAAAGCGATCCACCATATGCAGTCTACATAGGGGACACTCCTACACAAGGCCACTCATTCAGGATCAGGAGAGGTAGCTGTTTCACTTAATATATAGAAACAATCACAGAAAGTCAAACAAAATGAAGAGGCAGAGAAATATGTTCCAAATGAAAAAACAAGGTAAAATCCCAGAAAAAAACACTAATGAAATGGAGACAAGTAATTTACCTGATAAAGAGTTCCAAGTAATGGTCATAAAGATGCTCGCCAAACTCAGCATAAGAATGGAGGAACACAGTGAGAACTTCAACAAAGAGTTAGAAAATATAAGAAAGAACCAATCAAAGCTGAAGAATATAATAACTGAAATGAAAAATACACTAGAGGGAATCAACAACAGATTAGATGTTACAGAAGAACGGATCAGTGACCTGGAAGACAAAATAGTGGAAAGCACCCAATCAGAATAGCAAAAAGAATTTAAAAAAATGAGGATGGTTTAAGGGACCTCTGAGATGACATCAAACATACTAATATTTGGATTATAGATGTCCCAGAGGGAGAAGTGAGAAAGGGGTAGAAAACTTATTTGAAGAAATAACGGCTAAAAACTTCCCTAACCTAGGGAAAGAAACAGACATTCAGGTCCAGGAAGCAGAGAGAGTGGCAGACAAGATGAACTCAAAGAGTCTCACACCAAGACATATTACAATTAAAATGGCAAAAGTTAAAGATAAAGAAACAGTCTTAAAAGCAGTAAGAGAAAAACTAAAAGTCACATACAAGGAAACCCCCACAGGAGTATGAGCTGATTTTTCAGCAGAAACTTTGCACGCCAGAAGGGAATGGCAGGATATATTTAAAGTGTTGGAAGAGAAAAACTGACAAACATGAATACTCTACCCAGCAAGGTTATCATTCAGAATTGAAGGAGAGATAAAGAGTTTCCCACACAAGCAAACACTAAAGGAGTTCATCACCACAAAACTGGCCTTACAAGAAATGTTTAAGGGTCTGCTTTAAGCAGAAAAGAAAAGGCCATAACTAGAAATAAGAAAATATATGAAGGAAAAAAATCTCACTGGTAAAGGCAAATATTTACTAAAGGCAATGGATCAGCTACTTAAAAAGCTAGCATGAAAGTTAAAAGAAAAAAGTAGTAAAATCAAATATAACTTTGATAAGTAGTTAAGGGGCACACAAAATAAGATGTAAAATATGATGTCAAAAACATAAAACATGGTGTGGGAGAGTAAAAATGTAGTGCTTTTAGAATGTGTTGAATTGAGCTATTATTACCTGAAAATAGACTGCTATATACGTATATATACACAGGTTGATATGTATGAACCTCATGATAACCATAAACCAAAAACCTACAATAGACATACAAAAAATAAAAAGAAACTCAAACATAACACTAAAGAAAACCACAAGGGAAAAAACCAAAAGAAGAAAAGAACAGAGAAGAACAACAAAAACAAGCAGAAAATAACTAACAAAATGGCAGCAAGTACATACCTATCAATAATTACTTTAAATGTAAGTGCACTAAATGCTCTAATCAAAAGACACAGGGTGGCTGAATGAATAAAAGAACAAGACCCATAAATATGCTGCCTACAAGAGATTCACTTCAAATCTACAGACACACACAGAGTGAAAGTGAAGTGATGGAAAAAGATATTCCATGCAAATGGAAAACAAAGGAAAGCTGGGGTAGCAATACACATATCAGAAAAAACAGACTTTGAAACAAAGACTGTAACAAAAGACAAAGACCGGCATTACATAATGACAAAGGGGTCAATTCAACAGGAGGATATAACATTTGCAAATATTTATGCACCCAAATATATAAAGCAAATATTAACAGACATAAAGAGAGAAATTGGCAGGAATATAATAAGAGTACAGAATTTAATACCCCACTTACATCAATGGATAGATCATCCAGACAGAAAATCAATAAGGAAACAATGGCCTTAAATGACACATTAAACCAGATGAACTTAACAGATCTATAAAGAACATTCTACCCCAAAACTGCAGAATACACATTCTTTTCAACTGCACAGGGAACATTCTCCAAGATACATCATGTCAGGCCAAAAAGCAAGTCTAAATAAATTGAAGAAGACTGAAATCCTATCAACCATCTTTTTTACCAGAAAGGTATGAAACTAGAAATCAATTACAAGAAGAAAACTGGAAAAAACACAAACACGTGGAGACTAAACAACATGCTACTAACTAAACAATGGGTCAATGAAGAAATAAAGAGGAAATAAAAGATACCTTGAGACAAATGAAAATGGAAACAGAACTTTCCAAAAATCTGTGGGAAACAGAAAAAGCAGTTCTATGAGAGAAGTGCACAGTGATCTAGGCCTTCCTCAAGAAACAAGTAAAATCCCAAATAAACAATCTAACTTTACACCTAAAGGAACCAGAGAATGAAGAATAAACAAAGCCCAGAGTTAGGAGAAGGAAGGAAATAATAAAGATTAGAGTGGAAATAAATGAAATAGAGACTAAAAAAACAACAGAAAAGTCCAATGAAACTAAAAACTGGTTCTTTTAAAAGATAAACAAAAATCAATAAATCATTAGCCATATTCATCAAGGAAAAAAGAGAGAGGGTATAAATGAATAAAATCAGAAATGACAGAGAAGTTACAACTGACATTACAGAAATACAAAGGATCAAAGAGATTACTATGACCAATTATATGCCAACACATTGGAAAACCTAGAAGAAAGAGATAAATGCCTAGATACACACAACCTGACAAGACTGAATCATGAAGAAAAAGAAAATCTGAATAGACCAATTACAAGTAATGAAACAATCAGTAATTGAAAAACTCACAAAAAAGCAAAAGTCCAGGACCAGATGGCTTCACAGGTAAATTTTACCAAACATGGAAAGAAGTGTTAACCCATCTTTCTCAATTTATTCAAAAAAGCTGAAGAGGAGGGAACATTTCCTAACTCATTTTACAAAGCCAACATCACCCCTGATATCAAAACCAAATAAAGCCACCACAAAGAAAGAAAATTACAAGCCAACATCCATGATGAACATAGATGTAAAAATCCTCAAGAAAATGTTAGCAAACCAAAGTCAACAAGAAATGAAAAAAATCATCCACCATGATCAAGAGGGATTTACTCCGGAGATGCAAAATTGTGGTTCAAATCCACAAATCAATCAACTTGATATACCACATTAACAAAATGAAGGATAAAAATTATATGATCATCTCAATAGATGCAGAAAAAGCATGTGACAAAATTCAACATCCATTTATGATAAAAACTCTCAAGAACGTAGGTATAGAGGGAACACACAGCAACCTAATAAAGGCCATATATGACAATTCCATAGCTAACATCATACTCAACAGTAAACAGCTGTACTCTTTTCCTCTAAGACTAGGAACAAGATGCCCACTCTTGCCACTTTTATTAAACATAGTATTGGAAGTCCTAGTAACAGCAATTAGGCAAGAAAAAGAAATAAAGGCATTCAAATAGGAAAGGTGGAAGTAAAACTGTCAATATTTGCAGATAACATAATACTATATATAGAAAACCCTAAAGACTCCACCTAAAAACTATTAGAACTAATAGATAAATTCAGTATAGTTGCAGGATACAAAATTAATATACAGAAATTGGCTGCATTTCTATACACTAATAACGAGCTATCAGGGAGAGAAATTAAGAAAACAATTCCGTTTACAATTTGATCACAAAGAATAAAATATCTGGAAATAAATTTAACCAAGCAAACAAAAGATCTGTACTCTGAAAACTGTAGGACATGGATGAAAGAAATTGAAGACAACACAAATAAATGTAAAGATATACCATGCTCATGGACTGTAAGAATTAATATTGTTAAAATGTCCATACTACCCAAAGCAATGTACAGATTTAGTGCAATCTCCATCAAAATACCAAGAGCATTTTTCACAGAACCAGAACAAAAAGATCCTAAAATTTGTACAGAACCACAAAAGACCCTGAATAGCCAAACAATCTTGAGAAAGAAGAATAAAGCTGGAGGTATCATGCTCCCTGATTTCAAATTGTACTACAAAACTATAGTAATCAAAACAGTATGGTATTGGCATGAAAACAGATACATAGATCAATGGAACAGAGTAAGAAACCTGGAAATAAATCCATGCATATATGGTCAATTAATCTACAACAAAGGGGGCAAGAATATACAACGGCGAAAAGCAGTCTCTTCAATAAATGGTGCTGGGAAAACTGGAGAGCTACAGGCAAAAGAATGAAATTGGACCACTATCTTATGTCATATACAAAAATAAATTCGAAATGGATAAAGACTTGAATGTAAGACCTAAAACCATAAAACATAAGCAGTCAGCTCTTTGATATCAGTCTTAGCAATATTTTCTTGGACCAGCCTCCTCAGGCAAGGGCAATAAAAACAAAAATAAACAGGGGGCCAGCCTGGTGGTGTAGTGGTTCAGTTTGTGCACTCTGCTTTGGCAGCCCAGGGTTCACAGGTTTGGATCCCAGGCATGGACCCACACATTGCTCACTAAGCCATGCTGTGGTGGCATCCCACATACAAAAAATAGAGGAAGATTGGTACAGATGTTAGCTCAGTGATAATCTTCCTCACCAAAACTAAATAAATAAAAACATAAATATAAAAAATATATAAACATAAATATAAAATAAACAAATAGAAACAAATAGGATTACATCAAACTAAAATGCTCTTGCACAGCAAAGGAAACCATCAACAAAACAAAAAGGCAACCTACTGAATGGGAGAAGATATTTGCAAATCATACATCCCATAAGGGGTTAATAACCAAAATATATAAAGAAGTTACATAACTTAATATCAAAAATCAAACGATCCAATTAAAAAATAGAGGACTTAAATAGACATTTTTCCAAAGAAGACATACAGATGGCACATGAAAGGATGCTCAGTATCATGAACCATCAGGGAAATGCAAATCAAAACCACAATGCGATACCACATCACACCTGTCAGAATGGCTATTATCAAAAAGATAAAAAATAACAAGTGTTGGCAAGGATGTGGAGAAAAGAGAACTGTCACAGGGTGGGTGTATGTGTAGCTTTAGTTGTGTTTTAGTTGTTTTAGTTTTGCAAAGTGTCTGAATTAATTTACACTCCCATCAGCAAAGTGACAGTTCCAGTTTGTGCCACATCCTCACCAATGCTCGATATTGTCAGTCTTTTTCATTTTAACCATTGTGGACTTTATAAGTCCATTCCTAGGTTCAGATAAAAGAGTGCATATGTCCACCAAAAATATGTATAAGAATGTTCAAAGCGGCTTTATTGATGAAAATCAAAAACTAGAAACAACCCAAATGTCTATCAAAAGGAGAAAAGAGAAACAAATTGATGTATAGTCATACAATGAAATAGTACACAGCAGTAAAAAAGAATGAACCGATACAGGCAGCACGGATGAATCTCAAAAGTATTATGTTCACACACACAAAAAACAAAGAGTATGTGCTATATGATTTCATTTATACGAAGTTCAAGAACAGGCAAAACTAATTCATGGCGACAAATGTAAGAATAGTTATTTCTGGGAGTGGGGAAAGGTAGGTACTGACTGGGCAAGGTTATAAGGAAACCCGGAGAGAAAGACAGGTCCTATTTTAATTTGGGTTGTACCTACATGAGTGTATATAAATGTAAAATTTTATCAAACGGTACATTAAAGACTTGTGAACTATATTATATTTCAATAAAGGAACAGGGACGTGCTGTTAATAGAGTAAAAAAGCAAAGTAATAAATAGGGTGGAGATATATATATGACAAAAGACATATCCAGAATATACAAAGATCTCAAAAAAATCAGTAAGCAAAAAACATACAATTCAATGGAAAAATGGGGAAAAGATTTAAAAAGCCATTTTACAAAAAAGGATATCCAGGGCTGGCCCCGTGGCCGAGTGATTAAGTTCACGTGCTCCGCTGCAGGTGGCCCAGTGTTTCACTGGTTCGAATCCTGGGCACAGACATGGCACTGCTCATCAAACCACGCTGAGGCAGGGTCCCACATGCCACAACTAGAAGGACCCACAACCAAGAATATACAACTATGTACCAGGAGGCTTTGGGGAGAAAAAGGAAAAAATAAAATCTTTGAAGAGAAAAAGAAAAAAAAAGGATATCCAAATAGCCAACAAACATATAAAAGGTGCTCAACTTCATCAGTCAGAGAAATGCAAATTAAAACCATAATGTGATGCCACTACGCATCAACCAGAATGACAAAAATTTAAAAAGGACCATACCAAATAGTGGCAAAAATACGTAAAAACTGCAACTCTCGTTCATTACTGAACAGAATGAAAATTGGCTCAATTATTTTGAAATCACTTTGAAAAACCAACAATATCTAGTAAAGCTGAACAAAAGCATACCCCTTATCAACACCCAAACATAGGAGATATCCTTAATAAGTAAATATTAGCGGAGTGTTTTAAAAAGTAATCATTACAAGATTAAGAATAGGTTATCTTCGTTATTCTTAGCTCTAGAACTACGAAATTTTAAATCATGAGTTATTTTAAATGCAGTATGATCACATTAAATGTGTTGCTGGCCTATAAAAAAACAATTCATCACTTTTAATATCTCAATAAATAACTGAGGCCAGACACTTGAAATGAATAACGCTTTATAATTGTTTTTTCAGTTACCAACAGACCTTAGTGCTGCAAGCCCTGCAGGGACAAACTAGAGAAAGGCCTGGCCGAGTGCCAACAGCTTCACCTTTTTGCTGAGATTCATGTTCTCCATCTTAGCCTTCAGCAGCTTCATCTTATTCATAGTTATTGAATTTTCAATTATCTGTTGCCCAGAAGGAGAAGGCTCAACTTCTTCATCCTCATCAGTGTACAAATTATACACAGAACCACCACTGCAAAGAAAACGAGAATTTCTATTGAGATGTGCTTGATACCTGCCCAATAACTAAAAATACTCTATGTGCAATAGAAATGACAGATGCTGCCAATGACAAAACAATAAATCTATCTTGTCAATGTAAATGTAAGGCAAATTTATCTCAAAAAGTATATTTCTTAGGAGAAAACAAATAAATGGGGATAAATATCACGATCTAGCATTACTGAAAATTTAGTACAGCTGAGCTTTTCTGAAGTCAGTATACCATAAGTGAAGAGCTTTTGGCACCTGTTGTATCATTCCCTTAGAAGCAAAATCCATTCCCACAAGAATTTTCTGATTCCATTTTATCCACCATGGCTGATCATTGTGAAACCTAGATCATAGGCTGATCAGATTTCCACTAACCAGAATGAAAAAGAAATTGATGCAGAAGAAAGTGCAGATTTTTATTCACCCTGAGAGGATTCTCACTAAAAAGGGAACTCATCCATAGGTGTCATCAGAACATTTTCTGTTCTTAAAAAACAACAACAAAAAAATAAGGATAACGAGACTTTTTTCAGTGTGTTGGAAATGTAGCCACCTAGAATACATAGATTTTAAAATGAAAAGAGACACTTCGGTCCAGTCGTGACACAAATTACTAAACATGGAAAACATTTCAATTACTGGTCCATCACCATGACATTTATTCATACCTTAACATAATTAGGTTTGGAGCCCCTTCTCTTTGACTGCATAAGATAATGGCACTTACCACACTATCATCACCTTTATACTTACATGTCTATCTTTCCTTCTTACTGTCCCATATGTTAGCAAGTTGAAAGCACATATTAGGCCTTACCCATATTCCTAGTCTTAGCATCTGGCATTGTGCTTAGCACGTACGCAATAAATGTTTGTTGAACTGAACACAAACATTATTGAAATTTCATTCAGCTTTTTCAATAATGGGAAAATTAGAATGGTAAGGGTTTGAAAGAAAAATGAGCTCAGCATATTTGAAAAATGACTAAAATTTTAAATAGAACAGATTAAGAATGTGTATTAGTTACCATGACTGACTGACTTATAGGAAAACCGAAGTATGTATCTATGCTAAAGAAGTATGAAGGTTAATAAGATTTCAATATGGCTGTAAGAAACGGAAACAATTTAGGATGGCCTTAATAGGGCATATTCCATAACATTTCTGAAGCACATACTATCACCACACAAAGGTCAAGGAGAGAGTAGATAGCCTCACTCCTAAATTTTACAAGGTGAACTGATGATATTTTGAAATCGTGGGTTAATTACACAGAGTCAGCATGGGTATCAGAAAACAATGGCAGGAATTGGTCTCCATAACCAATTTAGTCCCTAGTGGCTGACTCGTGGCCATCAGTCCTACTGTTGTAGATGCCTACCACAGCATGAAAATTGACATACCGAGATTAGCTTTGCTACCATTTACTGAATGCCTACTCTGCCAGGCACTTTCCACATATTATTTCTAATCCTCACAAAAACTATATAAGGTGATATTATATCCCATTTTATAAATGAAGAAACTGCAGTTGAGAGAGGTTAACTGATTTTGTTCAAGACCAGACGGCTAGTAAATAGTGGACCTAAAATTTAAATCTCCCATCTGTCTGGTTCCAAAGTCTGTTCTCTACAGCACCTCCTGGTGCTTTCCCAGGGACCAAACAACAGACCTTACTTAGTACCCAAATAAGTGACAGAACTATAGTACATGAAGGCTCTTGTCTTGAGATTACCTATATCTGAAAAGGAGGGCTGAGTGAAGATTTTTGCCAGTTCACTCTTGGAGTTGGAAAAAATGATTCAAGTATATACTCTCTATGCTTGGTTACCTTGAAATATTTTAACTCTGAGTACTTCTCTGTTATATCCTGTGGTATTTTAACTTTAAGTACCCATGCTGAATACTGAAAGAGGTTTCTGACTCAACATTCCTGATATAAAAAACTGATTCTTTACTGCCTTCCCACGGAGAACAGTGTGTGTGTGTGTGTGTGTGCACATGTGTGTATATATGTACACAAAAAAGTACAATCGTGATAAATATTTCATTTGACGCATTTTAAAGGATAAAAAACACTTTTAAATTCACCTAATTTTTTCAAAGAATCACATCATTGTGTTTTCTCTCACAAAGCATAAACTCATGAGATCAGTTAGAAGCCAACCACAAATTTTCTCTAAATGGAAAGATGTTATCAGACTAGGATAACATAGTAATTTATAAACTTAATCCAAAAATATCCTTCTTTATATTTAAATATTCTAAATATTTTCTTGAATTTCTAAATATTTTCTTGAATGCTACATTTAACTTTTTATAAACCTTTTAATCTAATAATATGATTAAAGAATAAGAGATGGGCAAATGTCGTATTTATTTCAACATGACCATTGTTCATCCCAAAGCCAAGTCTTCATGTGACTTTCACAGACAAGTTACCATTTAATTACGTCTTAAATGCCTCCTTTTATTTCTTTCCACTTATAAAAGCAGTAAGGTGGCAGAATTAACTAAAAAGATTTGAGACTAAAAATGACTGATACTAGATTTTGTATCAGAATGAATCAAATAAGCACCCAATTCTCAATGTTTCTTCTTAGAGAAGGAATTAGCAAACTACGGCCACAGGCCAAATTCAGTCCGCCATTTATTTACGTGGCCCATAAGCTAAGAATGGTTTCCACACTTTCAAATGTTTGAAAAAAATCAAAATAATAATCCTTTATAAAATTTGAAAATTACATGAAATTCAAATTTGTGTCCATAAGTAGGAAGTTTTATTGGAACACGGCCACACTCACTTGATCACATACTGCTTATGGCTACATTTGCACTACACTGGCAAGAGCTAAGTAGCCACAACAGCGATTGTATATGGCTCTCTCACTGGTTTGCACTATGGCTTGGCACAGTACAAATCATAGCGGCACAGCCATACTTCAACAGTATTTTGAGTGCCACGTGTATCACTGTACCATGACAGGTTTTTTTTTTTATTACCAATATATTACCCAACATATCAACACAAGAGTGGACTTGGAAAGTTGAAGTTTTAAGGCAGAGCAGAGAGTGGATTATTCTGTTATCTGTTATCTATTAAATAGCAAAGCATTGTGTTATTATGCAATGACACTACAGCTGTGCTAAGAAAAACAACGTATTTGGACATTACCAGACTAAAGACTCATCACAATACTCTCAACTTGCAGGTCAGAAAAATTAGAAAATTTTAAATAAAAAATGAAAATGAGACTGCAACCAAAATAAGTTTCTGAGTGGCTTATTTACTAGCCATGGAAGGAAATCTGCTTACCAATAGTGAATTAATTAAACCATGTTTAATCATAGCAGTTGAAGAAATGTGTCCTGAGAAAATAAACTTGTTTAGAGACTACTCCTTCAGCAAGAACAATTTCTCGAAGATTTGACAACATAGGAATCAACATCAATAATAAATTAAAAAAGAAGACAAATGGCAAAAATAACCAAAACAAAAAGTGACAAATGTTAGAGGTTGTGGAGAAAAAGGAACCCTCATCCACTGTTGGTGTGAATGCAAACTGGTGTAGCCGCTATGGAAAACAGTATGGAAATTTCTCAAAAAATTAAAAATAGAAATACCATATGACCCAGCTATCCCACTACTGGGTATCTATCCAAAGAACTCGAAATCAGCCATTCCAAAAATCCCATACACCCCTATGTTCATCGCAGCATTATTTACAATAGCCAAGACGTGGAAGCAACCTAAGTGCCCATCAACTGATGATTGGATAAAGAAGATATGGTGTATATACACAATGGAATACTACTCCGCCCTAAAAAAGGATAAAATTGTCCCATTCACAACAACATGGATGGACCTTGAGGGTACTATGTTAAGTGAAATAAGCCAGATAGAGAAAGATGAACTCTGTATGACTCCACTCATAGGTGGAAGTTAAACATATAGACAAAGAGAACAGATTGGTGGTTACCAGGGGAAGGGGGGGTGAGGGGAGGCCACAAATGGTGAAGGGATGCACCTACAACATGATCAACAATAAGGTACAACTGAAATTTCACAAGGTTGTAAACTATCATAATCTTAATAAAAAGTTAAAAAAAAAAGACGACAAATGACTGGGAGTCGTTTTCCTTGGCTTTTGATGAGTCAACATAAATTATCGATACTGTTGGGTTGTTTTTGTTTATTCAGGGCATCAATACCAAGTTTGAAGTGACTGAAGAACTAGCTCCGATGAACAGTCTGCATAAAACAACTACAGGTAAGAATATTTTCAAAGAAGTTCCTAAAAGACTAATTCAGTACAACTTGAATCTGCTACAACTGATGGAGTAAAAAAATGTGTGGATCAGAAAAAAAGTTTAGTTGGACAAATTTAAAAAGCTAATGAAATTGAAAAGTGTTTAAAGCTATAGTTATTGTATTATTCATCAGCAGGTATTGTGCAGTAAATATTTGAATCCATCGTGTATTATCGAACCAGTAGTGTCAACGGTAAACTTCATTTGTCTCATGTACTTAACCATTGGTTCAAATGGCACAGCAGTAAGCAGTTTTATTGTGATTTGTTTTTTTTAGCTCAGGGCTGACATTGAATTTTTCTGAATGAGAAGAACCCCCCCTCAACTGCTACTGTCAAACACTAAATGCCTTTGGAAATTAGTTTTTGCTGTATATTTGATGATGTTTCTTAATGAATTCTGCTTAAAATTAAAGGCAAAACAGTACTTACATGAGAAACTTATACTGCAGTAATGTCATTTTGACAACACCTAGCATTACTTTGAATCACATGGAATGGCACACTTTCAAAAGTTAAAAATGAAGTGAGATCTCCATTCCCACACAAATTTCCAGCACATACTTCCCGAACTCAAAGTATACTCCCAGCAGCGTTTTCATACCTCGTTGTGAGTTAAAAGAAATCTCCATATTTCAAAATCTATTTAAACGTGTAATTGAGGAGTTCCACCTATCTTCAACTGGACACGATTAATCTGCAACGTAATGACATGCTAAATGCAAAAAGCAAGAGAAGACTCTAATACAATTCTATAAATGCCTTCCAAGTGATGGACATGCTCAGTTAAAAGCATATGCTCGTGGACTGACATCAGTATTTGACAGTACCTGTCTGTGTGAAAAGAAATTTTCAAATATAAAATACATAAAATCTCATTACAGAGCAATATTAACAGATGAACTTTTGCAAATGATTTGCAAATTTGAAACGCAACAGTAGCTTTCAACCCCCAGTAAGTAAAATATTACTCCCACAAAAAAGAATTCCATTCTTCTCATTAGTAGACCTGATTTATACACACACTCAAAAGTATTCAATTATTATTATTTTGAATTTTGTCAATAAAAATTTTGTGGAAATTTGTTTTCTCTCTTATTATGTAAATACCTACACAGTATCTTTGATTTTATCTCTTGGCCTAAAAATCCTCAAGTGGCTACCATCTGGCTCTTTACAGAAAAAGCTTGCTGCCCTCTGTTGTAGAGTAAGAAAGCCTCTCCTAAAAAAGGCAAGATAAATGTTCTTCAAGGTATCACCAGAGAAAATTTTCTAGCCCCCCTTTCTCATTCACCCTATCCCTTGTCCATTTCTGGTAGGTAAATAGAAAGGAAAAGAAAAATTTAAAAATTATCTTGAGAGGAATAATAACCAGCGATATTTGGGCTACGTCTTAACCACAAATAGAAGTTGGCTGGGGAGAAAATGGAGTAAAAGGAGGAAAAGACATTTCAAGCAAAGGGAAAAAGATGTGCAAAAACATGGCATAATGAAAGAGACCTTAAAAATTGATGATGACAGGTTGTAAAGGGCCTTCCATGCTAAGCTAAGGAGCTCAGGTTTTCTTCCTCAAGAAAGAGGAACCAACAGTGGATGTGCTAAGGAAGAAAACCAAAATGACAGTGAAGCTGGCACATGGAGAGACTGGTGTGAAAAATTCTATCCATGGTCCAAGTGAGGGACACTGGACTAAGGCTGCAGCCCTCACCGCTCCCTCTTCTCTACTTCTAGCCCACACGTTTATGCCACTTTTGAAGTGCTAACCAGATCCTGACACATTCAAGTCAACATCCATTTGTCACCATCTGCTCTCTGTGGCCACAAAGAAAGGGTCTGACCTTTTGTTCCACATAACACTCTGTGGTGGGGAGAATCCTAAAGCAGCCCCCAATCCCCAATCCCCGGTGCTCACATCCTGGATATTCTCCTACCCTTGAGCTTGGGCATGACCTATGACTTGCTTCTAGCCAACAGAATATGGCACAGGTAAAGGGATCCTGCAGATGTAATTTAGGCCCCAAATCAGTTGATTCTGAGTTAATCAAAAGGGAGCTGAAGGGAGCCTCTAGCCAACAGCCAGCAAAAAATCAGGGCTCTCAGTCATACAACCGCCAGGAAATGAATTATGCCAACAACATGAATGAGCTTGAAAGTAGATTCTCTTCCCCAGTTAGGCCTCCAGATAGGAGTGCACCTTTGCCAAAACCTTGAGTGCAGCTTTGTGGGACGAGCAGAGCATCCAGCTACACTGTTCCTGATGCATAGAAACTGTTCTCCAGACTCTAAGTTATTTTTTCTCTGAATGGTTTTGCCACTAGCTTTTTCTATTGTGGGATTAAATTTAGTTATCTGTAATATCTTTCCTTCCTTTGTCTGCTTGGCAAACTCTTACTCTTCTTTTAAGGTTGCTAATTCTCAGAGGTTGTCCCTAACTCCTCACCTTTCAGGCAAAATGAAGGCCCTCTCATCTGGTTTTCCAGAGATGTTGCTATCTCTTTATAACAACTGCCGACATTATATCACAGACACTATTTTAGCAGATTGCATGCTCCACGAACGAAGGGATGATTATCTTTATAACTCAGTGCCTGGTGCAGGGACTGTCTATAAATGTCCAGTAAATGTTTAGTGACTTAAAGGGAAAGGAGATAACAGAATCATAGTAAGGGGGACCTTGTCTAATTCCTTAATTGTTCTACGGCCTAGCTAAGTCCCTTGAAGTTGTTTCCCTCAGATTTTAGAAGCAATATAACAACTCCTTCCCCTTTTAGAGAGTAGGAAAACAAGACTAGAAAAGTAAAGAGATTTATCTACTTTTAAGGAGCCGAGTTAAATTTTGAAAAAAGATAGCAATTTTAGGTTTAACACTTTCTATTACGCCAAGGTTATAAAATAACACACTATTACAATAAGACTCCCTACTCCATAAGAAATTTCAGTTTTAGAAATTACTCTCTAAGTATCAATCATATGAAGGACAATTTCAAAATTACATACCTGGGGCAAGGGGCATGGGGTAAATGCAAGAAATTTAGTCAGTCTTGTGAATATAGTAAGATTATTTTGACAACATAACGTAAGCATAAGGTTTATGGAATGTATCATACAACGTTCTCCTTTTCTAAGTGAGACATGCAAATGAAAACCTATTTACCTTAAAGATTCAGATAATGGTGTTAAAGTGCCATCTCCCCTATCTACTACACGAAAGAAATTCAATTGATCTCCTTCTCGGTATACCAAAAATGTAACTTTTTTGTTGCAGGAGGTCTTCTCCCAGACCTCATCTCGACTGGAATCCATGTACTCAGCCATCTCCCTAAGTGGATCTTCCATAGGAACTACAAATGGAAAAATTGATAAACAAGCTTTCAATTTATATCACGTTTTATGCATATTGGTACAGTGACAGAACATAATGTGCTGAATTTGAACAACCACCCTGTGCATACAATACATACATGATATTCTTCAAATAAGTTTCTGGTCTTTTTATAGTTAATACAGCATTCTCTATGTTGTATTAATATGAAAGAAATAAAATGCATTATTATGATGTTATGTGCAAAGACAGGGCTTAACCAAATATATGAGGTTTCTCCTGTGCCACTAGTCTATTTGTGGATTCTGTGACATAAGCATCTATGATTATTTTCACTTTACACCTTCTGCTTCCTATATTTTCCAATACTGGTTCCAAGAATCAATAATTAAAAAGCACTATAAATGCCACTTACTTTAGATTAAACAATAAACACACACACACATAATTGGGAGACACGTTAGAAATCAGAAGCAAGTGAATTCCTCTTTGTCTTTCTGGTTTTATATAAAGGTCAATTCTTCTTGGAGCTGTTTCTTGATGTGAAGTTAGGTAGTAAAAGTACACAATAACTCAGAACACAAAGGGGCCACTTAGTGTACTCAAACTGCAATGTGTGCCGTGGTTAGCATGTTGTTTCTTGAAAGCATCCTCCCAGGATCCCAACTGTCCTGGTATGTATCCACGCGTCCAGTCAGAGCACAAGGACCAGGGCAAAGCCCCCAGTAGTGGTAGGCTCTAGCTGCCTGGAGTTGTCTTCAAGTTTGAATAATATTGCAGCCATCATTACAACCCACTCTTGTCCACAGCAGCCACAGATTCTGCTCCTGTGGTGGAAATGGGCTTCAAGAGATTGCCGACTCATAGGGTGAATGTTCTAAACGCCCCTGAACCCAAGATTTGGGAGTCCAAATAATGGTTACAAGGGAAAAAAAGTTTGCTCCCAAAGACATTCTCATGTCAAGCTGCAGAAACAGTCGCTCTTTCCTAAAAGAGGCGACAATTTCTCAAACTCCATACCTGTCATTCAAGTAGCTTATACGTTAACAGAATCCAGTGCTGTACTACCCTGTAAAAAGTCATAGCGATAAGAAATACGAAACTCTGAAAGTAACAAAGTAAAAACATCAAAAATGTTCCCATATCCTAAACTCAATTTCACCACTACTAAAACACAAAAACTTTAGAAATTATAAGATTTAGTTTAGTTTATAAAAATATTTGGATGTTTTGATCGACTCTTTCATAGGCATAAGATATGTAAATATTAAAAGACATTTTTAAAACAAATTCTTGCCATTTTTAAGTTAATGCTACACTTTCCACATTAATAAGAAATAAAAACTATGCTACTGCCATTACTAAAGCCACATGAAAGACTTGCTTAAACCAACAAAGCAGACCTTACTTACGGAGCCACTGGGACAGAAGACATATATGCACATGTGTGTGTGCAGGTACACACTTTCTCCTAACAGAAAAATCATTTAGATTTCTTCAGGTATAAAACATTTTATATATAGTTTAGGATAAAGTTAGTTTTAGAAAGTATTTTCTATGCTGTTTTGATACTGGTTCATTCATAAATAATTTTAAAAGCTAAATATTGCTGGAACTCACATGATAAAGGCACTTTCTAAATCATAATTTTCAAGTACAACTAAATAAATATGGTTTCTCAAATACAATATGGAAAAGTTCTACATCTGGGTACGGTTTTTCTTTTCCACAAAGTTTTCAATGATGTAAGGCAGACAACAGTAAACTTTTAATTTTAAGGACGTTGATTTAAAACAAGCAAAATTATTAAAAACTCAATTTAAAATATCAAAAAACAGACAAGTTCTAGACATGGATTTTTCAATTCACAAACAAGGCACAGGAAGTTGTAGGGAAAGAAAAGTATTACACAGCTTCAACTACCAAAACATAAGGATGCCCTGCATTTTCATTTTTTTAAAAAAGTAAAAAGAAACCCATATATTTTTAACTCAGAATCTGTAACACTTACACTCCTCCTCATAAATATAAAATAATTTGAGTCCTAGTAAGAAAAGTAGGGGTTCTGATTAAATGCCCTGGTTTAAGGATAATACTATACACAAAATAACCAACTTTCAAAAATATAATACAAGGGAACTCACATGTCATTAAACACTATATAACTCCATCTTACTATAATGGCTCAGTAAACACTTTAGGGTCCTTGCACTACCATTAGAACCAGTACTGTAAACATCACCTTATGTCACATAAGTGACAATTAACAGCAAGTCCCTGATATGAGGAGTGCTAGTTCATCAGTTCTAACATTATCTTTGTTTTTTTAACCTATTCAAAACAGTGCAACAGCCAAGTAACCTATCTCACGAACTCCTCTTCAAGTTGCTAGGAAAAAGAGAGTAATAACCCTATCTTCTAACCAAAATTATGAAGCATAGAGATAAAAATCTGACTTGTGGAAGTAAGCCAGCAGAGGAATTAATACTTAAGCTTCAGTTTAGAGGTTAGTGGAGGATCAAACAATTTTTAAGGCCTTCCCCAAAATGAGGCCCACAGAGCAGAACTGCTCTGAGCAGTCTCAGGATGCCTCTCCTTGGGGGGGATTCATGTGACATACCTGAATCAGGGACCAGTGTGAACACAACCAGTTCTCCCATGCTTAGAGCTTTCTTGCTAATTAGTCTTTGCTCACATCCTCTTCTCCGAGGGCCCTTCCACACCTGTCCTCCCAGTACCCTACTTCTAGACTCTCACACTACCCTATTCCCCCCATAGCACTTATGACTACTTGAAATGATGTCGATTCTCTAATGTTTACTGTGGGCACTATCATGAAGCAGGGACTTCTTCTCCCATGGAACACTGCACTGAACATCTAGTAAATGCTCAAAATGTATTTGCTGAATGAATGAACAGACTTCCAGAGACCATTCACATCCTGAAAAAGGGTTCAACAGGGCAATGATAATATCCATGAAACTCAAATGCATCACAAACCAGGCTAACAGGCATCTTTGGGATTTTCTGTAAGCATCATTGCCCCAGGAGATGAAGACTCAGTGGATAAAAAAAAAGCAACAAGACTGGTATGAACCTACACAAAATGATAACAACATAATATTCATACTATGCTATCCCATTTTCATTCCCTATACTGGTGAGGTTTATTTTTAAATCTCCCTGAATTGAATCAGGAAGCAAGAGATTTTCTGGAATATGACTTCCTGCCTCTGTGCATTCAGGCTTTAAAGAACAATGCCTAGAGAAACAAATGTGGTTCTTCCAAGAGCTAATAGCAGAAAGAGAACCTGGCTAAAACTTGAAGCTATAAAAACACCAACTGGCTTGGGCCAATTACTATTGTCAAATTGCTTTAATATACATAATTTTAACATATGCCTACCTCTTCTAGTATTTATAGGTCCGCCACGCATAGCCAATACCAGCTTCAAGGTACAACCTTCTGAAATGCTGTGGATAGTTAACACAAAAATAAACCACAATCATCAAAATGCATTCAGTGTTAAATATATGCATAATTATGTGCTGGTTTATCAAGCATAGTGCCTACCCTATGAAATACAAAAAAAGATACAGCAATGTGCATAAATATAAATATTAACTTATTTACATGTATAAATAATGAGAGTAAAGAAGTTTTCATAATCCTTAATATGACATGAAATCTCAGAATAAAAGTACTGCAAAGGACCTCGGAGAGGTCTAGCCTTTTCATTTCACATGTAAGGAACAAGAGGCCCTAAGAACAAGAGAAGCTTGTCCAAGACCCACAGTGTTGGAAAATAGCAGATCTATTTAATAAAACAGAAAAGTAGCAACTCCACAAGGTCTCCTGATTCCCAGTGCTCTTCCAGCTATTCCACATTGCCTCTGACCCTTTTGTTCTTTAAGAGTAACAAATTACGTGAAAGAAGGGAGAAAGACAAAGGGTCAGACACTGTATCTGCTATGACCGGTGCTCACAGCGTCACTTAGCAACAGAAGAAGGGCTGAATGAAAAATGAAAGGCTTGGTGAAGAACAATACTGTCTCACCCAAAACTCCTGTGAAAATGCAAAGAAAAGGAATGTAGCCAGGTGAGAATGGGTCAATATTCAAAAAAAGGAGTAAGGAAGGCAAGATCAGAAGAGGAAGATCTAAAAAGGCAGGGGATAAATAGCTGGGCATGAATAATGAAAAGGTAGAACAAAGAATTGGAGGACAAAGATCAAGCAGTATGGGGTACTGAGCCAACACATCTCAAAGTTTGGGTTTTACACTGAAATCCAGGGATCAGAACTATTCAGAAGAAGAAGAGACACGATCTAAGGATTCAGAAGAAAAACACTATCTTATGGAGTCGTAATACTGAGCATCTATAAAACAGCTAATAAGCAATTATACTCACTTGTAATCATTCAAGCAATATTCATCTTCAAGTTCCATGTTATTCCAAATTAAGTGCTGCTGACAGATGGGAATACCTTAGGGGAAGGTTATAAAAAAAAAATAGTTAAAAATTCAACAAGAACCTTCGAAAGAGTATGATACAAAGCTATTTTATTAAAGAACTAATAACAATAAATTAAACACACTTCTAAACTGAGTGCTGGGTGCTCAAATTTACCTTTTCATTATTTATCTTTTCATTATAAAGTTTACAGAATCATAGGTAAAAGGCATGGCTAAAAGCATATGTAGTCCAATCTACTTGCTTTAAAGAAACCAGTATGTTAGCTCAGAGAAAATCTTCTTCAGCAAAAAAACCCTCTCTGGCCTTGAAACAAAGTATGACATTAGGGAACCCATTAAAAAACAAGATATCATGAAAACAGCCCTGAAGAGTTTAAGATTTAAGGCCTAGAAGACAGTTCTAAATGCTGCAAAGTAGTCCTCATTCAGTTATATTCAGGGTTAAAAGTATATTATGGGAGAGAGGGGTGTGAGGTGGGAGGGGGTTTAAAATGTACAAACTCCCAGACATAAAATAAGTCATGGGGGTGTAATGTACAACATGGGGACTCTAGTTAATAATACTGTGTTGTGTATCTGAAAGTTGCTAAGAGAGTAGAACTTAAAAATTTTCATCACAAGAAAAAAGAATTTTGTAACTATGTATGGTGATGGATGTTAACTAGACTTACTGGGATCATTTCACAATATATGCAAATATCAAATCATTATGTTGTACATCTGAAACTAATAGGTCAATTATATCTAAATTAAAAAATACGAAAGATTCAATTTAGTTTACTGTCCTGAGGGGCTTATATTCTAAAAATTTGTTCCCTGAGTGACATGCCCACTTGGAATAATGATTATTTATATGTGAGTTTATTTAGTGATTAAGATGGCATCTTTCATCTCTCTTCTGAATGGAAAGGCCAATAATCTTGAAAAAGGGCAGAAAATATAATTTCCAATTAAAAAACATTAATACATCAGAAAATTCCCTCAATTTCAGTGTCTGTATGTAATTATAGTTCATTATTGTATATTAACATGCTTTTTTGTAGAGCCGGGACACTAACTACAGAATAAGTCAATCTTGAAAAAAAAAGGATACTATGGACAATTTTCTAAGGCAGAAAATTATGGTCTACAACACACTTTCTTTACATTTCTGAGATGTTAAAGGAATATAAGGCAGCATTCCATACTCCAGCATAATTAACTTCTTTTTTCTTTTGCAAATTGCACATTTGAATGTCCCAAGAAAGTCTGGACTATACTAGCCAGAGAATGACCATTATCTACTCAACAGAACATTTAACGGACACTGATATTGATGAAAACATTTTTCAAATATCTTACATACTGCCTTCTGAAATTACTTTTGCTTATGACACTACAAAATAAGTTGACTAGAATAATAACAGTAGGTGGTGTATGTGTTAGCATTTATTATTATAAGCCACGCATTGCTGTAAGTGTTTGACCTGTGTTATCATAATTCAACTACAACAACAATCTCGTGAAGTGGGCATCAATATTATGCTCATTTCACAGGTAATAAAACTGAAATACTGAGAGATTCACTGACACACAGAGAGCATGCGGATTGGAGATGTGAAGCCTCAGCAGGTTCACTGCAGAGACTGCACTCTCAACCTTTATGCTAATCAGTCTCTAGAAAATCAGCCTCCATAAAGCACAAGTAGCTATCTGGGGGATATGTTTCAGTAGTGTTGCCTGTTAGTAGACCTGAATGTCTACTAAATGTTCAACAAATGCTCCAAAAGATCATCATGGAATACAGCCCACAGGCATTCAGCGAGGACCAGGGGCACGGGGGTAGATACGTATATCTACCATATATCTCCTGAATGGAAAAGCTCTCTTCTTTTGCTTCCAGCTAAAAAAGAACGCCAGTAAGGAAAGGCTTTTAAGCTAGAAATTATTACATGTTAAAAGTATTTTAACATTTAAAAAAATATTGAGATGTGCCTAGGTCATCTTTTCAACCAAAATTATACGATTCTGGGGCCAGCCGGTGGCACAGCGGTAAAGTTCATGTGCTCCACTTCAGCGGCCTGGGGTTTGCAGGTTCAGATCCTGGGCACGGCCCTAGCACCTGCTCGTCAAGCCATGCTGGTGCCATCCCACATAAAATAGAGGAAGACTGGCACAGATATTAGCTCAGGGCCAATCTTCCTCACACAAAAAAGAAAAAAAATTATAGGATTCCATTAGCATAACTAGATAAAGCAATTTGGGCAGGTAATACCATGTGTACATTCAACCAACACTGTACAGCATTATTCTATAATGCAAATTTTAGAACTGGACTGAAGACAGTAACACCACTGCTTAGCCACAACTCTTGTAATCACTTTTAATGAACTTAGCCATCATTTAGCAGGCAAAAAAAAAATAGAAGGTTGGCAGGCAAGACAGGGTGGCAAGAAGCATTAAGACTGAGCCATGGTCCTGATGGCTACCTAAGTTGCTAGATGACTTTAAGGAGGTCATCAACCTCTCGGAGTCTTACCGTCCTCTCTTGCGCATTAAAAAAGACTAGGGTTTCTACCACGCATACTTTTATAATCTCAAATATATAACGCAAACCAACTTTGCTTTAAGATAAGGTTGCCAAAGTTAGCAAGTAAGAACCTGGCAACCCTATTTAAGGGTGGCCATTTGTCTTTAAACCTCAACACTTATTTCTTGTACAACTAAATCCAGAAAAATTAATTCCTATAAAACAAACATATCGTCCAAAAAAATAGATTATATATACAAATTTTCTATTCAGTGCTTTCAAACTTTTTACAAATTAAAATATTTGTTTTTTATAAAAATAATAGTCACTGTGAAAAACAGAAAACACAGAAATATATAAAAGAAAATAAAAACTACATGTAATCCTAAAGCCAGCAGAATCTATTCTTAACATTTTAGATATACTTCCTTTTAAAATTAATTTCTTTAATAAAATGGGGTCATACTTTGTGAGCTGTTTTATAAACTGCTCATTTTTTTATATCAATAAATAAGAATATACATTATGTTTAGTGACTGGATGGTACTCTAATATATGTTTCTGTCATAATTTATTTACCCAGTCACCTAAGACATATCTGCATCTATCCAACTTTTCACTATTATAAACGAAGTTGTGATAAGTGATATATGAATGTGAGTGTATTTGCGAATATATACTTGTGTGTGTGTGTGTGTGTGTGTGTGTATTCATCTGCTCACACTGCCATAATACCACATAATACCACAGACTGGATGACTTAAACAAAAGAAATTTATTTTTCACAGTTCTGGGGGCTGGGAAGTCCAAGATCAAGGTTCCAGCAAAGTCGGTTTCACTCTGAAGCCTCATCTTGGCTTGTGGGCAGCCAGCATTTTCCTGTGTGCTCACATGACTTCTTCTTTGTGCGTGTGCACAGAGAGAGGGGGAGTTCTCTGGTGTCCCTTCTCATAAGGGCACTAATCCCATCAAGGCAGTTCCAGCCTCATGACCTGATCTAACCGTAATAATGACTCAAACATGTTTCTTTGGTCTTTGTTAGAATTTTCATGCAAATATGTGCATTTTGAGAAAATGATCATATCTGCATTTAGAAAATAAACCAGAATCAATAGGATTAGTATTATTCTGTAATGGAAACTTTAGAACTGGATAAAGTTTATTAATTATTAAAAAATTTTTTTTAATTAAAATGGATAATTAAAGACAATGGTGAACCATAGCTCCCATCTCCCAATATTTCCTCCAGAACTAGAAGGGAAATTAATCTACACAGAAACCATGTCCTCAGCCCTCATAAACTGAAGACAGAGAATGCCCAAACTTCAAAATACCTGGGAATAAAAAAGGGGCAATCACCCAATCCCAGTGGGCAGTCTCATATTCCCACCTCTGCAGGGTTGACTGAGAAAAAATTCAGAGAAGACAGAGAGGGAAGCTAGCAATGGCACAAAAGCTCAATATGGAGGAAATAGACAAAATTACCTCAAAAACGAAAAATAAATTACAAGCTACCAAGAGATAAGAGACTCAAATACATATTTAGTAAGGGACAAGGTAGGAAAACACCCAGGAGAATGAAAATGACATAAAGAAGTAAGAAGGGTCAAAGAGAAAGTAATGGAAATGGGAGACAGGCCAATAAGGAATGATATTCATATTATCACAGTTCCCGGAAAAAAAAAAAAAAAAACAGTGGACCAGAACTAATATTTAAAACTATAATCCTGGAAACTTCCAGAAATGGAAAAAGACCTGAATGTACACATTGAAAGGACCCCCTAGGTACCTGGGAAAATTAACTAAGAACTATTAAGCCCAAGACACATCCTAGTAATAAATCTATTCGATTTCAATGATAAAGACAAAATCCTCAACAGTTACACACACATACAAAATCAACTAAGTTATAAGGCAAAAGAATTAGACTGAACCCAACAACAAAGGAACAAATAATCTGATTTACAAATGAGCAAAGGAGGGGCTGGCCCAGTGACATAGTGGTAAGTGTGCACACTCCCCTTTGGCAACCCGGGGTTCACAGGCTTGGATGCCAGGTGCGGACCTGTGCTCGCTCATCAGGCCATGCTGTGATGGCATCCCACATTCAAAATAGAGGAAGATTGCCACAGATGTTAGCTCAGCAACAACCTTCCTCAAGCAAAAAGAGGAGATTGGCAACAGATGTTAACTCAAGGGCAATCTTCCTCAACAAAAAAAAAAAATTAGCAAACGACCTGAATAGACATATCTCCAAAGAAGACATACAGATGGTCAACAAGCATATGAAAAGATGGTCAACATCATTAATCATCAGGGAAATGAAAATCAAAAACCACAATAAAATATCACACCCATTAGGTTGTCCACTATCAAAAAAACTCAAAAGATAGCAAGTGTTGGTGAGGATGGGCAGAAATTGGAACCCATGTGCACTGTTGGTGGGAAAATAAAATTGTGCAGTCACTATGGAAAACAGTATGGAGGCTCCTCAAAACATTAAAAATAGAACTACCGCATGATCCAACAATTCCATTTCTGGATATATATTCAAAAGACATCAGGATCTGGAAGAGATATTTGCACACCCATGTTCATTACAGCATTATTCATAAAAGCCAAGAGATAGAAACAACCTAAATGTTTATCAACATATGAATGGATAAAGAAAATATGGTATAAACATATAAAATTATTCAGCCTTAAAAAAGAAGGAAATTCTGTCACATGCTACAACATGGATGAACCTTGAAGAAACTACGCTAAGTGAAATAAGTCAATCACAAGAAGACAAAGATTGCATGATTCCACTTATATGAGGTATCTAAAGTAGTTCAACTCTTAGAAAGTAGAATGGTGGTTGCCAGGGGCTGGAAGGAGGGAGAAAAGAGGAGTTATTCAATGAGTATAGAGTGTGCCTACCACAACTATAAAAAAAGTTCTCAACTTACAAGAACTTACCAGAGAATTCTGCATCCATGATTGCCTCCTGAGGAATCTAATAAGAGGATGAGCTTCATCCAAACCAAGATATGACCAGAAAAACCTTGGCAAAAAGATTAACGGTGGGCATTTAAAAATATATAAATGTCTATCTAAGACTAAAACAAAAGTAGGAATGAAGGTTGGAAGGCTAATACAGAAATGCTAAATGATGTGACAAAGTAGGATTTTTAATTTGCCACACTACATAACGCTCAACTATTTGCTGTAGACAAAAAATACACCTACAATAAGTGACTCAGAAAGGCTAAAATAAAGGGATGGACAAAAGTGCAAGCTAACAGAATCAAAAAGGAAGAAGAGTGGCGATCCTGATTACCAGACAAAGTAGAATTTATACCCCAAAGCATCAAATGTGACAATGAGGGATGTTATGTTTTTTAATGCTAAAGTTCATGATGAAGATGTAACCCTTAGGGATACTTTTATGTATTAAATAACACAAGTAACCACCTTATTAAACAAAAACTACAGAAGATGCAAAGAGACAGAGAAACAATAATGAGACTTTAAACACCTTTCAGTACAAGACAGATCAAGTAAGAAAAGTACATAAAAAGACAGAACACCTAAACAACATAATCAATGAGACAGACCTTCATTGTGCCTAGATAGTAAGATTACACCTACTCAAGTGTCCGTGGCACAAATACAAAAACTGATCCTATATTAGGTCAAAAAGAAAACATCAGTACTTTCCACAAAGATTAAATATTACAAAAAACATTCTCTGCTTGCAATGCAATAAAACTAAAATTAACTAACAAAAACAAAACTCAGAAAGGCCCTTCCATCTAGAAATTAAAAGACCTTCTGTTAAAGAACTCTTGGGTGAAAGTAGACCTAAAAAAATGACAGAATTTTTTAAAAGCAATGACAAGATCTAAGGAATACAGTTAAATCAGTTATGAGAACAGAATTCACGGCACCCATCACATAAATATAAACAAAAGGATGAAGATAAAATTCTCATCTCAAAAGAAAAAGAACAAAGAAAATCACAAGAAAGGATACAATAGAGACAAAAGTAGAAAATGAGGTAGAAAACAGAACAGCAGTAATTAATAAATCACAATTCCAGTTTTCCAAAAACATTAACAAAGTAGAAAAACTACAAGCTAACTTTATCAAGAAAAAAAATAAGAAAATCACAAATATACAGAAATAAAAAATGATAAGGAGATAATTTCCTAAGGAACAACAGATTAAGAAGATTGATGCCATTAAAGTTAGAAAACTTAAAGAGACTGATTTCCACAGAAGGACTAGAGAATGTTGTTCGGGAACCACCCCACATAAAGAGCACCAGACCAGATGGATTCAAAACAATTCACCAAACTTTCAAAGACAAAATAAACCTTCTGATCTACAAATTTTTCCAGACAGTGAAAGTGAATGGAAACATCGTAATTTCGTAAAATGAATGAAAATTTCCTAATTTCTTTTAAGAAACAAGTATAGCACTGGCTCCTAACCCTAATACAGTACAAAAGAAGAAAACTAGAGACCAATATCATTTGTTCATATTGGTATAAAAATCTAAATATTAGCAAACAGAATTCAATAGTACATCAAGAAAAGAATTTACTATGACCAAATGAGATGTATTTCAGGATAGTAGGTTGGTTTAATATTAAGAGGTCAATTAATATCATCTACTACATTAATAGTTCTAAGGAGAAAAAAATCTATTTCCATAGATGCTAAGAAAAACCTTTAACAAAATTCAATATCCATTCACGATATTTAAAAAAAACCACTAAAGAAAACTGGAATTGAGAGATAGTCTCTTAACGTGTTAAAATACTACTAAATAATCCTAAAGACAGGATCTTATTTAATGAGGAAATGCTAGAAGTATTTCCACTAAGATCAGGAACAAGGCAAGGATGTCCACTATCTCTGCTACTTGAACCCAGCACTAGAGGTATTAGTCAAAGGAATAATTAAACAAGAGAAATCAATTAGAGGCCGAAGAGTTAAGCAGTAGTGAAACTCTCTCTATTCTAGATGATATGTTAGATAACACATTTGAAAAACCCTAGGGAATTTATGAGAAAACTAATTAAAAAATAGTAATTCAGTAAATTAGGAGTATATAAAATCAACATACAAATATCAATAGCCTTCAAATAAACAAACAATAAACCATTAAAGGACAAAACAGTAGAGAAAACTCCATTTATAATACCAATAAAGATTTAAAGATTATTAAATACTTAGAAATAAACTTAAGAAAGGTGCAAACCTCTACAAAGAACAAAACGCTCCTGAAAGACATAAAAGTAGGCTTGATAAAATTAGATTCATACCTAATGCCATACATAAGAATAAACTCCAAATGGATGAAAGGTCTAAAGTAAAAAATTAAACTATGTAAGTACTAAAAGAAAACATGGATCAATTCCTCTTTAACTTTGGTGCAAGGAAAGGCTTATTCTAACTATGACTCAAAATGCAGAGACAATAAAAGAAGGATAAATTTGCTTTTTTTTAAAAAAAAATGTTTTAATTGCATGAGAAAGAAACCACTATGAACAAAGTCAAAAGACAACTGACAAATCAGGAGAAAATACATGTAACATATACCAGAGACAAAGGACTAATATCTCTAATATGTAACAAACTCTTAAAAATCGTGGAACAAAGACCAAAACCCAATAGAAAAATAGGCAAAATACATAAACAAGAAATTCACCATAAAAGATGTAAAAATAGCCCTTAGACATATGAATAAAATGTTCCAATTTGCTCAAACTTAGAGAAGAGCAAACTAAAACAACACATTAGATTGGCAAAAATTTTAAAGTATGACAACACTTTCTGTTGGCAAGACTGTGGGTAAACCGGCATTTCATATATTGCTGTGGGAATATAAACTGGTTACAACCATTCTAGAGAAGAATTTGACAATACCTAACAAAACTACATGTAACTTACCTTTGGTCTGGTAACCACAATTTTAGTAATCTACCCTGAAGATATACCTACAACATACAAAAATATATATGCACAAGGTTATCTACCATAGCATCATTTAAAATTGCAAAATCCTGGAAACAACCTAAATGCCATACAAAGAAAAGGTGTTGAATAAACTATGGTATTTTCACACAATGGAGTACCCTACAGCTGTAAAGAAAAGTGAAAGAGAAAGACCTCTATAAAGTGACTTGGAATGATATCCAAGATACATTTAGTATAAAAAGCAAAATACAAAGGTTTGTCTATAATACGCTACCAGTCAACTTAGAAAGAAGAGGCTATATGAAAATATACATGTATCTAAAAACAGGGAGGATATATCAGAAACTAATGATATTGGTTCTCCACAGGGGATAGGGTGGAAAGAATGTGGGAAAGGGAAGAAGCAATAGGGATGAGGTAGCAACACTTCTGAAAATTTTGCATAGTTCTAACTCTTATAACCACATTGACACTTCACATCAATTCATCCCCCTCCCAAATGAATAATTAAAATCATTCAGTATGTGAGGATCCTCAAAATAGAATACAAAGAATAACAAATGAATATAACTAATTATAAATGAAGGCATGAGGAAGAAAAAACTTAAGTAACTTTAGAAAACAATATTTTGACAGTATACTGTAGGCTAAGGACAAAAAAAACTGCACACAAATATTATACTCCAGTTAGTAAATTTGTATCTTGCAGAGATATGGGTTAGTGATTCTAAACTAATCTTTGTGTCTAGTAAGTTTGAGCAAATAAGTAGATACCTTATGGATAATGTGAACCAAGTTTCTCATTGTGAAAGAAAAAGGTTACAAATGAAGAAAGGGAAAAGACTAGAATGAACACTGTGGTGATAAAGTGGAATTGGAGGTATCAGTATGAATTCATGGTTTTTATATAAATTGGGATAGATATAGTAAATGTGTGTGTATACATGTGTAGTAAATACACATATTTCCTATCTTTGTCCATTATGAGGGCCTAGAAGCAATGACACCCCAATAGTAATGAGCACACTTAACAATTGGGTCTTGGTTTCTAAATACCATTCCAATAAAAGTAACCTTAGAGAAATGGGTGATATCGAGGCAGGGAAAATACAAGATGAACCTGCAATATCTTTTAGTGCCAGGCAAGGCAAGGACATGCCTAAAAAATTATGGGGACATTTCAAAACAACATACAAACCAATCTGAAGGCACTCCTGATAGTCAAATCTAGGACAATTTCAGCAATAAAATAACAACTGTAAGATTATAACCCATAGAATAAAATAAATATCCACGAGTCCATGCTGATATAAATAAATAATTGGATAAATAGATAAGAACAGATAAAAGACAGTGTTTCCGTACAGTAGAACACCAACAAACGCAACAGAAAAATCATCACTAGGCAAATACTACAGCAACAACTGTTGCTGGTGAGACTATCAGTAGATGCTAAAATTATCGGCCAAAATGATAAGAAGAAACAGAATGTTTGCACAATATCAAGGGAGCTCCTCACAAGATACTAATTAACTCTTTGCTACAATCCAATGGTCACTTCTCAATTCTTCTCCTACTTGGCCAATCAAGGCAGCTGATCATTCTTTCCTCCTAGAAACATTTCATTCACAAGAAACCACATCTTGGTTTTGTTATTACCTCCTTGGTCGCTCCCTCTCAACCTCCTTGGCTGCTCAGCCTCAACTCCCTGAGCAGTACCCTTGAATCTCTTCTCCTTTTCAATGAACACTTACTCTCTTGGAGATCTCGTCCTACCAGCTAAATATTGAAGACTCTCAAATTTCTCTCCCTAGCCGGGATCTCTTCTCTGAACCCTAGGCAAGCATATCCATCCTATTCAACATACCCCCTGGATGTCTACTAAACATCTCAAAATTAACATGTTCAAAATCAAGCTCCTGCAAATCTCTTTTTGCTCCAGACTGAACCATCTCAATTAATGGCAACTTCATCCATCCAAGTTGCTCAGGTCAAATACCATGGAGTCATCCCTAACACTTCTCTTTCTCTTACACCCTACTATTCAACCTGTCAACAAATTTTGCTGGTTCTATGCCCTCCAAACATCCAAATACAATTATGGATCTCTCCAACTACCATTCCATAGTCTAAAACAGCACATTTCTCACCTGTATTTTGCAACTGTCTCTGCTTCTGCCTTCCCTTCCTCCCTCTACTGAGTATTCTCAGCACAGCAGCCAGAATGATCTTGTTAAAATAGAGACTTCTGGTTTCCAGTCCAGTGTGGAGTAAGGGAAATACTCAACTTCAGCTCACTCTATGCATCTTTTGCCACCTAAGACAGGGTAGGGGGTAGGGAGGGAGAGGATGAGAAGCACTGATTAACTTCTCAGTCCCAGGGCACAGGTTCAGTAGAAGACTGAGATCTAACCATAGGACTGTAGAAAGCTTTCCCATCCTCACCTTTCTCCACACCTTACCACACATTACTAAAGGCCTATTAACAGCAGTTCCTTTTACCAAATACATCATGTCTAGCTATCAAGAAAGAGTAAGAAGGCATCTAAAAGGCAAAAAACAGTGTTTGAAGAGACAGAGAAAGCTTAAGAACCAGACTCATATAGGGCAGGGAAGTTGGAATTATCAGACCAGGAATGTAAAACAACTATGATTAATATGCTAAGGGCTGTAATATATAAAGGAGACAGCAGGCAAGAACAGACGGACAATGTAAGCAGAGAGACAGAAATTCTAATAAAGAATTAAGAGGAAATGCTAGAGAGATCAGTAACAGTGTAACAGAAAGAAAGAATGCCTTTAATGGGCTCACTAGTAAACTGACATGGCTTAGGAAAGAATCTCTACAAATGTGATAATCTACATGAAATGGACCAATTCCTTGAAAGACACAATCTGCCAAAACTCACGCAGGAAAAAGACAATCTGAATAGGTCTTTATCTATTAAAGAAATTGAATCAATAATTAATAAACTTCTAAAACAAAAAGCACTGGGGCCAGATTGTTTCAGCACTGGTGAATTCTACCAAATATTTAAGAAAGAAATTATACCAATTCTCTACAATTGCTTCCAGAAGATAGAAGCAGAGGGAATACCTCCTAACTCATTCTATGAGGCCAACATTACCCTAATACCAAAAACAAAGACATCACAAGAAAACTACAGACCAATATCTCTCATGAACATAGAGGAAAAAAATCCTCAGTGAAATATTAACAAATCAAATCCAACAATGTAAAAAAGAATTATATACCATGACCAAGTTAGATATATCCCAAGTACACAGCCTCATTGATCATTCAAAAATCAATGTAATTCATCATCTCACCAGGCTAAAAAAGAAAAATCACATGATCATATCAATAGATGCAGAAAAAGTATTTGACGAAATCCAACATTCATTCATAACAAAAATTCTCAGCAAACTAGGAATAGAGGGGAACTTCCTCAACTTGACAAAAAAAACCTACACACTTAATGGTTTGAAATTCAAAGCTTTCCCACTAAGATCAGGAACAAGGCAAGGATGCCCCCTCACCACTGCTTTTGAATATCATACTGGAAGTCCTAGTTATTGCAATAAAACAAGAAAAAGAAGTAAAAGGTATACAGATTGGAAAGGAAGAAATAAAACTGTCTTTGTTTACAGATGACATGACTATCTGTATAGAAAATCTGAAAGAATCAACAAAAAAAACTGGAACTAATAAGTGATTATCGCAAGCTTGTAAGATACAAGGTTAATATACTAAAGTCAATCACTTTTTTATACACAAGCAATGATCAAATAGAATTTGAAATTAAAAACACATTACCATTTACATTAGCACCCAATAAAATGAAAAACTTAGCTATATATCTAACAAAATATATACAAGGTCTATATGTGGGAAACTATAAAATGCTGATAAAAGATATCAAAGAAGTAGTACATAAATGGATAGAGATTCCATGTTCATGGGTGGGAAGACTCAATATTGACAAGATGTCAGTTCTTCCTAACTCAATCTGTAGAGTCAACAAAATCCCATCAAAATCTCAGCAAGTTATTTTGTGGATATCAACAAATTGATTGTAAAGTTTATATGGAGAGGCTAAAGACTCAGAATAGACAATTGATAGAAGGAGAAGAACAAGGTTGGAGAACTGACACCAACCGACTTCAAGATCTACCATAAAGTTACAGTAATCAACACAGCGTGGTAATGGTGAAAGAAGAGACAAACAGATGAATGGAACAGAACAGAGGGCCTAGAAATAGACCCACATAAATATAGTCAACTGATCTCTGACAAAGGAGCAAAGGTAGCATAATGGAGCAAAGAGTCTTTTCCACAAATGGTGGTGGAACAACTGGACATGCACATGCCAAAAAAAAATGAATCTAGACACAGACCTTACAACCTTCACAAAAAATTAACTCAAAATGGATCAGAGATCTAATTGTAAAACCAAGACTATAAGAATCCTAGATGATAACATGCAAAAAAACCTAGATGACCCTGGGTATGATGATGACTTTTTAGATATTACACCAAAAGTATGATCCACGAAAGAAACATTTGATAAGCTGGACTTTGTTAAAATTAAAAATCTCTGTTCTGCGAAAGACAATGTCAAGAGAATGAGGAGACAGGCCACAGACTGGGAGAAAATATTTGCAAGAGACAAATCTGATAAAGAACTATTATCCAAAATACATAAAAAACTTTTAAAACTCAATAAGAAAATGAACAACACAATTAAAAAATGAGTTAAAGACCAGAAGAGATACTTGACCAAAGAAGATATACAAACAAGAAGCATTCGAAAAGATGTTCAATATCATACATCATTAGGGAAATGCAAATTAAAACAAAAATGACATACCACTAGACACCTATTAGAATGGCCAAAATAAAAAAAACTGACATCATCAAATGTTGGCAAGGATGTGCAGCAATAGGAACCCTCATTCACTGCTGATGGGAATGCAGAGTGGAATAGCCACTTTGGCAGTTTCTTCAAAACTAAACGTAATCTTACCATACAATCCAGCAATCACACTCCTTAGTATTTGCCCATAAAGTTAAAAACTTATGCCCACACAAAAACTTACACACAGATGTTTATAATATCTTTATTCTTAATCACCAAATCTTGGAAATAATCAAGATGTCCTTCAGTAGGTGAATAGATAGATAAACTGTGGTACATGCAAACAATGGAATATTATTCAGTGCTATAAAAAAATGAACTATCAAGCGATGAAAAGACATGGAGGCAACATAAATGCATATTTTTAAGGAAAGAAACCAATCTGAAAAAGTTACATACTGTATGATTCCAACTGTATGACATTCTGGAAAAGGCAAAACTGGAATAGATAATAAAAAGATTGTGGTTGCCAGGGGTTGGAAGAAAAAAGGGATGAGTAGGCAGACAATGAAGGATTTTTAGGGCAATGCAACTATTTTGTACAGTACTATAAGATGGATACATGTCATTATACATTTTTGAAAACTGACAAAAGGTACATCAAGAGTGAACCCTAAAGTCTATAGTGAACTACAGATTTTAGGTGCAAGTGATGTGTCAACATAGGTTCATCAACTATAACAAATGACGATGTGGGATGGTGACAGTGGGGAGGTTAGGTGTAGGGGTGAGATAGACATGGAGTACGTGGGAATCCTCCACTTTTTGCTCAATTTTCTTGTGAACTTATAATTGCTCTACCAAAGTTTAACTAAAAGAAGCTTATTAATTAAAAAAAGCTTATTTAAAAAAAAACAAGTTGAGAAAATAAACATATTGAAAATTACTTCCATTCCTGCTTTCATGTTACACTGAATACAGTTGTTGGATAACAACATTTTGGTCAATGACAGACTACATATATGATGGTGGTCTCATAAGATTAGCACCATATGGCCTAGGTGTATAGTAGGCTATTTAATCTAGGTTTGCATAAATACGCTCTATGATGTTCACATGATGAAATCACATAACAATGCATTTCTCAGATCATATTCCTGTCGGCAAGTGACACGTGACTGTACACATACTCCACTTGACACTGTCAATTACTACTTTAATTCTTAAGGTAACATTATGGGATAAGCATACATAACTACATACAAACTTTTAAAACAAAGATCTTGAAAGTACTTTTGAAAACTGTAAGAATGTAATCACTTCAGTAAAAGCAAAAAATGATACAGGATTATGAGAATGAACTAGAGAGGGATGGTGTATACATAAAGAAAATCACATATTTTAATGTCATAAATGAAAAAATAACCTACACCAGAAGATCATATTTCAATTAGATCAGTTAAGCAGTACTGGGGCTTCAGAGGTAAGCATGTGCAGAGGGGAGAGGGTGAGGGCAACTCCCCTGTCTGAGGGTAAGCAAGTTATGCCAGATGTTTCACTGCTATGACAAGTCAGGCTGGTCATATTAGTCTGAATGAACTCTCAGGGGTGAATCACTCTCTCACACACGTGCCAGAGTGAGAAATTGAGTAGTTTAAGTTATCCAAGAAAACAGCCTGTGAATTTGATTCTTCAGATGCACTGTTCCAGCTGAGTAGGAGCATAGACAGCCACAACAGAAACAGGCTTTAGAGAAGAATGATTGGATGCTGAGGACAAATGATTTGCTGTTTTTTTCACCACTGACTGATGTGAGTGAATTCTAGTAAACAAGACTCCCTTATTAAATTCCTTGGAGAGAGACATCAGCATCACGGCAGAGTGAGTTGTTCCCTTTGTCTCTTCCCTCTAAGTTACAACTCAATGGACATTCATTAACCAAGAGAGGATTCTCTACACAGCGAAATAGGACATCTGAGAGATCCACGCAGCCACATCTCTGAAGATGGGGGGACTGGATCCTTGGGAAGCAGTGAAACTAGGTGAGCAGATGCCTCCCCTGCCCCAGGGGCAGCAATCCAGGTCGTGGGTCTGCAAACAGCAGCCGGCATGACTGTAAGAGGAGCCAGTAGCAGCCCGGCCTGCCAAAAACACTTTCAGAGTGGTAGCCTGGCCTGTGGGAGAGCCCACTGTGCCACGGTGGCCCTACCTGTGGGAACACTACCCTCCAAATGGTGCAGTTCAGACCCCAGGAAGGAGCCCCCAGCAAGTGCAGCAGCTCAGCCAAGCCACTGTGGGCAAAGTGCTGGCCTGCACGTGAAATAAAGTTCCCCTCCCATCTAGCAAACCAGCTTGGCCAGTCCCCTGCTAAGTACAGTAGTCCCACATGAAAGCAACCCACCAGTGGAGCACAGAGGCCCTGTCTGTACATGTGTGACATGCCAAGTAGCTAGAGCCAACATGCAAACTCAGAGGAGCCCTACCAGAACAAATTCCAGCAGCGGGGGCAGGACAAGAAAACACAGCTCCTGCCCCACCCCAGTGGTGGCAGGTAGAATCTGTGACCTGATCCTACCATAAATGCACTGGCAAAGGATCAATTCATCAAACACCATGAACAACTACATTAACACTTCTGAGCAGAAGGAAAATGACAAGCCTTCAGAAATCAAAGCTGAAATCACAGAAATTTACACTCTAAATGACAGAGAATTCAAAATAGTTGTCATAAAGAAACTCAACAAGTTACAAGAAAAGTCAGAAAGACAGTTCCATGAGCTCAGGAATAAAATTAAAGAGCAGAAGGAATACTTCACCAAAGAGACTGAAATTACGAAAAAAAAACCCAACAAATTCTAGACATGAAAAACACGATGAGATAAAAAATAATCTGAATCCATAAAAAATAGAGCTGAAATTATGGAGGACAGAATCGGTGATTTAGAGGATAGGCATATAGAAATCCTTCAGGTGGAGGAGGAGAGAGAAATAAGATTTTTAAAAAATGAAGAAATTCTTTGAGAAATATCCAACTCAATTAGGAAAAGCAACAGAAGGATTATAGGTATTCCAGATGGAGAAGGGAGGGAGAAAGGAACAGAGAGCTTGTTCAAAGAATAATAGATAAGAATTTCCCAAACCTAGGGGGAAAAGTGGACTTACCAGAACACGAAGTCAACAGAACTCCTAATTACATCAATGCAAAAAGACCTTCTCCAAGGCATATAATAGTAAAACTGGCATAAGTCCGTGACAAAGAAAAATATTAGGACAGCAAGGTAGAAGAAAACAACCTACAAAGGAAAACCCCTATCAGACTTTCAGCTAATTTCTCAGCAGAAACCTTACCAGCTAAAAGAGAATGGAATGATATATTCAAAATCCTGAAAGACAAAAATTTTCAGCCAAGAATATTTTCCAGTGAAACTATCCTTCAAATATGATAGAGAAATAAAGCTTTCCCAGAAAAACAAAAGCTCAGGGAGTTCACTGCCACAGGCCTGCCTTACAAGAAACATTGAAAGGAAGCCTACCATCTGAAACTAAAAAGCAAAGGTTTACAAAACTTTGAGCAAGGAGATAAAGAGACAGATAGAATCAGAAAATTGCAGCTGTGTATCAGAATAGGTTAGTAAACAATTATAAAAGACAAAAGGAAGGAAAGCATCAAAAATAACTATAAACACTCCAATTTAGTTGCAGACTCACAATGCAGAAAAGACAATTTGTGACAACAATAACTCAGAAGGGGAAGAGGAAAAGGATGGAACCTGCTTAGGCTAATGGAGATAAGAGGCTATCAAAAAACAGACTATTTCATCTAGGAGATCTTTTAAACAAACCTCATGGTAACCACTAAACAAAAAATCAGAGCAGGGACACAAATAATATAAGAGAAAACTGAGAAAACCACCAAACTGAAATGGCAAGAAGAAATGCAAGGGAAAAGAAACAATGGAAATACAGGCCATTTGGAAGACAAGAGATAAAATGGCAATACTAAGCCCGCATATACCAATAATCACTCTAAAGGTAAATAGATTGAATACTCCAATGAAAAGACAAAGGATGGCTGGATGGGTTAAAAAACAGGACCCAACAATATGCTGCCTCCAGGAAGAACACCTCAGCTCTAAAGACAAACGTAGGCTAAGAATGAAGGGATGGAAGAAGACACTCCATGTAAAAGCCAAGCAAAAGAAAGCAGGTGTTGCCATACTTATATCAGACAAAGCAGACTTCAAGATAAAAAAAAAACACAGTGAGAGACAAAGAGGGGCAGTATATAATGATAAAAGGGATATTCCACCAAAAGGGCATAACACTTATCAATATATATGCATCCAACACAGGAGCACTGAAGTATATAAAGCCAACTATTAACAGACCCAAAGGGAGAAAGTGACAGCAACACAATAATAGTAGGGGACCTCAACACCCTACTTACATCAATGGATAGATCATTCAGACAGAAAGGCAACAAGGAAACAAGGGCCTTAAGTAAAATGCAAGACCAGATGGACTTAATAGATATATACAGAACACTCCATCCAAAGACAGCAGGATGCACATTCTTCTCAAGTGCACATGGAACATTCTCAAAGATAGACCATACATTGAGAAACAAGGCAAGTATTCTTCCTAAAGTTCTCCCTCAAAGAAAAACTCTGGAGCGAGTTGTTAAAGTAATAATGTTTTCAAATACTAGTAATAGAAACACACTTCCTTAACTTGAAAAAAAAGGAATTTATCAAAAAAAAAAAACTCCACATTATTCTCATAAGATAACCAGGATGTACATGAGAATTAGAAGATAAAGGAAGCATTTCCAGTAACTGAAGTCACTAACTGTTAAAGTTGTCCGAGCAGTTTTATTCCATTCTCTTCCCTAAAAATTCAGTGAAAATTTTAATGTTAAAAAAAGTTCCATCCTCAAATAACAAAAGGAAGTACCCATAATTTGAGATCATAATCTATAAACATTTCCCACAAAATGTAACAGAGAGGGCCCGGCCCCATGACCAAGGGGCTGGGTTCGCACACTCTGCTTCAGCAGTCTGGGGTTTCACTGGTTCAGATCCCAGATGCAGACATGGCACCACTCATCAGGCCATGCTGAGGTGGCATCCCACATGCCACAACTAGAAGGACCCACAATTAGAATACACAACTATGTATTGGGGGGCTTTGAGGAGAAGAAAGAAAAATTAAAAATAAATGTTTTAATGTAACAGAGAAATGTGAGGCAAAACTAAGGCGGGCAATCAGAATCAACACAGCTTCCTCAGATGTAAGGAAGGCAGAGCTTCCTCTAAAAGCATAATAGCAGAGACTCTGGTTTCCAGTGAAGATGGAGTAACAGGTACCAGATGCATCCTCCTGCCTTAACAATGAAAGAAACAAGACAAAATACATGAAACTATGGATATCAAGACATGAGAACATCAAGCAATAAAAAGTAACTGATCTCTGAAAAGTGGGAAACAAATCAAGTGAGCCCTAAGACTGCCCCAGCTTACTGTTTTGAGAGAAGTTCCAAGCCACGCACAGGGAGGGGAAATTGAGGTGAATATTGGCAGATGAAGAGAGCTGAAAAAGTGGAGCTAAGAGCCCAAGGACACAAAGGCAGACAGAATTCATGGAGTGAAGAGAACTGTAGAACAGAGATCTGCATGGGGTGCAGAACACTGATCAAGTATTCAGCAGAACACTGATCAGCATATGCTTGTGAGGAAAGTACCTCAGGACAGGAAAGAATCATCTGAGAGAACACTGACCAATGCTCACACAGGGCTAGAAACATGCCAGAATGGAAAAAAGTCTTGTATTTCATCTGGCAATGCGTAGTGTATTCAGGAAGATCTTACCTCAGTAATGAGAAATGACTAGACCTAGAATGAACACTGCTCCAGTCCCACTTAAAACAAAAAAGAAATCATAAAATCAAGAATAGAAAGGATCAAACTATTTCAAAGTAACTTAAGTATATCACAAAATAAAGCTCAAGATTTGTAGAATACAAAAATATCCAGCACTCAAAAATATAAAATTCACAATGTCTCACATCTGGTCAAAGATTTCCAGGCATGCAAAGAAAAAGAAAAATACAATCTTTAATCAGAACAATAATTAATCAGTCAGACACACAAAATTGACAAAGATGTTAGAATTACCACAGAAGTACATTAAAAGTTACTATATTTTTATTTCATATTTCAAAAAGTGAAGTAGAGACAAGAATAAAACAGACTCAATTCAAACTTGTAGAGGGGAAAACTACAGCTCTAGGATAAAAAATACACTAGACAGAATTAATGACAGATTTGAATTTAGAGAAAAAGAAATGTGTGAACTTGAAGACACAGCAATAGAAAAACTTAAGCAAAATGAAACACAGAATAACAAAAAGTATGGAAGAAAATGAAGAGAATATCAGTGAGCTGTGGGACAACTTCAAACAACCTAATATAACAGTAACTTGAGTCTGGAAAAGAAAAGAGTCAGAAGAGGGAATAAAAAAATGTTTTGTTTTTTTTTAAAGATTTTATTTTTTTCCTTTTTCTCCCCAAAGCCCCCCCCACCCCAGTACATAGTTGTATATTCTTTGTTGTGGGTCCTTCTAGTTGTGGTATGTGGGACGCTGCCTCAGCGTGGTTTGATGAGCGGTGCCATGTCCGCGCCCAGGACTCGAACCAACGAAACACTGGGCCGCTTGCAGCAGAGTGCGCGAACTCAACCACTCGGCCACGGGGCCAGCCCCTAAAAAAATGTTTTTTAAAATAATAACTTAAAAATTTCCAAACTTGAAGGAAACTATAAAACTCACAGATCCAAAAGGTTTAAAAAAACACTCAACACAAGAAACATTTAGAAAACTACAGATATGTATAACATAATCACATTGCTCAAAACGAGTGATAAAGGGAAAATCTTAAAAGCAGCCTAAATAGGGGCTGGCCCTGTGGCTGCATGCTTAAATTCACGTGCTCTGCTGTGGTGCCCCAGGGTTTCACCGGTTCAGATCCTGGGCACAGACATGGCACCGCTCATCAGGCCACGTTGAAGCGGCGTCCCACATGCCACAACTAGAAGGGCCTGCAACTAAGAGATACAACTAGGCACCAAGGGAAATTTGGGGGAGTTAAAGCAGGGAAAAAGAAAAAAAAAGATTGGCAACAGCTGTCAGCTCAGGTGCCAATCTTTAAGGGAAAAAAGACAAAAAAAAAAAGCCTAAATAAATAAATAAAGATATCTTACATAAAGAGGAAGAAAAATAAGTATGACAGATTTCTTGTCAGAAACAATCCTAGAAGACAGTAGAACAACATATTTAATGTACTGGGGGAAAAAAAGGTCAAGCTAGAATGCTTATCCAGCTGAAATAGCTTTAAAATTGCAGAGGTGAGGATATCAGGAAAAATGGTGAAGTAAAGAATTCCAAAAGTAAAACTCCCCATGAAAGAAACTAAAAAGTGGCAAAAGTGTCAAAATCAACTCTTTAAGAACTGTGGAAACTGACCAACTGCCTACAGCAACCCAGAGAGTACTTACATTAAAAAAAAAAAAAAAAAAAAAAGCTGAATCTTGCTAAGAACAATGAGTTTTGCAGTATTTTAAATTACTCTAATCCTATCCTCCACTCCCCCGCCTCAGCAGCAGCCTTGAAAACAACACCTTGGTTCTCAGTACCAGTACCACAGGGCACACAAAGATTCTCATTTAAAAAAACTTAAAATTATTTGTTTTGACCTCTGGTGCCTTACTGGAAGATCCCTTCAAATGGCTTGCTTTATCTCACCTAACTCAGAATTTACTCAGCACTAAAGTCACTACAACAGAGGCATTTGCTGAAAAATTTCACACGCAAATGTTTTATTTGCTGCTGCCTGAGAAAATGAAAAAAGTTGGGTAAAACAAAAGATTAATCAAAAACACTGGGAGAGAAAGGATGGGGAATACCGTGCTTTGAAAATCTTCAGCATACTCCTGGGATCCCAGAAGGCAACACATACGCCAAGCTCTTGCCTCTGTTTAACCTTCAGGCTCTGCATAAGCAGGATGTGAAGGCTAAAACAGAGTTGTAAACTGCCCGGCTGAGTGTTGAAGGTGTGCCCCAACACACATACACACAGAGTCCCAATGCAAAAACTGGAAAAATCTGTTATTCCAGTCATTTAAGGAAATTTCTGTCCACTCATCTGACCACTATGCTAATGGAAGAGAGACTGCATGGTCACAAATCTAAAAGAATACAGACTTTACAAAATTAATTTAAAAAAACCTGGGGAGGAGAGAATTTAATCATCTGATATCCAGTCATCATATTATAATCAAAATGTTGAAAATTGGACACGTTTCAGCAAAAGCCACAAGGCATGCAAAGAAGCAAGACAGCATGGCCCACACCAGGAAAAAGCAAATAATAGTAACTGTCACAGGAAATTGAGAAGTTGGACTTATTAGACAAAGACTTGAAATCAACTATTTCAAATATGTTCCAAAAGCTAAAGGAAACCAAGGATGAAGAATGAAAGAATTCCATAATGATATCTCACCAAACAGAGAACATCAATAAAGATTTAGAAATAATAAAATGAAACTAGAAATTCTGGAGTTGAAAAGTCCAATAACTGAAATGAAAAAGTCACTAGAGGGGCTCAACAGCAGATTTAAGCAGGCAGAAGAAAGAAGCAGTGAAGTTGAAGATAGGCTGATTACCTCATCTGTGAAACATAAAGGAAAAAGAGTGATGAAAAATAAACAGTGCCTAGGAGACCTGTGGGACAGCATGAAGCATACCAACATATGCATAATGGAAGTCCTAGAAGGGAAGAGATAGAGAAGGGAGTAGAAAGAACATTTGAAGAAATCATGGCCAAAAAATTCCAAAATTTGATGAAAAACATTATTCTACACATCCAAGAATCTCAATGAACTACAAGTCGGAAAAACTCAAAGAGATAGACACTGAGATACAGCATAATTAGACTGTCAAAAACAAAGATGAAGAGAGAATCTTGAAAGCAAGACAGAAGCTACTTAGCACATAAAGATAAGATTAACAGTTGATTTCTAATGAGAAACCATGGAAGACAGAAGTCAGAGGTGACATATTCAAAGTGCTGAAAGAAAAAAAATATGTCAACCACAAATTCTATATACAACAAAATTGTCCTTCAAAAATGGGGAGAAATTAAGACAATATCAGACAAACAAAAACTGAGAGAGTTCGTTGCTAGCAGACCCGTCATATAACAAATGCTAAAAGGAGTCCTTCAGGCTAAAATGAAAGGACATCAGAGACTAACTTAAATCCATACAAAGAAATAAAGAACGCTAGTAAGGATAACTACATAGTTAAACATAAAAGACAATATTAATATTTTTTGTAATATCTTTTTTCTGTCTCACTTAAAAAGCAACTAAATAATGCAATAATTATACATCTACGTGGATGGACACACAATGTACAAACATGTAATTTGTGACAATATCAGCACAAACAAAAGGTTAAAACTATTTGGCATGAAACTTTTTATGTATCATTAAAACTAAATTGGTAGTAATCTGAACTGAATTGTTATAAACTAAGATGCTAATTGTATTTCCCAGGGCAATCACTAAGAAAATAACTCAAAAATATATAACTAAAAAGAAAAGCTAAAGGAATTAAAATGATATACTGGAAAATGTCCACTTAACACTAAAGGCAATAGTGGAGTAACAGAGGAACAAAAAATATAACAAATATAGAAAACAAATAGCAAAATGACAGAAGTCCTTCCAATCTTTAATTATATCACATATAAATTGATTAAACATTCCAATTAAAAGACAAAGATTAGCAGACTAGACAAAAAATCAGGATGATGAAACCCAAAGGACTGAAAAAGATATACCACACAAACAGTGACCAAAAGAGAATGAGACTGGCAATACCAATATCAGAAACACAGACCTTAAGAAAATAATTGTTACAAGAAAGAAAGGACATTATACAATGATAAAACGGTCAACCCATCAACAAGATAACCACTACAAATATAGGGGCTGGCCCCGTTGCCAAGTGGTTAAGTTCACATGCTCTGCTTCAGCAGCCCAGGGTTTCACTGGTTTGGATCCTGGGTGCAGGCCTGGCACTGCTCATCAGGCCATGCTGAGGCAGTGTCCCACATGCCACAACTTGAAGGACCCACAACTAAAATATACAACTATGTACTGGGTGCCTTTGGGGAGAAGGAAAAATAAAAAATAAATAAAATCTAAAAAAAAAAAAAAATAATATATATATATATATATATATATGGCACCTAATAACCAAGCCCCAAATTAATAAAAACAAAAAGACAGAATTGAAGGAAGAATAGCTGAACAATAATAGTTGGGAACTTCAATACCTCACTTTTAATAATGAACAGAACTAGACAGAAGATTAGCAAGAAAAGAGAAGACTTGAACAGCACTATAAACCAACTAGATCTAACAGACACCTATAGAGTACTCCACCCAAGAAACAAAGAATTCATATTCTTCTTACATGCACATGGAACATTCTCCAGAATACAGCACATGCCAGGCCACAACAAGTCTCAATAAATTTTAAATGACAAAAAAAATACAAAATATTTCTACAAAGAAATAGAACGAAATTGAAAATCAACAGCAGAAGAAAATCTAGAAAATTAGCAAACATTAGAAAATTAACACACTTCTAAAAACCCAGTGGTTCAAGGAAACAAACACGAGAAATCAGAAAATATTTTCAGGTAAATTAAAATGAAAAGACAACATACCAAAACTATGGGATTGAGCAAACACACTGTTTAGAACGATATTTATAGATGTAAATGCCTATGTTGAAAAAGAAGAAAGATCTCAAATCAATAATTTAAACTTTCATCTTAAGAAACTAAAACAGAAGACCAACTAAACTGAAAGTAAAAAGGAGGAAATAAGAAAGTGGAGATAAACAAAATGAACAACAGAGAAAACTAATGAAACCAAAAAATGGTTCTTTGAACAGAGTGATGAAATTGACAAAACTTTAGCTAGACAAAGAAAAAGAGGGAAGACTCAAATTATAAAAATCAAGAATAAAAGTGGAAACATTACTATTGACTTTACATAAATAAAAAGGACTATAAAGGAATAGTATGAACAGCTATATACTAACAAAGTAAATAACCTAGATGAAATGGAAAAATTTCTAGAAATTCACAAACTATGAAAACTGAGTCAAGAAGAAACAGAATATGTGTATAAACCTATAAAAGGTAGAGATTGAGTCAGTAACCAAAAAACTTCCAACAAAAAGAGCTCAGCAACAGATGCTAAATTGTACCAAAGATTTAAAGGGTTACCACAACCCTTCACAAACTCTTCCCAAAAATAAAAGAGGATGGAACACTTACCAGGTCATTCTATCAAGCCAGTATTACTGGAATACTAAAACCAGAAAAAGATATTACAGGAAAATAAAACTACAGACTAATATCCCTTATGAATATAGGTGCAAATATCCTCAACAGAATACTAGCAAACAAAATCCAACTGCATATTAAAAGGATTATATACCATGACCAAGTGGAATTCATCTCAGGAATGCAGATTGGGTCAAAATACAAAATCAATGCAAAACCACATGATCATCTCAACAGATGCAGACAGTGCATTTGAAAAGATTCAATGCCCTTTCATGAAAAAAACACTTAACAAACTAGGATTAAAAGGGAATTTCCTCAATCTGGTATAGGGCATTTAGGAAAAACGAACAGATTACCATCATATTTAAGAGTAAAAGAATGAAAGCTTTCCTCCTAAGATCAGAAAAAAGATAAAGGATATCTATTTTCACAACCTCTATTCAACATTTTACTGAAGGTTCTAGTCAGATTAATTAGGGAAAAAACAGAAATAAAAAGCAGTGAGATTGGAAATGAAGAACTAAAATTATATTCATAGATGACATGATCTAAGTATATGGAAAACTCTAAAGAATCCACCAAAAACAAACAAACAAACAAAACATGATTGCAGCAAATACATGAGTTCACCAAGCTGTAAGAAAGGATATCAATATAAAAAATCAGCTGTGTTTCTATACACTAATAACAACTAATCCAAAAATAAAATTAAGGAGACAAATACATTTACAATAAAACAAAAGAAGGGGGAGCCGGCCCCGAGGCCGAGTGGTTAAGTTCACACGCTCCACTTTGGTGGCCCAGGGTTTCGCTGGTTTGGATCCTGGGCACGGACATGGCACTGCTCGTCAGGCCATGCTGAGGCAGCGTCTCACATGCCACAACTAGAAGGACTCACAACTAAAATATACAACTATGTGCTGGGGGAACTTGGGAAGAAAAAAGCAGGGGGAAAAACAAAAAAGATTGGCAACAGACGCCAATCTCTTTTTTTTTTTTAAAGATTTTATTTTTTTTTCCTTTTTCTCCCCAAAGTCCCCCAGTACATAGTTGTATATTCTTTGTTGTGGGTCCTTCTAGTTGTGGCATGTGGGATGCTGCTTCAGAGTGGTTTGATGAGCAGTGCCATGTCCGCACCCAGGATTCGAACCAACGAAACACTGGGCCGCCTGCAGCGGAGCACATGAACTTAACCACTCGGCCATGGGGCCAGCCCCTCAGATGCAAATCTTTAAAAATAAAAAACAAAAAAAAGGATAAAATGTTTAGGAATAAATTTTACAAAACAAGTACATGACTTGTACACTGAAAACTACAAAACATGGTTGAAATTAATTAAAGAAGACTTCAATTAACAGAAAGGTATCACATGCTCATGGATTAGAAGATTTACTATCTTTAAAGTGGCACTACTCTCATAACTGACCTTACAGATTCAATATAATCCGTTTCAAAATTCCAACTGGACTTTTTGCAGAAATGGACAAGCTTATCCCAAAATTTACATGAAAGAAGAGACCCCCCAAAGAGCCAAGACAATCCTGAACAACGAACAAAGTTAGAAGACTTACACTTCCCAATTTCAAAACTTACTACAAAGCTACAGTAGTCAAGACAGTCTGGTACTGGCATAAGGACAGATTTATAAATCAATGGAACAGAATTGAGGGGCCATAAATAAACATATGTGTTTAACTGATTTTTGACAAGGATTCCAAGACATTTCAATGGAAAAAAGAATAGTCCTTTTAACAAATGGACAATTGGATATCCACATGCAAAGCATTGAATTTAAACCTCTACCTTACACTATACACAAAATCAACTCAAAATGGATCAGGGAAAAGAGCTGGGCAGTGCCTTAAAAAGTTAAACATAAAATCATCACTTGACCCAGCAATTCCATTCACAGGCATACAACTGAAGAATTGAAAACAGGTACTTAAATACTTGTAACACATGTTCCTAGCAGCTTTATTCATAACAGATATAAACTGGAAATAACACCAACATCCATCAACTGAAGAATGGATAAACAAAATGTAGCAAATCCATACAATGGAATATTATCCATTTATAAAAAGCAATGAAAGACTAATACATGACACAACATAGATGAACCTCAAAAACATTATACTAAGTGAAAGAAGCCAGACATAAAAGGTTACATATTGTGTAATTCCATTTATATGAAATATCTAGAATAAGTAAGTCTGTAGAGGCAGAAAGTAAGTCAGCTGTTGTCAGGGGCGAGAAGGAGAAGGGAAGGGGAAGGACTACTTAAGGGTACAGGGTTTCTCTGTGAGGTAATGAGAATTTCTTGGAACTACCTAGACTTAAGATTGCACAATGTTGCGAATTTACTAAATGCCATTTAATCATATGCTTTAAAATGGTTAATTTTATATAATGTGAATTTTTATCTCAATTTAAAGAAAAGATGAAAGACCTAAACGTAAGAGCTAAAACTATAAAACTCCTAGAAAAAGAAAAAGTGAAAATCACGGTGACTTTGGGTTAGGGAATGGCTTCTTAAACATGACAGCAGCTTCTCCTGACTTCTCTGGATCCTCTTGGATGTCATGTCCTGTGACTGTCCCCCCACTCTGGCCCACACCAACACAGAAGTCACCTTAGGTTCCAGTTCAAAATGGTGATATAGGAGGCTCCTGAACTCACCTCCTCCCACAGACATACCAAATCTACAGCTACATATGGAACAATCCCCTCTGAAAGAAACTGAGAAACCAGCTGACTGACTCCTACACATCAGGTGAACAAGAAAAATACCCATGTCTAAACAGGTAGAAGAGGCTGAGAAACAATCCATAAACACCACTCCTGGCATGGTGACACACAACCAGGAGGGAACTCACAACTCCAGCTTCTCCGAGAATCAAATGGTTTGGACCCCACAAATGGCACCTCAACTTAAGACTTTCTGAGAGATGGGCCCCCAAAACATCTAGCTTTGAAAGCCCAACAAGGCTTATGCCCACCAGACTGACAAGGCTATATGGAATGAAGAGACAGTACTTCAGGGGCTCACACAGACTCACTGTGCCTAACCTCCTGGCCGCTGCACAGAGGCAGTGAATGGAAAAGCCCAGTCTTTCCATGAGAGGTCTTTTTGCTTATCTTAATAGCTGGAGCTGAAGGGGAAAGCTTCTGATTTAACACACATTAGGGGAGCAATTGCCACACTCTCCAGAGACCAGTGAAGCCAGCAGGTGCCATCTTTGCACTCTCCCTCTGCCTTGCTCTAGGTGGCCAGTATCTCCCAGAAACTTATGCACACATTTGGCCCTCTGGTTTTTGCAGCAACTGTCCAGGAGACACCTCTTGATTGCCTGGCTCTGGTGGTCAGCAGGGCTTATGTTTATGGGCACCAACGGACTGTGACAAACAGAGAAACAACTCTTAACCAGCTATCCCTCTAGGGAACAGGGCAGAGGCAGCAGATAGAAACAGCTATCTCCCAGTCTTCCCCAGAAAGAGGTATATTTGCATATTTAAAAAACTGTTACCTAAAGGTCTAGTTTCTAAAAAGCCTGATTCTATGTGCTGAGATCATCCCCTTTGGGATACTGACAGGTCATGGCAAACGCTCAACTACTGGGAGCAACTAAGTACAAAGAGGCTGCTTGGCCAATCACAAAGATTTGAGAGACAACCAAGAGCTAGGGTAAGGTTGAACACTAAGATTCATCTCCTATACAAGACCATTCCAAGACTGGGAGAGGTGACTATTTTATTTAGTGCATAGAAACCAACACAGAGAGTCAAGAAAAATGAAGAAAGAAAAGAGTATGCTCCAAACAAAAAAGCAAGATAAAACCTTGTAATAAAATGGTGATAAGTGATTTACCCAATAAAGAGTTCAAAACAATAGTCATAAAAATACTAACCAACATCAGGAGAATAATGTATGATCAAAGTCAGAATTCAATAAAGTGACAGAAGATGGAAGAAAGTATCAAACAGAAATCACAGAGCTGAAGAATAAAATTAATGAATTGAAAAATTCAATAGAGAGATTCAACAGCAGGCTAGATGAAGCAGAAGAAAGGATCAGTGAAATCAAAGACAGGGCAGTGGAGTTCATCCAATCAAGAGGAGCAAACAGAAAAAAGAGTGAAGATAGTTTAAGGGATTTATGGGACAACATCATGTGGACCAATATTCACATTATAGGGGTCCCAGAACGTGAAGAGAGAGAGGGAGGGGCTGAAAACAGATGAATCCAAAGAGAGCCACACCAAGACACATTATACTTGAATTGTCAAAAGTTAAAGATAAGAAGAGCATCTTAAAAGCAGCAAGAGAAACAAAACTTTTAAGAACAAAGGAACCCCCATAAGACAAGAAGCAGATTTTTCAGCAGATACTTTGCAGGTCAGCAGGGAGTGGCATGATATATTCAAAATGCTGAAAGAAAAAAACTGCCAATCCAGAATACTCTACCCAGCAAAGTTATCTTTCAGAATTGAAGTCAAATTAAAGAGTTGTCTAGAAAAGCAAAAGCTGAAGGAGTTCAGCAACAGTAGACTGGCTGTACAAGAAATGTCAAAGGGACTTATTTAAGTTGAAATGAAAGGGCACTATAATTAGTAACAAGAAAACATCTGAAAGTATAACTCTCACTGGTAAAGGTAAACATATAGTTAAATTCAGAACAATCTAATGTTGTAATGGTGGTGTGTTAATCACTTATAAATCCAGTATGAAGGTTAAAGGGCAAAGGTAATAAAAGTTACTATAACTACAATAACTTGTTAATAGATATCCAAGATAAAAAGGAGTTAATTGTGACATCAAAGACAAACTGTAGGAGGGAGAATAAAAATGTACATCTTTAGAATGCTTTAATATATAAGTTATCAGCTTTAAATAGCCTGGTATAAATATGAGATGTTTTATGTAAGCCTCATGGTAATCACAAAGGAAAAACTGATTCACATACGCAAAAGAGAAAGAGAAAGCAATCGAAGCACACCACTACAGAAAATCATCAAATCACAAAGAAAGAGAGCAAGAGAAGAACAAAGGAATTACAAAACAGCAAGAAAATAATTAACAAAACGAAAATAAGCCCATACCTATCAATAATTACTTTAAATGTAAATGGACCAAATTCTCCAATCAAAAGGCACAGAGTGGCTGAATGAATAAAAATATAAGACATAACTATATGGCGTCTAAAAGAGATTCATGTCAGCCCTAAGGAGGCACACAGACTGGAAGTGAAGGAACGGAAAAAGATATTCCATGCCAATAAAAACCAAAAGAAAGCAGGAGTATCTACATTTATATTAGACAAAAGAGACATTAAGACAAAGACAGTAATAAGAAGCAAAGAAGGTCATTATCAAATGATAAAGGGGTCAATCTATGAAGAGGATATAACATCTGTAAATAATTATTCACCTAAATATATAAAGCAAGTATTAACAAACATAAAGATAGAAACAGACAGCAGTACAATAGTAGTAGGGAACTTCAGTATCCTACTTTCATCAATGGATAGATCATTCAGTCAGAAAATCAATAAGGAAACATTGGACTTAATGACACATTAGAACACATGGTCTTAACAGACATTTACAGAACATTTCATACAAAAGCAGAATACACACTCTTCTCAAGCACAGATGAACATTCTCCAGGACAGATATGTTAGGCCACAAAACAAATCTTAATAAATTGCAGAAATTCAAAATCATAACAAGCATCTTTTTTGACCACAATGTTATGAAGTTAGACATCAACTGCAATAAGAAAACTAGAAAACTCACAAACATGTGGAGATTAAACAACATGCTACTGAAAAACTGATGGGTCAAAGAACAAACCAAAAGAGAAAATTAAAAATACCTTGATACAAATGAAAATGGAAATGAAACATACCAAAACTCATGGGATGCAGCAAAAGCATTCCTAAGAAAGACATTTATAGCAATAAACAACTATATTAAGAAATAAGAAAGATCTCAAATAAAAAACTTTATATCTCAAGGAACTAGAAAAAGAACAAACTAAATCCAAAATTAGTAGAAGGAAGGAAATAAAGACTAGAGCAGAAATAAATGAAATAGAGACTAAAAAGACAATAGAAAAAAATAAATGAAACTAAGAGCTTCTTTTTTTGAAAAAATAGACAAACCTGAAGCCAGAGTCACCAAGAAGAGAGAAGACTCAAATAAATAAAATCAGAAATGAAAGAGATGTTACAACGAATACCAGAAAAATACAAAGGATAAGAGACTACTATGAACAATTACATGCCAACAAATTGGACAACCTGGAAGAAATGGATAAATTCCTAGAAAAACACAACCTACCAAGACAGAATCATGAAGAAAGAGAAAATGTGAACAGACCAATTAGTAAGGAGATTGAATCAGTTATTGAAAACATACCAACAAACAAAAGTCCAGGATCAGATGGCTTTACTGACGAATTCTATCAAACATTTAAAGAAGAATTAATACCATTCCTTCTCAAACTCTTCCAAAAAATAGAAGACGGGAGAGAAGGGGCGGAGCAAAATGGCGGGGTGAGCTGACCCGGGATTCTCTCCCCTCCAAAATACAACAAAAGATTGGAAGAACTGAATTTCAGAGAATAAACATAATACCAGCTCGTTAGAGACCTACAATACCAAGAAGGCGGAGATCATAAACCTAGCTTTACCCCTTTGGAGGCACTGGAACAGTAGGAGAGAACATCGCTGCCTCCCCTAGAGTCTGCGATCGCTGCAGCGTGGGTCGGGAAGGAGCGGGGGAGGGGCCGTGTGACCGGGGATCATCCAGGACTCCTGCCGCTGATTCAGTGGAGACCCGCTGAACGGGGGGGGGGGGGGAGAAAGCTTCTCTCTGCGGGGACCCTATAAATCAAGGGCCTTGGGAGACCAGAGAACAGAACTGATCTGAACCCAGACCAGCACGTGTGAGTAACAGCCCCTCCCCCCTAACAAAGCCAGTGGGCGCAGCCATCTTGCCCGGAAGGCAGAGAGCTAACACGCCGCTCTCGACCCCCATCTAGTGGTGACAGGCTGTAACTGCAACTGAATTCTACCACCATGAGAAAAAACCACTCCTCTACCATCCAGCAATTTATAAAAGCCCCAGACCAGAAGGAAAAAAATAAAAACACAGAATTAAGTCCTGAGGACTTGGAATTAGGTAAACTAAGTGATAATGAGTTCAGAGCAGCTATAATAAAAAAACTCAATGAGGTAGAGAGAAAGATAGAGAAACAAGCCGAGTTCTGGAGTTACTTCACAAAAGAGATTGAAATCATAAAGAAGAATCAAACAGAATTACTTGAGATGAAAAACACAATGGACCAGATAAAACAGAATACGGAGTCCCTGAATGCCCGTGTAGACAACCTAGAGGAGCAAATCAGCATAATCGAGGATAGACAGGCTGAATGGCGCCAGACAGAGGAAGAAGGAGAACTAAGAATTTAAAAAAATGAGGAAAATGTCCGAGAGATAATGAATTCAATGAGGAGTAAGAACATAAGGATCATAGGAATTCCTGAGAATATGGAAAAGGAAAATGGAGCAGAAAGTGTGCTTAATGAAATTATTGAAGAGAATTTCCCAAATCTAGGGATCAACGGAGAAATGTGTGTAGAGGAGGGTTTTAGATCTCCTAGATTTGTCAATGTAAAAAGACCCACCGCAAGGCACATAATAGTAAAGCTGGCAAATAGGAATGATAAGGAAAGAATACTCAGGGAAGTAAGAAAAAAAAAGAGAATAACCTAGGGGCTGGCCCCGTGGCCGAGTGGTTAAGTTCGCGCGCTCCGCTGCAGGCAGCCCAGTGTTTCGTTGGTTCGACTCCTGGGCGCGGACATGGCACTGCTCGTCAGACCACGCTGAGGCAGCGTCCCACATGCCACAACTAGAAGAACCCACAACGAAGAATACACAACTATGTACCGGGGGGCTTTGGGGAGAAAAAGGAAAAAATAAAATCTTTAAAAAAAAAAAAAAAAAAAAGAGAATAACCTATAAAGGAGCCCCTATCAGACTGTCAGTGGATTTCTCTACAGAAACCCTACAAGCTAGGAGAGAATGGAGTGATATATTCAAAGCTTTAAAGGATAAAAACCTTCAGCCAAGAATACTCTATCCAGCAAGAATTTCCTTCAGATATGAGGGAGAAATTAAATCTTTTCCAGACAAACAAAAGTTAAGGGAATTTGAAACTAAAAGCCCTCCATTACAAGAAATCCTCAAGAAGGCTCTCATACCTGAAAAAAGAAAAAAGGGAGAAAGGGGACACAAGCCACAGACTAGGGAGACCGATGGATAGAACCAGAACAGGATAGCAAATATTCAACTATAGCATTAGGGTAAAAATAAGGAAACTACCAAAACAAGGACGATCTTAGCACTCTAACTACAAATTAATAAGACGAGTTGGAATAAAAAATGAAAATAATTATTTAGGAGGGGAAGAGCAAAGGGTCTAAATCAGTATTGGTCGAGTAAGTAAGAGACCACCAGAGAATAGACTATATTATACACGAGATTCTAAACACGAACTTCAAGGTACACACTAAAATAAAGTACAGAACAGAGTCACAAATCATAGATAAGGAAAAATCTAAGAAACCCAGCATAATAAATTGCAGTATTAAATGGGTAGTCTAAAGCACACAGGAAAAGAAACACAGGAAAACAAGATAATGAGCGACAGATTGACAGCATTAAGTCCACATGCATCAATAATCACCCTCAATGTGAACGGATTGAACTCTCCAATAAAAAGACACAGAGTGGCAAAATGGATTAAAGAACAAGATCCAACAATTTGTTGCCTCCAGGAAACACACCTCAGCCCCAAGGACAAACACAGACTCAGGGTGAAGGGGTGGAGGACAATACTTCAAGCAAATAGCAAGGAAAAAAAGGCAGGTGTTGCAATTCTCATATCAGACCAAGTGGATTTCAAAATAAGACAGGTAAAGAGAGACACAGAGGGACAATATATAATGATCAAAGGGGCACTTCATCAAGAAGAAATAACGCTTATAAATATCTATGCACCCAACACAGGAGCACCAAGATTCATAAAGCAACTATTAACAGACCTAAAGGAAAATGTTAAAAACAACACAATAATAGTAGGGGACCTCAACACCCCACTCACATCAATGGACAGATCATCCAGACAGAAAATCAGCAAGGAAATAGTGGAGATGAATGAAAAACTAAAACAACTGGACTTAATAGACATATATAGATCACTCCACCCTGAAGGAGCTGAATACACATTCTCCTCAAGTGCACATGGAACATTCTCTAGGATAGACCATATGTTGGGAAACAAGGCAAGCCTCTACAAATTTAAAAAAATTGAAATAATAACAAGCATCTTCTCAGATCATAGTGCTATAAGGCTAGAAATTAATTACAAGAAAAAAGCTGAGAAAGGCACAAAGATGTGGAGACTAAACAATACACTACTGAACAAGCAATGGATCATTGAAGAAATGAAAGAAGAAATAAAAAAATACCTGGAAACAAATGAAAATGATAGCATGCCATACCAACTCATATGGGATACAGCAAAAGCTGTATTAAGAGGAAAATTCATCGCAATACAGGCACATCTTAACAAACAAGAAAAATCCCAAATAAGCGACCTTAAAGCACACCTAACTGAACTAGAGAAAAAAGAACCAATGAAGCCCAAAGTCAGCAGAAGGAGAGAAATAATAAAAATCAGAGCAGAAATAAATACTATTGAAACGAAAAAGGCAGTAGAAAGGATCAATGAGACAAAGAGCTGGTTTTTTGAGAAGATAAATAAAATTGACAAACCACTAGCCAGACTTACAAAGAAAAAAAGGGAGAAAGCTCAAATAAACAAAATCAGAAATGAGCGAGGAGAAATAACAACAGACTCTGCAGAAATACAACAGATTATAAAAGAATACTACAAAAAACTATATGCCAACAGAATGGATAACCTAGAGGAAATGGATAAATTCCTGGACTCCTACAATCTCCCAAAGCTCACTCAAGAAGAGGCAGACAATTTGAACAGACCAATCACAAGGAAAGAGATTGAAACAGCAATCAAAAGCATCCCAAAGAATAAAACCCCAGGACCAGATGGGTTTCCTGGGGAATTCTACCAAACTTTCAGAGAGGATTTAATACCTATCCTTTTCAAGCTATTCCAAAAGATTAGGGAAGATGGAACACTTCCTAACACATTCTATGAGGCCAACATCATGCTGATACCAAAACCTGACAAGGACACCACGAAAAAAGAGAACTACAGGCCAATATCACTGATGAACATAGATGCAAAAATTCTAAACAAAACTTTGGCAACCAGAATTCAGCAATTCATCAAAAGAATCATACATCAGGATCAGGTGGGATTCATACCAGGGACACAGGGATGGTTGAACATCCGCAAATCAATCAACGTGATACACCACATCAACAAACTGAGGAATAAAAACCACATGATCATCTCAATAGATGCAGAGAAGGCATTTGACAAGATCCAACAGCCATTTATGATAAAAACTCTGAACAAAATGGGCATAGAAGGAAACTACCTCAACATAATAAAGGCCATATACGACAAACCCATAGCCAACATCATACTCAATGGGCAAAAACTGAACCCCATCCCCCTGAAAACAGGAACGAGACAAGGATGCCCTATATCACCACTCTTATTTAACATAGTACTGGAGGTCCTGGCCAGAGCAATCAGGCAAGAAAAAGGAATAAAAGGAATCCAAATAGGGAAGGAAGAAGTGAAACTCTCCCTGTTTGCAGATGACATGATCTTATATATAGAAAACCCCAAAGAATCCATTGGAAAACTGTTAGAAGTAATCAACAACTACAGCAAAGTTGCAGGGTATAAAATCAATTTGCATAAATCAGTAGCATTTCTATACTCCAGTAATGAACCAACAGAAAAAGAACTCAAGAATACAATACCATTCACAATCGCAACAAAAAGAATAAAATACCTTGGGGTAAATTTAACTAAGAAAGTGAAGGACTTATATAATGAAAACTACAAGGCCTTTCTGAGAGAATTGGATGACGACATAAGGAGATGGAAAGACATTCCATGTACATGGATTGGAAGAATAAACATAGTTAAAATGTCTATTCTACCTAAAGCAATCTACAGATTCAACGCCATCCCAATCAGAATCCCAATGACATTCTTTACAGAATTAGAACAAAGAATCCTAAAATTCATATGGGGCAACAAAAGACCCCGAATTGCTAAAGCAATCCTGAGAAAAAAGAACACAACGGGAGGCATCACAATCCCTGACTTCAAAACATACTACAAAGCTACAGTAATCAAAACAGCATGGTACTGGTACAAAAACAGGTGCACAGATCAATGGAACAAAATTGAAAGCCCAGAAATAAAACCACACATCTATGGACACCTTATCTTTGACAAAGGAGCTGAGGGCATACAATGGAGAAAAGAAAGTCTTTTCAACAAATGGTGCTGGGAAAACTGGAAAGCCACATGTAAAAGAATGAAAATTGACCATTCTTTTTCACCATTCACCAAAATAAACTCAAAATGGATTAAAGACCTAAAGGTGAGACCTGAAACCATAAGGCTTCTGGAAGAAAACGTAGGCAGTACACTCTTTGACATCAGTATTAAAAGGATCTTTTCGGACACCATGCCTTCTCAGAGAAGGGAAACAATAGAAAGAATAAACAAATGGGACTTCATCAGATTAAAGAGCTTCTTCAAGGCAAATGAAAACAGGCTTGAAACAAAAAAACAACCCACTAACTGGGAAAAAATATTTGCAAGTCATAAATCTGACAAAGGCTTAATATCCTTAATATATAAAGAACTCTCACAACTCAATCACAAAACATCAAACAACCCAATCAAAAAATGGGCTGGAGACATGAACAGACATTTCTCCGAAGAAGATATACTGATGGCCAATAGGCACATGAAAAGATGCTCATCATCGCTGATCATCAGGGAAATGCAAATCAAAACTACACTAAGATATCACCTTACACCCGTTAGAATGACAAAAATATCTAAAACTAATAGCAACAAATGTTGGAGAGGTTGCGGAGAAAAAGGAACCCTCATACACTGCTGGTGGGAATGCAAACTGGTGCAGCCACTATGGAAAACAGTATGGAGATTCCTCAAAAAACTAAAAATAGAACTACCATACGATCCAGCCATCCCACTACTGGGTATTTATCCAAAGAGCCTGAAGTCAGCAATCCCAAAAGTCCTGTGCACCCCAATGTTTATTGCAGCACTGTTTACAATAGCCAAGATGTGGAAGCAACCTAAGTGCCCATCAACAGACGAATGGATAAAGAAGATGTGGTACATATATACAATGGAATACTACTCAGCTGCAAAACAGAACAAAATCATTCCATTTGCAATAACGTGGATGGACCTTGAGAGAATTATGTTAAGTGAAATAAGCCAGCGAGAGAAAGATGATCTGTGTATGACTCCACTCATATGAGGAATTTAAAACTATGGACCAAGAACAGTTTAGTGGATACCAGGCGAAAGGTGGGGTGGGGGGTGGGCACAAAGGGTGAAGTGGTGCACCTACAACATGACTGACAAACATTAATGTACAATTGAAATTTCACAAGATTGTAACCTATCAATAACTCAATAAAAAAAAATTAATCACCACCTAAAAAAAAAAAAAAAATAGAAGACGAGGGAATGAAGGCTTCCCAACTCATTTTACAAGGCCATCATTATCCTGACACCAAAATCAGACAAGGACACTACAAGAAAAGAAACACAGGCCGATATTTATGATGAACACAGAGACAAAAATTCTCAGTAAAACATTAGCAAACCGAATTCAACAATACATTAAAAGGATCAGACAACATGATCAAATGGGATTTATTCCAGGGATGCAAGGATGATTCAACATCCAAAAATCAACCAATGTGATATACCACATTAAACAATGATGGATAAAAATTATATGATCTTGTCAATAGATGCAGAGAAAGCTTTTAACAAAATCCAACATCCATTCATGATACAAACTATCAACAAACTGGGTATAGATGGAATGCATTTCAACATAATAAAAGCCGTTTATGACAAGTCCACATATAACATGATACTAAATGGTGAAAAACTGAAAGCTTTTCCTTTAAGATTAGGAACAAGGCAAGAATGCTCGCTCTTGCCAATTTATGCAACATACTACTAGAAGTCCGAGCCAGAGTAATTAGGCAAGTAAAAATAAATAAAAGGTATCCAAATCAGAATAGAACAGATACAACTGTCTCTATTTGCAGATGACACTTCATATAGTAAAAAAACCCTAAAGACTACCAAAAAGCCGTTAGAACTAATAAATTCATTAAAGCTGTAGGATACAAAATCAACATACAAAAATCAGTTGTGTTTCTCTACATTAATAACAAACTATGCCGAATAGAAATTAAGACAACAATCCCATCTGTAACTGCACCAAGAAGAATAAAAATACTTAGGAATAAACTTAACCAATGGGGTGAAAGATCTATACACTGAAAACAATTAAGACATTGATGAAAGAAATTGAAGAGGACACAAATAAATGAAAAGACCTTCTGTACTCATGGAGTGGAAGAATTAATATTCTTAAAATGTTCATACAGCCACTATGGAAACTAAAACTCCAATAGCATTTCTTTTTTCACAAAAATAGTACAATCAACTCTAAAATTTGTAAGGAACCACAAAAGACTATGCACAACCAAAGTGATCTTGAGAAAGAACAAAGATGGAGGCATCACTCTTCCTAATTTCAAACTATATTACCAAGACACTAATAAAAAATAGCATGGTACTGGCATAAAAACAGACAGATAAATCAGTGGAACAGAAGAGAGAGCCCAGAAATAAACCCACACACATATGGTCAAATAATTTGTGACAAGGGAGGCAAGACTATACAATGGGGGAAAGGATAGTCTTTTTCAATAAATGGTGTCAGAAAAACTGGACAGCCACAGGCCAAAGAATGAAACTGGAGCACTATCTTACACCATATACAAAAGTCAACTCAAAATGGATTAAAGAATTGAACACTAAGACTTGAAACCATAAAACTCTTAGAAGAAAACATAGGTGGTAAATTCCTTGACACTGGTGTTGAAACTCAGGATGAAGGAGTTAAAAGTTCCCTCAATTACAGTAACTGTGCCTTGCACCCACAAGGTTAACGTGGGAAACATAATAACCAAAGTTTCTGAGCTTGCATTCAGAACAGCAGGAGGATGGCTGATAAGAGAAGAACTTGCCGACAGCCCCCACCTGACTAAGCATCTTGCAGGAGTGCTGAGAAGCTAAAATGACTGATTGTAAACTTTAGACATCACCGACTAAAAATCCACTGCATGCAACACGTAGAATAGACAGTCATGCCTGTACGGAAGACTCTTAGAACTTCAGTCCCCAAGGCCACATGCTCCCACTCCCCAACCTAAAACCTCAAATTAAAACCCCGCTTGTAGCTTTTCAGGGAGTTCGGGATTACAGGGTTAGCTGCCATTCTCCCTGCTCAGCACTTTCCAATAAAATTCCTGCTTTCCTCCACTACACCCAGTACCAGAGATTGGCGTGCTGCACAACAGGTGAGTGAACTCACTTCAGGTTCAACAACGTTAGCACAGATTTTTTGAATTTGACACCAAAAGCAAACATGACAAAAGCAAAAATAAACAAGTGAGCCATATCAAACTAAAAAGCTTCTGTACAGCAAAGGAAACCATCAACAAAATGCAAAGGCAACCTACAGAATGGGAGAAAATATTTGTAAATCATACATCTGACAAGAGGTTAATATCCAAAAAATATAAAGAACTAATAGAACTCAACAAAAAAACCCAAAAATCTGATTAAAAAATGGGCAGATGATCTGAATAGACATTTTTCCAAAGAAGACATACATATGGCCAACAGGTACATGAGAAGGTACTGACATCACTAATCCCTAGGGAAATGCAAATCAAAACTACACTGAGATATCATCTCTCACCTGTTAGAATGGCTATTATGAAAAAGACAAGAAATAAGCGTTGGTGAGGATGTAGAGAAAGGAGAACCTCTGGGCACTTTGGGGAATGTAAACTGGTGCAGCCACTATGGAAAACAGTATGGAAGCTCTGCAAAAAGTTAAAACAGAACTACCATATAATCCAGAAGTTCCACTTGTGGGCGTTTATCAGAAGAAAATGAAACCACTATCTCAGAAAGATATCTGCAACCCCATGTTCACTGAAGCATTATTTACAATGGCCAAGACATGGAACAACCTAAGTGTCCACTGACTGATGAATGGATAAAGAAAACATGGTGAGTGTGTGTGTGTGTGTATATATATATATAATGGAATATTATTTAGCCAGAAAAAAGAAGGAAATGTTGCTATTTGGACCAACATTGACAGACCTTGAGGGCATTACACTAAGTGAAATAAATCAGAGAAAGACAAATATTGTAGAACACTTATTTGTGGAATTTTAAAAAAAATCATAGATACAGAGAACAGACTAGTGTTTGCCAGAGGTGAGGGGTGGGAGGTATGCAAAATGAGTGAAAGTGGTCAAAAGGTACAAACTTACACTTATAAGATAAGTCCTGGGGATGTAATGGACAGCATGGTAACTATAGTTAACAATATTGTATTAAATATTTGAGAGCTGTTAAGAAAGCAGATCTTAAAAGTTTTCATCAGAAGAAAAAAACTTCTAACTATGAGTGGTGATGGATATTACGTAAAATTATTGTGGTGATCATCTCATAACATATACACATATCATACCATCATGTTGTACACCTAAAACTAATACAATATTCTATGTCGGTTCTATATCAATTAAAAATAATTTTAAAAGATGACAGCAAAAGGACAAGAAACAAAAAACTTAAGTTGGACTTCTTGAAAATTAAAAACTTCTGAGCATCAAAGGACACCATCAAGAAAGTGAAAAGATAATGCACACGAGCAAACATTTTCTCCCATTCTGTAGTTTGTTTTTTCATAGATCTGATGGGGGTCTAGCATCTCAAATATATAAAGAACTATTATAACAATACAATAAACAGACACATAACCCAATTTAAAAATGGGCAAAGGATTTGGATACACATTTCTTCAAAGACACTGGCCAATAAGCACCCAAAAAGATGCTCAACATCTTTACTCATTAGGCAAGTGCAAATCAAAACCACAACGAGACACCAATTTCACAACCACTAGGACAGTTACAACAAAAAATTGGGAAACAAAAGGCATTGGTAAGAATGTGAAGATTGGAACTCTCATAAAACACTGGTGACAACATAAAATGGTGCAGCCACTGTGCAAAGTTCAGCAGTTCCTCAATTTGTTAACTATACATTTACCATGTGATCCAGGAATTACATTCTTAAGTATATACTCAAGTGAACTGAAAGCATAATGTTCACAAAAAACCTATATATAAATGTTTATTGCAGCATTATTCATAATACCTAAAAGGTAGAAACCAGCTAAATATCCATCAACTGATGAAAAGTTAAATAAATGTAGTATAAGCATACAATGAAATATTACTGAGACATAAAAAGAAATTAAGTACATGCTACAATGTGGATGCACCTAGAAAACATTATGCTAAGCAAAATAAGCCATGTACTGTGTGATCCTATTTATATGAAATGTTCTGAATAGGTAAATCCGTGGAGAGAGGAAGATTAGTAGATGCCAAGGCAGGGTGGGCAGAGAGAAATTGGGAGATATGAGGTTACTTTTTGGGTGACAGAAATTTTCTGGAATTAGATGGTGGTGATTAATGCACAACATTATGAATATACCAAAAAGTACTATATTATACACTTTAAAATAGTGAATTTTTGGGCAGCCTGGTGGTACAGCGGTTAAGTTTGCACGTTGTGCTTCAGCGGCCCGAGGTTCGCCCGTTGGGATCCCGGGTGCGGACATGGCACCACTTGGCAAGCCATACTGTGCTAGGCGTCCCACATATAAAGCAGACGAAGATGGGCATGGATGTTAGCTCAGGGCCAGTCTTCCTCAGCGAAAAGAGGAGGATTGGCAGCAGAAGTTAGTTCAGGGCTAATCTTCCTCAAAAAAAAAAAGGTGAATTTTATCTCAATTTTTTTTTAAAAAATGAAATACAAAGGTTTCAGGCTTACAAAAGTGGAAAATTCATTACCAGCACACCCGCACTATAACAAATTGTTAAGGGAAGTTCTTTAGGAAAAAGAAAAATGATACTGAAAAATAAAAATGCGGATCTATGAAAAGGAATGGAGAGCATCAAAAATGGTAAATATATAAAAATTTTTCTTATTGTTTAAACATTTTGAAAAGGTAATTGTTCAAAATAAATGACAATTTACGTGGGGTTTATAACATATGTAAAAGTAAAATGCATGACAACAATAGCATAAAAGCCAGGAGGGGAGAAATGGAAGTATACTATAGTAAGGTTCCTATGAGATATGTGAAGCGGTACAATATCAGCTGAAGATGGAGAATAATAAGTTAAAGATATACATTACAGACCACCAAAGCAATACCTAAAATAGCAAGACAAAGAGTTATAGTTGATAAGCCAACAAAGGGGAATAAAATGGAATAACAAATAATCTAAGATGGAAAAAGGAAAGAACAGATGGAACAAATGGAAGACAAATAATAAAATGACAAACTAAAACCTAATCACATCTATAGTTATCTTAAATAAAATAGGCTAAAGCCTACTTTTAAAAGGCAGAGATAGAGACTGGCCCAGGGGCCCAGCGGTTAAGTTCGCATATTCCACTTCGGTGACCTGGGGTTTGCTGGTTCTGATCCCAGGTGTGGACATGACACTGCTTGGCAAGCTATACTGTGGTAGGCGTCCCACATATAAAGTAGAGGAAGATGGGCATGGATGTTAGCTCAGGGCCAGTCTTCCTCAGCAAAAAGAGGAGGATTGGCAGCAGACGTTAGCTCAGGGCTAACCTTCCTCAAAAAAAATAAATAAATAAATAATATATATATATATATATATATATATATATATATATATATATATATAAAATAAAAGTCAGAGATAGAGACAGATTGGATTAACCAAGAAAAGAACCCCCCCACCCAAAACAAAAAGCAAGACTCAATTATATACTGCCTACAGGAAATAAGCAGCTTAAATATAAAGACACAAATAGATTAAAAATAAAAGGATGGAAAAAGATATTTTATGCTGGCCACTAGTAAAAGAAACGTGGAGTGACTATATTAAATTCAGATAAAGTAGATTTCAAAGCAAAAACTATTACCAAGGATAAAGAATGTTATTTCATAATGATGAAGTGGTCACTGAAATCAAGAGGACACAAAATCCTAAAAGTTTATGCATCTAATTACAGAGCTTCAAAATAAACAACACAGAAACTGACAGAATTGGAAGGAGAAAAAGATAAATCCACAATTATAGTTGGAGATTTCAATACCCCTGTCTCAATACTTGAAAGAACAAGTAGATAATCAATAAGAACATAGTATAACAGAACACTATCACAGAAATTGGCCTGACATCCATAGAACATTCCAGCCATCAATAACGGAATGCACATTCTTCTCAAGTGCATATATAAGAGTTACCAAGACAGACCATATTCTGTACCATAAAACAAGTTTCTATAAACTTAAAAGATATAAAATCAGGCAGAATTAAATTATAAATCAATAACAGAAAGATTACTAGAAATTCCCCCAATTTTTAGAAACTAAACACCATATTTCTAAATAACCCATGGATCAAAAAAAACAAAGAAAAAATTAGAAAATAATTTGAAGTGAATGAAAATGAAAACACAGCATATCAAAATGTGTGGGATGCTGACAGGCAGTACTTAGGAGGAAACTTAAATCACTAAATATCAATATTTCATAAGAAGAAATGCTTCATACTGATGACCTTAGTCTCCCTTAAGAAATTAGAAAAAGAGTAAATTAAACCAAAAGAAGGAACATAATTAATAAAAATCAAAACAGAAATAGATGAAATAGAAAACAGAAAAATGAGAGAAAATTAATGAAAGCAAAATCTGATTAAGTTCATTAAATTGATAAAAAGACATTTAAAAAAAAAGAATATGCAAATTCCCAGTATAAGGAATAAGAGGAATGACAGCACTACAGATTCTCCAGATATTGAAAGGATAATAAGGGAACACCATAAACTCTATGTCAATAAAACTCAACAACAGATGAACAAAATCCTGAAAAGACACAAGCTACCCAAGCTCACTCAAGAAGAAAAAGATAACCAGAATAGCCCTATAATTATAAAGAGATGGCTTCATAGGTGAGGGTAGACTACCAATTCTACTCTTTTCCAAAACATTCCAAAGAAAGGAATAGTCTCAATTCATTCCATGAGGACAGTATTACCCTGATACCAAACCCAAAGGTATTACGAGAGAAAACCAGTATCCTTCCTGAACACAGATACAAATATTCTACACAAAGCTCCAGCAAACGGAATTCAACAATATATTAAAAAGATAATACAACTTGATCAAGTAAGGTTAATTCCAGGAATGCTGGTTTAATATTTTAAAAAATCAATCCATGTAATTGAACCAGTAGAGGAAAATATAGAAGAAATTTTTTGTGACCTAAGATAACAGAAGGATTTCTTAGATATGACATCCATAAAAAAAAAAAAAACTTGTTTGACAAATTGGATTTCACCAAAATTAACATTTCTGCTCTTCAAAAGACTCTGTTAAGAGAATAAAAAGACAAGCCACAGTCTGGGAGAAAATCTCAGCAAAATATGTATCTGATGAAAGACCTGTATTGAGAATATATAAAGAATTCTCAAAACTCAAAAATAAGAAAAGAAACAACCTGATTTTTAAAAAATCGGTAAGAGTTGAATAGATACTTCAACAAAGAATATACAAGGATGGCAAATAAGCTCATGAAGATGTTCACTATAATTAGTCATTAGGGAAATGCAAATTGAAACCACAATGAGATATCACTACACACCTATTAGAATGACTAAAATTAAAAAGACTGACCATACAAAGTGTTGGTGAGGATATGGATAAAAAACACTCTTCCATGCTTCTCCCCACCTGCATCCTCTTCCCTCCACCCAAGGGTAATCACCATTCCAAATCTGGTGAGAATCATTCCTCTGCTTTTTGTTCTTGCTCTAACTTCAATACGTGGCATTGTTTCTTTTGCCCCTTTTTGATCTTTATATAAGTGGTATCACAGTGTATGTGTTCCTCTATAATTTGCTTTTTTTATTCACCATTTAATTTATCCATGTCATGAATGAAGCTATTATTTCATTAGTTTTCCCTGTTGTAATCTATTCGATAGAATTCAATTCCAATATATACACGTATATTTACACATACCACAATTTATCCATTCTAGTGCACTCATTTGAGGTGTTTCTAGAATTTTGACATTACCAACAAGATTACTATGAACATCCCTCTACAGGATTCATTCACATGCTTTACTTTAAAATGTATTTTACATAATAACTTTATCAATACAGAAACACCAGTTTTCTTCAGGTCGGTATTTGCCTGGTATAACTTCAATCCTTTTACTTTCAACATTTTGGTGTCCTTATATTTTAGATTAAGTCTCTTCTAAACAGCATTTCATACGGATTTTTTTTTAACCAGTCTATCAACTGTAGTCTTTCAATTAGAGTTTTATCCATTCTACATTATTGGGATTACTGATCTATTTCTACTCATTTTTACTATCTTATTTTGTGCTAATTGTTCTGTTTTACCTGCCTTCTTTACGTATTACTTTAGATAGATGGAAGAAGTAAGGCACTCCTACCATTTGGAAATTATATAACTCTATTTCTAATCTCTAGTGATTACTCTAGAAATTTAAATGATCTTATTTAACAAAAGAAAGTCTAAAGCAGATCACATCTTTACCCTCCTCATGAACAATGCTAAGAGCCTTAGCACCCTCATTACAAACAACTCCACCTTGACTTCTGTCATTGTTACCAAGATTTTAATTCAATTTTTCAAACCTTCATATATTATTGTTTAGTTAAGTAAATCTTAATTTAGATTTACCCACAAATGTGCCAGTTTGATAACTATTCCATCTTGCATCATCAACCTTTTTTAGAGATCATTTGCCTTCTAAGATATATCCTTCAGAAGTTCCTTTGGGAACAGTTTGTTGTTTAGGAAACTCAAGTTTGTTTTTTCTGGAAATGTCTTGATTTTGTCATCCTTGAAAGATAAAATCAATTCTAGAGAGAGACTGTTACTTCTCTCAGCACTGTCAAGATAATATTTCACTGTCTTCAGGTTTCTATTATTGTGGCTGAAAAGTCAATTGTCACGCTCACATCTTGCTTTCTAATACCATACTCCAGTAAAGGGAACCAGGGCTCCTTGGAGAAATGGCTGATTCTAAGATAGGGCAGGAAATATACAAGATGATCCTAGAGCCTCTTATTGTGACAGAGAGTAGATGGGAAAACAAAAACACCAAAAGCATGGGAGTTGTGGGGTTTGGGGAACAAAGAATTATCTCTGAGCCAACTCCCCAGTGTGATTAGGCACCATATTTTCTCTCCTTCCGCTTTGTCTCAGGCTGTGAGGTCACCAGAGGCTGAGAGATGCTTTTGGAACAAATGTCTGCTCCACTGCCTGTTCCTGAAGAATCATATTTTGTTATTTCGGGCCTCTTATTGTTTCCATTATATTAATACAAATTGAAAGAGACAATGGAAAAACTATTTTTAAAAACTTTTACCCAGAATATATGTGTTCTGTATTAGGAAGGGTTTCTATCACATGGCCAGAATCAGAAGTCTGTTTGACTCTATTTTCGAACAAGTTACACTCGAATTTGTCACATCAAGAATTCACCTCACCAATTTTTTTCTTCCTGTTTCTTCTACAACACAGGTGAGTTTTTAAAGAGCCCCAAGCTGCTATAAGACTCAAAGACAACTGTACATAAGAACGTCACATTTACCGTGAATACTCTATTTACTCTGACCACCTTTAATTAAATTAGTGATTAATAATAAAGTGAAATTTTAAAAATTCCCCTAAGTATGGAAATAAAAGTATACTTTTTTTTTTTTTTTGGTGAGGAAATTGGCCCTGAGCTAACATCTGTTGCTAATTTTCCTTTTTTTCCCTGCCCAAAGTCCAAGTACATAGTTGTATATCCTAGTGGTAGGTCATTCTAGTTCTTCTATGTGGGATGCCATCACACCATGGCTTGACGAGCATTGCGTAGCTCTGTGCCCAGGATCTGAACCCGTGAACCCCAGGCCACCAAAGCAGAGCGCACTTAGCCACTCGGCCACGGGGCTGGCCCCTAAAAGTACACTTTTAAATAATTCAGGGGGTCAAGGAAGACATAAGAAACCATAAGGAAAATTTAAAAACACGAGGACTTTCAAAACACAGTAACAAGAAAACAACTTAAAAAATGGGCAAAGACTAAATGGACACTTCACCAAAGAAGACATACGGATGATCAACAAGCAAATAAAAAGATGCTCAATATCATTAGCTATTAGGGAGATGCAAATTAAAACCATAATGAGGTGTCTCCAATATCTATTAGAATGCAAAAAAGAAACGAAAACAAAAACAACCCAGACAATAATACACGCTGAGGAGGATGCAGAGCGACTAGAACTTTTAGACACTATGCACAGGAATACAAAATGGTACAGCTGCTCTGAAAAATAATTTGGTTGTTTCTTATTAAATTAAATACACACTTACTACACAACTCAGCAGTTCTACTCCTAGGTATTTATCCAAGCAAAACGAAAACATATGTTCCCACAAAAAACTGTACCTGAAAGTTTATAATGGCTTTATTCATAATTACCAAAAACTGAAACAACCCAAATCTTCATCAACTTGAAAATGAATAAGTGTGGTATATCCACACAATGGAGTACTACTCAGCCATAAACAGAATGAACTATTGATGTACATAAAAATATGGATAAATCTCAAATGTGTTATGTATTATGCATAAGTGAAAGAATGCAAACTCAAAAGGCTACATTACTGTGTGACTCCATTTAAACGAAATTCTGCAACAGGCAAAATTATAGGGATAGAAACAGATTAGCTGGTTTCCAGTAAGAGGTTGACCACAAAGGCACAGGAGAACTTTGGTGGCCGACAGAACTCTTCTATTCTTGATTGTGGTGGTAGTTACATGACAGTAATGTTTACCAATGACGACAGAACTACATACTAGATGTGGGTTGAACTGTGTCTCCCAAAACTTCATATGCTGAAGTCCTAACCCTCAGTACTTCAGCATGTGACCTTATTTGGGAAAAGGGTCTTTACAGATATAATCAAGTTAAAATGAGGTTATTAGGGAGAGGCCTAATCCAACAATGACTTGTGTCCTTATAAAAAGGGGAAATTTAGAAACAGACACACACATACACAGGGAGATTATCATGTGAGGAGACTGGGGTGATGCTTCTACAAGCCAAGGAACAAGAAAGCAGCCAGCAAACCACCAGAGAAGCTAAGCAAAAGGCATGGTATAGATGTTCCCTAAGAGCTCTCAGAAGGAATAACAATGCCAGTACCTTGATCTTCAACTTCTGGCCTCCTGAACTGTGAGATGATAAATTCCTGTCCTTTCAGCCACTCACAGTTTGTGATTCCTTGTTATGGCAGCCCTGGCAAACTAGTACAATACTAAAAATGATGAATGTTATAACATGTAAATCATACCCTCATAAAAAATATGGAGAGTTTGCTAGAACTTGGAGACGAAAACATGTACAATATTATTAGTCAGAAAATTGGGAGTGTGTATAAACTACAAAAAGTGATTAGATCTATCTAATCCTATATATTGCTATGGTTCCTGAGCCTCCATTAGAATTTTTTAAACACTAAAATAAGTATTTTAGCAAAATAAACATTTAGAATTTAATGGCAATGAAATTCAACTTAACAAAAACTTGTAGGATATAGCTAATAAAATTCTTGGAAGGAAATTTTAAATTATAAATGGTTACATTAAAAAGAAAATTGAGACTTCCAGTTTCAGTTACATGTAAAGAGCTTGTAAGGTACCACTGCCATCCTTCTAACAAGAAAAAAGCTGAACAAGCTGAAAACCAACAACTTTTCTTGGGGCCGTCAGAGAAATGAGGTAGGAGGGCAAACCACCAGCACCAAATCTACAGAGATAGGCAAATCAAGAGAGTTATAGCCAAGATCTGATTACCAGAAGCAGAAGAGAGAGAGATAAACTGGAAGGAACACTTAAATGGTAACTTTGATGAACTGGTGGAGACCGAGTATGGACAAGCATGAGATTGGGGAATTCCTAGGGGCTACAGCCTTAAGGAAGCTCCAATACTTTTAGTGGTTACCATGAGGTTTGTATAAAAGATCTTGTAGATGAGATAGTCCATTTTCTGATAGCCTGTTATCTCCATTAGCCTAAGCAGGTTCCATCCCTTTCCTCTTCCCCATCTAAGTTATTTCTGTCACAAATTATTGTTTTGTGTTCTGAGTCTGTGATTAAAATGAAGTGTTTATAGCTATTTTTGATGCTTTCCTTACCTTTATCTTTTATGTTATAATTAAGGGTTTGCTAACCTGTTCTGATCAAGAGCTGCAATTTTCTGATTTTGTCTATTTATGTCCTTGCTCAAGGCTTTGTAAATCCTTGCCTTTTCGGTTCAGGTATGAGGGCATCCTTGATCATTTCTTGTAAGGGAGGTTGAGTGGCAATGAGCTCCCTCAGCTTTTGTTTATCTAGGAAAGTTTTTGATTCTCATCATATCTGAAGGATAGTTTCTCCAGATAGAGTATTGTTGGCTGGAAGTTTTTGTCTTTCAGTATACTGAATATATCATTCCACTCTCTCCTAACCTGTCAAGTTTCTGCTGAGAAATCTGCTGAAAGCCTGACAGGGGTTCCTTTGTAGATTATTCTCTTTTGCCTCACTGCCCTGAATGTTTTTTCTTTGTCGTTGACTTTTGCCAGTTTTACTATTCTATGCCTTGGAGAAGGTATTTTTGCGCTCATGTAATTAGGAGTTCTACTGGCTTCATATACTTTGAAGTCCAGTTTTTCCCCTAGGTTTGGTAAGTCCTCAGCTATTTTTTCTTTGAACAAGCTCTGTGCTCCAATCTCCACTCTTTTCCCTCTGGAATACCTACAATCCTCATGTTGCATTTCCTAATTAAGTCACATGTTTCTCAAAGAAGTTCTTCATTTTTTTAAAGTCTTAGTTCTCTCTCTTCCTCCATCTGAAACATTTCTATATTTCTGTCCTCTATTTCTAATTCTGTCCTCCATAATATCAGCTCTATTTTTTAAGGTTTCTAGATTGTTTTTTAGCTCATTCATTGTGTTCTTCTCAGAATCTGGCTTTTTTTTTTGAGTTTCAATCTCTTTTGTGAAGAATTCCTTTTGCTCATTAATTTTATTCCGGAGTTCACTGAACTGTCTGAGTTTTCTTACAACTTACTGAGTTTCTTTACGACAAGTATTTTGAATTCGCTGCCATTTACATTGTAAATTTCTGAGACTTCAGGACTATTTCTGGAGACTTGTCATTTTCCTTCTGCTCTGGAGTGTTAATGCAGTTCTTCATGGTATCTGATGAAGTGATCCTTTGTCAGCACACAGTGTAGTATCAGCTTGCAGATTCCACCAGCCACCACTTGGGGGGGGGGGCAGACAGGAGATGTGTTTTCTGAACCCACCACATCTGCTGGAAGTTGTGCCATTGGCCTGCTGGCCACAGCCACTTGGCAGGCCACACGTGCACATGCAGGCACTCTGGTGTAGATGCACTGCCTTGACCAGGGACCAGCCAAGCTGGTATGCTAGGTGGAGGAGAGGGGTGCCTTCACTCACACGCATGTGGGCCCACCCTGTGCTCATGGGTGGTTCACCTGTGCTGCTGCACTTGGTTAGGGGCACCCACGTGGTGGCTGAGCTGCACCACTCAGTGTGGACCGTTCCTCAAGTTGGGCTGCCACTCCGAAAGCAAAAGTGTTCACATGCAGGCCTGCCTGCTCCCCTGCCTCCTCTTTCAGTGGTGCACCAGCTGCTGCATGAGGACCTACAACCTAGATCGCTGCCACTGGGGAAGGGGAGAGGATCAGCTCACCTTCTGTTGCTTCCTGGGGATCCAGTACCCCCACCTTCAGATGTACAGCTGCGTGGATCTTTCAGAAGTCCCATTGTGCTTTGTAGGGAATTCCCTATTGGTTAATGAATCTCCCTTTGGTTGTAACTTAGGAAAAGAGGCTAAGGGAACAGCTCACTCCATCATGATGCTGACGTCACTTGGAGCTCCTATACTTCTGAGAGTTTTATCTCTAGGAATCCCATCAGATTCTCACTAAAGTATCAAGATCTCCTTGTAGCTCAGGCAGAGGGAGGGGAAACATACACATTACGAAAAAGCCTGGAGCATTCTCCATAATAAAGGCCTACTCACTTAATCAGAGCCTTATCCCACCTAGGGGAAGGATATTTCACTGATTCCAGACCCCTCTAGTTTTCCTATCTCACCTGACTGATTACAGGGTGGAGGGAGGGGAGAAGCTAAGAGACACTGTGAAGGTCACGGTCCAGGGACACAGGCCCACTAAAAAAACTGAGATTTAATCATAAGATTATAGACAGTTTCCCCTTCCCAATACTTTACCACCCACTAACAAGGCTCTAGTATAGTAACGGTAGATCACAGGTGAAAGAGCTACAAGACACAGACTCTAAGGAGTTCTTAGGGAAATTCAAAGACAACAAGGGAGACACAAGAAGGAGACTAGAGGAATTGGAAGCCTCTAGCACTTACAGCTACAACAAACGTTAAACACAGGACAACTCCTAGCCACTTTAGTATAAAGGCTCACAATAAAGGCCTATTTACCTCAGTTACTATTACCTGATACATTATGTCCAGCTTTCAACAAAAAATTCAAAGCATGCTAAAAAAACAAGATAAAACAGTCAGAAGAGACAAAATAGATCTAAGAACCACACTCAGATATGACACAGATTCTGGAATCATCAGACATGGAAATTAAAATAATTATTAATTAACATGCTAAGAAATCTAATGGAAAAGCAGACAACATGAAAAGACAGATGGGTAATGTAGGCAGAGAGATTGAGACTATAAGAAAGAATAAAAAGTAGATGCTAGAAAACAACATTAACAGAAATAAAGAATGCCTTTGATGTGCTCACGCATCAGCAGATGGCATATGGTTCTAAGGAAAGAATCAGTGAACTTAAAGAAATGTCAATAAAAACTTCCAAAATTGAAATGTAAACAGAAAAAAGAATGAAAAAACCAGAACATTCAAGAACTGTGGGAAAATTTCAAAAGGTGTAAATGGAATACTAGAAGAAAGAGAAAATGGAACAGAAGAAATATTTTAAGTAATAATGGCCCAAAACTAATGAGATACACTAAAGGACAGACTTAGAAGCTCAGAGAACCTCAAATAGGATAAAAATGTAAAAATCTACACCTAAGCATATCGTATCAAAGTGCAGAAAAGTAAAGACAACGAGAAAATCTTAAGGGAGGCAGAGGAAAAAAACACATGGATAATAATTACAAGGAACTTCTCATCAGAATTCTGTAAACAAGAAGAGAGTGGAGTGAAATATTTAAAGTGTTGAAAGACAAAGACCACCAACCCATAATTCTGTACCCTAAGAAATTATCCTTCAAAAGTGAGTGAGAAATAGACTTTATCAGATAAACAAAAACGGAAGGAATTTGTTACCAGTACACCTGTCTTGCAAGAAATATTAAAAGAAGCTCTTCAGAGAGAAGGAAAATGATATAGGTCAGAAACTCGAATCTACACAAAGAAAGGAAGAGCAGTGAAGAAGGAATATGTGTGGGTAAAATAAAAACTATCATTAGTTTTCTTACTCTTAACTGATCTAACAGGTAAGAGAATGTTCAGAATAATAACAACAATAATGTAGCCAATGATCATGGCTTATGTATAAGTGAAATGAATGATGCAATGATACAAGTGACTAGAGGCAGGCATTAGGAATACTTAGTAATTATAAGGTAGCTGCAATACCTATGAAAAGGCATAGTATTATTTGAAAGTGGACTTGGATTAGCTGTAAATGTATACTGCAAATTTTAGTGCAACCACTAAAAAAAAAGAAAAAAGAAGTATAACTGATGTTAAGAAAGGAGAGAAAACAGAACCATATAAAATGATCAGTTAAAGCCATAAGAGACAGAAAAGAGTGGAAAACAAAAATAGGAACACAGAACAGGGCAATGAATAGAAAACAGTAACAAATACTGTAGTTACTAATCCAACTATATGAATAACCATTTTAAACATCAATGGCCTAAATATACCAACTAAAAGACAGAGATGGTCAGACTGGATCAAAAAACAAGACCTAGGGGCCGGCCCCACAGCTGAGTGGTTAAAGTTCCGCACACACCACTTCAGCAGCTCGGGGTTCGTGAATTTGGATCCTGGGCGCAGACCTATTCCACTCATTAGCCATGCTGTGGAGTTATCCCAATTACAAAGCAGAGGAAGACTGGCACGGATGTTAGCTCAGGGGTAATCTTCCTCAGAAAAAAAAAAGAAAGCTGGAGTAGTTATATTAATTTCAGACTTCAGAGCAAGGAAATTTATCAGGGATAAAAAGGGGCATACATAATGATGAAACGGTTCTATTCTCCAAGAAGACATTAGAATCCTTAGTTGTATGGACACTATCAGCTATCAAAATTTATAAATTATACTGTAATAAATAAGACTGTAATACTGGCACGGGGAGAGATAGACACATATCAGGTGATCAAAAGAGTTGTGTGTCTATAAAAATGTAATACATGACAGGTATGAAATCACTTTAGTGAGAAAAGACTATACTAACCCAGTAAGTAGTATTTAGACAATTAATTATCTATATAGTGAAAAAAAGGATCCCTATTTGATACTACATCAATCAGAATAAAGTAGTTTATGCTGAACCTACCCCAAAACACCCCCAAAACATCAGTGGCTTAAAGATTTATTTCTTGCTCAAGTTACACGTCCACGGCATGTCAGCAGGAGGCTCTGCTCACTGTCACTCAGGGACTCATGCTGATGGAGACTTCTGTTCACAGCTCATTGGCCAGAACTAATAACATGTCCCACTCAGCCATAAGAGGGCCAGGAAAGCAATTCTTATCCCATGCACAGAAGAGACATCTTTATCAGGGAGCAGTAATGCCAAAGACTAGACAGCAAGTCCAGGGAATCCTCTGTCCGTGGCAATAAAGAACCATTGACAATAATCCCTTACATTTCTTGGCACATTTTTTCTTTCCAAATTCCACTGGATTATTTTTCACACCCTCTGAGTAGTATGTACTGCCCTTCACAGACCAGTGCTCTAAGTAATGATAAGCTCCAAAGAATTTGCCGTCTCTGGAAACTCAGAGAGCTAAATCACGTCTCCTCCCAAGGACATAGCTCATATTCTTGGGTACACACTGCCCCACCTCCACAGACTTGACAATTTTCCCCAGAACACAGATGCTCTGCTAAAGGCTCTACATTTATTAACTCTTTAATCCTAAGAACTCTTTCCGATAGGTGCGATTATTATTCCCATTTAAATTACCACAACCGAGGTAAAGAGAGGGTAAGTAATTTAATCAGCTAGTAATCAAATCAGGCCATCTGGCTTCAGTGCTCCTTTCCCTTTAAGGCCCACTCAAAGTCCTCTGGCAGGTACCGCTCCTTTCCTGCTACAGCCTCATCATTCCATCATTCCATCAACCCAGCACCTCCATCATCTACCCTCCTATCTCCTACAGGGCTCTAGTTCTGAACTGATTAAAAGCTGCCCCAAAAGAAAAGGAGTCTGGCAGAACAACCATTTCCCTGAAGGATTAAACCGCGTACTGTCACCTCTACCTTCCTTTCCTCTCTATTCCACATCCCTCTATCTTAGAGAGTCTGACCCAACACGTTAGCCCCAAATGTCTTCCTGGGTAGAAATAAAAAGATGACCCAAAAAAGGATTAAAATTGATTTTTCATGAAGGATGCCCTCCTAAAGCCTTCTGAAGAACAGAATGACTGTTACTGCCCATGGGCTGCAAGAAGTTACAAGAAAGTGTGCAGCATTAAGATCTACTGACTAGTGATGGTGCTATGGACTGAACCGTGTCCCCCCAAAATTTGTATCTTGAACCTAACCCTTAATATGATGGTATTTGGAGACAGGGTCTTTAGGAGATAACTAGGATTAGAGGAGGTCATGACAGTGAGGCCTTCATGGTGGGATCAGTACCCTTATAAGAAGAGACACCAGAGAACTCACTCTCTCCTTCTCTTTCTCTCTGCCACGTGAGGACAGAGTGAGAAGGTGGTCATCTACAAGTCAGGAAGAAAACCCTCACCAGAACCTGACCATGCTAGAACCTTATCTCAGACTTTCAGCCTTTAGAACAGTGAGAAAATAAATCTCAGTTGTTTAGGTCCCCCAGTCTATGGTATTTTGTTACGGTAGCCCAAGTAGACTAAGAGAGTAGGCATTTTACATTCCCTCCTTTATTTCCCAGTAACTGTACTTGTCTTATAAATGTGTAAACTAGGATTCAACTGCCTAATAACTACAAAAGCCACTGCTTTTACCCTGACAACGCTGCCTCCTACAGAGGATGAGAGGTCTACATCTTGGCTCTGCTCCCAACTCTGTCAGTAACTAAATATTTCCCTTGGATGAGTCCCTAATCTTCTTGAAACCCAAGTTTACTCTTCTGACAGTAAGAGACCTAAATGTCAGATACTCTCTAAAGTGGTTTTGCTGCATGGAGATTATTCAAAATGCATAAAAGGGGGGGAATACAGTGATTATTCAGAACACAAGAGGGTTTTACCTTCCTGCTCCTAAAAAGATACCATTATACCCCGATATATATAAAAGAGCAGAACAAAGTCAAAACAAAGTATTCTGATTCCCTACCTGACCAAATCACTTAGGGTGACAAAAGCTTCATGTGCCATTACTAGATACACTGACGTGGTCACTGGACTCAGCTGGCCACTGACTTCAATGAAGCTAGTTACTGGAGAACAGCAAATATTGAGAAGCTCAGATACCAGGATCCTTGACTTTACAAAGATAAAAAATTCCAACTCTCCTCATCCTTCTACAATTCTGAACTTAAATGGAGTTGGAAAGCAATGCTAGTTACTACCTTTATATTACAAGCAAGTTCCAGCTGGTTAGAAAAGCAAAGATCCATTTAACGTTACATGGAACAATTCAATTTTCTAGTTCATACTGGATGTTAACAACAATAAATGGCAAATATTACTTATTGCAGAAATCAGTAAAGTATCAAAAGAAGGTTCGAATTTTAACCAAGAGTAATTTATGACACTTTTCACAAATACAGAAAGCATAAAAGAGATATTGCACAATATTCAGGATCCCCACTATACCGAGGAAACTTCAAATATACGGAAATGTAAACCAAAAGACTCATCTCAGAAAACCTCCACATTAAAAAAAGAAAAAGTATTCACAAAACAGTATAAAAAAGCAAGCAAGGTCACTAAAAGGGAACTATTTCCCATTAAAAGTGCAAGGTAGTTACGGCAGAATTTGTATGTCATCATAATTTGTTGAAAAATGATTTTAAAATATTATTTCACACCATTAACATGATACCAGGGATTGGCTTCAAAAGAATCTGGTCGAAGGGGAACGAGGCGGGGGGAATGTAGGAACGGAAACAAGGTAGTTCATGAATTGATAACTGTTGAAGCTGAGTAACGGATATATGGGGATTCATTATCCTATTCTTCCTAATTCCATGAATGTTTGACATTTTCTCTGTAAGAAAAGTTAAAATTATTACACATTTTTGATGAACAAATTTAATCCTCATATCCTAAAAATAAAGAAAGACTAGTACCTTCCAATCTTTGAATTTTTGCTTTCACAGAAATAACAGCTTCAAAAGGGGAAACTCTCAGCTCAAAACACGTTCCCGTCAATGTTTCAATGAAGAGCTCCATGGTATCATAGAAAGGAAGTTTGTAGTAAAACGGTCCCACGTTATCTTCATTGAAGAATGGAGGATCTTTTCTGTTATCCATTACTTTGACTTTTCTAATTCCTCTGGAATATGTTGTAGGCAACTGTATTCCAGTTCTAGCCAAATCAGCTTTGAACATTGGTAATGTATATCGTTGTTCATGTTTTGAGTTTTGTACCTAAAAAACAAGAATAATTTTTTTAACAAGCCTATTTCAAAGTCTCATTCCTCCATCAAGATTTTTCTGAACAACCCTGGCCCATATCGATCTTCTAGACAGCCCCAAAATGCATTTTAGTGCTTAAATGTCTAATCTTGAACTTTTCATGTTTGTCTCTGAATCACTCTCCCAACTAGACTGTAAGTTTATTAAGAACAGGTTTATTTGTGACACTTCTCTCTATCTAACTAGAGCTCAGTACACTTATCTATAGTACATGCTCAACAAGTATGTTTTGTTGTTAACAATATTTAAATCAATGAATTCGACACATAGGTATACATTAGACTTGGAAAAACTTACACACATCCTTTTCTAAAACATGTATATTATGTTTTCTAACCCAAAGTATAACTTTATAGCCATTGTACATTTGAATCACACTGAATAAACAGAATAGCAACCATCTTAATAGGTTCCTTAAAAATAGGACTCACTAAATAACCAATGAGCATTTGCATTTCCAGAGATTATCTATCAGTATGACATTGAGATGAGATTAATATTGGTAACAAACACTAGATATGCTCTCTACACACAAACATACAATGGCTAATGAATATGAGAGGCAAACAACTGACAGAAGTACTAAGAAAAATTACAAGTGTATAATTAAGAGAACAGAAATAATCAAATTGATATGAAATGCTATTAATCACTGAAAACTGTAAAGAGGGATCTTGAATTTAAGCTAGAAGGACAGAAGACACACATCTTCCTGGAGAGACAGGTAAACCATCTTTTTAATACCTTTATGGTGATATGATCTACATACCATAAAATTCACCCGTGTAAAGTCTAAAACTTACTGGTTTTTAGCACATTCATCGAACTGTACAACCATTACCACAATCATTTTTAGAACACTTGTGTCACTCCAAAAAGGACCCCTACACTCTTCAGACATCACTCCCAAATTCTCCCTTTCCCTCTCAGCCCTAGGCAACTACTAATCTACTTTCTGTCTCTATAATTTTGCCTATTCTAGAGATTTCACACAAACAGAATCATCCAACATGTAATCTTCTGTGACTGGCTTCTTGCACTTGGCATAACGTTTTTAAAGTGCATCCATATTCTAGGATGTATCAGTACTTCATTCTTCTTTATTGCTGAGTAAGAGTTCATTGCATGGATATACCACATGTTGTTTATCCAGCCACGAGCTGATGAGCATTTTGGGTTGTTTCCAATTTTTGGCTATTATGAATAATGCTATAAGAACATTTAATTACAAATTTTTGTGTGGACACGTGTTTTCTTCCTAGAAGACCATACATACCTAGGAGTGGAACTGCTGGATTATGTGGTACCTCCATGTTTAGCAATTTGTAGAACTACCAAATTGTTTTCAAAAGTGGTCTGAACCATTTTACATTCCCACCAAGAAAGAATGAGGGTGCTGATTTCTCCACATCCTTGCCAATACTTTCTATTGTCTTTTTGATTAAAGCCATCCTAGTGGGTGTGAAGTATTATCTCCTTGTGGGTGTGATTTGCCTTTAATGACTAATTGATGTTGAGTACCTTTTTATGTGCTCATTGGCCAGTCATATATCTTCTTTACAGAAATGTCTATTCAGATCCTTTGTCCATTTTTAACTGGGTTGTCTTTTTATTATGGAGTTCTAAGGATTTTTTTTGTTTTCTAGATAGAAGCCTCTTGACAAATATGATTCACAAATATTTTCCCCAATTTCGTGGGTTGTCTTTTAACTTTTTTTTTTTTTTGAGGAAGATTAGCCCTGAGCTAACATCTGCCACCAACCCTCCTCTTTTTGCTGAGGAAGACTGGCCCTGAGCTAATATCCCTGCTCATCTTCCTCTACTATATATGTGGGACGCCTGCCACAGTATGGCTTGATAAGCGGTGCAGAGGTCTGCACCTGGGATACAAACTGGCACACTCTGGCCCACTGAAGCAGAGCACGTGAACTTAACTGCTACACCACCAGGCCAGCCCCTAACTGTCTTGATGGTGTCCTTTGAAGCACCAAAGTTCTTCATTTTAATGGAGTCCAATTTGGCTATTTTTCTTTTATTGCTTGTGCTTCTGGTGTCATATTTTAAAAGCTCTGCTCAATTCAAGGTAATAAAGATTTACCTGCATATATTTTTCTAAGAATTATATAGTGTTAGCCCCTATATTTAGGTCTATAGTCCATTTTGAATTTATTTTTGTGGATGGTGTGAAATAGAGGTCTAGCTATATTCTTTTGCAAGTAAATAACCAGTTGTCCCAGGACCACTTGTTGGAAAGAACATTCTACCTCCATTGAATTGTCTTGGCACCCCTATTAAAAACCAATTGACCATAAATGTCAGGGTTTACTTCTGGTCCCCCAATTCTAACCCACTGATCTACATCTACCCTTATGCCAGTCTACACACTGTCTTTGTAGTTTTGTAGTAAATTTTGAAATAAGGAAGTGTGAGTCCTCTAATTTGTTTTTCTCTTTCAAGATCGTTGGCTATTCTGGGTCCCTTCAATTTCCATACGAATTTCAGGACTAGCTTGTCTATCTTGCAAAAACAGCAGTTGGGATTTTGATAAGGATTGTGTTAAGTCTGCAGATTAACGTGGAGAGTATTACTATCTTGGCAACATTAAGTCTTCTAATTCATGACCATACGATGACTTTCAACTTACTTATAACTTCCTTAACTGCTTTCAGCAATGCTTTATTATTTGTAAAGTACAAGTTTTGCATTTCTTAAAAAGTGTATTCCTAAGAATGCTATTCTTCTTGATGCTACTATAAATGAAATTGTCTTAGTTTCATTTTCAGATTGTTCATTGCTAGTGCGCAGAAATACAATTGACTTTAATATGTTGATCTCATACACAGCACCCTTGCTGAACTCATTTATTAGTTCTAGAAGTCTTTTTAGTGGATTCCTTAGGATTTTCTACATACAAAATCACGTCACCTGCAAATATATTTTCATTTCCTTTCCAATCTAGATGCTCTTTATTTCCTTTTCTTACCTAACTTCCCTACCTAGAATCTCCAACACAAGGTGGAACAGAAGTGGTGAGAGCAGACGTTCTTCTTTTACTCCTGATTGTAGGGGGAAAGCATTCAGTCTTTCACCATTAGGAGTCATTTCAGCTGTGGGGTTCTCATAGATAATCTCTTATCAGGTTGAGGATGTTCCCTTCTATTTCTACTTTGTTTAGGCATCTGCTGTTTCTTATTTTCTTATCATGAAGGGTGTTGGATTTTGTCAAATGCTTTCCTTTCCAGTGTCTATTGAGATGATCATGTGTTGTCTCTTATTCTATTAATATGGTATATTACATTGACTCATTTTTATATCTTGAACCAACCCTGCCTTCCTGGGATAAATCCCATTTGTATATGGTGTACAATCCTTTATATACGTTGCTAGATTTGGTTTGTTAGTATTTTTTTAGGGTTTTTGTGTCTATATCCGTAAGAGAAATTGATCTAGTTTTCTTTACATGTCTTTGTCTGGTTTTGGTATTGAGGTAATACTGTCCTCATAGAATAAGTTGGGAAGTATTCCCTAGAGTTGGGTAAACTTCTGGATGTATTTCAGAATGGGTAAAGCCTCAGAGTGGGAGAAGGGTATCAGGAAGTAAGCCCAGATGAACAGAAAGTGAACAAATGGGAAGCGCAACAGTCAAGGAGAAAAATGAGCGATAAACTTTTTACTTTTTGCCAAAGGATATGTGATATCACTGAAGTCACAGCAATTTTCATGGCAATGTGTTTAAAGAAGCAGTTTTCAAAAAAGACTGTGGTTTGATTAATAACCCACATCTCCATTCTACAGGCATGATATTCCATAGGCATCCGAAATCTCAACACTAGACAGACACACCTGAAACCCAACATATCCAAAACTAATCGTTTTTCCTACAAATCTTCTTGTCCTACAGTCCCCATCTTTGTAGAGTACCACTATTAATATAGTCAGGCAAGCCAGAAATCTAGGAATCATTTTAGATTTTTCCCTCCATCTCCAAAATACCTAGAAATGACCCATCCTAACAATACAACTTCTTAATATTTCTATAATCTGTCACTCCATGCCACACTGATTAGGACTTAGTTCAGGCCTTCATTACCTCTAAGGGAGCAATTTTGATTGCCTATAGACAATCCTTGACTCCTGCCCTTCACTCTTTCCAATTTATTCTCTACGATGACAACAGTTATCTATTTTTTTTAAAGAAAGTTTAATGAAAACTGGATTAGGGTATCATATCACATAGTTCAGAAATTATTTACTCTCAACATCTATCTTAAGCAGGGGACGAGGTCCCACGAAGTTCTAAAATTATTTTGCATTTGACTTTAGAATGCATAGCAGTGAAAGCACCAATTCAGTTGAAATGAGAGAAATGAATCTAAGTTAGTCTGAAGCCTGAATTTTTTTCTTCCTTTTAAATAGACTTTAGAGCAGATTTAGGTTCACGGCAAAACTGAACAAAAAGTACAGATAGTTCCCATATACTCCCTGCCCCCACACACCCACAGCCTCCTCCACTATCAACATACTATACCAGAGTGGTATACTTGTTAATTGATGAGCCTACATTGACACATCATCACCCAAAGTCCATAGCTAACACATGGGTTCATTCTTGTGTTGTACATTCTTGTGGTTTTCACAAATGTATAATGACATGTCCCCACCATTATAGTATCATACAGAATAGTTTCACTGCCCTAAAAATCCTTTGTGCTTTACCTATTCATTCCTCTCTCCCTCAACCCCTGGCAACCACTGATCTTTTCACCATCCCCATAGCTTTGCCTTTTCCAGAATGTCACATAGTTGAAATCATACAGTATGTAGCCTTTGCAGATTGGCTTCTTTCATTTAGTAATATGCATTTAAGTTTCTTCCATGTGTTTTCATGGATTGATAGCTCATTTCTTTATAGCACTGAACAATATTCCATTGTCTGAATGTACCAGTTTATTTATCCCTTCACCTACTGAAAAACGCACCTTGGTTGCTTCCAAGTTTTGGGAATTATGAATAAAGCTGCCATAAACACACATTTAGGTCTTTGTGTGAACTTAAGTTTTCAATTCCCTTGGGTAAATACCAAACAGTGTGATTGCTGGATCTCATGGTAAGAGTATGTTTGCTTTTGTAAGAAACTGCCAAAGTGGCTGTACCATTTTGCATTCCCACCAGCAACAAATAAGAGTTCCTATTGCTCCACACCCTTCCCAGCATCTGATGTTGTCAGTGATCTGGATTTTGGCCATTCTAATAGACATGTAATGCTATCGCATTGTCTTAATTTGCATTTCCCTAATGACATATGATGTGGAGCATAGTTATCTTCTTAAAATGTAGAACTGATCATGTTATTTCTTAGCTCAAGGCCGTACAAGGGCTTCCCACTGTCTGTAGAATAAAATTCAGACTCCTTGGAAAGGCTCCTAAGATCATGCATCTTCACCATCCAGCCCATTTCATTTATACACGTACCTCATCCCACCCTACAACACCTCTGGTACCTCTATCCTCTAATCATTTGCACCTGCAGCTTTGGAACACATCAGCATCCATATTATTGCTCCTGCTTTGCTCTACTCACCACCACCCCCACACTTGGCTACCTGACAAGCACCTAATCCTCTTTCAAGACCCAGCTCAAATAGCAACTACTCCACAAAGTGTTTTATGGTTACTCTCCTTGGCACCCTTACCTCCATCGTACACTGCATTCATTACAATCGATTTCATTTTTTACATGGCTTTCTTACTCTAACTAAACTGTAAGTGACTTAAGGGAGGTACCACATCTGCTTTACTGTCCCATTACCTAGCACAGTGTTTGTACATACTGGTACCCATTAAGGGTTTGTTCAATTAAAAAGTAAATAAATATTCACTCTCTCAATTGATCTTTGGAACAAACCTGTGATACAGGTAAGGTATTATCCCTGTCTTAGAGATGAAGAAATGTTTGGTTATAGTCCAAAAGTTTCTTTGGAGGAATGTTGGTTTCCATGGGAATCATGTTATGATTCACTCCAAACTAAGTCCACCAAAGTTTATCCAATTCATAACAGACATGCTCATACAGGGATTTCTGCTTTAGTGTGAATTTTATAACACTGATTGAAAGTATAATTAATCAGGGAACCTGAGTTGCATTGTGGAGACTGCTAATGGTCCTAAAGAGACGGCATCACAGAAAGAAAAGTTCTGCTGGTAGCACAGCTGCTTTGAGTGCTGTTACACTATTTAACAAAATAATGAGTAACAAATATAATCATACAAAGTACTGCGCTAATAATGCTACTAGTGATAGTGGCAAAAGGCCATTACTCTTAAACAAAAGCCAAATGACTGTGTTGCTCAGGTTTTGTTTCTAGCATCTTTAACACACTGAAAGGCCTGTAGGAAAAATGACTGTATGAAGCTATCCCCTAACCTCTTTTCCCCTCCTCACTGAAACCACTGCTTTTATGATTTTGGATAACATGCGATTCTTAAGAACATACTTACCATGTTCTACGAAGTATGACTGTACTACAGAATCACTAGTGTCTATTCCCCCAAAGCCAAGAGCACTCCTATCTACATAGCAGCAGCTCTAGCAGCAGAAGTCAGGCCAGGAATGCTGAACTGAACGTTAAGGAAATAAAGCCATGGGTAACCAGCGCCTGTCCAAGGAACTGAGAGAAGATATAAGGAGCATTTCCTCCACCACAGTACTCTTTCACAGCAACACCTCTAATAAAATCAACAAGCTGTGGGTGGGAACATACGAGAAAGATTTGCAAGTCCACCTACGAGAATGGATAAAGTAACTATGGGCTAACACAAAAACAGCAACCTAGTGCAGCACTAACACGCATCATAAGTTTGGGCCCTAATCAATGGGGTAATTTCCAATATCAAAAAGAAGCAAGGTTGGTAACCAAATTCAAAACCAAAATAGTTTAACTTCTCTTTAGCAGTAGAAATTACTGAAAAAGAGGACAAAATGAGGCCATGAAATCTAGCTCAGCCAGACTGATGGACCAGACGATGGCAGAGCAGAAAAGGGAAGCTCCAGCAGGCCAAAGACCCAGCCAGTATTAAAAGTGGGGTCCACAGGCAGCTTCCGAAAGCGGTGTGGGGTCATGCTCCAATGAGCACACCAACGAGAGGCAATGAAGACTGTAAAAGACAGGATGCGAAACGATGCCAAAAACGGCTAAAAAATTGAAAAGGAAGAGGAAAGGAAAAAGGCAGGTAGAGAAAAAAAGTACTTCCAGAAGTTTTACCGGTAGTAATTTAAAAACCATCCTCAGCTATGTTAAGAGTAATGGCATCAAAACACATTTCTAAATCAATTCCCAAAACATTTCTCTCATCTCCTCCGAAAGAGTTCTAAACATCACACCCACCAAAGATGAAACGGAAGTTAAAGACAGGCAAGGCAGTAACAGCGCTGGATAAGTAACTTGGAACCGGCTTTATCCTCTGTTGTAAAGACTGTTAGCCACATAAGAGCAGTTGTCCTTTAAACTTTCCCCCCAACATTAAGAGATCCGGAATGCTGTGCAGCGATTAAAGATATCTACATTTAACGAACTGACTTTACTAATGTGTGAAAACAGCCCTACGTTTTAATACAAGCTACAGAATGATATCCGCCACACCACGCATCTGCACCCTCAACTCTGGCCTGGGATAAATTTTCTAGCGAAACGGGGAAATCCTTTGGAGCCAACGTCTGGCGGGCCCTTTCCGCCGCAGCCCCCTGAAGCCCCTGCGTCACCTGCGCAGCCCGTGCTCCTCGCGGAGAAACGCCGGCTCCCCGGACGCACGAGCTCGATCTGGAGGGCAGGGCTCCGGCTCCGCGTCAGAACTGGCGACTTGGAGGTCAGCCCCCGTCGGGCGGGCGGCCCACCGCGTCGCGCTCCGGGCAGCGGCGGCGGCGACGGGGGCTCGGCCCAGCTGCCCTGCGCCGAGAGGCCGGCGGCGACAACGCGGCCCGGCTCAGCAGCCCGCAGCCGCGGCCGCGCTCCCCATCCGGCCGCTCGCCCTCGCCGCCTGTCTCGACCACTCGCTCGCCCGCCCGCAGGCGCACAGGGAGGCGCGGCCCCGCGAGCAACGCCTCAGCCCGCACACACTAGCCACGCTCCGCGGCCGCCGCGCCCCCGCCCCTTTGTGACACCGCGTACCAATCGCTCGCCGCCGCTCACGTCCCCCTCCAATCAGCGGGGGCGGGGGCGGGGCCTGGCCACCGGACGCCGGCCGTTGCTCGGGAGCCGGGGCTTCCTTTGCGCTTGGCGGTGGTTGTCGGTTAGCAGAGGCCCGGATGTTGACCCTTTATTACTAACAGCGGCCGCCTGACTAGGGCCAAAGCCGCACAGCCTGCTGGGAACGGCGGGTGTCTCGTGTGCTGGGGGAAGGAGGGTCCAGGCCGACGCCGTCCAGTCGATGGCCTTTCAAGAGCCTGTGCACTCCCGGAGCGCTCCGGGCTGTCCTGCCTTGAACAGATGCCCCTCCTTCCTGCGCCTCACTGTCCCCTATAGTTTCCGGCCTCAATGACCTCATCAGAAATATGGGGCCACTGCCATGCCCGGTTGAAAACTAGGAGGAAAGTAAACTACCTCTGTCGTCTTATCCCTTTATTCCTCATCCAATTTACTGAGAACTGCAGGCCAGGTACTAAGAGTGGACATCTCGGGCTGTGAAATGCCAGCGTTGGGTAAAGCCCAGCCACCCTTTTATTCTCCTGCTGCAGTTCCCAGGCTGCTGAGCCCAGGTGTACAACATAAACCCTTCCAACCTGGGACGCCCCCGCTGCTCTTTGGCCCGCCATTCCCCGCAGGCGTTGTAAACCCAGCCCTTACGGATTTCCCAACCCAACTGGCCTGCTGTTTCACTAGGTGAATAACTGCAGACCATGAACCTCCCTCCCGCTGCAGCCTCACTCATCCTCATCCAGTGACAGAGGAACCCCAGCACCTAAACTGGGGCCTCATTCTCCTGAGACCCCACCCACAAATTCGTCTCCACAGTTCAACCAACTATTGAGCATACGCTGCGATTGATGATGAGGCACGGGGCTTTCATTCATCTTCAGGCTCTCTTGCCATTGGTTCCTTCTTAAATTCTAATACTGAATAGATTGGAGCCCCTTGAGGACAGAGATATGATTACTATCTTTGTAAACGAGACTCTAAAATAGTGCCTGTGATGGAGTGAATCTTACTGAAGCAAAAATTTAGCTTCTCAATCTGCCTCCCCACTTCAGTCAGGCAGAATTGAGGGCACCGGCTTTGGAAACAGACAGGTGAGCTTAAAGCCTTGGGTTGTAATACTGGAAGCTCTGTTACCTTGGCCAAATCATCCATTCTCATCACCATCATCTATCATTCTTTAAGAGCCAGACAGTCAACAAAGGTCTTTTCAGATTCCCTCCCATCACAGTCCTGCAGGGTTGGTACTTGACAAAAGAGGAAACAGAAGCTAACAAAGGTAAAAACAAATTGCCTACAGTCCAACAGCTCCAAGAGGGGCAACCCGATTTAAATCTAGGTCTCAATACAAAAGTCCAAACTTGCTCCACTATTCCACTCTACTTCCAGATTTTAGCCTCATCTGTAAAATGAAGACATTACCCGTCTGGTAGAGTTCTGGAGACTGAATAAAATAACAGGAAAAGTGACTACCACAGGACCAGTAAGTATAGGTTCCCTCCCCCTTTCGAACCTCTCAAAATAGCAATCTGCATATTTTCTATTATCTCCTGAATTCCTTGGAATCAATCCTAATTACAGATCAGTAGATCTGATCACTCCAAAAGAAAAACGTGTTTAACAAATACTTGCCGAGTCAGACCCCACACTGGGCTCAGACTCAGAGCAGGAAACTACCTACACAAGTAACTTAACGGGTAGAAGGTAGATGCACAAACAGCATAGGGAAAAGGAGTAGGCAACTAGTAAGCACCCTCTTCTGCCACTGGTTCACTCTCACAGCAGAGCAGGGCAAAACCTTTGACTCTGAGTATGAGCAACGACCAGTTCAATCTTAAAAGTGCCCAAGGAAGAAGTTAGTGGGTTCAGAATTAGTGAAGCCAATCAGGCCTGCCTAAAAGGTTGTGCCACAGTTACAAATTGAATACTCATCACCAAGATGACATAGCACAGGAAAACACACACTAGAAGAGGGATCGGCCATTCATGCGGCTGGCTAGTGGCTACCCACACTGGACAACACAGTTACAGAACATTCCTATCAGTGCCGAGTTCTATGCAACAACGCTGCTCTAGAGGCTGACATTTCCTCCTTAGCACTTCTCCCTACCATTACCTGGGTTTCATTTTACCTTGTTCACAAAATAATGCAAAGCTCCAAGGACTGGCAATGAATGCCTGAGAGCAAAGGTAAGCAAACCATTTCCGTAAAGCACTAGATAGAAAACATCTTAGTCTTTGTGGGCCATCCAGTCTCTGTCACAACTCTGACATTGTTGGTAGAGTGAAAACAGCCGTAGACAATACGTAAATGAATGAGTATGGTTATGTTCCAATAAAACTTTATTTACAAAAACAGACAGTGGAGGCCACAGTTTGCCAAACTTTGCCTTGGTGGACATGTAGAGGCATCTTCAGAATTCAGTGGAATCAGAGGAAACCTCCTCTCCTACTGCAAAGCCTCATGAGGTATATAATCTCTCATCCTCTTCCTCTATCAACAGCCCTAACTTAGTCAGAGCCTAAGAGTCTGACTAAGCTAGGGCTGCCCTCCATGTAAGGAAGACTCCGGGTCATCCGAATGGCACTTCCTACCTCTGTAATTCCCTGCCCACCCATGAAAGGCACAAACAGGTTTCTCCTCTAACGTGCCCTAAATCATACTGTGGCCCTACCAAGGCTAATTAAATCAAAATAGTGTTTAAAAAAAAAACCAAACACTGTGAAACATTTATTTTTGTTTTGCAGTATTAAGCATGATTAAAATCAGTGCAGAAAAATACTAGGTGCGTTGGGTAAGAGGTGAGCTAGCTGTTTCAGTATTCACTTTTTGTAATTCAGTTACACCATTGAGCATATAAGATGGCATCATTAACTCCAGGCCGCAGCTGAAGGGTGAGATGTGATACCCTGTACACTCTACTGGCCTCCAAGGGCATTCAAGGGATCATCAAATATGTTGGACACCTTCTGTTCAGATCTTGGTTCAGCTGCTGCCTGTGAAGATCGATTTTTTGGTTTGGTTGTCTTAGCCTGGATACCAGAGGAGAAGATGTCATCTTTAAAAAAAGAAAGAAAGAAAGAAAGAAAAGGAGTTGATGAATAGGCAAGAAAATGGGTGCTTGTAAGACATTTCAACACAAACCAGCAAAGACTCAAGTCTGCTAACAGTATGGGATCCTAAAAAAGACTAAGAGCCAAGCCTCTTACATTCTGGTCCTGGCTCTCCTACTAAATTAAGTTGTATGATCCCGTACAAGTCACAGGTTCTCTCTGAGCACAATTTCTCAGCTACGAAGGTATGTGTGTGCACATGTAGGAGAGGAAAAAGGGAAGGACAGCTGGACCTCCAATCCAGCCCCTGACTTTACCATCTGTGATGTTATCCTTATTTCTACATTCTTTTCCCACTGGATTTTAAAAGGAAACAGCAATAAAAATAAGCAAAAGGAAATCCCACATAGGAGTCAGCCTCCTCCAGAATAAATGCATCTATCTGAGGCATCTCAATGCTAAGAATGTAAGTCTTTGACTACATTTGTGTTCAGTGGGTCACTGACTCTAGTGCTTCATGACTCATCTTAGTAATGTTACTAACCCAGTAATGTTACTGCTAGGATTCTATCCTACAGAGATTTCAGCATGTGTACATAAAGATATGTATACACAAACATTAAAGACCATGGCGTTATTTATAATAGAGAAAACCTAGAATCTAGATCACCCTCAATAAGCTCACGGCTTATTGATACTACACAATACTACACAACCACTAAAAACAAGGAAGTAGATCTCTATGTACTGACACGGGAAGACGGTAAGTAACTAAAAGGAACAGCAGAACAGGTAAAGTATATTTTTACTTTGGAAAAAATAAGTATATATTTATATGTATACAGATCTATATTAACATCACCATGTCTGAAAGGATACACACCAAACTCTCAATAATGGCTACCTCTAGGGATTGCTTTTCACTTTTTACATTTCCCGAATAGTATTAATCTATTACAACAGGCATGTATTAGTTTTTTGTTATAAAAGAAACGAAGTCTCCTCTGCACCCCATATGGTGGGAAGCTGGTGGAGACAGAGCACACGGCTTGCTCGGGGCAGAAAGCCACTGGGGGACTGCAGCCCCAGCTTTTTCCCAGTTAACCCCAAGGTCAAAACGTGGGAGACAGAGGAGAGTGAACAGGAAGCATACATTTGGCCTCAAACCAAGTCCTATCCACCAACACAGGATTTACCAGAAGCCCTATATTTAGGGTTATGGGTCATTTGGTTTGCCCATTAATAAAATAGATGTTATACCGTGAAGGGAAAAAGAGCACATTTACAAACACTAAATATCTTTGATGAGACGCAAAGTCTGAGTTATACCTGCTTTCCTATATAGTCCTGTTCTCCTCCTGCACTGCCACTCCATTCTCTGAACCACTGCCGCTCACTCTCCAGCTAGAACTCTGACTCAATCAACAGAATCACACCCGAAGCAGCCACCTGAGCCTACTTTAGCACACTGGGTAGTTTCTGATCCTCCTTTCATAACATCAGGGTGTTCAGATTTGTCAAAGATGACTCGCAAGGGGCATACTAACAGAAAAGTTAAATCATATTTAAAGGTCAAAGTCTGGGCTCCTTCAAATTCTTTGATGTCCCTCACACCAAAAAGTTGTTTCACCAAAATGACTAGTCCATTTACTTATCCATCCTGAGTCTAACTCAAGATCACACAGCAAGCCAAAGGAAACTCACTGGGAAACATTTTTCAGGAAAAGGCCAAGACAAGGGTAGCAAGATAAATATCAAGTCAGTGAATGGTAAGGACTCTCTAAGTCGTGTGTAGAAACCAAACTTACCCATATCATCGTCAAATATAGACTTAGCTTCCACTTTCTTTTTAGACTTTTCTTTTGGTTTTACAGTTAGGTCAGCAAAGATATCAATGTTATCATCAAATAAGTTGGACTCAAATGTTCTTTCCTTCTCTTTTGTTTTTTGTGAGGGTTTAATTGCTTCTGTAGCAAATATGTCATCCTTGTTAAGCCAAAAAAAAAAAAAATTTCAAATCAAAATTTAATTAAAAACACTCACTTCAACAAGTTGTAAAAATGCAAGCTACCAGTGTTCTGGCACAGCCAAGTGACTGCCTCCTCTGCCTGGAACAGGCTACTCCAGACCTCTGCCTGCCCCAGTCCTTCTCATTCTTCTAGTCTCGCTCAAATGCCAGCTCTACAGAGAGGCCTTCTCTACCAGTCCTCCCTGAAGGAGCACCTCTCACCCAGACCCAGCACTTGGCCCCACTGCCCTGGGTTGTTTTCTTTATGGCACTTACCATTATCTGAATACATCTTATTAATCTGTTGTCCTGTCTGTATCAGATTCCCCTCCCTGAGAGCTCTGGGGAGCAGAGCACTGGTCCTAGTTCACCTTGTAAACATCTGCCCAGGATGCGCCACTGAAGGCCTTCCTGCCTGTACTCAATCTCAGCTCCAGCAAGCGCCTGTTCCCCAAGAACCAGAGGTTAAACACTCCAGGTGTACCAAGACTGCTTTATCTGTGTCACAGAGTGGCATGCCAAGGAAGCTGACTATAGCACCATTCTGACAGAAACTATAAAAATCAAGACCTAAGTCAATAGTTATGGCCAGCCAGGAACTAGCCTCTATATGAAACAAAATAAAAAACTACTTCTGAGTAAGTTTCACAGTTAATAAGAAAACCTAATTATAATTACTAAGCAAGTAGAGATCGGGCAGCAACAATAAGCTTAATGTAATCTATGGCTCAAATGAGTCCATCAGGTATTTTCCTTAACAAAGAACCATGCACAAAAATGTACCATTATGTCCTATTACCTCAAAAATATCTTGTGCTTTTGAGATGACATCCTGCTGACTGCTGGGTTTTGACTCATTCTTCTTGCCTTTCTGAGCTGTAAAGAGATCGTCTTCATCTTCCAGCAGAGGGAAGGGATTTGTTTTCTTGGCTGGTTTTGGTTTAACAGACTGAAAGAGATCATCATCGCTGCCTGCCTCACCTGGGGCAGGAAACATGGGGCTCTTTTCTTTAATTGCCCCTGGCGGGTTGGCTGAGCTCTCTGTTGCCTTCGCCTTGGCTTTTCCTCTCCCCGTGGACTGAGATCCAGTGCCCTTTGTAAAGATATCTCCAGAATCAAAAAGGTCATCCTCAAGAGGCTGACCCAGAGATTTTACAAAAGGACTTCTGTCCACTCCTGGCACAGGACCACTCGACCAAGAAGGCATGGCAGCTGCCACGACCGCCTCAGAACTGCCTTCTCCACCAGCTGCCCTGGGCTGCGGCTGACAGCCATCTGGTGAGACGGCACCATCTGCCAATTGTGCGATGGATCCTCTGGGGACACTCATGTCCTCAGCTTCACTGGACTCCTGGGCAGCCAACCGCCGAGCTGCACGGGTCTGTGGTCTGCGCTTCCCTCTTACTTTGACCCGGCTCTGCAATGGCAAAAAAAACACATGTTGATCTGATGATTAAAAAGAAAAAGTGTTCAAAGTTAACACAGCAAATGATCTGCAACTCAAAATAACATAAGGTTATCTGGTCTACCTCAATCAAGTATTATCTAAGACACAGAAGAGGTTATTTCTTAAAAATTTCCAAAGGAGTTTAATAGCTCCTAATACTCCAAGACTACGTCATTCTTAATCCTTTAGTGTTGCCCATTTTTGAGTCTTTTGAGGGCAATTTCTGTTCAATTTCATACAAAAGGCATCCTCTGCCTCTGACCCTGACAAGTAGAGACGCTGGTGCTCTAAGTCCCACAACCTCCCTGGCCCCTGGGCAGCCCTCAATTTAAATGTGGCTATCTTTCAAAACAAGAAAGAACCAGGGGGCATTCTGGGACCAACCTTTATTAGGGGCTAGCCTAAAATGGGCTCCAGGGCAGGGAGATATGCGACCATAAAGAAAGAGAAGCAATGTAAGGTGCCCTTTCTTCAAGTCAACAAACATTAAATTCAAATGTCAAATTTTTCACATAAAAACTGTGGTTTAGAAATCAGAACTTTTAATATAACCTCAAGATATGAGTCACTTATTAGCAATAATGCAGTATTTGTGATATTTTCCCAACTATACAATCAAGTAGTTTTGAGAAGGTACAAGCCACTTTGGGCAAAGTACTCGATTGTGTTTCCCTCTACGAAGAAAATCTCACAGATAATTTTAAGTAGCCGATTTAAACTTAACCAAAAGAAAAAGCTAACAAAAAAATATAACAAAAGGAAGGACGCTTTGTTTTTCACAAGGAAAAGAGGTTTGCAAACACTTGAAATGAATGCTTTTGCCAGGGGTATCCTAGGTATTGTCGCTTACTCAGAGGTCAGCTATGACTTTCCAGAGAAGGAAGACTGGACAGAAAGAAGAGAACCAACTAAAATTAAAGCAAAACCTCCAAGAGTTCACAGCCCCTCTGGCATAAGTCCACATTCCTATGCAACAGTGTGATGGCACTGTGCTAGCCAGGGAGTAAGTGCCATGGGTCTCAGAGGAAGGAGCCCAGGACAAGGGGGCAGGAGGGGAAATATCACAGAAGCAGTGACGTTTGAGCAGAGCTGTGGATGAGGAAGAGCATTCCTGACAGAGGAAGCAGCATGAGCAGATGGCAGCGCAGGGGCAGGGGGGCACGGGGTGTTCAAGGAATGGTGCCTGGTGTGACTGGAGTGCAGGCTGACAGCGTGGGGTGACCGGTGGGGAACCTGGAAGCTTCAGTTAGCACGATTGTAAAAGGCTGTAATACCCAACCAAGGAGCTCGCATGTCCTCCTTTGGGCGGTGAGGAGCCAGCAGAGGAGGAACACCATCTGCTCTGTGTTTAGCAGACCTCCAGGTGGCAGTGCAGAAGGGCCTCCTAGAGGTAGTGGGACTTCACTGTGGCTACTGAGCAGAATCTAAATGTAACAAACGCAGGCAGTGGAGACGTGCATACAGAATAGGGAGGTGGAAAGAGGACGGAGAGGCTGAAGGAAGGATGAGGTGCCTCCTTCAAATGGGGAGTCAGGGTCAGCCTGCTGTGTGTAACTGATGGACTAGGAAGAAACACACAAGTTGTTGTGATTTAGAAAAGAGCAGGCAGGCAAAGACGGTTTCCTCACCTTGTTTGCACTGTGTAAGGTGTCCGCCTGAGCTGGAAGATCAAAACTCACACCGGCCTCCCCGCTCCCAGGAAGAGTCAGCACACTTTCCAGACCGTGGATCCTCCCTGGCTCAGACGAAGGAAAAGCCAGTTCTGGTGAAACCGGCTTCGCTCCAGAGATCTGGGGAGCTGCTGCAGGCAGCAAGGCTGCTGGGTTAATCGCTAAATTTGCCTAAAGAAGAAAAATGACACTTACTCTATGTTTTCCTAAACACAGTAGTCTATTATTATTACTGTGACACAGGATGAGAGACTCAGTGTACATAATGTATAATACGACAAGAGAAAGAGAAACGTAGGGAAGTCTCCTGATCTACTCTTAGAATTAAAACAGAGGATTATACACCTGTGCCCACCAGTGGGCCCAAAGAAAGGATGGTACAGATGCAGCACACAAGAAGCAACAACTAGAGGGTGGAGAAGAAATGAGAAAATGTCTGGCAGCAGCTGACAAAAGTAAAAATCCAAAAAGGTTTATAGATGCCACAAGGCAGGCAATGAAGATTCCAGACATGTTATAATTACTTGTATTTTCCAGATCCGAGGGGATGGCTCTTTGGTTTTAAATGGAGCGGGACCTGGTGAGTCCTGTGTGAAATTACATTCAGTTAAAAATCCATTGGGGAAATAGAAAGAAAAGTGTCCCTGGGACTACACTTAAGCTTATAAATAAATCTGTGATGGAATAAAGCTGTCACTTTGTATAATTCTACAATGGAAAAGGCATTCAAATCTCTCCGGCCTTAGAACATTTCACTAACATTACTTTGCTTATGCCTCCTCATCCACTGTGCAAGTGGAAGGCTGTCAGACTGTACACGGAGGAAAGGGAGACAGAGATCATAAATAAGACTCATAAGAATCATAATCTATCAGAGCACCAAAACCTGACTAGTTGCAAAATGACCATGCCAGTTATCCCATACAGCAAATACTATGGAGCACACAGAAATTCACCCACAGCCTAATGCACTGGTTCCAGAAGCCAAGAAGCTGAAACCTAGGATGAGTCACTGGAGACGTGCAAGTCCTGGGCCTCATTTTCACAGCTCGGGACAGTGAGGTCTCAGTGAGACACCCAGGGGCAGCTGCAGGCCAGAATCAAAACTTGCTCTCCAGTCCTGGCCTGTTCTCAGGAGGAGTTCCATAGAGAAGACTGCTGAGGACAGAGGCCTCTCAGCAATGATCTCAGAAGAGGTAAGAAATGGGATGTGATTTATTTTCAATTCGCATGTAATTCTACTCCAAGGTATCCCGAAGGGAGAAATGGGGGTTTCAGTGGGAAGAAGATTCTTTGCCTTACCTCAACTCTATTTTAGAAATGAATCTGGAGGTCTTCCCAAAATAATCATGGTAAGTATAGACTCATGGGGCTGAGTGTGGAATGAGGAAGGGAGAGATGAGTGAGGGTTCAAAAAATACAGTGAAGAAAGAGGAAGTCCTAGTTGCTGTTTCTTCCTTAATTAAGAGAACTCTGAACAGCCTTGGCTCTGCAGGATGGAGTTAATCTCTACTGGGATGCGATCGAGATCTGAAAGTCCTTAAGGACATCAGCTCTAACCTGAGGTGTTTCCAACTTCCATATGCTGTTTTCTTTGCTACCTTGAGTGGATTCAGTATGTTTCTGGTTCTTGAAAGAGGAAACAGAGTGATCTTTTTTCACTACCTTCTTCTTTTCTGGTATCTTCAAAAGAAAAAGAATATCAAAAATCTGTCAGGTATCTTAGAAATTTTAAAGAAAAGTCATAATTTAAAAAAGGAATCTGGCTCCTGAGTTTTAAAAGTCATTTCTCAAATGAGGGTTGAGCTAACTCAGAGGCAGCATTTCAGAAATAGCATTCTAAAGACTGTCACTTCCTCAAAAGTCCTCTTTGTGATACAAAGAAAATAGAAAGTACTCACAAAATCTACTGGGGCAGGGGGAAAAATAACACACACAGGCTAACACTCAGATTTAAAGCTTTGCACCTGAAAGGCATGAATATTTAGTCACCGTATTGCATGCACTGGTCTTTCAGTAAATAACTTAAAAATCAAACACATCTGTCATACAGTAAGAGAGCTGGGGTTAGTTAATGCTTTAACGTTAGTTAGGGAACAAAAGATGGAGCCAACATGAACACTGCCAACAGCACATTATTTCCCATTCGTTTACTAGATAAGTATCACAGTCCTCTGTGTATTTTCCTTAATCATATAACTGGACGTTAATTTCCTTTCCCAGAAGCTTTCCCACACACCCCAGTATGGAGAACAAAAGGCTGGTACCAAAGGCTGCGACTTGGCCGAGCTGAAGAGATCATCATCTTCATCATCCCCAAACAGGCTCCCAACACTTGGCTCTAACAACTAGAAAAGACAAAACCCAACTTCAACATCCAAAACAACATCCAGCTTATCAAGAGAGCTGCTGGGATAATACCTAAATACAATAACACAGCCGTGATGTGGAGAACCAGTTAGAACTGACCCTGGTTTTTTTGGTGCCGGAGAAAAGGTCAACATCTGGGTCATTGTCCTTCTGGAGCTTGTGACTAAAAAGGAGCTCTTCATCCTGGAAGACACCTGTGCTCTTGGGGCGGGCAACAGGATCGGGACTCTGGGAAAAAGAGGGAAATTGATCCATGTTTAGACTTCTGGGGATTTATCTCAAGAAAATCACACACAGCCACAAAACTGGAACAACAGAGACACATCCTGCAGCTCTGCTTACAAAGGCTAAAGGCTGGACACAGCCCAAGTGCCAATCAGAAAGGGAAGGACACAGTCACATCACGGATACTATGGAGCTGGGAAAAATACAGGAGAATATATTTACACATACAGATAACACACACATAATCTAGAAAGATTATTTTTCAACCTTTGTGTAGTCAGAACTTTTTATTTAAAGAACAATCTATTAGTTCCATAATGAGAAACATTTTAGGGGTAAAAACACACAAAATTAAATAAGTTCTCTCCATTTCATTCCCGAAGGGAAGAGACAGCAGCCGACTTAATACCAGAAACTACACAGAGAGGTCAGCATGTAGCCCCAGCACCTTAGGCCAAAGACCTGGCACAGGTGTAACCAGCCAACCTTTCTCTGCTCATCCACCTTCTATCCTACCACCTGCAGTTCCAAATGAGTTCTTCTTGTTTGCTAGGATATCTGACATTTGAAAGTTACTATTCACGTTACTTGGTTTGATACTACAATGCCGCAGACTTGACACTGTAAAATTCTCCCCTATTTCTTCTTTAGAATCACGACCACAGATTAAAGCCAGAAACTCACTTCTGACAAAATGTCACATTAAAAATTGATAATTATTATGATTGATTATATGTAAAAAGCAAGGTAAGATAGCAACTAGGGTTAAAAGTTTCACAACCATGAAAATCACAGTACAAAATTATATACAGTAAAAGACTGGAAGGAAACATAGCAAATTATTCATATTCACTGCGTGTGGCTCTCATTTATAAACAGGGTTATACTACTGGTAAAATAAAAAAAACTTATGAAACATTTTTTGTAGAAATCAACTTGGATCATACCATCAGTTTGACTTAGAAGAAGTATTAGCAATCTATGGCTTGCCATCTGTTTTTTTTTAATATCCCTATTGAGATAAAATTCACATACCATAAAATTCACCTATTTAAAGTATGTAATTCAATGATTTTTAGTATATTCATAGATATGCAAATACCACCACAATCCAAATTTAGAACATTCTCATCACCCCCAAAAGAAACCCCAAAACTATTAGCAGTCACTCTCAATTTCTGTCCATTCCTTTAGCCTCCAGACACAGGCAACTACTTTTATCTTTTTATCTCTATGGATTTGCCTATTCAGAACATTTCAAATAAACGGAATTGTACAATATGTGCTGTTTGTCACTAGCTTCTTTCATTCAGCATATTTTCAAGGTTCATCCACGTTGTAGCGTGTTTCAGTAATTCATTCTTTTTATTGACAAAAAAATCTTTCATTGTATGGATATACTATATGGTGTTTATGCATTCATCAGTTGACGGACATCTGAGTTGTTCCCATCTTTTGGCTATTATAAATAACGCTGTTGGGAACATGACATTCCAGTTTTTGTATGAACATGTGTTTTCATTTCTCTTGGATATACACTTAGAAATGGAACTGTTAGGTCAAGCGGTAGCTCTCACATTTAACAATTTGAGGAACCACCAAATTGTTTTCTGCAGCGGCTACACCATTTTATTCCCAACAGCAATGAATGAGGGGTTCCAGTTTCTCCACATCCTCACCAACACTTGGCTATTAACAAAAAAGTCAACAGTAAGTGTTGGTGAGGATGATGAGAAATTAGAACCCTCAGTTCTTCAGCAACTCACATGACAGAACTAACACCATGAAATGAGATTTTTTTATCCTTCTAAAGATTTGAACCTTTACTGCTTTTTTGCTCACCTTTCCTACTTCTTTCTTTGGAGCTTGAATGCTGTTTTGATCTTCTGTTTTATCCTCTTCCTCATCAAATAAACTAAGAACAGTTTTGGTTCTACTTTTGGTTCCTTTGTCCAATGGGGATGAGGAAGAAAATAAATCGGAATGCTTGCCAGCTTCCTGAGTAGATGTGGTCAGAGGTCCTTTCTGAAAATGGAAATAATAAGGGAAGAAATAAGTAACACCTAGAAATACAAATTCTACTGTGGAGCCTCCCAAGCTCCTCATTAATTCGGTAACTGCCACCTTCACAAGCTTCAGGACACTACAGCTAATCCACTTCCAGGTAACAAAACACTGAGGTCAATTCCTGATCGGCTGCTCCAAGGCAGCATCCTGCACAGACAGTTCAGAGCCAAAGATGATTTTTCCAATCAGTTTAAAGCCATGGGTCCCTCCTTCCTACCAAGAGATATACACATCAGTTATAACCCTGATCCACACAGGTTGCTCATGAGCTGTAAATAACTTCTAAGTCATAGAGGGAACACAAATGCCGATCATTGGGAATGGATCATATATTTCCTAGTATTTAACTAATACATAAGTCCCAAGGAGAAACCTCATTGACAAAAATCACACAAATAAATTGTAGGTGGCTTACACTGTATTTAGAATCTCTAAAATAATCCTAAAATACAGCATTTATTCATTCAACAAGTACCACATCTCAGGTAAGATGCCACTGATTGTATGAACCACCAAGAAAGAAAAAACAACTCCTAATTAAACAAGCCATTGACTGCAGGCTGCATCCTAATTTCAGAGTGGTTAAATTGTGAAAAAAATGTGCTTCTTTGAAGAAGTATGACATTTTCAAAGTGCCTACTTGTGCAAGGTAATATGCTGAGTACTACAGATATAATGATGAGCAAAACAAACCTGGCCCCAATCCTCAAGGAGCTTAGACTCAAGCCAGGCAGACGGCAGTACGACAAGCAGGTAGAGTTCAAGGGTGGAATGGGCTATGATTGAGGTAACTACAGGAACACGGAAAAGGCCCACAGTGAAACTATGGGAAAGGAATGTCACAGAGTGACTCAGGTACAAATAAAATGTTTGCCCCAGTGCGGTCCCAAGGAGCCTCAATAGCAAAGGACATGCGACATTCTTTACATAGGCCCTAGAGAAGAGACTGAACCTAAGGAGTTGCACACACAGAAGACAAGTCAAGTCAGAAAAAAAGAAAAGGCATACAGAGACGGAAAACAATCACTGACTCCCAGATGCAGCAGCAGCCATATATCCACAGGCCTACTGTAGGACATGACAGACAGACTGCCCAGGAGGAGGAAGCTAATGTTGTAGAAGACAGACAAATTTCACTTTGCTCCGTAATTCACAGCCAACATAATTAAACATGAAAGACTAGCAAACTAAAATCTTTTTTATTTTGAGGAAGATTAGCCCTGAGCTAACATCTGCCACCAAACCTCCTCTTTTTGCTGAGGAAGACTGGCCCTGAGCCAACATCCATGCCCATCCTCCTCTACTTCATACGTGGGATGCCGACCACAGCATGGCTTGCCAAGCGGTGCCATGTCTGTACTCGGGATCCAAACTGGTGAACCCCAGGCCGCCGAAGCAGAATGTGTGCACTTAACCGCTGCACCACCGGGCTGGCCCTAAAGTCTTCTTAAAACTGTCATTTTAGGGGCCGGCTCCTTGGCCGAGTGGTTAAGTTCGCGCTCTGCTGCGGCGGCCCAGGGTTCGGATCCTGGGCGCGGACATGGCACCACTCGTCAGGCCACGTTGAGGCGGCGTCCCACATCCCACAACTAGAAGGACCTGCAACTAAGATATACAACTATGTATCAGGGGGGTTTGGGAAATAAAGCAGGAAAAAAAAAAAAAGATTGGCAACAGTTGTTAGCTCAGGTGCCAATCCTTAAAAAACAAAACAAAAAAAACTGTCATTTTAATTCAAGTACAGGTGGACACTAGAAGAGAACCAGAGGTAACAAATGCTACAGAGAAGAGAACAAGTCAGAAAGAGCAGACATGTAGAGAGAAAACCAAAATGTCAAAGATGTGGAAGAACACCCTTGAGAGAGAAAGGCAAAACAGATATCAAGATAAAATGGCAATAATGATGGAAAGTGGAAAAATGCACATCACTGTGTGCACACACATGCACGTGGAAAAAAGACTGAAAGGCAAGATGTGGAAGGCTTCCCTGAATGGTGGGATCACAGATTTTCTACTGCATATTTCCCAGTGTTTTCCAAATTTTCAACAAATGAGCCATTTATTGTCTGTGGTAGAAAAATGTAAGGGTGTGTGCATATGTGTGCCTCTGTGCGTTTTACAAGAACATATGAGAGACAAACATATCAGAAGATACAAGGAAAAAACAGTCCACCTGTTCTGACTTATCAACCATATGAGTTCTCCCAAATTCTGTCGGTTCTTTGGCACTCTCGACCTTCTTATCCACTGGTTTCACTCCGAACTGTGCCTCCTTCTCCTCTTCATCACTGAACAGCAAAGGTGGTACCTCAGGGACGGTCTCTCTTTTCTGCCAAAAGAGTAAAGGACATCCTCAAAAACAAGAATTGCCTGACGAGCACAGCAATGTATAAAACAAGCAGAAACCACCGTGCTCTTGAGGGCCTTAGCTAAATAGCGTGGTGGGAGACAGAGGACAGGACAGTGAAGGGGACACGAACAGGGAGTAGCAATAAGCACTCCTGCCTCCGACTTGCAGACACAGTCCTTCAGTTTCTGCCACCACATCGTCTGCTTGTGTCTCTGTGTGTCTGTTAACTCCACAGACACTGCCATTGCTTAGATCTGTATCTCTGCCACCCAGAGAATTACTAGTCTCTCCTCTCTGCCTCCCTCCTGTTACATTTCAGACATATCCAGAGCTTTCTTGCTAAAATAAAACACCCACCAGATTACTCTATCTCCCACCCCTAGCCTTCACTGTTTGCATTAAGCAAATGCTAAACATGATAATTAACTGACACCACCTTTATTCATCAGCACCTCATCAATCCTTACTACTCCTTAAACCTACTATAAACATTCATACTTCCATGCTTGCTCCTCACTGTCGATAAAAGCAAATCCTCATCTTTCAAAGGAGGCCCAGCTCAGATGTCACCCAGGAAGGTTTTCCTGTTCTCTTCAGTAAATATCAGTTGCTTTGTTGATAGGAATATTATTTGTATCTCTACCCAGCCTGTACTTTTACTTTCTTCCTAATTTACATTAACAGTCAGCACACGTTTGTCCACTCATTTGAAAGAATCATATAGTGTATTTCCAGAGTGAATCATAGTGTTTTATACTAAGCAGGCAGTCAACACAAGCTTTCGAGCACTTGGCCCCATCTCTCATCTGTTTCTTACCTGGGAGGCAGGGCTTTCAGAGATCGGGAAACTGAAGTTATATGACCTGCCTAGAGTTATCGACATCCTTGGGGCAAGTGACTTATCAAAAATTCTTCAGAAGGAACTATCAACTTTCTCATACTAACTAGACTAGATGATGGGAGGAAGTAAGCTTGGAAGCAATATCTAAATCAAGGGAGGAAGACAGATTTGGGAAACTAAAGAAGAATATTACTAATTATGATAGAAAAAATTAGGAATGAAGTAAGAAGAATAGGGTACAGAGAATGATAGTTATTACTAGGGAGAGCTCCTTAAAATAAGGATTTGAACTTGAAAGACTGGAAACCCACAAAAGAGATTCAGCAGAGATAAGGCAAAACCGAGGTGATTAAAGGAAAAAAGTTTTGTGCAATGTGCTGCTGGACTCACTGAAAACTACATATAATTTCGATGCAAGTTGATTGGGGTGAAAAATGAGACTTAAATATGGTGAAATATATTCTCCCTTCATATGACTATGGTCCTTAAACCAAGAAACATGTCACCCCTACTGGTTTTAAATCTTCCTAAAGATAAGCAGACTTCATCTTCGCCACAAAATTAATTTTCTTGATAGATTTACAACTGAGTCTTATTTGACTTACTTCTAAATATTCTAGGATCTTTAAACAAAAAATATCTTTTATATCTGTTGTCTAAAGGTGATTACATTTCACAATTGGTAAAAATCATGTGTGCAGGTTGTTTTCCCACTTAAAATGTGTATCTTTGACCTTCTGTCTTATTTAGCAATCATAATTACTACAGGTTGAAAGAAGTTTTACATTTCCAGAACCTTCAAACTTCATTAGATTATTGCTCATTTACCCAGGGTAGAGGTTACTATTCATAATTTAACACAGAAAAACCACTCAGATCTCCCGACTCTTTTCACCATGGAGCCACTAGATGTCCTCTTTAGGGAGGTGCAAGTACAGTGGATTCAAGAAAGCGTTATGAGCACCCCAGAAGCAGCGAGGAGACCCAGACCCAGGGAAGGCGGCCTGCCCCCTCAACGCTGAGAGCTTCTAGTGCGAGCAGTGTGACCCCACTGAAAGGGAACGTGGCAGGGAAGACTCCCTCAGCTGCCAACTGGCTCGTGCCTGGTCTGGGAAGCTTGCACAGGACACGTTAACATTCGTACTATGTCCGAGAGTATGAAGAATATTTCCAGACAAAGAGGCAACAACCTCCTCTGGAGTATTCTGGGACAGCATGAGTCACATGGCGAGCGAGGGTGGAAAAGATGAGTTAAGTGTGAAGAAGATTACAAGTGGCATGGTAAGCGCAGCTGAGGCATTCTGACAAGGAGATGAAAGGACTGGGCTGTCTTTAAGGAGAGAACTACAGAACAGCAAAGAGAGCAGATGCAGGGAAGGAGCATCGATAGAGAGGCCAGATAAGAAATTATCTCAACAGTCAGAGCTAAAAATGACAAGGCAGTAAGGATGGGAATAAACATCCCTAACAAACTGGCAGAAACAGTGACGATTACTCCATCAAAGGAGAAATAGTTACATGTTTCCTGGGTTCAGTTACACACTGGAATGCTATACAGTGGTGAAAAAGAGCAAGGCAGAGCTTATGGAAAAAAAACATGCTGCAGAACAAAAAAAGATGCATAAAAATGTATAACATGATCTTATTTAAATTAAAAAAATACATGTGAATGCCCACAAACATGCCTGAGAGGATTGACAACACACTGTTAATAATGATTACACCCAGGAAGAAGTATGGAATGGGGACTTTGTCTTCTCTACTCTAAACCTTTTTTAAGAAGGCATCCACATATTACTGTGTAATTTAAAACAAACTTTAAACAGAAAACATTTAGGAGGTTTGGAAGAGGAACCAAGTATCAGCCTCTAGAAAACAGGAAGTTCCAGGCTCCTTTACTGCTCCCTTACTCCTTCACTGTACCCCCAGGAGGAGCGGTGTCCCAGGGACATGCAGGTATCAGGGATCTCCACCATCACCATGGTGGGAGGGGGAGGCCTTCTTTCTCAAGCCGGGGGGGAGGAACTGCCATCTGAGATTCTGTGGCTGCTCCCACAGGATTCCTGGGGGGCTCATCCCTTCTTCTCCGTCTTGCATGTCTTTCTGCCTCTAACACGTGCCAAGGTAGAGTGGTCTGAAGTTGGGGTTGAAGGCTGTCACAGCACATTGCAAGTTGGCTTGATTCTTAGCCTTTAGGCTAACTGAGCTCTGGTAAAGGAGATCCCCACAGGCCTAGCTGAAGAAGTTCGACACCTCCCTTTGGGGCCCTTTGCTGGCAATTGCCAGTTGGTGATAAATATTACTCAGCCTCACTTTTCTGTGTGCACATACTCACATCTACCCACTTAGGGAACGTGTTGGGGAGAGATGAATGACAGGCCAAAGACAGGGTTCCAGGATGCCTAGGTTCCCTGGACAAAAATTATCATCATGCCACTCTCCTCTCATTCTTTAATACTCCTTTTTGATCTAACTAACATCAAGATTGGCTAAATTTTTTAGCTTACTTGACTGTGGTAGTGACGCCATTTAGACATAACCACTTGAAGGGTATTTAGACCAGAGAGCCACTGATTAGCTAATTGTTTTCTTACCACATACTTTTTTTTTTTTGGTAAGATTGGCCCTGAGCTAACATCTGTGCCAACCTTCCTCCATTTTGTATATGGTACACCGCCATGGTACGGTTTGATGAGCAGTATGGAGGTCTGTGCCTGGGATCCAGCCCACGAATCCCGGGCCGACGAAGCAGAGCATGGGAACCCAACCACTACAGCACTGGGCCAGCCCCACATACTTTAGTTTTTAAAAGATTTTTAACTGTAGTAAAAAACACAACATAAAATTTACATTTTAACCATTTCTCAGTGTATAGTTGAATAGTATTAAGAATATTCATTGTTGTGCAACCAATCTCCAGAATCTTTTCATCTTGTAAAACTGAAACTGTACCCTTTAAACAACTCCCAAATCCCCCTCCCCCCAGCCCCTTAAACTACCATTCTACTCTCTATTTCTAGGAATTTGACTACTCCAGGTATCTCAGTAAGTGAAACCATATAGCATTTGTCCTTTCGTACCTGGCTTATTTCACTCGGTATAATGTCCTGACGGCAGAGCTATGTTGTAGCCTGCGTCTGAATTTCCTTCCCTTTTCCTGATTAACTATTAATATAAACGAGGACCAAAGTGTTAGTACTTGAAACTTGCTCCTAAAAGGAATAATCTGTGCTTTAACTGACCTGCTGTAATGGGAGCAGAATTCTGTGCCTCTGGGCTAAGCCTGGCAATTTCCCCAGGAGAACTGTCCTCTCCCCTGAGACTCCGGAGGCCGCCACCTGACACTGAATGGGCTGCATGCCACAGAGGAATCCTTTACTCTAGGCTTTGCACGTGTGCCTCATTTGTAAAACACCACCAACCAGAATATCTCTTTCTAAAACCACACAAATGAGTTTCTCCATTGGACTCAGCCTCCAAGATCAGGTTTTAGGAGCTAATTCAGGGAAGGACCACTATTCATGTAACATCACCTCAAGGACACTTCCTGGGCCTGAGGGGTGAACAATACCGTTGTTGCAGGAGGACCAGAGGCGGGAGGAGAGCCAAATAGAGAGCTTCCACTGTCAACGTCATCTTCAAAGAGCAGTGATGCTCTCTGGGTCTTCTTTTGGCTACACAAACAAAGAAAAGGTCAAATTATAGGTAAATGTGATTAGAAAAAAGAAAATATTCTTTCTAGGCCACACCCATAACAACCCCTCTAGCATGAAAACACCCAGGCCACCTGTTGACCTTACACAGATGGAAGCAAACAACAAAAACCGTTGAAGGAGGTGCAGTTTGCGTCTAGCAAATCATCAGCCTCCGTCCCTCATCCTTACGTGGAAGAGCCCAGGGCCTCCACACCTTGCCCCTTTCCAGTTACTTCTGACTCAGTGTAGGTGCACCGGCTATTAGCTCTGCCAAGGCACACAACACTCTTAGCATTCACAAACGTAGCATCCTCTCTCACCACTCCCTATGGCAGAGGAAGAACCAGAGAGCGTGGATGCCTCTTCCAGAATGGTCAGGAAGGCAGCAGGGCCAGGGCCTGCTTCAGGCTGTGACCTGTGGCCTGGTGCCTCCTTGGGCACTCAACCCTTTCTTTCCAGGTGCCCGTGTGCCCTTCCATGCCTTCTCTTCAAACCCAAAACTCATCTCACTCCATCTGGAGTGGAATGAGTCTGGAGCAGAGAAAGTATTACCGAAAGCTAGGTATTGTGTGTAGTTTGTACTAGGACCTACAAAGAATAAACGTTTCCAGATCTCTGAACTTGTGATCATCTGTGTGGGTGTGTGTGTGGCAGGGGACAGGGGTAAAGGGAGCGGAGCACATGTAAACAGATACTTTCTATACAAGGTAGAAAAGGCTCAAGAGCAACGGAGCCACGGAAGAGGGGCAAATGGAGACGGAGCCATGTGTGCTCTAGACTCTGAGCCTGTTCCCTCTCTCTCATCTGTTTGGGTTAGAGAAGGCTTCCTAAAGAGAGGACTTCAACTGAGACTTGAAAGAAGCTGGTCAGGTAAGAAAGGAAGAAGAGCACCCCAGGAAAGGGAGAGCAAGAAAAATAAAGGAATGAAATGTTATTTCCCCTGCACTCATGATAATAAACAGTAACATTCAGGTGCTTACAATCTAACAGCTATTGTACTAACTGTTTCACATTTGGATTTCATTTAATCTCTTAAAGATCCTATGGAAGAAGTACTATTACTATTTTTGTTTAACAGGTAAGGAGACTCAGGCCGAGAGAGGTTAGGTAACTTGCCCAAGGTTATTCAGAAAGGAACTGGCAGGGCCAGGATTTATTATTAGGTATTGGGATTCCAGAGCCTATATTCTTGACCAGAAGACAAAGATATATCCAGGATAAAGTCACAGGGACCTAAAGTAGAAATGATGACATTTGAAGAGATCACAATATTCGGAAACAGAAATATAAGGCACTTCTGAATCTATCAAATCAAAACTAAAGCTTAATCACAGCATTGCACAGGACTTACATGTCTAATCAATTGCCTCTTTACGCTACTACCATGCAATTGAATTTCAAAGTAATCATTTAAGGCTCCCAAGAGAAAAAACAATTTGCTGAGGAGTTATTCTGAATCCACAGCTAACCTGGCAGCATGTTCCACCACCAAGCACAGCCCATGCTCACTCTACATTTCCTGCTGGCTTTAGTCCAAGTGTCATTACTGTACAGGGCCACCCGGATCAGCACCAGGAACTGTGTGATAAGGCACAGCTCTGCAGAGAACCATTTTCCTCACAGGGTGTTTTTCAATGCTGAGCAGATTTCTGTCCAAATCACAAACTTAAGTAAACTTACCCAAACTTCATCTACATTCTTTAAGGTAGCCCAGAGGAAAAACAAAAGAGATGACAAACTTTCCTTAAATAAATCCCTAACAAAGAAAAATAACATTTTAAGGTTAAAAAAAATGAAAGGTAGAAGAAATTAGGTAAGAATCCATAAAGAACAACATTTCCCAGAATTGGGAGAAAAACATTTCCCAGTATTTTAACTTGCAAGTGGAAATCAAAGACATTCTCCTTTCTGTGACTACTAGGCAATGAATGATTAGCATGTCACCTCCAGTAACTGACATCTTGCACATCAAATACCTTCACTTGTTACCACGGACACCGATTAAATGATTTCTCACAATGACCATCTCACCTGTCTTTGGCAATGGCAAACAGATCATCTTCATCATCCTCCTCAAAGAGGCTGGTCTTTTTCACAGCTTTGGCGTCCTGGTCCTGGGTGGTCCCAGAGTCCCTAAGTTCTCCTTTAGACCTGTTGTCAGATGCTGAGTTGGTCTGTGAATCAGTAATATTCCAGTGGTCCTTAAAACGTAAAATATCTATTAAAATCCAGTGGCAATTTAGATTAAGGAATCTGAGAAAATAAAATTTACATTCGTTAGGGGACGGCCCAGTGGTGCAGTGGTTAAGTGCAGAGGTTCCACTTCGGCGGCCCAGGGTTCGCCAGTTCGGATCCCAGGTGCGGACATGGCACAGCTTGGCAAGCCATGCTGTGGAAGGCATCCCACATATGAAAAAGTAGAGGAAGATGGGCATGGATGTTAGCTCAGGGCCAGTCTTCCTCAGAAAAAAGAGGAGGATTGGCAGATGTTAGCTCAGGGCTAATCTTCCTCAGGAAAAGAAAAAGAAAAAGCAAAAAAAAAAAATTTACATTCATTAAACTAAGTTGTATTTAACATAAGAGTATCACTCTTGACAAAAGCTCACATCCAAAGCTTTTCTTTGAACTCGAATCTAGACAGTTAGGTTCTTTGACCTCACAGACCTCAAGACTCCCTCCTCCACTGCCTTCCATGACGCTTCTCCTCTCTGTGGTTCTGCTCCGTGTTAAGACAAAAGAACTTGTCTACTTTAGAGGATCAAAATCAATTATACAGGAGGACGAGAAGGAAGAGGAATGTTTAAAATAAAAAATCAAGTACTCTCAACTTTGGAGGAAAATATTTTAATTTAAAAACCCCAAAGCAGGCTGGAAAAAAATGTATAAAAAGCTCATGCAATGAACATGTAAACAAGACACAATGAAAGCTGCTAGCTACCCTTTTACCACGAAAGTGTGAACCTGGTCTTTGCAAAGCATTTAAGGAAACTCCACCTGGCCCCGCTCCTGAGCCCTTGCAAATGAAGGAACTCCTGAGCCCTTGCAAATGAAGGAACTCCTGAGCCCTTGCAATGAAGGGACTCCTGAGCCCTTGCAAATGAAGGAACTCCTGGGCCCTTGCAATGAAGGAACTCCTGGGCCCTTGCAAATGAAGGAACTCCTGAGCCCTTGCAAATGAAGGAACTCCTGGGCCCTTGCAAATGAAGGAACTCCTGAGCCCTTGCAATGAAGGAACTCCTGAGCCCTTGCTCAAGGGGTCCTTTGGTCTCCAGAGTCTAGAGCTTCCCAAATCAAAGTGGGGTCCCCAAGCAGCAGCATCTGTTATGCAGAGTCTCGGGTTCCACCCCAGACTTTTTAATCAGAACTCGCATTCCTAACAGGATGCCCAGGTGATTTCTTCACACGTTATGGTTTGAGAAGTGCTTCTCCAGACCAGTGACACCACACTAGAATGCCCCAAAGAGCTTTAGGAAATTCCAGTGACAGGCCATATCCCAAACCACTGAATTCAGACTCTCCAGCAGTGGAATCTGGTATCAGGACCCTTTAAAGTTCTCCAGGTGATTCCAATGGGCAGCCTAGGTTGACAGTCACTGTTCTAGAACCCTAGTTAATCTTTACTCTGCAAGAACTGTTGGTCCCAGCTTTGGCTATTATTTTTGTTTTCCCTCAACCACTATAATACTATGGTAGGAGAAATTCCACTGATGGCTGGCCATTACTACAAAGAGAACCACCACTAAGAATGCTAAAAAGAACGAAAAAATGGAAAAATCCATCATAAATTCATATGTTTAAGTAGAAAAAGCAAATTATGTTGTGTCATTTTAAGCCACTGTCAATAAAAAACATTATCTATAATTTACCTACCCACATCATACCCTCATAACTTACCTGCAATGTTAAAATAAAGAAGAGCAATTATTATAATACAGGAAGATTTTTAATGCTGAGGATTCTTTCTTGCATTATATTTAAAGTCTTTTGCTGTACAGCTAAATCTGAACAGCAGCTACACCATATTCACTACTGGCTTTGATAGTATGTATCTAGGTAGCAAACGGAAATGTTGTTAAGACTCTTATTAAAAAAGGAGTTAGACTTGCATAGGATCCTCCTACCATGTCTAGCTATAGTTCTTGCTTAGTGAAACACAGTGATCATTTAACAAGGCAAAATAAGGCCTAACTCATTTGAATTAGCATCTACTACAATTTGAGGGCCAAACTTCTTTTATTCCTAACCATTTTGAAAAGATTAGTCTTTCAGTTAACACACTACACTGAACATCTTTCTTCAAGAACAGAAAGACAGTCTTGTGAACAGTCTCTGGTGACTGAACTTCACTAGCTATAAAATAAGCAGAGAAAGAAAATGTTTAGGATGGCCGTAACTCTTAAATCCCACCCAACAACCCACTCCTCTCTGGGAGAACGCTGCAGCCCACCTCCTCGTCACTGCTGAACAACAGTGCAGACACCTTCTTTTTGGACGGCTCAGAGGGCTTGGCTTTCTCCTGGGTCTGAGTCAGCAGAGATGATGTCTGCTTCTTAGCAGGTGTAGCCCCAAAAAGATTATCCTAGAAAAACAAATGGCAGAAGAGTATGATAACTTCATACGCATAAAACAAAAAACTGAAGACATTCCCTCACGTCAAATTGTTAGAGGATAGTCTCTCGTTAGGTACAGAATATACATAACACCTTTGGGGGGAAAAAACCAAAATGCTAGTAAATCCCACTTCTTATTCCTCACTCTACAGCAACAGTCTACAATCTTCTGTAACTGTACTCTCCATCTAGAGAAGGGAAACAGATACCTTCGAACTCGAAGGGGGGACACTTGGGAGGGAGCAGGAGGAGGGTAACGTGAGGACAAAGTCACAGAAATAGGAGGAAACCTGGCCCCCCGTCCTCCTGTGAGCGAGCCCTCCATGCTCACTGAAAAGAGCAGCCAGCCTGGCATCAGCATGAGAGCAGCTCAGCCCCCTGCAGCAGCCAGCAACCTGCATCTTTCTTTTTATGCATTAGAAACTGGAGCAATGGATCAAAGGAGGGAAAGAGAGAGCATTCTCCACTCTTTCACATCTACAAAGACATACCTGGGACAGAGGGGAGGCACGACTTGTGTTTCTGGTTAATTCTGAAGAGCCAATACAAACTTAAGAAACAGTTCACTAAATAAAATCAATGGCCTACTAAAGAGCTGATTCTTTTGGTTCAATGGCATTTGTAAATTTTTGTGTAGTCAAGCCCTCCAAAAGCACCTATTAAGGTACTTTCATTAAGGCAATGGGAACGAAATCATCAGAAGGCCTGAGCCCAAGTCAGACAGAAAAACACTTGTAATAATATCCTAGAGCAGGTGAACAGTCCTGAAATGCAGCGATTCGATAAAGGGAGTCTTCATGGAAAGTGTGGGAAGGTCGAAAAAGCCAGGAGAATAACGAACTGGCATTTAGTGGGGATACTAAAGACAACAGCTAACATTTACTGTGCACTTACTATGTGCCAGGCACTGTGCCAAGAGCTGCAAATGAGCTGTTGTATCTGTCTTCATGGTCATAATGACCCTGTATATTATTAAGCACATGAGATTCAGAAAGGTTCAGTTACTTGCCCAAGGTCCCTGAATGTACATGGTGGAGCTGGGACACGGATGCAGGGCTCTGATGCCAAAGCCCATGAGCCTGGCCACCGTACAGTACTGCATCAGGTAAAGTTTGGTTTGTCGTCCCTCATTCCTCTCCCCGACTCTGCTCTCTCATCCAGGGTGAGGACGGAAGGCAAGGTGAGACACCGCTGCCTTCTCCTCTCCACTCCCACTGTATCCACAACATTCTTGTACATCATTGGTTATAACAAAGACCCATCCTCTAAAAAGTATTTCTTAAAGGCAGATTTTTTAAATGAAATCTACAGAGCCTTCCATAAGAGCTGAGTCAAGAATCTAATGTGCTGCCCACTGTACAGCTAAGAAAACTTAAGAAAGGAGTCACTGAAATAAAAAACAAAATATTTTTGTCACATACGCCTCAGACAGTTTGACTGCTTCCCTATCACCTTGTCTATGTATGAGCCTCTGGCTATAAAGCTACATCAGCAACGGTTCTCTCCTAATTGAAAACTGGACTATCTCATGTTGCAGTAGCAATGGTTACCTCTTCATCTTCATCATCGAAAAGCGAGACTGACGTGGGGAGTTTGCTAGGCTGGAGAGATGCATCTTTTGACTTACTCACATTTTGAGAAGAAAACAAATCCTGTTGGATCAAGATTAAAGCTCCTGGTTAGTAAGATGTAACAGTTTTTAAAGTATCAGTTAGATATAAGACAGTAAAGACTGTGGCGTGATATCCGCCGTGTGTCCAGGTCTCTCTGTCAGAGGGAAGCTGGCTGAGACAGTCCCTGAGGAACACACGTCAGTCTGTCCTGGCTGCGTGCAGCTCAAACGCCTGCATGTGAGAGGCCGAGACCCATGGAGCTCCAGGGGGCCTCTCTGGAACCCAGAGGTTTCCACATTCCCCCTTGGATGACCTAAGGCAGCGGGAAATTCTCTAATCAATCTCCCACCATGCTAAAAAAACAAGAATGACTTCCTTTTTTGGTCCAAAGAATCAGAGAGATTAAACAGATTCAATAATGAAAAGAGGCTAGATTCCAAAATGGCTGGATCTACGACTCTGTTTTACTTACTAACACCCCTCTCTCCCAAGAGTATGCTATTATTTCTTTTAAATAAACACAAATTCAATTTTTATTTTAAAACGTTTGGTACATCTACAGCTAGGAGATGCTGCAAGCTAGAGAAAGATCTGGTAGATTCTGAAGAAATTTTCAAAATGCTGTAAAGTGTCAGCCTCTAATGCAAAGACAGATCTGCAAATGAGCTGCATGAATTAGAAACATAAACTAGGACAACTGTTCCTTCAGGAAGAGAAACTTCAATACAGAAGAGCCGGACAATTAAATAGGACAAGAACGTAGTTTCTAAGACCTCCCTGGATAAAGATCTCTTTTATTATAGAATCAAGGTCTACTCCTCAGATCCAGACCTAGGCAGTTCATTAATGGAGAAGGGCTCTTCTCAGCCCAGTGGTTTTCGCCTGGGCCCCATGGAGTCCCACAGCTCTGTTTAGGTAGAAGAGGCCACACAGGGGGAGCTCCAGATTTCCCATGCCTCTCTGCAATTGATGCATGGCAAGATTTCACTTAAGGAAAGGGCACTGTTGCTTTAAAAAAAAAAAAAAAAAGTAAAACAAAACCAAATTTCAACATTATGGTTTTCAACTTGTGACGTAATTATCTTCATTGGTGTTGGAAAAAAAGGCTTTTCCATTACCTCAACCCTGTCCCCAAAACGATTTCACAGGGACAGCTTTAGCTCCACACCTGCGATAGAGAGGCAGGAGTGAAGAAACATTCCTCCGGTCCTCTCTCCTAGACTGTGCTGTTTTACTTCTCCTTGCCTAAGCATGCTGTCAGTATCCAATGAAGACAAGCTATGATGATGCACATGGGACAAAGCCTTTGGTGGTGGTTTTAAAACCTGTCTGCAAATTCTTTTACACTCTGCCGTCAAGAAGTGGAGTCTATGACCCCTGCCCTTGGACCTGGCAGGTCCTTGGGACCGCCTCAACCAAAAGAATTCAGCAGAAGCGACAACACTGACTTCTGAGGCTGGGTTACAAAAAGCAATACGACCTCTGCTCAGCTTCCTGGGGAATCTCCCTTTGAAGCCCTGGGCTACCACGTAGGAAGTGCAGCATCCCTGAGGCTGCCAGGCAGAGAGAGAGGGCGGTCCCCCCAGAGCCCCGGCTCTCTGAGCCTTTCCCGTTCACTAAGTGAGATGAGTCTCAGCCTGGTCACCTTCAGACCAGAACCACATGAGAGGCCCTAAGTGAAAAGTGCCTCGCTGAGCCCAGTCAACTTCTAGAACCATAAGAGGTAATAAAACTTCTTGGTCTTCTAAGCCACTAAGTTTTGGAGTGATTAGTTTCATAGCAATAAGTAACTGGAACCCTGTTAAGTCACTGAAATTGCTCACATTTGGTTTCTTCACGTAGCCGACAACTATTCGATGGCTTACCAAGTGCCAAGCACTATTGAGGTGTTAGGGATACGAGTAGGGAACAAAATCTTCTACGCTTAGGGAGGTTACTCTAGTTGGGGACAGAGACAATGAACAAGTAGACAAGAAATGTCACACGGCAACACAGAGTGAAGAACAACACAACAGAAGAGGGGGCTCAGGAGTGTGGCGGTGTGTGCTGGCAGGCTTGCTACCAGGCAAGGCAAGGGCAAGGCTCACAGAGAACCGGGAAAAGCGAGGATGCAGGCCATCCAGACTCTGGGAACAGCACTCCAGAGGGACAGGAGCCAGCGCACAGCCCCTCAAAGGGGAGATGTGCCTGACGATGAAGAAGGGCGAGCACAGGGTAAGACCAGAGTTTGAGGCCCGGTCATGCTGTCCTCACATGTCAGGAGTTTGGATTAACTGGACTTTGGTTAATTCTTATCTTCTGCACACTGGCCGCCAATGAAGCACAAGCCTCAAAGGCTTTATTTGCCATCAATGGTAATCAATCTACTTCCAAAGATTATATGTTCACCCTGGCTGTCGGTGCAAAGTCACTGCAGAGCTTAACCCTGAGTTCACAATTTCTTGGAAGTACATGTAAATTTCTCCCGTGTCCACAGATTTTTCTGTGAAGGAGACTGATTACTGCCCATTACATTCTCATACAAGTCTCTGATGCCCTAAAAGCCTAGACTAAAGTTAGTTCTAAAAGGACTTAAGCCCGTGGGAGTCAGAGAAAGCAGGGATGCTTCTGAGAGCTGGTACTGCTCCACGGAAATGGCGCTTCCCGAAGGACGAGGCTGTCTGCAGACCAGTGCCAGCCCACACGCTACTACCAAACACAAGACAGAAGGCTGTGCCAGAACATGAGTCACTTCATCACTAGGCCCCCTATCTAGTAAGACTACTGAAAAAGGAAGCAGTGACGGGGCCAGCCTGGTGGCACAGTGTTTAAGTTCATGCACTCCCCTTCAGCGGCCCGGGCTTTGTAGGTTCGTATCCTGGGCGTGGACCTAGCACCCCTCGTCAAGCCATTCCGTGCTGGTGCCCCACATAAAATAGGGGAAGATTGGCACAGATGCTGGCTCAGTGACAATCGTCCTTAAGCAAAAAGAGGAACTGGCAACAGATGTTAGCTCAAGGTCAACCTTCCTCACACACACACACACAAAAGGAAGCAGTGAGTTTATTTCTGTTCTGGTACAAGTGCCTCATGGCACTGTCAATCAACAAATAGCCTAAAATTTGCATATCCTGAAGAGAGACATTCTCTCTTCCTCCCAGGAAATGCGTGGGGTTCAAATCCAACAGTGAAAAGTATTGTACACATGTTACTTTCTAAAGACCATGTGTTCTCAAGACATTATTTTCAAAGAACTAAAGTACTTAAAAAAAGTCTTGTGCCTCTACTGAGAAAAATCTTGATTCAGAAATAGTTTCTAATTCACATCCACAGATTAATTTCCCAGAACTAAGAAAAAGAATTCCTTACCTCAGCGTCTTCCTCATCTGAAAACAAACCTTTTTGAGTCTTTGTATCTGACAAGAGCTTGAGATTTTTGCTGGGAGGTAGGGTGACCTTTGTTGAAAAAAATAATAATAGTTAAGAGTTAAACAAGATTCCTGGAAATGAAGGCTTATTCAATCATTCCTTGAGAAAATGTACTGAGTCCCCGCTAGCATACGGCATCAGGGGATTAAAGATGCCATGCACCTAGGACATGTATCAAGTTCGTACAAAGAATTAACACAAAAGTAGGAATATCATGAGAAAGAATTTAAAAATTGGTATAAGTTAGGAAACAGGGAAAAAAACAGTTCCTTGATAAAGTCAGTTTCTCAGGATAGCAAGGCCTGGACACAGGAGACGGTACAAGCAAGGACGTTACAGCAGAGGGAACGTGTGAGAAGAGAAAAGCAAGATAAGGAAGAGGGCACATGTGGTGGATCAGAGAGTATGACAGACTGCCCACATTGCACAGTGCACAAGTGGGACATGCACGGTGGGAGCCAGTGTAGGAAGGCGGGTGCCTAAGAGCCTATGGGGTTCTGAAAGCTGGGACCTAGGTGGTCGGCAGAGGGAAGGTCAGGGTTTCATAGTGAGGACACGAAAAGAGATGTACTTTAGAAAGATCAAGGTGTGCAGGATAGCAAAGGGGAGGGACAACAGCCAGAAGAGCTCAAAGACTGAAGGGGACGCATCCCACTGGCCAAATACAGGTCAATACGAGCATCAAAAAAAAATAACGACGCTAATGGATAACAATATGACGAACAGAGAATCCAGGATCCTGTAGTGATACTAAAAAGCTGGGAAAGGAGGAGAGAAAACTCTTCTGTTCAGAAGAATGCCAGCCACTAACTGCAGAAGAAACAACAGAATTGGAAAAGCATTCTTTTGCACTCCAATATGATAACGGGTTCAGGAAAAGATCAATGGATGTTAAAACCACTGAGCAAGGCAAAATCTGACAACTGCGGAAGCTAAGTTGTATTTCTTTCAACTTTCTGTATGTTTGAAGTTCTTCATTATACACTTACTTCCCTCTGGGCTCCAGATGAATTATCAAGATGCCCCAAATCAACACTCCTATGTTTTGTCTTCCCTCCTGCTCACCTTTTTTTCTGCTCTTGCTTTATTTTCATCTGTCTGATTGACAGTAGCTTCCGGCAAAGCTGCTGCTTTTTCTTTGAACAGATCTCCTTCCTCATCATCAAAGATACTGGCAGTGGATTTGGCTTTGTCTTTAGAAAGAGACCACAGGATAAAATTACACTAAGGTCAAAAATCCCACCGCAAAATTCACAGATTAAAAATTCTTCCTTCCCACTGAATAAACAGAAAAAGTTATGTTACTTCTTGGAAGAAATATTAAGTGGACTGGATGGAAACTTTTCAGAGAAGACAACAGTAGCTCAAATGAAACACAGGAGAGATGGTTTAATCATTTGGCTTATACACTTATCCAAGCAGCAGCATCCTATGCTTAGCGCAGCTCGGCCTAGCATAAAAGGTAAAGACAGACCTACAGAAAGAACAAGCACTCTAGGAATCTGAAAAGGGAGGGTTAGCTTCTGCTTTTAAAAAGTCAAACCTTCCAAAGACATAGAAAAGCAAATATTGAAATCTCCCCCATAACTCCTCCCGCCCACCCAAACAAGATGTCCATCGAGGAACGGTCTGGTATACATGCTTCTAATTCCCCCAAGGATATACTAACATTAACTCTAGTTATTCACACGTAACACTATAAACAATAATATAATTGGAACAATGTGTCTTATAACTTGAATTTTTTACTTAATGTACGTAGGGTATCTTCCTATGTCAACATACATGGACCTCATTCTTATTAACAGCATCACAAAATTCCACTGAATGGAGGGACCATAAATCCCCCTCCTGGTGACCACTTGGGCGATTCCCAACCTTTCCTGACCAAGGCATTGCTGCCCTGAAGGAGGGGTGTGTCCCTGAAATGAGGGCACCAACTCAGGAACGTCCCAGGAGAGCAGCAGCTGTCAAAGAAAGCAGCATCAACTTACTTCTGATTCCAAATCAGTTCTCAATGGTATTCACAGAGTGAGAGCCCTTCGAAGCCACAAGAGGCACCACCACCTTACCCGCTGTCATTTTAGCTGGCCCAGATCTGAGTGTATTATTCATCCGGTTTGCACTCTTTCCAAAAGAACTAGGCTGTTGTTTCCCTCACGTTTCTGCTGCTACCCTTACTTTCCACACCCACCACTGGAAAAGGAATATAATCCAGAGAGCCTGCTTCTCAATGCATCCTGGTCCACCTGGTCCTTATTAGAAAGACCCCTTTTCTCAGGTTGCTGGAAATTGTGTGCACTTTAGTGGTCCACCCTTCCTTCCTGGAAAAATACCCAATGAATCCAAGCCTTGCTACTCCAAGTGCAACCCAGAGAGCAGCAACCTCGGCCCACCAGGGAGCCTGTCAGAAAAGCAGAATCGCAGGCCCCACTCCACACCCACTGAATCAGAATCGGCATTTTGACAGGAGTCCTGGGAGAGCCACCTGCACATTAAAAAAACTGATTCAGAGAAGCGACTTCATGAACACACTGGCTTAAATTTGAGGGCAGAGGAAAGAAGAGTGCCCAAGTGGCCAAGGGGCTGAAAAGCCTGTCATACAGGGAAAGGTGAAGGTTACCTGGGCTTTCTGGCACAGAGAAGAAAAGCAGGGAACTAAACAGCCAGCACGTGACATTCCACTCACATAGTACACCAAAGATGGCTGGAAGAAAGTCTGATTAAAACTTTCTCTGTAATTCCAACAGTCACAACCAGAACTCCTGAGCAGATATTACAGGGGAACAGAGTTCAGCTCTCAGTAAGGAAGACAATGCTAGTAATTAGCTTCCAAAGCAGAAAAAAATGGTTCATAAAATAGAGACCTCCAAGGCCCATAAATATTTAAGTAGAGATGAGACAACTCTATGACAAGAATGCTTGAGACAGGATTCTGGAACTACAAGAGATACAGAATAAAGGAGCTTTATGTCCGTTTTAGGTCAACATTCTTTTCCAGCTAAATTCTCAGAAATAGAGGCTGCAACAGATACCTGTTTTGGGAGGTTTGCTGCAGGATGCTGCAAAAAAGTCATCATCGTCATCTTCATCATCAAAGAGGCCGGCAGGCGCTGGGAGGCAGGGGCTCTTTCCTGGGGGGCGCTGCTCGGGCTTCTGGGGCTCCTTCCGCGATGGAGCAGAGATGGCACCAAACACATCAGCATCTCCTGTGGGTGGTGGAACAGGATGGCCCAGCTGTGAGCCAGCATGGGCTCCTGACTTTACAGGGAAAAAAAACCCACTACCACCCACCAAGAACTTTTGAGTTTCAGTTCATCCACAAAACACATTAACAGAACCCAATAACCTCCAGCCCTTAGGGCTGCAGAAGGTCCCACATGCAGAATCACCTGGTCACTCAAACACAAAAAAGTTCAAGGCCACTGACTTCTAAGAGAGTATGAGCTAACAGCAGTAAATGAGCTCCTTCTGTAGGCTGTTTGATGCCCTCTGAAGCCCTTCCTACTCTCCAACCAGCCCTTAGAAGACGACAATTTCAAAATGACAAAATGATACTTATACAGTTTTTAAAAACAAACCCTAAGTTAGGATACCTAAAAATACAGAAACAGCTCCTGCTGGGATTTTCTTTCCAGGTTTCGAGGATGAAGACACTAAAAGGAGAAAGAAAGAGATGACCACTTCAACAAAGAAAATGACTTTCCTTGTTAAATGCACCTTCCTAAAATATGTGCGACACAATACATAGCTAAGAGGAGACTTTGTAAAACTAATTTTTCGAAACAGAGGCATTTTAGAATTCCTTAGCTTGGTCCTCTCTACCAATGTCATGACTTTTCTCTTGGTACTGACACGTCTAGGCTGTGATTCCCACGGAAGGTCGCTCTGCCTCCGGGCAGACGACAGCAGTGGCGTTGGCTTGGGGGGGCCACGGAAGGTGCAGAGCACAAAAGGGGAGGCAGGGACAGAGCAAGCAGGGCTCCTCAACAGTTCCCACACCAGCTGCTCCAGTTTGATGAAAACAGGTAAAAAAGAACAGCAGAAAATTTAAAACATCCGCGAAAACATGAAGAGAAAGACAGGAAAGAGGGAAACCAGGCAAGCCACCACTGCCAAAAAGTGGAGCAGGAACCGCAGGACGGTCAAGTCAGCCAGCTTCACAGCAAGCCCAAAATCAGACGACTCGTGGCCTAGGGAGACCAAACCACTGCAAATACCTAATCTCTAATTCCCAGGAACTACCACAGACCTAGTGGAATAATATTTGTAAGTTTTTAAATTTTTTATGTGTGCTCTTTAAAAACTCCATAGATGGTGCTGATGCACACCAGCCTGGGGAATTACTGACCTCCAACTTATATGGAGAATTTTAGAAATGTTCCTTTGAATTAAACTTGATTAAATTAAAACATCCTCAACACTGCTGGAGCATACTTTTCCTGTTGGACTTTTTATGAATTCTCTCCTAAGGAAGAGGCAAAACTGTGCTGTGGGTTTACAGATGGGACTTTTTGGTTTTTTCCAAGACATGAATTGGTGAAAATCAGCTCCTTTTAACTAGACCGAGGCAAACGGAACAGCTTCCTGCCTGACAAAGAAGTGAGGCTTGGGAACAACTTCAGGGGGTCCAGTGCCTAACGAGAAGTGGACAGTTCTGGAACTCTGGTCACGAAGCAGCACAGTCAGCCTCAATCCAAACTCACCTCCATTAACAGGGGCTCGGGCTTCCCGATCCCGAGGGGCTTCCGCGAAGAGGTCGCTCTGGTGGTAATAAGGTATAAGACACACAATTCAGAAACGCAGAGGCAAATGGAGCCGCACTTGAAAATTTCTAAAGAAAAGTGCCTGGTAAAGCTTAAAGCTACATATTTACTGTTCTGCCAGAAAATCAGTTCCCACAAATCAGACCCTTAAATAATTCAGATCTGTCCAGGAACTAAATAGGAACATGGAAGAAGACAACAGATAAGAAACAACTACCTAATCAAGTAAACTATTTACAACGAACGTTCACGTCCGCTCCCCACCTGACAAAGGGCATCAGGATACAATATTTTCTCACTTTGTGATTGTTAGTTCAAAATCTGCCAAAATACGAAAGGAGAAGCAACTTCCAACTAAGAAGCCATGTTTTCCCCACTAAAGGAACAAAGTGCACTTCTCCCTCTTGACCCAGGACACAGCATGGAAAGCTTCACTATTCCCACTGACTCACCTCCTCATCCTCGTCATCAAAAAGTCCCTTGCCTCCACTGAACAGGCCTCCTCCGGAACCGAACGGCGAGAAGTCTTCATCAGTCAGCTTGGGGGGTGCGAACAAGTTATCTCCTTCATCTAGCAAACCGAAAGGAATATTTTGCAGCAAGAGTTAAAAACGGTTTGGCTAACGTGTCGACAGCATCTCCAAAACTGGCACGGAGTTTATCTAACCATACGTAACAAGGAGTATTTGAGTGCTGGCAGTCTGAGGAATTTCAAACAAAAACTCATTGAAGAGTTCACGGAACCCCTCAAGGGCTCTCCAGGTTCCCTAGCTCCAGTGTGAATGTCTGGAGCGGGGTGAATTCTGTAAGCAATCCCCTTTACCTAAAGTTCTTTCGAAGCAACTATATGGTTTAACCACCATTCAAGACCCATCCCACCAAGAATTTGGGGAATGAGGAGCAGACGAAACAGACATCTGCAGATTGACAGTCACAAATGAGACTATAATGGACATTACTGTTTAACATGAAGGGCCTGATATATTCTTTATTGAAAACAAATGCTAGAGATTCCTAGTTTCTGTACTTCTAGAGGATTCTACAAAGATAGCTAATGAGCGCTATACAACCCAATAATTCAAATCTTTTAAACATTTTTACTCCTCACTCACCTCTCCTCTCAGCTTGCTCTTAAATGCTTTGAAAAAGTGAATGGAGACAGACCCCATTTGTCAGTACTTAAAGCGGCACATTATGAATTACATAAGTGATATTCCCGAGTTAAGAGCCTCCTAGGATGACAGAATGAGGGAAAAGGCCTACCGTCTGATGGAGTTCTCCTTTCCTTCTTCTCTTTCAACATCTTCCGAGGTTTCGCTTCTCCTGGGGATGAGGCTTGAAGAATATTTCACAGTTTTAACAACACTCAGTCTACTCTTGGTATTTACCCACTGATTCTTTACACACGTCTGTCATCCTCACAACTCCTAAGCTAAGAGCAAGACATTACCTTTGTGTCTCAGCTCCCGCCTGAGCCTCACCCACAGCAGACACTCAGAAGTGCCTCTTTTCAAGGCAGAAAGCCTCAGCTTAGACACCAGGATCATGTGCATGCCGGGACTGCACTTGCTGAGAGAATTTCACTGACAGCTTTCTGCCCTGTTAAATTTCTAAAGTACACTGTACAGCACATTTTTATCTGGTCAGAATATAGGGCAGTATTAAGCCAGGGATTCTTAGTCTGGGGTCCACGGTTCTCTGGCATATCCATTAATCCCCTGAAACTGCATATACAGATGTGCATATGTGCATTTTTCTTGGGGGGCGGTCCACAGTGTTCAATTATCAAAGCGTCTCTAAACCAAAAAAAAGAATAAGAACTACAATTTAAGCCTCTGGCAGCTTAGTAAAGGGAAGTCTGCCCCCAGTGAGGCCCAGCGGAGGGGCCTGCACCTCCCCACCACCTGTTAACTCATCTCGGTGGCGTACCTGTGTGCTCCTCTTCCATCCGGCCTGCAGCATCCCCTTTGATACGAGCCGCCAGCTCATCAGCAAATGAGGTAGGTCTACTTCTTTTCTACAGGCAGAAAAGACAGAAAGAATCACTTTTAAGTAACATACAAGCTGGTAAAGTTTCTTTTTGGACACCTAACAAAAGTATGTAAACAATGGCAAAGAAATTGAACTGATGAGAAAATAGGGTTTAACTGAATTTAAATATATGCATGCCATACTGATCACCTGAGAAACATGACTCAGAGTTCAAATAAAGGGAGATGCTCTTTAACTCCTTATTTTTTATACTTCACTTTCATACTCAAAGATCTAGATAAGAAAACTACGATGAAGTGGTTGGGGATGGGGGAGGGGATGAGTATCTGGGTCTTAAAACCCCAGAACTGAATCTATTTTCAATGATCTAACTTGTGTAATGATAACTTTTGGAGAAGAAAGTGGTACTCATAAGGTAATCTGGAATGCTCAACCACTGTTTTCAAAAGTGTAAATAAATGAAATTACAAGTATGATACAAAATAAATCAGTTACAGATATAAATGACAATAAAAGGAATGAGTCCTAGGTACCATTTCTAAAACCTGGCCAAGCGATAGCAACTATAGTCTTTCTTACAGGTCTAGTATTTTCTTCAATGTCCTCAACATCTTCCTCCTCCTTCTCAGAGTCAGCGAAGATGTCACAACCATCGTCATCCTCCTCCTCCTCACTCATCTGTGCAGTGTGCTAAGAGCATAAACCACCAGATTAGAACTATAGATATGGTCATCAAGTTGAAAAAGTGAAACTGCCACTTGGCCTTTAGACCTTCCCTTTAAAACTGCAAACATAGAACAAATAATGCACAGGATTTATTTTCAGTACAAAACTGTAATACCAAAATATTGAAATACTAAAAATGTCCACCACTAGAGAAATGCATAACTAAATAAGCATAGTCTTATCTTAACAAAAATACTAACAGTTAAAAGGGATAGGCCGTAACAACTAGAGACGTCTAAGGAGATCAAGTGAAAAAACGCTGAATGATAAACCCAGCCTGGCACCCTGACCACCGCCCCCTTCACTAGACCATTTCTGTGGACACAGATATATTTGTAAAATAAAGGAAAAACACTTGGAAATATACACTCCCAGATGGTAACGCCAGATACCTATGGGGAGCATGAGAAGATGAGAACTGCAGGGCTCAAATGTATCTGTTAAGTTCTAATTTTTACAAAAGAAGCCACTGGTATGTAAAAATCATATAATTATTATTATTATTTTTTTGGTGAGGAAGATTGGCCCTGAGCTAATATCTGTGCCAATCTTCTCCTATTTTGTATGTGGGACACCACCACAGCACGGCTTGACAAGCAGTGTGTAGGTTCACAGCTGGATCCAAACCTGTGAACCCTGGGATGCTGAAGCAGAGCGCACAAACTTAACCACTACACCACGGGGCCGGCCCTCCAAAAAATTTTTTAATGTTTAAATAGATAAACTGTGCCAGGAACTATGCTACAACAACTTTTTAACTAATTTAATCCTTAGAACACTGACATTACACATTACACACAAAACTAGTCTATCTTTAACAATACAAATGGTTATGCCAGTGCTTTTAATCACTATACTGTATTATTTGAAAAACTGTCTGAACTTATGGATCTGAACAGCAAATTCCATAGAAATAAATACACTAAAGAACTGATTATTAAAATTATACAGACTAGCTACATTTGTGAATATAACTAGGATAATAAAAGTACCAACCAAAAAGTGCTAAAGCTTTCATTTAATAGTTGAAAATTTTTGTGAAAAAATATTTCCCAATTAGTAAACTGACATGCAAACTGGGATGATCTCAATATACTACTGTACATATATTATGGTAGCAAAAATCATAATCCCAGTGCTGATGAAATTTCAGGTAAATCATTACGCATGATCTGTAGTTTGGAACATCCATCAGGGAGTAGTATCAACAGCCTTAAATATAACTATACACTACTTTATTCCTAAGGAAACAGCTCACAAAAGCAAAGGATTTTTATGCATGAAAATACTGAATGCAGCATTATCTCAAAACTAAAAACCTAGAAATAAACTATTTCCCATATACATTTAGAGACTATGACAGTATCATATATCAGTATGCTTAAAAAATAGAGAAGGTTACAAAGTAAAGTACAAAGACTGTTTAAAATGACAAGGAAACACTGAGGATATGTTCATATAAAATAGCAGAAAATAAACTATGCATATTATGAAAAGAGTATGTCTCAGAAGGATATACAAAAATTAAGACAACAGTGCTAAGACAGTAAGATTAGAAGATTTCCATCTTTTGAGTGTTCCTTAATGTTACTGCTATTATTGTCTTAAATTTTAAAACAAGGGAAAAACATACAGGGTGTAGTCAGCCTAAAAACACGAAATGCTTGAAATATAATTAGTTGTAAACATGAACAAATCCTTACTTTCTCATAAGTCACTCAAAAATATTTTTAGTATATATGCTATGCTTCAATTAAAATTTAAAAGTAACTTCAATACATGAGTCTTACCCGGTTTTGATCATTGTCACTATGATTGGCGAAATCTTCATCTGACTCCTTTAGAGGGAAAAAAGGCTTGTTGTTAACCCATGCTTTACTCAGAAGCACAGAAATGATTTCGGGTCTAAGTCTCTGAGGCAGTCAATACTTGGTCTCTTTGTACCGATTACTGTTCACCTGAAGCATCAAGGCGCAGATAAGGTGGACAGTTGGCAAGACTGCCAAGGGTTGTTCCGGTTAACATGTACCTTTTGTGGTTCATTTAAACATTGCTAACAATTTGTTCATGTCTATCTATCATCTCCAATCTTTGGATTTAAAGTAAGGGTTGCACATATAATTAACTAAATTATTAAAAGCTGTGTGTACTTTACATTTTGGACTCCACTCTGTAAATTCCCTCTAAATAAATAGAATAACTACTTCATCAGGCTCAAGAAGGGAACATTGTATTTGCTACGTGCAATTAGATAAAGAGTTGTTTCAATGACCAAAAGCAAAAGATTCAGCTAGTGACAACCAGTTACAGTGAGATTATTTAAGAAAAGCTTATTTCCTACTGCTAGGATTTTTGCTTGGAGGGCTGGAGGAAGGAGGTCAGGAGAGGGGGACTGTGGAAACAGAGGGAGGAGAAGAGAGAAGCACGTGTACAAAACTGTCTCCTTTCAGAAACGCACACTCAGGAACTTCAAAATGTGTCTGCCCTTTGTAATAATGAATATTCCACTTAAAGGAACAACTCCAAATACAACAGGTCAAGGACCACAGGCCCCGAGATCCTAGAGCAGGGAGTCAGGTTATCGGATTATGCTCTGTGAATACAAAGATGCGAGAGGCAGCAGCAAAGTTAAAATCTAAGTGGATGTTTTAAGCATTCTTCTGGTTTTAAAAGATTTAAACGTGAATTTCTTTTTTTTTCCTACCATTATTCAAAGCTAGAACTTACTCAAAAACTATCTCAGGTAGAGATTCCACCAAAATATCTAAGCCGCCCCACTCAAAATATATTGAGCAGAAGAGAATCCGGTAGGGAGGTGGGAGGCAGGATACTGGAAAAAGGGATTAAATAGCAGTTTTCCTTGTTTATGTAGACAAAACAAAAAAGAAATCTAATCCCAAGGAAAAAACTTCAGAATATGGTTTCTATCACTGTTGAAAGATGAGTGAAAACGGATTGCTGATTCACAAATATGTTATTCACTATCCTGCTAAACGCATCCTAAGTTTCTGCCCACCACGACCGGGACACACCACAGAGCCCTACCTCCTCGTCGTTCTCCTCTTCACTGTCTGCAATACTACCACGATCGCTGCCGACCGAACCTTCTGGTTAGAAGAAAGATAAGGGTTATTGCCAATATTCGTAAGAAAACGTCCTTTGTGCCTTCTCAAAATCACAAACCACCATGTATCAGCATCTCAGAGATTCTGAGAAAACCATCTATACTCATTAACTGGAATTAAAAGTATCTTCACTATAGTGAGGAATGGAATATTTACACAGCCTCAAAGTATCTCCCCACAAGATAATTACTAGTTACAAAAAAAAAAAAATTACTAAGTACTAAGAAAAAAACTGGCCTGTACTCTTCAAAAACATCAAGGTTGTGAAAAGCAGAGAAAGGCCAAGAAATTGTATCAGACTAAAAGAAGACAAGAGAGATTTAACAACTAAATGCAGTGAGTGATCCTGGACCAGAGGAAAAAAGAGACTGTAAGGGACATTATTGGGAAAACTGGCACAATCTGAATATGACTGAGGATTAGCTAATATAATAGTGTTATGTCCAATAAAATTTCCTGACTTTGATAATTATACTGTGGTTATATAACAGAACATCCTTGTTCTTAGAAAACACACACACACACACACACACACACACACACAGAAATATTTAGGAGTAATAGGGCATGATATCTCTCAAATAGGTTCAAAAAAAATGTTAAGTATACAGAGAGAGAATGATACAACAAATGTGGTGAAATGTTAACAGGTAAACCAGAGTGAAGGGTACATGGGAGTTCTTTGTATTATTCTTAAAAATGTAATATAAAGTTTGAGATTACTTTATAATAAAAAGCTAAGATATAAATATTAAAAGTAAAAAAATTGGTGCAAAAGAGTACCTTCACTAGACAGCTCTCCAAGACCTACGTCCTCCTGCTCCATGAACAGCTTTGACCCAATTAAATACGGTAAAGGACGATCGATGTACAGATCCTGTAAATAATGACACGGAATGAGCCATTAAAGATTTAGGTCAAAAAATAAAATTAGGTGTTCTACTTGATATCTTGTTACATCTGAGTACTCCAAACAAATTACATAATAAAAGTAGAGAATAAGAGACAGCAGGATTAAAAGTATAAAAAAAAAAATCACTGATTTAAAAAACATCAAATCTTAAGTGAAGATGGCAAAGTAAAGCTGAATTAACCAGAATCTCCCTTTTCAATTGCCTGTTAACAAAAATGGCAAAAGCCTGCAGAAAGTTTACCAGCAGTAACCGAACAAGGAAAAGGGCACAACTTCACAGTAACGTGTTCAAAGGGAGGAGGACTGAGGAAGGAAGGAAGGAAACTGGAAATTCTGGCGAGCTTTGATGAGTCCTAACCTACCCTCCTCCCCTAAAAAGCAGCGCTGGTGAGCAAAAATCGACCATCAATCAATCAGTCTTGAGAATCATCAATAACAGTCCTAAATTTAGCGAGAATCATACTGAGGAAATAACTCAAATGCTTTTATGTGACTATGAGAAGGCAGGTGGGTATGTCCAGGTTGGGGTGGGGGTGGAGGTGGGGGTGGACAAACAGGTCACAAACAAGGCACGAAGGGAATCGAGGTGAACTCCATCCCACTGCATCAGAGCAAGAAGAAGCCTGGAACACAGTGTGGGAAGCATGGGCTAGATGAAAGAAACTATGCAAACACCAACAGTCAACAAAATGAACTAACGGGACACATCCAAAAGACTGATGAGAACCTATCTGGGAGAAAAAATAACCTAGAGAATAATAATATATCCCAGAGGATCACACTGTATACTTCAGAAAAGTGAAGTTGGTAAAATAAGACCAGATGATAGAAAACAGAATGAAATGAAGGAGACTGTGAACATGGTAATACATGAAGATCCTTCCACCTCAGTCCTCTGCTTCTGAGCCCCATCCATCACACACATTAAATACTTAAGGTCAAGACAGTGCTCCACCCTAGGACAACCTCCCATCTCCACTGCCAAGGACAAGCTTGCCCTCTGCGAGGCACGACCCTTTGGTCACATCATCTCTTCCCCATCCCAAAGACCCCGGGGGAGCAAGAGAGAACAACTCCAATGCTTCAAACAACAACAGAAAGTTTGGGAAGCTTAATGTAAAGGTTAAAGCCACAATAGCAATCAAAATGTAGTGCAAAGAAACAAAGGGCTAATTAGGCTAACTGTTCACTGACTCAGAAGGCATTCCCAAGTCCTCCTGTCAGAGAGAGTGGTGTGCGACTCGGAAGTAACAAGTGCGGCCCAGGCAATACACTTCCCAGGGTCCACGACTAACTTCTAAACTCCGGCAGCGAAAAGGCAAGCCAGCAACTGCATCAGCGCTAAGGGATCAGCCCCGACCTGGCACAACACTGTAAGCTCAAAGCAGAAGAGAAACATGCAGCCAAATGAATGACTAGCAGAGTCTGGTTTTGGAGCACGTTTCAAGGACTCAGTCTCAAAATCAATACAGCAACCTTTTGTGTTTACTTCTGAGTGACTCTCTGTGGCCCCAACTGTCTCCTTTGCCAATTGGAGAGAAAATCATAGTAATGCAACAAATACCTGCTGGCTAACAGTCTGGTCATGATCGCTCATAGCAGCTTTAGTCATAACAGCTAAAACCTGGAAACACCCAAACGTCCTGCAACACTTCTACATCCTCCCCTGGTACAAGCTACCGAATTCAGGTTCCCAACAATCTCCACCTCTCGTGAGCCTCTTCATCCTTTAAAACCCAATTCAAGTCTCATCTTTACCCTACTTCCACCAGCTCAAAGTCAATTCTCAGAGCACTTACGATGGTGACTCACATAAATGTCTCCTTTCCCCCACCAGTGGTAATGCTGTAAGAAGCATCCTGAGAGCAGGAACCACGCCCTGAACCTTTAACCCCCATAACTTGGCACGCTGCCTTGTACCTAGTGAGTGCTCCATCAATGCTCGCGTAAAGCAGATCTATCTGATGGAGTCAATATGAGATTGCTGATGACATGCTCACTTCCTAGAAGTAAAGTCCACGTCTCACCAATTCTGTGCCCAAGTAAAATACCCAAAACACAACAGGCGTAACAACAAATATTTGAATTGAATGTCTTTACCTTTGGTTCAAGGATCAGTTCCACCCGCTCATTAGCATCATCTTCTTCAGAGTCTGAGTTTCCTGCTTTTATATCGAGTTGCTCAAACGCACTGTCCAACACTTGCAAACCGTAGTTCACAGCCTCCTGGACTTTAGGAATCAGATCTACTTCTTTCTGTTCCCGGGTCTTCTCCTATAAAAAAACATGTTCAGTATGGATCTCCAACATGTTGATACACACTAATGAAACTGTGAATGTTCTCTGAAGTTCAGTGTCACGCTCCGAGAGAACATTCTGTGGAATGTCTTGACACAGACGCTGAAGTACATTTAAAATCCCACGTCTGTCACTTTCTGGACATGGATGGAACTACATAAGGTCCTGGAGCTCAAGGTTCATCATCGACAAAAACAGAAGCACAACTATTGTGTGATGGTTCAGCTGGATAACCTGTGTAGAAGTACGCTAACGATGATGGAGCATCACAAGCCCTCCGACAGCACTTGCCTCCCCTGCTCCTGGAGGAACGCAGGGCCTAGACTTAGCCTCACCGTGACGGCACCCCACCAAGCTTGGTTAACAGTCCTTTGGGCAATTTTGGGAGTTGCGACTTAGTAGAAAATACCCCAGCCAGAGATGTCATTTTTCAATTACAGTTTTAAAAAACAACAACTGGACAATTACAGTTATTTTACAAATTTGTTTCAAACCAAGAGAGTGTCAGTTTCATGTCTAATCTATCCTGTGCATCACCCCAGAACAATGCCCCTCTGCCAAAGTCTGTAATTATCACCGAACCGCTGGAAATACTCCACGGGTCCCCATTTCCTACCACAGCAGCTCAATGACAGTCCCCGCATACAGTCCACTGTGCCTTCAGTTGTAAGAAACATTGAAAAAAAATTTAGTGTCATTTCCCATCTTCACAAATATCCTAGAAGTGGATACATAATCATAGCAAGAACCAAACCATACAGTACTGTTTTGAGGGCCAAAAGGGAAAACTCCACAATTTCACCTCAAGTACGGAAGTCTTTCTAATTTAGCTTTCTTCTTTTGGCCCCAGCTTTTTTCTATTCCGGTATGTTTGGTTCTAGTTAAATAGCTAACACTGTACTAAGTGTGTGAAAACATGTTTGTGAAATAAATATATAGTGGCTTTTTGAAAATAGTTCACTAAATACCTATCACTTTGAAAGTGAAACCGGACTTGGTATAACCAGACACTATTACACTTAAATGGTTAGCAAATCCTTAAGTATTATTAAAAGTAAAATAACTTCTAATAGGCACATGAAAAGATGCTCATCATCACTGATCATCAGGGAAACGCAAATCAAAACTACACTAAGATATCACCTTACACCCATGAAAATGACAAAAATATCTAAAACTAACAGTAACAAATGTTGGAGAGGTTGTGGAGAAAGAGGAACCCTCATACACTGCTGGTGGGAATGTAAACTGGTGCAGCCACTAGGGAAAAAAGTATGGAGATTCCTCAAAAAATTAAAAATAGAACTACCATACGACCCAGCTATCCCACTACTGGGTATTTATCCAAAGAGCTTGAAGTCAGCAGTTCCAAAAGTCCCATGCACCCCTATGTTCATTGCAGCATTATTTACAATAGCCAAGACATGGAAGCAACCTAAGTGCCCATCAACAGATGACTGCATAAAGAAGATGTGGTATATATATATATACAATGGAATACTACTCAGCTGTAAAAAAGAACAAAATTGTCCCATTTGCAACAACATGGATGTTATGGGAATTATGTTAAGTGAAATAAGCCAGATAGAGGAGGACAATCTCTGTATGACTCCACTCACATGAGGAATTTTAAAATGTAGACAAAGAGAACAGATTAGTGGCTACCAGGGGAAAGGTGGAGTGGGGGGTGGGCACAAAGGGTGAGGGGGTGCACCTACAACACGACTGACAAAGAATAATGTACAACTGAAATTTCACAAGATTGTAACCTATCATTAACTCAATAAAATTTTTTTAAATAAATACATAAAATAAAATAACTTCTTTTTTTAAAAAGGCTGGGAATGGGCAGAACTGTAACTGGTTTCTAATATCCTTTCCTAGTCTGAGAGCTTCATATGTCACAAAGTAATAGTCACCGATAAAGTACCAACTTTTTCAAGTGATTCATGTTTTCTGAATAAATTAGAGTTGATTCAAGGCTGCTCTGATAATAAAATAACTCACATGGCACTGCGCTTTCCCGACTGGGAGAAAAGGGTACAACTTCTGCCAGAGTGCTAGAAAGTCAAGAACCTCTTATCTATGCTTCAGCCTAGGATGTGAGAACCCAAAAGAATGCTTACGCATCAGTAACACATGAAGCCACAGGGGAAAAAAGGCAGGAACCACTGCCCCTCGCCCCCGTAGCCTGGGTTACGAAGCCTCCCTCCAGCGTCCACCCCTCCCCCACCTCCTCCTTCCTCGTGCCTGACCTCCAGAATCCTGCACTAACACAGCCCATAAAACACCAGGCACATCCCCCAACTCTGAGTCTCAGCTCATGGCATTCTCTCCTGCTGAAATGGCCTTAAAATCTGGCCCATCTTTCCTCACCCAGCTACCATCTCATCCTTGAAGTTTTTCCCAGCTATCCTACATCGCTGAGCTCTTTCTCGTCTGAACTATTAAAACACTTAGCACTCACACAACCTTGACATGCTGTGTCCTGTCACCCTAACCAAGACTGCAACCTGTTGAGGGCAAACTTTCTCCAAGTCACCAGCTCTCTGCAATCTTACTGGAGTCAATAAACGTCCACTGCACATTCCGTATCCTCTGTACTAACACAGCCCGTGGCACTCAGGGCATCAAATGTGTGTGGACTAAAGCACCATCCATCGCGCTGCCATTTTTAACTGGCAGGAATAAGAATCAAAGCAGTTACGAAAAGACAGGGGAAACACCTTCTTCAAAGAACTCACAAACTACAGCCCAGCACGGCCTTTTTTGTACCGTCCTCAGGGTAAGAATGGCTTTACTTTTTTTTTTTTTTTGAGGAAGCTTAGCCCTGAGCTAACTACTGCCAATTCTCCTCTTTTTGCTGAGGAAGACTGGCCCTGAGCTAACATCCATGCCCCTCTTCCTCCACTTTATACGTGGGACGCCTACCACAGCATGGCTTTTGCCAAGTGGTGCCATGTCCGCACCCGGGATCCAAACCAGTGAACCCCGGGCCGCTGAGAAGCGGAATGTATGAACTTAACCACCGCGCCACTAGGCCAGTCCTCTGTATATTTCATAATACACTAAATTTCAGAAACACACCCAGGAGTTCAATTGTTAGGCTGTCAGGAGCAGCCTCTCCCATTTCTCCTAATACCCGTCCCTCTGCCCACCATCCCCCAGTCCCACTACAAATCTCCATCACTTCTCTTTCTCTAAGTCAGGAATTCAACGGAAGAGAGATTTAACGCAAGTACCTGTTCCGCCTTTTCTGCCTCAGCCTTGAGTACCGGCTCCTCCACTTCTTCATCATATACACGCTAAACAAGGAAGCAAATTCATTTTTAATGGTCAAAACATTATTTGGAATAAATCACAATATAAGAATTCAATATACAATAAAAAAAGACAAAGACAGGGAGAAATGATTATTCCAAAAGTGGCTGAGGCCACTGGTCAGGGATAAAAAGCAAAGAACAGTAGTCAGTTCACCAAAACTTAAATTAAAAAAGATACAAATGACAAGAAACATGAAAAAAGTCAATCTCATTGTTGACCAGAGTCACAAAAACAGTAAGACAGCAGTTCTCACACCTTTTTGTTTAACCTGAAACCTAATGCCGAAGGGGCAAGGACAGAGGTCCTTGCTGTGAGCCTCCTGAGAAAGTCAACTGGTGCAACTCATCTGCCAGGTCACACGGTCTTTAATGTTTTGAGCAAGAGAAATGGTAAAGGTAAAAGTTATTTTCATATTGTTGCTTAAAATGGTTGATAAATTTTTATCATCCTATTTACATGAAAGCACATGGGCCAAGCCCATCAACGACTGCAGAGGCCAGGCTTTTGACCGACTCACACAGCACAGGAGGCAGGCCTCTCTCTTTTCCAAGACCGAGCGATCGCTCCAGCAACTCACTGTGATTTCCTTCTTTATTTTTTAACTATTTATTATCTTTTAAACTCCCAAAGTAAAACGCGCTTGTTATAAACAGTAGGGTGATGAAAATGTTCTGGAATTAGATAGTGGTAATGGTTACAAAACTTTGTGAATATACTAAAACCTACTGACTTGTACACTTTTTAAAAGGGTGAATTTTATGATATGTGAGTTGTATCTCAATTAAAATTAATGCCAATATAAAGATATATGTGAAAGAGATGTTATTTAAAAATAGTTCCCTCCCTACCTCCAACCTAAGCCTTGAAATAACCAATTTAAGCTTGGTGTGGGCTCCTGTTTCCTGTGGCTCTTACACAAATATACAGACATAGGTACACATTCAGAGTTCTCCCACTCTTCCCGCTTTTAAATAAAAATGCTTTCATACTATACACATTCCTCTGCCCCACTTTTTCACTTACCGTTCTCATAAACCACTTTCTAGGCCAATGTATAGAGATCTGACTCAATCTTTTTAATATCTGCATAATATTCTATGGTATGAACTTGACCATAATTAGACAGTTCCTTATTGAAATTTCAGGTGCTACTTCTTTTTCCATACTTTTTTTTGCTAATGGTTCTATAATGATCAGAAATTTGGGGGGTAATTTTCAAAAACAGGAACAAAAGAGTAAATAAATCTTAAAATTGAGACTTTAAGACATGGCAGCTACCAAAGTCACTTCAGAATTTAAATAGCAAGACCACCTAACCTAACAGGTTGAGCTTCACACTGAAGTCTGAACAGCACCAACACTCTACGTTTTCTCCTGCCTGTCATTAAAAACTACCTCACACGACATTTCCAGCGTCCAGCTGGAAAGCCGAACACGACATCTAAGAAACCAAGCAGCAAATACACAAAGCCCATCGGATCTTTCGCGGGTGACTGGCACTCTGCATCTCAAGGACTCAGTACACAGCAGATAATCAATGCTAACTTCCTTCACCCTGACCAACTTCATGTGTTTTTCAATCATTTTAAAATCAGGAAGCCGTACTCAGGATTGTTAAATATCTTTGCTATTTCCCCTCAAAGGACCTTTTTCATCATTTGGGGAAATGGGGTAAGAGGTGAAGGCAGGAAACTGAAGAAAAAGGGACTATGCACTGGGGATTTCATCACAGATTATACGCAGCCCTAGTCCTTTTCATTTATGTGTGCTCTCATTCATTCAGTTAAATATCCACTGAGTCCCTGTATATGAGGCTTGTCCTGGGCCCAAGAATACAACATTTAGCAAAAATATGGGGCTTGATTTACTAGGGGAGGTCAACGCATCAAATCACACTGATAAATGTAAAATCACAATCGTGGGCAGTGCTACTAAAGAAGTCATTAACCAGGTCAATTAATGTTTCAGGACAAAATTCCTAAATTAACAGGTTTAATGACATTTGAAGAATTGTGTTCCCTTGTGATTACACACTGAAGCACTGAAAATTAGTATTTCTCCTCCTTTAGAGCCCCTGTTGAGCCTTTTCTAGAGGTACTAATTTCTCTTGCCCTAGAAAGTCCTGACCGCTCCTCAGTTCACTACCTGAGTTTGCAACCTGGCAGCTGCCTCTGAGGTTAATTACTAAAACCCAGAAACCTGCCCAACTTTGAATGTCTTTCCAATAAACCAGGAAACCAAATGGCACCATCATTCAAGCCAGAATTGTAATACATGAGCACCAACGTCAGGGTTTGAAGAAAACACATAAAAAGCCAAATCACTGTCAAATGTATTATTAACGTGCAGATTTTTTCAGAATTTTATTAAGCATTAGCTGCACTGCCAACATCATCAAGCTCTGCCATGAATGGAAAGAAAATGTAACACGTGGCATTACAGGGAGGTCTTGGAAGCAGTTAAACTTGGCCGTGGCAACAGGTACATCCATAGGGAAATTCTGGCTGCAGAATGGAAGGGGAAGAGGCGTAAGTACTAAGGGGATGGAGAAATGGATGGAAAACAAGGAATCCAAGAAATGAACAGAAATAAAGAACTATTACCCAAAAAAATGAGCAAAAACAAAAAACTAAATTGTGGAAAACTCAGAATCAAAGAAAACTTGGCCAGAAGAGCTGAAGAAAAGAGAAGTAAGACCTGAACACTGTGATTCAGAAAAAGAGGTTTACGATGTCCCCCACCATCACAGTATCAACTGAGTATCAATTTGGTACCAATGTGGGTACAAGCACATCGAGTACAAAAGAAGCCTCCCAATTCTTCCCCTCGCCCAGTCCAGGGCTGCAGCACTGACTGCAGAGAAGAGACGAGCACCTGATCTAGGGAAAATGGTAGAGAATGAGAGCAAAAAGTATACTTAAAAGGACACCAAACTCAGCTTGATGAAAAGTGACGGGGCTGCACACACCAGTAGAGTAGAGACGAGAGTCCTGTACACTGCCTCTTCCAGCGAGAAAGATACTCAGGACCAAGCACTGACATTCTGTGCAGACGACCAGAAAATAATGACAAATTCTACTAGAATCCTTGTTATATTTTAAACTCACTGGCAAAGAGATAACTAAGATCTTTATTAAGATCTTTATTTGACACATAGCTCCCCCCAAAAGGCTAGTAGTGGCATTTCAACCTAAACTACTAAAAAATGCACAAATAGGCTGCATAAGATGCCTGAATTGCAATATTTGGTCTTCTCTTAATCCTGAATCTTGGGATTTTTATAATCTCGCAATTTTCAAAATCTTTCCTATTACTTTACATCTAAGAATCACAGGAGATAGCCTACTTTAATAACCCTCTTCCACAGATTAATTAATGCTGATACTGAGATGGTTAGCCCACCCTATGAGAGACAGCGATCAGCTAAACTACCCTTCATCTCCATCCTCACCTGTTAAGCCTCCCCTTCACTCACTGGACTTCAAGCACACTTGCGTCCTCTCTATTCTGGAAATACACTATTACGGAAGACTATAATTTCCTCGAGGACAGTCTCTACCTAATTTATCTATGCGTTCCTAGGACCTAGCACTTAGAAACTCACTAAGTAGAGGAAAAAGAATCACACATGGGTTAAAGCTCAGTAACCTATTTAGACTTGATTCTGTATCATAGGTTCAGCCATCATAACAAAACATTAGCTGAGAATGTTCTAAGTAGATACACACAAGCCTTTAATATAATTTATCTAGAACATAATGGACACAGTCAATAACTGTAGCCACATGCTGGTGCCCAGAGGATCAGACCAGGTGTATCGCTCCCCTTGCTCCCCTTACAGAACATGCATAAGGCCTGTTTGAGTAACATGCAATTCAGCACAACCGCTGACTTCTCTCAAAAGTAAAAAGGAACAGAAAGACCAAAATATAAGGAAATTTTATCACTAGATTTTTTAAAAGGCTTGAAAGAAAAAAATTTTTTTAATTTAAGAAAAAGCCATTAATCCTAGAGAAAGACGCTTCAATAACCAAGAACCACCACTTCCATCAAAATTTAGGAGGGAATTTAATAATAAATCACTTGATATCACCATGACTCTTCCTCCTCGAAAAAATATTACTTATAAATCCGATGTAAGTAAGTAACTCACGTTCTCAATGAACTGGGTATTAGACAGCATAAGGAAGTCATTGAAGACATTATGGAGGCGACAATCTGTGGCTTTAGTTTCCCGAATTAATCCGTCCACTTGTTTCTTGATTTCATGGGTCCTAGAGATAGTCTGCTGTGAGAATTCCTGTAGAAACTGTAGCAGCTATTTAAAAGATAAACGTATAGTAGTATCAATATTATATACATCTGCGTGTCAAAACAAAAGAGTTCACTTCCTTTCACCTTTGTGCGAGTGTGTGTGTGTGTGTGTTGGCATGTAAAAAGGATGCTGCTTTGACAGTACTAAGATCAAGTGACACTGAAAAACATTAAGAAAGCTCACCGAAGCAGTGGCAAGGATTCAATGCATACTCGCTACCTCGTTTCTGGAGGAATTTTAAAGCCCTGTCTGGTTGTCATTCTACGAGGGATCACAGACCAAGGGTAAAATAAGAAACCACCATTCTTAGACCAAAAAAAAATCCTATTCATATGGGACTTCGGAATCACAATTCTGAGCTTCTTGGCCGCCGGCCTGGAGTCCTACTCCAGGTCATCCACACACTGGCTTGTCTACAGCCACTCAGTCCGGGTCCCAACACGGGATGGCTTCACTAATGCCACAGCAATCCAGGAGCGCAGCGAAACGGATCTGCCCGCGCACGACGGATGCGTGTGCATCGCCGGGAAACCCAAACAGGGACCAGAACCCGGCGCCTGGGCCGCAGTCCGCAGAAGCGCTCGGGGGGCGAAGGCCGAGCGGGCCGCCCCTGCCGGAGCCTGGGGACCGCCGGGCGCGGTTTGGAGGGCGGGAAGAGCCGTGTGCGAGGCCGGGGCCGGCCCGGGCGGAGGGGATCGCGCTCCGGTCCCCGCGCTCGCAGGCCGCGCGTCACCCCGGGCGCCCGCCCTCGCTCCCCCGGGGGCCCGCCTCTCACGCCCGCGTCGGCCGCCAGCGACCAGCTCTGGCTGCTCCTGCGGATCTCTTCCACCGACCAGGGCCGCTCCCACACCGGCTCGGAGGCGGGCGCGCGCTCCTGCTCCGGGGTCGTCCGGCTCATCTGCAGCGGGAAGCACGAGAAGAGGGGCTGAGACCCGGGGAGGCGGCGGCCCCGCCATGGCCACCCCGGGCCGCCGTCCTCACCATCCCACCGTGCAGCTCGGCTGGCTACTGGCCCGCGGTGACAGCCCCCGCCGACGCCCACCAGTCTCTGGAAGCCGAGCCCCGAGCCGCGCCGCCCCGGCACGTGACCTGGACTCACGTGACCTGGCGCACGTGACCTGGCCTGCACGTGACCCGCCGTGCGGCACCGCCCAAAGGAAGCTGCGCTGCCCGCTGCGGCCGGAAGTTAGGCGGCCTGGGGCTGGGCTGGGGCGGGGGAAGCTGGAGGAAGGAACGGTGCCAACGCCAGGGGGCGCTGGAGGGGTGCGGACGGCCGGGTGGCGCATCATCCCTCGGAGCAGGTGGCGGGGCGTGATCAGCCCTCGAAGCACAGCCCCCCCCCGCGCGTCTAGAGAGAGGAGTCCAAGAGGAGCTGGAACAACCAGCCTAGGGCTTTAGACGCCGCGCGAGGTGGGCGCAGCAAATGCTCTCCCCGGCTGCGCCTGGTCCTTGAAGTATCTCCGCTGCCTGTCGCGGAGTGGACGGGCGCTCAGTAACTAGGGGATGACTACCTATCTGGCCATCACCACGCTTTGATGACATGCTCAGTTTTCATTCTTTTGATGACGTGCTCGATTTCAACTCACTGTGTGCCGGTACTGCTTAAGATCCTTTACTCCCTCTGCGCTGCCTTCACATTCAAGATCGTTTTGTTACCGAACCAAAGTGGGTTCCCTCCTGGCAAGTTAAATCAGACTGTCCACCAGAAGTAGTTGTCTCACAAAGTAAAGTGTATTTGTGGCAAATAGGAGACCATGAGGAATCATTTCCAGAGTCATAGTGTCCCCAAAGAGAAACAGGGACATTTATTTCGGATGAGGAATGAATATTCAAAAAGGACAGGTGAGTATTTGCTTGTGCAGGCTCAGTTGGAAAACATGCTTCTGCATACACTGTAGGTTACGGTAATAAGGCCGAAGCTCCTCCTGGGGATATCTTAGCATTAAAAATAAGGCAAAGCTCATAGGTGTAGCTCTTGTGGTGAGGCTTGGTCTCATTCTGGGTGGTTGGTGATTGCATCTCCTTGAGGTAACAAAAGGAAAAAGAACAATTTGGAAAAACAGTTAAAATATCCAACCCCACCCTTGAGTTCCTCAGGGTGACTAGTTGGTGACAATATGACAGGTAAAGGCTCTTTATAATCTGATCCCTGCCTCCAAATCCATCCTCAACTCTCCCAGCTCCCCACTAGCGCTCAGTGATCCGGCTGTTGTCTCTCATGCTTCCTTGAAGTTGCCTCTGCTGAGTTCCACTTGTGCCAGACCAACCTACTTTAAAAAAAAGACCGCAGTTTCTTTCCATTCCTGGGTGCCCAAGGGCGTTATTTAACCTCGCAGAGCTTTCTTCCTCAGAAAAAGGAAAGTACATATCTTGCAGGCACATGGTATTAAATGTGGTGATATTTGTAAAACAGCCAGCACGGTGCCTGCCATATGGAGAGCGTAAACATAGATCCTACTACTTCCTCTATGCCCTGTGTTTGTACAACTCTTGGACTTTCTTTTGTTTTTGCCTCTATCACCTCTGTAAAGACTTCCCTGATTATCCCAATATAGTTTAAGGGTTCCCTTCAGTTATTTTCTATGTTTGTTAAAATATTCATCATAAAGTGTTACATTGTATTCTAATTTATATCTGTCTCCCATTTAATAATACTAGCTAACATTTATGAAATGTTCGGTATTCACCAAACACTTTATACGTGTTCATTCAATTCTCACGATGTCCCTATGAGGTAGGTACTGTTATCCGTATGTTATATTTGAGGAAACTGAGGCACAGGGAAGATAAGTAACTTACTCAGGGTTAGACAACCAGTAAAGAAGCAGAGCCAGGAGCCCACACCATTAGCCACTATGTTACATTAACTTCGTTTTTAAGTTGCTGTCTACCAACCTCCCAGCCATTCCCCTACATTTGGTTTAAAAAAAAAAAACGCATAGAATTTGGTTGGTAAAATTGAGGTGAGCCAGTTACCAAATTTGCATCTCATCTAACATCATCATGGGCAACTTTGGGGCCATGTGGATGACCCTAGCCTCCATATGCCTTAATAACCTTAATCTATATCCCAATTCTCAAAGCCCCTCTGGGGACCTTATCACCTGGAACTTTCTGACTTCTAGATCTGGACTACAATAGAGCAGCCTCTTAAACTTCCAAGTCTCTCTCTTATTCCCTAGTCTGTTCTCGGCTAACCCAAGCCTTAGTCCCTCATTGCTCCTCTTTCTCCCTATTCCACCCTCTTAGCTTTATTTGCTTGCCTATTCTGCCTAGAGCCCAGAATATTAGCCTTCAACTCCTCTTGACAGCCCTGGAATACCCTTGCCTTATGTTTCTGACACAGTCTCTGCTAGTTCCTAACTTTGAATCAGCCCAACTTTGCCCTTTCTCCTTTCTGCTCCTGGGTAACTGAAGGAAATCACTACAAATTCGTATTCTGCAAACTTAGCTGGACCCTCAGCCCTGGTTAGAAGTCCTTTGACTTATCCTTGATCTTTATACTCATCCTTGATTAGCGATCTCCCTTCCATAACTTCACCAGGTTGTTCAAACTGTCCAACCCACTTGCCTCTGCCGGAGAGAACAGATTTCCCCTTCTCCATGTTTAAGATGTTTCTGTGTCTACACCTGTGCCTCATACAGCTCTTTATTTGCACATAACAGAATTCTGTTGGCAAGCTCAAACAAAATAGAATTTGGGGGAAAGATAACGCAGAGCTCATAGTACTTAAGGAAAAGTGAAGCAGACAGGTCTTAGGAAAAGAGATTCAGAGAGACCAGAGAGACTCAGGACATTCTCCTCTGAGCCACTGCCATCAAAATGACTCAGCTCCAATCATTTCCCCTTCTTATGTGTTTTCTCAGAACTTTCAAATTCCTGAGATAAATAGAATCTGATTAGTTGCCCTTTGATCATATTCCCACTTCTCTAATTGGCGCTTCTATCAAGACCATATAGAATGGAGACAAGTGGGTCCCAAAACAAAACTTTGAGACTGTTCCCAAAAGCAGAGAGAAAGGATGCTAGGCAAACTAAAACAGTAGGCTACACACTCCTTCAGCCCCTTTCTCCCAGCATCTGGAAGAGCCATCCCCACTCTTGCCCAAGTCCAGTGACCACCATGTTGTGGATTGAGCCCTTTCTGCCTCCCCGGGGATGGTGCTGTCTTGAACCCTTCCTGTGTGTTGGATCTTGCTGTCTTTACTGGTACTTCTCCCATAGACCTTTCAAATGTTTCAGCCATGCTTTTTATTGAGTTTGCTCATGTTAGGGGGTTCTTGCACTGCCATGCTTGAGAATTCAGATAAATCTACCTGTCATACAGTTTATTAAAACTTTATTCATTTGCATTTTGATAAGTTCAAAATCTTTTAAATAGTTTATAACAGGAATTGGAATTTTAAATCTGCTGCAAGTCTTCAGATTTTTGGTACTGTATGACCTTAAATAACACTTCTGCTTTTTTATCTCAGTTTATTCCTCAATAATATAACCTCCAACAAGATTTTGCTAGGAAAAACGCATAATATTCAGATAATATACATGCCTCAACATCTAAGAGACTGTTTGTTCAGGTTTTGGTCCTGAAATGAAATTTTCAGCTTAACCATGAATCCCTAGTTTTTCTCTTAAGGATCCAACCTTCCCTTGGCTTAAATCCTCACTCAAAACATCAGAAGGAAAGCATCTGGCCTACAACTTCAAATAATGCCAACATCATTGCCCAGAAGCGGTTGGCAAGTCCTATCTGGAGACAGTATGGCCCTAGGAGTCCAATGGCTGCACTGACGGTTTAATCCAAGCTGAATTACTCTAGGAAACGCTCCCACATCCAGATACTATCACATTGGGATAGTTTTCCTCACCCATTTGCCTCACTCTTTTGTGTGTGCCTGTGTGTGTTATCCAATCTTTTTTTAATCGAATACATTTGATATATAATATTGTACAAATTTAAGGTGTACAACATGTTACTTTGATACATTTGTATATTGTAGTATGATTGCCTTTGTATGACGTTTATCACATTACGTGTTCTAGTACAATATAGGACAGTATTTTTGTCTGTATTCACTGGGCTGTGCATTAGATCACTATGGTTTATTTACAACTCTTTGCACATTTGTACCCTCAAACTACATCATTATCCCCCATCTCTGTCCCCTTGTAAACACCCTTTTACTCTCTATTTTTTACAAGTCTGGCTTTTTTTGTATTCCACATACAGGGGAGATCAGGCAGTACTTGTCTCTCTCTGTCTGATTTATCTCACTTAGCATAAGGCCCTCAAGGTCCATCCACGTTGTCACATTGCCTCGCTCTTGCCAGTAGCAAGTCTACAGCTCCTGCGTTTGGCAAAAAGGTTGACTGCATATAATATTTAAATATTTAATAAATAAATTAACTATACGTTTATTATATATAATTTAAATTTTTCTCATCTTTTAATGGTCTCACTTTTCAATTTGAGATCCTTTCATGGTTACAAAAAAGTTGTAAAAATAGTACAAAGAATTCCCATATATCCTTTACCCAGTTTCTCCACATGTTTATATCTTGCATAAACATAGTATAAACAAAACCAGGACATTAATATCAATGTATTATTGTTGTCTAATCTACAGACCTCATTCACATTTCATCGCTTGTCCCATATCCCTTTATGGACAAGAGTTCCATCCAGGACCACATAATATCCTTTAATCTTGGGCAGTTCCTTCATGTTTCTTCTTTATTCATGACCTTAACTCTTTGGAAGAATATCAACCAATTCTCTTACAGAATTTCTCTCAATTTGGATTTGTCTTTTTCCTCATGAGTAAATTCAGGTTATGCATTTTTTGGCAAGAATACAATGTGGAAAAAAACAAATATGCAACAACACTTAGGAACACACTGGAAAGGAAAAACTGAGGGGCACCAGGCTTACCAGATGTGAAAACATACTCTAAAGCCTCTATAACTAAAACAGCGTAGTATTGGTGCATGAGTAGACGAACAGACCAGTGGAATAGAATAAAAAGCCCCAAAATAGACCCAAGCATGTATGGAAACTTAGTGTATTGGTGAAGGTGGCATCTTAAGCCACTGGGGCAAAAATGGACTTTTTAAAAAATGGTGCTGGAACAACTGGGTAGCCATTTATAAAAAGATAAAAATAGAACCATACCTAAAGTTATACATAAAAATAAACTCCAACTGGATTAGAGATCTAAATGTAAAAATGAAACCATACAAGTACTAGCAGAAAACATGAATGACTTCCTCTTTAACCTCAGTGTAAGGAAAATCTAACTATGGCTTGAAATCCAGAGACAATAAAAGAAACAATTGATAAATTTGAATGCATAAAAATAAAACTTTTTCACGGTAAAAATTAATAAATAAACTCAAAAGACAATTGACAAAGGAGGAGAAAATATTTGCAACATCTATCCCATACAAATGGCTAATATCCCTAATATATAAAGAGCTCTTAAAGATTAAGTGGCAAAAGATCAAAAACTCAATAGCAAAAATGGAAAAAAGAAAAGAATGGCTTTTAACATATGAAAATATGCCAGAATATTCAAAATTAAAGAAAATCACATTAAAACAGAAGACATACTATTTCTCATCTGTGGGAAAATATTAAAGAGCATGACAGTGCATTCTGTTAACAAGAGTGTGGGGGGAAAGGCATTCTCATACAGCATTGATGGGAATCAACCCAAAATGGAAAACGACCCTTTTGAAGGAGACCTTGGCAATATCTAGCATAACTATATACGTGTTTTTTGGCCCAGAAATCTCAACTTGAGGAATTTACCCTGAAGATATACTTCCAACAATATGAAAAACATATGTGCAAGGATATTTATTGCAGAATTGTTTATAATTGCAAAAGATTGCAAACAACCTAAATGCCCACTGAGAAAGAGAAAAGCAGCTCCTGATACCCAGGAGCTAGCTTTGAACTATAAGCTAGGTCTTGATGGGCTCCTGTTGAACATGAACAACTTCACAGAACGTCAATACCAGACAAGGCCACAGTGTGACCAGGACTGATCAAGACCAAACGAGACCACTTGCAAACATATCTGAACACAAACTGATTCGTGAACATTGTCCCAACTACAAAATGAGCAAACATCCCCCATCTGGCTGGTATGATTGACTTCTGCTTCTTTACCACTTTCTTTATCACTTACACCAGGAGTCTCGCTCTTTTCTCCTTCTAGACGAGATTTATTAAGATACTCCATCATGGAGTTAGTCCGCTTCCTAACAGCATCCAATTCAGAACAAAGCCCACTTAAATCCTCCCACAAATCACCTGACACAAGTCTGGATCCCAGAATAAGTCCTTCCTAACACCCTCTTTTTGAGATGGCCCCAGGATTTCTCTCGTACTCATTCTCCCCCAATGCAGTGATTAATAAACTCAACTTGTTCAACTACAGGATGTGCTCCTGTTGCTATTTGGCTGAAAGGCAGTGACACCACACCTAAGAGAGTAGTTGAACAAACAATGTACCAGGCAGCGTGCTCAGCATTTTACGAGATTCATCCCATTTAATCCTCATCAAGGTGGCATAGTCTGTGAGTGGCATAGCATAGAGGTAAATACAGACAATACAACTCTGCAGACCCGCCACCACCACCTCTAGCATCTCCTGGCGACATACCCAAGACTTTTTCCATTGTCATGGTTCATTTCTGCTTCCATTTCAGAAGCATTGACCTTCCTGGTAGGTGCCTTAGAAATCATTTAACCCAGCTCCATTATTTCCTGTCCCTTTCCTGCTCTTCCTCTTGCTATCCCCACACAATTAAAATTATCAACAGTGAAATTCCTATAGGAACTTCCCACCAGGATATTTGCAAAGTCAGTTCTATCAGGTGAGATCTTAGGCCCAGCGTCTTTGCTTCTCAAAGTTTAATGTGCCCAAGCATCTCCCGGGGGTCTTGCTAATATGCAGATTCTAATTCAGTAGGTTTGAGGTGGGGCCTGAGACACTGCATTTATAACAAGCTCACTGGTGATGCCCAGGCTTCTGGCACTAAAGAATGTTGGGATAAAAGCCCAGGCTAAGAGTTCCCTGGCAAGCAGTACTGCTCCATGGTGCCAACCTTGGCAGCCAGTGTATCTCTGTGTCACAGGGAAGTGACTAAGAACGAGCTGACTGTCTCAGGGGAGAGAAGCCAGGACTCGCTTCCAGAGGCTCATGGAGGCAAGGGAACTGGGCCCCACAAATTATGTAGTGGATCCTAGGTGGGGGTTGCTGTATTTGGGGCCATCCTTCCTGGGTGGTAATTGGAAGAAAAGTGCTTAGGAAGCAGAAGCTGTCCTCTCTTGGACTGCTGGCGTCAGAGAAGCCCAGATCTAGCAGGACTGCCCACGGTTTCCTGGCAGTATCCCTGGCAAACACCAGAGAGGAGAAGGTGAGGAGTCTGCCCAGAGACTGGCCCAGGCACCAAGCCAATGCTGGCTCAGGGAACCAAGAATTAATGAGGATTATACACCAGCTACTTCCAGATTCAAACCATTAGGAACTTCAGGGGAGAGAAAGATCGAAAGAATCAGCGTTACAATAGTCAACACTGTAAGAATCCAATATTGTATCTTACAGACTATAATTTACTTCTGGGGTTTCAGACTATGAAAAAAGCTCTGAGGGCTGTGGGGATCAGAGAAAGGAAGAAAGGAAATACATTGGACTCTGCAGTGTGGAATCTGGATAATCAGAAGGGATTGTTGTTTTTGACGTTGTTGCCATGATTATTTTACTTTTACAACATCATGTCAGAAGGGCTCTAATTAAATTTTTCCAGTTTGCCAAACAGAAAGGTTTATAAGAAGTTGATTTGAAAGAAGAGAGAATTTTTGAATAGTAAAATGCGTAAATCTGAGACTAATTAAGAGGAATGACAGAAAGAGTCATTGTGGCTGTGTTTCCAGCTTTTCCTTGCCTACGTGGAGAAGGTTCCTCCTTTCCTGGGTGTTACGCACAAGAGCTCAGAAAGTGGATAGCGCACGTGAGGTCACAGAAGAGCTGTAATAGACTAGAGGCTGTACAGTTCATTGTGTCCCTGAAACCTTAGCTAAAGGATAATTTTTCCAGTCTACTTACATAAAAGCAGGACTTCCCAGCAGATATACACAGCTTCGTTTAGCAGGGTACTAGGAACCTGCTTATTTAACAGTGGGTACCACTGTCATTAGTCCGCAGACAGGTATGGCGGACCCCTTTCATCCCTTAAGATTCTGGCATCTGGTGAGTAATACGGGGTGGAAGGGAGGGAGAGGTCATAAATCCTATTCTGCAAGGCTTGGTAAACTATTTGTGCCTACACATCCCTTTCTCTGAGTGCCTAGCCAGCCTAGATTTGCAAATCTGCCATCTGTGCAAAGGCAAACACATTCAGCAGAAAAAGAACTTGATCCTTAACCAGACTCATTCAACATATAATATGCAAATAATTCCTTGAGAATAAAATCTGACTTTACATAATAAGACTGAATTTCTTGCATCTCCCCCACCCCAAACTCTCCCCCGAAGCCGACACACACCACTCACTCCACTCTTCCTCTCATCTCATTTCCTCGGAGGCAACCTTAACAATGTGTTTGATGTTTAACCTTTCAGAGCTTTTTCTAGATGTTTATGTACATATGTCTCCCTATAAAAAATTATATGTACATATAGTATTGATTTATGTGGGTTTACACATATAAACTAATCCTGCACATTTCATTCTGCAAATATTTAAATATTCTCATTATGCTTATCTATGTTGTCACGAATAAATCTAAATTACTCTTTTTAACTATTGCCAAGTATTCTGCAATATGAACATGCTATGGTTTATTTAGTCATTCTTCCATTGACATTTAGGTTGTTTCCAGGATCTCACTGTTACAAGCAATGCTGCTAGAATGTCCTTGACCATACTTCCTTGCACATCTATGCAAATGTTTTAGTTTTAGTAGATATTTTAAATTGCTCTCCAAATTGTGCCAATACACTCCCGATGGGGGGACATGAGGGTATCTGTTTGCCCAACTTCCTTGCTAACTTGTGTTATTATCAAAATTAAAAATACTTGCCAATCTGAGCAGCAACAATGGTATCTCAATGCCATTTTATTTGTATTTCCCTGATAACTGGTAAAATTGAGCATCTTTTTATGTTTAATGAGCGATTTTAATTGTCCTTGAATGGCGTTTTCACATCAATCTCCCATTTTCTATTCACTTAAATCTTTTTTCTTATTGCATGTTTATCATGAACTCTCAACTATTTACACTTAACCTTATTATCTTCCTCTGCATTTTCTATTTACTAGGCTCTCTTTTTCTTTCTTTTTTTGTCCCCATTCTTGATTTCTTTTGGGTCGATTGCATTTTCTTTGTTCCATCTTTTTTCCTCTATTGGTCTGAAATTTATACATTCCATTGTTATTTTTCTAATGGTTATTCTTTTTTTTTTTTTAAAGATTGGTGCCTGAGCTAACAAGTGTTGCCAATCTATTTTTTTTCTTTCTGCTTTTTCTCCCCAAATCCCCCCAGTACCCAGTTGTATATTTTAGTTGTGGGTCCTTCTAGGGTGGCATGTGGGATGCCGCCTCAACTTAACCACTCAGCCGTGGGGACAGCCCTGTCTAGTGGTTGTTCTTAATTTTTTATATCCATACATAAAGTTATATAAAATCTAAAGGTAGTCAGTACATGTAGACTCTTCCCAAACAGAACAAGAAATTTTCACTTCCTTCTCCCCAACTCGCCTATTGATATGGTCTAGAATATTCTACTTCTAAATTGTTATTTTAAACATTTTTGGCAATTAATACTAATTTAGTGTTAAACGATAGGATTGGCTGATGACTTAGGTAAGATTTCTTTTTTCATATTGCTTCTTCCTCTGGATTTCTTCCACCTTTTTCCACAAAGGTGTATATCTCAAGTAATTCTTTCAGCAAAAACTTGCTGGTAGTGAACTTTCTTAAATTCTGAATGCTTAAAATGTGCCTTTGTTTCACGTGTGCTTTTAAATGACACTCTAGCTGAGTATAGAATTCTAAAGTGACAGTTCTTTTCCAACAGCTCATTGAACTTATTGCTTCATTGTCTTCTTGTATATAGTGTTGCTAATGAAATTTACAGTGAAAATCTGATCCGTATTTCCTTGAAGTTCAACTATCTTTCTGCTTTGGTAACTTTTAGCATTTTTCTTTTTATTTTGATGTTCTGAAATTTCATAGCTTTCTTCACTTCTGGAGAACGTTTAGCCATTGATTAAATATTCCTTTCTCCTTTCTCTCTATTCTCTCCCTCTGGAATTCCTACTAGATGAAAGCTAGGATGTCTTTATCCATTCTTTATATCTCTTAAATTTTTCATCTTTTTTTCCTTTGTGCTGCATTCTGTAAGACTTTCTCAACTTAATTCCCAGCTTGATAATCATACTTTGCTGTGTCCGTTCTGTTACTCAGCCTATCTTTTGAGGCTTTTTTTCTTTTCAACAATTTGGGCTTTAATTTTGAAGATCTCTGATTGGTTCTTTTTCATAATTCTGTGGTTCTATTTTGCTTTATGTTGCTGAAGATATTAGATATACTTGTTTTAATTAATCTATTGATTATGTGAAAGATCTTCCATTTGCTCAGTTTGTTATTTCTCTTTCACGGCAGTGGAATTCCTCAGACATCTAGCACTTATTGATTGTACACTGATTTTCTGGTTTAGAATTCTCCCACCTAACTCTTGGGATTCAGCAGAATTCCCATGTGGGTGTGGACTTAGGTTACCTGTGGCCTTGACTTCTCCCACGGCTTCTCACCAATTTCTCTCTTTTAGGTATGTCTCATTGTCTGTTTGTGTACTCAAGCACTCTTCCTTCATGATTTCAAGCCCAGCTATGAAGTCAGTAGCTTCTTTTCTTTCTCTGTCCTATCATTTACAAGGATACAGTATGGAGAGGCGTGACTTTCAGACTCTTTTTATTGCATCATCTTAAATCCCTAAATTATACTTTAAAACATTCTCAGCCAAGCTTTTGTTCTTTATTTAGGAGAATAGAGAATATCAGACATGCGCTCAGAGTAGGCATGCACATGCTCATGCTGCGGTATTTGAACTTGTTTTATAATGTATTGCAATAATATTTTAGTGTCAGTGCAGTAAATAATTCAATTTAATTTATAATTAAGTCAATATTGAATATCCCTGTTAAATTTACTTTGAGTATGAGTTTAAAAAAAGAAGGAACACTGATATCTATAGGGAAGACCTAATAGGAGTAGCTGACAAAGGATTATAAATCTCGGGATAATGTGCTTGTTTTTGATGTGAACATTATTGCTCAGTCCAATCTAAAATAAAATCCAGGGTCAGTTCAGATATTTCCCTCCTTGTCTCTCATTACAAGATGCACAAGAGGAATGAAAACTCTCTCCACCGAGGCCTAGTTTTAACCCTCAAACCGCAGGACACATGCCACTGGGAACTGTCCTCTCCGTCTTGGCTGTAAGTCTTGAGTCCTTTGGGAAAAGGCCAGAAGATGGAAAGATGATGCTGTGAAAAAAGATGCTCTTCCCTTTGTTACCTTGACTGACTCTGCAGTTTTCGTCAATGAAATTTTTCTTTATTGAATGTAGGAAAAGATTTTAGGAATTTCCCTTTGTCAAAGGTAGGAAACAGAGGTCATTTTATGAATGCCTGTGCTTCCAACCTTTGAAGAGGAGTCTTTATAAAAAAAAATTTTTTATTGAGACATAATTGATACTTATCATCTTATTAGTTTCAGGTGTACAACATAATGATTCAATATTTGTATATATTGCAAAATGATCACCACAATGTCTTAGTTAACATTCATCACCATACATAGTTACAATTTTTTTCCTTGTGATGAGAACTTTTACGATTTACTCTTTCAGTAACTTTCAAATATACAATAAATATTATTAATTATAGTCACCCTGCTGTACAATATATCCCCATGACTTTATTTTATAACTGGAAGTTTGTTCCTTTTGACTTCCTTCATCCATTTCTCTTCACCCCTCCTCCCACACCACTTTTAGCAACCACCAATCTGTTCTCTGCATCTATGAATTCATTTTTGGGGTGTTTTTGTTTGTTTGGCTTTGTTTTTTTTTAGATTCCACACATAAGCGAGATCATATGGTATTTGTCTTCCTGGAGAGGAATATTTATAGCCCATTTTGACACTGTGGAGATAAAAACATCTATGTTTCTGTATTAATCTTTTTTGTTGCCTCTTGCTTCCCCTTATCTCTTAGTCTCTGTAATACTATACCAACCTCATCTCTTCTTTTTCTTGTCTTCTCCTTTGCCATCTGGGCACAACTTCTCTTTCTTTGGTCTTTGTTTCTTCCCATTTTCTGATCATACGTGAATTAGAAAAATAATTTTAAAAAATAACTTGTTGCAGGGCCAGCCCCATGCCGAGTGGTTAAGTTTGCATGCTCCGCTGTGGCGGCCCAGGGTTTCACAGCTTCTGATCCTGGGTGCGAACATGGCGCTGCTCATTAGGCGACACTGAGGTGGCATCCCACATGCCACAACTAGAAGGACCCACAACTAAATAAAATATACAACTATGTACTGGGGGGATTTGGGGAGAAAAAAAAGCAGAAAAAAAAATAACTTGTTGCTTTAGTTAATAGAAATGTATTATCCTTGTTTTCATTGGCAAAGCCAATGAGTAAGAATTTTTGCCATTCCTTCACTGTAAACAACAAAAAAAATCTCCTGCACAGTGCCAAAACTAACAGAATTCTTTTTTAAAACCTTTTTTATTGAATTATAATATACCTAGAGAAAATAGCACCTATTGTAGCCATACAGCTCAATTAATTTTCACAAATGAAACGCAGTTATATAACCAGTATGCAAATCAAGAAACAGAACATTACCAACGCTCCAGGAGCCCCCTTCTGTCTACATCCAGTCTTCACCTCGCTTTCACCAAAAGGTAATCATCACCCAGACTTCTAATAGCATAGATTAATTCTGCCTATTTTCGTGCTTTATTTTAGTGGAATTAAATGTCCTAGTTTCGGTTCCCCTAAGAGCTGACCTTGAGACAAGGACTTTAGTGCACGTAGATTGTTGAGAAGGTACAGGGAGCAGTGGGTAGAGAGTGAGGAAGAGGTACAGGGAAGAGAAGGCAGCAGCCAATAAAGGGCATGCTGTGAGTCAGGCTATCACAGTGGGTGATCGGAGCTTACTCCCATAGGGAATCTCTGGGAAATGCTGCAAAACACACTCAGAATTATCTCCCTCTTGGGGGGGGGAGGAGGGAGCTGGGATATTTATATACCCAATGGTCACTTGTCTCTATAATGTCCTTTTTCTGCTCCAATATCCCACCCAAGATCTCATATTGCATTTAATTGTTGGATCTCTTTAGTCTTCTTTAATCTGGGATGGTTCCTCAGTGTTGTTTTTGTTTTTTGTTTTTCCTTCCACGACCTTAATAGTTTTGGAGAGTACTGGCCAGTCCGTTTTATAGAATGGGGACATTCTATAACTTGGACTTGTCTGCATTATTCCGCATCTTAAGATGAAGAACCTGAGGCACAGAGAAGGTAAATTACTTGCTCAAGGTCACATAGCTCACAAATAATAGCGCCAGGGCTTGAATCTAGACCATCTAGCTCCAAAGTGCTGGTTCTTCACCACTAAGCTATGGTGAATTCTTAAACTATTTAACCGAACTATTTCATGTTACACAGTGGCAATGGCTTTTCTTATCTGGAAAGGAAATATGTTATCACTTTTGCATACATTAGAAAATTAAAATTAATAAGTTGATAAATATTGATAAGTCGACAAGTATTTGTTAAGAATGCAAACAGTGTACAGTTGTACTAAGTACTTAGCGCACAGAGTCATCATGAGCCTTCGCCCTGGACTGCAGTGGTCCACCATCTAACAAACGACCGAGTGATCTAAATTCACAGTGTGGTGTGACTCATTACACTACAGTTGGTTGGTTTTAGAATTAATGCTTAATATCCCCTAATAACTTACTATTTTAATTAAAAAATATGGTATGTGTAAAAATAAAAACCACAAGCAAACACTTCACTTATGCGGAGAACAAACCTTTCTGTGCCTCAGTTTTCCCATCTGAGAAAAGGATAATTGTGCCTGTTTCACAGGGTTATGTGCAATTAATGAGATAATACGTGGGGAGCATTTAGAAATGCTTGGCACATAAAGACTCAGGAAGTGTGTGTGTCCTCAGCTTAACAAAGCTCATATATGAAAAGACCCAGCTAACATCATACTCAGTGATGAGAGACTGAAAGCTTTCCCCCTAAGATCAGGAACAAGACAAGAATGCTCACTCTTGTCACTTCTTTTCAATATATTAGAAGTCCTAGACAGAGCAATTAGGCAATAAAAAGAGTGAAAGGCATGCAAATTGGAAAGGAAGATGTAAAATTATCTCTGTTTGCAGATGACGTGATCTTATATGTAGTGATGGGGTTCAGGATACGCTACCCCAAAATATGGCACCATGGCATATTGAAGCTGAAGGGTTTTGAGAAAAGAGCAGAAGCAGGAAATTCACTCTGACTTTTAGCCCCATGCATTTCTTCCCTGAAATAGACCACAAAACCCTCATGTGAGGGGCCCTCCCTATACCTGGAGGAAAAGAGCATCCTTATCTCCAAAGATAAAGGGATGCCAAGAAGAACCCTAACAAACAGGCCGTACTGTTTCTCCCAGCTTACTATGATTGCTTCATATCCTCATACCGCATACCTCATAACTCATCATATTCCTCCATGACTGTCCACTCTTCATCAAACCTAGATAAAAGGACACAGGTCTAACTGTTTCTTTGAGTCTTCATTTCCTTATGAAGGCTCTCATGTCACGTAAAACTTATATAAAATAAATTTGTATGCTTTCCTCCTGCTAATCTGTTTTTTGTCCAGTTTAATTTTCAGACCCAGCTAGGGATCCTAAGAGGCTCAAGAAAAAGCTTTTTCCTTCCCTATGGTAGAAAACCATAAGAATTCCACAAAATAACTGTTAGAGTTAATAAACAAATTTAGCAAAGTGGCAGGACACAAAATGAACACACAAATATCAGTTGCATTTCTATATACTAACAATGAGGAATACAAAAGAAAATTAAGAAAAGAATTCCATTTACAATAACATTAAAAAAAAAGTACTTAGGGATAAACTTAATCAAGGACTTGCACATGAAAAGACTACGAAAGACTTATATACCAAAAACTACACAAAATTGCTGAAAGAAATTACAGAAGACATAAAGAGATGGAAACACATCCCATGTTCATGGATTGGAAGACTAAATGTTGTTAACATAACAATACTACCCAAAGCAATCTACAGATTCAATGAAATTCCTATCAAAATTCCTATGACTTTTTTTTAGAAATAGGGAACCTCATCCTAAGATTCCTATGGAATTTCAATGAACCCCAAATAGCCAAAACAATCTTGAAAAAGAAGACAAAATTTGAAGACTCGTATCTGTTGATTTAAAAACTTACTACAAAACTACAGTAATCAAAACAGTGTGGTACTGGCACAAGGACAGACATGTAGACCAATGGAATAGAATGAAGAGCCTAGAAACGAACCCTCACATTTAAGGTCAAATGATTTTTGAGAGGAGTGTCAAAACCATTGAATGCAGAAAGGACAGTCTTTTCACCGAACTGAATATCCACATGCAAAAGAATGAAGTTGGACGCTTACTTTGCACCATACACAAAAATTAACTCAGATTGGTTCAAACACTTAAATATATGACCTAAAACTATAAAACTCTTAGAAGAAAACATAGGGGAAAAGATTCACGATCTTGGATCTGGCAGTGATTTCTTGGATATGACACCAAAAGTACAGACAACAAAAGAAAAAATCAGTGTATTGGACTTCATCAAAATTTAAAACTTCTGTGCATTAAAGAACACTATCAATAGGGTGGAAAGAAAACACACAGAAAAGGTGAAAATATTTGCAAATCATATATCTAGTAAGTGATTAATATCCAAAATATTATATAAAGAACTCCTACAACTCAACAATGAAAAAACAACCTGATTTAAAAATAGACAAAAGACTTGGATAGACATTTCTCCAAAGAAGATAAACAAATGGCCAATAAGCACATGAAAACACGCTCAACTTCACTCATCATTAGAAAATGCAAATCAAAACCACAATGAGACACCACTTCATACCCCTTAGGATGGCTATTATCAAACAAAACAAAATAGAACATAACAAGTGCTTTTGAAGATGTGGAGAAATTAGAACTCTTATGCACTGCTGGTGGGAACGTAAAATGGTGCAGCTGCTGTGGAAGATAGTTAATTTCCTCACAAATTAACAGTTAATTTCAGCAGCAGTTAATTTCCTCAAAAATTAAACATAAATTTACCATATGATCCAGCAATTCTATTTCCAGGAGTATACCCAAAATAATTTAAAGCAAGGACTTGAACAGCCATTTACAAACCAATATTCATAGCAGCATTATTCACAATAGTCAAAATGGGGAAAGAACCCAAACATCCATTGTTGGATGAACGAATAAACAAAATGTGGTCTATACATACAACAGAATACTATTCAGCTTTAAAAAGGAATGAAAATCTGACACGTCACAACATAGATGAAGCTTGAATACATTATGCCAAGTGAAATAAGCCAGTCACAAAAGGACAAGTACTGTATGATTCCACTTATATGAGCTGCTTAGAATAATCAAATTCACAGAGACAGAAAGAATGGTGGTTGCTGGGAGAAGAGAGGAAGGAAGAGTTACTTTTTAACGAATACGGGGTTTCTCTTTGGGAAGAGAAAAAAGTTCTGGAGATGAATAGTGGTGATGGTTGTGAAACAATGTGAATGTACCTAATGCCCAGTTAAAGACAGTTATATGGTAATTTTTATGTTATATATATTGTACCAGAAAAAAAGCATTTAAAAAGGAGTATGTGTGTGTGTTTTAAAATTTGTTAGCTATTTCGGCAAGGTAGGTTTACAGGAGAATATGCCTAGTTGGAAATATTTATTTATCTATTTATTGTTCATTCCATAACAAGGGAAGCATTGCTATTTTTTTTCCTGTGGTGGAGATAAGTGGTTGAGAGTACCTTCTCTGAACATGGGGAGGGTTTCAGTGACCCTGGCCAGTGTCTGTGATGTGGAGCCTCAGTCGCCCACAGCACCAGCTCTCAGGGCTGGAGCAGATCCAGATGTCGGCTCTGCCCACAGAAACCTGGACGAGCCTCTTCTGAGGGAGACAGGGCACAGAATGAGAGACCACACTCGGCCACCCTACCAGCTGCCTGTAGACTTTCCAAAGGATGAGGAACTATGAGATTAGTTTCCAAAGTGTGAGGAACTATGGAAGTCTGGTACCGGCAAAGAGCATCCTTTCTAACTGTGTGCTCTCAAGATCCAAAAGCCAGACTTTGAGAAAGTATATTTCTGCCAGCTACGGTGTGTGATATCTACACATCCCCACACACATGTATCTATACATCTACTCTTCTCGAGTTACTCTGAGTGACCAACAGGATAACTCTAAATCCTCACAAAATCCCTTTTAATAAGCTGCACATCAATGACTGACTTTTGCCTTTTGTATGAAAGTTTTTATCCAGTGTGTTCGGTAGTCTCACATTGCCCCTTTAGACCCTTCCCCTCCCTACTCTGTACCCTGGTGGGCTGCCCTCTACAGCCCACATCATTCCGGTTGCCTCTTCCCCTGCCTTCTAGCTGAGCTTGGGCGCTGGAGGTAGCAGCAGCAGGTGATGCGGGAGGAGAGAGAGCCCCAAGTTCTTTATTCCCCTGACTTCTTCCCTGCCATAGCTGTGTTCCTTTCCAAAAGGCTTCTGTCGGGGGCCCTTTCCCATGGATCCAGCTCTCCCTCGATTCCGGTAACAGGTTCCACCCCTTATTCCTCAGGCCCAGGGTTGAGAATGCCTCCCTGTTACTGCTTGTCTCCGGGGACGTCGCATCTTGTCACCCACCTACACCTTTGTAAACAGTCCCTTTGCTAAATGTTACACCTGGAGTGTGCAATCTTTTTCCCAGTAGGACTCTGATTGCTACACTAAGAAAACAAAAGAGTAAGGAAGGGGGCACACCGGCATGGGAAAAGGAAATAGCATCTCTTATATCCCAGATACTGTTGGTTCTGCATCTTATCTCACGTAATCCTCACACGAACTTGTGATGAAGATTCTGTCAGCTCTATTTTCTGAGAGATTAAGCAATTTCTGCAGATCTTCGAATAGTGAACAATTGAGTTGGGATTTAAATGCAGGTCTTCCTAAAAACAATAACCCTGTTCTTTTCCCCTATGAAGAGCTATAAGAGCTGTTATGGAAAATTCACCTCTGCCTGTGCTGCAAAATTGTTATACGTTACATCAATCGGTATCTGCAATGTCAAGTTCCATGTGAGAAATTTCTTTTACAAATTTTAGATTTAATTACATTTAAAAAAATTTTGTTATTTTAAAATTTTAGAAATCCTGGGGGAAATGTGTCTCTGTTGAGAATCTGGAATGCGCCTCTCTTTTTGAGGAGAGCTGTGTAACTTGCTTTGGTTTTTTCACCTCCCCAGAAACCAGGAAACTTCTGCCCAAGTTCTGGTTGCAGTTATAGTGGCCCTTTCACTCCTGTGAATTCTTCTGTCTTCTTTCCTTATCTTGATTCGCCATTTCTATTTGATCAGCTTCACTGTATGAGCCGTGTTTAGAATCCTTTTGGGAAAAAGTATGAAATTAATCATACACGTCACTTGGCTTTGCAGTTTATATTCGAGGACCCTGGCCTAACATCTCAAGGATGACACTAAGAGGGTCAAAAACAGGTGTAGACCACTGCGGGGCCTGAGCAAGGACCAGGATAACCTGCCCTACAGCAGGAAATCAGCAGAGCTGTCTTTATAAAGAAAATACATTCCATTGTTAACACAAACTTCAATTACAATGACCCAGTGATTAATTAAGGAAGAAATTGATACTTATGTGACATGGTTTGAATCTAAAATATAAATATCCAGTGTGTATAAAGAACTTCCTTCTTCTTTCATCAAATCCTGTTTGCTCGATGTGTTTCATGGGTAACTTGCCACTCAGGTAATAAATCCCAGGAAGCCACAAGGCTAATACTGTGGCTTACAAGATTGGGAAGATGCCAGCCGTTGCATGTCACCATCTAGTCATGTTATAGTTACAGGATAATGGGATTTTCTTCATGGGAAGTGCAAGTACAAATTGCTCTTTCTAGTGAGTCTGTTTCTTTCAATAATGCCAGTCCATTCTTTGAGTTCAAAGCACTGTGTCAATTTCTGGCTCCAAAATTTCGCATAATCTCACATCTGAAAACACTTTTCTTTCAAATGGGGTGTGTGTGTGTGTTTCAAAGAGATTTGTTTGTAATTAAAAGTTGACTAACCCTAATGGCAAAAAGTAGAAGCTGCTAGCCTACACAGGAATGGTCCACCAGAGCTGTAGATGAATTCAAGGGCAGGCTGAAAGGATATGGGATAGGCATCAACATCTGCTACAATAATATTGAAGAAAAAGTTGTTGACCTCGGGGATAATGCTTCTGGGGGCTTTCGAGAGCCTGGGTGGAAGCCTGTGGTGACATGGAATTGTGCTGTGCATTACCTCCCCCATCCCCTTCTTCCCCTTCTCCCCACCTCCTTCCCCCTCCCCCCATCAAGGAAGAGCTTGCTGCCCAACTTCAGGGAATGTGGTCAGTGGGTGACCTCCAGTTGTCAGCTCTTTCATGGTCCTTGGTCTTTCAGGGTGACCTTGGGTCACCTGAGGTTGCTGCTTTCCTGGAGCAACCTCATCCAGGAACTAGGTGAAGCAGGATCCAAAGTCCTGACCATTCCGATCCAAATTGGACACTGATGGTCACTAGTTGCTCCAGGGCACCCCCAGGTAGACTGGACCTGCATTGCAGTTCAGTTTTTTCCTCTGCCCCATCTGTTTTCTTTCTCTTCCCTTCACAGGTATTGAACTCTAATAAATATCATATACCTCAAACTCCATCTAAGTGGCTGATTTTGGAGAACTCAACCCTCAACAAGGCCTCCCAGATACCTCTCCCTATATTTATGCAGAGCACAAGGAAGGGCAACTTTCCTCCAGAAAGACTGCCTGCCTACAGGTACTTGTCTTCTCCAAGACCAGGTACTTGGCTAAACCACATTCTAAGTTAGCAGGTACTACTGGTCTTTGGCTTATTCCGATCATAGACTTGTCATTAGCCTCCATGCTCCTGGGTGGTCATGGGCCAGTCCTTCGATGCATTAACTGCATAAAAGTTAAGAAATTATCCCACTCAGAAATACCCCAGAAGGTACTCTCTCCTGGGAACCTGGTGCTCTACAGGGCAGGCATCCCTGGCACCTCTGTAAGAACTAAACTGTTCTCCAGCTATTGATGGAAACCTAGTTCCAGTTCGAGAATGTTCCTGGTATTCCTTGTTGACGGGGATCCTGTGGGTCACAAGTCATGGAACATAAGCACAGTCATGCCTTGCTGGTCATGTTCACTCTGAACTCATTGCACAAAATAGGAGCAAGATCTGGAATGTTCAGCAGGCATCTCTTCTTACACTCTAAAACTATATGCACAGTATAATCTAGATATGATTCTGCTTGAAAGAATGTGCACAAGAGGGCTGGTCACACTTCTTGCTTCTGGACAGCAGAACTCAGTGGTTAAGACTCCAATCTGCCCCCTCACTAGCTACATGACCTTTAGCCAGCTACTTAATCTCACTGAGAATTTGTTTCTCCAACTGTAACATGGGGATGGTAATGCTTGGCTTATAGGACTATGGTGAGGTTGACATGACATAAAGTATTTGAATGTCGGGTACAGATCTGGCACATTGTAAGCACTCCACTAAGGGTATCTATTATGACCCTGATAGTTACTGTTACCAGAATACCTTCTTAGCAGCATTGCCTCTTTAGGGTCTTTGATAACTAAGAGAATATCAAGAATATCAGGTTCACAGAATCTTGGGAAGTTTCACTGCCCCCGTGTTGCCCACTAGCTTCATGCAGAAGCAGGAGCAGCTCAGAGGAATAAACGCCATGAAGGTTCATTTAAGAATATGTCCATCCATATCTTAATATCTTTCACAATCTTAGTGAGGCTCCTTTCATCATCTTGACAGCCCACATCCTATAAATAAACTGTTGGGACTGTTATCAAGAGGGGTGGAAATGGGAGCAGTTGATGGTTTCTTCTCGGCTCTTCTCTTCATCTTGCGGGTACTTGTCATTTTGTGGTTTCCAACACTTGCCAGTTAGCTTTCTCACAGTTTCCTATGGCTCCACGTGTTTGACTTCAAGTGAGTTTTTTTTTAAATGACACTTAAATCCACATACCTTTTCTCTGACATCGAGGATAGCTAAAACAAGTATTCACTTTATATGCATCCTGCATTGGCAAGGTGAAGAACCACAGGCGTTGTTAAATAACGAGGCTCTAAACCAAAGAACAGGCTCTCGTGCCCTGAGGCATGATGGGGAATGTGGGCAGGAGAGAATGTTGCCCATTGGCAGGGTCATAAACGAACTTTACGTGAACAAAGGGCCCAGGCTCAACCAAACAGGTGGTTTATAAATGGTCCCCGCCCTAAACATTATGAGCTGTTGGAGAACAAGGACAAATACAAGGGCCGACAGGTGACAGCAGAATTCTGACACTCAGGAGGTCCAGTGCTGCTTATGTCTGTTCCATTTTAGCATCTTCTTTTAAAGCATGTTCACCAGCGTTCATGTACCTAACTCTTCCTATTTTTGGTAAGTGTTCCCCCTCTGACGGAGCGATAGAAATCTCGTGGACCAAATGTATGCTGCATTCTTTTTGTCCCTCCCAAGTTTTTTTAAATTCTGAAAAATATCAAACATATATCATCTAGGTTGACTAGTTGTTAACATTTTGCCACGTTTGCTTTGCATCTCTGTCTATATTCTTTTGGAAGCCACTTAATGCAGACATCATGTCACTTTACCTCAATATGCTTCAGTTTGTATCTACCAAGAACAAGGATATTCTCCTTCATAAGCATAATATAATTATCACACTGGGGAAATTTAATAGGGATACAATACTGTTATTTAACATATTGTCCATCTTCAAAATTGCCCAACTATCCCAACAACATTCATTATAGTGATTTTTCCCTAATCCTGGATCCAATCAAGGATCATATCGCATTCAAGTGCCATGATTCCTGATAGTGATTTGCTTGGCTTCCAACTTGAGAGCTCAACCACAAAAATTGCCTGATGACGACTGCGTTTCACATTCCCTACAACTCTCCTTTTCCATGTGAGTCACCATGATCAACCCTGACCCTGAATCTTCAACCCAGACCTGTCACCCTTCTTTGAACTTCATCACCACCACTCCCACTCACAGCCAATCAAGGAAAGCTGCAAATAGCCTGGGGTCCTCTGCATCTATTACTCGGAGCTTTCCTCACTTCATGCCCAGCCTGCTTCAGTTCCACTCCAATTGCATCAGCTACCAATCATGGATTGCATCTCCCAGTTTGGGACCAGTTTTAAGGCCCTCGAACATGGTGTGATACTTGGTTTCCTTGTCTTTGACCACTGGCAAAACATTGTGACTCAGATTCTCTGCTCTGATTTTGCTCTCATTTGGTCACGCCAAACATTAAGCTGAACCATATGAAACTGCTGTTTTTTGTAGGTCAAAAACACACAGATATTTCGTATGGCTCAACATAAAAAATAACTCTTGGGTGACTCAAACACCTGGGGACCCAAAAGCTGGCACAAGCCTGCTTGGCCAGCACTACAGCAAGCAATTTAGTACTATACAATCTATTTCAACTTTGCGTTCCCAAATGTCTGATTATTATAGACATCTAATTGTTATAGACATTTATTATACTCTCTTTAGATGCCCAGTAAGTCCCTTCTTGTTCTTTTTCAGAACTATTCAGGCTACTGGTGCTTGTTTCTTTCCCCATGTGAACATTAGAATCAGCTTGCCTAGTATCAAAAATTTCCTGTAGGTGTTTTAAAAATAAATTTATAGATCAATTTAGGAAGAATTGACATCTTTATGATTTTGAATGTTCCTATTCAAGAATAGAATATGCCTCTCTATTTATGCAAGTTATCTTTTTATTCCTTGGTAGAATTAATTCTTAATAAAAGCCTTATTGAGATACAATTCAAATACCACAAAATTCACCATTTTAAACTGTACAATTCACTGGTTTTTAGTATACTCAGAGTTTCCAACTCACTACAATCAATTTTAGAACTGCTCAACACTTCAAATAAAAACCTCATATGCTTTAGCTATCATTCCTAAGTCCCCCATTCCCCTACCCCCTAGCAACCACTCATCCACTTTCTGTCTCTATGATTTTGCTTATTCTAGACATTTCATATAAATGGAATCATATGGCACATGGCCTTTTGTGACTGGCTTCTTTAATTGAGCATAATGATTTGAAGGTTCAGCCTGACTACATGAATCACTACTCCATTCTTTTTTATTGCCTAATTATATTTCCTTGAATGGATATGCCACATCTTTTTTATCCATTTAATAGTTGATGGACATTGGGATTGTTTCTGCTTTTTGGCTATTATGAATAGTGCTGCTATGAACATTTGTGTAGAAGTATTTGCATATGTTTTTTAATTCTTTGGGGGCATATACCTGGAAATAGAATTGCTGGGTCATATGATAATTCTATATTTAATATTTTGAGGCTGCACCATTACAAAGAGACTACACTATTTTGTTTTCCCACTAGCAATGGATGAAGGTTCCAATTTCTCCACATTCTTACCAACACTTGTTATTTTCTGTCTTTTTGATTTAGCTGTCCTAGTGGGTGAGAAGTGGTATCACATTGTAGTTTTGATTTGCATTTCCCTAATGATTACTGATATTGAGCATCTTTTCATGCGCTGAATGGCCATTTGTGTGTCTTCTTTGAAATGTCTGTTCAAGTTATTTCCTCATTTTTAATTGAGTTATTTGAACTTTTACTGCTCAGTTGTTGGAGTTCTTTATATATCCTGGATATAAGTCCCTTAACAGACAAACAATTTGTGAATATTTTCTCCCATTCCCTGGGCTGTCTTTTCACTTTCTTGATGGTATCATTTGAAGCAAAAAATTTTTAATTTTGGTGAAGTCCAATTTGGCTATTTTTCCTTTTGCTACTATGCTCTCAGTGTCATATCTAAGAGGCTTTGGTGAACCCAAGGTCACGAAGACTTACTCCCATGGTTTCTTCTAAGAGTTTTATAGATTTAGCTCTTCCATTTAGGTCTATGACCCATTGAGCTAATTTTTGTACGTGGTGTGACATTGGTTCCTACTTCTTTCCTTTGCATGTGGCGATTTGGTTGTCCCAATACTATTTATTGAAAAGACTGTGATTTCCCTATTGAATTGTCTTGGCATCCTTGTGGAAAATCAACTGACTATAAATGCAAGAGTTTATTTCTGGACTGTCAATTCTATTCCATTGATCTATATATCTATCCTTATGCCAGTAGCACAGTCTTTGTAATAAGTTTTGCAATGCGGGAAGTGTGAGTCCTCCAATTTATTGTTCTATTTCAAGATTGTTGGCTATTCTGTAGATCAATTCGGGAAGTATTGCCATCTGAACAATATTAAGTCTTCTCATTCATGAACATGGGGTGTCTTTCACTGTATTTATATCTTCTTCATTTTCTTTCAACAATATTTTACAGTTTTTAGAGTACAAGTTTAACATTCTTTTGTTAAATATATTCCTAAGTATTTTATTCTTTTTGATGTTCTTATAATTTTATTTTCAGTTTCCTCATTGGTATTGTATAGAAATGATGGGTTTTTGTATATTCATCTCATATCCTGCAATCTTGCTGAACTTGTTTATTAGTTCTAATAGATTTTTAGTGGTTGCCCTAGAGTTTTCAATATACATTTACAACTAATACAAGTCCACTTTCAACCAACACTATACTGCTTCATAGGAGTGTAAGTATGTTACAGCAGAGCATTCCCAATTTCTCCCTCACATCCCTCATAACATTGTGTCTCATTTCACTTATGTATGAGCTATAATCACGACACACATGGTTGCTATTATTATTCTTAACAAATCGTTATGTGTTAGACCAATTAAGAATAAGAACAATACAGGATTTTATTCTCCTGCTCTTCCTTTCTTTATGTAGATCCAAGTTTCTAACCTGTATTATTTTCCTTCTCTCTGAGGAACTTCTAACATTTCTTCCAAGGCAGGTCTATCAATGACAAATTCTCTCAAATTTTATTTGCCTGAAGAAGTCTTCTTTTCTCCTTCAATTTTGAAGGATAATTTCACTGCATACAGAATTCCAGATTGGTTTTTTTTTAATAACACTTTACATATTTCTTTCCACTCTCCTTTTGCTTGTTTGGTGTCTGAAGAGAAGTCCAAAGTAATTCTCATCCTTGTTCCTCTATAGGTAAGATGCACCCCCAACTTGGCTTTTTCAACGTTTTCTCTTTGTCTTTGATTTTCTGCAGTTTGAATATAATATACCCAGATGTATGTTTTTGGTATTTATTGTACTTGGTGTTCTCTAAGCTTCCTGGATTGATGATTTGGTGTGTGCCATTACTTTTGGTAAATTCTTAGCCATTGCCATTTCAAATATTTCATCTATTCATTTCTCTCCTTCTCTTTCTGAAAATCTGATTAAATGTGTATTATTCCTTTTTGTGGTTGTCCCATAGTTCTTGAAAGTTCTGTGTATTTTTTTATTCCTTTTTCCTTTGCATATCAATTTTGGAAGTTTCTACTGACATATCTTCAAGCTCAGAGATTCTTTCCTGATCTGTGTCCAGGCTACTGATGTGCCCATCAAAGAGATTCTTCATTTCTGTTAGTGTTTTGATTTTTAGTGTTTCCTTTCGATTCCTTGTTAGAATTTCCATCTCCCCTCCTTACATTGTCATGTGTCCTTGCGTGTTGTCTACTTTTTCCACTAGTTCCCTTAGCACATCGGCCATTGTTATTTTAAATTCCCAGTCTGATAATTCCAAATCTCTGCTAGATTTGGGTCTAGATCTGACACTTGCTTTGTTTCTTTGGACTGTGTTTTTTGTTTTACCATACCTTGTAATTTTTTTGTTGAAAGCATGGCATGATATATCAATAAAAGGAACCAGGACAGGTAAGCCTTTAGTGTGAGATTTTATGTATATCTGGCTAGTAGTTAAGCTGTGTTTACTGCCGTAGCTATAGGTGTCAGAGGCTAAAATTTTCTCCAGCATCCTTGTTTTTGACTTTCCTGTTGTCTTCGGGTTTTCCAAGAGACTCCTTAAATAGGTCTGAGGTTTGCATTTCTTCTGGCTGTAATCCTCTGTTATTATACAGGTGCCCTATTGTGGTGGTGGTAGGGTGTGGGAGGAGGGGAAGCATTCTATAATCCTATGATTAGGTTTCAGTCTTTTAGTCACCCTGAGTTGGACTTTCCTCTCTAGGTTGCTTAGGCTTTGGTAAAATCCCCACCAGTTAGGCTCTGGTAAAAGTAGTTTCCCTTAATGATGCTGGTCATGATATAGATTCCCCTACATTAAACTCAGTATATGCAGGGTTAAAACCAAAAGCACTTTCCCTGCTTACTCCCTTACTTCCTGGCACCAGAATCCACGATACTCTACAGAGACAAACAACCAAGGATAGCAACCTGCAAATTTGCAGACTTCCCCCACCCCAAGCAGCTGCTTTCCTTGCAACCTTTAAAAACCCCTTGACCCCCATCTTTCTGGGAGACAAGATGAGATGAATTTGAGGGCTCACTCTTGTCTCCCAGCTGACATCACCTGAAATAAAAACCCTTTTCTTCCCATAAGCCTGGCATTCCAGTTTTTATTTGGCCCTTCTTGTGTGGCAGGTAAAGAACCTATGTTTGTAGCCGGTAACATTAAGAGCATGGCTTGTCAGGGAGAACAAAGAGCTCTGGGCTTATTTCAGAATGGTTACTTTTCCTCTCTCTCTGCCAAAAGAAGAGAGGATTTGTCTCTAATTTCACTGTGAGAACGTGGTGGGACTCAGAGAGGTAAGACTCATAAAAAGTGTGGAGTCTCCCCTAAGACTGGCCCCCCTAGGAGTTTTTAACTCTCCAGCTGGTCTACACTGAGCTTTCAGCAATTTATCAGTTATAGTTTAAAGTGTTTCTCCCCTTATTGGCTCCAGCTGTGGGCTGCTGCTCCCAGGCGGCTGTGGTTCTCTGTATCTGCTTCTGTCTCTCCAGTTTCCAAGACAGTAGTTTGTCCTGTGACCTCAATTCAAGATCAATAGAGAAGAGTCGTTGATTTTCAGTTTGTTTAGTTTTTTTTCTTGTCGTGAGAGCAAAACTCCTCATTTCTAAGCTGTATACATATAGAATCACAAACTAGAAGTCTCAACTTTTATCTTACTATTATCCTTCAATAAGACATATCACTTCATCAATGTCTCTTGCTGCTTTCAAGATTCTTTCTTTGTCTTTACTGTTTAACAGTTTGATAATGATGTGACTAAGTCTGGGTCTCCTTGAGGTTATTTTACGTGGAATTCAATGAGCTTCTTGGATGTGTAGATTAATCTTTTTCATTAAATTTTGGATTTTTTAGCTATTATTTCATTCTCTATTCTTTCTGCTCCCCCCTTCTTGCGCTCCCATTATGCATATGCTGGTATTCTTGGTATTATTTCATGGTTCTCTAGGCTCTGTTCATTTTTCTTCAGCTTTTTTTCTTTTTGTCCCTCAAACTGGATAATCTCAATTGATCTTTCTTCAAGTTAACTGATTTTGTTTTCCACTAGCTCAAATGTGATATTGAGTCCCCTAGTGAATTTTTCGTTTGAGTGATTAATTATATTTTTAACTCCAGGATTTCTATTTAGTTTTATTTTATTATTTCTATATCTTTATTGATATTCTATATTTAGTGAGACAGTGTTCTCTAATTTTTTTTTCTAGCTCTTCAGACATGATCTCCTTTAGTTTCTTGAATAAGTTTATAATAGCTCTTTTAAAGTCTTTGTCTAGTAAGTCCAATGTCTGGGTCTCCTCAGGGACTGTTTCTACTGACTGCTCTTTTTTCCTGTGTATGCATCATACTTTCCTGTTTCTTTGCATATCTCATCATTTCTCATTGAAAACTAGACATTCTAAATAATATAATTTGGCAACTCTGTAAATCAAATACTTACCACCCAGGATTTATTTTAGTTAATGGTTGTTGTAGCTGTTGTTATTTGTTTGTTTAGTGACTTTCCTGCGCTAATTCTGTAAAGTCTATTTTCTTTATCATGTGTGGCCACTGAAGTCTCTGCTCACTTAGCTTAGTGGTTAGGCAATGATTGGACACAGATTCCTTAAATATCTGGAACCAATAAGTCTCCCAGCCCTTGTCAAGGGTCTTGTGTCTGTGTGTTGGGGCACATCCTCAATGCTCTGTCAGTTTACAACTCAGCCTTAGCCGTCACTTCCTGCTTACACAGAGCCTCAACGTTAACCAGAGGTAGAGATTAGAGCCTTCTCAGTTCTTTCCTGGGCATGCACACTGCCTTGCACATACACATGGCCTCTAAATTTCCAGGAACATATTGACAATTTTCCGAGTCTTCTATGGACATCTCATCCCCAAATTCTTCCCTTTAAGATTTTAGTCAATCCCTTCTTTGCTACAACTGTTATCACTATTTCAGGTAACTGCAATATTCAACAGTCACTACTGGTTGTTTTTTTTTTTTAAACAAATGCCACAGGAATAAGCTGTTCACAGTGAGTAAGCTCTGAGTGAGGTCAAGTAAAGATAAGCCCTGTGAGTGGGGGTTTCTAGGACCCTCAAACAGGTCAAATTATATAATTCTCTGGGAATGAGGCTTTTTCAGGAGCTTCAAACGTGTCCTGCTCTCTCCAGTGGCTGCTAGGCTGCTGGGTTCCACAGCTGCCATATATGTGAAGCTGTTGGCTTTCAAGGCTACCACAGAGCTGGGAAGAAGGGGATCAGGATAGGGCAAATTACAATGCCTCACAGCTCCCTGTTCTTACTGAGATCCAGCCTTTTTTCTTGAGTAGATGTTCTTTGGATTGTTACAAGCTTTTGGTTCGTTTTCAGAGTTCTGAAAAAGTTGATTTTGACAATGTTTGCCAGAGTTCTCGTTGCTTTTATGGAAGAGTGGATTTTTTATGGTTCTTAGTGTGCCATTTCATTCCCTGGTGGAATTTTGAAGTTTCCTTTCCATAAATATTATACATTTCTTAAGTCTATTCCTAGGGAGTTTTTTTCTTGCTATTTTAAATATAACATTTTCTCCCACTTTATTTTTTTATTGTTTTTTCTCTTTATTTAGGAAACCTCTTAATCTTTGTGCATTAATTTTGTATGGAGCCATCTCGTTGAATTGTTGTATTGTGTATAGTAATTTTTTTGTTGTTGGTTCTCTTGAATTTTCAGGCAAATGAAGGTATCTTCTACAAACAATGATACTTTACCATCTTTTTCCCCGTCCAATATTATACTTCTTTTTCTTATTAAATACACTTGTTAATACCTCTAGAGCCATGTTAACAGTAATGAGAATGAATGTTCTTGTATTGTTCCTGACTTAAATGGATATTATTTCATTGTTTTACCATTAAGCTTGATGCTCCTTTTTTTTCAATCATTTTCATGGTTTTAAAATATGTACAGATGATCTATGCCCTCTGCCTGGTTGCTCTTCATCATGGGTTCATTTCAAGGCAAGCCTATCCCAGCCCTTCCTTGTCTAGGCTGAGGTCCTTCTATCATGACGCTCTTCCATATCTTCCCCTGGAGCAGAGGAACCAGGGCTTCATCCTCTGGAGGAATACACTAAACAGAGAAATATAGCACAGAAATGACAACAGCAATAACGACATACCAGAGGGCAACCTTTCAGAATATTAAAGCAAATATTGTAAATGGATATTAGCAAACAGAATCCAGAAGCACATTAAAATAACAATATGCCAGTAACATGTCTTTTTTCCAAGTATGCAACAGTCTTCCAATAAAAGGGAATATAAAGTGTCATCTTAAATTGTTGTAGAAGATGGACTACTATCTTACACCGTACACAGAAGTTAACTTAAAATGGATGAAAGACTTGAACGTAAGACCAAAAGCCATAAGACTCATAGAAGACATAAGCAGTAAGCTCCTTGACATTAGTCTTGGCAATGATTTTTTGGATTTGCCACCAAAAAGAAAAGCAATACAAGAAAAATAAACAAGTAGGACTACATCAAACTAAAAAACCTCTGCACAGCAAAGGAAACTACCAACAAAATGAAAAGGCAACCTACAGTATGGGAGAAAATATTTGCAAATCATATATCTGGTAACGGGTTAATATGAAAATATATAAAGAACTCATGCAACTCAATAGCAGAAAAAGCAAACAATCAGGTTAAAAAATGGACAGAAGATCTGAATAAACATTTTTCCAAAGACAGATGGCCAATAGGTCCATGAAAGGTGCTCAACATCACTAACCATCAGGGAAATGCAAATCAAAACCACAATGAGATATCACCTCACATTTGTTAGAATGGCTATTATCAAAAAGACAAGAAATAACAAGTGTTGGTGAGGCTCTGAAGAATGGGCATCCCTTGTTTACTATTGGTGGGAATGCAAACTTGTGCAGCCACTATGGAAAACAGTATGGAGTTTCCTCAAAAAATTAAAAATAGAACTATCATATGGCCCAGCAATTCCACTTCTGGGTATTTATCTGAAGAAAATGAAAACACTAACTTATAAAGATATAGGACCCCCATGTTCACTGCAGCATTATTTGCAATAGCCAAGATATGGAAATAGCCTAAGGGTCCATCAATGGATGAAGGTATAAAGAAAATGTGGTGCAGGTTTGCCCCGCCATCCAAAAGTTCGCCTTGCACCACTTTGCTTTTACAAAAGACCTACATTAGTGCCTGTTTTCACTAACCAAAAGAAATCTGAAGAGGATTTTCGCTTTTGTGAAAATAGAGTTCAGCGTTTTTCTCGCAGTGAGCCCTTATAAAGGCAGCACACACCCCGAGCAGCAAGAGTGGTACTACCAAGTTCATCCCCCAGGAACTACACTCAGCATCTCAGTGTCAAGCTGCCATAGCTTTGAACTGTGTCTGTGAGCATCTAGGCTTTATCGCGATCTATTTTGTAGGTTATCTTTTGGGTCTTGGAACACTCAACAATTTTTCCCATATAAATTAACGGTAATTGCTTCTTCGCTTGACACCATTTCAGGTTACAAAAGGTTTCATAGGAATGCTCTACTTTCAGATAGTAGGGGAAACCTGGACATATATACAATGGAATACTATTTGGCCATAAAAAAAGAATGAAATCTTGCCATTTGCGACAACATGGATGGAGCCTGAGGGCATTATGCTAAGTGAAATAAGTCAGACAGAGAAAGACAAATATCATATGATTTCATATTTATGTGGAATCTAAAAAAGAAAAAGAAAAACACTCATAGAACAAGCTGTGGTAGCCAGAGGTGGGAGTGGGGAGTGGGTGAAATGAGTGGAGGGGGTCAAAAAAAAAAAATGTCGCAGAAGAAAAACCATATGATCATCTCAATAGCTGCCAAAAAGGATGTGAAAAAATACAAAATCTATTCTTGATTAAAAAAAAAAAAAACTCTTTGGGGCTGGCCCGGTGGCGCAATGGTTAAGGCGCATGTTCCACTTGGCTGCCTGTGGTTGCTGGTTCAGACCCCGGGTGCAGACATGGCACCGCTTGACACGCCATGCCGTGGCAGGTGTCCCACATATAAAGCAGAGGAAGATGGGCACAGATGTTAGCTCAGGGCCAGTCTTCTTCCTTGAAAAGAGGAAGATTGGCAGTAGTTAGCCCAGGGCTAATCTTCCTCAAAAAAAAAAGTCTCAGTAAAATTAGGAAGATATAGGTAATTAGGAAGAGATACTTCTTTAACATATCCTTTCCAGGGCTAAAAGAGCCCTTGGCCTTGTCTTCTGGTCACCAAATATTGTGTGCTTGGGAGGGAGGCATTTTCTGCTCACAAAGCAGTTCACTGATTCTCCAGACACCAGCTGGGGGTCCTACAGTTTAACCCAATTCTGGTACCATCTACCTGGAGATAGCATCAGGTTAAGGACTCACTGCCCCCCTAAATTCAGATGCCCATCGCAAGTCCAGGCTGTTACCTGCACTTCTGACAAACAGGGACAGGTTGGAGGTTCCCATGACCCTCTCCTGGGGTCAATTAATTTGCTAGAGCAACTCACAGAACTCAGGAAAACATTTTACTTGCTAGATTACTGTTTATTGTTAAAGCTTGTAATTCAGGAACAGCCAGATGGAAGAGATGCTTAGGGCGAGGCATGTGGGAAGGGGTGGGGAGATTTCATGCCCTCTCTCGGCACCACTCCCCCAGCACCTCCCCATGTTCGCCAACCAAGAAGCTCTCAGAACCCCATCCTTTCAGTCTTTTACGGAGGCCTCATTACATAGGCATGATTGTTTAAATCATTGGCCATTGGTGATTGATTTCACCTCCAGCCCCTCTCCCCTCCCTTGAGGTCAAGGGGTGGGACCCTCTAATAACATGCTTGGTTCCCCCAGCAATCAATCCCCATCTTCAGGAACTTTCCAAACGTCACTTCATTAACATAAACTCAGCTGTGGTGGAAAGGAGCTTGTTATGAATAACAAAAGACACCTTTATCTCTCTTATCACTTAGGAAATTCCAAGAGTTTTGGGAACTCTGTGCCAGGAATGAGGATGAAGACCAAATATATATTTCTTATTATAAATCACAACATTATGATACTCAAAATGAGGAGCAAAAGAAACTACATCTTGTTACTTTCAATACGTCAACTGAATTTTGATTTCAAGCCCCCATCCCAGTGGGATGGGAGAGAATTCCATCTCAGCCTTTTTGGGGAATTTTCTCCTGTTCTCCAGGGCATGTCAAGGTTATGGGGATTACACAGAGTCAAGATTTTGGAGAGGGTGCCCATGTGGTCTTCAGATTCTTGTCTCCTCTTCTTTCTGGGGAGATATTCATTGTCTCTGGCCATGTGGTCCCTTTGGATCTAGTAACTTAAAGAGAATCCTTTGGTAGGTGAGAGCCCTGGAGTTTCTGGTCTCATCTTCCTGATGGATCCCTCAACCATTCTGCCACTAACTAATTGCCTTGAGGAACTCAAGGGTGGGTTCGGAAGCATTTGACTGTTTAAGAAATGCAATCATCAACCACACTGAACCAGATCATGCCCCACCACAAAAGCATGCCTGTGACCTTTGCCTCATTTTTAGTGCTAAGATCTGCACTCTGGGAGGAGCTTAGGCCTTGTTACCATAACCTGCAGTAGATGTAGAAGCATATTTTCCAACTTAGCCTGCGCAAGTGAATACCCATCTCTCCCTTTTGAATATTCATTCCCCATCCAAAATAAAAGGCCCCTGCTTCTCTTTGCTGGGGACAGCCACAACTTTGGAAATGATTCCACGTTCCTTCCTATTTGCTGCAAATGAGTTCTACTTTGTGTGACAACTACTTCTGGTAAGAGTCTGGTTTTAACTCTGCCAGGAGGTGAGCCCACTTGGTTTGATAACAATTCCTCTCTGGGATCCTTTCACCTCCCCAGGGGACCTCTGGAAAGAGAGGCTCAGGTTTCCAGCTACATACCTCCTCCTGGCAGGCCTCCTATGGATAAATGATCCTGGATGCTGTGAGCCCGACACATAGGTCTTCCCTCCAGCTTCATATCCCTATGGCTTTCATTATTGCTCATCTAACATGGTTTCTGTCATATTGTGTAATCTGGAAGATCAGTGTTCCAATCCCACCACATTCTAGCTATGCACTTAAATAAAAATGGCAAGTAATAGGATATATTGGAATATATGAGGAAGCCATTTGGTGTAAACCTAATTCGGCCCAACCTTGTCTTTCCAAAAGGGCCTGACCGAGGCCGTTGAGCATGCATTGTATATCTGCTTTAGAGATTCCCTATGGCAAGAGCAAAGGCCCTTGAGATAAACGTGCAACTTCCCTCCCCCTCCCAACGTTGGCATCTCCTTAAAGATTAAGCATCTTTCTTTAGGCTGGGAACCGATTGCAGTGCTCATCTGTGATGCCCCAGCCCGAGGCAACACCGGTGGCAACACCTGCCACCCCGAGGCATTCACTGAGACAGCAGACCTATCTGCCGTTTCCATCAGAGCAGCCTCGTGACTATTGTAAAAGGGAGATTTCAATCATATGTGAAACATACTCTTTGAGGGTATATAACCACCCTTATACCCCCACTTCTTTGGAGTGCTCTGTTCCTTTGTGGAAAGACTCTCCCGGGTTATAATCGTAAAATTTAAGCTCAGAATAAACTCTCCCAAATTTTCATTTATAGATTGGTTATGGATTATTTTCGTCGACACAGTCTTAGTAACTCACTTACCTCTCTGAATTTCCTCATTTGTGAAATGGGATAAATATACCTTCTCCCCTGGATTGTTGCGATGCCTAGAATGAGACTGTGCCTGTAAAAGAACTGGCACAGTGCCTGGCTACAAGAGTTTGAAAAATTGAAGCTACTGTTATCCTAAGCTGGGCCTCTAGCTCACTTGTAATAGAAAGCTCAAACAGAAAGACCCATGGGATAAACTCTCCCCCACTTCTAGCCTGGCTGCACTCACAGAAGTCTACTAAGACTGTGTAGCAGATCAAAAATTTACCCATTCTACTGCTCACTTGTGCTCTCCACACCCACCAGAACACTTCTTCTTTATTCCTTTAAGGTGGGTTTAATCTTCCTTATGAGCCTCCGTCCAGATGGGAAACGGAGCAGGTGTAGCAGTGAAGGCGGACTTGAAACCTGCCAATCTCATTCTCTTCTGATTCTAACAGCCTCTTCAGGATGACTCAGCCTCTTCCAGGGAAATACACAGATGTTTATTTTTCTTGGCCCTCCCCTTCCTCCATCCAATTCCAAGAATATAGGCCATGGAGAGGGGTGGGAAGCTTGCAAGACCTGCTATCAATAGGAGAGGAGGCCTTGGAACTATTTTCAGAGTCTTTGAAGGTCTCTGTTATGTAGAGACAAGTGTGTCTGTTGGGGTTTATGAGCCCCTTGTCTATCAGGTGTGGCTGGTGAATTAGTGATCTGTTCTCTCGACTCATCCCGGCTGGTAATCTTCCCTGACACTCAGGGCTCTGTTGTGGTCTTATGGGTGCTATGGCTTTCCCAGAGTTCTGGTTGTTATTCCCACTCAGCAAGGTCCATGTTGCCCCCAACAGAGCAACTATGTTCTGTGTTCCCACCTCTCCCGGGGACACCGAACGTCAAGATCACTAACACATCACACACAGACTGTGGTACCCAGCCAGTTCTCCCTGCCATTGCTGTGCTTTCACCCTCCTGGCTGCAAGGCCTCCTTAGGCAGTAACCCTCTGCCAAGACTTCAAATGGACAGAGCCCCTCTGCTTTTGGCTTTTCCCCTTAATCTAACATGTTGTATCAGTTAGGAATGCTTTTGACTGCAAGTGACGGAAATCCCAACTAACAGTGACATAAATCACAAGGATTTTCACAAGGTCCAAGAGCAGAGGGCATCAGGAATGGTTTGGCAACTCAGTGATGTCATTGAGAGCCCAGGTCCTTTCCATCTTTTCTGTCTGTCATCCTTAGCATATTTTTTTTTTCAGTTCTTGTCATCTAATCATCATAAGATGGCTGCCTCAGCCCAGGTCATCACAGCCATGTTCAAGGAAGGAATAAGTGGGACAAGAAGCACGAGCATCTCTCCTCTTGTGCTGGTGCCTTTGGTTTGCAGACAAAATATTTGTCTCAAAAGCTCTAGAGGAAACTTATACTTGTGTCTAATTGTCCAGAACTAAGTCACATGGCCATCTCTAGTTTCAAGGGGGGCTGAAAAATAGCATTTGACTTTCCAGCCTCTGCAGGAGGAGGTTACCAGGGAGAAGGAAGTTAGCAGTGCATGGTGAGTAATCACCCAGTAATGTCTAACACGCGCTTTCCCCTCTCTGGGACTTCGGAGTCTAAAGGGGAGATTGGGACTCATATGTTTGACTACTATTTCCCCTAGGAGCATGGGCAATGGGGGCAGAATGCTAGGTTTGAATTCCTCATCTGAATGTTTTAAGGATTAACGAAAATTATTTATGTAAAACACTTAGCATAGTACCTGGCACAGAGTAAGCACTCAATAGATGTTAGCTATTATTCTTGTTATAGGTATTATTAGTATTATTTTTGCTTTTTTCCCCTTTCTTCATTCCTCCAGGCCCAAAGGGACAAGCTTCCTATTTCTTCTCTGCAGAAACTTTCTCTATTACATATCTTAAGTTTTTTCTACTGTAAGAAAAAAACTCTATGATCAAGTCAGGCTTGCGTTTGAATTCTACGTAAAGCTTAAATATGGTAAACATACCATTTACCCTACAAACTGGAACACTTCATAGAACAAAAGAGAACACTTTTTTGGTAACAGCTTTATTGTTATTTAAAGTATACTCAATAATTTTTAATATATTCACAGTTTTACAACCATCACCATAATCAATTTTAGAACATTTTTATCACCCTCAAAAGGACACCCTGTACCTTTAGCCATAACCTTACCATCTCCCATGCCTCCCAGCCCTTGGCACCCCCTATTCCACTATCTGTTTTTATATATTTGTCTATTCTGGACATTTTCTGCAAATCGAATAATATAATATGTGATCTTTTATGACTGGCTTCTTTCACTTAGCATAATGTTTTCCAAATTCATCCATGTACTATCTGCATCAATACTTTATTCTTTTTATTGCTGAATTATATTCTATTGTATGGATATGCCACATTTTATTTATCCATTCACCCATTCATGGACATTTGGGTTGTTTCCACCTTTTGGGTATTTTGAATAACACTGCTATAAATGTTCATGTAGAAGAATGTATTTGATTGCCTGTTTTTAATTCTCTTTGGTATATACCTGAGAGTGGAATTGCTGGGTTAAATGGTAACTCTATGTTTAACTCTTTAAGAGTTAAGTTAAACATAGAGTCAGGGAGGAGGGAAATTCCCCCTTCCACCCTTGTTGTGTTCTCATGGCTGGACTAATAATAAAATTGACACAAGGCCAAATTAACAACAGAAAAACCCAATTTAATTATGTGCATATGGGAGAATCATGAAAATGATGCTCAGAGAATAGACAAAGCAGGCAGTATGTGTGTGTGTGTGTGTGTATCTTTTACATAAGGATACAATAAATTTGTGAGGAATGACAGGACAAAGAAAGGTTTGAAGTACATAATTAGTGAGGCATTCAAGCAGAGTTTAGGCTTGAGGTAGTAAATTAGCAAGTTTTGTTTATATGAGCTTCTTTGTCCTGAATTCTCTAGCTCTGGTGATAAGGATGCAGGGAGAGCTCCCTTCACATGGGAGATTTATTTCTTGTTTTCAGAAGTAACAGAGACAGGAGAGAAAGAATGCCCTTTTTGCTTCTCAAGTAACTTTAATTCAAAATAATCAATGTGCTATTGTGGGATATTTTTGGGGTGGTCTGCCCTGGGCCTCAACAGTTTCCTCCTCAATCAAAAGTTGAGCTGGTAGATTCTTTCATTATTTCATTGAATTAATCTTTTAGTCTTGAAAATAGGTCAGTTCAGTTAAACAGTTGTGACTCATTTCAGGAGGTGATGATGCAGGCAGGCTTCCAAAGTTAGGTCTATCATACAACCAACCAGGTCTTTAATAAGAGACATTTCTATGGAAACAGAGATAAACAATGGCTAATGACTGGAGCAAATTATAAATCAGTTTCTGAAGCTAGGGGGAAGCCAGTCAAGAACATTTCTAGATGTCAGAATCGGAGCATCTTTTGCACTTTGACATGTCTCTGATGATGTCATTGGGTGTTCACATAAGCTTTCTGAGTGGCTTACACAGTAACAGGCATGAAGGTTGTCTAAACACGGGCTATTGTGGTGATCTCTCTTGAGTCTATAGCAAGTTGTTCAGCTTCAGTTTGCAGACCTTCTGGGAAAAGAGTAGCTTTAGTTCTTAATGATTCCAAGTCAAAAGTGGGAGAATAATTGGAAAGGTTAGTTTGGAGAGTTGTAGCCAAATATTTGAGGAAACTAGAAAAATTTAGGATACAGTCCAGTTTTTAGGTAAACAAAACTTCAAGGAAAATTAACAGCACAAAATTTAATATTCACAAGTGTGTATTATAATTTCTAATGAGACCTAATTTTTCTCTCAAAAATCACCCTTAATTTTATCAAAGATAGTCAAATTAAGAACTAATTTATTTGCAAAGTAAGTCTAGTTTCAATAAACTTGGCTTAGTTATATACGTAAGTACAGCATAGAATAGCGACTGATCTTCTAGGCTCTTTTAAATTTGTTTTGCTGGAACTTTGCATAAGGAATCTCCAGATTGAACTTTTAATAGCCTCTCGAGAGTAAGAAGCCAAGCCAAATATTCCACCTGCAGTACCTATAGGTTTGGGTGAAATCCTCTTTTCTTGAGGCTCCCAACATATGTTTAGGTTCTTGTACCTGCCAGGAAGTGACCTTCTTTACTCACCTGGTTAGGCTGTTGGGAACCCTGTAAGTAAGGTATGAGGCTGTTTTTCCAAGGGGTTTTATTGGCTTCATAGAGTAAACCTTAATTCCTTCAAAGCTGCATGGTCATATCCGTCCATGAATGTCTCTCAAAACATGACATTCCAGTCAAAGTCTTGGTAATATAAATAATGTTTCCAATTGTGTCATGTGTTACAAGGAGGACAGATTCCTATTGAACTTACGTAAATAAATATATTATCATGAAAATAAGAATACTCACTGAAAGCTTCTGAATTCTGGAGGTATCAGGTAGGGAGAAAAAGTAAATGTTTCAATTCTGCTTACAAAGGTATTATACACCAAATTGCTCTAAGTCATAGATAGCTTAAGAAAAAGGGTTTCCTTAAATCTGGAAAAACAAAAGATTAAAAAACAGTAATATTTCAGAGAAAAAGTCATAAAGATTAGGGGCTGGCCCCATGACTTAGTGGTTAATTTCAGCGTGCTCCACTTTAACGACGTGGATTTGTGTGTTTGGATCCCAGATACAGACCTACACCACTTGTAAGCCATGCTGTGGTGGCAACCCACATGTAAAGTGGAGGAAGATTGGCACAGATATTAGCTCAGGGCTAATCTTCCTCAGCAAAAAAAGAAAAAAGTCATAAAAACTATGGTCATCCCCATCAGTTCATTTAGTCTCATGTAATTAATATTTGTTCTGGCAGAATCTAGTTTCTCTGTTAGTTCTCTTGACTTTGCCTGATGATTGAGGATAGGAACAGTGATATTCCAAGATGTTTGCAAGGTTTTCGTTAAGGCTCACAGGATTAGCCCAGTGAAGTGGGTGCCTTGGTCAGCAGAGATTGTAGAAGGTATACCCCAAGTGGGAAAGACATTTTCTAGCAATTTTATTTATCACTGTGACAGCATCAGCTTTGTGGCAATGCAAGGCTTTAACCCATCTGGACAAAATACATGCAACAACAAGAACATCTTGATGACCCATACTAAGTGGCAATTGAATGAAGTCCAGCTGAAGGTGCTCTAAAACCCAGAGAGAGGAGTTCTGAGGCCTCTGGGGACAGAAGTAGTTTCTCCTATAGTGGATGGGGGAATGTAAAAAACCGAAAAATGGGATTTGCCAGGGAGTCAGGAAGAAACAAGCAGCCATCTTGAGTTTCCTATAACCCCAACTGTTTGTTTAATTTACAGCCATTGTTTTCCCATCATAGTTTCTTTGATTCAAGAGCAGACTGTTGCTGTGTTACAAGGACATCAGGATGGTAAAATTCTGGCAACAAGGGATCTTTTTTTTTTTTGCAGAAACAGAATGGACTTCATCCACATGTATCATAAACTTTACAGATTCTATTGTTGCTGCCTTTGTGTGAAAGTCACCTAAGGTTCTTTCCTGATATTTAGGTTCATACCTTTTAGTGTGAGCCTCAATTTTGATGACAGACAACACTTCATACCAGGACATATTAGACTTACAGGAATCTCATGTAATTTCTTGAATTCTTATAACATATACTTATACAGACACAATATAAAGAAGTCTTAATGTTATTTCTTATTTGACAGTGCTTCCCATGTAATTTAACATATCAAATCAGTCTAATTCATTTAATATCCCTCTTTGTATAAGGAGAGAGGAAAAATCTTTCAAGATGTTTCAGTGATCCTCTGAAAAGTCCCAAAGTTAGCTAATGGTCAAAAAAGACATCCTTTAGAATTTGATTTGGGGAAGTGTGTCAAAAATATTAAAGAAGCTTTAAAACACTTGCCTAAATAGGATCACAGATCATTATGAAACTTAATATTTAATTATCCATTTAAACAAAGTGACAGAAAGATTTCAAAAACAAATATAGAAAGTTAAATAGTTTCAGAAACTTAGTTCTTTTAATAGAAAAGATTAAGCATTTAACATAAAACACAGGAAATAGGTCTAATAAAACACCAAAAGGTAAGGGAAAACCTTTCATAATCTCTTATCAGGAGCAGATCCATATTCCAAGAATACTTCATTTTTTTAAGAGATGAAAAGAAAATTAAGTTCCAGTTATAAATATATGCTATTGCTATTAAAGCTTATTTTTAAAATTCTTAAAACAACAATTTAATTTTAGCTAACTTGACCACACAAGGTAAGATTTTTTCTCTCTTTCTCTTTCTTTTTTCTTTTAACAGAGAAAGAAAACCAAATTTTAATTTTGTACCAGCTTACTTTTGATATTAAAACTCATTCACTTAAATTCATTCCAATCTTAGCCTGAGCTGACCACACATAAAATCCCTTTCCAAAGATTCCTCTTCCATTAACCTTTTAATAATTAATAGTTATTAACTTAATAACTAACTTTAAATAAAGTGCAAAACATGTTTATTAACAGACCCAAATTTATCTTTTAGTTTCTCTGTAATAAGAAGCCAAAAGTATATAAATCTCTGTCCAGTAATTAATGTTTCATTGTTTTATCCTATCTGGAAATAATATAGATATTTAATGAATTTTTCATCATTTAATTTTATTTAGAAAAACTCCAACCTTCAAGTTACCAAAAGATTTGGGGAAGCTATTTTTAAATACACATACCATAAAACATAATTATTGCATCTAAAAATTCTTATTACATTAACATCCATATAATTCATTTGTTCTTAACAATCATACTTAGATTCACGAAAATTTCATGAGACATTAAAGCATTTAGCCATCATCTTAAGTTAATTTTTCTTTTGTGCTGACAAATTTTAGTAACAGACATAACATGAGCTCTTTTGACTAATAACCCATGTAAATTAAAAGTTGCATGCTTGCATTGTGTCCACTGTTGGTAACTCTGAAGACATGCCTATTTTAATGAAATCAACGAACTTAAAGAAGCTTTTATTTACCAAAGGTTACTTTATATCACATTAACCTGAAAAACATTTGAGTTTTACGTTTAGAACTATTACATTTAGAAATAGTTTATTTAAGCACCTACTTTAAGTTCATTAAATAGAGCTCTTTAGAAACTAATTTTGATGATACCATCCAGAGGTAGAAAAATAGCACATCTATAACATACATACATATATAGAGACAAACATAAACAGAGATTTCATAGTTTTATTTTAAAAGTTTCAGCCATGAACCAGGTACAATACAAACCTCAGAAGTTTATAAGTAATTGTGTCTCTAGCAGGTGGAACAAGTTAAGGTTACTTGCTTAAAAGCTTTTTTTTGGTTAATATTTGTGGAGAACACTTAAGATTTATATTTGCCCTAGACAAGGAAGCAGTGAATTAGATCTTGAATAAGAGAGCCTCTCTAGCAAATTTCATCTTTCTATTCAATTAATTTTTTATTGAGGTCACATTGATTTATAACATTATATAAATTTCAGGTGTCCATTATTCTATTTCAGCTTCTGTGTAGACTACATAATGTTCACTACCAAACATCTAGTTGCAGAATTCTAAAATGAAACACTTTTCCCTTTTTTTTAATTTAACCTCAGGCTTTGCTAATTGAGTTAGCTAGGTTTAGTCTCAGGTGATTGTGGGCTGTTGTCTCCAGGGTCAATTACATTCTAAAGACATGGTAAAATTTGCAACTTCAGAGGATTGAAAAAGATGCAAGTTTTTTCCTAGGAGTTTTGGGCTAATTGCAATTTAAAATTTTCCTTCAGTCTTAGGAGTTAGGGATGGTCTAAATATGAGTTCCCAGAGAGGTTACAAACCTTTTGAGATAAATAGGGGAGGTTTTGGGATTGGTAAAAGGGAATGGGTGGAATTTGAACTGCTGTTAGAGCTGCATTTCCAGTTTTGCAAAGATTTGTAAGAGATGGTGGTTGCTCTCAATTCTTCAGAAATTGGGTTGTAACTTAAATGACATAATAGATTGATTTACCTGCCCAAATACATTTCTCTAATTTTCTTCTTTCCCTCTGGGCACATCGTTTTGTTTTTTGGGTGTTTTCGGTGAGGAGCATTGGCCCTGAGCTAACATCCATGCCAGTCTTCCCCTATTTTGTATGTGGGACACTGCTGCATCATGGCTTAATGAGTGGTGTGTAGGCCCATGCCCAGGATCCAAACCTGTGAACCCCCAAAGCAGAGTGTGCAAACTTAACCACTACACCACCAGGATGTGGGCACAGTTTTAACTTATGGAAGAAGGCCTGTAAAAAGATTTATATCAGGCTCTGAATATTAGCTTCCAATTTGGCCAATATTTGACCATAGAGCTACAAAAAAAAAAAAAAGGTTCTTCTAAATATCCTGTCAATTTTCACCCAGGGCAAACAGTAAATATCTCTGGCAGTATTAAACAGCTCCATGGACCCAAGAGGCTTCTTCAAACGTTACTGTCTTCCCAAGATCCAGAGTCACTTCCAAAGATAGCCAAAGAAAGGACCAACAGCTTGCATGTCCCAGGCAGGCAGAAAGTTAAGCCAAGCCCTTAGAACTCAAAATGAGACAAGCAAGAAGGTAATAGTTACCCCTGGGAGAGAAAGGATCAATAACCAATGGGTCTGGATTTAGAAAGGAAGGGATAATGTGAAATCTTATTTTTTTTTTCTCTTGACCAGGCATTACAGAATGACTATTGATTGGAGGTAGAAGAGCTCTAGTCCAGGGGACATGAGTTCCGTGGGAGGGGATTCTAGGGTATATCTGCAAAGGATGTTGCACAGGAAGGCCTGAAGCTGGCAGAGCTTGATTATAGAGCCCAGAGAAGCGAGCCCGCCTGCCTGTCTCAGGTGCATCTGCTTTATTCATTTTCTGACCTTCAGTATTTACATGAGCAACCTGTATACTCTTAGAGGCGAGGCTGGAGTGCTGTCTGTAAATTTTGTGGGAAAAGGGAAGCTAAAACAGGCAGATGGGGCCAGATTTTAAGAAGGGTTTTACATTGGATTTTCATTTTAAGTCTAAATTTTCGTTCTTTCATCTTGTTAGGGAGTCCCTAAGTCTGTATTATTTCTTTCCTTTTTCTTTTTAAGTGCCGGACAATTGTACTTCCAACGTCCTGATTTTTTTTTTCTTTTACAATATCTGCAAATGTCTGAAGGCAAACAGGAAGGGGTCTGAATGAACTTTGGTTTTTGCCGTAATTTCTATCTTTCCATCTTATTAAGGGAGTCTTAAGGGCTAGGTGTTACACCAATATGAGAGCTCTGTAAAATTTTTTTTCAGTTTAGAAGTTTTTCCAACTCAAAGGATTCATCATCTGGCCATTGATGAGCAGCATCTTAATAGTCATTCAAACCAATAAGCCTTTTCATAGCTTAACCACGGACGCAAGAGACGTCCCCAAAGGAGAGTGCAAAGGATGCAGCCCTCCCAAGACCCAAGAAATTCACTCCCAGAGTTAGTCTAAGAAAGTAACTATGAGGGGCCTTGCTTTTAAACAGCCGTTTCAAAACACAGGGAATTATGCATATCTTTTGAACAGAACAGGGTGGCTTACCAAGCCAAAAGTTCACCCAGCTGTTTTTAGATTCCCTAAGCTCAGATCCACAGCCTACTGGCGGCCTGCCAGGTGCACATGCATCCTCAGGCTGGCAGAAATAAAAGACCATCTCTGGGAGGAACCAGATCAGCAAAACCAAGAGTACTCATCCCAAATCTTCATTAGAGCTGCTTTCATCCAAGAAACTCGTTTCACAAACATTTTCTCCTGCTAATCTAAATTTAGAAAGAAAAAAGAAAATCTCACCACTTTTTTTCCCCTTGGACAGACAGACAGAGATCTGGGAGGCTGACACGGTGAGAAGGCTTACCTTTTGGCTGGTTTCTGTGTCACATGTCCCAGGATCTCTTTATTTGCAGTAGCCTCAGGGAGAAAGCAATTTTCCAGCCCGTGAGGTCTCCTGGCTGGCTCTCCAAGGAAGGGGGAAGGGAAGGAGGGGAGAAATTCTCGCTTCTACCCTCCTGTGTTCTTACAGCTGGACTAATAATAAAATTGACACAAGACCAGATTAACAGGAGAAAAACCCAATTTACATGCACCCTTGAGAATCATGAAAATGATGCTCGGAAAGTGAACAAAGCAGACAGTATATATCTCTTTTATGTAAAGAAACAATGAATTTGTGAGGAATGACAAGACAAAGAAACTTAGGTTTGAGGTAATTAGGGAGGAATTTAAGCAGAATTTAGGCTCAGGGTAGTAAATTCATGCGGTTTGTTTGTATGGGCTTCTTGTGCCTGAATCCCCAGCTCTGGTGAGAAAGATACAGGGAGAGCACCTGTCACATGGGAGATGTATTTCCTCTTTTCAGGGGGAACAGAGACAGGAAGGTCAGAATGCCCTTTCTGCTTCTCAAGTAACTTTAATTCAAAATAATCAGTATGCTATCAGGGAGGAATAAATTTTCCTCTACCCTTCTGGGTTCTTCTGGCTCATCTAGGAATTAAATTGACATGAGACAGATTAATAGGAGGAAATTGAATTTAATTGTGTAAGTACAGGAACTCTATATGCATGGGAGGGTCAGAGACCCCACATACATAAGAGCTTCAGAGACAGAAAGGGAAAATAAGCCATCTTGAGCTAAGGCATTGGATAGCAGCTGAGACTTCAGAGGGGAGGAGGGTAATTCCCAGGACAACAAGAGCAGATGTTCAGTAATTAGAGATTTGCTCTGGCACACAGACATAAAAGTTTATGTCTGGTAATAACTCTTATTATGGTCAAGGCCCCCAACTTAAATTCTTTATGGGGAAGGTAAAAGTTCCTCTTGAGTCCACAGGGTCTTGATTACCTTGAGCTCAAAATAATCCACATGCCCTAAAGCAGTACATCTTGAAAAGCATGTCCTGAACCCCTTCATACTGTTGTGGGATATTTTGGGACCACCTGCTCTTGAACCCAATATAGGGAACTGCCATCCAGTTCCTATATCTTCACATTCTTGACAACTCTTGCTGTTATCTGAATTTCTGAGTCTAGCCATTCTAACGGGTGTGAAGTGGTATCTCATTGTGAATGTGATTGCATTTCCCTAATGACTAATGATATTGCTCATCTTGTGCTTATTGACCATTAAGAAGACACTTTTAAAAATTTTTTATTTTGATATAGTTTCACACTTACAGAAAAGTTATAGAATTGTTAAAAAAAAAAAAACCTCTCATATACCTTTCACCCAGATTCACCAACTGCTAACATTTTTGTCCCATTTGAGTTATCATTTCCTCTCTCTGTCTCTCTCTCTCTACACACACACACACACGCACATACACACACATTTTTTGAGCAATCTGAGAGTAATTTGCAATCATCATGCCCCTTTATCCATGAATACTTGTGTCAATTTCTTGAGAACAAGGACTTTTTTCTTAAACATAACCTCAGTAATTTATCAAAATCAGGAAACTTAACAATGATAAAATGATATTATCTAATCCACAGTCCATCTTTGAACCTCACCAATTGTCCCCATATTCCAGGATCCGATCCAGGATCACAGATTGCATTTAGTTGTTACACTTCTTTAGTTGTCTCTAATCTGAAACAGCTCCTCAGCTTTTCTTCATCTTTCAGGGTCTTGATATTTTTGAAGAGTATGGGGCAGTTATTTTGGAGAAGTTTCCCCGTGATTAGATTAAGTGATGCAGGGGGTGGAGTTGGCGGGAACTCCAGAAAAGAATGTTTGTCCTCAGAGCATCATAGCAAGAGGTTCATTTTTGCCCCATCCATTGGCGATTAGTTTTGATTACTTGGTTAAGGTGGTATCACCTAGTCTCCACTGAAAAATTATTATTTTTCCTTTTATAATTATTAAGTAATTTAGGGGAGATTCTTTGAGATAATGTAATATTCTGTTCCTCATTAAACTCTCATTCATTAGCTTCACCATCCTCTCTGTTTTTAAAAAATCAATTTTGAGATTTAATTTACATACAATAAAATTCACTATTTTAAGTGTCCAGTTGGATGAGTTTTAACAAATGTATAGAGTCACATAACCACCACCGTATTAAAAATTTAGAACATTTCCATCACCCCAAAAAGTCAAAAGAGGGCACTTCCTAATAATGTGGGACGACAGACATAAACCCAGACATGAGCTATCCGAATCTTAAGAAACTTTGAATCACTTTCTGAACTAGGCCTGACCTTCAAGAGCTTTGTTGTCTTAGTCAGAACTCAAAACAGAGCCAGTGGAGGCTCAAAGGAGACAGCGACGTCTCTGTTCAAGGTGGCGTCCATCACCTCCCTGACACAATGGGTGGGAGGCTATGAGGCAACAGGACTTACAGGGCATGAAGACATATCTGGAAATTTTCCAGAAGTTTCCAGATACAGAAATTTTCCCAAACTATCCCTCCACGTACTTGGAGTTCTGCTTGTCCTCACCGTAGGCTCTTGCAGGCCTGATGGCCTCTCAGAGGGTATGGGGGCACTTGTAGATGTGCTCTCTCACCACCCAGGGAGCCCAGGAGGTGCAGCAGCTGGGTGCTGCACACTGCTGCTGCCACCATGCACCATGGTGTGGGGATGTTCCGAGACCTCGCTTGCTCTCCCTGGGCCCTCAGGAAATAAGCACAGTTTTCCTCTTTCCTCCCCCTACTTGAAGACCCTCCCACTTACTTGGGGCTATATTGCCTGCAGACTTTCCTTTGCTGCCCACCCTAGGTGGAGTAGTGGGCTGGACACAGATCTGCCTTTCAGGGACCCACATCACTGCCTCATTTTATTGCTCTCCTCTCCAACTCTCTTTTCCCCAGATCTATGGGACTTTTTCTAGTCTGGGCAGGTGTTGGGTATTTTGTTATGCTTAGTGTTCAGGCTAAGAATTGGATTTGTCAAAGGCCTAAAAGCCTTTTTCTCCTAAAGCTATATGTCTCTGACATTGGCTGGGAAAGTCCGTTTCGAAGTTAAAGGTTGAACATTGAGTCACTTCTTTCTAAATTACTGCAGGAAGTACCCTCCCCTCAGCCCAGGGATACCAGAAAGTAGAGTAGGGTGGGAGGAAGGGACAATCCTCCTTGACTAATATTTGTCAATACCATTGCATTATTGTACAGTTGATTTGGGGCAAATAAGCAGGACTTCATGCTTATCAACCTTAAACATTAACATTATTTATCTACTTTAGTTCCTCCTATTTTTGACCACAGGGAACAATGAATATTTATTAAATATTTATCTACCTTGGTCTCTCCTTCTTTTGACTTCAGGACAGACCAGATAAGCAAATATCTTTATTTTTCTTCTCTGATAGTGTAGCAGGTGGGAAAGGACATAAAGGTAAAACGACCAGAAAAAGCAATAAAGGATTAGATCCCGTGCCGGGATGTGAGTTTGGGCTTTGTGGATCATAGGGCCTGGGCCCAAAGGGAAAGAGAAGGATTTGCCAAGCCGTGTGGAAGATGGTGCACCTGTAACCAAGCAGTGTGAGGTTAACTGGGAAGGAAAGGAGGCATGTCCCCAACCTGCACCTCAACCTGGGGACATTTGTTGTACAGTAAATATAATACATGTATAAATACATAATAAGTCTAACACTATTTTAGCTTCTCCCAGAATTTTATAGACAGTTTCTCAGTGTCCACCTCAGACCTTAGGAGTGTAGGCTTGATTCTGGTGATTCTCATGACTGTGATAGTTTCATTTCTGTGTGGTGAGATCTGGGGCATCCCTTTAAACAGTATGAGGAAACAGGATCTCCATGCACTTGGATGTAATAGATGAGAGGCAGGTTGAGATTTGACAGGAGACCTAATTTGGGAAAAAATTAAAACTGGATTTGAGTCCCTAACTGGCTGGGCATTTTCAAAGGTCATGCAGCATGGCCATCTGCAGAATGAGTATAACTGGACTACAGAACTAAAACAAAAAGGCAGGGGCTGGCCCCATGGCCGAGTTGTTAAGTTCACATGCTCTGCTTCTGTGGCCCAGGGTTTCACTGGTTCGGAGCCTGAGCGCAGACACGGCACGGCTCATCAGGCCGCGCTGAGGCGGCGTCCCACATAGCACAGCCAGAGGCACTAACAGCTAGAATCTACAACTATGTACTGGGGGGCTTTGGGAAGAAAAAAAAAGACAAAGTAAAGGAAACCATAAAGCACTGTATAAATTTAACTCGCCTTGCTATTCATACTAGACAAATGCTTCACAAGCTTGAAATGGTCTCCCAACTTCTCTTTCTATACTTAAAATGCTGCCATAGTGGCTTAGAACTTATAAAAGGGAGTATCACCTCCACTTGCCGTCTCCTGTGTACTCTTGCCTACACAGAGATGCACACCCTCATTTTTATGTGTATTTCTATTTGCCTTTGTGTTCTTGTTAAAGGCATTTGATGTTAAAAGTTTCCCAGCTGTTGACATACCCAGGCTTCCATTGGTGGAAGCTTCTAAACACATCCCTAAGAGACACTCTTGATACTCAGAAAGATATTGGACTCAAGAGTTAGAATGAAAGAAAAGAAAGGTGACATTTATGGGGTGCAATGGGTAGGAGTTCTGCCAATATTATCTTAACCTTCCCAACAACCCTGAGAAATAGTCATAAATGCACATATTTTACAAATGAAGAAATGGGCTCAAAAATATTGTTACCTGTCCAAAGTCATATATAGCAGAGCCAAGATTTGAGCCCAGCTGTGTCTGATGCATTTGACCTGTTCTTTGTATACTCCTGAATACTACTAGCTAGATGTCTAAACTTAGGTAAGTTGTACTTTCTCTCCAAGACTATTTACTTCTCAATGAGATGATACCTTCCCTACCGATCTACCCATTCTGACATGAGACTCAATGAGCCAGGTCCATGAGAAAGCATCTTATTAACTCCCTAATTATGCTTACATAAAAGAGTCCCAGGATCTAATGAGTCCAAAGAAACTTCTTTGAGAAACACAAAAGAGAAAATTGGGCTGTCCAGACATTCTTTATTCATTTTTCATCCATCCATTCGTTCAAAAAACATTTATCTAGTGATCTGTGCGAGACATGCAGCCTCGGTCCCCTGGGAGCTCAGCTAAGTTGACAGAAGGGACTGTTGGCATATGATCTCTTCATGAGTCTTGGGCTTCTCGGACATGGATAGTAGGTTCTGAGAAGGAGGGTCCCAAGAGTAAGCATTTCACTAGAACAAGCCAGAAGCTGCAAGGTTCCTCATCACCTAGCCTTGGAAATCCCGGGACATCCCAGCTGCCATATCCCATTGACTAAGCAAGTCACTTAGCCAGCCCAGATTCAAGGGGAGGGGAAACAGACTTTCCTCTTGATAGGGAGACAAGATTATATCACAGAAGAGCAGATATTCTTATGGCCATATCTGGAAAGTATAATTTGCCACATACAATGTTTTGCATGTTGCTTTTTACTCTTAAAAATATACTTGGAGTTCTTTTTCACATCAGTACATAGAGAACTACCTCACTTTTTTTAACAGCTGTGTAGTAGTCCTTTATAGTGATTATGATAATTTATTTAACTAGTTCCCTGTAAATGGGCATTTAGATTCTCTTTGTCTCTCTCTTTTCTAATAGAAACAGTGCTACAATGATCATTTTGCTTATATTTTTGGTATACTTTTGCCAAAGGGTACATGCATGCATTTTTAAAGTTTTATAGTTATTGCCTGTGGCTTCATTTACAAACAATAATAGTGTCATAAAATATCAGAAATCAAAGATATTTTAGGCCAATATTTCTAACGTGTGCTCCCTGGACCTCCTGCATCAGAATCAAGTGAGGAGCCTAGCTAAAATGCAGATTCCTGGGTCCCAGACCTAGGAAATTAGACTCTCCAGGGTGGGGTCCTAGGAATCTATTTTCAGAGATTCCTTGGGTGATTCCTGAGCACTCTAAAGTTTGAGAATAACGATTGGATCCATCCTCCTCACTTTATAGGTGGGAAAACTCCAAAGCAGATTGATGGCTGCTTCATACTTTCCTTATGTCTCTGTCACATCCCTTAACACAAAATATTCTCTTCACAAAACTAAGTTATTCAAGAAAGGCCAGATATTATCTCAATAATCCCAGTACTTAGCACCGTGCTTTGTTTGGGATCAGAGCTCAGTAACTATTTGCTGGACGGCAAAGTCAAGTGACCACACATGCAGAGTTTATTTCTGAACTCTCAATTCTGTTTTGTTGATCTGTATGTCTGTCTTTATGCCGGTACCACACTGGCTTGATTACCACGGCTTTATGGTTATAAACACTCTCTTCTTGACCAAACTTTAGTCAACTACCTCTGAACTCTCTTCTCGAATAGACTTCAACTTTGATCTATGAAAACTGCAGTTCTCAGCACAATGTCGTCCACTCCACAATGAGACTTGAACGATCATTAGCACAGTTTCTAACAGCTCCAGCCTGCATGCCTAGAATGATCACCCCAGGTCCCTTAAATTCCTCTCTGAGAAAGCTCAATGCTGCCAAAAGAAGTTCCAGTCACAACATGACTACAGGCCCCTGACACTCCTTTTCTTAGAGCATTTACTTTAGTAGACTTGCAATTGTAAATCTTTTCCTTTTTGAGGTGTGTCTTCTATAACCCAGGAATTTCTTTCTCAAGCACTGGGGAGCTATCCCTTTGAAATGTAATCATCAAGAAGGAAAGGGCCCCAATCTCTGTCTCCCAATCTCTGTGGGAGGGTCGGAGCCTAGCTTCTATAAGCACAGTTAGTAACACAGGCGGCCTGATTGCATTGACCATATCGCCCCCCTCCCCTATGTCCTTTAGTACTTTTCCTTTAGCGCATCCCAGCATTTAAAAAGCCTCTTGCCTTTCCTTTTGGAAGAGCCAAGTTCATTTTTTACTGGAGTGTCTCTCCCCTCCTGCAGTTGTCTGAATAAAACCTGTCTTGCCATTTTTAACAAGTTTGGTGCAAAAGTTTTCTTTAACAAGAGTAAGTTTTGAAATCAGGTAGCGTAAATCCTTTAATTTTGTTCTTCTTTTTCAAAATTATTTTGGTTATTCTAGGTCCTTTGCATTTCTATATAAATTTTAGCAGAAGTTTATCAATTTCTACAAAATGTCTGTTGGGATTTGATAAGAATGACATTGAATTGATAGGTCAATTTGAGGAGAATTTTCATGTTGACAATATTGAGGCTTTTACTCTATGAACATAGATTTATCTGGATCAGAGGTCTGCAAACTTTCTGTAAAGAGCCAGATAGTAAATATTTTTGGCTTTGTGGGCAATATTCAACTCTACCACTGTAGTGTAAAAGCTGCTATAGATAATATATAAACAAAGGGGTATGGCTGAGTTCCAATAAACCTTTATTTACAAAACAAGCAGGGGGCCAGATTTGGCCCAAGGACTATAGTTTGCTGACTCTGGTTTAGATATCCTTTAATCTCTTTCAGCAACGTTTCATCATTTTCAGTGTAAAAGTCTTGCAGTTCTTTTGTTAAACTCATTCCTAAGCATTTTATTCATTTTGATGCTATTATGAATGGAATTGTTTCCTTAATTTCATTTTCCGATTGTTGATTACTAGGATGTAGAAATAAAATTGGTTTTTATATATTGATCTTGTATCCTGCAACCTTGCTAAATTCATTTTTAGTTCTAGTATGCTTTTGGAGTAGAGTCCTTGAGATTTTCTACATACAGATCATGTGGTCTGCAAATAAAGACAGTTTCACTTCTTCCTTTCCATTCTAGATACCTTTAATTTCTTTCCTTTTGTTTCTTTCTCTCTCTCCTTCTTGTCTTCCCCCCTTTTTCTCCTTTTCTTTCTTTCTTTTTTTTAATTTCCCTGGTTAGAACTGATGTGGGTCAAGGCTGCCCCAGGTAGAGAAGCCCAAGGTGACCTGGCCTACATGCCAATCTATATGACCAGATTCGTATCTAAAGTTATACGACCACACAATAACCAGACCCCATCTGCACTGAAATCATTTAATGACTTTTTACATCATCTTTTCTTTTTCCAGTAAAAATAAGTCACGTATCCGTGCCTTATAAATTTAGCCCTAACCCTCAACTCAGGACAGCATCAGCAGCTCTGACTGCCCATGGGTCCTGTCCCCATGCTATTCCATACTATTCTCTAAATAAAAGAGCACTACTGCCAGACCTTGAGAGTCCAAGAAATCTTTCTTTCAACTCTTTGGCTCACTGACCCCACGTCAAGAACCACCACTGTGATGTTGAATAGAAGTAGTAAGAGTGGACGTTCTTACCTGGTTCCTAATGTTGAGGGGCAAACATTCAGTCTTTCATCATCAAGTATATGTTAGCTGTAGGTTGTTTGTAGCTGCCCTTTATCAGGTCGAAGAACTATGAAATTTTATTCATAGCTTTTTGAGAGATTTTATCACGAATGAATGTTGGATATTGTCAAATGCTTCTGTATGTATTGAGATGATCATGTAGCTTTTTTCTTTTGTTCTATTAATATGGTGTATTACATTAAATGATTTTTAGATGTTGCACCAACCTTGCATTCCTGGGATAAATCCCACTTGGACATACATATAATATTTTACTTATGTTGATGGGTTTTGCTTGCTAAATTTTATTGAATATTTTTTCATGAGGGAGAGTGTTCTGTAATTTTTGTTTCTTGTGGTCTGTTTGTCTGGCTTTTATATCAGGGTAACATTGACCTCATTGAATGAGCTGGAACATATTCTTTCCTCTTCTATTTTTTGAAAGAGTTTGTGAAGATTGACATTGTTTCTTTTTTAAATTTTTAATAGAATTCACTAGTGAAGCCATCTAGGCCTGGATCTTCTTTTCTTCACTTATTTAGTTCTATTTGGATTTTCTATTAATTTGTGCCTTTCTAGGAATTGCCTATTTCACCTAAATTGCCTAACTTGTTGGCATAAAGTTGTTCATATTATTCCCTTATAGTCCTTTAAATTTCTGTAAGTGTATGTCCAAAACTTCTTCAAAAGTCTCCTATTACTCGATGATCAGATTGTTTCCAATATTAGCTACCAGATACAATATTGTAATGAATCTCTTTGCATATCCTACTTTGTACACGTGAACAAATATATCTGAAGGATATTGAGGTTATATCAATGAAGTAGAGAAGGAATGCAGACAGTGAGGAAGAAGAAAATGGCTTTCATTGGAAGAGTAGAGTTGCAATTTAGATGCTGGCCAATGATCCATTTCATATTCAATTATTTGATGTCGTAATGGACAGGGGCCTGTATTGAACTTAGTGTTCACACCATCCCAGATCTGCTGGCATTACCAATCGCCCTACTCTGGCCTGGGCCACATTCCTTGCATTCTGGATGGAGCCATGCTAGTGATGTCCGCTGCTGTTTTAGTGGTCATCAAGCTTAAGACATTGCTGCTGCCACCACTACATACCAAGAGCCCCACGCACATTACCCACCAAAGGGAGAGCTAGCTGCACCTGTGCAGGAGTTTACCCATGGAAGCTCTGTCTTCCCCAGCGGCTGCTTGGGCAGGTGGTGGTTGCAGCCCACAAGCTAGTTCTAGAATTCACTCCAATTTTGACGAACAGGAGAGAAGAGATGGGAAGAAGCTAGCAGATACATTACCCGCCCTTCCTCCATGCCCTCCCTCCTCGACACTTTCAAGACACAGGAGTTTCACGCAGACTTTTTGAAGACATCCCACAAGACAGAGAAATCGGCTTCATTTGTTTCAAAGTGACCAGCTCCTTGTCTCACTCGTGTGTTATTCTCTCCTTCCTTCCCTGCCTCACTCTCGTTTCTCTGGAATTGCATTCCCAACAAAATGTTAACAGGAAAGTTTTTTCTCTGCTTTCTAAAGAACCCAGGCAGGCAGGGCCTTAGAGGTGACCTAGGAGTGAGGTCACAAACTCGAAATGTCCCAAGCAGGATTTAGCCTACAAACACATTTCGTTTAGCCCCAAAGAAATTTTTAAATAATTGAATTATTTGCCATCATGTAACAGTTGGAGACCACATAAAATCTGGATTTCCTCCTTGTCTGGCATTACTGAGGTCTTGAAACAATTGGCCTCGGGACATTTGTGCTGGCCCTTTAGTCAAGGGTGACTCACGCCCTGGGCCAGCACAATACCCACCACCCCTACTGTCTTCCGAAACTGGGCTGCGTCCACAGGCATTTATCCTCATGGTCACCTCATTTCCTTTTACAGTAAAAACATATCTGTTATACATATGTCTCTATCAAAAAAGCGAAACACACTGGAAATGATACGCATTTCAAGAGAAAAGGGAGAAAGAGGGTTGATTTGGGGAAGTGAAGGCTCTCCTCTTGTGTTTGATATCTGAACACCACACCCACTCCACTGGGTCAGGTTGCCTGACTTGCCCCTGTAAGCATTTGAGCTTGCCACCCCGATAGAGGGCCGACTCCCTCCTTTGCCAAAGACGAAATGAGACCAGGAGAGGGTGAGCGACTTGCCCACTGTTTCGCATTAAATTGGCAGCACACTCTTTTCACTGTGCCCACAATGGCAAAGATGAGTAACCAAGTCTGCCAGGTGTTTACTTTCCTAGTGAATACCTATAAGGGAGGGTTTGAAAAATAAAAATGAAAACATGTGGGCTGTTAACCCTGTCCTAAATTATTAGACTGATTAGCATCTATTGGAATTTCCTGAGGGCAAAGTTCATGGGAGGCTCAAACTCATTGTCAAGGGAAGAGGAAGGAAAGGAGGAGGGCAGTGGACTCCGCGGGCCTGAGGTCTCATCCAGGTGGCAGCTGCCATCCTGGTCCCGCTTGATGGTGCTTAGTTCTTTTCATGGAATCCAGCTGCTGCTGGCCCTTCAGGCAGAGGGATGTGAGGTACACAGCATCAGCCAAAGGAGCCCAGGCCTTGAGTCAGCAGGCTTGGGTTCAAATTCTCCCTCTTTCTCACCACCTGGAAACCTTGGATAGATTTCTCCATCCTTCTAAAGCTCAATTATCCAAGCCGCAAGATGTAAGAATGCCTGTTTTGTAGTTTTGCAGTGAAAACTCAATGAGGTAATGTACGTAAGCTACAAGAGGCCTGATGTGTTGCTCCCGCCCTACTCCTGCCTCTTAGCCCTCGGTCCTGAGGTGGTCTGGCCGCCACTGCTCGTAGTGAGACTGTGAAGGTTGCTGGCTAACTTTCTTCTTTCTGATTCTGTGGCCGCATTTACTTTGTGGTGCTCTATGACGAGAGAGAATCAGGGCTGGTGATGCTGGTGTGCATCAGTTCAGATGTACTGGTGGATAAATGGCTACTGCCCTGAGACCCCTGAGTGTCTCTGTTACCCAGCCCACCGACCCCATAAGACATTAACAGTAGCCCTGCTCAGAACGAGCTTAACATGGTCTCTTTAGCTTACAGGAAACCACAAAGAGGAAGGAGGAGACGGCTGAGACACACAGTCAAAACCTGTTAAAGCTGGGTGAAGGCAACATGGCAGCCTGACTTGACCTGACATAGCCCCTGCAGCTCATTGTAATGCATTACCATGCAACGTAACACCTCCACTCACCATGCTGAACATCCCAGCCCCTCCAGACCTCACCAGACACCGAGACGAAGGAGGTAACACCTGGCACAGCAGGGTACCCCGGACAGACTGCTTGCAACTGTACTCTAGGTCAGTGGTCGAGTCATGCTGGTTGTTCAATATCTTGAAAACCACCCCAGAAAGAAGGAACAAACCATCTGTCACTAACGCCTCACTGTCATTGCCTTATCTTCAAAAGAAAGCAAACATCAGCTTCACAAAGGGTGCAGTCTTTGGGGCAACTCCCATCAAGGTCAGAGAGGCAGCCGTTCCTGGGTTCTTTGCACAGTTGCTCTAAGCTGTAAACACACAACCCTTGACCAAATAGCCTTTAATCCACTTGATGAACAAGACTTCTGAGCCCCCATGGGAATGCCCAGCTCTCCCCATTCTCTGGACCAAGACCTGGGTTTGTTTCTCAGATTTCTCAGTTTGCTTCAGCTCCATCTCTTTGTTTCAGTGTTTTACCTATTGTTTTCACACTCTTCTAGATAAGCTTTCTAGTTGCCTTAGAGAAAAAAGAAAGATTATTTTTACCAGCAGTCTTTGTGGTCCCTGGCTTGTCAGCTTCAAGCACATTCCTTGATACCTGCCCAGGGTAGACATGGCTCATGGCCTCTACGGTGTCTGTGGATGGCCCGGGAAGCCCACACCTGTGACAGTTCTTGCTGTTCTACCTGTGGCATCACAGTCTCACTGTGAGTTTTGGTTGAAACTGCAGAATCTCTGTCTCACTGCCACCCATGCCCAGCATCCCTCATGCTGTAAAAGACCCTCTGCTGTGTCTTTTGGCATGTGACGTGAATTCGTCTTATTGCATTGAAGAAAATGGAAATACTTATTTTGCATAAATTCATACATGGAACAGTGTCAGCCTCCATCTTTCTGGTTTCTGGAGAGTGAAAACTATATTGTAAGGCCTGACATAGGCTGAGCCCCTAAACCTAGAAGCTAGTTCACTTCTGAATGGAACTCTTGAACCCAAATCCTTTCCTTTTGCCTGTGCTCATTTGAGTTCATTTTTCTAGCACGGCTGACAATATCCTGACTAATGCAGAAGCTGGGCCTGCCATGGGGTATGGCAAGTATCAGACTCTAGAGTGGAAAGTTGATGGGGGCTGGGTGGGCCTCAGGGAGGATCACCCTTCAGGGAGGATCGCTCTTCCCCTGGCTGGGAACTTGACAATTCTCAGGGGCTGGATATTTTCCCATTTGCCCCTTCAAGCCCATTTGTCAACAGTGAGGCTGGAGGACGGGTGAGGGATGGGATCAAGAGGGCGCATTGGGGGGCGGCCCAGGGGCACAGCATGTTCCACTTCCATGGCCCAGGATTCATGGGTTTGGATCCGGGTGTGGACATGGCATGCTTGGCAAGCCATGCTGTGGTAGATGTCCCATGTATAAAGTAGAGGAAGATGGGCATGGGTGTGAGCTCAGGGCCAGTCTTCCTCAGCAAAAAAAAGAGGATTGGTAGCAGATGTTAGCTCAGGGCTAATCTTCCTCAAAAAAAAAAAAAAAAAAAAGATGACACATCGGGGACAGGGAAGGAACCCAGAGGGAAAGTTGAGGGAATAGGAGAAGATGTAGGTCAATGTGTAGGCAATGGGTGGGGCAGCGCTCACCTCTCTTCTCTGTGAGATTATCTTCTGGGTGTGAAGGAGGCACAGGTGGGTGGGAGGTTTAAGAGAAGTGATAACAATTTGGAAAGGCTCTGGAGAAGGATTGGAGAGCCACAGATGGGAGTCCAATAACTGGCTTGAAGACTGGTGAGTAGGGGCCCCACTGATGCCGGGAACCCAGCCCTGCTGTGGCATCCGCCGGGAGCTGTGTGGCTCTGTGGATGCTGAGCAGCTCCGTGGGGCAGAGCTGGGGCAGGCGGCTTGGAGGGCTAATCCATAGGTGGGGATAGGGTTGGTGCAGTGGAGGGAGGGGTGCTGAGGACCTCACATGCTGGCTGACATGCTGTCGGAGGCCGCCCTCCTTTGTATGGCAAACAGCAGTCAGGGGAGGTAACGCCTCTCACCACAGTAGCCCAAAGTCCCACAAACAGTAAAGAAAATACAAGAGTGTGCCTAAGGCATGGTGGGAACATGTGCCTTGACCATTCTTGTCTGGCTTTCTAGACTCCATGAGAAATTATCCACAGGAACAATGTCCATTGTGAAGATTCCATTTCAAAACCTGGCTTCCCTAGGCCATCTTAAAACAGCTTATTAGGTTTTAGGAGATGACAGAGGATGGCATATTCTCTCCCATTGCCACCTGTTCAATCAAGTGTTACCAGGACTGAGCTTCTGCTGGCAAAACAATATTCCCCATTTCAAAGACAGCTCATCCTAAGAGATTAAAAATTAGACCAGTGGGGCTGGCCCAGTGGTGCGGTGGTTAAGGGCGCACGTTCTGCTTTGGTGGCCTGGGGTCCGCCGGTTTGGATCTCGGGTGTGGACATGGCACTGCTTGGCAAAGCCATGCTGTGGCAGGCATCCCACATATAAAGTAGGGGAAGATACGCATGGATGTTAGCTCAGGGCCAATCTTCCTCAGCAAAAAAAGAGGAGGATTGGCAGATGTTAGCTCAGGGCTAATCTTCCTCAAAAAAAAAAATTAGACCAGTAATTGTCCACCAGGAATTCCTGAATATTCTTTGTTATAATTACAGCAAGAAAAGCCTAGTTTATAGGGTATTTTATATTCACTCTTTGCCATCTGTCAACTCCCTGAGTCTTCGTAATAGCCCTGGGAGTGAAGCAGGTTGGTCCTACTATTTCTGTACTTTAGATGATGACCTGAAGTCACTTACTCTCATTCTTCATCTGTCCTTTGCCCTGAACTATAGTCATTTGTCCCTGACCACGTATGGAACTCTATCCACAATCTGCCAGCTAGTCAATGGATTCCGCCAATCTCAGTCCTTGTTTGTAAAGTCAGAGCGCACACTCCTCCGAGGGCCCCTCCGCCTCTGAGACGCTACTGATTAAACAGTTGCTGTTTAACAGATATAATACAGTTTGTTACAATGAAACATTTTAAAGGCTCACTTGTAAAAACCGACTTGGCAGAAACAATAGATACACATAAAGGGCCAGACATATCTTTTCTGTAGCATCTGTCTCCCATGGGAGGCAGGAATTTCTGTTAATTTAGTTACAAGACCAGCCACCTATCAATTTAGCAAACATGAATCCATCTGGATCAAGTTAGGGAAAGCTGTATTTCTGAAAATAAGATAACCCTAAATGGGGACCTAAAAGGAAGCATTTCTTGTGCAATCAGAAGTGTTGAATGGGCACTCAGTGAACACAGATTCATCAAACGAATGCATCAGAACTCCTGCACGTGCCCATTCTTCACTCATCTTTTCTCAAAGGCCCATCTGTGACATTACAGAAGAGGACCACACTGAAGGCAGCGAGATTTGGGCATCATCAGAAAAGGTGTTTACCTAGCAGATATGATGAGATGTCACAAGGTATCTCATAAAATGTGAAGTTGACGCTACAACTGAAAGGAAATTAACAAGGAAAAACCCATGTGTCTGAAATCACCCACCCATAGAAGGTGGGTGCTCCCACTTTCCCTTTTTCCCAGAATCACCAGCTGCAGACCACACGATGGGAAGAGAAGTGTGTGTTTCCAGGGAAGCGTGGCCTCGTGCTTGTGGCTTGTGGAACTGTCCCCACTGTGAAAGCAGATGGCACATCACAGAGACAGAACTGAGTAGGGCATCTCTACCACTTCCCAGAGTAGAGGAGGCTTTGGCCGCCAGACTCCCGGGGGAAAAGGAGGCAGCAAACTGCTGTTGGGTGGCACTGGCCATTATAAAAAAAAGATGACATCACCTTTTATCTGGCACTAGGCTGAACACTTTAGACACATTTCTTGTTTATTTTTCATGCCAATCCTTTGAGGCGGAGATCATTATCCTTATTTAATAAATGAGTACAACATGGATCAGAGACGTTAAGAAACTTACCGAAGGTCACAAAGCTATTTAGGGGCACGATGTGGTTTAGAACCTTCTTCTGTCCTAGCCTCTACACTAAACCTTCTTGCTCTGATTCTGCACTCACCCAGCTCCTCAGGCTGCATTTTCTAAAAGAGGAGACTGTCGTCGACAGATACAGTGAGATACAGGAGAGAGTGAAGGTTGGAGCCGGCAGATCTTAGCTCCAAAGCAGGTGGCCTCATTTATGAACTGTGGGATAGTGAGAAGGCCTTCCACTTCCTCATCTGTAGAGTGGAAATACTCAGAGACATCGCAGGGAAAATCCTTCTTACAGTGCTGCTGCAGGGCGGCCTCTCCATACGTTCCCTTCTCCTCCCCCGGGTGATGAAGGGACCTTGTTAGGTCAACAGTCATCTATGGGCTTCCTGGGAGTTTGGTACAACGCTGTGGGTTCACAGATCAGCGGTGATTTTGTCCACATACCCAGATTTCTCACGCCGAGATCATGCTCTAGAACACTAACCCCACCAGGACATTACCCATCCCTGTAAACACCTGGCTGTCAAGAAAGCCAGCTTCCCAGGAGAGCTCCTTCACTGTGTCCTTTTAAACTACAGCAATGTTTTCCACTGGCACAGCACTCATTGCCTTGAAAATCCATTTCAAAGGAGGGGAATGGACTCTTTTCTTTCTTGATGGTTGGAGCCTGGGATGGTGTGGCAAATGCCCCCAGAGGCCAGTGGTGACTTGAGTGGAGGAAGAGGCTGGCATAGAGCGCACAGACACCTGGGACAAGGAGGGGAGCACACATGCGCCTCGACAAGCGTGTATAATGGTCAGCTGGTCAGGCAGACCACGGAACAGAAGCTTTGCATCCTGTCGGGGACAAGCTAATCTGTGCGTGGTTATTCTGTGACAGGCTGGGAGCTCTGCGGAGACCCCGGGACTTGTCCAAACAAGGAAGAACGTCTCTAGTGAACACAAAGGTTATCAACAAACAGCCGTGCAATAATAACTCTCACTCTCTGTTTGCATAGACTTTACAGTTTCTACACCCCTTCCACATGCTCTAATTTAAATGTCACTGCAGGCCTGCTGGCTGTTGTTGTTGTTCTCAGCTCATGCAACAGCAGCTGCGCAGCCATGGCTCCTGTCTAGAGTGCCCGTGTTGGGCATCAGGAACTGTGCGAAGCACTTTTTGATCAGTCATTCATTCTATAAGTATTTGTTGAGCCCCGAATACGTACCAGGCACTTTTGTGAGTGTTGGGAATAAAGCCATGAGCAGAAGAGTCAAAGTGCCCGCTCTGAAGGAGCTGATGGTCCAGGTGGCGGAGGCAGACAATGACAAACAGGTCACTGTGTCTTAGGTGCATGCTGGTCTGTGCTTTGTAGAAAAAGAAGGCAGAGAAGGTGGGGAGGAGGGGAGTGTGAGGGCTGGCGTGTGGGTGCAAGGTTGTAGAGTCGCTCGGGGAAGGACCCACCGAGAGGATGACATTTGAGTAAAGATCTAGAGGTGTCCGAGGACCAGCAAGGGGGCGAGGACAGCTGGGATGAAGTGCACGAGGGGCCCATAAGGGAGATGAGGCCAGAGGGGTGAGGGGGACACAGGTCACGGAGGAGCTGTTGGGCCCTGGGACACTGAGCAAGACAAGAAGCTGGTTTAGGAGATACCGGATCTGAACTTACTTTTAGGATGTTTTATCTTATTTAATTTTCAGAAAAGCTCCACAAAGTAAGTATTTGAAGTCTTTTTTTCTTGGACTGATCTCTGATATTTGCTTATATTTTATCATTTCCATCTTTATGGGAAAAGGTATGGGACAATTATGTAAAATATTTAAAAAGTAGTGTGAATCCTAGACTTTTCCTACTACACCAGATTTACTACACAAACACACACACACACACACACACAGATATAAATAGAAAATGTATCAGGGACCTTTATAAAAACCACCAAAAGGTTGCCAATTATGAAGAGATTGGGCAATGTCCGGTGTTAATTTGGGCAAGTGACAGAACCAGTGTGAGATGTCACATGTATCAGTGTGCCTCCACTTACCTCACCCTGCTTCAAAAGTAAAACGGGTGGAAAGACCCAGAAAGCCCAGTGGAATGGTGTTAAATGGGAACTGCACACACCAAAGGCACATCTAAAAGCTGATGAAATCAGAGTGAGATCTGTAGCTTAGTAACACTATTGCGCTATCGGACCAACGTCAATTTCCTGGTTTTGAAAACGTGCGATGATTATTTAAGATGTTATCATTGCGGAAGCTGAGTGAAGGTACACAGAATGCTCTGTACTATTTTTGCAACTTGTTGTGAATCTTCAATTATTTTAAGATAAAAAGCTTTTAAAAAAATGAGGATGGAGCTCAAAGGCAAGTGAACACAGAAAGAATGGAGCACTGAGAGAAGAAAGCAAGATTTCAGAATTGTGTTCTGAAAAGCAGGTGCACACACACGTGTATCTGTAGACTATCTCTGGAAAGGTAGACAGTCAAAGAGTAGCAGTCGTGAGCTCTATGAGAGGAACTGAGAGACTGGGAGACAGGTGGAAGACAGGCGCTTTTTAAAAATGTTTTCATCGTGCGCATGTATTACATATTTAGAATTAAAATGTTTTGAATGTGATGAACCCCAGAAAGAGCCCTCAAGACCTTTCTAGCTATTAACTATACATAAATAAATGCAGGAACGGTATAATAATTACTTGATAGATCTAAGTAAAAGTTTAAGATCTCTATATTTTAAAGCATATTACTTTAAAGATAAAAATAGAAATGAGGAAAATTTCTTATTACTTAGATCTAACTCCAGAGTCAATGTTCTGACTATGGAAAAGGAAGAAAAGAGCCGGCCCTGAAGGCCTAGTGCTTAAAGTTCCATGCTGTCACTGCGTTAGCAGCCCAGGTTCATTCCCAGTCGTGGAACCACACCACCCGTCTGTCAGTAGCCATGCTGTGTGGCGGCTCACAGAGAAGAACTAGAATGACTTACAACTAGGATGTACAACCATACACTGGGGCTTTGGGGAGAAAAAAAAAAAGGAAGGAAAATATTTGTTACATATGTGACAGCTGAAGATTAATATCTCTTAGATATATTAAGAGTGTATTTACTAATCCAGAAGAAAAATATAGACACCCTAAAACAGAAAAATAAGTAAAGGGCATGAGTGAATGGGCTACTCACAGAAGAAATACAGTTGGCCGATAAATACATCAAAAAATAACCAGCCTTGCTAATCATCAAAGAAAAGTAAATTAAAACAAAATAACATTTTCCACCTATCAGATGAGCAAATAATGAAATAATAATACATTTAACACAGAAATTCTACCTCTATGATTATCCTAAGGAAATTAGCATAAGTGTGGGGAAGTTTTTCTCTAAAGGATAAAATTCCTAACCTAGTTTTCGTAGTTAAAAAAAAAGTCAGAAACAACGTGAGTGTTCCACAAGAGGAGATTGATCAAGTAAATGAGGGCTCAGCCATCCCGTGGAATAAAATGTTGCCATTAAAATAGTGATCAGACCTGTATTTATTGATATGCAAGGATGGCCCTGGCATTGCTAGATGAGAAAAGCAGCCTGTATAACAAGGTGCTGTAACCTATGTATGGCATTGCGACTAGTGTCTATATGGGAAGAGGAAATTAGGACACAGACATCTGTGCACACGGAGGGAAGACCAGGTGAAAACAGCGGGAGAAGGCAGCCGTCGGCAAGCCAAGGAGAGAGGCCTGAGGAAAAACCAACCCTGAGGACACCCTGATCTCAGACTTCTAGCTTCCAGAACAATCCATTCCTGTTGTTTAAGCCCCCCCAGTCTGAGGCGGCCCAAGTATGTTGACTGATCCAAATTCTCTCAAACATCCTAGGAGATTCTGCCTGTTGCTGTTTCCCAAAGGCCATCCCGGGCATGAGGAGGGCAAGCAGGGTTTTTGGGAAGATCATTGCTGAACAAAGAGAAGGAAGGCTTGTTTGATGAAGCAAGGAGTAAAGACTCAAGATTCAAGAAGAGTTTTAGAAAGTTCAAGCTGTTTGAGCCCATGGGCTTGTCAATGGAAACCCAGGCTGCCCAGAGCTGCTCTCTCCTGCATGGAAGGTGGCCTGGGGCATTTCTGTTCTCTCAGAATAACTTTACAGGTGGTGCCCTGGTGACCCTGCTGGGCTGACCCAGTAAGCTATTCTTATGCCTTCTTAAAGGTCAGCTTCACTACCTGGCTGTGTGATTGACATCCCTCAGCCTCTGCTTCTTTGTGTGTGAAATCAAATAAGATAACATGTCATGTGCCCAACCATCCATCCAGCATAAGGTGAAGGCTCAGGAAAGGGGAGTTCTCTTCTCCTCTGTTCTTGTTACCAAACCAGTTCATTTTTGCCCGCCCCCCAGAAAGCCAAACACCGAGACAACAAGATTGCAGCAGAGAGAGGGTTTACTCACAACGCAGCTAGGTGAGGAAGCGAGAGCAGGAGCCTCAAATTCGCTTCCCAGAAAATAAGGACTTGGATATTTATGGCATGGGGACAAGGTAATCTGAAATGTAGAGGTAGGTGATTGGAGGTGAGGAGAGGTGAGGTCATTGATGATCTATGCAAGCATAGTCAGAGTCCATGCCTCTTCATAGGACCCATGCTCACAAAATGGGGGTGTTAGCATGATCTGAGGGTGGAGTTTTTAGCCTCTTGACATCAAAAGGTCATCTATCAGACATCTGCACTGGCCCAGTTGATGAGCTGGTGGTCTCAACCGGCCTGAAGTGGACAAGGAGTTCTAATTCCTGGAAAACAGCTCACACACCCATTACCATGGTGACGCAGGCTCCAGGGAGATGCTATCTGTAGGAGCCTACTGGGAGTCAGACAGCATATTGCCTAAGCAGCCAGTTAACAATGGGTGGGTTAAACAGAGAAAAGCTATAATCAGTAATTGCAAAAAGGAAAAAACTTTAGTACCTAGATACTTAATCATCAATGGCTGTTTGCTGGTTTCACTCTTTCCTGTCAAGGAGGAATGGATATCAGGGGTGTGGATGACAAGTTTAAACATAGAATTGAGGTGGAGACCTGATTTATGAACAACTCATACATCATCTGAAACCAGAATTTCCTGTTGATAGCTAACTATGTAAACACTTTCCTAATGATGCCAGAAGTGTGGTTGCCGTCTCCTATATAAGTTTAGTGTGCCCTTCCCCGGATGCATATGCCTGGAAGGACACCTGCTCCTCACAATGGTAGGTAACTGGCTTCATACATAAAGACCAGAAAAGAAAAAAAAGATACATATTCCTTATTTTAATATGCTGTATTAAATGTATGTATTACCTGCATGATGTATGCTGTGTACTGGATTCTATTTAACAGTAAATGTGACCTGGTTATGAATCTTCTGTAAATTACTTGCAATTCAATGTGTAGAGTGTAATGAGCATCTGGGAGTGTGGGAAATCATAATGAATGTAGCACTACTTCTGTTCTCTAAGATCAAAGCTGTTATTTCTTTCAATAACTTTGGGATTCAGTTATGTTCCTTATGTGTCTCTAATTCTCGGGCCCTGAGTAAGTGATTTGTGAAATTAAATATAATTTCAGAGCTACAGCACTGCATCATTTTACAGATGAAGAAACCGAGCCTAGGGAAGAAAATACACTGCCATGGGGGTCTCACCACAGGCCTGTGGGGAAGCTGAGACATGAACCCAGGTGTCTCTCTCCCCAGGCCAGTGGCTGCCAAATTTGGCTTTATAGTGGAATCACCTGGAGATCTTGGAAAAATGCTGATACCTGACTCCCACCTCAGACACTCTGATCTAGCTGGTCTGTAGTGAGGGCTGAGAATTCTGTTTTTGTGGTTAGTGAGGAAGATTGGCCCTGAGTTAACATCTATGCCAATCTTCCTCTATTTTGTATGTGGGACGCCACCACAGCATGGCCGACAAGTGGTGGAGGTCTGTGCCAGGGATCCGAACCCAGGCCGCTGAAGTGGAACACGTGAACTCAGCCACTATGCCACAGGGCCAGCCCCAGAATGCTGGTTTTCAAAAGCTGCCCAGGTGATTTTAATGTTTAGCAAAATTTGGGAACCATCACCCTAGGCCCTTTTCACTGTATCATGTTGTATTAAGAAAAAAATTTGCATCAAAATCTATAAAAACCCATCTAGACCTCCTTTCTGTCTTTAATTCAAAGTTGGTCTTTCTCGAAATGTCCTTTGCTAGAGCCAGTAAAAGGGAATGAACTTGGCTGCTCTCAGGGGTGCAAAGGAGAAGAGGAAGGAAGCGGCTAGCGGCCAGGAGGAGGCAAGTGAGGTTGGAGAGGGTCCTTGGGAATGGACCCCAGGCTTCCCTCAGCCACGCCTAGGAAACTGTCTTGCGACAGAGCTGGTAATGGTAGAAAAACCGTGGGGCTGGGTCCTCCCTGCTCCACTCAGACTCTCTCCTTGAGCCTCAGTGGGAACTTTGTAAGCTGTAGACCAGCGATGCTGCTGCCCTGCTTGAGACCCTTGAAGACACCTGACTCTTGGTCATGCAGGGCAAGACCCTTCAAGGAGTAGCAACTTAATTAAAAGGACACAGTTCTAGAGGTATTGCCAGCTTGCTTTACCCCAAGGCCGGCGCGAAGCCATACCAGCTAGAAACCATAACAAATGCCTGCCTCATGGCTCCACTGTCTGCTGCGCCTGCACGTATCAGGGCTCCTGTTTACTGAATGCAGCAAAGGAAGCAAAGATGGGAGGGAAGGGAGGTGAAAGAATAGACTATGGGAACAAGAAGGCACTTTGGAGGCTCTCTGCTCAGGGGTGGTCCTCAGACCAGCAGCTTTGGCATGACCTAGGAGCTTGCTGGAATTGCAGACTCTTAAGTTCCACCAAGCAGAATCTGCATTTTATTTAATAAGATCTGCTGGGGAGTCCTATGCACATTAAAGCAGCACTGGTTTTAATAGTTTTCCTGTTCTTGCCTGGGGGACTTGGTAAAGATGCAAAGGCCCTGAGCCTGTCCTTCTCCAATGAGCCTGAGACTGTGCGTTCCTTGTTAGCTCCCTCGGTGGTTCTGGTGCCCACCCAAGTGGGAGAAGCTCTGTTTTTACAGAGGAGGAAACTGAGGCCCAGAGAGAGAGAGAGCGCGCACTAGTGGCAGGCTGTGACACATTGTTAACTGGGGAACCTCAAAACTGAATAATTTGCTCTCCCCCATGACCGTGTTTGAACTCCATCCCCTAGTCATTCAATCTGGTGCCTCTTCTCAGAGCTGAGGGACATCTGGGAATTCTGTGTCCCTTCCTCACGCTGGCCCATAGCCCTGGCTCGTCCCCATAGTCTTCTCTGTTCCATAACTCAGTTCCAAGATTCCTGTGAACACCAATGCCCCCCAGGTGCCCCCTCTGTGGATAAAGGGATTGGAAATTCTGTCTGGCTTTTTTTTTTTTTTTGAGAAAAAATTCAGGTTTCCACAATGATCTTAAGCTGAAGATTATGCAAAAGAATGAAACAGACAGAATGGTGCAACCTCAATCCTGGTGTGAGTCAAGGGTATCATGGTTTCTTGTAAAAGTGGATGTGTTTCTTTTGGTTATAAACCAACGCATTCCATTGTAGACAATTTAGAAAATAAGAGGAAAAGCCCAAAGAAGAAAACGGTCATAACCCCATAGCTCAAAATGACTTGTTAAAATTTGGTACAAAACCTTCTGGTGCACTCTGTTTCTGAGCATCTCCTTCTATCTGTATCTTTTTACATCACAGGAATCACACTATGCAAACTGTTTTGTAACCCGGGTTATTTCACTTAATGATACATAGTGACCATTTGCTCTTGTCATTTCACAGTCTCTTATCTCCTCAGCTTACCAGCTTTTTTTTCTGAGTCACCATGTTCTCAACCAGCCCTGTTCTTGGGCATTTTGATTATTTTCGTTTTGCCCCTGCAGTGAACATTCTTGAGAAGTCTAGCTCCGTCTCTGTGCCATTCTTCTTAGGATCAAGTATTAGAAGTGAAAAGGAGAAGTCAGATGTTGTAAATAGTTTTAAGAATTTGGATATGCACTATCAAATTGCTCTCCATCAAAACTGTTCCAACATAAACAATCCCTCTGTATTTCACTTCCCATAAATGCCTCTATTTCCCTCTAGATATTAGGAATTAAATAATTGTTCTTGCCATTATCCCATGATGGTTCTATTTACACATTTACATTTCTTGTGTTATCAGTGAATTTAACTTTTTCATGTGTTTATTCATCATTTCTATTTGGGTCTGTGTATGTGTGTGTGTGAAATGCCACTTTATTTCCTTTGCCATTTTTCTACTAGTCTGTTTTTCTTTTTCTCATTGATATATAGAAACACTTCATATAATGATGTTGTTCTCCAAATTTGGTAATTGCTTTTTAATTCTGTGTATGGACTTACAACTTTTACAATTCAAATCAATTTCTTTTCTTTTTCTTTTGTGCATAGAATAAGTTAAATATTTACCTATATTTTCTGTGATTAGTTTATGATCTTATTGTAAAAATTTAACCTTTGAGTCCTTTTAGAATTTATTTCATTGTGTGAACGAAGGTAGGAAATTAACTTTCTTTCTTCCCCAAATAGCCCACCACTTGTTCTAATGCCATTTATTAAATAGTAATTCTCTACAGACTTAAAAGACTAAGTTTACCTTATTAAACTTTTATATATATTTGTAAATACACTTCCCGGGTTTTCTATTTTGTTCCCTTTATTCATCTTCTTTCTCTTCTTATATCAGTAATGTACTAGCATCAGGTCATAATTAATTTTAGTCATTTATAGAACAAGTACCCTCACCCCATCTTCCTTTTTAAAAGTTTCCTAAAAATTCTCACGTTAAAGTTTGTTTATTTAGCTTTCTCATCTCAAAATGACAATAAGAGCAATGTGATACTTTTCTCTGTCCTACAGATCCAGTATCAGCCTAGATAGACTGATATGTTCATGCAGCCATCAATGATGCCTTGATCATCTGGAAAATGAAGTTCTCAGCCTCAGAGTCTAAGACCTCTGACCGACCCAGTTAGCTCCATCAAGTCTCCTCCTGTGTTTTCTTTGTCTCTGTGTCTTTGTCAGTGTTTTATTATCTTCCCCAAACTCTCTTCCACTCCCTCATTTCTGTCCTTTAAGTTATACATACTCTGCAAAGCAGTTAAAAATAAACTCTCCACAGGGTTTCCTGAACTCCTCTGTAATGAAATAGCACCCTATCATCATGGCTCTGCTACTTCTGACTCACCTTTAGCTCTTTCTCCAGTTTTTCTTAGTAACTTGTGTAGCTCTCGTTCCTTTGGTAGCTAACCTGAGAGTGGAAGCCACACCTTTACGCCACCAGCCAGAGCCCAGCAGGGATCCTGGAAGAGGACCCTCAGTCTGCGATTTCCAGCCCAGCAGGGACCCCCTACAGGACACTCAGTCAATGATTACCATCTGAATTCATTTGTTCTCCTTCCTGACCCTTCTTTACCTTACAGAATGCTCTTCTGGGCAGCCTCCTGGTTTTGGCCACCTTTGTGACTGTATGCAATGCCCAGTGCTTCGTCATACCTCATGAGAACATTCCAGGCAATTTACCTAATGGTAAGTCCCTACTTTTCTATGTTTATTATGTCATTGCAGCCTGGTGGATGTAACCTGTTGGCAGATGACAGCCTTTGAATCTACGTGAGAAGGAGGGTTAGGGCAGAGAGAGAAAAGAAGTAAAATGAGGGCCTTCCATTTGCCATTTATATCAGACAGTGGTTCTCAACTCTAACTGTGAGAATTGCCTGGAAAATTTTTGAAACTTACCAATGCTCAGGCCCCATCCAAGACCAGATAAATCAGAATCTTTGAGGTAGGCGCTGCATGTTTAAAAGCTTCTCAACTGACTCCTACATGAGCCAAGAACCATTGATTATTCCAAAGCAGTACTTCTCAAACTTTAACATGCAAACCCTCTGAAAATCTTGTTAAAACACAGGTTCTGATTCTGTGGGCCTGGAGTCTATACGGCCTCAGGTGATGCCAATGCTTCTAGACACTTAGGCACACTGGAACCACCAGTTGTTGTCCAAGGATCTAAACCAGTTGTTGTCCCCCTGGGCTGAACATTTGAATCACTTGAGGAGCTTACTAAAAACATAGTGCCTGGGTCCCATGCCCAGAGATTCTGATTTCATTGTTCTAGTGTGGGACCCAAGCATAGATTTTTTTTTTTCCCAAATACCCAAGATGTTTCACATGTGCATTTGGAGCTGAGGACCAAAGCAAAGAGAAATTGAGAAATGAGGCATTTATCCAGAGATAAACCAGCAGGGAAAAACTTAGCCCCATGTTCCTCCAGGCTCATAATAGTTATTTGATTCAAGATGAGGCCCTTAGTTTTTCGTGAAATGTCTGTTCAGGAACAAAATCTGGAAATTTTTGTTTCCATCTTCAGACTGTCCTAGGTTTTGTGCCTTGTTCTGGTTGCATGCCCTGGGGACTCCACTGACGAGGCCACATGTTTTATTTTAGAATGCAAGGATCTGGATGGAGTCACACACCCGATGAACTCAAAGTGGAAGACTAAGAGCTGTCAGGAGTGTTCTTGTGACCAACATGGAATCAGCTGTTGCAACGCGTAAGTCTCAAACCAGCAGACCCTAGATGGGGATGCAGCTGGCGTTGGGCTGCTCAATGGGGAAACAGCTACTCTCTTTCAAAATCCCATCCTGCAAGGGGTTTAGTTGTCAGTCCTATTTCTTTCTTTCTTTCTTTTTTTTTTTTTTATTGTGGTAAAACATACCTAACATACAATTTAGCATTTTAAGCATTTTAAGTATAAAATTCAGTGGCATTGAGTATATTCACATTTTTGTGCCACTATCTCCACCACCCACCTCCAGAACTTTTTCATTTCCCCAAACAGAAGCTCTGTACCCATTAAACACTAACTCTCCATTCCCTCCTCCCCTCAGTTCCTGGTAACCACTATTCTACTCTTTGTCTTTATGAATTTGACAACTCTAAGTGGAATCGTATAGTATTTGTCCTTTTGCGACTGGCTTATTTCAGTGTAACATCCTCAAGGATCATCCATGTTGTAGCATGTCTCAGAATTTCCTCCCTTTTTAAGGCTGAGTAATGCTCCATTGTATATATAGAGATATATATCACATTGTTTTATCCATTCATCTGTTGATGGACATTTGGGTTGCTTCCACCTCCATCTTACTTCTTTTAAGTGGTTTTTGAAACTTGATAAATATCTTTATTATTAAATACCTATATCCAGATAGTTGCTGAAGACAGGAAAGGGTACCCAATGGTCTGACGCTATTCTAGAAGTTGCTAGTTCACTTCACTTCTAGAAGTTCACTTCAGCCTTGGCCTGTGGTGATTTGCAAGAAGAGGAGTGGATCTGAACACACGCAGAGGGAATGGATGTGAGGCGTAAAGGACGATCTGTAGTGCGCCTTGTCCTCTATACCCTATGTTGCTTCATTGCTCAAGGTTAACTCAAGTCAGCTGGAAGGTCGTGCAGATGTGTTCTGCTAGGTTACTGTGGACGCCAAAGATCTTGTACTCAGGCCAATAGAACAGAGAATACCTGCAGTGTGGCCCTGATTTTCCTGTTTCCTCAGTATCTACATCCATGCTAGCCACTCCCCATCCTCCCACCTCAAATCCATCTGATGTTTTCATGTCAGCCTTAGCCTTCAGAGTTTTGCAAGAACAGGAGTGGCTTTGATGACAGAAGTGTTGGCATAAAGTAGCATTTCCCAAACTTGCCTGACCACAAACTCATCTGAGAAACTTGATGAAATGCCGATTCCTGGGGCCCACCCCAGAACCTGTGGAATCAGAATCTATAGGATGCTGAGGAATCTGAATTTTAACAAGTGTTTCAGAGAGTCTTATGAGTAGAGGAGCGAGCACTTGACTTAGAATATTCGAGCGCTGCTGAAGTTAAGGGTCCAGAAAGTTCTGAACATATTTCTTGAGCATGCCCCATGCTAAGTGCTTCATGGAACAAGAGGAATATCACATCAGGAGACGGCCTGGCTGGTTCCCTGAAGCAGGTTCCTAGTGATTGCCCCGGCTGGGTCACTGCATCTTACAACTAAACCTTGATTCTGTGGCTCCAGAAATTTGCCATTGTCTTCGCATCATGTTAATCTGACTCCGGAGTGTGATTGTACTGGCCAGGTTAAGGGCTAGTGAGCCATTCCTCTCTGACATGGGAGCGCACCTCCAAAGTGGTCAAAGCATCCATGTCACTCGGATTTGACACCCCTGCACCCCAGTCAGTGCTGTGTCATCACAGCCACATCAATACAACCCTCTTCTAGGGTTCTGTGGACCTAGTGTAGAAAGGTGATGTGGGAAGAGCCTCAGTGCTGGAGTCAGAGTCACTGAGTCTGAATCTCCATTCCCTTGCATACCAGCTGTGTGACCCTGGATAAGTTTCTTAATCTCTCTGAGCCTCAGTTTCCTCACTGTAAAATAAGGATAATCAGGCGGATGTGAGAATTAAACGAGATTCCACATACAAATTCATTAACTCAAAAAAATATTTAATGCCTTCTGTATGCCAGTTCTGTGTTCCCCGAGCCTGGAACAGTAACTGGCACCTAGTCTGGGCTCAAGGTGCCCCTTCCTCTTTTCTGCCATGTTGCCTATCCTGTTTGGCACATGGATCCACATGGAGCAAATGTGTGCATTTCTCCCTGTGTTCATAGCCAACTCCTTTTCCTTGTAATTGCCTCACAGCCTGGCAAGTTTTTCTCGTGAACTTCTTTGTTTGCCCTGGAAAAATACAGGTTTTGATTGAATTTTCTCTGGGAGAATTTTTTTGACCCACTGCACTCTCTAGGGGACACTGTCCAGATCTCAAGCTGCCCAGTGGCAATGGAGCCTGGGGTTGGAGGCCCGGGGCCAGGCTGCTCTGGCCTCTGTGCTACCCAGGCCTGCACCCAGGGGCCCTGTGAAAACCTTATTCCAACTCATTTTGGTTTCCAGATTACCCTTTGGGGGAAGAGGATTGAAACGTCCTCTTTTGTTAAAGTGAGTCACCTTTTCCAAGGAAACATTGTCAGAAAGGCCCTGGGCATGGCTGCTTCTGTGTACACTTTGGGGGAGGGCAATTGAAATGTGGTGTTTATGGACGGGTTTCAAGAGAGCAATGAGCCCAAAGCTGTTTTCTCCCTTGAATGCGTGGGTGGAGTTTCCTGGGGAGATGGTCCCTAGTTTTCATCAGCTTCTCCCTGGGCTCCATGATCCCAGCCTGGAGTGACTCTGTTCCTGTTGGCTGAGCCAGCTCCTAATCTAACAGGCCTCCAAGCAAGGGTTGGGACAACCTTGAGGGAGTTGGGACAACATTTGAGCAGCAGTATTCCTGGCCACTTCCTGTGCAGGGAGGGCAAGAAAAGCCAGGCGGGAACAAGCTGCCAGGCCCTGACATTGTTCCTGGAATTCAGGAACAAGGTCAGACAAGGTCTATGTGTTCATAGTCCAGGTTCTATGTGTTTGGGTCCTGAAGGTGGCACCGTGGGGTTGCCAGCTGATGGGTGACCTTAAGTTGGTGAGGGGCATCCCAAACAGCTAGAGTGTGGGTTGCTTCCGGCACAGAGCTGGCCCTGGGGAGGCCCGGGCATCCTATCCCTTCTAACAAGCTTTGCTCTTGTCTCAATGACAGCGTTGCTATACCTGCGGATTATGACACAACCAAGTGCGAGAAAATCTTTAACGAGAAGACCTGCAGCTACAAGGTGGTGGAGCGGAATGACCCAGAAAAGACCTGTCCTGTCAGTGGGTGGATAATGTAATGTGCTTCCAGTAGGCCAGGTGCTCACGTCTTCTCAGGCTGGCCTCATTCTCCTATGGCCTCTAACAGTCCATGCTGGTGTAACCCTACCTGTCAGTAAAAAATGTTTGAGCAACCACTTGAATATGTGTGTTTTTAATTTAGAAATTATGTGTACACTGATATGATGCACATTGTAAAGCATGCAAACATTTAAAGGAGGAGACAAAAAATAAATATGAATAGGGGCTGGCCTGGTAGTGAAGTGGTTAAGTTCGCGTGCTCCACTTTGGCAGCCAAGATTCACAGGTTTGGATCCCAGGCAGGGACCTAACACTGCTCATCAAGTCATGCTGTGGTGGCATCCCACATAAAATAGAGGAAGATTGGCACGTATGTTAGCTCAGGGCCAATCTTCCTCACAAACACAAAAAAATAAAAATAAATAAATAAACAAATCTGAATAAAAGTTACACTATTTCCCCTATACTTCAGTAGATCACTGTGCGTTGTACTCAGGGGACCACTGCCACTTCTGTCGCTTCTGATATATCTGCACCCTGCTGCCCCAGTGTTCTGCTCTCTGGTGAACAATTCAAAAAGTAAATGTGTCTTTGCGATGGAGTCAGGTCCCTTCTTTTCTTTGAGGATTTCATGTTTATCCTTCCTTCCTCTTCTTCAGGGAGTGTCCTTCAGGCTGTGTCCCTTACACGCATCTGTGTTTGCCTGAGGCTAGAGCAGGCAAGAGCAGGTCAGCCTGGGAGAAGTGCCTGCAGGACCAGGTACTGCCTGATGGGCTATTAAAAGCCCAGGGGCTCTGCCTCCTGGATGGGGGGATGGCTTGGGTACAAGGCTCCAGAATCAGTTGTTTCTTGCTACATACAGACCATCCCAAAACTTAGGGATTTCGAACAATGACAGTGCTGTTTCTGTGTCAGAGAACCTTTGTTTGCTCAACAGGTCCTTGCTGAGTGCCTGGGCCAGGCGGTGCTCTGGGCTCGGGGCTGCAGCAGTGAATCAGAGAGACCACATCCCTGCTTTGCTGGGGCTTAGAGTCGGGTGTGCGTGTGTATGTGACCGATCCCAAACAAGCACGCAGTCCTCTGTCGAACAATCTGTGGGCAGTCGGTGAAGAGCTTTATTCCCCCTCTGCCCCCTAACCCTACCTCTTCAAATACGCTCTGTGGACTAGGTGAGCAATCTAGGCAGCCTTTAGCTTTTTTGGTTATCCTGAGATAATGAAACAGTGCTTTGGTCACTTTTAGTTACAAAAAGTCTCAATTCAGAGTCTGCATCTGACCTGAGAGAACAGGGGACAGGAGAGTTAAGAGTATGACGCAGTCCTAACTCCTCTGCCTGCGGGAGCGTTTAGGGGGGTTTACTTCCTCATGGGGCTTTTGTGGACCTCTTCGAGTTTCCCCACCGCTCCTCTTCCTTCACAGCCCCCCTTTCCACTCACAAGTGTGATGCCTTCTCAGCTTCTGTATCTGCAGCTGTGTTCCCTGCTGAATTCCACTGATTGTCTTGCCCCTCGTAGGAGTCACCCTTGGGTGGCATCTATAAAACCCTAACGTGATCCTCTCCTTTGCAAATCCTGCTTAGACGGTCCTTCACTTTGCTGGGAAGCATGGGAAGCAATTAGCACCCAGTTTGGGGGACCTCTGTCAAAACTGAGACAGAAAGATTCCTATTTTAACATCTGGTCACAGATAAACAGGAAAATTCCAATGTGGATAATACCACACTGGGCAGATTGTGAGGGGAGGCACAGAGGGGTGGCATGCAGAGTGCAGAAGATTGTGCAGTGTGATGTGGCGCAAACAAACAGATGCTCTGGACTCAGATGATGTGGCTTGGAATCTGGACTCTAAAATTTATTTATTTACTGAATTAAAAAAAATTGTGGCAAAATACACACAACATAAAGTTTACCATTTTAAGCACTTTTAAGTTTACAATTGAGTAGTGTTAGTACATTCACGTGTGTCGTGCAAACATCACCACCATCCATCTCTAGAACTTTTCATCATGCCAAACTGAAACTCTGTACCCATTGAACAAAAACTCCTCTCTCCAAGCCGGTGGCAACCACCGTCCTATCTTCTATCTCTACGAATTTGACTTTAGGTCACCTTATATAAGTGGAATCAAACAGTATTTGTTCTTTTGTGTCTTCTGACATTTATTTTTCCATCTGTACGTTAAGGCTAAATAATATGTACCTTATGAGGACATTCTGTGTGAGAGAATCACTTAAGACAGTCCTCGGCACAGAGTTTGCCTTCTATAGACGTTTGCTTCATTTAACCTGATTTATTTAGTAAGGGCGAGAGGACACTGACCTCCAGACCCAGGAAGAATGTGCGCTTGCGCTCTGCGCCCTCTAGAGGGCGGACAAGTGCTTTGGGCCTCCCCGAGCAGAGATCTCGCGAGACTGTCAGCTGTGTGGCGTGAGACGTGGGAGGAAGCGTGTGCTCCCGCGAGAACTCTGCCTTTCGTCCCTGTGCTGGTGTTGGGCCGTGTGTCGTCCTCGGAGGGTCCTCTCGGGTCGCCCGGAGCGTTGCTTGGAGTCGGTAAGAACCGGAGCGGCCGGCGAGGCGGGCGCGCCTCCTCAGGCTCTCACGTCTCGGGCGGGGCCCACGCGTCTTGACGGCTGCCCGCGGGCCTGGGCCTGTCCTTCCCGGCCTGGCCGGGGGTCACCTCCTCCGCCCGCCAGCCGGCCGGGCCTGTCCGCCCCTCCCCGCCCTCGACGCTCCGCCAGGGGCCCCCTTCTGCCCGCCGCCTCCCCCCGGCGCCACAGCTCCCGGGTTTTGCTCTCTTGACGATCCTCTTTTCGCAGATAAGAGCCAGGCTCGCTCATTCCTTGATGCATTCCTCCAACCCTCGTTTTTTCAGTGCCTCTGTGCTCAGGCTGTTGGGGATGGAGCAATGGGAAAAATGGGCACAGTCCTTGTTTTCATGGAACTAAATGCTTGTGGCAGGGACGACCAAAAGCATACACTCCTAGTGCCGTGTTTTAGAACTAGGGGTGACGCGATCAGGAATGGCTCCAGTCAGAGTGCTGGAGTCCATCTGGCCGCAAACGCAGAGCCTTTTCCATCGTGCTGTTGTGTAGTTTTCATCATCGTGTGTAGTTTTCGAATCAGGCTAAGATGCTCCATAGCATAAGTGTTTCCACCACCCACTTGGTAATTTGGAAATATGACGGTTGAGTTATTTCCTGGGGTGAGGATGGGGCAGGTGGTCATAGTTGGCTCGTTTCTGCACTGGAGTCCTGGGGTGACATTTCTGAGTTTTGAAGAACATCAGGCCCCTTGAGGAATCGGACCCTTTACCCAGATACTGCAGCGGAGGTGGAGGCGGGGTGCACGTACCTTGTGACCTAGGCGAGTTACTTGGTTTGCTCTTTCCGAGGTTTGCTAGCTGCAGATTTAAGATAGTAAGAGAGATAATATATGTAAAGTCTAGCACCATAGCATTTCTTACATTTATTTGGCTTCTCCTTCTCCCTCTTCTATGGAACTTTTGTCCTCGGGCCGCTATGGAAAATCCTAGAGGTCTAAAGCTTTACAATATTTTGTGTCTAAATAAGCTTCTACAATCGCATTATTACTTTTGGGCAAACAGGTATTTCAAAAGTGGAAAAGCATGGTGAGCTGTGTCAGGAAAGGAAGATGTGATTCTCAAAGGGGGAGGAGAAACCATATTTTAGAATTTCATGTGACTCCCCCACTGCACCCCCCATTTTATTAAATCAGCTTGGCTGTGCCAGAACCTCAGGAACCTGTGTAGGGACTTCATGAAGCTGCACAGGGCATGTATTCTGACACATATTCCTCCCACCATCTGAGAGCCCCTTGGCTAGTGTTTTATAATAATTTCCCTCGTGGAATAAGTGTTAGCATATGGAAGACTTTCAGAGCCAGTCATTGCTGCGGATGGATTTTTAACTCTCAGTCTCTTATTTCAAAGAATTAGTATTTTCTGCTTAGTTTTTGGTGAATCAATGGCACAAATTCTCTAGATGGCAAGTTTACAGTTGTGTCCTTAGGGACCATTGCAGTACATGTCGGCTTAGGCACACCATAAATATTTGTTGACTGAATACATAAAATCTTAGTACCTGAATGATCCCTTTAACATACATTGTGTGGCTGAGGACTTTAGACTCAGACTGGGATTAAATCTTGGTTCTTGTGACTGTAGGTAGTATTTTTAACCTTGTCAATCCTTAGTTTCTTTGTTTTTAAAATTGTGATGATACCACTTACCTCCAAGGTTTGTGAGGACTAAATGAGAAAATGTGTAAAAAAAAGTCTTGGCACATAGATGTATTAAATACTTATTGAATTCATTCTCTCACCAAATTTTAAACACTTGCCATGTAACAGTAAACAAAAAGACAAAACTCCTCCCTGCGTGGAGCTTACCTTCTAGTGTGTTTTCTGAAGTGGAGTCATAAAATAAATGGTTTCTGCATGTCACATTGTGATGAGAGCTATGGAGAAAAATAAAATATGTTAAAGAAGAGTGTGTGGAAGGAGGACTTATATAGGATAGTGAGGAATGGCCTCCCCGAGAAGCTGACCTTTGAACAGTCACCCTAAGGAATGAAGGAGTGGGCATGAGGATATCTGGAGGAAAGTGCGAGAGCCCTGAGGTGGAAGCATCTTTGGTATGTCGGAGTAGCAGCAAAGAGGCGATTGTGGCTGGACTGAGCCAGCAAAGCAGAGGAGAGTAGATGAGGCGGGAAGGAGCGGGCAGCAGTCGTGAGGTTTCCGCAGGAATACTGGAAAGAAATGATGGTGACTTATTAAACTGATGGACCGCATAAGAAAATGTTTTCCTTTGTTATCACTCCCCATTCTCTGACTGAAAGTAATAAAAATGGCTAATACTTATATACCTCTTACTATGTGTCAGGCACTGTTCTGAGTATTTTACATATGTTAATCTTTGACTCTTTCCAAAAAAGCATACTCAGCCTCAGAATAAAGACTTGTCACTCTGGAGGATATACAACAGAATGTGCTACTGGCTCAGAGAGCACCTTCTGAGCCATTGCTGAATTCAGTGAATTCAGTGTCTCTGTATACACACCAGTTAGGTTGCAAGTCTGAAGTGACTATAATAAGGGACCAACCAATAGGTATGTATTGGGTTAAGTTCAGTTTCGTGAAGGAACTGTAGATGTCCATGGCATTTTTATTACTCTAACTGCTACTTTTTAGCCATCTTAAAATTTTTGTCTGTGGTTTTCATTTTGGCTTGGTTTTCATTATAGGTGTGTCTAAGTACACTGTTCCAACATAGAAGGCAGGAACAATGCGGTGGCCTCGGCTGATGGGGGGCCAAGTTGACCACTTTTGCTCCAGCGAGTAGCTTTGATAGTGTTTCTCTGCTTGTCAGTTAGAGGAGCTGCCCTTTTAGTCCTTCTCAGCTTGTCTTCTTTTTGCTTGTTAAATCATAATATTGCAGGCATAATTTATAAACTTCCCATCTAGCCTATAATATCTCATGTCCTGGCAGATCATTTTTACTCTTCGAATCAGATAGATTCACTGGCAAGTAAACAGAATAGTTATTTTGAGAGTGCTCTTTTTACTTCTGATGTGAATGATTCATTCTAACTGTCTTAGCCATTCTTGTCCCAAGTCATCATCCCTGATTTTGCTTGGCTCCATTATGCAGTGGAAACAAGATTTTCTTCTTTGAGGCTTGGAGTATGTTTGGGGGCACTTTTGTGACTTAATATTCCTCTTATCTAGCATTGCCTTGAGTGTTCTACAAATGTGACAATTCAGTTCAGTGAAGGAGTAAATAACTGACAAAGTAGGTTAAAAGGGTTTTGCTTGTCAGTTTGGTCAAAGATAAGAAGTTAAGTCTTTTAATACTTGAACAATTACAGATTTCATAAGAACATAATCTCGGGTATATTTTGAGTTTTATTTTGGCATTATTGCTAGTCCCCCAGGCTTTAGAGAAGTGAAAATATTTTATCACTTGTTTATTTCTGTAGGGAAAATCACAAGATGTTTACCATATAAAAGTCAGGGATAAAATGGTATTACTGTGGTGGTATATAAACAACATGTTTTCCTATCCTTGACTGTATTATGCTGAGAAGTTTCAAGTTGAAGATAAGGGCATGGCCCCTGTTCTAAAAACCTACCAAACTTCTGTAGCGTCAGCTGTAATTTCTGTGGTGCTGCAAAATCTGAGAAAAAAATCCAGAGTTGGCAGTAAATACATTTAATGTTTCCCCTTTAACTCAGAAACCTGCTGGTGCTTGTGAATCTGTGTAGCTGAGCTGTAATGGGTCTAGCATCGGGAAAGACACTTTATCTCAGTGCTGTCCTGGAATCGTGGTTTCAGTGGCAATACCCTTGCCACTTTTGTTTTCTTTGAAACAAAACTAAAAGTAATAGTTATGCTAGAAACATTTCCACCTCTGAAAACCTTCCTGAATTAATGCAGGCCTTAGAGGGATGTCAAGTTCATTATCTATATTTAAAGCAAAACTACACTATACTATTGTGGCTGGTCTGAACTGGAGCATTCATTTATCATTTATTCACCCATTCATTTTTCAAACATGGATTAAGCTTCTGTTGAGTGTGGGCCACAGCATTGCACAAGACCAGGGACACCATTCTCTTTATGTCAATTCAGTCGAGCACATGGAATGTGAAGGAGGTTGGTCACGCCAAGATACTGATACCAGGGTGTCTGGTCAGCATCAGGGTGTACAAAGCTAAATAAGATGTGGTCCCTTCTCTCAGGGAGCTCTCAGGTTAAGGAGGCAGACATGTAACAATAAGGGTAACATGTGTTACAGGAGTCACGCTGGAAACCTGTACGGATTACAGTGGGCCCAGAGGAGGCAGCAGCTAACTCTGCTGGCCAAAACTATTCAGGAGTGGAATGCTTGGGCAGGAAAGTCTTAGCAGTGGCAGTGACTTGAGCATAGTCAGAAAAGTGGACAGGTAGGGAGAAGGGAAGGAACTGGCATTGCTGGCAGAGAGAGCTGGGAGAGACAAGCCGGACAAGGTGAACCAGCCCGGACTGTTCATGGAACAGCCATCCAGCAGCTCACAGTGAGGGGGCTGCTCTGGGGAGATAGGAGAGTCAGGCTGAAGCCAGAAAATAGAGGACTTTATCCTGTAGGCAAGTGGGGAGCCGTTGGAGAGTGATAGTGTATGCTCTCTTTAGAAGAGATAATCTACCAGGAATGGATGGTTCTCTTGTTTTGAGACAGCGTAGAAATCCTGAAGCAGGAAAGAGGTGAAATGCTTTATGAATTTTTCCCCTTTAGAACCTAAACATTTTATAAAGATTCAAGGGGAAAAAAATGAGGCTTAAGGGAGTAAAAAGGTGTCTGCCAAGTGGTCTGAATGCAGAATTCTTCTAGGTTTTTCCCTACCCAGTCTTTGTATGTTTATGTAATAGTTAATAAATCACATCATTATAGTCACAACTAAAGCTGGCGTAAGTGACAGAATGAACACTGACTCTCACCAGCCGTGTGACTCAGTGGGAGTTCAAGTGAGAGAGAGCTGGAGCATTCAGTGTGCTGGGTGGGGCATTGGTCAGGATCTGTGAGCAAGGACATAGAGACCGCTGGTTGAGTAGGCGACGGTCTACAAAGTTTCTACTGTGTTTACAGTGTGACTATTTTATAGGAGCACATAAAAGGGAGATGAAAGTTGTTGACATCAGCTATATTTTAATAGACTGAGAATTCTTTCTTTCCAGCCATTGACTTAAAGTACAAAGGGCCATAAAATTTTACCTTTCATCGTTCAGAGGTATGTATAGTTTTTTTGGTATCTTCACAAAATATGTTGTCCAAGAAGGTATTTTGAATTAACAGAGAAATTGTATTCTCATTACTTTTGGTAATGAATGCCTGAAATGGGATCCCAGAAGCTGTGTGCATCACAGGTAAAGCGGGCGCCTCCACAAACTGTTCAACTGAAAACTATCTGCGGGGTGCTCAATGGAGGGTGATGGCCTTCAGTGTTCCCCTTGCTTTTGGTCAAGTGGTTTTGCTTTACTCTTTCACAAAAATAGCTTCATGTGAATAGGCAAGAGCAAGTATTTTTCATCAAAAAAATTGATTGAAATGCTGTCTAGATTTTGTCTTCTGGCCTGACTGGATATGCAGGCTATAAGGATTATTTTTGGAGAAAAGGGCACCAAATTAGAAGTACCACGAGCATGGTCTTCATCAGACAGGAAGTACTTACTGCGTGCCAGGCACTGTCCTAGACATTTCACATATATTAATTCATAGAATTCTCATTGAGTTGGGTCCATTATTATTGTCCCCAGTTTACAGATGGGGAAACTGAGGCACAGATTGGTTAAATGACTTGCCTAAGGTTACACAGCATCTGAGTGGCAGAGCCAGGTTTTGTACCCAAACGGTCTAGCTCCAGAGTCTATCCTCTTAACTACTGTGTATTACTTACTGCCTCTCCAGGCGGCCTCTCCTGTTCACTACTACCTAGAATAGTGCTTGGCCTCTGGTAGGTGCTCAGTCAACTATTGTTGAATGAAAAGCATCCAGGAGTGTTAAAGCATCACTGGACTGAGGCCGTATGGGAGTGTGTGTGTGAGAGAGGGACACGGAGACAGAGAGAGACACGGGGTCCAGGCAGAGGTGTGTGACAGTTGTGCGGAGATGTCCGGGAGCCTGAAACAAGAGTCGAGGGCCGAACTCCAGCTGGGCTGACAGTGGTAATCTCAGAGGGCGTCACAAGCTGTTGCCCAGGAACATTCCAATCCTAACTCGGTAAGCCTTCGACCTGTCCCACGTTTGTTATCTCTCTGCAGTGATTAGCGGCAAAATCTTGAAGTCATAGACGTCCTGACCATTTGGGGTGCGGAGCGGGGTGGACACAGGCCAAGCGCTGGCGCAGGTGGGCCGACGAGAGGCTGCAGAGGAGCCTCCCCCTGGCCCGTGTCGGGGCTCCGCGGGCTAGCTTCGCCGCGAGCGGCCCGGCGGGGAGCGGGACCCCGGCCCAGGGGCGGCGGAGCTGTGCCCGAGCCTGGCGGGAGGGTGGGGGCCTCCCCCGCCGGGACGCCGAGTGGGCCGCCCGAGTGGGCGGAGCCTCCCGCCGCGCCCCGCCCCGGCGCCGACGTGCGCGCTCCCGTCCGCCGGGGGCTGCCGCCCGTGTCGCGTGCGAGGCAGGGCGCGGCGGGCCGCCCGGGGACCTTGGCCACCCTGGTCCTGGGTAAAGCAGCGTCGCGGTGGCCGGCGGCTCGCACCGCGGGGCCCTGGCCTGCAAGGTATGTCCGGCTGCAGCGGGAGCCTCGGGGTGGGCTCGCCGGGCCGGGGCCTCGTCCGGGGCCGCCCGCGTGCGGGCAGGGCAGTGGCCGTGTGGCCCCGAAGCCGAGGGGGGACGCGGCGCGCAGGGAGCACAGGACGGAGGCTTCGAAGGGCGACCGTGCTCTTAGAAGGTGTTGGGGAACCTGGAAAGTCGCATGAGTCACTGTTGCTTTTGAACTAGAAAAGCTTTACTTGGCCTTAGATGGTAATGACCAGTTTTCTGGTCGGTTTTCAGTCGCGGCTTGGGAAAGCTGTTGTGCTGGAGTGATTGCCCTCAGTTACAGGTGGGAGAGTAGACGGAGTCGGGCGCAGTCAGCTCTAACGCGTTAAACGATCCTAAAATACGCGTTAGTGAATTTATTATTACTTTATTTTGTTTCTCTTCAGGCGTTAACCTTTGTTTGCGTGGTTTTAAAAAAAAATTACGGAGAATCAGATGCTGAATCTCAGAAACTACTTATTTTGATAAAGAATTAAAAGTGGGCTGGGGCCGGGGTACGATATAAATAACTTTTGAGTTAATGAATTGTGATATTAAAAACCCTTTTTAAACTGACGAGAAGAAAGAATGTGTGAATAAAGAAGAAAGCTCTCAAGGTAAAATTGAACGCAGAAATTGTTTTATAATTTATAATTCTTTTTCCTGAAAACTTGCACAGTCTAATATGAGTATTGTCTCATCAAAGATAATCAAATTGGCAGTTAGTATGTCAAATTTGGTAATCATAGAACGTATATTTATCTTGTGGATTGTTTTCTAGGGGCTTGGGCTTCTAGCAATGATTCAATACCAGGAAAATAAGTAAAAAGTGGGCATCATTTTTTGAGAAGAGGAGAGAGGAGCACGTGGGAGGGGGGACAGTGCAAGCTGGAAGGTGCAGTTAGGGATAATCTGGGTCTAACTAAGGCTTCATTCATACAGAGGGAATGTGGGGTGGCTGTGATGCGGACGTGGGATCAGAACCCAGGGCTCTAGCTCTTGTCCTTCATACTTGGCTCTAGAATTTGGCAGTATTTTGATTATTCTGAGCCTCTCATGATACGCAAGGGTATTAGTTATTTTTGTTAGCATTATCCAAGGAGGAAGGTTTTGAAAAATTGTCATTATTGAGGATTATGAAAACGTTCTGAGAATCTTAATGGAAGTTATTCCAGTAGTAACTGGAATGTTTTTTAAATGTTGGTTTTAAACTGTAGTGTTGACAAATAATTTATGGGGGATAATACAGTAAAGGAAGAGCAGACTGCTTGGAGGGAGAGAATCCAGGACTGGATCTTAGAAACCTTAGTTCTAAACCAAAGTCTACCTGTGATGACTGTGGCTCTTTAGATGGGTCATTTAAATGATCTGGGCCTTTGTGGCTTCATCTATAAAATGAGAGTAATCTATTAAAAGAGTCGGCTAAGGGTTTTTCCACTTTAAATTGTGGTTTGTGTCAGTCACAACAGGGTTGTAGCCATTTGGGAATTTTATGGTTAAACCATATGATAATGACTTACTTTTGTTTGTGATTAGTTGCTCAATTCAGGTTCCGTGATCTTCAGACTTCATAACAAGATTTGTGCAAAGCATTGTGCGAATTTGGCATATATAGTTTGTAGGAGTCCTCTTTGAGGAAAGCTTCAGGTTTTCCCGGAGCTTGCTTTATTTGTCTGAGGGATGTGTGTGTTTCCTCCTCCTCCCCACCCCAAAACCTGGGACAGGAATCCTAGTGGCAGGGAAGTTTTAGAAAGCACTTAATCTTTTGCCTTTGTCGCACACAATATACATTTAAGGCAATCTTTTTGAAGGTGGTAGGGCAGTAGTTTGGATTACAAAGGTGAAGATGAAAAGACACTTTTAATAGTCTTTCATTGATTCAGATTTTAGAATTAGAGCTGATTTGGTCCAGTCTTTTTACAGGTGAGAAAACAGGCAAAAGTCTGCATATTTGGTACATATTGGAGGGTTTAGACTGTTGAGTTTTTGCCATAAAAACAATTTGCCTTTTGCTATGTTGTACAGTGAAAGACTAAATGAAGAGCTAATAGTTTTTAAACAAGTACCACATCCTTACCCCTAAGTCTATGAGGTAGGTATTGTTATCTTCACTTATGAGCTAATTAGGATGTTAGGTTCAAAAAGGGCAAATGGTCCAAGGTCACAGCACTGATAAATGGTGAAATGATTCTACCTCAGGGCCTCCGCACATCAAAGCCTTTTCTAGCGTCAGTGCTTCTGTCTATAGTCCAAAGGTGGAGGTTCCTAAGGTCCCCACAGCTCAGCTAAACCCCACCACCAGCACCGCAGTGTTACCAGTACAGGGGGCAGGGGCTGGGGTACGTGCTTACAGGCAGATAATGTCTCACTTTAACTTCACTGCCGCCCTTTGTTGCTGCTGTCATTGTCTCCATTTTTCCACAGGAGATTGAGGCCCAGAGAAGTTAAGCAACTAGCTCATGGGTCAAACTGGCAGAGGCAGCCAGAACTCCGGTTTGTCAGACCCCAGAGTAATCTCTTAACCATCTGGCTCTCAAACCTGAACCAAATGGTGAATTGTTGAAAACGGCCATATGAACTGGTTACTTTGTATAAGTCTCTTTGGATGTGACATTGCATAAAACTTAGCTCCAGCTTCACCTCATTGTGCTTTGTGTTCACCAGTGTGGTGGAGTTCTCGATTTCAGCTCAGGCTTCCTCACCTCAGGACAGGGAGGCAAACCTTTGCACAGCTCCTTTCTTGGGATCTGGGCTGTGGAAGCTGACTGCCCCACAAGGAGGAAGAGGGGCAGAGCCAAGGGCAGCAAAGGGACAAGCATCCTGGACTAGCCATAAAGAAATGGAAGAGGTTTTCTTAGTGGCTCACAAATGGGCTCTAAAGACCCTGTTCTGACAAGATGACTGTTTTGAAGGATAACACCCATTTTAATTTGAAACGTGATAAATACATGGGGGAAAATCAGTTTTTTAACTTTTAAATCTCATCTTACGTTCTGTCCGTGGCTGATAAGGGGAGAATCCAATTTGGGTAATTGTGCCATACTCTGTTCTTGTTAGGCCATTGGACGGTGCTTGTGGTTGAATTGAGAAGACTGACTTGAGGGGTCCAGTAATCCGCTCCGCGCTTGAATGCAGTGTGCATTTCAATATGTCCCCATGTGATTTAGAGCTCGGGGCTTTTCACACTGTGAAGCAATATTTTAGTGTAATTTTGTCACTCACATTTTATAATGTGACAGGCATTGCGGCATTCCACATGATTGGTGAGGACAGTAAGAAGGGGAAATTGGCACAGGTGAAAGTTGGTTAACATATTTGAAAGACAGCTAAACAGGCCTTCCTTAAGTGCCAAGTGAAGCAGCTGTGGTAGTGAGGTGAAACTCCAGCTCTCCGAATATAAGCCAGCATTTCACTCCTGTTACGGGGGTATTTTCAGAGTTCCTGCAGTGTGCAAGTGTACACTCATGCCTGTGCTTAAAACAGGGCAGCTTCCCGTGTGGAGAAGGCGGCAGCAGAGTAGCTACAGCTGGTATTTTGAGGGTTGAAAAACGTCCTTAGGGGTTCCCGTCAGATCCAGTTAAGGAAGCCGTTCCTTTTTCGAGATCATTATGGGAAACAGACTGAGGGAACAGAATAACAAGGGGAAATTAGAAAGTTTCCTGAAATCTTCAGTTTCTTTTGGGAACTCTGTAGTTCCTGAATCTGAGTCTTTTGCTGAGATGGTCAAAAGAAAGCTGCTTCCTCCCATCGTTTTATTTCTGAGGGTGGGGGTTACACAACTTTTGTCCTTTTCCAGCTTCTAGCTAGCCCGCTGGCCCTAAACCTAGGCTTAAAGATGCAGCCCAGGCCAGAGTCCCCTTTATCTCTGATGAGTGGTCTACCATTTGGGGGACTGGACCCTGGGTAGCTGCTCTTCAGCCAGAAGCTGCCTTCTCTGCGAAGGTCGTTGCCTTCGGGACCGTTCGGAAGGCCTTCCATACATTGCCTCAGATGTCTGCTATTAATCCTTCTCCTCCCCTTCAAGTTACTTTGAACAAGTCTGATTCTTCTATTGGACAGGTCTCCAAATATTGGAGGATAGTAATCATATCCTCCCAGAGACTTCTCTTATCTAGGCTAAACAGCTTCCCTTCTTGGAGAAATATTTCATGGTTTTGAGGCCTCTTTCCCTGTTCTAAATGCCTCTTTCTTAAGTATGTTATTCAGAAAGAGAGTTCAAATTTAGTCTAATAAACATGGAACAGATTAGTACTGTGACCAGTGCTGTACTTTTGGTAAATGCAGTCAAATAGTGTATAAGTTATTTTTCCCTGAGACCCAGCACACTAACTCATGTAGAGCTTACTTTCAATTAAAAATCTCCATTCTTTTAAAAACATTTATTCTCTTCCACTTTATCCACCCCCATTCAAGTTCAAAAAATTTACATTTTGTTTTTTAAGATTTAACAGCTTTTGTAGAGGTTATTTTGGAATCTGTTTCTGTCATAGCCTCATGTTATCCCCAACTTTAACGTCTCCCTTCTTTGTTTTCATCCAAGTAATTAGGGAAAACAGTTGAGTAATTGGGGAAAACAGGGACATATCTCTAAAAAGTTTACATATTGTCTTCAGTCCATTATCCTTTGAAACTTTGTAAAAAATAATCTTTGAATTGAGCTGTACTTCTGTTTAGCCCCTATTCACTTTGTCTACAAAGATAGCATACAACCTTATCATAATTCTTAACTATTGTCCAGATGTATTGTGTCTACAGCATTATGTTGACTGGCCAGTTCAGTAAAACTATCCAAGAAGGAAATAACTTTGGTGTCACAGGCCTTAGTGAACCCATGCTGGGCTACAGTGATGGCTGCTTTTTTCCTAAGTGTTTAGAAGCCACCTCTGATTCTAGATCTATCCAGCATAAACACCAAATTGTTCTTCCAAGAGGCTTTTGTCAAGCTTTACTTCATTACTTTTCCAGTACTCTTCTGTTGCAGTCTCCTATCGTATCATTAGTTATATACTATTCTTTCCACTTCTGTTTCTTCTCTCTCGTAAACCTAAGTTTATTAAAGAATCCTCTTTAGTTTCCCACACCAGTTTCTGTAAGTTCCTCCCTTATCTCAGAATCCTATGAAATTATTTTGTTAGATTTACATTCTTGAGAGTTTCCTAGCTATGAAGCCATCCCTAAGTTCTTCTTAAATTAAAAAATAATTCCACCTAAAAAAAAATAAAAATTCCATCCTCCCAATAAATTAGGTAAATACTAGATCTAAAAAATGTTCTGAACTCTGTTTATCAAGTTACTGGTTTGCAGGTTCTTTTCAAAGTGACTGTGGATCCTTCTAGACCTTTTAGTCTTCTAAATCTGTAAAACAAGAACACGTGCCCCCCATGACTCGAAGTGTGTTATAAATAGAAACACTCTAGTGTTCTTTTAACTTTTGGAGGCTTTATGTCCTGTCAATTCAGGAGAATTATTGTCTTTTTTTCAGAAATGCCCCTTCACATGTAAAGTGTCACTAAAGTAGACGCATAGAATTGTATGGCGGGAGCACTGGTGGTGGACAGGGAGGAGGCAGTGCTTATTAAGTGTATACTGCGTGCCGGGTCCTGTGCTGGAAGTGATCCACTTAGTAACTGGGAGCTGGTTGGAATAATCATTTGGGGGATGATTGAAAGGTGGTTTTTGGTTCTAATTGTGGTGCAATTTGGATTGTTTTTCTTTTTCTTTTAAAGGCACAATGAGCAGGATGAGTACCTCACAGGACCAGAGTGGCTGCTCCAGTAATAGAGAACCCCTTTTGAGGTGTTGTGATGCACGGAGGGACTTGGAGCTTGCTATTGGGGAAGTTCTCCGAGCTGAACAGCAAATTAAAGATAACTTGCGAGAGGTGTGACGCCTACTTTTCTCTTCCCTTGTCTGGACTCTAGCACGGGGCTGATGGGCATGGCCACGGGCTTGGCTTCTCAGTGCCAACTTAAAAGTTTTACCCCATGCCTGGAAGGGTCTGCTTGCCATGTTGGTGCCTTTGTTTCCAAAGGGAAATAAAGCAGATGTTAGAAGAGTCTGGAAAACCTTGTACCACTTTAGAGAATTCAGTTCAACATGCATTTTTGATTGCTCCTCTCTGTGGTCCCTGTGCCAAGCTCTGCCACCAAGAAAACAACAAAATGAGTGAGCAGCATACTGCTCAGCTGTATCCTTGGTGTGCTTCAGCATGTCCCCTACCATCTTCTAACTTGATGGTGGCATGGTTCTGGTGGTGGCATGGTTCTGTAAATAACTTTTCTGTTAGAGCAAGACAGAATGAAATCTGTTCCATTAGCATAATAGTATTCCGTTGGTGAGTGGTGACCAAGTATTACATGACTTTGAAATACTTTATTATACAGAAAAATGTGTTTTAAAGTATAATTTCTTTTGTGGCATCTCATGGTTAATTTATAGCTGTATTGATTTTTTTCCTTAGGATTTTTATATTTATCTCCCTTGTGAATTACTATTTATGCTTCCAGAAACATTTAGTTTATAATTTTACTTAAACTGTCTACCCTAACAGTCCTTTGGCTTTTGACCTGTAGAGGTGCGTCTCTTTACTAAACTGGCCTACTGTAAATGGATTGCTCATTTGTAGGGTGAGATAAGGGATAGCTGTTAAGCCAATACTTTGTTTTATTCCACTGATAAATTTGTAAAGCTATAGGTTTTCAAATTATGTGGTAAACTGAGGGGATCAATATCACGCAAACGGTCCTTGTACTTCCTCTTGATTACTTTAGGACACCCAAAATGAACCTGATCCTCTTAGGAGGAGGGGTATTGAAGGAGGATTTTAGAGCTTAGCTATGCCTTTATGGCTGGAAACCTTATACTGGGTCCTTGGGGCTTTAGTGGTTCCATGGGTGGGCTTTGGGACACTAAACCAAGAGGACTTGTGACCCCCAAAAGTTTAAGAACCTCAGTGTCTGTGGGAAACACCATTCTTTGGGCTTATAACACTAATGAAGCTACATGTATGTTTCCTAGGTCAAAGCTCAGATTCACAGCTGCATGAGCCGTCACCTGGAATGCCTTCGAAGCCGTGAGGTGTGGCTTCATGAACAGGTAGATCTCATCTATCAGCTTAAGGAGGAGACACTTCAGCAGCAGGCCCAACAGCTCTACTGGGTAAGGTGGCTAGGAAGCTATCGTTGCTTTGAGCATGGTTTCTGGTTTCCAAGGAATTTCGGTCTTGTAATGCAGAATTGATATAGATCAGATCAAAGTTTAATACCAAGTGCTATTTGCTGTTTTCTAACTTGGATACACTTGGGTTCCTTTAGTGTCATTGTGCTTGGATGGCTTCCTTTTTCTTACAGTTGCTGGGTCAGTTCAACTGTCTTATTCATCAGCTGGAGCGCGCCCAAAGCAAAGATCTAGCCTATCAAGTCTCCCTGTGCCTGGAGCGGTAAAGACCCTTTTGGCTCGTTTTGACTTTTGGCTCTTTGACTTTGGTGTATTAAAAAAAGTCAATTTTGTAACTCATTGCATGTGTTGGATTTAAGTTGACTTTTCTGTTCCTGTGATAAGATTACCCTTCTTTTTATATTTAATATACTTGGTCATGCATGGTTAACTCACTACCTTTGGTTGAGTTTCTTAGAAAAGTACAGTCATTTCAAATTACAATTTAGCTTTTGTTTTGGGTAAAGTTGAAAGAGATAGTCCTTAAAAATAGCCAGGCTTTGTTCATTTTTTTCTCCAGACTGGGCAGTTTGACCCTCAAACCTGAAGATTCGACTGTCCTACTCTTTGAAACAGACACAACTGCTCTGCGCCAGGCCATCACCACGTTTGGGTCCCTCAAGACCATCGTGAGTAATGTTGATCTCTGATGATCATAGTTTGCTTCTTACGTCTGTGGCCTCACAGGTGGTCTTAAAAACATCATGTTTTTACTATGAATAGTGGCTTTCTTGAGAATTTGGTAAGCTTCAGAAATTTCATGTTCTGATTAAGTTGATACAGTATTGGGCTGCTAGTTCTTAGAATGTGGTATTGACTCATTGATAGTGTCTAGCATTAATCTTGTATCTTTTTAAATGCCTTTGACATATTTCTTATAAAATTTATGGCTTGAATGGTCTTTAATATAAAGAACCAAACATGATTTCATTCGGGTTTTGTGAAAAGTAGTAATACTACCAATTCTGGTGAAGATTCCTTATGATGATGATATTTATGTAATAGAGAATTCTCAGATTTGATAACTACCTTATAGGTCACCTCGTAGGTCATTGAAGTTAGTGTAAAGAATATTTATTCTAGGGAAATTGTAATGCTTTAATACTTTTGAAATTTAGGGATTGAAATTTCACTTTTGTGGTATGAAAGCATACCATTAATAACATGATTAATTTGACTTTATTTTATAGCAAATTCCTGAGCACCTGATGGGTCATGCTGGTTCATCAAATACTGGGTCCTTCCTGGATAAAAGAGGCTGTATCCCATTGCCAGAGCAGGTAAAATGTCATTTTGTTTCTGGTAACTGTGTTAACTTGGCTAATATTTTTTTTGATTAAATTGCTTTTTTTTTTTCCTGTGACCTTTTATTTGTAAAAAGTCACCATTGGTAATGAGTTAGTTTATGCAATTAAATATTTCCCTTCTTACTGAATGTCAGATGGAAATTGAGAGGTTTTATAGGAGTTGAGTAAGAGAGAAAGTAATTGTTATCAATTAGTTCATAAGAAATTATCATTAGCCCTCTGATTAGTTTAGTTCTGTTTTGGGAATCTTTCTCTTTATAACTCATTTAGATGATTTACTTCTAAAGTCAGCGTGAATATAGGATCCTAGACGTTTTGAGTTGAGAAGAACCCTGGACATCAGCTATACTCCTTGTTTTATAGTTGTGAAAATGGAGGCTTAGGCAAGCCAAGATTAGCGAGCTTGGGTCCCCTGCTTTTCTGGTGAACTTTCTGCTGCATTTCACACTACTGAGTTAAGCAGCAAAGTATTATGTGATTAGCAGAAGTCAGCATCCAGCACCACAGCTGTCCCTCTGAGCGAATGGCTCCTTGGAAGCAAACCTGCCGCTGCTCGTCAGGCTCCCTACATACCCAGCGCCAACCTCCAGGACTGGCTCCCTCAAAAGCAGACCTTGGAGAACAGTCAGGTGTGTTGCTGCCTTTATTGTTTCTGAGGTAGATGCAGTAGCAGATGGGGTTAGTTACTGCTGATAATAGTTTTTAGGTCTAGTCTGGAAACATGTTTTTAATAACTTTTTGTTACAGTGGTGACACCTCTTCACTATAGATAGAAAGTTTAGAAAACAAAAAACTGTATAAAGAAATACAAACCCATAATCCCAACATGCAGAGACAGACACAGTAACATTTTTGTTTATATACTTCATTTTTCTATGCATACATATACTTTTAAAAAATCCTTCAGTAAATCTTGTTTTGGTTAGCAGATTTTTTTCACTAATAGAGCCTGAATATATTTCTCTGTCATTTAATTTCTTCCATAAAATCCTTAATAGTATATAATTTTTCATTGACTGACTGTGACTTAGACTCCAGTTTTTCTGGATATAAACAGAGTTCCTCTGAACATCCAGGAACTAATTATTTGTGTACATTCTTCATTAGTTTCTTAGAAGTAAATTCATAGAAATTGCATTTCTAGGTTACAATTCTGCATACCCTTTAAGACTTTTGATACAGAATTGCCAACTTGGCTTTCCAGGAAGTTGACACCAGTTTCTATTCCCACCAGGAGAGTATTGGGGTACCTGCTTCCTTGAAACTTCTCTAATAGTGGTAGTCACAAGTTTCTTTTTTTCTCTGAATTTGACACAAAATAGCACTTCTACTTTACTAAGGAAGCTGAATATTTTTCAGGTTTTAGCCTTCTTTGATGACTTGCCTAATCATATCCTTTGCTTATTTTTGTCTTCTTTATTCATAAAGATGTTTTATATAGAACTATTAACCTCTTTTCTACCAAAAACGCTACAAATGCTTTCTCCTAGTTCATCTTTAATATTTTTCACTTTCCTTAAAACTGCAGAAAATTAAATTTTTTATGTAGCCCAATATATATTTTAATATCTCAACAGAGAAATCCCTTGTCTCTTGGCTTTGTATAAATTTAGAGACATTGGTCAGTGCAGTAAGTATGCAAATAGAACTCTTTTATTGTTGAATCTCAGCGCAGTCATAATGTTCTGTTGAACTAATACTGGGTATTTCTTGTGTAGACTTCTGCCAGAGCCTGCACTTTCTTCAGTAATGTCTGGGGCAACCTGAAGGGCTTGGAAAACTGGCTCCACAAGAGTCAGCAACAAGAAGTTGCTGAGAAACCGAGTTATCAGCAGTCTAACAGTTGTTCTACCACCAGCTCTTCCTCTGCTGAGATGGAAAAGGTTGGAGATGAAGAGCTGCTGGAGCAAGATGACATGGACCTTTCTGATTGGCTGCTGACTCCCCAGGAATCCCATAAGCTGGAGAAGTCCAGGAATGACAGCTGTGACACCAGTGAGAAGTTCAAGCTCTTGTTCCAGGTGTTCCAGGAGTCCTATAATGTGAATGATTGGCTTGCAAAGCCTGACTCCTGTACCAGTTGTCAGGGCAACCAGCCCAAAGGTGTGGAGATTGAAAACCTGGGCAATCTGAAGTGCCTGAATGACCACTTGGAGGCCAAGAAACCTTTGTCCATCCCCAGCATGGTTACTGAGGATTGGCTTGTCCAGAACCATCAGGACCCATATAAAGTAGAGGAGGTATGCAAAGCCAACGAGCCCTGTACAAGCTTTGCAGAGTGTGTGTGTGATGAAAATTGTGAGAAGGAAGCTTTATGTAAATGGCTTCTGAAGAAAGAAGGAAAGGATAAAAATGGTATGCCTGTGGAACCAAAACCTGAGCCTGAGAAGCATATAGATTCCCTGAATATGTGGCTTTGTCCTTCCAGAAAAGAGGGAACAGAACAAGCTAAGGCACCAAAAGCAGTGGCTTCTTCTAAAATCGCTGATTCCTTCCAAGTCATAAGAAACAGTCCCTTGTCGGAGTGGCTCTGCAGGCCCTCATGCAAAGAAGGATGTCCCAAGGAAGTGCCTAGTACTGAGGACAGAACTGGCAAACAAAAGCTTACGAGCCCTGTGGCCTCTTCCTGGTGTCCCTTTAATACAGCTGACTGGGTCTTGCCAGGAAGGAAGATGGGAAGCCTCAGCCAGTTATCCTCAGGAGAAGACAAGTGGCTACTTCGAAAGAAGGCCAAGGTGAGCACAGACATCAAAACAGCATTTGAAATATACTTAATAAAGTTTTACTTTCTTAATCCCATACCTTGCAAGTGGGCCACATCCTTAAATATGTTAAATGTGAATTTTGGCTTAACTGTTAATTTTGGTGCCATGTTAGCAACAGAATAGAGGATTTGTGATTATTCAGACTGAAAGTTTTGTGCATTTTCCAGGCCCCTAACCCCCATCCTGCAGGAAAGAAAAAAACTCAGCCTGTTTTATTGCTATTTATGGAAAAGATTAGGGGTAGAGAAAACAATTGTCACTTTTGCTCTTGATTGTTAGAGAGAATGGTCAACATTTAAATGATTGTTTATAGACATTACACTATTTGGGAGATGAGTTAAGTTGGTCTCACGCAGCCAACTGTCCTGCAACCCACCCTTTTTGTCTTCTTGCAGGAAGTATTTCTTCATTCCCCCCTGCAGGAGGAACATAACTTCCCCCCTGAGCGTTACGGCCTCCCAGCAGTTTGTGATCTCTTTGCCTGTATGCAGCTTAAAGTTGACAAAGAAAAGTGGTTGTATCGAACTCCTCTACAGGTAGGTATATGCCACTAGTGTAAATAGTACAGAGTTTAGCCCCTTATGTGTTCTGTCTTATATGTGAATCCATCCTTTGCCCATGAAACCATATGCCTAGTAATGGTATGTACATTAGGGAAGTGAGGGTGGGAGGGAGATCATAAAAAGTTCACATATTTTGCTTGAACTTGCTTTATGAAGTAACCAGGACATACTTGAAAATGACCTTTCAAGATGCTGTAGCTGTCAGGGGAATGATGTAGCTCTCAGAGCCTGTGTGGATTCTAATAGCTTATTGAGAAATGAGTCAGAACTTCAAGGTGGGAGAAATGTGCTTGTATTCCACTGTGAGTGACTTTTCATCTGTGGGCTTTTCTTTGCAGATGTGAAGCAACAGAGTACCACTGTCAAGCAACTTTTCTGCAAATTGTCACATCCCTGAGCCGAGTGACTGTGGCTTGCCAAAGCTTTGTGTTTCTGGGTCTGACTAGTCAGCTTCGTTCCTTTCCTGCCTAATTTTGAACTAGTGAAGAGAATAAGTCATCAAATCATGAGTTACCATGTAAAAGAAAAAGGCTGTTTGTTGATGCTGAGGTGATTCATTTCCTTCTTACAGAAGTATTAATTCACCCCTTCTAGAAACACGGCATCTTGGTGGATAGGTCTTTTGCATAAGCCTCCAAGGCTCCTTAGATTGGGTTGTTACTGGAAGTACATTAAAACACTGTAGCTTCAAAAATGAAATAGTTCTATAATCAGGGTGTGTTGAGGTATTCTAAAGCTAGTCAACTTCCCTAACCTTGACCTTTAGATGCTTCCCTTGCTGTAGGTTTTCTTCCATTAGTGATGGAAACAATGATTCTTCTGTTTAATAATTAATATATAGTATATGTTACACAAATAATTAACCTTACCAATACAGTGAGTTTTTCTTACCAAAACGTGTGTAACAGTCTTGGCAATTTTTGCTATTAAGTACAAAACATTTTAGCCTACATGTTAGGTTCTACATTATTTTTCTTCTTTTGAAAGAAATTCAGCTACTGCAAATTTTGTCTTTATTCTCTTCTCTAAATGTAAAGTATCCAGCGAGCTCTTTTAAGAGGGGTGCAGTATTGCTTCAAGACTATATTCAGGGCAGTCCTAGCCTCTTTCAAAATACTCTGAACTACAGGCAGAAGAGCCTCAGGGGCGACTATCAGAGAGCAAAAGTCAAGACGTGGTGGAAATGTAGTACTTGAACTATTCACTAGCCTAAGGGTTATTGGTGCATCCTGTGTAAACGCGAGCTGAGCTTGACACCTGGTGCTTTTAACTAGGAAGAAAGTTCATGTCCTCTCACTGCAAGCAGAGCCTACATATACCTCTAAAAGTAGAATGCAGTGATATTTTCGTGAACAGGCCGTTGTGAACACTTGTGCCTTGGGGTGTTTATTGAAGCTTTATCAAAACTTGATGTTTTCTCAATATCCTTAAAGTCATGTCCATGCTTTAAAAAGTTTTTCTGTAGGAGAGAAATGAGATTTATAATGTTTTTAAATTCTCCGATATCTTAGATGCTTTCCAGGCTTTTAAACTATTAAGCCAGTCAATTTGTGTATGTTATTGGAAATACTTTCAAGTTTGTGATTTGCTCATCTAGAATGCCCTTTTGGGGAAACTTACGAATCTCAGTGTCATTGCCACTCAGCTTCATTAGAATTCTTGAACCACAGCTGAAAAGAGCCTCCTGTTATTTTTCAGTGTCCCCAGATACCTATTTAGAACTTTAAAAATAAAGGTGGTGGTAAAAACTTAAGGAGCCTTTCCATTATCTTAGGTTGCAGGAAACTTTATAGTTGAGTTTTAATATACTGTGTAGTCCTAAATTTACATTAATCACTATGCTAATGAGTATGTAAAACATTCTTTTGCATTGATGCATTTTGTACCTCCCTCCATTAAAAGCATAACAGCCGCAGTTGTTGTGTGTATCTGTAAAACGACTCTGTCACAAAATGTTCTATCATATTATATAAGCGTGATAACCGTTGCTTAGGAGTACAGCTCAACTTGAACATAAATTGAGGAATATCAATGTATTTTACAAATCTAAAATTAGCAAAGAATAGGTATATCTTTACTGACTCCCATTTTCAGTCTTTTTCTGCAAACTCTTCACATCCACTCTTTAATTTTTAATCTACTCTGTTGCAGATGAAATATATTAAATTTTTTTTTTTTTTAACAAGAGGACTTCAGCTAAGGTTCAGTGCTTTTCTGCCCAATTCCTTCTTAGTAGATGCATCCACAAGGGCCCTAGTTGACTTTTTCCAGTCATAATCACCACCAGTTGTTTCCTACACTACTCTAATGGAATATGGTTAATCTGAAATATCTTGAGGTTGTTCACTGTCAACTCTATTGGAGAAAAATCTCCTAGCTGTTAATGCTGTCGGTAGCCCTTCATTTCAACACAACCGTGACATGTTTTAGTCTCTGGGGCAGAAAAAATACAAAAAGAAAAGAATAATTTTCACTTTATACCCAGAAAGATCTTTTAATGGAGATGCCCACTTTGTTTATGTTGGAGTTATGACTTTGGTTCTGTTTTCACCCTTTATTGGGAATACAGGGCAATATTATACTTTTGAATCATTAAATGAACAAACGTGGTATTACAGTATGGATGACAAGCATGACCTGAACTCTGGGAGTAAGTGGCTGTCCAGTTCAGGGGGTAGGAGAGAACAGGTGCAAGATCTTCTTCAAAGGAGAAGAGAACCACATTACTCAGCCACCAAAGGGTTTTGGCTTCAACTCATTAATGGCTGGAAGGCGTGCCAGTCCTGGTCAAACATCCATGGTCTTCATCACAGCAAACTGGAATCCCCAATTTTTCAAACTAATTGTAGGCAGAAGAGAGAATAACTCCAGACTGACTTATAAATTGATCTGGATAACTACTAAAGTGTCCTCCATTCACAAGCTGGCAAAATTTTCAGAGTGACTGTTGGAGCAAGGAGCCTTTCATGTGCTCCCAGTTGTTATATAGAGCATAGAGGCTGGTAAGTGTTAGTCCTGTTAGACCACCTCGTGCTACGCCTCGAAGACCACCTGGGGGAGAGAGAAAAAAGAAACAGCCTTGCATTGTGTAGTGTTCTAGCATCAAAGGGTTAAATAAGAGTGTCACAAAATTGAGACACACCATTCATGATTATAAGTATTCAATCCCAAACAAGAGAATACAAGTTTTAATGTAGGAAACCAAGACTAGGAGAGAAATCCCCTAAATTACTTAATACGTTTATTTTCATATTCACAACCTTTTTTCACTTTTCACAATTTGTACCAAAGATCATCATCTTTAATAACTTCTTGATTTTTCCCCATCCAACTTGTTTCCACAACACTTTTGCACAAGATCTTATGCTTATTATTATTAAAGTCCCAGCCAGATCAATAATTTCCTGCTGGTCATATAGTTTATAACTTCACTGGCATTGTCGATTGATTGAAGGCTGCGGTGTCAACAAGGTGACACACTCTGGAAACAATACTATCAGCCTTTGGACTCTGGACAGGTCCTCTAAATATTAACTTTGAAGACTCAAGAAGCAGTGGTGATAAGACGGGTATAAGCAAGCTCTGAATCAGGAGCTGATCACTGCTCTCTCCCACACTGTGTCAGACAGTCTAACACAACTAATGGGCAGCGAGGCGCTTAGCATCATCATACTAGTTGAAAAACATTCAAGGATTAGACTTTGAACTACTTTTGCTTCACAACAAAACAATTTTTCATGTGGAAAAAGATTGGTAATAGATATTTCATATGAAATGCAGAAACGAAAATGTTTCAGTTACCTGAAAAATAGCTCCCAAGTCTAATAAGAGGAACGGAGGTAGCAAAAGCAGCTTTAAAGAAATACTTCTTACAGTTTCACAAACAAGCAGGAACCATGAACTTCGGGCAGTCTGTACTGTGCCAATGGAGTACTTGTTCCAAGTCATGTGTTAGGAAAGCAAAGTGGATTGGAGCTGTGGTCCAGTGGTTACCCCACTAGAGGCCCTGCAGCTATGAGTGAGTAAATTCTGTGAAATTCAGTGATGTGACCGAGTTAGAAGACTCCAGACTAACCATTTCTGCAATGACTGTCCTGCCAGGTGGCTTCTGCTGATAGATTAAAGGGCCACTCCCTACAGGGGCCTCTCTAGTCTGAAGACTTCTGATAGCCGACCTGCTTAGGCTTCCACTATGAAGTGCCCTAATTATCTCTATCAAACAGACCCCAAAGAAACTGCAGACACCATCTATAAACAGCTGTCAAATATGTGGGAGGGGGACGGGGACAAACGTTAAAAAAGTGAAGTAAATGGGAACTATCTCCTTGAAGTCCACGTCATTTCTTTGTATCATCTTGCCATATTTAGACTAGGCATGGCAGCTGAGTTGCAACTGCATTCAATGTGGTTGAAAAATTGTAAAAGTAATGTGCACTCAACCTGCTCACTCACAACAATCTGTTCAGTTTAATAAGGATCTACCTTGCTTTGACCAGTAAGTCAATAAAATGTTGCAGGATCTGAAAGTGAACTATAATTACACCAAATACCTAAAAATGGAAAAACTAAACTATGAAGCACAAAAGAAAAAAGGCTCAGGGGGCCGGCCCCATGGCCAAGTAGTTGAGTTCATGTGCTCCGCTTCAGCAGCTCAGGGTTTCACTGGTTCGAATCCTGGGCGTGGACATGGTACCGCTCATCAAGCCATGCTGAGGAGTCCCACATGCCACAACTAGAAGGACCCACAACTAAAATATACAACTATGTACCAGGGGGATTTGGGACGAAAAAGGAAAAATGAAGTCTTTAAAAAAAAAAAAAAAAAAGGCAGCTCAGCTATCTGCAACAGCATCACTATGGCTCAGTTATTAGACCTAAACTTTGAGTGTAATGAGGGTTCTTTCAAGCAGCTTACAACATAACACTACTCTAACTCCATTTTGAATCAACACAAAGCAAAGCAAAAGCTAAGGTGGCCTTACTGCTGTTTGTTAGTAGAAAAATGATGGAGAGCAGGTTATTGAAAGAAAAATTTTGCAGACACTTTCCTGGGACCAAACATTCAACTTCAGACTAACTGCCCTCGGCCTGTAGTTGAGTACAGGTCCACAGGACTCTCCAGTCTGCCGGCTGGTTTGGAAAGAGCCGCACACTGTTCCTTCCAGTGGGCCCTTTGCTTTGAGCGTCCTAAGGACACGGTTTCTACTTGGCCCTTTTGGAAGGATTTTCACACTAGTTCTCAGCTATCAAATAACAAGCCTTCTTGGGCATAGGTGCCAGGGGTAACACAATGACATTGAGAACTGTAAGGCTTTAAGATCTTTGGGACATCAGTGGCATATTAAGGTTCCCTTAAGAATAATTTATCCCCCAGAAAGCTTTCTACTTTCTGGCCAGAATGAAACAAACTTAGTTCAAATGAATTAGGTAACTTTTTCTAGTCTTCAAAGAAAGTAATTTCCAGCAACAAGACACCAAACATACATAGTCTTTGATTTACTAAGCACAGTTAATCCTGACTCAAGGGTAGCCTTTTATCACATACCAGCCATGTTTTAGTTTTAACTCTTTCCATTAACTCCAGAGTTTTCCAACTGGTTGATGTGTTAAGTTTGAGGGCCTTCAATAGGCACATGAAAAGATGCTCATCATCGCTGATCATCAGGGAAATGCAAATCAGAACTACACTAAGATATCACCTTACACCCATGAAAATGACAAAAATATCTAAAACTAATAGTAACAAATGTTGGAGAGGTTGTGGAGACAAAGGAACCCTCATACACTGCTGGTGGGAATGCAAACTGGTGCAGCCACTATGGAAAACAGTATGGCGATTCCTCAAAAAATTAAAAATAGAACTACCATACGATCCAGCCATCCGACTACTGGGTATTTATCCAAAGAGCTTGAAGTCAGCAATCCCAAAAGTCCTATGCACCCCAACGTTCATTGCAGCACTGTTACAACAGCCAAGACATGGAAGCAACCTAAGTGCCCATCAACAGACGAATGGATAAAGAAGATGTGGTACATATATACAATGGAATACTACTCAGCTGTAAAACAGAACAAAATCATTCCATTTGCAATAACATGGATGGACCTTGAGGGAATTATGTTAAGTGAAATAAGCCAGCGAGAGAAGGATAATCTGTGTATGACTCCACTCATATGAGGAATTTAAAATTATGGACTAAGAACAGTTTAGTGGATACCAGGGGAAAGGTGGGGTGGGGGTGGGCACAAAGGGTGAAGTGGTGCACCTACAACATGACTGGCAAACATTAATGTACAACTGAAATTTCACAAGATTGTAACCTATCATTAACTTAATAAAAAAAAAAAAGTTTGAGGGCCTTGGCTTTAGGCTTTCTGTAATCAAATTTCTGCCCAACGGAGCACAGGAAGGTGATTAGCAAACACACTTGCTTTGAACAAAGAGTAACCAAATAAGTCCAACGGTCAATCTCTATAAAGCAAAATAAACACGAGACTTATGCTTCACAGTTTCACCTTCTATCTTTTGGATCCTTACACAACTCTTCCAGAAAGGGCAAATATTCCCTCTTCTAAACACGGGAAGATGAGGCCCGGAATATTCAAGGTGCTTTGTTTGTGGGACATAAAGCTGGTTACTGGCAGAGCCAACATATTAAACTGACAATTACTTTAGGGTAGGAATCAGCAAATTTTTCTTAAAACAGCCAAAAGTAAGTATTTTAGGCTTTGAAGGCCCAAAGGATATTACGTAGGGACTTACATAACCATTTAAAATTTAACTGCTTAAAAATGTAAAACATTTGTAGCCTGCAGACAGCGAACAGCCAGACATCTGGCCAGCAGGAGTTGGCCACTGCTGCAGACGAATAGCGCTCCCTACACACTGAGATGGCTACTAAATACCAAAAATCTTTTGCACTATTTAACTTTAAAAAATTTTGTCAAATTTATTATTTTTAAAAATTGCAGTAAAATACACATAACATAAACTTTACCATTTTTAAATGGACAGTTCAGTATCATTAAGCATATTGGCACTGCCGTGCTATCAACACCACCATCCATCTCCAGAGAACTTTTTCCACCTTGTAAAACTGAAACAAACTATGTACCCATTCAACAGTAACTATCCCCTCCCCAGTCTAATTATGCCTAATTTTTTATGTTGATACGTCTTTGCTCACTTTTAATTTTATTTTTATCAAAGTAGTCCATATACATAATTTTAAAAGTCAAGATGGTACTAAAAGATTTGAGCGATGCACAACAATCTGCTGCACTCATCATCCTCACCCTAATTCCTAGCTCCCAAAGGCAACTACTTTAATTCTTTGCTCTGTTACCTTCACGTTTCTTAACAAGATGATTATCTTCCTATTTCTTGATTTTTCAGTCTTAGATACTGTCTACTGACTTCCTACTGTGTTAAGTCTTGTGAGAATCGTATGAAATGTGCTTATGGTGAAAAAAGGAAGTTACTGCTTTCTATAGGTTATCTCCTTTACAGCTCTATGAAGGGAACAGAGGTCACCTTTGTTTTACAGACAAAGAAACTGAAATCCAGACAAGTTCTCTCTGTTCACAAAGCTCTTTAGTGATCAAGTCGATCCAGTCTGACTCCAAAGCCCACTGCCTTTTTCACCATGCCTCCAGGAAACAGAAAGGAAAAATCAGCAAAATTTCTTGCAAAGCTAATAACAGTTAAGCTCGGCCTTAGGGATGGACTGGATTTCAAATTTATCTGTTTGGTCACAGGATGTGCATAAGAAAGGTCTGAGAGAAAAGTCTGGAAAGACAGGTTAGGATTAGAGCATGGAAAGCTACAGTGAGAAGTTTAAATTTCGGTTGAAAGGCAGCGTGTCATCATCAAAGGTTTCTTGACAGGGAGTATTAGACTCAGAACCATCCCTAAGGAAGATTAAGTTAGAAATAGAGAGCAGATAAGATAGATTACTGTAGCAGTAGAAGCCTAAAGTCAAAATGGCTAACGAGAAATACTGTCACAGAAGTTCAGGGCTTCTACTCAGGTGACTGGTGGTGACCTTCACAACTGATGAAATGGGGGATGGTGAGAGGAAGGTCAATCAAAGGTGACTGGGTCACTAGAAGGCTGTTGCCTTGTCTTCTCCTTTTTTGCTCTGCTACAGAGTGGAAGCAACATGTGTGACTTTGAAGAGCACAGCAGCTGGCTTTGCTCACCGCCGCCGCACCCAGCCCTCCCTGCAATCCCAGTTCTCCCAGGCAGGGCCAGACTCGCTAAACACGAGTTGTTGTTGACTCGCCACATCACTGGGCCCTTTGAGGACTATTTCTGGCCAGATTCTTGGTCTCTCTGGTGGTTGCTTTTTTGCAGGAGGTAGGAAGTGAGACCCGTTTGAGAATCTTATGGAAGTTTTGGAGGGTTTATAAACCCTGAGTTAATACCTCCTGCTGTAAACTCTATTCTCAGGAGAAGGGTGAAAGTTTAACTCTCTGGAAGTTACAAAAAAACAATTTAAGGCTTATAAGTAAAGGGAAATGCTAGTATTTAGAAGATAAGAACTAATCAAAGTCCAGTTAGGCCAAATTCTTTTCAAGGGCCCATGAAGCTCTATCTTCTCTTTGATTTGGTCCCTTGCCACTTTTCTGACTGCACATTCTACTACTCTTCCCATTGCCTTTTTTTTTTAGAAGAATTTATTTTTTTCCTTTTTCTCCCCAAAGCCCCCCTGTACATAGTTGTATATTCTTCGTTGTGGGTCCTTCTAGTTGTGGCATGTGGGACGCCGCCTCAGTGTGGTCTGACGAGCAGTGCCATGTCCACACCCAGGATTCGAACCAACGAAACACTGGGCCGCCTGCAGCGGAGCGCGCGAACCTAACCACTCGGCCACAGGGCCAGCCCCCCCCATTGCCTTTTGACTCCCACTTTAGGGCCTTTGTCCTTGCTGTTACCTTTACCTAAATGGCTCCTTCCGGACACCCACCTCACATGCTCCCCCATCTGTCTACCTTGGTTCAAATACCACCTTCTCCTTAGCCTGTCTTACACACCTTGATACATACAGCTGTGCAGGTACATCTCAGTTTGCTGTAGGATAAATTGCTGAGACATTACTTGAGCAAAGCATCTACATATTTAAAGTACCAATAACTTTATTATGCCAAATTGCCCTTCAAAATACTTGCTTACCTTTGCCAATATTTAGTGTCATCTACCATTTTTTTTAAAACCAGTTGGTGAAAAGTATTATCCTAATGTTTTATTTTGCTTTTCCCTGGTTGCTTGTGAGACTTAGCAACTCTCATCATTTAGTGGTCATTTGTATTTTTCCCTGAAGTGCTGTGTCACGTCCATACTCCATTTTTTATTGGGTTACTGGTTCAAGTGATTTGTTGAATTTCTTTACAATTTTATTTTTCCTTTTTCTCCCCAAAGTGCCCCCGTACCATTGTATATTTCTAGTTGTGGGTCCTTCTAGTTGGTGGCATGTGGGATGCCCCTCAGCAAGGCCTGACGAGCGGTGCCATGTCCGCGCCCAGGATTCAAACCGGCAAAACCCTGGGCTGCTGAAGCGGAGCGTGAGAACTTAACCACTCGGCAACAGGGCGGCCCCTGAACTATTTTATATATTATGGCAGTTAGTCCTTTGCCTGTTACCCATGTGACATGCATTTCTGTTTACGGGAAGAATGCTGATGCCAGTAACAGAAATCAAGAAGTCACCAAGAGGCTCTTCTTGGCATATTAACTTTAATTTTGAAGGCCTAGCATTCATTGATAAATAGTACGCTTACCAATAACCTAGATGACAATTAGCTAATTTGAAGAACTGGATTTGTACATCCTTTTACTTAGTTTGCTTTTAGAAGATGATTTTCCTATGGAAGGCACAGGATATCTCAGGATATTTGCGAGGGGAAGGGGGCGCCCATTTTGGTTTCCGAGGCTTTGTTTCCTGAAGATAAGTGACCAGGCCTCTTAAACATTCCTAAGCTTATGAATGATAGCAAAACTACAGCTGCTCTTGTTCTGGTAGAATACTGGTCCTTATTAAACAGAGTTTCATATCCCACAGGAAATCTAATAATGACATTTCAAACCCTCTGAAAAATATTTACACAGCTCATTAAATAAGCATTAGACCTGAACTAAAATCACATCAGCAGAATTATTCCTTTACACTTATCCCCTTGTTGGTCTGACAGTTACTCATTTTCTCAAGTATTTTTCCTCATGAATTTTCTTTCCTCAAAAGTAGCTCCATACCTATGTTGAGTCATACTGCTTTCATTCCAGACTCCTTACCTTTTGTGTACTTTCTATTTCTGAAGAGTACACTGGGACTGGAAATATTTTAGGTTGGCAGGAATTAGCCATTCCCTAAATGTATACTTCTTTCCTTAACAGTTTATGCTAGCTCTACACTAAAAGGGTGCCTCAACTCTTTTCCAAACTCTTCGATCTGGAAGTTGAAGTTATATTTGTATTCGTGCCACACAAAATTCCTAATTCTGTGCTCTGTCTTCTTAAGTTTATTCTAAACCAGAAATCAATAACAGACACTGATTGCCTTTGTTAGTGATTTTGATGTCTTGAGCTAAATTGTTCAGCCAGAAACTGTGAACCAATGTTGGAGCTGTAGGCGTGCAGATTATTTACCTCCTCTATGTTCGCAAATGCAATGGAAACTGAAATCCACTTGTCACCTGACAGAGTTAATGGACATTCTTTTCTGCTTTTCTTCTGAGCCAAGAGCTTCCTCTTCCATAATTTATAAGCTGCGTTAGAAATGCTACTACTACAAGGAAGTCCTTAACACAAGTAGCTAGGCTCCCATTTTTTCGATAATAGTAAGTATTCTGCCTTTTTCCTATCTTTTAAAAACATACAGTACGTCTTAAATTAGATAACTCGGTACATTCTTATATTTAGGGCTGAGCTTACCACAGCAAATGCCCCAGGGGCTTACCTTGAGGAAGAAAACAGCAAGCGGTGGGAACTGAGCTGGAGCCTCAGTGCCCATCCAGTGGGGCAGAAGCAGCTCCACTCGGCTCCAGCCATGTGCCACCACGCATAATGTGGGCTTGGTGTCTTCTATTTACTCAAAAGAAGCTGGAATTCCAGGTTTTTGTGTGAAATCTTAAGGTTTTAAAATATTAATTTGATCTTTTATAAACATAGTTTGGGCCAACTAAACTCTTGCTGGTTGAATGCCACCCTTGTGCTGCCAATTAAAGTTTGAAATTCTTTTGTCTGACCCTAAAGATTTTCAACATCTAAGTATTTTTAGGTTTTTTTTTTGAGGAATATTAGCCCTGAGCTAACATCTGCTGCCAATCCTCCTTTTTTTGCTGAGGAAGACTGGCCCTGAGCTAAGATCTGTGCCTATCTTCCTCTATTTTATGTGGGACGCCTGCCACAGCATGGCTTGACAAGCGGTGTGTAAGTCCGCACCTGGGATCCAAACCGGGCAACCCCAGGCCGCTGTAGCAGAACATGTGAACTTGACTGCTGTGCCACCAGGCCATGTTTTAATCTCCATGTATCTGTGGCTTTTCTAGTTTTCTTCTTGTAGTTGATTTACATTTTCATATTGCTGTGGTCAGAAAAGATGCTTGATATTATTTCAGTCTTCTTAGATTTATTGAGACTTATGTTGTGGCCTAACATGTTGAGTTATCCTGGAGAATGTTGCGTGTGTATTTAAAAGAATGTGTATTCTGTAGTGTTTGGATGGAAAACTGTGTATATCTATTAGGTCCATCTGGTCTAATGCACACTACATAATGATAAAGGAAACAATCCAATAAGAGCATATAACACTTGGAAATATCTATGCAGCCAACAGAGGAGCACCTACATACATAAAGCAGATATTAACAGACAAATAGAGAAATTGTCAGTAACAAAGTAATAATAGGGGACTTTAACACTCCACTTACGTCAATGAATATATCATCCAGACAGAAGATCAATAAAGAAATGTTGCCCTTATTATCACACATCATAACCTACAAATAGCAATCTATATTAAGTCGCTGGTCTCTTAAGTCTGACCTTTTACTAAAAGACTTACACTTTTACTCTCCCACTATAATGCTTTATGTTTTTGATATCGTATTTTACCTCTTTTATTTTTGTGTATCCCTTAACCTCTTATTGATAGAATTTTAGTACTTTGAGTTTTGGCCTTAATACTGGTTTCAGAGGTGGTATTCGCCTTACCAGTGATATTTTTTTTTTTGATAATTTTCTTATTCCTGTTTGTGGCTTTTCTTTTCCATTTAAATAAGTGCCTGTAACATTTCTTTCAAGGCCAGTTTAATGGTGATAAACTCTTTTAGTTTTTGCTTGTCTGGAAAACTCTGTCCTTCCATTCTGAATGGTAACCTTGCGGATAGAGTATTCTTGGTCGTGTGCTTTTTCCTTTCATAACTTTGAGTATATTGTGCTACTCCTGTCTAGGTGGTAGGGTTTCTGCTGAAAAACCAGCTGATAGCCTTATAGGTTTCCTTTGTATGTTAACTTGGTTTTCTCTTGTAGCTTTTAGGATTCTCCCTTTAATTCTATAATTTTAGTTATAATGTGTCCTGGTGTGGGCCTTGTTGCTTTCATCTTGTTTGGTACTCTGTGATTCCTGTACTTGGATGTCTGTTTCCTTCCCCTGGTTAGAGAAGTTTACAGCCGTTATTTCTTCAAGAAAGTTTTCTGCCCCTTTGTCTCTCTCTGCTCCTTCTGGGACACCTATAATGCAATGTTAGTATGCTTGATGTTGTCCCAGAGGTCCCTTAGACTGCTCTCATTCTTTTAAATTTTTCTTCTGTTCAGCTTGGATGATTTCCTCTAATGTTTTGTCCAGATCACTGATCCATTCTTCTGTGTTATCTACTCTGCTGTTGATTCCCTCTAATGAATTTTTCATTTCAATTATTGTATTCTTTAGCTCTGATTGGTTCCTTTTTATATTTTCTATTCTTCGCTGAAGTTCTCACTGTGTTCATCTATTCTCCTCCCCAGATCAGGGAGCATGTTTCTGACTATTAGTTTGTACTCTTTATCAGGTAGATTGTTCATGTTTCATTTACTTCTTTCTTCTGAGGATTTGTGTCCAGTTTCTGTATTTGGAACATATTCCTTTGTCTCATTTTGCCTACTTCTCTGTGCTTATTTTTATGTATTAGGTAGATGAGCTATGTCTCCCAATCTTGGAAATGTGGCCTTATGTAAGAGACGCTTTATGGGGCCTAGCAGTGTGCTCCCCTCTTCACACCCATGCCAAATGCTCCAGGAGTGTTCTGTGTGGGCTGTGTGTGTCCTTTTGTGGTGGGGTTGTTCTTGCTGTAGGCATACAGGTAGGCTAGGATGGCCCCCGGGTCAGCTGGTTGTGAAGCTTGGCTGCACGTATCTCCTATGGGCACTTTATTGGGTGGGGCAAGCCCCCGGCACAGCTGCTTCAGGTCTGGAGGCACACATCTCCCGTGGTTTTGCTGACAAGTGAGTCAGGCTCCCAGCAGGGCTGGATGCTAGGACAGGGGGCACACGATTGCTACGGGCCCCTGGTGAGCTCCTGCAGCACTCGGCTGTCTCTGCTCTGGTATGTGGTGCAGGCTTCAGGTGAGGCTAGCTGCATGACGCATGGCTGTTGTCAGTTTGCTTTTGGGCAGGGCAGGCCTCTGGTAAGAACTAGCTTCGCTGCCCCGCAGTGCACAGCTCCCTCAGGAGCGCTGATGGGCGGGGCAGGCCCTAGCCATAGGAGTGCACAACCCTGTCAGGTGTTGGTAGGTGGGGCAGAGCCTCTGTGTGGCCATTTGTGATGGCTAGCAAGACAAGTCCCCTGTGGGCTCACAAGTCCGCATGGGCTCACTGGTGGGCAGGGCTGGTCCCTGGAGCGGTCTGCCTGCTGCCTGGCTGTGTTTGACTGCCTTGGGTACTCTAGTGGGCAGGGCAGACTCACGTACTAACAGACTAGAAAAAGGATTCCAATGGCGACTCCCAGGGTCCATGTTAACTCGACTGAACCAGGTGACAATAATGGCTGCTGTCAGCGTCTCAGTCCCTGGGGTTAGGCCCAGCCACCTCCTGCCTCTCTGGGATGCGCTCTGAGCTTAGTGAGTAAGTCTGTTTTACCAAAAGACTATACGTTTTTCTATGTGGTGTTTCTGTGCTGGTTTCTGGATTAAGTCTATGCACGGTCCCTTTAACAGCAGGTTTTTCTTTCCCTGATGGTCTATAGTTTTCCTGAGTGTATTCTCTACTGGTTTTCAAAGCCAGCAAAGCCACTATTATGGGATCTCATCTCTCTCGTGCTGGATCTAAGAGCTGGGTTGCCTAATGTGGAGTTCAAATCCCCAACTCCTCCAGGACAAGCTCTGTACTTTTGAGATCGCTCCTGGCTGTGAAGCACTGCCGCTAGGATGTGGTCTTTTCCTCAGTGGGGCTGTATCTCTGCCTCTTTCACCCCTGTCTGTGATGTCCCTTGTTGTGGAGGTTCTTTTTATCCAGTTTCCAGATCTCTCTCAGAGGAAATTGTTCCACGGGCAGTAGGTTTGTTGTGTCCATAGAAGAGGTGAGTTAAGGATCCTCCTAGCCTGCCATCTTCCAAAACTCCTCGCCTCGACTTTTTCTTTTCCCTTTTCTCTCTTTTCTGTTGTACCTCTGCCTCTTGTATTTCCTTGTTTTTTTTATATGCCCTTTATTATTCTCTCCCTAACCATTTCTCATTTTTGAGGAGGGGGGAACATTTGTGAGGTGAGGGTTAAAACAGAAAAATCAAGATGAAAGAAACAGAGGGCTTGTGAAGTACAATGAGCATGTCTTTCTCTTCTCTGTTAAACAGAAAAATGTCCTCCACAGCTGTGTTTGATTAGAAATAAACTGCATCACTTGTCTAAGATGAACGGTGGGCAGGAACAGAGGAATTTCAGGGTCAAGGGAAACACAGAGCCTGAACTCACATACACTTGGCCTTTCATTCTGGCTTTGCCATTTACTATCTGTGTGACTTACGGCAAGCTCTTTATCCCTCCTAAATTTCAACTCTCTTATTTATAAAATGGGAGTGTTATCATCTAACTGCGGTAAGCAGAAATTTGGCTTCCATGATTTTTGCTCCCTGCTCTTACACCCATGAATACATTAGTCTACATGGCAAAAGGGACTTTATGGGAGAATTAAGGTTACTAATATATTGAGTTTAAGATGGGGAGATTATCCTGAATTACTAGGTTGGTTCAATGTACTCACATGAAGCTTTAAAAGCAAAAGGGAAAGGCAGAAGAACAAGTCAGAGAGATTCAAAGCATGAGAAGAGTTTGATGTGCTGTTGCTGGCTTGAAGATGGAGAGGTCCATACGGAAAGCAACAGAAGGAATGAATTCTGAAAATGATCAGTTATCTTTGCAGAGGACCTGGACTCCCAGTTAAGAACCACAACCCCAGCCAATACTTTGATTTCAGCACCCTGAGACGCTCAGCAGAGGCTGTGCTGTGCTTCTGGCCACAAGGGTGAAAAGAGATCAGATAGCAGCTCTCTCCAAAAGTAGGCAGATCTTGCTCTTTTCTCTGAGAAGTAAGTAGAATAGCAACACTTGTTTTACCTGTGCTAAGTGAAGACCTGCCTTCCCTCTTGATTTGAAGGAACTTTCTCAGTTTTCAGGATTGTGTGTCCCTTTTCCTCTGCCCTTTCCCTTGGAAAGGACAGAGTTTTGATTATTTTTTTCAAAATTCAACGGTATTTAAGTTCACCCATGTTAGGTAACAGCATTATTCACAGTAGCTAAAGGTGAAGCAACTCAAGTGTCCATTGATAGATGAATGGATAAACAAAATGTGGTATATATGTGCAACGGAATATTATTCAGCCTTAAGGAGGAAGGAAATTCTGATACATGCTACAACATCGATGAACCTTGATGACATTATGCTAAATGAAATAAGCCAGTCATAAAAAAAAATACTGTGTGATTCCTCTTATACATGGTACGTAAAGTAGTCAAATTCATAAAGATAGAAAGTGGAATGCTGGTTGCCAGTGGCTGAAGGAAGGGGGAAAATAGGAGTTGCTGTTTAATGGGTATATTTTCAGTTTTGCAAGATGAAGAAAAGTTCTGAGGACTGGTTGCACCACAATGTAAATGTACTTAACTTTACTGAACTGTACACTTTTAAGTGTATTTTACCAAAATTAAAAAACAAAATAAAAAACAATCCCCAGGGGCTGGCCCCGTGGCCGAGTGGTTAAGTTCGCGCGCTCCGCTGCAGGCGGCCCAGTGTTTTGTTGGTTCGAATCCTGGGCGCGGACATGGCACTGCTCGTCATACCACGCTGAGGCAGCGTCCCACATGCCACAACTAGAAGGACCCACAACGAAGAATATACAACCATGTACGGGGGGGCTTTGGGGAGAAAAAGGAAATAAAATAAAATCTTTAAAAAAAAAAAACAATCCCCAAATAACCATGACATTTCAGAGAACCCTAGATTACACTGCAAAAATGCATTAACGTTTTCTTTGAAAACTACGAATAAAAAGCATATGTCAAGTGTATTGAGAGAGCTCTCCATTCAACAGTACTCACCTGTACATTTATACAACATGCCTGTCATAGTTCCGGCTGCTATTGTGTTGAGGTCATCTTCTGCACCTCGTGTTTTCTCAATGATGACACCAAATGCACTATAAAGCAAAGCTACAGGGGAAATGGAACTGATCAGAAATAAATAAGTGGCTGAATGTCAGTATGGTAATTATATTTAGATAAATGTTATCCCACAGACATCATTCTAAAAGTATTCAAAGATATACAAAGAATGATCACTAGAACATTGTTTGTAACAGCAAAAGCCTGGCAACAAACAAAATGCTCACCAAGAGGGAGCTGATCCAAAAAGGGACTTTGCATATAATGAAATACTATACACTCACTTAAAAAGCAGGAAGAGCTATATTCACTTACAAGTAAAGTAGGCACATGTGTGTATTACTCTGGCTATGCAAAGAATATGTTGGGAAGGATTCAGAAGAAACACTAATAGTAGCCATTTATGAAAAGCACCACTGGGGAGTCCCAGAAAAAGTATCTTTAATTTTCACATATTTTGTTTATCATAGCCATACTTTGGATTTAGAAACAAAAACACATGTATTTCTATTATAAAAAATGTAACTTAAAAAAAAAAAGTGAGGTTTGGTTCCTGCACGTGTTAAAACTGTAGCTCTAGCACTATTTAGTCATGACAAGACCCTTCCCCCAAACCATCCTCCTTCTATGCCTGTAAGGATTCCCATTAGCTGTGAACGCATTAATCCTTTCCCTTACCCTCTTAAAATTATAGCCACATCTGACCCTGTCAACTTTACATCAAGCTCGGCCTTACCACTCCTCTGTTGTAATGTTTTTATACTTCTATAAAGGCTCTTCCCTTTTCAACTTATTTAACTGAAACTGAACTTGAGCAGAACACTGTGATTGATCATATTACAACAGGAACATACAGGGTGATTGGCCATCCCAGTTTGCCCAGGACTGAGGGTTTCCTGGAACATGAGACTTGCAGGGCTAAAACTAAGACAGTCCCGGGCAGACCAGGATGCCTGATCACTCTAGGTATATAAACAATCAAATAAGAACAAAAGAGGAGGGTGTGTGTGGGGGTGGGGGCAATGAGGACAAGAGCAGCATACAGAACCAGCCATTTATTAGGATCCAAAATGTGAATCTGACTTTACAGTGTGAAAACGTACTGCTCCCACATCCTGGGACAACGCCAGGATCTTAGTCTGTCATAACAGAGGTTTTCCTATCTATTCAACGAGATGCCTACATTTTCCCTTACTTAATCTGCCACAATTAAAAGGTTTTCAGACTTTCAACTAAGTCACCAAGAAAACCTTGGATGTTAGGGCATAAGTGCCACAAGTAGGCTTATTATAAGTCATGAGTAATCAAGAGAGTCAATCATTCGTGAACAATATAGTATGAAATCATTTGGTCTTGACTAAGTACTATTAAATTACTCCTTGTTTCTGCAAATATTTTCATTATCTACAAAGGCCCTATTGCAACTCTGGCAATTAAGTCAGGGAAATCTGCGTAAGTAGACAGAACGCTGAAAGGGCTATTAGGAAAAGATAGCAAGAGGGCCGAATTAATATCATGAAAGTACAGGACCTTGAACCTCTCCTAACATACAAAGCCATTTGCCTTGGACCTAAATTACCTGGACTTCATTTAGTTAAGACATGATTTTATTTGGTGTCTCGCTCGGACAGGAGAGGATGCAATGTTTACAAAGATTTAAAACATTCAGAAATGGTATTCACAAGGGTATCGGCATTGGGAATTATTTTATTATGTAGTTCACGGTCTTTTCCTAAGTACTATTTACACTACTCACTAGAGTGGATTTAAACATAATTTTTAATATCCAAGGACCAGAATTTTGGTCTATCAAATTGTTCATCATATGTGTACTTACTTTCTTTGCATTTAATGACTTATTATCAAATGAGATCTCTACTTACCCAGAGAACCTAGAGTATTAGCCCAAAGCGCTCCTTGCCTAGTTACCATATTCAAAATCCTAGCAGGGCAGAAAGAGAAAAGAGAAAGAATCAGCATTTAGAATCACTAGCTCACTAGTAATTTGAAAAACCATAATTTTAGCTATTTAAAACATATAAACCCAATACCCAAAGTTTTCTTAATTTTAAAACTTAATACCTCAGAATTCAATAAGGATGGTTTCACTTTATATAAATATAAATGAAGGTTACGTTAAAACCTCCAACACTTTTGGGCAATGAGTAGGGGAAATTATTATTAAATATATATAGGCTTTGAATGACAGTCTGGAATATATTTTACAGAGAAGTTTACAGAAACTGATCATGAAAATAAAAGCCATTATAATGAACAAAGTAGCTTTCCATTAAGTTTTTCTGGGAGAAGTATATACTTTGAATATTAGAGAGAATCAAAGCATGGACTATTATAGAGTATAAAGCAGAACTAAAGATGATTACTCAAGGAGAAGGAAAAAGCTATCTAACCAGAATACACGGAGAAAGCACACTGTGTCTGCTTCCAGACTAGAACTAAGCAGCCAAAGTGAATGCTTAGCACACTCTCAAGGAAGCACAGTTCTGCCTTGCACCAGTGCCAGATGCCACCAGAACAGTGGCAGAGGCAACTGGAGGAAGAAGACAGGACATTCCTCTCCCAGCAGTGTAACACCATCACAGGAATGATTCTGTCCGGACAGCTGACTACTGCTGGATATTGTGGAATTACAACAACGAACAGTAAAAGAGCTCATTTAATTTAAGAACTCATTTAAATTAATGCCCAATAATAACAAAAATCTGGATTACCTGTAAAAGATTATTTAAAAAAATTAGCAATGATTATGGAGAAGTATATTGTTTCTGATTAATTACGGTGCATATTTACTATAAGTTCACCACACTGTCTTTTCATTTATAACAAGCTTTTAAAACTATTAATTTTCATTATTGTACTGCTGGCGGCACTGCAAACCGGTAAAATTCTTTGGGCTGCAATTTGGCAACATACCTCCATTTATTGGGCCCTTATCTACTTCTTACTTTAATCATCTCTCAATAATTCTTAAAGGCAAAAAGCACAGAAAGCTTACCTAAGAAAACAAAACAGTACATAATGAAGCTAGACTTTCAAACTACATAGATCTGTCTGTCCCCAAATCCTATCTTCTTTTCATTTTTAAATGCTGTTTCCCTATTTAGGAAGATCAGAATGATTATATTAAAAAATGGTATACAAGATTTTAAAAATATGATTTAAACAAGGCAAACCAATTTGCCTCTCCCCCAAACATTAATAGCCATCATTGTTTTAAGGAATAAAGGTTGTCTTTGCTAGGAGACCTTCCACTTTCAAATTGGTATTTAATGTTATGACTTGGGGATTTGTTTCAAAATAATATGGGAGGGAAGAAGGAGATGGGATACAATTGGTCTTGGTCCTGGTTGATGATTGTTGAAGGATGTGTGTATCACTGTACTGTTTTGTTTACTTTTGTATACATTCAAAATTCTCCATAATACAAAAAGTAAAAAACAAACAACCTATTAGATAAGGAACAAATATTAAGAATATGAATATAAAAATATGCAAGGATCTGGGCTAGTAAAGCAAGAGCTGCAACCCATACAGTAACAGGAATAAACAAACTTGACAGGCCTTCAGGTTTTTCCAAGGTCTAATTCTAGCACACCTGCTGCCATCTGCTGGTTAAGCAAGATGGAGTTTAAAGTGTCCAAAACAAAACCATGAGCCATCGAAGAATACATACTGTGTGATTCCACTCTAATAAAGTATAAAAACATGCAAAATTAAATAACATTATTTAGGGAGTATCAACAGGGAGTGGTCATGTTTATTTCTTAAGCAGGGTGAAGATATACATTATATACACTTCCTGACCTTCTAAATAGTACTTTCCCTTCTCTGCAAACTTCAATTTCCTAAGCGAAGACTGTCTTATTTCTTTTGGAACTACCTCTAAATTCTAGGATTTTCATTTAAATTTTCTGCAGCTTTCCATATGAGAAATGGAAAGTGAAGTCAGCAGTTCAATTCAAATGACATCAGACCTAGTAATCACTCTTACATGCTTATTTCTTCACTTACCACACACGTCCTACGGTTCTGCATGTCCCTCGAACAATCCAAATAATGTACTAGTAATTTAACAATTTGAACAGCATGTTATATAGGCCTATAGAATGGAACAGGTGCAGCTGAGAAGTTAGGTTGGGGTAGCACCAGCTGCTGAGGGACACTGACTCGAAAACCACTCCTTTTGAAAGCTTAGACTCACAGTAACCTAATTCTTTGGTTCCTTATATTTTGAATTAAAAAAAAAGTGACCAAAACATATTATCAATACTCTAAGTATTTATAATCTCAAGATTGTGCTCATCAAGCCAACAAAGTAGAGATTCATATTCAAACACCACTACATTGGATAATTGCATAAGACTTACTGCACGTTTCTTGGTTTGGACCAGGCCATGTTCTGGGTTTCCTTCAATCCAAGCCGGAGACCGTTCATTGCTCCAAATGCAGCCCCTAGTAAACCACAGTAACAAGTCATCCAAACAATACAGGTTTATATTAAAAACAACCACACTTCTGATTGTTTTTCATTTTTATTTAATAGGAAAAGATTAAAAAATGTATATAATGATGTTTTAAAACAACCCCAAAAGCAATATTCTAACCCCTTTTGATTTTAAAGCACTTTTGACTATCTGGATTGAAGACATTTAAAAAAGACCTCTTATACCCACCTGTCATACAACATCCTCCAATGGTAAAGAAGGCCAGTTCAAATCTGCCTCGGGTTTTATTAGCTCCAGTTGGTAAAATAAACTCATCTGTATCCTAAAGGGATAACAACAAAACCCAAGCTGAGCTTCCCTCAAGAAACAGTACTTGCAAAGCATTTTTTAATTTTTCAAAGTAGTTTTTCACAGAAAGTAAAACCTAAATTAACTAAAACTCAACTATACCTAGTCAAACAAAAGTAAAATTTTCTTTAAATAAAAATAAAATTTTGCTCAACAAAAGTAACTCCTAAATCAAACTGAAATGAAAAATACAACATATATAGTTATGCTCATTAGTTCTTAGGAGGATTCTCATAGAGAACTTTGCTTCTCAATGTAAGTTTGATAGTTTGTATGTAATTTGCCTTCTTAATGATAAATTTAAAATGCAAGAGAGTTTAGGAAGGAGAGAAGTGTAAACTGAAAGCTATGAGAAGTAACAGAGGATAGGAGACTGGTCTGGAAGGTGAAAGAAAACTTTCATTCTATAGCTACTATTTATCAAGTACTATTTTACTATGTATAAGACCAAATGATCATTAAAAAAATGAACAGAAACTATACAAGCACAACCATTTAAATCAGTTATGCAAGGGCACAATTACCTTCTTAATAATTCTTAAGGGGGCATATATTCCTTTGACAATCTTAGAAATCTATAAACCCTCTTTCCAGTAACTATATACACAGAATTTGGTATGAACCCCTTGAAGGTCACCTAAGAATCCTAGGTTGAGAAATGATACTGTAAGAGCACAATATGACTATTTTGCAATACAATCACTTTTATGATAGAATACAATACAGATCCAATACATTTTTGCCAAGCTTTCCATACAAAAATGGTTAAAATAAATCCCCAAAGGAGAGCATACACCCTTGGCAAAAAACATTAACAAGTACACATCCCTTTGGCAAAGGGTATACTGACCTTTGGTGAATGCAATCCTCACTAGGAAAACAGTAGCTCTGCACTGGCTTTTGGTTTCTGGATTGTGTCTACATTCTTACCCAAAATGGCACAAATAAGTAAGCATCTACTCTCATCATACAGAAATGGTCTGTTGGGCAATAATGAACAAACTCTGAATAGATCCTGTGTCATGATGTAGTTATTATACTTAGTTCTACAAATTTGGGCTGTTTCCTGGCTTTAAATTAATGACTTAGATTTAAAGCGTCCTTCCTGTTTGAGGTTTTTAGAAATGCTACATGTGATTTGATGAGGTGAATTATTATCCTTCAACCCAGAAATGGATCACTAATTACAATAAAGAAAAAAAAAAGATGGTAGTGATGAACATTAGTAAGCACAATTCACTCTTCAGGTAGGGTCAACCATAAAAAAACACTACAAGGGTTGAAAGAAAATGTACATCAATTCACACAAAGAGCCACTTGAAAACAATGTGATTGGTTATTTGTCATTGGGGCTTAATCTTTTCAAGGCAATAAAAATGTACCATACAACATTTATAAAATAACAAAAATTTGCTAAGATTTTTTGAGGGAGGGGAACCTGGCCAAATTACATTCATTCTTTCGGGGACCCAAAAACAAAAAACAATGCATAAAATTAAGGCTCTTGGTTTCTTTAAAAATATGATTAATAAACTGAACAACAAAAAACCCAATAAAAAAATGGGCAGAGGATATGAACAGACATTTTTCCAAAAAAGATATACAGATGGCCAAAAGGCACATGAAAAGATGTTCAACGTCACTAATCATTAGGGAAACATAAACCAAAACTACAAGGAGATACCACCTTACACCTGTTAGAACGGCTATAATTACCAAGACAAAAAAATAACAAATGTCAGAGAGGATGTGGAGAAAAGGGAACCCTCATACACTGCTGGTGGGAATGCAAACTGGTGCAGTCACTGTGGAAAACAGTATGGAGTGTTCTCAAAAAATTAAAAATAGAAATACCATACGACTCAGCTATCCCACTACTGGGTATTTATCCAAAGAACCTGACATCAACAATTCAAAGAGACTTATGCACACCTATGTTCATTGCAGCATTATTCACAATAGCCAAGACGTGGAAGCAACCCAAGTGCCCACCAACTGATGAATGGATAAAGAAGGTGTGGTATACATACAATGGAATACTACTCAGCCATAAAAAGAGACAAAAGCATCCCATTTGCAACAACATGGATGGACCTTGAAGGTGTTATGTTAAGTGAAATAAGCCAGACAGAGAAAGACAAACACAGTGTGATTTCACTCACATGTTGAAGATAGATAAACATGGACAAAGAGAACAGAGTAGTGGTCACCAGAGGGGAAGGGGGCTGGGGGGTGGGCATACAGGGTAAAGGGGCACATATATACGGTGCTTGACAAATAATAACGTACAACTGAAATTTCATGTTATTAACTTATGACCTCAATAAAATTTTTTAACAAGTTAAAAAGAAAAGATAAACAGTTTATGGTTATACAGAAAAAACTTCTGCAAGCCAAATTTAAAACTGTAAGAAACAACCATCTAACAAGGTTGATATCAAAGTATCTTGAAACAATGCAAGTAGGGAAGATATACTGAAAAGTTCCTGTTAAAATATGTGCTGCTGACACTTAGGACACTAGTGTCACTAAAATACTATCTGTACCATTTGTTCACTAACACAGAAGAGAAATGAATCCAAGAATGGGCATCACTGTACTTGATGAAATAGAAGGCCAACATTATATGAAATCTTTATATTTCAACTAGATGACACTACGGATGTCGGAAATATTTAAATTCTCCTTGTTTTTATACTCGCTCTTCTGGCCTAACAAGAGAAAGACTACTTAATATAATTTTTAATATTTCAGTGAGGATGCAAAAGTAGTGATAATACAAAAGCAATAGCAAGAGAAACCACAAATAGTGCCTCAGATAAAAGTTGCTGCCAAAAATCACTATACGGTGAGTTGACAGGTACTACTTAACATGTCTCCATCCTTCAAAAGTATGGAAAAAATATTTCACAAAATGCAATCTTTATTAAGGTGTAGTCTTTAAATTTAGGCTTTCCATGGTTATTTATAACAACGAGATTGAGAAAACTTTTTGACTTCTGAAGACCCTCTAGCATTCAAATGGAAGATGCCACTATAAGTGCTTATGATTAAGCAAGAAATGACAATTTTTAAAAATACAGAATCTTCTTTTATATCTAACTTAATAAGCCTCACCTGGCAATGCAGGATCACAATGTTTCTGTATTTTAAAACAGAGCTAGACTACAACCTTTAAGTTTGGGTTCAACATTTAAGTAAAACACATGTGATTAGTTTTGACATTTTGATTAAACAACTGACAGAGGGCTACCTTTAAAACAAAATCAATGAATATTGTAAAATTTATTGTGTGGACATGTTTTCAATTCTTTTGGGTATTTATCTATGACTGGAATTACTGGGTCATATGGTAATTCTATTTTTAATAATTGGAGAAACTGCCAGACTATTTCCAACACAGCTCTATAATTTTACATTTCTAGCCACATGTATGAAGATCCCATTTCTCCACATCCTCAACAACATTTGTTACTGCCTGGGCTTCTCATTACAGCTATCCTAGTGGGTGTGAATTGGTATCTCATTGTGGTTTTGTGATTTGCATTTCTCTAATTAATGACATCAAACATCTTTCATGTGATTATTGGATATCTGTATACATTTTGGAGAAATGTCTATTTAGATCCTTCACCGATTTTTAAATTGGCTTGTCTTATGAGTGAGTTAAAAGTTTTGTCAGATACATGATTTACAAATATTCTCTCCCAGTTTGTGGGCTGTCTTCTTTTCTTGATGTCTGCAGTCTGATGCACAAAAGTTTTAAATTTTGATTTAATCTAACATCGATTTTATTTATCACTTGTGCTTTTCGTGTCGTATCTAAGAGATCAATGCCTAATTCAAGGTCGAAAATATTTACCCCTATAATTGCTTATGAGTTTATAATTTTAGCTCTTATATTTAAATCTTTGATCCATTCTGGGTTAACATTTGTAGGTAGTGTGAGGCTGGGGTCTGACTTCATTCTTTTGCATATGGATTCAGTTGTCCCAACATCATTTGTTGAAAAGACTTAATTGTCTTGGTACCCCTGGTGAGAACCAACTGACTGTTAACGTGGGAGTTTATTTCTGGATTCTCAATTTTGTCTTATTGACCTATAGATCCATCCTTATGCCAGCACCACAATGTCTTAATTACTGTAGCTCAGTAATAAGTTTTGAAATCAGGAAGTGTGAGGGCTCCAATTTGTTCTTTTTCAAGATTGTTGGCTATTCTGCATCTCTTGAATTTCCACGTGAATTTTAGGATCGACCAGTCAATTTCCGCAAAAAAGCCAGCTGAGATTTTGATAGGGACTATGTTGAATCTGCAGGTCAATTTGGAGCTTATCGTTACTTTACAATATTAAATCTTCTCAGACAGTGGAATATCATCCAACTTATTTAAGTCTTCTGTGTTTTTGCAATAATGCCTTGTAGTTTTCAGAGTATAAGTTTTGCGTTTCTGTTGAATTTATTCCTAAATATTTTATTCTTTTTGATGCTATTGTTTTTGTACCTTCATCTTTATAGCATCCACTGTTACTCTACAGAAATATAATTGATTATGTAGATTGATCTTGTATTCTGCAACTTTGCCGAACTTGTTTATTCTAATAATTTTTTGTGGTTTCCTTAGGATTTTCTGTAGACAAGATCGTGTCATCTGCAAACAGTCTTACTTTTTCTGTGATCAATCTGGATGCTATTTATTCTCTTCCCTAATTGCCCTGGTTATACAATAATAACTAAGAGGGGAAGAGAGTGGACATCCTTATCTTGTTCCTTATTAGAGGGAAAGCATTCAGTCTTTCACCATTAAGTATGATGTCAGCTTTGGATATTCTGTAGATGCCAATTATCAGGCTGAAGAAGTTCTTTTTTACGCCTAGTTTACTGAGTGGGTTTTTTTCCAATCATGAAGGGATGTTGAATTTTGTCAAACACTTCCTGCATCTATTGAGATAATCGGTAGAATAAAGTTCTGTCCTTTATTGCTATGGCGTAGCACATTGATTTCCAGGTGTCAAATCAACCTTACATTCCTGATATAACCAACAACTACTCCTTGACGCTTCTTGATCAGTTTAGTCCAGTAACGATATTATAAACTGAGATTTAAAACAATCTGTCATTTGCACCTTTACCTGTGTTGAATCAGCATCTTCTCCAAATAACCAAAAACCAAACAAAAAAACCCCAAAAACCAAAATGCTGAGGCTAATATAAACTTTAAAATGTATAATTCCAATTTCAAATATTTGTTTTCATTACGCTTCTCTTATTTCCATAGACTTTCAGTAATATTAATAATCTGATCTAATAAAATAAACTCAAGTAGTAAATTACATTTTTAAATTATATGTAGAAATCTGGTTTAAGATTTCATTAAAAAGATACCCAGGCTTTACACTCTCATTTACATTTAACTTAATATTAACAATTTCTTATAATTTTCTAACTACTCACTCCAGTATTTTTATTGGGATGCTTTTAAAACTGTTGCTTTTTTTTTTTTAACTTTATTTATTTAGTTAATGATTTTTAGATTTATTTATTTAGATTTATTTAGATTTATTTATTTAGATTTATTTAGATTTATTTATTGAGTTAATGATAAGTTACAATCTTGTGAAATTTCAGTTGTACATTACTGTCTGTCAGTCGTGTTGTAGGTGCACCCCTTCACCCTTTGTGCCCACCCCCACCCCACCTCTTCCCTGGTAGCCACTAATCTGTTCTCTTTGTCTACATTTTTAAATTCCTCATGTGAGTGGAGTGATATAGAGATTGTCCTTCTCTATCTGGCTATTTCACTTAACATAATTCCTTCAAGGTCCATCCACGTTGTTGCAAATGGGACAATTTTGTTCTTTTTTACGGCTGAGTAGTATCCCATTGTATATATACACCACATCTTCTTTATCCATTCATCTGTTGATGGGTACTCAGGTTGCTTCCACGTCTTGGCTATTGTAAATAAGGCTGCAATGAACATTGGGGTACATGGGACTTTTGGAATTGCTGACTTCAAGCTCTTCGGATAGATACCCAGTAGTGGGATAGTTGGGTTGTATGGTAGTTCTATTTTTAATTTTTTGAGGAATCTCCATACTGTTTTCCACAGTGACTGCACCAGTTTGCATTCCCACCAGCAGTGTATGAGGGCTCCTTTGTCTCCACAACCTCTCCAACATTTGTTACTATTAGTTTTAGATATTTTTGTCATTCTAACGGGTGTAATGTAATAGTGTAGTTTTGATTTGCATTTCCCTGATGATCAGTGATGATGAGCATCTTTTCATGTGCCTACTGGCCATCCATATATCTTCTTTGGAGAAATGTCTGTTCATGTCTCCTGCCCATTTTTTGATCAGGTTGTTTGATTTTTTGTTGTTGACTTCTGTGAGTTCTTCAGATATTATGGATATTAAGCCTTTGTTGGATGTATGACTTGGAAATATTTTTTCCCAGTTAGTGGGTTGTTTTTTTGTTTCAATCCTGTTTTCATTTGCCTTGAAGAAGCTCTTTAGTCTGATGAAGTCCCATTTGTTTATTCTTTCTATTGTGTCCCTTCTCTGAGAAGATGTTGCTTGTTGCTTTTAAAAATAAACCTTTAATTCGTGCTCTGATCACTGACTGCTGCTTCTGACTACAGAGATGTGGACAAAACAGCAGGCAGCCACTGTTGTTGCATGTCCACCTCAGCCCACCCTGCTTATTTCAGGGGTTTTAATGAAGATCTTATCCTTTGCTTCCTCTTTCATTTTTCTCTTTTCTCCCCCTTTGTGAGGCAGACATTAAAGATTAGGGCATTCAAAAGCAACTGCATATGAAGAGAAAATTAGAAAGTGACAACACATGCCCAGGAAAAAGTGCAGGCTCCGAAAAGAACTGAGAAGAGCTTAAGTTTACATCTCAGGTTGCGCCTTGGCACAGAGACAGCCTATAATAATTAATAATAATAATACCACAAGACAATAACCAAAAAGAAAAGCAAACCCTGGAGGAGGGGGGAGAGTCTGATTTCCAGAGTCACCACATTACTAGATTCAAATGTTCAGTTTTCAATAAGAACCAAAAAAAGCACAATGCATATAAAGAAAAAGGAAAATATGGCCTATTCAAAGGAAAAAAATAAATAAACAGAAACACTCACGACATGACCATGACTAATGGTATATCTACCAGGAAAAGACTTTAAAACGACTGTCTCAAAGATGCTCAAAGACTAAAGGAGATGTGGAAATATCAATAAAGAGGCAGAAAACCTAAAAAGAATGCAAATGGAAATTCTGGAGCTGAAAAGTACAATAACTGAAAACTTCACTAGAGGGATTCAAAGGCAGATTTGAGCAGGGTGAAGAATCATCGAATTTGACGATAGCACAACCGAAATTACTGAGTCTTAGGAACAGGAAGAAAAACAATTGAATAAAAGTGAGTAGAGCCTAAAGGACTTGTGAGACACCATTAAGTGGACTAATGTACAGATTGCGGGAGTCTCAGAAGGAGAAAGAGAGAATGTTTGAAAAGATAATGGCTGAAAACTTCCTAAATTTGATGAAAGAGATGTATATGAACATCCAAGAGGCTCAATGAACCCCAAGTAAGATAAATTCAAAGAGACTCACACTGAGACACATTAAAACCAAACTTTTGAAAGCTAAAGACAGACAGAATCTTGAAAGCAGCAAGAGAGAAGCAACTTGTCACATCAAGAGATCCTTAACAAGATTAGCAGCAGATTTATCAAGAGAAACTTTGGAGACCACGAGGTAGTTAGCCAATATATTTAAAGTGCTAAAAAAAACCCAACCTGTCAACCAGGAATCCTATATCCAGGAAAACGGTTCTTCAAAAGTGATGGAGAGATACTAGGAAATTCTACATAAACAAAAGCTGAGGAAGTTCATGACCACTAGATCTGCCCTGCTAGATACGATCAAGGGAGTCCTGCAAAGTGAAATGAGAAGGACACTAGACAGTAATTCAGAGCCTTACGAAGAGATATAGACATTAACAAAAGCAAACATATAGGCAATTATAAAAGTATTATTTTAACTTAGGTTTGTAATTCTCCACATTTTGTTTTCTACATAATTTTAGAGTCTAAAGCACTTACAAGATTATTAATGTACGTTCTGGGGCATACAACGTATAAAGATGTAATTTTATGACATCAACAATCAAAAGGGGTGAGAATAGAGCTGTTAAAGGAGCAGCATTTTTGTACATTATGGAGTTAAACTGGTATAAATTCAAATTAGAGTGCTATAACTTTAGGGTGTTAAATATAATCCCCATGGTAACCACAAAGAAAAGAGCTATAGAATATATACAAAAGGAAAAAAGAAATTTAAAATTTCACTACAAAAAAATCAAGTAAACACAAAAGAAGACAGTAATGCAGGAAATGAGGGACAAAGAAGCCAGAAGGCATACAGAAGATGAATAGCAAAATGACAGAAATCCCTCCTTATCAGAAATCACTTTACATGTAAATGGATTAAACTCTCTATATAAATCCATTACCAAATTATATGCTGTCTACCAGCATATAGCGATTCACTTTAGATCCAAGACACAAAAAGATGGAAAGTAAAAGGATAGAAAAAGATAGTCCATGCAAATAATAACCATAAGAGAGCAGGTGGCTATACTCCTATCAGAAAATATGGACTTTAAGTCAAAATAGGTTACAAGAGGCAAAAATGAACATTATGTCAATAAAAGCTTCAATACAGCAATAAGATACAACAACTATAAACATTTACTTACCTAATAACAGACCATCAAAATGCATTAAGCAAAAGTGACAGAATTAAAGGGAGAAAGAGAAAGTTCTACAACATTTGGAGACTTCAATACTTCACTCTCAATAATGGACAGTAACCATTATAACCAGACAGAAGATAATAATGAAATAGAAGATTTAAACAATAATAAATCAACTAGATCTAACATGACATACACAAAACACCCTACCCAATAACAACAACATACATATTCTTCTCAAGTGCATGTGGGTCACTTTCCAGGATAGACCATTTGACAGGCCACATATTAAGTCTCAATAGATTTTAAAAGATACTATACAAAGTATCTTCTCCAACCACAACAGGATGAGTTAGAAATCAATAAAAGAAGTAAAATTGGAAAATTCACAAATTTTTAGAAATCAAAAAAGACCTTAAACAACCAACACATCAAAGAAGAAATCACAAAGAAAATGAGAAAATACTTAAGAGATGAGTAAAAAAGAAAACACAACATACCAAAACTTAGGAGACTCAGTGAAAGTGGTGCTATGGGGGAAATTTATAGCTATAAATGCTTACATTAAAACACAAGAAAGATCTCAGATCAACAGCCTAACTCTACAACATAACGAACTTGAAAAAGAAGAAACTAAATTCAAACCTAGCAGAACAAAGAACATAATAAATACTAGCGCAGAGATAATTGAAATAGAGAACAGAAAAACAATAGAGAAAAAAATATCAATGAAACCAAAAGTTGGTTCTTTGAAAAGATAAAAAAAAAAAATGAAAAATCTTTAGCTAGATGGACTAAGAAAAAAAGAGAGAAGACTCTACTAAAATCAGAAATGAAGATGAGGACACTACTACCAAATCAACAGAATTAAAAAAGGTAAGAAAGTACAGTCACGTGCTGCATAATGACGTTTCGGTGAATGATGGACTGCATATACAACAGTGGTCCCATAAGATTAGTACCATTTGCATAGGTGTGTGATAGGCTAAATTATCCAGGTTTAAGTACACTCTATGATGTCTGCAGGACGAAAGTGCCCAATGATGCATTTCTCAGAACATATCATCACTGTTCAGTGATACATGACTGTACTATGAACAACTGTATGCCAACAAATTGGATGACCTTAATGAAACGTACAAATTCCTTGAAATATGAAACTCACCAAGAAATAGAAAATCCAAACAGACCTATAACTAGTAAGGAGACTGAATCAGTAATAAAAAAAATCTCACAACAAAGAAAAGCCCTGGACCTGATGGTTTCACTGGTGAATTTTACCAAACACTTCAAGAAGAACTGACACCAACCCTTCTCACTATTTTCAAAATACTGAAGTGGAGGGAATACCTGGAACACTTCATAACTCTTCGCATAACGCCAGCATTACCCTGATACCAAAGCCACACAAAGACACTAAGAAATCTACAGATCAATATCCCTTATCAAAACTGATGCAAAATCTTCAACAAAATACTAGGAAACTCAATTCAGCTGCATATTAAAAGGATTATATCCCATAAGCAAGCAGGACTTATTCCTGGAATGCAGGATGGTCTGATATACAAAAACCAATCAATGTAATACATTACTCTAACAGAATGAAGGAAAAAAACACATCATCACCTCAATTGATACAGAAAAAGCATCTGACAACATCCAACACACTTTCATGATAAAAACACTCAACAAACCAGGAATAGAAGGAAACTACTTCAACATAATAAAAGCCCTATATGAAAAAAGCCATAGCAAACACCATAGTCAGAGGTGAAAGATGGAAAGCTTTCCCTCTAAGATCAGGAAAAGGCAAGGATGCTCCCCCTCCCCTGCTTTTTTTCTTTTGGTGAGGAAGATTGTCCCTGAGCTAACATCTGTTGCCAATCTTCCTCTTTTTCCTTGAGGAAGATTGTCCCTGAGCTAACATCTGTGCCAATCTTCCTCTATTTTTTGGTATTGGGATGCCACCACAGCATGGCTCAACGAGTGGTATGTAGGTCTGTGCCGAGGATCTGAAACCATGAACCCTGGGCTGTTGAAGTGGAGCACACAAACTTAACCACTATACCACCAGGCCAGCCCCAAGGATGCCCATTTTTACCACTTCTATTCAATGTAATACTAGATGTTTTAGCCAGAGCAATTAGGCAAGAAGAAGAAATAAAAGACATCCAAATTGGAAAAGAAGTAGTAATTCTTTCTTTGTAGATGATATCTTACATATAGAAAATCCTAAAGACTGCACAAAAATACCTGTTAAAACTAATAAACAAATTCAGCAAAGTAGCAGGATACAAAGTCAATACAAAAAAACCAGATGCATTTCTACATACTGACGATGAACAATCTGAAAAGGAAATGATGAAAACAGCTTCATTTACAACAGGATCAAAACGAATAAAATACTTAGGAATTAGTTCAACCAAGGCGGCAAAAGTCTTCTACAATAAAAACTACAAAACTTGCCAAGAGAATTGAAGACATAAACAAATGGAAACATACCTCATGTTCATGGGTTGGAAGACTTAATATTGTTAAGATGTCAATACTACCCAAGGCAATCTACATATTCAATGCAATCCCTATCAAAATACCAATGACGTTTTTGCAGAAATAGAAAAACCCATCTTAAAATTCATATGGAATCTCAACACACCGCAAGTTGCCAAAACAACCTTGGAAAAGAACAATGCTGGACGACCCACATTGCTTGATTTCAAAACTTAGTACAAAGCCACAGTAGTCAAAATATTGTGGTACTGGCATAAAGGCCGACATACACCAATGAAATAGAATAGAGAGCCCAGAAATAAAATCTCACATAAATCGTCAAATGATTTTCAACAAGAATGCCAAAACCATTTCATGGGGGAAAAGATAAGTCTTTTCAACAAACGGTGCTGTGAAAACTGGATATTCACATGAAAAAGAGGGAATTTAAACCCTTACCTAATACTATACACAAAAATGAACTCAAAATGGATCAAAGACCTAAATATAAAACCTATTAACTATAAAACTCTTAGAAGAAAACATAGGAGAAAAGCCTCATGACAGTGGACATGGCAATGATTTCTTGGATATGACACCAAAGGCACAGGTAACAAAAGAAAAAATAGAAAAATTGGCCTTCATTAAAATTAAAATTTTTGTGCATGAAAAGACAGTATCAACAAAGCAAAAAGGCAAAGCACAGAATGGGAGAATAACATTTATCCAATAGGGGGTTAATATTCAGAATATACACAGAACTCCTAAAACTCAACAACAATAAAAATGACCTGATTCAAAAATGGACAGGCCTTGAATAGACATTTCTCCAAAAGATAGACAAATGGCCAATAAGCACATTAAAAGATGTTCAATGTCACTAATCATTAGGGAAATGCAAATCAAAATTCCAATGAATCACCGTCTCACATCCATTAGAATAGCTATTATCACAAAAACCCAGAAAATAACAAGTGTTGATGAGGATGTGGAGAAACTGGAACTCTTGTGCACTGGTAGTGGGAATGTAAAATGGTACAGCTGCTGTGGAAAACAGTATGGCAGTTCCTCAGATAATTAAAAACAAAATTACCATATGATCTAGCAATTCTACTCCTGGATATATAACCAAAAGAATCGAAAGGGGGGTCTGGAAGAGGTATTTGTACACCAATGTTCACTATTCACAGTAGCTAAAACATGGAAGCAATCAAGCGTCCATGGACAGATGAATGGATAAGCAAAATGGAATATTATTCAATGAAATACTATCCAGCCTTAAAAAGGAAAGGAATTCTGACACACGCTACAATATAGGTGAACCTTGAGGATATTATGCTAAATGAAATAAGCCAATCACAAAAAGATAAATCTGTATGATTCCACTTATTTAAGGTACATAAGAGTGTTCAAAATTCAGAGCCAGAAAGCAGAAGGGTGATTGCCAGGGGCTGGGGGGAAGGCAGAAGGAGGAGTTACTGGTTAACGGGTAGTCAGTTTTACCAGATGAAAGCAATATGGAGACGGAGGGTGGTGACGGCTGTACATTATGAATGTATTTAATACCATTGAACTGTACACTTAAAAAAAGGGTAAGATGGTAAATTTTATGTTAGTGTATTTTGCCACAACTTTAAACAATGGAAAAAACAAAAAACAAACTCCAAAACCCTTAAAAGGGAATTAATCAACTAGTGTCAGGGAGAGATACAAGCCAAATCCCCAGGGTTTGCAAGAAAAAAGGGGGAATGGTGATAAGAGATTTGGTGCCTCCAGAAGTACATATCATAGATCAAGTCAGCATAAGTACTTGCATTATTTTTTTAAACAGTGAGATAAAGCACCAAACTAGTAAAACCATAAAAGGACTAGTCTTAATCTTACCTGCACAAGATATCGTGGATCCACATTTAAATAAGGAGACAGAGGGTTCATACCAGTTACTAGAGAGAAAACAAAGCATCATGTTGCAACAAAATTTTACAAAGTTATTTCATGTAGCTTAATTCTGCTCTTGATTGTTTCACATGCTTCGCAGTTTTGATTTACAGGCTCACTGAATGTGAAATTTTCTCACTTTTCTACGCTTATCCTCCGTCTGGCAGTTTTGGGGCTGTCCCCTTCTGGGGCCCTCCTCAGGCTCTCACGCCAAAAAGATATTGGCAGTAATATGGATCAAATAATCAAAGTAGCAGGAAGCACAGCCCAATAATTTCCCTCTATTTTGTTACCAGAATGTGTGACAACTATACAAATTGCAAAATAAGACGGACAAGAGACCAACCAATTCCACGGGAAAAACAATGTTTGGGTTACGCGTTGTGTATAAATATTTTAAGGCAGTTCCCTTAGATTTTAGTGTTGACAGTTGCTGACAGAATTAACTTACCGTGGCAGGACAAAGAATTTTTGGGTCATCACCATAGGGATGGGGGTCAGGGCAAAAGAAAATGGAAACGTTCAGAGGGCCAGACTTTGAATTCCACTAAGTCTGAAGATAGAAAAATCTACCAAAATGATCAATTTTCTCACATGTTAAACGTAATCTTTCGATTCTTCTGCATCTCAGTTGTTTGCTCACAAATTTATTCATCACCCGTGACTGGTCTTTTCAGCAACTGAAAGTCCTATTAGTTCTACATTCAACATCTATCTTGAACTGTGTTACTTATCACCGTTTTTATTGCTACCATCCTAGTCCAACCATTAAATATACCTAGACTACAGTAACAATCTTCTACCTAACTGGACTCCTGACTTGCTCTAGTCCGTTCAATTCAGTTTCTTCTAAAAATTCACTTTCCACATGGCAACTAGCGATCTTTTAAGAAAGGAAGATCAGCCTTAATAGCTTCCATTTACACTTGTAATCAAATCCGAACTCCTTACCACAGCTTACAAAACACTAAATTAGCTGCCATTCCTTGCCCCTCCGATCTCTATCTCCTACCTCTCTGACTCCCTTCTAACTCTGTAGACACACTGACCTAACAGCTGTTCATCAAATGCGCCAAGTTTGTTTTTTCTCAGGGCATTTGTACTAGCCATTTTCCCTGATACATCTGCCTTCCCCCAGGCATTTGTATGTTGTTTAGGTCACAGCTCAAATGTCAACATCCCTGAATAGTGTTCCCTGATCTGTTCTAAAATGGTTACCTGTTCCCATCATCATCTTACGATTATGTTTTATTGCCTTCACACAGGCATCACTAACTGAAATGTTTTTGCTTCACTTCAATAGGATGTAAACTCCACGAAAGCAGCAGTCATCTTTTTAAATTTAACTGCTGTAGTCCTGCACCGAGAAGGTGCTGGCCCACTGTGGGTGCTCAAATGGTGTTCACCCCTCAGTCTCTCAACTTATCTTTAAATCTTAATCAAATAACGTAACAATGCTTTGTCATATTACCGCAATGTCCTTTGTGCTCCATAACTCAGAGCTAAGACTTATTATTATTATACACAAACTGTGTTCTACATTGTTTTGACACAGGTGACAGTAGGAACTTATAAGGGCTTTTTTATTCTTGAGCATAAAAGACCTAGAAAAACAGTACAAGGATTCTCAGAAAGCTATTTTACAAAGCGGTCTTCCATCAACTTCCTACTATCTTTAAGTCCAAGTCCTAGTCATCCAGTTTAATACTCTCAGTTATAAAGTCCCAAAGATCTGGACTACCCATTCACAGGACGGAGGGAGGGCACAGGCAGGGTATTAAGGCTTCTGCACCGTCGATCTCGCATATTTCCTTTCTTAAAAGTCTTACCTGACTTCTTTCTTTATGCCTATCAATGACCTTTAAAGCTCAGCTCACTTCCCAGCTCCTCCAGCTGTCCCAACTCTATTTCTTTCTCGCCTACATGCATTATTATTGAGAGTTTTACCCTGACGGCTACTTTGTGGTTTAAAATATGATTTTGTGCTGAAAAGTCACCTCCGGGCTCTCTCCTCTTAACCTAGGGCCAAGCACACAGCCCAACATACAGGAATGTGTGAAACGAAAGACAAGGCACGAGGCTGGGATAAAAAAGGAAGAAAAGAGGCAACATCTCCTGAGTTCTGCTCAATCACAGAGCTTCTCGAGGATCCACAGCTCCAAAAACTCGTTCGGTCTTAACGGAGTGGACGCGCAGACACACTAACCCCACCACCCGCAATGAAGCTCGGGACGCCAGTAAAAAACCCAGGGTACGCCGCAAGCCCGGCGGGTCGCCAGAACCAGGCAGAAATGTTCGCAAGCTAGGCCCGAGACTTACGCGGGACGCCGGCCAAATCCGCGTGCGAGTAGCCTGCTCCGCCGGCTCCGAAAAAGCCGGCCAACCCCCCTGTGGTCTTGTTGCCGCTTCCCCCGCCGCCCTCCATGGTGTCGCAGCAAGCCGCTCGTCTGCTTCTCACCGCCGCCTCAGGCTGGGGTCGTCGGCTCGGCCGTAGCTCCTCGCCTACAGCGGGGAGACCCCCGTTACCACCACCTTCCCCACACGCTGACCTTCTGGGCGCCGGCGCCCGCTAAGCCTCACACTTCCGCTTTGCGACAGTGTACGCCCCGGAAGTCGGAAGCGCCTGACGGCAGCCTTCCGGTGGTGGGAAAGTGAAGGAAGCCGGGATCAAAGCGGCGCGTCTTGAGGCAGGTGGGGTGCCAGTAGAAGAGGGAAGGCAGGCGACTGGACAGGGCCTGGCTCGGGAGGCCGGCGGAGTGGCAACTGCAGAAGCAGGCAACGGCAGAGAGGGGATGGTGCCGCGAGGCGCCGAGAAGAAGGCGCAGTCCGTCCCTCTCAGGGTTAGTGAATGAGGCTCTCCGCTCGGGCCGGCCCGGGGACTGTGCGCTGCGGGTCCCAGCATGAGTGCGGGCCCCGGCTGTGAGCCCTGCACCAAGCGACCCCGCTGGGTCACCTCTGCAACTTCTCCGCCGGCCGCCTTGGACGCCCGGAGCTTCCCCGGCAGGCAGAGGCGCGTCCTCGATCCCAAGGACGCTCCCGTGCAGTTCAGGGCCCCGCCGTCCTCGTCAGGCTGCGTCCCGGGGCGGGCGGGACCGCACAGAGGCAGCGCCACCTCGCTTGGTACGTGGGGAAATAAAGATCTTTGTCATTCGCCTCGGCGCAAACCTCTTCTTGATCTCTGTCTAAGGACCAGGGACTTCAGTCACCCCATTATGGTCTTGTGTGTTCCACTCTGAGGTCCCCTTGCTGAGCCACGAAGGATACTAGTGGGGAAATGGACCATATTTTTCCCGTTGCCATTGATGGTGTGAGAAGCCGTGAGTAGTGACTCATAGGGCTGGAAATGGCAACAACAGACTCCACCTGTTTGCTTTCCTCGGGTTTGACTGAGAAATTGCTTTAGTCGTTAAGGAGGTCTGATTGTTTATGTGAAGCTTCAGGCTCTGGTTGGAAAGAAAGCTACAAAGAAAGTCACAACTTCCCTCAATTCAGGTTTTAGGTCCCCGAGTGCAGGGCTGTTAGTCTCAGCTGGAATTGTACTTGTCTCTCGTGTACAGTGTTGCACAAGGGTAACTTGGCCTCTGTCTTCAGACTGTAAACTCTAACAGGAGAGAGACAGTTACAGAAGTCAACATAATAATGAGTAATGCATGTTCGGATAGATGAGGGACAGATCTTTATGGTAGGAGTCAGGAGTACCTAATCCAGCCTGTGGGATTGGAGATAATCTCCCAGAAGACAAGATGCTTATTCTGAGGACTGAAGAATGATGAGTGAGTTAGAAGAAGAGGAAGTAAGGAAGTGTTCCTGGAGTGCAGCTGATGCATACTATCAACAGGGAAGAGTAGTGGGAGGGGGCTGCAGAGAGGTAGGCAAAGATAGATTATACTGGGACATGGGCAGTGCTGAGGGTTTCAGAGTTTAAGGGCAATGAGAAACTATTAAAGGGTTTTCAGTGGGGGAGTATCTTGATCATATATAAATATATATATATATATATATATTTTTTTTTTTAAGGTCGCTGTGGCTGGTAACGTGGAAAATAAAGAAAGGATTGAAAGGGAGCAGAGGTGCAGGCCCAAGACAAGGAGTTAGTCTAGGAGATAATGATGGTTTATACTTGGTTGCAGGCAGAAGAGAAGGGAGAAGTGGATTCATTTAGGAGAGAATGGGATACATGGGTTTATACCCCATGAGAAATATATCTGTGCTGGAAATAAAGATTTGGAAGTTCTTGGCAGGAACATGATAAGTGATGCTATAGGAGTAGATTGGATCATATAAAGCATGTAGAGAAAATAAAGGTGACCTAGGACAGCAACTTTAGGAACACCAGCATTTAAGAGTAAACTGAAGAGAAGCAGCCAGAGAAGTAGGAGGAAAGCCTGGCTTTCTTTGTGTCATGCAGGCAAGAGAGCATTTCAAAAAGGATGCTTTGGTCAATAGTATAAGAGGTTGGGCAGAGGTCAGCGGTCCTCTGGTGAATGGTGTACACTTAGTTCTCTCAGGACATAGACAATGGGGAGCAGATCTGAACTAAGTGTTAAAGGATGAGCAGCCTTTGCTATATAAATCAAGGAGAGAAAGAATTATATAGGCAGAAGGAATGGCACGTGCAAAAGGTGGTAGGACTGGACCACAGAATGACAGGAGTCTCAGATGAGGCTGGGAAGAGGGGCAAGAGCTTATGGACAAACTTGAGTGCCGTTTCAAGGAGTTTAGATTTTATTCTGTGGCTAATGGGGAATGACTAAAAGGCTTTTAAGAAGGGGGATATCATTTAGTTAATATTTTAGAAAAGATGGCTTAGGCAGTGGCCTTTGTACTTTTCTGACTACAACCCACAGTATAAATTTCACCTGTTATATAGTGTAAGAAATACGTGTAACCTGGTAAATATGCCATGTTTAAAGCAAACAAATGTTTCATGAAATAACACTTATGTTTACTATTACTACGTATAATGCATTCTTATGTTCTCTGTATTAATTTCATTAAAAAATGTTGGTCATTTGTAAAAGACTGGGTTAGAGAAAGTCAAGGCCAGAGACAAGGGGACCAGTTGCAGGAAAACAAATGCAGTTGCCAATTAGTGATGTACCTGTTCTTTTAACGTTGGTGCCATTTTGAAGATGGAGAGGAAGGGATGGGTTTAAAATTTAGAGTGTAATTTCAGAGGACTTGGTGAAGGAGAGGGGAGGGGAGAGGGAACTGAGGGTGACCTCCAAATACTGAATCTGACTTCTGTGCAGGCTAATTTGTGGTCTTGTTAACTTAATTTGCATATAAAGGAGAAGTTAGTTGCAGGTGGTGGGACAGTCAGTCCTCACTGGTTGGATCTTGTGTTTCTGCAGAAAGAGTTTCTACAGAAGAGGAACCAAATTAATACTTGGCTCTACTTTACATGTGTAAATGTTTTCTGTATACATACCTGGCACAGGACACCAGTTAACAAAATATTCAAAGTCTAAGTTTGTTCCAAAAGCTGTTGTTTCAAATTTTGGATTTCTTTTAGGAACTTGTATTTAAAATTTTTCTATATAGTTATCCTAGGAGAAGTAAGTGAGATAGGGAAATGGATATTTATTCAGTATCTCTAAATTTTGTGTTATTTATCTTCCTGGGCATATTTCTTATTTTGATTGAAATCCGCAAATTTGCATTTAGGCAGAACTCAGCACGCTGTTCACATTCTGATGGGAAATGGTTTATCAAGTTGCGTTGCTATGGGAGCGCCCCTTTTCTGCCTCTAGAATTTCTCTCCGCACTCCAGGGATGATCCAAGTGAAGGTCAGTGGTGGGTGGGTGGGGTGACAGGAGCTGGCTTGACCCCCATTCCCCTTATCATTCTTTCAGCCTCAGTGCTGTCCAAAGCATCTTCAGACCTCTTTCCTCATCTCAGAACTCTCCCACTGTCCATTGCTCTTTGGTCTCACCACACCCTCCCTTCCCATACCTTATCTTTCTGCTGCTGGAGGAAAGAGACTTTCTGTGGACGTAAGGTGTTCCTTTGAAATCAGGTGAATTTTACTGCATTTTGTGCCTTTTACTTCTATCTATAGCACCAAATTGAATGATTTGCTCGTTGAAATATGCTGGTTACTGAGTGATGTCAACTGATGAGATTGTGTGTAAATGGTGTAAAGTCAGAATAAATTTGGAGAATACTGATCTCAGTGAAAAAAGAGATTGAGTGGGGGCTGGCCCCGTGGCCAAGTGGTTAAGTTCGCGCGCTCCGCTGCAGGCGGCCCAGTGTTTCGTTGGTTTGAATCCTGGGCGCGGACATGGCACTGCTCATCAAACCACGCTGAGGCGGCGTCCCACATGCCACAGCTAGAAGAACCCACAACGAAGAATACACAACTATGTACCGGGGGGGCTTTGGGGAGAAAAAGGAAAAAATAAAATCTTTAAAAAAAAAAAAACAAAGAAAGCTTTGGAAGCCAGAAGTAGTGGTTTTGGAAAGAGAATTAGGCAGTCTTTTCTCTGGGACCCTAAGAAGGACTGAGGAATGTTTTATTAGCAGGAAATATTGGTTCCTCACCTCTTGCTTCTCCTCCTTCATCCTGTTCTCAGGCTTCAGGAGTTATAGTAGGAAGCCTGAAGCTAGAGTGAGAACATGTTTTCAGTGTCAGAGCTGCAGGAGAGAGCCCTCTCCTTCTGTCAGCTGCACTGGAACACTCTTCATAGGTTTTTATGACATGATGTTATATGCAGTCTTTTGGCCCCACAGACTTGTCATCATAGTACTATGCTTCATGTGTATTATAGGAACCTAGCCATTGCATATCATTGAATCCTTACATTTATAGAAAAGGGTGTTTTAACTTCTACTTTGACTCCAAAGATGCTCATTGTTTGTAATTTGAGGGTTTTCTATACTGCTGTGTTTGACATAATGAAATTAAATAGAGAAGATGCAATTATAGAAAAAGCCTCAGAATCAAGTGGTTCATCCTCTTACTCCTTTCTGACTGAAACTAATTTTTTCTCTGAAGCCTAATTTGCTGTAGAAGTACTCACTTAATAAAATCACTAAAATAGTGGTATTTAACAAGAAATATCAAATACACATATAATTAACGTTTTGTGATAGAAGCTATTTTAAAATGCTAATCAAAGATTTTTACCAGTTGGAATGTTAGTATTTGTGGAATGTATAAATTATATGGCACTCAAATACGGTGATAAACTGTTGATTTTCATATATTTGGGACAGTCTCTGTTTTGCTCATGTTATAGTGTTTGAGGGGACATAGGTAAGTAAGAGTGAGTCTGTGACTTACGGTTCCTAGATTCTTATGTTGCGATATAGACAGTAGTTGAGAATGTTCAAGATTGTATGTTTTCTTGTAGTAAAATATTATATATGTTTAATCCATATGCAGTACATTAAATTTTGAAAGCATGTTATTTCTAATGCTTGTGTAAATTGTGGCTTCCATTTATTTGTGTTGAATCTCCCTCTACTAAGCCATCAATTCTACTTTTGCTACTGTCCACTGGTCATTTCTGTCCATTATTTCTTTGGCATCTAAATTTAGTGTGTTCAGAATTGACTTAATCATATTTTTTCCCTAAATCCAATTATCTTATATTCCACGTTTCTGTTAAATGTTGTCACCATCTTTCAAGTCTCCTTTAGTTTAGTTTAGTGTCACCTTTAATTTCTGTCATTATGAAGTCTGTGATGACTCTCACTTCTCAACTTTTATTCTCTATTCGTGCAAGGACTAGTTTTGGTCCTTGGCCAATAATTCTCCAACCCAGTTGATCATCAAAATCACTGTTTGAAAAAAAAACCACCTTCCAGCTCCCCTCATGCCCCATCATCACGCATATAGAGTCTGATTCAGTAGGTCTGGGCATGGACCTGGGATCCATTTGTTACCATCCTCCTGAGGCTTGAAATGGTTTGGGAACCACTGACCTAGAGTGATAGCTTCTTCACTGGTTTCTACCTATAGGCTCTTCCTTCTTGCCCCTTCAGATTTGCCCTCTGGGTTATGTATCTTGCATGACTGGGAGGCTCCTAGATTTGAATTCTGGAATTACAGCTCTGAGTGTGACTTTTGACACTTTTTTGTACCTCTTTTTGTGGGTCATTCAGGATCTCTATGATATAGTCCTAGCAGACTTTTCAACCATATTTTCTGTTGCTTTCTTTTTAAGTTCTTTATTTTCCCCTGCCACTGGTGCCTTTGCTTCTGATTTTCCCTTCATATGACCACATGTTTGTTCTTCAAGGCACAATTCAAGCACTGCTTATCACATTATCCCACTTAACTCAGTTCCCTAAAGTTGTCTTTTCCTCAGAAATACCTTAATTCCTTATCAGGATCTCCTTTAATACTAAATATAATTAAGAACTGACACTTACTGAGCATATGCTGGATATGTACCCTAAATACTTTGCATGGGTAATTATTTTATTTCATTTAAACTTCACAGTAATCCCGGGAGAGATACTATTAATTTGCATTTTTACAGATAAATAATCTGAGACATAGAGAAATGACCCCTCAGAAAGTCACATAAGAATCCAGTGGGAGAGTCAGGATTTGAATCCAGGTGGTCTGATTCCAGAGCCTATGCTCTTATCCTTTAGGCCATACTAACTCTTTTAGGGGCTGGTCACTTTCTACTCTATGCCAAATGTATTTATCTTTATGTTCCTGTATTATCTCCCATTGCTTGAGTGTGGAAGGAGTGATTAATCTTTGTTTCACACACAGAACCTGGCACAGTGCCTTACGTATATATATGCTGCTGTAGGTATTTTCTCTTTGAAGGCATGTGTGCATATATGTTAATGTTTTTGTTTCTTTGGTTTTTGTTTTTACAGTTTTCAAACAAAAGACTATTACCAGTTGGATGGACACTAAAGGAATCAAGACAGCTGAATCAGAAAGGTACAGAAATATGCCTATATAGGAAAATGAACTATGATATGTGAATGTTTTATCTTCCTTCTTGCTATTTTCTCTTCTTCTTTCTTTCCCATTTTTCTTTATTTACATTTTACATTTATTCATTCTCTCTATTTATAAATAACAAGTTTTTAAAGTATTCCATGTACCAGGGACTGTCCTGTATACTTGAGATACAGAGTTGAACGAGGAATAGTCTCTGTCTTTAAGATATTTGCAGTGTAGTGATGGCGACAGATGCAAAAACACATGATTATTACATAGTGTGATACATGCAACAGTAAAGGTGTAAAATAAGGTACAGTGGCAGTTAGCTTATAGAACAATCAGCTTTACCTTTGCAGGAAAGACCACACAAGAAGTGAGTGAAATTTAACACTTCACTTTGGCAATTGTTTGCCAGCCACACAGTTGCGGAAAGAGCATTATGGGCATACGTGCAAAGACATGAAGACATGCAAGAGTGTGCTGTATGCTCAGGTAATCACAAGTAGCTTAATTATTGCTGTGACATTGTGGGAGCGTGGTTGGGTAAGTGATTTTTTTGTATCATAAGTTCTTTCTATTGTGTCGTAACTTCTGTTGTATCATTAGTTCTTTCTCTTCTCTTGTAGTTTGCATGGTAAAGAGAACAACAATACGAGAGTAGAATCCATGATGAGTTCTGTACAAAAAGATAACTTTTATCAACATAACATGGAAAAATTAGAAAATGTTTCTCAGCTAAGTCTGGATAAATCACCAGTTGAAAAAAGTACACAGTATTTGAACCAACATCAGACTGCAGCCAAGTGTAAGTGGCAAAATGAAGGGAAGCACACAGAGCGGCTTTTGGAAAGTGAACCTGCAACAGTAACTCTGGTACCAGAGCAGTTCAGTAATGCTAATGTTGACCAGTCACCCCAAAATGATGATCACAGTGACACAGATAGTGAGGAAAGTAGAGATAATCAACAATTTTTGACACCTGTAAAGCTTGCAAATGCAAAGCAGACTGCAGAACATGAACAGGACAGAGAAACCAGAAGTCACCAGAAGTGCAGCAAGTCTTGCCATCCTGTGGAAGACTGTGCAGGTTGTCAGCAGGAAGAGATAGACGTGGTGCCAGAGAGTCCCTTGTCAGACGTTGGCTCTGAGGATGTTGGTACGGAACTGAAAAATGCCGACAAATTGAGTAGACAAGCGAGTAGCCTAGGAAATTCTCCTCCATTTGAGAAAGAAAGTGAACCCGAGTCACCAATGGATGTAGATAATTCCAAAAATAGTTGTCAGGATTCAGAAGCAGATGAAGAGACAAGTCCAGGTTTTGATGAACAAGAAGATAGCAGTTCCTCCCAAACAGCAAATAAATCTTCAGGGTCCCAAGCAAGAGAAACGGACACTGAGCCAAGGAAACGGTCCTCTGCTAAGGGAGGTGAAATTCGATTGCATTTCCAGTTTGAAGGAGGAGAGAGTCGCACTGGAATGAATGATTTAAATGCCAAACTACCTGGAAATACTTCTAGCCTGAATGTAGAATGCAGAAATTCCAAACAACATGGAAAAAAGGATTCTAAAATCACAGATCATTTCATGAGACTGCCCAAAGCAGAGGACAAAAGGTATTTTTTATTTCCATTGGGAGTATCTCCAATAGAATAATATGTTTTATAATTTTGTAAGGGGGGGTTTAGCAAAGTTATGATTTATGCTGAAGCAGAGAAGTAGTTGTCTTTCTTGTTAACTATTTATGCTAAATTTAACCCTAGACTCAAGTTCTAAAAAGGCCAGAAACAGAATACAAGAAATAAATAAATACTGTTAATCAGAGTTTTAGTTTCATGAGCTTCCTTCTGAAATTTATAGGAATTATCAGAACATAAAATTATTAGGGGCTGGCCCAGTACCGTAGTGGTTAAGATTGCATACTCCGCTTCAGTGGTCTGGGGTTTGCCAGTTCAGATCCTGGGTGCAGACCTTTGTACCGCTTATCAAGCCATGCTGTGGCAGGAGCCCCACATATAAAGTAGGGGAAAGATGGGCATGGATGTTAGCTCAGGGCCAATCTTCCTCAGCAAAAAGAGGAGAATTGGCAGTGGATGTTAGCTCAGAGCTAATCCCGCCCCCCCCCCCCCCAAAGTATTAGATTGATAGTAGCTATTGTTTATTTAACCGTTTTCCTAGGCCATTGTTTACTGCATTTTCTCTAAAGCTCTGACGGGCAGGCAGGTAGTATTGTACTCACTTCACAAAAGAGAAAACTGAGATTTGGGTTAGAGAAGTCTCTGAAATTATATAACTTGTGGGTGGTAATGCTGGGATTTAAATACCAGCCTGTGATTACAAAAAAAATGTAAAAAATTACATTTTTGCAGTTAACCCATATGGAATCTTAAAGCCCATTCTCCATAATTTCTGTGATCTTATCTACCAAGCATGCCATAGTAAGTGCACTTCTTTGAAAATCGCTGTCTAGAATCCTGAGAAATAGCTGATACTATGAACCATGACTCTTTGGCAGTGTCCATATTCTTTCATGGTCCCTTTTTTAAGAAGGTGGTTTATGTGTATTTGGACGTTCCTTCCGCTGACTATTGAAAATAAGCATAAGCTTTTTTTTTTTTAAATGCTTTTTTTGGTGAGGAAGATTGGCCCTGAGCTAATGTCTGTTGCCAATCTTCCTCTTTTTTTCTTTTTCCTCCCCAAAGCCCCAGTACATAGTTATATATCCTAGATGTAGGTCATTCTGGCTCTTCCATGTGGGATGGTACCACACCATGGCCTAATGAGTGGTGCTAGGTCCATGCCCAGGATCTGAACTGGTGAACCCTGGGCCACTGAAGCGGAGCGTGCGAATTTAACCACAGCTCCTATAAGCTTTATAAGTGTTTTTGTTTTTTGTTTTGTAAATACCAAGAAGGGAGAGCAAGCTTGGCACATTTTAAACAGTGACATTCTGGGTAAGTCTTGTACTTGTGTATCCAAGTGAATTTAAACAGTAAGTGGTTTGTGACTGAGTACGTTTGTTTTAACCTTAGAAAAGAACAATGTGAAATCAGACATCAAAGAACAGAAAGGAAGATCCCTAAATACATTCCGCCTCACCTTTCTCCAGATAAGAAATGGCTTGGAACTCCTATTGAGGAGATGAGAAGAATGCCTAGGTGTGGGAGCCGCCTGCCTCCCTTGAGACCATCTGCCAATCACACAGTAACTATTCGGGTAGGTATTATCTCTTAGGCATAAAGAGTGAAGATGCTAAGTCTTGATTTATTATGATACTTACTCAAGTGAAAAATAGACCAAGGCGTAGAAAGTGCTTCTTTTTTTTCCATTTATAAAGTACTGAGAAATCCATAGAATGGAGAAGTATAATGATAGCTTACTTAATACAGTACTTAACAGATCCATAAGATGAATTATTGTCAGCTGAGGAGGAAATGCAATTCTTATGTATTTTTAAGAAAATTCATTGGATTCTTTTTTTTAATATTCAGTTGACAATATTTATTGAGCCCCTACTATGTGTTGGGTTCTGGGTTAGTCCCTAAATTTCACAGTTGCATATGGTGTAGTATCCTCAAACCATTCTCCAGTTTTACCCTCTTTTCTGAGCTTTAGATTCTTCCAGACATCTCCATCACTGTTCCCCAGGTATCTCAAACTCTACATGTCCAAAACCAACCTTATTTTTTTTATTGTGGTAAAATATACATAATATAAAATTACCATTTTAACTCTTTTTAAATAGTTTTCAACGTTTCAAACGTTTCAGTGGCATTAAGAACATTCACAACATTGTGCAACTGTCACCACTGTCCATTTCCAGAAATTTTTCATCATCCCATGCAGAAACTCTGTACTTACTAAACAGTAACTTCTCATTCCTTACTAGCCCCTGATGAACTCTTTTATTCTTTCTGTGGATTCTTTTTTCTTAAAAACAACTTTATTGAGGTATATAAAATTCACCCATTTTAAGTGCTCAATTCAGTGATATTTAGTTAATTTACTGAGTTAGGCAACCATCATCATAATCCAATTTTAGAAGATTCCCACTCATTGGGTAATTTTAAATAGTCATCTCATTTATTAGTCTCTGTATTAGATTTCACAGGGACTACTTAAAAAAACTCCCTTTTATTGTACAACTTAGTCGAGATGTGATTAAATACTTTGAAGTACAGAATTCTTTAGCATGGTTAGAGGTGGAAGTGACACTGAGCAGAGTGGTGGCGTTTGAGCTGAGCTCTAAAAATGAGCGGAAATTTCTGAGGTGGAGTTAGTAAGGCAAGAGAATTCCAGACAGATACATAACCTTTGTAAGAAAAGGCTGTGTAGTTGAAAATTATTTGTTTGAGAAATGGAAAGTTGGTTTGCTAGAGCTTAGAATTAGGATGGGGAGTGGTGGAAGAGAAGACTTGAAAAGTGGATTGGGTCCATATCGTAGAGGGCTTCAGGTGCCAGGCACTGGACTGGAGTCCACAGGTATTGCAAATTACTAAAATGCCTGTGCAGACAACAGTTGTGCTGTAGCAAGATTAATCAAACAGCTGTCTGTAAGGAAAATTGAAGTGAGGATCACTGGAAACAGGAAAGGGTAGTGTAAGAGCTCAGATAAGAGATGAAAAGTAAGGAGACGGTTAATTGTCAAATGGCACTGCGTGGGAGTGGGTCAGGGGTTCTTTTGAAATTTGACTCAGGTTTCTTTTCCAAATTATATTTTTAACTATGAACAACCTGTAATAAAAGAACTAACAAACACACTTTAGTTTGAAAATGCTTAATACCATATTTTAACCAGCAGATTTGACCAAGAGAACTCATTTTTGTGCAGACCATAGAGTCAGAGTTCTCTTGTCACTGCTGTTTAACTGAAGAGTTTCCTTAAACGTTAAAATGACAGTTAAAAAGAGTTAGCATTTGCAAGTATTTAGGTTTGTGAGTAGGGTTTTCTTAATACTGTGTAAGAGATATAAACATAAATAGTAGGTTGATATAAGCTGTAGCTGTCATCTCTAACTCCCAATTTCAAATTTTATATTTCTTAAGACAGTCTCATTGTCATTTATTGGTGTTAGAATAAGTAAAAGTTATTGTAAAAATTATATTTATAAAAGTCTTTATTTGATTTCAATATAATGATTACATGTCAAATTTTTTAGGGGAAGAAAGAGTTCTGCTATTTAAAAAAGGTTGAAAAATTACTGAGCTAGAGTAATAATTGTGGAAATAAAAAAGAGAAAATAGATGGTTGCATTGTTTTGAGGTCAAATTGATAGGACATGGTGAATTCTTAAATATGGGTGATAAGGGATAAGGAAGCATTGAGAATGCATTTAAAATTAGGAAAAGGTTAGATGACTGAGAAGATGTTAATGGTGAAGATTTGGAGAAAAATTGATTGGGGAGATCAGTGATATTTTTACTTTTCCACCTTCCTCTCTCCCACTGCCCACAAAGAAAACCCAAAGCATCCTATACCATTGTTATTTAATCTCAGTAATAACTGTTAGATACCCAATGACCCATTTTAAGAATCTTTTTAAAATCTTTATTTTATTATAAAAGTAATGCAGGGTATTGTAAAAAAAAAAAAAAAAAAAAAAGCAACTATATGTGAAAGTATATAACTCAGAAAACCCAAGTCTCTCTTAGTCCTATTCCCAGAGTTTAACAGTTTGGTGTATTTTCTTCTAGATTCTTTTTCCTGATTATGGTAATATGATATATGTGTAACTAATAGTTATTAAATAAACAGTCCTTAGTTACATTTGTAAGATGGCAGATATTAGTAGTTACAGAATTTGAAGTAATAAAATAAAGCTGATATTTAGCATTAGAAATGTAAGGCAATCTGAAATTGGATGGACATAACACTCAGTGCTTGATTATCTGTAAACACACAGATGAACACACACAAACATACACACAAACACACTTATACGCATACATGCAAACATAGATGCACACACTTTCAGACACATAGTAAACATCTTCTCATGTACGATTCCCCTATGTGTGAAGCTGGACTGGTACCTGTTTTGTCACTTCAGATGACATGGAACATTACAGAATCACCTGTGGGGCTTCCATTGGGAGGTGAAAATACTTTTGGCATAATTGATGATTCAGCCACTTTTGACTCTTGACCATTCTTTCCTCCTCGGAATATTCTCATCCTTTGGCTTCCATGATACTGTATAATCCTAGTTTTCTTTCCACCTTCTTAGCAGCTTCTTAGGTTTCTGTAGCTCTTCTCTATATGGCCATTAAATGTTGGAGTTTCTCAAGGCTTTTTCATAGGTCTTCTTTTCTTTTCCCTCTCTCTCTGAGTGGTCTCATCCACAGTTAGGGTTTTAATGGTCACTACAGATGGCCTATAAATTTATTTCTCTTGAGTTCCGGACTTTTTATGAAGCTGCCTATTTGACAGGCTTCCTTCTCATAAGCTGTTCCCTTTTTGAGGAACAATTTTCCTTTCCTCTTTTCCTATCTAACTTCTTTTTATCCTTTGGACTTTGGCTCAATTACCACTTCCTCGAGGAACTCTTCTCTAAGCTCACCAGATAAGTTAAAATTGTCTGAAATAGATGCTCATAACACCACGAACCTCTCATTCATAGCATATTACGGTTGAAATTTTGTATTTATTTATGTGATTATTTGATTATCTGCAGTGAAGTACTGATCAGTGCTACAACATGGATGAACCTTGAAAACATTATGCTGAATGAAAGAGGCCAGACACAAAAGGCCATGTATTATATGATTCCGTTTATGTGAAATGTCTGAAATAAGCAAAATAGAAAACTTTTGTGTTTTAAGATATCTCCTTCCTCAAATATTTATTTAATGCTTATTATAAGTAGCATATGTGTATATATACATGTGTATATTTGCATATTCATACATATACACGTATATGTATAAAAACACACATGCCAGGCTCTGTCATACATATTCAGAATACAAAGTTAATATGGTTATTGTTCTCAAGAAGTTTAGAGTCTAGTGGGAGAAGGGAACAAAGTATGCTCTAGAATGATAATGATCTAATAAAATAAGATGGAATAAGCTGCCTTTTAAAAAGTTTCTGAAGACGTCTTAGAGGCAACAAAAATTGATCTAAGCATTGAAGGTCAGAATAGATATTTAACCAGATTGTGTTTGGGTTAGAGAGGATGTTAAAAACTGGGAACATCATTTGAAATCAGAGGATAGGCAGAGGGGAGCCATTATAGGATTAGAAGCCTGAGAATACTTTAGAAAGATAATGTTATTTCCAAGTGGGGATAAGGGTTCTATGGGGTATGAATGTGTCTGGGATCAGTTGATATTACGGAGAGGGATAGAAAAGGCCCTTGGCAGAAATTCAGGCAAAGAGTAAGAGGACCAGGGACCCAGGTGGGATGGAGATAGAATGCCCAGGACATGGAGACTTGGAGACTGATTAAATAGAGACGAGGAGTGGGAGCAGCTGAAGACTTCTGAGGTCTGAGTTTTCAAGAAGACTTTCTTGCCTAGGAGCTGGTCTGTATTTTATATCATCTGCTTTGGCTGCCTTCTTTGGATTATTTTGTAAAAGATACACCTAGTTTTTATGCGCCTACAGTTTTCTTGTTTACCTCTATTTCAGGTAGATCTTTTGCGAGCAGGAGAAGTTCCTAAACCTTTTCCAACACATTTTAAAGATTTGTGGGACAACAAACATGTGAAGATGCCTTGTTCAGAACAAAATTTGTACCCTGTGGAAGATGAGGTGAGAACAAAACTGATGTTCTTTTAGTCTCTGAAAGGTACTTTAGTGCACGCTCGTTTGATTTATGATTCTGTGATGCAAAAGAACTTCGAGTAGTTTCCCCATTTGTTTTTCCTTTTCCTTAAAGAATGGTGAGCGAACTGCGGGGAGCCGGTGGGAGCTCATTCAGACGGCACTTCTCAACAAATTCCCACGACCCCAAAACCTGAAGGTATGTTCTTTTTGCTGCTGTTGCCTCTTACGTGTCTTAGAGATGGGACCAGTGTCTCCTCCCTCAAAGACATTTTTTGATCTTTAATAGACTCAGGTAACAACATTATTTATATGCAATAGTGCTTGCTTGCTGAGGAAGTCTCTTTAGAGACATTCTTGGTTTCCACTCCATCACTAGCAAATGAGTAGAAGCATTGAGAGTTGTAAATGACTTGCCTGGAGCCACACAGAGTAATTTGGAGAACCAGGAATAAGACCTCTGTTTCTTGATTCCCCATCCAATTTCCTTCAGTCCAAGTTTCTCTTTTATTTTTGTTTTAGAATTATGTTTCTGAAATGCCTTTAAAAGTAAATCAAGAAAGAATTATGACTTGAACAATATTTGCCCAAAGGGAAGCTGAGTTTCCTAATGATTAAAGTATACATTAAGTATTCTGTTTTTTATTGCTCTTAATATAGCTTCTAGCAGTTTAATAATTTATTAATCATACTTTGGCAATAATTTAGTTTTTGATGTTTTTAATATTTCACTTAAGACTAAGGGCAACCATTAGATTGTTTTTCTAATATCTGAAATATGAGTGAGTATATGTTTAGTTTTGGAACTGTGGCCATATAAGCTTTTAAAATTTTTATAACTATAAACACTAACAGATGTTTCTATACTTCTGTGAAAATGGGTTTCATTTTCTTTGAGACTGAATTTGCTGTGTACGGTTTCTCAGGTTTTATACTGTTTTTCCATTTATACTTACAGGTTATCCTTAAACTTTCTGTACCTTTTTTGTAGCTCCTTGTTTTTTTTTCTTAACACGAAAGACATTGATATGTTGTACCATAATGTATTTTGAAAATTTCAATCCTTAGGGATAGTGTTTCTCAATCTTGTACTCCTTTTAAATGAAAGAAATTCTCAAGGTCTGCCAGAGTTTACTTATTTTTATTAGTATAATGTTAATTACATATGTACAAACGTAAAACTAAATACATACTCTTTATACTTACAGTGTACAGCTCTATCAGTTTGATTTTTTTCCATTTTAAGTGTTAGGAACCATCATTGGAGTTGTGCTCATTATCACGGTGAAAACAATTTGTAGTCACCATTCCCTTTTTGCACAGAAGTTTTTTAATCACTGATCTGAACCCCTGAATAGTATGCTGAGGAACTTTAAAAAATACTCTATAAAGAAAAAATTCTTCATTTTGTCTTTACTACTTTTCTTACTAATCATAGACTGTTGGTAGATACAAAGATGGGATCTGTATACAAAACATCGGCTTTCAAATAAATATGACAGTGACCACTTTGGGCTAAGTTCTTTAGAATTTGACATTCCTGTGCTGCAGTGTATCTTAGGATGGCTCAATCTTTACATCATTTTTATCTCTTTAAAGTACCAGCCTTCCTTTCTACAGTGTATTGTCTTTTGGCCCATGTATCCCAAAACCACAATTATAAACTGACAAACACAGAAGCAGGCCACCCGAAAATACTATCCAGACTCCATTTGAGAAACCCTGTCTTAGGGCCTTTATGGCCTTATAAATAGGATTATTAAGAATTTTCATATTTTTTATTTAAGTGTAAGTACAGAATAATCATACTGTTCTAAATTACATAGTCTGCTCACCTCTTTAGCAGTTCCTTACTGTGCCGTGATTACTTTAGGAAGGGGTAATTGCTTTAATCTGAATTTCCCTTTCTTGTTCATTTTATGGTAGATTCAACAGAGCAGAGTAATCCATCGAGATTTTCTTCTATCTGCTTATGGTAATTGTTTCCTTTGCTGAAAGAACACTATGAGAGGGAGGGGGAAACATTCAGTCCCTCTTACTGAATATAATCATCTTTTCTGCTGTTTTTATGCCATTTGATGTTGACTTAGGAGGGATTCGACATGTTAAGTTTAAAAAAGGAGGGTGCTGGCCCGGTGGTGTAGTGGTTAAGTTCACATGCTCTTCTTTGGTTGCCAGGGATTCGTGGGTTTGGTTCCCCGGTGCAGACCTGCACACGGCTCATCAGGCCATGCTGTGGTGGTGTCCCGCATACAAAGTGGAGGAAGATTGACACAGATGTTAGCCCAGGGCCAGTCTTCCTCACCAAAAAAAAAAAGATAAAATTTAAAAAAGGACCAGTATCGGGGCCAGCCCGGTGACCAAGTGGTTAAGTCCACAAGCTCCGCTTCAGCGGCTCAGGGTTTTGCCGGTTCGGATCCAGGGTGTGGACATGACACTGCTCATCAGGCCATGCTGAGGTGGTGTCCCACATGCCACAACTAGAAGGACCCACAACTAAAAAAATATACAGCTATGTCCTGGGGGGCTTTGGGAGAAGAAGGAAAAATAAAATCTTTGAAGAAAAAGGAACAGTGTCCTCAAAAGTTGAATTACACAGTGATGTTTCTCTAAATGGTGTGCCTGATAATTTGCAAAGAATGGATTTCTTTGTGCTTTAACTAATTGTGTTAATTATGAGCTAGGAAAACCTCATTTAGTCGTTGATAGCTAAGAATACAGAATAGTATCCAGTTTTCCTGATGTTAGAGACCTCGTGTTAGACTACTTTTGAGACTTGAAGACTGATGGAAAAGTAAATACTAGTTAGGAGTTAATGCTAATTATAAAACCCCATTAAAGAATTAGAGTGTAAATGCTATTTAAAATCTTTTTCCTTACTAGCTTTGATGAATGCTTTAAATATGAGGAAATGCATCCTTTTAAAGTATGCAGTTTGATGAGGTTTGCATGTACCTGAGAAGCCCCTACTACAGTCCAGACGCAGAACGTTCCTGTTACCCTCCACGATTCTTCTTACCCCTTTGTGTTCACTTCCTCTTGCTGCACTGGCCCCAGACAGCTCGTGATCCGCTTTTTTCACTATAGGTTAGCTTACGTTTTACGTGAATGGAGTCACATAGTGTGTATGCAGTGTGTCTGGCTTCTTTCACTCAGAGTGAGGATCGTTGAGCTTCATCCATGTTGTTGAATGTGTCAGCGGTTTGTTGCAGTATATGCCTTGTTTGTTCACTCACTTGTTGATAGACACTGTGATTTAATACTTTCTGTGAGGTTCTGAAATCAGGTACCAGTCATTAGAGAAAAATTCTTAAAATCTTTTCTTTTTTAATGGAAATTTTTATGTTATGGCTGTGAGAAAAAAATAAAAGCTTTTGTTGCCATGTTATTTTATGGTTGGTGCTTTTTCTTTTCCTTTTTGAAGAAACTTGGTTATCCACAACTCCAAGTAAATAATATGGATTTTGTTGGCTCAATTTTTAACCTAGTTACTTTGTGGTTATTTATATGGGATGAAGGATGTTTCAGGAAGCTCCTTGGCAAGAGTATTAATTTTTTTAAAACTTATTCAGTGATGAGGAAATTTGGAAAGTTTAAATAGTTTAACAGCGTTTTTCAGACTTACATATTTTTAAAAAATTTTGGGGTGTGTGTTACAAATGCAAATAGTTTATAAACTCTACATGTTACTTTATTAATATAATATGTACATTATAAAATATAGTCAAAATAGAAATTAAAAGGATGAGATGAAATATAATTATAAATAATATTTTTTTCTCTGTAACTAATGGATTGCCTTATGCATACCCCATTCTGGTGTTAAAAAAAAAAACAATTCAACTGAGTAAATTTTAAAGATCTTACTGGCTTTATTCAATGATTCTTGAATTGGGCAGCATCCATCTAGCAGACAGAAAGAAGCTCCGAGTTGCTGTGTTAAATGAAAGACTTTTATAGGCAGAAGGGAGCAGGAACAAAGAAGTTACATTAACAAAAAGTAGATTGGTTTTGGGGCCGGCCTGTTGGCACAGTGGTTAAGTTCACACGTTCCACTTTGGTGGCCTGGGGTTTGCCGGTTCGTTTCCCGGGTGCAGACCTATGCACTGCTAGTCAAGCCATGCTGTGGCAGGCGTCCCACATGTAAAGTAGAGGAAGATGGGCACAGATGTTAGTTCAGGGCCAGTCTTGCTCAGCAAAAAAAGGAGAATTGGCGGCAGATGTTAGCTCAGGGCTAATCTTCCTCAAAAAAAAAATAAAGTAGATTGGTTATGGCCAGATCACTTTCGTTTAGGGCATGGCAGGGGTCTGTCAGGCAGATGGCCTAATTAGTGCTGACCAGGTGATTCCTGATTGACTGGTTTAAGATTCCACTTCTGGGAGAGGCTGAAACTGTAGTTAAATTAATGTTGGTTTGGTGAGTTGCAGTTTAGTGCGAGTGACTCCGTTTTGGGCCGCTTTTCTTGTTTGTAACTCTGGTAACCAGGTAAGAGTATTGCCTATTCAGACAATTAAACATTCCACCAGTAGATGGCATACTATTTTGACTTTTCACTGTACGTGAATATTTAATTCATGTGAACTGCCAGGGGAAGATAGGCATTTTATATGTAGTTTATAAAAATGGCTGGTAATAAAGGAAAAAAGACCGTTTTATGCTTTAAGGCAGTGTTTCTCAATCTTTTTTTCATTATTGCCCTCTCTTCCAGGGAGCCTTTTTAGACATTTTTTCCTAATTTACTCTCCCCATGAAATTTTAATACTACAAATACACTGTATATCTGTATGTATAATGTGACCCTATTGAGGGCCAGAAAGCATTATTATATTTAAACTTTTTTATCCCGAAGATCCAATTTTTGTCCCCTTGGAGTGTATCACCTCTGTTTCGAATGCATGCTTTAGAGTAATGATGATATTTTTTCCACTATTACTTGACCTTTCTAATCTCATTTTTCTTAAGTGAATAATAAATTAGCATGCATTTTATTTGTTCATTGATGCTGATGTGGAGTAGCTAAGGATAGGAGGAAGCTGGTCCAGCGTTAAGGGATTTACTGGAAGTAGTTCATAGAGGAGACAGGCTATTCACAGATAATTCACTTGACTATATCATGAGATTTTGTTTATGCTTTTTCCATAGGATGCTATTCTGAAATACAATGTGGCATATTCTAAGAAATGGGACTTTACAGCTTTGGTTGATTTCTGGGATAAGGTAAAAGTATGCTTATTTCTTTAACTATGAAACTCTGTAACTCTTTTAACTATGACAGCTCTAAGAAAGTTTGAGAAAAATACCCATAAGTGTGTCACACTAACACAATCGTCTTTTATTTTTGTGAAAAATATGTCCTGTTATTTTATATGCATGTTTTAGGAGCTAATTTTGAATTTTTCTTTGTTCTCTCATAATGTGCATTTTCTGTTATATTGTTGTATCATTGTGAACCTTATCAATGGTTGCGTAGTATTTCAGGACTAGATTTAGAGAATTTAATAATTTCCATATTCTCAAGCATCTAAGTTGCATCCAGTTTTGCTTTGTTCTCATTTACACTGTAGTAATATCTTTACATACATCTGTATATGTATATATGTTTTCCCAAATTTGATTGTGTTTCTTTAGGTGATTCTAAGAAATTAGATGGTTAGGTCAAAGGGCACAAAACTTCTGTGGCCCTGGATTTATACTGTAAAATCATTTTCCGTAGGAGACTGTAGCAATTTAGTATGCCATCAGCAGTGGATAAGAATACCACTTTCATAGTACTGTTAGAAGAATGGGCATCATCCCTTTAGAAAAAATGGCAGTGTACCTTTCTTTTTAACATTTTATTTTAGAATAATAATAGATTCATGAGAAATTGCAAAGAAATATACAAGAAGGTCCCACGCATGCTTTCTCCCACCTTCTCCAGTGTTGATCACTCAAATAAGTATAATACAATATCAGAACCAGGAAAATAATGTAAGAGCTTATTTAGGTTTTACCAGTTATACTTGTACTCATTTACGTGTGTAGTTATGTAACTGTAGCTTCATGTGGCCACCACTGCAGTCAAGATACGGAACTGTTCTATCACCACAGTACTCGCTCATGCTGCCCGTTTTAGCCACATCAGCTCTCTCCTCACTCTGGCAAACACTAATCTGTTCTCCAGCTCTCTGTAATTTTATTTCAGAAAGGTTACAGTGTGTAACCTTTTCGAATTGCCTTTTGTCACTCAGCATAATTCCCTTGAATCCAGCAATAATAGTTCATTCATTTTAATTCTGTGATATAGATGTATCATAATTTGTTTAACCATAGGTGCATTTCAGGACATGTGAGTTGTTTCCAGTTTTTGGCTGTTACAACTAAAGCTGCTTTTAACTTTTGTAGGCAGATTTTTGTATGAATGTAAGTTTTTATTTCTCTGGGATAAATGCCAAAAGTCCAATTGTTGAATTGTTTGATAAACGTATTTTTAGTTTCAGGAGAAACTGCCAATATACTATTGCTAGGTAGGTAAACCTCCCCAAGAAAAGATACTTTCATATAAAATCTATTTTAAAAAAATTTTTATAATTTGATTTTTCTGCTTACATTATTTTTAGTTATCCAGATTATTTATTCACTTATTAATAATAGAAACTGAAAGTAATTTTTGAAATGGAAACATTTTGCACTGAAATATTTTCAATATTATACAATTTTGATTTACCCAATAGGGAATAATTATTGAACTTTGAACACGTCCTGTGTTTTTTTATATTGAGGCCTTTCCCTCTCTGGCCTTTTTTTCAAGTAAATAACTCTGTGAGGTAAATAAGATAGTTGTTACTATTCCTATCGTAAATGAGTAGTTGTGATTCAGAGGTAGGCTTTCTTGGCCAGAGTGACATAGTTAGTCCCAGGCAGGACAGTGTAACCCGATTGGTCTTTCCACTATTGCCTGCAGTCACAGTATGATGTCCTTCTGCACACACTCTCCCCTCCTACTTCTTGCCTCATCTTCTCTGTAATAAGAGACTGATATTTCCCCTTCCTCCACTTTTCTCTATTGAAATTCTGTCTCCCCAGACTCACATTTTCCTGTCTACTCCCTCCAAAGTGAGATGTCACTTTTCTTTGAATTTCCATGACAAATTTTTAAATTTGTCTTGTGGCACTCCCTCTCTTTGCCTTGCTTTATTCTTGATGAAATATTGACATCCTCTGGTAGGTTAAATGTTATGTAGGGCAACGGCTGGCCCAGTGGCGGAGTGGTTAAGTTCATGTGCTCTTCTTTGGTGGCCCGGGCTTCATGGGTTCAGATCCCAGGCACAGATCTACACACTGCTCATCAAGCCATGCTGTGGCAGCATCCCACATACAAAAAAGAGGAAGATTGGCACAGATGTTAGCTCAGGGACAATATTCCTCACCAAAAAAAAAAAAAAGTAAGTTACATGGGGCAGAAACTGTCTCCTTAGCTTTGTGTTTCCGTTAGCACTTGTACAATGTCTTACATATAGCGAGTGCTCTGTAAATGGTTATGGACTGGATTCAACAGGAGATCAGGTCATCATATTGGTTTTCAGGGTTACAAAGGTCAGAAGAATATTATCTAGAAGTAACGGTTCAAGTTAATAAAAATTGTTATGTTTCTGATTCCTGCCCCCACTCCCTGCCCACGCATACAACACACCTAAATATAACAGACTCTTTCTTCTTGAGCATTTTTAGCTAGTGATGTTCCAGTGTTCTCGTCAGTTCATTTCCTGTAACATTACTGTACTGAAGATCTGTCTGTCCTCTGGGACTGCTGGTGGTAATCCAAAAGAAAGTAGTTGGTTAATTACGTTGTCAGGAATCAAACATTAAGATTTTTGTGAATCATTATAATTACTACCTCCTGTTAATTTGCAAGAGCCTGAAAATGTGAAAATGCACTTGACAGAGGTATAAATAACACCACCACTCCCTTTTTTCCAAAATTGTTTTGATTATCTCATAATGTGTTTGTGAGGCAGCGTGATACACAGCAGTGGCTCTCAGATTTATCATCCATCTGAATCCTGGAGGGCTTGTTTAAAACATGGATTGCTGCCCACCACCGTCTCCGAGTTTCTGATTGAGGTCTGGGGTGGGACCTCAGAGTTTATATTTCTAACAGGTTGCCAGGTGGTGCTGCTGCTGCCAGATCTGGGGCCATGTTTTGAGAACTTCTGGTGGAGAAAAGAGCATAGAATTAGAAATGAAAATCATGGATTCTTAGTGTCAACTAAGTGTAACCATGGGCAAGCGACATGACTTCAGCCTTCGTTTCCTCATTTGTTAAATTGACAAAATAATCACTTTATCCACCTTAATGGCATGTTTTAAAGATCCAGCTATGTATCTGAAATCACTTTTAAAATTCTAAAGTGATAATCAAATACGTTATTACTTTCTTAGCTCTGACGATAGTTTGTTTTGCTGCTTTAAAAAAAACGTTTTTTCAGGGCCAACCCTGGTGGCCTAGTGGTTAAGTTTGGCGTGCCCCACTTAGGCAGCCTGAGTTCAGTTCCTGGGCGTGGACCTATACCACTTGTCAGTGTCTGTGCTGTGGTGGCAGCTCACATACAAACATAAGAGAGGAAGATTGGCAACAGATGTTAGCTCAGGGTGAATCTTCCTCAGCAAAAAAAAAAAAGTTTTTTTATCAACACATCTGAATTGCAGACGACTTAGAACATATAAAAAAGTAACGCAATAAAAACTGACCATGATTTTGCTACCCAGGAACAATCACTCTTAATATTTAAAAAAATATAATTCTAGCCACCTATGCATATTGAATGTGGAGTTTTGGCAAATGTTATTATTTTACAATGAGCATCTGGTGCCTGAATTTTTTGTCTGTTTCCTCAGAATAGATTCCTAGGAGTATAATTAGTGGATCAGAAGGTATGTTGGTTTTGAGGCCTTTGATACTGTGTATACTGCCAGCTTACCTTCCTAGGAGATTGTACAGGTTTTCAGTTCTCACCAGAGTTTGTGAGAGTCCTACATCACCATGCCCTCTTCTGTATATTTGCTTTCAAGTGTGATCAGTATCTTGTGCAGTATCTTCTGCAGAGCGAGGGCTTAATATGATTCTTAAATTTTTGCCTAAGAAAGTGTACCTCAGATATTCAAGCCTCTTGGAAAAGCAAATTTTGGTTAGGATAAAATAATTTTCTAGCAACTGTAGTGGTATCAGCGTGGGCTATGAGAGTTCTCCAACTTCAAGGACGTTACTTCTCAGACTCTGAATAGGTAATTTTACTAACAAAATATGAGGTTTATAATATAAATTATAAATTTGAAATTACTTGCTTACAAGTTTGAGATCATTTTTCTCCTGGGTATATCCTCTATATACTATATTTTTTCACAGACGTAAAGAAATGTGTTCAGTTACTTTTGAGGAAACGTGAAAAAAAGGAAATAGCATTTATTGAGGACATATGTGTACCAAAAGGAGTATGTCATTGAATTTAATCCTCAAACACTTGCAAAATGTAGGTAGCATGTTCAATTTAGAGAGGAAAATAGATTTAGACAGGTTAAATGGGTGAATCTGGATTTGAGCTCAGTTCAGTTCCAGCACAAAACAGGTCACCAGTAACTGCTCATTAAATACATGAAGGACTATTAGATTCCACAGCCTAGGTTCTTTTTGTTGTAATGATGTTTATCCCTTAAAGAACAGTGAACACCCTTATATGTAAGGCATTGTACTGTAAAAGATACAAAATTGATTGACAGTCTTATCGTCAGAAAGCAGGGGACACTGGACATGTCCATAGATGACTGTAACAATTAGGCAGAGCGAAAGAGATGTTCTAGTAGAGTCTAGTGGGTCATAGAAGGTCAAAAGGTTTTATTTTGGGTCACTGGGCAAAAAGCATAGAGGACATAATATTTGTGTGGTAGAGTGTAAAATGTATAGAGGAAAAATAGTTGAAGGAAATATATTGTACAAATAGCCTGTTGAATGCACCCGCTCCTTTCATTTAGCATAATGTTCTACAAGATTCATCCATATGGTAGCATATATCACTACTTACTCCTTTTTATTGGTAAATAATGTTCCATTGTATGGATATACCACTTGTTGTTTATCTGTTCATCAGTTGATGGACGTTTGGGTTGTTTCACATTTTGGCTGTTATCAGTAATGCTGCTATGAACATTCATGTGCAGGTTTTTGTGTGGGCATATGTTTCAGTTCTTGGAATTGTTGGGTTATGTAGTAACTCTTTGTTTAATATTTTAAGGAACTGCCAAACTGTTTTCCAGAGTGGCTGCATCATTTTACAATCTTACCAGCAATGCACAAGGGTTCCACTTTCTCCACATCCTTACTTTTAATGTGTTTCCTTTTGATTTTAGCCATTCTAGTTGGTGTGAAGTAGTATCTCATTGTGGTTTGATTTGCATTTCTCTAATAACTAATGATGTTGAGCATCTTTTCATGTGCTTACTGGCTGTTTGTATATCTTTCAAGCAATATCCATTTAAGTCCTTTGCCCTCTTTAAAATTGGGTAATTTGTCTTTCTGTTATTGAGTTCTAAGTGTTTATATATTCTGGATACGAGGTCCTTATCAGATAAATGATTTGCAGATATTTTCCCTCATTTTCTGGGTTGTCTTTTTCATTTTCTTGATGGTGTCTTTTGAAGCACAGAAGTTTTTAATTTTGATGAAGTCTAATTTATCTATTTTTTTCTTTGGTTTTTGTTTTTGATTTCATATCTAAGAAGCTAATCCAAGGTGCCAAAGATTTACTCCTGTGTTTTCTTCTAAGAATTTTATGGTTGTAGCTTTTATGGGTCCATGACCCATTTTGAGAGAATTTTTGTATGTGGTGTGAGTTAGTGGTCCAGTTTTATTGTTTTGTGTATGAATAGCCACTTGGTGTTAATTTTCATATATGATATGAAGTAGAGGTACTGTTTTTGCATGTGGATATCTGGTTGTCCCTGCACCATTTGTTGTTGTTTTTGTTTTTTTTTTGAATTGAGTTAATGATAGGTTACAATCTTGTGAAACTTCAGTTGTGCATTAATGTTTGTCGTTCGTGTTGTAGGTGCACCACTTCACCCTTTGTGCCCACCCCCCCCACCCCACCTTTCCCCTGGTAGCCACTAATCTGTTCTCTTTGTCCACATTTTTAAATTCCTCATATGAGTGGAGTCATACAGACATTATCCTTCTCTAACTGGCTTATTTCACTTAACATGTCCCTGCACCGTTTGTTGAAAAGACTTTTCCATCCCTATTCATTTGTCTTGGTACCCTTTCAAAAACCAGTTGACTATAAATGTGAGGATTTATTTCTGGCCACTCAATTCTATTCTATTGACCTTATGGTTTTTATTGTCTGTATGTCTGTCTTTATGCCATTACCACACAATCTTGATTACTGTGGCTTTGTTGTAAGTTTTAAATTGGGAAGTGTGAGTCCTCCAACTTTGTTCTTTTTCTAGTTTATTTTGGCAATTTTGGATCTTTTGCATTTACATGTAAATTTTAGGGTATAGCTTGTTAATTTCTGCAAAAAAGTTAGCTGTGAAGGGCAATTTTTATAATCATATTAATAGAATCCAAAGTAATTCTGCATCTTGAGGTAGGACCAATAATTTCAGGGTTACTGTATTGAGCTTTTGACCCATATGATGTTTAAAGGCAGGCATAAAGTAAATAACACAAGCCTTATTATGCCTATTTCAGAATATCCTTGAATCTAGACGTCTCTCACTCTCACAGAGATGTAATTTTTGATGCAATGAGGTGACCAAACTGATATAATCTGTGTCACTTAAGTTATAACATATAGACGGTCTCTTTGCATTTTGTACTTTTCTAGGCTTAAATGGGATACAGTTGTTAATTTTGGTAAGAAGTAATGTTAGATTTGATACCTTGTGCTGGCAGTAAAACACAACTTTGGGTAAAATACCTGTCCCCTTGCTATGAGGTAAAGTAGTCATTTTTTTCCCTCCTCTTAATCAGACTACTCAGACAGGACCTTGTTTCCCCTTTGTCTGGTGACCTTGCCCAGAGCATTCCTGTAAGGGTAATATATAGCCAGTTTTGGTGTGTTTAGTGTAGACCATAAATATGAGGTGATTACCAGGGTGCTGATGATATTTTTACAGTTCTTTAGAGAGAGGAGTCATTGCATTTTTGACCTTCTGATTTTTATTTACTTTCTAAACATACAGAGGGTTGGAGAAGTCCCCACAACTGTGCTAAATATTTATTTCTATTGTTTTCTTCAAGTCTTTGCCCATATATATAATATTTTATATCTAGATATAAAAGTATATTTAAAATATTTTATGCTATATTATAAAATCTGTTACATAGCTTTCTCATTTTTTGTCTTAATGGTTGCATAATATTCCATTAAATTGATATATCATTTGCTCACCCATTGCAGTGTTAGAGATTGAAAGAAATCTATTTGTATAAAGCATATCTAGAGATTCAGGGGTATTCTTCCCTGTGACTGTTTTTTATTCTCTCGTTGTCAGTGTGCTTAATGGAAGACCTTGGAAGTTTAATACAGTTGTATGTTTTCTTGTTCATCCAGTCCCCAAAGGTATTACTGTAGAGCTTTACCACATCATAGCCCACAGGGATAGCATTGCCCAGGCTTGCAGTGGTTAGTGAGAAGACGTAAGGGTTAGGTATATATGTGGGTGGGATTGGAAGAGAAAAAGGAGATCTTGGTGTAAGGGAAACAATTGTTTGGCTATGTTTTACATTATAAATAAATTATATTTGCTTTGCATTATCTTTGTCCACATATTGGAGCAGGAGTGCTTCCTTAAAAAGGGTTCTTAAATGTTGCTTATTAACAGTATTTGGAAATTTTTTACTTAAACGTCATATTGAACTCTGAGTGGCTTACTTTGCCAAGGAAAAAATGAACTTCCAGTTTAACATCATATCAATTTTAATATTTTACAGTTAAATTTATTTTGAGGCTGTTAATATCTCCTTAAAACCCTTGCTTTGGCTAGTTTTGTGAGTAACAGATTTCGTAACCAAACCACCTTTGAACAGGAGTCATTAATATTGATAGTCATTTAGTGTGATTCCATGTTACAGTTATTACCTATACACTGGTATCTAGTGCAAGAGGTAGTCCTGTACGTGAGCATCCTTATTTGGCATGGAAGTGAGGAGTATTACCTAGGCTTTTATTATTTTTCTCAGAGCCCAGCAAAGATCACAGAGATCAATCTGTTATTTTGTAATTTATAGTTAAATATTTAGGTGCTACTAAGTTGAACGAGCTGTTATTTAGTGTTTTTTTGCATCTTGAGTGCTAATATTGGTCTTCCTCGCTGCCAGCTGTTGGAAGTGCTAGGAACAAATAATCTGTTTTATGGCCCTCCTGTGTGGTGTTCCACAAAATTAAATTCAAACACTTCTATAATTTGTATTCTAAATGGACCGATATACTTATTGCTGGCATTTTTCACAGGAAAGTTTAACAAAATGTTCTATATATTAAGAAAGGTTCTCTATTAATCTGTTTTAGAGGTATTTTAAATACTTCCATCTTACAACGCCTTTGGCACTATTTCTTTTCATTCTCAGTGAATGAACTTGTGAAATTTACATAGCACATTAAAGCCACAGTGATTGAAGTGGGGTGTTGGGGAAGTATGTTTAAGAGAGGTTACTTCTGTTTCTGTGATCCTGGCTTCTATTTCTTGACTTGGATGGTAGTTAGAAAAATGGACGTTTGCTTTATAATTATTCATTAGTGCGTGCATATATGTGTTATGTAGTTTTTGAATATATATTTCACAATAAATGTGACAATTTATTCAAAATAAGGGGCTTTAAATTCTAAAGTTGATTTGTATAGCAAACTTTTTCAGCAAATAGATTAGTTATTGAAAGGAAACCTAAGGTTTTCAGTGACTATTTCATCTTCCTTTCCATGTTTAGTTTAATTTCCGGAATAGAAAAGATAGGAATGAATAGGCCTCTTCTTTCCTCACCTCTGTTGGTTTATCCAGTAAGGCTGCCATAAATAACAAAGTGAGAGTTTGGGTTTTTTTTTTTTTATTACATCTGTGGCTGCTGAAAGTGGAGAGTGAGAGATAGGAATAGAGGAATGAAAAGACATTTAAAAATAAAAAAGAGAAAAATTTAGACTTTAAAGTAGAAAGGTTTTGTTGCTGTGATTAGCCTAGTAATATATTCCTCTTTGGAAGCCACAATTTAGGAGAAAAAAAATACAGCATGAAGTCTATACCTCAGGTCATACATGTACAATAAATTCTTCATTCCAACTTAGAAATTGTGTGTCTTTTGCCTTTGCTGTAGTTGCTACAATATATAGTTGTCCTGTCAGCTAGTGGCCTATCATTTGTCAGAGAAAGGCTGTGTAAAGCCTCTTTTCCTGTAAATGAGGGTATGTAAATCTATCAGTAATGAACTTGCATTCTTGCTTATGTGCTGCTTAATTTTAAAAGGTAAATGGGGGTCCTGTTGAGTTTTGTAGAATGTAAACTAGGTGGAGAAAATTATGATGTCTAAGTCATCTCTTCCTTCAGAGTTCTTCATGTGTGATTTTAAATTTTAAAAACACGTACATCAGAATGCATTGTCCCCCAAATGAGGCATGTCCTGTTAAACCTCTATTTAACTAAAATAACATTTTTGAACTCATGTGACCATGAGAAACTTTGAAAATTATGATTATTGACAGAACATCATTAGAAACTCAGAAAAAATAAATATAAGCTTGTATTAAAATAGATAACCAAAAAAGTCGTCTCATGTTTATAAAGTAATGCCTAGAAGAAATTGAGTTTTGATTCATATATTTATTATGGGATAAAAAGTTAAAATATAATATGTTGAAATTACTAGGCAAAAATCATAGCATAAATCACCTTTCATTAAATAGTATAAAACATAATAGTTTTATGTTTTGCATCACTTAAGCATCAGTGCGTTCATGTGTAAGTGGTACCCTGTGGTCTTCCTGGCCTTTTGGGGCGTGGCACACTCTCATGGGCAGCTTATCTAATTATAACTGTTATCGAATGTACTTAGTATTTTTTGTGTATTAAAAATTTTAGAGCAAAAATATTAGAGGGTTTTTTTTCTTTCTTCCTTCCCCTCTCCCCCCATCAGAATCTCTTATAAACATTTCATGGAATGGTAGTGGTTTTTAGAATAGTTTGGGAAAAACTGACATAAGGCAACAGGTTGTTGTAACCACTGTTTCAAATCAGGACAGATTTCTTTAGCCAATAGCCCGTAAAGATTGTGGCCTTCCACAATAGCCTTGTTTTTTTTTTTTGGAAATGCAGGAGTAAGCTTCTGAATGTATATAAACACATTACTCTTTAGCTTCCAATTCCAAATGGAATTTTTCATAGCTAATCTATTTTTTGGATCTTTCTTCAAAGCTTAAAAGATTTAAAGTGTCCTTGTTACATTTGTCATAAAGAGCCTGTGGCAAATTCCTAATCAAATGAAAGCAGCCTTGAATGTTTCATAAGTCTACGACTAATGTCTTTATCTCTCTAGCTTTCGACCCTCTGATGTGGAGTTCAGTGGAAATTTAACCTTTTTGGACTTCTTCCCTTGGTGACTCACAGTCTCTAGAATCAATAAGGTCTGCATTGCTTTACGGTTTGATTTAATTTAATTCTTGAGAACTGTAGAAGCTAAAAGAGAGCTCCTACACGGAGCTCCTACTATAGTGGTTCCGTGGTAGCTTTATCTACTAAGGACTGGTCCAATAGTCTTCTCCATATTTTACTGTTAGTACTAGTTGTGAAAAGTACTTATCCATGATTTATTGCCATGATAATGACAGGTGATGATTAACTGCAAGAGGCAGTCAGATTCCAAGCTGTCAGCAATTATTCTTTATAGTGTTTAAGAAGTTTTTAGTAACCTGAGGAGCATAGTACCTTGTTGCCTCAAATGCCCTTTGATTACATGAAAAGGACTATAAAAAGACATTTTCTGCAACAAGAACCATTTCCAGTGTTGTGAAATATGGAATATTTTCAAGTGAACTCTCAAGTGATGCTGCTGGTCTAATTCACCTCAGCCCTGGGAAGCCCAGCTCAGAGATAAACAAGGTTTCTTAATCCATTCAGGCTGCTGTAGCAGAACACAACAGACTGCGTGGCTTATAAAGAACGGATATTTATTTCTCACACTTCTAGAGGCTGGCAAATCCAAGATAAAGACATTGGCAGATTTGGTGTCTGGTGAGGACCTGCTTCCTGATTCATAAATGGCTGTCTTCTTGCAGTGTCCTCACAAGGCAGGAGGAGCAAAGGAACTCTCTGAGGTCTCTTTTATAAGGGCACTAATCTCATTCATAGGGCTTCACCTTCCTGACCTACTCACCTCGCAAAGGCCCTGCCTCCAAATACCATCACGTAGGAGGAATAGGTTTCAACATATGAATGTGGGGGACACAAACATTCAGTCTATAGCACAAGGGAATTTTCCTTTGGGAGTGGAATGTTCAAAGTGCTACTGTCACAGCTTACTGGCTTTAGCAGCCATTTATCAGTCTCTTTCCCCATAGTTGACTTCTGTCTCCCTTTAAAATTCTTTCCTTCTTCCTAGCTTACTCTTTAAGTTGTAAACCATTTCAGCTTTGCTTTACTTGCAAACTCTTATCCATTCTGGACTTAGCCCTATCTCCTCTCAGACTTACCCCTTCTGCAAGATCCCTCTTGTAGATAATCTCCTCAGTGTTTGCTAAAACATTGTATTTGGTTATCTGTGGTAGAGACAGTGGAAGCGCTTATTATTAGGAGCTTTACTATTTCCTAAGTACAATTTAAGCAGTATATTTTATCTCCTTTAATTCTCACAACTACTGCATTAGGTAGACATTATTAATATTTCCATTTTACAAATGAAGAACTGAAAACCAAGGCTTAGAGAGTTGGAGTAACTTGCCCAAGTGACGAAGCCAGGATTTCCACCCGGGTGCCTCTCATTCCAGAGTCTAGCTCTTAACTACTATACTCCATTGTGGTAGTTCTCATCATGAGTGATTCTGCTTCCCAGGGGACTTTTGGCAATGCCTAGAGACATTTTTGGTTCTCACAGCTGGGAGGGAGGTGCTACTGGCTTCTGGTGGGTAGAGGCCATGGATGCCATTAACATCCTACAGTGAGCAGGAGGACACTCCCCATAACAAAGAATTATCCAGCCCAAAAGGCCAAGAGCTAATAACCCTTCTCTACTACAGTGGTTCTCAAGGTGTGCTCTTTGAACCAGCAGCAACAGTGTTACCTGGGAACTTGATAGAAAAGTAAATTCTTCTGCCTCAACCTAGACCTACTGAATTAGAAACTCTGGGGGCAAGGCCCAGCCATCTCTGTTTCCACAAGCCCCCAGCTAATTCTGATGTACCTGAAAGTTTGAGAACCACTGCTCCATTCTAACATCTCTCTCAAATCTCTCCTTGAATAGTACCTGTCCTTTAACTTCCTTACCTTAGCTGAAGGAGCTTTTCTTATTGGCAGTTTTTCCTTCTCAAATGGGACTTGTTAGAATGACGAGGAGTTGTTGCTTTCCTCAGCCCCCTGCTGCTGATTTCTGTTCATTGTTGAATTGTTTAACCCTGTTTCAGATCTGTGAACACCCAGGGTGATACTTGTAGATCTGGGCTGAGGTGGGTCTCATCTTTTTATCTGTGCACTGTGGTGCATGCCGTCAGAGCCAGCCCTTGGCTTAGCACCTAGAGAGGAACTGAGTCAGTCAGACATAACACCCAAATGTTAGGTCAGCTGGAAGTGTTTCGGGAAAGGGGCAGAATCATCATAGAAACCAGTTAAATAAAGCTAGGGAGGCCTGATAAGTTCAAAGATTTGAATTACAGGTACAAAGAAGAGGAGCTTAGAAAAATCCTCTAGAAAAAGGTGGCTTTAGTAGCCTGTTGCCTTAGATCTGGTATCATTTAAAAGCACTGACTTAGGGAGGACACCTACCAAGGTCCACTGGCCTCTGTTCCTTTGAATCCTTCACCATCTGGTTGTATCTCCTTTTCTCATTCATGTTATCTGCCCATCTTTGACGCCTCTTTTCCTCTCAGCCCTATTACCTGACATCAACTTGGGCAGCTTTGGTTGGTATTCATGTTGATGACCCATGTACTAGTCTGACTCCAGTCTGTATGTGAGACCCGCTACTGTGTTTACCTGTATGACCACGTATGATCACAGATTGGACCCCCTAGGCCAGTTCCTTCTCTAAGATCATGAGTTCTGAATTTCTCTCCTACTGTAGCCTTAATTTTCTACTCACTTCTTCTTCTGCTTATCCTCACTGTTTTTAAGGCTACTGCTTCTATCCCTTTTCTTCTGGGCCCCTGTTTCCCAGGTTGTTTTTCTCAAATAGTTTGTAAATAAAAGATTGAATGGTCAAATTAGTATGCTGCATATTATATCCTCCTACTGGGAATGGTTCTGAGAAGTCTTACAGTAAAGAACCCTGCTTAGTTTTGGTTAACTAGACATTTTTCCAAACTTACTTATAAACAGAACCGCTTTCTGTGTAACAGCTTATGATTTCCCTGGTAGCTAGTATTCCATGGAACACACCTTGCAAAACAGTTGTAATCTGTTGTAATGTATTCCTGCCTTCCTATCTCTTCCTGTCCAGCCTGGTACCTATAGTCTACTCTTTCATCTAGATCCTTCTTGACGGTTCTTGTCAGCTAGTTTTCAGCTCTGATAGCATCCAGCTATGTGCTTCCTTCGCTCTTAAGTTGAGGATGATACTGAAAAAAAGGAAGGGAGGGTGGGAGGAAGGCAGGAAATAAAACATAAATCTTACTGATAGGCCTCACTGAGAGTTTGTGTTATTGAATCTTAACTTGGCCTTTGGTTCTTTTTGCCATCTTTTATATATTTCCTCCTTACTCTGTGGTTCTGAACTTTTTCATTATTTTCTAGTCCTCACCCACACTCTCCTATCCACTGCTCTTACTTCACACCTCATTGAGAGATTTGAGACCATCTAAAAGGTAAATTCTTTGAGTTCCTTCATTTTAGGTTTTCAGTATTCTTCATCTCTTTCTTGTTATCTCAAAGGAAAAGCTAGTCTTAATCCATTCCTTAAACTCAGCATGTCCAAAACAGAATTATCCTTTAGGGTACATATGTCATTGTATCTTTTCTGGCCTCATCCATCTTCCCCCAAGCCTGGTTAATGCTGGCTTGCCCGTTAGTGTTTAGTGTAGCTGTCACTTGACTTTTACTTGTCCATCTCCTATACTCTTCCTTGAAGGAGGCTGTGATTTGTACCTTGTTATGTCCCTATCACTTCGCATAGTGCCAAGCTTTAAATACCATTTAATACTGGGCACACTCAAATCTTTATCTTCAGCTCTCTCTGTTGGCTTCTTTTATTAAGACACAATGATTTTACTTCCTGAACACTTGTTGAGTCTCACCACTGTTTCTATCACACTTGTCTAATCCATGCCGTCATCATGACTCAGATGCTATATTGCCAGAGTCATCCAGCTGACCTCTGTGTACAATGTTGCTCCCTTCAAATCCATCTTTCGTGCTGCTCACACATAGAGAGCTATCTGAAGCGTGTTTCTTAAAACCTTCTGTGGCACCTCATCTATTTTCAGCTCTGGGTGAAATTTATGTATTCCATGGCCTTGCTTCTCCCCACCTTTCCAGCATCATTTCTTGCCACTTTCCTGCTCCAAACCTGGTATTCTAATGACTCTGAATTGCTTATTGTTCTCTGTCATGCTCTTGCTTGCTCTTAATTTATCCTTCTAGACTCAGCTCAGTCTTTATCTTCTCCAGGAGCTCTTTTCTGTCCTCTCAGCCTCTAATCAAAGCTTCTCTCTGTGCTCGCAGTAGTACCTCTGCATACCTCCATGAACTTGCCAAATAATGCATCACCTGTCTATGGAATGTCTACATCCTTCATGAGGCTGAACTACTTCAGGGCATCTTAATGTTTTCTGGCTTGTGGCTGGTGCTCAGTAAATGTTTCTTGAACTAACTTCAAGATTATTCAAGGAGAGTAGATCAACAAACAGAAGTGTAAGTCTAAAGCCATAGTCTCTTACTGAAAGATTTAGGAACTATTTGTGTGAAGTAAAGTGATAGTTAACCATTTGAGATTGGCAGTTGGTAGAGACAAAAGATGAGGCCAGTACACGTAACCCTTATGGCTGTTTATATGATATTTTTACCCTAAAAAATAGTAAGTTTCTAGAGGACAGAGACCTTGCATTTTTACCTTTGTGTTTACTCCTCACAGTACTCAATATGATGTCCTGGGCAAAGTGGGCACTGAATATATGCTTGAACTAAACAGCAACATACTGCTAAAGTTAAGTGTAAAGTAGAGGCTGGATCTATGGGGCTGTTCTCTTTCTTGGATTTTTGAGCTCAGCTAGTCCACAGTTCAGGGTCCCACTTAACCTTTTTATTCACTACATGTAAGAAAAGAATGAATGCCTCAGAAGATTGAGCCTGAGCTCTTAATCTGTTTTATTTGATGTAGGTAAATGCTATATCAGTTGTCACATGTCTTCAGTTTTATGTAGGCTATAAAGCCAAAATTATTTCTAAAGGATATTTGAGCATTTTCAAGCTAATCTGTATTTTAAAATGAATTGCAGTTACCAAAAGTAGCCCGATGCAACTGAATAAAATTAGGTGCATTTAAAAATCCCCAAACAAAGAGGTACAGATTTAGTCGTGTGTATTTGTACCATTCAGCTGTACATATGTCTAGGAACCTCTGAACCTTCCTTGGATTGCTCTGGGGACTATTTCATTGGAGTGGAGTAGCAAGTAGGACTAGATTTCTGTTGTCCCAACAGTAGCTACTAGCCATAGATGGCTATTTAAATTAAATTAATTAAAGTGAAATAAAATTTAAAATTCAGCTGTCGGGTCACACTAGCCACATTTCAAATGCTCAGTCAACAGGTGTGGCTGGTGGCTACCATCTTGGACAGCACAGATATAGAACGTTTTCATGACTGCACAGAGTTCTGCTCCACACTGGTCCAGGTCGTCTCTAAGGTTCTCTCTGCATCTGACATCTTGCTAGTCTGGCTACCTAGAAGCTACTGCTGGTCAGATCTCACAGGGAACTTCAGAGATTTGTCAACATTCTTTGATCACATTTAGAATTTTTTCTAGATTGTATATTACCTGAAGTAATTGGGTTATTGAGTAAAACTTGGTCAATTTTTGAAAAAGATATTTTCATTGTAACAGCATTTGTTTTAACTACCAATGCACTTGCATTATTATTTTTTCTCCAACGAATCTGCCACCAGGGGGTGCCCTCAAACCTTTTGGGGAAAATTGTGTTTGTTTCACCCTTATTAATGAGTGAAGTTTGAACTATAATATTGATTATTAATTCATACTGGATAATTTAAGAATTAAATTATTAAGCATTATAGTATATAAGTATGCACATTATTTGGTATGTATGGCAAATTATTTTTCAAGTGATGGGAGTGTGAGAAGCTATCATTGAACTATCTTGATAATTACTTTAAAGTAAAAATAAGTAGTTTTAAAGGATATCTTATAGTTCAAAATATATTCTTATTAAATTTAAAAGTGTAAACTATGGTAAAAGATTGGAATTATTGCTCACTTATATTTCTTGGACAAAGTCAGTCCTTTTTGCTTTTCTGACTAGGAAACTTACATTACTGTTAACTATTTCTCTGAAATCTTGTCATGTTGAGTTTGATTGCTTGTCTATAAAAGATGGATAATAGTGTGACTATACGGTGTTGAAAATATCTGTTGGCCTGTATGTAATAGCGTTGTGGTTTGCTGGTGCTTGCGAAAGTGATTGATGGATATGGCCATGTAGTCACGCAGTAATAGAAGTGAGAGATGAGAAGGACCTCTCAGAACACCTTGTGGTAGTGTGGGGTTATTCCCTAAAGAACAATCATTTACCATAACAGGACTGAGAAGAAAATTCTTCTTTGGAGACAGAGTATGATGAGGTTGTTATTATGTTTTGTCCTTTCTAAGGTGAGGATACTCAGCTTTTTATTATTAACATGAAAAAAGATAGTGATTATCAGTAAATACTCTTGAAAAGAGCTTCCTTCATGTTTCATAAACGTACAGAATTCTCTTCTTTGTGTTTAATCTAATGAAATTTGTGTAGGAAATAGTGTAGCCATTTTCGATAAGAAGCATATTTTGTTTCAAGAACTGGATGAAGGCATTCTTCCTAAATTGGTTGTGTTCCCAGATTAGTTGTTAATTATTTGGATTTTGGAGAACATAATAGTGAAATTCCACACCCATCTACAAAAGCCTGTGAATTTTAAGCCACTGTTGGCTTGTTTTCCAAAGTGAGAAACTAGTGCAGAGTTGTGTCATGAGAAACAGAACAGCCATGGGGGAGACTGGTGGTGGAGTTACGGTGAGGGCAGGCAGGAGCGTTCTTGAAGCTTCGTTCCTCCTTCTATTCCCTGGACTGGCTAGTAAGAGGTTCGCTGTGGGTTTGGAGAGTAAGAATAAAAGGAGATTCCAATGCTTAGCACTCTTTCTCCTTTTTTTCTCCTTCTGCTGGCAGCCAGTGATGGGGAGGAAAAGGAAGTGTCTATAGCAGTCTGATGTATCTCATATTAAACAACTGTCAAATTAATATAATGATAGATACAGATTATTTCCAGTGTAAGTTACAGGACAAATACTTTAGAGTCTCTTTTGTATTATCCTTAAAACAAATCATTTCAAATGCTTATAACGAGCTGTGATTTTTATCAGTGCTTCCCAGATTTGAGTCATAGTACTTTGAAAATTCATAGAGAAATTCTTAACAGCTCTTTGAAGAGGGAAACCAAACCAAATTGAAAGATGGCAGAAAGGCAGGGTGGCTTCTCGGCACAGCCATTTTTCCTGCGTCACCTCTGCTGACCCCTATGAGCACTCAGCATTTCATATCACCTTGCCCTCTGCTGCCACATTCATTTTGTACCTCTTTTGATGCCATAAGATAAAATTTTTGGACAGTCTTATTTAGGTTCACAAATTAGCTGGCTAATTTGTGAAATCTGCCTTCTTAAATATGAAAATATTAGACTGGCTATTTCTTGAAAACAAATGGGAATTTATTAAAATTTGGAGAACATTTTTATTGAAGCCATAATTGTCATGGGTGATACACATGAGAGATCACTCTGTGGTTGGCTTGTCAGACTTGCATGAGCTTTCAGAAATTAAGAGGAATGAGTGAGTTTGTTTTCTTGTAGGCTGTCACATTCTTCTCTTCAAAGCGTCAGCCTGAGTCGCACACAAATAAATGTTAGAAACATTCACCTTCTCCAGTTGATTTTTTATCCTTACATAATTTAGTGCTGTAACTGTTTTTTTCCCTCTAATGTTTAACTTTTGTAGTCTAAAAACATGCCTGAAGAATAGGTTGGTCTGAAAGATCTTAATAATTCCGACATATGTTGTTTCTGTGTAATTTTTGAAATGTGAACCTGTCTCTCAGACTTGGGACGCGCTAGAGGTAGCCCCCATAAGTTTTAGGTATATTATAGAAAGCTCAGTCCATATGCAGTTTAATTTACTTTTCTTTTAAAAAAAAAGCGACAAACCTCTAGTATTTGTCCTAAGCAGTGGAGATTCTGATAAGCAATGGAGAGGAGGAAGAGGATGAGCTTTGTAAAATTACTTAAGTGTAATAGAAAGTATCATTTATTTTAACAAATATTTTTATTGAAAATGTCATATATGAATATTAATATTCTAGACATAGTGAATCAATATAAATCTTGTCTTAAAGGAACTTCTACTAAGCACTAGAAGGCATGTCCATAAATAATCACAACATAAAACAGGAAGCCTTAAGGGTCTTGTGAAAAAAAAGTACAGTTAAACTACAAGAGGGAGAATTACCTTCTAGCTGGTGAGTCCATTTGGATAGACTTTGAAGCAGCGTGTTGTTTAAGCAAGACATTAACACGTTAGGCAAGTTGTAGAGTTGAGTAGGAAGATGTTCTTAGGGTAGTGCAAATTGTATCTGGAAGCATAGGGGAGTTCTAGAGAAGAGTAAATTGCTGAATTACCTGTTATGTGAAATGCACAAGAGAAAGTGTGTGTGTGTTCCTGTGTGCACACTAAATAAGACTAGACAAGCATCTAGAGCCACATAGGTTGATTGTTAGTTCAAGGAGTTGGTACTGTATTGAAAAGGCAACAAAAAGCCATTGAAAGATTTCAAGTGGAACAGGGACACCCCAGGATGTACTTGGGCAGAAATGGAAGGTGGGCTGGCAACAGGGCAGCAGGTAGCTCATTGTGGTGATCTTGATGAGGCTGGATGAGGGGCTGAGTCAGGGGAGCTTAGTGGTGATGAAGAGGAGGTAATGAATATGTGAGGTCCTGCTGGATGAATCAGTAGGACTTGGCAGTTAATTGATGTGGGGGTGATGAAAGAAGGAGGCGGCTCCAGAAAGTTGGTGAATTACTGGCCATTAGACACTAATAGTTTGCATTTGTATGTGGGGGCTTTAGAATTCATTAAATACTGTTATAGCTGAGGTTTCATAACTGTAAGTTAAACAGAGTTAGAATTATCCTTATTATGGATCAGGAAATAAAGTATTCAGGGATTTTTCCATGTTAATACAGAGAGTAATGCAGATCTGGCTCTCTAACTGTAGTCTTGCAGTTTCTTGGCCTGTGCTCCATTCTCTAAAATGCCTTTCCTTGTGAACCTGGGAAGGAAAGCCCTGGCATCTAGTCCTCATGTGTGCCACGAAGTTTGAATGTGGGAACTCACTTCACCTTCTTTGAGCTGTCTCCAGATATCCTTATGCTTCCTATTTTCCAGGGATACTTTCAGGATAAAATGTAATGTTTTTTATTTTTGTCAACTCTATTCAGCAAATAATAAAGAGTACTAAATCTATGCTTGGTACTGAAATATAAGATGTATAAAATCCATCCCTGCTTTTGCAGTGTTTCACAGATTAGAGAAGGAGAGGAGAAAAACATGTAAATAAATAATTACAATAAACCATAATAAGTGCTGTAATACAGGTATGTGCATGTGACTATAGAGTCACAGAGGAAGGAACAATTAGCAAAGTCAAGGAAGACTTCACAAGGAGATGTGAACTAAGTCTTGATGCATAATTAGTGGTTTAACTGTAGTAAAATGTTAAATAAGCAAGAGGGTAAAATATGTATCATCAATATAATAGTAGCTACTATTCGTTGAGAGCGTGTAAAAGTCAAGGGACCCCAAAGATTGACAGTAGCCACCAGGAGCTAGGAAGAGGCAAGGAAGTATGCTTCCCTAGAGCCTTCAGAGGGAGCATGATCCTGGAAGCACCTTGATTTGGGATTTCTAGTCTAAGGAACTGTGAGAGAATAAATTTTTGTTATTTTAAGCCACCCAGTTTGTGGTACTTTGTTTTGGCAGCCCAGGGAAACTAATAGAGTGTGATGCTGGTGTAAGAACCAAATTGATCAATGGAAAACCCAGAAGTAGGCCTATGATTCTACAGTCATTTGATTTTCAACAAAGGTGCCAAAGCAATCCAATGGGGAAAGAGACGTCTTTTCAACAAATCGTGCTGGAAAAACTGGATATCCTTATGGGGGGAAAAATGAACATCAACTCTTTGCACACATACATAGAAGATAACTAAATGCAAGAGCCAAAACCATAAAGCTTCTGGAAGAAAGCATCTTTGTGACTTAGGGGTAGGGAAAGATTTCTTAGGACACAGAAAGCATTAACCATAAAAGAAAAAAATAATAATTACATAATACATAAAATGCATAAAAGAATTATACATAATACATATACAATAAAATAATAGATAAAATAATTTGTCATCAAGAGACATTAAGAAAATAAATAGACAAGCTAAAGACAGGGAGAAAATACAGGCATGTGTCACTTAACGATGGAGAGATGTTCTGAGAAGGGCTTCGTTAGGAGATTTCGTTGTTGTGCGAACATCGTAGCGTGTAGTTACGCAAACCTAGATGGTACAGCCTACTACACACCTAGGCTATATGGTACTAATCTTATGGGACCACCATCATTGTGTATAGTCCATCTGTGTGGTCCGTTGTTGACTGAACTGCCATTATGCAGCCATATGACTGTATTTGCAAAACATTTATCTGATAAAGGACTTGTATTTAGAATATGTCAAGAACTCAATTCAAAATAAAAAGACAGGCAACTTCATTTTAAAATGAGCAAAAAAAGTTTAAAAGACATATCACAAAGAAAGGTATACAAATGGCCAATTAGCGTATTAAAAAGTGCTCAGTATCATTTGTCATTGGGGATACACCAATTAAAACTAGAATGAGATATTAGTATGCAGGCACTAGAAAGGCTAAAACTAGGACACCTGAATGTAGGTAGAGATGTGGAGCCACTAGAACTCTCATACTTTGTTGTGGGAAGTGTAATATGGTACCACCACATTGGAAAAAGGTCTAGCAGTTCTTTAGTAAACTAAGCACGTGCCTACCGTATGACCCGTTAATTCCATTGCTTTCTGTACCTACCCAAGAAAAGTGAAAATATGTGTACACAAAAAGTCCTGTGTTTGAAGAAGAATGTTTATGACAACTTTACTTATAATAGCCAAAACCTGGAAATAGCCCAGTTGTCTATCAACAGAAGAATGAATAAACAAATTGTGGTATATTCATACAATAAAACAAAATAATAAAAGGGAACAAGATCACTGATACACACAACATAGATGCATCTCAAAAACATTGTGCTAAGAAAAGAAAATCCTTACACTAAACAGTGTGTATCATATATTTCCAATATATGAAGTTTTACAAGAGGCAAAGCTAACCTGTGGTAGAAAAGATTTTGAAACAATGGTAGTCTCTCAGGTGTAGGGGCAGGAGTTGGCTGGGATGGGGCATGAAGGAACTTTCTAGGGTGATGGGAATACCCTTTATCTTGATAGGGATTTGGGTTATGCAGGTGAATGCATTTGTAAAATCTCATTGAATGATACACTAAGATTAGTTTATTTCATTGAGTGTAAATTTTACCTCAAAAGAAAAACACCTGTAAACAAATATTAAACTATATTTATATGCAGGTTAAAGTGATCAGAAGTGAAATGTACTTCTGCCCCCAACTTACTTCAAAATGCACTGAAAGCGGATTGATGGATGGATAGATATGTGACAAAAGTACATGTAGTAAAATGTTAGTTGTAGTGAGTATCTGGGTGTTCATTGTATAGTTATTTTCACTTTGCTGTATTTTTTGAAATTTTTCATGTTAGGAAAAATGCTTACCATCAATTGAGAATAGTTAAAAAATTATTGTACATCCATCCTACAGAATACTGTATAGCATCATTCTGTTACATGGAAAGACTTCTAAGGCTTTCTCTTAAGGCAAAAAACAAGTTGCAGGAAAATATAGTATACCATTTAGTTAAAAAATTAACAAAACAGCTAAGTTTCTGCATGCACGTATATATAAATGTTTGGAAGAAGTCTGGGAAGGAGACATGCATCTGTTTATGTCCGAGAAGTTGTTTGGAACTGGGAATTTGTAGTCAAGGAGAGCTTTGACTTCATCTGGATTATTTGACATTTTTAAGGCAAGAATGCATTCACGTATTGCTTAAAAATTGATAGAAGAAAAGGGTTAAAGGCTCTTAATAAAAGGGCTTGAACACGTGGGAATAAAGAGTTCAACATCATTAGTAATCAAAGAAACATTAAAATAATAGTGAAGTGTCATTTTAGCCTATCAAATTGCAAATATAACAAGAATGTGAGAATGCACAGTATTAGTAAGGAATGGAGTTGAATACTTTCTTATACAGCACCAGAATATCCACTGATAGAACTTTTCTGGAAGGTGACTGGACAGCATACAGCAAAAGCCTTAAAAAAAAATCCTATGCTTTTTGATACAGCATTTTCACTTGTAGAGATATTCAAACAGATGCACAAAGATGCATGTACAAGGATATTCATTGCAATGGTAATTATAATAGTGGAAAATTGACAACCACCTATAAATCTATCATTAGAAAATTGGGGAAATAAATTTTGGTGCTTCCAAATGGTAGAATAATACCCAGCTATTAAAAATGGTGATGTAGCAAAGAACTCACACAACTCAACAATAAAAAATCGAACAACCCAATTACAAAATGAGCAGGGGACATGAACAGACATTTCTCCAAAGAAGATACATGGATGGCCAATAGACACATGAAAAGATGCTCATCATCACTAATCAGCAGGGAAATCCAAATCAAAACTACACTAAGATATCACCTTACACCTGTTAGAATGGCAAAAATATCCAAAACCAAGAGTGACAAATGTTGGAGAGGCTGTGGAGAAAGGGGAACCCTCATACACTGTTGGTGGGAATGCAAACTGGTGCAACCACTATGGAAAACAGTATGGAGATTCCTCAAAAAGTTAAGAATAGAAATACCTTATGACCCATCCATCCCACTACTGGGTATCTAGCCTAAGAACCTGAAATCAGCAATTCCAAAAGTTCCATGCACCCCTATGTTCATCGCAGCATTATTCACAATAGCCAAGTCATGGAACCAACCTAAGTGCCCAGCAACTGATGATTGGATAAAAAAGATGTGGTATATATATGCAATGGAATACTACTCAGCCATACAAAAGGACAAAGTCGTCCCATTCACAACAACATGGATACCTTGAGAGTATTATGTTGAGTGAAATAAGCCAGACAGAGAAAGACGAACTCTGTATTACTCCACTCATAGGTGGTGGTTAACATATGGACAAAGAGAACTGATCGGTGGTTGCCAGGGGAAAGGGGGGTGGGGGGAGGGCACTAGGGGTGAAGTGGTGTACCTACAACATGACTCATAATGATGTACAACTGTAATTTCACAAGGATGTTAACTTTCATAACCTTAATTAAAAAATGGTGATGTAGGATTCTATTTATTTACATGGGGAATTGTCCACTATGTAAATGAAAACAAGATGCAAACTTTAATAGATAGTAGCCTGGAAGGATATATCCCAAAATGTTAGCAGGATATCTTGATAGTGGGTATATGGGTGATATTTATTTTCATTTTGTTTATGTTAATTTTCTACAGTGAAAATGCATCACTTTTTAAAAAACATTTTGGTTCTTGTGATGTTTATGAAGACTATATAGCAAAGTGGCCAGTTCTTTGTTGTCATATTAGGTGAAAAAAATATACAAAGTTGTTTGAGCAACATGATTTCAAGTGATTTTTTCTGTGTGAGAAGAAAAACAAACACCTAAGTGTAACAAACACTGAAATGGTTATATTAACTTCAGAATCATAGGATTATGAGTTTTTTCCTCTTCCCTATTTAGATTTTGGGGTGATATACTTTTCATATTGAAAATTTTTGTTTTTTGAGGAAGATTAGCCCTGAGCTAACTGCTGCCAATCCTCCTCTTTTTCTCTGAGAAAGTCTGGTCCTGAGCTAACATCGTGCCCATCTTCCTCTACTTTATATGTGGGACACCTACCATAGCATGGCGTGCCAAGCTGTGCCATGTCTGCACCCGGAATCTGAACCGGCTAACCCCGGGCCGCCAAAGTGGAACGTGCACACTTAACTGCTGCACCACCGGGCTGGCTCCTGAAAATTGTTTAATGAAATTTAATGTTCTATATCTTTTATATAAAATTTTTTGAAAATTCCTATTAAAGAAGAGTGTTAGTAACTTTTCAAAATTTCACCAGTATCTAATTAGGTTTACACCAATAGATAAAATGTAGAGGCTTGAGGTGTTTATTGTATTTGTCGATTTGTGATTGGTCACTATTTAAAAGCTGTCTGCAAGGCTGGCCCAGTGGCGTAGTCGTTAAGTTCACTTGCTCTGCTTCGGTGGCCTGGGGTTCGGAGGTTTGGATCCTGACCATGGACCTAGCACTGCTTGTCAAACCACACTGTGGTGGCTTCCCACATAAAATAGAGGAAGACTGGCACAGATGTTAGCTCAGTGACAATCTTCCTCAAGCAAAAAGAGGAAGATTGGCAACAGACGTTAGCTCAGAGCCAGTCTTCCTCACATATGCCCAAAAAAAGCTGTTTGCTATGAACTGTTTGAAGAAGCAGATCTACGGAAGTGTCCTCATTTATTAAAATACACTAGTTTTCTGATTTTACCAGCTATAGGTTTCACTTATTCACTCAAAGTTCAGTAGTAAATATTTAGTACTTTCCGTGTGTCAGGTACTGCAGTTAGTAATGTATGATTATGTCTTTAGTATTAGAGCATACGTCACAGATTGTTTTAGTTGATCAAGTATTCTAAGAAAGAAGAAATAAGTAAACTCTTCTGTTTGTATGCTTCTAGATATTGAAATTATTTATAACGTTCTGACATTTGACAAATTTAGTTACTGGATTTTAGTGGTTTGTCCATGTTTCTCTCTGCTGATAGGAGAAAGAAAGATAGCTTCTCCATGGTCACTGACGAGATTGCAGTAATTACTATCCTTCAAGGTTGGGCTGATGTATTGGGAGGGTCACAGAAAGAGCACAGAAAGAGGTCAGTGATCACGGATGTGATTGTTTATGGTTCTGTCTTCATTCCTGGCACAGTGTCTGGCACATAATAGATACTCAAATATTTGTTTACTGGCCAATTGAATGAATGAACAGATCTGTATTCTAAAGAGAGGAAAAGGGCAAAATAGCATTATAATTTTGAAACTCATTGTATCAATTCTGGGTGAAATATACACATAAGGAATTTTTGGGACTAGAATAAAAGGTCATTATCTACACACATGCACAGACATATGCACAGAAACACTTGCTACATGTAATTATGCAGGCTATCCAGTAGGGCTCTTCTTGTGGGAGAATTTAATGAAACTTTCTTTTTTACCGTCATGTAAATGCTTATTCTTCATCATCATCATCATCATCATCATTACAATAACATAATATATATATTATAAATAAATGCTTATTTATTATTTAAGGCTCTTCCCTCTCTTAAAGTTAAGAAATGATTTACATTTAAAAATGTTTGCTACTTACATCTGGGTTTGCATTGTAGAGATTAATAAGTTAGAGATTAATAAATAGTAAATATGTAAAAAGTAAGGTTACATAAAGATACTAATAATATGTGAGAGGGCATAAGAGAGGGCTAGTTCTTTAAATTATGCATTCCATCTCAAACAGTAGTTGGATCACTTTTTTTATGTTTTCATTTGTGTTTCCAAAGCAACATTAGACATAGGTCTGAAATGCTGATAGTTGTGAAGTCCAGTGTAGTAACGTTTCATCAGATAAATAAATTTTATCAAATAAATAACTTTTAAAGCTTGTGACAGTCAGCAAAGCAGTAGCAGCAGCTACTCATATGTCAATTTTAAAAGACAAGGACAGGTACCCAAAGGAGAAGAAGCTGTCAGCCTATTTAGACACTTAAGGTTAAATGTCTTAAGGTTAAAAATGCTTGGATAGACACTTCTCCCTATCCCTTTTGCTAAATACAGGACACTGTATAAGCGTAAGAAGACTCTGAAAGGTGGAGAGAAGACTGACCAGCTAGGGTCTGTGGGCCCTCAGGAAGACACTGCACCAGGGTGGTATCAGCAGAGGCCTGGTGGGCAGCCTGAACTCTCACACCCACCCAGCAGTATCAAGATGCCTCTCCCACTCTTTGCCCTGGGAGCCAACAAAGGTGGACTAGAGAATCTGAGTTTCCACTCCTAACTGGCAATAATGGGGTGGCTGTCCCCTTCCACTGTCACAGAAGGCTTGCTAAAACAAGATTTAAATAAGATCCAAAGTCTTATAATACCCCAAATAACCAGATTCAATCAAAAATCATTCATCACCAAGAACCAAGAAAATCTCAACTGAAATGAGAGAAGACAATCAACGGACGCTGGCCATGAGATACAGATGTTAGAATTATCTGTGACACAATATTTTTGAAAGACTAAAAGAAATGAACTGTCAACTGAGAATTCCATATCCAGTGAAAATATCCTTCAAGAATGAAAGGGAACCATGGCATTCTCAGATGAAGGAAAGGAAGAGAATTTGTCATTAGTCGACCTGTCCCAAAAGAATGTCCAAAGGAAGTCAAGTAAGTTTGGAAATAACTTTTTACCATAAACTAAAAAAATTTTTTATTAGTTATTATGCCAAGGTGCTAGGGAAGTAGCTTGGATCCTACTCAGAACATAAAGTGCATATGCCGTTGGCAGAAGTCCTCAGAGACAGGAGTGTGGCCATATCTGAGTGAGATTCTACAAGGTCTAGCACTTAGTGTTACCCTCCGGATTAGGACTTACACATCCCATGAAGGATTTCTTCAGAGTCCAAATCACTGGATGTCAAAGCAAAGAGTGGCTACGATACATGCGTTGAATTCATAGTTCCATTGTACAGAGGGAAGATATGCTACCTACTTGCTTAATAGATGAACTACTTCTTTCTCCCGGAAGTGCCAGAACAATGGCTTAGAGGATCAGAAAAGACCAATTCCAGATTGGAATGGTGCACAATCAATGTTGATTTATAATCAGGTTTGTTTATTAAGTAGTAATTGACTTAACCACCCAACCTAAAGGAATTTCTTGAAACAAAGGAAATGATAGAAGATGGAATCGTTGAACATCAGGAAGGAATAAAGAACAAGAGAAAGAGTAAAAATATAATTTTTCTTCTTGAGTATTCGAAATTATGTTTGACATTTTCTCTTTCACTTTTTAAAAAAATTACAATACTGTCAAATGTGGTTCTCAATCTATATAGGGAAATATTGAATAAAATTATATTATAAATAGAGGAGGGTAAAGGAACTTAAAGAAAGGTAAAGTTTCTGTACTTTACTGGAGCTGGTAAAAAGTTGACCCCTGGAAACAGTGATAAGTTATATATAATGTAATGCCTAGAACAGCCAGTAAAAAAAAATCTATTCAAAGAGGTGTACTCAAAAACACTCTAGATAAATAAAAATGAAATTTTAAAATATGCTCAAGTGACCCACAGGAATGAAGGGAAAAGAAAATCAGAGTGAATGTAAATTATCTTTGTTAATTTTTCTGTTTACACACATACCCCATCCAGCTGCAGATAGACAAATGAATGTTCTTTTATTTCAGGTTAGCTCCTGATAGCAAAGGAAGTCTATAGATATTTGTAAAGAGTCTGTATCCTCATCAATCCCAAGCATTGGTCACAAAGGAAAGTGGGGAGAGCCGTTTAGTAGAGGCCAGAACACTTGGGTTCTAGTTCTGATTTAATTGCTAATTGACCTTCTCAATCTAGGATGATCAGATAACCTCCTTGGCCCCAGTTTTCTTTTCTCTGTAGAGACCTCTTCTAGTTCAAATGTGATTTCAGATAGATAAATGCTTTACTTTGATCCTGACTGTGTATGTAGTATCTCTAAATTAGAGTGTTTTCATTTTCAATACTTTTAAAGGAATAACCCTGGTGTTTAGAGAGAAATTGGATTAAAAGGCCCAAAGTAATTTTGAAAGCCTTGTGGAGATGGGAAATTATAGAAGACAAAAATGGACCATGAATGTCATCTTTGTTGTACTTCAAATTATGATATGGGAATTGTGGTTTTGACTTCCCAAGGGTGCCTGGAAATGGAAAAGTGTAAGGTCATCAGACTTAGTACCCAGTAGGTTAGATTTGACACACATAATATGGTCTGAAATAATTAGTGTGGCTTTAATGGTGATTTGTTTAAGTTTCAGACTGTTGAAGCTAGATGGGTCCTTGAGGGCGTCTCAGAAGTCCTTGGTGGTCTGGCAGCTTTTGGTTGATGTAACCAAGGGCAGAATGTACTGTTTTTCATTTGCAAGTGTTTTATTTGTTGTGAATGCTGACGTGAGAGATATTTCATAGTTGGGATGCTTAATTCATTTTCAGAGGGCATTAAGGTGAATTACATACATTTGGAAATGAGTTTGTAAGTTCTTTAGTGCACCCTGTTCATGTGCTCGTACATGTTTGATGATGCTGATAATGTGCTTTATTATGGGATCCTACGAAAAGCAGATATGTAGTTTAATTTCATAACAAACATTTGTTCGTTGGTAATTATTCACCAATAACGTATTTTATTGGTTTTCAGGTACTTGAAGAAGCAGAAGCTCAACATTTATATCAGTCCATTTTGCCTGATATGGTGAAAATTGCACTGTGTCTGCCAAATATTTGCACCCAGGTTGGTGGAAATAACTTCTTCCTCAGTAGCTTCCTTGAGACTCAGAATTGAATTTCCTTTAAACTCTAGTGGCTAAGGTCAAAGAGAGAGAAGCGAAACAGTTTTTGCCAGAGTATGATGATTTTGCTATACTAAAGAAAAGGTTAGAGGCTGGAGAGAAGGCTGCAAAAGGACATTAAAAATGCAGCATTCAATTTCTGAGCTTCAGTTTACACTGTTGATGTTTGCTTGCTCAGATTTCTTTTTCTCTTTTTTGTTTAAACAATCTCTAACTTAAAAAAAAGTGGCCATTATTTCAAAACATCCTAATGGATTTAGAACATTTTACCTTCAAAATGGCTTAATACTGCCCACTCCCTACCCCCTCCCCCAAAGCGGTATATTGTATAACAAGTGAGCTTTCTTGGTACTTTATTAACTTTTAAAAAATGAAAGAAAAGATCTGGTATTATTTCATTTTGTTTGGAGTGTATTATTTATTTCTATGTAACAATCTCAAAATTTAGTGGTTCAAAACAACAAGCATTTAGTATCTCACAGTTTCTGTCGGTCGGGAATTCGGGAGCAGCTTAGCTGGGTGGTCCTGGCCCAGGGTCTCTCTTGAGGTTGCAGGCAGGATGTAGGCGAGGGCTGCAGTCCTCTGAAGGTTTGACTGAGAAGGAGGAGCCGCTTCCAAGCTGGCTCACTCACATGGCAGTTGGCAGAAGGCCTCAATTTCTTGTCATCTGCCTCTCCGTGGGCAAGCCCTCATGACAGGGTTGCTAACTTCCCCAAAACAAGCCACGCAAAGGAGAGAGCAAGGAAATGGCAGTGCCTTTTTTACGATAGTTTCTGAGGGTACCCACTCTCTTCCACTGTTTTTTTTTCGTTGGAAATTAGTCACTAAATCTAGCGCACACTCAAGGAGAGGATAATTAGGCTCTGCCTCTTAAAGGAAGGAGTGTCAAAGAGTGTGTGGACATATTTTCAAACCACCTGAAGAGGTTGTTGGTTTGTTCTTCATAATTTTATTCCCATGTGTCTCACAACAGTGGTTTGAATTTGCCTGTCTTTTTTTTTTAAAGATTGGCACCTGAGCTAACAACTGTTGCCAATCTTCTTTTTTTTTTCCCTTCTTCTCCCCACAGCCCCCCAGTACATAGTTGTACATTCTAGTTGTAGGTCCCTCTAGATTTGCTTTGTGGGACGCCACCTCAGCATGGCCTGACGAGCAGTGCCATGTCTGCGCCCAGGATCTGAACTGGTGAAACCCTGGGCCACCGAAGCAGAGCACCTGAACTTAACCACAGGGCCACTGGGCTGTCTCCTTGCCACATGGATGCTATCCAGGGTTCTGCTAATACTGTTGCTCCACAGGGGCCCTAGGGACATTTTGGGTGAACAATTTCTGGGTGGTCCCACACATTGCAGTCTGTCACTGAGACACCCCAAAACCCACAAGCACAGTCGTTGGGGCAACTAAAAAACATGTCCAGGTGCCTGAAGGCCATGCCACCTTCAATTGAGAACCACTGAATGTTTTTCATCATGCCATATTTTTAGTATTTTACCGTCATATTTCCAATTTTATTTCACCTCATTAGTGCATTGTATCTGAGATAAGTTTTTCTAGTGGGCAGGGAAAATGTATTTTAAAACTCATCCTCTTCTTGTTTATGTTGAACGTTATTTGCTTAATTATGTTTTGTGTTCATTCTTTTCCCATTCCCTCCTTGCTTTTCCCCTTACCTAGTAAAGTTTCTCACTACCTCTTAGGCTCTGCCTAACTTTTACTTCCCCTGTGCAGCCTTCCCTACCTCCGCCAGCCAAAGTTAATCTGTCCTGGAGTGCTCAAATCGTATTTAGCACATTTTGTAATTTATGTCTTATCTCCTCCTGGTGAGTTAAATTGCATATATTGTTATTTAATGAATTTATCACATTAACATTCTTTAGGCCAAATCCAAAAAGTAAATTTTAAATTTATAAAAAGGAAATTAAAGGAAACAAATTTTGTACATGAACTTTTTGAAAGATCTTGGTTCATATTATCCAGTCATTTATTTTATTCATCTAGCTGAGCACTTTATGAAAAGATTTACAATCTCTAGTTTTCCCCGAGTATGAGCTTTCAGGCGTTTCTCCTCACCAAGAGAACAGAAATCGTTTATTCTATTTAAAATTATATTATTTGGTTATTTGGAGGACAAGAAATGTTTATGTTTAAAGTCCATTAAGCCTAAAAATATCACCGTTAATTTTTAAAATCATTTTTGTAGATAACTGGGTAAATGGTAGTTAAAAACTCATTTCTTACTAAAATCAAGTAACAGTTTGCTTTAAGCCATTGACTCATTGTCACCTTTTCTAAACTCATTGCTGGGTTGTAAATAAATGTGTGGGATGGGTAAAGAAGATCAATATGAGCTCTCTATTTCCTCCTTCTTAGAGATGGTAATCACTAAGGCCTAAAAGGAGAGAGAATTTTGGATACCAAAGTGAAAATAAGTTCTTTACATTTCCCTTGTTTACCTTTGTATTTTCCGAAGAGAAATAGTTGAAATGCAAGTTTAACCTTATCTTTTTCTAGCAAACTCTTATTCTAGCAGTGATGTGTATTTTCTGTTACTTTTGAGTGTTGATTCTGAGAGTTGATCAAACTGTTCTCTGTGCATCCTGGTTTGAGATTAATACAGTTATCCAGGATTCTTAGTTCTGGGTCTTATTGAAAGGGAGAAGGAGAAGCACCTCTAGATATTATGTTGGGCCATTTTGAAACTTAACAACTGATGTGGAAACTGGCAGTTGGTTGGTCTTTGGCTTTACTCTCATGTCTTTAAAAACATGTAGTTTAAGGGGCTGGCCCCGTGGCTGAGTGGTTAAGTTCGCGCGCTCCGCTGTAGGCTGCCCAGTGTTTCGTTAGTTCGAATCCTGGGCGCGGACATGGCACTGCTCATCAGACCACGCTGAGGCAGTGTCCCACATGCCACAACTAGAAGAACCCACAACGAAGAATACACAACTATGTACCGGGGGGGCTTTGGGGAGAAAAAGGAAAAAATAAAAAAAAAATCTTTAAAAAAACAAAAAAAACATGTAGTTTAAACATTTAAAATAAATAAAACCTACTGAACACAGTACTCAGGTCCTGTGGATTATACTGAAAGTAAAAGGTCAGTGAATTTCGGATTGATATAACTAGAAGATATTTCAGACATAAGACATTTGAAGGAAAAATGTCCTACATCTTCCTTAATTTGGAATGATTATATAGGAAATGGCTGTCTTCTTACAAGTTAAACATAAATCTGTATACACATATGCCATTAATTGCTTTAATAAAATTAGATTTGGGTCTCATAAAGAAATTGTCTGTGAATTGTTTCTCAGAATTAGCGGGAAAAGACTCACTTATTGAAATATTTTCCTTAGGTCATTTTATTTAGAACTGAAATAGAAAAATTACAGTGTCCAACCATCTTTAATATAAGTGAGAACAGAATTTAGCATATGCAATAATAACTAAACTCAACATTGCCTTTTTCTCTTTCGTCCTTTGTTTTAATTTTCATTACATAGATAATGTGTTTTTATTTTCTTACTTGCTAAAGCAATCTTGTTTTTCACTAATAAGTAATGTTTTGTGTTCTCTTCACTATCATTATTATTGACTAGAAACCTGCAGTTTGTCAAACACCTACATTTTTCCAATCATCCTTGATGAACTGCCCTTGACTTCAACAGTATTGCTGATTTAAGGATTTAAGAGTGGCCTGAAATTATTCCTGCCTTAATTTAGCAAATGCAATTTGGTGCCTCTGCTTTTGAAATTGCTAAACTAATTATTGCTCATCTTGTCTGTATTTTTTGTTTCCTCTATCAGCCAATACCACTCCTGAAACAGAAGATGAATCATTCCATCACAATGTCACAGGAACAGATTGCCAGTCTTTTAGCTAATGCTTTCTTCTGCACGTTTCCACGGCGAAATGCTAAGATGAAATCAGAGTATTCTAGTTACCCGGACATTAACTTCAATCGGTATGTTTTCAGAGAACACCTCTTTAACAATGAAATAGAGAAGGGTGGAAGGAATTAATAATATTTATTGAGTGATTTGCCGTAGGCCAAACTTTTTGTGTACAATTATCTAATTTAATCTTTATAATATGTTGAGTTAAGTGATATTTTTGCCATTTTGCAGGTGAGATAAACGTTCACAGAGGTTATGCAAATTGTTTAGGATCCAGGAGCCAATAAGTCTCAGAGCTGAGGTTTAATCTCAGGTCTCTCTTACTCTAAGGCCCACATTCTTTCCATCCTGTCGGATTGTCCTCCTCTGAGTGCCCTGGAGTTTTTATACTTGTTAGATGTGATTAATCACAGGAACGTTTGTTGTATGTTATAACATTTGTATGCTGAAACAATGTTAAAGCTGAAGTACCAGTCCTCCTTTCTTGGAAGTATGAGTTTAAAGTTACAAGGCTGACTATCTTATGAGACTTGAAAAATATACTTGTTAATATGAAAAGCAAAAGTGAAAGTTAACTTTAACTTTTTATAGACATGACTAATTTATCCATGTAATATTTTAAAAAGAAAATAAAAGAATGCTTAAATTATTTGACTAAAGTAATACATTTTGAAAGTATTGATAAAGTTTCAGATTCTAGCCATTTTCCCAAATGATAACTCTCTGTCATCTACACAAAACACACGTGTAAAATCTTGGCATATAAGTATCATTTTTTTTCCTCTCTCCCTCTCCCCCCTCCTAAACCTCTCTTTCTTTTTCCACCTGAGAATTATCTTTATGGCAACTCTGAGTAGAATGTGAGTTTTCTTCCCTAGTGTCAGGAGAGGGCCTTCAGAAAATTGCTACAAAGTATGCTCCTCTTTCCCAGTAGGTTGAGTGTAATGTCCTCCTGCGCTACCTTCCTCTTATCCCCACTCCTGCCTCTGTGGGTGGGACAGTGTGGGCAGGGTGCAGAGTAAGAGGTGCAGTCAGGGAGCGAAGTCACAGTTTTGTATGCCGTTTTGTTTTTGTCTTCAAAGTTGCAGTAGTGTCACTTATATTAGTTTGCTCTTTTAATGTTGTTTCTTTTAAAACTTTTTATTTTGAATTAATTTTAGACGTGTAAGAAAGTTGCAAAAATAGTACCTGGAATTCCTGTGTACAGCTCACCTAGCTTTACCCTTATGGTCACATTACTATGTAACCATACTATGTTGCCACAGTGAAATTATCAAAAGCAGGAAGTTAACATTGGTGTGATACTTTTAACTGAACTACAGACCTTATTTGAATTCCACCAGGTTTTTTACTGTATTTTTCTGTTCCAGGATCCTCCAAGTATCCCACGTTGCATTTAGTTTCCTTAGTCTCCTCCACCCCATTCCTTAGTTTTTCCTTTTCTTTCATGACTTTGACACTTTTGAAGACTGCTCATCAGTTATAGAATGTTACTTAGTCTGGGTTTCGCTGACATTTTTTCACAAATGGCGTAAAGTCATGCACTTTGGCAGGAGTATCACAGAACTCATGTTGTGTCCTTCTCAGTGCATCACGTGAGTGAACTCATGATGTGGATGTGTCTTCTTACTAGTGATCACCTGACTCAGTAAGATGATGTCTGCTGGGTTTTCCACTGCATAATTACTATCTTTTCCTTTGGGATCAGTAAATATCTTGGGAGATCTGTTGACACTATACAAATGTTTTGCCTCACATTTCCCCCCCTAATTTTAGTATCCATTGGTGGATCTTGTCTGCAAACATTACTACTGTAGTATTTACTTATTGTGATTTTTCTATTTCCCTCTTTCCTTCCACATTTATTAATTGGATTGTAAGGAAGAGCTATCCCTTCTCATTTTTTTATATCAGAATAGACTTATGGATATTTTAGTCCGTCAGTTAAAATTTAACACTGTTATTTATTTTGCTGCTCAAATTATTCTAGCGTTGGCCACTAGGGCTCCTTCAGCTTGGCTTCTGTGTTCTTTTGACAAGCCCCCAACATTTGTTTTGAGCATTTTCTAACTTTCTGGCATCACAAGATATTTCAGGCTCATCTTATGTTTTCCATGATGCAGCTTTGGAATCAACCATTTTTCCAAGGAAACTTGAACGTAAGATTTATTGGAGAATGGTATTTAGAGACCAAGATCTGGTGATAGTTGTGCTCATTGCTACTAGAGTGTCATGGTTTCAAGTGCCACTTACTTTTCTGACAACTCCAGAAGGCAGTGGAGAGATAGATTCACAGTTCTCTGCAGTGACGCAGAATTGTCATCCAAAGAGCGTTATTTTTAGCCTCTTGAAATGTAGAATGCTTTTCTCTCTTAAGATGAGAAAAATTCTAGGTCAGCTGGTTAGTACCTAATAAAAATTTTTATTAAAACTAAGCCACTTCAGTACATTTATTGTGTTTTATTTTATTTATTTGGTAAATGAAAGCATAGCAGATGATTTGAATGTAAGACTACTTTTAGACTGTAGTAATTCTTGGGCTATATTTTTAAGCCTTTCAAACATTAAAATATCAATGAAAATCTTTGTTATCACATATAGTACTCTTCATTATCAACACTAAGGAGGAGTGTAGCAACAAACAAAAAATGATGTCATCTTTGTAAGAGAATTTCTTTAAAATCTCAGCAACATTGTCCATTTTATATCATAGCCTGTTTGGTTGTGTAAATACCAGTTGTTAGGGGCATGTTTTTAACTTCTTTTTCAAAATCGGTGCATTAGCTAAGTTTGTTTTGAGAATAGTATTTAGTCAGTTTAGTTCAAATATACAATGAGCAATTACAGTACTCTCCACAGCGTGTTAAGTGCCTTGGGGTACAAGAGAAAGGACAGGCCAGTTTCTGACTTCCGTGCCTTTCTCTCCTCCATGTGGCTTTTGTTCCTCCTTCAAGGCTCATTTCACGTATCACTGTTTCTGATAGCTCTGATCCTGCCAGGATAGGTTTGCTATTTCTCTGATTTCCTATGACAGCCTGTATGTACCTGTTATATAAAGGAGAGGTACACATTATTGTGACACTCTATTAGATAAGGATATAATTTAATAAAGGAAGCCTTCGCTGAGGAAATAACTTTTGAACTAAGCATATGAAGGTAGGGAGGAGTTTTTACCAAGGAGGAAAGGAGAAGTGATTGCATTCTAGGCAGGGGGAACAGCATGTACAAAGGCACTATGGAGAGAAGCACACGACATGTCCAGGGACTGAGAGTAGACCAGTGTGGCTGTAGCACTGGAAGAAAAAGGAGAAGCTGCAAAAGTAGGTGGGGGCCTGTAGGCCATCCTTCGCAATAGGAGGAAGTCATTAAAGGAATTGATATGGGGGGATGGGAGGAAGCTGGTACATCTGCTCAGATTTACATTTTCTAAAGTTTGTTTTGACTACAGTGTGGGAACCACGTTGCAAAGGGGCCAGAGTACAATGATTTTACCCAGTTGGGAGGCTATTGTAATGTACCAGGAAAGAGAGGATGGTAGCTGGATAGTGTAGTGGTGGAGGTGGAGGTGTGGAGACATTTGAAGGGCAAGTCAGTGTGATGGTGAAGGACTGGATTGGCAGGTTGACAAAGAGGCATCCAGGGTACTTCCCAGGTTTGTGCCATCGGGCATGCGCCTTTAGCGCTCTCTACTTTTTCTACTGTACTGCCTACCCTACTTTGTTATCATTGCTTGTTTAATCCTTTCAGTGGGACAGAGATCATATCTGTCCTGTTCTTTGTTGTTTTCATAAAATCTCATGCATTGTAGGCCTTCATAAATCCTTGTTGAATGAATAAAAATAAATTTTACAGATGAAACATTTGAGAAATTAAGTGACTGGTTAGTGGCAGAGTCCTAGGACTGTAACTTACTCATCGTTCTCAGTCTGCTGTCTTACTTTTCAAACTGCATCTTATTCTTAGGAATTGGGAGATTTTTTGTTTTTTTTGGTGAGGAAGATTGGCCCTGAGCTAACATCTGTACCAGTCCTCCTCTATTTTGTATGTGGGACACTGCTACAGCATGGCTTGACGAGTGGTGTGTAGGTCCGTGCCTGGGATCCAAACACACGAACCATAGGCCACTGAAGCAGAGCACACAAACTTAACTGCTATGCCACCAAGCCAGCCCCCAGATGTTTTATTTTTAAGCCACATATAATTAAAGTTTTTACCTTTAATTTCTTTAGTATTTGGGGTAAGATTGAGAGAAAACAAATAGCATTGGTATCTGCAATTGCAGTTGTATAAGGAACCTGTTTATTAAATACATATTTTTTTGCTTGAGAAGTTATTTAAGAATTTTCTCTACTATACAAGTAGACTCACTAGTAGTTAAGGGCTATGCATCCCTCACAGGTTTTCTTTTTTAATATAGAAACGGAAATGGTCAAATTTTGTATGTAAGTAAAGAAGTGGAAATTTAATTTTGTAGAAATACAATTATCTGTTTCCATGAAGAGTATTATATTAATAATAAGGATTCTCCAAAGAGTAAATAGTCTCTCTGTTTTATTCAGAATAAGTATTTTTCAGCTCTAGGATCTGGCAGACATGCTGTAAATTATAAAATTTCTATCCAAAATTCAGGAGACAGTGGTTTTGGGGTTGTTATCCTGGTTTTTGGTTTTGGTAAGAAGTAGCTCTAATTAATAATGCTTTAGAATTAGTGTTTCAATGGCTACTTACGATTTGTTTTTGTGGAATGAGTAATCAGCTAGTGCATGTATCTCGATGGTCTCTAAGATAAACCTTTGATGTCTTAGTTACAAGCTTTCTCAATTACAGTTAAGTCAAACAGTTGTAAACTTCTTAAATTTTTAATTTTTTGGATAAGAACTGTGCATTCTCTTACTAAGTTAAGATTGTATCAGAAAGCCTCTTCTCTAAAAAATGTTATTTTTAAAAACAGTATTATGGGGGGACTGACCCAGTGGCTGAGTGGTTAAGTTCACATGCTCCACCGCAGCAGCCCAGGGTTTCGCTGGTTCAGATCCTAGGTGCGGATATGGTCCCGCTCATCAGGCCACGTTGAGGCAGTGTCCCACATGCCACAACTAAAAGGACCTGCAACTAAGATATACAGCTATGTACAGGGGGTTGCAGGAGATAAAGCAGAAAAAAAAAGAGAAGAAGAAGAAGATTGGCAACAGTTGTTAGCTCAGGTGCCAATCTTATTAAAAAAAAAGACAATGGTATTATGGGTACTTTCAAACATTCTAAAAAATAAAGAGTACAGTATGGTGAACCCATGTTTTAATCACCCAACTTCAATACTTACCAGTTTGGTTTTTTTTCTTCTGTTTTTCTCCTATCTAACCCCACATTTTTTTCATAGGATATTTTAAAGCAAATTCCAGACATGGTTTCGCTCATTAAGAATTCAATATTTAAACTCTTCACAGAGAACTTTAGTCCTACATCTTGGTTAAATGTTTATAGCACTTTCCTCAGAAAAGCTTAAGGTTCTCTGTGGATAACTATAAATATGCATTCCCCACCAGTAAAAAAAGAAAAAGCACAAGAAAGGGATAGAAAGTTAAGCGTGATTAGAATCAGCAATTGTAGATTTTAACAAGGAATAAAAAATTGTATATAGAATACAATCTCAATTATGTTAAAACATCTGTATCTATTAATATACTTCTGTGTTTACATCTGTACATATAGATGTATGAGCATGGAAGATAGACTGACAAGAAAATGCATCAAAATATGATTACCATTGACTGGTGAGAAAAACATTGAACACTTTCAGTTCATCTTTTTCTATATTTATCGGGTTGTTTATAATGAGTGTATATTACTTTTATAGTCAGAAGAAAATAGTTACTTAAGAGGAGGAACAAGCAACGATCAGAAGTGGAGAAGAAGACAAAATTGATAAAAAGAGTGATGATTTTTGTAATTTGATTTTGCGAGTGGAATCCCACAGATTTTTTGAGCCTTTCTCGAAAAGCTAGTGTGGGTAGCTTCTTCCTTCCTAATTATAGCCCCGCAGACACCGTGTCATTATCTCCCTTCACCCTCACTTTTCCGTTCAGCATGTAAAAGAAACCCAAGCCCACAGGGCCCTCGGGCCGGGCACTTGCCACGCTGGCAGTCTCCTTTTCCCAATAGTAAAATGGAACACGGGTTTGGGATGGCTGACAGGTAGAAGTCAAGGAGTCTTGGGAAGCCTTGGCTTCCATGACTTCTGATTTCCTGCCACCATTTATATTAATTTTAATATATGTTTTAATTTTAAAGCATCTTTGTTTTTCAGTTAAACTTCTGACAGGGGAATGCTGGGACTTCTTGTCAATGGCACCTTTATCTTTTTCATTGTTCATGGTCGTTTATCCTGAAGACTGAGCTGGTTGGCTCTGAGTGTCAGCATGTTAGGCTTGATGGGAAGTGAGGCTGAGCCATTTTTCTTAATGAAGGGACTATAGATTAGAACAATGTAAACATTTTATGTAAATGAGTGTTGATTTTTTTGCTGGGCATTAAGTAGTGCCTTATTCCAGCCCAAGGACCTTTGCTTACTCAGCATTATCTGAAATTTTTTTTTGCATGAGAACATCTCTCAGTAACAATAGCTAATATTTATTAGGTACTTGCCATGTAACAGCCACTGTGCTATTGTTTTTTACTTAATCCTCACACCAATCTCACAAATTAGGTATTCGTGTTTTTCTCATGTTTCAGATGAGGAGGTGGAGGTTTATAGAGGGTAGATTACTTCACCAAGTTAACTGGTATAATTGGGATTCAAACTCAGGATATTGTCGGCCTCTAGAAGCTGTATCTCTTACCCCTTCTGCCATGCACCCCTCCCTTTGAATGAACTGGATTAATACTACTTACTGTGTAGCTAGTCAGAAATTCGAACTATCCTTAGAAATTCTTTTCTTTTTTTTTTTTTTTTGAGGAAGGTTAGCCCTGAGCTAACATCTGCTGCCAATCCTCCTCTTTTTGCTGAGGAAGACTGGCCCTGAGCTAACATCTGTGCCCATCTTCTTCTACTTTATATGTGGGATGCCCGCCACAGACAGCATGGCTTGACAAGCAGTGCGTGGGTCCTCACCCGGGATCCGAGCTGGAGAACCCTGGACTGCTGAAGCAGAACATGCAAACTTAACCGCTGCGCCACTGGGCTGGCCCCGCCTTAGAAATAATTCTTGATTTGGAAAACGAACCAAAGCCATTCATCAGCCCAGAGTGACCATGAGGGATGACCGTGAGCGATGTAAGCTCTTGGTATCCCAATAGCATTTTCACCAAATAAGAGTTTAAGTAGGTCTGTTGAAGATTTTAAATGAGGCATACTCTTATCTTCCTGGCTGATGGATGTTCTTTTGGTCACCAGAACACTGGGAATTAATTAAGGCAAGTAGAGCCTGTGGTAGTCTCCACAGTTGATTTAGGGAATCTCAGAAGCCAGGATGTCTGCACTTTCCTCACTGAGATCGTTTGTATGTTCATAAGCCTACACTAGCAAACAACAGCAACGATGACTATATGTGGTCAGTGATGCTGGCTGTTGACGGCTCATCTTGATTTCTGTGAATGGAAGTTTCTAGCTAGGGAAGGTTCTGTACTAATAGGTTCAGTGAGAGTAAATGACTTGTCAGCAGAACTGGGACTTGAACACTGTCTTCTGTTCAAACTCAGTGCTCTTTCGTTATGTCTCACTTTCTCTCAAGAGCAGAATGCTCCGAGAGCACTCCAGAAATGGAAAACAACCAACAGGTCCCCTTTTTTGTGTGGCTTGTGAAAGATCAAGTACCTAATTTGATGAGCCATTTGGTAAGCTGATTATGGAGCATTCTGTTGTTGTTCTGTTTTCTTTTTTGTCTAGTTGCTATTTATGATTTTAGTTTCTGGCAGTTGGGAGTTGTATGTGTGTGTGTATTTAGTCTTAAAAGAGCTATGGCTGTCTAGTCGATTGAATAAGAAAAATGGTAAGAGTATGTGGTAGGAGGCTGACGTCAGTAAATTGAATAAGTCTTCCTTTTTTTATTTATTGTTGTGTTCTTCCAGCCCTGCTTAGTTATGTTAAATACCCCTGACCTTTTCCCCTGCTTGCCTTTCTGGGCCTAAACATTCATATAAAGGCTTCCAATATGATTAGCATTGATGCTTCTGAGATTGCTTAGAAACTGATGGTCAGAGATTAATTGTGGGTTGCAGCAGTGGTCAGCCCAAGAGGCTTTTACATCTGCCTCTTCCCTGGATTGAAAATGCGGCTGGGGCCATATGGCAGAGTGCTGCACAGAAAAGCCAAGAACGACTTTCTGGCTGGGTTCCGGATGATCATTTGCTTCCATTTTAAAGTGGAGGTTATAGTGCTGTGGGTTTGATTTACTGTATACTAATGGGATTAATTCTTAACTTGAAATCACATGGGGGGTGTGTGTGTGTGTGTGTCTAGAATCCAATTCCAGTAATGTTATCAATATTCCATTCAGGGAAAGATCTTATTAAACTATGTTTCTCTTTATATGTATGGAGAGAAAAACAGCAGTTAATAAATATCTGACCCTTGATGGACTTATTCCCTTGAAAATAAAAAATTTTGTTTAGAACAAAAGTGAGGTTGCCTGACTGACTTTTTCTATTTGCTTTCTTTAGTAATCGGTAATTATCATTCAGTTACATGCCAAAATGTCTTCCCTACATGCAGAGGGGTTATCATGGCCTAGGTTGTGTGCATGTTTACATGCATGCCTGATGACTCAAAACCCAGGACTGGGAAATCTAAATTAAAAAAAAATTCATGTTCACAAGTTAAAAAATTGGTTGGTGCGTGATTGTTATTCTCTTTGGTTCTCTGTCTCTCTCTGTTTGTCTCTCTGAGTGTCTTTCGCTCTGTGAGTTTCTGTCTCATACTCTCCCTCTGTCTCCAGCCAGATTTCTGTCAATCTCTTTCTCTTCTCTTTATCTTCCCTGCCCTGTCTTTCTGTGTCTCTTCCTTTCTCAGGCTCCATCCTCAGTCCTTCTGTCTTCCTCCTCTCTCTCTCAATGCTGTCCCTTAGATAGTACCTCACTCTTGTAATGACTTTCATTCATGCTGTTTGCCTAGGTCTTTATGTTATTTTCACTTGCTTTCACACCAGGATAATTCATCTTATTTGGTGTTAGTACTTAAAATTTCACAACAAGGAAGTCAAGAATTAGCACAAGGGTTTTAAACCTGTTTCAGCTTCCCCAGCTTTCTCTCCCCCAACCCTCCTCCCCCCACCCCCACACACACACTTTCCTGCTCCATGGGAAGATGGGAAAGCATATTTGGTTACATAGTGATTTGGAACTAGGCTTGGAGCAACGGATAAGCAGAATACTTTTGGGATTCTGCTTGATTTGTACCTATTAGGTTTGGACCTGCAAAATAAACAGTGGTGCTCATTTGTTCGTAGTAGGTGATAACAACAGCCATTTAATCTTCCAGGAAAGTCCATATCACTAGGGTAATATACGTGATCCCAAGAGGCTCCTAAGGTTAATAATTTGTCATCATGGTTATGAAGTATGTGAACTTTTATGTGATTTTTCAAACAGCTGACTATGTTTATGTTTGGGGGAATTATTTCTTAAGGGCAACAGCCATTTTCTCCTCACTAAGCACCAGCTCTACGGAAGAGGAGCTTTATTCCCTTAATTGAATTGTATAGTACATCAGTTCATCTCTAAGAATAGGTGGTGGCTGCCTTTATGTTCATACTGCGTCCTCTACTAAGTAGTAAACCTAGAAGGGGATTTTGCAATGGATCCCAAGGTATTCATTTAGTAAATCATATTTATTTGCCACACGATGTTTAATTAAACTGCCCAGTGGCTTCTTCATTTTTACTGTCATTTTGATTTAAACAAACTCTGTTCTGGTTGACATATTGCGGAAGAAACCAAACTGAAACCTGCGCTCTCAAAGAGCCTTTCTTTTGGCAGGCAGCTGGATTTTAAGAGTATTTGTAATAAACATTTTAGAAAAATAAGTTCTTTTAGTTGAGTAAAAGTTATCACACAGGCACTCAAACTATTTTTAAGAATCAGTTTTTAACTTTGGTTAAAATACTTTCTGGCATTAGTATTCTTTTCAGGAAATAAGTATTCATATAAATTGTTTTCTCAGAAATTGGCCCTGAATACAGAATTTCAGATCATTGAAAACAGGATCATTTGAAATATGCATTTCCCTCCCTTTTCCTAATTCATTTCACTTGCTCAATAGAATTTTCTCATGGAATTAACTTTTTCCTCTCTGCATAGTTATATAAGCTTGCTTTTCTAATCATGAAAAATTTTACCCATTTTGGCACTTATTAAAGTGAATTTTTGCTTGAAGGGTTTCTGGTTTTAAAGCCAGAGTAGAGGCAGAGGAATAATACCTCATCATTTATAGCTACAGAATTTCTCTATAATTTTTAAATGCCTTTGGAAAGCTAGATCTTGTGCCCAAAAGCATGCTTTTGTGTTTGAAATCTTTTAGTGAACTACTTACTTAGGTCATATGCTGCCAAAGCCCTGCTTTTCTTTCCTCAGGATAAATTGCATTATGTGTTACCAATAACAATGCCACGTCATTTCAAAGAAAACTAAATTAAGTAGTGCAAGTCCAGGTTGCTGGGAACTAGATGTCATAGGGTAGGCACTGTTTTGGTTACCATGCAAAGGGTGTATTTGTTTAATTACCAAGGATTGGTCTGTCCACCAATATCTTGTCATACCCACTAGTCATTGTCCTCGTTGCTGCCCTCCCAACACAATCATGTGGATTTTTTTCAGATAACATTTTTGTTCAATCATTTAACTACCTACTAATATTATGAATTATAAATAGTATTTGCCGTTGGGAAAACGATCGAGCATTAACTCACTGCCCTAATTGACTTTGGGGACCAGATGGTACCTTCTCCCTGGAGGAAGATAGATTGGAGAAACGCAGTTGTTCGAGAGTACCATCTGACTTGAACAACTTTTGAGAAGCCTAGTTCTAGTTGGTTTCAGTCCTCTCCAGATGCCGTTTGAGTCCAAGTAGTGATCTGGTTCTCTGTCATTACAGAATTGCCTTCTGGAAGAATTATTTCTTTCATTACTTGGTAACTATATGGATTTAGTTTTTTGTGACTCATTAAGGCATCTTAAATCATCCTTCACCCTCCTTTATTTTTGGTCTCTTTCAGATTGTTTGAAGGACGTTCATCAAGGAAACCAGAGAAGCTTAAAACACTCTTCTGCTACTTTAGAAGAGTCACAGAGAAAAGTAAATTCATTTCATTCTAACTATAATTTTTGTCACTGATGGAGACAGTTCAGATCAAGTGGGAGGTCAAAAACATTTTGTATTCAAAGTACACCTTTTCGCCCAGACCACATTGAAACAACAATAATTCAATATTGCACTCTAGATTTTGTGTGTATGTTATATATATACATAAATGTGTGCTATGAATGTGTATGGGTTTTATATACTCTGAAATTAGACCAATGTAACATACTCTAATGAGTTTTCATGAATAAAAACAGTAAATTAATACTTTCAAAAGAAAGTGTATTTTCTAGGAAATACATGTTGGGTGTTCTTATTTAAAGAAGCATTGACTATTAAATTAGTTCATTTGCAGAGATCAACCAACCCATCACTCTCTTTTTGTGCCTTCTTTACACCGTTCATAGAGGTCTTATAAAACAGAGGAAACAATGTCTGTCTTCCTCTGTTGGACCTCGACCATCTTGTTTTCCCAGGGGCTAATCACAGCACCTGAGGCGATAGTGGTAAATGTCTAACCAGTGCTACTCTTGACCAACTAATAATAGATTGATATTATCGCTCTTATCCTAGGAGCTGTGACCATGGACAAGTTTCATAACATCTCTAAGCCTCAGTTTCCTCATCTGTAAAAGAAAAGAATAATGATAAATTACTTCATAGAGTGGTTATAATTATTAAATGAGATGTTACCTGCTCAATGAATGTTAGCTATTATTAATGGGTAGCCTTTCCTGCAAGTTGATTATAAAGGAAACCAGAACATCTCAAAAGTTTGCTTTTGCTAAATAGAGCAGGTCAACTCTGGTCCAGTGAAATGAGTTCTTTTCAGTTCTGCTCGTCCAGATTGTGGATTCTTTTAAAACACATCATTGAATTGTTTAAAGGTCATTTTTCTCATATCCTTCCTTTAGTAAGTAATCCCACATTATAATGTACTTGGCATTTTTTTCCCTTTGAATGTATTGCTATTGGACATTGTTCAGATTTTTGGAAGGAAATCAATTATCAGGATTTTGGTACTTAAGGGAAAAAATCATGCTTTTTTGATAGAGGGTTATTTATTTCTTAGCTATCTATTTTTAGTTTTGTGCTCTGTACTGAGTGAAATATTAAGGAAAATGAAGGCTCACTTGGGCTTATGAGACAACCAAATTAGAATTTGTAATAATTTATTAGAAAGATGAGTATTTTTTTTGCTATTTTAAATCTAAATAGAATGAATTCCATTATTATACCTAAGTAATTCAGAGGTTACTTTTCTGTCCTTGAGGTCAAGTCATGGATGTCTTCTCTAGAAGCTAACTTGCCTTTCTAAGTTTTAGGATTTAAATACTTGGAGGGAAAAAGCTAACATTCTTTTTTTTTCAACCAAAAATTTATAGACCATGATAAGTATTAGGAATTAGGCTGAAAAAATAAATTGTAATTAAACATTTTATTTTCTGGCTTTTTCACTGTACTTTAGTATTACTTTATTCATTGCACTTTAGCACTGTAATTTAGTATTTTGTAGAAATATAGTGAAACATGCTATAGGTTTTTAGGATGTAAAGCTATAGGCTTAAGGAGGAAGTACTAAGTGGAAAAAAAGACATTTGCATTTGAAAATTCTGGAGTCTACTGAATAGAAACTATGGAAACCTATTTGAGGTACCATATTTCATCGAATCTAGGACATCGTAGATGGTAAGAAGTGCCATTATGTTATATACCACTAAGAAGGAAAAAACACTCAGGTCAGGGAGTCATAGGAGACCTCCCCTACAAAGCTGGTACACCAAAGGTCTATACCCTTAGTCTAATGATAAATGAGAAATTAACCTGGCGATGCAGAAAAAGGACAACAAGGAAACTGCAAGTGTCAGCCTTGGCGTGGGGTAGGGAGGGGACAAACAAACCTCCCCTGAGAATTTGGACCACAAGCTCCAAGTTTGAGGTCTGAAGTCATGCTACCCATGTGATCCACAAAAGCCTGCAACAGAGGATTTAGTTTAGACTGATCTTAGGTTGGTGGTGCTCCCAGAAGACGGCAGAAGCAGATGCACATCTTCCCTGGAAGAACTGGACTTTAGTCCAGGTCAATAGCAATGGCTAGGTACCTTCGACTATGAAAGATGTATCTAGTTTCAGAAACTTAATACATGACAAAGTATGCTTTTTAGAATTGATAAAATATAATTCCACCAGTACCAACTTTTCAATATTGTCACATATCTATATATTCGTAATGAAGAAATACAGAGACTGAAAGATTTTAAAGAGCTTTCTGAATTAAATTGTTTTTAATATAGTTTAAAGTATCTTACAGATGGAGTATTTAAAAATTGTTGATTCATATGCAGTATATATTGTGATTTTATTAAGGGAAATATTTGATTAACCAAAATAACCTCTTCTGGTGTGAAAGTTGCCTTCTTATGGAAGAAAGATGGTAGGCATGCTCTCAAGGTATTTTTGTTATTAATTATATATAAAGAACCATGTTCTTCTGCCTTTTCTCTTATTTTGTCAGCAGTATTCATTTATGAATTTCTCTTGGTCTCTCCTAGTGTATGAAGGTCATTTAATGTTCTTACATCTCTGCTAAGTTACAGAATGGTGATACTGCCATTAGTTTCCTGTTAATAGAATTGCTTCTCTAGTGTTTGAATTGTTTGACTTCTGAATTACTTGTGAGTTTTAAATATGTTATCCATTTGTCTTAAAGAAAGTAAGACATCTAAAGACTATTTTATAACTTATGTTAACAAAATCCTGCTGTCTACTATAACTACTCCTTATGATTTTTGAGTTGTTACTACTTGTGACTGAGAGCAGAGAAATGTGGAATCATGCAAAGGAATGAAATGGTTGCCAAACTTTGGCTGAGACTCTACCACCATTATCACTAATGGTTCCTGACATCTCTCTCTTTGCTTAAGAGCTTTTTTTTTTAAAAAAAAAAAACAGAAGCAAACAAATGGCCTGGCCTTTTGAGTTTGTTCTTTGATTTGAATCAGACAAATTACTTTTGGCCAGATGATTTATTTGTTGCTTTTGCTACGAGTTAAAAAAAAAAAAAAGTAAACTTAACAAAAGGGTCTTAGCCTCTAAAACTTACTGCGTTTTGATCCACTCACATCTATTGCTCCTTGAAAACTATGTCATCTTTATTCTCTAACCTCCTTGAACACAGTAATTCCTCCTTCCGGCTAAGGCGCCTTATAAGTAGAGCAATTCCATCTTGTCTAAGCCCTGGACTTAGCTGTGTCAACTTCAGAGGGCATGCCAACAATTTTCTTTTTTAATCTTAGACATTTTATTTTATTATAAGACACATAAATATGTAGGCATTCACCAGTCTTTACGTGTAGGGTTAAGGCTTTTCTTGGAGAAGGAGTCTACAGATTAAAATTAAGTTTTGTTTTTATTGTATAAGCTAAACTCATTATGCATCCTGTTTTTCAAGGATTTTTTAAAAAGTATATTCAGTTTAGAAAACTTCACCAAAAAGTACCAGCACTCAGATCCCACTGTTGTACTGTTATTTGTATAGTTTTGTGTTTCAATGAGGGCTTATTATTTTATAAAAAAGACTTCCTACTATAAGGAAAATATTATTTTAAATCAGTCTTCTGTTGTATTCCAACACTAGACTTGGTATTTCCTGATTAATTTTATAGCCGTTGTTAGACACCTTTTTTAATTGAGTATGTATAATCTTTTCAAAATCCAAACTTATTTTGGGTGTGTTTTTCTTTTATTGCTTTTGTAGAACCTACTGGGTTGGTGACATTTACAAGACAGAGTCTTGAAGATTTTCCAGAGTGGGAAAGGTAATAATAATAAAAATAATCCTGGATCTTGAAATTAGAAGGACTCTTTTACCATGAGAGGACTCTATTTTACAGCCCCTGGAAAGACAGTTTCCCTGACCTCTTAATTGCCCTAGTGCTGGGGAGTTTCTTCTTATAAGTGATCCATTGATAGCTCTCATTGTTAGAAAGGTCGTGCCTTTGGAATCAAAGTCTGCAACCCTTTGACTTCTACTCCTTGCCTTAGTTTTGTCTTCTGAAACAAAGTCCTATTTAAAATTAGAGAGTTCTGTGTGTGAAGACACTAATTAATACTAAAGAGAACACCGGTATTTAATGTTCCTCCTTACCATCCTTTTTTGCTTATATTTAATAGGTCTTTTTTTGGAGGACAAGATTGGAAAAAGTTTCTTTATTAAGCTAAAATGTAAATTAACTTACTAAAATCTAAAGTGATTACCTAGCATTTATCTGAGTGACAAGAATTTTGAAGTTTGGCTGTCCGTGTGTACTGTCAGCAGATCTTATGGAAGTTGTTAATATACTGGGGTTTTTTCTTATTATTTTTCTGCAAATACTGAGGGGGATAATAATCAGTGTGAGTTCGTTCAGATCTGTACGTACCTTAGTGTGCTGAAATAGTTAACACATTTGCTAATCTAGAGTACTGAAAAAGCACTTAAAGAAGAATAGATCAACTTTTTCCATTGCACTTGAGGACATGGTCAAACATACTGAGTCCATATTTGTATTCATGTTAACCAGCGCCTCTTGTATTCACTTTCTAATAATTTTTATCATAGTCTGTAGTTGTTTTGTTTGGAATTAGTAGTGAAAGGGACTCCCTCCTAAGGGAGTTGACTTGAGAAGGCATAGCTCTCAGGTGGCTTTCCCATGGTGTTTTCGTCCACCAAAGATGTTTATTTGTGAGGTGAAAGAAAAACGAACTTACTTTAGGAGGCTGACTGCATGGCTGAGATGATTATTAATAGAGTGAAGTGGATAAAAGATTAAACAACCTGCAGAAAAAACAAAACAAAAACAAAATTGAGCCAAAAAGGAAGAGAACATGTATAGCATTTTAGAGTCCTGGCATATTAGAGATGAAAGGGGCCCCAGGAAGTCATCTGCTCCAGCTGCCTACTAAAAATATCAATCAACTCTATAATACCCGTGACAGATGGAGACTAGACAGTTTCAGTGATGGGAAATTCACTGTTGCACATCGGTCTATCCCATTGTCGGTCACTTGTGTTATTATCTAATACTTCTATTCACTAAAAGTCTGTCTTCTAAATAATTCTCCCCCCCCCCATTCCTAGTTCTTCCTTCTGGACCTAATTTTCTTTAACATTCACCCCTCCATGTACAAATTTATTTTATGTAAGTTTATGTGACACGGAAGCCTTCATAAGGAAATGAAGACCCAAAGAAACAGACCTATGTCCTTTTATCTAGGTTTGATGAAGAGTGGACAGTCATGGAGGAATATGATGGCTTAAGGAGTAGGAGGTAATTGTAGTAAACTGGCGGAAGCAGCAGGCGTGTTTGTTAGGATTCTTCTTGGCGTCCGTTTGTCTTTGGAGATGTTGGGAGAGCATCTCTCACATGAGGATTCTATGGCCTGTTTCAGGGAAGAAGGGCGAGATGGGGAGGAGGTCAGAGTCACCGACCTGCTTCTGCCGTTTTCTCAAATTTCTTTAGCTTAAAGTATTCAATGTGCCAAGGGGCTGTATTTTGGGGTAGTGTTTCCTGAACCCCATAGACATCTCAGTGAGCATGGTTTATGAAAAGGAAAGAAAATAATTGTGACTTACGTGAACTAGGTTCATCTGTCAATTTTACTCATATAAAATACCATAGATCAGAACTTCGACAGCATGTATTTTCATCAAAACATCCCCCCAACACGTACACGGTTATCAAAGTAGTGAAAATAGAGCCCATCTGAGAATCATATGATTTATTGCCAATTTTTTCTATATTTTTCCTTAGGTTGCCAACTCTAGCATAATAATAAATTTCATAAATCTTAACTTTTTAAATATTTTGAGAAGTTTTTCAGCTCTTAAAGAGGAGAAACTTTGGTATTTTGTAGCGGAAAAACAGGTTTCAAAACAGTATGTTATACCATTTTAATTTAAATATGTATGTATATGTATATATAAATGAAGAAAAAGTTCAGGAGAATCTTTACCAAGAATGTTAACAGTAGGCATTTGTTTCTGGCTTTTGAAATTTGAAGTGGTTTCAATTTTTCTTTTATAGTTAATCTATATTTTCAGATTTTTCTGTAGTGAAATACTTGTCATTAAAAAAATAAATGAGGGAATATCTTTTTAAATTGTAGATGTGAAAAGCCCCTGACTCGATTGCATGTCACTTACGAAGGTACCATAGAAGGAAACGGTCAAGGCATGCTACAGGTAGGTGCATCGCAGCAGTGTGCATGTGTCTGGGACTTTCTCTTGTCAAGCTTCTGACAGCAAAGGAAATTTCAAAAGCTGTTTATTTATCTCCTGAGCTGATTTAATGCAAAGAAGCATGATAGCAGAATGGAGAAAAGCACCAAACAGATCATCTTGACAGCCTTGGTAATACTGTTATTTGCCAGTGTACGTTCTCTGTTTCTTACATGTGCCTCTTTAAAAAGCCTTTGACAGAAAATCCCAAGATCTGGACAACATCAGGCCTCTTGGTTCAGACCCAGACTGTAGATTGACAGTGGAGGAAGTTCCCAGGGTATGGTCTTGACAAGCTGTCACCAGGCAGTTTTGTTCTTTTTCTTTAAAGGCTCTTGTTCTGCCCTAAATGATGGCCAGCTTGAGATGTTTTTCTGCCACCAACCTTGTTTAGGTCTAGGAGGCAGACATCTAAAGCTGATTGATAAGAAAGTCCTCTCTCCCATATGTAATAGTTTTAGGCCTGTGAGCCAGCTATGCTTGCTGTCTTTTCCCTGTTTTAGAGCAGTTAATTTTGTCCATATCTCGATTTTTGTTATTAATCTGTGTTACTGCCTCTACTTAAAAAAGATATTTCTGGAAAAAGGAGTTAACGAATAAAAAACCCTGTGTATCTAGCTTTAAGTTGTTGTGACACCTAACCTGAACATGTGTTTTCCTTTTTACTTTATAGTGGTCTTTTTTTTTAAATCACTAATCAGAGACAAAATGTTAGTATTTTCTGTTCTTATCCTGTTTACAAGAGCATTGCAGTCTCAGTTTTCCTTGAAAGAAGCTTGTACATCATCTTATCTTATACTGGAAATAGCTGGATTTTTCTTCTTAGATCCTTATTTGATGCTTATATTGGGTCAGAAGCTAAATAAAGCAGTTGCCTGGGAGTAGACTGATTTGTTTGAATAACTTAACGTTTATTGTGAAATGGCTAGACTGATTTGCATTTGGCTAGTTATTACATATTTATGCTCTAAGTGCCTAATGAAACAGATTCTTTTAGAATGGCGTTTTATTTAGACGTATTTGTAAGTAAAATCTTCAAAGAGGCAAACCATGTTTTGTTTTAAATCACTTTCTCCCAGTGATTATTTGAAATTATAAGCAGAAACACTTAGGATAACCGAATGAATATTTCTCCTGTACTTAGCTTAAATTTTTTTAAAAATTTATATTTAATCAGTACCTTTTCTTCTATTTAAAACTAATTTTGAAATATGGTTAAAATTTGTTTCAAATGAATATCACTTCTTCCCCACATTTCCACTTTGATGACGTTTTTCCTACATTAAAGTCTTGGATTAACTGAGGGAGTCTTAATACACTTGAAATAAACAAAGCTACTGCTAATTAGCACCGCAGGAGTGCTGACCTTTCGTTACAATACAATTCGACAAGGAAGTACTTAACAACATTCAAGGTTGAGATTCCCCCCTTCCCTAGAATATATTACAGATGAAATGTGAAACCTCTGTAGATTAAAAGAATACCATAAAGGCTTCTATTAATTGTTCTCCCTCCCGTGCTGTGCATCCCCAGGAGATCAGGGAGTATTGTATTCCGATGTTGCAGAGCTCCTCGGGCAGCATATAAATTACATTATGCTGAATGGTCACAACAACAAAACCTCTCTAAGGAGTGTTATCATTTCTCTCTTTTCATCAAGTTATAATTCAGAAACTGAGTAATCTGAACAAGTAGCTTTGAAGTAAGGTGAATTTGGAAAATGACTGGCTAAAAATAAAGAAGGGCTCATAAGATCATTTTTATGTACTGGAACACATTTCTCACCTGTAATAGCCTTTTATTAAGAACTTGTTTAAGTAGTAGAAACTTTGATTTTCTAAAAGATTCCTGCTTTCAGAGACATGTTGAGTTAATGTATTTATTTCTATGCATACCTTTCCAGTAATATATGTTGGCCTTTTATTCAAAGACTGAAGAATAGCATACAGATTGAATATATTTCATTTGTCATTACCAAGTAGTACGTAAGTTGAATGAAGCTTATCTTTTTATTTTAGTTATGTACCTTGTTCCAGTAAAAATTAAGTTTAGCTGATCTCAAACCTTCTTTCTTTCTCATTTGTATTCGTAATACCATTATACTTAGCCAATCTCTCAATTTTCGAATGCTGTCCATTTTCTCTCTTTATTGGGTCTCTCTTTCCTTCACTTTCTTTCCCACTGACCTGAGACTTTAGTGGTACCTGTCTAAACTATTCAGCAATCACCTAACCAGCCTCTCTGCTTTTAATATTACACATTTCCAACTCATTCTTTAAACACTATCCTGGATTATCTTCCTAAAACACAGATCTGGTTGTTGCTTTTCTTTTTAGAATGTTTCCCAGAACCTTTGGAATTAAGTAAAAATTTCTTAGACCCTAGACTACCTTATCACTCATACAGCTCTTTCCATTTGGTTTTCCCTATGTCTTTGTGCAGCCATTCTCTCAACCTGAATGTCAGCAAATCTAGATTGAGTGCCACGTCCTCTTGTAACGCTCCCCTATCCTCCTCCCCGTGTTCTAATTTTAGTTAATTGTATTATTTGGGAAATATCAAATACATACTTATAAGTTCTTTAATAATCATTTTGTCATTCTGCTGATGTGCCTGACTCCCATCTAGAGTTTAAATGCTGTGAAACCAGGAACCATGTCTTACTCATCTTTGTATTCCATGGTTCCCATAACAACATTCAGTCAATATTTGTTGAATTGAACAGTTTAAGCCATAAGTCACCCAAGGCATAAAGGCCTCATATGTAGTAGGTAACTAATTCTAATCAATGGGCTGGTTTAACCAAAATTATTTTTCTATATAAGCTAGAGGTATTCTTTTTTTTAGCATTGATTTAGTATGCCAGAATATAAACTCGAATATGTTTGATTCTGTGTTGACTCATTTCAAGAACTTGTCCAGTTGTATTTTCTAAGTTCTTCTATAGTGAAAGAAGACTACTTTACTCTCTATTAATTTCTGCCTTTTCACATGTATTTTTACATATCAAAAGATTCATATCCTTGTTTTACTCTTTTGTAAAATAGGCTTCAGAATATCATTTAATATCATAATTGCTCTAGAGAACACAAACAAGTTTTAAGAAGTCTTGTATTTGATAATAGTCTCAAAGTATATGTGAAATGACAGAAAAAAATATATGTGGTATATATTGCTCCTTGCCCCTTGTTGTTAGCACAGAACTCCTAAAACCTTTGTAATTTACTAACTGATAAGAGCACTAGTAGCAACACAGGCTCCTAAATCCCTTGGAATGCCTTGGGTGATAGGATTGTCTTTTGTTCTAATGGAGTGACTCTTGGGACACTCCTGGATAGCTTCAAGATGGGGCTGGTCATCAAAAAGACTAAGCCATGATTAGAAGTTTGGAACTTTCCACCCCACCCCTCCATCCTCTGAGAAAGGGAGAGGGACTGAAGACCGAGTTAATGATAATCATGCCTATATGATGAAGCTTCCATAAAAATTCCAAAAGTATGGGATTCAGAGAACTTGCAGCTTGGTGAACATGTGGAGGTGCTGGGAGAATGACTTGCCCGGAAAGGGCATGGCAGCTCCATGCCCCTTCCCACATACATACCTTGCCCTATGTATCTCTTCATCTAGATGTTTATCTGTATTCTTTATTGTATCTTTTTTAATAAATCGGTAAAACACTGAATGCTGTGAGCTATTCTGGCAAATTTATTGAACCCCAGGAGGGGGTCATGGGAACCCCAATTTATGGCTGGTCAAGCAGAAGCACAGGTGACAACCTGGGACTTGTGATTGGCACCTGAATTGGAGCAGTCTTGTGAGACTGAACCCTTAGCCTGTGGGATCTGATGCTAACTTCAGGTGGATAGTGTCAGAACTGAATTGAATTATAGGACAGCCAGCTGGTGTCACAGAATTGCTTGCTGTGTGGAAAACCCACACATCTGGTGTCAGGAGTATTGGGAGTGTCAGTAGTAGTGTAAGGGTAAAGGAGAGACACGGGAGTGTGTTTTTCCTATAGTGTATATAAGCCTCTTTTACATTACTTACTAAGTTCTGTTTTTTTGTGTATTTGACTATGTATGTACACAAGTTGTGTATGTGTGTAATCTAATTCATAAAATAGGGTAAATCTAAGGCACACTTGGAAACCATTTCTTACATATTGCCCTATAGAGCCTAGCATAGTGCTGGACACATTTGAGTGCTTAGTAAGTTTAAGAGAAACAAATAATGCTGGCAAGTTGAGTTTGCTTTCTCTTGAGGATTGTGTAACTCACCTTTATTAGTAATAGCTTAGGGATCCCATCATAGTATTCTACAGAAAGCTTATGTATAGTTTTAAACTAAATTGGAAATATTAATTTAGTTGAATCTTTGTTGTTAAACTAAGTTTTATGTCTTCATTTTTTCTCTTTAGGTATGTTTTTTAAAAAATAGATTTTAATGTTCATGCAGTTTGGGGTTTCCAGTTGAATTTAAAGGATGATATTTCCATCCTTTTATTCTTCCACAGAAGGAAAAGATTATCCAAAAAAGGTCTATTACTATTCAGTTCTTTAAGGACAAGTGTTTGATTGCCATATTAGATAAGAAAGGTGTAATTATATTAAAGCCATATGAAATAGATAAATGGAAATTGAATAGTGAATGGTGGGGAAGTGACCTTGAAACCTTTCCAGATAAAACCTCTCTTGATCTGTGGCCCTTTGAGCACAAAAAAGGTTTATAAACAAGAGTCAATATAATGATATTGGGGCTTTTGCCTAAAAGCTCCATTTTCCAGGTTCCTTACAAAGTTTTGGAATCCAAAGAAATAAGCAGAGACATTAACTGCAGTGAGATGGAAGAGTTCAATCAACCACCTGGGAAGACTACTAATTTGGGGATTGATTTATATGGGAAAGGAAAGGAAGATTAGAGCTTAGAGGAAGTGTACTTCTTTATCATATATGTAGGTATTTTAGATCCTCATTTAACATACCACATTTTCCCAAATAGGTGGATTTTGCAAACCGTTTTGTTGGAGGTGGTGTAACCAGTGCAGGACTGGTGCAAGAAGAAATCCGCTTTTTAATTAACCCTGAGTTGATTGTTTCACGGCTCTTCACTGAGGTGCTGGATCACAATGAATGTCTTATCATCACAGGTTAGTTTTGGGAAGTCTAGACAGTGGTGTAGTTTTCCCCATCTATGACTATCTATCAGGAAGACTAGAGGCCACCCAGGTACAGCTTTTCTCTACCATGGGCATTAGTCCCAATATTTTTATGTATTGATTTATACTTGGTTTTTCGAAATTATCATTTATTTTTTCTAATTTTGAGTAAAACGTTTTATCCCCACCTTTTCTTTCTTGGCATCTTTGAGGAACAAGGGTGAAAACTGTTCAGTTATGTTCTAGTTTGAAATTTTATGATATAATCTCCTTAAGAAGATGATGATATGTCTTTGAGCATGTATTCTATTACTATTCTTCCATTATATTTCCAAAAGTGATTTGTTGTACTTCAATCTGAAGACACTGTATAAATATTAAAAGCACAGTTACAGTGTTTGGAGAGAATCAGTACAACAGTGAGCTTTATAGAAGAGAAATAAATCAGTTACCTTATGTTTACTCTAATTTCAAAATCCTAAAAGAAAAAGTGTGATTATCTTAGTGCTTCTCCTTGATTTAGGTTAATGTGGGAGGAGGAGAAAGGGAAATATAGTAAATTTTACAGGTCTATTATCAAGATTTAAATTTTTTTCTTTATTTAAATTTCTTTAGACTGAGATATTACCAAATCACAGTATTTTCTTGTAAATAGGCTACAGAAAGTTCGTGATTAACACATAGCTCTTAAGAGACTTTTAATCAGACACCATAGATAAGTTAAGCCTTTTATTTGAGTACCTAAAAGAGCAGTACATAAAAACCATAATCAGCCACCAATTGCTGATACTTTTTTCTTTCTGCAAAAGAGGATTTCTTATTTCCTCTTTGAATCTCTTGCAGCTTTGAGATTAGTGTAGGAGATTAAACATTCAACTTGGTTGGAGACTTTGGTTGATTGTTACTCCCAGAGATTATAATGGAAGAAAAACCATTCCCTATGAGTTATATGAAATATATCCTCAACTAATTTACCTCCAAGAGGTATGTGATGGAGGTAATACTCTGAGGTCTCATCTTGATGCCACACTCTGCCTCATAAACATTTGTAGGCAACCTTCAGGAGAGTATCTAAATTGTGTTTTTTATGATTTGCTTTCAAGATTCTCTCTTTGTCTTTTTTGTCTTTTTCTGTCAACAGTTTGACTATGATGTATTTAGATGTGGATCTCTTTGATTTTATCCTATTTGGAATTCATTGAGCTTCTTGAATGTTTAGATAAATTTGGTAAATTTTTGGCCATTACTTCTTCAAATATTCTTTCTGTTCCTTTTTCTCTTGTCCTGGGGCTCCCATTATGCATATTTTGGTACAGTTGATGGTGTCCCATTGGTCTCTGAAGCTCTGTTTTTCTTTTCTTCTTCTTTATTCTTTTTCTTCCTCAGACTGGATAATCTCAACTGACCTATCTTCAAGTTCACTGATTCTTTCCTCTGTCTCCTCTAATCTGTTTTTGAATCCCTCCAGTGAAATTTTTATTTGAATTATTGTACTTTTCAACTCCAGAATTTCTATTTGGTTCTTTTTTAAAATAATTTCTATCTCTCTGTTAAGATTCTGTATTTTTGAGGCATTATTCTCATACTTTCATATAGTTCTTTAGATATAATTTGCCTTAGTTCTTTGAACATATTTAAAATAACTGATTAAAGTCTCTGTTTAGTGAGTCCAACATCTGGCTCCTCAGGGACAGTTACTATTGACTACTTTTTTTCTGCTGAGGATGGGCCCTACTTTCTTGTTTCTTTCCATGTCTCAACTTTTTGTTTAAAACTGGATACTTTAAATAATATGTCAACTCTCAAAATCAGATTTTCCCCTTCCCCCAGAGTTTTTGTTGCTGTTTGTTTAGTGACTTTCCTAAACTAATTCTTTAAAATCTATATTCTTTTTCATGTGTGGCCACTAAAATCTCTGCTTGCTTAGATTAGCAGTCAGCTAATGATTGGTCAGAGATTTCCTTAAATGCCTATAACAATAAGTCTCTCAGTCTATGTGCATATCGGGGCTCACCTTCAATACTCCACCAGGCAGTTGACACTTCACTTCCTGCTTGCTCAGAGCTTCAAGGTCAGACAGAGTGGAGAGCTTAGGACCATCTCAGGCCTTTCTTGAGCATATGTACTGCCATGGGCATGCCTGTAGCCTTATAGATTCCTGGGGATACTTAGAACTTTTCAAAGCCCCTTATGGGTATCTCATTTCTCAGCTTTTCCTTTGAAGCTTTTTGGTTAGCCTATTGTTTGCCCTAACTGTTATCTACTGTCTCCAGCAGCCACACTTTTAAACAGTTGCCTATAATTGTTCTCAACAAACACCTGTGGTGATTAGGCTTTTCACTCTGGACAAGTTTCAAGTCAGATAAAGACAGCCCTGCAAGTGAGGTCTTCAGGGAACCACCAGATGGGTCAAATGATGATAATTCTCTGAGAATAGGGCTTTGAAGGAGCTTCAGCCCTCTTCTGCCCCTTCTAGGGGCTACTAAACTGCTGGTTTTCACTGTTACTACAGGCTGTTGGTTTTTAAGCCTTCTGTGGCGTTTGGGAGAGCAGAATAGGAATAGGGCAAGTTAAAACATCACAAAATTCACTGTTTTTACCAAAATTCAGCCATTTTTCCTTTAATAAACACTCCTTGGACTGCTGCAAGCTTGTGGTTAATTCCCACAGTTCAGAAAAAGTTGATTCTCACAGTTTTCATGAGTAGTGTTCTCATTGCTTTTATGGGAGAGAGAATTTTCAGAGATTTTTACTCCATCACTTTTGCTGATGTGTCCTTATCTTTTATAAGTACTTGTTGGTAAAGGGGCTTTCAATGAGTTATTTCACATCATTTGGATATCCTTTTTTTTTTTTTTTAATAATATCCCCATGATTTTGCTGTTTTGGTGAGGTAAGGCAAAAAGTAAAAACTTAATTGTCTGAGTTTATGTAGGAAATTAGAAGGGAACCTCAGCAAAGGAGAGAGCCTCTGCTACTGGGAGTTAATAACATGAAGTATTTCATCCAGAATTCCAAAGTTGTTATACAAATTGTACTTAAATGGAAAGGTAAAACCCTTTTATTCTCAGTGTTGTCTTAACTCACATGTTGGTCATCCATCTGCATTTGTTGTTTATTATGATGCAGATAGGAAGGACGCAGTTGGGAGGTATTAGGGAGAAGAGAAGACAAAGAATTACAGAATAAAAAGTTAAACTGTCATAAATCTTGTTGGGCAAATAAATACTTTGAATATTGGTCACATACTGTTTTAGAGAGTTCTGAAGGTCTGGAATTGACTGTCTCCAGCATTTGGCTGTATCAAATAATACTTTAAAAGACTTTTAACTTTTAGCAGTTAAGCTAGATTTGAACCGAAGACTCAGAACAAAATAGCTCATCAATTTTTAAGATGATTTTACATCCTTGAAATAAAAAAGTTGGTGGAATGCTGGGCATTTAAACTCAAAGCTAATTTTGTTTCATTTGCTTCCTTTCTTTTGTACTAGGAAAGTGGTGAGTCTTTCGCCATTTACCATTAATGTTGCTGTAAATAAAGGATGTAATTTCCCTTGGAATAGTAAAAGGAGAACATTAGAATGTTTTTTTCTTTTTTTAGTTTGTCCCCAATCTAAAAAAAAAATCATCACTCTGAATTTATGTCTGGTCTCTAACTTACCTGCAGCCATTGTGAAATGAATGGAAAATTGTAGATCCATCACTCACCTTCACATCTGTAATTACCTCAGGCTAAGGACATCCGGGGTGACTTTTAACTCAGCGTTTTTTCCCCACATCCACTTAACTCTATTATAGTGCCTTCTAATTAATATCTGTGATGTGATGTTCCCTTAATGGAAATGGCCATTTCATCATCTATTTGATGTTGGATTTCTGCCATCTTCCTTCTTAGGAGACTCTTAACCATGCACTGCAATCTATCTGCCTGATCAATTCCATTCCTTCAATGATTCATCCAGGCTCAGTGAGCTAATGGCTGTGACTGTGCTGCCTGAATCTGTAGAAGAGTTTGAGAAATTGGAAATAAATTAAATTTATCATCATTGTGGGGCATCTGGTTGGTATCAGACTTTTAAATGAATATGAAACAGGTCATGCAAACAGGCAAAATACTTTTATCCAGACAGTGTCATCCCTCTATTTGCTGTGATCCTCCCTACGACAACCATGAGTTAAAGCCTTTCAGTAAGTATAGATAGAGGGAAAGAATTAAAATTCCAATCTTCTCTTTTTTTCCTCTCTTGCGTTCCTCTACAACATCCCGTAAATAGCTTCAGTACCAAAGAGTGTTACTGTGGTTCTGGAAGATTGTTCTGTCATTTCTTTGTGGTGAACACAAAAAGCAGATGCCTAGACATGAAATTTACTGAGCAGAAAGTTAGTACATTTAATATAAAACCTGCCCTCTAGTGAACCAAATCATCCCAGACATCACAGTTCCTTACATCTTTTGTGAGTGTCAGCAGGACTGATAGAAAGGACAAAAGTGGACACCAGTTCCTCATAGTACTGGTGCTTTTTATAGAGTAACAACACTAGAGGAGCTCATCTGTGCAAAAACAGCCCATTGCTAACTAAATGACATGAGCTCATTGGGAAAGATCCAAATTCAGTTGGAGTTTGGCTTTTCTTAATTATTATTAATCAGAGAAATGAAAGGTAAGAGTGTTCTATCTGATACAGAGTCACCACTGTATGAGTGATACTAATAAAAGCAGGGTAGATGGCTTTCTTACAAACCTTCTTTCCAAGGATACAACTCATTGGTAAGTAGAATTTTTTTTTATCTCCAAATAGTTTTTCCAGTGTTCGTCACAAACTTTTATTACTAGTAAGAGAAAATAAGAATATTTCTTGGGGCTGGCCCTGTGGCCGAGTGGTTAAGTTTGCACGCTCCACTACGGCAGCCCAGGGTTTCGCTGGTTCGGATCCTGGGCGCAGACATGGCACCACTCATCAGGCCACACGGAGGCGGTGTCCCATGAGTCACAACTAGAAGGACCCACAACTAAAATGTACAACTACGTACTGGGGGGATTTGGGGAGAAAAAGCCAAAAGAAAAAAAAAAAGAAAAAAGATTGGCAACAGTTGTTAGCTCAGGTGCCAATCTTTAAAAAAAAAAGAATATTTCTTACAACTAAATCTAAAAACTCATAAAGCTGGGGCCAGCTCAGTGGCGTGGTGGTTAAGTTTGTGCTTTCCACTTCAGTGGCCCAGTGTTCACAGGTTCAGATCCCGGGCACAGACCTACACACCACTCATCAAGCCATGCTGTGGTGGCATCCCACATACAAAAAATAGATGAAGATTGGCACAGATGTTAGCTCAGGGACAATCTTCCCCACCAAAAAAAAATAAAATAAAAAATGTTTTAAAAAACTCATAAAGTTGTTATGAACTTTTGAGAACATTTTAATGAGTTTCTTCTAGTTTTTTCCTTAAGTGAAGATTTGTCTTTGAGCATGAAGTCTTCTAGGCTATCCCTAGAGAGAGCTGTCACAAAAGTCCTTCAATCTTCTGTCTCGTGTCTGCTGTTTTCACTATTTACCTTTGCATTTTCATCATAGTTTATCATTAAATTTGAATTTAAAACAAGTTAAGGGCATCCATTTTTCAGAAAAGACAGTCGACATAATTTTGAAAGATGTCTACTTAGAAAACCCAGGATTTAATTTGTTTAGAGCACAAGCACCAGATACGCATTTTTGATTTCCCACACCTGAAGGAAATAAAGCTAATCTTGTTTCTCTTAGGAAAGAAGATTGAAACCATCCTAATTTGAAATAGAAATATGATAATTGATATTTTATATTTTTTAACCCCTTTCTTTTAAAAAGACAGGTGTTTTCGTAGTTAAGAGATCAGAGTAGGCATGGTTTTTTTTTTGGTAGGAAAAATGAGGCTTGTCCACTGCAGGGCAGAAAACAGAAAAAGAGGAAAACGGTTCCTGGCTCTCTCCAGTAGACCAGGTTGTTTTTAAGCCCCACGTAAATGGAATCAAATACCCTTGGTTCTTATAACCCCTTACAAAGTTAAGTCTAATGACACCAAAACTAACAGCTTTATGGTTTTGAAGGATTTTCAACTCATCTTATTTGGTTTTCCAAACAATTCTATGAGATAAACAAGATAATAATTAACAAGCCTAATTTTCAGATGATGAAATGAAGTCCAGTGAGATTTGGTTACTTAAGGATGCACTGTGGCTTCCTCATGTCTGTAATCTCAGTGTAGTGTTCTTTTTACCACGGCATGCTGTCTTTGTAAATGTGAATTTTTTATATTTAATAAAAATTACATAGTACCTTCGGATTAAGTATTTCTGGTCTCATTATTTTAACCTCAGTTAATACAACGTTCTTCCAGTTTTGCCTGGTAGTTATATTTGTGTGGCAAGTACTTATTCAACTTCTTCTATATTCTTCCATTACAAGATGCTAATGTAGATACAAATGTCAATAATTTACAATCCCTGCCCTCGAGAAGCCCACAGTCTAGTGAGGGAGTCAATTACATTTTTTTAACAGCTTTATTGAGATATAATTGACATGCAATAAACTGTATATATTTAAAGTGTACAATTAGATAAATTTTGACATATAGCTACACATATGAAACCATCTTTTGCCCATGTTTTTGAGTTTTTTTTTTTTTTTATTGTTGAGTTTCAAAAGTGCTTTATATATTTTGGATGCAAATCCTTTATCAAATATATGTGGTGTGTCTTTTCATTATCTTTACAGTGACTTTTAAAGAACAGAAGTTTCTGACTTTGAAATACAGTTTATTAATTTATTTTTTGTTATTTCTGTTTTGATTACTGTAGCTAAGACTGCTTTGAATCTATAGATCAATTGGGGGAAAATTGACATCTTAATATTTAATCTTTGACACATGAATGACATATCTCTGTTTATTTGTCTTTAATTTCTCTCAGTAATATTTTATACTTTTCATTGTACACTTCTTTTACGTTTTCTCAGATTTATCCCTAAATATTTCATATTTTTTGTTGCTATTGTAAATGTATTTTTAAAATTTCTGTTTCTGATTGTTCATTGCTACTATGTAGAAATATAATTGATTTTCAGATTGCAGTTCAATATGTCAACTGCTCTACTGATGGTACATGCAGAGTACTGTGAGGCGCAGAGAAGGAATAAAAAGTGTCAAGGAAGGCTCACACAAGAAACATCGTGAATTTTGTAGTTATTTTCTTGATTTTTAGTTGAATGTCTTTCCCAAAATTCTAGAAGAATTTATAGCAATTAAGGTATAAATTATTTTAAATTTTTGAAAAATTTTTCAGAAGCAGTGTGCTAAGTAACAGACTAGAAACTCTAGTATTGAGTTTAAAACTTTTAAGTCTTTATTCTGGAAAATTTTAATCATATGTGAAAATAGAATCGTATTTTTCATAGCTTTATTTAATATTTATATTGTATATATATTTTTATATTTGTGTGTATTTTGGAAATTCCAGACTAATAGAAAAGTTGCAAAAATAACGCAAGGAATTTCCATATAATCTTCACCCAGATTCACCAGTTTACATTTCTCCCCCATCTGCTCTATCATTCTTTCTCTGTTTTCTTTTCCTGAACTAAGAGTACATTGGAGACATTATGCCCTTTTACCCCAAATATTTTGTTGTTTATTTCCTTAGAATTAGGACATTCTCTTACATCGGCACAGCACAGTTATCAGAATCAGGAAGTCTAACATTGATAAAGTACTATTAGCTAATCCCTAGTTAATATTCTAATTTTGTCACTTATCTTAATTATATCCTAATGTGTAGTGATTTTTTTCCCCCGAGTCTGCAATCCAATCCAGGATCACACCTTGAATATAGTTGTCATGTATTCTTTAATCTGGGACAGTTTATCAACCTTTCCTTTTGTTTTTTTCACCTTGACATTTAAAGTATATAAATATACTTGTTAGAATGTCGCTTATTTGGGATTTTCCCAATGATTCTTCATAACTAGATTCAGTTTATTCATTCTGGTAGGAATCCCACTGAAGTGATATCTCTTAGTGTATCTTTGGAGGAGGAAAGTAATACCTGTTTGTCCCAATATTTGTGGTATTAGGTATTATGACTTGTAGTTAAGAAGGAATCTGCCTGGTTTCTCCACTGTCAACTTACTCTTTTTCCCTTTGTAATCACAGTCATGCATTGCATGATAATGTTTTGGTCCCTGATGGATGGTATATACAGCAGTGGTCCCATAAGATTAGTACCATATAGCCTAGCTGTGTAGCAGGCTACACTATCTAGGTTTGTGTAAGTACAGTCTGTATTTGCACAATGACTTAATTGCCTAACAATGCTTTTCTCAGAACATGTCCCTGTCATTAAGCAATGAATGACTATAATCTGTAATTATTTTATATACTTTGAAATTAAATATCCTGCCCTCATCAAACTTTCACCCACTAATTTTAGCACACATTGATAATTTTTTTAACTCCATCATTAACATGTTTCTCTGTTTTCTGTCTATGAATTGATAGTTAAAGGTAGATGCCATTTGTAATCTTGATCACTACATTATTATTCTTTGTATACCAAAGCTTCAGAGTTGTTTAAGTAAACATGTAAAAAGTTAACCTGACCCCCAAAATGAAATTAAATTGGTTTTGGATAAAGAACTGATAGTTCATAATTAGCATGTCATGATTTGATTTTGTGTTCTTTTATTTTTATTAAATATGTCCTCTTTTTATAAATTTATATTTTCTTAAATACTGTATTTTCTGGAGTCATTTTTCCCATGAATATTACATCTTTGTCATAAATATTTTCAGTATTGGACTTTTATTGTGTGAGTGGTCATTTGTTAACAAAAAGTAGTTCAGCTGCCTGAAAGAGTCAGTCTGCTTATATTTTATTTACTGGCAAAACTAGGGCAGTTGTACTCAAAAATAGTCTTTAATCTTAGTTCTCAGTGGTGTCTTGTTTCTTCCTCTTTTTTCTTTTTTTATATATGAAAAGTAGTATCTTGCTCAAGGTTTTTAGCTTTTCATTTTACTGTTTTGTTGGTTCTTGACAAGTCAAGTGATTACTGAATTGACCATAGGAATTGAAATGAGCTTATTTAGTTAAATAGTGGAACACTTTTGACACCATCCCTCCTGATATGTCCAGGTCTGATGAATTAGAAATCCATGTTATGTGGCAAGCTACCTTGGTGCATGTTCTCCTCAGATGAATGTTAATTATGCTTTTTTTCCCTCTCTTTCTTCTTATGCCGTAATATCCTGGTTTTACAAAGCCCTTTAAAGTACCTAACCTGTTGACAGGCAAATCCTCGACTTAATTTTAATGACAGTATTCTTAGCAGGGAATGTCTGTGTAAAATTTCTTTTCTCAACAATTCGAACTAAATATTACCATCAGATTACTTACATTGAAGACAGTCGACCCTATATAACAGTCTTTATGTACTGAGAAATTTTAATTGAGTTCATAATAGTTTGCATCAGTTGTACATTATTTCTTGACTGTCACTACATAAGAGCTCTTCTTCACCCCTTGCGCCCACCCCCAACCCCCTTCCGCTGGTAACCACTGAACTGTTTTCTTTGTCCATGTGTTTGTTTATATTCCGTGTATGAGTGAAATCATCTGGTGTTTGTCTTTCTCAGTCTGGCTTATTTCGCTTAGCACAATTCCCTCCAGGTCCTTCTGTGTTGTTGCAAATGGGATGAATGTCTATTTTCATGGCTGAGTAGTGTCCCATTGTATCTATATACCACATCTTCTTTATCCAATCATCAGTCGATGGGCACTTGGATTGTTTCCATGTCTTGGCTATTGTGAATAGTACTGCAATGAACTTAGGGGTGCATATGTTACTTTGGATTGTTGATTTCAAATTGTTTGAAATTTCAAATTATTTGACCCAGTAGTGGGATAGCTGGGTCATATGGTAGTTCTATTTTTAGTTTTTTGAGGAATCTCCAAACTGTTTTCCATAGTGGCTGCACCAGTTTACATTCCCACCAGCAGCGTATGAGTGTTCCCTTCTCTCCACACCCTCTCCAACATTTGTTATTTTTAGTCTTAGTGATTATAGCCATTTTAACAGGTGTAAGGTGGTATCTTAGCATAATTTTGACTTGCATTTCCCTGATGATTAGTGATGTTGGACATCTTTTCATGTGTTTATTGGCCATCTCTATATCTTCTTTGGCAAAATGTTTGTTCATCTCCTCTGCCCATTTTTTGATCAGGTTGTTTGTTTTTTTATTGTTCAGTTGTGTGAGTGCCTTATATATTATGAAGATTATCCCCTTGTCAGATGTATGATTTGCAAATATTTTCTCCCAATTGGTGGGTTGTCTCTTTGTTTTGATTCTAGTTTATTTTGCCTTGCAGAGGCTCTTTAGTTTGATGAACTCCCAGTTGTTTATTTTTTCTTTTGTTTCTCTTGTTTGAGAAAATGTATTCGAAAAGATCCTTTTAAGTTCGATGTCAAAGAGTGTACTACCTATATTATCTTCCAGGAGTTTTATGGTTTCAGGACTTATCTTCAAGTCTTTGACCCATTTTGAGTTTATTTTTGTGTATGGCGTGAGATAATGGTCTACCTTCATTCTTTTGCATGTGGCTGTCCATTTTTCCCAACACCATTTATTGAAGATACTGTCTTTTCTCCATTGTATGTCCTTTTCACCTTTGTTGAAGATTAACTGTGTGTAGATGTGCGGTTTTATTTCTGGGCTTTCAGTTCCGTTCCATTGATCTGTGTGCCTGTTTTTGTACCAGTACCATGCCGTTTTGATCACTATGGCTTTGTAGTAAACTTTGAAGTCAGGGATTGTGATACCTACAGCTTTGTTCTTTTTTCTCAGGATTATCTTAGTAATTCAGGGTCTTTGGTTGCCCCAAATGAATTTTAGGATTATTTGTTCTATTTCCATAATGAATGTCATTGGGATTCTGATTGGGATTGCATTGGATCTGTAGGTTGCTTTGGGTAGTATGGACATTTTAACTATGTTTATTCTTCCAGTCCATGTGCATGGAATCTCTTTCCATCTCTTCATGTCATTATCAACTTCTTTCAGTAATGTCTTATAGTTTTCATTGTGTAAATCCTTCACCTCCTTGGCTAAATTTGTTCCTATGTACTTTACTCTTTTAGTTGCGATTGTAAATGGAATTGTATTCTTGAATTCTCTTTCTCTAAGTTCGTTATTGGAGTATAGAAAAGCAACTGATTTTTGTGAGTTGATTTTGTACCCTGCAACATTACTGTAGTTGTTAATTATTTCTATTATTTTTCTGATGGATTCTTTGTGGTTCTAATTCTTTGTGGTTTTCTATATATAAGATCATGTCATCAGCAAACAGCAAGAGTTTCACTTCTTCACTCCCTATTAGGATTCCTTTTATTCCTTTCTTTTACCTAATTGCTCTGGCCAAAACCTCCAGTACTATGTTGAATAAGAGTGGTGATAGTGGGCATCCTTGTCTTGTTCCTGTGTTCAGGGGGATGGCATTCAGTTTTTGACGTTGAGTATGATGTTGGCTGTGGGTTTGTCATATACGGCCTTTATTATGTTGAGGTAATTTCCTTCTATCCCCATTTTGTTAAGAGTTTTTATCATAAATCGCTGTTGGATCTTGTCAAATGCTTTCTCTGCATCTATTGAGATGATCATGTGGTTTTTATTCCTCAATTTGTTGATGTGGTATATCACATTGATTGATTTGCAGATGTTGAACCATCCCTGCATCCCTGGTATAAATCCCTCTTGATCATGATGTATGATCCTTTTGATATATTGCTGAATTCAGGGTGCCAGAATTTTGTTGAGGATTTTTGCATCTATGTTCATCAGCAGTATTGGCCTGTAGTTCTCCTTTTTTGTGCTGTCCTTGTCAGGCTTTGGTATCAGAGTGATGTTGGCCTTGTAAGATGTGTTAGAAAGTATTCCATCTTCTCTAACTTTTTGGAATAGCTTGAGACGGATGGATATTAAATCATCTCTGAAAGTTTGGTAGAATTCCCCAGGGAAGCTGTTTGGGCCTGGGGTTTTATTCTTTGGGATACTTTTGAGTACTATTTCAATCTCTTTCCTTGTGATTGGTCTATTCAGATTGTCTGTTTCTTCTTTATTCAGCTTTGGGAGCTTGTAAGAGTCTAAGAATTTATCCATTTCCTCTAGGTTATCCATTTTGTTGGCATATAGTTTTTTGTAGTATTCTCTTATAATCTATTGCATTTCTGTGGTGTCTGTTATTTCACCTCTTTCATTTCTAATTTTATCTGAGCTTTCTCTGTTTTTTTCTTTGTAAGTCTGGGTAGGGGTTTGTCAATTTTATTTATCGTCTCAAAGAACCTGCTCTTTGTTTCATTGATCCTTTCTACTGCCTTTTTTGTTCCAGTGGCATTTATTTCTGCTCTGATTTTTATTATTTCTCTCCTTCTGCTGACTTTGGGCATTGTTTGTTCTTTTTCTAATTCAGTTAGGTGTAATTTGAGATTGCTTATTTGAGATTTTTCTTGTTTTTTAAAGTGTGCCTGTATTGCGATGAATGTCCCTCTTAATATAGCTTTTGCTGCATCCTGTATGAGTTGGTATGGTAGGTTATCATTTTCATTTGTCTCCAGATGTTTTTTGATTTCTCTTTTAATTTATTCAGTGATCCATTGCTTGTTCAATATCATGTTTAGTCTCCACATCTTTGTCCCTTTCTCAGCTTTTTTTTGTAATTCATTTCTAGCTTTATAGCATTATGATCAGAGAAGATGCTTGTTATTATTTCAATTTTTTAAAATTTATTGAGGCTTGCCTTGTTTCCCAGCATATGGTCTGTCCTTGAGAATGTTCTGTGCGCACTTGAGAAGAATGTGTGTTCTGCTCTTTTTGGATGGAGTGTTCTATATATGTCTATTAAATCCAACTAGATTAGCTTTTCATTTAATTCCACTGTTTCTGTGTTGATTTTCTGTCTGGATTATCTATCCATTGATGTGAGTGGAGTGTTGAGGTCCCTACTATTATTGTGTTATTAGTAATATCTTCTTTCAGGTTTGTTAATAGTTGCTTTATGAACATTGGTGCTCCTGTGTTAGGTGCATAGATATTTGTAAATGTTATTTATTCTTGAGGGAGTGTCCCTTTGATCATTATATATTGCCCCTTTTTGTCTCTCTTTACCTGTCTCATCTTGAAGTCTACTTTGTCTGATATAAGTATTGTGACACCCGCTTTCTTTTGTTTGCCATTAGCTTGGAGTATTGTCTTCCATCCCTTCACTCTGAGCCTGTGTTTGTCCTTGGAGCTGAGCTGTGTTTCCTGGAGGCAGCATATTGTTGGGTCTTGTTCTTTAATCCCTCTTACCACTCTGTGTCTTTTTATTGGAGAGTTCAGTCCATTTACGTTTAGGGTGATTATTGATATATGAGGACTTAATGCTGTCATTTTATCACTCGTTTTCCAGCCTGCGTTTCCTTTGTTTCTCGTCCTGTGTGTTTTGGTCTAAACATTGAATTATGTAGTTTTTTATGATGTGTTTCTTTGTTTTCTCCTTATTTATTCTTTGTTTCTCTGTTCTGCTTCTTTGTTTAGTGGTTACCCTGAGGTTTGTATTCAGAATCTGGTGTATAAGATAGTCCGTTTTCTGATGGCCTCCTATTTCCTTAGTCTAAACCAATTCAGTCCCTTTCCTCCTTCCCTCCTAAGTTGTTTTTCTCATATCTTATTCCATCTTGTGTTGTGAATTTGAGCTTAGAATGACAGGATTATCTTTGTTTTTGGTCTTTTCCTTCCCTTTAGCTTAATGCTATTCTTGAGTATTTGCTATCCTAATCTGATTCTGAAAACCTATGTATCTCCTTACTCTGTGTTTTGTGACCCCTTGCTCTGTTTTTTTTTTCCCCCAGGTATGAGGGCCTTCTTTAGGATTTCTTGTAGGGGAGAGGTCTCATGGTTGTGAAGTCCCTTAGCTTTTGTTTGTTTGGGAAATTTTTTATTTCTCCCTCATATCTGAAGGATATTTTTTCTGGATAAGGTATTCTTGGCTGAAGATTTTTTCTTTTAAAGATTTGAATATGTCATTCCATTCTCTCCCAGCTTGTAAGGTTTCTGCATAGAAATCTGCTGAAAGCCTGATAGGGGTTCCTTTGTAGGTTATTTTCTTCTGCCTTGCTGCCCTTAGTGTTCTTCCTTTGTCATTCATTCTTGCCAGTTTTACTACTATATGCCTTGCAGTAGGTCTTTTTCCATTGACAAATCTAGGAGATCTGGAAGCCTCTCGCACACAAATTTACCTCTCTTTTCCTAGGTTTGGAAAGTTCTCTGCTATTATTTGAACATGCTTTCTGCTCCATTCTCCTGAAATACCTATAATTCTTATGTTGCATTTCCTCATTGAGTTGGATATTTTTTGGACACTTTCTTCATTTCTTTTAGCCTTCATTCTCTCTCCTCCCCTGGAGCATTTCAACATGTCTGTCTTCGCTTATGCTGATATGCTCCTCTATTATGTCCACTAGAGCATTCAGGGAATCTGTATTTTTGTTTTATGTATTCCATTTTGTCTTTCATCTCTCAATATTTCTGATTGATTCTTCTTTATAGTTTCAATCTCTTTTGTGAAGTAGCTCCTGAACTCGTTGAATTGTTTCTTTGCCTTCTCTTTTACCTCGTTGAGTTTTTTGATGACAGCTATTTTGAATTCATTGTCATTTAGCTTACATATTTCTGTGTCCTCAGGACTGAATTCTGAGTGCTTGTCGTTTTCTCTGTGGTCTGGATATTTGATGTAGTGTCTGATGTTGTTAGAGGAGGTAGGTTGGGTCTTACGCATTCTGATATTATTTGGTTGCAGTTACCACCTATCACCACTGGGTGGGGGTTGAGAGCTGCGTATTCCGAGCCCTCTGCCTCCAGCCGAGATCCCAGGCAGTGGAGCCATGCTGGTTGGGTGTGGGGAGGGGTGCTTTCTCCTGTGTGCTCTCGGGGTTCTCTCGTTCTGGCTCTCTGGTCTCCTGGAGTGTTGACTTGATGAGGTCACCCCCCCGCCCCCCACCCCCGTGAAAGGTTTTACTCCGTTAGAGGGCTTCCATCTAGGCTGCAAGGGCCCTAGGGAGTCCTTGGTGATCCTGCAAATGAGCAACCCCTCCCCCACTCCTTCCTTCACTGAGCCTCCCTGGGCAGCGACCTCAGTCTTTAGGGGAGGGAGCGAAGTTCTCTCTTACCCCGTTCCAGCTCCTCTGGGGGGGGCGGGGGTCCAGCCTCTCCACCCTCCATCATGTGGCTTCAAGTCTCTCCAACGTTTTTTGTGCTGTGTTAGGATGTCCTCTGTTGGAGTATGGATGCCCCTATTCATTGTATGTTGGAGGGGAGAGTCTTGGGAAAGTTCACTCCACTATGATGCTCATGTCACTCCTATGACGGCATATTTTGTTTTCTATGTTGATTGAGACATTCAGTCACTGTGTTACAAACATGGTGATGGCTTTTAGGAGGCATCAGTTTTTCTCTGTGGGAAATAATAAGTCATTAAGGACAGTGGTGTTTTGGGGTTTTTTTTTTGTTTTTTTGTGTTTTTTAGTTGACATTTGCCAGTGAGATATTTCCACAAAGGAGGAATAAGTTTATTAACAAAGACCCTTTAGAAGGTACAGCTTTTAAGGAAAATCTTTCTGAAAAATAATATTGGCAGATTATTTGTTTCAGGTACTGAACAGTATAGTGAATACACAGGCTATGCTGAAACATATCGTTGGGCCAGGAGCCATGAAGATGGGAGTGAAAGGTGAGTTCCTTTCTGACTTTAGTATCACATGGCCAAAAGCCAAGGAGTGTCTATGTGTTTGACCCTGGTACATTATGTCTTCCATCTACTCTTATTTCAGAAATTTAACTTTCTTTTGAGATTCAGTATTACAAGTTCATAAGTAGTTAAAACAGTATTACCATTTCCATATACCAAAGGGAAGAACAGAGAAATAAAAGCCGGAAGTCTAAACCAAGAACAAGAAGGGCAGAGCTCTCTAGAGTTCTTTACCTCTTAGCTGCCATTTGTAAACAGTCAGTGGAGGTTAACTTCCAAGGCCAAACTTATTTAGAATAGGTTCTAATTTGAGCTCAAAGCCTTTAAGTAGCCTTTATTTAGTTATCCTTAACTTTTCTGTGAGATTCGGTAGGTGGGGGGAACCTATGTTGGGACAGTTTGCCTATGTTGGGACAATTTGCCTCATGCCACAAAACAGTTGACAGTAGAACCTACAATGAACTCTGCTGCTGCTGTCTTTTCTTTCTTATTGAAATATATTTTTATACTTTGATATCTTTGCATCCCCACTAAATTAGTTTACCACAGGTAAATTTTTACAGAAGTGGTGCCTGAAAGCTTGTGTGTGTGTGTGTCTGTGTTTGTGTGTCTGTGTGTTTTAATGGCAGAAAGAATCAGCTATTGCCCATGTACCCATACAGACTTATTCTTTGTAATATCTCAAGCCCAGCCCCTGGTCTCTTTCCCTTTCTTTTGGTTAAAATATGTGATTGCAACAATTATCTATGTGGATATTTAATTCCTGATAATTATTTACAAACTAACCTGAAGGTTTCTACTGCTGTTCTTCAGTGTGAAAAGTTGCTTTGTATATCACTATGTGCAAGTTTATAGAGAGATGAAATATTTGGAATTTAATGTTTCCAAAATCATCATCTCACCTAGTCATTCCTGTTTCCACAAGCAATATGTTATTGTCTGCTTTGCTATCTTTGTCTTTTTAAAAACAGTTCTGGGCACCAGCAGTTGAGCACAGTAGGTAGAATATTGTACTGAATCATTACACATTTTTTGTAACGTGACTTCCTGGGATTATTTCTTGGGCAATATATGGCAATGTTAGAAACCCAGTGACTTAGAGCAAGTCTTTCAAAACCAAGGAGGAATGAGCTCTTGTAGAAATACAAATGCCAGGTCTTTAGCATTAGAGGAGAACAAAGAACTAAGTTCCTCTTGTTTGCCCCTAAATCCTTCAACCTCTGAGACTCACTGTAAACGATGTATACCTGTTTACAATATGTCATATTTGTTGTCTCGATAATTTTTTATTGTACTGTTTAATGCCTGGCAGTCCACAATCTGTATGCTTTGGAATCTAAAAATAAAATGGTGTTTCCTGCCCTCCTTTTTTTCTGAGACCTATAGCCACTGGTTGGTTGGTTTGTTTTTAATATTTTAACCCTGCCAATGTCTGAAAACTCCGGCCCCGTGAGGGTTTTATTTTGTGAGTGCCTTTCTCCGTTCCTCATCGGTCCCCCCTCTGTCCTGACCTAGGGACGACTGGCAGCGGCGCGGCACTGAAATTGTTGCCATCGATGCCCTTCACTTCAGACGCTCCCTCGACCAGTTTGTGCCTGAGAAAATCAGACGCGAGCTTAACAAGGCCAGTAACCTTATTTCTTAGTTCATCTGGCAGCTGTCATCTATTCACTGCCATTTTATTAATGCTGAAATTAATGCTTTCTGGTAATTCTTGCAGTGTCAGTATGTCTGCCCACAACTCTCTTGATTTAATGGGTCTGTCAGCTTGTACAAGATGTACTTTCCATTTCGTAATTGTTTGATTACTGATGCCAGATAGACTGTGGCTTGGTATTAAGCCCCACACAGGCATTTATCTCATCAAACACTTTTAGCTGCTTTGGAACATTATCATTGTAAAACCATATAAAAATGAATGAGCCCTGATAATTTTTTTCAGAACTTGCCAAATGACATTGTCTCTGCAAGGTATGCTATCAGGATTCAAACAGATAAACCATCAAAGTCAAGTTAATATTGTTCTATTATAGATAAGATTCACATGTAAATTGTTTATTGATTTGGTAATTTGACATATTTATGATGGAATCTGTGATTTTCTGGGATGCTTAGTGCTGTCTCCTATAATCATTTTCTTTTTTTTTATTGTATTACAGAAATACAAAAATGAGCCATACCCATGGTTAGTTCAAATTTTCACTACTGTTAACCATAATAAATAAACTTGATCATACAATAGAGTGCTGATTCTATTCTCTATATTTAGGACCTTACCAAAACGGTTGATATTTTCTTTAGTTCTTCAGATTACTCTCACAGTCAAGAAGACTGACCCAATTCTGAAAAACCATTGGTTAACCCCCACAAGTAGGATTTGATTATGAGATTGTTTGTTAAGATAATGAGGTTTGTGGTTTTACATAGCTATACCTTTGCCAGTCCCAGACTTCTGATAATGATAGCACTGGGTGTACCATTACAAGGGGCTTGGGAGTGCCTATGGATCAGCACGTGTGGCCTTCAGTATGTCATCTTCACATCTCCTGGGGTCTCACCACAGGAGCAGTCTGTCTGTGGTGCTCTGTTTATCCCAGCTCAACCACCTTGCCTCTCATATTGCTAGTAATATTATAAACATTATATGTATATATAAACAACCAACCAATCCAGGAAGGCTTCTACTACACTTACAACTTAGTAGATATTTTGAATTACATGTATTATCTTCTATGTAATCTACCTCAGAATCTAATTTATTGTTGAACATGTTTTCTTATATATAATTTATTAGGTTATTTTAATTAATTAATTTTAATTATTTATTTGCTGAGGAAGATTAACCTTGAGCTAACGTCTGTTGCCAAAATTCCTCTTTTTTTGCTTGAGGAAGATTAGCCTTGAGCTAACATCCCTGCCCATCTTCCTCCACTTTATATGTAGGTCACCACCACAGCATGGCTTGACAAGTGGTGTAGGTCTGCACTCGAGAGCCGAAACTGCGAACCCAGGCCACCAAAGCAGAGCCTGCTGAACTTAACCACTACGCCACAGGGCTGGTCCCCATTAGGGTATTTAATGTTTAGAGTTCTCAAAGAAATCTCATTAAAAAGTTTGAAGAATAAATGCGCTATTTTCCAAAGTTGAACTTAAATAACAGATGTTTAATTTTTTTTTTAAGTAATTCCTTAGAAAAGCTGTCCAGCTTTTCTGGATGTAAGCCATCCAGAAAGACTATTCTTTGGTATATCAACAGTTATAATTTTTCTCTTTTACCTAACTCTGGAAGTCAGAGATTTGCCAGCGCTGATAATAATCTTTATTATATTAGGTACGTTTTAAATGTAAGCCTGCTTTCACTGTTCAGGACTCTTACCTTAAAGCAGTTGTCTCCAAGCACATGATGTTTTTATTATATAGCATATCAAGTAGAATAGGAAGATTTATCTTTAGATTTTGATGAGATATTATTTATCAAACATGTGTATGTTATGAATTTGTCACATGGTCATTGATATGTATCTAGAAGATATTTACTTAAGTTGTAGGTAGTTTGGAGAGAAGTATATGAAAAGGAAATGTGTTTAACCATAATCGTACATTAATACAAATTTAAAGCTTCCCTTTTTTCATGGATAAAGTCTAAATATAGACTTTAGAATACCCCCAAATACTTTTCTGTAGGAACTAGATCATTCACTTTTAGAAATTATCTGCAAATATGATCTTTTTAAAAGATAATCCTGGACATAAGTAAGTGTTTTCTTTTTTAATTCCCCATGGCCAGTTGATGTTCTCTATATTTACTTGTATAGCACTAACCTTCAGTTTATTTGTCTTCAAAGACACGAGAATTTTAAAGACGTGAAGCCTTGGTATGTGTGAATAGGTTAGGTTAGTTGTAAATAACATTGAAATACATTTATTTGTAGAATGTAGTTAGTTGTATGTAGCATTGAAAAACATTTATTTGTAGAATATAGAGTCCTTATGAGACACACTTTATACAATAAAAAATGAGTCTTTAAGTAACCTGGCAACAGAAGTTTTTATTTCTTTCGAGTCACTCAGTGCGTAGCACATTGCTTTGCTTCTGGGCACTTCTCAAAAATGTTTGTTAAATGAACTAGTCAATGATTAATTAAACTTTCTAGATATTGCTAATACAGTTTTTTAAGATAAACTTTTTAGCTATAAATACGTTATCTCAAATCACTCAAAATGTTATAGATTTATGGATATTTCCTAAATACTCTTCAAGTGCTAAAGAAAGCCTAAGAAGTCCAGGGTCACTTCAGGCGTGGAGTAGATGATACCATAGGAAGCAGAGTGATTGATTTTCAATGTATAGTAATGCAGTTACCTATTTGTTTTCAACCTGCCATTATTTATGTCAGTATGCATTTGTGTGATTTCTATTTCATAAAAGACTTTTTCAGTCAAATGCAGGTAGAATTTTTTTTTAATTTTACAAGTAATGATAGTGAAAGTAATTGCTAATATAAAATGATTATTTACTACATGCTAGGCACTCTACTTAACACTTTAAATGCTTGGTCTGATTAATCCTAACCACCCAGGGAGATGTAGATGCAGTTCTTATCTCCAATTTAGAGACAGTGAACTGAGCCCTGGGAAGTTGAATAACTTGCCCGGGTCACACAGATAGGCAGTGACAAAGCCAGGACTTGAATCTAGGTTCCCCTGCTTTCAAATTACTTTTTAAAAATGTGGCTCCTCCCACGTAGAGATTACTTTAACTAGATCTGTCTTTCCAGACTTTTTACCTGTTTCGGTCTTAAATCATTAAGAATATTCCTGCGTTTGGTTAACACGTGATCTCCCATAAGCATGTATGCCTGGGTTACCTCTTCTCTTTTAGTCATAATCCTATACTGTGAGCAAACTGCCAGTGGAATACTTTTCTCCATATTCCTTTCTGTTTTGCTGTACTCTTTCAAGGAAATTTAAGGATTTTCCCCCCCAGCCTGTTTTTAAATTCCCATGAGACAGTGAAGTAGCCCAGGTGCGAAGTAGCCCCTCAACAAATGGGCTGTGTTGAGAAAGCACCTCATTCAGGGCCTGCGCACAGGAAGGCATTTGAAAGATGCGTGTTGTTTCATTCACTACTGTATTCCAGAACGTTTGCTCTTTTAGCAAAGAATTAGTTTTCTAATTCTTTCATTGAAAAAAAAGAAAAAAGCAAATGATTTTGTTAAATGTCATTGACAATTTAGTTAGAAAACTAATCCAGGTAACTTTGGGCCTTCTAAATTAAAGCATTCTGTCATGTATTAGTTACATTTACCTACTGAAATAGAGTTAGGAATTTAGTACGAGCAAAAGGGGGTTTACATAAGCTGACAGCACAGCCTGGAGAGAATATTGACTTAAAGGTTTTACATCTCCTTGTGTTTTGTAAACTTAGAGTTAAAGCAGAATCTTTATTAAATCACTTTAGAGATGACTTGCATGATTTTGCTCTTTTTTTTTGCACACCAGAGAGAAAGTAGGCAGGAATAGAAAAACTTTATTTTTCTAAATCAAGCAACAGAGCCTAACACCAGTTTTCACCATCAGAATTCAGTGTGGATCTCTGAACTCTGGGGTCCTCTTTGCTACTTTTAGGCATCACTCACCAGATAATAATTGAAAGGGCAGTTCCACAGAGTGCCTTACTACCTCTGGAAACAGTCTGCTCCATGCGCGCTCCAGCGCTCCTTTTGGACCCGCATCTTGACCCGCAAGTAGAGTTGGTTTTTAAAAGGAAGGAGTCAGTCTCCTTCTATCTAACTGATACTGTGAAGCAATGTTTAATTCCGTGAGAGATCAGCTGGGTGACATTCTAGAGGAGAATTATCTTTGTGGTTGGAAAGATTTATGAGTCCAACTTGCAAAAGTGGGAAATAGCTCAGCAAGGGAAGAAAGAAATCATCTGTGAAAAGTTGTATTTACCCGTGTTAGACTCATTCAGCTAAGATTAAGTAATGAATATATTTCATGGAGGCTTCTGGATCAGAAATTTAACAAAGTGAAGAGATCACCCCAGCAGAAGATCACCAACATCTACCCTTTTAGAAATTGATTTGTGTATTGATTTTTTTGTTGTTACCTATCACCGGGTGTGGAAGGAGATTGTTATTAAACCAGAGCTTGATTAACAAAACCAATCACTACTTGCTCCTGATGTTTCTAAGAAGTTCAGTATTGGAACATTTATAATCTTTTCTTAAAATATATGTCACTTTGCTTTCTGGGAATATTAGTTCAGAATGTATCCTTCTTAGTAAGTTTTCCCTTAAGTCTCTCAATAAACAGAATTAGAGTAACCGTAGAGATACCTGATCCAGTCTTTTGATTTCACACATGAGGAAATTAAGATCTGCATAGTACTTTCATTTTATATTGCATTTTTAAAAAGCAAAATCAATTTACTGTTATAATTATTTTAAAGACAAAAAGTCATGTATAATCCTACCTCTCAAATAGTTTTCATTTTTGTAGTTCTTTCTACATGAATATTTAGTTTCATATAAATGTGCTCAGAAGTTACCCATAAGTTTGTATTTAAGCTATTTAATTTAACTATATATTGTAAATGTTTTCATGCTTTCTCATAATCTTCATAATAAAATGTTTAATGGCCATAAAATTGGTTGGACTGACATACTGTGACTTAACTACTGTTTTTGAACAATTAGGTGATCCCAAGGTTTTCTCTATAATATGTAATGTAGTAATAAACATCTTTGTGCAGTTGTTAATCAAATAACAAAAGAAATTTACAGAATTATTACTGAATCTTAGCATAATTTTAAGACTTTTAATTAATATTATTATTCTCTTCCAAAAGATTAAGTATCTTTTTATATTATGTTTGTTTTTAAGAAATCACAATATTCTAAAACTTCAGGAAATGAGTATCAGTACCAATTGTGTATTAATTTAAGCTAGACAAGTGTGGTAGATTGACTTCATATAAATAAGTAACTCTTTAGGAACAGTAATTGTTAAATTATTAATCTAGCAAGCAGTATAATTATTTACATGACAATGAAAGACAAAGTTTAATTATATGTGCTTGGGCTTGCTAAAATTGCTGCTGAAGCCTCGGTTCATACTTAAGGCTGTGTGTGTGCTCACGCATACGTGTACATGGGTGTTTGTGACAGGCTATTCCCCTGAGTGCCACCTGTTTCCTGGACCCACTTTAAGGCCTATAGGTTTTTACAACTGTTTCACTTTATTTGCTTCCTTCCTACATCTCTATCTTCATCACTGCCTGGTCGGTCTCTGGTTTTTGACTGTAAATACCAGTATTTCCCTCCTGCCTCTTCTCAAAGCTCCCCTTTGCAACCTCAGGACTCCAGCATTACCCTTGCCATCCCTCTCTGCTTCCCTCACCGTCAAAATTCATTCTGAGACGTGAATGTTCATTGATATCTTCTCCTTATTGTCCTGAGCTATGAATGCTTCCTCTTTTTCCCCCTTTAGAGTTGTTTATTAAGAAAAATAAATAGCTCTGTCATTGATAAATGTCAGACCAGGATGTGGCTAGAGTTTGAGCTGGCTTTTTTTACTCTTACTGCTCTGATTAATCGCCTCAAGTGCTCTGGCTCAGGGTGAGGAAAAAGGAAAGTATTTGTTGCCAATGTGGAGCTCTTGAGAACTCCTGGTACCTTTTCCTGTGAAGTGAGATCTTGGCAACTTTTTTGAGATCTCTATCCTTATCTTTGTTTCTTACTAAAGGAGCTCAATTACTACTGTAAAAGGAAATGATTCCCTGATTAATGGCCCTGCCCTGGTCTCCAGCATTTGAGCATCTTTCTCCTTACTGGGGAAGGGAGAAGCCTGAGTTGTCCCTCTAAAAGGGACTCAGAGGAGCTTGCTGCTTCTCTCTTATTTCTGATCTTGGAAATGCTTGGTTTTAACAAAATAAAAGAATTTTGTATTTAATCGTTATAAACAGTTATTCTTTATACCTAATTACTAGGTAATTATTTTATATCATTTAATTTCTATCTGATTAACTTTTTAAAGTTTAATTTGATTTTCTTTTATCAAAACACCAAATGCAGATTAATTTTAGTTTTATAGTATGTTTTTGTTTTTGCCACTTTTCAAGATAGATTTTTTAATAAAGTTGATTAATACTTCATGTTAGGTTTTGCTTCTGATAATCTAAATATTTCAAATTCTCTGTTGTTAGACTTTAGATTCACTAAGGTATTTTCACTCTTTGAAGAAAAGTTAACCCAGATATGTAGAGACAGCAGTGAAGAAGAGACTAAAACCATTCTGACAGTATGAAACAGAGACGACAACTAGGAAGTCGAGCAATGTTCCTCTTCATCTAGGCATGTTAAGAGAATTGGGCAGGAATCCCAGGTGGCAAAATTATGTGTGTTCCGATGGAGAGTTTGTTCTCCCCTTTGTTGGCATAAAGGTAGAGACTCTGTATCTTTCAAGAGCCTGCTCCAAAACATTCAGCTTCTTGATATTTTTGACCTGAAAGAGATTTTCAGAAGCTCCGTGCATCTGATTATACAGGTAATTTGTGAGTTCTAGTGTAAGCTCTGTGGCACAGCATTGAATGATGGTCTGGTGCCAACTCATAATTAATATCTCTCAGGATTTACAGCCTAGGATGGGGGTGGAAGGAATAGCCTTGTTAATCCATCCAGACAGTGTGTAAAATAAATTTTTATACCTTTGTGGAGACTTCAGAGAGCAATTTACTATAGTTCTATGTGTGAGTTTCATAGAAGCCTCTTTCTTTATCCTTGCTTTTTCTCTGGGAACATTTGTCATAGATCATTCTTTTCATTTTATTTACTATTATACATAAGCTATATTTTAGGTTTTGTTTGGTACTTGAGAGAACCCAGGGGATTTCACTTCGCTATTATATTAAACCTTTTAAGGTAGTCTGATAGTTTCAGAAAACTAAGAACCCTTAGGAGGCAGAAAGACCAACTAGACTAACAAAAAGAAATGGAGATCAGAAGCTCTGGGGCCTTGGCCCACAGCCTTCTCATATGCAAAGTGAGCTGTTTGTTTAGTTAATACTTAGTCAGCATCCTCAGGATATATTGTACTTTTCTCAGGTTACTGGCAAATTCTTAAATAGTCTAGCTGAAAACGGAGCTGTGAAACTAGGGAATCCTGGAGCTAGAAGGGATCTTAAAGGTTATTTTGTAACCAGGTGTAGGAATCCCTTTCATATATAGTTGCTTGCTCATTGTTGAGCATTTCGGTGGCAGGAAGCACATTTAAAAGCTAATCACAGTTATTAATCTGGTCCAGGTAATTCAGAGAGCATGCTGAGGAAGCATGATAGTAATAAGTCTTTACCTTGATTGAAAGGTGGTCAAAAAGCCTTCAAATAAAACAGTGTCTTAAGTGCCTTTCCTCCCTTTAGTTCCTGGGTAGTTTGTAATTGGGATCCCATAAGTTCTTGAAATATCTGGCATTTCCATTTATATTTGTTTGAATTGGAAAAAGAAACTGAATCATGTATTGGTTTAAGGGCTTTGATTTACCCAGCATGAAAACAAATAAATATTAGAATTGATCTTTTCTTACTCTCTTCCTTGTATAATCCGAGGCTTTTCTGTTTTTCCCTCTACTTTGGCCCCTAAGAAAAAAAAAAAAGAGAGGGATAACATAAGCTTGATACTGGATGCTGATCCTAGCACATCAGTCAGAAATCTTGCTAGTGTCTAGTCACTCATGTGCTTGTTATTTCTCTTATCCTGCAGGCTTACTGTGGATTTCTCCGTCCAGGAGTTTCTTCAGAGAATCTTTCTGCAGTGGCCACGGGAAACTGGGGCTGTGGTGCCTTTGGGGGCGATGCTAGGTTAAAAGGTGAGTGTATAAGTTGTTATAAAAAGGATAATAGCATTCTCACTGGGAAGAAAAGTTAGTCCTTCATATATTGGATTTCTCATGTCCGATCATAATAAGAGATCACAAAGATCTAAGAGAAGAGAAAAAAAATATTTGACACTCTCCTCCTTTTTCTTATTGTGTTTAAAGGAATTCTTATTTTTACTTACTATTTCCCTGCAGAGGTCACTTATCTCTTTGGTCTACCAGACACAGTATTTAACTAAATATGGAGAGGGAAGAGTCCAAAATGACTGAAGTTTCAAACCAAAGCACCCACTCAAGCACTTTGCTTCACGGGAGTGCTTTTTGTGGACAGAGCTGTTTTGTTTACTCCTTCATTCACCAAACTTATGGGGCATCTGCCATACTCTAGGCGCTGTGGTGGGCTCTGACAATACAAAGGTGAATAAGATGTGCTCCCTGCTTTGGAATTCACAGTGCATCATGTGAGAGAGGCAGAGACAAACGCAGCACACAGTAATGAGTGCTTTAATAGAGGCACGCAGTGTATGGGAGTTCAGCTTGAGAGAGCTGCCTGTGGCACAGATAAGGAGGCATTTGGATACCCAAGAAGGATAAACGTTTCTTGCATTTTGTTGTTTATGGTAGAAAAGTCACAAAACCTGATCAATAAGCTATTTGGCCATTTACCGGATTATGACATTTGCTTTACTCTCCAAAGTGTCAGTTATATAGAAAATAATATTTTACCATTACTTGAGATGGTTAATGTTCTGTGTCAACCAAACTGGTCCAGCACCAATTGTATGTGCTGCAATACAATCCTGACAGTAACTACCTGGAGTTAGTGCAGACCCCTTGGGTTAAGGGCAAAGTCTTCCACAAGATGGTCCCTCTGTCAGGCTCCAGCTGCAGGAGGTTCCCCTGGCCACCCATACCTCTGACTAACTGGCTACCAACCCAGGAGGTTCCCATTACCCTTCTCAGGTTTGATAATTCACTAGAATGACTCACAGAACTCAGGACAGAGCTATTACAGTTTTATTATAAAGGATACACATAGGGTGAGACCTGGGAAGGAATACAGAGCTTCCATGCCCTCTTCCCAGGGTGTCAGGGCACCTTAACCTCCTGGAACATCAATGTGTTCACCAACCACTTGTTGCAAATTGTCTTTCTGAAAGACTGTTATCAATTTACATTGTCTTTGCATGAGCAACCTCACCAAGATGGCATTTTGTCAATCTTTGTAATTTCTCTGTGGTTGAATAGTTTGTGTATGTTTAGTGACCATTTTTATTTGTTTTTGTTTGTTTTTTGGTGAGGAAGATTGGCCCTGAGCTAATATCTTCTTCTTCTTTCTGTTGACATTCTTCTTCTTTTTGCTTGTGGAAAATTGTCCCTGAACTAACATCTTTGCCAATCTTCCTCTATTTTATGTGTGGGATGCCACCACAGCATGGCTTGATGAGCGGTGTGTAGGTCCGCACCCAGGATCCAAACGCTCGAACCCTGGACCACCAAAGCAGAGTGCATGAACTTCACTATGCCACTGGGCAGACCCCAAGTTGTTTTTTGATTTCCTTTGCTTGTCTTCTGCCCATTTATCTCTTTGGAAGTAGTTTGGATTTTTCATTGGCTAGTAATAACTGTATATTAAGAAATATTAATTATTAAACTGTCTTATGTTACAGGTTTTTTCAGTTTTTTTCAATTATTTCAGCTTGTTGGGTTGTTGTCATACAGAATTAATTTTTATGTGTTCACATTTCTGTGGCATGCTTAGAAAAATCTTCCCTATTCCTTCGTTCTAAAGACTTTCACCCACATTTTCTTCATCTTCAAAAACAAGAACTGCATGGTGCTATTTTCAGTGTTTTGAAAGTCTGTAGAAGAAAGAATTTCTGGTTTTTATTTTATGAAATTCTTTATCATCCTGAATTTGTTTGAGGAAACCTGTTTTTCACTCAGGACTTATTGATCTTATGACAGATACTTTTTTTCTGTTTTTCTCTTAAGTAAAATGAATGAGTAGATTCACATCATCAATCCAGAAGTCAGGTCTGCCATGAGCCGTGGTCATTTGTGATGGACAATTTGGGAAGCTTTATAAATGTGTTTGTTTCGTTTCTTTCTTTGTGGCATAAAAGCCTTTCTCTCAGACTGCAGCTTTGCTCCTCAGGTGACTCTCAAGCATAGTATTCAAAGATTTTCTTTATGTAATTTATTTTCTCAACTATCGAGATTTAAACTTTGGAGTGACTTTTTGACAACTCCCTCCCCTTCATTGGCTTGAATACTCATTAAAAAATTAGAAGTTGTCTTAATGTCCTTCAGTGAGGGATTGTTTACTAAAACTGATTTTGGAAAGGAAGAAATTAAGGTACATCTATGTAATGAAATATGCAGGCCTACATATATCTGCTGACATGGGAGGATATTTTGGGAATGCTGACAAATAATATATGCAATATTACCATTTTAAAATTAAATTATGAATAAAAAATATCACACACACTTGAGGTTCTCTATTTTTATCTGTTTCTAGGTGAGAAAAAGAAATGTTCTTTATTTTCTTTTTAATCTGTATTTTTTGTTGTAAGCATTTATTGTTTTGTTACAAAAATCTTATCAAAAAATTTTCATGGAGGGAGAAACATGGGCATGTGTAAATCCTTAAAGTTTTATATCTTTTATTAGAAATAAGACTAAATATTTTTTAATATGCTTGTTGCCTAATTGTGCATCAGTTTTGCAATGTACAACAATTTAATTTTGAACTGCTTTTATAATGCATTATTCTGACAGCTATTAAGAGAATATTTTCTTTATCCGTTCATTCAACAGACATTTACTAACAACTTTCTGCCTCAGGCAACCAGTGGCCCTAGGATCCAGAGGGTAGGAAAGAAGGGACATGGGGAAGAGGGAAGGGCTTGGTGCCTGGCCCCCCATCTTTCTAAGCACCTTGCAGAGGCCCACGGGAAAGGACTTTTGAGTGAATGTGAACGCTCCTTATTTCTGGTGCTCCTAGCTACTCCAAAATGACCCTTAGTCCACACTTGGCTTTTAAAATTTCCTTAAAGTTTTAGCTGATTTATTCTTACCCATTTGTATGGTGGCCACTTCTTTCTCCTGTGCTCTTTCAAAGATAATAGTTTATATATTTCGTCTCTTCTCGGAGGGTCTTGTCATACTTTGGTTGCCTTGCAAACTCCGCTCTCTGCTAGACTGAGGAAAAGTTATGATTCTGTAGATTACTTGACCTTTTCTAATTGTTTGGGTGGAAGCAGTGTTTTTGCAGCTTTCTACATCCCATCTCAGTGGAGACTGTGGAGTGAGCTCCTGCCCTAAGGGTGCCACCAGGTGCCAGGCACCCATGAGATTTTTAGGAGATAATTTAAAACCATTTCTAAATGGCTGTTTTAAAAAAATGTTGTTTTATCTCATTTCTAATTTTATTTCATTGTAATCAAAGAATGTAGATAATATTTCTGCTTTTTGGAGGTTTTTGAGCTTCTCTTTGTGGCCTAACATGGTCATTGTCGTAGGTATTATGTTGGCACTTGAAATGGTAAGTCTCTGAAGGGTGTAGAACTTATTCTATATCGATTAGCTTCTGTACCTGTTGGATCAGACCCTATATTCTTCAGATTTTATCTGCTTGTGTTGTGAAGGAACTGAGTGGTGCTCTAAAGTTCTTTCTGTTGTGTTCTTGTCAATTTCTCCTTGCATTTCCTTCAGTGTTTATTTTTTATACATCTCTATACTATGTTACCTGACTTGTGAAAAGATTATGCCATTGCTAATTTACCGTAATTAAAAGTTATCTTGATGTTGTAGTCCTGTACATTTTCTTTTCTATCCCCATTCCATGCCTTCACTAGCTAAAAATGACTTGCAAACAATATATGCTCAATGAACTTCTATTTAACAAATTTGTTAAACAACCTCTGTGTGCCTTTATTAATCTAAGATTTTGCACTTTGTTCTGAAACTGCCTATCTATATCTATCTAATTCTTTCTGTTCCTTTAAGACTCCACTATAGTGTTAACTCTTCCAAAAAAATCTCTCTTCTCCCCTCCAACCCTCTGACCCCTGTAAAAAGTTCTGTGTTAGGATTCTTTCAGTTGCAAGAGACACTAATGTAGTTTATCACTTAAGCCTAAAGGGTATTATTAGCTGATGTGGCTGCGAAGGGAAGAGTGGGGTGAGCCTCAGGGATGACTGTCCTGGGATCAGATGCTCCCTCTAGTCTGTGTGTGTTGGTTCCTCTCCTGCCTGCTTCTCCCAAGATGATGGCCTCCTTCTCTTCTATTTTCATTGGTTATCTCTGCTTGGCAGGAGCTGGGACCAAATAGTTCCAAGTTTATAGTATTGCACTTGTGTGACCCTAGAGGAAAGGAGGACTCCTTAGTTTAAAAATTCTATGGAAATACTCTAATTGGACCAATTTAGATCAGTTTCCTGTCCCTTGGACCAAATCATGGTAGCCAAGGGAGTCAGTAAACACTGACCATCCTCTAATGAGGTTTAAGAGGATTTCCAGTTTATTTTTATTGCATATTTATATTAAGTGAAAAGTTTTCTGAGATTACAGAAATTTTTTGTAAATTCATTTTCTTTCACAATCTATGTCCCATTTATATCAAACCTAAATAGTATTTTTGCTGGTGTTTTGGTGTTTTGGAATCGAGATAGGTAAACTCCAGAAAAATCATTGATCTGGAAAGGGTTGGAACCTGGACAATGCTGATGAATCGTTTTCTATCATGCTGTGGTTGGCCTAGCCTATCCCTTTAGGTGGGGTTTGTGAGACATATGGCTATCAATAGAAAATTGAAGGTAGAAGAACAGAATTATGGGCCAGATCACCTCAATTTGTCTACCACAGGTTCCTCGTCACTTTGCTTCCTTCTATCACTCTCCGTTTCTCTCTTGGCCATGCTCCTACACACTTGAGGAAGAATATTCCTCCCTTAACACTTCCGCGTTGTCCTCTTCCGTGGGCTCAGTGCCTAGAATGGGGTCTTACATGATAGTGCATTCAGGGTCTCTGGAGTGAGTGGAATGGTTGTTTTCAGCACCTCGGAGATGCTGCTGAGTTGGTGGATCTGGGAAATGGCTTTAGGAATGTCTTCCTAACTCTGGGAGTTGCTGATGATGAGCCAGGTTTAAGAATCACTGCATTCTCTGCTTTGGTTTGCATAGCTACCCTCCAATTTGTAGCCTCGTCATTAAGATGAGGAAACCAAGGCAAACTAGAGAGGCTAATAGCCTGCCCAAAGAGAGACAGCTAGTAAGTGTCAGAACCAACATTCAAACTCGGCTTGTCTTCTTCAAAAACCAATATATGTTTTATTATTAGTTGAGAATGTATTGAATGCATTCTGTGTTCCAGGACATTGTAGTAAGTGCTTTCCTTACACGTATTAGTTCATAGCAGCCTATTAGGTAGGTTTTATTTTTATCTTTATAGCTGAGATAACTGGGACATAAAGAGGTGAGTAAATAGCCTGAAGTCACACAGATAGCAAGTGGCAGGACTAGGATTCAAACGAGGGATTGATGCCCAAGAGCCCAGTGTCTGGGCTCTTGCTATTAACTATGTTATTGGCCACAAACTCTGTGTCTAGATCTAGATTTGAGAGTTGCCATTCTAGAGATGGTGGTTGCATTCTTGAAGAGAGGGTGCATTTAAAGCAAGTAAAAGGACCAAAGATTGAGCCTTTAGTTATATCCTTGGTTGAAGGGGCAGGTGGTGTCAAGATTAAAAACAGTGGCCAGAGGACAAGACCAATTAGAGAATAAGAGTTGGCCTATTAGAGTGGGCACGAGCTTTGGGGACTGGTAGCCGTGCTTGAGCTTTCAGGGCCGTAGGGGCATGAGAGCTCACAAAACACCTTGGGGTTCATTAGAAGGACCTCGGTAGTACTTTAAATCTATACTATCTTAGCCTACTTGCCAGCATGCATTTAAATAATGTATAAACTTTTTGAGGCAATTCTTCTGGCCGGCGTATGGTACAGTTCCTTGGCATAGAGCAGAATGGCTTGGTCTGGCAGCGTTACAGCATAGTGGCTGAGGCCGTGGTCCTTGAGTCAGGCTGCTAGGGTTCAAATCTCACCTCCAACTGCTTTCTGGCTCTGTGACCTTAGACAAATTACGTAACCTTTCAGTGCCTGTATTTCTTTATTTTCACAATGGAGGTTATACTAACATTTACCTTATTCAGGTTTTGTAAAGATTTAGTGAGTTAGTCCTTGTAAGTCTTGAGTTAGTGCTTATAAAGCTGCCAGAACAGTTCAGCATGCTCTAAGAGCCCAGCGTCAGCAGTTGTTACTAATATTACATGCTGATGGCCTCAGACCACACCTGTGGTGTGAGTATCCATCATTTTACTCATTTGTTGTTTGGTTCATTTGATGCAGGAGGACACTATGAGTTGTTTTTTGATGTTATTCATATGTATTTGTATTTTCTTCATAGCTTGACATTGATGCCAAAAAAGAAAATTAAAACTAAGCTCCCTGTGGGTTAATTTAAGTGATTATTTTGGCACCTAGTTGTGCTGGAAGTTAGAATTTGATGCTTTGTATCATACTTGGAGTCAGTCCACGCCCTCTATTAGATTTGCGATTTATTCTCATCCAACTTGTGATGCAAGAGCGTTCACTTAAATCAAGAGACAGAATTCTCTAGATTTGCAGAGGTCTTGGGGATGATGGTTCTGTTTAAAATGATCTTTTGTCAGTGATTACTGATGTATCTAGGGTCAAGATTAATTATATTTCTGAAAATTTCATTTGTCTATTTATAGTCTAATATCCAATGCAAGGAGAAAAGCTATAGCAGAGATTATGGAATTCTACACTTTGAAAGAGTCTTCAGGGACCATCTGATTTAACTCCTTCATTGCATAGCTGGGTAAAGTGAGGGCAGAGAGTTAAGTGAGTTGGCCAAAATCCTAGAGCTGTATAGCTAACTGGAGGGCGAGGACTGAACTCAGGTCTCCTGCCTCTTGTCCCAACCTGTCTGCACATGTTTATGTTAACAGTGTACACCCAAACAGAAGTGGGTGTGAAATCAAGAATGTAATCTGGGAGCCGGCCTGGTGGCGCACCGGTTAAGTGTGCATGTTCCGCTTCGGGCGGCCCAGGGTTCACCAGTTCAGATCCTGCGTGTGGACATGGCACTGCTTGGCAAGCCATGCTGTGGCAGGCATCCCACATATAAAGTAGAGAAAGATGGGCACGGATGTGAGCTCAGGGCCAGTCTTCCTCGGCAAAGAGAGGAGGATTGGCAGCAGATGTTAGCTCAGGGCTAATCTTCCTCAAAAAAAAGAATGTAATCTGAATTGGTTTTACTTTTTGCTTTTCTCTTAACAGGATCCAGCATCTTTTTGGTAGCTCTGACAAGCTTAGCCCCAAGAGCCTATCCACAGTGACAAAATGGCCTGGGAAGCATTTATAAAATAAATTCTATAGGGAGATAAAATTTAATTGAAACTTAGTAAATTTTAATTTAAAATTAAAACTAATAAAATTTAAATTTTTATTTTAAATGTTTTTATTAATATTTCATTTTCATAAATGGCAGATGACCAGTGATCTAGTATTTCTGTATTTAAGGAAGAAATAGGATTAAAAGGACTTTCCTTTGAGTCTCTCTCTACTTTAGTAGGAAATATTTAAAGCCAAATTTTCATTCTCACTAAAAGGTAAGAAATGATACCTCTTGGTAGAGGAAGATGACAGTTCATTAGTTTCTATTTTTATATGTTGCTTAGGTTAATTAGGAACCTTTTAAAATTGTGTGTACTGAAGCTTTAATGTACGCGTAAATTGGTTGAGCAGTTTTAATTAAAACTTATCTCTATTTTGAGAGTAATTACTTTCAACACTCTGAAATTAATAAGGCCTAGTCATAGTACCTCACATGTTGTGGATATTCAATAAATATTAGTTTGGAAATTAGGAAATGCTTTGGTGTTTTAGAATCTCACATGTGTTATAATGTCTTAGATTCTTTTCCAAATCTGGGGATACTCAACTCTATCAAATTTACTAGTTCAACTTAAAAGTATTTTTCTTTCCTACATAATTTTTAAAACTTTTTATTTGAAAAGAATTTCAAATTTACAAAAAGTAAAAATACTGTAAGTGTATATATATATGTGTGTATATACATATGCACACTATATTTTTCTGGCCATTTGAGCTTAAATTACATACATTGTGCCTCTTTTCCTAAATACTTCAGTGTGTTTACTAAGAATAAAATATTCTCTTATATAAACCCATTACAGTTATTAAATTCATAAATCTGCATTGATAGAATATTTTTGTCTGCCTCTGTCATCTATGTTCCAATTTTGTCACATGCCCTAATAAAATCTTGCTACCTCTTTGCCCTCCAATACAGGGTCCAGGGTCAGATATTGCATTTAGTTGTTGTCATTTTGCCTCCTTTTGAATCCAGAGTATTTCCACAGCCTTTCTTTGTCGTTTAGGACATTGACATATTTGAAAAATACAACATTCTTTGAGTTTGTCTGCTGTTTCCTTATAATTAGGTTGAGGTCATGCATTCTCTGTTAGAGTAGTGCGTAGATGATATTGTCTAGAGGCACTTGATGGCCCTCTGACCCCATTGGTGATGTTAATTTTGATCACCTAGTCGAAGTGTTGTCCAATTTGCCCACTGTATAGATATTGTTTTTTTCTCCCTTGTAGCTAATAAGCATTCTGTAGGAAGACATTTTAAGACAAAATTTCCACTAGATTTAACTCCTTTAATGATTTTTATGTGACCCAATGTTTACCATAATGGTTGCAAAAAGAGGATTTTCCTCTTCTGGCACTCCCTCCACACTTATTAGTTAAGTCTTCAGCTTTCTCCTGTGAGCAAGAGCCCTCCTTCCTCTGCTCTATTTATTTGTTATCTATTATCACTATGGACTCAGGAATTCATATTTTTTCAATGGTTTGTAATTTATAACTGTGCTTAATATTTTGGTGTTAGCTTGTCCAGATTTGGCTAATGGGAACTCCTTCAGACCTAGCTCCTATATCTGTGTTATTAGCTCCCATCTATTTTTCCCCCATCTTTTTTTTGAGCACTGGGCTCATCTTATCCCTATCTTGACTCAACCACGGAACCAGGCATTTGCTTGAGGAATCCAGTTCCTTTTAGGGAGAGTGGTATTAGAGACCAAGATCTGGGCACTAGGTGTGCTAATTGCTACTGGAATGTCTGCTTTTTGGCCCTTTCAACAGACAAGCTAGGAAATGCATACATTACACATAAACACTCTCACACATAGTAATGTACATATTTTAGAAGTCATGAGTACACACCAGTTCCTTGCATTTCAGTCCATCCCCACAGTTATTTTTTGTCTTCCCCATTCTGCATTTGTGTGTCCCCTCTTCCACAGTGAGAACTCCAGCTCTCAACAGTATCAACATATGTACTCATTTGCTCAATCCTATAATATATTTAAAACTAGTTTCAAAACTGCTTCACCTCTGCTATTCTGCTAAGCAAACCTAGTAAAAGGAATTGGGGGTTTGTTTGCAATTCTTTCCTCATTGCTCGAGACTAAGGATATGAGTCAAATACTATGCTCATAAGTTACTTGGATTAGTTCTTTGTTTCATTCTTCCTTTTTCCTTTCCCCTCAGTGTAGTTATGTTACACTTTTGAACTAAAATTAGAGTCAGTTTGTTTTAGTTTGCTTTCAATTATAGGTTCCTCACCATTCCCATTCTTATTGTTTTAATTTTATTTTTTGAATACATAGAATATTAACATGCTCTCAAAAATCAAAAACATAACAAAACTTGTCCTCCGTAATGTTTTAATTTAATTCCCACCTCCCCTTTTATGAAGGAAAAGATATATAACTAGCAAAAGGGCATTTATTGTACCTATGTTCAATTTTGTTGTTGCTATTCAAAATAAATTTTGTCTACTGAGATTAAGATTATAAAGAACTTAAGTTTTGGAAACATGCATCACGCTTGTTGATTTGTAACTTTGATTCCTAGGGAAAGTGGTTCTCAATGATTTTGCCATTTCAGCACACTAGAGTTAATGTCCAGTGTCTTCAGTAACGTTCACTCTGCACTGCAGTGATTGGGTGCAGGGGGGAGGGTAGGAGGGAGCACACAAGGGTGTGTTCTCTAACCTATTTTGAGAATGCTTGCTGTAGAGTTCATTAGAGCATTAGAGCCTGCCCAGTGCATTGGTCAGAGAAAATCACAGAAGCTCCTCTGATATAAAAGACCAGCGACTAAGTAATAAGACAAAATAATTAAATCAAGCAAGCAAACACAAAAATTTTAGTTCCAGATGAGTCTAAGTGAAAAAAATATCACCTTAGTGCCTTGACTCTGCTGACTCAAATGTACCTTCCTTTATTTGTGATCTAGAAAAGGTGCCTGTGTAGGAAGTCTGTGGCTTCATGATATTCTTGGCAGCATGTCTGGAAACTCACACAACTAGATGATTTATACCCATCCTGTATTTGCCATTTCTAATAACACATATATTAGGTTTATAAATCTTTAATCCAAGGTAAAGCTATGGCACACCAGCTATAATTTAGCTGGCTGAAAGAACTAAAGGTATCTTGATGGGAAGTGTCGTAATATAGCTGTGTTTTTTCTCTTTGCTACAGCCTTAATACAGATACTGGCAGCTGCTGTAACTGAGCGAGATGTGGTTTATTTCACCTTTGGGGACTCAGAATTGATGAGAGACATTTACAGCATGCACACTTTCCTTACTGAAAGGAAACTGACTGTTGGTAAGTAGGAGGTAGTCTTGACACGTGGTATCTAGATGGATTGTACACCATCCAGGAGGAACACTTGCTAAATCTGAATGGATCACAGTGCATAAGAAAAAATGAGAGCATGACTTTGAGAGAGGGGGACAAAGTCCTAGAGGGGCAACATTTACAGAATCTTTTTTTCTGGCAAAGTTTCATTTGGAGTCTTGAATGAGTATGTCAGCCTATTAAAGTCAAGAAGCTGGAGTTAGTGTCCGTTTTTACTTTTGTGCATATAGAAAACTAAAAGAGGGAAGGCATAGGAGGGTAAGTTCAAACCTAAGAGGCCTCACTCTGAGTCATAATATCAGCAGGCTCGTCTGCCGTGTTTCGGCTGGATGTGAAAGGCCTCGCTCCCGTGGAGCTGAATGTAGAACTAGAGTTGCCACAGACTCCCAGAACGACACGTGCATGATGCACCATGTATAGCCTGCTGTAATCATGAGCTCATAAGTAGTTTCTTTAGCGAGTTTTTTAAAAGTTTCACTTTATGTCAGGAAAGCCTTCCTGGCATATGAAATTCATGCTCTATTTTCAAAAGCCAAATTTGAGCTTATGTTACTAGATTAAGATAAAACCGGAGTCTTTAGTAGTTTTATCCATCTACATATCTTAATGTGCAAATCGGTCTGGCCTTTTACTCTCCAGGAGAAGTATATAAGCTGTTGCTACGATATTACAATGAAGAATGCAGAAACTGTTCCACCCCTGGACCAGACATTAAGCTTTATCCATTCATATACCATGCTGTTGAGTCCAGTGCAGAGACCAGCAGCCAGCCAGGACAAAGGACCGGGGCCTGAGGAACCGAGTGAATAGAACCTCCTTCCACTTCTCACCAGAGACATCCTGTTTGAATTGTCAGGTGTAATATATGAACTGACGTAACTTAATATAAATGTGTATATAATCCACATTTGTAGGCAAGGATGCAATCCCTTCCATATACATGCAGTTGTCAGTTTGTGCATCTAAGCCCCCTCCATCCTGACTTACACAGGCTTAGATGTATTTAGTTTCCGTTTTTTCTGTTTCAGTCTTCATTCTTTGATTTTTCTTTCTTATGCCCATCAGATTTCTTGTGAAATCTCATGAGAGGTTGTGGTCAGCCCATCAGGTCTCTGTTTTGATGCCTATATATTAATTGCCTCTGCAGCTAGCAGACACCAGTGATGCCAGGGAAGAAGTTGAAATCCAAGATCTCTTTTAACTGGGTTTGCTAAAGATCTCCCTGTGAGTCTTTCACCCCCAACTCTTGTTGTAATTGCATTGTTTAAGTTTTTGAATTTTGAAATTTAAGAGTTGGAGTGTTTTTCACACATGTTACATAATGCAAATCTCCTAGGTTAAAACAATTTTGTATTTAAGACAGAATAATTTCCAGAGATAGTCCTTTTGAGACATCATCTCTATCTGTAATGGTTTGACTGTCCTTTTTCCCCTGATAATATACTGTTTTTGGAAACTAACCAAGATGGAAGGAAAGTAGAATAAAAGAGAGTTTTCCCAAATGATGTTTAAAAGAAAAACAAACAAACTGAAGAGAGTTGAAGAATTTTTTTGTTCCTTGGGATTTTTTCCTTTTAAATTAGAATTATTGTTTTATTCCTTGGTGCTTGAGGCATATTCATATAACCAAAGTTTAGAAACTGGGAACTTCATGCTGATTTGTACATATTGAAGTTTCTCTGGTATTCAAAGGTTATATAGTTAATAAATTTTCATTAACAAATCATTTGTCAGAAACTCCCATGTCATCTATATTTTATATATATAAATACATGTTCTTTAAGTGTGTCTATGTACAAGCACATAAAATCTAAATAAAACTGGACTTGTGGAAAATGATTAGGTTTAGGCTGTATCAGGGGCTCTGTTTAAATCCTTTATTTACAATTGTGTCCATTTAAAACTGGCAGCAAACATAAATAATAATGTCTTTTGGAAGTTAAAGTAAAAGCGAATACCAATTCTGTGTTAATTGAAGTAGAGTTTAATTGCAAAAGCACTTATTCATGTTTCTAAAATAATCCTAAACCATACTGTTGAAGTTTCTAGTTTACAGTCAACTGTCAGGAAAAGCTATTGGAGGTCAAATCCTATTAATAAGGAGTTTTGGTAGCTGGTCCAAACTCCTGGTATCAGTATTGTCAAGAAAAATTGAGGCCTTGGCCAATGTCTGTAACTGTTTTTGTTCATACAGAGATTGAGAGGTTAATGGAATTTGGCACCTGAAGGCAGCCCCTTACCATTGATGGCATTCTTTACCATAGTAACTAAGATTTTTAATTGTCTCCTTAAGTCCAACGTGTCTGGCTTTATTTCTGCTAGTACTGAGGTCTTCTTTTTCCTTACCAACCCATTCTATACTTTGGTAAGCATTCATGGTTGTATTTTCTTTCTTTTTTCTGTCTCCATATTCTTTCCCACTTATTCAGCCCCAAGACTAAGTGAACAATTGCATGAACAGTATAGGATGGTTCATGTGGTAGAGAAATCGTTAAGTTCAGGTAAGAAGATCACCCAGCTAATATTCCAGACGTAGAATCTGAGACTGAGCTCTTAGTGCTGAACAAGCTTAGAGACTGGGCCACCTGCCTGTCTGCCGCTCTTGCTGTGGAGGGCTTTCCAAGAATAAGACCTGCCTAGTTCTTTGTCCCAGGACCTTCTGGGATTGGAACAGTTTAATCAGATGGAACGTGAAGAGAACTAACATCCATTTTTTTAGGAGGGAGGAAGGTGGAGAGAATATGATTACTTTGTTCTTAAAGGCCTTCTGTAAAAAGAGAAAAAAAACCAGACATCTAATTAACATTTGTATCTACTCTAAGACATTTAACAGCACCTTTTTATTCTCTTTCGTTTGGAGTTTATTGTTTATTTCATGTCATTTACCCCTTCTTTCTTTAATTTATTGAGGCATGAAAGGGTATTTTTAGTTTAGAATTCTTAGGTTTTTAATATCACTCACTTCTCTTCACTTTCTATCTGGCTCACTCAAATATACAATAACAGTTTAAGGAAGCGCTGTGGAGTAATGAAGAGGGCATGAGATTTTAAATCAGACAGGCTGGGTTCAGGTGCTAGCCACATTCCTAGCTAACATTTTAACTTTCTCTAAATATACTGAATTTCTGAGCCTTACTTAACTCATGTAGAAAATGGGCTATTAGCACCTATCGGGAGGTACTACAGACAAAGCAGTAATTGTGGGATCTGGCATATAGTTGGTGCTCAATAAATGTCAATTATTATAGTAGGTCAGGAAACATTTATGGAGCACCTACTGTGTATTAGGTACTGTACTAGTTGCTTTACCTACTTTAGCCCATTTTTCCCATGAGCTAACCTGGAGGTTGGGGAATACCATCTCAGCCTCCAGGAGTTCATTATGAAAGGAGACTTACTCTGCCAACTCTGTGGAGGTCTGATAGAGTAAGTCAGAATGTTGCATTTTCTATTAAGGTTTATAACAGTAACCTATAAACTTGGACATAGAATTTCAATACTTAGGAAGAAATATATTCACTGTAGAATTGGTAACAGCCTTAAAAATATACCCTTATCTGCTCTTGAACATGTCTGAAGCATCTTCACAATAATCTTGACCTCACAATATTTCAGAGTATTCATTTATTCCAGGTATGGTATTTCATTAATTCCAAAATGAACACTTTTTTCACATTGTAGCATCTGAAATCCAAACACTTCTAAGAATTGATGGTATGCTATAGTCTAATTTACAGTGATCTTTTAAATGGTGCAGAAAATAAAGGTATTTTATAATCTGTCATCTTATATTTGAGGAAACATGGTAATTTGAATGCCAACTATATGCCATCCCTTTAATGCTTTGGAGCTGTACCTGTGACCAAGATAGACTGGGTCCTTGTCATCAAGTTTGTACTGTAGCAGAGAGCACAGACAAGAGCCTGTAATATGACTAGAGTGGGTAGTCAGGAAATGGTTTTCTTTTTAAGGAGAGCTTTAGACATATGCAAAGATTAAATAGGGTAATGAACCTTTCTATATTCATCACTAATCTTCAGCAATTCATAGCTATTCTCACTTGCTCTATATTCCCACCCATTACCAACCCCAAATTATTGTGAAGTTCATCCCAGACATTATATTTCATCTGTAAATCAATGTCGCCAAAAGACAGTACCACAATATCATCACACACACATACACATTAGAATAATAAAGGACTTCTGAGTCCAAAAGATGGAGTTGGCAGAGTTTTCCCTATTCTTCCTGCTAAGTACAGCTTAAAATCCTGAATATGATATAAAATACAAACAAGAGGACTCTGAAAGGTGGAAGAGAAGAAGGCCAGGAGGATCTGGGGAACTAAGGAACAATACAGTGTGAGTTCCCTGGATTTCCTTATTATCCCATATATCCCATACTGATTACAGGAGAAGGCAGCAACCTGGAAATTCTGAGTGCAGATAAAGGCCCAAGAAAAGTCTGCTTTCTCTAGCCAAAGGATAAGGAAAGAGGCAGCCTAACAAGACAGAAAGCTTTTATGTAATAATTGTTCTACTCTAGCCAAACACCACAGGAAAAAGTGAGGTCCCGCCAGCAAAGACAAGCTGTAGGGCCTAGACTTCCCCCATCTCCAGATTATAACAAAGTGCTGTAATTGGTCGTGTAGTAAAGAGGTTCTCTCTCCAGTGCAGTGTGAGTGGAGAACACATGGGAACATTGGACTTCTACCACCATCTGGGGATAACAGGGCTTTACTCCCCCTTGCCATTAAATGCCCTCTCCCTTCCCATGGGCATTGTCAGAGGAAGCCTAGCTGAGACTTTTCACCATTGCTCAGCAGAACTGAGGCCTCTCACACACTTCCATCCACCATCCTGCATTGTCAGTGGAAGATACATGGGGAGGGATAACAGTGCTCCTCTTCCTAGCCAGGATTATATCAACATAGCCTGCTGTGGAGCCTAAACTCCAACTTCTACCCAGAAGTGGCAAGGAACCCCTGCCCTTTGTATGTCAAATGAGGTAGAGAGGAAACGTCCATCTCCAGCTGGCTGTAATGCAATGTCTTATTCCCCAAGGGGAGCAGTATCAGAGGCCAGCTGAAGCAGGTATTAGAAGTGGTCTGCTAAAACACAAGATTTAATGATATCTGGAGTCTCATAACATAATATCCAAAATGTTCAACTTTAAATGAAAAATCATGTATCATGCCAAGAACTAGGAAGATCTTGACTTGAATAACGAAAGGTAATCAACAGATAGCAACACTGACATGACACAGATGTTACAATTATCTGACAAGGATTTTAAAGTAGTCATCATAAAAATGCTTCAACAAGCAATTATGAACACTCTTGAAACAGATGAAAAAGTCTCAGCAAGGAAATCGAAAGTCTCAACAAAGAAATAGAAGATGTAAGAAAAACTAAATGGAAATTTTAGAACTAAAAATTACAATAACTGAAATTGAAAAAAAAAATAATCTCCATGGATGAGCTCAACAGCAAAATATGGAGGATAGAGGAAAGAATCAGTGAACTTGAAGCTAGAACAATAGAAATTAGCCAATCTGAACAACAGAGAGAAAATAGACTGAAAAGTAATGATAAATAGAGCCTTAGAGACATTTAAGACTATAAAAAATGATCTAACATTCATGTCCTTGGAGTCACAGAAGGAGAGGAGAAAGAAAGCACAGGGGCTGAAAAATTGTATGAAGAAATAATTTCTAAAAATTTCCCAAATTTAGCAAAAGACATAAACCTATAGATTCAAGAAGCTGAATGAACTCCAAAGAGAGTTGAAACCCAAAAAGCCAAACAAAGCACATGGTCAAACTTCTGAAAACCAAAGAAAAAGAAAAAGTCTTGAAAGCAGTGAAAAATAACACGTTATCTATAAGACAAACACAATTTAAATGACAATGGATTTCCTCTCAGGAACAGTGAATGCCAGAAGGAAGTGACACAACACTTTTCACGTGTTGAAAGAAAGGAACCAACAATTCTATATCCAGCAAACATAAGCTTCAGGAATGAAGGGGAAATCAAGACATTCACAGATGAAGGAAAACTAAGAGAATTTGTCTCCAGCAGATCTGCTCTAAAAGAATGATAAAAGGCAGTTATTGAAACATAAGGGAAATGATAAAAGAAGGAATCTTGGAATATCGGGAAGGAAGAAGTGAGTAAAAATATGGATAAATACAATACGCTTTTTTTGAGTTTTTGAAATTATTGAGGCAAAAATACTAACTTCTGGTTTTCATGTATGTTAAGGAAATAATTAAGACAATTATAAATGGGAGAGTGAAGGGGCATAAAGAGGTGAGTTTTCTATACTTCACTCAAACGTTGACATAAAGATTGTGATTATAATGTGATTATGTGTTTATAATGTAATCCCTAGGGCAACCAATCTAAAGACTACAGAAAGAGCAACACTCAGAAACACTATAGTGGGGCCAGCCTGGTGGCGTACTGTTTCGGTTTGTGTGCTCTGCTTCAGTGGCCTGGAGTTTGCGTGTTCAGATCCCAGGCACAGACCTACACACTGCTCATCAAGCCATACTGTGAGGGTGTCCCACATGCAGGATGGAGGAAGATTGGCATGGATGTTAGCTCAGAAGCAATATTCCTCAAGCGAAATGAGTAAGATTGGCTACAGATTGTTAGCTCAGGGCCAATCTTCCTCACCAAAACAATAAAAATAAAAAACACTATGATTTATCAAAAGGGAATTTTTTTAAATGTTCAGTTAACCCACAGATAGGAAAATAAAAAGGAAAAATTTAAACATAGAAAGCAACAGGAAAATTAAAAAATAATGGCAGACTTACACTAATACATCATATTTACATTAACTTTAAAGACATTAAATATAAAAGAGATTGGGAGAGTGGATAAAAAACATGGCAACTATATGAACTATATGCTGTCTGTAAGAAACTCACTTCAAATATAATGATATAGGTAGGTTCAAAGTGAAAGGATGGAATAAAAGATATACCTTGCAAATATTAGAAGAGAGCAGCAGTGGCTATGTTAATATAAAAAAAGTAGACTTCAAAGAAAATTAGGGGCAGAGAGGGACATTTCGTAATGATAAAAGTGTCAATCCACCAAGAAGACAGCAATCCTAAGTCTTTATGCACAATAGGGCTGCAAAATATGTGAAGCAAAAACTGATAGAAATGAAGGGAAATAGACAAATCTACAATTACATTTAGTGACTTCAACACCCATCTTAAACATTGATAGAACACTATGATAGAAAAATCAGCAAGGATATAGAACTCAACAACAATATCCCATCAATCAACAAGATCTAAATGACACTTATAGAACACTCCATTCGACAACAGTAGAATGCACAATCTTTTCAAGTACTTATGGAATAATATATGCCAAGGCAGACCATTCCTGGCCCATAAAACAAACCTCAACAAATTTAAAAGAATTGAAATCATATGAAATATGTCCTCTGACCACAATGGAATCTATTAGAAATCAATAACAGAAAGATAAAAGGAAAATTTCCTAACACATAGAAACTAAACAGCACACTTCTAAATAATCCATGGGTTAAAGTCTCAAGGGAAATTTTTTTTTAATGCTGTTAAACTGAATGAAAATGAAAATATAACATCAAAATTTGTGGAACACTGCTAAAGCAGTCCTGAAAGGGAAATTTATGACAGTAAATGCATATATTAAAGAGGAAAAATCTCAATCAATTTAAGCTCCTACCTCAAGAAACCAGGGGGAAAGAACTCAAGCAGAATGCAGAAATTAATAAAGAACAAAACTGACTGAAATAGAAAAAAATTAAGAGAAACTCAAAGGAAACAAAAGGCTGGTTCTTTGAAAAGATCCATAAAATTGACAAACCTATCAAGACTGAAAGAAAACATAGAGGAGACTCAAATTACTAATATCGAGAGTGAAATAAGGGATGTCACTACAGAGCCTGCAGACATTAAAAGGATAATAATGGAATACTGCAAACAACTCTACACATGTATCTGACGACTTAGAGTAAATGGACCAATTCCTCAAAAATTAAAAACTACTACAACTCACCCATATCAAATTTATAATTTGAATAACCATGTAAGTATTAAAGAATTTGAGTTTGTGATTTTATAACTCTCGTAAAGCAGATGATTTCACTGGAGAATTCTACCACATATTTAAAGAAGAGTTAACACCATGTCTATATAATCTTCTCCTGAAAATAGAAAAGGAGGGAAAACTTCCCAATTCATTTTATTACCTTGATACCAAAACGAGACAAAGACAGTGAAAACACAAACAGAGCTACAGACAAGTATCCCTCATGAATATGCATGCAAAATCCTTAACAAAATATTGGCAAATAGAATTCAGCAATATAGTAAAGAATTATACACCGTGGCCAAATGGGATTTATTCCCAGGTATGCAAGGCTGGTTCAATTAATGTAATCTATCACATCAACAGGCTAAAGGAGAAAAGTCATATAGTCATATCAATAGATGTAGAAAAAGCATTTGACAAAATTTAAGACATATTTATGATAAATACTCTCAGCAAACTAGGTATGGAGGGGTGCTTCCTCAACTTTATGCACACACAAAAAAATCTACAGCTGACATCATAGTTAATATTGAGAAACTAGGTGCTTTCTTGTCAACATCAGGAACAAGGCAAGGATCTCTCTTACCACTCGTGTTCCATGTCACATTGGAAGTTCTAGCTAATGCAATATGACAGTAAAAAGTATAGGTTGGGAAAGAAGAAATCAAACTGATTTTGTTCCCAATGACCTAATTATCTATATAGAAAATCCCAAAGAAATGATAAAAAAAATTTCTGGAACTAAAAACCTATTATAAATTGCAGGATACAAGGTTAATATTTTAAAAAATCAATTGCATTGGTATATACGAGCAATAAACAATTGGAATGTGAAATTAAAACAATGCCATTTACATTAGCACCCCCAAAATAAAATACTTAGGTATAAGTCTCACAAAATATGTACAAGATCTGTCTGAGGAAAATTACAAAACTGATGAAACAAAGACAGTCTAAATGAATGGAGAGATATTCCATGTTCATGAATAGGAAGACCCCAATATTGTTAAGATGACACAATCTCATCTATAGATTCAACACAATCTCAATCAAAATCTCAGTAATAATTTTGGATATAGATAAACCAATTCTAAAGTTTATACAGTAAGACAAAAGACCCAGAATAGCTAACACAATGCTGAACAAGACAAGCAACATCAGAGGACTGGCAGTGCTTGACTTCAAGTCTTACTATAAAGTACAGTAATCAAGACAGCGTGATATATGCAAAAGAACAGATTAATAGATCTATGGAACAGAATAGAGAGCCCAGAGATAGAATCTCATAAATATAGTCATCTGATCTTTGACAAAGGAGCAAAGGCAGTTCAATGGAGAAAGGATAGTTTTTTCAACAACTGTCCAGCTGGACATTCACATGCAAAAATATTAATCTAGACACTGACCTTACACCTTTCACAAAAATTATGTAAAATTAGATCATAAACTAAATGTAAAACACAAAACATATTTCTTGAAGACAACACAGGCCAAAATCTAGGTGGTTTGGGTTTGGTGATGTGTTTTTAGATACCAAAAACAAAAGCACCATCCATGAAAGAAAAGAATAAATAGGTTGGACCCCATTAAAATGAACAATTTCTTCTCTGCGAAAGACACTCTAAAGGAAATGACAAGTCACAGACGGCAGAAAATATTTGCAAAACACATATCTGGTAAAAGTTGTATCCAAAATGTACAAAGAACTCTTAAAACTCAGTAAGAATACAATCCAATTAAAAAGTAGGTGGGAGAACTGCTACACACCTGTTAGAATGGCAAAAATCCCAAACACTGACAACACCAAATGTTGGTGAGGATGTGGAGCAACAGGAACTCTCATTCATTGCTGGTGGGAATGTCAAATGGTACAGCCACTCTGGAAAACAGTTTGGCAATTTCTTACAAAACTAAACATACTCTTACCATGTGGTCCCGCAATCATGCTCCTTGGTGTTTACACAAAGGAGTCGAAAACTTATGTCCACAGAAAAACCTGCACATGGATATTTATAGCAGCTTCATTCATAATTGTCCAAACCTGGAAGCAAGCAAGATGTCCTTCAGTAGGTGAATGGATAAATATGCTGTGCTACATGCAGACAACAGAATATTATTCAGCATTATAAAGAAAGAGCTATCAAGCCATGAGAAGACATGAAGGAAACTTAAATATATATTACTAATGAAAGAAGGCCCTCTGAAAAGGTACATACTGCATGATTCCAATTATACGATATTCTAGAAAAAGCTGAACTACGGAGACAGTAAAGGGTCAGTGGTTGCCGGGGATTAAGTGGGAGAGAGGGATGAATAGTTGAAGCACAGTGGATTTTTAGGGCAGTGAAACTATTCTGTATGATACAGTAATTGTGGATACATGCCATTATACATTTGTCAAAACCCATAGAATGTATAACACCAAGAATGAGCCCTAATGTAAACTATAGACTTTGGGTGATTATGATATGTCAATGTAAATTTACCAACTGTAACAAATGTACCATTCTGGTGAAGGGTGTTGATAGAGGGGGAGGCTGTGCATATGGGGGGACTTGAGGGTATACGGGAAATCTATGTACCTTCCACTCAATTTTGCTGTAACCTAAAACTGCTCTAAAAAGTCTATTAAAAAAAATAACCCAAAAGTGAGCAGAAGATCTAAACAGACCACTAATCCAAAGAAGTACACAGATGGTGCCAATAAGCATATGAAAATATGCTCAATGTTATTTATTAGTAGGGGATTGGAAATTAAAACAACAAGATACTGCTACACATGTATTAGAATGGCTAAAATCCACAACACTGACAATACCAAATGCTGGTGAGGATATGGGAATACAAGAACTCTCATTCATTGCTGGTAAGAATGCAAAATGGTACATCCACTTTGGAAGACAGTTTGGCAGTTTCTTACAGGGGTAAACATAGTCTTACCATGCAATCCAGCAATCAATCACATTCCTAGATATTTACCCAAGCAAGATGAAAACTTATATCCACAGAAAATCCTGCACGTGAATGTGTATAGCAGCTTCATTCATGATTGCCAAACCTGGAAGCAATCAAGAAGTCCTTCAATATGTGAATAGATAAACAAACTGTGGTACATTCATACAGTGGAATATTATTCAGTGATAAAAATAAATAGCTATCAAATCACAAAAAGACATGGAAGAACTTTAAATGCACATTGCTAAATGAAAGAAGTCAGTCTGAAAATGCTGTGTATTGTATGATTCCAATTATATGACTTTTGGAAAAGTTAAAACTATAGAAATAGTAAAAAGATCAGTGGGTGCCAGGAGTTTGGAGTGGGGAGAGAAGGGAAAGTTGCAGCATGGGATTTTTAGAGTAATAAGACTATACTTTATGATAATTTGATGGTGGATACATGACATCATGCATTTGTCAAAACTTGTAGAACTGTACAACACAAAGAGCTAAGGCTAATGTAAACTATGGAGTTTATTAATAATAATGTATCGTTATTAGTTACAAATATACCACACTAATGCAAGATGCTAAGAACAAGGGAAACTCTGGGGAGGGGATATGGGAACTCTGTGTACTATCTGCTCAACTTTTTGTAAACCTAAAACTGCTCAAAAATAAAGTCTTTTTTAAAAAAAGAGAGAATACTATGAATTAATTTGGGGTCCAGACTTTGCATGGCTTTGAGCTGCATTGAAGATTTCAGTCTCTAAGCACAATGGGGAGACACTGATAGGACTTAAGTGCCCAGTGTCAAGGTTCTTTGATTGAACACTTGCTATTTCTGGGCCTTGTAATGAGGATAAAGGTCATGAGACTTTTTCAGTAGTCTATTGAAATGTAGTTCTCTGTACCTTTATGTATCTATGAAAATGTCAGTTCCTCCTTCCTTTTTTTTAAAGTAGTAAGCCTAAATTCAATAAACGTTCACTCCATATACTTGGATTTTAGAGTTTACCAGACCTCGGGGATACGAAGGGACCAAGAGAATTCTGCTTCTGGAGTAAATGCTAAAAACAGCTATATTCTAGATATAACATACCTTTACAGCTTTTTTGTTCTTGAAAAGTCCCACCTCCCTTCCATCTCCCCCCAAGTGAGTTAAAACTAAAACCAGGAACAATAGATGGTAAGCAAATGGGAGAGACAGCATTGCCCTGCAGGCAGTTGCCAGTAACTGCAATATAATTTACATTAATAAACTTTGGGCCAATGAGGAAGTGGGAATGACTAGGCAGATTAGAAAAAGAATAAACCAAGAAAAGAAATGGAAAAGAAAATTGCTTAAATAATGGCTTAGATGCAGTTGAAGAGAGGGTTTGAGATCTGGCAGATTTATCTGAACAAATTACCCAAAGTGAGATACAGAGAAGCAAATGAATGGATAAAAATTAAAAATAAGAAATGAGTGACATCATCATCATGGTGGAGTGAATTCTTCCATTAGACTCTCTCCCCTAAGATACATTGAAAATGACCATAAACCAACAGGGGACATCCACACAACACAATAGACATCTGAGAGACCCATGCAGCCATACATCTGAAGGTGGAGGTGCTGGACCCCTGGAAGGAAGTGGGAGGAGGTAAGGTGATCTCCGCTCCCTCCCTGGCAGCAACCTAGGGCATGGGACTGTGTGCAACTCTGAGAGGAGATGGGCGGAAGGGCAGCTGTCTGTAGAAATGCCTTCACTCTCCAAGTTGCCTACCAGCCATGGGAAAGCTCCACACAGAGGAGGCCAAGCACTTCATCAAGCCAGCACCCCAGGAGGGAAGATAGAGCAGAACAAGAATGCCCCAGGAATCATGCATGTGAAAGAAAGCAACCCTTCCCCCTGCCCGGCACACCAGCTCAGCCAGTCGGCCAGAGCAAGGGACCGCTGCCAGAGCACATGCACATATGTTTGTGAAGCAGCAGCAGAGAGCAGGCAATTGCAGATAGGCCCTTTCAGCATAGATTCCAAAGGACAGGTGTAGAAGCCAGGGATTGCAGCAGACTCAGAATACAGATTCTATCATTGTGCAAAAGCACAAATTCAGCACATCAAATAGTATGAAGAAGTATATTAATACTCGAGACCAGAAGGAAAGTTATGAGCACCTAGAAGTAAATCCTGAAGGCACATAAATTTACAATCTAAATGACAGAATTCAAAACAGCTATCATAAAAATCTCAACGAGTTACAAGAAAATTCAGAAAGACAGATTAATGAAGCCAGTAATAAAATTAATGAAGAGAGGGAATTCTTCACAAAAGAGATTGAAACTATAAAGAGAAAGCAATCAGAAATGTTGGGAGATAAAAAACACAATAAATAAGTTAAAGAAAAATCTGGATCCTTGAATAACAGAGCTGATATTATGGACGACAGAATTAGCAATTTGAAGGACAGAAATATAGAAATGCTTCAGATGGAGGAGGAGAGAGAAGTAAGACTAAAAAGAAAGGAATTCTCTGAGAAATATCCTACTCGGTTAGGAAACGCAACATAAGGATAATAGGTATTACAGAGGGAAAAGACAGAAACAAGCAGAGAGCTTGTTCAAAGAAATAATAGCTGAGAACTTCCCAAACCCAAGTTAGAAACTAGAATTACAAGTAAAAGAAGCTAGTAGAACTCCTAATTACATCAATTTAAAAAGATCTTCTCCAAGGCATATATTAGTAAAACTGGCAGGAGTAGTGATAAAGAAAAAATATTAAGGGCAGTGAGGCAGAAGAAAATTACTTACAGAGGAACCCATATCAGGCTTTCAGTGGATTTCTCAGCAGAAACCTTACAGGCTAAGAGAGAGTGGAATGATATATTCAAAATTATGGGGGGAGGGGAATGGGACAGCATGGTGGTGTAGTGATTAAGTTCTTGTGCTCCACTTCAGTGGCCCAGGGTTCACCAGTTTGGATCTTGGGCGCAGACCTAGCACCACTCCTCAACCCATGCTGAGACAGCACCCAACACAGAAGAACTAGAAAGACCTACAACTAGGATATACAACTATGTACAGGGGCTTTGGGGAGAAAAAAATTTTTAAATAAATAATTAAAAAAGGAAGAGTGGCAACAGCTTTTAGCTCAGGGCCAATCTTCCTCAACAACAACAACAAAAGGATATTTAAAGTTCTGAAAAACAAAACCTTTCAGCCAAGAATACTCTATCCCATGAAAATATCCTTCAGGTATGACGGAGAAATAAAAATTTTCCCAGATAAAAGGTGAGGGAGTTCATTGCTACAAGACTTAACCCCCATAAGAAATGATCAAGAAGGCCCTCATACCTGAAAAAAAAGAGAAAGGGTTTATAAAGCGTTGAGCAAGGAGATAAATAGGCAGACAAAATCAGAAAATTGCAACTGTCTATCAGAATAGGTTAGCAAGCACTTAATTATAACATTAGAAATAAGGGGAAGGAAAACATCAAAAATAACTGTAATCTCATCACTTTAACCACAAACTCACAACAGAAAATGGAATAAGCTGTGACAACAGTAACTTAGGATGGAAAGAGGCAAGGGATGGAAACTGCTTAGACTAAGGAAATAAAAGCCTGTCAGAAAATGGACTATCTTATTTACGAGATTTTTAAATACAAACCTCACAGTACCACTAAACAAATCATCAGAACAGAGACACAAATGATAAATAAAGAGAACACTGAGAAGACCACCATAATGAACTACCAAACTGCATTGACAGTCTGAAATACATGGGACAAGAAACAAGGGAAATACAGAACAAGCAGAAAACAAGTGGTAAAATGGCAGCATTAAGCCATCATATATGAGTAATTAGTCTAAATGTAAATAGATTGAATTCTCCAATCAAAAGACACAGAGTGGCTGGATGGATTAAAAAACAAGACCTGACAGTATGCCTCTGGGAAACGTATCTCAGCTCTGAAGACAAACACAGGCTCAGAGAGAAGGGATGGAAGACGATACTCCAAGCTAATGGCAAACAAAAGAAAGCAGGTGTTGCCATCATTATATCAGACAAAGTAGACTTCAAGGTAAAAATGGCAATGAAAGACAAAGAGGGGCAGTATATAATGATAAAAGGGACACTCCACCAAGAGGGCATAACACTAATAAATATATATGCACCTAACACAAGAGCACCAAAGTACATAAAACAACCATTAACAGACCTAAAAGGAGATATTAACAGCAAGACAATAACAGTAGGGGACCTTAACACCCCACTTACATCAATGGATAGATCATCCAGACAGAAAGTCAACAAGGAAATAGTAGAATTAACCAAAAAGGTAGACCAGATGGACTTAATAGATATATATAGAACACTATATCCAAAAACAGCAGAACACACATTTTTCTCAAATGCACATGGAACTTTCTCAAGGCTAGACCATATATCAGGAAACAAGGCAAGCCACAATAAATTTAAGAAGATTGAAATCATATCAAGCATCTTTTCTGACCACAATGCTATGAAATTAGAAAGCAACTACAAGAAAAAAGCTGGGAAAGTGACAAACATGTGGAGACTAAACAACGCGCTACTTAACAACAAATGGATCATTGAAGAAATTAAAGGAGAAACCGAAAAGTATCTGGAGATAAATGAAAATGAAAATACACCATACCAGCTCATATGGGATATAGCAAAAGCAGTGCTAACAGGGAAATTCATAGCAATACAACCCACCTTAACAAACAAGAAAAATCTGAAATAAGCAATCTTAAACTACATGTAACAGAACTAGAAAAAGAACAAACAAAGCCCAAAGAGAGCGGAAGGATGGAAATAATAAGAATTAGAGCAGAAATAAGAGAAATAGAAACTTTAAAAAAAAAACAATAGGAAGGATCAATGAAACTGAGAGCTGGCTCTTGAGAAGATAAACAAAATTGACAAACCCTTAGCCAGACTCACTACAAAAAAAAGAGAGATGGCTCAAATAAATAAAATTAGAAACAACAGAGGAGAAATTAGAATAGATACCACAGAAACACAAAAGATTATAAGAGAATACTATGAAAAGCTATATGCCAACAAATTGGACAATCTAGAAGAAATGGATAAATTCTTAGAGTCGTACAACCTGCCAAAACTGAATTAAGAAGAAATTGAGAATCTGAATAGACCAATCACAAATAAAGAGATTGAAACACTAATCAAAAACCTCCCAAAAAATAAAAGTCCAGGACCACATGGCTTCTCTGGAGAATTCTACCAAACATTCAAAGAACACTTAATACCTATCTTTCTCAAACTATTCCAAAAAATTGAAGAAGATGGAACATTTCCTAACACATTTTATGAGGCCAACATCACACTGATTGCAAAACTAGACAAGGACAGCAGAAAGAAGGAAAATTACAGACTAATATCGCTGATAAACATAAATGCAAAAATCCTCAACAAAATATTGGCAAACTGAATACAACAATACATTAAAAGAATCATACACCATGATCAAGTGGGATTTATACCAGGGATGTGGGGATGGTTCAACATCCACAAATCAATCAATGTGATACACCACATTAACAAAATGAGGAATAAAAACCACATGATCATATCAATAGATGCAGAGAAAGCATTTGACAAGATCCAACATCCATGTATGACAAAAACTCTGAATAAAGGGGGTATAGAAGGAGAGTACCTCAACATAATAAAGGCCATATACAACAACCAACAGCTAACATCACAATGGTGAAAAAGTGAAATCTATTCCTCTGAGCACAGGAACAAGACAAGGATACCCACTCTCACCACTCTTATTCAATATAGTACTGGAGGTTTTGGTCAGAGCAGTTAGGCAAGAAAAGGAAAGGGTATCCAACTTGGCAATGAAGAAGTGAAACTCTCGCTGTTTGCAGACAATATGATTTTATATATAGAAAACACTGAAGAGTGCATCAGATAACTATTAAAAATAATCAACAACTACAGCAAAGTTGCAGAGAACAAAATCAACTTACAACAAACAGTCGCATTTCTATACTCTAGTAAGAAGCTAACAGAAAGAGAACTCAAGAATACAATCCCATTTACAATTGCAACAAAAAGAATAAAATATCTGGGAATAAAATTAACCAAGGAGGTGGAAGCCCTATACAATGAAAACTATAAGGAAGACATTATTGGAAGAAATTGATGATGACGTGAAGAAATGGAAAGATACTTCATGCACATGGATTGGAAGAATAAACTTAGTTAAAATGTCCATACCACCTAAAGCAATCTACAGATTCAATGCAATCCCACTCAGCATCCCAATGACGTTCTTCATGGAAATAGAACAAAGAATCCTAAAATTCATATGGGGCAACAAAAGACCCCAAATAGCTAAAGCAATTCTGAGGAAAAAAAAAAACAAAACTGGAGGCATCACAATTCCAGACTTCAAAATATACTACAAATCTATAGTAATCAAAACAGAGTGGTACTGGTTAAAAAACAAGCACACAGATCAATGGAACAGAACTGTAAACCCAGAAAGAAAACCACACATCTACAGACAGCTAATCTTTGACAAAGGAGCTAAGAACATACATTGGGAAAGGAAAATCTCTTCAATAAATGTGGGCAAAACTGGACAGCCACATGCAAAAGAATGAAAGTAGACCATTATGTTTTGCCATACACAAAAATTAACTCAAAATGGGTTAAAGGTGTGAAGGTAAGACATGAAACTATAAAACTCCTAGAAGAAAATATAGGCAGTACACTCTTTGACATCCGTCTTAGAAGGATCTTTTCAAATACAATGCCTACTTGGACAAGGGAAGCAAAGGAAAAAGTAAACAAATGGGACTTCATCAGACTAAGGAGCTTCTGCAAGGCAAAGGAAACTAGGAACAAAACGAAAAGAAAACCCTCCAACTGGGAGAAAATATTCGCAAATCATATATCTGACAAGGGGTTAATCTCAAAAATATATAAGGAACTCATCAACTCAACAAGAAAAAACCCAACAATCTGATCAAAAAATGGGCAGAGGATCTGAACAGACATTTTTCCAAAGAAGATATACAGATGGCCAATAGGCACATGAAAAGATGTTCAACATCACTAACCATCAGGGAAATGCAAATCAAAACTACACTGAGATATCACCTTACACCTGTTATAATGGCTACAATCACCAAGACAAAAAATAACAAATCTTGGAGAGGATGTAGAGAAAAGGGAACCCTCATACACTGCCGGTGGGAATGGAAACTGGTGCAGCCACTATGGAAAATAGCAAGGAAAGTTTTCAAAAAATTAAAAATAGAAATAATATATGACCTAGCTATCCCACTACTGGGTATTTATCCAAGGAGCTTGAAATCAACGATTCAAAGAGACTTATGCACCCCTATGTTCATTGCAGCATTATTCACAATAGCCAAGACAAGGAAGCAACTCAAGTGCCCATTGACTGATGACTGGATAAAGAAGATATGGTATACATATACAATGGAATACGACCACAGCCATAAAAAGGACAAAATTGTCCCATTTGCAACAACATGGACGGACTTTGAAGGTAATGTGTTAAGTGAAATAAACCAAACAAAAAGACAAACTCCATATGATTTCACTCATATGTGGAAGATAAACTAACACATGAACAAAGAGAACAGATTAGTGGTTACCCAAGGGGAAGGGGCTTGGGGGGTGAGCATAAGAGGTAAAGGGGAACATTTGTATGGTGACTGACAAAAAATAATGTACAACTGAAATTTCACAATGTTGTAAACTATTATGACCTAAATAAATAATTGATTTAATTAATTAATTAAGAGATGGTGCATTTGAAGGACCCCATGGATTTGTTTCTTGATTCAACAGTGTTTGGATGGAAGGTACCCTAGGACTATTCTCCTTCCAGGTTCTGACCACCCTCTAATCTCCTGTCCAGCCTCAGCCTCTAGATTACCTCTCAACCAGCCTGTGCCTCCAAGACCAGCTAACACTGTATTTTGTGGTCAGTGCCTTGTCTCCAACAAGAGCTTCCAGATCCTTGGAATTATTCATATGAGGCCAAGGCCACTATTCACTACCTGGCCAACCTGCTTTTATGAACCTTCAACATCTAACTCTCTCTGGGCTAGTATTTGAATTACAACATGTGTCCCTAAAGGGTGTGTGCCACTTCTTTGAGTTAGCAAGGCAAAACAATAAGGGCATCAAGTGCCTCCTTGCAAAACCAGTGTGATGACAGTGCCTTCTTTGAGGATAAGCAGAAGATTTCTCACTATGACTCAGATTATACTTTGGATGCCTTGGAGGGCTTCATGGTTCTGGAGAAGAATCTGAAATTATCCCTGCTAGAACTGCCTCCTTGGGCTCTGCCAGCACAGCCCCTCATGTGTGTGACTTCCTGAAGAACCACTTCCTAAAGCAGGAAGTGAAACTCATAAAGAAGATGGGCGTCTACCCGACCAACCTCCACTGGCCAAGCTTGGGTGGTCCCTCTTTGAAAGACTCACTTTCAAGCATGATTCAAGACCTCCTGAACTCAGTGGCCTTCAAGGGGCACTACTGCATTCTCCTGGCCTCAGGGATTCCACCTGAACATCTGCCCTTATCCTCAGGGCAGTTGCTTATACACCACCCAGACACTTTGCCAAAATGTGGACCAAGTGGAAGCAATTGAGATTTTATGTGGAAAAACATTTTAAATTTAATTAATGTAAGCAGAAGTTTTCTCACGGTGAGTCAGATTTTACTTTGTATAACGTCATTTGTAAGTGTAGGAAAGAATGAAATCTAAAATAGATCTAATCAGAGTTCCAGAAAAGAATAGGGAAAATGGAGAAGAGGCAATATTTGACAGGAATCTTCTAGGACTGATGAATACCTACCTAAACACATCAGAGTGAAATTGCAAAATAACAGAGACTAAAAGCACATCTTAAAAGCAGGAAGATAGAAAAGAGTGATACTCTATAAAGAAAAAAAATTAATGAAATAATATTATTATAATATAATTATACTTGTGTTATTATAATTTTAACAAGTTTTGGTATATTGTGTCTTGATATTTATTCACTGCAAATTATCATAACTATATAATAAATTATAATAATAATGAGTGAATAATATATTAGTGAATAAAATTAATGAAATAATATCTTTAAATGCTGGAGGAAAAATTGTTAATCCAGTTGACCATCTTTCAAGAATGAAAATAAAGACGTTTTTAGATAAAACAAAAATTAAGAGTTTGTCTGTCATGCTTTTACTAAAGCACCTTGTAAAATAATATACTTTAGGAAGAAGTAAATGATTTCAGAAGGATAGTCCAAAGTACGAGAAGGCGTGATGGACAAATAAACTAGTAATGTATGTATAAATATAATTTTAAAAACATTGTTGGTATAACAAGAATAACATTAATGCCTAATATGTGAGGTTAAAAACAAAGACTAAAGTAAAATGTTGGATAGTAATAGCATGGAATTTTGGAGGGAAGTGATCAGAAATAATGTTCTGGCATTCTTGTATTTTCAAGTGGTGGTATGAGACATGTTTAATATGTATGTTAAAAATTTCATGAATAATCATTCAAAGAATGGAAATAGGAATGGAAATATATAAATAGATATTTTCTAAATGATTAGTGGTCTTAAATAACCAGTGAGTCAAAGAAGAAATCAAATGGAAAAACAGAAAATACTTTGTGATGAATAAAAGTCAAGACGCAATAGACCAAAACTTATGAAATGAAGCTAAAGTAGTGCTTACAGACAGATTTATATCTGTAAAGGCCTACACTAAGGAAAAAGATCTCAAATCAATAACCTAACCTTCCACCTGAAGATACTGGAAAAAGCAGAACAAACTAAACCTACAAGTAAAAGGAAGGAAATAATAAAGATTAGAGCAGACAAAATAAAATAGAGACTAGAAAAACAATAAAGAAAATGAGACAAAAAGCTGGGTTTTTGAAAAGATCAATGTAATTGACAAACCCTTATCTAGTTTGACAAAGAAAAAAGAGAAAAGATTCAAATTAAAATTTAGATGAAATGGACAAATTCCTAGAAAGACACAAACTACTGAAACTGACTCAAGAAGAAATAGACAATATGAATTGATCTAAACAAGTAGAAAGATTGAATGAATAATTTTTTAAAACTAGCCACAAAGATAAACCCAGGCTCAGATGGCTTCACTGCTGAATTCTACCAAAGATTCAAAGAATTAACACCAATTCTTCACAAACTCTTCCAAAAACTAGATGAGTCAGTGACATTTCCCAAATCCTTCTGAGGCAAGTATTACCCCAATACTAAAGCCAGACAAAGACAGTACAAGAAAACTTCAGACCAATATCTCTTATGAATATGGAAGCAAAAATTGTCATACTAGCAAATCAAATCCAGCAAACATATAAAATGAATTACACACCCTGACCAAGACGGATTTATCCTAGGAATGCAATGTTGGTTTAACATCTAAAAATCAATTAATGTAATACATCATATCAATAGAATAAAAACAAAAATTATGTGATCATCTCAATAGATGCAGAAAAAGCATATGACAAAATCTAACACTCTTTCATAATTATAAGGACTCAACAAACTAGAAATAGACGGGTATTTCTTCACCCTAATAAAGGACATCTACAAAAACCCCACAGGTAACATTATACTTAATGGTGAAAGACAGGGTGGTTTCCTCTAAGATCAGGAACAAGGCAAGGATGTATTCTTTCAACATTTCTATTCAAAATTTCACAGGAGATTCTATCCAGGGCAATTAGGAAAGAAAAAGAAATAATAGACATTTTATTGGAAAGAAAAAAGTACAACTATTTCTGTTCACAGATGATATTATCTTGTATGTAGTAAATTTTAAGGAACCCACTGAAAATCTTTTAGAATGAATAAATGAGTTCAGCAAGGTTGCAGGATACAAGATCAATATGCAAAAATGAAAGGTATTTCTCCATGCTTGCAATGATCAATTCGAAAGTGAAATTAAGAAAGCAATTCTTTTTATAATAGCATCAAAAAAAATAAAGTACTTAGGAATCAATTTAACAAGAGAAGTACAAAACTTATACTCTGAAAATACAATGCATTGTTGAGAGAAATTAAAGAATATCTAAATAAATGGAAAAACTTCCCATCGAAAGATGATATTGTTAAGATAGCAGTACTCCCCAAACTGATCCACAGATTCACTGTAATCCCTATCAGAATCCTAGCTGACTTCTTTATAGGAATTGATGCACTGATTCTAAAATTCATATGGAATTGCAAGGGAACCAGAATGGTCAAAACAACCCTGAAAATGAAGAATAAAGTAGGAGGACTCACATTTCCCAGTTTGAAAACTTACTGGCACCAGGGCAGATATATAGATCAATGTAATAGATTGGAAGTCCAGAAATAAATTCATGCATCTGTGATCAACCGATTTTCTGCAAGGGTGTCAGTACCATTAAGTTGGGAAAGAATAGTCTTTTCAACAACGGGGATGGGACAACTGAATAGCCACATGCAAAAGAATGAAACTGGAACCTTACCTCACGCCATATATAAAAATTAACTCAAAATGGATCCAAGACCTAAATGAAAGAGCAAAAACTATAAAACTCTGAGAAGAAAATATAGGGGTAAAGCTTGATGACCTTGCAGTTCCTCAAAAACTTAAACATTGATTTTCTACTTGATCCACCAATTCTATTTCTGGGTATATAAACAAAAGAACTGAAAGTAAGGACTCAAACAGATATTTGTACAACAATGTTCACAGCAGCATTATTCAAAATAGCCGCAAAGTGGAAACAATCTAAATGTCCATCAATGGATGAACTGATCAACAAAATGTGATATATGCATACAGTGGAATATTATTCAGCTTTAAGAAGTAAGGAATTCTCATATATGCTACAACACAGATAAGACTTGAGGACATTATGCTAAGTGAAATAAGCCAAGTAAATAGGACAAATATTGTACAATTCTACTTATATGAGGTACCTAGAATAGTCAAGTGCATAGACACAGAATGTAAAACAGTGTTTACCAGGGACTGGGGGCTGAGGGTCATAGGGAGTTACTGTTTAATGAGGACAAAGTTTCAGTTTGGGATGCTGAGAAAATCCTAGAGATGGATGGTGGTGATGGTTGCACAACAACATGAATGTACTTAAAGCCACTGAAACGTACGCTTAAAATATGGTTAAAACGCTAAGTTTTATGTTGTGTATATTTTACCATAGTAAAAAAATAAAATTGAAAACTTCTTACCACATGATCATCTCAATAGATGCAGAGAAAGCATTTGACAAGATCCAACAACTATTTATGATAAAAACTCTTAACAAAATGGGGATAGAAGGAAATTACCTCAACATAATAAAAGCCATATATGACAAACCCACAGCCAACATCATACTCAATGGCAAAAACTGAGCGCCATCCCCCTGAGAACAGGAGCAAGACAAGGATACCCACTCTCACCACTCTTACTCACCATAGTACTGGAGGTTTTGACCAGAGCAATTAGGCAAGAGAAAGGAATAAAAGGAATCCAAATAGGGAGGGAAGAAGTGAAACTCTCGCTGTTTGCAGACAACATGATCTTATATACAGAAAACCTCAAAGAATCCATTGGAAAACTATTAGAAATAATTAAAGTTGCAGGGTACAAAATCAACTTACAAAAGTCAGTTGCATTTCTATACTTTAATAACAAACCTACAGAAAGAGAACTCAAAAATTCTTCATGACCTTGGATGTGCTAAACGATTCTCAGTTATGACAAAGCAGTCATAAAGTTTTGTCATATCTGACAAAAAACAGATATGACAAAAGTCATAACAGTAAAAGAAAAAAACAGATAAGTTGGACTTCATCAAAATTTAAACTTTTGGGGTTGGCCTGGTGGCACAGCAGTTAAGTTTGCATGCGCTGCTTCAGGGGCCTGGGGTTCGCCGGTTCAGATCCCGGGTGTGGACCTACGCACTGCTTATCAAGCCATGCTGTGGCAGGTATCCCACATATAAAGTAGAGGAAGATGGGCACAGATGTTAGCTCATGGCCAGTCTTCCTCAGCAAAAAGAGGAGGATTGGCAGATGTTAGCTCAGGGCTAATCTTCCTCAAAAATAAATAAATAAATAAATAAAGCATTTCTTTCAGAACAAGATTCTCTGTAAATCAGCTGAGAAGGATTCCTGAAGTAAGATCTACCTCTTAGATCTACCAGCCGCTGGTATCAAATGCGTTCTGCTTCTCTTGCTAGCATGCAGTTTTCCAGGAGGTGAAGTCCTCTTCAAAGCATATACAGATGCCTATTTTAAACATGTCTTTGCACTGTCAAATTCACAGTCTTTTCACAGATGCATAAACGAAATTTTTTTGCTGAGGAAGATTAGCCCTGAGCTAACATCTGTGCCAATCTTCCTCTATTTTTTAGTATGTGGGCCACCAGTACAGGAGGGCCACTAAGAGAGTGGTGTAGGTCCATGCCCGGGAACCAAATCTGGGCCAAAGCAGAGCATGCTAAGCTTAACCACTAGGCCACCGGGGCTGACTCCTTATCTGACTTTTTGATTCTATACATCCTCCTGGGTGTGTAGTTTCGATTTGCATTTTCTTGATGATCAATGACGTTAAAAATTTTTTAAACTTTTCTGTTTCAAAAGACACCATCAAGAAGGTGATTAGACAATGCACAGAATGAGAGAGAATTTTGCAAATCATTTCTGATAAGGGATTTGTATCTTGAATATATAAATAACTCTTACAACACAATAACAAAAAGAAAAATTTAGTCACATTATAAGACAGAATTATTTTCCACCCAAAACGTATGTGGTTAATAGTTGTCAACTGCAAATTTTTGATTCATATGAAAGAATCAATGTGACTTAAAATCAGACAGAGGTGTGAGATGCAAAGGAGAAATCCAACACTGTAAAGAGAAGCAGAGAGAAGTCATCCTCAGAAACGGAAGAAGTGCAACCCTTGAGACATCTTGGTGACTGAAGGGAAAGATCAATGTAATTCTGAAAAGTCATAAACAAAAAGAAAAATGTGAGATATCTGTTCATGTAAGGCTACTACAATGTCTTAGGACAAACTTTAGAATGCTACTGTTGATAATATTTGCTTTTCTCCCGTTAGTTTAAGGTATTTTATTCTAAGTATGTGAAAAAAATAAGACAAAACAGAAAAAATAAGAAAGAAAAATGTGTCCTACTTAAAGATGACAAATAGGCTAAGGAATGAGTGAAGGGGTATACTGGATTTGGAAAACAAAACAAAACAAAACACCTTCAGTGGCTGCTACATGTAAAGAGAGCCATCCGGATTGCTACTGGGTCTTGCTTTTTCTGATTGAAGTCTTTAATCCATTCACAAATGTTTCTTCAAATTCCAATTAGTCTGCCAACTCTTCCCTAAATACCTCTTCCCCTATACTTTTGTTTGGGCCTGATAAATACATTCTCTTTTTCCCTTTCAACCTTTGTTTCCTTTCTAGACCCAGCAACAAGTCTTGGCTCTGCAAAGCTTTCCCTAACCTGATCCCATTACTCCTTTCTGAGTCTCTATAACGAGTGTCATCTGAATACCATTTAGGCCGGTAAAACCTTTACTTCTCTTTCTCTCTAATTTTTTTTCCTATTGTCACTAATATTAAAATACAAACTAAACCAAACCCTCTTTTACTTAATTCTCCGCTTGTTCGATTTATCTCCCCTGCCAGAGAGAGACCTCTTTCCAGTAGACCTATGCCCCTCGTTGTTTCTCTTCCAGCATGTGGCGCAGCATCTTTAACAGAATAAGTGATAGATAAATGCTTACTGAGTTACTATTACTGGTGTCTCAAGGAACCAAATGCATCCACAGATTTGCATTTATGTGAAATCCTCATTCACCTGTAAAACAGAGACATGAAAACTGTGTTCAGGAAAAACGACAAACTAAATATGTAAACAGATGATCTTAAGTGCATTTAGAAGCTGGGTATGTAAAAACTATGCTGAAGCCTTTTGTAATGTGAAGTTTTTAAAAGTAAAACGATCATTATTGTATATGATTATATATAGTTTACAAATTTTATATACTTTAATGATCACTGTTCAGTAATCTGTTTTAGCTGTGTGGATTTTTGTCTGTCTTGTTCTTTTGATGAATTTCCTGAAGGCTAGACAAACTTGCAGCAAACTTGCGGGCTCTTAGAGACTGCTGAGTGACAGTGCAGCTCACTCCAAGAAGTGGGGGGTGGTGGGCCATGGGCAACAATGAGTCTGACCTAGACTTGAACCCCAGCTCTGGGCATCCGGGCTGCAGGGCCCTAACAGCCACGTTCACTGAGGCCCAGGTTCCTCGATTGAAACTGGGGCTAATGACAGCTATCTGGTAGGACCATGGAACGAATTAGAGGTGAGCACTGTAAAGCATTCATCCTAGTGCCAGCATCGAGTGGGGGCTAGTGCCAGAAGCCTCCACTTTTTTGCCACTTCTACATATGGCAGCGAGATTTAGCCCTGCCTGCTAATGCTCTGCTTTTTACTTCTCACACACTTTATCCTCCAGTTAACAGTCTCAGTGGCCCAAGGACTTGCTACATTAAGGCGCCTTCAGAGGCCGAGACAAGTTTATCTCTAAAAGTGGAAGCTATCTGAATTACCCTCGCTAGATTTGATGCACTATCTTATTCCACACACATTGGACCACTTAAGAAATCAATAGTCATTATAATAGCAAAGTAGGACGAACGTCTTCTGCCCCGTGGCTTTCTCTGGCTCGTTGCTGAGAGGATCCAGCCAGTTGGAAGATAAAGGAAGGCCCGGGCCTGCCTGGGGGTAGTAATCACACCCAGAGCCAGGATCCTGGGCAATGACTGAACAATTGATCTGGCACATTGATCGCCTGTCCTCATCAGAACACCAGACTGAGTTAGAACTAAGTTTCAGCTAAAGTGACACAAGCACGCTCTCTCTGCCTTGGCTTTTCCTGAGGCTGTTTAAAAGACGACAATTGCTACTTTGCCTCTAAGAAAAATTAATTTCCAGTCCCTTGGCACCGTGTTTTGGTTTAATACCATTTAGAGGAATTGATCATTTCCTTGCCTTTATTGCTTTCAGGAAAAAAAAGTCCTTAGATGGAAATATTCTGTTTCCCTTCAAATTTATGGACACTTCCACCCTCTGTGAGCAAACCTAGAGAGCACTAGTCTGTTCTGATTTTTTTCCCCCTGAAAGCATATTTCCACTGTGAACAAGGTCATCAGTACGTTTAATGTGCAACGTCCGCTGATTAACCTCAGCACGCTGCCTGGAGAACGTTCGCCCTCCTTCCTTGATTTCCATTCTTAGGAAAAAAAGACATAAATTCTTTAATATGGTGGATAAGTATCTTCAAAATTAGATTCCAGCCTGTGTTTCCAGTTCAGCTTTATCTCTTTCAGTCCGCTGCCTTTTCATCCTACCTATTCCGCTACTTGGAATTTCCTTCCCCCTCTTTTCAAACCAGTAGGTTCCTACTCATCTTTGAAGATTCAGCCCAAATGTGACTTTCTCGGGGAAGCCTTCCTGACATTCTTAGGCAGAGTGAGCCCTTCTCCTCCCAAATCCATGCTCCCCACAGCCCCCCACCATATAGACCAGTGCTTCTAAAACTTTGGGGTTCCTGTAAAAATGCGGATTGTGATTCTGGAGCATTTCTAACAGACTTCCAGGTGACACTATGCTGCTGGTCCATGGCAACTCTTTGAGTGGTTAAGGTTCTCAGCACAGGCTCTCATTCGTATTTATGTATCTGTGTGTCTCCTCTTTCTGCTTTAGCAAGACAGAGACTGGCTGTTTCATCTCTGAGTGCCCAGCACTGAGCGCAGAGCATACAGCAGAACCCTAAGTGTTTGTTGAATGAGAACTTCTTCCCTGTCACACGTGCTAACATCAGCTTCCCCTCCTCCATCTTTACAACCACTTCATAGATTTTGATGCTACTGTCTTTCTTCTTTTTCTTCGTGGCACATCTTTCGTTTTCGGTGTTCACTTTATTTTTAAGGCAGACACAGGCCGTTGGTTGATTTTTAACTCAGGAAACAGACACTTAGAGAAAAGATACAAACCACCTGGTCTGGCAGGCTTTATTAAGATAAAGGGGCTGGCAGCTTCTTTTGCTGAGTGCCTCCAAGATTCCAGCGCCCGATTTCCGTGCTCAGTTCTCTCTCCGCCTGCTTCATGTCTTTTGTCATTGCTTCGTGAGTATGGCTCGGATCCAATGGAGGTGCGACCTGGATTTCATCCTCCTTAGATTCCAGTTAACTAATGTGTATCCTGGTTTTAGATGTTGTACCCTGAGGATGGTGCAAGAAGGATAACGTTTGTGAAGGATGAGTGCCCCTCATCTCTCCTGTCCCGGGACAGTCTTGGGTTCCCTTTGCATGGTGAGCACTCAAGAATTAAAGGGTCTCATTTTTTCACCCCAGGTCTCATCCCCAAGCCATTCTCTTTCTCCTTTTCTCTCTGGCTTGTCTTTTTCTTTTTGTACGTGCACACCTTTGTAGTCTGATCTGTGCAATGGGTACCCAAGCAAAGCTAAATTATGTCATAAAGGGATACAACATACACAGGGAAATGACTTGCAGGAAGCATTTGAGATGAGGCAGCTCTGCCCACTGTAAATATTAAGCAACCGCAGGATGTTCCTCCTGGACAGAAGCTGGCAGAGATCACCTGGTTTAAACCTATTTTCAGATGGAGAAACTGACCCAGAGAAAGCAGGCGGAGAGAAAATCCAAGCCAGGACCTGAAACCAGGACCCCCAGTAACTCACCTTCTGCATCCGAAGCCCTTGCTCCTGAATCTGATAGTGAGGCCCAGTCCCCTGCATTACACTTCGGGGACTCTGGGGTCCCTTTTGGCTTCTGCAAGCTGATTCTTCCTTTTTTTATTTTTTAGGTTCACCATTTACTCAAGATTTCTATTGTTCTTCCCCTCTTGACTCCTCTCTTGCTGGCTTTTACTCCAGCTTTAACGCCTCCCTTCTCAGGCGCTGGACCCTGCGCTTTCCATCAGACGTGACTTATCCTGGGTCATAATTTCTGTTTACTTATCTGTCTCCCCGGCACAGACTGTGAGTCTTTTGAGGGCGGGGGTCGTGTCACGTTCACTCTCCCCAGCACAGGATCTGGCACGCAGTTGAGGCTCAGTAAAGTGAGAACCTCTTTGTTAGGAAAAGGAGAGCCGCAGCGGGTTCAGGTGGCATTCCACCTTCGCAGGCAGCCTGTTAACAGTCATGACTAATGGCTGGCTGCGGACTTAGCCAGCCCTTTGGAGAAGGATGCTGTTAGGCTCCAACCCAGGAACTAGTTTATGAAGCCCTGTTTTCCTTCTTCGGGTCTCTTCCACGATGACTCATGTATCTTTTAAATTGGCGTTAGTGTTCAGACACAGCTAAGCTACAATATTCTCAGATAGCAAAGAAAACCGTAATTCATCAAAGCAGAAGCCATCGTACATCTGCGACCCATGCGCAGCAGCAGTGATCAGATCTTAATGACTACAAACAGTATCTTTCTCATGCCCCAGGCACGTCCGATACTTCATGTTGGGTTGTTCCATCCCACAATCTACACGCTGCCTGGGTCCCTCCTCCCCGGGCCCCACTCGTGGAACTGCGTTTCACACGGGACAAAGCGCCCTCTCCCCGACTGAGGGTCCCCTCCTCGCCTCTGCCTTCTTTCCTACCAGTCCTCCCCCACCTTCCAGAATAATTTTTCTAAAATAAAACCTGACCGTGCCTCCTACTTAAACCCTGAGGAGGTTCCGCAGAGCTTTACGGTCTCCAGTGTCAGGTAGCATCTGAGGCCCTTTGTAGGGCTCCATTCTAAATCCAAGCCCTGCTCTGGAGACACCCCCACCCCCACCCCAGACCCTTCACCTGCCAGACTCTCGCTCACCATCCAGGCCTTTGCCCACAACGCTTCCCTTCGCTCCAGCATCCTTTCCTTCTTGTCCGGGAAACCCTCCCTGATACATCTGTCCTCACCCCCCAGTCCCAAGAGGGCAAGCTCAGGGTCCGGCTGTCTGGCCCCGCCGGGGAGGGACCTCATACCCAGGTGCTCACGTGGTGTGCGGGATCTTAAGCTTCCAGGAAGCTCAGGCCCGTTTTATGAGAGACGTGGCTTTCTGAAGGCGAGGCCACGTCCCCCCACATCAGGGGCCTGTATGGGACCTTCCTGGGATAGCCCCTGAGGAAGCTCATCAGGGTGGGCGCGAGGCTGCCTCCATTTCGACGAGCGATCGGCACCTTTCCGCCCCCGTCCCCGTCCCCGTCCCCGCCCCCATCAAAGCGGCGCCCCCAGCTCGGAGCGGGGAGGGCTGCGGCGCGGCCCGGAGGCTCGACGTGAGGCTGGGGGGCCACGCGGCCGCGGTGGTTCCGGGGCCCGCGCTCGGAGCATCCTCAGAGGGGCACTCTCCTCCGGGCGCGCTTGGTGGGGGGAACGCGGAGGGGAAAGAGGGGGAAGCGGGAATGCGGGGAGGGGTCTTTTTACTTTGGACGGTGGGGCATCACTGGGGCGCAGGGCTCTGGAGGCCCGGGCGCACTGCGGGGCATCACCGCCAGGGGGGGCCCGAGGCCGGCCCCAGAGAGCTCCAGGCGCCGCGCAGGGTTCCAGCCCGGGTCCCCGCGGCTCGGCCCGCCTGCAGCTGTGTCCCTGCATCGCGTCCCTCCACACATACGTGGGGGAGGGAATGAGTGACCCCAACTTGCCTTTACAGCCTCCGATCCCTTCACTTCCTCCTCCAAAACCCGCGCTCCAGGAACCACCGAACATCCTTTAAACAGCCTGGCATGGTCGCCACCCGGTTCTTTCCCTCTTGCTGCTTCTGCCCGCGTTCGCCCGGTACACCGCCTGTAAAACTCTTACTCACGGTTCAGGGCCCCAGCCCAAAGGCCTTCTTACCTCCCCACCCCACCTCATCCCACAAGGGCCTCCCGGAGCTCCCGGTTACACCGATTGATATCGGTTGGCCCACCTGAGGCCAGCACGTAGGTGGCGGCCATGAGCTCGTCCCAGATGACAGTGGTTCACCCGCAGGATGCCTGCCCCGCGGAGTCCACACCCCGAGTGGCAGAGGAAAACGCCACCAGTGGTAGTGGTGGTGATGAGGGAGTGGGCTGGGAGCCCTGCCACGGGCCACGGGCTCCCCATTCCCTCTAGACGCCCCAGGAGGGGACTGCCCCAGGCCTGCTCAGAGGGAAGCTTCTGCTGAAGAGGACCCAAAGGAGCAGAAGCCCGAGGGCTAGGATAGAGGGGCCCGAGGTGCAGCCCCCTGTGAGGGGACCCGGCAGGGATGCCTGAGCAAGGCCTGGCAGCAGGTGCTGGAGCCTGGAGGGAGAGCAACGCCTGCAAGGTTGTTTCCTTCATGCAGTAACCTGGCTGTGATCTCCCCTGGGCACTTGCTCTGGGAGATGGGCGGTCTCAGTTGCTGCAGGGGAGGAGGCTTAGGGGTTTGGAGGCTGAGCTTGTATTTGTCACCCTGCTGCCACAAACAGAAGCCCAAGCCACCGCAGGCTCCCCGTCCGGCCCACGCGGCCTGGGGTGGAGTGTAAAGGGCCAGCTGGAGGTGGAGACTTGATGCAGAGGCTCGGCAGCAGGGCTTCCATCTTCTGGGGATGAAAATTCTGGCTTTCCTCAGGAGGCTGGGGGCGAAAGCCCGATGCTGGGGCAGATGAGGCCTGTGGGAGGAGCTCTGACTGTGGGGAACTTGTCACAGGGCTTCTGGGGCCTTCCGGTAGAGCTGACCACTCCAGGCCTGTAACTAGACTCCGCTGCATCCCTGGTTTTTCAGGGGCCCGTTCTCCACTTTGGGGCACACACAAATAATTCGTAATATGCCAGAAGTCTTGGAACAACTTGTTTTTCTTAAGGTGCTAAAAGTTTCCCTTTTGGTTTCTTTCGGGGGTGATAAAATGTTCTAAAACTGATTGTGGTGATGGTTTACACAACTCTGGGAATATACTAAAAACTATGGAATGGTTCACTCTAACGGGTGAATTGTATGCTATGTGAATTATATCTCAGTAAAGCTCAACCCAAAGACAGAGCCGCACCAATATGACCAGGTGAGTTCCGACAAAGGTGTAGACGCAATTTAGTGGAGGAAGGATGGCCTCTTTAACAAATGGTGCTGGAGCAATTGTGCATCCATGAGTGAGAAAATGAACCTCAACCTAAGTCTCAGACCTTAAACAAAAATGAACTCAAAATGGATGACGGGCTTAAATATAAATTGTAAAAGGAGAGAACTTTAAGAAAAAAATGGAGGAGAAAAGCTTGAGGATCCAGGACTGGGCAAAAAAAAAAAAAAAAGACCAGAAACCAAAGGCAGGAGACACAAAATGAAAAATGGATAAATGGGTCTTCATCAGAATTGAAAACGTTTGTTCAGTGTAAGACCCTGTGAGGAAGATGAGAAGACAAGCTGCAGACTGGGAGAAAGTAATTGCAAACCACATATGGGACGAAGGACTGGTACCTAGAGCGTGTAAAGGACTCTCAGAACTCAGCAGTAGAAAACTAGGCAATCCAATGAGAAAAAGGGCCAGAAGACATGAAGAGACATTTCCCTGAAGAAGACACACAGATGGCAAACAAGCACACGCAAAGATGTTCCTTAGCGATCAGGGAAGTGCAGAATAAAATGACAATGAGATATTCCCAGATGTACACCTATTGGAATGGCTAAAATTTAAAAAAAATAGCGACCACACCAAATGTACCTATAAAAGAGCAACATGAGAGATTCTTGTGGCGACGGGAATGCTCTGTATCTTGACTGTATCAATGTCAATATCCTGGTTGGGATATTGTACTATGGGTTTGCAAGATGTTACCACTGGGGAAAACTGGGTAAAGGATACACAGGATCTCTCTGTGTTATTTCTTACAACCAGAAATCAATCTACAATTTTCTCAAAATAAGTTTCATTTTAAAAATATCTTCTTGCCATATCACTGATGTTAATACATTTGCTTTAAAATAACTGTGTGCATAGATTCTTGAGGTTAATTTGAACATTTCTTGAAATGGAATGATGATAGACTGATTCTGAACTCTTGTGACCCGAACTAATGAAGCTGTCGTCTATAGATCACCACCCATCAACCCCCAAAGGAAAGAGTTGGAGAGGTGGCAGGTCGGACTCCTCTTGTTAGGAGAAGTCCTCAGGAGCCGGCGCCTGCTGCGTTGTGCCCTCTCTATGGGAGGGTGGGAAGCAGGTGAGAAGGCAGATTGGTGCATGGAAAGAGCCGGGGTGAAGAGGCAGGAGGCCAGGCCCTTGCATCTGGCTGTGTTCTGTGATGCTGTGCAAATACCAGGACCTTGATGGGCGCTCTGCTTCCAGCTCCATTAGATGGTGTTGAGACTGGAGCTGGAAGTCTCAGAGTTCTGCTCTGACATTTCGTCATCGATACACAGAGCCTCACTCTGCCTCCACTGCCTAGGTTGTTTATAAGTGCCCTCTGCAAGTGGCAGTTTCCTCATCTCTTAAATGTTGTGAAGACTAAATGAGATGACACCTAACCCGGCCCTCTGGTGGGAGTGGTTATCTTGGTGGTAACAAAGCAAACAGCATGAGGTCTGGTCAGAGGCCACAGATGGAGAATGGCTCATGGTGGAATTTAAAAAATATTGTACTGGAGTAAACACCCCAAAAAGTATATCATTATATACTTGCAGTCAATCAGGTTTATAAATATTTAATAACATGGGAAATGCTTAAGTTATTCTGTTAAGTAAATAGAGTATTATCTCACCTGTGTGTAGAAAAGATACATTTTAAAAAGTCAGGATAAAATCTGCCCCAATCTAAAAGTATTTGCCTCTGGGTGATGACCCAAGCCTTTGATATGTCTCCTCGAAATAATAATATAACGAGATGGGAGAGGAAAAGGAGAAAAGCGTACTGTAAACTGCAAGCAGACTTTAGTGGGGAGCTGTCTGAGAGGGTAAATGGGGCAACCCCCAGCCCACCTCAGGATAGAAGGAGCCCTAACCCAGGAGAAGCTAGAACTGAGGGGAAACCCTGGAGTCCTGAGCGGTTCTCAAATCGGGGAATGGAGCCTCCCACAAGAGCACTGTATGCATTTGCTTGGGCTGCCATAACAAAGTACCCCAGACTTGGAGTCTTAAACAACAGACATTTATTGTCTTGTAGTTCTGGAGGCCAGAAATCCAAGATCAGGGTGCCCTCAGGGTTGGTTTCTTCTGAGGCATCTGTCCTTGCCTTGGGGATGGCTGCCTTCTCTGTTTTCACGTGCTCTTCCCTCCGTGTGTGCGGATGTCTGTGTCCAAATTTCCTCTTCTTACATGGACATCAGTCATACTGGATTAGGAGCTATCCTAAAGACCTCATTTTAACTTAATTACCTCTTTGTCTCCAAATACAATTACATTCGGAGGCACTGAAGGTTTGGACAGCAACATAGGAATTTTGAGGAGACACAGTTTAGCCCATGATAAGCAAAAACTACCATATGGCTAAAACATCCATAAAGGAAGTTAAAAGACAAGTGACAAACGAGGAGAAATAAATATTTGCAACATTTATAACATGCAAAGTATTCTTATCCAGAATATATAGTTTGGATGAATCAATAAGAAAAATGTAAACAACCCAATAGAAAAACGGACCAAGAACACAACTGGGAAATTCACAGAAGAGAAAAATACAAAAGAATCAACGTATAAGGAGATTCGCAACTTTGCTCATCAAGTTTCATGCACACTAAAACCAAGTGAGGTTTTTTTCATTGATCAGATTGGCACAAATTAAAAAGACTGATAATGATAAGTCTTGGCAAGGATGTAAGGAAGTGGAAACTCTCAAATGCTAATGGGGAAGCATAAATTGGAATATTCTTACTGAAGACAGTACCTATTAAAATTTACTGTATATATATCCTTTAACTTCTTCTAGGAATCAATGTTACCAAAATATTTGCATGTGTGCAAAACGATATGTGTAGGAAGACTTTTTGTTGTTGTTGAAAATGTCAAAAAGAATGTTAATGCCCATTCAATAGGAGAAGTTAAATCTGGTCATACACCCTACAACAAATACACTATACGCATTAAGATGAACGAGGTGGTCCTACATGTCCTGAGATTAAAATAAAGATCTTTAAGACAAAGGGAAAAAAGAAGCAAATTGCACAACTATGGTCTAGTGGATCCATTTTATGTTTTAAAAAGTGTTGTCTTGTAAAGTAGACGTCTGTAAATATGTAGACAGTTTTGTAAAGACAGTCACCAAACTGTGGCCCGAAGTTATCTCTAGAGGAGGACAACGGTGAGGTTGGGGCAGGTGGAAGGGAAATTTTCATGTTTTGTTCTGTCTCCTTCTGTTTTATTTAAATTCTCTACAACCAGAATAAATACAAACTTGCATGTTCTCACACACACGCACGCGCGCACACACACAAAGGCAAGTAAGAAAAGAAACTTGCCTGCTTTCTGAAGATCTGCAGTCACTGCCTCAAGCTCTCTCAGTCTTCTAAGAATGGCAGCCACCCTCATGGAGGCCTTGATTGCCCCAAATGTTTGCTTTAATCAGTGTAATTAGCAGAGCATCAATTAGGCTGGAAGGCCTGCCAGCCCTGCGAGCTCCCACAGCAGTGGCTCTGTCCTTGTCTGCCCCACCCGTCCCGTGACTTAGCCTCCCTCCACGGCCTGGTTCTCTCTCCCTCCATGGGTGTCTCCTGACGCTGAAGATGATGTGGGCAATTGGGAGGCTGTGGAGCCTTTCAGTTTGCCAGGGCTTTGTTTCTACCTACTGCTCCATGTCACACTCTTCATCTTTCTTAAGTGGCTGATTGGTGGTTCCAACTTGTAAACTTTTCTGTCATTCTCCCCAGTCTGCATCTCCTCCTCTTTCCCAGATCACTGAGAGGTTCCACTGTCTCCCCAGTCACTTAAAGCCAGAAATCTGTGAGTTGTCACCCCCCACTCATGCCTGGTCAACCACAAAACTCTATGGAACTGACTCCTAAATGTCGCTCAGATCTGTCCCCCTTTCTCTATCTCTACTGCCAGCACATTATTGCCTTTCACCTGGATATATTTTTGTTCTCATCTTTTACCACTCCATCCTCCCTCTAGTTGCCAGAGGAAGCTTTATGAAAGCAAATCTGACCATGTGCTTCACAGCTTACGATGCTGCTGGTGTCTCATGACCTATTGCACAGAGTCCAACCCCCTTAATATGGCATATAAAGCTTGGTCCCACGTGGCCTCGGGGACCAGTTCCCTGTACTCACCCAGGCTGTTCCCAATCCCCTTCATACAACTCTGCGTTTGCACATGGTGCTTTCCTGCTGGAGGTCTTTAGTGCACATGTGTTGATTTTTCCTCTCCAGCATTCACTCCTATTTCTTGTGGTACCAGCATCCCATAAACCATTTGCCTTGATTCTCAATCCGTGTGTGTTTCAAATGGGTGACTCCAGGTCTCCTATTCCCCACTTCGGGCCAAGTCAGATCATTTAGCTTCTCTCTTCCTGGAATTTGAATTGTGAATACCATAAAAGCCTGAAGAGACAGTCCATTTCTGGCTCAGCCCTGCGTCCTGAGATTAATTTTTCAGCTTTCCTCTAATTCTGTGAGTTGTCCTGCAGACAACCTTCCTATCAACTCCTTTTTGGCTTAAGCCAGTCAGGTCATTTTCTGATGCTTTTAATCCAAGAACTCCCAATGAATCCTACCCTTCTGCACCAAACAAACTCTTATTTACCTTTTGGGATCAAAGTTAAGCATTCATTTACTCATTCAGCAAATATTTACTGAAAACATACTATGAGTTGGGCACTATGCTAAGTGCTGGGGATACAATAGCAAATTAAACAGCTAGGGACCTTAAAATACCTCCCAATAAGCAACTTTTGGGGGGGGGGCACTGTAGATGCAGAGGGTAGAGTTAATCGCATTCCTCCATTCAGGGCACTCAGTCAGTATTGATATGGGAAATCCATTAATTCACTCATATCAACATCCTGAAACCTTTCTTCCCCATGGGTAACCATATTAATGTGTTTCATTATTTGAATTTGTATTTGAACGTGCTCTTGTGAAAGGTATGTTGCAGTTTTGTGGGCATGTGCATTTCATTAACACAAAGATTATTACATTACCTATTTCTTTTGGTTTCCTAGTCTTCTTCGTTAAGCATGGTGGCATGCCTGAAGTATTTGAAATGAGATAATGGACCTTAGAAGCAAATATGAGAATTTTGGCTTTTGCTCTGAGTGAAATAGGAAGCCATTTGAGGGTTTTAAGCAGAAGGGCGACATGATTTGGTGTTTTACAAGGAAAATTCTGTCTGCTGGTTGAGCTTAAAATTCAGGGGAGTGAGTGTGGAAGGAAGGAGTCTAGTTAGGGGGCTGTTGCAATAATCCATGGGAGAGTTGATGGAGGTTTGAACCGCAGATGTATAAATTCCTACAAAAGGAACTCCTGTATATAAATGAGAACAGAACCCGAGGGAAATACAATAGGACCCTCCTCCCCCAGCTAACAAACAATGTGAGATGAAAATCATTGACAATCAGAGAAATGCATATTAAAATAATAACATGACATTGCATCTGTTATTCTGGCAAATTTATGAAGCTGGACACTGCCAAGCGTTGGCTGGGATAGGAGGACTTAAAAATCCTCTTGCACTCCTTATGGGAATTTAGAATCAAGCAGCAATGTGACCCTGGTGAGTCAAGTTAAGTATACACATACTCATGACCCAGCAAGTCAGCTCCTTGTTATATATTCCAGAGAAATTTCCACACAGGTTCATAAGGGAATGTGTAGGAAGATGCTCATTGCAGCATTCTTTGTGGCAACAAGGAAGTGAAGGCAGCCCAAGTCTCCATAACTGGGATGATAGATGCGTAAAATGTGTATCAGCCTCTGAGATAAGCTTTATATGCCTTATCTTTATATGCATCATCTCGTATTTTCTTCAAAACAGCCTTAAGAAAGTAGGACTTTTAATAGCATCCTTTTTTACAGACGATGAAATGGAAACTATCCTCTCATATACACAAACTACTGCTTATTTTCTGGTACACTCTCCTCAGTATTCACAAGAGGACACTGGGGTTCAGGGGCTCAGCAGTGTGCCAGGTCCCTGCGGGGTGCGGGGTCTTCACTCTTCCGGGCCAGGCGGCCTCAGGCCGGGCCGTCAGCACTGCGGACAGCGTCGCCAGGGGCGGGGCGGGGCGGGGCGGGGCGTCCGCGGAGACGTCGCGACGCGCGGAATCTCCGGGGCGCCGCCGCGTCACGTGACCCAGGTAATTGGCAGGCTCGCCGCGCACCGCCTGCGCTCAGCCCCCTGCTCTGCAGCCCCCGGACCGCGCCGCGGCGCAGACCCCCGGCGGCCGGTGAGCGCGGCGGCCCCTACCTTCCGGCTCCCTGCGCCCCCTCTTCTCCGCCGTCTCGGGGGCGGCCCCTCTGACCCCCGCTCCCGGCTTCAGGGGCGCCGCTGCCCGCAGTCTTGAGCCGGGCCCCCCGGGGAAGGCGGGAGGGAGAGTGAGCGTGACCTTAGCTCCGCCCTTGGCTGGCCGCGACCTCCCCAAGGACCACCCCCTCCCCCCCCAGCCCTTCAAACACGTCTGATCCTGGGAGTGCAGTGTTTTGCGTACAGGAGCGACTCGCTAACGGTGGGGTTCCAGGCGGAAGACTGCAGACTGTCCACGCTGCCTTCCGTGGCCTGGGGAGGGGCCTGCTGGTCGTAGCCCTCTTAAGGGGCCGGGGCTGCGGAGAGCCGCGTGGGGTGGGGAGGGTCCAGTGTTATGTGCCTGGCGGGACACGCAGGCAGCTTCGAAGTCTCGGGTCTTCGTGGGGGCAGGGCCCTTCTAGGCAGTTTTAAACACCGTCTCTGCTCACAGACGGGGAAACTGAGGCCATGAGAAAGGCAAGACTGGCCTGAGGTCGCAGCCGGCCTGGAAGTGCGCGTCCCACGCCCCAGGGAGATGTGTGTGTTTGGTAGGGGGAGTGTATCCCTGAGGTCCCAGGAGGGTGCTATGGGCATTAAGTGGACCCCAGCGCCTCACTCTGACACCTGTCCACCAGGGGCCCACGCCCACTCTTGCCGCCCCTCCCTGCACATCCCATAGTCTTGGAACAGGCCCCATCTACCTTTGTACTTTTCCCGTCTCGTGGCTTTAGTTCAGACCCTTCATCTCTGCAAAGGAAATCAGCACACCTCCCTACCCTACTTCCTACCTCAGAGTCCGCCTCCGGCCTTCTCTTGGGTTCAGCAAACTAAAGTTGGGGTATATTCCTGAGAAAAGCCCACTTAATTCTCAGCATGTGGCGCCAGGCTAAGCCTGCAGCAGCGTGAGTCCAGGTTCCTCTGCTGCCCAGCTTCAAGGTCTTGGGTAGGACCCTTCCCCTGGGGATCTCTGTTAACTGATGTCTACAGTGGGCAGCCCAGCCAGAGCCTCGTGTGTGGGAGTGGCCAGGATATCTGCAGTTGTTACAGTTCTGGGGGTAGGGGTGGGGATGGTACTGAGCGGGTCCCTAGAGAGGAGACCCCTAAGAGCTGCCTAGAGCAACCTGTCTCTTGGTCCCTGGAGGCTGAGCTGGGCTGGAGGTGCTCACGGGGCCCAACTCTGGTTCTTTGTCGCTGCTTTCGCCCGTGTGGGAGGGACCTGGCAGGGCTGGCTGGGGCTCTTGCTCCAGATACTGCAGTTGGCACTGGTCCCAGCCCTCCAGGGTTCCTAGGTCCTCAAGCCCTGCTGGAGTGGGGGCGGGGGTATCTGGCTGGCTGTCCTCCTGCCAGGCCAGGTGAAGGTCACAGTACTCCAGCGATTGCCCCAGACCATTCAGTGTTTATAAAACACAGTGTTCCAGCACTGGGCAGGGCTGGACACAGCCAAGCTTTGTCTCTGCTCCCCTGAGCCGTCCTATTCCCCTGTGGGAGTGGCTGTGGGGGTGGGTGTCAGCAGAGGGAGCAGTGCTGGCTGCAGCTGTTGGAAGGTGCATTGTTGTTCAGAGAAATCTGGGTTTACGTCTTGACCCCGCAGTCAGGAGGGCACAGGCTCTGGAAGCACCTAGAGCCCCATCACTCATCAGCTGAGCCTCTCTGTGCCTCAGTTTCCCTGTTTATAAAGTGGGGTTAATCCAGGTGCCCACCTCCTGAGGCTGTTGAGGGTTGAATGAGCACAGTGCCCGTCCCAGCATCAGTGCTCACCGACTGCCTTCTCATGTTTGTTCCCACGGTGGACGGTCTTGGCGTCTGCTTGCCTTTGCCTTAGAGTGGGGCTGATGGAGCTTCTGTTATTTAGATTCTCCTGATGTCTCCAGGCCAGTAGCTCCTAGGCCCAGTGGCCATCTGGGCTGGCCAGCCCTATATTTGCTGAGGCCTTGGGGACAGTCAGAGGTGGAGCAGGAGTTGGGACCCTGGCCCTCTGCCCCTGAGCTCATGCCTCGAGCCCCCATCCAGCACCTGGAGAGGTGCTACGCCAGGGGGAGCAGCCTCAGCCACCTTCGCTGTAGGGCTGGCGGCACTGGGCTTCAGTCCGAAGCTTCAGGGGCTGAGCAGGTGGGGAGGAAGCTTGGGGCCCTTGGGGCTCAATTCCAGCTGCACCCGCCTCCTTCTGCCCTGCATTGCAATCTATTTTTGCTTTTAAAGTTTCCTCTGTTTAGACTTGCTCCTGGTTGCCCTGAGAAGCCCACTTTCCTTCGCTTGAAGAGACCACCCCTGCCTTCCCTTTGCGTCATGTGAGTTTGGAGGGAGAGAGAGGGAAAGAGGGAGGAGGCAGGCTGGGAGGGCCGGGCCCTGCCTTGAGGCCTCGCCCCTTGTGGAAGGTCCAGCCAGATGGTGCTGGTTCTGGCGACTTGGTTGAGCTGATTGAGGTGGGGGTGGAGGGGCCTGTTGGCTGAGCTCAGAGCCAGGCCTGGGCAGGACCTAGAAGCCAGTTATGCCCCAGAAGGCACATTTTCTAGGAGGAAGGGTGAGGGGGAGCATGTGCGATGGAGAGCAGGCCTCTCCTGCCTGCACGGCCCCTGGTGGGGTGCTCTGGCGCTGCACCCTGCTCACAGGCTGGGATTCTCTGGGCAGAAGGGCATTAGTGAGGATTCAAGGGGAACCGTTCTATGTCCAGGCAGTGCTGGGCTGGGGCAGAGGGGGAGTTCTGCTCCCAGTTGTAGGGGTGGGAGAATAGAGGTCCTACCGTACACATCCTGCGTAGGATGAGGTGGCGGTGGTGTTGGGGCAGCAAGGGCCTCAGTGGGCCTGTCAGCCCCCAGCCTGCCTGGATGGGGAGCCCTGGGGGCTATCCAGCACTGGAGGAGGCTCTTAGAGCTTCTGTTCTCTGGGGGGTGGAGGAAGCTCCCTCCTACCACGCGCATGCACACACGCACGCACGCACACACACACACCATTGAAAACCTGTTGTTCAGGAATTTCCCCTGGGAAAAGGCAGGTGACATAATGGAGGTGAGATGAGCTGCAGGTTCTCGTCCTTCCCCATCCTGGGTGGCTTCCAGCCTGTGTGTCCCCCTGTGCTGTTAGCTGTCCTGAGTGATGTGGTCCTGAGTGTACACCCTGGGCAGGGTACAGGAGCCTGAGAGGGCAGCTCCAGCCCTGGGCTGGGCTGGGCGTGGGGCTTGCCTTCTGCTTTGCCCTCTGCTGCTCTCTGGGGCCCTTCCCTTCTCTGCACCTCAGTCCTCCCTGCTGTGAAGTGGGGCCATTGAGGCCTGTGTCATCGGCCTCCAGTCAGAGGAAGTCACTGGTAGCTTTGGGTCACAGTGACTGAGATCCAGCAGTGCCATGGGCCTCCTGGGATGATGCATCTCCATCACCCAGCATCCCCCACACCTTTGCTCAGCCAGACTCCTTTCTTCTGGCTTTTTCCTGACCATGCATGGCACACCTGACCCCTGTAGGGCTCCCCTGCCTGAGTTCCAAGATTTCCAGCTGCATGGCCCACTTCAGGGTACCAGCTGCATGTGCCCTGTGACCCTCTGAGGGGGCTCCAGGATCTGGGCTGGGTGCTCCCTGAGGCAGGTACTTGCCTTTGCATCAGGCTTTGGGGGGTGGCGGGGAGGGAGCCCAGGCTGGGCTGGATGGAGCACAGCAGGACTGGGCCTCAGGGATACTCAGTAGCTGTCGATGGAGTTTATTGAGCTGGGATCTCCCAGTAGGCAGTGAACCCAGGATGGCTGGCAGTGTCCCATTCACTTCTGCCTCGTCACTGCCTAGCCCAGGGCTACCTGCCAAGTAGGACCAGGGGATGCCGGGTGAGTGAGCAGTGGCTGCCAGAGCTGCCTTCTGACCTGGTCCTGTGGTTTATGCTTCTCTCTCACTGCCTGTGTCTAGGATGAGTCAGCTGAGGCTGCTGCCATCCCGCCTTGGGGCACAGGCCCTGAGGCTCCTGGCTCCACGTGACGTCCAGGTGTTCAACTGGTGCAGCAGGTCAACTGGGCCACCGGCCACCTTCCCAAGCAGCAAACATGGAGGTGGCTCTAGTTACATGGAGGAGATGTACTTCGCCTGGCTGGAAAACCCCCAGAGTGTCCACAAGGTTGGCACCCCCACTCCGCCCGCTGTGTAGACTGGAAGCTCCTGGGGCCAGGATGCGGAGGGGGTAGCGGGGAGAAGCAGCTTAGCTGCTGTGTGATCTCGGGCAGGTTTCTTTGCCCCTCAGGTCCTCCGTCAACCCTGTTTGTGAAAGAGCCTTGTCCTGATGTTGGGTGAGGAGAGACCATTGCTTTTCTGTTGCTGAACCAGTCAGTGGGTGGTGGTCTGGCTTGAGAAGCCCTGATAATGCTCTGCTCAGCCTGGCCTGAGACCTGCTTCTGCCCCCTTTGCCATGCTGTGCTGTCCCCGGATGGCTCCTCATTCTGTAGTGAGGGGCATAGGTGTTTACGTATGTACTGAGCTGATAAATACCTGCTAATGGTAAAAACAAACAAACAAAAAACCTCAAAACAACATCAGATGACAGTGAAAAGCGAAAAATGAGGCTGCTCTCCCTCCTCCTCACTCCCACTCCTCGGAGCAGAGTAAAACGTTCACAGGATCCAGAACCAAAAAGGATGAGGTTGTATAGGAAAAAGGCTCCCCACAATGCATCCCCTATCTGCTCAGCTCCCACCTGTCTGTGCCCCAGTTTGCTCTTAGTTTTTTCTGTATCCTTTCAAAGAGCTTCTGTAGGTTACTTATTGTAAATAGAACTCTGGATTCCCCCCTTGACACAAAAGTAACGTGTAACATACACTGATTTGCTCCAGGCTTTTTTCACTTAGCATCCATCTCCCAGATCTTTCCCTGGGAGTCCATCAAGAGCCTCATCGTTCTTTTTTCCAGCTGCGTAGTATTCCACAGTATGGATGTGCCACCCTGTTCCCAGTGACAGACATCTACCTCATTTCCGGTCTCTGGCTGTCATGACCAGTGCTGCAGGGCGTGGTCTTGTACATTAGTCGTCTTGCATGTGTGTAGTTATCTGTAGGATAAATTCCCCAGAGTGAAATTGTTGGGTTACAGACTATCTGTATATATAATTTTTTTTCTTTTGAGGAAGATTAGCACTGAGCTAACATCTGCCGCCAATCCTCCTCTTTTTTGCTGAGGAAGACTGGCCCTGAGCTAACATCCATGCCCATCTTCCTCTACTTTATATGTGGGACGCTGCCACAGCATGGCTTGACAAGCGGTGCGTAGGTCCGCACCCGGGATCTGAACCGGCGAACCCTGGGCTGCCGGAGTGGGATGTGTGAACTTAATCACTGTGCCACCAGGTTGGCCTCTGTATATATAATTTTGATGGCTGTTGCCAAAATGCTTTCCACAGGTCTTGTCCCACTATATTCTCCTACCAGCACCGTACAACAGTGTGCAGAGGAAAGCACTTCTGTGTGTGTTCTGCTAGAACATGGAGGTGCTTGTCCATACACACGTCTGCTTTTTGCTTCTACACAAATAGCAAACCATACGTCCTCTTCTGCTTTGTTCACTTTACAATGTATCTGGCGATACTCCACATCCACAGTAATAAATGCACCTCTTTTTTTTGAGGACTGCATCATCTTCCAGAATCTAGGCCTACCATCCTTTATTTAACCAGTTTCCCATTGATCACCACTTAGATTGTTTTTATGTTGTCATTTTTATAAACAGTCCTGTAGGGAACATCCTTGTGGGTACTTCTGGGTATACCTGTACAAGCACATCTGTAGGATAAATTACTAGCAGTGGAATTGCTGGTTCAGAAGATATGTGCGTTGAAAATGTTGAGGGCCTTTCTGCCAAATTGCCCTCCACGAAGGCCTCCTCCAAGCTTTGGTGTGTCGGGGCGCATTTCCCCAGTCCTGGAAGCCCCTTTCATGCATGAAGCCCTGGGTCACAACTTACAGCTCCCCCCGCACCCCTTCCAAGCTGGGTCCTGCAGAGATCTGGGCTCTGGGTGAGGGCCCGGGCCTGTTGAGAGGGTCTCCTTGGCAGGGTCCTGGGAGGGCCCTGAGAGCTGTGGTGGTGAGGAACATCCGATACCCCCTGGGCCCCCAGCCTGGGCCACCCCCGACTCCTCGCAGGCCCTGACCTGGCTGTTTTCTTGCTTCTGTCCCTGCCCAGTCCTGGGACAGCTTTTTCCGGAAAGCCAGCGAGGAAGCCTCGTGTGGCTTGGCTCAGCCACGGATCCCCTCTGTCATCCCTGAGAGCAGGCCGGCAGTCTCGAGCCGGACCAAGACCAGCAAGCTGGTGGAGGACCACCTGGCTGTGCAGTCTCTGATCCGGGCCTACCAGGTGAGCGGTGGGGAGGGGGCAGGCTGCGAGGCCGGACTGGCTCCTGGGTGTGGCCAGGAGCTGATGGTGAGGGGACTTGCTCAGCCCCAGCGTCATCTCCTTTGAGAGCCCTTCTCTGAGTCGTCTATTGGGGGCTCTTGCTTTTCCTGCGACTCTGTCACATTACCCTTCATGTCACTTACCCCCCTGGTGTTTTTATGTGTCCTGATTTGTTTGTGTGCCGTCTTTCTCATGGAATGTTGTTTATATCACACACCACTTTGCCCCAAGTACCTGGAGGCGTGCTGAGAAATCAGTTTCAGTAAATGTTGAATGAAAGCTCAGTAGATGGAGCCTTGTTGATGTCTGTTTTCTCCGCTTGACTGAGCATTCCAAGAGGACATTCCAAGGCAGTGATATACAGCAGGTGTTTAAGTAGTGCTTATGGAATGAATGAATGGTTCAGTAAACAGCTCTCCCACTACCAGCTGCTCTGTTCTGGAGAGTTAGGCCCCCCCTCCCCCCCACTGGATCCCCAGGCTGGGCCCCTGCTCCATCAAGGAGCCCTGATGACCTTCCATAATCTTAGTCTTGACCGAACAGGATTAGTTGGAGAGCTGCCCTGGGTGTTCACTCCGTAACAAGTGTAACTGTTTGCGATCTCTCTTGGCGTCAGTGGCACAAGGTGTTTCTTAAGAGAAACTTGTCTTGCAAACCTGCGGAAGGAAGGGCAAGGACATCCTGATGCCCTTGGCAGAGATCTCCTGCCAGGGAACAACGAGTCGCTGCAGGAGCTGGGGGAGTGGGCAGCCTTAGCTAATGGAAATGGTGCCTTGCCTCCGAGGGAGGCTCTCTGTGTGGGATGGCACCTGCACTCCCTGGGCATCGGCTGTGCTGGGATGGAAGAGGGAAGAGAGCAAGACTGGACCCCTTGCTGGTGTCAGGACCCATGGACTGTGGGCGACCTGCAAGCGAACAGCGTTAGTGGTGATTATGATTTCCTTGGCTGGCTGAAAGAAGCTGAAAGTGATTTAACCATTGACTTCAAAAATGAAGAATAAGGAATATAAAGCTCTATATTTAATATAACATTCAGAGGGCTGCCTGAGGGCCTCGTCTTCTAAGCACAGTTCCCAGCTCTTCAGCTGCTCTTTGTTCTTTAACCAGCCAAGACCAGGCATGAGCGAGTCCTTCGGGCAGGATAGTCTCTGGCTTCAGGCCTGTTACTGCATATCTGCATGGTAAAAATCTGCCAGAGGTTGTGCCTGTTGTGGATGACCACCTGCCAGGGGGCCACAGCCCCTCACAGGCCAGTAGGAGGCAGAGCTCTGGTTTGACTCATTTGCACACAGTGCCAAAAAAACCCCATACTTATTATTATGAACATTTTCAAACTTATAAAAGGCAGAAGAATTGTGTAGTGCCCCCCACACCCATCAATACAGGGCCCGTCTTGATTCATCTATTACTCACCTCTGGCCCCACCCACTGGCTGCTGATTATTCTGAAGCAAATCCCGGGCATCTGATCATTTCATTCATTGAACATTTCAGCATGTCTTTCTAGAGATAAAGGCTGTTTAAAAAATAGACCACGATAGCATTGTCACTCCTAAAAATAATGACAATAATCCTTAATGTCATCCAGTATCCCCTTGGTCTTCACGTCTGCCTGTGTTTGTCTTATGATTTCTTTTTACTGCTTGTTTGAATCAGGATCCAAATAAAGCCACAGGTCATGACGAGTTGATGTGGCTCCCACATCTCATGGACTCTGCAGGTTCCCCTCTAATGGTTTTTGTGTTTCTTGCCATTTTTTTAAATTGTTTTTTGTGGAAGAAACCAGGCTGTTTGTCCTGGGGAGTTTTCCTGAGTCTGATTTTGCTGATTGCATCCCCATGGTGTCACTTCGTCTGTCCCTTTGTCTCATGTAATTTCTGTAAATTGGTAGTTAGATTGAGAAGCTTGATCCAATGTAGGTCTGACTTTCTTTGTTTCAAAATCAGCTTCCTGGTGGCTATGGGCACTTCATCATAGCAGCCGTGGCTGACTATTTCCTGGACACATTAATTGATTAGGGCTGGTAAAAATGGTGATATTCTAATTCCGTCTTTCTTTATTCCCTAAAGTACTTCTATCAGGAGAAACTGCCCTTTGTCAGCTCTGTTTATCCTGAGGGACAAGTTGTATAGGAGAGACGGGGTCAATGCTTTCTTTTTCCTGTTATTAACTGATTTTCAGAATTACGAGGTGGTTCCCTCGCATCCTCTAAAGATGGCCAGTGAAAGTTTTTCTTCTTTTGTTTAGGAATTGAAATATATTTGATGAGTTTCAGTCTGTTGCCGATCTTATCCTTATTGTGGCTCAAAATGTGTCGCTGCTTCCGGCCCGGGCAGTGTTTGAGCAGCCCCTTGCTGTCTGGTGTGACAAGATGCTCCGACCTCATCTTGTGTGTTTCTGCCCAGCCCTGGGAGCAGCCAGTTCTCCGGGGAGTCGGGACTGTCCACTGCTGTTGCTTTGATCCCGACTGCTGGGATCTTCCCGTTGGTAGAACCAGGAAATTTGTGGGTTTTTGTAAAGTTAACATACATTGTGGGTTTATAGTGATGCATCTGCATGCTTCAAATGCAAGACTCAGTGTGTGTCCTTGACCCCATCAATCTTATGTCACCATCTCCTTTTAAAGATACCAACGATAGAGGCTCTCAAAGTCACCAATACAGTGGCATTTGATTTTCCCACAACCCACACACAACAGTCTTAGAGTACAATTCTAACACTACCGCTCCTGATCAGTAATAAAAATGCATTTGTGATTTTCCTGCAGCTGTGTCTGTCTTTAGGGAACATTCTGTTCATCAATTGGGATAATTCCTCTCTGTGTGGTTATGCCACCAGATGGATGCATTAATTCGTTTTGCTTTACTTTCTTTCTTTCTTTTTTGTTGAGGAAGATTCACCCTGAGCTAACATCTGTGCCAATCTTCCTCTATTTTGTATGTGGGTCACTGCCACAGCATGACTGTCAATGAGTGGTGGAGGTCCGTGCCTGGGAAACGAACCAGGGCTGCTAAAGGGGAGCATGCTGAACTTACCCACAAGGCCACAGGGCTGGCGCTGTTTTGTCTTACTTTCAGTTTTAAAACCTAATTTTGTTTTATAGTGATAGAAAATATTTACAAGACTCCAAAGTCAAATCTTCAAAGCTAGATATATTCTTAAAGTCTACCTTCTAGCCCTACCACTCCACTCTATCTTGTCCTTGCCCCATAAATAATTTTTCTTATTTTAAGGTTTTCTTATTTTATGATTTATTCTTATAATGCATATATTATATATACAGATATACACAAAAGCATGTATTTCCTTCTATCTCATCTTTCTTAGATAATGGGTAGTTTACCACGTACATGTTTTTATAATTTGCGTTTTTGCTTAACAATATTTTGTGGAGACTCTCTCACAGTAGCAGATAGGAATTTTCCTCATTCCTTTTTAACAGCTCTGTAGTACTCTGCTGCGTGGATTTCCCATATCCATATTCCAGTTTCCTGTTGATGGATGTTTGGGAAGTTTCTAGAAATTTGTGATTCCTAATAGTACTGTATTAACCACTTGTGTGTCTGCATCCTTTCCTATTTTTTGAAAGCTGCATGTTGCACTTTTAAACAGAGTCCACTCCATGGTGGGGCCTCCAAGGCAGCTGTGCTGTGGCTGGGTGCTGGAGACATGGGGAAACTTGAAATTCTGAAGCAGGAAGTGAGGGGCCGGGGCCCGGACCTTACCCTTGACGCAGGTCTGTCCAGCTGGGTCCCAGCCCAGCCCTGACCTTTTCCTCTTCTCCCAGATCCGGGGCCACCATGTAGCCCAGCTGGACCCTTTGGGCATTCTGGATGCAGACCTGGACTCCTTTGTGCCTTCGGACCTAATCACAACCATCGATAAATTGGGTGAGAGTGGGTACCGTTTCCTGATGCCCTGGCAATGACAGAGTCCCCTGGGTCCTGGGGCCCAGTGAGGGGCTCTGAGCCCACAGTGCCTCTGGGTCCTGGGGCCCAGCCAGCACCCAGGAGGCTTTCTTCTGGCCCTTGCCCATCTACTGCATGGTGTTCCTGGGAGAGATGTCCCCCCATCCTCCCTGGCTGGTGCACCATGCTCAGCAAGCTTGAGAGACCCGTCCAGGCCCACCCTCGTGGGGGCAGGTGGGGCTCTGGCTCTTACCTCCGTTCGCTGCAGACAGAGGGTCCGTGACCTTTAGGCCGGACCTAGGGGGAGGATGCTGGGGGAACTATTGTGAGGTCTGGGCCCCACCTGGGCCTGAGTTCCATCTTCCCTCCTGTCGGCGGTCTGGGCTCTGCCACGTGTGCCTCGCCAGCCTTCTATGACCTGCGGGAGGCTGACCTGGATAAGGAGTTCCAGCTGCCCACGACCACCTTTATTGGGGGCTCTGAGCACACCCTTTCACTGCGGGAGATCATCCGGCGCCTGGAGGTGAGCACAGGCAGCTGTGTCAGGCATGCCTGATGGAGCTCTCTGGAGCGTGCTAGAGGGAGGGAGGGCGCTGCCTTTTCTGTTGCAGATGCCGGGGCAGCCATCCCTCTTCCTGGTTCCTTGTGGAGTCCCCACCTTTCCCCCCAGAGCACATACTGCCAGCACATCGGTCTGGAGTTCATGTTCATCAACGACGTGGAGCAGTGCCAGTGGATCCGGCAGAAGTTCGAGACCCCTGGCGTGATGCAGTTCTCCAGCGAGGAGAAGCGGACTCTGCTGGCACGGCTGGTGCGCTCCATGAGGTCAGGCCCGCAGCACCGCCCCGGATGCCCCGAGTGGCCGAGGGGGTCTGCTCCAGGGCTGAATGAGACATCCAGGCCCTGGCTAAGAAACTAGGAGGGTGCCTGGCAAGGGAAGGCAAGACTGGATGGGCCTCACCGCTGGCTTGGAGGAGGCCCTTAGGAGCACTGGGGCCAGATGCTCAGGCAAAGCTGGGCAGATGGGTAGGGATGGGGTGCCAGGAGAACCTGGCAGCAGGGGACACACCAAGCAAAGGTGGAAGTGGCCAAAAGTGGTTGTGGGGATGTTTGGGCAGAAAGATGTCTCTGCGTGGAGTGCGTGTCATGGCGCCTCCCTGCAGATGGCTCTGCCCACGGGACTCTCTGAACTTGGGGCTGCTGGGGGCTGCGGGGGCCTGGAGGAGCACTGGTCCAGCCACGGGGGGCAGGGTGGATCCTTGAGCAGTGAGGTGTGGGCTGGAATTTGAGTTGAGCCGTGAGGGGGTCTTTGGGGCCTGGTGGGAGAGCCCTGGGCGGTGCATGTGGTGCAGGAGGACAGTGGCCCGGAGCAGGTAGAGATGGCTTGTTGGAACAGTCTGGAAGTGGGAGAGGGTGGTAGCTGGGAATGGGTGCAGGCAGAGGTCTTTGGTTAAGCTGGGGGCATGCCCGGCCTCCCCCTCACCCGTGCTTCTTTCTTGTGGGGGCATCGTGGTGTCCGTGGCAGGTTCTGGACTGTGTAGAGGGAGCGTCTGCTCCAAGTCCTCCTGAGCAGCCCCCGTGTAGCCCCAGCCTCTCCATCTTTTCCCATCTCTCCCCAAGCAGGTTTGAAGACTTCCTGGCCCGGAAGTGGTCCTCGGAGAAGCGGTTTGGCCTGGAGGGCTGTGAGGTCATGATTCCGGCCCTCAAGACCATCATTGACAAATCCAGTGAGATGGGGATCGAGAATGTCATCCTGGGGATGCCCCACAGGTGGGCCCCTCACCCCGCTCCCCTCCCCTCCATAGCCTCGTGCATTCTCCTCCAGTCCCAGCAGACTGAGGTGGAAGGGAGGGGATGAAAATCAGAGCAGGGGTGTTGCAGGGACCTGGGGCTGGAGGCAGAGTAGCCTAGAAAGTTCTCTGAGTACCTGAGCCCTGGCCTACTCATCACATGGCGCCAGGGACTAACCAGGTTCTCTCAGACTCAGTTTCTCTCTCATCATGTTGCTGCTGTCCCTAGCGGGGTGTAGATTTCAAAAAAAAGGGGTGTATCTTGCTTCTTGAGGTTCCTGTGGACAAGGAGATGTGGAAAGGCATGTCCCAGGGAGGTGAGGGCAGGACCTGGGCAGGTGGCCCCAGGTTGGCACTCCCTGGAGGGAGGTCTCTAGAGGTGAGCCAAGGGTCTGTTTCCCCGGCTGCCAGCTGACTGCACGCTTCCCTGTGACCTTGATAAAGACTTGGAAGGCCGGCTGGCAACTGGGCAGTTACCTCTGAGCTGGAGCCTGTGGGCTAGTGAGGAATACAGCCTGGGGACAATCTGGCCAGGGGCCCTGCTCTGTGGGGGGGCGCAAGGACATGCTGAGTGGGCTGGGGGGCAAAGCCCTGGTGTTTCCTGTGACTGTTGCCAGCTGCTCACAGTTGGGCCAGGCTGGATCTCATCAGCACGAGGGGGTCCAGAGGCAGTTTAAGGAGGGTCCGCCTCCTGTGGGCTGGCCTGCCAGGAGCTGAGGGTTTGCCTGTCACAGGCTCCGTGCTCTGAGGGGCCTGGAAATGCCCAGTGTCCAGTTAGGGGGTCAGGCAGAGCTGGCCCAGTGGTCTGAGGTGGCATGGGCCCACCTGGCTTCAGTAGAACCGTGGGAGAAGATGGTGCTGGAGGGTCGCTGGTGGCTCTGGGACCATATGGTGGCACTGGGCAGGCTTTTGGCTGAGGAGGGCACTGGGAGCTGAGGGGCTGCACTATGCTCGGCCTCCATAGTCGGGGAGGGGCCTCTGAGGCTGCAGGACTTTGCCCAAAGGGGCTGAGAGATGTTCATACGGCTTCTGTGGCCCCACAGCCCTGCCCCCACAGAACAGGAGAGAGGCCCACCTGGAAGAGGGCTGCCCTTCCCTCGCCGGGCCATGCAGGGCTGAGGGTCAGGCCAGGGTGTGTGCCGGCCTGGGGCTGGGTTATGGGGGAAGAGGTCATCCCCTGGGCTCTTATCAGGCTGGGCATACCCCTGAATAAACCGCTCCCTGAGGGGGAAGTTCAGGCCGGACTGGAGAAGCCCTGGTCCCTGGCTGCTTTCCCATGCCCAACCCCAGCTCCCCTGGACAGGTCCTCTGGTAACTCCTGATCTTAGGGTCAGTCCAGTCCCCTCTCCCCTATCCCATTCCAGGATGCTGCTGGGCTGGGGTGGGGGCACATGTGTGAGCAGCTGTGAGGCATTGGCAGTTTGGGATCAAGATGCTGGGTTGGGCTCAGCTGTTTGGTGGGGCTGAGGCCTCCTGCCATGAGGCCTCCTGAGTCTGAGATGTGTGTGTGTGTGGGGGGGGGGTCTCCTGCCCGGGGGAGCTAGCTGGCCAGGACCCCTGACGTGCCTTGTAGATTGAGATAGAATGAGAGGGCTTGGCCTCACTTGGGCTCCACTTGGGGGTTGGGGGGAGTCTCCCCAACCCCCATGCTGATTCTGATAGGTCCCAGGTAGGCAGGGGGAATTGCGGTGCTGGAGCCTGTGAGGGGAGGCAGCCTCTGTGCCGGGTGAGAACCCAGCCCCTCTGGCTCCAGGGGCAGGCTGAATGTGCTGGCCAACGTCATCCGCAAGGACCTGGAGCAGATCTTCTGCCAGTTTGACCCCAAGCTGGAGGCAGCAGACGAGGTAGGTACCAAGCCCAGGTCCCAGAGCTCCTGGAGAGTCAGGTATTTGGGCCAGCACAGCCTTCCCAGGGAGCAGAGTCCATGGAACATCCCAGCCCCACTGGGGGCTTGTGTATCTGCCCGTCTGTCCGCCTGTCTGGGATGGGAGGGGCGGGTTCATCACAGCTCACCTCAACCTTCAGGGCTCTGGAGACGTCAAATATCACCTCGGCATGTACCACGAGAGGATCAACCGAGTCACGAACAGGAACATCACTCTGTCGCTTGTGGCCAACCCCTCCCACCTGGAAGCCGTGGACCCCGTGGTGCAGGGGAAGACAAAGGCAGAGCAGTTCTACCGTGGGGATGCCCAGGGCAGGAAGGTGGGCTCACCTGGGCCCTGAGGTGGCTCTGAGAGGCTGGACCCTGGGTCTCTGCAGTACAGGGGGCAGGGCTGGGACGTACACGCTAGGGCATGGGGCTCCTCCTGGCTCACATCCTGCAGGTCATGTCCATCCTGGTCCATGGAGACGCCGCCTTTGCTGGCCAGGGCGTGGTCTATGAGACCTTCCACCTGAGCGACCTGCCCTCTTATACCACCAACGGGACCGTGCATGTCGTTGTCAACAACCAGGTGAGGGCCTCAGCTGAATGCCAGGCCTCGTCAGCGTCACTCATCCCTGAAACCCAGGCACTTGCAGGGGAAGGATGAGGCAGTCCTGGTGCTACTCCTGCTGCCCTGCCCCTTACCAGCTTGTGACTTCAGGCAAGATGCCTGCCCTCCCCAGCCTCGGGCCCCAGTCTGTGGAAATGGGAGATATAGACCCACACGTATACATATAGAGAGATGGATGTAGATAGAGATGCACACACACACACGTGCCTTGAGAGAATATACATCCACATAGAGATCTTGGAGAAAGTTGTAAGGACAAAGGAATAAAGGTGTAACCAGCACCGAGCACAGAGGCTGGATATGTAGCTGGATGCCCCCTTTAGCTCATAGGAACCAGTCCGTCTTGGAACCCGACTGTCGCAGGCCTTGCTTGTATGGCAGCTGTGGTTTGTAACAGCTCTCCTGAGCCTGTAAAGCCCGGGTTAACTGCCTTAATTGCAGTAAGTCATCTAAGGGGCTGCGTCCGAGGACCTGGGCTCAGCGTAACCCTGTGAGGTAGGAATTGAATGAGCCCTTTTTACAGAGGAGGAAACTGAGGCTTTGGGATTTAAGTGCTTTGCCCCAGGTTGTGCGGTTAGTAACTGGTGGGACTAGGATTTCCCCCGGCCGGTGCTCCTCGTTACCGCCACGTATAAAAAGGATTGCAGAAAAAAGAGCAGATGCAACTCCCCTGGTGGCGGGGGCCTCATCCCCATGGGACCTGCTGCTGTGTCTGATTTCGGACCGTTTGCCTGTTACCCCTTTGTGTCCCACGTGCCTCCTGGGCAAACCTGATGGACCTCGAGGCACGGGCCTGCTCCTCGAGCCACTCCTTTAGCTCTAGCAAACAGAGGTGCCGTCGCTGCCTCCCGCCTCTGCAGATTGGCTTCACCACGGACCCCCGAATGGCCCGCTCCTCACCGTACCCCACCGACGTGGCCCGCGTGGTCAACGCGCCCATCTTCCACGTGAACGCGGATGACCCAGAGGCTGTGATGTACGTGTGCAGTGTGGCGGCCGAGTGGAGGAACACCTTCAATAAAGACGTCGTGGTGGACCTGGTGGGTCTGGGGGCCGAGGCCAAGGTGGGGGGTGCGCAGCCCATCCCTGTCCTGCCGAGTGGGCCGGGTCTGCAGCATCTTCGGCATTCAGGTCTGGGGGTGCTTCTTGGATGGAAGTATCAAAGGCCTGGGGGTGGGGCCTTCAGTGATGGGGGGGTGGCTTTCAGGGGCCTCGAAGGATGTGGCCGGCCAGATGTGCCCCAGCTGTGTAGTGACTAGGCCACCCACACTGCCTGGGTGCAGGGTCTGAGCCGCCTGTCCCCCACTATCCCTGCAGGTCTGTTACCGCCGGCGGGGCCACAATGAGATGGACGAGCCCATGTTCACGCAGCCGCTCATGTACAAGCAGATCCACAGACAGGTGCCTGTGCTGAAGAAGTACGCAGACAAGCTCATCGCCGAGGGCACGGTCACCCTGCAGGAGTTCGAGGTGGGTGGACGGCTTCATGGGCACCTGGGACAAGCCTCAGTGGAGCCAGGACTCTGGGGTGGTTGCTGATGTCACCAGTGCGGTGCTGGGCACTGGTGACTTAAGAAAGTAGCCAATATGTTCCTTGTCCTCAACAGCCCCCGGTTATCAAGGGGGACTGAGGACCAAAGACATTTACAGCCTGGCGGGATGCAGCGAATACTGCCATACGGGCAAGTCCAGCCTCAGGCAGGAATCTAGGAAGGCATCCTGGAGGAGGTGGCTCCGAGCTGGGTTTGTCCCACAGCTATCTATGGATGCGTTGGTCCTGTTGCCGTCAAGAGAGCGAGGACTGTGAGACTTTCCCAGGTCTCCTCCAAGTCCCTTGCTGAGCGGGAGGGATCCCCTGAACTCTGACACTTTAGCCTGTGGCCACGAGGTCCCTGCAGGTTGGCGGACAGAGAGTTCTAGACCTTGTGAGGGGGACCAGGGCTTATGAGTCTGGGTTTACTCCCCAGCCTCTGGCTGCCCAGGGCATCACTGACTCAGTCCGTGCCTTCATTCCGATTTCAGGAAGAAATCGCCAAATATGACCGGATCTGCGAGGAGGCGTACGGCAGGTCCAAGGACAAAAAGATCCTGCACATAAAGCACTGGCTGGACTCCCCCTGGCCCGGTGAGCGAGTGCCGAGTTGCTGGGAGTGACAGGCTGCAGGCTCTGTCCCTGAGACCCCCGAGGCTTTGTGGGGCCCATTCCTGAGGCCGGGGTCAGCCGGAGTAGAGGGGAGATGGCATCACCCTCAGAGCACGTGTGACCGGCTGCTCCTGGAAAGGGAGGGCTGAGCCAGGGAGGGTGGACAATGAGTGTAGAGAGTCTTGGAGACGGGTGCTCAGAGGGTGCTCCCCAATCCCAGACCTGCCATTGTGGCCGTAAGAGATGGCATCAGGTTGGGGAGGCCTGGCCTGTGTCCCCACTTGGTCGTTGGTGGTCAGCCTAGCTCTTGGCGTCCTGGGGATAGTGCTCAGGGAGACTCCCTGGGGTGAAGCTGGATGGCTCTGACCCTGGGCCCTGGGAGTGGCCTGCACAGGAGCCCAGGGGAGGATGTGGGTAGGTGTAGGAGCAGGAGCTGGGGCTGTCAGCTGTCACGGGTCCTGAGGATGGGCTCAGGGTGGAGTCTGAGTGCCTGGTGGGCATACATAAGGGTGGGCCCCTGAGTCCTGGGGAGGCAGGCTGCCTGGGGGCCCTGAGGCCCCACCACCCCCGAAAAGTTCATGGAGACTCTGCCATCTCAGGCTTCTTCAATGTGGACGGGGAGCCCAAGAGCATGACGTGCCCAGCCACGGGCGTTCCTGAGGACGTGCTGACCCACATTGGTGACGTGGCCAGCTCCGTGCCCCTGGAGGACTTTAAGATCCACACAGGTGAGGTTACTGTGCAGGCTCCAGCATGGGCCACTATCCCAGACCCAACCTTGTGCCCCATGGGAGATGGCGTCAGGGGTCAGGGAGGCCTGGTCTGGGTCCCCACTTGGTTGTTGGCTGGTCAGCTGAACTCCCAGAGCCTCGTTTGCGGCCCCGAGAGGTGCCTGTGATGACAGCTCCTCCCAGGGCGGGCAGATGTGGAGTCATGCTCCCAGCTGGGAGCCGGTGACCAAGCACCGTGGGTTTCCCCAGTGCTTTTGCCAGGGTGTCCCTGGGTCAGGCAGGAGAACAGAGAAGGAGGGCGTCCCATGGAGGGGGCGGTTGGGTCTGAAATGTGGGGGATGGATGTAAATGCTGGGCTTGCAGGGGGCCTGGATGGATGACAAGGTGACCCTGTGGCTCCCAGGTGAGTGGGCGGTCACTAGCTGCACTGACTGGCACCTTGTGGCCATTGTGGCTTCTGCTTGGGCAGCCTGGAGGGCCCCTGGCAGTAGTGGGCACCTGCACACCCTCTGATCACCCTGTAGGAGTTCCAGGGGATTTCTCCATTCTGTGCTCACAGGCCCAGGTGTCCTGGGCGCCCACTCTGTGTGCATGTCACAGGGGGTCTGTGCGGGCATAGGGCTGACTGGACCCCAGCGTGGGCTGGGTGCCTGGCTTAAATCCAAGCACCTTTCTAGCTCTGTGATCGTGAGCAAATTACTTTCCTCTTCTGAGCCTCAGTCTCCTCATCTGGAGAGTGGGGACAGCTGGTAGCACCCTTATGGGGTTGTGAGGAAGGTACCCAACTCAGGTGCCTACGACAGTGGCTGGCATATGGCAGATGCTCGCCCAGTGGTACCACCTTCTTCCTGCAGGGAGGGAGGCTGGTGGGGATGGTGGGCTCGGCCCTGCCCGTCATCTTGGTTGGAGTGGGGTTCCTGGAGGAGGCGTGCCTGCCCCTGGCCCACCTGTGGGAGGTGTGTACACTGAGTACGTACACACCTGGGTCAGGGCCCTGGTGCTGTGGCTGTCCGAGGTGGGGTCCTCAGGCTGGTCCTTTTCTCTCACAGGCCTCTCTCGCATCCTGCGGGGCCGTGAGGACATGATCAAGAAGCGGACGGTGGACTGGGCGCTGGCAGAGTACATGGCCTTTGGCTCCCTGCTCAAGGAGGGCATCCATGTGCGGCTCAGCGGGCAGGACGTGGAGAGGGGCACGTTCAGGTGAGGGCAGGGGGTCTGGATGCAGGCCCTGTGGGCGTTAGCCTTGTTTGCATCGAGCCCCTGGGGCGCTGGGAGCCCAGCTGTGCTTGGAGTCTCCAGAGTCGGCCTGGGACCCTGGATGGAGCTGGGGCCTCCCCCTCTTCCTGCACCTTGTCTGCGGTGTCCAGGGAGGGCCCTTGTTTGGCTGAGGTCTTCACAGGTTGCCCTGTCAGCATCCCCAGCCCCTGCCCTTGGGCCAAGCTGTCAGAGGGCCACTGGGCCTCCTCTCCACCCCCCATGGGGCAAGCATGCTGAACTGACCACTTGGCCCAAGTTGTTGGTGGATATCAAGCCTTGAGGCCATCTGTGGTCCTCAAGATCCTTTATTTTTTCTTTCGTGAACTGCTGTTAAAGCAGCCCCCCCCCCCATCCTGCTTGTTTGCAGTTGAGTTTCGGGTCCAGATGAAGGACCTTACCCTTGTCAGTGTCCCCATCCCGTTTCCTCTGTTTGGGGCCCCAGATGTTACGCATCCCGACTCCATCACTGCCATGTTAGCGAGTCGTGGTACTATGGCTTCCAGGATTTGACAAGCTGTCTTTCTCGTGTCCCAGTCACTCATCACTGCTGGCCCCACTCCAGCCAGGGCCACAGTGGGCCACTCCATTGCAGTGGAGCTGTGTGTCAGTCCTCACCAGGCTTGGGGGTCAGCCAGGTGGCCCCACTTACACACAGTGCTTCCTGCTTCCCATGACCCTGGGCAGAACAAGCGAGGGGGTAAAGGGGCTGGCAGGGTGAGCAGGGGGACAGTGCCCCAGAAGTATGGCCTCCTAGGGTCTCAGGCTCCGCCCAGCGCCTGGGAGGTGGGGAAGGCAGGTCTTATTGGCCCCTTCTTTGGTGAGAAGAGGGGACTCTTAAGTCTGTGCTCCAAGACCCCCAGGGCACTGTGTGGGGACACCACCCGCACTGTGGGCTGGGGAGGCTGCCTACAGGAGGGACCAGGTCACTCTGGCTTTCCAGGGCCCTGTCCGTGCCGCCGTCCTGTGGCACTGTCAGGTTTCCTGGCACAGTGACGAAGGCTGGCCTGCCTCCTGCTGCCCGACCCCCCTGTGCTGGGTGAACAGGTGCCAGTCCACCTGCCATCCAGCCCTTCCTGGTCTGTCTCTCTCCAGTCACCGGCACCACGTTCTCCACGATCAGGAAGTTGACCGGAGGACGTGTGTCCCCATGAACCACCTTTGGCCTGACCAGGCTCCCTACACTGTGTGCAACAGCTCCCTCTCGGAGTATGGAGTCCTGGGTACGTGGGAACTCTGCCTGCGGGTCAGGTGGGCCTGGAGACGCCTGGGGACCACGGAGGGCCTTGCAGCTCAGGATGTTCTGTCTTTGTTGTTGTGACCCTGGACTGGGCCTGGGGCTGTGGGAGGAGCCAGGATCAGGACCTGGGAGGAGCTCAGAGGCCCCCGGGTGGCCCTGGGTCCTGGAACAGCCCTGAGGGACAGTGGTTGGGCTGTGCCCACCTGAGGCCACATGGGAGATGAGGTCCTGTCCCATCTGGCCCCGCAGGGAGCCCAGCTGGGGGCCCCTGCTTGCCTGAGTGGGGGTCTGTGGATACCAGAGCCCGTCTGTGGGCACCAGCAGGGAGACAGAAAACCCCATAGACTCCACTCATGGATGCGGTCACTGACTGGCCCTGATCCTGGCCTGGCCCCTCCCCCCCAAAGTTCCTGACCCCAGTCTTGTCTCTTGTGCACTATACACTGCAGCCCTGTCTTGAGGTCCCCTCCCTAGGCTCTGGGCTTCCCAGGCTGTGTCCCCTGTCCTCTCTCTCCTTTGGCTGACCTTTAGCTGGCTCGATTCCTCCCTCACTGCCACCTCCCAGAAGCAGGAACGCCCTGAGAGTCGCCTCCGGGGCTGTGCCTGGCCCTTCCTGTCAGCAGCACTGCACAGATGGAGGGGCTTCTCTTGGCAGATGGTCCCTGCTGCCTCCCCGGGGTTTCTTTGGCCGTGGCTCCTGGTCTAAATAAGGCTGAAGCTGGCTATGCATGAGGTCAGGGCTGAGGGTGGCATCTCTGGGCATGTTGTCGGCTCCCAGTAGATCCTGGCCTTTGGGCCCCAGGAAGTCCTTGGGCTCATCCTGGCCAGCTGGGAAGGCTGGGTGGGGGCAGGGAGGGCGTATGAGGAAGGGCGGGCTTTTACTGGAGCCACTGCCCTGTGGTGACAGTGTGTGGCAGGCCCTGTCTTGGTGTCTTCTGTGTAGGCTTTGAGCTGGGCTATGCCATGGCCAGCCCCAACGCTCTGGTCCTCTGGGAGGCTCAGTTTGGTGACTTCCACAACACGGCCCAGTGCATCATCGACCAGTTCATCAGCACAGGCCAGGCCAAGTGGGTGCGGCACAACGGCATCGTGCTGCTGCTGCCCCACGGCATGGAGGGCATGGTGAGGGTGCCATGGGGCCGGGAGCTGGGGAGAGACCCTTGGCCACTTGCAGAGATGGGGGCATGCACCTTCCAGCCTCCTGGAACACCTGGTCTACTCGGGGGAGGCCTGTGTGGGGGTGTGTGGCTGCTGCCAAAGACGACAATGGGACTGCTATTACCGGCAACAGAAGCAGCTGACACGTCTGAGAGCTTGCTGTGTGCCGGGCTCTGGTTGAAACCCTCTCTGTGTATTAACTCCTCCAGTCCTTACAACAACTTAATGATGTAGGTCCTGCTCCCACTTTCCAGTTGAGGAAACTGAGGCCTGGAGAGATTGAGTAGCTTGCCCAAGGTCACACAGCTAGTAGCTGGCATTTGAACTTATGCTGTGCAGTACCGCCTGTCCTCTGGGGCTGCCCTGGGTGACCAGCCTGTGTAGTCACACATGGGGGAGAGGGAGGCTGTGCAGGCCAGCGGGGGAGGAAAGGGGAGGAGCAGAGCATTATGAGATGCCACCCCGGTGGGCGTGCAACCTGACCAGGTGAGGGGAGGGGGGCCTGTACTGGCTGTAGAGGCAGCACGGAGCAGAGGGGGCTCAGCCACTGCCTGACTGTGTGACCTAGGGCAAGACCTTCCTGCCCTGGACTGTTGGGCTGCAGTGGCTGTCCCTGAGGGCCCTTCAACCTGGGCTGGTCATCGGTCAGGGACTGAGCACTGCTGTCATGACCGAAGGGCTGTTCAGAGGCTGGACTCTGTGCCGAGCACCTTGCACGCACTGTGTAATCTGTGGCATCCTTCCAGCTGGCCTGGGCGGTCAGGCCTGTTCCCATTTCACACAAGAGGAGAGAAGTGGCGTGACCTGCCCAGGGTCACCCAGTGGTAACGGTGGTGGCTGCTCACGGGGTGGAGCTTGAGACTGGGCGGGGAGGGTTGGGCTGGCCTGGCTGGTGCCTGTGGTGCTGGGTCCTTGGGGCGTTCCCACTAAGGGAGGGGCGGGTGGTGGCCGAGGAGCAGGTCAGCCCTGCCCCACGGGGAGCCAGCTTGGAGGTCAGTGTGGGGTTTTCTTGCTCTCATGGAGCAGAGACAGACCTGGATTTGAATCTGCCCCTTCTGCCTGAGTGACCTTGGGGTTGTTATTTCACCTCCTTGCCCCTCTCCTCCTTCATCTGTAAAGTGAGTCATCTGTGTGGGTCCCTAGAACTGTGCCTGGCACCCAGCAGGCGCTCAGTAAACGGCCGCTGCTGTAGGTCAGAATGTTCTAGAGAACGAGCATCTCAGCTTGGCCTGTTTGCCTTTTCCTCCTGCCCTGCGTGTTCACATGAGCTGGCTCTGGCCAGACTCTCCTCTGAGGATGCTCCCCTCCTCTTGTCCCACATTCCTGCTTCCTTCCTGTGGTTCGGGCTCCAGAGTGAGGGCACCTCCTCTGAGAATCTGCCCAGGCTCTCCCCTGAGCCCCGGATCCCTGCAAGGCCAGGTGTCTGTCCCATGTCAGACCCTCCGCCCCACTCAGGCCCGCTGGGCCATGTGGCATTTGCTTCCAGGGCCCGGAGCACTCCTCAGCGAGGCCCGAGAGGTTCCTGCAGATGAGCAATGATGACTCGGATGCCTACCCCGTGAGTGCCACCCGCCCTCCCCCAGGACAGGGGCGTGCCCTGCCGTGCCCGTGAGGCCAGCGCCGGGGGGCCACAGTGGGCCACCTCCCAGCCACACCCTGTCCCGCCCAGGCGTTCACTGAGGACTTCGAGGTGTGCCAGCTCTATGACTGCAACTGGATCGTGGTCAACTGCTCCACGCCGGCCAGCTACTTCCACGTGCTGCGCCGGCAGATCCTGCTGCCCTTCCGCAAGCCGGTGAGCCACGCACCCCGGCTGTCACCATAGCAGTGCAGGGGCCAAGTGTGGGAAGCCCTGGCCAGGCAGAGGCAGCTGGCAGCTGGACACATGTTTCCCTTCCAGCTGATCATCTTCACACCCAAATCTCTGCTGAGGCACCCAGAGGCCAAGTCCAGCTTTGACCAAATGGTGTCTGGTACGTGTCTGGGCATGTTGGGGAGGCGGCTGGTGTGGGGCCTGGTGGCCCATGGTGTGGCCTCTGCTCCTGGCCTCTTCTGTCCTCACCTCTGTCTTTGGCTCTGTCGGCCGTGCAGCAGCTCCCAGCTCGGTCTCCACCTGTGGCTGGGTTGGGAGGTTGGTGCTGTGACCACCCAACCTGTTCCAGCTGGGGTCATTTGGGCTGAGCACCAGGGATGGAGGAGTGCATTGGGGCCCCCAGCCACCCAGTAGGGCCGGCCTGGCTGTGCCAGAGAAGCTTAGAGGCAGGAGGCCTGCTGGAGGTCTGCCTAGTTAGTGGGGCATTAAGTATCATTCATTCATTCGTTCATTCACTCATTCCTCAGTTTTTTCACTCGTGAGCCAAACAGACATTACTGGCCCTGGGGACCCGGTGCCCCCTCCAGGAGCTCTCAGCCTCATTGACCTTGGAGTTGGAGGTCAGATAAAGCACCTGAAGGACCAGGTGTTGGAACTGAGATGTGACCCAGTGGAGATCAGGGAGGGACAGGTGTGGGGCCCTGAGGCTCGACAGAGTAGAGCTGTCTCAGAAAACGGTCCTGGGTAGTCGGGCGGGGCAGGACCTGGCCAGGAAGGGCCTTACCAGTGGGCACAAGTGCGTGTGTTTCACCTGCATGTGTTTGGGCATCCCCTCTCGTGTGGGCAGGTGGCCGAGCTGGCAGTTCAGAGCTCTCGTGTGGGAGCTGGACCGCTTGGGCTGAACTCCTGGTGCTGGATTTTCTGTGGTGGGGCCTGGCAGCCAGTAACCCTTTGTGCCTCAGTGTCCTCACCTGGGACGTGGGGACACTAGCTTCCTCAGAGGTTTGTGCAGTGTGCTTGGTCTGGCACCTGGCATGTGGCATGAGCTCAGAGAGGAAGAATGGACAGGACTCGGAGCTGGGGGCTCGGCTGTGGGGCTGAGGGAGGGAGGAATGTGCATGGAGGCAACGGCTTACCTCCCAGCTTGGTGACTGGGTAGCTGGAGTATGCACAGGAGGTGGGCACAACTTGACAGGAGCAGATAGGGGACAGTAATGCCATCAGATGGGGTGTGACATCACCTTCTCCATCACCTCCAGGGGCTCTCCCCATCATACCCCACCTCCACCCATCACCTTAGATGTCGATGCTCCTGGGGCTCTGCTTTTGGCTCTAGCTCCTATCTCCACCCCTCTCCCAGTGACATCTCAGGGTGTCTTCTGCCCCCTACTCCATTGTTTGGCTCAAGAGGTGCCCACTGCACCCAGATCTAAATCAGGGGTCATCTCAGTGGCCAGGGAGAGCCTGGGGGTGCCAGGGACGCAGGCCTGGTTCCCAAGCTGCCCTAACCACTCTGGGAACCCATGCCCCTGCCACGCCCTGTCGGTTCCCCAGGGACCAGCTTCCAGCGTGTGATTCCTGAGGATGGGGCTGCAGCGCGGGCTCCAGAGCAGGTGCAGCGGCTCATCTTCTGCACTGGAAAGGTGTACTACGACCTCGTGAAGGAGCGGAGCAGCCAGGGCCTAGAGGAGCAGGTGGCCATCACACGCCTGGAGCAGGTATGCCCGAGCCCTTGCTCGACCAGAGGGATGGACAAAGTCAAATCGCCAGCCCCCAGGCTCTGGCAGCGTGCCAGGCGGGGCCGGGACTGGGGCCCTGGAGGAGAGCTGTGGCTGCTCTCCTGCGGGCACGCCCCACCTCCCCTGGCTGTGCTCCCCTTTCTCCCTGCCTGCCCCAGATCTCTCCGTTCCCCTTCGACCTGATCAAGCAAGAAGCAGAGAAGTACCGAGGCGCAGAGCTGGTGTGGTGCCAGGAGGAACACAAGAACATGGGCTACTATGACTACATCAGCCCGCGCTTCATGACCATCCTGAGCCGGGCGCGGCCCATATGGTACAAGGCTGGGTGCCGGGGGTGCGCGCCACCTACCCTCGCCTCTGCCGGGCCTGAGGCTCCGTCCTGGCTCTGCCCACCCCATTTGCCGTGTTACCCAGAACTGGCCACTGTCCTTGTCTGGACCGCTTTGGAAACTAAGGGGTTGGGCCCCAAAGTCCCCTCTGGCTCTGTGTCTGTCGGTGACAGGGTGGCTTCCTCATCAGAGCCCCGTCAATACCACTTTTTAGAGAGTAAACCTTGATGGTGTTCTGCAGTTAGAGCTGACCTGGAGGCTCTCCTGCCTGTCCCAGGTCTCCTGCCTTTGATCTCAGGCTCTTCACCTCTACCGCAGGTGATGATAAGCATTAGACCCACGCAGACCCCAGGCAGGAGCTGGGCCAGGCCCACCCCTCCTCTTAGCTTGACTCTCCTCCCCCAGGTATGTTGGTCGGGACCCAGCGGCTGCACCGGCCACAGGGAACAGGAACACTCACCTGGTGTCTCTGAAGAAGTTTCTAGATACTGCCTTCAACCTCCAGGCCTTTGAGGGCAAGACCTTTTAGAGTTGGACATGGCCTGTTTGGTCTTTCGGGGGTTTGGCTGGGGACATAGCGGGGCCAGTGAGGGGAGGGGCAGTGCTCCTGCCTGGGAGAAAGGCTCTCGGGGTCCCAGGATAAAACATGCACAGTGATTGAGGCCAGAGCACAGACACCGCTGGCTTCGGTATAACGCCACCTTGGGCCTTTGTGTTTATTTCAGGATCTAGTAGGAGGGAGAAAGCCAGAGGGGTCTGATGGATGGGATGTGTTTCTGGAGCATTTCCCCAGCTGCCCTGGTCTTTCTGGAATTTTTGTGTGGCTTCTCCATCTGTGATGTTCGTGTCTCTGCAGACAGCCACCCGGGAGCCCGTGTCTTTAGTCTGTCTCCCCCATCCTGGCAGATCTGGCTGCCGCTTACCCTGTCCTTGTTCCTCTGTAGATTCAAGGGGTGTTCTCTTTTGTGCTCTTAGAAATAGAGATTTCAGCAATAACACCCAGGTGAAGCAGGACCCTGCCAGGCGATTTGTCTCTGCTCTGTTTTATGGGGCGTGTCCTAATGAGATATGTCAGCTTCTGTGTGAATTACAGCCACAACTCACATGTACCAAAACAGAAAACCAAATAACAGAGAAATAAATCAATGCTTAAGAAAGATCTGTTTTCGTTTCATGTTGTAAAATTGGGGGAAGAGACAGATGGTTTAGGGAGGGTAGGGGATGGGGAGAAAGAAAACACTCAACGTGTGGAGGATAGAGTATCTGCTTCCATTGCATGTGTTTTCCTGGAGCACCGGGCAGTGTTTGCAGATCTGTGGGCATCTCCACTCCTTAGCCTTGTGGAGTTGTAGCCCAGCAAAGATGCTGGGGAAGTTGTGGCACAGGAGGGATGTTTTGCTTTCTGCAGATCATTTATTCACTTATCTCCTGCTCAGAGCACTTCCTCTGTGCTGGTCCCTGGGGCCCGGGGTGAAAGAGGCGGACGTCCGTGGGCTGGCTCTTCCAGTTCAGGAGTCCGGCTGCAGAGATGTGTAAACAGTTTGATTCGTTGAGTTACCAGTTATGTTGGAGTAAGTGCCGAGGGTTCTGGGAGTCAAGGAAGGCTCCCCAGAGGAGGTGGTGTTTGAAGTAAAATGAGTCTTACAAGAAACACGGGAGAGATGAGCATTCTGTGGAGCAGACCCAGAAATACTAACCGTGGCATTGGGGCAGGGCGACCTAAAGAGAAAATCAACCTGAAGTTGGAGCACAGAGTGTCCAGTTGCATCAACCTCAAATACAGCTTGTTGGGGCACACTTCAAATTGCACTGCAGGAGCGTGCTAATTGACATAAAGTGAAAATAATTACAGCTGCCTTTAAATTGTGTCTGTTGTGCCCTGGGCCTTTTGCTGGGTGTTTTGCGTATATTACTAAAAACTATTTAACCTCCATCCTGGCTTTGCCTGCTGGGAATATACCCATTTTATGGAAGAGGAAATCGAGGTTCACACGAAGTTGTTTGCCCAGGGTCACCCATCAAGTGGACTCGGCCTCTGTCCATAGGAGCATACTGCTTCCCTTGGGGAATAAACTCTTCCCGTATCATGCTTTCCTGGCCCCGTGGAGAGCCAGCAGTCTGGGCCCTCCGTGTTTGGTAGAGTTCAACAGTGAAGATACTTGGACTTGCAGTTTTCTTTGTGGAAAGGTTTTAACCTATTAATTCAATTTCTTTAATAAATTTAGGGCTGGTTGTGTTATCTATTTTCTCTTGAGTGAGCTTTGGTAGTTTGTATCTGTTAGGGGCTGAACTGTGCCTCCCCCAAATTCAGATATTGAAGTTCTGACACTCAGTACTTCATAACGTGACTGAATTCAGAGACAGGGCCTTTAGAGAGGTAATTAAGTTAAAATGACATTAGGGTGGGCCCTAATCCAGTATGACTGGTGTTCTTAAGAGGAGATTAGGACATGGACTTGCACACAGGAAGACCGTGTGAAGGTACAGGGAGAGGAGGACCATCGACAGGCCAAGGAGAGAGGCCTCGGAAGAAACCAAGCCTATTGATACGTTGATCTCATACTTCTAGCTTCCAGAAAGGTGAGAAAATTAATTTCTGTTGATTAAGACGCCCAGTCTGTGGTCCTTCATTGTGGCAGTCCTAGCAAAGTAACAATCTTTCAAGGAATTTGTCTATTTCACTAAGTTGTCAAATTTATCAGTGAAAATTATTTAGGGAAATGAAAATGACAACTACAAGAGATCCTACCTCATGCTCATTAGGATAGCTACTATCAAAAAAAAAGAAAAAAGGGAATAACAGATGTTGATGGGAATATGGAGAAATTGGAACCCCTGTGCACTTTTGATGGGAAGGTAAAATGTTACAGCTACTGTGGAAAACAGTATGGCAGTCCCTCAAAAAATTGAAATCAGAATCTCAAAGATATATTTGTACATTCATGTTCACAGGAGCATTATTCACAATAGCTAAAATGTGACAGCAACCCAGGTGTCCATGGATACATGAATGAATAAGAAAAACGTGATATATACATGCAGTGGAATATTCAACCTTAAAAAGGAACGAAATTTTGACGTATGCTATAACGTGGATGAGCCTTGAGGACATTACGCTGAGTAAAATAAGCCAGTCACAAGAAGATAAATATTGTATAACTCCACTTATATGAGGTACTTAGAGTAAGCAAAATCATAGAGACAGAAGTAGAATGGTGGTTGCCAGGGACTTGGAGAAGGGGAAAACGGGGAGTTATTATTTAGTGGATATTGAGTTTCAGTTTTGCAAGATGAAAAGAGTTCTGTAGGTGGATGATGGTGATGTACAATATTACAAATGTATTTAAAACCACTGATGTGTACACTTAAAAATGGTTAAGATAATAAATTTTATGTTATGTGTATTTTACCAGAATAAAAGAAATGGGGAAAAAATTGTTCATAGTATCCCTTTATTATTCTTTACATGTCTGTGGCCTCTATAGTGATGTCTCTTCTTTCATTCCTGATTTTGGCAGTTTGTGTCATCTTTCTGTTTTTCTGACAATTCTGACTAGAGTTGTTCAAAATCTTTTCAAGGAACCTACTTTAGTTTTATTGATTTTGTGTATTTTTTTCCTTTTCTATGTCATTGACTTCTCTCATTTTTATTTTCTTAAGATTCATTTGCTCTTTTTGTAAGTTTCTTCAGGTAGATGCTTAGACCACTGATTTTAGACCTTTATTGTTTTCGAATATAAATATTTAATGCTATACATTTCCCTTAAGCAATGCTTTAATTGCATCCCACAAATTTTAATAGATTTTATTTTCATTTTAATTTCAGTGAAAAATATTTTCTAATTTCCCATGTGATTTCTTATTTTACCCATGGCTTGTTTAGGAATATATGGTTTAATTTCCAAATATTGGGGTATTTTTTTCATGTTTCTGTTATTGATTTTTAGTTCTGTTTTGATCAGAGAACATATCTGTATTACTTCAATCCTTTTCAAATTTACTGAGCCTTGTTTTATGCCCCAGAATATAGTCCATCTTGGTGATGTTCCTTGTAAACTTGAAAAGAATGTTTATTCTGCTGTGGTTGGGTGGACTGTCAGAAATACCAATTAGGACAGGTTGGTTTGTAATGCTGTTTAAGACTTTTATATGCTTACTGATTTTTTTTTGTCTATTCTATCAATTAATTGTCAGAATGTCCAAATATAATTGTGGTTTAGTCCATTTTTCCTTTCAGTTCTATCAGTTTTTCCTTTACATGTTTTGAAGTTTTTTATTAGGTGCATACACATTTAGAAGTATTTTTTTGATGACTTAATCCCTTTATCATCATAACATCTCTTTTTCTTCTTGCTAATATTCCTTCTTCTGAATTTTCCTTTGTGTGATATTAATATAGCTACTCCATCGTTCTTTTGCTTTGCATTTGAATGGTATATATCTTCTATTCTTTTGTTTTTAACCTATTTGTATCGTTATATTTCAAATGATTTTTCTTGTAGACAGCATATAGTTGGACCTTTATAGTTTATCTAATCTGATTATCTCTGCCTATTTATTGGAGTATTTAGATCTTCATTGTCCAATAGAGTAGCTATATGTAGCTATTTAATTTTAAAATAAATTAAACAAAAATTCACTCCCTCAGTTATATTCGCCACTTTCCAAGTGCTCAGTAGTGACATATGGGTAGTGTCTATTATATTGGACGGCACAGAGTCAGAACATTTTCATCAATATAGAAAATTGTGTTGGGCAGCGTTAGTTGGCCATTCTTATTTAATGTGGTTATTGATATGGCTGGGTTTAAACTTAACATCTTGTCATTTGTTTTCTTTCTGTCTGATCTTTTTTCATTCCCCCTTTCCTCTTATTCTGCCTTATTTGGATTACGTATTTTTTAATATTCTATTTTATCTCCACTATTGATTTACCAGCTCTCCCTTTTTTGTTTCTCTTTTGGTCAGTAGTCCTTTAGGGTTTATGTCGACATCTTTAACTTATCACAGTCTACCATCAAATAATATTATGACACATCATGCATAGTCTATTATCTTACAACAGTTTACTTCCATTTCCCCCTTCTGTTCTTTGTGCTGATTTGGTCAAACATGTTAATAGTAGTCATTATTTTTGCTTTAAACATTCTATTTTTTATATAGTATTAAAAAGGAAAAAAAATATGTTATATTTACCCACATAATTCCCATTTTTGGTGTTATTTATTTCTTTGGATATAAATTTCCGTCTGTTAACATATTCCTGCTGCCTAAAGTGCTCTTTTGACATTTCTTATGCTATGGGTGACAAATTTTCAGCTTTCTTTGTCTACAAATGTCTTTATTTCATCTTAATTTCTGAAAGATATTTTCACTGGACATAGAGTTCTCTGTTAACATTTCTTTTAGCATTTGAAAGATGTTTCTTTTGGCTGCCATTGTTTCTGATGAGAAGTCAGTAGTGTTTAAATTATTGTCCCCCTGAAAGACGTGTTGTTTTCTATTGCTGTTTTCAACATTTTCTCTTTTTCTTTGGTTTTCGGAAGTTTGAAAACAGTATGTTTAGATGTGGTTTTCTTTGCATTTATCTTTCTTGGATTTTGCTGAGTTTCTTAGATTTTGTGGGTTGATGTTTTAAATCAGATTTGCAAAATTTTCACCCAGTATTTCTTCTAATATTTTTTCTACCCTGTTCTCTCTCTCCTCACCACATTTTTTTACCCCCAGCTTTATTGAGGTATCATTGACATTTAACATATGCGAGTTTTAGGTGTACAATGTGATGATTTGATGTATATCTTGCAAAATGATTAACAAAATAAGGGTAGTTAACACCTCCATCCCCTCAAATAATTACCATTTTTTGTGGTTATATCATTTAAGATCTATTCTTAATAACTTTTGAGTATATAATACAGTATTGTTGATTGTAGTCACCATACTGTACATCAGATCCCGAGAACTTATGCATCTTATAACTGGAAGTTTGTGTTTGACGAACATCTCCCCATTTCCCCCTCTACCCAGCCCCTGGCAACCACCATTCTACTTTCTATTTCTATGAGTTCACCTTTTTTAGATTCTGCGTATAAGGGAGAATATACAATATTTGTCTTTCTCTATCTGACTTATTTCACTTAGCATAATGCCCTCAAGGTCCATCCATCTCTCCTTTCCTTCTGTGACTCCATTTACAAGATGTTAGATGAAATGATATCCCTCAGGTCATTGAGACTGTTAATTTTTTTCCATTTTATTATTTGGGTTTTAGTTTGGATAATTTCGGTTGACTTTCAAATTCGCTGGTCCTTTGTTCTGCAGTGTCCAAACATGCTGATAATCCCATCTGATGAACTTGACTTCAGATATTATATTTCTCAGTTCTAGAATTGTCATTTTTCCTTATGTGTTTTCATATCTCTTCTGAAATTTCACATCACTTCACCTATTATGTGCATCTTTTCCTATAAGCTTGGCAATATATTTATAATAGTTCTTTTAAAGTCCTTGTCTGCTAATTCCAAAATTTGGCTCGTCTGTGAGTCTGCTTCTATTAATCATTTTTTCCTTTTGGTCATGGACCCCTTTTTCCTGCTTCTTCACATGTCTAGCAATTTTTACAAGTTATTGTATACTGGGCATTGTGGGTAATGTAGAGACTCAGATTTCTGTTATCTTCCTTGAAGAAGGGCTGAGTTTTGATCAAGCAGGCAGTTAGAGTTTTGGTGGGTCAATTTGATCCAGTGAATGCCTGGCTTTAGGCTTTGTTAGAAAGTTTTTTAGGTTTTCTCTTATCCCTGGGACGTGCCTTCTCAGCAGGAGCAATATCGCCCCTGAGGGGGTGAAAATTGGCACTTGGTGGGAGCCAAAAATATCTTAGATATTACAATGGTTTGTGGTCCTCCACAGCTCAACCCTACCTAACAAAATATTATTCCTTAGTACTTAATTTTTCTCACTAGGGAGAGTTTAAATTTAATTTTTCTCCTCAGCGGGGACATAGTGGGGAAATAATGAAAAAAAGGCCGAGAAATGCTGTCTGTGTAAAGTGCTTGTTCTGCTAAGTGGTCCCAACTCTAAAGTTGTGATCCTTCTGATATTTCAGTGGAAATTCTGAATTGATGGAGTTCTCCAAGTTGCAGTATTTGAACTCCAGACTCTCAGCTCCCTAATACCAGGCAGTTGTTGGAATCTCTGCTTTTTTGCCTTCTAGCTGTTGCTTTTCACCAAGTTCCTTGAAATCTCGCCCCAAGCCTTTGCAGGTTATGTCAGCCAGGGATGTGAAGGAGGTTTGTGTGCACATTTTGTTCTCTATCTGTGTCTTCCTCTCTCCTAGAATTTTCCCTCTCAATTGGCAGCCGTGCTGGAGCCCTAAACTCTGTTTCTGGCCCCTCAGCTCTGTAAGACACCTCTACTTGGGCTCTGTTCTCCATTGCTCCCTGAGCGGGGGCACCTTCAGAGACAAAGCTGGTCAAATGTGTCCCTCCCTTACCGTGCTTCTCTTCTTGTAAGGGTCAGGCCCCATCAATTTCTGCCTGCTTTTGGTTGGTCTCCAGTGTTCTTTTTACATTTTTTCCAGCATTTATAAATGTTATCAGCAGGAGGGTTAATCTTATATAAGCTCCCCTCGCGTTACCAGAATCTCTTCCCTAGAACCACCATTTTTGAAAGACAATTTGGCAATATCTATTAAAAATTTAAATGCCTCTATTTCTTGGTTTCTCTCCTAGAGGTATTCCTACACCTGGGCACATAGAAGTAAGCACAAGATTTTTTCATTTCAGCATTGTTCATAATAGTGGAATAGTAGAAATGCTAACTGTTGATCGCAAGAGTTGACAAACTTTTTCTGTGAATAACTAGATAGCAAGTAGTTTAGGCTTTGCTGTCTGCAGCAACAGCTCAGCTCTGCTGAGGGAAGGAGGAAGCAGCCTTGGACAACACATAAATGAGTATGCATGCCTGTGTTCCAGTAAAACTTTATTTGTGGACGCTGGAATTTTTGAATTTCACATAATTTTCGTGTGTCACAGGCATTCTCTTTTTCTGGTGTTTTTTTCACCCCCTTAAAAATATAAAAATTAACCTTTGATCGCAAGTCATACAAAAACAGGCAGTGGGCCCGATTTGGCATGTGGTTCACAGTTTCTGACTCCTAGTCTATGAGTTTAACTATTTATAGGCAAGTAGGGTTTTTTCCTTCTTAAATTTTAATTTTAAAACAATAATAGATTCACAAGAAGTTGCAAAGCGAGTACCGAGATCCTGTGTACCCTGCACCCAGTTTCTGCCAGTGATTACATTGTGTGTAACTATAGTACAGTAGAAAACCAAGGAAGTGACATTCGTACAATGTGTATATGTAATGCCATGCTCTTTTATCACAGGTGTAGACGTCTGTAACTACCACTGCATTCAAGATACAGAGCTGTTCCACCACCACTATCATGCTACTCATTCATAGTCACAGTCCTCTTCCGCCCAATTAATCTCCTGGCAACCCCTGGCAACCGTTAATGTCTTTTCCATCTCAATAATGTCATTTCGAGAATGTTATATAAATGGAATCATACATGGCACCTTTTGGGACTGGCTTTTTTCGTTCAGCAGAATGCCCTTGAGATCTCTCCAAGAGGCAAGTTTTTGTAATCAATGAAAGCCAGGCAGCCATGGGTTGAACGCTGCTTATATTGACATGCTTTTTGGCTTAAATTGGAGTTGCCGGCTTCCCTGGAACTCCCAACTTGTTTCTTAAGGAGAAACTTCTATAAACTTTATATCTTTGAAGCTTAAATCCTCTGGAAAAGTGTACGATGTGGCATCTGAAACATCCCATGGCCTGAAGGCTACTCCAATTTATCTATCTTCCTCCAGCCAACTGCTGAACTGGATTTTCTTGTATTGAAGTCCCTAGCCCAAAAATCCTGGAATGCTGGGGAGCGAGCAGTCCTGAGGAGTCAGTGGAAATGGGGTTCCTGCTGCAGAAATGACAGCAGAGTCCTTCCACCCCCTGTGAGCCCTGTGGAGCAGCCAGCGGTTCCCTGTTGCTAGACACCATATGGAAGACTTGGTGGGAAAAGCATGCTAAAGGGGACTGAATTCCCTGGAGCAAGGCCAGCTGGAGGGCAGCATCTGCCACCCGTGTGGCATCTCCAGCTCCTTCAGAACAGCAGGAAAAAAGGGAGTCCCTGCAGCAGGGAGGCAAAGATCTCCGCTGCCTGGCAGAGCCATGTCCACAAAGCTGCCTTCCTCCACCATCCAGCCTGCTCCGTCTCAACCGAGACTGCTCTTGGGAGGAAAGAGTGAGCATTTGCTCTCTAGGGTGGTGGACAAGGTCAAGACTTGGGCATCGAATGGGGATGTATTTGATCCTGCTGTAACATTTATGGTTTTTTCTACTTCTTAAAAAATATTATGAAATTTTAAAAATATACAGAAAAGTAAAGAGACTATGAGAACAGACGTCGGTGTGCCCATCAACAACTTTTCTTGATCGAACCCTAACGTCCTGCCGTACATGCTTTATGTATTTTTAAAACAGCAAAACCTAACAAATACTCTTGAAACAATGTTGTTTTCCTTTTTCTAGTGAGTTTTAGGAGTTGTTTATAAATTATAGAATCTCATCCTGGCAGTTATATGTGTTACAAATATCATTTTCCAAATTATAACTTCCCATTTTATTTATCCTATCTTTTGTCAAGTAAATATTTAAAAATTTCTTGAATCCAGTTGATCTTCTGCTGGTTTGGAAGCCATAGATATGCAAACCCAGCAATCCACAGCCCGTACCTGCACTACGTCTTTCATCCAACTCCAACACTCTGGACTACTAGCCACCCGCCCTAATCACCCCAAGGCCAGCTACTAGGCAACCAGAGACAGCCCCTTTGCCCCAGAGCTCAGAATAATCTACTCAGTTATTCAAACCAGCCAGTCCTAAGCCTGCTCAACCCCCTTGCCCATTCCTTCCTGCCAAAACCATAATAAAGGTTCTCGCCCACATTTTCCCCACTCTCTGCTTCCTGACTGACCCGGGTGCTTTCCCATGGGGCACGCCATGCCTCCTGTTTCTAGGGATCTGTGAGTATAAAAACTGCCTTCATGACCGTTGCTTCCATGTCTTTGTGTCTTATTCCTGAGTGAAACAAATCTGAGGTACCCTTAAAACAAACCTTTAATAATTAGTGTGAGTCTGTAGGTGGTAAAACCTTAGTCTTTGTGTGAATAAAAACCTTTTTGTTATCATTTGTAAGTGATAGGTTATCTGGCATAAAATTGTCAGTTGAGTTATTTACCCCCACCCTCAGCCTTTTGAAGATAATGCTCCATTGTCTTTGGCTCTCATTGTTGCTGATGGCAAGTCTGTCATCAGTTGTTGTTCTATCAGCAAGCAATTTGTCTTTTCTTTCTGGCAGCTTTTTATTCTTGATGTTCTGCAGTTTTGTTACAATTTCTCTAGGTATAGATTTATCCTTCTTTATGCTGACTGGTACTCACACTGCACTCTGAGAACCCCTTCTTCAGTTCTGGAAATTTCTTGGGTATTATCTCTTCAAACATGTCTTTTCTATTTTCTCCATTCCCTGCTTCTATAACTCCTATTAGATACTTCTTAGAACGTCTCAAAGTGGCCTTTAGGTCTCATAACTGTCTTTTTAATGTATCTTCTAATTTCTTTGTCTCTGTATCTTGTGTCATGGGTGAATTCCCCAGTAATATCTTTGAATTTGTTAATGTTCTCCTCAACTAGTTTCTATCTAGAATTTATCCTGTCTAATGAGGTTTTTTTTTTTTTTTTTAATTAAGACCTCCTTTAGAACAGTTTTAGGTTCATAGCAAAATTAAGGGGAAGGTACAGATTTCCCATACACCCGTGGCCCCCACATATGGATAGCGTCCTTCATTATCAACATCCCCTACCAGAATGGTACATTTATTACAATGATGAACTCCACTGACACATCATAATCACCCAAAGTCCATAGTCCACATTAGGGCTCGCTTTTGGTGTTGTATATCCTATCAGTTTGGACAAATGCATAATGACATGGATCCATCATTATACAATCGTACAGAGTATTTTCACTGCCCTAAAAATGCTCTGTGCTCTGTTTGTTCATCCATCTCCATCCCCACTCCCCCCCCCCCAATCCCTGGCGACCACTGATCTTTTTACTGTCTCTGTAGTTTTGCCTTTTCCAGAATGTCATAGAGTTAGAATAACATAATATGTAGCCTTTTCAGATTGGCTTCCTTCACTTAGTAATATGCATTTGAAGTTCCTTCATTGTCTTTTCATGGCTTGTAGCTCATTTTTTTGGTGTTGAGTGATATTCCATTGTCTGGGTGTACCACAGTTTATATATCCATTCACCTATGAAGGACATCTTAGTTGCTTCCAAGTTTTGACAACTAAGAATAAAGTTGCTATAAACATCCATGTGCAGGTTTTTGTGTGGACGTGACTTTTCAACTCCCTTGGGTAAATACCAAGGAGCATTATTGCCAGATCATATGGCAAGAGTATGTTTAGTTTTGTCAGAAACTGCCAACCATCTTCCATAGTGGTTCTACTAAGTTTTGAAAATTTTCAAAGACAATACGTTTCTAAGATTTCTAAATCATTCACATCTACTTGATATTTTATTCTGCCTTCTTCATTTCTACCTGTTTAAAAGTAATTCATTTTAATTTTAAAAATCTCTTTGAGCAGCTTACAATAATTTAGAAATATTTGTCAGACTGCTTTATAAACTTCATTTTGTCTGGAGTGAATTCATGTTCCACTTGTTGATTTTGTTGGTTTTTTTCAGTATTTGCATTCACCCTTAGATTTTGGAATATGAATTGCTGGCTTATTTTGAGTAGGATGTTTCAGGGCTTGTGTTTTCTTCTGTTCTGATTTGTTCTCTTCTGTCTCTTGCCTTCTCCATCGGTTTTTCATTTTTGCAATCATCTTCACTAAGCCACATCTACTCCCGTCTGGGGCTGAGCATTATCATGCAGGTTGACAGAGACTGCTTTTTGGTGATGCTAGAGAAATCCTAGGCTCAGACAAGGAGCCAGCAGGTGACCTTGGTTAATTCTAGGTTCTTTCTCCAGCCTCCTCTTGAGGTCTAGAACCTCAGATAAACCAGTGCTCCAGGCAGTGGGTCAGAGTTGTTTCAGCCTTATTTCCCCACCAGGAGATCCACATGCCAACGTAAGCAGACAGATTGGAACCAGTGCTGCATCTCATATGGAATATGTTTAGTCCTCTAACCCAGTAAAAAGCCAGACCACCAGGTACCTTGCCTGCTTTGGGCTCCAGTGCTCAGCAGCCTGCGGCTTCTGTGCCTTCTACTATGTTGCATTCCTGTCCTGTTTCTGGCCCTGGACTTATTTATCTTCTTTTGAGCTGACCATATCTTAGAGTGTCTGTCCTTTAAAATTGTATCTGTCATTACATATTTGGAGCAAAGGACTGTGCTAAAGTAGGAAGATTTCTTGAAGGATGTCTTAAAGTTCTTTCGCTGCGAGCCACAGAAATGACCTCTGGAATTTGCACGTAGGAAGCCTGAGAGGTAGCTCCTGGGGTGGAGGCACGTGACCAGAGCAGATCTGGGGATCTGGGCAGCAGGAACTGATGGAGAGCCTGGTCTGTGCTGCTCTGAAGATGAATTTCTAGATTCTAACCATGTTTAGTCATTCTGTCACTATCCTTAAGAGTCACATTTCAGGAAAGAATATCTGATTGGCATTTCTTGGGCCCTCTGTATCTTTCTTGGAGTAATTTGATTGACAGCCTATCTAAGACTGTGTGCAATAAATGGGGGAGGAGCCCCCAAGTAAAATTGGAGCGTGGTTTCCAGAAGATAGGGATATGGATGTCAGACGGAAGAAAATATAGATGCCCATTCGTCTTACTCTGCCACTAAGTAGGTGTGAAAACAATAGCAGCTGATACTTATCGAGTACTTTCAAACATTGACGCTGTGCCAGTCACTGTTCTTGGTCTCTTCCGTCTAAGAATCCACCTGCAAGTCCTCACTCCACCCCGTGAGACAGGTACAACTTTCATGCCACTGATTCAGATGTTGAGGCTCAGAGAGTCTGAGTAACTTTCCTAAGGTCACACAGCTGGGATTCACATCCAGTTGGTTGGGGGTCTAGAGTCCTTAGACAGAGCTGCTGAGCCATGCTGCCTCTGGACGCAGGGGCTTCCTCGTAAGGTTGACTGAGAAAAAAGAAAGGTCGAGCAGGGAAGGCACCTGACACAGTGCTCAGTCCATGGTGCTTGTTCACTGTCCAACTTGGTGGTCAGCGTGGATCCAGTTGGAGCTCACGGGGCTTTCTCCATATGAGGGGAGTGAGAGGAGAAGATGGGAGCTATTTTTTCTTAGAATACCCAAGGAAACTCTCATAAGAGGGAATTCTGGAAAATTGGAGGCCAGAGTTGAAACGTGTTACAAATTACCTACGGCCCGTGCTGTTTATCACCTCTCTTTCCAGCTGAAGTGCAAAATGAAAATACCCTGCTGTCATTTCTCTCTCGGGACTGCTGGACCCAAAAGAAAGGCCAAAGAAAACAGATGCTACTGCTTTATGGCAGAGGATCTTAGAAACCCAACTGCTGCTTTTCCTGATGGGGAAAGTAATATGTGTCCTTTGATACAAATGGTAAAAATGATACACACAGGATAAGAATAAAGAAGGACCCCTAACATCTATTGATGGCTTAACAGTGTGCCGGGATCTGGGCTCTCCTCCTTAGATTCTTTCTCTTTATCCTCGTAAGAGGCCAAGGAGGAAGGTGTTATTACCACCCCCATTTTATACTTGAGAAAACACAGTGGTGAGGTTGAGTAATTTCTCAGCCATACAGATGCTGTGAGGGGGGCCAGCGTTCACCCCCGGCTTTGAATCTCCACCCTGCACTGTGCATCTCGTGTTGCTGATGAAACAGTCATCTTTTCTTTTATCAGGGCCCTTGTCCCTAAAATGACACACGTGCTCCTGTTTGACAGCCTCCAAAGGATTTTCTCAAATGTACGCGTGCCTAAGCTTGTCTTGTTCAGGAAAGCAATTTGGGGACACTTTTTGTTGGTGTCTTACAGCCTGTTGCTTTGAATGACTGCTGGGACTGCACGAGGGGATCAGCGTTACTCACGAGCAGGTTGAGCTTTCTGGAAAACAGCAACAATCGCTGTGACCAACTGAAAACAAATTGGGAAATGGAGTGATTTTCCCAAACATGTCACCGTTACAATCATTTTTCCCAGGAAAAATTCCATAACATATATTTTGGTCTCTTTGCCAAAAGCCCTAACATGTCCTGACACCCTCCCCACGTGTAATGAAGTGGATCTGCGCGTGCTCAACCACCTCCAGAGCTTCCCCCGTATCCATCAGCACACGGCGTCCACGCCAGCTTCTTCGTGTCGTCTGGATCATGAAGGCAGACTGGCTCTGAGTCCTGACGCTGCCCCTCCGCCAGCCTCGGGGTCAGGCGCAAGTTGCTTCACTCTCCAAACCCTGTTTTTAAAAATGCAGATAGTGAGGCTTGTTGGCTCACAGGTTGTGGAGAACTCATCAACATCCACAGAGAGCAGGGCGCCGTGCCCTCACTCCAAAAAGGGAACTCAGTGGAGCCTTGCAGCCTGTGGCCCGTTTTTGCCTGGCATTGAGATCGGGGAGGAGTTGGCTGCCTGAGGAGAGAATAGGGAAGTGCTTGCTTGAGGCAGAGCCCTGGGGGCGTGTGGGGAGGAGCAAGGGCTGTGCCAGGCCAGATGAGACTGAGGAGAGACTTGGGAGAACAGACCAGTGTGAGGGAGACTTGTAAAGCCCTTGCTGTGGTGTGTGTCATAGAACCCCCCCCCCTCCCTAGGGAAGCTTCCAGAAATTCTACTTTGTGCACAGCTGCCTCTGGGTGAGCAGGTTTATTTGGGGGCATCCTAGGAGGAAGGTGAGCTGAGCGACAGCAGTCAGCTCCTGCAGGGGTGGGTTGGGTGATTCAAGTCCCAGATGGAGCTGTGAGCCAAGAGCCTGGGGGCTGCCCCAGCTCCCATATGAGAGGTGGCCCAGTGGCTCTGAGCAGCGGCTGTTGTGTTTGGTGGCTGATCTAGCGAAAAAACATTTTGGTTCCAAGTGATGGGAAACCTAACTCACTGGCCTAGGAAAAGCCAATCACTGTCGCCTAGGGGGTGTCATGCTCTGATTAGCCGAACACGAGTTTCAACTGTGTGGCGTCCCAGTTTGACCACGGAGACTAGGAGTAGAGGGGAAGTGGATCCCTAAAATACCAGGGCCGTTCCTGGAAGAAGGTAGAAGGCAGGCAGCAGAAGTGCACAGCCACTGTCCAGCACACGGGCCAAAGGAGAGAGCTGTGTCTTCTCTGCTGCACAGTCTGAGAGATTTTCCAGCCACCCAGAACCCAGGGAGGACAGTTTTCTCCAGCAGGTCAACTGACCCCCAGAGGGAGATGCTAAGAAATTGCCAGCAACAATTCATACTAAGCACTTTTCTCCAAGGCATTGAAACACTTTCCAACACGCTTTATCACGCAAGAATGCCACACTGCCCCTTAAGCAAGTGTCAGTCGGAATGTTGATTGCCGGTAACTTAGCTTTTGGTTATTGACCAACGTGTTTGTTCAGGGTTCTCTATGTGACATCTGCTGTGCCACGCTCTGGGGTGGGAGGCACAAAGATGTAAAAGATGACACGGCTGCTCTGTGACCCTCTCAGAGGACAGAGACACATGGACACACAAGGCGCCAGGCATTCATTCAGGCTATGGAAAGCGAGGGCTGCAGGAGGCTAGAAGAGGAAGTCCACCGTTTTTCTGGGAGAGAAGGGATGAGGAAAGATTATACCAAGAGGAGCCATTTGCGTTGGGCAGCATTTTACCGGGTGAGGAAGGGCATGACAGGAGGGCAAAGGCCTATGAATGTGAAGGGCCTGGTCTGGTCACTTAGGGCTGTGGAGTAGACAGTGGGCAAGCAGAGAGGTGAGTGAGGGTCTCTGATGCCGGGCTGAAGAGCTTAGACTTTATCCAGAAGCTAGGTAGGGGTGTCTCAGTCAAGGTGCATAGCTGTGGGCAACAGAGCTGACTCTGGCTGATTTGGCTAAATGGAATTGTTTAAAGGGAAAGCAGGGAGCTCAAAGAATTGCCAGGAAGGCTGAAGAAGCAGGCTGGATAAAAGACAGGGACAAAGGCTCTGAAGCCAGAGGAACAGCCCAAGTCACATCACAAAACCAGGCCTGGCAGGATCCCACGGTCATGGCTGCTGAAATCGCAGCCTGCACCACTAGCCTTACTGGATGCTGGGTGCCGTGGCTGGCATTGTTGCCCTGGCTGCCCACATAAACCAGACATAGTTGCCACAGCTGGAGTCACAGAACATATCGTCCATTCTCTCACCATCCTTGTGCCAAGAACTCTAGAGTCAATGTCTGGGGCAGGTACATCCAACTGACCGAGTGTGGGTTTCCTGCTCATAGCAACCCTCGGCTTCCACCAAGGCCCATCATGTGGGGAGGTCCCCAAGCATAACACGATGATGGGCAGCTGAAAAACAAGTGCACGGGGAAGAAAGCGGGTCCAATTTACGCTTTAGAAAGATTATTTTAGCAGCCATGTGAGAGTGGTTTTCTGGAGGGAGTGATGGAGACAGAGCAACAAGATGAGAATCCAGTGAAATAGTCTAGGCAAGAGATGCTGAAATCCCAAACTAGGGCAGGAGCACTGGCGTTGTTGAGGAGAGGGCAGGTTAGCGGTGTTTCAGAGGTAGAAACAACAGAAGACGGCGAAGGAGTAATTGCCTGTCTCCAAGTCCCCAAATAGAGGAAGCAGATCATTAATCATAACTTTAATTAAAATGGGGAATACAGTCGGAAAAATAGAGTTGGGAGCAGATGTGTTGGGTCTACCGCAGGTTGTCTATGGGACATCCAGTTGGAGATGCTCAGAAGATGTGAGACGTCTTCTGTTTTTGGCGACTCAGCATCTATTCTCCCTTATTCTGGGAATAGATCCTTTATAATTTCCTGACTCGACCACTGGGATTTGGGATCTAGCACTTAGCAAAGAACTCAGGGCTGAAGAAAGATGTTGGGAAGTTGTAGCTAAAGCTGTGGATGGGACCTCAGAGAGAGCAGGGAGAAGAAGACTGTGGACAGACCACATGGTGAACCAATGTGTGGGTCCTGGTGACACATATTATTTAGAGACACATAAATAACTTCACAGCACCAATCCTGGGACCCTACTTATGAAGTGTTAATGTTTGTAGAAGATTGAGAAAAATAGGACACAAGGCTGGCCTAGTGGCGCAGTGGTTAAGTTCGCACGTTCTGCTTCTGGGCAGCCCGGGCTTCGCCGGTTCAGATCCTGGGTGCAGACATGGTACAGCTTGGCAAGCCATGCTGTGGTAGGCATCCCACATATAAGGTAGAGGAAGATGGGCATGGATGTTAGCTCAGGGCCAGTCTTCCTTAGCAAAAAGAGGAGGATTGGCAGTAGTTAGCTCAGGGCTAATCTTCCTCAAAAAAAAGAAAAGAAAAGAAAAGCAGGACACTTAAAAACATGAGCAAAGTTTTTTTTTTTTTAATTTTCTAAACAAAACCACTGAGATATTATTAGATATTTTGGAAGCAATTTTCAAAATGAGGAAAAATATACGTCTCCCCGAGGACAGTTTCCAAGAAGGCGCGAGCTGTTCAAATGCCATCGGGCTGCCTGGCTTTGGTGCCCCTCCACCGCCTGCCTCAGGAAGTACAGTGATCAACAAGTAGTTTCAGCTGTTTTTGCACTGTGAATTGTGGTACTTCGTTCATTTAAGTCATTTAACCCATTTCCCCAGTGACGCTGAGTCCCTAATGAATATTTAAACGACTGGATCATTTTAAAGACAAGAATCAATCACGCCTTTGAGGCTGATCACCAGCTGCTCTGAGCCTCTTTTAGCGTCATTTAGGCTCTTAATTTTGGTAAACTTTGAAATTTGTTGCACAAACCTGGTTTATGTTATACGCGCACTTTAACTGGATTATTGTTGTCATCCCGTGTGGTTGAAGCAGGTTCCCGGGGGTCCGTTTTGGAAAAATTACAAATATAGCTGGAGTCCCATTCCAGCATTGGGAGTGGGTGGCGCTGGAAAGCTTAGGCTTGGGGTCCCTGGGACGTGGGCTCTGCTCCCAGGCTCGGCCACCTCTCAGCTAGGGAAGCAAGCCCGGTCAAGCCCCTCACCTCCACTGAGCCTCAGTCTCCCCACCTGCTAAACAGAGAAAGCAGTGTGTGGGGCTGTGTAAGGCTCTTTCGAGGACTGGACGGGATAAGGTACATCAGATCAGAACAGCGCATGTCATGTAGCAAGGGCTCGAGAATTGATAGACGTCGGCAAAGGAGCTCAATGTTTGTCTTTTCTTGTTTTTTTTATGTGCTAACAAAATAGCAAGTGCTCATTGTAAAAACTTCAAACATAGAAGAATATAAAGTAAACAGGAAAGTTTCCCTTCTACCTATTCGCCTTGCTCTCAGATAACCCTGGGCAAGGTTCCTGACATACTTTTACTTGTGCAAATGTGTGTAAGCACACTATACGTATACCACAAATGGTTCACAAATATGTGGTATGGACGTCTTTACAAAACCAGCGCCTACAGACAGATACAGACAGTATCTCGTTCCTTTTAAAGTTGTTCAAATAGTTTGGCAGGAGGAGGCACCTGACGTTTTTTGGTAACAGTTTCACAGAGGTATCATTCACATATCACGCAATTCACCCATTTACAGCGTACAAGTCAATGGTCTTTAGTATATGCAGACTTGTACAGCCATTACCACAATCAATCACAGAACGTTTCATCGTGTCGAAAAGAAACCTCATACTCTATCACCCCATCGATCCCCGTACCCCCAGCTCTATGCAGCCCCTAGTCTGCTTTCTGCTGCTATATATTTGTCTATATGGACATTTCACATGAATGGAATCATATAATATGCGGTCTTTTATAATTGGCTTACTTCACTTAGAATAGCGTCTTCAAGGTTCGCCCATGTTGTAGCGTGTATCAGTACTTCATTCCTTTCAATAGCTGAAGAATATTCCATTGTATGGTTCTACCACATTTTGTTTATCCACTTATCAGTTGATGGACATTTGGGTTGTTTCCAACTTTTTGGCTACTGTGAGTAAACGCTGTGAACATTCACGTACAACTTTTTGTGTCCACATATGTTTTCATTTCCCTTGGGTACATAACTCGGAGTGGAATAGCTGCATAGCTCTATGTTTTACTGTTTCAGGAACCGTCAGACTGTTTTCCAAAGTAGCTGCACCACTTTCCATTCCCACCAACAGGGTATGAGCGTTCTGATTTCCCTATATCCTCACCAACACTTGTTGTTGTTGATTTTTTGATAATAGCCATCCTACTGGATGTGAACGATAGTTCATTGTGGTTTGATTTGCATTTCCCTCATGACTAATGACGTTGAGCATCTTTTCCAAGTGCTTGTCAACCATCTGTATATCTTCTTTGAAGAAATGTCTATTCAGATCCTTTGCCCATTTTTAATTGGGTTCTCTTTTTATTGTTGAATTATAAGAATTCTTTACGTATTCTAAATGTCTTTCAACAGATACATGATTTTTTAAAAATGTTCTCCCATTCTGTAGGTTTTTTCATTTTCTTGATAGTGTCCTATGAAGCATAAAGATTTTTAATTTTGATGAAGTCCAATTTATCTATTTTTTTCTTTAGTTGCTTGTGTTTCTCATGTCATATCTAAGAAACCATTGCCATATCTAGGGTACGAAGATTTATCCCTATGTTTTCTTCTAAGGGTTTTATCGTTTTGGTTCTTACGTATAGGTCCTTCATCCATTTGGAGTTAATTTTTGTATTCTGTCGCATGTGGCTAGCTGGTTGTCCCAGCGCCGTTTCCTGAGGGAACTGACTTTTGAATCTTTCTCCACATTCTGAATTTTCTCTTTAGTCCAAACAGTCTTTCAGTTCGTTCTCGTTTTTCACATCTTCAATGACCCTCTGCTACGCCAGGATCTGGTTTCTCTGTCAACCTAAACCCAACTGCTTTATTTTTAAAATGTTATTTTTGAGTAGGTAACATAATACATGCAAATTTGAATTGAAATACAAATTCAAAAGACAAAAAGGATGTATAGTGAAAGGGCCCCCTCTCATTGCCATCCCTCTGCTGGCTCAGGCCACCCCATCTAACGGGAGATTCCTCCTGTTTCTTGGTATTTTATGCAGATACAGTGTAGATACATATGTTCCTTCTCCTTTTTTCACAAATCATTAACATAATGTATACACTTTTCTGTAATACGCTTTTCATGCTTTTTTGACTTAAACAATATATCTTGGAGATCCTTCCAGAACAGAATTCTAAAGACCTCTCTCAGTCTTTTTACAGGACACTCAGGACTCCACCGTGTAAATGAATTGTGGTTTATTTAATCAGTCCCTTGTCAGTGAATATGGGGCAACTTCTAATATTTTATTATTCCAAGCCATGCTGTAAAGAATTTTGCACACATAGAAATTTGAATGTGTGGATATGTATCTTTAGGACAAGAGAAATCTATTGAATCAAAAGATACATGCTTCAAATTTTTGACAAATATTGCCTGATTGTTCTGCAGACATCTTATCAATTTATAGTGCCGCCAACAATGCCTGAGTGCCCCTTCCACCCCTCCTTACCAACCTAGATTCCATCTCATTTTGTGATTTACTATCTCAGTTTCAATTTGCATTGATCTTATTATGAATGAGGTTAAACAACACCTTGTCCTGTGTTTAAGGACCATCTATATTTCCTTTTCTGTGAATTCTCTCTTCATGTCCTTTGCCTCTTTTCTGTTGGGTTGTTAGTCTTTTTCTTATTGATTTGTGGGAACTCCATGTAGATTAAAGATATGAGTGGAAAATGCTTTTTCCTATCTGTATTTTAACTTTTGATGTTATTTGCCCTTTTTTTTGGTGAGGAAGATTCACCCTGAGCTAGCATCTGTGCTAGTCTTCCTCTATTTTATGTGTGGGTTGCCTCCGCGGCCTGGCTGATGGGTGGAGTGGGTGCACGCTGGGGATCTGAACATGCGAACCCTGGGCCACTGCCGAAGCGGAGCACAGGAAATGTAACCACTCGGCCATGAGGCTGGCTCCTTATCTGCATTTTTTTAATCACAAAATCATTTTTATTCCTATGGAATTAAACATATCCATTTGTTCTATGCTTTTGGGTTTTGTGTCATAAAGGCCTTTTTCAAGTTTAAAAAATATTTCAAGTTTGTGATTCTATTTACTGCATTTACATATTTGATCCATCTGGAGTTTACTCTAGGATAAGGTTAGACAGGCCTTCAGCTTTCCTCCCAATGGCTATCCAGTTGTCCGACAGCATCATTAGAAGACGCACCCTTCCCCATTGATTCGAAAGCCCTTTATGGTGCCCTGCATTCCTCTGTCAACTTCTGATCTTGATTCTATTTTTGACTACTATTGCTTGTTTACATTTCAATATGAACTTTGTAACCAGTTTTTACTGCTTCTAAAAAGTCCTGTTGGCATTGTAATCGGGCTGACATTACATTGGTAGATTAACTTAGGGAGAATCGATGTTTTATGATGAGCCTGCCTGCGGGATCTAGGAGGAGGAAGGAGGTTCAAGGACAGGGGCTTTGGAACTGCCTAGAAACGTTCCCTGACCTACAAAACTCAGGTTGTCACGAGACCAGGCATGGTGAGCCTTCGGTGACGACTGAGCCCCCTTTAGTACAAATAGCAGACACCGTGAGCAGCTGCTTTGCGCCAGCACGTGGCTGAGGCTTCTAATGGCCTCTCAGTAGCCATTCTTCCCATGTTCATCAGTAATAAGATGTTTTAGTGCCCATTGCTGTGTGGCTCAACATCTCTGCTTCCTAGTCCTTTGTGTAACTAGGTTTGGCCACATAAATGGAAGATCATGTGGGGCTTCTGAGAATTCTACTTAAAAGGAAAAAGCAATCCTTTCTTCTTGTCCCTTCCTCTTTCTAGATTCTTGCAATACAAACCTGATGGCTGCGACCCAGCAGCCGTCGTGGACAAGGAGGCTCCATGCTAAGATGGTGATGGCAGAGCCGTGAGGTAGATGGAGTTGAGATCTCTGGTGACTGAGGAGTGGCCACAGTCTAGACGTCCGTATTAGTCAGGCTTCTCTGGAGAAGCAGAACCAATAGGATATATATATGCAGGTGTATGTATATGTTCTCCCTTGCCTGCCTTTTGTTCTATTCAGGCCCTCAACTGATTGGAGGAGGCCCACCCACATGGGGGAGAGCAATCTGGTTCACTCAGTCTCCAGATTCAAACCTTATCTCATCCAGAAACACCCTCACAGACACACCCAAAATAATGTTTAAGCAAATATCTGGGCACCCTGTGTCCCAGTCAATTTGACACATAAAATGAACCATCACAACCTCCCGCTTCTAACTGCTTGCAACCACTGTTATTTGGGTTTTTCTTTGACGTGCTACTGAACTTGATCCCACTCGCCCGGAGCACATAGGCAAAGAGAAGAGAGAAGAGAGGAGACAGCATCTTCAAATCGTGGCAAATCACGGGACTTCTCAGCCTCAGTAACCATGAACCAATTTCTCATGACAAATTTATATGTATATATTTATATACACACACACACAAATATAATTATGTAACATATATAAATCCATATGTATATATATATTTACAGGTGAGTGAGGACCTGAAGGCTGAGCAAGATTTTGGGAGCCAGAGAACACAGCACGAGCATTCCAGGAGGAGAAAGCAGCCTGAGATGGGCAGGAGAAAGAGAGGCGTGGCTTACGCTGAGGAACTGTGAGAAATTTGGGGCAACCACATTGCTTGTGGGTGGGATAAGGTCTAGGTCAGTGGTAAGAATTAAAAGGCATGAAAAGCCATAGAGAATTTGGGGAACAACTGGCAGAAACATTTAGAGTAGTTTGGAAACATGCTCCTGAGTTTAAAGTAAAAGTTAATGGAAAAAGCAGCACTTTATAGAAAATTTATGGCTGTGGTTCTCCGCCTAGTTTCCCCATTCAGCACACACGCACATCATCCCAGAGGGTCACATGGCCACGGCTCGCTCCCCTGGGGAGGGACAGTGTATCATGTCAGCCTCCACAGAAGGGGTCTGCAGACTGAATAAGGCTGGAATCCGACACATCCTTAGGGAGGCGTGCCCTCTCTCTCAACCATCCTCCGCTCTCCTCGAGAGTCGAGAATCGCTGCTCCGCTTCCACCCTTGGCTGGAGGGTACCTATTCTGTCAAGGGAAGAGGGCCCCTATTGATTTTTATCCAAAGTAAAAGACCTACTAATGTAAGTGTGCGTTTTTAATAAACAGATATCTAGAGAAAGGCAAATAATTTTTATATGTATCACCCACGTGCTGCCTGGCTCTTCGTGGTTCATGGGTACCAGTGAAAGACTAGCAACGAAAGCCCAAGTTTGCTCAGAAGTGCCCCCCTGCATGATTGAAAGACAAGCGCACACTCTTCTCTGGACAAGAGTGGTGGGGGAGGTGCACCCCCGTGGTCTCCCACACTGCTCCAGGCCTCTGGGGTCTTGTTCCATATTGCCTGGAGTCACCTCCCGCAGGTTCCAGGGCCACTGCCTCCTAAGGCCTCTGCTGCTGTGCTCACCTTGGGGCTATATTCCCTTCCCCCTTGTCCTTCCCCGCAGCCCAAGGGTAGACACAGGCTGAGAAGAAGAGCAGGTCCTTCCCATAAGTCCCCACATCACAGCTCAGGTGGCAAGAACTTGCTGGAGGCTCTGGGGGGAATTGGTCACACTCATGGAGGACCAGCCACAGACGCTTCCCTCCCACCTACCCCCATGCTCTGGAGACCAGCCTTTCTCACAGCCCAGGAGGATTCCCAAGCGCTCCTAAGCTCCTTGGAATCCATGCCTGAGAACATGAGGCCCAGAGGGAAGAGGCACCCCATTCTGCCTGTCCAGGGCTGGCCTTCCCAGCCCTGCCCAGGATGACCGAGGGAGGCAAACTCCACTCCCTTCACGGGAGAATCTCACCTCTCCCTGTAAGGATGTGCTCTTGTCCTAACACCCCAATGCCATTTTTCTCAGAGTGCAGATGCCCACATGCATTGGAATCAGCCGAAGCACACGGCAAAATGCAGATTCCCAGGTTCCATCCCAGACTCATTAAATCAGAGCATGGAAATGCGGCCCAGAATCTGCTGGAAGAGACTGCAAGGCCAGTGTGTTCCTTGAAGGAGCCAGAAGGTTTTGGTCTTAAACATTACACGTTGGGTAATACAGTAATACAGGCTGGACTGAGCTTCCCCCAGCTTGTTACTCCTGTAGGAAGAGGGGTTGGGGCTCACTGTTCTTCTTCAGGCTTCTGGGTCTCAGCTCTTGACCTCTTCTGAACAGCCACTCAAACAGGAACACACATTTTCAAAAGGTCCATGACTACACAGGCAAATGGCGTCCAACACCTCACTAACGGAAGGAGCATTTCCCAGCAGGAATGTGATGGGGGGGGGCGGGGGGGAGTGCAGCTCTGCCCACAGCTGGGCCCCCTTGTCCCTCATCACAGAGAACAACAGGGCTTTGGGGGGGGTCAGCTTCTCAAATGTCTTCATTTCAGAGATCTGCAGTCTTTGCTTTCCATTTGCATAACCAAATGGTTGGGTCAAGTGGTTTCACCAGCCCAAGGAGTAGCTGACAAACGCCACTGTGTAGACAGGAGGGCTGGCCTCATGGGATGGGTGACCTGGTCATTTGAGGGGATAATTACACCCAGGCCAAAGGTGTAAACTGAGTGGTCCAGGCAAACAGGAACAGATGAGTAGCCTCCTGGTGGGCTAGAGGTGGTGGTTTTGGTTTTGCTTTTTGTATTGCGGTTGGCATTGCATTTTTCAAAAAATTGAGCCCATGCTTTGAAACCAAAAGTTTCAAATAAAAGTCCAGGTTGCTGGCTCTTCTGGAAAACTTCAGAAGATTGAGACCATCAGGCCTGCCTCCTCTCGCACAGCAGCTCAGTCGCGGCTCCCCCTTCAAGCCTGGGTGCCGGCTCCACAAAGCCATCCCACCCCCGACTCCCCACGGTGTCCCCCAGGAGGCCAGGCTCCCTGGGCAGTCATTATTGCTGCTTGCTCTGTTCTTTCCTTTTACCAGCTTAGTGCCTCTCGGCCTGCCCTGCCCGGACTCAGGCCCACGTGGAGGAGAATTCGGGTCTCCCCTCCTGAGCCAGAACATTAGCTCAGAGCCAGGACTGGAGCACCTGGTCACACCACTACCCAAATAACCACAAATAGACTCTTTTCCATGAAACGTTCAAGCAATTTGGGAAGGAAATTTCTCCACGCCTTATGCCAATGACCTGGGCTAGCATTTTCTCATCTTTCACCTGGATTTGGCCAATTCTATTTCTCCTGGAAGCTTGGCACCCACGGAGTGTTCAAACGTTGTCACCTGAGATGTTCTCCCTCGTGGTGCCCACAAAGCCTGCAAGCTGGGGATGAACGTCTGACGAAGGGGGATGTGAGTATCAGATCCCAGTATTACTTTGCCCAGGATTTGTGACCAAGGGAGTAGCTTTTGCTTCCATAGGGAGTAGCCTATACAGAGTCCTTTGGGGTCCTCCTCGTCCCCCTACTGTGCAAATATCCTGGCAGCTGACCTTAATACAGTTATATTATATATGGCCTTGTCACAAGCTTTGTTTGTCAAAGTTTTGAAGGGTGGACCCACCAAGAGAGCAGGGGGCAGCCACGAAGGCCTCAGGCAGCAAGCCCAGGGAGGCCCCCGGAAATCTCCATTCTTTTTAAATTTTAAAGCTAGATGAAAAAAGCTTAGAGATTGCAAATTTCATTTAACAACTAATAAGATGGAGCTATGCTTCTAATTTGATTCTAAGAAGACACTTTCTTTACACATTCCAAAAACAATGAAATTGATTTGGCATCTTACAAAAATTAAATATGATTTAATTAAGTGGCATTTTAAAAGCGTTAAAAGGCACCCAAATGTCTAGCTTGTTAAAGCACAGAGCATTTTTGCCTTCAGTCAGGAGCAAGCCATGTTTCCTGTTTCTCTGAAGGAAAATATATATTCAAGAAGACATGAGACAGGGGAGCCGAGGAGAAGAATAATGGCACATTTCTTTAGACTGAAAAAATGATTATATTTCCAAAGATAAAGCTCTTCATAATTAGTGCCAGAGAAGAGCTGGCATATAGACATATGACATACATAGATGTCATATAGGCAGAGGATCTCTATGTCGAATTCTTGATTTTATTTTATTTTTTTTAAGATTGTATTTTTCCTTTTTCTCCCCAAAGCCCCCTGGTACACAGTTGTGTATTTTTGGATGTGGGTCCTTCTAGTTATGGCATGTGGGATGCCGCCTCAGTGTGGCTTGATGAGCAGTGCCATGTCCGCGCCCAGGATTCGAACTGGGGAAAATCTAGACTGCCGAAGCGGAGCGTGTGAACTTAACCACTTGGCCATGGGGCCAGCCCCTTGACTTTATTTTAAATGTTCATTTGAGAAGTAACCCCCACCGACACACACTCACACGCACACACACACACACACACTCATATGCAAAGAAAACATCAATTCTACCACTGAAAACATTTACCATATGGAAGAAACGATTGTCCTGTAGGCCTCTTCCTTCCACCCACCCCACCCACCTCTCCAAACCTACCACCCAGAGGTGCCCCTGTGACTTTTTCCAGTAATGCTGACGCATACATCATTTAACACTGATCTAAACTGAAACACAGCACCTCGGGCACAGGCATCTCCAGGAAGTTGCATGCACTTGGGCTTTTCTTGGAATCTGTGTGCAATCTTGTTTTACTTGTCCTTCCACTCTGGTCATGGAGGGAAGGAGAGCAGGTCCTGGTGGTGGTTGGTGAGGGAGGGCTGCTCTGACAGCACAAATACAGGCTCGGGGGGGTGTGTCAGAGGAGGGCAAGGTGGCTGCACAGAAGGCAGATGGGCAAGCTTGCAAATTTATTTCTCAGCAGAAAAAGTTTTGGTGGTGAAAGTAGGAATCACTGTTCAAGGAGGAAGAAATTGATTCAAGATAGGATGTTTAGACCGCGAGCAAATGTTTTAGTCACATGGGAATAAGGTCAATGTAAAAATGTTAAGTTAAAAAGAAGATATGCAGGGGGCTGGCCCCGTGGCCGAGTGGTTAAGTTCGCGCGCTCCGCTGCAGGCGGCCCAGTGTTTCGTTGGTTCGAATCCTGGGCGCAGACATGGCACTGCTCATCAAACCACGCTGAGACAGCATCCCACATGCCACAACTAGAAGGACCCACAACGAAGAATATACAACTATGTACCGGGGGGCTTTGGGGAGAAAAAGGAAAAAAATAAAATCTTAAAAAAAAAAAAAAAGATACGCAATGGCTACACACAATGTGATCCTAAATTGGTGAAATCAGTTTCTATATATATCTACCTCCATATGAGTGTTCGGACATAAATAGAAGAAACCCAAATTGAAACATACCAAATGTTATCAAATTTATACTTTATCCTTATCTGTATTTTTCCATTTTGCTATAATGAAAATGTATTTCTCGTGTAGTAAAATGTTTAAATGAAAACAAAGACAGAATACGACATCTATGATAACTTAAAGTGGTCTTTGAGAAAAAGGGACTAAATCTAGGATTCCTAAAGACGTGTGAAAACCGGACACCAGGAGGAAGGATTTTTTTAGCTTCTTGTTCTCAGTAAGGACGACTAAATATTTCCGAAGAATCCTAAGTGATTCATAGTCGCTGAATGAAATCTGGTAAATGAAGCTTGGGCTGAAAATGGAAATTCCATCCCCCATTTCATCACACTCGAGAAGGAACTTGACAAGTGGTTTCATCGAGTCCCAGAGACCTTCGAAGTTCTGGGGTGCAGGGGGTTTGAGGCTGCCTGGAGCATTGGACAGGGTGGCCCCCAGGTGCAGCGCAGCAGCAGGGAGCAGGGTGGCCGCCTCCCTGAGGGGTGTGCGCTCGGACCTGGCTGGCGGCCTTGTGGAGGCTCTGAAAGCCCTTCTCTTTCAACACGGCGCCCGGAGTCTTTGGCGAAGGAATCCATCTTTCTTCTCAAAGGTATGATGCCTTCTTCCCATGACCTCACGTTTAACATCATTGGATCAATATCTGCATTTCTCCCCTCTCCTTTACTCTATAGCCAAGAATATATGCTACAGTTTGGTGCATAGGATGTGAAAGTAGAAAGAACATCGTTTGACATGGCTGAGTTTTACACCAACCGTAACTAAAACCCTTCCTTAACTCCGAGGGACTGTGTTTTCCTCCAGAGGGACAGGTGAGCCACTTGACCCTCCTGCCCTGGCCTCTTTCCAGCCCTCTTCAGAACAGTCTGTTGGAAGGCAGATTATTTTCTTGTTTTAAAGGAGAATGACTGAAGATTTGACTTTAGGTAATTATATGTTAGCATTTTAAATATTATTCCGTTCGGAGTAAGAAATAAATCCTTAGGAATAGCCAGATTCCCAAATACTGACATTAACTTTCGGTTCAGATTTTCAAAGGCCACTATTCTCCCTTCCCCAGCCCTCCCCTCTCCTGCTCATCTTTAATTTTACCTCTTTGCTTACTACGGAATGGAATCTCAGGTGCTTCTGGCAACTATGCGTTATTAGTAAGGGATGGCGCCTTGTTATTAGATTGCATTTTATTGTTTCCTTCAGCTCAACGTGTACCTGATATTGGAGGGCTCTCCCTATGGGTAGAGACTGAGAGATGCTGCAAATGATATGGTTTCATGATTTTTCTGGGCCCCGTGTCCTTGCAGCCAGGTGAGAAGTCCTATGCCGTGCAGGCTGAAGGACAGGCTGGTGTTGCCTCGTTCGGAGCGGCAGAGTCCAGCGTCGACGGCCCAGAATGGCCACTTTTGTTTGTATCACAGAACAGCCGGAGGCAGCTACTGTTCTGTTGGCTTCACACGCCTGTTCCGTGAGGACATCAGTAGGCATTTAGCACGGCTATCCTGGCCGCTGCGCACAGGGGGTCTAGGTCACCATCACCTCCTAGGGAAACAGATACAATTTTCCTTTGGTCAGCTTTACATACAATTTCTTTTTTTCTTAAAGATCGGCACCTGAGCTAACAACTGTTGCCAATCTTCTTTTTTTTCTGCATTTTCTCCCCAAATCCCCCCAGTACATAGTTCTATATTTTAGTTGTGGGTCCTTCTAATTGTGGCATGTGGGACGCCGCCTCAGCACGGCCTCATGAGCGGTGCCATGTGGGCACCCGGGATCCAAACCAGTGAAACCCTGGGCCGCCGAAGCGGAGCACGTGAACTTAACCACTCGGCCACGGGGCAGGCCCCAACAATTTCATGTTGTATAAGACATCCATCCAGCTTCCACTAGAAGAGCATTTTCAAAGTACACAGACACGTAAATTTTTAACTAGCCGTTAGTAAAGTATTAGTGGATTGCCAAAGCTTTTGCTTCTGAACAGAGTGAGGTAGGCACAATGCCAGCCTTCCAGGCCAGAAGGTCTCCAGGGTAAAGAAATTCTTGCAACATTGCTGATAAAGCCAGGCACTGCTGGCATATCAACTCTAATTTCTTAGCAAGACTCGATAGAATAATCAAATGGAACAAAAACCATTTTGAAGGCAAATAATAATGAAACACACATTACTACAATGCAAAAAAAAAAAAAAAAGGAAAAGAAAAAAACAAAACAACTTATTATCCCTAAATTTCCACCAATCCTTGGAAGTCTAGGGCTAAAACTTCATTTTTTCTGTTCCTCTTCTGTTTCCGGTGTTCTGGGAAGAGCCCTGAGCATCAAGCACCTTACTGTGTGGGGTTTAGGATGCTATCCTTCATGCACCACCAAGCACAGGGCTTCGAGTAAGAATTTAAGACTCAGAAAGAAACCCAATTTGAATGTCGGCCTGACACACTGATTACTTCAACTAGAAATTGGAGCGCCTCAGAGGAGGCAGGATGCTGGTTGGACGGGCTCACCGAACTCCAAGTCATTGATGTTGCAGTGGAATACAACTTCCTCATTCACCACGAGTTCCACCAAGTTCCGCTCTTCTATCTTCTCCAGGATGACGTGGTGTCCATCTTTGGCCAACACAACTGGAAAAGATGGAGAAGGACATGAGTGACCCCATGTCACTGTTCCCATGATAGACTCCCAGTTCAGCAGACGTGCAGATGTCCTCGTGGATGACAGCAGCTGGTCTGCTGTCCAGTTGCCCATGGCTATAACTCAACCGCCCTGGGGGGCACCTACCTGGTGCTGGCCCCCACGTGCCCTCAGCTTTGCCAGGAAGCACAGACAGAGACCTGAGCAATTCAGGCTTTGGTTGCTATTTGCCCCCGCACCATGTGATCTGTTAAAATATGAGCTTTCTTTAGAAAGAGTTTTTGAGCTTTTCTTATAGAGACAATATTCAACGTTGAAGGAGATTTGGGAAATGAGGTAACCTCTTAACCTTGCTGGCGGAAATATAAATTGGTCACCCTTCTGAATGGCAGTTTGACAACACCTGCCAAAACCCTCAAAAACTTTAAAATAAATCAGAATTAAAAAATGATTCTAATCTCTGGCCAGGAAATTGTACTTGTAAGAAAGGTTTCTAAGGAAAAAAATCAGAAATACAGGCAGATTTTTGCAACAAGATGTTCCTTTCTGTAGTATTATAATAGCAAAATACTGTGAATAACTTACATGCCCAATAACAAGAGGATGGTCAAGTAAATGGTGGTAAGTCCATATGATGAGATTTTATTTGGACATTTCAAAAAATGTTTATGAATTTTTAATAGCAAGAAAAATATTTTTAATATAAAGAAAAAATCAGGGTATACATATAACATATATTAAAATATATATTCAACATTAATTAAAATATGTATACATAATAGGAAAAAAGAAGAAAATACCCAGTGGTTCTCTCTCTGTGTTGAGATTATGAGAAACTTTTTCCTTTTTATTCTTTTAGCATTTTCCAGATCTTCTATAACAATCAGAAAACAATGTTTTTGAAAAAAGCTAATGGACTAAGCTTTTATTCTCATCTCTGGAATCTGCATTTTGGTTATGCTTTTGAATTATGAATTACATTGAATTATGGCTCCTTCCCCAGAGATCGGCTACAGAAAAGTGGTTAGATTTCTTCTCTATTGTGGAAATGCGAGAGTAGATGGATTTAGGAGAAATGACAGGCATTGAACAGCCCGGGAGCTCGATTTTCTCCAACATGTTTGTCCCCAGTTTTCTCGCTATGTTCACCCCGTCACATTGGCGTTGGAGCTGGTGACGGAAGTCACCACCTTTGGCAGCCTTCACACGCCAGTGAGGATTTTGGTTAGGCTGGAAAGTGAAATCAGCTAGCGGGCATGTTTTTAAAAGTCTTAGCATTTCCATCGTCTTAGGTGGAGAAAAGCAGACAGTTATGTCAGTTAGTTGCACTTAATTACAGAGACAATTGCTCTTTCAAAATGTTGGCGTGTTCACGTCTTCCTCTTTCAATCAGTTCGAGAACATCCAGCCCCAACTGTGAACATTTTAATTGCGTGATTTTAATTTCACTTCTGGAAAGGAACTTCAGAAAGCAACTCAGCGTGGATCACCATTAACAAGAGAGCGCTCCTTGGGCACCCAGGGGCGGCCCTAATTGACCTCGCGTCAGCTAAAGCCTCTTTCTACAGAACACTCGCATCTTTTTCTTTGACATATTTATGCTGTTGTATCCTATTTAAGTGTCTTGTTCCTAAACATCTTTGGAGGAAGGCGCTCGGCTTGGACCAACGACTTGTTTAAAGGAAGCAGTCCACCCAGTTTGGAATGGCCAGCGGTTGGTCTGGGAACCATAAAGGCAGTCTATAGGCAGAGATTTCCAGGCGTCCTATACTCCCCCCAGCAGCGCTCCCTCAGGAGAGGACAGGTATAGCTGGAGAGGGCAAAGCCGCAAGTGGGTAGGTGGGAGGCAATTCGGCCCCTACGACCTTGGCTTTGCGTTATCTGAAGACGGTCCTGGGCAATGTACTTCAACTTGATAGGCAGAAATCAGGAACAAAACAGCTTCTCCACTCCTACCTTACGCCCCACCTCTGGGGGCATGGTGCTGCCTCCATCCTACTAACACCCAACACCAGCTCTCTAAGGCCCGGGGGTTCTGGAGCAAAGGAGGGCTCAGGTCCCATCTGGGGCCCATCACAGTGACCGCAGTGCAAGTGAGGAGGGGGCTTTGCTGGAGGAGCCCCAGGAACGCACGCACCCCTCAGCGTCCCACAGGTCTTTCCCTGCAGGGCTCATCTGACCCAGCCTTGTGCCCAAATAGCATCTGGGTTTGGGGTTTTTTTAGGAGAACAGCAGCACTGTTTCATGGCAAGGTGTGTCTAAGAAACAGGGTTTGATCCACTGAATAACCCACCCTGTGGAGGTGGGGTGTGCAGAATAATGGGGTTCTGCCTCATGTCTCAGCAAACGAAGCCCAGCAGGAAGAAATCCTCTTAAGAGAGCACGTCACTCTTCACTGTACCTTCTGTTCAGTCGCGAAGCCTGGGCTCTTGGGGCCTTTAAGGGCACATGCCTCTCTCATGGACCACAATCCGGCCCAAGTGCCTGGTGTTAATGGAGTTTGTCGAATCCACACGCTCCTAACGGCACTGGGCACCTCCAATGGCTCTTGTGGACCCTGAGTGACCTGATTCTCATTAAAGCGAAAAGCCCCTTCAGAGTTTCCATCGTCTGTTCACCCTCAGGACACCTGTCCCCTTCTCATCGGTGGAGGATGCGTTGAGCCCTGCTGTAGGGCAGCCAGCGCAGGCTTACGGGATCAAACTCAGAGAAGCCCCAGAATTCCTGCAGCTCATCCAAATGCCACCTCTCTCCACGGAGGACCCATTTTTTTCCTATGAGCTGCTATGGGGTTGTCTATTCAAAGAAAGGTCAGATAAATAAACTCCTTGCAACAAAGTCTTTGCAAAGGCAGCGGCTCGACTCCAGCATAAATCAACCAGAAGCTGTAAGACCACCTGCAGCACGCCTGCCTCTTTGAAGTGGCACCTCATTCTTCAAGGGGGATCTGGGGAAGCGGAAGGGACACGGAGGACCATCCCTCTTCCCAGTGCTGGCGGGACTGTGCACCGTCTGTGAATGATTTAAAGGCTGCTGGGGAGGAAGTCAAGGCAAACAGACAGACAGGCATCTCCCCTCGTCCGCTAGGCACAGACGCAATGCCGACAACCACTAATGTGCGCAGCTAACCGAGAGCTAGTGACGGAGGAAGGCACCCCGAGCAGCTTCGCTCAATAAAGGCGGATTCTCCTTTTATGGACCATTTTCAATTCCTTCTAGTTCCTTTTAGCCAGTCATTTGGCAGACTTACGTACAGCAGGCGAGGAGAAACCACGGCCAGGGAAAACGACTTCGACCTTTCTGTTAAGCATTAGTTGGTTTAGCTTCGTCAGTATTGAGGCCAGAGGAGAGACATTTTTGCTGAGCTATTATAATTCGTGGGTAATAAAGAACACAACTTTTCAGACCGCTTAAGGCGTAGCAAGTTCAGGAAAGACCAGGCACAGTTCCAAAACCAGCAGGCCTTCGGGAAATAATAAAGGGCTATAATTTTTAAAGAAATACCCAGAATTCAGATGCAGATTTTACAGATGAAGGCCTGCTGTGCACCTCTCGTGCTTGCTGTGGCGGCCTCCTCTGGTCTAAAGCGGTGGGTGGAGTGTGGGACAGAGATGGGGAGATGATGCTCCCTGATTTGCTTCCCTGGCACTTGTGATCGGCCCTCCGCAAATGTTGGCTGCCAGAATTACAGGCATTATCATTCAGGGATATACAAAGCTGACAACAATCAGCCACCTGCTGACACCTTGCAACACTCAAGTCTCCTTCAACCATATGAGTTCTCCCCTTGATCTTCCCCAAATAGCCCCACCCCGATCTGTGCCCTTTGCTTCCTCATCTCTCCCCACTCCTTTTCCTCCTGCAGTCAGAATTTTCAGCCCAGTTTCTCCTAAACCTGTGCTTTCGGAGGTGAACAACCATCAGCACACTCAATGGCTCGCTCCGTTCTCCCCGGCCCTCCCAGCAGGTTGACGCTCTGCCCTATCTCCTTTCTCGCTCCTTTAAAGTACTTCTGCTGGCAAAAGAAATATATTTTAAACTCTAAAATTTTATCAGATTATAAATGGAATGCAGACCCACGATTTTTTAAAAAACTGTAAAAATTCCCGCAAAGTTAAAGGACAGAATTTTAAAAGTCACCCGTAATTCCTCCCCCCTCCCTCCCTTTGTCTTTTTCAACAGAAGTGGGATCATAGTGTACGTGGAATTCAGGAGCACGCTTTAGTCCCTGAACACTGTGTTGTGGCGATCCAGCCCTGTCAATATACAGAGATCTACTACATTGCATTTCACGCGATGCATGTACCGTAATTTATTCAGCCATTCCTTTTTCTGGTTGTTTCGAATGTTTCACTGTCACCAGAAACGCTGCAGAAAACATTCATGGGCGTGCCTCCCTGAACATTTGTGAATATATTTCATATATATATATACATATGGGAGAACCGAAATAACTGGATTGTGCAATGTGTGGTTAAATTTTAAGACACTGCCAAGTTGCCCTCAAAAGTGGCTGTGCCAATTTACCCTCCTAATACAAGTCTTCAAGAATGCTCTTTTCTATATCCTTTACCAACCATAAATTCATCTTTTTCTAGAGATAACTCCTGCTTAACAGTTTGGTGCCCAAGAACCATTTTCTTCTTGAAATTCTCCTCTCACCTGCCTCCTGTGCCTCCAGCTTCTCTCTGACCTCTGTGCCCCTTGGAGGGGCCCCTGCCAATTCCTGCGGTCTGCCCAGTTCTGTCTTTTCTTGCTTCCTCCACAGTCTCACGTCCTGTGGTCCCAGCATTCAGCTCCATGTGGCTTCATTTTAACTAATATTTATGGATCTTTAAGGCATGCCAGGCACAACTCCAGACACTGGGACGCGGCAGAGAACAGAAGAGACAAGAACCCCTGCTCCTCCGAAGCATCCATCCCAGCAGGAGAGAAGGATAACTAGGTACAAGGGTGAAATACGTGTTATGTTAGATACCTATGAGCATTAAGAAGAAATAAGAGAGGAGGGAAGGGAGATAAAGAAGAGGGAGGCAGAGGGAAGTGTTGACATTTTTGATGGGGATGCTTAAGGAAGGCCTGTCTACGAAGGTCTGAGAAGGACCTGAAGGCTGAGAGAGAGTGAAGAACGAAGATATGCAGGAATCTTGGGAAGCGTTATTCCAGGTGGAGCATCTGCCAAGCCCCAAGGTGAACGTCAAAGTCAGTGAAGAGGCAGGTGGCTGGGGCAGAGTGAGTGATTAGAGATGGAGGAAGTGAGGTCAAAGAGGTCACTAGGAGCCTGGTAGGCCACTGTAAGCCTTTGGCTCTGCCTTGAGTGAGCTGGGAGCCGCTGGAAAGTTCTTGGAGGCACGGGTCATGCTCTGACTCAGGTTTAATGGCTTCATCTGGCTTTGGTGCTGAGAACAGACTGGAGGGGACAAGAGTGGTCAGAGGGAGCTTAGTGAGGAGGCCGGGGCAGTGGTCAAGGCAGGAGATGATGCTGGCTTGGACAAAGAGGTGGAGAGTGGTTGTAGGGAGGGTAAGAAGTGGTTGAATTCTGTCAGGATGCTTTGGAGACACAGCCAACAGGATGTACTGCTAGACTAAATGAGGAGTTTGATGGAAGGAGAGGAGGGAAAGATGCCTGCAAGGCTTTTGGCCTGAGTAACTGAAAGAACGGAGCTGCTATGAACCGAGATGGAAAGAACGCAGGAGGGGTGGGTGTGGGAGTGAGTGTCAAGAGGCTGGTTTAGACATTTTGGACGTATTAGTCTGAGATGCCAACTAAACATCACAATGACAATGGAAGGTCCTGATTAGAGATATAAGATGGGACTCATCTGCATATAGATGTCATTTAAGGTCATAATTACTTCTGACTCAAATTTGCCTTTGTTGTTCTCCTCAACTCCAGGATGTAATTTCTAACCTTGATATTTCTCAATAAAATTCATTTTCTCCCACTTCTTCTCAAATCTCTTCCTTCAGAATTAGCCTCTTAAGGCACATCCTTGATCTCATCATTCCTTAGCTCAAGAAACTTCACTGGCTCCCTATTGCCAAGGGTAAAATGGGCCTGACTCTCTTGCAGCACACCATCCTCTAGCCAGACCCAACTGCTTGCTGCTCCCAACACGCCCCCAGCTACTTCCCCTCTGCCTCCTAGTGACCCTTTCCCCTAGAATAATAACTGATGCTTGCTAAGCACCTACTATGTGCAAGTATAGTGCGCATGACTCTACATGCATTTTTTCATTGGATTCTCACATCAGTATAGATAGGGATTTTCTCCCATTTTACTATTAAGTAAACTGAGGCTCAGAAAGGTAAAATAACTTGACCTTGACTTTGGCCACACAGCTACTAAATGATGGAGACCATTAAAACTAGATCGATTGGACTTCAGGGCCCTCGTGCTCAGTATCTGCTCATGCCGTCTCTCCACCAACAGTGCCAAGAACGTACGCAGGAGACAAGTGACCAAGGAGAGGTGACAGGATTTGTGTACAAACCAGGCAGTGAGTTTTTCCCCTCCAATACTTGTAAATTGTACATTATAACAAAATGCTCATTTATGTATCCTGCTTTAATATAATTCTTGGTATGTAAATGATCTAATTTCACTCTATACAATCACGCTGATTGTGGCAGCAGTAAGAAACTCAAATAAAAAGTATCTTCAAACATCAGCAAAACGGTGGAATACTCTTCCGTAGAAAGGTTGAAAAAACAACCAGAAACTGTCAGAACTAACTTTGTTAGAACTTTGGAAAATAATCAAAGGTGGCAACAAGTGAATGCTGAGTCAAGGAAAAGACAACTTTAAAATGGTAAGAATGCTTTGTGGCATCTTTTTTTGCCCTTGTCCCACCTCCTCCCTGGCTTGGTGGCAGTCTTGAAGATAGCCGCCCTTGTTTCCAGTGTGGGACCCTGGTTCTTGTTTCCAGAGGGAGAACAGCAGACCTTATTTGTAAATCCTTGTGTTGGTCTGTTCTAACCTGTCTGGGGGCTACATACAGGATTGACACAAGGCGCTTGTCTTTGTTTCACCAAACTTGGAACTCACACGGGCTGGAAAAGCCGTGGGCAGTGCTTGAAAACACTATAAGACGAATGAAAAATCCGTAGCTGTCTGGGCAAAAGACTGTTGAGACATACGATGAGCCTCACAAAGCCTGGGAGGAAAAGCCGGGGAGAGAGTTTCTTTGGGAAATTAGAGCATTTAAAAGTGCCTGCATGTACTGGGGGATTTAGAAGGCCAAGTGCATGCCCAGAGCAGGATGCAAGCTCAGAGAAGACTCAGAAAGATCCCCAGCTTTCACCACTGGTTCATCTATAGACTCAGTGAAAGCAGGAACGAAGGGCCGAGGCAGAATTGTAAATAGCCTGGATGAGTGTTAAAGGAGTGTCTCAACATACAGCAAATACATAAAGAATGGGAGAGACTTTTTGTTTTATTTTTTTGTTTGTTTTAAAGCTCCTGCCCTTCAAGGAATCTCTGTTGAAACAGGCTGAACACAAGCTAAGCCTTCAACAATTAAGAATAGCAAACCCTGGGGAATGGGGAGAATCTGACTTCCAGAGTTACCGCATTCTAATAGTCAAATATGCAGTTTTCAACAAAAAAATTTTAAAGTATACAAAGAAACAGGAAAGTAACAGAAGTTTAAAGGGGAAAAAATAAATTGATAAAAACTGTCTCTGAGGAAACCCAGACATTAAACTTACTTTTATTTTATTTTTTTTAGGAAGATTAGCCCTGAGCTAACTAATGCCAATCCTCCTCTTTTTGCTGAGGAAGACTGGCCCTGAGCTAACATCCATGCCCACCTTCCTCTATTTTGTATGTGGGACGCCTGCCACAGCATGGCTTGACAAGTGGTGTTAGGTCTGCACTCAGGATCTGAACTGGTGAACCCCAGGCTGCCGAAGCGGAGCACGCAAACTTATCCACTGTGCCACTGGGCCAGCCCCTAAATAAATTTTAAAAGAATGAAATATTATAAAGTATCTTTTTTGCTCACAATGGAATGATACTAGAAATCAGTAACAGAAGGAAATCTGGAAAAATCTATAAATATTTGGAAATTAAACAACCAAAGAAGAAATCACAAGGGAAATTAGAAAATATCTTGAGAGGAAGAAAAAGAAAAACAATATATTAAAACTAACAGGATGCAGTGAAAGCAGTGCTCAGAGAGAAATTTATAGCTGCAAATGCCTACATTAAAAAAAAACAATGATCTAACCGTATAGCTTAAGGAACTAGAAAAATGAGAGCCAACCAAACTCAAAGCTAGAAGAAAAAAATAATAAAAATTAGAGTGGAGCCAAAATAGAAAACAATATAGAAAATCAACAAAACTAAAAGTTAGCTCTTTGAAAAGATCAACAAAATTGACAAAACTTTAGCTATATTGACTAAGAACAAAAGAGAAGAGACTCAACTAACCAAAACAATAAATGAAAGAGGGGACATCACAACTGACTTTACCAAAATAAAAAGGAATATAAAAGAATACTATTAACAACTATACACCAACGAATTGGATAACCTAGATGAAATGGACAAATTCCTAGAAATACACAATCTATCGAAACAGACTCAAGAAAAAGTAGAAAATCTGAACAGACCTATAACTAGTAAGGAGATTGAATCAGTACTCAAAAACCTCCCAAGAAAGAAAAGCCCAGGACCAGACGGCTTCACTGGTGAATTTTACTGAATGCTTAAAGAGGAATTAACACTAATCCTTCTCAAATTGTTCCAAAAACTGAAGAGAAGGGCACACTTCCAAATTCATTCTACAAGGCCAGCATTATCCTGATCCCAAAGCCAGACAAAAACACTATAGGAAAAGAAAACTACTGGCCAATATCCCTTATGGATAGCAATGCAACACAAAACTAGCAAACTGAACTCAGTAGTTAGCATAGTAAAAGGATTATACATCTTGACTAAGCAGGATTTATCTCAGGAATGCAAAGTGGCCCAACAGATAAAAATCAATAAAAATAGTACACCTCATTAATGGAACGAAGGAAACAAAAACACATAATAATCATCTCAACTGACTCAGAAAAAGCATTTCACAAAATGCAACACTGTTTCATGATAAAAACTCTCAACAAACTGGGACTAGAAGGGAACTTTCTCAACATGATAAAGGCCATCTATGAAACATCCACAGATAATGTCCTACTCAATGGAGAAAGGCTGCAGTATTTTCCCTAAAATCAGGTACAAGACAAGGATGCCTGCTTTTGCCACTTCTATCAACACAGTATTGGAAGTTCTAGCCAGAGAAATTAGGCAAGAAAAGGAAACAAAATGCATCCAAATTGGAAAGGAAAAAGTAAAACTAGCTCTATTCACAGATGGCATGAGCTTATATCTAGAAAAGCTTAGAGTCCACAAAAATGCTGTTTGAGCTGAGAAACGAAATCAGCAGAGTGGAAGGATACAAAATCAACACACGAAAATCAGTTGTATTTCTATACACTGGCAATAAACAATCTGCAAAGGAAATTAAGAAACAATTCCAATTACAATAGCATCTAAAAGAACAAAGCTCCTTTAACTAAGGAGGTGGAAGTCTTGTTCACTGAAAACTACAAAAATTACTAAAAGAAATTAAAGAACACCTAAATAAATGGAAAGACATCCCATGCACATGGATTGAAAGACTTTATATTGTTAAGATGACAATATTTTCCAAAGCATTGTACAGAGTCAATACAATCTCTATCAAAACTCCAATGGTGTTTTTTGCAGAATTGGAAAAACTCATCCTAAAACTCACAGGAATTTCAAGGGACCCAGAATAGCCCAAACAATCTTGAGAAAAAACAAAGTTGAAGGAGCTACACTTCCTGATTTCAAAACTTACTCAAAGCAAAACAGTGTGGGACTGTTATAAGGATAAACATATAGACCAATGGAATAGAATTGAGAGTCTAGAAATAAATCACTGTATCTGTGGTCAACTGATTTTTGACAAGAAAGCCAGGACCATTCAATGGGTAAAGAACAGTCTCTAACAAAGAGTACTGGGAAAACCGGATATCTAGGTGAATATCTTTTGAAGGAAGCTGGACCTTTATCTTACACCATATATAAAAATTAACTCAAAATGAACCAAAGATCTAAATTTAGGAACTATAAAACTCTCAGAAGAAAACATAGGGGCAAATCTGCATGACCTTAGATTTGGCGATGCTTTCTTAAACACCAACGCACAGACAACCAAAGGAAAAACAGAAAAATTGAACTTGGTTAAAATAAAAAACTTTTGTGCGCCAGAGGACGCTATGAAGAAAGTGAAAAGATAACCTACAGGGGAGAAAATATTTGCAAATCATATATCTGACAAGAGTCTATCCAGACTATATAAAGAACTCTTCCAACTCAACAACAAAAATTATAATCCAATTAAATAATGGGCAAGAGACTTGAATAGACATTTCCTCAAAGAAGACACACAAATGGGCAATAAGCACATGAAAAATGCTCAACATCATTAGTCATTAGAGAAGTGCAAATAAAAATCACAATGAGGGGCAGACCCCGTGGCCCAGTGGTTGAGTTCGTGCGCTCCACTTTGGCGGTGCAGGGTTTCGCTGGTTCGGATCCTGGGTGCAGACATGGCGCTGCTCATCAGGCCACGCTGAGGTGGCGTCCCACATGCCACAACTAGAAGGACCCACAACTAAAATATACAACTATGTGCTGGGCGGACTTGGGGAGAAAAAGCAGAAAAAAAGAAAGATTTAAAAACCACAATGAGATTCCATTTCACACCTGCTAGGATGGCTATAACTTAAAAAAAAAAGAAAGAAAAGAACAACTGTTGGCAAGAATGTGAAGAAACTGGAACCCTCATACACTGCTGGTAGGAATGTAAAACGGGGCAGCTGCTGAGGAAAACGGTTTGGTATCCCCTTAAAAAGTTTAACATAGAATTACCTCATGACCTAGCAATTCCACTCCTAGATATATGCCTCCCCAAAACTGAAGACAGACTCAGATACTTGTACACCCGTGTTGATAGCAGCATTATTCACAATAACCAAAAGATGGAAACAACCAAAGTGCCCATCAACAGATGAATGGATAGGCAAAATGCGGTGTATGCACACAGTAGAATATTATTTGGCCATAAAATGTAATGGAGCACTAGTACATGCTACAACATGGGTGAACCTTGAAAATATTATGCTAAGGGAAATAAGCCAGGCACAAAAGGACAAATACTGTATGATTTTACTTACATAAAATGTCTAGAATGGGCAAATTCAGAGAGAGAGAAAGTAGGTATAGCTTAGCAGAAGCTGGGGGGAGGGAGCAATGCAGAGTTGCTGCCCACTGGATATAGAGTTTCTGTTTGGGGTACTGAAAAAATTTGGAAATAGGAGTGGTGATGGTTGCACAACATTCTGAGTCTCATTCATGTCACTGAATTGTACACTTAAAAATGGCTAAAATGGCAAATTTTGTTATATATATTTTACCACCACAAAAAAATAGTACAAAAAAAAAAAGAAAAAGAAAAAGAAATAGCTGAACTGATGGAAAATGCGAGATTGGGTTGGGGAGGAGGAGCTCGGAGCCCCTAGGACTGGAGCAAAGAAAAAAAGGTCTGCAGAAGTCAAAAGCCTAGAGACAGAGGAAATGACAAGGCTCCGAGAACTCTTGAAAGTAGCTTCCCCTCCACCAGCCTGAGATCCACCTTATTTTAAAGAAATGCTGTAGCTGCTTAGTCTCATCATTTAGTGAACAAAAACCAGAGGTGGGTTGTGAGGTGACGGGCTGGTGAGTGGGGCTCATCAAAAGGCGGAAGAAGCAAAAAGTCAGTTATTTAGGCAGTGTCCCCAGCCAAGACCACAAACCATTCAAGCATTGCCAAGTAACACAGAGCTGTTTACAACAGACATTTCTCCATCAACTGTTCTCTCAGAGAAAGCAGCTTTCTCTGCCGATGGAAATCCTCCCCTCTCCAAACCGGAATTCAAACGCCACCTCCTCCAGGAGGCCTTCCCTGATTGTTGAAGTTTAATAAATGCAAAATGGAGCATGTTTTGTGGTCCATCTTCAGTGTTCTCAGTTTTAGCGTAGAGCACTTCCAACCAACAGCACTTCGCTCAAGCCAGACATTGACTGGATCCCGAAGACATCCTCTTGACCCTTGCCTCCCATCTCCATCCTCTCCGGGAGTACCACTGCCTTTCCTTAAAGTGCCACCACCCCTTTATGGCTATCCTGGTCCCAGCTACTATCATCTCGCCCCTGGACCATCTCAAAGCTCACTGGCTTGTCTCCCTGCTTCCGCTCTTGGCCCCGTCTGTTATCTGTTCTTGCAGCAGCCAGTTTCATCCCCCTGCCTAGAACTTTTCTGTGGCCCTGCAGGATCTGGCCCTGTCTACCTCTCCAGCCACGTCTTCCATCAGTTTAACAAATATATCGTTTGCTCATGCTTCCTGCCTTTGCAAATATTAGTCCCTCTGCCTGGCATGCTCTTTCTTCTCTTTAACTGATTAGTTTCTCTTTACTCTTTAAAGCTCAACTCAAATGTAATTCCAGCAAATAAACCTTTCCAGATCTCTCCTCTCTCCCCTCCAATTATGACCAGTGGGAACTCCCACTCTGAATCCGTTCCTCTGTCCCAGGCTTGGCACAACTGTCGACTGTAGTCAGCAATGAGAAGGTCACTTCAAGGACGTGTATCTTTGTTCACCATGGTGTCTCCAGTACCTAGAAGAGTGTCCAATACATATTAGGTACTCAATAAAGGTTTGTTGCATGAATGAATGATCAAGGGATAGACTCTCCGCCATATGACCTTGGGAAAAAATCACTTAATATTCCCAATCCTCAGTTTCCCAATGTGGAAAGCAGGGTATGTAGTCCTTTCTATCAAAGTAATTTGTCTAAACTGCCTGGCACCCATTGGGCTCACAGTGCATGTTTGTTCCCACTCTTATGTTGAAGCGGTGAAAGCCAGAAGAAGCAAAATCATCCCTGGGTGGTGGGGGCTCAGGGAAGACTTTCCAGAGGAGGTGGCACTTGGTCTGGGGCTGAGGAAGCAAGGAAGTCCAGGCAGAGGGCACAGTCTGCACGGATGCTCAGAGGCTGGGGTGCACCTGGGTGCACGCAGCTGAGTGGTCCTCCTGGGCTCGGCTGCTCACCTTGCAGGCCCTCCAGCCGGAAGGTGCGGTGCTCCACGGACAGGCCGACTGCGCTGTAGGGCCCATAGCGCAGCATGACCTGCGCATTCTTGGGCATGGCCGGGCCGCCTGCCGGCGCTGCGGCGCAACACACACTGCTAGGCAACTGTCCGCCAGGTCCTTGAAAAGGGGCGTGGCCACGCGCGGGTGGGCGGGGCCAGGGCGGGTGGAGGCGGAGCTGGAGGATCCTGGCTCTCTGGTCCTTTGCCCGCTGGTGGGATGTCAAAAGGTGTGTTGGTGGCCTGGTGGTCGGAGGCAACTTGCTTTTAAGACCCTCATAGCCAGGTAAACATGGGATTTCAACCTGGTATGGCAAGTGTTAATGACAAATAACCACAGCCAATGTTTACAGCCAGTTACAGAAAGTACGTGTCAGGCCACGTGCTGAGTGCTTTCTGTGTATTATATCATTTAATCATTTTTCCATCTTTATGAAGTACGTTGTATTTTGTGTTTACAAAACTGAGGCGCAACCTTCCCAGGCTAGTCAGGGGTGTAGCAGGAATCGAAACTCTTGTAAGGTGTCTATGCATAGATTTCTTTTTATTTATCTTGCCTGGGATTTGAGATTCTTGAAAGTGTGATTTTAAATCCTTCATCTGTTTTTGGAAAAATTCAAGCCATTACCTCGTCATGTATTGCTTCTGTCCCGTTTTCTCACTTTTCAGGGACTCCAGTTAAACATATAATAGACCGTCTCTGTATTCTTTCTCTCTCTTCTGTGTTTTTCTCTCTTTTCTTTCTTCCATGCTTCTTTCCGGGTTGTATGTATGTGTCTGTGTGTATTCCTTCCTTTACTCATTCATTTTTACCTGTCGTCTAGTTTACTGATTTTCTTTGCGGTCATGTCTTAGCTGCGATTGATACCATCAATCTGGTTGGTCATTTCAGTTATTTATTTTTCGATTCTAGAATTTTAGTTTGGTCCCTTTTCAAATCTGCTCTGCCACTTTTTACAGTTTTCGGTTTCTTGCCAAGTTTTTTAGGAGTCTTTATCTTCTTGATCATAGTAAAGATACTTATTTTATAGTCTGTGTTTGAGAATTCCACTGTCTGGAGACCTCATGTGTCTGTTTCTGTTGTTATTTCTGCTGGTTTCCATTCATTTAGTCGTGTCTCCTGGAACGCTTGCTTTATTTTAACTGTGTACTACCCATTATATGAGAAAAATTATTTGTAGGAAAATTCGAGGCCAGGGCTGTTGTTATCTTCCTCTAGAGAGGACATTTTTTGTTTTTGTTTCTTGCCGTGTCCTGGTAGCACCAGCAACCTGGGATCATCTTAATACAATTTCGAAGCTTGAGATTTTCTGAGCCATCCAGATGGCTTGAAACTGGCTGCAGTCCATGTGGAGGCTGGTTTATTTATATTTTATCCTCATTCCTGTGGTGCACTCCTTTAGCATCCTAGCGCAAAGAGGGTGTGGCTTACCAGGGTTCCCTCTTGGTGGTGCTGGACTCCAATTTTTGTATGTCTGACTCCTCAAAGACTCAAAAATTGCATCTCATCTTCCAGGTTGCCTATTCAAGATCACTAGATAGCCCCAGAGGAAAAGCATTTCCGGCACTATGCTATTTACCCTCATCCTCTCCCTGGTCTTGATCCAGTTAGCTCTTTTATGATGTCCAAGAAGATTTAAGAAAACATATATGCCAGATTTTTAAAGACGTCTTCTGTAGGAAGCTTAGTCTGAATTAACTAGTCTGTCATTATCAGCAGCAGAAGTTACCCTGTTGTGAGTTTCACGGGTGTTGCATTGAATCTAGACATCAGTTTGGGAAAAGCTGACGTCTTTCTGAGGCCTTCCTTCCTATTCGTGGTCTTGAAATGTTTCTCATTTATTTAGATCTTCTTCAATGTCTTTCAATACAGTTTATAATTATCTGCAGATAGGTCTTCGTGTCTTTTGTTAGATTTCTTGCTAGGTTCTGTTGTAAATCCTGTATTTTGTGTTGTGATTTTTATTGTTTGTTGCTGGTGTATGAAATGAAATTGACCTTTATGTAATGATCTTATTTAAGCTACCCTGACCTTTTAAAATGATTTCTATCAATTTATTTGTAAATTTTGGGGGGTTTTCTATATAGACAATCACATTGTCTACAAATAATGACGGTTTTATTTCCTTTATTAAGCCTTCCTAATTTTTTTCTCATCGTATTGCACAGGCTAGAACCTCTACTGCAATGACGAATAGAAATGGTAAGAGTGCATATCCTCTCTTTATCCTGATTTTAAAGGGAAGGGAACATTTCCAACATTTCCCTATTTAGGTTGATATATAGTAAGTTTTTTGTAGATGTTTTTTGTCATCTAAGTTCTTTTCTAATTCATTTTACCATGATTTTTATTTAAAAAATTATAAATGACAAATTTTTATGAATGTGTTTTAATAATCTATCCGAATGGTCTTATTATTTTTATTCTTTAAGCTGTTGATGAGTAAATGACATTTAGATATCTTCTAATATTAAACTACCTTGCATTCTTGGATAAAGCTGATTTGGTCATGAGTGTATTACCTTTTTTATATGCTATTAGAATTTGTTGGCTAACATTTCATTTAGGATTTCTGGATATGTATGCATGAGTGAAATGAGTCTTCAGTTTTTCTTTATTGTGTGTCCTAGTCTGCTTTGGATATTAAAGTTGTACAAGCTTCAGAGAATAAATAAGGGAGTATAGAAGAAGAAGGAATATCCCCTTATTTATTTTGTATACAAGTGAAATGATCACTTCTTTGAACGTTTGGTAGAACACGTCTATAAAATTTTATGTTCCCCCCTTGCCTTGTTTTCCTGAGTGGGAAGATTTTAAAGTACTGTTTCAGTTTGTTTAAGATTTAGAAGACTCTACAGAAATTATGTTTCTTCCTGCATCAATTTTAGTAAATTATATTTTTCTAAGAATTTTTCTATTTTTATCTAAGTTTTCAAATTTATTGGCGTAAAGTAGTTGCTGTATTCTCCTGTTACCTTTTTAATGTCTACTTTATTGTAGATATGCCAACTTTTGTTTGTAATATTATTTATTTCTGACTTTCTCTTTTTATTTTATTGGTTTTACCAGAGACTTGTCTATTTTGTTAGTCTTTCCAAAGAACCAACTTTTGCTTTGTTTGGCTTCTTTATTGTTTTTTATTTTCTTCTTCATTGATAGTTGTTTTTATCCATATTACTTTCTTTGAGTTTACTGTTGGGTTCTTTTTGTTACTTTTTAGAGTTACACTTAGTTCATCAGTATTCAGTCTTTCTTCTTTTCTGATATAAGTATTTTAAGCTATAAATTTTCCCCGAAGCATGACTTTTGCTGTATCTCAGAGGTTTTGATATAAGATATCTTTATTGTCATTCTGCTGTAAGGATTTTTACATTTCCATTATTATTTCTTCTTTGACTCATGAGTTTTAGATGACGTGTTTCTTCAATTCTGGAATATTCCTAGCCATTTTCTCTTTGAATAGCGCTTTCCCCTGCCCGTCCTGAATTCTCTTTAATCTCTCCTTCCTGAACTCTTACATGTATCTCCTTTGTATTTTTATTTCTTTACAATGTTAAACATATCTGTTTTATAGCTTCTCTCTGTCATCTATTCTCTCCAGCCTTTCTGATGTTAATTCTCCTGTCTACTTGCTGCTTTCCCTCCTGTGAGCCATTTCTTGTGCTGTTTGTAGTTTTTGACTGTGAGCTCATCTTGAATGGAGTCTTTTCCCTCTGTGGGAGCTTGGTGTGTCCAGGGTTGTGGAAAGTGGCTTTGTATTTGATTCTGCTTGAGGCCCTTTGGATTTCACTGATCCAGGCAATTATTTATTTTTTAAAACATTATTGGCTTGGAATTCCTGCTTTACAGATAAGTTGTATAAATTCAGATTCCACATCCACATACGGCACAAGTTTATAGTTTAATTTCTCATGGATGTCTTTTTCCACCATCTACAGCCATGAGTGTTGGCACAGTTCCTTGATGCTCCCCTGGGCTGATAGGAGGGGTTTTCTAGTCCTTTTCACAGGGTTGGGACACCCCTTTGAGGTCCCGGTTTTGTGCGAGGAGGTTAGCTGCATCTCCCACCTCACATGGCAGAGGTTACGTCCTCTCACCTTGCAGGGGTGGTAAACCCCACTGTCAGCCAGAGTCTGTGTCTGATCTGATAAACCTTTAGCTCCCACTCCCTGCTCTGTTTTGGACAACTTTCTTTTTTTCTGGAATGTGAGGAGTTATTTCTTTTGAACTTGACTATATATTTAAAAGAATTTCCTCTTTTGTGTATGTTTTAATAGGTGTATCAGCTTGGCCTGGCATTTTGCTGCTCCTGAATATAAGAAATAGAGACCAAGGACAGAACCCTGGGGACTGGTGACATATGTGGGACAGAAATAGGAAGTGAAATCCCACAAGATGGAGGAAGCAGTAGGAAAAGAACAAGGAGAGAGTTGGTCCTTAGGAAACAAGGGAGAACAGAGCTTTTAGAAAGGTCTTCTTGTGTGATGTGAGGCCAGCTTTTCCCAGGGGTGGCATATCATTCATCCTACAGACTTAAGAGGCCTCTTTGAAAGGGAAACATAAAAGCAGGGAGATCAGCTGAATTTTCTTTCTTTCTTTCTTTTTTTTTTTTGGTGAGGAAGATTGGCCCTGAGCTAACATTTCTTACCAATCTTCCTCTTTTTGCTCGAGGAAGATTGTGCCTGAGCTCATATCTGTGCTTGTTTCCCTCTATTTTGTATGTGGGACACCACCACAGCATGGCTTGATGAGTGGTGTGTAGGTCCATGCCTGGGATCTGAACCCAGGAACCTGAGGCCGCTGAAGCAGAGTGCGTGAGCTCAACCACTATGCCACCAGACCAGCCCTGAGATTGGCTGAATTTTAAAGGGAACCCAAGGCACTCATTCTCCCCCCACCCCAAGCAGAACTTCTTGGGTGTAATTTGGAAACTTCTGGTCACTCTTGTGAACTTAGGAGGGACCCATCCCTGCATTTTTACCTGAATGTACCAGCACCCACCCCACAGGACCTTCAGAGACAGCAAGGAGCAGGCGGCATTATTGTGTAAGTAGGGGATTGGGGTGCCTGTCCATATTCTTCTCTGTTGTCTACATCTGGTTATTTTGGGGCCATGTGTGATATATGGGGTAAATAAGAGCAAACCCACATTACTTTGATCCTGTTCCTTCCTATCCTCTCCATTCCTCCTGGAAAAGTCTCAGCCATTATCTTTTTGCATAATGCCTTTTCTGCATCCCAGTCATACAAATTCGTACAATTTAAGGGTCCTTTTAGGGTCTGATTGGAAAGCATTTGGGCTTGCATTTGGAGGAATCTCAGTCCTGGTTCTGTGGATTACTGTGGCCACAGAGGGGGTCCTGCAGCTTGAATATATCTTTGTCCTGTGCAGGGTGAAGGAACCTGTGTACTCATGTACCTGTGAGCCTCCAATAAGAATGCTAGATTTTTACATCACTTCCTGGGTTTTTTATTATTATTATTATTATTAATGTTATGATAGATTACAACCATGTGAGATTTCAGTTGTACATTATTGTTAGTCATGTTGTGGGTACACCACTTCCCCCTTTGTGCCCTCCTCCCACCCCCCCCCCCCTTTCCCTGGTAACCACCTATCAGTTCTCCTTGTCAATACATTAACTTCCACCTATGAGTGGAGTCATATAGAGTTCGTCTTTCTCTGATTGGCTTATTTCACTTAACATAATACCCTCGAGGTCCATCCACGTTGCTGCGAATGGGCCAATTTTGTCTTTTTTATGGCTGAGTAGTATTCCATTGTGTATATATACACCATATCTTCTTTATCCAATCATCAGTTTCTGGGCATGTAGGTTGGTTCCACGTCTTGGCTATTGTAAATAATGCTGCAATGAACATAGGGGTGCAAGGGACTCTTGGGATTTCTGATTTCAGGTTCTTAGGATAGATACCCAGTAATGGGATGGCTGGGTCATAGGGTATTTCTATTTTTAACTTTTTGAGAAATCTCCATACTGTTTTCCATAGTGGCTGTACCAGTTTGCATTCCCACCAACAGTGTATGAGGGTTCCTTTTTCTCCACAACCTCTCCAACATTTGTCGCTCTTGGTTTTGGATGTTTTTGCCAATCTAACGGGTGTAAGGTGACTTCCTGGGTTTTTAAATAATGACCATCTTACGTCACCTCATCACAACCCTGGAAGTGCGTAGCGCTGATGTCAACATCCCCATTTTACAGATGAGGAAACTGAGAGCTAGCGAGGGGAAGTGACATCCCCAAAGTCCACAGCAAGTTGGAGATAGAGCTAGGTTTATGGTCTAGGCATCCCATCTCCGAGCCTGGAGCTTCCCTTCCACTCCATTCTGCCTACACACGTTGTGCAGGCTTAGGTGGAGATGCCCATCTGTATACCCAGGTTTCCACCAACCTAACCACAAACACCCCGTGAAGGCTCTGTGCCCCTCACCCCACCCCATGGAGGCATGCCACACACTAGGGGAGACGAAGTTCCTTCCTCCTTTTCACCCCTGGCCCCTGTATCTTTCAGACATTTGTCGCTGCTGCTGACAGACCTCAAACAAAGCAAAGAAATTGTTGACCCACCTCACGGAATTTACAACAAAATGTTTATAGCATTTCTGGGTAGAAACAATGGCCAACTCCATCTTTCTTGGCATGACTTTTTATTGATTACAGACTCACAGTCTTGAAATCATCTGAATATAGTGCTTTCAATATATGGTTCTTTGGTCATACATATATTTCTTTAAAGCACAAAACTATAACTTAAAATTGAAAGGCTATAAATATACATGTACATATTGCCATAAATCTAGAACTATCTTATAAAAATAGAACTCAAATATCAACTTTATATATTTTGGCAACTTAGCAGTATTGTAAGGTGGCCACATACATTTTTATTATGCATCACTGTCCCAAAATGACTGTCTCCAGATTTCATTTTTCATCTCTCTGGGGACGCGTGGAACAGTCTCCTTTCCCGGGGTCCCCACAGAGATGCCTAGAGCCGTGGCTCAGTGTTGCCTTTGCATAAAGACTCAGTGCACCCACCTGTTCTTGGAGCGGGAAGACCAGCTTCCAGCCCCTTCCTCGGAGAGAGGAAGTGTTCCGTCCTGCCAAACGTCCACCATCCACATTCTCAATGCCCTCACAGTGCGTGCTTGATATCTGAGTATACAGGGTCAGTTCCTGTCCCTATGCTCAGAGGATGGCAGAGGGGAGTTTGGTTCTGTCAAATCAGTGTAAAATGTTTGAAACAAAAGTCACCTAAACAATGCCTGCTGGAGTAACCCCATCCCGACAGTGGGCACCCTGCCCACCTGCTCGTGTAAGGCCCTTGACACGCGTGAGCCACCATCCTCACAGCCTCGCAAGGTCTGTGCTTTCCTGCCCCCATTTGACAATGGAAGGAATTGAGTCTCTGGGCATTAAAGTCTCTTGGCCAAGGTCAGCAGGGCTGCCCAACCCCAAAACCAGAGCTCTCTGCCTGCCCGGAAATCCATGGAGGGAACCCAGCAGACAATTCGGATCTGCACTGTAGTCACTCGGGAGAAGAGATGAGTGGCATTGGGTCAACTTACAGCAGGTGGACAGCAGTTCCCCAGACATCCCTAGGACTCTTGGGCTGCCACTTCTCAAGGGGAGCAGGAAGATGGATGTCTGAGGGAAGAAGCATGGACCCACAGACCAATGACTTGCAAGGGCAGCATCAGAATCTCCCAGATCCTTCAGTAGAAATCCTCAGTCTAAAACCAGGGCTCAAGAGGTCACTGCCTGGGGCTGTTTATGTTTTCAAAGAGCTGAGCAAAGGTCGAAATGCCCTCCCCATGTCAGCCCCACCTGCTTCAATATGGGTCAAAGTGCGAGAGCCTGCACAGAAGGGACCCATGCAGGGTCCCCGGGCCAGAGTGGAGTGCTCAGAATGACACAGAGCACAGCAGAATTGCGGGGGGTGGGGGGTGGTTGGGGTTGCAAGTGATGCTTTTTCAGGACCCTCCCCACCCGCCACAGGGAGCACAGCAGAACTCAGAACTCCAGTGATGGGAGCTGTGCTCTGCGTCTCCTCCAGGCAGAGGCAGGTGCCTCCGCTGTTTGCAGCTTAGATTTTTCTGGTTGCTTTCCCATTTCCTCACCATTTTAGATTCCCCATAAAAATATGCCCCAATGGGAAGTGCCTTTCACATCTTTTCAATGATCACAGCCTCTTGGGACAATCTCAACTCCGGCTCTGTGAACTGTCTGCCCCTCCGTCGGGGGCAGCTGTGGACGTGGCCATTCTCTCCCCCCAGCCCGGCTCTCCGCCGGCTGTCCCCTCAGCTGCCAAGGCCAGCAGAGAGCCCTGCTCTGGGCTCCTCCACGTGGATTTTAGTCAGAATCCCTGGCTAATGACATCCTCCACATAAAGGAACCCACCTGTCCAAGGACATCCTGCTTGGATCACTGAGATCGTTTTCTGAAATTGATGTCACAATGGTTTCCTTGAAAGCCTCTCTTAAGAAGGAACAAAACAAAACAAATCAACAACAGCAGAAAAGCCCGAAGCAACCCTCTCTCTCTCTCTTCTTTAAAACGCAGATCACCTGTCGGGGTGTGTTTCGTGTGAAGGGGAGTGTGAAAGCAACCAGAAAAAACGCAAGTGGCAGGGTCCCTGGGGAAGTGGACTGGTCCTCCTTCCGTCCCTCTTGCTTGCCGGGGGCTGTGCTCTTTATTCCTCCTGGATTGTCCCTGATGCCCCCCGGGAAAGCAGAGAGCGGCCACAACTCCAGGGCACTGGCAGATGATTTTCTTTCCCTTTCAGAATAGCCAGACCAGATTTTCTGAACTCAATGGAAGGCTGCCCCTGGGAGGCAAAAAGAGAAACATGTTTGTGGGCCCAGGTCACTCTATTTTAAAGGAACTGGGGCTGCGTGTGTGTAGGGGACGGGGTGCTTATGGATCTGCGTGGCGCAGAGCAGGCTATCCTGAATGCCGTGATCAGACTGCTTTGAATCTAAAAACAAAGCCCCCTACTTCTCCCCAAAGAAAAGAGGAATGACCTGGAGCTAGCCTCTTTCTTCCTGATTCATTTAGGTACATTGCTCGTAACAAGGTGACTCATTCTCTCACTGGGCAGAAACATCACCGGGACACGCCAGGTCCTGCTGGGTAAAGCAAACACTGACATTAAGCTTCTGAGGCCACGGAGGGAGGTCAGCCTGGACTCCCCCACCTCACCCAGGCACCTCCGAGCCAGGCTGGTCCCATTTCCCAGTGCACAGGCCAGAGGGCACCTTGATAAATAATGATGATTCCCGTGCATAATGAGGGCCACTTTCCTCCCAAGACTCCAGCTTTGTGGGGTGCCTCAGTGCGGTATGTGTTTTGGGCCCTGAGGACAAGGGAGCTACAGAAAGCTGGGGTGACAGTAGGGAGCAGGGGTTCGGCAGGGTCAGGCAGCTATGGAATGCTGGATTTTGGGAGGTGAACCCTAGTGGCGGGAGTTAAGGGTGGTGCCCCTGGCTGGGCCTTGTTGCCTTCTCTTTTGTGGCCAGTGGCTTGCCCGCGGAAGACGGTGGCAGACTGCAGAGGGCTCTCATGTCCATGAGGCTCTGTTCCACAGCTTTCGCAAACTTAGCCGAAGAGGTCTCTTTGCAGCCGTGAAAGCTGGAGATGCAGAAAAGGATGCTGTCCGGCTGGGGGTTGTAGCAGGCCCCGTACCCGTTGGGCACCACAGGACCGTAGCAGCAAAACATCTCCATGGTCGTGGGCACCTGGAGGAGAGGACAGGTCAGAAGCTGCTTGTTCTGAAATGCCACTGGAGAGCCTGCTGGAGTGCAGGGCGTTCCGGCAACCCCGGGGGCCTTGACGGGCTATTCGCTTCTCTGACTATTTTCCACCTGGGCATTTGACTGAATTAACCAAATCAACTGATTGCTTCAGCATGGATGGGCACAGCCAGAGTCGTAAAAACAACCCTGTCTCACGGCACACCATCAGAAGAAGGGAGGCCATAAGCCACTCCCTGGTGTGACATCTGCTCGACTTGTGGCGTCTGAAGCTCCCAGGGTGGCCTGGGGCTGGGGCTCAGGCTGAGTCTCTCCTTCACCTGGGGGCTGTTGGAGGCACCGAGGCAATCAGGGTAATTTACTAAATGGCACCCGGTGGCACCCAACAGTTAGATGTCTTCCCAGAGGGAGTAATTTATGAACTGGAGGAAGTCTGGCTCGTCTTTTCTGTCGATTTCCCCCACATCCTTAATTACTGTCAGTATCGCCTGGCTGGTCTGATCTTCTCTCCGCAGCCTGGCCATGCACAATTACCCAGCACTGGGCCTTTCAGAGATTGCCATCAACTGGAATTTTAGTTAGGTACCTAGTATGTTTTGAATCAGAGCGCTGAAATTTTGTAATCTGGATCCCAAACCAAGAAAATGTGTTTCTGAAGGCATTGAAGCCATAAATGTTCATTAAAAAAAAGACAAAAAAAAAGCCAAACCACCACACCCTGAATTAATTTTATTAGCTGGGCTCAGGGGGAAAAGAGAACACATTCTTGGGCAGGTGCCTGTGTGGGTTTGTTTTAAACCACAGGCTTCCGGTGATGTGTACTCGGCCCGTCAGAAATGACACTGGCCGTTTTAATGGGGTAGAACAAACCATTAGTCTTGTTAATAGAGTCACCTCATTGTCAGATAAATTTGCCGTGCAACAGCCGAGGGCCATAAAGCCATTCCAAAGCGCTTTTTGCCCATGGATGGTTTCCTGAAGAATTTATGTTGTTGTGTTCTGCCCTCGTTTATTCACATCTGCAAGCTCACTGCCCTAATGACAAAATCAAATTACTGAGTGGGCTTTCATCCTCAAACACAACTTTCTCCGTCTCTTTTATTGCCCACGTCCAGTCTTTCACAGATGAGGTGGGGTTGTAGTAAATTGATGTTGGCGGGGAGGGGGTGGTATTTTCTCTCCCAAACTCCTGTCTTTCCCTAATGGATTTCATTCTGTCGTTGTGACAGTGGCCTTCCAACCGGGCGAGCCTGCAGCACTGGGTGGAGACACTGGACTGACAGCTCATCGCCTGCTGTGGGTCCTGTGGCCCTTTACAAGAATCCTGTGACCTGTTTGGAGGGCCCTGTCCATGCCAGGCACTGGGCTGAGCTTTCTAGAAACCTATATCGTCGCATCTAGTTGAGCCAGGACTTCACTCAGCCTCTCTCAGGCTTCAGGGCCTGTGGGCACCCCGGTGGAACACCACCTCTCAGGTGACAGATTGAAAGGTAGTGAGCATAGTGGTTAGGGGACAAGAATGGGTGCCTTCTTATCCTGTCCACCTCTGCTAAGGTGGTGTCCATGGGTACTCCCATTTACAAGATGGGGGAACCAGCCTCCTTGCATGTAGGGCATTTTGCTAAAGGTCGCGCAGCTCATAAGAAACAGAGCCAGGACTTGCCTGACTCCAACCTGTAGTCCCTGAGCTCATTAGAAAGTCCTCTGGTTACACTAAGTGGCCTCTCGGGTGACGGCCACACTAGGGCTGTACCTGGCTGGTGGAGAGGATGAACCGATTGCTCATCAGGTATGTTTCATCCGTGAACATCTCGGGCAGCTCCTCGCACAGGTCTCGGGCCAGCTCCCGCAGCCCCAGCAGGTGGTTGTCAATGGCCATCCCTGTGATGGCCTAGGTGGTCACGACAAAGAACAGGAAATGAGGTGTGGGCTCCCACGCGCCTCCTTCCCTCGTCTCTAGCCCTCAGTGCTAATGGCGACTCCAGTGGCCACGGATCACACTTACCCAGTGCTTGCTGCAGACAATGTGTGTGGGTGGCCACCCAGGACTGACCACTTTACTATGTGGCCCCTGCTCCCTGGGCCCTTGCACATTTCTACATGCCCAGGAGGGGTCCAGGGCAGGTTGGATTCTAACATGAGGATGCCTGAGTTAAAGGTCAGTGAGTCTGAGGACAGGTGCTGGGCCCCGGGACCCTTGGGTCCCGTCCGAGCATGGGGAGGGGTGCCCTGGGCTGTCACGGGGCAGACCTTCACCACAACCAACACTTTGTCCTCCAGTGGGAGCCCAAGGAATAAGAGACAGAGAATATTAAGATCTGTTTCTGAAGCGAAATAGCGAAGGCTGCCATTTCATGGGCCCAGAATCACTCAAACTGGATTCATAATCTAAGAAATCGTTTGGAGAGAAACTGGACATCTTAGAAGAGGCTCAGCAGACGTTTTCAAGGAGAAAGCTTGTTGAATGCGGAAAGGTTTTTTCTTTTTAATACAAGATATTTGAACTCTTATTAAAGGATAAGATAACAGCAGTGGGGACTCCAGAGTTTCTGTGTGGGAGGAGCTCAGGGGTGGTGGTGGTGTGGCCGGAAGTGGGGCGGTGGGGCCAGGCACTCATTCTCCATCTTTCCCACTTGAGGCTGCGTGTGTAGTGTGCACACTGGTTTTGCTTGGATTGCCTGTTTATTTGGGGCGATTTTGGGGGCTGACGGAGACATGGGGGGGCCACCTCTAGCCTATAGTAATAATCTCTGGGTCAACATCAGGGTAATTACGAGAAACTCTTGGGGGGTGGGGTTCACAGTTACATAAGATGGCCACTGAGCTGTTAAAACCTCCCGTCACAATGAACTTTGTTCAGGTTTACAAGGCACGTTTTAGGATTTGACAGCCATTCTCTTTCAGCTGAGAATGAATGCATAAAAATGACTCAGAGGTCCCAGTCTCTCCAAATACACCTAATTATAGGCTGAAAAGACAAGTTATACAACCACAGCTCACTTTAGACGTGCCCCGTTAGGACAGAGGGCAAGAACTCTGAGCCCGTCTAGGAAGCAGGGTGCCCTTTAAACTTCTCCAGTTCCCTCTGTTTCATCGCTGATTCGTGTAGATCTGTAGCAGCAGCTTCTCCGTGCAGCAGCCAACCCACCCCTGTTCTCACCATCTCTGAACTCACTGTAGCGACTGGGGTGGATTCAGCAGACCGTTTGGATGACAGCCATGAGTAGTAACGAGTAAAATGACTCATCATTCAGCCTTTCATTCATTCAGGGAATCTTCATTGAGTGCCTACTGTGTGCCTGGTGCTGCTAAGGGCTGGAGCGACAACAGAGAACAAAGTCCTAGAGGTGGCCCCTATGGTGCCCTATGTGGGTGGGAGGCGGGTAGTAACCAGCCGTACAGATAAACTCGTGGTCGTAAACTGAGGTCAGCGCTATGCAGGAAAAGCATGTGGTGCTGTGACAGTATGTGACGGGGGATCTGGACCGCATTTGATCCTTTGCTGAAATTTCCTTTCTCCACTATCACTACCAAATAGACTTGCCAGGTATCTGGAGTTTCCTTGCTTCTTGCCCCTGTGGCTTATCCCTCCCAGCCAACCAGGCACCACGTCTACCACAAAGCATTTTTATAGCTCTCCTCTCCCCATCCTCCATCTCTTTCATTTAGTTCTCATCAACTTAAAATAGTCAACACAACAGAACCCTATGGCAATGCTTTAGAGGATGTTTTCCTAAATTTTTCATAAAAATTTAAATGATCAAAGTCACATATTTGTATAGTTTAAAAACCCAAATAAGCCAAAGGTTTATGTCACTTTGCCAGCACCGATTCCCGCTCTGCAGAGGCAGCCCCATGGGAACCTTTTGGTTATTGGCTTTCTTAGTTCTAACTGCCATGCTCAGACAGCCAGCACTGCGTTTCTCAGATTTACCAGGATCTTCTTATGACACAAGATGAAACTTTGGCTCTTTTTACACCCCCCCTCCCCGCCCCGCAACCCCGCTCCCTAAGAGCTACTTTTTTTTTCTTGTTTACTTTATTTTATTTTCCAAGAGCTACATTTTAACTCTTTGCTGTTTGATCAACATTGTGTTTCCATGATTATAATCATTCAAGTATTCACAGCTGAGCGAAGCTGACTTTCATAGTGGATTGTGATTAGATTTCCTTTCTCATTCAACTTTTGGTTTTCCCTAGAATTGACTATTTTTAAATGGTTAAATTAGGATTTTTCCACTTGCTTAGCATTCTATATCTCTATAAATAATTGATTTCTAAACCCTCAGCCAGAAGTGTAAACTTCCCTTAATACACTAAAATGTATCAGGTAATTTATCAGTTCATTCCTCCTCTCACTTCCTGCTCCTCTGTGGACCCGGGCCTCCCTAGGTCTGCTGAACAGCTGTCAACTTGGGATCTCCGTTTGCTATCATCCTCTTTCTCCACCTTTCTTGTCTTGGATCATCTTCTTCTTTTTTTTTTTTTTTTGAGGAAGATTAGCCCTGAGCTAACTACTGCCAGTCCTCTTCTTTTTGCTGAGGAAGCCTGGCCCTGAGCTAACATCCGTGCCCATCTTCCTCTCCTTTATATGTGGCACACCTACCACAGCATGGCGTGCCAAGCGGTGCCATGTCCACACCAGGGATCTGAACCGGCAAACCCCGGGCTACCGAGAAGTGGAACATGTGAACTTAACCCCTGTGCCACCAGGCAGGCCCCTCTTGTCTTGGATCTTGTGATTTTTGGAGGCTCTGACTTCCTCTTTTATTTTTTATTCCCCTATTTTAACAGTTTACATCCTCCAATGGATTTGTAAGAAAGAGCTCAGTACGAAAAAAGTTTGAGAACTTGTCTATCTGAAAATGTCTTTATTCTCATCCCAGCTTGCCCTAAATATTATATAGGCTCCTACTTACTGTTGCTGTCTCTTGGCAGACCACGCCCTGCTCCACCCAGTCTTTCTACCTGGTCACCAGAGGAAGCTTTGTGACAGAGAAATCCGACATCAGAAGTTCTCTTGCTCCTCTGTCCTTTGCACGCTGCACAGGCTGAACTGCTTGCATTTCCTCCAGTGTGTCTTTCTCTTTTGAGACTCTTTGCCTTTGCACATGCTGTTCCCTTCGGAGGCCATCCTTCCCTTCTATGCCTACCTCACAAGCACCTCTTCACCCGTCAAGTCTGATATCAAGCACTACTTCTTCTGGGAAGTCTTCCTGGATTTCCCAAGCAGGGGAATGAGCTTGCTCCTCTGTGCTGTCTACTCCTTCCTGAGGGCTCTTTTCATATAGGATGGGATTTATCAACCAAAGACCTCTAATTCCAACCACACGGTAAACTCTCTAAGGACGGGGCTTATGGGCTGCATTTTTTATTTCCTAGCCCCCAGCGCCTTGCCTGGCATAAAGCAGGAAAATATCCATTGAATACATAAGAGTGAGCTTGATTTTACCCCAAAATAAGCACTTCTGATGAATTAGGGACCTAGCCACTGAATTAGAGAAAAGTCTACACTGGCTGGTGCTAAAACGCAGAGGTGTGTTAACACTTGCCTTCAAGTATATAGAGTGAAATTCTTTGAGCTCCTTTTCATAGGTTATATGATCCTTCAAAGACTATATTAGAATGATTTGCAATTAATATATGGATCACCAGCCCAAGTACTACCTCATTCTCTGTCATTTGTATGCAAATGATGGCTTTGCAGTGCTAGAAAATAAATGATTCCCTAAACAATGGAAATATTTCTCTTACAATTTTGATTTCACTATTAATTTTCAGCGAAGGCTTTTTATTCACAGGCAATACAAATAAATACACAGAAAAGAAGAAGGCAAAACCAGCCTTGGGTGGGAATAAATATTGCCTCACCTGCGATTGTGCAAGGTGTGCAAGTCACCACAGGTTGCCAGGCCGGGCGCCATCCCCTCACCTTTGACCACTCTTGTTGTATAAACTGTAAAGTGCTGTACATATTGGGTGCTATTATTATCAGTATTGTTTTTTCAAAGGCCATTCACTGTATTCTTGTAAAAGTTCATGTAAAAAGCAGGAGTAGTGTGTTACCTGGGTTCTAAAAATAAGAAAAAGGAGGCTCTGAGAGGCAGGGTGATGTTCCCAAGTCGCTGGGCAGGTGGTGGCCCAGGTCTCACCCACGGACTGTGCTGGGGCCCTGCTCTTGCAGACCCTGCTCTGGGCTCAGCCCACAGTCATGAGCTCAAGTGAGAGGTGCCAACAGGTCACTCACCATGACGGTGTACTCAGTCTGGGCTCGGATGGCATCCCTCAGGAGCAGCAGCTTCTCCGAATCCTGAGAACAGACCAGAGATGCAGCACACGGGGCTGCAAGGGGCTGCTCATTGACAAAGAAGCCAAGGGAGCCGGTTGTCAGGGAGCCAGCCAGACGGGCAGCTCACAGCTGAGACCCAGACGGAGGAGGACTTACCAGCACGGCAGCCTTGCGGTCAGTGACGGCTTTCACGAAGCTCAGTGCCTCTGGAGTCGCCGATCGGATGTTGTCCACCCGTCCCTCCTGAAATCGACGGATGGACGCACTCTCGTAGGTGGGCACCAGTCTCCTGTGGAGCCTGCGTAGGATGGAGGATGGATGGCAAATGGTGATGCATTCTCAGGGAATCATAAACGCGGGAAGAAAAATCGCTTCAGCACGCTTTATTGTTGCAGTCCTGTCTTGACTTAGGACAGTATTTCATTTTAATGTTAATAGAATTCTAGGGGAGATTTCTCAGAGACGAATCTTGGGGCGTCTCTAATATGAAGAGATATGTACACTTTCCTACACTGGTGATGCTGCGTGGATAGAAAATAAAGAAGTGACTGGTAGCTTTTTAAAAAAAATCCCAACCCGGTGGAAAATCTAGAATTTTCTGTGAGACCCAATGAGCATTTGATGAATAGCACAGAATGGAAGAGTTGTGTAATTAATCATTCGCATCCCTGAGAGAATCCTGTTTTATTTAAAACAATTCAAGTATGACCTACGGATGGAAGCAGGAATGGGGCCCTCCACGGTCATGGGGGTAAACCACTGCACGGGCACCCCGTCCAGAGGCAGCTGGACTTCCAACAGACCCGTGGGTCCCCTGGCTGTGCCTCTTCTCCCTGATATCTGTGACCAGAGCAGGACTGGCTGCTCCCTCCACCAGCCAGGGAAAGTCTCTTTCTTAACCATGTGAACTGAGTGAGCACCCCTACGTTTGCACATCTGGCTGGCACACACCTTTCTCACCAGTCAGTAAAGTCCTTGGTGTTGGGGGTGGGGCAGGGGAAAGACAGAACTCAGAGAACGGCAGTGACAGCCCAAAGACACACAGCAAGTCGTGGCCGCGAATCTTGGCCTTTTCAGGGCGTGCCTCTCCCACACTGGGGGAGCTCCGGGAGGAGGAAAGCCAAGTCTGACTCGGCACAGGGCTTGGAAGTGTATTGCTTGGGGAGTAAGTGGATAAACTTCCTGTACGCTTATTTCTCATTTTCCCAAGGCTCTGGCAGGGAGCTCATTCACCATATCTCGATGGCTCCTGGAGGCAAGCACCACGCTGAGCACAAAAGTAGACGCCATTACGGGCTGGTTACTGATGAACCCCAACATGAGCAGTTTCCAGGTTTCTGCTGAATCTAGGAGCAGATTTTTAAAAAATTCGTCATGGCTTAGACTCTGAAGAATGTTCTCCATGGGAAGCAGATCCGATTTTGGCTCTGATTTTGGCTATTTAATGAGCCCAGGAGCCTCTGGCCATGTCCAGGGACAGCAAAGATCTCTGGAGGGGAGAAGGGGTGCTCTGTGAAGGGTCCACTTGCCCCCCTTGGCTTTGGATCTGAAGCTCTGAAGTGCTCACTGAGCAGTGTCTCCGCTTGTGGCTCCAGCAGGACCCTGACCTCCTGGCCCATTTCAGCCACATGCCATCTGAGTGTCAGAATGGCACTGACCGCCGTTTCAGACTCTAGGGTCTGCCACAGCTCAATGCCAGCGAGGTCTTGGTGACCCTGCGATGAGCACACACCCCATGTCGGGGGACATCAGCCTCCTGCAAGGAGTCCTGACGGGATGGACACTCAGAGTGGTTGCACTCCGTTCCATGGGCATTACGGTCCCTAGGGGAACACTGGGATCTGGGATGCTGTGCCCTCACAGGTGCTGCCTGCTCGTTAGTAAGACCCCCTCACCCCAGCTTTATTGCAATGCCCCCCCCCGAGATGTTGTAAACCAAAAGCAGATGCTGGCGGGGTTGTGCTATTGACTGCCCATGCCAGTTTATGAGCTGTCGCTTCTGGAACTCTGGAACCAACAGGAGCCAGCCTGTCTTGAGGAAGATCTGCTTTGTATTTGCATTTTAGCCTCCTACAAAAGGCTAGTCGTACTCCCTACCCTGCCTTCAACCTTCATCCCCTACTCTTCACCCCTCCCCCAACACAGCCACCACTACAGAGATTTTTCTAAACCATAGACCTGACCGTGCCACCCCCGGCTAAAAGTCCTGTAGTGTCTTCTCATGTCAGTGACTCAGTCCCTCATGCCTACTCTGTGCCAGGCATGCGAGGCACCCAGAGTGTCATGCTTGGGGAAGACAGTCTAGAAAACAAAGTAAGTCAACAAATCAATGGACAAAGCAGTTCACATGAATGACCACTAGCACGAAAGAAAAAGAGAAGGCAATGCGGCATGATGGAGAACTGGGGGTCAAGGGGCCGGGGGCTGCTTTTGATAAGGGGGTCAAGAAAGGCCTCTGAGGGCTAACACCTAAGCAGTGGAGGAGCTGGCATGTGGAGTGGTGGGGACCAGCGGGTGGACAGAGGCACAGCCAGAGCAAAGGTCTGGAGGCTGAAAGAGCCTGGGGGGAGGGCTCCTGACGAGGCCAGTTCCCAGGGAGACTTTCTAAGCCTGGACTTTGTTCTAAGCGTGGTGGGGACTCCTGGGAGGGTTCGAAGTGGTAAGTGATAGAACGTGATTTGCATATTTCAAAGTTCACACTTCTCGAAGATGGGATTATAGTGGTAAGAGTGGAAGCAGAGACCCCTGGGGAGCAAATGCTGCAGTTGACCAAGCACGAGACGACGGGGACTTGGGAGGGGCCGATGGTGGTGGACACGGAAGACAGAGGATGGCTCTGAGAGACATTTGGAGAACTGACATGTGGCGTGGGGGATGAAAGACAGGGATGAATCAAGGATGAGTCCAAAATCTTTGACTTGACCCACTGGGAGGATGCCAGTTCCATTTTTTAATCAAGGCCTGGAAGACTGGGGAGGACAGGTCACAGCTATAGGGGACCAGATGGCCTGGAGGAGATCAGGAGGGAGAGCAGCCTCCTCAACTGGATGTCCCCATCGTCTGCCTGGACCTCGTCAGCCTGGCATTCCTGCTCTGTGTCCCTGGGCCATTGCCACATCCTTCCTTCTCTCTTCTGAGGTTGGATTCACACTTCAAAACCCAGTTCAGGCAGCATCTCCTTCCATGCAGCCTGCCCTGGTCATCCTCCCATCCTCTGGGCCCACAGGAAGCCATCCCTCCCTCCAGGATGTTTCTGGACTCTAGAATCTAGAGCAGCTCATCAGTCAGCCCACCTGGCACAGAGTCCTTCTGTCAGCAGACAGTGCTCACCTGTAGAAGGCCAGCTGGAGGGCCACCTGGATGAAGGCATCGGGGCTGCATTTCTGCTTCTTAATGAAGGTTTTCCCGTAGTTGTCAAACTTAGAAACAGTGAAGTCGAGATTCTTTACTATGCTGTGGAAGAAAAGGATAAGATGCTGTCATTGCCTGCAAAATAGAATGCATGCACCACAGAGTCCGACCAAGTCTCTCCAGCCTGGTCTATGTCCCAGTGCTCCAGAAGTCCACATCGTCCCTGCCCTCCGGGAACGTCTTGGGGTGTCAGAGACAAGCCTTGACGTATGGAAGTGGCAGAGGGCATGCCGGACCAGGGCTACTCTGAGCTGAAGGTAAGGCTTGGCCAGGCAGGGTGGTGGCCCTGCTCTGGGGGGTGCGGGTGCGGGGCTTGGCTGCAGGGAGGGACAAGGGGGCATGAGAGACATTTGCATGAACAGGAAGGTCCCTGCCCACAAACAAAGTCCTAGAAGCCACTGCCCACGGAAGCAGGCGCTAACGAGGCCATTTACTCGACCTGCTTGGGAAGGTGTGTCTGGCATCCCTATGGATTCTTGGGCATCCTGGCCATCCTGCCAGATGCGGCAAACCCCTCTGCCTAGGGAAAAGCCTGTTTCTCAGATGGCTGCAAGCCGTGTCTTCTTGCTGAGGCTCATCCTTGTCGTATTGCAGGGAGAAAGGCCTGGAGCCTGGCCGCTGGTCACCGTCATCACAGCAAAGGGGACTGAAAACCTCTTTTACCCAGAAACTCCTGCTGAGCCTCCCATGATATGCCCAGGGCTTGCTGCCTACGAATCATTGTCAGAGCAACAGGAGGATTCCCCGTCTACACTGAGATCCTTGCTTACTGCTCTCCCCCCAGCAATACCGCCCAGTTTTCTTCTTCATAATGAGTTTGGGGTCCAGGCTGACACCCGCTGGAGCCACATCTGGCAAGGTCCACACCATCTGTCCAGGAGCTGCGTGTGAGCGCAGACCCCTGAGTGGGCACTGTGGTCCCCCACCCACAGGACGCATACACTCCCTCCCTGCCCCTCCTTGAAGTTTTCCTCCAGCCTCATGTGAGCTCAGCTCTCAGTGGTGCTGTGTCAGGGTCTGGGGACCCAGGGGACTCACCGCTCAGTGCAGCCTGTTGACCCACTGTCCCCGGACAGGCTCAGCTCGTGGTCACCACAGCCACCTGGAAAGCTCTTGCCCAGCTCTGCCCACTCAGACCCTACCTGCTTCCATGGGCAGCTCAAGACCACTGAGCCTCCTCGTGCTTCCCCACCCAAGCCTCGTCTGCCTCTCCCCCTTTTTAAAGAGGACCTCAGGGTCACATGGGGCCTGTTGGCATCTCTGAAGCTGAGTGGGCACCTTCCTCCACCCAGGGCTCAGCAGCCCACCCACTCACTCTCCTAGCGGCCTGCTTATCAGCTCAAGATATCAGCCCCGTTATGATATGTAGCCCCGTAGATGAGTGCCCTTGGCCTCTCACACTCCCCCCACAGCAGTCACCCTCCACAGTAGCTCTCAGTGGACCCACCCCACCCTCCGAGCCTGGCCACCCTCTGTCCGCTCACCTGCGCTGTTCTCACAGTCTCCTCACTGGCTCCCAAGACCCCCTACACAAAATCCTCCGGGGGCTCCTCACCATGGGGGGACGGCTGCTGGGTCCCCTAACATGAAGACAGCAAAACTCTGCCCAGTGTGGCCCAACTTCCCTTCAGTGCCCCGATTCTGGCCATTCTCTCACTCGCTGGTCTCCAAACCAGCCTGGATCCTTCATGAACCTGTACGAGCTGGAACAAGCTATCTTTCTGCCTCTTCCCCAGCTGCCTGCACCACGAGCTCTTATCCATCCTTCAAGGCCTCTCTTTGTAAAGCCCTCTCTCAATGTCCTGGCAGAATTCAGCTCCTGTGTCCTCTGTGGGGTCAGGTCTGCATGCCTTGCTCTCATCTTGGCACTTACTGCATCACATCTGTTTTGGCCCAGGGGTCCACTTCCTCCACTAATGTGTAGAGGGAAGGCCCCATGGCACATCCATTTGTGTGTCCTCAGAGCCTTGCCATGGGCCTGGCACACACTAGAGTTTTGCATATGGTTAATGAATGAATGAATGAATGAATGAACTCATGCTCACTTACTGAATGAGGGAGTGAACAACCAGGGTCCAGATCTAGTTGCCAGCCCATGGCTCTCACCACACTTTGCCACTGCACCAGTGCTGGTCCACCCAAGGGGCCCACACCTGTCCCTGGCCCTCCTACCTGGTCCCGTTAGGGCCTGAGCTGCCCCCTCCCCTTGGGGAAAGAGGCCTTCTTGTCACGTTGCACTGTAAATTCAACCAAATGGAAATAGCTTGGATTCAAATGACCTATTCAAACCAGCTGTTTATTACTCCCTGAAAGCAGGGGCTGGTTCCCCCCTTGACTCTGCTCAGTCAGGTGAAACCGTGAAAAAAAAATAGCTGCACGTTTGCATTTTATGGAAATGATGGATACTTCGGCAAGGTTATTTCCTGAGAGTTATAACTCCCCTCTAGTTTGACTCCATTTCCATGAGGGGGTGGGGGCGGGCGAGGAGAGGCAGAGGAGCTGGAGTCTTCAGAAGCTTCCAGCTGCCTCATCAGTGGGCGCAGGGGGGTTGGGGTGGGCACGGGGGGACCCCGGAGCAGCACCCCAAAGGAGATTTGGGCTTATCCTTACCGTTGAAGTCTTTCTGCTGAGGAGGCTAAGAGGCCTTGAATTTCTGGGGAGCACTTCCACCTCAGCCTCCTGGGGGCAGGGAGCTCGCTGATGGAGTCAGCTCGGACCAGCTTCTTGCTGCTCTGCATCCTGCAGGCACAAAGAGGAGACCTCCTGTGGCCCTAAGAGCTGGAGGGCTGGGGGCAGTGTTTTTCTTTGTCCTCTGCAGTCATCTTAGCTGTTGCAGATTCAGTGGGTATGAGCTGCCCCCTGACCCACTGCACAGATGAAGAGACTGAGGCTCAGAGTGGCCACCCGTTAGTCAGTGGCAGAGCCAGGATTCCATCCAGTTCCACCTGACTCCAAAGCCCAATATTTCTTTTCACGTTTTCCCGTTCGACTATGTTACACCCCTAACACTTATAAGACACCTGAAGAGAAATTAAGAAGCAAATTGTGTTGTTCTGTCTATGGGGGCTGGTTTGGGGTTTTCAGTGATTCTAAAGAGTTCCTAAATCATGGAAGAGATTTAGAACCTAGATTCAGAGAGAAGATTCTAGAAGGAGAGAATGAGCAAAATCGTGAATGGAGGAAGGAACCTGGTATGTCGAAGGGACAGAGAAGCACTCAGTCTGGCCAGCTTGGGAGCAAGGGAGAGAGACCCAGCCCCAGGGGATGGAAAGAGATGCAGCTCAGAGACCTCCCCTCTGTGCTGGTCAACGGTTGGCCCAGCCCTGACTCGGGGTGAGCAATAGGTATCGATCTGGGCTTCCCTGGACCAAAGCAGCCATTCCTTTCTAGCCGGGAATTCTTTGCCCACCTCTGCCCGCCTGCCCCAAACCTGTTGCCCCTTCTATCCATGGTCAACAAAGCGTCTGATGGTTTTGAAATCCATCTTTTGCTAACACGCTTTCCAGACTATTGCACCCCCCCCCCCTCCCCGGTGGCCACCCAAAGTTTCCTTGGCCTGGCTTGGTGGCCACTTGGGAGTCATCTTTGCCTCCGGTGGTTGCTCCGGAGGGACCCCGCCCCCAGACTCACATGTGCCTGAGCAGATGCTCTGTGCACTGCACCAGGACGATGCCGTCGAACGGGGAGTGCTCACACACCACGCCGCAGGTGCCGTCTCGGCCCACCACAAACTGCAATAAGCAAGAGAGAGGTGAGCCGGCCCCTCGGAGGGTCAGCATTTCAGACCAGCCTCCTGGCTCCAGGCCGGGCGCCCTGGCCTCTCAGGAGGACCTCTCCTCCGAGGACAGCAAAGCACATCATCTCCTGAAAAGAATGTTGTCAGTGATTGCCACGGCCTGAGAATATGGGGGCCTCAAGATGGCTCTAGACTGTGGGACCACCTTCCCACAAATGCTCTTGGCAGTGAAGGTGGAGCCCAGAGGACCCCAGCTGAAGCAGCCCCATGATTCCGGAGTGCCCATGCCGATGTTGGGCACAACTGGCAGGTCATGGGTGAGCTCCTTCGGCTTGTTAGCCCTTCACAGTGCATCAGGCCGCCGTCCTGTACTGCTTTGTGTCATTAGGACTCTGACGGATGCAACCACTGATTTTATTCCCAGGATCTAGACCAGTCCACCCCAAAGTAGGTGTTCAATAAGTTTATTGAATGAGTGAATAAAAGACGACAGTTCAATTTGGATGGTGTGCAGATTCCCGGGGAGAATTAGAATATCCCTTGATGGGAGTGAAGGAAAGATCCACTGAGGATGCCCCGTTAACTGCCACCTGGGCTTCAAGTCAGGGACCGGGATTCCGGTTCTGCCGTTGCCACTTGCCAGCTGGGAGAGCTCTGACAAGACGCTTCGACTCTCTGGCTTCAGTTGACTCTCATTTAAATTGGATCCAATGAGGCCCAGCTCACAGAATTGATACGAGCATTGGAGAGAAGGTACAGGAAAGATCTGCAGAAGCCATAAAGATGACTTACGATTTTTTTAATGACTTTACAAAGGCTGTGTTCAGCTGACTTGGGAAAGGGACATGCCCAGTATGTACAAGAGTACTGGGAGCTAGTGATGAGAAGACTGAGATGCGATTCTTCAGATGTCACCCAAATAAAGTGGGGCTGCCTTGTAGCCCATCCCTGCACAGAATCGCACCCAGCAGATGCAGGCGCACCACCCAGAAACAAACAAACAGCAAGCTCTCGAAACCTTTATGAAACCTTCTCCAGGCACCGTAACACAGGGCACACGCCTGAGCTGGCTCTCAGCGTGCCTTGCCTGCTTTCTCACATAATGTGTCTGTTGTCTGAATCTTTACTCTCACTCTTCAAACAAACTTCCGACAGGGTTTCTCTAAACCTCCACCCTGGCAGGCTCTTTTGTCTCACCCCTCCGTGTCCCCCGCCTTTCCATCCTGAGACTAGCTCTCAATCCTTTCAATTCAGGTCCATGGAGCCTGCTGGCTTCTCAGCTTATCTGATCACCCATCCTGCCTGCAAAAAGAGCCCAGAGGTGCATACAGTCACCCACCTGAGGGGGAGGGGAGGGCTGTGCCCATTCACGTGTTCATGCTTTTCTGTCCCTGCCACTAAAAGGAGGAGAGGGAAACAGTGGGTTTTAAAAACCGCTACCAAGGCTTCCTATGTTTCAGGTCCTGTACATCCATTACATCATTTCATTCCCACAGCTGCTCTGTGAAAGATTACAAGCCATTAGCACCAGTGGTGGAGGCTGAAACAGCCAGCGCAGCAGCAAGAGAACTCATCAGAAATAGCAGAATCAATATGCAAACCAATAAAAAGGATAACCTGCAGAACGTAGGGGCCAGAGAAGAGAAAAATGCGATGTTGCCTAGAAATGCTTATTAGTGTGAGTGATGCTAGCCCCAGGCACAGAGATTGTTGGCTGCTGTTTAATATGGACATTGTGAAAGTGTAGTGGCTTTAAAAACAAACAAGATTAGATCCAGGACTGGCATGCTGGGGCAAAAAGGATGGAGGGACGGGGACGGACGGCTCAACTTTGACTTCATCCCCAACTGCATGAGTACTTTTCTGCAGCCGAAAATGAATGTCTTGTTTCTGGCCTGATGTCACGTGAATGAAAAATATGTGCATTGCTTTGCTTCGTTTTACGACTTTTCTTCTGTGGAGATGCTGGGCTGTCCCACTTCTCAGGGGTGGAAGGAGGTGTGTCGAAATGGCCAGGCCAGGGTGACGGAAGTTCAGAAAGGCTGACATGTCTGGGCATCAGACGTGATTCTTGCTGAACGTGTGGAGGACTTGTTCAGTGGGAGCCCCTGGCATGCCCCCACCTTTCTGTGTGTGGCGGGAGATGGGGAGTGAGCCCCAGGTCTGACCCGGAGGCCCCCCAGGCCTGGCACAGGCTGCAGGAAGGTTACGGAACCTGACTTGGGTTTGGCCACTTGCTCCTGAGAAGAGTTCTGGCCGGTCCAGGGGCTGACCCCAATGGCACATCTCTAGCCCCTCAGCTCTGTCAGCCCCAGATGCAGCATCCTGAGCAGCAGAGGCCAGTGAGTGAGCCTGCTGGACATGAGCACGTGCCAGCTCAGGTCACAGGCCATGCCGTGGGGACACTCACCTGCAGAGACTTGTCATACCAGCGGTTCGCCCCATTCTTGCTGCAGCCTCCGCCGTGAAGGAGCTGGAGAGCCCTGTTGGTGTCGCTGAGCTCCGCGCCTCCCGGGGCATCCAGGCACACCAGGCAGACGCTGCGCTCAATCATGTCCAGCGAGTCCCGGTTGGTGGAGTCTGCAGGGCAGGCAAGCAAGGCTTAGCACCTGCCCTGCCCTGCACCTGGGATCCACTCCGCAGAGCCCCACACACCACATAGATGCCTACACGTAGGACATCCCCATCCTGAGCCCATCCTGACCCCTCCAGCCACCCCAGTGGCTGTGAAGTCAGCCAGACTGCCCTGAGCTTCTGTGCTAACCCCAGGGGCCAGCTCACCCTCAGGGTCCCTGCAAGAGGCCCGCCCTCCCGCTGCGGCCAGTTCTGCCCCCAGATGTGTGGTCACTGGTCCTGTCTGCCAGGATGAAGGGGGCTCGTACAGGGCCTTCTGCACGCACATGAGGGACATGAGACCCTCAGGCCAGACTATGTGGGGGAGGAGCTCCTGTTCCCCATCCAACAGCACCCCCCCTCTGGCACCCAAGAGCTACGTCTGGCACATAGGCATGTTTATTTGTCCTGAACTATAATTTTCAAACATCGTTTGCCAACATTTTAAAATTAGTCAGTTTCACATGAAAATCTGCAGTATGAGAATAAGAGGGTTGTGCCCCCCGTCCCCCCGCCGCCCCAGCAGTTATTCTGATGCAGAGGGTAGAGGGTAGATGGAAGGGTCAGGCTGCCCCGAACCTGTAGCCAGATGAGCCCACTGGGGCTGCTCCAGGCCCGTGGAATCCATGAGGACAAAGAGGCTAAAAGCTACAGAATTGTGCAGGAGACGTGTTACTAAGGGAGCTTGAGTTCTTCACAGGGAGCACTGGCCATGGGGTTCCTCCCCAAATAGAGGCGGGCTGGCCCTGTGAGCTGCCCCAGGCAGCTTCCTCCACCAGCACGGGGAGGCCCACGCAGCCAGCCCAGCGGGACCTCATCATGGCCGCCCTGGTGCAGCTGTGTTTCCCGTCTGCCAGTCAGGAGTTTACTGGGCGATTATGTTCTTTCTCTGCCATCCCATACATGGCGTGGGCATCAGGACTCAATGGTGAAGGCTGTGCATTGCCCAGAGATCCAGACTTCTGGGCTGGATGCTGTAACAGGATGAAGGGCAGGGTTACCCACCCCGCCCCCAAGTTCCAGGGTATTCTCTGCATGGGAAGATGGGCTGTGTGGTGTTTGGAGGCAAAGGGGCATTGTGTGGCAGAGATCGCTAGTTGCGTGTCACAATAGTCGTTCCCCCTTTAGTCATAGAACACCTGGCTTTTAGCTTGGCACAGGGACAACTGGAACTAAAACCACCTTGCCCAGCCTCCCTTACAGCTACGGTCTAAATTCTGCCAACAAGATCTAGAAACATTATATGACAGTGTTTTCCTGGAAAACTCCTTAAAGATAATTAACATTTGCTCTTTGCCCTTCTGCCCACTTTCCTCCATCCTGCTGCCTGGAACACAGGTGTGATGGCCGGAGCTCTAGTTTCCATTTTAGACCATGAGGATGAGGGCTACACTCTTGCCATGAGATGGAGGAACCCCTAGCCACCAGGTATCAGCTCTGGCCGCCTCACCTCTGGTATACATGAGAGAGAGAGAAACTTCTATTTTCTTTAAGCCACTATTATTTTGGGTTTTCTGTCACATGTAGCCAAATCTAATCCTCGCCAGGACCGTCTGGGGGTGGCAGGTTCACGCCCTCACACTGCAGGAATTAGCTGGAGCTGAGAGGCTGCATCCTTGCTCTGCCACAGTCCTCTCTCATTTATTCAGCCCCTTGGCCCCTGCAATTATCTAAATTCCAGGTCCCTGTTCAGAGGGCTACTCTTGTCATCACATAGACACATTCGGGGCTGAGGATCCCTCTGAGATGACAGTTGAGCCCTCCCCCCCACCACTGTGCTCCCACTTGTCCCAGCATCAAGGCAGGCACTTGGGTGTCCTTGGTCCTGAGTGCTGGCCCTTCTCTTTCCTGTCCTCAGCTCTGTGCCCCTTGATTCTGAGCCTGGGACACAGCCCTCTGCTTGTGCAGCCACATGCACCCCTCAGCTCCTGTCCCTTCCCCTCCCCACTGGGATCCCAGTGACTGCTGAATCCGAACTCCTCCTTTCAGAGCCTGTAGTTCTAGAGGCTTCTGTTCTTCCCGAGCATCAAGCCAAGACTTGGGCCACCGTCTCTCACGTCTGTCTGGAATCTGCCTTCTGAAGTCCAGGGAATGTGTGGGAGCAGGCTCAGGATCGCCCGCAGCCTCTGTTCACCAGCCGGGTCCTACCCGTGGGTTGGAACCAGGCACAGCAGCACCTTCCCCAGTCAGTGGGAGGCTGAGTCCACGCAGGGCCTGATGCTGCCATGGGGAACCACATCAGGAGCTCCCCCATCCTTCCTTCTGTCCAGCAAGGGACCTGGGTGGCCCTTGGTGATGTCCCATCCGCTCGCCCTGGCCTCTCTGGGCTGCACCCTTGCTTGGGCACATGGCTAGTTCCCTCTCCTGGTGCAGTCAGCCTGGAGTGGGGCGATCCCTAAGACCCTCCCACCCCAGGTCTCCTCGACACCTGCTGAGCTCACGGATGCTAAAACCACCTGTGCTGTACGTTGCTCTGTCAGGTGGCTTCTCCAGCTTCCCGAGAGGTGTCCACACATCCTCACGTGAAAGGACTCACCCAGCGCCTTCCTCCCACTTCTTGCAAATCCTCGGGGAAGGAGGTGTCTCTCACAGCAGGCCTTCTACTCTGGGAAGGAGGGGGACCAGCGAGCCAGCCCATTCTGGGGTTATCCGTTCCCCTTCCTGTCTAGAATTAGGGTTAGGAGAGCAGTGTACTTTTAGGACCACTCTGGACTGTCCTGTGGGGCCGGGATGACTCATCGCCTTCGGAACGGCCTCTTGGGCTTTCCTGGCTGATCAACTTCAGGGCTTTGGGCCACGTTCTGAGGATTGAAAGGTGAATGAGACCCAGTCGCGGCCCTGGGGAAATTCCCCTTCCTTCTGCTCCTTAAGTGTGGTGCAGTCACCGCGCCACCCTCTTCAACCTGAAACGGCTCCTACTGCCCACGAGGTAGGATCCAAACTTCTAAACATGGCCCTCTGGGCTCCACGGCTCACCTCCGGGGTCACCTTCCCTGAGTCCCTGCCTGGAGCTCCCGCCAGCCTCCTGCTACTCCCTGGACACTTGTGCACATTCGTCTCCTCACCTTAGCACAGGCTGTCCCCTAGAACGGGGCCCTTCTCCTGCTCTTCTTATCAACGCCCTGCTCGTAAAATTATCCCAAGCTCCCTAATCCTCTAATGGTGCTGGCTCTGCCCCCGGCACGGGTGGGAGCAGCCCAGACGGAGCCTCTGCCCTCCAGCCTCCTCACACCCGGAGCACGCCAGCTCAGCCACCTGCTCAGTGCAGACGAGGAGCCGCTGCTCTGTCCACCAGGACGACCTAACATAGCACCCGAACCCAGGGGTGGACCGGCCCCTCCTACACACACTGCCTCCTACTGTAGAGGGCGTGACCCCACCACTGTCCCCAGAGCCCATGCTTCAAGCAGTCACTGCCAGTCCAGCTCCCAGAGCCCTGATCTGGTCCCCTCCCCCATGCCCGTGAGCTCGCAGAGGGTGGGACCTGGGTCTCCAGCCCAAGTGGGCACAGGAAAGGGTCTACGGCTGGCAATGGACTTGAGTGTGCATGGACAGGCGAGGCTGAGATCTGTGTGCACAGCTCAGAAAGGGAGCCCAGATGGCTAATAGGAAAGGTCTGCGACCCCTCAAGTGTCAGAGAACCACTACCTTCAGGGCATGGAGCTTCATGGGATGGGAGGGTGAAGGGTGGGGAGGAGATGGACACAGGGAAGGGATCTCTTATTCTCTGCAGGGCTCTCAGCCCTGGCGCTCTCTCCTCCGGTAGGAGTCCCTGCCAATTGCCATGGTGCCCCGCCCTCCACTGTGTGCTCTTCTGGGGGGTCCTTTGGGCTCCCAGGCTGGCCAGTGACTTCAAAGCACGGGGAGGCCTTGGCCAGGCCTGGGTCAGATTCAAATAGGCAGAGAGGAAGGGAGAAGCATGTCAGGAGGAAGATAACAGTGTGGGGAAAGGCTCTGAGAGCTGGGGAGTAGAAACCTAAGCTTGCGGGTGGAGTTTGTGGGTGAGCAGACCCCCCCAGGCTGCAGTTTGACCCCAGCTTCCGGGTGCAGGCATGCAGGATCTAGGCCAGGCTGGAAGAACACAGTGAAGGGATGCTTTTCGCTAACCTTTGTCGGGCTCCCACTCAGATTGTGCTAGGCATCCATCTCGGCACTCCTATTGATGAATATGAGATAGGCATTAATATCATCCCCATTCACGGGGGGAGCAGAGAAGCTAAATGTCTTGCCTGAGGTAATCCCATAAATGGAGGGAGCTGGACTTGATCCCAGGCAGCCGACCACAATGCCCAGACGGGGAGCAGATCAACAAGGGCCGTGAATGGCAGGCTCGGGAATGTGGCCTTCATCTAGCCACACCAGAGAGCCACTGAAGGACCATGGGTAGAGGTTGATATGGTCAGAGCAGAGTCTAGGATGTCTAGCAGCTTAAGGAGGATGTGGGCCTGGAGCCTGGCCAAGGGGCCATGGGCAGCCCCAATGCTGCACACCTTGGCCCTGTTGAGCTCACCTCGGTGAGCTGTGAGAGCCCAGGCTTGGTATCTGCCTACACCAAGCTTTCCTTAGAAACAGCCCCAAGGCCAGTGTGGAGCGAGAAAGCCGCAGCTCCCCAGGAAGCCCACAGCAGGCCTGTCCAGCCAGGAGGCTAGGGAGCAGGCCTGATGCAACCTCTGGGCAAGAAAGTAGAAGATTGACACTCTCCTTCCCAGCTGGGCAACTCGAGGCTGGCAGCAAAAAAGGACAGCTCCCCGGGCATCAGGCCCCAGCCACCTCCAGGCAGGAGAGAGGGACCCCTGAGGAGGGGCTGAGCCATCACCGCCGCATGCAGGTCATGCAAGGCCCCGCAGCTCTGCACCAACCAACAGGAACCAGGACCTGGCTCATTAGACACAGTGAAATGGGAGCAGGACAGCAGAGCTGGGTGCCAGGTGGCCTTGCAAATGAACGCCCTGCGTATGAGTAGCTGATCGGTCAGATGCTGACAAGTTTATCGTGTAAGGCAGAAAATGAACTACACCCAAACTCATCCACCATGACTCCGGCCCAAATGTAATGGAAACTCGGGGCGGTGGGCTGCAGGCACGCGGCGGGAGCCGTTTGTCTTGTGACATCCTCATCGAGCACACGGAGGCTCATTTAATGGGGTAAATCCATCTTCCTCAAGGAGCCCCTGCTTAATAGTGAGAAGTCGGAGTTGAGTAATAGGAGGAGCTGGCCCTGCCACCCACGCCTGGGGAGTTGGCAGCTTTGATGATGCAGAAATTCCAGAGGCCACGAGGCCTTGGAGGCCTCAGGAGCTTCTGTTAGAGGTGGAAAGCTTACACACTGTGACTAAGATGAACAAAGACGAAATGAATGCAGCACTTCTGCCTTTGGAGGGCTGCAGAACTCTCCGGAGCTGCTCTCCCACACATTCACCAGTGCACGCGCATGCACACACACACACACACACACACACAGCCCTCTCTAGGACACTTGCCCTCTCTGATCTATTCCCTGGGAAGATGCCTAGTCAGATTTCTACTGTCCTGCCTCACATGGTCCAGGCAGATGGAGGCACCGGGCTCCTTCTCTGAGGCTGAGAGCTTCTAAACCTTTGTCAGTCCCATCTGAGCATCTTTCCTCCCCATAAGAAGGGTCATATTTTCTTTTGGGAGGAAAATCTGCCATCATGCACATATTCTCTATTCTATGGCATACAGGGTAATCTTTATGCGCCCAGTCCCCAGAGGCTATGAGAATTCCAACACAAGCATTTCTTGCCCAGTGAAATTTGGTCTTGCAAATCAGAACTGCTTTGACTTGAGTTACAAAAGCCTCTTTGAAGAGGCCAAGAGAGAGGGACTTCTGCTTCCGGGAAGATCAAGTGGACCTTTCCCTATTCCTCCCACTGAAAGCCCTGGGCACTACATTTTAAAAAAATGTAGGAAGACTCTGAAAGATGGAGAGAGGAGGGCAGAGCAGCTAGGGACCTCAGAACCCAAGGAACAACGTGATGGTGGGTCCCTTGGCTGTTACGGACTGAATTGTATCCTCTCCCCACCAAATTCTTCTGTCGAAGCCCTAATCCCCAGTGTGATTACATTTAGAGACAGGGCGTTTAAAGAGGTAATTAAGGTTAAAGGAGATCATACGGTGGGACCCTATGGGACCCTAAACCGAGAAGACGGTTGTCCTTATAAGAGGAGGAAAAGACACCAGGGAAGCATGTGCACAGAGAAGAGACCGTGTGAGGATATAGTGAGACGGCAGTCATCTCCAAGCCGGGCAGAAAGACCTCAGGAGAAACCAACCCTGCCGACACCTTGATCTTGGACTTCTAGCCTCCTGAGCCATGAGAAATAAATTGCTGTTGTTTGATCCACTCAGTCTGTGTATTTGTTATGGTAGCCCTAACACCGGCTTTTCTGTTTGACCTAAAATATCCCAACAACATGAAAACACAAACAAGTGGACCAAAAAAAGCCCAGCAAAAGCCTACTCTCTTTAAAAGGACCAGGTAAGGGGTAGACTAGCAAGACAGAAAACTTTTAGGTAACAACCCCCCACCGCATGCCAGACAAGGCTGAGTGTGGAGTCTGTAATGAAGCATCTCAACCTCTGGTGGTATCAGAGAAGGCATGGTCTCAGATGGAAGCTGGGACTTCCATCTCCATCCACCAACCACCATCCAAGCTGCTCCCCTCACAGTAGAGACCAGGGAGGAGCCTGAATTCCCAACCCCCACCACCAGGAACTAGGAGTCCCACCACTCCTGCGGTCATTACAGGCCACACAAATAACCCGGGCTTCTCCCCGCACCTGGCTGTAACAAGGCAGTGCCTGCCTGCTTCCTCTGCTGGAGCAACGTCAGAGGAAGCCCATTAAAACAGGAGCTTTAAATAAGATCCAGGGTCTCATATCTAATACATCCAGGTTTCAATAGACAATCACTTGTCATGCCAAGAACCAGAGAAAGCTCAACTTGAGGAAAAAACACAATCAGTAGAATCTGAGATAACACAGATGCTCGAATTACATGACAAATATTTTTACATCAGTCATCACAAATATGCTTCCACAACCAACTAGGGACACATTTGAAACAAACGAAAAAAAGGGGAAAGTCTTGACTAAGAAATAAAAGATATAAAGAAAAGCAAATGAAAGTGTTAGAACTGAAAAATATAATAGCCAATATAAAAAGCTCAGTGGATGGGCTTGACAGCAGAATGTAGGGGGCAGAGAAAAGAATTAGTGAACTTGAAGATAAAACCATAGAAATTAGCCAGTCTAAACAGAGACAAAGCAGACTAAGAAAAAGAGAACAGAGCCTAAGGGATCCGTGGAACAAAAAATGTAACAATCATGTCGCTGGAGTCCTAGAAGGAGAGGAAAAAGAGCAGGGCAGGGAAGAACTCAGAGAAATAATGGCTGAAAACTTCCCAAATTTGGCAAAAGACACAAACCTAAAGATTCAAGAAGCTCAGTTAATCCCAAGCAGGATAAAGTCAAAGAAATCCACACTAAGACGTATCATAGTCAAACTTCTGAAAACTGAAGACAAAGAAAAAAATCTTGAAAGCAGAGAGAGAGAGAAATGACACTTTACCTTTAGGGGAAAAAACAATGCAAATTATAGCATATTTCTCTCCAGAAACCATGAAGGCTGGTAGGAAGTGGCACAACCTTTTTCAAGCACTGAAAGAAATGAATTATCAACACAGAATTCAATGTCTAGCAAAAATATCCTTCAGGAATGAGGGAGAAAATAAAAACATTCTCAGATGAGGAAAAATTAAGAGAATTTGTCCCCAGCAGAGCTACCCTAAAAGGATGCCTAGAGGAATTTCTCTCACAAAGAAAGGAAATTGTATAAAAAAAGGAACATTGGAACATCAAAAGGAAGAAAGAACAACAGAAAGAGTAAAAATCTTAGTAAATAATTTTTCATTTTCTTTTTGAGTTTTTAAAATTATATTTCACAGTTGAAGCAAAAATTATAACACTGCCTAATATGGTTCTAAATTTATATTAGAGGAAATATTTAAGATGATTATATTATAAATGGAGGAGAGTAAAGGGATGTAAAAGGTGGTAAACTTTCTACATTTCACGAGAACTGGCAAAATTTCAACACCAATAGATTGTGATATATTATGTATATATAAGGTAATGCCTATAGAATCCACTAGAAAAAGCTATACAAATGGATACACTAAAAAACACTACAGATAAATCAAAACGGAATTCTAAAAAATGTTCAAGTAACCCACAGGAAGGCAGGAAAAAGAAAGCAAGAACTGAAAAACAGAGCAAACAAAACATAAAATGGCAGAGTTAAACCCAAGCATATTAATAATTACACTGATAGAAATCGACAGAGTAGATTAAAAATCATGTCCCAGCTATATGCTATCTACAAGAAACTCACATCAAATATAACGATATAGGTTGGTTGAAAGTCAAGGAAAAGAAAAAGATATATCAAGCAAACATTAATCAAAAGAAAACAAGAGTGGCTATATTAATATCGGGTTAAGTTAACTTCAGAGCAAAGAGAAGTATCAGAGACACTGAGGGATGTTACATCCGCCAAGAATATATAGCAATCCTAAATATGTATGTATCAAATATACCACAAAATAAATGAAGCAAAAACTGACAGAACTGAAGGGAGAAATAGACAAATCCACAATCATATTTGGAGACTTCAACACCCCTTTCTCGATAATTGATACAACAACTAGACAGAAAGTCAGTAGGGATACAGAAGAACTCAACACCATCAATCAACAGGACTGACATTTATAGAGCATTCCACCCAAAACCGCAGAATACACACCCTTTTCCAGTGCCCTGAGAACACACATGCCAAGGGTGACCATCGTGTCCGAGGCCATGAAACATCCTCAACAGATTGAAAAGAATTGAAATCATACAAAATGTGTTCTCTGACCACTGGAATCAAAGTAAAAATAAATAAGAGAAAAAGTTCCAAACAGTTGATAACTAAACAACACTCTTCCAAATAATCCAGGAGTCAAGAGGGAGTCTTAAGAGAAATTTTTTAAAAAGCATTGAAATTAATGAAAATGTACATATGCCCTATCAAAATTTGGGAGACACAGCTAAAGCACCATTGAGAGGGAAATGTATAGCACACATGCTGACATCAGAAAAGAGAAGTCTCAAATGAATGATATAAGTTCTCACTTCAAGGATCTAGAAAAAGAAGAGCAAAATAAACCCAAAGCAAGCAGAAGGAAGGAAATAACAAAGAACAGAAATCAATGAAATTAAAATAGAAGAAAAAAGAAAATCAATGAAAAGAAAGCTGGTCCCTTTAAAAGATCAATCAAATCTCTAGCAAGACTAACAAAGAAAAACAAAAGGGAGAAAAGACACAATATCAAGGATGAAATAGGGCAATCACTACAGAGCCTGCAGACATCAAAAGGACAATGAGGAAATACTATGAACAACTCTACAGACAAGAATTTGACAACTTAGATGAAATGGACCAATCCTTTGAAAAGTATAAACTATCACAATGAACCAAATACGAAATAGATAATTTGGATAGTCCTGTTAACTGTTAGAGAAATTGAATTTGTAAGTTTAAAACTCCAGAAAAAAGAAATCTCCAGGCCCAGATGGTTTCACTGGGAAATTCTACCAAACATTTAAGGAAGAAATAACACCAATGTACACAATTTCTTCCAGATCATATAAAAGGAGGAGACACTTCTCAATTCATTTTATGAACCCAGTGTTACCCTGACACTGTAACAAGCTAAAGACAGTACAAAAAACAAAACAAAACAAAAACACAAAAACCAACCATTTATAGACCAATAACTCTCATGAATGTACATACAAAAAAATAGAACAATAGTGGCCAGCCCACTGGTGTAGTGGTTAAGTTTACATACTCTGCTTCAGCAGCCCAGGGTTCACGGGTTTGGATCCTGGGTTTGGACCTATATACCACTCATTAAGCCATGCTGTGGTGGCGTCCACAAAATAGGCATACAAAATAGAGGAAGACTGGCACAGATGCTAGTTCAGCGACAATCTTTCTCAAGCAAAGAGAGTAAGATTGGCAACAGATGTTAGCTCAGGGCCAATCTTCCTCACCAAAAAAAAAAAAAATACATATATATGTGTGTGTGTATATATATATATATACACAGAGAGAGAGAACAATATATAAGCAAATAGAACTAAGCAACTTATAAAAATTATACACCATGACTAAGTGGGGCTTCCTTTATGGATGCAAGGCTGGTTCGATGTTTGAAAATTAATCAATGTAATCCACCTTATTAACAGGGTAAAGGTGCACATATGTATGGTGACAGACAAAAATTAGACTACTGGTGGTGAGCACAATGAAGTCTGTTCAGAAATTGATAAACAATAATGTACACCCGAAATTACACAATGTCATAAACCATTATGATTGCAATAAAATTACTGGAAATAAAAAAGAAAAACCACCTCATGAGAGCAATTGATGCAGTAAAAATATCTGACAAGATTCACCATCTATTCATGATAAAAATCTCAAAAAACTGGGAATAGAAGGGAACTTCCTCAACTTCATAAAGAAAATCTACAAAAAAGGTTATAGCTAACATCATACTTAAAGGTGAAAGACTGCATGCTGTCTGCCCAGGATTAGGAACAAGAAAGGATACCCACTCTTACCACTGCTCTTTAATGTAGTACTGGAAGTCCTGGCCAGTGCAATAAGGCAAGAAAGGGAATAAAAGGGATACAGATCAGAAAGAAAAAGCAACTGTCCCTGTTTTCACACAACATGATTGTTTATGTAGAAAATTCTAAGGAATCTACAAAAACAACGATAAAACCAAAACCTCCTAGAACTCATAAATGAGTTCAACAGTTCATAGGATAAGAGATAAACATACAAAAATCAATTGTGTTTCTGTATACCCGAAATGTATGCAAACACCAAAATTAAAAATGCAATACCATTACAATCATGCAAAACAAATTAAATACTTCAGTGTAAATCTAATAAAGCTGTAAGGATTTGCGTGCTGAAACTACAAAACACTAATGAAAGGAAGCAAAGATCTAAGCAAATGGGGAGATATACCATGTTCGCGCATCAGAAGACAACACAGTGAAGGTGTCAGCTCTCCACAGACTGATGCACAAGTTTAACACGGCTCCCGTCAAAATCCCAGCATGACTTTTTGTAAATATGGACAAGATCGTTCTAAAATCTGTGTGGAAAGGCAAAGGAACTAGACTAGCTAAAAGAATTTAGAAAAAAGAATAAAGTTGGCGAAATCAGTATATCCAATTTCAAGACTTATTATACAGCTACATAACCAAGAATGTGTAGTACTGGCAGAGAGACGAGCATATAGATCAACGGAAGAGAATAGAAAACCTCACAATAGACCCACATTAATATGCCCAACTGATTTTGACAAAGAAGCAAAAGTAATTCAATGGAGGAAGGATGGCCTTCTCCATGATTGTTGCTGGAGCAATGGGACATCCATAGGCCAAAAACCAAACCAACTCGAATATAAATCTCACATCTCATAAAACTTAATTCAAAATAGATCAACTTAAATATATAATGTAATATGTATTATAAAATTTTTAGAAAAAACATAGGAGAAAATATTTGGGATCTAGGGCTAGGCAAAGAATTCTTAGACTTGACACCCAATGCACGATCTATAAAAGGAAACATTTATAAATTGGACTTGATCAAAACTAACCACAGTTACTCAGTGAAACAGCCTGCTAAGAAGAGGAAAAGATAAGCTACAGATTAGGAGAAAATATAAAACCATATATCTAATAAGGGCTAGAAAAGAATACATAAACAACTTTCAGAACTCACAGGAAAAAAAAAAGAAAAAGAAAAAACCCAAATCCAAACAATCCAATTAGAAAACGAGCAAAAGACACGAAATGATATTTCACTAAAGAGGATATATGAATTAGCACATAAAAAGATATTCATCATCATTAGTCATTGGAGAAACGTAAATTAAAACTGCAATAAATAACTACACACCTGTCAGAGTGGCTAAATGAAAAATCATGACAACACCAAATGCTGGCGAGGATGCAGAGAAACTGGGTCACTTATGCATTGCTGGTGAGAATGTAAAACGGTGCAGCTGCTCTGGAAAACATTTTAGCAGCTCCTTAAAAAATAAACATGTGGCTATCATATGACCTAGAAATTTCATTCCTGGGCATTTTTCCTGAAATGAAAACTTATGATCACACAAAAGCCTATACATATATGTTCATAGCGGCTTTATTTGTAATAGCCAGAAAGTAGAAACAACTCAGTGTCCTTCAGTGGGTGAATGGTTACATTACACATTATGATACATCCACACCACAGACTACATAAATAAAAAAGAATGAACTGTTGACACAGGCAACAGCTTGGATGACTCTCCAGAGAATCATCCTGAGTGAAAAAAAGCCAATCTCAGAAGGTTACATACCATATGATTCCATTTATATAACATTCTTGAAACAGTAACACAGAAATGAAGAATGGATTAGCGGTTGCCACGGGTTGAGGAAGGGTGGGGCTGGGAGGGAAGTGGGCGTGGCTATAAAGGGCAACGCCTGGAATCCTTGTGGGGACGAGAATGTTTGTATCTTGACTGTATCAATGTTAATATCTGGATTGTGATATTGCACTATGGTTTTGCAAGATGTGGGCATTGGGAAAAAAGGGTACAAGTGACATTCTTTCTTACAAGTGCGTGTGCATCTGCAATTATCCCAAAGTACGTTTAACTTAATTAAAAAAAAAAAAAGAACTCAAGAGCCAAGAATTGCTCTTTCCTCTGGGTTCTAACCACTCTTCCCACAAAGTCAGATTTAAAGAGCTATCGTATTTTCAGAATTAGGGGAGAGGTGGCGAGTGGAGGAGGGCAGGAGACACACAAAAACGCCTTCCAGCTACCTCGTACCCATATATCATTGCGCTGCCCGTGAGATGGAACCTGAGCACCAGAAAGACCACGACCAGGGAGGAATGAAAGAGGAGACATGTCTGGGGTGTGCACACAGAGTGTGGGGTATGTGGGAGCCTGGGGAAGGAAAAGAGCATCCGGGTGCAAACAAAAGGCTAGGGTTCCACACGAGGACTACAGGCCACTCAGCCTGAGGTCACAGGCCACTGTCACTGAACCACATGGACAGTGCCCTGTCAACAGGGGCCCATTTTCACTTCACCAAATTTTTCCAGAGAGGTTGTGGGCCTTGGGCTAAACATCCTCAGAGTGTTTCCCCAAATCTCATAAGAGTTATCATTTAGAGAACACCCTCTATGCGCCAGGCACCAGACGACACGTTTTGCAGCCCCTCTGCAGCCCACCAGTCATATCCACAGGATGGGGCTCCATCTCCATATTCTAGCCCACACAGCCAGGCTCCAGGGGACAGCAAGGAGGGGCAGGTCAGGCCCAGCCCTCTTGCCCTGGACCACGTGCCTTTCCCTGTCTGGATGCTCTGGTCCATAAAAGCCTTCTTGCCTCCACTGTGGGACGGAGGCGGGGAGGCATTGGCCCCAGTGCCCCCACCCCCACACCCCAAGAAAACAGCCTTCAGCCTGAGAGCCTAGGAGGTATTTCTGGGCCAATTAAATCAGAGAGGCTGTTATTGCTAATGTGTAATTGGTTTTAAAATCAGCAGACTTGCCTATCCCTGGATGACAATATTTAAATAGCAAAATGCCCCATCCCGAGTGGTTCTTGTAAACCATGACCAAAGCCTTGTGCAGACGCAGCCACCTTCTGTCAGCTCCCTCCTTGAAAGCAGTGGCTCAGCTCTAATTGGTTGCTGGGGATAAATATTTACGGGACTGTGTAAACGGAGGCATCTGCCTCTAAAGTCTGTTTGCAGGATCTCCACGGCAGTACCCAGGAAAGCCAGCAGGCTGGGAGGGGGCAGCTCTCTGAGCTGGCCATCCTTTTCTTCAAATTGACAAGCGCTGTAGTCTTCCAGACTCAGGGCTGAATGTCTAATTAAATTTCCAGGCCAGGATAACGGTGTTGGCTCCTCCTGGGTTCAGGAAGGCCACAGCTCCGTGGCCTGGCGGAGAGGGAGGTCCTGAGAGCATGCGCATGCCCCTCCCGAGGCCCCGAATCCCATCCCTGCTTCCTGGGCCCTTGGGAGACAGATGCCTCCGGGTCAGTCCCAGCTCCAACACTGGCCACCTGAAGGGTGGGGACTACGTCAACCTGTGGCAGACACAGCCTCCTCTGTTCTGTAGGGATGACATCCCCACCTCACGTTACAGACACACACACCCACGCGCACACACTGTAACGACAACTTAAAGCAACAAGGGACAGAAAGTGCCCAGGACAGGGCCCAGCATCAAGGGGACCTCCATGTACAGTAGCTGCTAATATCTGAATAAGTGGGTCCCCATCTGAGCTGCGCATGAGGGTGCTTTAAAAGTACACATTCCTTGGCGTCACTCCTGTCCCACTGGAAAATCGATGGGAGTCAGGAATCCGGGTTTTTTTAAGGAGCTCTCCAGATGATCCTCATGTCGCCGGTCAGCCCCAGTCGCACTGACCTTAACCCTCCTGGGCTTAGCCTCAAGTCCCACTGGCCACAGGAAACCCTCCTGGGCTATGACAGGCAGAGGGGTGAGGCCCCCAAATTCCCTCAGGGCTCCTGTTGGAGACATTCCTTTGGTTTTATCCCGTCCACACTCGTCCTAACAATTCTGCTTATTCAGGTCTCCCCAGCAAGACTGCAGGCCTCTGGGGGGCAGTGATGGTCCTGCCGGGTCTCGTAGCCCTTGTTTCCCCAGGAGGGCACTCGGCATTGGCTGCGGATGATCAGGATGCTGATAGAGACGGCAATACCCACACTCATCCTGTACCGTGTCCTCACTGAGCTCTGTGTCAGAAGTGCGTGTGAGGGGCTATGGGGTGTGGGGACACAGGGCACAGAGGAAGGACATGGGCTTTTCGGCAGACAGTTGGCTCCACTGCTCATGGAGTGTGCCACACGGACAGTTACTGGACCTCCATGAGCTCCACTCTCTCAGTGTCACAGCAGAGGGCCAGGCTGGGGAGCCTGGGAGCTCACAGAGGAAGCCGTCCTGGTTGGGGGGCAGGGTGGAGGCTCAGGGACCGTCTCTCAATGGAGAGAGGGTTGACGAAGTCAATCACCCCACTGGGCCTCAGTGGACCCTATAAGAATTCAGGGGTGGATTTTGTCTGAGCTCAGGGACCTCAGTCCAGGCCTCCGCCAGGACAAGAGAAGCTCAGCCTGGCCGAGGTCTATCACCGGACAGCACCTGACTGGGCCCAGTGCCCATGGGCATTGTTTCTCTGCCCAGGTCCCAGGAGGGGAGAACTTGGGACTTCAGCTGAGATGCCCTGAAAAGCTCAACCCATCCCACAATGTTAATTGTGACACTGTTGTGGTCCAGAAAGACCCCCCCCCCCCCCAACCCAACAACAAGCCCCCACAACCACAGCCAGGCAGCCACGCCTGGAAGCAGGAGAAAGTAGTTTCCCAGAAGTTAAGGATTTGGGAGCACTGTTTGCAATGATGGCCACCCTTCCTGGGTCTCTGGCTGGCACTCCCATGCCCTGTTGCTCTGGTATCCCCTGTGCGGACTCAGCCCTCATCCCCTCGCCTTTCCTCTTTCCTGAATCCTTCATGATGCCTGACAAGTGGCAGCCAGTCCCCCTGCATCCTTGACTTTTTCTGAAAGTGTTCCATTCACCTTATGCCTCAACTGGAAGGTGGCATCCCCAGAGGGGAGTGCTTCCCTGTGCCCTCTCACAGGAGACTGTTCTTTTCCGACACACTCACATACCCCAGGGCCAGGTAGGGTAGGTGGCTTCTTTCTCACTGTTCTCGCTCCTACATGATTCCTCTCTCCTCTTTCCTTTTGGAGCCACAGCTGGTAGACCTTTACCCCCCATCCGCATCATCCTCCTTGTTGCTGTGCTCCACCGACCTCCTCACAACTCCATGGGCCCAGGTTTCTGTTTTCCCTGAACCAGCGAAAGTCCTCTTATTCTCTGGGTCCCGTCTCCTTTTGCCTCTGAAAGAATCCCACCCCCCTATTTGCCTCCTCTGTCCTCACTGATAATTCCTGAATTATGACCATGCACTCGTCTACATACAGCCATGCATTTGCCTCTCCTACTAAAAAGACTTCTGTCGACCCCCATTCTCTTCCAGCAACTCCTCCATTTTTCTGCTCCTTTTAATGCCAAAATGTCTGAAAAGAGTCATCCACACTTACTGATTCTACTCATTGACCGTCTCCTCAACAATCTCTGCCTGCTGTTGGGTCACCTCCATCAGCACACGACCATTCTTTCTTCCTACCACTCCAGTCTGACCTTTGTGAAAGTCACCTACGACTTAGGGTGGCCATGCCCACAGTTTCGTCTTTGTCTTGCTCTTCCTTGAGCTCTCGGCAGCATTCTGCATGGTTGGCCTCTCCCTCCATCCCTCTTGGATCTCTGTGACTCATCTTGTGTTCTCTCGACTTCACGGGCTGCTCTTTCTCAATCCCCTTTGCGTCTTTCTCTACCTGACCTCAGAGGCCCCGTTCTTCTGTTTTGAGATGATCTCACCCAGGTCCATGACTTTAGATGCCACTTATGTGCTGATGGCACTCAAATTTATATCTCTGTACTGACTTCTCCCTTCAGCTCCAGACACGTAGATCTAACTTGATGTCTCCACTTACATGACTCAAGGCATCTCACATCTAAGGTACTTGGGAGGGACTTCCCCATCCTGTACCCACTTCCCCAACCTAGCTCCCATCTCAATGAATGGTACCACCATCTACTCACTTGCTCAAATAAAAAGCCTGGGAATCTTTCTTGCTTCTCATTTCCTTCCTATCACTTCAACTTTGAAATATATCTAGACCCCACCCCTGTCTTTCCATCTCCACTCTCCACTCTAGCCCAGGTTACCATAATCTTTCAATTCTACTCTGAAATAGTTTTCTAAGGAGTTTCCTGTTCCAGGAAGGAGGGCTCTGTGAAGGCTTGGTTTCCTGCTGTGCAGACGACACAGTCAGTGCTAACTGGATTAATAGGATTTCCAAAGGGAAGGCGCGTGTGCCCTCTCCTTTCTGTCGCGCTTCCCTTGGAAACAGCGCTTCCATTCAGAAAGCCAGATCAAGTGCCATTAACAAATTAATTCCGATTAGTGAAGCCTAAGCACTCAGACCTCAAGGCAATCCCGGCCAGTCCTGCGGGGACACGGCTTGGGCCTGGCCTGCTAATAAAGTGGAAACCGTACTGGAAGCAGAGGCGGTGATTTTGATGCCTGCCTCTGTCCCTGGAGGGGAGAAGAGTGGGATTTGATTACACCGTGGTCTCCTGAGGGAGTGAACTCACTTTCAAACGCTGAGTTATTACTTCCCCAACTTGGCGATTGGCTTTGTGAGAACAGGTCAGCTCTCACACCTCCCCGTGGCCTGTGCAGCCCCCGATTTAGGACAGAGCATTCTGCAGGTGCCCAATAATTGATTGAAAGGATCATTAACTGGTAAGTGGGAAATAAATCTGGGGCTCTGTATCATCAGTCACCCTTCATTCTCTCATTTAACAAATGTAATTGGGCACCTACTGTGTTTGGCACAGCAGATTCAGAAATAAACCCAGCAGACAAGGCCGGGGTTCTCCCGGACCTTATGGACTGGGGGAGCCAGCAACCAGCATGAATCAAGCAAAGGAAAAGCTGACTTCAGAGAGTGAGAAATGCGATCAAGATGAGAAAACCGGTCAAGGTGACAGAGTGTATGTGTGTGTGTGTGTGTGTGTGTGTGTGTGTGTGTGTGTGTGTGTGTGTGTGGCGGGAGGGGTGGGTGCTCAAGGAGGGCCTGGGGCTAGCGGAGTTCTGGCTGATGCAAGGAGCCAGCCAGCTCTGGGGGAAGAACTTTCCAGGGAGAGGGACCAGAAAATGCAGGTGCCTGTTGCCAGGGAGCCGGGCCCCACCCCCCTCCCATTCTCCCAGTACGTCCAGCACGGCCATCTTCGCTGGCCAGGCAGCTCTCCTCTCCTCGCAGTACCGGGTGGGGCAGACACACCCCTGCTGGGCAGTCGGCTTTGCCTGCAGTCAGTCTGCCCACCTGGATGCTGTCCCTCCCACCCCTCTCACTCATGTCCCAGGGCTTTGCTCAATCCCCACCTCTTGCAACAAAGCCTTTCAAAAGCCTCCCATTAAGAGGGCTCCCTCCCCAGTCTGAAACCCTGGAGTGCTTATTTGGCACCTGCTGGCTGTATCTCCTCACATGGGGAGACACTGCATTACCGGGTGTTTGAATCTCCTCCCCACGCCCTCTCTCCGCTTGTTCCTATTGAGCGGGCTACTCAGGGCAGGGGCTTCATCCTCTCCATGTCTCACACTGCCCAGGCTCAGCCCAGGGCCTCAGTTTACAGACACGTAGGGTGTCTAATGGCCGCCCAGCCAGATGGAAGCCCGAGGGCAGATGGAGGCAGGCTCACGAGAGACTCGCCTCTCATCCCAGCATCTCTAACATAGCCAAGAAAGGAAGGCACTCCATCTGGTTCCTGGGACCAGGGCTAGCTTTGGATTCGAAAAGTAATTTCCAGAAGGATGATTTAAAAAATTGAAGACTCTTCCCGGCTTTCTTATGGAAATGCTTAGAAACTTTCATAAAAGCAGTAGCCAGCCAGAAGAATAAGGTCAGCTTGAAGAGGAAAAGTTCTAGGACCAAGAAACTGCACAGAAGAGGCGGACAACCACCCTCCCACAGGTGAGCTCCACCCCGAATCCCCATCTGACAGCTCTCCCCAAGACTCAGACCCCTACAATGAGTGCAGTCTGCACCCCGCAGTAAAACACAATTGCTTCACTGTGGCCAGCCTTCCTCCAGCTCGAAACCTTTCCTCCCTCCATGTTCCCAGACATCCCAGGATTCCAGTGCTGGTCAGCCTCACCCAGACAACTAGAATATTGTCAGAGGAAACACAAGGGTGCGAAAAGTGCCTTCAGCGTCCAGGCACCTGGGCTGACAGCAGGACTTCCCGTCGCCATTGGTCCCAAGTTGGGGGGAGGCCTGAGCTCCCCATGCCATGGCAAATGGGGATGAAGCATGGTGCCTGGCCCTGGAGGAAGGAGAGCCAGCGGGCATGAGGATGAGATGAGCGTGGAGACGTGCTGGGCACTGCTGCTAACCTTTCACGAGGACCGTCCTGGCCTCAGCCCACTCGCTCCTCCCGTCTGACGTCAGCAGGCCGATTGGAGGCAAGCGTTCATCCTCGTTGGAAGCCATTTTGACTATTTTCCTCAACTGAGTGAACAGATCCCCCTCACTGAGACGGCGGAAATTAATGACAACATCCAAGACAAAGAACTGTGGGGGAAACAGGTCAAACGTCACGCATGGTGGGCGGCCTGAGGCGTCAGGCCTCCACCGAGCCCTCATGCGTGAGCACGGATGGGAGATGCTCGGGCCCAAGCTTCCCAAGTATGTGATGGTTCCGAACAGTCACAATTTGGGGACCAACCCAGTGCTATTGAGTGTGCTGGACTCCAAGCTGCTCCAACTCAAAGAAGGCCATTAACTAAACTTAGCTAAAAGAAAACTTGTTCCTGTGGTCCCTAGTTCTCATGAAACCATTGTATTTGTGGGGAATTGAGTATAAATTGGTACAACTCCGTTGGAGAGCAGTATCTATCAAAACTAAAAATGTGCATACCCTACGATTCAGCCATTACTCTTAAAAATACACACTTTAGCCCAAGGCTTAGAGCAACATATACCCACATGCCCCAGAAGAGTTGCAAAGTAACGTGCGTGTCAGCCTTGTTTGCAACAGCAAAATGGGAGACAGAGCCTGAACGTTCTCCAGTGGGGGAACTGCTAAGTGACATGTAATGTTCGGTGTATGTCTACCCAGCAGTTAAAGGAATGGACTAGCTCTCAATACAGCCACGGGGATAGATCTCAAACACACTGGTGAGTGGAGAAAAAAAGAACTCAGCAAATAACATGCAGGGGAGGATTAAAATGGAAAAACAATGCACAAAATGCTCTATGCATATGTGCATGCATACGCATGTGTCCCTGCGTGTGCCTTGTATGTAGGGCCTGTGAGCTGTCATTCAGCAGCTTTGACGCTAGAACCTCGGGCTTCATAAAGGGTCTTATTCCTAGACCTTTCTCAGCAGATTGACCTCAGTACCTGGTCCCACACCCTGAGCAGCATACATGTGGCCTGGTCCAGAGCAGGAGCCCTGAGAGCATTTCTGGAAGGGATGGATGCTGTGGCATGTGGGGGCTGGGAAATGCTCAGTTTGACTCTTGAATGAAGTGGGAGGAGGGTTCTCATTTTGTGGCCAGCCGGGGTGTCGAGTGGGCTTCAAACCTGGGAACAACCACCCTCGGCTGGCAGGCTTTCCCTAAGCTCCCAACTTTGACTGGAAGTGTGAGCTGAGCCCAAGAAGAAAACACGACAGAACAAATACCAGGGGAGAACCTGGGATGGGCGTCAAACTTGGGTTTTAGCAAAAGTCAAAACAAAACAGCTTTTGTCAGATGAAATATTTGTGTGAAGCCTCAATATATAGAATATAAAGTCTTCTGGGCATTGGCAAAGGGTCAGGAGCCCTCATGTTCAGCCTGTCCCGTGGGCCCCCAGGGGCTCTTGTTGGCTCCCTGGAACCCAGTCTGAAGACCTGAGCTACAGCAGAGGGAGTGTGCACTTGTGGCATTGGCCAGTCCTAGGCATCCTTCCCACCCTGGGACAAGCCTCTTAACTTGTCTAAGTCTCATTCCTCATCTGCCAAATGCAGAGTCCAAGGCCCCCTCTGTAGGGTTACCAGAGGATCAGATACGATGAACATGTGTTAGTGTCAAGGCCACGGCCTGAATGTGGAGGTCCATAAAGCTTTCTGTCTGGGTGACTGCATGTGGAGCGGCTAAGGTCTCATTAACGACCTTCAGTCCGTCCAGGAACTTCTTTCATCCTAACCTGGCTGGTCAGGGCTAAAATGAGAGCCCAGCAAAAGCATTTTGAATTGATAACTCTCATTCTTAAAAGGCAACCAGTGGAGAGAAATGGGACTGACTGGGAGTCAGGAGACCCCATTCTGAGGCCAGTCTGCCCCCGTGCACCATGTTTCTCCCGGAGAGGCTAGGCACTGGATGAGCACGCATGCGCCCCTCCCCCAGCCCAAGAGGCTGCTGCAGCAAGGGGCCCCTTACCTGGTTGCAGCAGGCCACGATGACATGCTCGGGCTCGGGCATGACACTGCTCTTCTGGGCCACCAGTGTGTCCTGGGTGTGGCCGGGGAGCCGGTAGGAGGAGAAGAGCCCGTAGTATTGCTTCATACAGAGGGGCTGTCCTGACAGCTGGCCCTTGGCGCAGTCGGTGGGGATGGAGTGGCTGGAGGGGGACAGCGGGGTGGCGGAGGCAGGCCATAAGAGGATGGAGGGAGCAGGGAGTCAGGACTGGTCCTACTGAAACTTGCTTTGGGAAAGCAGGGCACAAAATCCAAAACTGTATTACGCAGGCAGTCAAAGAGCTCTGTACCCCACTTTTTAGAGTAGTGGTGCGCCCCCTTTCCACGGCCCATGGAGACCCTCAGGGTGTCCTCCAGCCATCAGTCTCCCTCCCCCCGCCTCTTGCACTGCGTGTGCAGAGCTTGCCATTGCAGCCCTCAGTGCCTTTGCTTGTGCTCATCTCTGCTTGGTGTGTGCCTTCACCCCTGCACTCAACTCAGTTGTTTAGAAAACTCCTTCCACTCTTTCAAGAGCCTACTCCTTCATCACCTCTTCTAGAAGCCTCCTCTGAGTTCAAGGCAGAAAGTTCTCTTTCTCTGGTGGTCTCAGCATGCCTTGTGTCCTCCCTCTCCCCCTCCTTCCACTCCTCCTCCTCCTCCTGTTTCTCTTCCTCCTCCTCCTCCATATTCTTCCTCCTCTTCTTCCCCTTTCTCCCTCTCTCTCTCTTTCCCTCCCTCCTTCCTCCCTCTCTTCCATCCACCCTTTCAGCCAGCATATACTATTGAGCGCTCCTCTGTGCCAGGCACCCTTATGGGACCTGAGGATACACCGGCAAATGGGACAGGAGTTTCCTGATCGAATGGGGCACAGGTCCTGGGATGTGTGGGTGGCACACAGACAACAAGCAGCAAACTGGTAAACGGGAGGGTTTCAGGTAGGGAGCAGGGCAATGACACCATGACTGGCAGAGGAGGAGGAGTGGCCAGGGACAAGGTCACTGAGGACCAGACACGTGAGCTGAGTCCTGAGGGTAAGAGGCATCCATGAGAAGAGCTGGCTGGGGCAGGCAGGGTGGGCCGGGTGGGGTGTCCACGGCCCTGCTGTTCAAAGTGTGGGTGTCGGATGGAGCTGTGCTGACCGGCCCATGACAAGGTGAGCGTGGGAATCCAAGGGAGCTTTGAGAAACTTCTGTGGCAGTTTGATGAGGAAATTTATGTCTGTTGAATTTAGTCATAAAACAAGTGGTCTCATATTTTGTACCTTTATGCCAATTTTCTACTAATTCATTTTTGTAGTGTTTTACAAACATTTTACCAAATTAAAAGATACATTGGTCCTTCACCCCAGATGGTGTGAGGAGCAGCTGCTCAAGGCAGAAAGGACCCGGGGGGCTGCAGCTGAGTAAAGAGAAGGCGCGTGGGAGGGTGGGCCCTGCTGGCAGTGGTAAGACAGTGTCATTGGATTCTTGGTGCAGTGAAAGCCCGTGGAAGGTGACAGCATCAGGGGCGTGATTTGACTTGTTTTGCATTTGTGGTGACCCCAGTTATGTGTGGAGAATGGGTCCCAAGGGGTCACAGGAGGAACAACGAGGGAGCTTCGAGCTGACGGGCAGGTGATATGGGCCAAGGGAAGGGACGTGGCAGGGGGGAGAAGGGAGGCACAGGGGCGGGTTCTGGAGGGAAAGCGACACCCCTGAGCAGGGATTAGATGAGGTGCCAAGGGAGAAAGAAGAACCATGGGCCACTTCTAGGATTTACCAACCAGGGGTGTGTTGGCATTTACTGAACTGGTAAACAAGGTGAGGGGCAAGCCAGGGGGTGGGGGGGGGGGATCCAAAGGTCCCCTGGGCATGACCCAGTTTGCAACGACTGGGAGACACCCGGGGGGACGTCTGGGGGCTGGATAACCGAGTGTGGGGCTTAGAGGAAGGGACAAAGCTATGTTTTGTCTGTTTCTGCGTCTGACTTGCTGAAGAGTCTGAGAATCTTTTAAAGACAAGGATGGGGCCTGATTTCTCTTCATCTTCCGAGCATCAATACATTGCAAAGTGAGCAAATGAACGAACGAGTGAATTAAGGGTCCAAAACAGGCACTCGGGCAAATGTTCCAGCCTTACAAGGTTTATGATCTTAAGACGTGGGAACCCTCGCATGGATGTGTATGGTATGAGTGTCCGAGTGAGTGTGCACACACACATGCACATATGTGCACACACATGAGAGTCTGCAGTCTAGACCGTCAGCGATGGAAGGGTACAAGGTCACCAGCCCCACTGGACGAGGCCCAGGCCCCTTCCTCCTCTACTGTCCCGCCTGGGGTATTTGTAAAGCATGAGGCTCTTTGAAACCAGAGACTGGGCTGAGACTGGGACTATAGCTCAGAGTGATTACTCTCACCCAAGGTCAACGCATCCTGTGTGCTGGGTGTCTGCATTCAGACTCAACTCTGCTCACCCCAGGGCCTGAGCCCAGAGCCACTCTCCAGAGGGAACAGCCCCACCCTGGAGGGGCTGCAGGTCTGAGGCGGGCTCTGCTCCAAGGCTGGGTAAGACACAGTGGAATCAAGTTGAAAAGAGAGTAAAGTTCACCCCTGTGCCTTCCTTGCTCTGCCACCTTCTGGCTGTGCGACCACAGATAAGCCACTTAACCTCTCTGAGCCTCAGCTTCCTCTTCTGTGCAACAAACACTGCTTTGGGCCTCTCTCTCATTCCAGCGTCTGATGCCCTGATATCTTCTGACTCTGGGGACCCTTAGTCCTCCAGATCCTCTCACTCTCCTGCTGCTCCTGGGCCAGCAGAGGGACTTTCCTCCTAAAACCAGTGATTACCCACGGTCCTTACGCAGCTCCCTCCGTCTGTCGGGACACCCTCTGTCCACTGAGACAGCTTACCGAGTGCTGGAGCACAGTGGGGTTGAGGAAACAGGCTCAGAGTGGGGGGACCATGCCCTTCTGGCAGCAGGCAGCAAGGCCGAACTCAGCCTCACCTCATTCCAACAACTCTTCCTTCCCCACTTGCTGCCATGTTCTCCAGATTCATCTCACGATTTCACAGTGCGTGTGCACATATGAGGTAAGGGGGAGGGGGGCATTTTAAAGACAGCAAGGGAGGACAGCACTGACCCCAGAAAGAGGAACCAGCGATGGTTGGGCCAGCTGGGGTAAAGCTCCCTCTGATGCTGGGGGAGGGGAGCGATGTCACTTGCTCTGTGACAGAAGCTGGGAACACAGAACTGGAAAAAGATGAGGTCCCTGCCCTCAGGAGTCTCCTTGTGTAGTATAGGAAGGAGACAGATGAATCAGCAGGCTGTGCCAGAAGCAGGCACTACCCTGCCCAGGCTGGGCCCAGCCTACCTGTCCAGCAGGGCCTTGTAGTCGAGCACACCGGAGATGAGGTTGGCTGCAAACCTGTGGAGACAGAGAGGCTTTAGCCACTCCTCAGGGGCCCAGGGGCCCAGGGGTTCTCCCTCCCTCCTTCCCCCCTCCCGACCCCAAATTCAGTGACCACTCACCAGATGCCAGGCTCCAGGGGTCACCCTAATGAAATGGGATTCCTGCTTCCCCCAACCCCCACCCATGCTGTCAGTCCTTCCTGAGCCTTGAGTTAAAAACGGCCCTGTGGGGGCCAGTCCGGTGGTGTAGCGGTTAAGTGCGCACATTCTGCTTCAGCAGCCTGGGGTTTGCCGGTTCGGATCCCGGGTGCGGACATGGCACCACTTGGCAAGCCATGCTGTGGTAGGCATCCCACGTATAAAGGAGAGGAAGATGGGCATGGATGTTAGCTCAGGGCCAGGCTTCCTCAGCAAAAAAGAGGAGGATTGGCAGCAGATGTTAGCTCAGGGCTAATCTTCCTCAAAAAAAAAAAAAAAAAGGTCCTGTGGAGAGAACTGGGGGGAGGAGAGGAAACTGGAAGGTGAATGAGGAGGAGGAGGGAGAGGAAGCCAGGAGAGGCCACAGAGCCAGCAGGGGTGGAATCTTTCCTAGGAAAGCCTGTGCTGGGACAGGACTGGGCTGGAACCCTGGGGTTCTGGGAAACCCAGTCTCCTGGGAAAAGTCAATAATTTGGTCCCCTTAGAGCTAATGAAAAGGAAAGCAGGTCCTCCAGGTGGGGGAAAAGGCACCAGAGAACTGTGCCTCCGGTGGTGTCATCTCAGCTGTCCGTGGATGATGAGCTCTGGCTTAATTGCATCAGGAGGAAAATGCCTCCTCGGATGCAATTTTGAGAACTGTTTTCAGAAGTCATTCATCCATCTGCACACTTCCTTCTGCCCTAGGGAGACCCAGGCTGCAGGGGAAGGCGGAAGGCTGCCCTGGGCCAGCGGGTCAGTTGGCTAGTCTCGGGGAGGAAGGAGGGGCTGGGGCTGCAGAGCAGAGCTGAGCCCTGCTCATAGGCCAAAGCGGGCTCTGCCTCTCGTTTCTCCTCCCTCTGAACCGTCCCCACGCTGTGCCACATTAGGTCTGAGACCCAGGTTTGGCTCAGGGAGACCCTCCCTCTCCGCCCCTCCCCTGCGTAAACGGCCCCTCCACCGTCATCCGTGGGCCCAGAGCCGTTCCAGCGGCTCAGTGAGCTCTAAAATGGCAGCAGATGGCAGAGGCTCGGCCGCAGTGGCTGATTTCCACCCCCTCAGAGCCTCTGCTTAGAGCTGGCGGCTGGAGGGCCGCAGAGGCAAAGCGTCCATCCCAGAAAGTCCCAGCCTCCAGTCCTAGCGAGATGGGAGGGTGAGCACTTCCTCCCAGGCCTCAGCCAGGTCAAGACTGCCGTGGGGATGCCTGGGGGCCTGTGACCTCCATTAGTGCCCACCTCACCCTGAATAAACACATTTGAGGAAGACTTGTGTCTGTTACTCCCCTGCAGCATCTCCTAACCTCCCTCCTGATGCTGTGGCCGGGATGGTTGCTGTCTCAGGGCCATTTGGCCTCAGAAAGCTCAGCTAAGGCAGGAGCTTCAGCTTTTCCTTCCCTGTGCTGGGGCCAGGACCCCTCCCCCAGGCAGACTCCCAAGCCGGGAGCCCGGGAGCACGGCGGCCTCACCTTAGCTGGTCATTGGTGTCCTGGAAGTGCTGCCGGGCAAAGATCACCGCTGGGCTGGAGTTGACAGGCAGGGCCAGGCGGTTACCGAGGTACATGTCGTTCAGCCAGTACTCAGACACCTGCCGGGAGGTGGGAAAGGACAGCATCATCCACAACACCACACACACTCCTCCAACAGGGGCACCTTGTCTCTGGAGCCCACAGTCTCATCCTGGCAGCCCCGAAGGACAATCAGGACCCTTCACTGGCTCGTGCACCACTGTCATTCATTCATTCCACAAACTATCACTGAGCCCCAGTTACGTGCTAGGGCCCGTGCACTCTGCAGCCCGCTGTGCCTGTCCTCCACCTTTGCCCCAGGCTTTCTCCTTTGTTCCATCCCAGCTTCCCATCCAGGTTGTTCGGGGCTTTGCCCATGTCCCCTGCCTGTCCCCAGGAGTGCCCCGTTCTGCCTTTCACCGCTCTCTGCTTCCCTCACCTCACCTCTATCCTCCACTGCCCCCACCCCTGTCTCCTGTCTGTCCCCCATCGTTGTCCTTGTCTCTGCTCCATTCCTGTCTCCCGTCTGTCCCCCAACCTTGGCCCTGTCTGTCTTCCATTCCTGTCACCTGTCTGTCCCCCATCCTTGTCCTTGTCTGTCCCCATTCCTGTCTCCTGTCTGTCCTTCCTCCTTGTCCTTGTCTGTCCCCCATTCCTGTATCCTGTCTGTCCCCCATGCTTGTCTGTCCTCCATCCCTGTCCCCTGCCTGTCTCCCCCTCTGTACCCTGTCTCTCTCCATCACCCCATCTCTATCACCATCTGTCCTCTCTCTGTCCTCGTCCCTATCTCCCATCCCACCTCTTGTCTGTCCCTCACTCTTGCCCCTGCTGTCCTTTGGTTTCTCCCACATCCCTGCCCCCATCTACTCTATCTTTGTCACCTATGTGCCCCTCATCCAAATCCTTCTGTCTCCATGTCTGTTTGTGCCCCCGCCCCGTGGGTCCCCCTGTCTGCCCCCAGTCTGCCCCTCCCAGCAACTCTTACCCAATTGGCTGTCTTCTCCTGCCGTTCCAGGAGCTTCTGCTGCAGGGTCTCACCGAGGCCACCAGGGGCCCCGAACTGCTGCACGATGGCCTGGCTCCTCCTGAACTGCTCCTCAGGCACCAGGTGCTGCACGCACCGCAGGTAGGTGGCCAGGGTCTGCTGCAGTGGGGGCACTGGCAGTTTGGGCAGCTCCTGAGAGAGAAGGTCCACAGACACTTGTTGTGCCTGTCCTTATGTGTGGCCCATGCCTGTCCGCAATCTGACGGCAGTGTCTGTCTCTGTCTGCCTCTATCCTTGTTCCCTATCCTGGGACTCACCTTTTTCCCGGGACCAGCTGAGCAGAACTGTGACACTTCTGTTTGCTTTCTCCCATGCCCCTGCTCTGCCTCCAGAAGGGGACAAAGTGCAGAGGAAAAGACCTTGATGTTGGTGCCAGGCAGACCTGGGTTCCCGCCCTGACCCTGCTGCTGACCAGCTGTGTGATCTTAAGCAAACCACCCCTAACCCTGTGCCTCAATTTCCCCCTTGTAAAATGGGGTAATAACTTGTAACTCTCATAGGATCAAAGAGATCATGGATGTGAACGTGCATATAAACCATAAAGAATGGGGCTAACGTGAAATAGTCTTGTTATTGACATTGGCTGCTGGTCACTCTTAATTTAGGAATTGTTTCCAGCTGGGTGTCCAGAACCCAATTGATCTCTGGACCCAAAGGCTATGACTCGGATGGAAAGATTCAGACAGGTGAAAGATGGAGGGAGGCATAGTTCATTGCGTGCCCTAATGACCAGAATTCTGCAAAGTGTGTCCTGGGAAGGTGACACACGCCCTGGGCTCCTCAGTAAGTCCCTCCCAGGTATAAAACCCAGGAAGGGGCATTTGGTCCACATGGGTATGGGGTGGAAGGGGGAGTGGAGTGGAAGTTCTTCCTCTCCTAATCTCTCCGAGCCTCACCTTCCTCATCCATCGGACGTAAATAACAATTCTTTCTTGAGAAGGGCACAGAGAGAATTAAGCAAGAGAAACAACTGGCCCCAAATGGGCACATCATAAAGTGTCATGACGTTACTCTCCTTATCCCTCTAGAGGGATTCTTAAGAGGAAACCCATAAGCTCTGGGGTCTCCCCAAGTGTGGCGAGAGCCTGAGTAGAAGCCCCCTCCACTGTCCTCTCTGCCTGGGCCCTCTGCTGCCCACTTTACCAGCTCTTTACCCAGGGATCTCACGTGTATGTGAAACAATGTTATGGCTTAGCCTGGCAGGGATTGTTGTCCCATTTACAGATGGGGAAACTGAGGCCCAGAGAGTGGAGGGACTAGTCCAAGGTCACCCAGCAATTTGGTGGCAGAGCTGGGACCTGAAATCAGTCTTAACCCAACATCCACTCTGCTCCTTCCTCCTTGGTCAGTCTCTCCCGCTCCCTGTTGCATCCTCTCCCTTTCCTTCTCACTCATTTAGCTGGTCACAATTGGAAATCCAGACTGTTCATATTATTGCTTCACTTGTACAAAGCTGGCAGAGAGTGGGCTGCCTTCTTTCAGGGGGTCCTCCTCTGTGCGGTGGGGTGGGCAGGGAATTTCTACCCCAGGTGGGCTGCAGAGTGAGGCGGCCTTTTGAAAGCTTGCCTCTGCTCTACGTCTGCTGCTGCACAGGCTGGAGCCCCCACGGTAGCCCTGGGCAGCCATGGACCGTGTGAGTGTAAGCTGATGAATGAACGGGAGTCCTCTGCCTGCCTGAGCCTGTCTCTAGAGTTCGCTGCCCTAGGGGGAGGAACAAGGATATCAGTGCCAACTATGGGCTGCTTCTGCCCCTGGGGAACACTCAGGGATGGATCTGGGCAACATGCCAGGCTGCTCAGCCCACTCCCAGAGAGCCAGGTCCAGGCTCCCAACCCAGCCGCTCTGGTTCTCTCTTCCTTCTCTTGGGGTCTGGGGGTCTGTGTGATGGGTAATGGAGAAAGCACCTACAGAAAGCCCAGGCCAAGCTGGTGGTCTGGCCAAGAGTGCCAGCAGGTCTGGCTGGAACCCCTGCTAGAAATGAGCCACCCTTCTCTGGGGCTCTGGCAGTGCCCTGGGACTCAGCCTGGGTCACAGGAATCAGTGACGAGTTAAAAAGAATGAGGCAAGAATCTCTGACAAGATGTCTCCAGGCTCCTCCCAGACTCTCATGGGCTTCTGGCCCATACCCCAGGCCAGAGGCAGGGACTTGTACTAGTGAGGTCTTTGGACCTTGGGCTCTCAGGTCAATACACGTTTCCTGGACAGGTGAGACATTCTTGTGAGGCAGGCCCTGGGCCAGACTCAGGGATGATGGAGAGACAAGGCTGCTCTGAGGGCAGCTACAGTCCAAAGGGAGGGATGTGCCATGGAGCAGAGGCAACGACAGAGGTTTGTCAGCTACAGAGGGTGGGACAATGTGGTGAGCAACTTCATGAGGAGAAGCCAGGAGGTTCTGATTAGGGTTTCAAGCGAAGGCCTGGGCGGGGAGGAGGGTAAGAAAGTGTCAAGAAGACAAGTGTGGCAGAGGAGCCAACATGCGCAACAACCTGGAGATCAGATGTGTTGCTCTGTCACTCCAGAAGGTGAGTCTGGGTGTGGAGGGAGGACACCTGCTCAAGGAGAGGTGGCATTGTCTCAAGCCAGTGGAGAAGATGGTGCCTAAGCCTTCCCGGCTGAACTAGGGACAGCAGCTGGGGCTGGGATGTGACAAGGCTTAGAGCAGGGAATTCGGCCACACCTTAAGGCAACTCCAGTGGGCTCAAGGCCATTGAAAGTGGAACTTGTAGGGGGAAGCGTTGGGAGAAAAGAGAGAACCTGGCCCAGGTCAAGCGCTCTCCCTGGCCTTGAGGGTTAGGAAGTGTGGCTGTCTGCACTCCTTCTGCACCCCTGAAGCCACTCCCAGCCCCTCCAGACCCTCCCGTGCTCCTCAGCAGGCTCAGGATAGGGCTGCAGCCTGGGCCTCATGACCAGGAGAGTGTAAGGCTGGGGCCAGGTAAATGCTGGGGGACAGTGCCACTAGGACTGTTCTGGAAGCAGGGCATGTATGTGGGGAGAGCAGGGATGAGAAAGAAAGCTCTAAAAGTCACTCACAGGCTCTTCCTCACTGCTGGGAGTTTTGGCTGCCATCTTCTGGGGCGCTTTTTCCAGGATGGGCATCTTGGGGACTCCTGGCTGGAGAAGCGGAGGTGCAGACCTGGGGACCAAGAAGCAGGGAGGCATCAACACAACAGCCACATGGACCCACCATGGACCCTTCACCTCTCCAGTATGACCCCACCCTGTAAGGGGGCCAGGGCTAGACAGCAGTGTATGCAGGCCTCATTATAGGCCTGGCCCCAATCTCCTGACCTCCAGACCAGCCCCTCTGGCCACGGTGTCCTTTCTGAGCCCCCAAATAGGAGAGGATGGGGCCAGAAGTGAGCCTCCAGCTGGTATCTGCTGTCACGAAGGCCCAACTGACCTGCCCAGGGCAGCATGAGAGGGAGCAGGGCTGGGCTTGCCCACTCCAGACCCATGAGGGATGGTTGGCAGAGCACTGGCTTTGTTATTGCCCAAGATCCAATAGATACGTGCTTTGCAGATTAAAATCTCTCTTTCCCAAGAACCCAGGAGGGCCATCCAGCCCTCCTCCAGCATTGTGGGTCACTCTGTGGGAGCCCCTACTCTGCTGTCTCCCCATGGGGATTGCAGGGGAATTTGCGGGGCTCAACCACTGGGAATCTGCCTGTGATGGAGAAGGGGAGAGGGGCATGCAACAACCAGTGCACAGATCTTGGCTGACTGAGTTCATACCTGCAGTGCCCATGTAATAATCCCAATCAGCAGCTTTGCTCACCTGCAGAACTGAGCCGGGGGCGCACTCTGACCAGGGAACTAGGCAGGGTACAGACCTGCCTGATTCAGATCCTCAAGCGAGGAGTTTTGCTGACCCTAGAGCCCAGTTCACCCACGCCCAGGCAAGGAGCTGAATCCCAGCCCCAACCACGGTGGGGAGTATCTTCTGGCCCCATCTGACCAGAAGGGCTGGTGACAACTCCTGGAAGCAGTGTGGTCCAGTGGCTTTTGTGCCAAGAAGTGGGTGGGCAGAGGTGATTCCCCGAGAGCAAAGCCAGTACTGGGCATGGAGCCTTCCCATGCTACACACAGGCAGGGGGATTAATTCCTAGCGAAATCTGAGGGTAGCTCCCCACCTCTCCTAACTGGAGAACCTGTTTAGAAAATTGAGAGTAGCCTGCAGTGGCCCTCCTCCTCCCACCCAGGCAAGGGACTTGTGACATAGCCCCACCTGCTGTGGAGAGTGTCTTTCAGCCTCATCGGACCAGAAGGGCTGGTGACAACTGGAAGCTGTACAGCCCAGCAGGAATCAAGCTGAGAGGTGGGCTGGCAGAGCTGAAAGTGTGCAGAGCAAAGCCAGTACTCTGTTCGGTCAGGGAACTTGAAGTGCAAAACAATGAGCCGTATGGGCCCTGGGTCCCACCCTGTTGCAGGGAAGATCATTCATTGTCCCATCTGCTGCTGTGTGTAGTACCCAGTCTCAATCATCTAGTGAGTGTGACCAGAGAATCCAAGCAAATACAGAACCTACCCTACAGCCTCACCTGGGTAGGGCACCAAGTCAGCAGTCCTATCTAACTGTTCTCAGTTGGTGGCACACACCCCCAACACCATCCTCAGAGCTCAAACCATTGCCTTGCCTCCAGAATAGACCATAATAGCAGGCCCCACCTGCCCAAGGATGTTACTAGCAGACACATTCAGAAACCCAAACTGAGCTGACTGGTGAAGAACTGTTTCTGTCAAAGCAAACCTGTCAAGTCTGGGAGAGGAGTCCAATTACTCAAATGTGCAGATACCAGTGTAAAGAATCAAGCATCACAAAAAATCTGGTAAATATGATGTCACCAAAGGAAACTAATAAAGCTCCAATAACTGACCTGAAAGAAATGGAGATCTATGAACAGTCAGACAAAGAATTTGGAATAATCCTCTTAGTGAAGTTTAGTGAACTACAAGAAAACACAAATAGACAACTAAACCAAATTAGGAAAACAATGCAAGAGCAAAACAAGAAGTTCAGCAAAGAAATAGCAGCCATCCAAAAAAAAAAAAAAAAACCAAACAGAAATCCTAGAGTTAAAAAATACAATAACTGGGGGCTGGCCCAGGGCTGAGAGGTTAAATTTCTGCATGCTCCACTTAAGTGGCCTGGGTTTGCAGATTCCGATCCTGGGTGTGGACCTACTCCACTCAACAGCCATGCTGTGGATGTATCCCACATACGAAAAATAGAGGAAGATGGGCACAGATGTTAGCTCAGGGCAAATCTTCCTCAAGCGAATAAAGAGGAAGACTGGCAATGGATGTTAGCTCAGCGTGAATCTTCCTCAGCAAACAACAACAACAATAACAACTGAACTGAAGAATTCAACAAGAGTTTCAAAAGTAGACAGGGCCATGCGGAAGAAAGAATCAGCAACCTAGAGAATAGGACATTGGAAATTACCAAGTCAGAGGAGCAAAAAGAAAAACAATGAAAAAGACTGAAGAAAGGATTCCTCGGGAACTATGGGACACAATGAAAAGAAACAATATTTGCATTGTGGGAATTCCAGAAGGAGAAGAGAAAGAGCAAAGGACAGCAAATATGTTTAAAGTAATAATGGCTGAAAACTTCCAAAACCTGGGGAGAGTAATGGACATCCAGATCCATGAGACCCAAAAGTTACCAAATAGGTTAAATCCAAACAGAGCTACACTGAGACGCAATATAATTAAATCGTCAAAAGTCAAAGACGAAGAAAGAATTGTAAGAGCATCAAGAGAATAGAGGGAAGTTACATGCAAGGGAAAACCCATGAGATTATTGGCGAATTTCTCAACAGAAACTTCACTACAGGAGAGAATGAGAAGACATATTCAAAATATTGAAAGAAAATAACTGTCAACCAAGAATTCTACATCCAGTGAGGATGTCCTTCAGAAAGGAAGGAGGGATAAAGACTTTCCTGAACAAACAAAAGCTGAGGGAGTTCATCACCACCAGACCTGCCTTACAAGAAATGCTAAAGGGAGTTGTTTGAGTGGAAGTAAAAGAACACTAATTAACATCATAAAAACATAAAAAGACATAAAATTGACTTCCTATTAGGGAAGATAAAGATAGCTCTCTTCCCTCCAGTTGTTTAAATCAATATTCAACATTCACATAACTGTATTTCTATGTCACCATCACTTATTTTTACCAAATTTTCCATCAAAATTATAGAACATTTTATGCAAATCCAAATATAACACACACACACCCCCCACACACACACACCTTTCCTTGGAGATTTCCCTCTGGAGTCACTTCATCTTTCTGCTCCAGTCTAGACTGGGTGTTCTCCAGTTCTGAAAAGTTGTCATTCTGGCTCTTTCTTATTCTATTCTCCTGGGTGGAGTTCCTCTGTTCTATGTCTGGTAGCCAGAATTTTACTCCTTGCTGCTTATATGCCCTTATTTGGTACAAGCTGCACAGCTTTCTATAGGTTCCAGAGGAAGAGGGTATGGGATTTTGTGTGTCTGAAAAGGCCTTTATTTTATTCCCCACTTCATAATTCTGACTGGGTGAACATTTCTAAGTGAGGTACAACTCAATAGATTGCTACTGAAAAGCACGATGCTTTTTTGCCTCTCAAATCTTGTATATAAATCATTTTCTTTCCCATTGAAGAAAGGAAGAATGAAGTCCTTTACTATTTTCTCTTTATTAATCATTCTCTGAAATTTTGCAATAATGTGACCTGGAGTAGGTTTATTTTCATTTACTGTTCTTAACACCAGGTAAGAATTCTTAAATTTTTTTCTTCACTTCTGGAAAACTTTCTTCTCTTAATATTATTTAAGAAATACATCCCTCTTTCCCTTTGTTCTCTCTTCAGGAACTCCAGACAGATTGAATCGTCTGGATTGTTATTCCTATTTTCTTATCCATTCTCATCTGTTTCCCATTTCTTTTTCTTTTCAGTTTTCTGGAAGATTCTTCTCAATTTTACTTCCAATACTTTTATTTACTTTTTATTTCTGCTGTTGTTTTGGATCTTTCAACAGTATTTGCCAAAGTACAAACGTGCACAAATCATTAATGACAGCTCAAAGAATCATCACAAAGTGAAGACAGCATGTTACCAGCACCCAAGTCAAGAAACAAAATGTCCCTCATGTCATTTTATGCCCCCCTTTCTATCACTATCCCTTCCCTAATTCCCAAAGGTAATCACCATCCTGACGTCTGAAAGTACAGATTAACTTTTTTTAAAAAAAAATTCATATTAGATTTCTGGTGCTCTCACTACATACACACCCACACCCACAAAAGTAACTATGTAAGGAGATGCTTATACTAATTAGCTTCACTGTAGTAGCATCTTACTATATATATGTATATAAAAACATCATGTTAAATATCTTAAATATATACTGGTATTTAAAAAAGAGGAATAAAAATATTTTTATACCAAAAAAACCCACCTCTGTTTCCCACTAGACTGTGAGCTTCTCCAGGGCAAGACCATACTTGCTGTGTTCAGCGCTTCATCTCTGGGACCTAGCCTGGTGCCTGGAATGGAGGAGGACTCCAGAGCTGAGTACAAGGAACGAATGCAGGAATGCAGGAAGGAACACAAGGTCCTTGAGGTTCTGGGCTCCAGGAGGCACTCTGCACTCATTGGGAGCCTGGCCTATGGTCAAGGCAGGGAGGACCCTGCTGGACAGGCTGTAACTTAGGCAGTCTCTAGTCTGCAGGCTCCCAGCATAAGTGGCGTGGGAATGCTGAGGGAGGTGATACAGGGAACCTGGGCAGCCCAGGCCCCTAAGGACCCCCTGACTCAGCCTGGAGAGAGATGTATTAATTTTGAAGGAGTAGCAAAGGTGAGGCAGGCCAAGAGAGGCAAAGACCAGTTTTGAAGGCCAGTGGAGCCCAGTCTCTATCCTCAGAGATCCCCCTTAGTGTAAGCCTGCAGAGGCACACACACCTGCTTTCCACTCTCCCATCCTCTCTTCTCTCCCAAGAGCCTAAAGCTGATGCTCAGCCAATTCCACCACCCCCTCCCACCCCCACGCCTAAACTGGCACAGCCCAAGTCGGGGCTGGGCGCGAGGAGTAGTTGATCCAGTGACAGAACATTCAAAAAGATAGATGGACCCGGCTCAGGGGTGGAGGAGCCTGGGGCTGCCTGGAAGCGCTGGGCGGAGAATGTAGAGTCCTCGCACGCACCGCGCCGGAGCACTCCGGACTAGGCGGTCCCCAGATCCGCCAGCGGCGTGGAGCATAGGGACTGCCCCTACCCACTGCACAGCGGAAGCGGCAGCGTCCAGGTGAGGGGAGGGTCCACCCCAGTGCGGGAGGGTTTGTGGGGCCTACGAGAGCAAGGTCAGGTTGGTAAAGGCCCTGACAGCCGATGCCTCCTCTTGCTCTGGCCCTCCCCCTGACAGCATCACAGTGGGAAGACACTAGCGAAGCCTCGGAGACCGCACGTCTCGGAGAGCGCAACAGATCGAACCAGAATCGTTTCGTGGGGGCCAAAGGGGAGGACCTGGTCATGGCCGGCTAGATGCTCTTCCTCCTCGGGCTTTGGGCCAGCGCCTAGAGGCTGTATGTGTGCATGTGTCTTTCCGTCCGTCTGCTTGGTGCCCTCCAATCCATGCTCCCGCCTGCCTCCCTTCCGAAGGCTGCCCGGAGGGGTCTCTGCTCTGCCCTGGAGGCCCAACCCCAGCCCAGCGCCGGCACCACAGGCTGTCTGCGCGCCCCAGGGACTCCCTGCGACCCAGCTCACACTTGTCGCCCCCGCCTGCTCCCCACTTCCCGCCTCTGCGCGCTGGCACTTCAAGGGGGTCGGGGTGAGACCTGTGGACCCTCCGACTGGGCACAGAAAGTGCAGACCCTGGCACATAGTAGATGAGGGTCCGGGAGAAGTGTGGATGCGCACGCGGAGCCCTGCTGATCAAGCCTCTCCAAGTCCTTTCCCCCTAACTTCTCATCGTCCAGCTCCCGGTCCCCCCGCCCCCACTCTGGGTGGGGAAGCACCAGAGCCAGGGAATCCTGCAGTCTCCTGGTGGTCCCCCGACGGCCGCTGCCGTTCAGGACTCGGAGGACTCCGCGAGTCCAGGGGCGTCTCGGCCCCGGCGCGGTCCCTGGACGGAGCCTCGCTCTGCAGCCCTCGGCTCCCCCCGCTGCGCTCCGGCAGCCCAGCCCTTCTCACCTGCTCTCCTCTGCTCCGCCGCCTCCGCCGCCGCGGCACCGCACCCAGCAGGACTGCGGGCCCGAGTGTGAGCGGGAAGGGATCGCCCGACGCGTCAGCAGTGCGGGGGTGGGGGCTGCCGCCTCTGTCGGTGGTGGAGCCTCCGACGTCGCCTGTCCCCGCGGACTCGCGACTGGCTGAGGGCGAGCCGGCCTCGCCTGTTCTCTCCTTCCTCCTGTTCCTCCTCCCTCCCGTCTCTCCTTTTTCCTCCCTCTCCCAGCCCCACCCCTGTGTCTCTCCCTGTCCGTCCTCTGTCTCTCCGCCCCCCACCACCACCTCCCGGCCCCCCGCCCCTGCTCGGACGGCTTCCCGGATGAGCTCGTGCGAGGGAGGCAGAATCCAGGCCTGAGAAGGGGGTGCAGGACGTTGCCCCGCCTGTGCCCACTGTCCCCAGCCCAGCCTTCCCCGGTCCCCGCACTCCCCCAGCCCCATTATCCTAGCTTCGGCTAGCAGCGCAGAACCCAGGGGAGGGCTGCGTCTGGGGAAATCTGTGCCCTCCCCACCGTCTAGGCCAGGCTCCAACCCTACTACAACTTCTTTCACAATAATAATGATGATGATGATAATAATAATAAACCTGTTTGTTGATCACTGCAGGTTCTCCCTCCTTTTCTATCCCCACCCCATCCCTGCTGGCACTATGCTGGGAGGGGCATACGGACCTGGGGATGCTTAGAGACACGCAGTCACAGGCAGACACTCGACTCTCCCTCCAGACAAAGCATCCCCCCCTCCACCCCACACAGGAAAACACACAGACAGACCCACAAAGACAGACCCTGCCCAGACAACACACACACAGTAGACAAGCAGACCGAGAGCAGACGTGCACACACTGGCAGTGCAGACCCCCACAGGCGTTGTCTAATACACAGGCGTACCCCAATACCGCGAGCTCTCCTCGCTGAGTCCGAGGACTCTGCGGCCATCATCTAGCCGAGGGCTTCAGGACAGAGAGTGGAGCACAAACGAGGGCCTGGGGCTCCTGGGACCCACACTCAAGGTGGGGAGACTTCTCTGACAGCCCTGAGCGGCTGCTTTCACTCAGAGATCCAGTCGGGACTCAGACCCGCACGGCCTGGGACACAGCAGACACACCCACAACTGTTCCCCTACTCCTCGTAGGCTAGAACCTGGTTCTCTAAAACGAACACACACACGTCACACACGCCCGTTTCCAGAGATGGGGCCCTGAAAGATGGGGCCGGTTTTCCTTCCGCTGCCCGAAACAGCTCAGCCTCTACTCCTTTTTGGAGCCTGGACGGGACAGGATGCCCGGCTCGAAGGGAAGCCCAGGCCGGCGCCTCCAGGCTCTGTGGCGATTCAGGGCGTGTCCTGAAGGGGCGGGGCCCAGCGCGCCCGGCGGGAGCGGGTCCTCAGGCTCCCCCGGGCGGCGCCCTGGGGCGCTGCTCTGGGCCTGGGAGGGCGGGGCTGTTGCAGGCCGCGGGGGGCGTGTGTGCACCAGGGTGTCCGTGGGTGAGAGTCCCTGTCGGACTTGCTTCTCTCGTAGCTCCTTCTCCAAGTAGCAAAAGAGCCACAGGCTTCCCGGGTGCCCACCGAGCTGAGACCTGGACTGAGGCTAGATCCGGCTCACCCTCCCCTCGGGCTGGCCCTGTGCCAAGCTGCCCACCCCCAATAGTAAAGAGACTCGGTCTCAGATAGACATGGTTTATTGATTCAAGCCGGAGGCACCGCGGTGCGGCCGGCCAAGTTGGCACTGGGAGGTACGAAGGAAAGATAGACAGACAGACGCATGGCTTTACACAGGGGAGCCCCGAGGTGGCGGCCCACGGTCCCCTTCATCTCTGTCAGGAGCGCATCGCTTCGCGTGCCTCTGTGCTCCACGCCCCCTTGGACCAAAAGGAGAGGGACACAGAAAGGGTCATGGAGAGGGGATCCCCGCAGGGGAAGTCAAGACAGGGGAGGGGCTGGGGTATTCGCTGGAGGGGGCGGGCCCTGAGCCTGAGCTGGCCAGTGAGCTCACAGAGCAGCCACCTTGACCGAGGGGTGGGGAGTGGGTGGGTGGCCCGGAGGAGGAGCGGGGCTGCTAGCTGCGGGTGTAATAGTCGTAGTCGTCCTCACACTCCTCAAAGGGGCCACGCGGGCTGCAAGGCGCGCCGTCTGGGTCGGACACAGGGCGCTCACGCAGGCGCACGGCATCGTACAGACCCTGCGGTGGCTCATCCAGCAGCACATCGCGCTCGGAGCGGGAGCGCGTCAGGAGGCCCACGTTGCGCAGCAGCAGCAGGACGGGCGCGTAGAGCAGGTTGGCCAGGCCCATACCAAGGCTCAGCTGCGCAAAGCCAAGGGAGTGTACAATGTGGCCCGCCACTATGGGCCCGAGCGCATAGGCCACTGAATACGAGATGTCGGCGATGGCATAGACGCTGCCGTAGACCGAGACGTGGCGCACGTCCACCAGGAAGGCGAGCGTGGGCAGCAGCGCCGTGTCCACCAGCGCAATGCCGAAGCAGAGGCCGCAGAGCGAGATCGCTAGCGGTGCAAAGGACCGGCAGGCGGGCACTACGCACGAGCTGGCGCCGATCACTGCCAGCCCCAGCGCGCCGTAAAGCCACTGCAGGTGTGGGTAGCGCGCCGCCAGTCTCACGGTGAGGTAGACGCCTAGCACGTGTGGCACGAAGGCCGGCAGCCAGGCCATGCCCACCTCCCACTCGGACGCTGCCATCGTGCGCTTCATCCACGTGGCGATGGTGGGCTCCAGGAAGGCGAGGGGGATGTTGCAGGTGGTGAGCGCGCCAGCCACCACGGCGATGTAGGGGTCCAGCATGAGGCGGTGGATGGGCGTGCCCACAGGGAGGTTGGCTCGCGCTCGCGCCGCGGCCGAGAAGGGCTTGGCCACCGCCAGCAGCAACACAGCGTCGAACAGCGAAACGGCGGCGAGCACCAGAAAGGGCCCTTGCTTGCCTGCGAACTGGTGGAGGAGGCCCCCGAAGGGTGGCGCCACCAGGCTTCCGAAGCTGATGAAGGCCAGCGCCACGCCCAGCGCGCGACTGCGCTCGGGCTCTTCGGGATACTTGTCCGCGATCATGGCAATGCCGGACGTGTCCGCGAAGGCCGAGCCCAGGCCCTGCAGGCTGCGGGCGGCGAAAAGCGTGGCGTAGTCCTCTGCGAAGGCAAACATCACGGTGGAGGCGAACATGACGCCCAGGCCGATAAGCAGCGGCACGTCGTAGCCCATGCGGTCGATGAAGGGCCCGCTCAGGGGGTTCACAAGCAGCTGCAGGATGGCCTTGGAGGCAAAGAGCACCCCGATCTTCACGTCCTCGCTCTCAGTGGGGACGTGGGGCTGCGGGGCAGACCGGGTCGGCCGCGCGGCCGTCGGGGACTCTGAGGTGTTGACCATGTCGGCACTAGTATTGGCCGGAGTGGGCGGCGGCAGGATGGGCACCCGCACTTCGGTGGTCGGGTTGGGGCTCCCGTGCATGTGGGCGACATAGTAGGGCACGATGGGCACGATGACCATGTACAGCATGTTGTCCAGGAAAAGCGCGACACACACGATGACCAGCACCAGGCGCCGCTGCCGCCGGGGCTCTTGCAGCGCCGCGCCTACCGCCTCCGACAGCTTGGTGGCTGCCGTCCGGGCCTGGCCCGCCGGCGCCGCCGGTTCCATGGCGCCTGCCCGGCCGCTCTTCCGAGGACGCCTCCGCCGGGGCCGGGCGCCGGCGCCTGCAGTGCAAAGAAGAGAGCACAGAACTTCGGGGTCGCGGTCGGCGCCGCGCGACGGCCCCCGCGCCTCAGGTGGCTGCAGGGCTCATGGCCCTGCGCCGGGGGAAAGGGAAGGACCGCCGCTGCTCGGAGCCGAGGCCCGCACCCGCCGCCGCCGGGCTCAGGGGCGGTCAGGGCAGGCGGGCTCGCCGAGGGGCCGGGGCCGGATGAGCGCACTGCGCCTCCCGCGCGCCCGCAGCCGCCCCCGCAGCGCTGAGAGGCCGCCCGCGCGGGCCGAGGGGCATGCTGCTGCCGCCCGCCCGCCGGCTCGCTGGCCCCGCCGCCGCTCTCCCCTCCCCTCGCGTCGGCTCTTGCCTCCTCCTCCGCCGCCTACTCTTTTTTTCCTTTACACTCGGGGCTGTGACGCTGCGAGTCTCGGCCCCCGAGTGGTGCCCAGGCCACTTGCGTCGCTCATGCTAATACGACGTCGGCGGGGCGGGGGCCGGGGGCGGGGCGCGGCCGGGAGGGGGTCCCCTCCCCAGATGCGCCAAAGCTGGAAGCCCCAGGAAGGGGTCTTGGTGCGGAAAGAGTCCTGGCCAAGCCCCTGAAAATGGGTGTACCGCGCGAGGAGCGGGTTCTCCGCCTCCCCAGTTCTAGGACCCGCGGGGTCCGCGCCCGCTCCTCTCCCCTCGGAAGGGGGCGCGCAGCGGCCGCTTCTCCTCCGGCCCCGTGGGAGAGGGGGGCGCCGGGGGCTCCAGATCTCCGTCTCAGCCTGGATTTCGGCGCATAGCAGGCAGGGAGCCCCCGAGGTGAGCCGCGGCTGGATCCATCCGTTCTCGAAGCTGGAAAGTGGGGTGGTGACTGGAGGGGCGCCGGGTATGGATCCCCCAACCCTTTCCCTGGCCACGCCCCCTGGCCCCTTCCACCCCGGGGAAGGGAGGGGGAGGCGCAGAAACTGGTGGACCCGGTTCCGACAGACCGGCCCTTCCGGAGAATGTCATAGCAGAGAATTCCAGACTATGAGCATCTGGGGATGAGGGGAGAAGTCGCCTCGCCCCCACCCAAGGCCCCAAATATCAGCCCTGCCACTCCTATCCTCCCGCACTGCCTCGCCACCCTTTCCCAGCCAGTACTCCCCCTTTCCGTTTTAACTGTCCGGGTCCCCCAGCTCCGCCTCTTCTTCCATCCCTCCTCATACCCGCGCCCGCCGCTCTCCCTCCCCCCACCCCCCAACTCTAACTCCTCCCAGGCCCTCTGCGCCCTAGACCGAGCCCTCCCTCCGCTCCTGCGAGGCCCCGCCCCCTTCCCTCCCCCACCTCCCAATCTCCAGAGCGGCTTTCAAGTCCCGGGTGGATCTGGGAGTGATGTGGCTGGGGTCTTCTCTTGGAAGTATAAGAACCCGCGTGGGCGCCGCGCCCCTCCCGAGTCAGGACTCGGCAGCTTTACTCCCATCAGAGGCTCGAGGGAGGCTCACCTTCCTGGAGGGCGGGCCCCGCTCTCAGCAGACAAGCTGAGCCGCCCTAATGCCTCCCCTAAAGAGCGTTGGCCCTAGATGGCACACTGAGTCCGTGTTCCAGGCCGCGGGCTGGCCGGAGAGAGGCTGAGGCAGCGGAGGGTGGGAGACTTGTGTTGTTGAGATGACAGTTTGTCTCTCTTCCAGAGTCAGAGAGGATTCTTCCCATCTTTCTAGCCTCAAAGGCAAGCCAGCATTAGATCCAGCTGCTTCCCCTACCTGCTGCCCATCCCAAGGAGGCACCGTGATGCCGGGCGAAGAACTTGGGCTTTAGAGACAAACCACTGAGATGGCTCCTGGCTCTGACGCTCACTAGTTAGAGTGCCTCCTGGAAATTACTTGGCATGTCTATCCCTCAGTTTCTTTATCTGTAAAATGGGATGATAGTACCTACTGCTGAGAGCGCCTGGCATATAGTAAGAGCAATGTAAGTGCTTGCTGTAGTTATTATCATCTGTAAAATGGGCTACTGTCTTCATTTCCCAGTTGTGGGTCTTGCGAAGAACAGATAAAAAGTACAAGGCACCCTGGCTTCCTGACTAGTCCCTCTGGTTAGGTGGGTATTGTGATTCCAGGCTCTGTGCTGGTTGGTGGAGGGCCTGGAGGGCATCAGAAAGTTGGCTTCTGTCCCTGAAATGGCCGTGGGGAGAAGTGATAGAGACCAGGGCGTCAGGGTGAGAGACAGCGGTCTTGCCACCTATTGCCCAGTCTCTCCCCCACCCAGGCACCCAGGGGTGGAAGAGAAACTCTTCCACTAAAAGAGCTGCCTATGCTGCTCTGCAGTGGCCGACTGCCCTGTGCCTGAGGGAGGAGAAGAGCCCCAGGATGGGGACAGGCCGGGCTCTGTGGCTCTTGGGCAAGTCATAGCCTCTTTCTGGGCTCCAGTCTTGGTCTCTGTTAAGTAAGGGATTAGGGGAGAGAGCTCCCTTGCTGCAGCTCTGAGGGGAAATGGGTCCTGCAGAGGGCTCTGGGGTGAGAGAATGATTTTAAATTTTATTTGAAGGGCTTTAGTCAGTACACACACTCTCCATCTCCTCGAAGTCTCTTTGCAGCTGGCTTCACACATTTATGTCACCTGCGTGTCTCTCCAGTCATTTGAGTTTGAGACCTCTGGCCTCTTCTGACTCTCCCATTATAAGGCTTTTAAAGGGACAGTCTTCCAGCTTGCTGAACGTTTTTATTTATGCATATATTGTTTTCCCTGACCAAGATAAGTGGGGGTTTAAAGCAGAAGCTTTGTGTTTGGGGGCTGAAGAACAGTGGGATTTTAGAGAAGAGGAACTCTCCCAGGGCCTTTATGGTGCAGACCCGGTCTCCCAACCCTCTGGCCACAGGATTCATGGCTGTTCCTGAGCATGAAGGCAAGGTATCTCTGGGCTCCTCCCTAACTCTCCAGTCCTCCGTTCATTCCCCCATGGCAGGAAACAGACTCACTTATTAAGCACTTCACTGTGCCAGGGGTGTTGTGTGTGCTGTTTTATTTAACACTCACTCAGTCCTGTTGCAGTGTAGGTGCTATTGCCCCTGTCTTACTGACGAGGAAGAGGGGCGTGGAGAAGCTGGGTCACTTGCCCAAGATCCCAGCAGTAGAGCCTGGATTTAAATGCAGGCTGTGAGACCCGTCTTGTGGTCCTCACACTCCCTCCCTGTCCCTTGTGCCTCGTTGTGCTTCTGCTGCTCCATCTGCAAGGTGGCCACACCCTGGCAGTGTTGGGGAGAGAGGCAGCTGAAGATCCACGGCAGGAGGAAGGTCCTGGGCTGGCTCCCTACGGAGGCCCTAGGGATGCTGAACTTGCTCACCCTCCAACTTCCAGCTCAGAAGGCAACACCCCTCCTTTCCCGTCCATCAGCAGGCCCAAGGACTAGGGTGCAGGAATTATAGGGAGGTGAGGACCCTTTTCCTCGGCACAAGGCAAGGACCCGAGCCTTGGTGGGAGGTGGAAACAACCTCCGTTCTTGCTCTGGAGCGCGGGGAGCTGTCCAGGGTGCTGTCCCCGGTTCTACCACTTGCCAACCAGCCTCCCACAAGGGCACCGCCCCTCCATCTTCCTGCACCAGTGGCTTCCTCTTTACCAGAACTCTTGGTAAAGTCCTTTCCGGAGACTCCTCTATCTGGGTGCAAATTACAGGCAAAAGGAAACTTCCCATCCAATCCTATCAGAGAAAATGGAAGCATTTTTTTTTCTCTCCTTTCTCAACCAGATGTATGAACTGTTGCTACAGAGTACGTATCTCGTACTAAATGTAAGTTGAATAAATAAAGGAAGAAATTTATTTATTAGACACATCGACAGGTTTATAATGTGCCAGGCACCATTCTAAGCATTTAACAAACATTAACTCATTTAATCCTCTTACCAACCTTCATATTACCCTTTTACAGGCAAGGACACTGAGATACAGTAATTTATCCACAGTCAGAGAACTCACAAGTGGTGGAGATAGAATTAAAATGCAGGTTTTCTAGCTCCGGCATCCAGCTCTCAGCCACCATGCCATCCTGTTCCGGGATGAATGAAGATTATGAGACCACTTATTTGAAAGTATCTAACTCAATGCCTAACACTTAGGAGGAGCTTAATTATTATTGTTCTGTGTGGATAGAGACAGAATGGTGATTTCTGGCTGGCAATCTTTCTTCTCAATTTATCCATTGAATATACTTGTGGCCTCAGTCTGCTAGAACAAGGTCCTTTCCCTGCTGGACTAGTGCCATAGTGGAGCTTACTGGAGCTCACTGAATCTTGGTATACGGCAACTTGGGGAGGAGGTGGAAAGATAGCCATTGTGCACTTGTGCTTGTGTCTAGTGTTTGTGTATGTTCTTGAGGGAGTTGTGAGGGGCGCTGCTCTGGAGGAAGTCATCAGCCCATCTTGGCCTCTTATCTGAGAAGGTCATGGGCCCAGTCAATTCCAGGGCCTTGCCATTTGTTGCCTCATGGAGGCAGCTGGTCCCAAAGATGTGAAACGGCCTTATTTCTGTGGAGAAGCAGGTTGATGGTGGTGGTGGTGGCGTGTGGGCGGGGCACTTGCTCTTGATTTATTATTTCTTTGTCTCCCTGGAAGCACTTAAGTGCAGGCTTCGTTCCAATGTAGCTCCTGAGCCTCCTTGGATTCCAATACTGGGGGAGGAGGTGCAGCTTACCCTGTCCTCACTGCCCCCTCCCTTGTGTGCTTCCTCAGGAGGGCCTCAGGGCCTCAGCATCACTTAATTAATTTAGGCTTCCCCAGCCACATATTCTCAGATTCAAAGGAACAGAGCGGCCCCTGTCAGCCTTTCCCGGAAGCCTGTGAGTCTGGTGGCTGCAAGCCAGGAGGACTACGTGCCTGCCTGCCCGCCCTTGGCCAGCCTGTCCTCAGAGGCCAGACCTGCCTTGTGCACAACATAATGCAACTCCAGTGGGAACAGAAGGGGGCTGCAGCTCCTGTACTGTGGGGAGGCCTCAGAGCCTCTCTCTGCAGCTCCTAGAGAAGGGACTACCCCCACCTGCTTTCCTTCTGACTCCCTACTCTCCCTGTGAATCATTGGGTGGAAGCAGGGCCTCAAAATCCCCTTGGTTTCTGCTCCATCCACTCGCTTCCCATCCCAGTCCAATGAGTGTTTCGGGTTCATCTCCCTCCTCCTTTGAGACCACCCCTGCCTCCAGTTCAGACCCCAGATCTTCCCCCAGCACTGGGGCAGTCACAATTTGTCCCTTGCCTCCTTGCCTCCTGGCCAAGACACTCCTGCATGGGTACCAAACTTCTTTTCTCTGTGAAGTTTCAGGCAAGTTCCCAGGCAAGACCTCGCAGGGCCCCGTGCTGCCTGGAACTAGAGTCCAGTTTCTTCTCCCAGCATTGTAGCTCTCCACAATGTGTCCCTGCCTTTCCTGTCCTCCTCATCTTCCCTAATGTGCCCCAGGAGCTCCCACCTCTGCATCTTTGAACCTGACGTTCTCTCGGTCCATGCCCAGCCTTGCCTCTCCTTGGTTGCCATAAATGCTTCTTTGATTCCTGAAATATTGTGAACAACCTTCCTTTCACCCTGCCATGAATCCCATTGCATTTTCTACTCCTCTTCAGGAATTTATCCCATGGAATTGGTCCTGTTCCCCACCGCCCCCCACCAGCCTGAGAGCTCCTTGAAGGTAAGATCAGCATCTGTGTGTCTAATAACATGTTCTTTCTTGTTATGCATTCTGCAGAGCACCGGCCATAACACTTTGCATAGGAACTGATGTGTCAGTGGTTTTTAAATCTATCTCTACACTTATTAAGATGAAAATTACTCATGTAAGTAATACATAAATAGAAGTTGCTCATAAAGATGCTCAAGGAACTAGAGCATTATAAATGTTCCTTCCTGGCCCCCAATCTTGGTCCCCTCTGCTACCTCTCAAATACTGCCACTGCTGCTGTTTTTATGTGTATTTTCCAAGCCCTTTCTAAACCCTTTCTGCGGTATCTATGAATCTATGTAAAATGTAACATAAACAGCCCCTATGTTTAAATAAGTATATTTTAACATAAATGTATCATATTTATGTAACATAAATGTATCGAACACTTAACATAATTGTTGTTATATATGTATCATTCTGCAGCTCTCTCCTTTTCTACTCAACAATATATCCGCTCTAGTCTGTACAGAGATAGCTCTATTTTCTTAGCTGCTGCATAGCATTTTTTGTTATGAAAACATTTCAGTGTTTGCAGCCATTTCCATATGATGGACATTTGAGTTATTTCCAATTTTTAGGTGTGACAATGTTGCAATGAATCTCCTTGTGCTTGTGTGGAAGTGCTCCCCCGGGAGCAACAACTTGGTCAACCCCAGCGATCTGTGTGCATTTTAAATTACCAGAGGGGAAGGGGGTAGGCAGGAGGTGAAAGGGGTAAAGGGGGCACAGGCGTATGGTGACAAGTGGCAACTAGACTTTTGGTGGTGAACACAATGTAGGCTATACAGAAGTTGAAATATAGTGATGTACACCTGAAATTTATATGATGTTAAAAACCAATGTTACTTCAATAAAAAAAAATAAAGAGAAAAAAAAGAAATTTCCAAATTGCCCCCTAAAGTGGCTGCATAAGTGCATATGCCCACAAAGCAACGTACAAGAGGACACAATTCCCAGCACCCCCGCCAACACTTGCTCTTGTCTCTCTTTGTCAGTCTGGCGGGAGAAAAATGTTATTCATTTTTGTCTTAATTATATAATTGTTTTAATTGGCTGAGTACCTTTTCACATGTTTAAAGGCCATTTGTATTCTCTTTTTTTGTAAATTGCCTGTTACTTTCTTCCCCCATTTTTTCTATTGGAGTGTCTTTTTCTTCCTGAGTTGTTGCAATAGAATATCATCATTAAATAGAATAATCTCGTTAAATAAGATATCTTTGCCCTGGACATGCCCATTGTGGCTGAAAACTGTTGTTACTTCTTCACTACCAGAATTTGTGATTTATACTGATTGGGCAGGATAAATTAGAGTGGATGTGAAGTCATCACAGCAATTAAAACCCTTTAGAGCCTCTTCATCATCAGTGGGAGAGAGTCCAAATTCTTTAGCTCGATATAATCCATATACCTCTATAATCCATCTATCTCTATGGTCTTGATATGATGCCCAGATTTGATTCCTGTTTCCAGCACCTTCTACCTGTCTAACCTTGAGTGAATTTACTTCAATGCTCTGGATCTAGGTTCCATCATTTTAAAAATGTACAGAGCTGTCCCTCCTCTGCAAGTTTCTAACTCTCTGATCTTGTCAAGGTTACTTAACCTCTCCAAATCTTACTTATGCAACTATAAAGTGGGTGCATTGACAATGCCTCACAGGGTTTGGTATTGATGGAATGAGATTCCTTGTGAAGTAAGTTGATGCTGTTGTTAATTATACCCCCTCCTGTCTACCTAGATGACTTCTACTCACCTTTTATGATCAATCTGAGCCTCTTTGTCCCACCTCCCAAATAAAACTGATCTCTCCTTCCTGTGTGCCCAGACCATGCTTCTGTCACTGTACTTGCCACATGTATTATGAGGACACATTCACATGTCTGTTTGCTCTACCAGGATGTGTGTCCTTGCAGGAAGGGTCTGAAGTGGCCAGATTGCGCTCAGCCCCTGGTACCCAACACCCCCAATAGATGACTCTGCAATGGAAAAATAAGCTTATTTGTCACTCTTGAAAAGAATTGAGCTTCCTCATTGTGCCAGGATTCTGTTGAGCCTAGGAATGGCCAGAGGGACACTTAGAGGAAAGCTGGAGTGTTTCTGCAAAATACCCCAGATACACCCTGGGGAGAGCCAGGAAACAGATCTGCTCTAAGGCTCCCTGATGCTGCAGCCTCATTGAAGAGCTCCCCTGATTGACTAGTGGGGTAGGCAAAAAGATATTTAAGGGAAACTGCATTCTACAGTCCTGGTTGGCTCTGTTGGGAAAATGAAGATAGATGAAGGCTGCCAGCCATCTCTCCTGGTTTTGGAGGCTTGTCTTGATGTGAAAAGTGAGCACTGATCAGTCGGAGTCACTTCCATTTTCAGACTTGAAAAGTGTAGGTTTAGGGCAGGAAGTCTTGGAGGCCAGCGCAGAGAGAGGGCAGAGAACCTCCCTAGAAGGACGCCCCATTGGGCTGCTGCGTGCTTCTTAAATCAGTGTATCCCCAGCACCCAGCACACTCTCTGTGCATAGGAAGGCTCAGTGGAAATCCAAGGGAGGGGCTTATTTTGGAGCGAATTGTTCTGAATGGGTACGTAGTGACAGGCTTCACTGAGAACCGGGGAAACCCTCTTTGTTTGGGTGATGTGACCACAGGTTCAAGACCCTCTGTCTTGAAGCCTCCGAAAACAGATTCCCTCTCAGAAGGGCCCCAGGTGCCGATGGTGGAGATGCAGGTAATAGGCCCCATCTGGTGAGAGGGCCAGCCCAGCAGAGCCTGCATACTGGCCTCGCTACCCTGAGCCTCCAAGTCATTGTGGGCGGTCTAACTTGTAAACATGGGCCCAGAGAGGGCAACGGCAATGCAGAGTCGGCCCAGTTTCCCTGACTTGTGTCTGAGTGGCTGGAAGTTGGTCCTTTTCCAGGCTGCCTGCCAGCACCTTCTCCAGACGTGTCCATGACGTAAGAGAGAGAGGTCATCAAGAAGTCCTAGTGTGACCCCTGGCCAGTGGAAGGCTTTTATTGTTATTAGCTTTCAATCTCATAACACCCCTGTGAGCTGTCCTCATCTGAGCCCCATTTTATAAATTGGCAGTGCAGGGGGTTGAGTAATGTGCCAAGGTCACATAGCTGCCTGACTCATGCCCATGGGTTTATCCTTTTGGCCATGTGGCCTCTATGCTTTGGGGGCCTGTAGAATTATTTTGTGGCCTTCAAAGCCCCACTCTTTCCCCCAAAATTGTGTGCAGGGTCACGGCCTCCATCCTTTTCCAGGTGTTGGGGACCATCCAGCCCCACGTACAGAATCTGTATCTGTCTCCTTCTCCAGACATCCTGATCTCTGTCCCTGTTATCTCATGCTAGGACCATTGCAGTAGCCTCTTGGCAGATCCCCTTGCCTTCTGTGTTGCCACCAGCTCCTGGCCCCTCAGACTTCTCTCACAATCTTTTTAAAACATAAATCTTCCCCATAGTAGGCACTCAGTAGATAGTTGTTAAATTGGTCATCCTCCTGATTTAAATTTCCATTGCCAAGGGTCAAGGTCGGAAGCTAACCATGACTTTCAAGGCCCTTGTTGTGTGACCCCAGCTCCTCCTCATGCTGCTCTTTCTAGTTATATCTGCCACACGTGCATACCTGCCTGCCCAGGATGTGTGGGTCCTGCCACGTCCAGTCCCACTGTTATCCTTTTCTCTGTCCCAACAGAATGGGTTACTCACCACAGAGAGCATCCTGGCCCATGTGCACATCCCTCCACCCTAGCACCACCGGGGTGAGTCCCACATGGCTTCTCCCCACCTTGGCCTGTGTGTAATCCATCTAATATCTCCCAAGCCCACAATGGGGTCTCACAGGTAGAAAACCATCTGGGAATGGTTTGTGCCACACACATACACACAGATGTGTGTACCGGCCCCTCTGAAGTGAGGCACACTCTCGTTTCCACTGTATTTGTGTAAAAGCTGGTCACAACCCACTAACTTGGTTTTACAGCCAACAAATGGTTGGTGACCTGCAGCTCAAGAAGCTTGGCACTGGCTCTCTCATTCCCCATGACAACCTCGTCGTGTTGATCTTTATCTCTCCCATTTATATCTGATGAAACTGAGATACGCAGAGATGAAGTGGCTCACTCCGGGTCGCACAGCTAGGAAGCAACGAAGCCAGGGTTTGAACCCAGGTAGGTGGCCCCAGAGCCCATGCTCTGAACCCACAAATGTGGCTCTGATGGTTGATGGGGGCTCGAGGGGCTGGGTGACTCGGTAGGACAGGAGGCCATAGTGAGCGCCCTGCAGCTCCCAGCTCCCTACACACCTGTGGGAAGTGGCCAGCAGAGAAGGAAGAGCTGGAGCATTCACCCTCCCCTCCAGGGACGAGCTGCAGCTGTGGGTGACTTTGCCCACAACACTGCTCTTTCCCCTTAAGGGGAGAGGGGCAGCTAGCTTGTACCGAAGTGAGGGACATCAGGGTCCTTTCCTCATCTGGGGCCTGTGCTCAGGGACGAGGTGAGGACCGGGCAGAACAGGGGTGTCGGGGAGGGCTGGCGGGTGCATGGATGGGGCAGGGGAGCGGAGAGCAAAGTGCAAGGCAGGGACACCCCTAATCCTGCCCGTGACTGTGCACCGGTAACAGCCAGTGCTTCTCAAACGTCGGCTGTGACCCTCTCAGATCTGTCACCTCCTTGCCCCCAGCACCTGGCACCATGCCTGGCACATGTGGAATGAACAAATAAAAAGTGGCTCTTTTTGGAGGCATTTGCCTGGAGGAAAGTGACTGTAGTTCTCACTCTTTCTTGTTGAGGTAGGAAGATGTTAAGATCTGTCTGGAGAACTTTGGAGGACAGCCCTGTGGACTCATGGCAGGAGGAGGCGCTGAGATGAGGTCCCCCTGAGAGAGAAAGTCTGGGCCGGCAAGTTGGGGATTCTGAGCCCCAAACTCCTGGTGATGTCGTGGGAGGTCCTAGAGAAAAAGCCTACATCTGGATGGAAAGACCTGGCCCCTTGGGGCACGGGCTGGTGGCCCAGGACACCCCTGACTGACCCTAACTCCTGCCACTGGCCACAGAAGTCAAGTTCTACAGTAAGGCCCGACGCAGGGGTGTCTGGACGTGTGAAGCAGGTGTGGCCTCCCTCTCTCCACAGGTGTGTGGGGACTGGGCAGCTGGGGGTGGCGGCTGCGGGGAAGACCAGCAGGGCACTCCCACCTCATTGAAAATGTGATCAGCTTTGAGTACCGAGAAGACCAACCAAAGCATTGTTTGCCTGGGTAATTAAGATGCTATTAATTAAATTTCACTTAAAGCTAGTTTCAAACTAATTCTTGATGACACACGCGCACACCCTTCAGAAGGAATGCACCTGTCTCCTCTGGGCTGTGAGGCCCCAGCAGGCTGCTTCACCCTCAGCAGGCTCCAGGCCTGGCCAGGCTGGCACAGAGGGGGCCGTCTGGGGGTTTGTAAATGAATGAGTGACAGGTGGACAGGTGCCATTCCCTCGCTTGAACTTCTTGGCTGCCATCAGGTAGCAGACTGCATGACCTGGAATGTTCCTCTTGTCTGACCCCAGATATCAAGCAAATTCCAGCCTCCCTTGTTCAGTGTTTAGTCTGCACAGTTGATGGGCTCAGAAAGCCTCTGTCCTTCCCCAAGTGACGGGAAGGAAGGAGGACAGCGGGGCCAGGCCCTGCCCTTCTCAGCCCTTCTCAGCCCTCCCTTGTGACAGGTGGGACCCACCGAGCACTCCTGGGGGCTTAGAAGGGCCCAGGCTGAACCCCACATGGAGGAGCACCAGATAAGACCCTCTACCTGGGGTGGGAGTGACAGGCTGGCCCAAGCTGTCCTCCCGTCCCCATCTGATAGGCCCTAGTTCCAATCCCAGTAGGAGGGATGGTGAGAGGCACTGGGCCCAGAATCAGTCCTGGGTGTTTTCGAGAGAGAAAATAAGAGGACTCTTTCCTGGGAAGAGGTGGAGCCTGGCTGGGCTGTCCCAGGCCAGAGGGGCGGCAGGTGGGGTGGGAGGATAGGTGCACCCTGACGGATGCCGTGGCGGGAGGAGAAGAGGGAGGTGCTCCGGGTGGGAGGCCAGGCCAGGCCAGGTATGGGGTGGGGTGCTGGAGGGCAGAGCCCTGGGACTGGAGGGGCAGTGTGCCAGGGCCCGGGGAGCCAATTGCCTTTCCATGGCTAATTGAAGGGGACAATATACAGATTCCCATGTTTGGGATTTTCCTTGAGAATACAGTCCCAGATGTGGAATGACTGGTCTGAACGGTAGGACCATTTTTACATCTCTTAACACAAAGCCAATAGGCTTTCTAAAAGCATGATCTGATTCCATTTCCACTAACTATAAGGGTGCTTCTTTCCTCCCTGACAGCATAGCCAGTGCTATCATCTTAAAAAACTAACAAGCTAATAGGGGAACCATGCCACCTTGGCTAATTACTGCCCTCTGGGGATTAGACGTCAGTGTTGTGCCCTCCCGGTGGCCTCCAGGCACTCTGGTCTAGACTCCACCCCCACACCTCTCAGCAGGGCCTGGGCATGCCTACTCCACCCACCTCAGGCCCTTTGCACATGCTCTCCCCTCTGCCTGGGAAGTAGTCCATCTGCATGTCTCGTTCCCACATCTCCCTCCCATCTGCACTTGTCAGTGAAGCCCTCCCAGACCACCTTGCTTAAAACTGCAGCCCAGCACTTCTTATCCCTCCTGGCTGCTTTGTTTTTTCCAGTGTGCATGGTCCCATATGTGTAGTTCATAGATTAGATTTATTGTCTGTCTCCCCTGCCTGGAATGGATGCCCCATGAAGGCACGTGAAAAGGGGGACAAGGTGGGGGTGCAGAGTTGAATGTCAGCTGGAAGGTGGGGAGGAGCCAGCCACCCTGGGGCCCAGCACTGGCTGCTGGGCTGGAATGAAGGGAGGGACTGAGGACGCTGCCCAGAGGATGGGAAGCATGGGGATGGGGCTGCCTCCTGGTGTCTGAGCACATGCTGCTCTTGGTGGAGGGTTGGAAGGGGAGGGAGAATGTCGCCCACCACTGCCCCCGACAGTGTGTTAACGCAGGGGAGGCCTCTGGGCTGTTCTCTGTCTCAGCTACAGTTTGGGTGACAATGCATGACTTGCAGCAAAGGTGAACACATGGTCCCTCTGATGGGGGGTCCTGAGGGGTCCCAGGGAGGGGGCCCTGGAGGTGGCAGGGGCTGGCAATCCCAGGCCCTCGAGGGGCTGTTGAATTAACCCAGAGGGAGGGTGGGAAAGAGATGGCGTCCCTGGGGAAAACCAGAACTCAGGAAAGCCGGGAGATGGAGAGGGTGTTTGAGGGCAGGGGGTCATGTGGAGGGTCATCTGCAGAACCGGGTGGGGAAGGGAAGGTGAGCTGAGCTGATGATGGCGACATTGAGAAGGGAAACAGGAGGGGAGAGGGTTAATGGCATCGCCCACTGCTGGGCCTGTGAATGTGGAACCCAGTGACCTGAGCCATGACGTCAGCCTGGAGAGACTGACCTCTGACCCCCACTGGCCTTCCAGACCTCGCTTCAGCTTGCCCAGGGTCTCAATAAAGCCATCACTCCCCAGAGTCTTAATAAAGCCCTCAGTGAGATTGTCCCCACAGCCCCTCTGCCTGGGGGATCTGTGCCCTTCTTTGCTGGGGCCTGTGGTTCTCACCCCCTGATTCCTGAGCTCTTCCAACCCAGCTCAAGATGGGGGGCTGGAGGGCCAAGTCAGCAGAGAGCCAGCCACAGCCCCTTAGAGACGAGCTGGTCAGGGCCTGGCCCCAGCGGAACTGAAAGCTGCGGGGTGTGGCTCTGTCTTGGTGAAAATCAGGGACCACACCTCGTGGGTGGAGACCACCACCCACAGCCGGCCCCAGGCTCTCTGGAAGGGAGCTGATCATCCCAGCTTCACTCACTTAGCAAGGCTGGGTCCTCCAGCAGCCACGCGAGAGGTGAAAGGGGCACAGAGAGCCTCTAAATGGCTCATTGAGGAGGCCTGGAAATCAAAGGCAGCTACCAGGAGCTGCCGAGCCTCCAGGCCTCGCAGGGTCTGAGTCACCCAGGCATCAGGTTCCACGGACCTGGACAAGTGGGTCCTGCCGCTGAAGGATGGGAGACATGGGTGACCCACTGAATCCCGTGTGGGTCCTCCCTTCTAGTTGGGTCTTCAGCATCAGAAGTGGAGTGAGAGATCTAGGGGTGGGAAGGAGAAAGCTGCCAAGCAGAGTTGGTTTGGCTTTGCTCCTGAATTTGGAAGGCCAGGCCGAGGGCTCGAGGCGAGATGAAGGACGGGACCAGGGGTTGTCCTGGTGGAGGGGAGGACCACATCTGCGAACAAGTCTGTCCTGAGAAGAGGGGCTCACCCTGTGAGGACAGCTGCCAAATTGGCGATGCCCAGAGGAGGCATCGGGGTTGGGGAAAGGGCAGAGGGCCCAGGAGCCCTGAGGAAGGAGGCGAGAGCTGGGGAATGGCACGTGGGGAGGGAAGAAGTGCACTAAGAGCACGCAGCTGCAAGCCCAATGGCTGGCGTTACTGAGCACTTGCCACGTGCTCCACATGGGGCACCTTTCCACAGCACCACGTGTAATCCCCACCCCCAGCCTTTGAGCTAGCCATCAAAGACTCACAAATCCTTGTCTGAAACCCTGGGGCCTCATGGTTTTTCGAATTGAAAATCTTGTGTATTTCAGGAAAATAAGATAACGGGTATCCTGTATCTTTTATCATTTCCCAGCAGGCTCTGGGGGAGCACCCCATAATCAAATACATCAATATTTTCTGCAGAGACATGTACAAATATTCAGCCTCCACAGAGACCATAAAAAGACTCCTGTCGGTTCAGGCAGATTTTGCCAGCAGAGGAGTTAGTTCAAGACAGGTTTTGCAGCCAATGAGTTGTAAAAAGTCTTTTGGCTTTTAGTGCTTTTTAGATGTTGAAGTTGCAAGTTAGGGATCGTGGGTCTGTATTTGTCCCAAACTGAGGATCTGAGAGGTTAAGTGATGAGCAAAGACGGCACAGCTCGGAAGAGGCAGAGCTGGGGCTGTGGGGCAGGCCTTCTGGTTCCAACCACAGGCTCTACTGTGCAGCGCTGGAGGGGCACCTACGGTTGTTACGACACCTCATCCGTAAGAGCCACAAGGACATGGTGCTGAGAAACTGCTCTCTAAAATCACAGGTGGCCAGAAACCTGGCTGCTTGGAATCCTGAGTGAGAAGTGGACACCTCAGTCGTCAAGGGAGGACCCGAGCCAGGGGCTTACTGTGACTCAGAGAACCGGTCCCCATCGCCAACCCTGCAGAGCTCCAGCTAAGGGGTTTTCGGACACAGCATCCCACACCATCTTCCCTTTGTACTTTCTAAGGAAATGGGACCCCGGGTCTACCTCTCCGTGCAGCCCCTTTGCTGTGCCATAACCGTGTCAAACACTGCTTCATCTAAATTTGTTCCTACACCTGCCCTTGCCACAGATCCTACAGTAGCCCTATCACTCCTCTGGTAGGACGCCCCCAGGTCCCTGGGTGTGCAAGTTAAGAACCCTAATTTTATTGGGCTGTGATAGTGCATCCCCAGTGGTCTTTATCAGACGGGCTTTGTCATCACTGATTAACATGAACACCTCACATTCAAGTCGCAAAGCCCTTTCACAATGTGGTTTCACTTAATCCCTGCTAAACACTGGTGAAGTAGGAGTTCCTAGTAGCCCCAATTTACAGATGGAGAAGAGGCTAGTGCTGGTCATCGTGGTGCATAACATCTCACGGGTAGTGAGCGCTGGAGCCAAGATGCAAAGCCAGGTCTGCTGAACAGCAACTAGGCTCTTCCCTCCTCTTGGGGCCTCCCGAGAATGCCTCTAAGAGTGATGGTTTCAGCTGGTCACAGCTGTGAGTGACCTGGGGCATGGATCCCCTCTGCTGTGGCCCTCAGGGGGCTGGCCATTGCCTGGGCTTCCCATAAACATCTATATTTCCAATTTCTTTTGAAAAGCAAGAAAGTCCGATGACTCACAGCCTCTTTTCCACCTGGCAACAGTTCACCGAGCCAAATGGTAGCTCCCCATTTAGACAGGGCATGCCGTCACCAGCTTCCCACAGGCCTCATCCAGCTACTGCACCAATTTCTTTGAGTCTCTAGCATCCTGAAGGCATTTGTACCTGTAACCTCTGCTCCACATCTCTGACAAAATGGGCAACAATCTCTGCTTACATGCTGCCAGGCACAGGAGGCTCACTACTTCCTGAGGGAAGGGAAGACTGTATCCACGTGCTGAGAGCTACAGGACCAGGTGCTACGCACTGTGCTTGACATTGACATGCTTGATAGTTTAGTGAACCTGTGAGAAACGTAGTTTTAGCTCCATTTTACAGATGTACAAATTGGGGCTTGATGAGGCTTGTGCAGGTGCAAACCCTGCAGAAAGTGGTGGAGCTGACACTGGAATAGGTCCCTCTTGTTCTGCAGCCCATGCTCTTTCAGGGGCTGCCCCCAGACCTTGTCCCAAGGCTCTGCGGGCAACATCGTCTTCATCTAAACACCTCCCCCCAGTCATTGCGGGAGGGACACCCTCATGAAGCATGACTGTGGGCTCTGCACAGGCTCTCAGGAGGAACCAGGGCAGGACTGGTGGATCATGAGGGCCAGGTATGGATTTTCCCTCTCATTTACCAGTTGGGTAATTATGGCAAGAGAGTGCTCCATGGTGTATAACATGTGACCTCCAGTGTCAGGACTGGGGAGAGGCCAGGACTCAGGAAGGCAGATCCTGCTCTCTGGGGCTGATCACTGGGTTTCCTTCCAAGAGGAGACCTGAGACAAATGGAAAAATGCTGCCTGCAGGTGAGAAGTGTGAGGAGCATGAAGGCAGGAGAGAGGTGTTAGGCTGGAGATGGGGCAGCTACAGTGCCCAGGACAGGAGGACAATGGGATGAGGGTGGCCAGCCTGGGAGCTGTCCTTGTGGACACAAGGCTCTGATCCGCCCATCCCCGTTTCAGAGCTGGAGACAAGCTTTCAACCCCAAGTCTGACATAGAGTCAGCTGCATTTTCTTTCTCTCAAAAACAAGCAGTTTAGTGGCTAGGCAGAAGCTGTTTAGCAAAATAAAGAAACGCGTAATCAACTCCTACATTAGTGCCTCCTGACTATGGAGAAAACTGACCTGTGCTTGGTTGCAGCGTCTCCCGAGTGGCCACCCAAACCATCTGGAGGGCTTGTGAAAATGCAGGGTACTGGGCTCCATCACCAGCAGTTTCCGATCCAGTGGGTTTGGGATTTGTTTTTCTAACAAGTTCCCAGCAGGGTTTTGCCCCTGTCTGAAATTACCTTATACCTTCCCAGAAACAGGCTGCTAGCCCCGAGACCACACTTTGATGCCCGCTGGCCTGGATGAGTCCATCACTGGTCTTTGCTGCCACTGTCTGGTCACTCTTGAGAATGACATGCTCTCCCTCTGATGGATCAATTATTCGTCCATCCATCGGGCTGTTCATTTTAATTTTTATTTCACTGAAAGTATCTTCAGTGGGATAAATTATTTTCCTTGTAAATTTCTCAATGAAGATTTTATTTACCCATTGGGCTTTAAAAATCCGTATCAAATTTCATCAATATAACTTCTACCTCTGTGATTTTTCTTTAGAGGTCCTTGTCACTATTATTAGTTTATCCATTTCTTCAGCCAATGAAAATTTTTATTTAAGCTGTTTTACCTATTGGATTGTGTGTTGACTTTTTAACAAATTTCTTTTTTTTCCCCCCTGGCAACTTGGTCAAAAAGGCACTGGAGTTAAAATGACAGGGTCAAAATGTTCTGCTGTGTCTGGGTCACACGAGGATTATGAACTGACCTCTTTCTAAGGAGAACTAAGAAATCTGAAATCGTGAGAGTTGGGAGACCTGGGTTTGAATTCACGATCTGCCACTTGCTGGTGTGATCTTGGGCAAGTTACTGATTTTCCGTTTCCTGAGGATTCAGTGAGACAACATCTGTAAAGCCCTTGGCACGTAGTAGGTGTTTCAGGGCCTGCAAGGACCTAGGCTGCATCCCCTCTCCCGGCTAGACTGTACTGTGATGCTTCGTTCTCCCTGAAATGGAAGTAGCAGACCACCCTGAGATGGAGCGTAGTCTGTGGGTCTCACTCCTCCTTTGAGCCCAGTTGTTTACAGGACCATGCAACATCCTGGCATTATCTTCAGGGACAAGAGATCCCCAAGGTCCTGGACTGTGGAGCGTCCACAGTCCACTGATGGGCTGGCTTGCAATGGGCTGGGGTGGGGGGACCTGGTGGGTTTTCCCATAGCCTCAGTCAAGCCCCTCTGAGGACGACTGGGCAACTGTTTCAGCAAAAACTGTGAATGTTCTGTCACCTTCTCTGGGGCAAAATTGTGTGTCCACAGTGACAGCTAGAACACATTTCCCCTTTCTTGTTTGGGGCATAAGGAGACAAGTCCCCCCCCCAATTTATTTATTAGGACATATATCAGAAGACTAAGCAAGCAGGATTTTTAAATGACTTATGTATGTTTTTATTATATATAATTCATTTAAACTGGTCCTTAAACAAAAGAAGTAGGATTTTTAAAGCAAGGTGCTTTCAAACATCTGCTTGAGACAAGATACATGTCTTCTTCCCTCGGAGCAGCTTCGTAGGCCGCTATTCTTTCAGAACACACATAGGGGTTTTGGGGTGCCTTGCTGAGGGATGAGGGGGCGGGCTATTGTCCATCTGTCCCCAGGAGAGAAGGAATCACCTCCCAGCTGTTCTCGGCAGCACCAGCCCCATCCTGACGTTTTCCCAGGGTCCCTCATAGCAGGAAGCATCGCTATTTTATTCAGGATTGGGGAACTGCTCACCGATACTGAATGCTGAAATATGTAATGATTGACGTTTGACTTGGGTTTGCCTAATTTCTGTCTCCCCAGGTTCTTCGATTTCCGGCAGGGAGCGCATCTTCTTCTGAAGGTATTTCAGATGGGGGTGAGGAGCAGGGTCCTGTGCTATGTTAAACAACGTTAGGCAGGTTTGGGTTTGGGGAGTTGTTATTATTGTTGTGTTGTATTTTACTGCAGAACTTCTTGGAAACGTTAATGAGTGTATCCAGTGCCTCCCAAACTTATCTGATCCCTTGGCATTTTTACTCCTGTTGAGCATCATTTTAAGGGATTAAATGTTGGAGAGCACTGATGTATTAAATGATTTGGGATTGGAAGCAGACAGCAAGCTGGCTCATCTCAATGAGGATTTGCTCTGGGACCTTTCTGTGTTTCAGTTTCTTAAAGGGGACCTGACATTTTCTGCTTTGACCCATGACCATGGGACCCTGGGGAAGGTCTGACCCTGCAGGAGAAGGTCAGAAGTTAGGTCTCAGAGGACAAACGTGCTTGATGGATGTATTAGTCAGGGGTCTCCAGACATATAGAAGCGATAGGATGTGTATATATTTAGAGAGAGAAAGAGAGATTAATTTTGAGGAATTGGCTCAGCTCTTGTGATTGTGGTGGTGTGGCTTAGTACCTTCTGCCTTGAGAAGGTCGGCTGGAAGTCTGAAATCTGCAGAGCAGGCTGGCAGGCTGGAGACTGAGGGAAGAGTTCATGCTGTAGCCTGAGTCTGAAGGCTGGAGGCAGAATTCCTTCTTCCCTGGGGGACCTCAATTCTTTCTTCTGAAGGCTTTCGAGTAATTGATGAGGCCCACCCACATTACCTAGGGTCATCTGCTTTACTCAAAGTCTACTTATTTAAATGTTAATCTCATCTTAAAGACACCTTCATAGCAACATCTTGACAGCTGTTTGACCAAACATCTGGGCACATAGCCTAGTCAAGTTGACACATAAAATTAACCATCACAATGGACCATGAGGAAGTGGGTCTTCCAAATATGGTGGTCAGGTTGGGGCAAGGAAGCAGGGCTGTATTTGTCTTTGCCTGAAAGTATCTTTCACCTTCACTAACACTATGGAATATCTTTCTCTGCCCCTCTGGAGTGGGGTTTGGCCATATGACTTGCTTTGGCTGATGGAACTGTGATCAGAGGCTTTCGTGTGCTTGTGTGATGTGGGTTAGAATCTTGTGCTTCTGCCCTCTGCCTTGAGAAGGTCATGCCCCAGCGGTGCTGGACCCAGTCTGGAACCACTCCAGCCAGTCCCAGCTGAGCCACAGCGGTCCACCACCCGGAGAGAGAGAGAAATGCTTTCTGCTGTAAGCTGCTGAGCTGGAGTTGTTTGTGTGCAGAATAGCTGTGGTGGGAGATGGCAGTGCAAACCGTTACTGTCCTCTGGTCCTTGGAGATATTACAGGAAGCACTCTTCCTCACTGATCAGAGAGCCCTCGGTCTCATGTCGGATCTACCGTGGTCCAGATCCTGGCCACGCCACTCAGAAGCTGTGGGATGAGCATTTGAATGGGGGTTGTTCTTTGGGCCCCCAGGAAGCTGCACTGTGGGAGAATCAGGGTCAGTTTGCCCGAGAAAAGAGATGTAAACTGAGTCCAGAACTGGCGTGGCCCAGAGGCCTGTGCTAAAGCCCCTACTACACACAGGTATGTGTGTGTGTGTGTCCACGTTCAATTACTCACACTCATGACATACACACAAACAGGCACGCACACACACACATTAAGGCTGGCAGTTTTCTTCTGGAATCCATTATGGCATCCACCCGCCCTTTGCCCATCACTAGGCCATCTTACGAGAGCCTCTGCAATGGAGCCATCCCTGGTCCTAGTCCTGTATGATTATGGGCTGATGTCTTAGAGGGGATGGTAAGCTTGCCATATTGGCTTTACTGTCCTGTCCCTGTGCTTGGCTGATACCCTCAGTTCCCTGGGTCCTCCCTGCATGTCCTGTGGGGACTGTGCCACCAACAAGGCCAGGCAGCAGCCGGCCCAGACTCGCCCACTCCCCGGCTCTGGCTGAGGTCCAACTGTCAGTGACGCTGTCCCTCCTCAAGTGCAGGCCCTGGAGGAACACCTGTAATAAAAGCCCATGCTGACCAATGTGTAGGGGCCAGAGGGCATTTACAGGACCAGTTCCCCAGATCTGCAGAAATGATGAAACCAGTCAGGAGTCAGGAAATTTATGCCTGTATATCATGTAAACAACATAATGCAGCCCCAGATTCTGCTTCTAGAGTTGCTGGGGGAGTGATATGCTGAGCTGCCGATGGCCAAATTTGAGGACAGAGGGGGAGCTTCTGGGAGGTGTGGAGAGATGAAGAGCAGCCCCGGCCTACGTCTACTAGGACCTGATTCCCAGCTGATGTGTGTGCACATCCTGTTGTAACATTTAATTCTCCAGTCTTAGGATATGCTATTGCTCTTGCCTGAGTGAAGGGTGGTTGGGACTGTTTCCTTGGTGTTTGGAATAGGAGTAAAATAACCCCACATGTTCTGGAGGTGGGGAGAGATGAAATGCAAAGGTGGGGAATCAATCCCCTAACAGCCCGGCAGCAGCAAGGAGAGGAAATCCACACAATAGACTGGAGACTCCTCTCTGGGTCCTCAAATGGACCTAAGGAGAAATCAGAGTTAATAAGACGCAGAGAAGAGGGCAATGACTTCTCAGGAGGAGGAACAGCCCATGTGAGTGGGAGTCTGCCTTTCAGAGTCACCCAGAGTTGGGCAGGGCTGGAGTGTGATGGTTGGGTGGTAAGAGAGGGTGGAGGGGAGGCCTGTGCATCCATCACACCTCGCTGGCTCTCAGCCTGGACTGGAGCTCATCACCAAGGCTTGGAGGGTGGCATTGCAAGCAGAGGGAACAGCATGAGTTAAGGATGAGTTAGAGTCTATGTTGACTGTAATAGAGATTTGAATTTGCTTCTTATTTTATTTTACTTCTTTTGGGTTCTCTGAGTTTTCTTCACCTTGCTTGAAATAGCCGTATTAACTTTGTTCATCCATTGACTCATCTACCTATCCCTCTTTCTGTCTGTCTGTCCATGTTGGGTCCATTTCTCTGCTGGGTGATGGTAACAGAGGAAAGTAGCTATGGCCCCTGCTCTCCAGGTTCCAGACCCAATAGCCTTTCCTCATGTGTCTTCGTGATGAATTGCTCACCCTACCCTCTCTGGTCCATGAAATCATATTCACCTTCAAGGCTCATCTTTCAATGACTCCCTCCTCTGTGAAGCTCCCCCAGATGGTGGCAGGCAGAATCAGTGACTCTCCATGCTGCTGCCTGGGACACAAGCCAGTTGAATGAATGGATGGATCAGCCAGAGGAGGTCACTTCCTGGTTATTTCACTGAGTTGACCCATTGATTTGCTGTTAGGTCATGAAAGTCAAGGAAATGTGGGGAAAGAAGCAAAAATGAAGTCTTGGCAGCAATTGAATCTCCTTTTGCAGCTCAGAGCTGAGACCAGCTACCAGCCTCCCAGATTCTAGGATGCCTCCCTGCCTGCCCCACCCCACCCCACTCCGACAGGCTCCAGGAAAGCTTCAGAAGTGCATAACTCCAGGGACAGTGGGGGACACTCATGTGGAGTCAGGAAGACCTGGTTCCATCTGCCCTGTCCCTGTCTTTCCTTCCAGGGCACGTCCTGCCTCTGCCCACTGACATCTGCCTCTACTACCTATCCTGTGCTCTACTGCAATAGGCAGAAGTGCAATCCAACTGAGACACACAAGAAATATGAATGTTCTTTATTCTGATGCCAGTCCCCACGCTGCACAAGTGAGGGAATCCTAACCTTAGCCAACACAGATTCTCCCCCTTTCCCTTATGGCTGAGATTGAAATTTGGGGAAGAAAGGGCTTCTGGTCCTTGGTGTCAATTACCCATGCAGGTCCTGGGGTGGGGAGAGGAGCATCCTTCGTCCCTGTTGCGTGGTCCCTGTTTGCTGCCTGCCTTTCTCCTCTGTAATGCTTTTGGCTCTCAGGAATCATTCTGTTGAGAGGCTGCCCAACATCCCCTCTGCTTAAACACCCAATGCAGCCATTCCCTCTAGGACCATCCCTGATGCTTCTCCTAGGTCTTTACCGAGAGGCAGGCATAGCTCGCCTCTGCTCACAGACCCCAGAGACTTACCTGGATTCTGATGCCTCCTTCAGTCTTAGTCTGGGGACGACCTGCAGAACCACTCTTTGAAATCCACCCAAATCTACACTCTCGTTGTTTCCCTCAACCTCCCCCCCGCCCCCCACCAAGAGCCTAGGGAATGGTTTTCCAATTGGTGGGAGGCTAAGGTGGCAGAGTAAGGAGGGTGGTATCCTTACTCTCATTCATCATGTTTTTCTCCCAAATCTATGGTCTATGTCATTGAAGGGCCTTCTTAGCTTTTGAAATTCAAAGCCAGGAAAGGGTCCATTTTTATAACCTGCTCATGGCTGTCCCTCCTTCTGTGGCGGGTCTGTGAGCACACAATGGGAGGGGACTGGGCAAGGTGACGCAGGATCAGTCGGGGAAGAATGTTGTCCTCCTTACTGCCTCACAGCACCTGGACTTCCTAGACCCCAGGGACTCTCACTACACCACCTCGTGGCTGCTCAACCCATGGCTGTTGCCGTGAGTGTGAACCACCCAGTGCTATTCCACACCTGGAACTACAACCCCCTTCTTCCCCTCTCTGACCAGGAACTCCAATTTCCTAGGCTAACTTACTCCTTTCTTGTTTCACCTGCTTTTCACTCACTTAGGCCTATACTCCTCCCTTTTCTGCCAGTGTATCAGTTGCTCCCTTAGTTTGGAGCCCTTCCATGGTGGCTGAGGTGGATCAGGGAGGCCTGCACTGGGGTTTGGATCCCAAGATGAAGCTGGAGTGGGGCACCCTATCTATGGGGACCAAAATAGGAAATACTGGGGGAGAGCTGGGGGAACCACCAACTCTGGCTCACATCCTTAGCAATCTTGTATTAGTCAGGCAAAAATTGCTCTAAGAGGTCATTCAACAATCATGTGGCTTAAAGAACAGAGAAATTTCTCTCTCGCACCAAGGTCCCAAAGAAATGCTACAAGTCAGCAGGAGGCTCTGCTCCACATGGTCATTCAGAGATCTAAGTTCCATTCACATTTTTCCTCCATCATCCCACAGGTAAGTGGTTCTCAACTTTGACTTCATATTAAAATCACCAGGAAAAATGTGAGAAAAAAAAAAAAATCCAGGTGCCCAAGTCTCATTCCAGATGAATTAAATCTGCATCTCTGGATGTGGGACCTAGGTGTCAGTATTTGTTTGAGCTCCCGTGGTGTCAAACATGACACGATCATGTTTGAGAATCATTGCTTAGGGGATGATCCAAGATCAACATTTCTCAGACTTGACCGTGTGTCAGAATTACTTGCAGGGCTTAGGAAACACAGATTGCTTGGCCCCACTGTCAGAGTTTCTAATCCTGTCTGATATACACCCCAAATTTAATTTCTAACAAATTCTCAGGTGATGCTGATGCTGCTGATCTGGAACCGCACTTTGAGAACCACTGCCCTAGTTTCACTGTCGAAGCTGGGCCCCTGCCCGCTCTGGGTTGCAGTCTTTGGGAAGGGGAAAACAGAGACACCTCCCTGATTGCAAGGCTGCAGTCATTTTTCAGCCGTTATTCTCCAGACCCCTGTTGGGCTCTTAAGCAGATGGTTCTCCCCAGAAGGAGACCACTAATGAACCTCCACAATCGCCCAGTAGGAGAAAACACTGGCAATTAGACATCTGGCTTCCAGGAGTCACCTTTACCAGATGGCCAGGCATTTTGTGCTTTCTGTTAATTATCTCTCCCTCTTGGTTCAAGCCAGTCTAGCCATTGGTGGCAGCGGGTGCAAAGCCAGGAAACAGTGCAGGAGAGGTCTATATTCTTCGCACATACCCCATCTTCCAGGCTTCCTGGAAGTTCCTCGTCTGGAACAGGTAGGGACTGGGGTAGAAGGCAGATTGGGTGAATTTATAAATATGATTATTACACTGGGATGAAATGGAGTTATTTCTATTACACTGGGTTAGATAATAACAAGAGTGTATTTGCTTACCATCTAAGTATAACTGGAAAAGTTATTAGGTCCATCTAGGATTTTACCTAAGAGTTAAAAATAAATAGCCTACAGAGCAGGTTTAAAGGTAGATGAGGGGCCAGCCCAGTGGTGCAGCAGTTCAGTGCACACATTCCACTTTGGTGGTCTGGGGTTCACTGGTTCGGATCCTGAGTGCAGACATGGCACTGCTTGGCAAGCCATGCTGTGGCAGGCGTCCCACATATAAAGTAGAGGAAGATGGGTATGGATGTTAGCTCAGGGCCAGTCTTCCTCAGCAAAAAGAGGGGGATTGGCAGCAGATGTTAGCTCAGGGCTAATCTTCCTCAAAAAAAAAAAAAGGTAGATGTGAAAAGGTATAAAGTTAGTTTCTGCTTAAATTCTATGAATCCAGTTCATTAAAATAACTGATCATGTGACAAAGTGAAAATGGTGGAGTAGGCAGTTCCAAGGTGCCATCCCTCCACAGAAATGTTGAAAAAAGAAGTAAAACTGCCAGAATCAACTTTATCAGAAATGAAAAATAGTCAAAGGTTCACAACCATGAAAATGCCGAATCAAGAAAAAAGTAACTTGGGGCTGGCCTGGTGGTGTAGTGGTTGGGTTTGCATGCTCCGCTTCAGCCGCCCAGGGTTCACGGATTTGGATCCAAGGTGTGGACCTGTGCACCACTTATTGGGCCATGCTGTGGTGGTGTCCCATATACAAGATGGAGGAGGATTGGCACTGATGTTGGCTCAGGGTGAGTCTTCCTCAAGGGAAAAGAGGAAGTTTGGGGGCTGGCCCAGTGGTGCATCTGTTAAGTTCGCACATTCCACTTCAGTGACCTGGGGTTTACTGGTTCGGATCCTGGATGTGAACCTACGCACCACTTGTCAAACCATGCTGTGGCAGGCGTCCCACATATAAAGAAGAGGAAGATGGGCACGGATGTTAGCTCAGGGCTAGTCTTCCCCAGCAAAAAGAGGAGGATTGGCAGCAAATGCTAGTTCAGAGCTAATCTTCCTCAAAAAAAAAAAAGAAAAAGAAAAAAAGAGAGGAAAATGGGCCACAGATGTTAGCTCAGAGCCAATCTTCCTACACCCCTAAAAAAGGAAAAGAAAACAGTAACTTAAAAATGATAGAAAACATCTTGCCATGTGTTTATTTGCCCTTACCACACCTCCACCCCAGCTCGGCAGCCATCTTCAAGATGGCAACCTGCATTCCCAGTGTGGAACTCTGGTCCCTGGTTCCAGAGGAAGCAGAGCAGATCCTATTCTAAAATAATTGTGATTTTTCGGTTCTAACTTGTCTGAGAGTTACCTGAAAAACGGTCTCAAGGTGCTTGCCTTTGTTTCACCTAACCTGGAACTCACTCAGCGTGGACAGGCAGTGGGCATTCCTTGATGACATTGTAAAGCAAATGACCAACTCACTTCTGCCTGGGGCAAACGCTTACAGTTCAGGCTGAGAATAGAGAACCCAAAGCCTGGGAACAAAAGCTAGGGGAAGAATGTTTTAGGATATTAGGGCATTCAAAAGTTCCCATGAATGCTGAGGACTCAAGAAAGCCACATGTACACCCAGGGCAGAATGCATGCTCAGAGAAGACCTGAGAAGACCTTAAGCTTTCACCTCTCACTGATCTCTAGGATCAGTGGAAGCAGAAAGTGGAGGCTAAGGTGGAATCGTTAAGTGTTGAAGACTGCCCCGACACAGCCAATCTGAAGAGACTAGGAGAATCATTTTTCTTTTCTTCTCTTTCTTTTATTTCTCTCTCCTTCTCTCTTCTCTGTCTTCTGGTGCTAAAGGAAATCTCTGTGAAAACACCAGCTGAACACAAGCTAAAGGAACAGAGACTTCAGAGACCACACGTGACAAGGAATACAGATTTTATAAAAAAAATAGTTTGGAAAAGTCACTAAACAAACTAACAGGTACAGCCCACAGCAAGCAACACAAACAAACCCTGTGGAGGGGAGAGGAATCTGATTTTCAGAGTTACCACATTATAATCCTCAAAATGCCCACTTTTAAAGAAAAAATTATGAGGCAGGCAAAGAAACAAAAAATTATGACCCATTCACAGAAGAAATGAATAGAAACTGTCCCTGAGTAAGCACAGCTTTGGACTTACTAGGCAAAGACTTTAAATCAAGTGTCTAAACTATGCTCAAAGAGTTAGAGGAAACCAAAGAATTGATATTTTGACAGATACAGAATGTTAATAAAGAGACATAAATTATAAAAAGAAACCAAGCAGAAATTCTAGATCTGAAAAGTACAATAACTAAAATGAAAAATTCATGAGAGTTTCAATAGCAGATTTCAGCAAGCAGAAGAAAGAATCAGTGAACTTGAAGATAGGGCATTTGAAATTATACAGAAAGAAGAAAGAGTGGAGAAAAAGAAACACAGCCTAGGGGAATGATGGGAAACCATCAAGCATATCACCATATGCATGAGAGTCCAAGAAGGAGAAGAAAGGAAGAGGTAGGAAGATATTGAAAAAATAATGACCAAAAACTTCCCAAATTTGATTTTAAAAACCCACTAATTTATACATCTTAGAAGCTCAACAAACTCCAAGGAGAATAAACACAAAGAGATCCATAAGACACATTATACATTAGGGCATTCATTGCTGAAAGCCAAAGACAAGAGAATCTTGAAAGCAGGGAGAGAAGTGGCTTGTCACATACAAAGGACCCTCAGTAAGATTAACAGCCAAATTCTCTTCAGAAACTGTGGAGGCCAGAGGCTGTGGAATGATGTGTTTAAAGTGCTGAGAGAAACAAAACTGTCAACCAAAAATTCTGTATCCAGAAAAACTATCCTTCAAAATTAAGGGAGAAATTTTAAGACATTCTCAGATAAATAAAATATGATGAAGTTTTTCCCTCATAGACCTGCCCTACAAGAAAAGTTAAATCAAGTACGTCAGACTGAAATGAGAGGGCACTAGACAGTAAACAGTTCAAAGCCATATGAAGAAATAGGAACTCTAGCAAAGGAAACTACATAGGCAAATATAAAAGTCAATATTGTTGTGTTTTGGGTATGTAATTCCTCTTTTGGTTTAATATATGATTGAAAGGACAAATGCATAAAACAATAATTATAAATGGGCACCCAGTGTACAAAGATGCAATTTGTGACAATAACAACATAAAAGTGGTGAATGGCTGTATAGGAGCAAAGTTTGTGTATGCTATTGAAGCTAACTTGATATTGGTTCAAGTTATGTTGTTATAAATGTAGGATGTTAACAATAATCTCTACTATAACCACTAAGAAAATATTTATAAAAATATACAGTAAAGGAAATGAGAAGAGAGTCAAGGAGGTACACTACAAAGGCAGTAAATGAGGGAATGAGGAACAAAAAAGGTATAAGACATACAGAAAAATAGAAAAATGGCAAGAGTAAGTCCTTTCTTATCAGTAAGTACGTGGAAATTGTTTAAACTCTTGAAATAAAAGACAGAGATAGGCAGAATGAATTTTAAAAAATGATCCAACCATAAACTGTCCATAAGAAACTACCTCTAGATCCTAAGACATGAATAGGTTGAAAGTAGAAGGATGGAAAATGATATCCCATTCAAATAGTAATCAAGAGGGCTGAGGGGGCTATAGTAATATCAGAAAAAAATAGTCCTTAACTCAAAAATTGTTACAAGACACAGAAAAAGTCACTATATATTGACAAAATGTTCAACTCATCAAGAAGATATAATAATTAGAAACATATGCACACTTATAAACAGAGACCCCCCCCAAATGCAGCAAACATTGACAGAATTGAAGGAAGAAATAGAAAATTCTACAATAATAGTTGGAGACTTTGAATACCTACTTTTTTTTTTTTATTAATGTTATGATGGATTACAAGCTTGTGAAATTTCAGTTGTACATTTTTGTTAGTCATGTTGTGGGTACACCACTTCCCCCTCCGTACCCTCCCCCCACCCCCCCTTTTCCCTGGTAACCACCGATCAGATCTCCTTCTCAATATACTAATTTCCACCTATGAGTGGAGTCATATAGAGTTCGTCTTTCTCTGACTGACTTATTTCGCTTAACATAATGCCCTCGAGGTCCATCCACATTGTTGTGAATGGGCCAATTTCGTCTTTTTTTATGGCTGAGTAGTATTCCATTGTGTATATATACCACATCTTCTTTATCCAATCATCAGTTTCTGGGCATGTAGGCTGGTTCCACGTCTTGGCTATTGTAAATAATGCTGTGATGAACATAGGGGTGCAACGGACTCTTGAGATATCTGATATCAGGTTCTTAGGATAGATACCCAGTAATGGGATGGCTGGGTCATAGGGTATTTCTATTTTTAACTTTTTGAGAAATCTCCATACTGTTTTCCATAGTGGCTGTACCAGTTTGCATTCCCACCAACAGTGTATGAGGGTTCCTCTTTCTCCACAACCTCTCCAACATTTGTCGTTCTTGGTTTTGGATGTTTTTGCCAATCTAACGGGGGTAAGGTGATATCTTAGTGTAGTTTTGATTTGCATTTCCCTGATGATTAGCGATGATGAACATCTTTTCATGTGTCTATTGGCCATATTCATATCTTCTTTTGAGAAATGTCTGTTCATGTCCTCTGCCCATTTTTTGATTGGGTTGTTTGTTTTTTTGTTGTTAAGCAGTGTGAGTTCTTTGTATATTATGGAGATTAACCCTTTGTCGGATAAGTGGCTTGTAAATATTTTTTCCCAATTAGTGAGCTGTTTTTTTGTTTCAATTCTGTTTTCCCTTGCCTTGAAGAAGCTCTTTAGTCTGATGAAGTCCCATTTGTTTATTCTTTCTATTGTTTCCCTCAACTGAGGAGTTACAGTGTCCGAAAAGATTCTTTTGAAACTGATGTCAAAGAGTGTACTGCCTATATTCTCTTCCAAAAGACTTATTGTCTCAGGCCTAATCTTTAGGTCTTTGATCCATTTTGAGTTTATTTTGGTGTGTGGTGAAAAAGAATGGTCAATTTTCAATCTTTTGCATGTGGCTGTCCAGTTTTCCCAGCACCATTTGTTGAAGAGACTTTCTTTTCTCCATTGTAGGCCCTCTGCTCCTTTGTCGAAGATTAGCTGTCCATAGATGTGTGGTTTTATCTCTGGGCTTTCAATTCTGTTCCATTGATCTGTGGACCTGTTTTTGTACCAGTACCATGCTGTTTTGATCACTGTAGCTTTGTAGTATGTTTTGAAATCGGGGATTGTGATTCCGCCGGCTTTGTTTTTCTTGCTCAGGATTGCTTTAGCAATTCGTGGTCTTTTGTTCCCCCATATGAATTTTAGGATTGTTTGTTCAATTTCTGTGAAGAATGTTCTTGGGATTCTGATTGGGATAGCATTGAATCTGTATATTGCTTTAGGTAGTATGGACATTTTAACTATGTTTATTCTTCCAATCCATGTGCAAGGAATGTTTTTCCATCTCTTTATGTCATCGCCTATTTCTTTCAAGAAAGTCTTGTAGTTTTCATTGTATAGATCCTTCACTTCCTTGGTTAAGTTTATCCCAAGGTATTTTATTCTTTTCATTGCGATTGTGAATGGGATAGAGTTCTTGAGTTCTTTTTCTGTTAGTTTATTGTTAGTGTATAGAAATGCTACTGATTTATGCACGTTAATTTTATACCCTGCTACTTTGCTGTAGTTGTTGATTATTTCTAATAGTTTTTCTGTGGATTCTTTGGGGTTTTCTATGTATAAGATCATGTCGTCTGCAAACAACGCGAGTTTTACTTCTTCGTTACCTATTTGGATTCCTTTTATTTTTTTTTCCTGCCGAATTGCTCTGGCCAGCACCTCCAGTACTATGTTGAATAGGAGTGGTGAAAGTGGGCACCCTTGTCTTGTTCCTGTCCTCAGAGGGATGGCTTTCAGCTTTTGTCCATTGAGTATGATGTTGGCTGTGGGTCTATCATATATGGCCTTTATTATGTTGAGGTACTTTCCTTCTATACCCATTTTACTGAGGGTTTTTATCATAAATGGGTGTTGGATCTTGTCGAATGCTTTCTCTGCGTCTATTGAGATGATCATGTGGTTTTTGTTTTTCATTTTGTTGATGTAGTGTATCACGTTGATTGACTTGCGGATGTTGAACCATCCCTGTGTCCCTGGTATAAATCCCACTTGATCCTGGTGTATAATCTTTTTGATGTATTGCTGTAATCGGTTTGCCAAAATTTTGTTGAGGATTTTTGCATCTATGTTCATCAGTGATATCGGCCTGTAGTTCTCCTTCTTTGTGTTGTCCTTGTCAGGTTTGGGGATCAGAGTGATGTTGGCTTCATAGAATGTGTTAGGGAGTTCTCCATCTTTCTCAATTTTCTGGAACAGTTTGAGGAGAATAGGTATTAAGTCTTCTTTGAATGTTTGGTAGAATTCTCCAGAGAAGCCGTCTGGTCCTGGACTCTTGTTTTTGGGGAGGTTTTTGATTACCGTTTCTATTTCCTTACTTGTGATTGGTCTATTCAGATTCTCCATTTCTTCCTGATTCAGTTTGGGGAGATTGTAGGAGTCTAGGAATTTGTCCATTTCTTCCAAGTTGTTCAATTTGTTGGCATATAGTTTTTCATAGTATTCTCTTGTGATCTCTTGTATTTCATTGGTATCTGTTGTGATTTCTCCTCTGTCATTCCTGATTTTATTAATTTGCGCTTTCTCTCTTCTTTTCTTGGTGAGTCTGGCTAGGGGTTTGTCAATTTTGTTAATTCTTTCGAAGAACCAACTCTTTGTTTCATTGATCCTTTCTATTGTCTTTTTTGTTTCAATATCGTTTATTTCTGCTCTTATTTTTATTATTTCCCTCCTTCTACTGACTCTGGGCTTTGTTTGTTCTTCTTTTTCTAGTTCCGTTAGGTGTCGTTTGAGGTTGCTTACGTGAGCTTTTTCTTGTTTAGTGAGGTGAGCCTGTATTGCGATGAATTTCCCTCTTAGGACTGCTTTTGCTGCATCCCAAATGATTTGGTATGTCGTGTTCTCATTTTCATTTGTCTCCAGATAATATTTGATTTCTTCTTTAATTTCTTCAATTATCCATTGTTTGTTGAGAAGCGTGTTGTTTAGTCTCCACATTTTTGCACCTTTCTCTGCTTTTTTCTTGTAGTTGATTTCTAGTTTAATAGCGTTATGATCAGAAAAGATGCTTGATATTATTTCAACTCTCTTGTATTTGTTGATGTTTGCTTTGGTTCCCAAAATATGGTCAATCCTTGAGAATGTTCCATGTGCACTTGAGAAGAATGTGTAACCTGCTGTTTTTGGATGAAGTGTTCTATATATATCTATTAAGTCCATCTGGTCTAATTTTTCATTTAATTCTATTATTTCCTTGTTGATTTTCTGTCTGGATGTTCTGTCCATTGGTGTTAATGGTGTGTTGAGGTCCCCTACTATTATTGTATTGTTGTTGATGTCTTCTTTTAGTTCTATTAAGAGTTGCTTTACAAATTTTGGTGCTCCTGTGTTGGGTGCGTATATATTTATAAGTGTTATGTCTTCTTGGTGGAGAGTCCCTTTTATCATTATATACTGTCCCTCTTTATCTTTCTTTATCTGTTTTGCTTTGAAATCTACCTTGTCTGATATTAGTATAGCGACACCTGCTTTCTTTTGTTCATTATTAGCTTGGAGTATTGTTCTCCATCCCTTCACTCTGAGTCTGTGTTTGTCTTTGGGGCTGAGGTGTGTTTCCTGGAGGCAGCATATTGTTGGATCTTGTTCTTTGATCCATCCTGCCACTCTGTGTCTTTTGATTGGGGAGTTCAGTCCATTTACATTTAGAGTGATTATTGAGACGTGGGGGCCTACCACTCCCATTTTGTGTCTTGTTTTCCGGTTTTCTTCAGTTTCCTTTGTTTCTCATCCCATGGTTTAATCTGTTCTGATGTAGAGCTGCTACTCTCTGTTGTCGTCCTTCTACTTATCTCCTCTGCTCTTGGTTTTGTAGCCCCTTTCCTTTTTTGGATTTTTCAGGAATGAGGGTTTTCCTGAGGATTTCCTGAAGAGGAGGTTTTGTGGCAATGAACTCCCTTAATTTTTGTTTATCTGGGAAAGTTTTTATTTCTCCATCATATTTGAAGGATATTTTCGCTGGGTAGAGAATTCTCGGCTGTAGATTTTTGTCCTTCAGATTTTTGAATATATCATTCCACTCTCTTCTAGCCTGTAAAGTTTCTGCTGAGAAATCTGCTGATAGCCTGATGGGGGTTCCTTTGTAGGTTAGTTTCTTTTGCCTGGCTGTCCTTAATATTTTCTCCTTGTCGTTGACTTTTGCTAGCTTCACTACTATATGCCGTGGAGTTGGTCTTCTTGCATTGATAAAGTTTGGAGATCTATTGGCTTCTGTCACCTGAAGATCCATCTCCCTCACCAGATTTGGGAAGTTCTCAGCCATTATTTCTTTGAATAGGTTTTCTGCCCCTTTCTCCTTCTCTTCTCCCTCTGGTATACCTATAATCCTTACGTTGCATCTCCTAATTGTGTCTGATAATTCTCGGAGAGTTTCTTCATATCTTTTAAGTCTTGCTTCTCTCTCCTCCTCTGCCTGCAACAATTCTATATTGCCATCTTCCAAATTGCTAATTCTTTCCTCCATATTATCGGCCCTACTGTTCAGAGCATCTAGATTTTTCTTAATCTCCTCTATTGTGTTCTTCATTTCCAATATTTCTGTTTGGTTCTTCTTTATCGTTTCAAACTCTTTTGTGACATAGCTCCTGAACTCGTTGAGTTGTCGGTCAGAATTCTCTCTTAACTCATTGAGAATCTTAATGATGGCTGTTTTGAAGTCATCGTCATTTAGGTTATATATCTCATTTTCTTTGGGATTGTTTTCTGTGTATTTGTTGCTTTCTTTCTGTTCTGGAGATTTAATGTATTTTTTCATATTGCTTGATGTTGTTGATTTGTGCCTCCGCATGGAGATAGAGTTTAGTTGCTCCTTTCACTTGTTTCAGCTGCTGCGGTGGGGGGAGCAGCTGTTTATACTTCAGCAACCAGGAACCCTGTCCGTAGTTGCTAACTGGGCCTGGGCCCCTCTTCGTAGCCACAGTGGCCCTTTGGATTCCCTCCTCTGCCGTGGGGGCCGTCACAGGGGGGCTTCAGGCTGCAGGTGCCTACTGTTGCAGCCCACCTAGATGTGCTCTCTCCTTGGGGTCTGCAACGGTGTTATGGGCTTTTCCAGCGGCCAGGGGTGGGATCACTTATATTTGTTGCTCTGTTGCTGTCGGCACCCACCAAATCTCACTTGTCCTCTATGGGTCGCAGGAGAGCTATTGGCATCTTCTACAGTCTGTGGTTAGTACACCTAGCTATGCTGCTTTTGCCCTGGGGTCTTCCAGCCTTGTGGCTGGCGGCTGGGTGCCTTCTACTGGTGCTGTGCAGAGGCTTTCCCTAAGGCTGCTGTGAGCCTGTAGGGTTTCCCCCTAGGCTACTAAACTGGGTCTCTGGAACTCTCTCCAGCCCCAGTCCTCTCTGAGATCTCCGGCAATCCCTAGCCTCACGGGGTGGGCAACGGCAGCTGGGGGTCGCCCCGCCCTCTGGGATTCTCTCCGGGCCTCTCCCGGAGCCGTGAATGCTCAGCGTGGCCCCTCTGCTAACAGCAGGCAGAGAGTTTTGTCTGCTGCCTGGGGGAGCTCTGGCGCTTCCCCTCCGGGTCGCAGAACCGGCCTTTGAAAGTTCCCCCGGCCCCGGTCCTCTCCGAGATCTCCGGCAATCCCTAGTCCCACGGGGCGGGCAACGGCAGCTGGGGGTCGCCCCGCCCTCTGGGATTCTCTCCGGGCCTCTCCCGGAGCTGTGAATGCTCAGCGTGGCCCCTCTGCTAACGGCAGACAGAGAGCCTTGTCTGCTGCCCGGGCGGAGCTCCGGCGCTTCCCCTCCGGGTCACAGAACCGGCCTTTGAAAGTTCCCCCGGCCCCGGTCCTCTCCGAGATCTCCGGCAATCCCTAGTCCCACGGGGCGGGCAACGGCAGCTGGGAGATCTCCGTGCCCTCCGTGTCTCTCTCTGGGACCCTCTGGGCGCCCCGAGCACCAGGCTGGGTCTCCCCGCCAATGGCGGGGAGAGACTCTCCCCGCGGGCTCAGGTGTGCACCTCCAAAGTTTCCCTCTGCGTTTAGGAGTAATTGCAGGGGGTTTAGGTAGGGTTCTGGTCACCTGTTTCCACCGTCGCTCCTCTGTTGTGTTCTCGCTCCTGCCCTAGATGTGTGTGGATCCTCTGGGGGCGTCCGTTGGAAGAAAGCCGCTTGCGGGTACTAGGCTTCCCGTCGGGGTCGGAGAGTTTTCACCTATTTCCACATCCTCCCGGAGGAAAGTCCATCCGCCTTCCGATGTATAGTCGCGTGGGTGTCTCAGACGTCCTGAGATGCTGTCTGGATATCCTTTGTCAAGCGATAAGTGTCCAAATAATTGTAGACTCAAAGGGCGAGAGACAAAGAGGACTACTCACGGCACCATCTTGGCTCTTCTCCTTGAATACCTACTTTTAACAATGGATAGAACATCAATAAGGAAATAGAGGGCTAAAAAATACTATAAACCAACTAGACCTAGCAGACATATATAGAACACTCTATCCAGCAGCTGCAGAATACATACTCTTCTCAAATGCCTATGAAACATTCTCCAGAATAGACCATATGCTAGGTTACGATGCAATTCCTCAAAATTTTTCAAAGTTTGAAATCATACAAAGTATCTTCTCTGATCACAATGGAATAAAGCTATAAATCAACAGAAGAAGGAAAACAGGAAAACTCACAAATACATAGAAACAAAACAACACACTCATAAACAACAAATATGTTAAAAAAATTACCAGGAAATTAGAAAATACTCAGAGATGAATGATCACAAAAACACAACATACCAAAACTTATGACATGCAGCAAAAACAGTGCTCAGAGGGAAATTTATAACTATAAACACCTACATTAAAAAATAAAAAAGATCTCAAACCAACAACTTAACTGTACAGCTTAAGGAGCTAGAAAAATGAGTAAACCAAATCCAAAGCTAGCAGAAGTGAGGAAATAATAAAGATAGAGCAGAGGTAAGTGAAATAGAGAAATAGAAAAATAATAGAGAGAATTAACAAAACAAAAAGTTGGTTATTGGAAAACGACAAAACTGACAAACATTTGACTAGACTAAGAAAAAAGAGAAAAGATGCAAATAACTAAAGTAAGCAGTGAGAGTGGGTACACTACTATCACTTTACAGGAGTAAAAAGTACTGTAAGAGAATACGGTGAACAATTGTACCCCAACAAATTAGATAACGTAGATCAAAGGGAAACATTCCTAGAAACATACAAATTACCAAAACTATTTAAGAAGTTCTTATAACAACAACCTATATAACTCAACAGACCTATAACAAGAAAAGAGATTGACTCAGTATTCTAAAACCTCCCAACTAAGAAAAGCCCAGGGCCAGATGGTTTCACTGGTGAATTCTATCAGATATTTAAATAAAATTGACACCAACCTTTCTCAAAGTCTTGTCAAAAAAATAGAAGAGGAATGAATACCTCCTAACTCATTCAATAGGCCATTTCTACTCTGATATCAAAGCCACACAAAGACATGGCAAGAAAAGAAACATACAGACCAATATCCTTTATAAATATAAATACAAAAATCCTCAACAAAATGCAGCAAACAAAACACAACAGCATATTAAAAGGCGTATACAACATGACCACATATAATTTACACAGGAATGCAAGAATAGTTTAACATAAGAAAATCGTTCAGTGTAATATACAACATTAAGAGAATGAAGGAAAAAAACTCCACATGATCATCTCAATTTGACACAGTAAAAGCATGTCACAAAACCTGAACTCTTTAATGATAAAACATTTGGAAAACTAGGAATAGAAGGGAACTTCCTCAAAGCATAAAGGGTATTTATAAAAAATCTACAGCTAACATCCTACTCAATAGTGAAAAACTGAAGTTTCCCCCCTAAGATCAGAAACAAGACAAGGATGCCTGCTTTTACCAATGCATTTCAACATTGTCCTGCTATTTCTGGCTAAAGCAACTAGGCAAGAAAAAGAAATAAATTGCATCCAAATTGGAAAGGAAGAAGTAAAACTACATCTATTCATAGCTAACATGATCTTATGTATAGAAAATTCCAAAGAATCCATTAAAAAAATCCCCACTAGAGCTAAAAATCAAATGCAGCAAAGTTGCAGGGTGCAAGATCAACACATAAAAGTCAATTGTGTTTTTAAACACCAGCAATGAAGAACATGAAAAGTTAAGAAAACAATTCCATTTACAATAGTATCAAAAAGAAAATACCTAGAAATTAATTTAACCAAGGAGGTGCAAGACTTGTACACTGAAAACTACAAAATATTTCTGAAATGAATTAAAGAAGACCTATGTAAATGGAGAGACATCCCATGTTAAAGGATTGGAGGACTTAATATCGTCAAGATGGCAACACCACCCAAAGCTATCTGCACATTCAGTGTGATCCCTACCAAATTCCAATGGCCTTTTTGCAGAAATGAAAAACCCCATCTTCAATTCATATGGAAATAAAGGGGCCCTCAGTAGTCAAAATAATCTTGAAAAAGTAGAACAAAATTTGAGGACTCACACTTCCTGATTTCAAAACTTACTACAAAGCGATAGTAATCAAGAGCGTGGTAATGTCATAAGAGTAGATATATAGACCAATGGAATAGAATTGAAAGTCCTATAAATAAAGCCATACATTTATAGACAATTGATTTTCTGCAAGGGTGCCAAGACTATTTGATGGGTGAAGAATAGTCTTTCCAATAAATGGTGCTGGAACAACTGGATATCTACATGCAAAAGAATTAAGTTTAATCTTTACCTCATACCATATACAAAAATTAACTGAAAATGGATCAAAGACCTGTATGTAAGAGCCAAAACTATAAAACTCTTAGAAGAAAACATAGGGGTAAATGTTCATGGTCTTAGATTTGGCTTTGGTTTCTTAAATATGTCACCAAAAACAAAAGCAACAAAAGAAAAAATAGGTAAATTGCACTTCATCAAAATTAAAAACTTTTGTGCTTTAAAGGACACAATCAAGAATGTGAAAAGGCAACCCACAGAAGGGGAGAGAATATTTGCAAATCATATGTTTGGTAAGGATCTAGTATCCAGAATATGTAAAGATCTTTTACAATTCAATAACAAAAAGACAAATGACCCAGTTTAAAAATGAGCAAAGGACGGGGCTGGCCCCGTGGCCGAGTGGTTGGGTTCGCGCGCTCCGCTGCAGGCGGCCCAGTGTTTCATTGGTTTGGGTCCTGGGCGCGGACGTGGCACTGCTTGTCGGGCCGCGCTGGGGCGGCGTCCCGCATGCCGCGGCTGGAAGGACCCACAACAAAGAATATACAACTATGTACCAGGGGGCTTTGGGGAGAAAAAGGGAAAAAATAAAATCTTAAAAAAAAAAAATGAGCAAAGGACTTGAATGCACATTTCTCCAAAAAATATACACAAATGGCCAACAAGCACATAAAAAGATGTTCAACATCATCTGCCATGAGGGAAATGCAAATCAAAACTATGAGATACAACTTCACACCCATTAGGATGACTACAATTTTTAAACAACCAGAAAATAATAAACATTGGTGAGGGTGTGGAGAAATTGGAACACATGTATGTTGCTGGCAAGAATGTAAAATGCTGCAGCTCTGTGGAAAATAGTTTGATGGTTCCTCACAAAGTTAAATACAGAATTACCACATGACCTAGAAAATCCACTCTTAGGTATATACCCAAGAGAATTGAAAACAAGTATTCAAACAAATATTTGTATACCAATGTTCATAGCAGCACTAGTCACAATAGCTAAAATGTGGAAACAATCCAAATGTCCATCAATGGATGAATGGATAAACAAACTGTGGTATATCCACACAGTGGAATATTATTCAGCCATAAAAAGGAAAGAAGTACTGATACATGTTAGAATGTGGATATACCTTGAAAGCATTATGCTAAGTGAGATAAGCCAGACACAAAAGCTCACATATTTTATGATTCTATTTATAGGAAGTATTCAGAATAGGTAAATTCACAAAGACAGAAGGCAGATTGGCAGTTGTCAGTGGCTGGAGAAGGGGAGAATAGAGAGTGGTAGTTTAATGAGAATGAGATTTTCTTTTGGGGTGATGAAAATATTTTGGCGTTTTATAGAGATGATGGTTAGACAATATTGTGAATGTCCTAAATGCTACTTTAAAATGGTTAATTTTGTGTTATGTGAATTGCACCTTAATTAAAGAAGTTTTAAAATTTTGGGCATATATGTTCTAAAAGATCCACCTTTTTGCCGTGTATAGGGTTGTATTAGTTAGGATAGGATATGCTCAGTGCAGTGACAAACAAACCCAAAATCTCAGTGTCTGAATGCATAAAATTTATTTCTTGCTCCTGCAAACTCCACTGCAAGACAGGTGGCTCTCTAGGGCAACCTCTTTCTAAACTGAAGATCAGATATGCAGCCTGGCTTCATCTTGCAGGTATACCACCTCAGCGTGTGGCCTCTGGGGTTACCAAACACTATGGCAGAAGATGAAGGGGCTGGAGGCTTAGATAGGGGCTTTTCATTGTTTCGGCTAGGAGTGACCTTAGTCATTTCTGCTTATAGCACTGCCCAGCTGCAAGGGTGCTGGCAAGTGTGATATATCACAGATAATCTGTGAACATTAAATATGTAGGCCACTAGGATAGACAGTAGGGGCTAAGCAAGAGTGAAACAGGCATTTTAATTAGGAGCCTATAGCAGAAGTCCAGACAAGATATGATGGCTTGTACCAGGGTAGTAGTGATGGATACAGAGAAGAGATTAGATTCAATCTAAGTTTTCAAAGTAGATCGTAGTTAGTTGTTGGAGTGGTATTGAAGAGGACTTCTTGGGTTTTAGTCCAAGACCTTGGAAGAAGGGTGGTTGTTGAGATGGGGAGGCCTGAGAGAAGGACTAGTTGTGTATGTGAGCACCGTCTTAAGGAGTTAGAAAAGGAAGACCAAATTAAATCCAAAGAAGAATGAGTACTTTGCTGTGGAGCACTCTATAAATGTGCAACAGATCAAGTTGGTTGAGAATGTTCACGTCTGCTGTATCTTTGCTGATTTTCTGTGTGCTCGTCCTGTCAATTATTGAGGGAAGAGTATTGAAATTTTTGAGTATAATGTGAATTTGTCTATTTTTCATTATAGTTCTGTCAGTGTTATTTCATCTATTTTTTTCTTTCTTTCTTTCTTTTTTGAAGGAGATTAGCCCTGAGCTAACATCCACTGACCCCCTCATCTTTATGAAATCATCTTCTTCATCCCTGATATATTCTTTGTGCTGAAATCTTCTTTGTCTGATATTGATATAGCCACTATAGCTTTCTTTTGACTAGTATTAGCATGGTATATATTTTCTTCCACCCTGATATTTAATCTATTTTGGTCTTTATATTTAAAGAGTATTTCTTTTAGGCAGTGTGTAGTTTTGGTGTTGCTTTTTTATCCAGTCTGACAATCTCTGCCTTTTAATTGAATGTTTAAACCAGGTAGATTTAATGTGATTTTTTGATATGGTTAAGTTCAAGTCTGTCATCTTATTATTTGTTTTCTATGTAGCCCATCTGTTCTTTGCTCCCTTTTAACTCTTTTCATGCCTTCTTTGGATTGAATCTTTTCTAATATTCAATTTTATCTTCTCTGTTGTCCTATTATCTCTTTGTTTTGTTATTTTAGTAGTTGCTCTAAGATTTACAGTATATTTCTTTAACGTATCACAGTCTATTTTCAACTGATATTAAACCATCTCACATACAGCAGTGGTTTTCGAATGGGGGCAATTTTGTCCTTCAGAGAACAGTCAGCAAGGTCTGGGGACTAGGAGCTTTTAACAGATAAAGGACAGCGACGCTGCTAAAGATCCTACAATGTGCAGAACAGTCCCTCACAATAAAAAATTAACCAGTCAAAAATATCAATAGCAGTTGAGAAACACTGACATATAGTGCAAGACCCTTAGAATACTTACTCTCTTAGGCTTTATGCTATTGTTGTCACAAATTTTACTTTTACATAAGTTATAAATATTAAATACATTGCTATCATTTTTGTTTAAACTATATTATCTTTTAAATAAACTTAAATAATTAAAAAAAAAGTCTTATACACTTACCTGTGTAGCTACCATTTCTGGTATTCTTTGTTTCTTTGTATAGATCCAGATTTATATCTGGTATTATTTTACTTCTGTTTGAAGGATTTCCTTTAACATTTCTTGTATTGCAGGTCTGGTCATGATGAATTCTTTCAGCTTTCATATGTCAGAAAGTCATTATTTCATCTTTGTTTTTGAAAGATATTTTTGTTGGGTATAGAGCTCTAGAATGATTTCTTTTCTATCAGTACTTTAAAGACGTTCCTCCACTGTGTTTCGGCTTGCATTGTTTCTGAAGAAATATCTGCAGTCATGTTTATCTTTGTTCCTCTTTATATAACACGTCTTTTTCCTCCAGCTGCTTTTAAGATTTTCTCTTTATGTCTAGTTTTGATCAATTTGATTATGATATGCCTTGGTGTAGTTTTCTTCATGTTTCTTGTGCTCGGGGTTTGTTAAGCTTCATGGATCCGTAGCTTCATAATTTTCATCAAGTTTGGAAATTTTTCAGCCATTATTTCTCAAATATTTTCTGCCCATCCCCTTCAGGGCCTCCAATCACACACATATTAGGCTGCTTAAAGTTATCCTGCAACTCACTGATGTTCTTTACATTTTTAAAGTTCTTTTTTTCTCTCTTTGTTTCATTTTGGACAGTTTGTATTACAATGTTTACAGGTTCACTAATCTTTTCATCTGCGATGTCTGTCATTAATCCCATGCAGGATATTTTTCATTTTATACATTGTAGTTTTCATCTCAGGAATTTAACTTGTGTCTTTTTTATAACTTTCTTACCCTCATTATGGATCATGTTTTCCCACCTCTTTGAATGCCTGGTAATCTTTGATTGGATGTGAGACACTGTGAGTTCACCTTGTTGGGTGCTGAGTAATTTTTATTATGAGTCTTCTTGAGCATTGTCCTGGGGTGCAGTTAATTTACTTGGAGACAGTTTGATCCTTTAAGTTTTGATTTATGATTTGTTTGGTGGATCTGGAGCAGTGCCCAGTCTGGGGTTAATTATTTTACATTATTGAGGCAAGACTTCCCTGAGTACTTCTATCATGAATTATGAGGTTTTCCAGTCTGCCTGGTAGGAACAGGCACTATTCCAACCACTGTGTGAGCACTTGGCATTGTTCTCTCTAATAGTCTTGGATGGCTCTTTTCCCAGACCTGGGTAATTTCCTTACACAAACATGCTGGTCAATACTCTACTAAGTACTCAAGAGGGACTCCCTGTAAGTCTCTGTAGTTCTCTCTCCTGTCTGGCACTCTGTCCTCAGAATTCTAGTTGTTTTTGTTGCCCCAGACTCTCAGCTCCATGTTCTTGAATCAGAGTCTTCTGGTTCTGTTTGGGTTCTCTGTGTACTGTGTGCTGGAAACTCTCTCAAGGTGGTAAACTGAGGCAATTGCAGGGCTATTCTCAACTGTCTTCCATTGCTCAGGAATCCCTGTATTTCATTGCCTGGTGTCCAATGTGTTGAAACCCATTGTTTCATATATTTTGACTAGATGGAAGGTGAATATAGTCCTTGCTATTTCCTCTCAAAATCTGCTTTTGTTTTATTCTGAATTTCTCATTATTTCTGACTTCTCAGCGTTAAGCACAGGACCTGAAACAGAGGAAGTGATCAATAAATGCTCATTGGATGGGCAGGTGGGTGGTTGGGTTGTGTGTTGTCTATAGGCTAGTGAATGATTGTATGAGAGAGAGAGGGAGAGAGACACAAAAAGAGAGATAGAGAGATTTAGGGAGAAATATATGATACAGCAGTATTTCACATAGAAATCTGATTTTTCAAAAAGGTTAATTTATCCCCACATTTGGTCATCTATCTCTGACTCTCTTTTGTGCATTTTCTCTCTCACACACAAACACACACACACACACACATAAAGAGTCAAGCACTTACAGCTCATGGTTGTTGTGAAGCTTTTCTTATGGTTTGTTCAAGACATGGAGAAACTATAGGGATGTTTGTAAATGACTGGGCTGCTTTCCCTTTTGAGATAATGGTTTCATACTGTATACTCTTTCATAAAAGGCTCAATAGTTACTCAAATCTCTGTTGACCCAACTACTCTATGATAACCCATTTTATCAATCAGTGTGCAGCCAGGACTAACTAGATAATGTTTGGTCCCAGTATCTTAATGAGGTTTAGAACAATCCTTTACCCTTTCTTTGGCAAAACTTCTTTTCTGCCTCCTTGGTGAAAATTCTGGTTCTCAGGCATGATGTTTATAAACTCTTCATACCTCTTTCCATCCTCCTCTCCCATTTGATCCTTCTGAGTCCATTCCCTTAAAAGTTTTTGTTCCCAAAGATCACTACAATTTCCATTGGATTTCATGAGGGAAATAGGGCTGCAATTGCTCTTCCACTGGCAATTTGGAACAGAGTGGTCCACAGTCACACACAGGACCCTCATAAGAGTAGTAGGCCCTGGTGGCAGACAACAATAGGCATCTTACTATTATTAGTCATGGTGCAGTTATTCATGGTATGGCCCATAGGGGCTTTTTGTGTACACTACTTCATTCAGTCCTTGAAGCAGTCCTATGAAGTGGGCAGTATAAACACAGTGGACCACTACTTGCTTCTTGAAATATTCCCTTTCTTGGCTTTCACGACATTCTCTTTTTCCCAATTTTTCTCCTACCCCAGTTTCTCAGTCTCCTTCGCTGGTTTTTCATGCTTGACCTCTAAATGCTAGAGGCTCCAGAGCTTGGTCCATCTTCTCTATTTACATGTTGCCTCAAGGTGCTCTCCTATGATTTCATGACTTCACATCCCATCACGTACTGAAGACTTCCAAACTTATGTTTCTACCCCAGACCTCTCTCCTCAATGCTAGGCTCACATATCCGACTGCATACTTGGAATTTCTACTTAGATGTCTAAGAGGTCTCTCAGACAAAACCCGGCTAAAACATTCCTCCTGTTTCCTCTCCACTTGCACATATCTGCTTCTCTCCCAGGCTTCCCCATCTCAGTAAATGGCACCACCACCCTACGGTGGCATAAGTAAAAGATCTTGAATCATCCCTAATTCCTCCTTTCCTCAACCCTCACATCAAACCTATTGGCAAGAGCTGTCAAGTTTCCCAAGGCATATTCCAAACCTGCGCCTGCTCTGTCTCCACTACTTCCATCCTAATCTCTCTTGGACAGTCGCAGAAGCTGTCTAATAGTCACCTGCCTCTACTACACCCACCTCCACTTCCTGCCACTGCCACCGACTACTTATCCCAAGGCAGGCATACAAGTAAAGTTCTAAAAACTGAAATCTGGTATCATTCTCCTACTGAAAACCACCCAGTGGTTTCCTGTTGCAACTAGAATAAAATTCAAGCAGGGAGGACCCTGCAGCTCACAACGCCCGGCATGACCCAGCCTCTGCCCACATCTTGGACTCATATCACCCCCACTTCCTCTTGCTCCCTCCACTCCCCGCCCTTCTGCTCTTTGAATATGTGGAATTCACTCTGACCTCAGCGACATTCCCGCTCTCCTCTCCCCTCCCTTTAGATCTGCCCGCAGCTGGCTTCTTCTTGGTTATCGGGCCTCATCTCGAAGATTATCTCCTCAGAGCGGCCTTTCCTGACCACTCAGTCCCCCGGTTGTCCAGCCACAGTCTGTCTGTCACGTGGACTTCCTGTATGGCGTTTTCCACTGGCATTTATTTACTTGCTTACTCCTTTATTGCTTGTCTTTCTTTCTCTACTTAACGTAAGCTCCAGGAGAGTGGAGATTGTCTCTGTTATTTGCTGCTGTCTCCTCAGTGCCTAGAACAGTGCAGGTACACAGTAGGAACAGTAAATATTATTGAAGGAGTGAAAAATGAGGAAACCAAGGCTCTGAGACATTAACTCAAGACACCAGGCCAGGCGAGTTCCTGCTTTGCTCTAAAGCTCGTGCCCTTTCGTATACTCAGTGTCTGCCGTGACAAACAGTCCCAGAAACCTGCTCTCAAGTTGAATGTGTGGACAAGGAGTGTGCACATGGCCCAAGAAAGAGGGCCAGATCTGATGCCCTTGCCAAGGACTTCCGGGACCTGCCACTGGAGGGAGGGGGGCTGTGTGCCCAGAGAATTGAATACTACAGTGAGTCTTATGGAGTAAGCCAAGCAGCCAGCTGCATGCAACAGGACTGGCAATTTTGGTGTGCAGAGGGCTGGAGAGCTCTGGGTGTGGGTGGGATCCCAGTGCCGGTGCGACGTGGTATGGTCTCTGTAGGAAGGAAGCTGCTCCCACAGAACCCAGCTGTGCACAGCAGAGGGGCCTGGCTGTTCCTCCAGGGGGATCTAACCACAGAGGAGCTCTCCGGGGCTCTTGAGGCATGCTGTCCACCAACTAGATGGAATCAGTCAACAGAGGGAAGGTGGGTTTCAGCTTTTCGGATGTTTAAAGAAAGCTTTCAAAGCCAGAAGCACCAGGGGAGCCTATGGTCAAGAGGCCGTGGTCCGGCTTGCCATGTAATCATGATTCCCCGAGGAAGAGATTTGGCATTTTGATGGCTAAGGGTGGCAGGGGTGGGACATCTGAGGTACTGAGTAAAATGGGCCATCTTCTAAAAGGGACTGTGATTTATGAGGATAGCACATGGCCCTCAGCCTAGTCTTGATTGAGTCTGGGGATAACTGGTATGGAAGGGGAGGGACATGAAGAGCTTTTCAGGCTCAAGACAAGTAAAGGCTGTGTGTGAGTGGACGCAGATGCATAGCAGAAAGGAGGGGCTAATTCTAGGTAGGGGCTGGCCCGCAGGATCTGGTGACAAATGGGAGTGGAGAACTGACAGCACAGGTGGACACAAGGCCACTCCAAACACTCTTCTCTGGGGCCTGGAAACTTCTGAAGGTCCTGCCCCATGGAGGTCCTGTGCTGGCCGTGCTGTGTGCCCCTCCTTTCCCCAGTCTTCCAGAAGCTGGTGCTGCATCCCAGAAAGTCCTGGTGGATGGTTGATTTGGACAGAAACACAGCCTCCCTGGGAGCCTCGTTGAACAGAAGGAAGGGGGTTCCTGAGGGGAGAAGGCTCATGAGTCCCCACACCTTCATTTTTCTCCACCCCAGCACCCCACCCCAAATCTGCACAGAAACAGACCCACAGTAGGTCAATGAAACGCAGCCATTTTTCTATCACTTCATCTCTGCTAGGCATAACGCGCTCAAGAGCTGCCCACAGCCGTGCCCTTGGGCAGTCTCTCTTTGCTTCTTCTGAGTGCACAGATCCAACAGGCCACAACCTTGTGTTTTTTGAGTTTTATGATGTTAAAGATGACTCATTAGGTCGACGCTAGCTTCACTGATTAATCTTACTTATGCACGTGTCTTATTTCTCCCTGCAGGTTTGCTGGGAGCATTTATTTCTGCTACACTAGGAACAAACTCCCAGGCAGTTCCCTGGAGCATTGCATATTGCAGACTCCATCTCTTTGGCCCTCCACATTAATTTCCTTCAAATGACACCAAGGGGCCAATATGTTGCACACACACCTTTGCTGCGATGAAAGTTTTCCTTTCATTTCTAATCATTTGTGTAAAAAGCCCGGGTTTGGGTTTGTTTAGACCTTCTGGGCAGGGAATTGGTCTCCTTCAAACCATTTCCAAATTGCATGCACCTTGGATCTTGCTGAGCCCGGCATTTTCTCCCCTGGACCAAAGGCCTCAATTCCTTTATCAGTCAGAAAACAACACGCACCACACGGGTTCCAAATCCCAACCCGCATCTCCAATAAGCGCTTAACGTTTTTTAAATTAAAGCTGTGATTCCAAGGCATTAATTGTTGGAGAGGGTTTGCATTCTCTTCTTGAATATTGTTCTGTTATGTTGAGATTTTCCCTGGGACCTTTGCTGATTTCTGTATCTCTACCCCTTGATCCTTACCTGTATCATTTCTGTATTGATTCAGGCTAGAACAGCCAGCTCTAAATAAAATACCACATTTCTTGAGCAGGAAATATGAAACAGTGTAACTTTATGATAAATACTACCACTGGACTCCACAATAGTTATTCTGGTGTGCGAGACAGGCCAAGCTGATAGGAGGCAGATAACCAGCAGGTGGAGTTAAACAGAAGGAAAGGAAACATAACTAAACGTGGGGGGCTGCACTAAGGGTGAGAATGAAGGAGGAGTGGGGGGGAGTCAGCAATGCCTCCCCTGGTCTGGAGGTCCCAGAGGCCGCCTCTCAGCATGGGTCAGGTCCCAGGGAGCTGCGGGGACAGGCCTGTTCCCAGCCCACTCCTGGGGATTCCAGTTCTGGTGGTCTGAAGGCGGCCTGGGAATCTGTGTTTAACAAGCTCATCCATGATGCTGATGCAGGGGTGCCTCAGACCATACTTTGAGAACCACCATTGCAAGCTAAGAAGACTGTGCTAGACCCGGGAGGCAGAAGGAAACTCTTCGCATGTGCCAGCCTCCCATCCATTTCAGAAACACCGAACTGAGTCGCGTCTGAGGCCCTGTGTTAGGCAGGGAGGAGACGAGGTACAGCAGGTTCATTCTCTCTGTGCCTCAGGCTCTGTTAAGATTGGAACACACTCAGGTCTCATGACGCAGTGTGATCCAAGCTCACACTGATAGAGTATCATGCTCTATTTAAAAATATTATTTATGGAGCATGGGAGAAGTGAACAAACAAGTGCCATGCTTATCTGCTCTATGTTTCTTAACCTCTAGTCTTTAAATAATTGAGGTGTCAGTGGCAGAGAGGGATGTGGTCTGGAGCTTTCGGCAGGTCCCTACAGGGGATTTGCAATGCAGGCCTTTGGTATTTTGGAGGAAAGCCAGGCTATCCTGTGTGGATAACCACTCTCCTTTTGAGAAACAGCTCTTGACCTGTTACTGGGTCTTAGTGGAGACCGAACATTTAACCACAGGCCAACAAGTTACCATGCGACCTGAGCTGAGCACTATGCACTGAGTGTTGTCTAACCTACCAAGCCAGGAAGTTGGGTGTGCACAGAAACATTCCAGCGTTGAATGGAAGTGGTACATATGTGATCGGGCCTGAGCAAGTGAGTACAGTGAAGAAGTGGCCCAAAAGCCCATGGTCCCCACTCCCGTTACACTGCCTTCTCTCTCCCTCTCTGCACCTGTGGCCTCAGGAGGAGTTCCTTATGGTTAGTTGACAGAGGAAGAGAAGACTCGGGACTGGTTTACAGATGGTTCTGCACAACATGGATGCCCCACCCGGAAGTGGACAGCAGCAGCCCTACAGCCCCTTTTGGGGACATCTCTGAAGGACAGTGGTGAAAGGAAATCCTCCCAGTGGGCAGAACTTGAAGCAGTGTGTCTGGTCGTTCACTTTGCTTGGAAGGAGAAACAGCCAGACATACGATTAGGTCCTGACTCATGAGCTGTAGCTGATGGTGTGGCTGGATGGTTGGGGACTTGGAATATGTTCGGAAAATAGGTGCAAAGGGATTTCGGGAACGGATATATAGATAGACCTCTCTGAATGTGCAAAAAAGGTGAAGATATTTGCATTCCATGTGAATGCTCACCCAAGGGTGACCTCAGCAGAGGAGGACTTTAATAATCAAGTGGATAGGATGACTTGCTCTGTGGATAACAGTCAGCCTTTTTCCCAGCCACCTCTGTCATAACCCAATGGGCCTGTGTACAACAGCCATAGTGGCAGGGACGGAAGTCATGCATGGGCTCAGCAATGTAGACTTCCACTCCGCAAGGCTGACCTGGCAATGGCCACCACTGAGTGCCCAATCTGCCAGCAGGAGAGACCAACCCTGAGGCCCCAATATGCACCATTCTTTCGGGTTATCAGTCAGCTACCTCGGGGCAGGTTGATGACATTGGATTGCTTCCATGATGGAATGGGCAGCATTTTGTCCTTACTGAAATAGACACTTAATCTGAATATGGATTTGGTTTCCCTGCATGCAATGCTTCTGCCAAAACTGCCATCCGTGGACTTACAGAATGCCTTATCCACTGTCATGGTATTCCACACAGCTTCTGATCAAGGAGCTCACAGAACAGCAACAGAAGTGTGGCAATGGGCTCGTGCTCATGGACTTCACTGGTCTTACCAGATTTTCCACCATTCTGAAGCAGTTGGCTTGATGGAATAGTGGAATGACCTTTTCAAATCTCAGTTACAGTGCCAGCTAGGTGACAACATGTTTCAGGGCTGGGGCAAGGTTCTCCAGAAGGCCATATACGCTCTGAATCAGTCCAATATATAGTGCTGTTTCTCTGATAGCCAGGATTCGCTGGTCCAGGAGTCAAGGGATGGAAATGGGAGTGGCACCACTCACTATTATTCCTAGTGACCCACTAGCAAACTTTTTGCCTCCTGTTCCTGCAACTTTATGTTCTGCTGGTCTAGAGGTCTTGGTTGCAGAGGAAGGAACGCTTCCCCTGAAAGACACAATAATGATTCTATTGTTCTGGAAGTTAAGACTGTCATCTGACCAATTTGGGCTCCCCATGCCTCTGAATCAACAGGCAAATATGAGACTTATGGTGTTGGTTGGGATGATTGAGCCTGACCACCCAGGGGAAATTGGATTACTAGTCCATAATGGAGGTAAGGAAGAGCATGTGTGGAATACAGGAGACCCCTCAGGGTGTCTCTTAGTATGAGAACTGTAATTGTTATGAGTATTTCCTCCTTCTTTTGCTATGGATGTATTTGTATGTACAACAGCTTGCCTCGTTGACTGAATCTTGGACTCAATGCTGGCCTACATCTAATGCGATTCAGATGCTGGGGCTGTACTGGCATGATACAAAGAATAGAATCCAAAGGCTAGGGAAGTTGGAACGTTGGACTGGATTTATCATGTCAACCTGTACATCTAGCCCCCACCTACATTTCAGAGGAAGGCCAGAGACACTCTCTTCACTAAGAAATTGAGAAACAAATTAGTGACCAGAGTACCTGCACCCTTGAACAGCTCTGTGGTTGCTTTCTCCCATAGGTCAGATATGACTCTAGGGGATGCTGACTTTGAGATGGGCTCGCTGGTTTCAATAGAGGTGAGATCTCAGAATAGTAGAGGCCAAGAGACAGCACTTAGTTGTCAAAGACACATGTACTGTAAAGGGCAGCATGGATGTACAGGCAATCAGAATGCCTTGACTCACAGAGATCATTGGCAGTGGCCAATTTATCACAATGTTCCTAAGAATGAAATAGATGGACAGTCTACTACAGTGTTGCTTGATCTATATAACAAGAAAGCCTCTAGGTCTGGTAGCCAAAGATCTGACTTGAGTCATGGCCTCTCCCCTTGTTTCTAGATACAAGGCAATTCACACACTCAGGGCCCCTTGAATAAAGAGACCCCTTCTGGAAAACCCTGTATCATCGCCACAAGTATACACTGCAAATCTTACTCTAAGCCTTCTCCAAAGGCACCTAGAGCTGTATACTAGCGTGACTGTGTATCTGGGAAAGGAAATTCCCATACCTCTCCAAGATTACTAGATACTGACTCTGGGGACCCAAATTCCTGGGGACCCAAAATGCCACAGTGTCCCACCAGTCAGAGTGGGAATTTATGGTGGTCAAGTGATAGATGGAATCTTAGCTTAAGTCTGAGTCACAGTGGGCCCTGTTGGTCCATGGACCAACTCTGGGGTTATTTCCCCAGTTCTTGAATGTATAATTGGAGTAGACAAACTTAGCAACTGGTGGAATACCCACATGGAATCTCTGATCTATCAGGTGAGGACCATGATGACAGGAAAGGCTAAGGATTAACTTCCACTTTCTCCAAGATAGTAAGCCAGAAGCAATACTACATCCCTGCAAGAATTGCAGAGATTAGTGCTACCATAAGAGACTTAGGATGTGATAGCTATCACGGCCCCATGTAAGTCACCAGTATTGTGCAGAAGTCAGAAGGATCTTTAAGAATGACTGTGGACTATTGTAAACTTAATCAAATGGTGACTCCAATTTTAGCTACTGTCTCAGATGTATAGCTTTACTAGAAAAAATAAACACAGCTCCTGGCATTTGGTATGTACCTAGCTAGTATCTTTTTCCCTACCAATTTATAAGGATCACCAGAATCCATTTGCTTTTACCTGGCATTATCAACAGTATACCTCCACAATCTTGCCTCAGAGCTATGCCAATCTCCTGCTGTCTGCATATTATAGTCCACAGAGATCTTAATCATCTTGACATTTGATAAAACATCACAGTGGTCCGCTACATTGACGGACCATATCATGCTGATCAGATCTGATAAGCAGGAAGTAGCAAGTCCTTTAGATGCCTTAGTAAGATATATGCAAACAAGAGGGTGGGAGATAAAAGCATTCCTGGTACCAAGTCTGTATCAGTTGGGTTCAGTCAGGAGTGAGAAATAACATATTAATTTGAATATAGTCAGTTTAAACAATTAACTATCATAGGAAAATGGAATAATAAGGAACTGGGTAGTAAAAAATAAAGATAACTCTAAAGAACACAGGAAGAGCAGATATAAGGAACAGCCACTATTCTAGGGCTGAGGTAGAGGATGCAGGAAATGGTCCCCTAGGGCTGGGAAGGCATGTGTTGTTGCAGGTCCTTCCTTCGGGGACCCAGTCTCTCCTTCAGTCAATAGGTTTCAGGTCTGCAAATTGGCTCAAATCCAGAACCTGGGCAAAGGATTATGTTATGAACTGAAAGTTTGTGTCCCCACACAATCCACATAGTGAAGCTCTAACCCCCAATGTGATGGTGCTTGGAGATAGAGCCTTTGGGAGGTAGTTTCATTTAGATGAGGTCATGAGGGTGGGGCCTCATGATGGGATCAGTGCCGTTATAAGAAGAGACACAAAGAGTTGCTCTCTCTTTCCCCACATACGCACAAAGAAGAGGTCATGTGAGCACTTAGCCAGATGGCAGCCATGTAGAAGCCAAGAGAAGAGGCCTTGGAATGAAACCTGCCTTGCCTGCACCTTGATCTTGGACTTGCCAACCTCCGCAATGGTGAGAAATAAATTTGTGTTCTGTTAAGCCGCTCAGTCAACGGTATTTTGTTATGGCAGCCTAAGCGGACTGAGACAGATTTTGAGTTTTATTGGAGCGGCTGCCCTCTGCCTTCGCTCGTCCATCCTGGCTTCCTTTTAAATGTACAGATTGAGCAATACCTTCGTTGACTGCCCACCTCTCTTGTTCTTAGGAATTCCATGTTCTATTGTTTCATCTCCATCTCTCTCTATAAGTCAGGCTCCTAGCCACATATCCCAGCTCTTGTTGGTCAGTGTTGGTTGGGTCTTAACGATCCTTTCCTCCCTTAGTTGGCTTACCACTCGTCTGGCCAGGTTTTGTTGTGATTTGACACTAGTTTTCAGTCTGGTGATTAGTAGAGGAGGTGGGGGCGGGTCCCGAGGAGGTATGTGTTGCCTCGCAAAGCAGAGACTTCTCTCTGTCTTCAAGCAAAGTGGGGCGGGGGGGCCTGGCCTTTAATAAGGAGGAGGGGCTACTTCTGAAGACCTAGAGATTTCAGAGGGTTGTGGTTTCATAGTTCTCAAATGCATCAACCCAGACATCCCCATCCTGTCTCAGGGTTCCACTCCTTCTCGTCCCTGGCTCTGACCTTGGCATGGCAGACTTGGGGTTGAGAATTCAACTTTCCTTGGAGTTCCACTGTCTTATAGTTAACACCTGGGTCTCGTCTCAGCTCTTTCTGCAAAAGATGAGAATCTCTTTCTATGTTGCCAAGAAGGCTGTCTGACTTTCACGCCATGCCTTTAATTGATGATTGATCACCCTCAGCCTGTCATTGTCTTTCTTTCAAGTATCAACGGCACTCAGTAAGAGTCAACCAATTTCATTGTCTTTATGATCATTACTTCTCTTGAACTCCTCAGAATCCCGAGACATTACACCTGTAATATCCTTCTACTGCTGTCCCATTGCAGTGCATGACTGGTGTAAGTTTTAAAAATTGCACCGTGTCAGTATGCTGGGGGCTATCCACCCCACCTAACACAGCTATGGGGTCCTCATTGTCAGCCAGTTGGTGATACAACCCTAAAACCCTACTTCAGAATCTGCATCTTTGAACCCCTCCTGACTCCAACTGCTTTAGGTCACGAGCCCCGGGAAAGGGACTCTCAGGCAGAGGAGTTTATTGGGAAGTGCTCGTGGTAACAGCACAGTGTGGAAGTGAGCGAAGCAGGACTGGGCAGAGGGAGAAAGTTCCACTGGAAGGCAGTTGCAAGGAAAGTGGAACTAATCCTTTCAGAGCTCTGGAGCAGGGCTGGCCCTTCACAGATGCTTTGAATCGAGGCACGGAGGCTGCTCTTCGTACCCAACACTGACCAGTCATTAGAGGCTGGGTAACTTTAGACAAGGCAGCTGGCTCCCATTAGTTGCGGACAATTTCGTGGAAGGACGCACAAACCCAGCCAGTGGTTGTTTTCCCAGTCCCCAAGGTATAATTGGAAGGCATATACTAGATAGTGGACGGAATTCCCACAGTTGTCCCTTGGCCTGTGGGGTCAGAGCTATTACAATAGCTCCTGAAACTGCTCCCCTCATCTCCACCCAATACAGTAGATCAAAGGTAGTATTGCATCCTAAGGCCATGGCAGAAGTCAGGGCCCCTGACTCAGTCTGGAGGGCTATCCCTGCTCCAGGGATCCCTGAGGGATGAGCCAAGGCCTGTGTTGAAAGGACACTGCGGTCCACCTTTTCCCTCTGCTGGATCTTGCCCCCAACAAATCTCCTGCATGCAAATCTCTGCCTTAGCGCCTGTTTCCTGTGGGACCCGACCTAGGACACTGCCAGTGACGGAGCACTGAGAGGAGCTGCTTGTCAAATTGCATCTGTTGTGAAATCCTGTTTACACGAGGCAGTAGAGAGGTACTGGTTAGAGCGCAGTTTCTGGGGTCCAGCTGCCTGAGGACCAATCCAGGCTCTGCAGGGTGACCTGCAGGGGAAAGTTGTCCAGCTTCTCTGGGCCTCAGTGAATCCGCTTTAAAATGGGGACGAGAACTGGGCTTATCTCATAAGAGTACAAGGACCTGTCTCATAAGTACATATGAGTACTTAAGTACTCCTGAGTGTTGTGAGGATTAAATAAGTTACTCTGTGTAAAGCATTTTGCACAGTACTAACCCAGGGCAAGACTTCAATTAAAATTAGTTGTAATTCTTGTGTCAAATTATTTACCTCCATATTGCATAGATATCTAAAGGATGTGAACCAGAGTTGACAGTGGTTGTTTGTCAGTGTTGGGATTTCTGGGTTTTTCTTACTACTTTTTGGTGGTAATTTTCTGTAACAAGGCTGTGCCATCATTATACAGAGAGAGAAAAATTTTAAATATATAGAGAAAAAACATTTAAAGGGAACTAACCACTGCTACTTGTATCTTATCAATGTGGTGGATACCAGGCTGCTTCTCAGCCCCACTTGGACCTCCCATCTTACCGGGCCTCTGGTCTCTGTCTGTGCCCCTGAGCTGCACCTTCTCCTCTCTGTCAGGCCTTGGCTTCAGCTCCTCACAGATCACCCTCCAAATACCTTGCCCTGTTGTCCTCAGGAAAATAGTGCCTGTCTGTATTCATTTTCTGCTTCTGCACAACAAATTACCATAGATCCAGCAGCTTAAAATACCACACACTTATTAGCTCCCGGTTCTGTAGGTCAGAAGTCTGGCACAGCGTGACTGGGAGAGAGCATGACCCCGTTCAGAGTATCACAGGCTGAAATCAAGGAGTCGGCAGGACCGAGTTCCTGTCTGGAGGCTCTGGGCAACCCCCTGCTTCCATGTGCATTCTTATTGTTGGCCGAACTCAGTTCCGGGGGGTTGTAGAACCACAGTCCGTTTCCTCACTGAAAGTCCGCTGGGGGCAGCTCTCAGCTCCTAGAGGCCGCCTGCATCCCTTGCCACGTGGCCCCCTCCATCTTCAATGTAGCAGCGACACATTGGGAATCTCTGACTTTCCCTTCTGCCACCAGCCAAAGAAAACTCCCTGCTTTTAAAGGGTTCAGGTGATTCCATTAGACCCATGTAGAAATCTCCCTATTTAAATGTCCACTGTGTCATATAAGGTAACCTGGTCACAGGAGTAAAATCCATCATACTAGGGGCCCCGGAGACTCTGCAGGCCATGTCCAGAAGTGGGGGAGGGAGGATCATGGGAACATGGGGGTCATCTTGGAATCCTGCCTACCACACTGCCCCAGTGTCCAGCCCAGGTCCAGGACCCCTACCCTCATGGCCCCAACCCCTGGACATAAAAGTGAGTTGAAAAGTAAGGAAAGCCAAGAAAGGAACACTCTTGGGCTTCCTCAAGAATTACAGGAGCTGGAGTGGGTGTGGGGTATGTGGGACAGAGAGCTAGAGAAAGAACTGAGCAGCCAGCTGGATGGAGAGTTCAGACGTGGGACCACTTGCCCAGGCTGAAAAGCTGTTCCAGAGGCCCAGAAATGCCTTCTGGAAGTCCCTTGGAACTTGAATCAGAACTGATAGATGGTGGGGTCAGGGAATAGGAGGAGCAGTGGGAAGGCACATTCTCCAAAATTCTCTCAACCATTTTCACATTCACATGCTGGCATGAACACTGGTTCTCAAACTCATCTGATCCAGGGCACCCATTCTGTAACAAATACATCTTAACACCCGCTACATACACACACACACACACACACACACACAGTTTTTTGAAATCAGTATAATGCCTTTGCTGAATAAAATAAAAGAGACATAATTTGTAATGAAACAATCCTCATTTCAACATGTGAATGCTTGGGCAGGCTGACACTTGGACACAAAATGAATAGAAAGATGCTCGGGCGTATATGTGGAATCAACTTGAAAGTGACAAATGACAGCACAGACTGACTCAGCGTTATGCCAGAGACGTGGAGACGAGGAGCGGTGTTGCCATTGGGGATGCGACTTTTAAAATGCTGCCAAAGTCTCAGCTTACCTCACTCACACGGTAGTTGCATAGCTGGAAAATTCCTTAGTAAGACTGTGCCAAAAGGACTTTATGTCACATGGAGTTCAGGTCTAACTCAAATAATTATGAGCAAGTTTTTTACCTACACAAACGTCTGGGAAAGCATTTGAAAGTCAAGTAGAATGTAGCATAATTCTCCCTTTTGTGTCCTCCACACTGACAATGTCAGAATTCCAGGTCCCCACCCACTAAATGCCTATAGTGTGCCTTCATCATTGTGTCCACTGCTCCCCTCCATGAGGACCACAACATTAAGCAGTGCCCCGTGAAGGCACGCCAAGGAGACGCAGAGAATGGGCATCCTGAGTGCTACCGTTTTTTTCCCATCTTTGTAAAAGCCAGAAAACTGGAACAGTTCCTGCGGAATTAGTTAATAAGACACACCAAAATGGGGATTCCACCAACTTGCAAATTGCATCTCGGTGGAGGAGCTCTCTGAGGTCTCGTTTCTGCTGGCCCTACACTTTTGCTAAAACATATCACTCGCTGTGTGACACTTTCATTATTTACTGCTCCAAGGCTCAGAGAGCAAAGCGCCAGGCTGGTCTCCACTCACTCATTCATTAGTTTAAATTAAACCCTCTAATTTTATTTATGCTGCCACAAACTGATTAACAATTTGCCAGCAAAGAGCAGGAAGTCTTAAAAAGCATCCTGAGGAATCTGTGGGTCTCTAAACACAGACCTCACAGAAATGAGGTGGGCTGTGGACAGGGGATTCCGCTAGGCTGGAGGAGGCAAGCTTTTGAAGCTTCACCACTTCGTGCAACCTCGGAACAGCCGATGGCTCTGAGACTGGCTGTCCCCCAGGGGCTGATGCATTGACAGGCAGCAGCCATCTCTCTTTATATGCAGTGCCTGACAGTCCTCATGGCTGTGGGAGAGGGGACACGGCTGGGCTGGGAGTGACATCCTGTGTTTCCGGAGGGAAAAGGGGGAGGTTGTGGGGGCAGCAGAGATCTTTTCCCCAATCAGTAGGGGAAATGGACACTGACCCAGCCAGTTACAAAGCAGTCTGGTGAGCGCTGTGCTGGAGTTAAGAACAGACAGCAAGGAGGATTTCCTGCAGCCTGAAGGGGAGTGTTGGGAAGGCTCTAGGAAAGGGCTGGAATTTGAGCTAAATCACGGAGAACTTGTAGACCACCACCACACTGCCGATCCGAAGAGGACGACGACATGAGCAAAGACTCAGATATTTATTCCTCCTCTTCCCAAGGGCCAGGCGCATTGCTAGGACAAAGTATTAGGGAAAGAAAAATGAATGAGAGAATGTAACAGGCTGAATGGGGAGTTTTAATCCAACAACGTTCAAACGTGATTTCCCCCTCTAACAAGCACTACTATCAACTTTGCTTTTTCAGGTTCTTTTTCTGTTCATGAAAGTGGGGAGGAAATGAAACTTGGTCTCCTGCCAAACAATATTACCCAGGTCACATCTGATAAGTTTGGCCAGTATTCTAATTTGGGGTTAAAACATCTGTGGCCTTTCAGGTAAATATGCAGCTCATTTGAGTGTTAGGACCCTCTGCCCAGGTCTTCAGAAGCAGTGAGCTGCTGGCAGGGGAAAGCCTGTCCCCCCTCCCAGCCTCTCCTCCCTGCCCCAGGTGTCTGTGCCCGTGCGTGGCAGAGCGCTGGGACGAGTGAGGAAGGGTCCCACTTAAGAACCACCTGCTCTGGGTGGAAGAGGAGTGGCTCTCTTTCTGCTGGCTCATTTCTGCATCTCCTCTGAATGCCAGTGATCTGTATAGCCTTTGGAGTCCCGTGGACCCGCTTGCTCCACAGGTGACAGTGCAGTGACCTGCTGGCTGCCTGTGCCTTTGTGCAAATTGTAGGTCCTCTCTGGACCATGAGCCCTCAGAAAGAAGCCATCCTGTCGTCCACACCTCTGGCACCGAGCATTGCGCCATCCTTCTGGATCACCGTCCACATCAGTTAGCTTTTGCTGCATAAAGTACTCCAAAACATACTGCTTAATACCACCAATATTTATTAGTTCTCACAATTCCATGGGTCAGCTAGGAATTTCTCTGGTCTGGATCAGCTCCACTGACCCCTGAGGTCAGCTGAAGGCTCAGTTCTCAGTTAGGGCGGGATGGTCTAGGATGGCCTCACTCACAAGTCTTGAGTTGACCTGATGCCCACCGGGCTTATTTGCTTGGCGGCTGTCACAAGATTTCCAAGAGAAACACCAGTTCAAGCCCTAAGGCACTAGAGCTCTTAAAAAATTGCTTTATTGAGATATAATTCACCTACCATAAAATTCAATTTTAAAGTGTAAAATTCAGTGGTGTTTATTTTTGTCTCTATGCATTTGCCTATTCTGGACCTCTCATATAAATGGAACCATACAACATGGTTTTTCATGCCTGGCTTCTTTCAAACAGCATGATATTTTCAAGGTTCATCCATGTGGTGGCATGTGTCAGTCCTTCATTCTTTCTGTGGCTGACTAATTTTCCATTGTATAGATGTACGACATTTTGTCTATCCATTCATCAGTTGATATACTTTTGGATTTTTCCACCTTTTGGCTATTACAAATAACAATGCAATGAACCCTTTGTGTACCATTTTTTTGTGTGGGCCTATTTTTTCCATTCTCTTGATTATACATCTAGGAGTGGAACTGCTGGGTCATATGGTAACTCTGTGTTTAATTTCTGAGGAATTGCCAAACTACTTTCAAATTATTTTAAGTGGCTGCAGCATTTTACATTACCACCAGCAACATATGAGGGTTCCAATTTCTCCACATCCTCCCAGCATTTGTTATTTTCCATTTTCTGATCGTAGCCATGTAGCGGGTGTGAAGGGGTGTCTCACTATGATTTTGATCTGCATTTCCCTAAAGACTAATGATGTTGAGCATCTTTTCACGTGCTTGTGGCCACTGATATATATTTTTTGGAGAAATGTTTATTCAAGTCCTTTGCTCATTTTTAAATTGGTTTGTTCTTTTTGTTATTCAACAGTTGGAAGAGTTCTTCATATGTTCTGGATACCAGGCCCTTACCAGATACATGATTTGCAAATATTTTCTCCCTTTCTGTGGCTGGTCTTTTCACTTTCTAGATAGCGTCCTTTGATGCACAAAAGTTTTCAATTTTGATGATGTGCAATTGATCTTTTTTGTTGTTGTTGCCTGTGCTTTTGGTGTCATATCTAAGAAACCGATGCCAAATCTCAGGTCATGAAGATTTACCCCTAAGTTTTCTTCTAAGAGCTTCATAGTTTTAGCATTACTTTTGGGTCTTTGATCCATTTGGGGTTAATTTCTGTATATGGTGGGAGGTAGATTCCAACTTCATTCTTTTGCCTGTGAATATCTAGTTTCCCAGCACAATTTGTTGAAGAGACTTTTCTTTCCCCAAGCACTGGTCTTGGCACTGGTATTGAAAATCAACTGAGCACAGAGGTGTGGGTTTATTTCTGGACTCTCAATTCCATCCCACTGATCCATAAGACTATCCTTATGCCAAAATAATATTTTTAAAATGTAAGTTTCATTATGTTACTTCCTTATTTAAAACCCCCCAAAGGATTTGATTTCCTTAGAAGAAAATCTAAATTCCATGCCTAGCTTGCAGAGCTCTAGATACCCGGCCCCTGCCTACCCCAGCTTCAGCCGCAGTGGGTCAATTTCTAGTCTTTAAATTTGCCAAGTTTGTGCTTGTCTTACCCTCTTTGCACTACTGCTTCCCGCCGAGAATCCTCTTCTGCCTGATCCCCACCTCACAGTCTTCTTCCTGTCATTCAGATTACAGCCGGAATGTCTCCTGTTCAGATACCACCTCACACCCACTAGGGAGGCATCCCGCTCACTCTCTAACATGTTGTCCTATTTTATTTTCCTAAACAGAATTTATTACTTTATATTTTAATTTGTTTAACGCATTTTTTTATTTTCTCCCTCTGCTAGAGTATAAGTCCTATGAGAGCAGGGACCTTGTCTGCTCTGTTCACCTGTGTCCTCCACAGGCAACAGAGCACCCGGCTCGGAGTAGGCACTCAGTAAAATGCATCTGTTGAAACGAAATCACCCAAATCTAGTAGTTGGTGCTCTGCTTCCTCTAGTGGCCACTGGTTGAACAGCATCCCCTGAGAGTCAGCGGCTCAAAGGGAGCTGGACCAACAGAGAACAAGCAAATGAAGCTGCCTCACAGTGTAGAGCATATTAAGACAGCATGAGTCCACTTTCTTTCTATGAGTTTTATCTGAAATTGGATATCCTGTAAACATGTCCAAGTCCGCAGGTTATTCTTACTATTGCTAAATTCTTCTTTATGTTCATACTCTCAGTTTCCACTGATATGAAGACTAGACCAACAATAACTTTCTTCTCAGGTGTTCAGAATCATGAGGATTCCCTTCAAAATCTCCTTAATGTACAACTGCACATGTTAGTTACAATGCTGGTGAGTAACAGGAACATTACACTGAAACAGGGGAGCCTAATAAAATCAGGGCACACTGAGATGAACCCGTACCTTCTACAGTGTGAGCAGAACTTGCTCATGCGGATCTGTTCTCTTCTTTTTAAATCAGCTGTGGAGAGCAAGGTGTTTGCTGGAGATTACCGAAATGACCCTAAAAGATTATGAAAAAAAGCAATGGCCAAAATTAATCACGGAGGGGTTTGAGAAAAAGTCAGGGCAAAGAGAAAGTTGGACAGGATATATGAAACAATGAAGTTAAGAGAGATAAAGCCACAGAATGCCATGGTGGAGGTGTGAACAAAAAGTAAGGGGACTGTTCCTCATCCCCACCGCACACACATGCACACACAGATGCATATACATTCGTATTTCAATGGAATTATATGATTTTATACATTCATTGATTTTAAAATTATTTGCTCATTTATTCAACGTATATTTAACATTAGTCTTTCTAGTGGTTGCCAACATAATTCTAAATAATATGATTTGACCTCTATTTTCAGATTTATCAATTTTGCACAGTATTCAATGCCCTCCCAAGATATTGCTACTATTTCTTTCATTAGTTTTTTCCATGTTTATGGAGAATGGAGAATAAAGGTGGTGCATTGTCATTACCCTGAAAGTTTGAAAACTGAGGCTCAACTTAGCCCTTCTGCTTCACAAGGGCAGGAGGAGAGTTTCCTGCACTGAACACTAAATAGAAAGGCACAAGGACAATTCTGGTCATATTCAATTAAGTTAGTATGTGTAAAGCACTCAGAACAAAACCTAGCCCCCAGTGAGGGCTATATAAGTGCTTGTTAAATAAAATGTGTTAAAATCTAAAGCAATAAGTGCTACACTAGAGATACTGGAAATATTGCTTTAGGCGTGCAGCAGAGATGCAATGCCTAACTCTGTTTAGAGGGCCAAGGAAAGCTTCAGAAAAAAGAAACTCTGGGCTGAGTTTGGAACGGATGAGAGAATTCCACGCAGAGACGCATGTGCAAAGTCACGCAGGCCTGAGAAGAACAAGCAGGCGTATGCTGGAAACAGATCAAGGTCCCCCTCCCACCAAAAGTCCTGGTTCATAGTTTGTCCATTTCTGTAGTGTGAATATTCCCTCCCGGCCAGCTTCAAGCCGCCAATGTGAGGTCACTGAAGGCTGGGCTGGCTGTGGACTGAATTGTGCTGTTCTCCTCCCGAAATTTGTATGTTGAAGCCCTAACCTCCAATGTGACTGTATAGTAGTCCTCCCCCTTAACCATGGGGGATACGTTCCAAGATCCTCAGCGGATGCCTCAAACCATGAATAGTACCAACCCTACATATACCATGCTTTTTCCTATATATCATACCCATGATAAAGTTTAATTTATAAATCAGGCACAGTAAGAGATCAACAATAAGTTCTCTTTGGCAATCCGAATTGCCCGCAACACTACTCTTGTGCTAAATAGTGGCCCCAAAGCACAAGAGATGGGCACAGGTTTCATCAAAATCTGAGTTATCGCTGCTAATTGACCTTATTACTCACTACTCTGAGTCTAAAGAGGTCAGAGGAAACTTGGCTTAGAGGAAGTATGTAGATCCTTTAATAAACTGAACACAAATTCATGTAAAAAGCTTTACTGAATTAACAGTGACTTTCTATCATTATGCCTTGTCTAAATTAAAGGGATACTACAAGGATAATTACTATTGTGTGGGGTACCGTGTGAGGCTCCAGACCCACTCTCCGTCTTTCTCTACCCTGCCTTGTGCCCGAAGAGGCTGATCTATATGGACCCACATCAACAGGCTCCCTTGCCCTCTGGCTTTCAGTTGATTTTGATCAATGGGAGGATGTGGAGGTCAGGGTATTTATTTCCCCAGCTCCCTCCTGCTGAGTGACCTTGGGTTGGTGCATTTCTCTGGTGAAGCAGTCTTTTCCATTCAGCTATTCTGCGTCTTCCCATCACCCCTCCAGGCCTACCGATTGTGTGTTAGTTTGCTAGGGCTGACATAACAAAGTAACAAACAATGTAACAAAGACTGAGGGCTTGAATAACAAATTTGTTTTCTCTCTGTTCTGGAGGATGGAAGTCTGGGATCAGGGTAGTGGCACGGTTGGTTTCTTCTGAGGCCTCTCTTCTTGACAGGATAGGTGGCTATTTTCTCCCTGTATCTTGACAGGGTCTTTCTTCTGCGCATGTCCATATCCTAACCTCCTCTTCTCCAAATAGTCACGTTCTGAGGTACTAGGGGTTAGGATTTCAAACAAATTTGGGGGGATGCAATCCAGCCCCTAATAGATGGGAACTGCTCCTGGCCTCTTGCCAGCCCCAGGGGTACCAGGCCATCCTGAGTTGTTTTCCTAAACTCTGCCTACATCTTTGAAAAGTTATCAATTCTCCTCAACTAACTAGTCGGAGTGTATCATCTGCTTCCTGTCCAAATTCTGACTGATACATAGGGGCTCTCCAAAACAGTACACACTAAAAAGGGGACCTCATTCTCAAAATAGTAAGGAAACCCTATATATCTCGGGGAAACTGCTTTCAGATTTAAGCAGGAAAACTATCTTACCAATGCCTTTCTAGGCTCAACGTTTTATTCGAGAGATAACTAAATTCTTTCTTTTTAAGAAACAAGTCACATTTTTATGTGGAATGACATATTTAGATTGGCGCTAACAGGAGAGAGACGGTGGTATTACCGAGCATTACCAAGTACGCTTCCCAACCCCCTTTTCCTATTTGACTTCAGGCTTCAAAACGAAGAAGGCCCTTCCCTACCCAGGCCCCAAAGATCCTTCCAGCATTCACCACCACTCCCAGAGGAGTGGGACAATCCACTCTCTGCCAGCACTGGAATCCCTGTTTGTGAGGCGGAGAGAGTATAGAAAGAAAAACAGCCCTCTCCCTATTTTTACGGGCTCACAGCCGTGCCAGATGTCCAGGAGAGGACAGAACGCCGACTGTACGCGGCTGAAAAACGCAGCGCTCAGGCCAGTTCCCTTCCCGAAGCTTACTTTCTCTTCGGGGGTTCCCGGTTAATCGGAAGCATTCACATTCGCAAGGCCTCCTCGCATACTTCTCTCTCTCTTTCCGGAAACATGCCTTTAAATTCTTATAACCGCCTTCCTAGACAGGTATTTTTCACCAGGAGTAAAGCGCCGGCCTCAAGACACAGCAGGTCCGCAGCCGAGACAACTCGCAAGGCCGGATCGCAGGGAGAAAGGCGGGGCTGCATCCCTCGCTCATACCACGTGGCCTCGCCCGCAGCTCCCGAGCAACTCGGCAGCCGGCGCAGGCGCTGTAGGCCCCACCCGCGCGAGCCCGTCACGTCACTGTAGGGGGCGGCGCTTACGACGGGCAGAAGACGCATGCGCCGCGGTCGGTCCCAGTCGGGTTCCAAGGCGGCTGGCGGCGGCGGCGTCTGCGTTTCCGTACCGGCGGCTGCGCGGCCCTGGGTGAGTGTGCGGGCGGCCGGGTTGGACGTCGGCGGGGCTGTCTGGGCCCTGTTCGGGCGCCCCAGGCGGCAGCGGCTTCTGGCTGTCATGGGGGCGCCCTCCGCGCGGGCGGCCGGGACCGGCCCTCGGCCGGGCGCGCTCCTTCGGGCCGGCCCACCTGCGGCCGGAAGTGACGGCGCGGCGCCCGCTCACCTGGGTGGGCGCGGGGCCCGGCGTCTGCTTCTCGGCTGTGTCAGCATCAGCCCGGCCCTGTTTGATCTCTATTTCAGTACTGGAGTTATTTGCAAGAGAGAATCGAGGTAAAAACAAGTCAGGCGTTTGGGTATGGATGTAGGCGAGTAGGAGGAGGAGCAGGCGGATTTAGCTGTAACAATGTTTCCCATGTAGCATCCGTCTTCACCGCTGTCACCCTGTTCCAGGCTGCAGTCAGTGTTCGCCTGGACGTCTCCCTCCCGTCATCTCCTGGTTACACTGTTCCTCCAGTCCGTTATCCATAGAGTAGCCCAGGTGGTCTTTTACAAACACAAGTTGGGATCACCCTGTTTCAAACTCTTCGGAGTCGCTCCATGGTACTTGGAGTAGGATCCAAGCTCATGCTTTCCCCGGGCGTATGTCGCCTAGCCCTTGCCTACCCGTCCGTCTTCGCTTATCCCTGCCGCTCCTCCCCAGCTATGCGCGGATACAACCAGACCTCCGGACCAAGGTCTGATTTCGCCCTCGCCCCAGTGCTCAAAGGGGAGGCCACTGAGGATATTGTTTTCTCGGATGATTAAGCCTTGCAGAGTGGTGGAAGATACTAAGTTTTACGCAATGAATGGAGTCCTTGTCAGTTCTTTAACTCAGTTATTCGTGTAAAATAGAGTAAAAAATTCTCACTGTGCTCCAGCCTTCTTCCATTTTCCCAAATGCACCAGCTCTGACCAGCCTTAGAAATTACATATGTCGTTTCTTTGCAAAATGTTCACTCTACCTTTGGCCTGATAACTCCTGTTCATCCTTCAGATACTGGCTCCAATATCGCTTTACCAGAGAGGCCTCTCTGACCTCACACCTACCTCCACAATGTCAGTTAGGTTCCTCTGTTGTTTTGTCCTAAAGAATCCTGTACTTTCCTCTTATAGCAGGTACCGTGATTACATGTGTGTGTAAATATAACATAGATAAATACATATTCATATATGTAAATTCGTGTGTGTGTGTAAATGTGTGTCTTTCCCAAGAGACTCGAAGCTCTGTGGGGACAGAAACTAGTTAACCTAGTACATTGTCTCGTGTGATTCTCAAATATTTGTTAAATGGATGATTTATTTCCCTTCTGAAGCTCTTTGCCTTCTGATGAGAACTTCCTGTTTTTCAGCTGTCACTCCTAGGAGACTTGCCCTTGGTCCACAGTCACTCTCCCAGTGGTTCCATGACTTCTGTCTGTCTCCCCTGCCCCCTTATGGCTTGTTTCTTTTTAATTCACCCAGCTTGGACCCCACAGTGAGTTACTTGAACTACTCTCCTCCTCAGTCCGTGCCCTTCTGTCCTTCTGCTACTCCTGCTCTGAAATCCCCCACTGGTGACATTTCCCCTGGGATTGCTGGTTACTTAGGGAGGAAATTGTGCAGCCTTGGGGGTTGTTGGCCATCCGTGGTTTTTGGGGGCCAACCTCAGATGGGCCTTCCACACGTATCACCAACATTTGTTCCCCCTCGGCTTTTCTCTGGTACAGGACATTTATTCCAGATTCTTATTCTTGTCCAGCTCCTATCCCAGCTTTATCCCCTGACTCAGGAAATGCCCACACTTCCTACCTTATAGGATGTTTTTTCTATGCTCCACCTCAGCTCCTCTCCTCTGCAGCTACAAATTTAGGTACAACAGGAGTCATCCTTCTGCCGGAGTCAGAGAAAGATGTGTTGTGCTTTCTGTTTACTTCTGTACTTGGTCTTTCCCTGCTGCTGTCTTGTACAGCTCTCTGTGTAGGTTATCTCCCTACTCCCCCTCCAGCTATTACATTCTATGGTATTTCTTGACCTAATTTTCCTCTCCCAACCCCTTATTACCTTATCATTCCAGCTGTCTCCCTTCCGTAGCCAAGCTCCTTAAGTGGGCAGGCTACCCATGTGTGACCTGTTTTTTCATCTACTCACGTCTGAACCTCTTACAGTCTGGTTTCGTCCCCACTGTTCCACTCAAACTTATTTTGCTAAGGTAACTAGTGACCTGCTAATTTCCAAATCCACTGGACCCTTTCTGGTTTCTTTATGTGAACTTCTTGTCTTATTTTCCACTTTTAACTATTCCCTCTTCCTCTTTTTCTATTGCTGGGAGTTTTCTCCAGACGTCGTTATTTTAACCTTGTCTTTGTATTACAGTATTATTACTTAATATTTTTGATGAATTAATGTCTTTTTTTTTTCAACTGGAAAAGAAATCCTTGGATACATACAAATAAGAGCAATGAAAATAGGATTGTTCAGTTCCAGCTAGTGTGAACGCTCTGAGCTGGAATCCTGCCCTCTCTGTTGAAAATGGAGACTAGCTGATGATAGAGCACCAAACTGATCCTTTCTCCTGAAAGTGATCAGAAGGCCCAGAAAAGGAGGAACTTTCTTACTCCATTGTTCACTTTTAACCTTTTCAATGTTAGCCTCTTCTTACCCTCTTAAAGGGTCCATGGTACCTGTCATAGCCCTGGGACCCCTGGGGCTGTTTGCTCCACTCTTCTGATGCATCCACACGTCTTCCAGACCTTTCTCCTGAGCCCAGATTTGCGTTTCTGACTGCTGCGGGACCTTACTGGCAGCTCATAGGCTCTCCACCAGCCCCTTCCCTGCTTTCCGTCTGCTTCCTTTCTGAGATTCTCACTGTCATGAGTGAATTCACCAGTGACTCATTGTCCAGGCCCGACTTCAGACTCCTCTCTGAAGTGTACTTCCTTTCAGGGTATATTGAGCACCTCCCGTGTATCAGACCCTGGGCTGGGTTTTCACATTTTAGCTGCACATGTTTCTTGAGCTCCAGACACAGTGCGTTGTCCCTTCCTCTATGTCCACGTGGCCTCTTGCCTCCCCAACAGACTTGCCCCACTGTGTTATTGATGCGCATCTCCTCCCTATAGAGTGAGCTACTCAGGGCAGGATGACACTAAGATCCTGGCATCTTTGTGTCCCAGGGCTTGACTGCTGGGATTGTTTATTTGATAAAGAATGAGTAGGGCTTATTGGGGGCCCTTGTGGTCATTTCATAGAAATAAAGTTTCAGTGCTGAAAGAAACCTTAGTTTATTCACAGATAAATAAAAAGCAAGGCTGTCTCTTGGTTATTGTGTTGCTTTTAAATGTATTTCTTGGATAGAGTTATATAGGCAACATAGTGAATACATTTTCATTCAAGGAGTTCCTGAGTACCTGGAGTAAAATGTAAAAGTTCCCCTTTATTTCTCCCTGTTCCTTCTGCTTCCTCCTCCCAGTTGTTGCAGGTTGAGTGTGCATCTCCAGTCGCTTGGAATGCGTTCCAGACACACGGCTGAGGATACACAGTTTTTTCAGCATAAATTCGTTCATACTATGTGACCTCACTTTAGAAGATTTTTCTGTCAATACCACTGAAAATACTTAATGCCTCCGTTAAATATTAACAACATGCTACACTAAACATCCTTGTACATGTCTGTTTCTCTGGAATGAATACTTAGTTATGTGCTTTTTAAATATTGATAGATATTGCTAAATCACCTTCCTGGAGAGGTTTACTAGTTTATGTTCCTACCAGCATTGTGTGAGGGTGGATCTTCCTTATCAATACTGGATATTATCAGGCTTTACGTTTTTGCCAACCTGATGGGGGAGAAATTATATTGCGCATTGAAATGGAGTTATTTTTGAGAATGTTTTAATCTTTCTCAGATTCTGATTTTAGTGGTGCTGTTCTCTCTTGTTCGGAGTTTCTGTTTATTGGAGTAAATGTTCAGCCTAAAAGTTTCTAGTGTCAGATTTGTACAGAAGCTCTCTCTTTACATCAGTAAATCTGTACATTACCGTGGATCGTGCTGCTGTAATGTAAACCACTTGTGCCATAGTGCAGTGAAGATGCTGACTTGGAGACCGGCACGCAGTCACATGGCTTCAGCTGATTTGGAGGAGGCTGGGCGTCCCTCAGGGTGTTATTGCCAGCTTTCTTAGCTGGCAGCCCAAGTGTCCTCTGTTAATGATACTGCAATTTTTCTTCTTTTTGTTTGGTGAGTTTTTCTTATCTATTATCAGAACTGGAGAGGATTATATAATTTGAGCCCTTTTAAGAAAACTAATACTTGAAAACTTGAATTTCTGTAATTGGAGGATGATCAATTGATTTTTTGAGAAATCAGTCTGTTTTAACTATAAAACGTTTAAGAAGCTATATAAATATCAATTCTATGTTACCAAAAGGCTTACTGAAAATTTTTTTTCTTTTAGATAGTCTGTAGAGGATGCCAAATGAGAGAATCCCCCACTCAAATCAGCCTCAGGAGCAAGAGTGTGTACAGAGTCAGTGTGTCAGTAGTAATGAAGACATGGCAATCAAGCAAGAACGTGATGGCAGTGTGGAGGGGGAGGGGAGCCTCCCCTCTTGTTCCTCTGCTAATGGACCATCCGCTTCCGCCGAGGGGTGTCCGTCAGAAGTTCCGAGGAGAGGGCCGGCCCTGCTGCACATTGACAGGCATCAGATCCAGGCGGTGGAGCCGAGTGCGCAGGCCCTTGAACTGCAGGGCTTGGGTGTAGATGTCTATGACCAGGACGTGCTGGAGCAAGGTGTGCTGCAGCAGGTGGACAGCGCCATCCACGAGGCCAGCTGCGCGGCCCAGCTCGCTGATGCGGAGAAGGAGTACCGGTCCGTCCTGGATGACCTCACGTGAGTGTAGACCCTCTCTCTGATTGCAGAGTTTGTTTGCATATGACGGAGAGATTCAGATAACAGCTGCAGTATTCCAGCAACTTAGGAGATTTATAGCACCTCTTATTTGGAGAATGGAGTCAGTAAGCGCAGTCCACGACCTTGTGTTCAAACTCCAGCCCTTTTCTCAGGGGCAGCATTGTCCACAGTAGTTAGGGTCTCAGTCTAGCTCACAACAGCCTGTTTATGCTGATGTCCTGGAGGGAAGTACTGTTCTCAGTGCCCCAGAGCTCACAAGCATGTGCACAAAGTGGTTCTCAGGAGAAGTGTACCCAAAGTTCTGATGTGTCCTGTTCAACGTGCAAGGAACACATCCGCCCTCTCACATTTTCCTCTGTGCTATTGTGTTTTTTCCAGTTTCTTGACTGAGTGTCAGTCTTTTGGTAAGTTTTCAGATTTGCATTTCTAGAAATAATCAGAAACAGCTCCCTGCTTTTCCTTTCTTCTGCCTTCCTTTTGACTTTATAAGGAAAGATGACGTCCTGTGGAGACTTTATTTGTGTTTTAGGAGAGAGCCAAACGTGGGCTCTGTTGAACGTTACACAGTGGTGGGAAGCGGGAGTGGAGGACTGAGCTCACTCCCCATTGCCAGTCTGCCCTCCCTTGGCCAGGGTTCTAGGCAGGGGGCAAGCAAGAAAGAGAAGGGAAGGACCGGGTGGGAGGATGGTGCAGTCCCAGATGGGGGCGGCTGGGGGAGGGGAGAGGAGGAAGGAACGTGGACTGTTGGCTCCCCCGTGGGGAGGCCATGGTACAGGTGGCTGTGGCACTTAAAGGATGTGTTTTGTGCTAGCAGTTTCCTGGTGTTGTTCTCTTGGCCTCTTGAGTAGCAAGAGTTCTCAAATAGCTATAGTCTGACCTTCAAGTGTGAGGACCTCGATTCCTTATAATGAACACCTTTTACGTTTGACCTTGGAAGTGTGTCCACTGCTTACAGAGGTCACAGAACAGAGTGCTGCAGAGTCACAAGGCAGGCTAACACTAGACGGATGGTGACATCTGGTCCTTAGACTGCCAGTAATAACATTGATTGATAACATGTTTTATCCTTGCATTGATAATGTTTTATCCTGAAATACACAAAGGATACAAATAGCAAATTACACACGTGTCAAGATTGAATTTGTGTTTTGAAAGTTGGGAGTTAGAATTCAGTGGTGTCTGTTTTAGGAGCAATGTATTATAAATTGATTTTTTTTTCTTTGCACTGCAAAGTGTAATGCTACAGCAAATAAGCCTTCCAGTCATGCAAAAGAAAAATATTGTCACAGATGTCTAACTTATATAAGAAAATGTTTAAGCATTTTTAGTTCTTTTCCAAACTTTGGGAGACTTCCCTAATGGGCTTTAAAAACCCATGTATGGGTTGTTGATAATGGGGGAAGCTATGCCTGTTTGGGACAGGGGATATATAGGACATCTCTGTGCCTTCCTCTCAGTTTTGTTATGAACCTAAAACTCTCAGAAAATAAAGTCTTTTAAAAAAACCACACAACAACCCTATATGCGTTTTTTCATATAAAAGGACAACTTATTGCACATTGTTTTAGCAGTCTCTTGAATAAAGTAGACACTTAAAATGCTTATGGAATGAATGAATCAGCTTACAAATGGGAATGTGCTGATTTAAATAAGGCAGATAACAGAAAAACACTAGTAGACATCTTAAACTTGTGACAATCCTTCAGGTTCTCTTTGTGGCCAACAAGAATATGCATGCTGGTTTAGTTGCTTTTATCCTTTAGTTAATAAGAAGTAAAAAGGACGTGTTTTTAGCATTTCTGTCTTTATATTGAACTATAAAACATGTTACCAGAGTGGAAAATAGACGTTCTATCTTATTTTTCAGGTCATGTACGACATCCCTAAGGCAAATCAATAAAATTATTGAACAGCTTAGCCCTCAAGCGGCCACCAACAGAGACATCAACAGGAAACTAGACTCTGTAAAACGACAGAAGTATAACAAGGTGATTCCGAATAACGCATTAAATACTGCATTTTTGAAAAAGTCATCCTTTAGGCTCATTTAGTATTTAGGAAGTATTCTGAAAAGTACTTAAAAGATGTAAGGCAAATATTTATAATAGAAAATTTTGAGCTCCTTTTTTGTATGTTTAATTTTTCAGCTGTTTCCCTTTAACATCCTGTGTTAAAGAGTATTTTTAAAAATACACACACAAACACATACATACATACATACATACATACATACACATACGTATTTGATAAGAAGTGCCCCCTTAGGCTTTGCCTGCCTCCTCCCTCGTCTCTGCTTTGATGGTCTGCCTTGCTTCACCATTTTCTTTGACCACCCTAGGCTCCTCTTGGGCATGCTGGCCTCTCACTCAGGCTCCTTGTCTTGTGTGAACGTGCATTTTTTCTGCTGAGCTCCTGTTTGCACTGGTTGTGCACCCTCTGTTTCCTGTTGGCGCAGCCATCACCCCTCACACACTTATGCTCACTGTTCCGAGAGGCTGGCCTTGGCTGTGCCAGTCATCACCTAGCCATGCTGACCGGGTCTGTGCTCGGGGGTAGAACTTAAGGGTGGGGGAATATCTATTACTTAAGACATTGTTTTATGAGGTTTGAGACACTTTTTAGAATTTATGTGTGCTTTGTGAAAATATATTGCCGTAGATAGGCGTGCCTGACTAGTTTTGATGGTTTTATTCTGCCATCCCGAATGACTGACAGATGTCGTCATACTTGCGGTTGGTTCAGTGCAGTGAGTAGAGTTCTTGCATCTCTGATTCAGCTCTGCTGGAGGGAGGGGGGAGACTCAGTTCCTCCTTTTGCTTTCCACTCACCAGTCCATCATCTTCACCACCTGGTCTTCTCTCACCTCACCTCCAGAGTAACTGCCCAAAGGTCCGAGCTAGCAGTGGCCTAAGGCAGCCGGAGTCTCCCCAAAACAGGGAGGGGGCATCTTGCCTTTTGTGGGAGCGTGTGGATCAATGTGCAGAGACCTTCTCTGACCCTGGGCTTCTAGTGGGCTGGGGTTTGAAGGAGCGCAGAGGACCAAACTTTAGGCCACTTTACGTACTAGTCTTAGCTGGATTGTACATCCTCTTTTTCCTTAGTAGCTCTTTCATGATTAGAGATAGACTGTTCAGAGAGAAAGGCTGTTTTAAATGAGATTTTGCTGAGAGAAGGAAAGACTCCAAGAGGAAAATGAATCGCAGATCATCACAACTTGGCATTTGCATTCAGGATTTCCCCTCGCCCTGCGCTCATTTGGCAGTTAAACATTCTTGACCTTGGGAAGAACCAGGTCCCACAGGCCGGGTTAATTGGGGAAGATAGGAATGGCCCCAGATCTGAGCTCTGATGATATAGAGGGAGGCAAGACAAGGAGGCGTCTGGGTGAGGGGGTAAAAGAGTGTCAGAAAAAATTTTCCTTTTAAAATGTTGTGATTGGGTAGAATACTATAAAGGACAATATGGTAGGTTGTCCAAGGGGGCTGACACTTTCAACTGTCTGAACGTTTGAACAAATGTGTTTGTGTTTCTTAGCCATGCAGCCTGTTGACCTCATAGCCCCCGGCTGCTGAGGTCAGAAACACAGAGAAGTTTAGTGATTGCTCCAGTGAGTAAGGGGGCAGCCGAGTAGACATTTCTACCTCCAGAGTCAGCGGAGAGTCAGAACACGTGAACCCCAGTGCTCGGCGTACAGAAAGCTGTGCCGCTGCTCTGGAGTGCAGGTGGGGACAGGGATGCGCGCCTGGTGGCAATACTTTGAGGGCTGTTTCCTGCTAGAAAAGTGGCAGTTTCTCAAATAAGATTCTTGATAGTAATAGTAATGTGTGGAATTTATTTTTATTTTGCTCCTGATTAAAGTTTTTCAATTTTATAATGCTGTCTTTTGTATCTAACAATAAATTACTTCATTGCCGTTTTGTGTGTTGAACATTTACCATTTAAGGAACAACAGCTAAAGAAGATCACAGCAAAACAGAAGCGGCTCCAGGCCATCCTTGGAGGAGCAGAGGTGAACATTGAACTCGATCATGCTGGTCTGGAGGAGGAGGCTGCAGGTGAGGATGCTGGGAACAATGCCACTGTGTTTTTGAACTGATCCTAGGCCTGACGTCAGGAGGGTGTCTCTTCTGTCCCAGCCTGGGTTTTGAGAAAAATACATTTCTTTGCCTTAGTGTCAAAACAGATTTAGGAAAATTTTATTCTCTACAGTATACCTGCAGAACCAAGTCTTTTTAAGTCATGGGGTAAAATTTTTAGAGAATGGAAGTAAAGGTTTAACTCAGTCTACTGGAGGCTGCTGGTGCACATTTAATATTATGTTTAATAAATTAGAAATCTTAACATTCGTATAGTTAATTTCATGAAGACAGCTAACATCTTGATTGAATTACATTTTGTGAGCCCAGCCTCATTGATGAACATTGTTAAAACTGCTTTCACATACCTTTTTGGGACATATTGGGCAGACTTTCCAAGCATCAGTTCTGTTGTTTAAGAAAAGACATCTTCATTCAGGTTATACCGTGGCCGTGATTTTGTTTATATCACTGCCTTGGATGGATGTCTTTTGGAAAACCTTTTGGGAAAATGCATAAGCTTTGAAATGCAGTGTCTTTTAGTCAGTGTTTGTGTATGCATGTTTAGAAATTGGTAGCCATTCAGTCATTTATTACTTGAAATATAGATTAAGGCTTCTTAGCATTTAAGCTGTTGAAGCAAATATTTTCTACCAGCTTCAGAAGTTTATTTAATAAGACAGAATTATGAAGAATTAATTGAGATGATAGAAAAAATATTAGATATGCTTTTAAAGTTCAGTCTCAGAATCCATTGTGCCTACGACCAGTGCTTTCTGCACCTGAGGTACCATATTTCTCAGAGGTAACAGACTTTTGTTCCTGCCTGTCTGCCTAAAACGTGCTGCTGGCTTTCACCTCCTGTTGCTTCTTTGGTAAAACTTTGCCCGGGATTCAAAGTTACTTCCACAAATCCACAGCCCCTTGTCACCTGTGCTCCACTTGGCCTGTCTGGAGCAGCTGATGCTTCTGTGCCTTCTGGGGTCCCTGTCTCTCTCCTGGTTTTCCTTTCAGTCTTCTCACCATTTCTGATTAGTTATTTTTGGCCAGCTTTTCTGGCTTTATCTTAAATGTTGATGATTCTCAGCATAATAAGATAATAAGAGGATGAGCCCACTTCTTGTTGTACTGCCTCTCCCTGGATAATCGCAGTCACTCCCTGTGGTGCTTGTGGCCACCCGAGTTCTAGTATTTTACAAATCTGTAGACCCATGGCCTTGCCCTTTTTCTGAGCTCCTGGTGCCTGTTATATCTCTCCGTCAGATGCCAGCCAACACTTGAGACTCCTGGTCTCTCTCATTGCGCTCCCTCCTCCGCCCTTTCTTGTCCCTGGTGCCCTCTGCCCTGTTGGGGGGCAGTAGCACGGAGTGTCAAGGAGCACAGGCTTTGGGCGCTCCAGCTCTGCGTTACCCAGGTGTGGATGTTGGCTGCGTTCCTTAACCTTGCCAAGTCTGTCTTGAACCCACGAGATAGAGATAGTATAGTAGGCCTTCATTTCCCCTGTTCTCCACATAGTGAGCCATTTCATAAGTTGTTATCAGGATTATCTTATAAAGAATCCTTTTCTGGAAGTGGTGGGTCAACTTTGCAGCATTGGCTTTGCTCCTCTGATCTGGGATGAGACGAGATGCTCACTATCACTTTTTGTATTCAACATTGGACTGGACAGTCTAGTAATGAAAAAAAATAAAAACCATAAGGATTGGGGTTGGCCCTGTGGTGTAATGGTTAAATTCACATGCTCCATTTTGGCAGCTTGGGGTTCATGGTTTTGGATCCTGGGTGTAGACCTACATGCCACTCATCAAGCCATGCTGCGGAGGCGTCCCACATACAAAATAGAGGAAGATTGGCATAGATGTTAGCTCAGGGCCAATCTTCCTCACGCCCCACAAAAAAGTAGTAGTATAAAGATTAAAGAGAAGAGATAACCATCATCATTCACAGAATACATGATTGTTTATGTAGAAAATCCAAAAGAATGGACAGTCTGTTGGAATTAATATATGAATTTAGCAATATCATTGAATATAAGGTCAATACACAAAAATCAGTCATATTTCTATAGCCCAGCAAAAACAAAATTTAATAAAAATGCCAATTATAATCGAAATTAAATACCTCGAAATAAGTCTTGGCAAAAAAATCTGGTTTTCTGCAATGCTTTTTACTTTAAAACTATAAAATATTGTTAAAAAATTAGAGGTCTTAAATGGGAAGATACACCATGGTCATGAGTTGGAAGATATGATATTGTAATGATGTCAGTTCTATCCATCTATAGTTTCAGTGCAACCCCAGTATAAATTTTAGGGGGTTTTTTTGAGGAAGAGAATGTGGGTGGGAAGTGTAGGATGAGGGTGGAGGACGTTAACAAACTGATTCTGAAAGTTATATAAAAATGCATTGGGCCAAGAGTAACCAAGGCAATCTTGAAGAAGAACAAAATATCAACACTTGTTATCAAGTTAAGTAATTAAGACAGTGTGGTATTGGTGCAAGGAAAGACAATTAGACCAATGGGACAGAATAGAAGGTCCAGCAAACAGACCCTCCGTATATGGTCACTTGATTTATGACAGATGTGGCCCTGCAATGCTGTGCATAAGAATCATCTTTTCAATAAGTGTGCTAAGTTAATCCACATGAAGATAAGATGAATCCTGTCCCATTACACCATGTACAAAAATAAATTCCAAATGAATTGTAGATCTAAATGTGAGTGGTAAAACAAAGCTTTTAGAATATAACATTGAAAAACATTTTCATGATCTTGGAGCAAAGACTTAAGACAAAAATGCTCACTGTAAAGGAAAAGATTTGCAAATGAACTATATTACAACTAAGAACTTCTGTTCATCAAAGGATAGCAGTAAGAGAGTGAACAGGCAAGCTGCAGAGTGGGAGGAGATGTTTGCAGTACATGTGTGAATCAAAGGACTTGAATCCGGAAGGTGTAAAGAACTCCTAGAAATTTTTCCTTTTTAAGGCAAACCACCTATGAGAAAAATGGGTAAAAGACTTGAACATTTTCTTTAAAAGAGGCCATCCAAAAGATCCATAAATCTATGGAAAGGTACCCTAGTTCCTTAGTCATCAGGGAATACAAATCAGAACCACAAATTGGTACTGCTTCACACCTACCAGAATAGCCAAAATGGAATGGCAGGGGTGTGGACCAACTGAAGCTCTCGAACACTGGGTGGAACTTCAAATTGATAGGACCACTTTGGAAAAGTGTTTGGCACTGTCTATTAAAGCTTAACATACCCAAAGAATTATATACATATATTATCAAAGAATGTATGCCAGAATTTCATAGCAGCCTTATTCCTAGTAGCCAAAACCTGGGAACTACACAAACGTCCATTAACAGTGGGATGGAAAAATTGTATGTAGTTTCATAACAGAACACTAACAGCAATGACAGTCAACGCACTGCAACTATAATCAACAAAAAGTGTGAATCTCATGAGCGTGACGTTGAGCAAAAGAAGCCAGACACGACCTTTCCGTTCACCGAAAGTTCAAAGCCGGGTACAGCTTGTCTATAGTAGTGTTAATAATCAGGTCAGTCATCATCTTGGGGTGCAGCAGAGGCCAGGAGGCACCATGAAGAGCACATCTAGGGGTGCTAGTAATTCTGTTTCTTGATCTGGATGCTGGTGTATGGGGATTTTTTTCCTGAAAATTCATTGAACTGTACACTTAGGATTTGTGTACTTTCTAATGTGTGTTTTCTTCACCATAAGTTTAATGAAAAACTCTCTGTGGCGTTATTGGCCTACAAGAAACATATTTTAGCATATTGATTCTTTCCTGTTAAGCTTTCCTTCTTTTGCCATTTTGGCTTTTGGTAAAGTAATTTTGCCAGAGATTAATTTCAACTAATGAAAGGGATGATTTCTGGGTGACTTTGTACCATTATGGCATAACTTCCCATTTTAGTCATCTCTTCAGGCAGTTAACTTCACCCATCTAACACAGTGTGTCCATTAGACCTTTTGGCAGTGATGGAAGTGCTTTCTGTGTTCTCCGTTATGGGAGCCATTAGCCTCGTGTGTCTCTTAAGCACTTGAGATATAGCAGGTGCAACCAAGGAACTGAATTTTCAGTTTAAATTTAAATAACTATGTGGTGACTGTCGTATTGGGGGTGGAGAGCTAACGTTTTTACCAATTAGGTGCCTGCTGACTTTTTAAGTGTCTATTTCTAGTTTTCTCCTGTCTCTTGAATTTCAGTCCATCAGAATGCTGGTGTGAGCAATGACACCGGAAGCTTGGGAGATTGCTTCCTGATGGACTACCTTTAATTAATAAGGAAACTCAGCTAAATGTATCTCTCTGTATGTTACGTATGAATACTTCTGTCTTGGATGCACAGAGAGTATATTTATAATGCAGTATTTTGGAAGAAGTTCTTTTGGGCGGGAGTACACTTTAGCACATCAATGATTTTTTTTTTAATATGTGTTATTTGTAGGTGCCTAGTGTTGATTGAATAAGTGAATAGATCTGTTGTCCTCCTGGACAGTTTCACGCAAGTGCCCAATGCCTGTCGTCCTCTTTCAGAACCGGGGCCGTCCTCTCTCGGCAGCATGCTCATGCCTGTCCAGGAGGCTGCTTGGGAGGAGCTGATCCGCACTGGCCAGATGACACCTTTTGGTACCCAGATCCCTCAGAAACAGGAGAAGAAGCCTAGAAAACTGATGCTCAATGAAGCATCGGGCTTCGAAAAGTATTTGGCAGATCAAGCGAAACTGTCTTTTGAAAGGAAGAAGCAAGCTTGTAATAAAAGAGCAGCTAGGAAAGCTCCGGCTCCCGTCACTTCTGAGCTGATCCCAACGCTCAGTGAAAACAAACCAGACGAGAGAAGCAGAGTTCTCTTGAAAGCAGATAAGCGCTTGAAGAAGCGCATCGGGAAACTCCAGAAGAGGGCTCTTCAGTTCCAGGGGAAGGTGGGGTTGCTAAAGAGAAGGAAGCCCTGGGAGTCTGATGTGAGGCCAAAGGCAGAGGGGGACTCTGAGAGTGAAGAGTCTGAGTACTTGCCCACGGAGGAGGAGCAGGAGGAGGTGGCCGGGGCCGACCTGTCTGGAGAGGGCACCGACTGTGAACTGAGGCCTGTGCTCAAGCGCCCGAAACGGCCGAAGAAGGTCACAGTGCAAGAGATTGACGATGACTTTTTTCCAAGTTCGGGGGAAGAAGCTGAAGCTACAGGAGGAGGAGGAGGTCGGAAAGTAGTGAAATGCCGAGACGACGGAGATGAAGATTATTATAAGCAGCGGTTAAGGTCAGTCTGCACAGATTGTAAACTGGTTGTCCTGCTTGCTTTATCTTAGGCGGCAGGTTTATTAATAAGTAAGAGTTCTAGATCCTTCTGAATATGTTAGACCCCTGTTTGTCTACAGGTTGGACTTCTGCAGCCTTAGCCCGCTACAGCCAGCTCCTCGGTGGAGCTGACTCAGATGCTGCTTCCAGGTCTTCATTCAGATTTGGGGGCCAGTCTCAGAAGAAAGCTCAGGGGAAGGGCTGGGCAGGAGGCACGCAGAGGACTGGAGCATGAGCTGTGTGCCTTTCCCTGAGGGTGGCTGCCCTGCAGCCAGGCTCAGGGAGGAGAAGGCAGGCTTGTGTGGTGTCTGCTGGGGGGCTGGTTTTTGCTTTTGAAGCAGGAAAGTAATTTTACAGGTCTTCCTTTCCAAAAAAGCTGAAATTTAAGCTTTAGCATGGGAAAGAATAAGCTTGCTTTCTTAAATCCCTCCTTCCTTGTCTTGAAACAGTAGTTATCTACAGAATTATAAACCACTGTGGTACCAGAAATGTGCTTTGTATGCATAGCATACTCTTCTTGGGCACTGTCCTTTTTTACACTCGAGGCTCACTTTGGCTCTTGTTTCTGTGACTCTGTCAGTATGTGATGCAGGTAAGATAGAAGGGAAGGTTTGGGGCCAGACCCATGAAGTAGTGGTTAAGTTCAGTGTGCTCCACTTCGGCAGCCCAGGTTCATGGATTCAGGTCCCAGGTGTGGACCTACACCACTCGTCATCCATGCTGTGGTGGTGACCCTCATACAAAATAGAGGAAGAATGTCACAGATGTTAGCTCAGGGCCAGTTTTCCTCAAGCAAAAAAAGAGGAAGGTTGGCAATAGATGTTAGCTCAGGGCGAATCTTCCTCAGCAAAAAATAAATAAAATGGAAAGTGACCATGTTTTGAACTCAGTATTGCAAATTGTCACACATTTTTTTCTGAGCCAAGAGAAACAGTTTGTCCGCTGCAGGTTTCTCCACCATGTCCCTCGGAGCATGACATGGCACTCCCATGTCTTGAGTGTCGTACATTAGCTTACTAAGAGCGCTAAGAGACTGAGAGGGATAGAGGAATTTGTTTAACAGATTACTTTTTTAGTATTTGCTCCCAGGATGGCTTTTCCCCCAATCCTTAACAATTTTTTCTTATTGCTCACTGGAGGGAGACCTAGTTGATTGTATTTCCTCTAGCTTTCCACTGGCCTTTGTGAATGAAGATTGATCTGATAGTTTTGCTTCTGTTATTTAGAACTGCTAATGACCCACATCCATTCCTTAATCTTTTAAAAATAGATGCAGCATACTCTTTTTACAAAAAATTTGGGGACCTGTGACCTAAATCCAGCTCTTCAGAGCTGTTACACTCACATTGTAGTAGTACCTTGTGTAGTAATACATGGATGAGGATTGGCTTAAATGTGTCCTTTCTCATTGCAACTTTGAAGTTATTTTGTACATTTAGTATCTGTAAAGTTGTTTGAGGGCTATTTCTCAACGCTTGCACAGCGAGCAGTGTTGGGCTTTTTCTTAACTACTGTAGAGAATTAATAAAAGTGTTAATCTCAACATATTGATTACAGATGGAGCAATACATTCTCCCCATTAAATTGGATCAGTATTAAATATATTTTAAATATATCAGTATTTTGATCAAGAGCATTTTATTTTGATTGAATTTTAAATATGGGTTTTTTAAATTCATGGCAATAAGTTTTTCTTAATGTCAAGATTGTAAAACTGTTATTTCCAAAGCCATATCATAAGCTGTTGTTTTTTTGCTAAAGTTACAGTGAAATCTCAAATGAATTTCAGAAATATCAATAACTCTAATTGCCGCCAAAATACTATAGCTCTTAAAATTTTATAGCTACAGTTATTAAGGCTGTTAAACTGTGCACATCCACATTGCAGTGTTTGTACTGCATCTCCTTTGGTACTCTTTGGATTGGGGGATGTTAAAAGAAAAGAAAATGCTCAGGATTGAGGAGCATATTAAGAACATTTGAGAACTTGCAGTCACTCTTTATATTTTATTACTTCTTGCTGATATTTGTAGACAGATTGAAATTGTAACGACATTCCCTTGAATGAAGAAAAAGACCTTTAGGATTTCTTATATTAGCCATGGCTTGATGACAGATCAGAATAAAGCTCCATATAGTTCACAACATAGAAACTGAGTTTTTCTGGTTTGAATTTAATGGTTAGAATTTAGGAATATATACCAGGCTAGGCACATTTTATTAAACTTAAATGTGTGTTGGTTATAGCCCTATTAATTATGATGCTCTTTTAAACTCTCGGAAGTAAAAGTGGGTGACTCTTGGCTGTCTCATCCCGTTTATTCTTTCAACTTAGAGTTATGGTCTTTCCTTAGCTCTCAGTTAGTCCTGACGGGGTATCTGTTATTAGCTGATGCTCAGTGGAAATTTCCTCTCAAGCCTTTACTACATCTTAATCTCTTCTGGAACTGGATAATAACACACATGATCCTACTTTCTCTGATTTAGCCTAAGACCTCAGATCAGCCTTTCAGGTTTTAACCTGCTCATGTATTTTGCCTTCCCCACCTTCTTGCCCTGCTTCCTTGTCTGTACTCCGTTTCATTTGGAGGCTGTCTCCTCAGTGGTGGTCCCTGATGCTCACACTTCTGACAATGTACCAGGATGGATGAGCCACTTCTTAGAAATGAATACTCTGTCGTTTGTTATTCATGTCAGTGGTAATCAGATCTTATAAAACACCCATTATTTTTTCATTTTCATTTTGTGGTACTAAAGTTTCCATTAGTATATGGCTTTCAGTTGTGAGGTTTAGCTCTTTCTTAAAATATATTGCTGCTTTAGAAAGCCTAGGGTGTGGGAGCTCCAGGAGCGAAATAAAGACTTAATAGAAGTCACACACATTCGGTGTTTGAGTGATGTGTGTCCCTGACTTACATGTCACTTATCTTGTCCAGTCTGTACAGCGAGGACAGCCCAGAATGGCCAGGAAGACCAAACGTTTCATATGTGCTCCTTTCCCCTCCGCAGATCAAAGATCAGCCGTCCTTGTTCCTCGATCTTGTTGATTCATTTTCCACTCGAGATGGGAGGTCAGCTCCCATTGCATCTTCTTTGCCCTCACTGCATGAATGCATGTCTGCATTCTAGGACTGGCTTCTAGGGTTTCTGGCAAAGAATTTGCAGTCTTTTAGCGGGGGTCATGGGCACAAGTAGGACCTAACCAGTGTGAGGGGACTAATGAATGCAGAGTGAGGCATTCAGGGTAGACTGTGGAGGAGGTCCATCAGAGCACGGGGCCCTGTCTGTTGGCGAGTTCAGATATGTTGATATGGACTTTAGGATGCAGCTAAAAACTTGCCACGTTGTCCCACAACTGCAGGTGCGTCATTGAAAAGGAAAAGTTGCTTTGCTTTGGAGGCGCATGTTTCCTCAGGGGTCTCTTGGATTTCCTTGGAGACTGGTGTGGTGTCCGTGGTATGCAGAGAGGCCCAGTTGCTGAGCTGTCCACGTTAGGACGGGGAGGGCATGTAGCCCCTGCCTCGCCAGCCAGCTCCCATCTTGGACAGTGGCAGTCTGTGCAGGGGGAGGCTGGGGCCCTGTTTGGGTTCCCTGGGAAAGAGTGCCACAGTCCATTAGTGATGTCTACCTGGGCTTGGGGACCATGGAGGGGAAGCAGCAGCATGCATGCCAGCCGTTTGCCAACCTTGAGATATAACACAGACAAAAAAATGTCACCAACTCTTGCCTCTTCTGCCAGCAGTGGTCAGTGCTGCTTGGGTGAGGCTTGGGTATAGGTCAGGTGGCATCCCAAGTGAGAGACTGCCCTTCCGAAGAAGTCTTGTCTCCTCCTGACCTGCCTAGAGTTAGCTTTTATAATTGGACTTACACCCATACCTTAAAGCTCTTGTTTCTATTTCCATTTGGCAGCCATTATTGTTGAAGTTGCTAACCTAACAGCCTCTGTTTCCTTGGCAACAAGCATAGCCTAAAGTCAAGGTTCCCAGCCCTGGGGCGGATTCTTCCCCTGGGAGCCCAGCTATTGGAGGTGCTGAATCAGCATGTCTAGCATGGGGCTACTGGACAGTGATTTTAAAACTTTTCCAGGTGATTCTGATGCGCTGTCAACTTTGGGAACTACTTGATGTGTATAAGTTGATTTTATGTAGTCTTTTCTGAGCCTGTAGCTTTTGGCACATTCGGTTTGTATATCTCTAAAATCTACGTACCCTGCACGATTGTGTTTATGTAGGAGAGGGCCTAGAGAGGAACTTTGGGGTCGGTTCGCTCAGCTAAATGCTGTAGGTAACAGATCATTTGGTTCTTATCAGGGCATGTGCCTCAGAATTGCCTGGGAAGCATCCTCAGGGCTCGGCCTGGAGCAGCTGAGGCCGCAGGGCAGGGTGGGAGGTGCTGGGCCGTGCCCTTGCACTTGCACTACATTTCATTCCAGTCTTTGATCCTATGCATACATATCTTCCAATTGTTATAATTATGATAGGCTGTACAGCGCTTTATAGTGGCCCTTTCAAGTTGATCGACTTGCTCATGGTCTCACTGTTAAGAGAGAGAGCTGGGGGTTGAAGCCAGGACAGGGTTGTGGAAATGCCAGTTTCCATCCATCTGTGGAATTGGGTGGAATGTGCAGTATCTAGATGTGGTCACAAGGTGGTGCCAAGAATCAGCGCATGGTGTCTCCACCTCCCTGGACTGGAAACCAAACCAAAAACCGAAGGCAGGCATCTGGGAGTTGGTTGAGGATTTGGGGAGATTGCTAGGGAGTCTGGAAGACCTGACAAGGATGGTGTGAATTGGGGTAGAAGATTTGCCTCGTGATCTAGTGTAATCTGAGTCTGTAGTCATGGTGCTTGTTGATGTAACTGATTTTTAGTATGTTTTTTTTTTTTTAAAGATTTTATTTTTTTCCTTTTTCTCCCCAAAGCCCCCCGGTACATAGTTGTATATTCTTCATTGTGGGTCCTTCCAGTTGTGGCACGTGGGACGCTGCTTCAGCGTGGTTTGATGAGCAGTGCCATGTCCGCGCCCAGGATTCGAACCAACGAAACACTGGGCCGCCTGCAGCGGAGCGTGCAAACTCAACCACTCGGCCACGGGGCCAGCCCCAAGTTTTTAATATGTTTTTGACCTTAAACGTTTTTCTTTTCTTCTGCCCCATTTTTTGCTTTATTTTATGTGAATAATTTTGAATTTAAAAGGGCTAATGACTCTATTCATTGTGTACATCTTACAGAATATCTTTAATAATCCACAAGGCTTAGTCATCTGGTAAAACAGTATGTTCTTTGTCCTCCCCCTTGAGCACTGGGGCCCCTCGGGCCAGGGGTGGGTTGGATCCTGGTTTGGAGGATTTGCCTGTATACATGCATAGTTCTAGAAGAGGAAGGCTGTCATCATTTTTAGATGCCGAGAGGGTCCAGCCAAGTAGGATAAATGTTGAAAAAAGTCTCCTGGTTTTGGAAATTCGGAGGCCCTGGTGGCCTGAGCAAGGGTAGCCATCGGTGGGGGGGTGGGAGGGGGTTGCCTGAGAACAGCAATGAAAGCTGGCATTACTGAATGCTTACCACTTGTCAGTGCTTCCCCTTATGTGGGTCCCTTGGTTTGATCCTCACAACCCCCTAGGAGAGAGGAACCTGAGCCCAGAAAGCTGAGGTAACTTTCCCGAGATAGCAGTAAGCAGAGAAGCCTGGAGAAGGGGCGGGGGCCTGAAGGTGTTCGGGTCAGGTGAGGTTGACCCGTTGGCTTGGTCTGGAGCGATGGACTCAGAAGAGCATTGCCTCAGCAGCCGCTTCCTCTGGTTACCTGATGGGGACCAACTCCACACTTTGTGCGGGTCCCGTTCCTCACCTGAAATACTGCTCAAGACTGTGCCCCCTGGAACCACGCTCCCAGCTGCTGTCTCCATTTTGTCGTCTTCTTGGAGCCCCTTTCCCTTCCTGTTTCCTGGAGCTGGCTCGCTCTGCACGGGGATTGTGCCCGGTGTGTCCTTCAGTTGGGTCTTTGTTGCTCTGAAGGAGGGTTCAGCTCCTTCAGGTCACACTGAGCCACCTGGTTACACTGTGGAGCTTGGTTTGCTTGTACATTTTCTTGAAAATCCCAAATCATTTGATCTCTAAAAATCTGAATTTAGTATAAAAGTTTAGTCTAGATTTTATCCAGAAACCTAAATATGATGATTTGAAGATTGTTCCTGTCATCAGTTTCTGGGAGTTAATTTCTTTCTCAAGAAACAAACCTGTGTTCTTTTTCTTTTGTTCCTAGGAATCTGTATTTTAAAGAGAAAAGAAAAAGTTACTCCCTTAAGGAGTTTTCTTAGAGAGCATCTTGGCTTCTTTTAAATGACAAAGCTAAAGACGCAAATGAAGACTAATTCCGCTTCGTGCGCCACAAACACCTCTCGTTCTCAGCTCCACTGCATAATTGTCTGCATCAGTCTTAATTTACTCCATGAGATCTGGACTCCTAACTGAGGGTATTTCATCTGCTCAGATGTGCCAATTAAGTCCACCCAGATAGACCATAAAAAGGCAGATAAGAAAAGTAAAACACTGAGTATCTCAATTTAGCAAATTAGCCTAATCTGTGAGGGATTCTTAGCTGTCTGAAATAGAAAACCTATTGCACTACAGAATTGCAAACTATATTAAATACCCAGCTTGGTGCCTTGAATATACTTTTAAAAATCAAATCGTACTCAGTTGTGCTTCTGTTGTAGGATTTCTTTCATGGATATTGCAATAAATGGAGAATGATCCTGAGATGGAAATTTCTCCGGATGTTGAGAATGGTCTAACTGTATGATGTGTGACTTCTCCCTCACAGTCAGTGCAGGCCTGAACCGCTGCAGGCTTCGTGGCCCTTGCAACATAAAAATGCAGACAGAGCAGTACGGTCAGTTTTGAATTTCAAGCAGCTCAGTATGTGACTTCCTTGACGTTTTGGAGAGGCCATGTTCATTGTATTAATATCTGGTCTCAGGCTGCTCGTGTTTGATGATTCCTGTTAATAGGTGGATTTTGCCTTTTTTGTGGATTGGTCTAGGCAGTCAGTACGTTGGTTTGTCTGCTGTTCCGTGTATCTTATGTGTTTGTTCAGCCCGGGTTGTCTGTAGTCAGAAGAACTGCTAAGCTGATTTGACTGTTGCTTGGGAAATTTGGCAGGGTCAGTGAGGAGTGTGTTCTGAGTCACCCCGCACAGTATCGAGGCGGGGAAGGAGCCACGTAATCAGACAGGAAGGCAGGTCGTCTTCCCCTCCTTCAACTTCAGCACTGACCTTTTTTGAGACAAATTAGAAGTGAAGTTTTAGAATTTAGTTTGCTCATATACAGTTGTTTTCATTTTATAGCAATTAAAGGGGTGATTATTGCCCTTTTGGCTGGTACTGTGAGAAAGGGTGTGGTTTTAGGGAGTTTGAAAAATATTTTTTGAGAGGCAGGATTGTGTAACAGGAGTAGACTCTGGAGCCCTGCTGGCTGCGCTGAGTCTCCACATTGGTGTCTTGGGCAGGCCGCTGTCCCTCCCTCTCTCTCTTTGACTGTGAAAAAGAGAGAAATAGTAGTGTCTGCCTCGTAGGGGTCGTAAGGCCTAAGTGAACTGATACATGTAGGCTACTCTGTTGTAAAACAGTGCCCAGCACACAGTGAGCGTCAGAACTGTTAGTCGTTGTTATTTAGTATTTGTTTTCTGACTCTAAATTAAAAGAAGTAATACAGCCAGCCCTGGTTGTCTAGCAGTTAGAATTTGGTGCTCTCACCACTTCGGTGGCCCAGATTTGCTTCCTGGTCGTGGAACCACACCACCCATCTGTCAGTAGCCGTGCTATGGCGGCTCACATAGAAGAACTAGAACAACTTACAACTAGGATATGCAACCATACAGTGGGGCTTTGGGGAGGAAAAAAAAACGAAAGAGGAAGATTGGCAATAGATGTTAGCTCAGGGTGAATGCTTCCCCACAAAAAAAAAAGAAAAAAGAAAGAAAAAGGTACTTGACTATGCTTTGTACAAAGCTTTAAAAATATATATATACATACTATGTATATAGTCATGTATGTATATGTATATATATACATAGTATGGATGAATGGATGTATAATTTCAAACCACAACTCATCCAGAGCTAGCTGATTTTACTTAAGGAGATGATATCTCACGTAGGGGCTGGAAATCACAGGCCATGGAATTGGAATGGCAGTGTCCCAGTAGCCACGAGATCTTGTGCATCTCCTCATCTGTGAAGTGGGGATCACAGCAGTACAAGGGTGATAAGAGGATTACAGAAGATGATACATCTAAGATACTTGGCCTGTGTCTGGCACTCAGTTAGTAGTAGCTGTTCTTGTTATTTGCATGCCCACTATGTGAAACATTTACTACACAAATTTCATCTAGCCGGTAAGAGAGTCCGTAGGAATTATGAAGAAGAGCTTATAAATATTGATATGTATAAAAAGGTGACCTCTTTCTGAAGTAAGAAGCAGTTTAACAGTTGGTATTAGTATCCATGGCCAAATCATCAGCTGTTATAAACTTAGTTTGGTTAATGTTGGGCTATTCTTACCTTTCATACATTTTGTACTAATATGATTGAAGTCAACTTAGTGGTAAAATATCTATACGAGGAACTGGCCCCGTGGCCAAGTGGTTAAGTTTGCATGCTCTGCTTCAGTGGCCCAGAGTTTCACTGGTTCGAATCCTGGGTGTGAACGTGGCACCACTTGTCAGGCTATGCTGAGGCAGCATCCCACATAGCACAGCCAGAAGGACCCACAACTGAAATATACAACTATGTACTGGGGGATTTGGGGAGAAAAAGAGGAAAAAAAATTAAGTTAAAAAAATTATTTAAAAAAATCTATACAAATATAAGTACATTAGCAGTAGTTGTTTGAAGAGAAATAAAAAGTTATTTCCCCTTTGAACATACAAGGGGGCAGCAGACATCTGCCCGAGGGCATTCTTCATGCTTCACAGCCTGCTCCTTGGTTCTGAGTGTGGGTAGGTCAGGATTACACTTTGGTTCCTCCGAGTTCTCTCTGTTGTAAGGTCAGTGTTCTAGGTCCTTCTGTTGCACCTTGTAAGGCTTGATTTCCACACTCCTTGCTGTCCTAGATGCGTAGGATATCGTGCTCAGAATGGGCTCTGATAATCTTGAGCGTGGCTCACAGGACTGGTGGAGTAGCACCATGGCCTTCTAGACTGGGGCGGTGCACTTAACTCCTGCCTGCCCAAGATGGCAGTAGGTGTTTTGACATCTGTTATTTTTTATTCCCATTTAACCTATAGTCAACTAAAATTTCTCAGTTTTACTTTTTGTGTAATCTCCTGCCAATGATAAGATAGCACATGACTTGTATGTAGTATAGAAAAATAGTTTCCAAAGGGTATAGTACGTATATTATCTCCTTTAGTCCTGTAAGAACCTATTATTTGACCCATGTTGTGCTTGAGGAGACAGATGCAGTGATATTAGATGATGTTTCTAAAGTTCGGACCTCCGCTTACCGGTTATAGACCTGTAAAGCAGCTGTCTGCCTACTTCTGGTTTTCATTTCTCAGTGGGTTTCTTAAATCTGTGTTTTTTACTGGGTCCTCCTCTCCTGGCTGCTACTGGAGTCTCAGGGACTGTAGGAGTTAGAAACCACCCCAGTGATAACACGCTTCATTTTATTTGCTTGCAGCTGTGTGACTCTCATATCTATGGACTAAAGAGAAAGATGAAGGTGGGAACATCAAAACGTTATTTCCTTTCTAGTCTGGTAAAGAGAGTTTAAGGCCAGTTAAACTTCTTTTCTGCTCTGTTGGAAGACAAATTCTTTCGTATAAAGTTGACTCTCTTGCCCAGCCTTTCCCGTCTGGTCCTAGGGAGGCGTGGGCCCAAACTCACGCCTCCTGATTCTTCCTGTTGGCTGGTGTGCAGAAACCAGGCTCGTTGCAAAGTGATTCCACTGGGAGACCCAAAAAACAGAACTCCAGAATGACAAATAACTTACAATTTTTGTTATTTAATATAATGAGCTCCCCCTCCTCTCCTTTTTTTCCTCCTTGCAAAATTCTAAGTTAAGAATTTCTCTGACTTTGCAGTTGCCCTTTGCCACGGCTCATTCTTTGTAGTGGACCTCAACCATGTTGATCCGGTGGAGGTCACTCGGTGTCACACCTTGACGGCATATGTGTAGTTGGAGTAGGAGATGCAACAGGAGGAGCCTGTAGTGAGAGAGAACAGGAGGTTTCCTGAACCCATTTCTGAATGACACACTCTGACCATTTTCAAGCCGTGCTTTCTGTCCCTGGTGTCTTCCTTGTCCCAGCCCGATTCTGAACCTCATTCGTCAGCATGGAGAATCAGTGATGAGGTGGACGTGATACCCGTCTCTAGGGATTAAAAATGGCTGAGACATCCTCTCACCTCAAGGGGCTCCCAGTCCAAGGGAGAGACAGATCTAGATTTCGAAAGATGCTAACACTGGACGAGCATGCTAGTAGAGACACCAGGCGTGCCCAGGGTGCCATGGGGGGGCCAGGATGCCTAATTGTGGCTGGTCAGGGAAGGCTTCCTCCTCTGGAGGCCCTTCTTGGTGGAGGTCTGGAGGGTCTCCCAGGTGTGTGGGGGTGTGTGCTGGAGGAGGAAGGTTGGGACAGTAGAGGGATGCAGATGCACAGAGATGAGGCCACAAGGTGTGGTGCCATGGCAGCTTGCTGTGTTTTTCTGCGTATGTATTTTGAACATCCTTGACATGCTGGAAATAGATTAACCTTAAATGGCGGCAACTAGCTCTCAGGTGTATTGTTAGGGTTCCATGGACCAGGTGCCCCAGTAGGTTACAACTGGAGGAAGTGGTATTCCTGGTGCAGTTCAACTGGTTGTGCTGTGCAGTGTTGCCGGCAATCTGGCCCTGGGTCTGTGTTGCTTCTGACGGATCATTATTGCAGCAGCAGCCCCGGGCTCCACGGCCCGGGCCAGGTTCTCATTCCTGCATGAATGGAGCGGAGCCAGGGAGCTGTTCTCTGCCTGCCTCTGGTTGGAGTTGAAGTTGATATTTGTTATGAGGTTCTCTTCCAAGTGGCTGCCAGTGGAGCTGACAGTGGGCCGACTGTGGCCGCCATGTGAGGAGCCAGCAACACTGCCAGCGAGCACCAGGCCCGCTTGCTTTTATGTGGCTGCAGCTGTGACTATTACATGTGTGGAGTTTTCAAAATGAGAGGATAAAAATACGAGAAAGTTCTTTCTTTTCCATAATTGTAAATATTGGACTATTTCCTGCCTCCTTCCACTTTTAAAATCAGTTATCTAGCTTTTTCATTGAAATAACAGAATTTAGACATTTTGGAGCCATGTCTAACTCTTAGGATTTCAGATCATTTGGGCCCCGATGTTCATTTTTACCTGCCCCCAACCAATTTTAAGTCATTCTCTATCTTTTTTGTTATTTAAAAGATGGCCATATTTCATGACAGTTTACTGTTTGCCGATCTGTTACAGAATTTTTAAATTGAGATATTCCAGCAGGTACCTCCTGATGGCTAGGTGTCTTTATTCATGTGATCACGTTATTCATGATAATTTACTGAGCATCCGTTTGATACATTGTCGTAGTTTTTGTTCAGATATCTGCGTTCGGGCAGTTCTGTCAAACACTGTGGCACGTTGCATTATCACACCGGATTGCCTTGTACTAAATGTTACTTTTCCTCTTCTGTAATGAACATAGTATCGTACCTGCCTCAGGGTGTGTGAGGATTTCAATAATAGATACGATTATATGTAGCAGTATATTAATGCATTAAGCACTTACTAGATTCTAGGATTGTGCTAATAAGCGCTTACATGTGACACCTCGTTTAATCCTCCCCAAATCTAGTGAAGTGGATGCTGTGGTCTCCCCCTCTCACAGATGAGGACACTTAGATGCTAAGGACGTTAAGTTACTTGCTGAGGCTTAAAGAGCTCGTAAATGGCAGCTGGGATTTGATTCTAGACCGTTCAAGTCCACACTTTGGTGTTTTGTCCTATGTTCGCTGCACACGTTACACCCAGTTTTATTCATAGTGCAGAATCCCCCTTTACGTCTGCTGGTCGGACAGGTGGCTCCGCCTGCCAGGCTGCAGGACGGCGGGTTACACACACTAAAGAGAGCCACTTTGAGACCCCTGAGGGCCTCTAGGATGGGAAAGGCCTCTCCTTTTCTCAGAATCCCGGTGACTCTGGCTGTCCTCTACCTCCTGGTCCTGTCGACCAGCGCTCGGTGCTGCCCTGCTCAGTGGACGCTGGTGAGGTGGTCAGGCCTGTTCTGGCTACAAGCCACATGAGGAATTACTGCTTTATGTAACAGAGGAATCTCTTTGCCTGAGCCACGTGTGCGTGTGGTTTTATACCATGGTATTTTCCGCCTTTAATATGTGCATATGATTCTACTGGGGCAATTTGTCTTCACAATGATACAGATACTTGCAGGCAATAATGATTTTTCCCCACCACCTTTAGTCATCCTTTAGCCAAACTGACTTTTCATTCTTTACGAAGCGGAAGGCACTGAAATGCAATCATTGCTGTAGTGGCTTGTGTGGTTTCCTAGGTGCTGTGTGTTCTGTGGTGACATGATGCCGTATAGTTTAGGAGGGAGGGAAGGGGAAGGAAGAAGCTGAAACCCTACTGATGCAGAGTGATGTGGTGGGAATTTTAACAGCCACAAAGATTTACAGGCTAAGTCTAAGGAAATAGCTGTCATCTATCAATGAAGTTTAATGTGTGATACTCCTGTAAGTAAAACATTTAATGACCTTGTGCTAAACTTCAGTCAGTATCTTCTGGTGTTTTTCCTTTTCTTCCTGTAAAATTATCTTTGAGTAGTTGCAGAATGGAGTATTTTTAACTGGCTGTGACAGTTTTTGTGATTTTTTCCACAAATTTTGTTTTATCCACAAATTTGCTGAATACCAGTATCTTTTGTTATGCAGATATTTGGTTCTGAGCTCTGATAGTAAGAGTTCGGATGCTGAGGTATATGATCTGGAATTGCTTGCTTGCTAAATTTCAGATAGTAGCAAGACTTTAGATATATACAGCTAGAAAATGTATGTGCCTCATTTTGGTTTCTAAGTTCCAGTAATAAGGGATACCTGTATACTAGGGTTTCTCAGCCTTAACACTATTGCTGTTGAGGCCAGATAGCATTCTGTTGTGGCGGTCTGTCTTACACGTTGTAGGATGCTTAGCAGCATCCCTGGCCTCCACCTCCTAGGTGGTGGTAGCATGTCTCCCCTTCCCCCAGCAGTTGTAACAGCCAAATATGTCTCCAGACGTTGTCAGATTACCCGGGGCTGGGGGGCAGACGAGGTGGACGGGTCTGGACGGGCCTGGCCAGATTGCCCCGGTTGAGGACCACTGCTGTATACCATTGCACTTAACTAAATTTGTGGATAATGTGAAACTCAGAAGAATGGCAAAGAGTAGCATAGCCACCTGGAGGTACTTTATTTAATCAATTTGCATAGAGATGATTTTTAAGTAAGAAAAATACAAATAAAAGGAAGAGATTGCCTTTGGAAGTTAAGCGCAAAAACGTCATTAAATTTTTTACATAAAACTATCACATCTTAAACCTTAAGGTTATATGATAGCTATTTTCTTAGACTTGGCCATATACCACCTTTTCCATTTGCTTTTCTTCTCTAGAAATTACCGACAGTGCTTAGTGATAGGTTCTCTTAGTACCCTGAGAAGCGGTTTCAGTCACCAGCTAGTTCTTCCTTATTGATCACAAATTAAGCCTCAGCTAGCCCTTCTTTTTGTTACTTTGAAGGGGTGGAATTTTCAACAAGGTAAGAATTTATCAGAAGATGTGCTTTAAGGTCCTCAGGCAGCTACCTGGATGGGGTGCCTGTCACTCCTTCTTTGGCGTCTCTGCTGTAGTTGATGCTGGAAAACATGCCATTCCTCTAACCGGCGGTGTGTGCAGTTTCATCCTCACGTTTTCCCCTTCGTCACACGCTCTTTTACTCTTGCGTAGTCGGGGCAGATAAATGCCTTCTTACGTCTCTTGTGTTCTCATTCCCTTCCTGTGAGCTTTTTACTTGGAAGACATTTATCTGTATTGTTGCTTTATTTCGTTTCCACCCTTTTGTGACATTCACTGTCAGTTGCATGCATACTGAAAATGGTCAGCCTTTTATTTTGAAAGTTAATAGAATGTGAGGCTGTTGACTTTTCTATTTTTCTTTTTTTTAACTCTTGACACCAGTGTCCATTATAGTTGTATGGGTACACAATGAGTCTGACCAATGGCTGCCCTTCCCAGCGGTCTCGGTGTACAGCTGAGGCTTTCTGATTTTCAGACATTTCTTCTGTTGTACATACTTGGTAGCACCCTTCCAAAATATAAATGTTCATCTTATTTTACATCTAAAAAGCATCATGTTACTAAATTTATAACTTAGATTTTATTTAGTCAACACATTTTTTTCTCACTGGTATAATTATCAATACTTTTATGTTGTTGATGCCCTTCCAATTGAGTAATCAATATGTGAATCTGAAATATAGTAATTTTGACCCGAAACTTGCTTTATGTTCAAGATACTGTGCTGTTTTATGCTACAACTCTCCTATGTTTAGCACAGAAATAGTAATTATAAATAAAATCTATTTTTTGTTATATTGCCGTTTTGGAATATGTAGTTATATTGAAATTTTCACTAAATCTTTTCTAGAATTAAGTTCATATATCTTAGGAACTAGCAGAGAAATTTTCCCTTAGGGTATGCCAGAAGAGGAGCAAGTAGTTTTGATAATGAAATGGGACCTTACAGAAATATTTCTAGAGTAGCTATAATAATTCAAATAAAATTAAATTGAGAGGGAAGGAAAAGAGAATTAATTGTTTTTCTCTTTTGAATATTGGCATTTTGGGTAATGATGGCAGCAAAAAGCTAAAAGACCATTCTCATTTGCCTGTTTTTCCTGTGCATTATCTAAAACTATTTTAATCTGTCTTGTAACCAAAATAATGGAAATATGATTTTATTTTTGTGGTAGGAGATGGAATAAACTGAGACTGCAGAACAAAGAGAAGTGTCTGAAGCTTGAAGACGATTCTGAGGAAAGTGATGCCGAATTTGACGAAGGTTTTAAAATGCCGGGTTTTCTGTTCAAAAAGCTTTTTAAGTATGTGCCATATGTTCTTTCCTTTCTATCTGTCATCAAGCCATTGTGTACAAATTAATATTTTAGGAATTGCACAGTAGTTACCTGTGGGCCCTTAAGGTACTTGAAACAATTTATTGCAAAATATAGATACTGTCAAATGAAATTTTAGCCACATGCTGTTCATTAAAATTAGATGATAATAAATTGACTAAAGTGCGCGTTGGGTATGTTTATAAATTGATGAATCTATATGGACCTGTCTCAGCAGACTGAAAGCACATTTAAAAGTCATCTACATTGAGTTATTTTTTTGTTCTTAGTAATTTTAAGGGACCAAACTTCTAATTTCTTAAGTTGGGTTAATTAAGTAAGAAGAGTTGTATATTAAAATCACTGTTGGGGAGGTTTTTTACTTCTATGAGAAATAAAAAACTGTTGAGATTATTTTCTGAGTGTCTTATATTGTACCTAAGGGTATAATGCTTTTGAGCTGACCAAATGTGCATCTAAATATTTTATGTAGATGTTGTTCTAATGTCAAAAGAGGAAATATAGGCCAACACCTTTAGGATTAAGTTGCTGTTTGAAACTGTGTTTCATGTGGGAAGTGGCCGCTGTTACAGACGGCGCAGACAGCCGGGGGCTGCATGATAGATGCCTGCCCGTAGCCTCCGAGGCCTGGGCGAGTCTCCAAGATGAGTGTAAGCACTGAGGCACGTTTTCAGTCTCATCACTCGCCGGGTTCCCTTTAACAAGGTCTTTAGGAGGCCTTCTCGATCATGTAGGAAGTTAGACCGTGGAATACCTCTTTCTGTCTTGTGATCGTCACTTGGTTGTTGGGCGCAGGATGCACACTTCTTTCTTTGAGATGGTTATGTTTAATCTCCTTCATGATTCAGCTTTCAGCCATGCCCTAAACTTGTGCAAGATGTCTCTTTACAAATCACATGCTTTTTTGGGGCACCTGATGCCATGGCTGAGTGGTTAAAGTTCTCTGCGCTCCGCTTTGGCTGCCTGGCTTCTCAGGTTCGGATCCTGGGCAGAGACCTACTCCACTCCCCGACCGTGCTGTGGATGTGTCCCACATACAAAAAAATAGAGGAGGATTGGTGCAGATGTTAGCTCAGGGCAGATCTTCTTTAGCAAATAAAAATAAAAATAACATGCTTTTTATATTTCCTCTCCAAGAGCGTATATTATAGTTTTAATTTCCTCTCGGGGATGAGGGGAACAAAGAGGGTGGAGAGTAGTTATTTTATCCCACTAAACATGTAGGAAAGCTGAATCCTCAAGACTTAAAGTGTCTTGGTTAGATTGCCATAACTGGGCAGAGCTGTGAAGAAGTTCAAATCTGAACGCCTAGTAATTTTTTTAGACATTTTATAGTCCGAAGAGGTGGCTGCTTTGTTTATGGCTTCTCCCAAATGAAAATTAACTATGGGAAGGTAAATAAAGACAACGTCTATAGGTAACTCTTTGCATCTTCTCTAAAGTGATTGCTTCTTAAGGAACAGGGCAAATAGTATCAGTGTTGTACTAGCAGAAGGAGTATCCAAATTATAGATTAAATTGACTTAACAAAGACAAGATACTTGTACATGTGTAGTAGGTGAGATGGCAAATATCCTCAAGGATCAAGTTGAATGTGCATTTTTGTATAAATTTCAGATTTTTAGCAAATTTCACAGTTAATAGAACCAAACTTTGCTTACTAAGAGGATACAGGATTCATTGTATTGACTGTTAACCCATTGTAGTTAGTGTAAATACATGTTTTTTAAAAATTTGTCTTAATTACATATTCCTGGAAAGTATTTTGCTATTTTCATCTTTTCTCCCTCAAATACAGAATGTGAAATATTTCATAAATCTTATAAAACTTCTGTTCCTTTTCTTTTGCTATATGAAAAAAAAGTAGTAAGATTGATGGCCAGCATTTTTCTTTTATGATTAATTTTAGCAGGCCAATTTAATTTTAAGCTCTAGATAGATATTTATGGTATTTACCACACTCTGTGGAATTAAATTAACGGGGTATAGTTGTACACAAGGGAGTCCGAAGGCACAATTATCTGTTTAAGTGCTATTTTCTGCAAGATCATATTTAACTTTTAAAATTCTGTTTTGAAAGTTTGCCCAGCAAATGCATTTGTCTGTATAATTTAGCAATCAAATGACAAACTTCCATCTTTTGACCTTCCTTTCAGCCACACTAGTCAATGCAGTCTCAGGTTAGCGTGACAATGCCAAGGTAGACCAACTGTCTGTGCTTAATTTGTGATGCTTCAGTCTTGGGGGGGCAGGGGGAGGGGGGGCAGAGTATAGTAGTTTCTTTACTATTGTACAATAGTTTGTAAAAATCTTTGACTTTCCCTAAAGAGTAATTGTTATGTACTTTTCAAAGGTTCTGAAAACTGAATTCTATAACCCGTTTTCACTTAAAGTGTGCAGTTGTTTTACAGGGTTTATTATTAGGAAAGTGAAGCAACAAAACCTGGGTCAGTCAGCGGCACTGCCCGAACCAGACCCCAGGCCCTGACTCCCATCCAGCAGTACGTGCCCAGCAGCCAGTGTGCTGTGCTGTCCCAGGGCCTTTGTAGAAAGAAAGAGCTGCTCTTTGCTGTCTTTGTACAGGGTCCCCAGTTGTTGGGGATTTCCATGTAGTGATGTAACTTACGGAGCTGCCTGTTAGATATTTTTCCTTACGTCATTTCTGTGGTGTTAATCATCCTCGTAGAAACACAATCCTCTGCTGTTTGAACGCCCTTGGAGATTACACGTGTAGATGAGGAAACCCCCGGCGCACTGTTGCTGCCTCTCCTGGGTCACATAGAATCCAGATGTCCAGGCTCCCTCTGGGATACCAGGCTGGTCACAGTTTCTTATTCCTTTCATTATTTCTTGATTGCTTCTCTCCAGAGTCTTCCCACTTTAAGTTGAATGGCCCCAAACAAAGAGAGGCATTGGAAGCACTGGAACGATCCCTGGCAGATTTTGGTTCCTGCTCTGCCCAAGGAGCTGGTCCCCTAGTTCTTCTGTCCCTCAGTAAAGGGAGGGCGATTCCGGAGCGACTAGAATTTAGTGATTCTGGAGGCGGATTGGACGTTGGTGTTGTGGAGGCTTTTCTGAGTGCGTCTTTTTCCAAAGCTGAGATTGCCCTAGGGTGGTTGTTCACAGCCAGCTTTCTCCTGGAGCTGGCTTTCTCATCTTCAGCACAAGTAATGTTTTGGACTGAAAAATTCTTTGTTGTAGGGACTGTCTTGTGCGTTGTAGGATGTTGAACAGCTTCTTTGGTCTCTACTCAGTAGATGACAATTGGATTTTCCCACTTCTGACAACCAAAAATGTCCCTAGGTATTGCCAAACTTCCCCTAGGGAACAAAATAACCCCTCTTTGAAAGCCACTGGTCAGAATTATCTCTAAGGTGGAATCACTTTGGAATCAGAGGTTCTGGATTTCAATTCTGGCTTGTTCATTTTTTTCTAGCAATGTGACCTTTGGCAAGTTGTTTAACCTCTCTCTGCCTTTGTTTCTTAACTATAAAATGGGTTGACCATCTCCATGCAGGATGGTTTTGAGGCTAAATCCAAACCACCTGCCCTGGTGCCTCCCCAGCTGTGGGCTCCTTAAGTGGTACCATGATTCCCTGATTATATACCACCTGTTAATAGAACTAGTCCTTCTTCCCAAATTAAATGATCTTTTATCCACACTAGACTTCATTGTGCTTTTATTTTTAATCCTCTTTTCCAGGGTACATATTCAGTGTGTAAATTATAATTAATTTAGCAAACTTAACAAGCAGCAAAATTCTCATTCAGAGTTTTCCTTATATGATAATAATGGCAACAGCTAGAGTCAAACTTTTGGAACTGATTTGCAAAATACTGGGGGAAAGTTAATTCTGACATATTTACTGAGAGGAGATTAAATAAAACTAGTTTAACAGGGACTGAAGTCCATAATGAGATTTTAGGTAGAAATACGTAGCTTGAGGAAGCTTGAGGGAGAGTCACCCTGAGCTAACTAACATCTGTGCCAGTCCTCCACCTGATATGTGGGTCGCCACCACAGCATGGCTGACAAGTGGTGTAGGTCCATGCCCGGGATCTGAACCCACCAACCCCCAGCTGCCAAAGTGGAGCGCGCAAACTCGACCACTACACCACCCGGCTGGCCCCTGGATTTCATTGTCTTTTAACTTGTGTTGTTTGCTTTTGCCTTTTTTTTTTTAACTTGGCAAATAATCTTCATACCATTCTATAATGTTAAATCTTTCTTTCACTCTCAGAAATGCTTTTTGCATTATTCCTTTAACTTCGTTTTTAGATTATAGATTAAACATGCCATTGATGGAGAAAGGAAAATACGAATTCCGTTTTTTTTTTAGAGGGGAATATACTATTTCTCTTTGACCAGTACTCCTTATTGTAATAGCTCTGATCTTTTTGTATCTATGATAAAGTACCTGAATCGAGTTCTAGTATCTAAATCGAGTTTTAATTTTAAAATATTAAAAAAGACCTTTTATATTGTTGACTCTTTAAGCTGTTCTTTTTTTTTTTTGCATTTGCTAGTAATATGACAGAATCATCTGTTAAGTACTAATTTTGTGAACAGCCCTATTATTCAGACTTGTTTATGGACTCAAAATTTAATTTTTTCTATTAAAAGATAACTTGATTACCAAGTGACTTTTCAACAGTATGTATATTGTAAATTGTGGTGTTCTCTCTCCTGTATTTTGATGCCGTTCAGATTGAACAAGTAAATATTAATGCCTCTTTTTCATAGAAAAATTATTGGAAGTCTATAACTGAAAATATTTCAGTTTTTTTCCAGAAGGATATTGAATAAAAGATAATAAATTCATGCTGGTTTACCAAACTATTTCTAATGTTGGAAAAGAAATGAAATAGTCCCTAATTACCCTATCTATCAGTTTAATTAGAAATGTTTTAACGTTCTGTAAAGAAAAATTTGTGATTTTATGCCGATGTAATCAAAAATGTATGACCTTGTAAATATAATACTCATGTAAAACACACATCCGGCATGTTTCTCTGACTGGTGCTAGAACCTAGCCCAATGATTAATTCATGAGTGCTTTCTGTTATGATCTGTTTTATCCACCATTTGCCATTTTCTTTTTCTTGTTGGTGTTTGTTGTTGTAGGTACCAGCAGACAGGTGTTAGGTGGCTGTGGGAATTGCACTGCCAGCAGGCAGGAGGAATTCTGGGAGACGAAATGGGATTGGGTAAGACCATCCAGATAATTGCCTTCTTGGCAGGTCTGAGCTACAGCAAGATCAGGACTCGTGGTTCAAATTACAGGCAAGTGCTCCTCTGCAGACTGTCAGTCTGTGGAGCTCAATTAATATTTCATCAGATGTATTGCTGTGGAGGAGGGTCTTGTGAATTATTGATGACATTTCAATTACAATATTCCTTTAATTCTTTTAGTGGGGGACATCAAAGGAAAATTTTTACGAGACAATGGAGCTGTAGGGCAGGAGAAATTAAACATGTAACACTTTTAATGAATTCCAGGCATTGATGCTTCATTTTGCAGATGAGCCCCACTAGATATTTTGGGTCAATACAGTGTCTAAGGTTAGCTTCTGCAAATGGATTGTTTACAAACTCAATTATGTTAATATCAATAGTTTACACAATATGGAATTTTAAATTAGGCATAATACCTTTAGTTCCATTTATTAAATTTTACATTAAAATGTTTGTTCTGGCAGGAGACCAGGTGAGCATTGCAGGAAGTGCAAAGTCTGTTCCTGGGGAAAGTTGGAGCTTTAGAGAAGCCGTTCTCCTGAATTTCTTTTATAATCAGTGTGCGTGACAGCATTCATAGACAGCGCTTTTTTCAAACGAAGTTACTTGTCTGCTCGCTATACCTTCTACCCCCCTCCCATCTTTAAGAATTTTATGTAAATTTTAAAGCCAGGACCTAAGTGACTGTCTAAAATGGTAGAAAATTATGTTAGGATTATAATCTTTATTTTCTTTAGGAATTTAAATAAACTATTAAAGCTTTAGTATTCTGAAAGAATAAGCATTTAAACTGTGCTAGTTCAGTCCAGTAGGCCTGAAATACTTGATCTTGACATACAGTGAGCGTCTCAATATTCAAGCTGTGAACTGGCTTTATGGAAGCCCGTATTGGTAAAAATAATCTAGGTAAATTATCTGGGATATTTCATCTTGAACCAGATAATCCAGGAACTCCTTGATTCCAATAGGCTTATCTGATGAGGAACAGCAAGATAATTGCCAGACGGTTATGTGGTAGAAACCTCAGGCATCACTAGGGACGATTCCGAGACACCTTTAAAAAGTGTCAGTGAGCCTGAAGTCAGCATCTGCAGAAAGTTACTGTCCTGGCCTCTGGTTCATCGCAGAGAAGTGTTCAGTGGAGAGCCAGATACAAACCGGGAACTATCGAGGAAAGAACTTTTTTCTTTTAATCTTTGGAGTTTCGTGCTTTGTTTTTATTCCTTACTCTTTTATTAATTTAGCAGATCAACACTTCTCATGAGGAGTACTTGAAGTTTGAGAATATTTTAGAAATGTTTATAGAGATGTAGTAAGTGGAGAAAACATTTGGAGATTTTTAAATACTGAATGTTTTGTTGTTTTTATTTACAAGGAAGTTATATTGTTGTAGAGGTTTTTCTTCAAATGTTAGAAGTCTGTTAACGTTTTGCCTAGAAATACACAAAATATTCCCGCCCAAGGGAAAAGTCAAAGTTGAAGATGTGTGTTCAGTGTTTTCTTTTCTATGACTGTCATGAGCTTAGCGTTTTTAAAAATGCCCTATTCTAAATAGCCCTTTGGTTGGCTTGGCTCCATAACTCTACTTGGGTTTTTTTTAATGACTGGAATGCCCCACGCTGCCCCAGATGGTTTCTAGGACTTTCTTAAATGATTTCTGGGATTTTCCTATTTCCCATCTCTTTTCTTCCCTTCCCTTCCTGTTATCGTGAAACCTGTGTGGAGTCTACGACTCTGGGCCTGAGAAACCTAAGTCATCCCTGCAGTGTAGTTTTGATCTAAAAATTAAAACGTGCTCTCTTGAGTGGGGACAATCCTACTAGGAGTGAAGGCAGGGCTAATAATGAGCAGCAGCTGTAATCAATTAGCTATCAATGCTCATATCCTCTTTTCCGTAATGAAATAGTGTGGCACCTTGGACTCTAGCCCAGATCGTCTTTATTAAAATAGTATTGGTACAAGTGGCTTCCTAGAATGCGGTTATATTTCAACCCAACAACTGGGCTCTTTCTGGATAGAGGTGTACTGGGGAGCTTGGTCCCTCCACATCCATGTGCCAGAGCAAATTGTTTTTAGCATTTTTCTAACAATTTTATAATATGTCCTCTCCTCAAACTAAATGAACTTGGAATTCTCCTCTATGTTTGTGTCCTAAAGAAAAATAGTCAGATGAATAGTCAGATGAAGTTCTGCATGAGCTGGTGTGGCTTCATTAGCTATTTACATTTTCTCTGAACTCTTGCAAGCTGTAGATTTGAGGCTAATTTGAGATGGTCTTAGTGTTGCACTTTTAAGGTCCATCATCATTGAAACAGTGTAAGTCTCTGGGGTACCAAGAAGAAACTTCATGGTTAAAAGAATTGTTTTTTTAATGTGTTTTGTATGTGTGTTTGTTTTTAAAAGAGGGAGAAGCATATTACATGTGGCTAATAAAACTGTATTGGCTGTTGTGTTCCCAGTTCATAACCTACTGCCTTCTCTTCACTTTGCCATTCATGTTATAATGGTAGGCCCCCTGAATTTTGTGATGGAGAGGAGATAAATTATCTACCTTTCAAACTTCAGTTAATACTTTAAAGTCTTGGATATCATTTAGTAAATTCCTAATTACCAATAAATGGCCTGGAAAAGTTAATCAACTTTCAAAGGTAAAGATTTTACTTTGTAATTTCTGGTACATTCTAAGCTATGAGTAGCAGATCTCCATCCTGCAGGCTGAAATATTTGACCTTGGAGCTATTGGTGTGTCCTAAATTCGTTAGATAATCAATGATAATCAAAGATGAAAGGAATTCTAGCCAGTTTGGTAATTGATGCTAATCACTCTAGTACATTTAGCCGTTTCTTATGCTCATCTCACCGGTATTGAGGGTTGGAAAAGGGTGGTTCAGTTGATGTGACTGTTAATGGATTTGATTGCCCCTTCTGTGGTTCAGGAACAGTCTGGGTCTGCTCCTAGATTTCCACTCCGCGTGCAAACCTCCATAGTCTTCTAATAGAGGGAGAACGGTAGAAATTAAAGACGTCATGATGCCAGACAGACGTTCAGCCAGGATAAAGTACTGGCCTTAAATGACAAAGTGTGAGTCATCAATGTAGCAGTTTACGGAAAGCATGTTACAACCTAAAAAAGCCTGTGTATACATTTATGCTTATTTGAAAGTGAGTTTTTAAAAAATATTTTAGACAGGTTTTGATTGGTTTTTTCCTAATCTCTACTAAGTGTGTACTGATGATAACTCTTGTCCTTGGAGAATAGAAAGAAGCTGGCTCGTTTAATCCTTTAGAAAGGAATATGGTTATGGAAGGGGCCAGGGCAGACTCACGCCCTCCCCAGGGAGCTTGAGGGGGGCCTGCCCAGGATGTGCCTTGATGAGGAGCAGAGTGTGGCTTAGGGATTGTGCAGAAGTGTCAGGGCCTCGTGCAGTCTCTGGCGTCTGTAGCTGAGTGCTTTCTGTGGAGCAGTGGGGCAGTGACTGTAGCTGGAGGTGAGAGGGTTTAAAGTGAGTAGAGGCCTGTGTCACATTGGAGTGTAGGCTAAGCCTCATTTAAGTATGGCCTGTTCTGTTAGAGCTATAAGGTATTTTTCAGTTCTGCAGAAATTTTTTTTTTTTTTTGAGGAAGATCAGCCCTGAGCTAACATCTGCTGCCAGTCCCCCTCTTTTTGCTGAGGAATGATGAGGATTATTTTAGGCTGGTTACTTTTAAAAACGGCAGATGAGAAGGAGGCTCTGAGGAGTGGAATTTGCTTGCCCTTTGATGAGAGACATTTGCATTTGTGAAGGAAGTCTCCATCTGTGGGGGATGTCTCCCTCTCTGCACCAGGAAGAAGGAGGGATGACCTTATCTCTAGAAACTCTTAATGGGGAAGGCAAGGACCTAAGTTGTTTACTGTCTGGCAACCTCCTGTAACTGACCCCCACCCCAACATCCTCCTTTGTCTTTAGCTGAAGGTAATATTTAAGCGGTGGCTTCTGCCATTTACTTAATCTGGTTTGATTCTTATCTAAAAGTTATAAGACCACCCAATAACCAGACCCCACTGGCACTGATACCATTTTAATAACTCTTTTTACATATTCTTTCCTTTGTCTTGTAAAGAGATAACTCACATACCTAGGCCTTAAATTTAGCCCTACTCTTAACCCATGTTTGCAGCAGCAGTGGCAGCAGCATCTCCTCAGCTGCATCTCCTCCTGCCGGTGGGTCCTGTCCCCATGCAGCAGCAGCTCTTTACTACCCATGGGTCCTGTCCCCATGCAGCAGCAGCTCTTAACTGCCCTTGGGTCCTGTCCCCATGCAGCAGCAGCTCTTAACTGCCCTTGGGTCCTGTCCCCATGCTATTCCACACTCTTCTCTAAATAAAAGAGCACTACTGCCAGACCTTGAGAGTCCAAGAAATCTTTCTTTCGACTCCTCAGCTCACCAACCCCGCATCAGGGAAGACTGGTCCTGAGCTAACATCCGTGCCCATCTTCCTCTACTTTATATGTGGGATGACTGCCACAGCATGGCATGCCAAGTGGTGCCATGTCCGCACCCGGGATCAGAACTGGCAAACCCGGGCTGCCAAAGCGGAACGTGCACACTTAACTGCTGTGCCACCGGGCCGGCTCCAGAAAATTATTTTTAATATTTCAAGCACTGCATGATTTACTCTGAGTAACTTACAGGAAAATTATTTTAAGTTCAGGAATCTTTTATTGAGCTGTAGCAACAAAATAAAAATGACTTGTGATTCCCCAACTCAGAAATCATCTTTCAACGTTTCAATATATTTTCTTCCAACTTAAAAAAAAAAGTTTTCATTTAATAAAGCCAGTATTCATTACTTACCTCCTGTGGTCTAGGCGTTGAGATCATTTGAAGAAGAGGCTGTCGCTACACCCTCAAGGAGCTTAGGGAGCATCTAACCCACAAGTACAATAAGGGTGATACGTGTTACGATAGGGTTAGTATAGGGCACTAACTAGTGCAGATGCACCAAGGAAGGGCCCTTACCCCAACTAGAGAGAAAAGGGCAGGGAAGACTAGAAGAAGCTGAGGGCTGAAGGACAATGGACGGTGGCTAGGATAAGAAGGTAAGAAGGGACAGGCGAAGGTTGGGAGATTGGAGGAGCGTGCCCTTTGTGAGAACTGCAGGCAGGGCTGGCAGGTGGAGTGCTGAGCCATGAAGCAAATGCTGGGGTCTGGGCAGGGAGAGAGATGAGGCTGAAGAGGCCAGCACAGGTCAGTCCTCGTGGTCTCAGAGGCCAGGTTAAGGTGTTCAGACTGTCCCACGAGTAGTGGGCAAACATTAAAAGGCTTTTAGGACTTTTAAGCAAAGGGATGAGGCATTCAGATTTTGCTTTTTTGAAATGGTCATGCTAGAAAGTGCAGTTCCCCGTGTAAGAGATGATAGTGGCCAGAACTGGAGTATGGACAGTCTAGACAGAGAGACAGGGTGACTTCAGGAGGGGTTTAGGAGGTAGGTGTGACATGGACCCAGCGTAGGTTGGATACAGTGGAGAACAAGAGGGACAGACCAGGGATGAGGCCTGGATTTCCAATTTGGGCACCCGGAGAGTCGGGGACAGTTCTCTCCACTGGATTAGGAGACGTGGGAGGAAGGCAAGGTGGGAGGAGGATGACGGCTGGTGCCGTGGGGACACTTTGGTGGAAACAGTCGCTGTGATGCTCCCCTGCTGGGTTTTCATCCCCTGGAGAAGCGAGCAGCATGACGTGGTGCAGGAGCGGGCTGCAGCTGGCAGAAGACTGACTTCAGGCATCGCTCCGTCTCCTGGAAGCCACGTTGCCTTGGTCACGCCAGCCTTCAGGGCCCCCGAACACTAGAGGGTGTCTGTCCTGCCCACTTCCCAGGGCTCCGAGATTGATTGAAATTCTGTGGGTGAAAACTCTTGGTAGACTCTGAAGCTTCAGGTGGATTTAGGATACCCTTACATTCACTGAGGTTAAGATGCACTGTGTAACACCTTCACTAACCTGGAATAGAAGAGGAAAGAGAAGTATTTGTTGCATAATTCTTGTTTGATTTTTCTTTTACTTTGCTATGGATGCTGTCTTTTACTGTATTAGCTGGTGTTTTCTCTTAGTACTTGGCATCCCCTAATTGAGAAATGGGATCGTACAGATTTCACTTACTGGGTTTTAACTCCACTAGCTTTTTCTTTAAAGAAAATATCAATAAATTTCCATAGCTAGGATTTTCCTTTCGGAACTGTTAAATTTTTGTTTGTTTCTTGTTTTTTGGCAGTTGATGATCCATGTGCTGTCACTCATGGTTGTGTTTCCTTCTTGGATGTTTTGGGTGCAGGTTTGAGGGGTTGGGTCCGACTGTCATTGTCTGTCCGACGACAGTGATGCACCAGTGGGTGAAGGAATTTCACACGTGGTGGCCTCCCTTCCGAGTGGCAGTTCTGCATGAGACTGGCTCCTGTACCCACAGAAAGGTAACGTTACAGGGCTCACTACCTTTTGTTTGTTTTGTTTTAAAGCCTTCCACATTACATATTTGTTTGTTCTTTGGTCCATGTATTTCTGAAATGTATGTTCCTGTGTTTCTTTCCTGCATTAAACTTATTGTTACTCATGTACTTGGAGCTCGGTAGTTTCAAAACAATTCTGAACGTAGGTTTACCGTGCTCACACTCTGGTGGTGTTGAGATGTGTTTGTTGTCCAGTGAAACGCAGCTGGGTGCAGACAGGACTCCACAGCCTGAGTCTGTGAGCGGGGCTGTAAATCAGGGGTGTACGTAGCAGGTGACTGGCTGGATTTGGGGCATTAGCAGCTTTAAACAGTTTTAGGAAAGTGGGTACAAAATGTAAAATGATAACTCTTAATTGGTAAACCCATTTGTTAATATGCTTTTAAAACATACTTTTGATGAACAAAAGAATAACCTGCCGTTTTGAGAGTTTTACAGTTTGTATTGTTGCTTTCAGTTAAGTTGCTTTTTGTTGTCTGAGTCCTTGATCATTCTATAACTGTAATCACTGTATTTCGAAAGTTGTATTTCCTCACTTATTTGTAGTTTTGGCCACGTTATCAGAAAGGAGGTTTATCTGTGCTCCTGTGGGTGGCATAGCCAGGTCCTATTATGCTCTTTACATTTTCTGTCTGTCTCAGCATCTGGACTGTAAGCTTCGTAGAGTGGGCCTGCGTCTTACTCATGGTCACAAGTGCACCGTAAGCATTTGCTGAGTAAATAGTAATTAGGCATTTCCAGGGTGGGTTTGCAGGCTGCTGTGTTGAAAGAAGTGGTGGTTTGTTCTGTGTTCTTTCTCTCCTGCGTCTTCCGATCTCTTGAGTGAGCTTTCGTGCACCCCCGTGAACGCAGTGCTGCTCCAGAACTGCTGGATGGAGCCCTCACTGGGCTGGACACAGGCGAGCCGCTAAACCGCAGTGGCTCTGTATTGCCCATACCCCTTTTCTTCCGAATTCCCGCTGTGTGTGTGATCTGAGTAACTGGAACTTCGCTGGAAGGGAGTCAGGGGTAGCTATAGTTTGGTAGCTCTGGTTTGGTGAGATGGAATCCTGTTTCTCCTAGCTCTTGTTAAATCAGCTGACTTTACCCTTAATTTGAAATGTTAAGTGGAAAACAAATTGAGTTAAAATAAGTAGTGAAGTAGGATAAATGCAATGGTCAAAGGAAAAAAAGGGAATGTTAGCAGTATGAAAATAATAGCTTGGATTGTTTTTCTAGTCAAAGGAAATTGTTGTAACTCTCCTGTCATCATCCTTGTAAAACTGTTCTTTTTTTTTTTTTGAGGAAGATTAGCCCTAAGCTAACATCTGCTGCCAATCCTCCTCTTTTTGCTGAGTAAGGCTGGCCCTGAGCTATCTGTGCCCATCTTCCACCACTTTATATGTGGGACGCCCACCACAGCATGGCTTGTCAAGCAGTGCCATGTCCACACCCAGGATCCAAACTGGTGAACTCGGGCCACTGAAGCAGAACATGCACACTTAACCACTGCGCCGCCGGGCTGGCCCCCTTGTAAAACATTTTGATTCCTTTTTTCACTTCTGTTGACATCTCTTAATGTTTTGTATAGCAAAATCCTGTAGTTGGGTTCACTGGTTGATGTTTGTCATTAGAAGGCAAATTTTGTGTGTGTTGTTCTTTATCATTTTATTTTCTTTTGGGCTGGTGAAGCTGTTTCACGTCTTCAGCTATAGCGTGGCTTACCCACATTCCCTCTGTTATTATAACCCGAAGAACTAGCTCATGTAAATAGAGTACATTCACTCATTAATGGAAATAGAATTGACATTGGTCAGTGTCTCTGTTGATGAGACCTGCTTTCTGATTTGGGGGGCAAAACCTTGGAAAATAGATATTTCACTTTTGTTTACAATGATTCTACCTTCTGAGGTTGTTTTGCACACACAGGCACATGCATTCATATGATTGTTCATAAGTTTTTTAGTGCTTTACAGTTTTCCAAGGAGTTCAACTTGAAGTTTCTTACCTAACTTTTGAGGAAAAGTGGTAGACTTGTGTTTTTACTCTGACCCTTAACTTTCTCCGGTTCCTTTTCCATTGTAAACTATCTCAAATGTTTAAAGAGGTAAGCTGTTATGCAGAACATGAAAAACATAGTCTTTCGCATCTTTGAAACCATATTCCCCACTTTAGAAACACAGTTTATTATTAATGTTAATATCAGTTTATTATTTGTGATGATAACACATTAAGAATGTGTTAATTCCTTTGCACCCACCTGGTTAGTAACACTTCCAAGATCAGAACTGGCTTCTGGATTCAAACACTGAAGGGGCATTTGACCTTTGTGCCCCTTCCTTTCTATTTTTATGTGCAGATCCTTGTCAACACCCCACACACACCTGTTGGCTTGCACATGTGTGTTAGGTTGCTGTGGAGTTTGTTTCTTATTCATATTTCAGATACTCTCTCAGTGCTGGTCTCACTGCTAACCCAGCATCTGATGTCTGACCTCTTTCCATCCTTACCAGCTGAGATCCCTTGCCGCCATGGGGCAGCTCTCTCTGTTCACCGGCTGTCCTGCCTAAAAGCAATGGTGGCCCTCTGGGATAGGGACGCTCAGTGCTGGAGAAAATGGGAAAGAGAGGAAAATTTCTCTTTAGAAAACTTAAAAGAGCAATAATGCCAGAATTGTTTTATTTATCATTCAAGCAGATTATCTTTATTTCTGTAATGATTTGTTGTAGCTAGTGCAACGTAAGATTTTGAAAGTTTTTCGTTTAGAGAGCAGATGTCAAATAATCAAACAATTTCTGATGGAGCACATCTGTCGTTCTTCCCCAAATTGCCTTTTAGCTTCCCACCTCTCTCACCATTTCATCCATATTATCTTTGTTAATATTCTCTTGGATTGACGGTATATAGAATTATCAAATGTACACCCAGCAACCATGCAAAAAAATACGTGGCTAATATTTTCAACCAAATGATCAAATCAGATAAAGATATTTTCAGGCTTCTGAATCTCCTTCAATGGTCAGTTGAAATCTCATTTAATAGGAATCTAAGATTTTCTTTTTCTCATTATGTTTTGTGATCCCTTTTTTCTAACAGAGAGAAACTTATGTGAGTTGATTAATATTTATTTGTTAAACAATTATAAGCACGATATTCCAGGTGTTTGATGCTGTTAGGGCTCCAAAACATGGATATGATGTTTTTAACTGACCTTGAGAAGCTAACCATTTCTTGAAGAAAGAAAATATATGAAAAGAGAATAAAAGGAGGCAGTTTTGTGATGCTTATCCCATAACTCACAGTGGGTGGTGACATCTTTAGCACTGTGTTGTAAAGTTTATTTAATTACTAACGACCCTTTTTTCAGTTTGTTGGGGATGTGTAAAGAGAACTTTCTTGCTTATATTCTGAAATGGTTGCCACTTTGTATATCTCCCACCTTTTTCTGCTATGTAGGATATAGTAATTGTGTGGAATATTTTAGATAATTCAGAGAATTTTATCTCATTTTGATCAATCATGGCATTTAGAGGCCTAAGAGTGGGAAATACAACATTGACATAAAGGTCTAAAAGCATAGATTTTGTGATGGCCAGACCAGGGTTTGAGAATTAACTCTGCCATTTTATAACTTTGTGACCTTGTGCAAGTCACTTAGCTTCTCTAAGCCTAGTTTGATCCCTTGTAAAATGGGTACTTTTTGCTAATTTTGTGAGGATTTGTAGGGTTAATATGTGTGTACAAAAAGCTTAGTGTAGTCCCTGGCATATAACATTTATTCAGGTAATTCTACTATTAGAAACAAAGAATACTGTAGACCTCTTCATCTCAGTAGTTGAGAAAAGCAACTTTATTTTCTGACTGATTCAGTATAAATATGCTCTGGATAGAAAGTTCACGACCTGCTTTGTCAAAAGTGTTCGTGGTCAGTCATGTCCAGACCTTTTCCTTATGTCCAGATACGTTTGGCCCCAAATGGAAATAGTAAAATGGAATGTTAAAATTATCTTTGGGATATGCAAATTGTGATTGAAGAATAGACCACGCAAACACTTGGCCATCTGATGAGACCACCATCACGTGTTCTTTGAAAGCCCTGTTTTCTGAAACGCTAGAGTGAAAAAGACTTAGCTTTTTAAAATGCTAGATGGGAGTTGAGCAAAAACATACCAAATAAAAGTAGAAAGGGCCACATGGTCCCTCAAGCATCCTAAATATTTCAGACCCATTCCAGGTACACAAATTATAACACAAAGTGATATGATTCCCATTAACTTCAGAGACAGTGCGTGCACCTGATAGAAACAATGATGGATGCCGTGCTTGTTCCGTGAGGTATATTGTAAAATTGTGTTGCTGGAGCCCTTTTTTCCTTCATTGTCAGCACAAATCCTTGTTTATTAAAGATTTAGCTTGAAGGAAGTTTTAATTAATTACAGGTGCAGTGAATCCTGGCCGGGAAGCTGCGTGCTGTGTTTACGGTGAATGGCCTTCATGTGCCTGCGCTGCTCTCCACGCTGCCCGCTCCCTGACAGCGTGATTTATGGCTGTTGTTTTCCACCAGTCCACTGTTTGCCCTCTAGGAGGGATTGGTCTCCTGAGCCCCCATAATAACAGCAGCACTTTCACAGACATCTTTTAATGACAACAGCACTGCATTCAGTAAGTCAGGCTAATTGCAGATGTACCCTATTAATTGCAAAAACTAGGAGAGGTTACATATTTTACAAGCTTTTAATTTGAAACCGCCCGAGATGATTTGTCTTAAGTGTTTGGATAGAGACGTCCATAATATTCAACAATTCACCATTATTGAAACTCCAGTCTAGGCAGTTATAGAATTCTGAGATGGAATCAGGTGAAAACAAATAGTCTTGGATGTGTTTTTTACCCAGTGGCTGTTAAGGGGAGGTTGTACTGTCAATGAGGACGTTTAAAACATTTCTTACTCTTTTTATAAAAGTGGCTTAGCTCTTATTCAGCATTATACATCTTTCTGAATATAGTAGAAATTCTGTATTTCTACAGCTAACATTACAGAATTTTCCAAATAAACTTAGGTCCTTAAACATGCAGAAGAAGCTAACTGCGGTTCCAGTGGTGTGTATGCGAGAGGCTTGGCATTGCGTTTGTTTAACTGTGGTGAAGTGATGCCCAGAATCCTGGTGGAGGTGGTGTTCCATGGCGGTTTATGGAATGACCGTGGGGAGGGTGTGCATCCAGCGCTCAGCAGGTCCAGGCTCCATGAGCAAGTGGACCTGCATTGCAGGGTTTGGTTATGATCCAGTGGGCATTTTGTAAGTGTGAATGGTATTTTAACTTCTGCTGTATGTCAAGCCCCAAACAGTTAGAGTCGTTTTCATGTCCGTTTTCTCCGCATACACACGGCTCTGTGCCTGGAGTGCCCTGGGCATGGAGTGTTCCTGTGTGTGTTTGCCATCGTCTCGTGCGCTGCCTGCTCCATGCCTTCTAGCGGCCGCTGCTCTCTTGGGGGGCTGATGGGGTAGCGTCAGGAGAGCTGCCTGCCCAGGGTCTCGGTGGAAAATGGAGGTGTGGAGGAACTATTGAAACCAACTCTGGCTTCTGAAAGTCACGGGACTTCAGGGTGAGGCGCTTGAGGAGGAGCCGTGTGTCTTTGGACAGCCTGCCTTTCCTCGCTGGGCACTAGCAGCTGCGGCGGGGCCGGTGCTGGTGGAGGAGCGGATGGGGGCGAGTCCTGAGGGAACCTGTGCGTGTGTTCGTAAGGCTGCAGCCCTGACATGTTACTGCTGCGTTCATCATGAGAGAAAAAGTCAGGAAACGGTTAAATCAGGTGTGGCCTTCAGTGTAGCGTTGTGCAGGCGATGAAAATTGTGGAATACTTCCTAGATGGCAAAATAGTAGTCATAGTAATAATACAGCAAAAATAATAATCGAACCTTTAATAGGTACTAGGTATTGTAGTTATTCTAGTTAGTGTAGTTATTCTCTAAAACAGTTTTATTAATTTTGAAGTTCTGAGTGTATTATGCATATGAGAAGGCAGTTTCCTCCTCTTTATTTTCTCTCGCAGAATTTTCTTGGCCCTTTTCTACTCTTTTATATGCCATTGAATTAAAAAATATTCGAATCCTACTTTATTAAGATAATATCGTTTTTGAAGATGTTGAATTTTATAAAATTTGATGATTGTGATTCCATGAATTATTGTTAGGTTTCCTAATATTTAGTTATTCTTACATTCCTGTGCTAAGCCTTATTAGTTTAATATATTGCTAGACTTTATTTATAAATAATGGATCTCTAGTCTGTTATGTCTGTCAGTTTTGAAAACAGGGTTTTGCTACAAGCCTTATAATAGTGATTTGGAGTGCAGTCTGTCTTTTCTTTATTTGGGAACAGTTTAAATAACAGGTTGATTCCTGCTTCGCTCATAAAATTGTTTGGGTATGGTGGGCGTGGTGAGAAGAGCAGAGCATCTTTCAGATTCTTCAGTATTAGTCTCATCAGTTTGTCTCATTTTTCTTGGACCCATTTTGGTAGTTTCCTTTTGTGGCCGTCCTCCTCCGGCACACGCTGAAGGTGTGTTTGGCGTGAGATTGCCTGCAGCCTTGGTTAACGGTTTTGTATTCTCTTTGTCTGTGGTTGCGCTTCTGGACGTTTCTCATTCTTGCGTCCAAGTCTGTTCTTTGGGCTGACTTTTCAGAGGTTTGTCTGTTCTGTTTGGTCTTTTCAACGAGTTATTTAGCTTTTGCTTTATCAATTCCGCCAGGTTTTTTCTTTAAGATTCACTAGGGTTGGTATCTTGTTAAGTCTTTCACTTGCCTGTAGCAGATTGTGTTCACTGCTCAGTTTGAGTTCCGCCGTTCTGAGTAGAGGGTGCAGAGTGAGGATTCTTCATGTGTCTACAGCTCTGCTGCGGCTTTAAAAGGAGCTCGCAGACGTGATGCTCAGATTCTTTGTACCCTAATTTTTAAAGTTTTGTTTTCTTTAATCTTACTTTCTCTCTTCTGATCTGTCAAACTGAGAGGCTGTGGTCAGGTCCCCTGCAGGCTGTGGACGGACCCCTTTGTCACCACAGCTCGAAACGCTTTGCCTTCCTGTTTGGTGGCACTGCTTTTTGGTGGGTAAGGTTCATGGCTCTTCTTTCTCAGTATGTTGTCTCCTTTCAAATGCAAATATCCCTCATTTTTCTATTCAGTTCTTTATGTCTGATATTTATATTTCTTTATTTCTTTTTTTTTTGATGAGGAAGATTGGCCCTAAGCTAACATCTGTGCCAGTCTTCCTCTATATTTTGTATGTGGGATGCCACCACAGCATGGCTTGATGAGCAGTGTGTAGATCGCACCCAGGATTTGAACCAGTGAACTCTGGGCTGCCGAAGCTGTGTGTGTGAACTTAACCACTACACCACCAGGTGGCCCCTGATATTTACATTTCTAATCCTGCCCTGTTTTTGTTTACTTTTCCATTATCTTTGATAATTCCCATATTTTCACCTGTGAGCCTCAGTCTAGTTTGGGTCTCTTTGAAACACGAGGCTGGGTTTTGGCCTCACTTACCCAGTGGAAAGTCTCGCTGCTGATAACGCACTGTCATATGGAGACCCCAGGTATGGTCAGTCTGAAACCAGCTCTTATTTTCTTTATTGTATTTCCTGTTTTTTCTTTTCTGTTACTTTTCTCCCCCATAGTGGTTGTGATAGTTCTATAATCTGTTTCTTTTCTACTGTTTATGCTGAAGTAGCAACTGTTAATCAGTAAATGGGTGTGTATTTTTTAGAAATGTGTTTCAACCTGTTTTTCTCTCATGGTTGAGCATTAGGGAGTAGCTGTCCCCTGTGCCCCCTACCACCCTTGGACAGGGTGGGATTCTTGAGCACTTTCATTTTCGTCTCTTCTCACTCTAGGTTTTGTTAAACTAAACCGGAATTACAGTAACACTTAAAAATATATCCCTTTTTATATTTTACCTTTCTTAACAGTTTCATGAGTATTTAAAACAGTGCTTTAATATTTACTTAATTATCATTTTAATAATTTATTTTAAGAACTGGTATGTATATTACATGTAATTTTTCTTGTATAATAAATTAAGAGGCAGTGTTGCCTAATATCTAGTTAATTCTAGCTTGGGAGGCGGCTGCCTTTCCACGTTCAGATCCTGACTCCACCACTCACCAGCTGTGTGGCCTGGTATGTTATTTACTGTCTCTGAACCAGCATCCTTGTCTGTGAGGTGGGATTGGTAATGGACCCTCTGTCCTCTCCCAGCTGCTGGGCGTGCCCCGTCTGTGATGCACAGCGTCCCCAGCAGGCCGTCTCCCACCCTAGAAAGGGACCATGCTCTTTTAGTGGCTGTGTGCTTGCACTGGCTGGATGTAGCATGCTGTACCCATTCCGTCTCTTGCTGCTTTATTTCTGCCCTAGCCTGTCTGAAGGTGGAGTTTATTCACTTTTTCTGTCAAGCATGACTGCTAGTTTGGATCAATGTAGAAATCCAGGGTCACTGCTTTCCCCCTGGAATTATGGAAAGAGTTTCCCTGTGCTTTCTGACGTTTTTGGTGTTGCAGAAAACATGTCCAACGCAGGTAGAGTCCTTTCCCACTGAAGGGAATCTTTTCTTTTTCTGTTTTGTTCTGACTAGAAGCTACAGCATTTTCTCTCATTTTTCTTTATTTTTGGAGTTCAGACATCTGGTAGGTCTATGCCCAGGTGTATGTCTTTTCTCAACGTTTCTGCCTGACACTCTAGGATGTTTTGCTCCATCATTTTTTAAAATCATTGCTTTATATCCTTTCTTCTCTATCCTCTTGGAATTCGTGGTGTACATCGTTAGAGCTCCTGGGTTTGTCTTTCTTGTCTCCTTGGCTTTTCCCTAATTTTGTTTCTTTGGTTTTAAAATAATGAATCATTTTCCATCTACCTTGTTGTTTTAACTTTGACAAGGATTGACACAAAGGTTGTTTTGGAAAAATAAAAATTGGCTAAGTGTTTACATGTTGTAACTTTTTCTGGTCTTCTTTTGAGGTCTCACCGCTTAATAGTGGATATGTTGGTTGGTGTTTACTGCTTACAGGTTAATGAAGGATGAAGTAAACTTCCAGTGCTGATAATGTGTATTTACAATTCTGTGTATTATGTTTGACTACACGTTCATAAAGTGCATTAGATTGCATCGTGATTACAAGGTGGTCATTTTAAGAGTCATACTCATTTACTTTAACTTCTTATTTAAAACTGGCTTTACCATTTTATCATCGTTTTAGGAGAAACTAATTCGAGATATTGCTCACTGTCACGGAATTTTGATCACTTCTTACTCCTACATTCGGTTGATGCAAGATGATATTAGCAGGCATGACTGGCACTACGTGATCTTGGACGAAGGACACAAAATTCGAAACCCAAATGCTGCCGTCACCCTGGCTTGCAAACAGGTATGACCTCTTAGAACGATGGGGGTTTCCAGGTGGATAATTGTATTTAACTGACAATAAACTCTCTGCTTTTAGTAACACGCTTTTGAAATTTGAAATACACGTTTTGCCTTAATGCAGAAAATTCTTCATTCTTGCCCTTAATCATGCTTTTTAAAGTTGTAGTTGTTGACATTGCTTAATGTCTCTTGTAGGGATGAGTTGTTAGACTGTAACCAGATCCAGCTCTATCCATAATATTCAGCTCAAACAATAAGAAAAATTCTTTCCAATTTGTTTTCCTATATGTAATTGAAGAATTAAAATTAATAAAATGTCTGTGATTCAGAGAAGACCAAAGTGATATGTAAATGTGTTAAATAAGATTACGTGACAGTGTTTTGGGTTAGGGTTGATGATTGTCTGTTAAAAGGCAAGTTTAATAACAAACTATTTTCTTTCCCAAAATAGTTCCGCACCCCTCACCGCATCATCTTGTCTGGCTCACCAATGCAAAATAACCTCCGCGAGCTGTGGTCACTCTTTGACTTCATCTTCCCGGGAAAGTTGGGCACGTTGCCCGTGTTCATGGAGCAGTTCTCGGTCCCCATCACCATGGGGGGATACGCAAACGCCTCCCCGGTGCAGGTAACATATCGGCCAGCTAACCCTGCTGGCATGGTAATAGTTAAAGTGTTCCTACTAAATACTATACTTTGTAGGCAAGTCATTCAGGTTATAAGGGAAATGGCCAAGCTTATTAAATTAGTGTCTGATAGAAATCACAAAATTATTTTTGCATGATCACTCATGTTTTTCCAGATGAGTTTTTAAAACACCATGTCAGATATTCAAGAGCAGTCAGAAATTATGAAACAAGATTGAATCAGTTCTGGTGGCATATAATCTAGTGCACGTGAGGGTAGTGCACCTTATAAAGTGAAAGCTTAGAAAAGGGAAGCCAGGGGGCTAGAATCGCTCAGGGGAGACTGTGAGACACTTGTCCCTTAGCCTGATTCTGGGAAACAGGCCGAGGAGAGTGGAGGCGTTCTAGGTGAGGGCACCAGTACAGGCGGAGCCCTGTAAGGTTGCTGTGCGAGCAGTGCAGACACACGCTTGGTTGGACTAGAGATGCTGGGGGAGTAGCAGGAAGGTGTGGATGTGGGAACACGGGGCCCTTGAAAGGGAGGCCGAGGTGCTGGGCAGGAAGAGCACGGAAGGTGTCTGAGCAGAAGGCTGGAAGAGGGCTCTTCTTGGAGGGCGACTCAGGAGGGAGGGAGGCTGGCATGGAGGGAGCTGCAGGAATCCCGGGGGGGTGAGGGTGAGGAGGCCCTGGACCCGGACTGGGCGCTGCTTCTGAGAAGAAGGTGGAGAGCAAGAGCCCCAAGTGGCAGTTTTCAGGCAGAACCAACGATGTGGAGGCTGCGAAGATGAAGGAAGTCAGGTTGCGGGTGGGAGCTTGCTGCCGCTGACCCTGAGGTTTTTGTCTGGGTGGCTGGTGGAGTGGGCTTGTCCCAGACAGGAACACAGGAGGGGAGGCCCACCCGAGGGCAGTTGGTGGCATTTTGGGGGCAGGGGCTCTGCACAGCCCTCAGAGAGGCCTGTGCCTGCCAGGTCGTGGCTGAGCCGGAAACAAGCCTTCCACCAAAGAAGTTTGAAATATTTAATTAGAAAAAGAATTTGATACGTTTAGAATTAGAGGATCGTCAGCAAGCACGTTAGTGCCTTTTGCGTTTAGAGATGGAGTGATTTTTAACTTTCGTAGGGGCTCTCTTCCCCCACTGAGTCTCTGTTGTCCTTCATTTATACTGTTCTTTTTTTAAACTTTTTGTTTTGAAATAATTTCAAACTTTACAGAAAGTTGCAAGAATTGTAAAAAGAACTCGTATATACTCTTCACCCAGGCTTACCAGTTATTAGCGTTTTCCTAACAGTTGCCGCATTTGCTTTCTCTTTCCTCCCCACCCCCTCCATGTAGGCAAACTTATCCTCTTGTTTTCTGAACCATCTGAAAGCCAGGCGCAGACAGGACGCCCCTTCCTCCAGGTCCTTCAGCATGTATCTCCTAAGAACAAGGACATTTTCTCACATACCCACAGTCTAAACATCAAAATCTGGAGGAGATTTAACACTGATACGGTTCTGTTATCTGTCGTCATTCACATTTTGCCAGTTGCTCCAGTAGTGTCCACGTCTCTGTAGTCTCCGTTAGTCTGGAACACTTCCTCTGATCTTTCTTTTGCCTTCCAGGATCTTGCCGTTTTGGAAGACCACAAGCCTGTTATTTTGTAACCTCACTTTGGGTTTGTCTTCCTTTCTTTGTGACTGGACTCAGGGTGTGCATTTGGGCAAGAATATCACAGCAGTGATGTGCCTTTCTCAGTGCCTCCTATCTGGAGGCACGTACTGTCGTGTGTCCCTTCATGAGTGGTGGTCATTGGTGGTGGTCTGATTACATGACGAGGGGGTGTTTGCCAGGTTTCTAGACTCTCTGAAGTTACTGCTTCGCCTTGTAATTAGTAAATCATTTGTGGGGAGCAGCTTCGAGACCATGTAAATGTGGCCTGTTTCTTCCTTGAAGTCCTGGTTTCAAAAGTCTGTGCACTTAATGTTTTTTCCCTTTTTAGCTTATAAGGTCCTTGGGAGCAGAAGTGTTGTTTATTTGCTCCTTTTTGTTTAAGTCCATGGTTGCCAGCCCTATTGATTTGCAAGAAGATATTCTGTCAGCAGATATTTATTGTGTCAGGCTGGGCTAAAAGGATGGGAGGTGGCTGACAACCAGCCCTTCCTGTGGAAGTGCTCCCAGTCAGGGTGGGTGGGCAGCGGGGAGAGGAAAATAAACAGATGACCCCAGTATGGGATAGTGAGGCTGTGATCAGGGGACATATCCAATATCAGAGCTTGTGGGGGTCCCAGAGGCTTCCTGGGGACGGGCTGACTGTGCTAGGACCTAAAAGGCTGAGGAAGGTGAGGGAGAGAACATTAAGTGCCAGCGGTACAGACTGCTGCTTCGGTTTGTACGTAAAGCTTGTGCAAGGAATTCTGAACTGAAAAGAACCTGAGGCGTCATCTGGTGGAACTTCCTCATTTCATGCTCAAGGTTATTGGGACCCAGCGGTTTGGCGGCTTGCCTAAGGCCCCTCAGCTCTGCACGAGGCAGAACTGGGGAGTAATTATCAGTGTACCTTGTCAGGAGGAGGAAGAAAGCAGGGACGTGCTCAGCTAGGTTTCCATTTTCCGTGGCATTGGGGAGTAGGGAGTGAGAGTTGGAGAAATACAGTTGAATCCCTACCATGTGTTTTTACTCAGAGAAACAGACACGCAAGGCAGATGGGAATTAAATAGAGAATCAGCTTTATTGCCTGAAGCACAAGATTTCCTAGGAAAGTTGGACTGGAGAATGTGGCTCGACATCAAGGCTAAAGTAGGGTTTCTTAGTATTTCCTGCTCCCCGTCCCCACTCCAGACTTAAGATCTTCCTCTGGGGAGAGCTGGATGTGAAAGACAGACCCATCCGCAGCCACTCTGAGTTCTGACCCTTGTGAGCCACCACAGTGGGCCAGCAGCAGGGGTGGGGCGAGGGGGCAAGGCGAACTCTCCAAAGGGGTGCACAGGCAGGAGAGAGCAGCCCGGCCACTCAGCAGCCCAGCCCTGACTTTCCAGCGTCAGCCAGCTCGCCCCTTTTACAGGAGACAGATGTGGGTAGAGGCGAGGATGTGGGGACAGTTTCCTTAACACACTGTCTGGATTTTTAGGAAGAATTTAAATAGTGTGGTTGCTTCCTTGGTGGGATTGTAATGTCTCGTTAAATTCTGACATTTAATCATCCGTACATTACAAACCGTAATGTGTACCTGATCATCATCTTGAAGGTAATTTTAATCAGTGCCTGAATGACACATTTCCGGGAGTCACCTGTAACTAAAAGGTGCTGAGTGAGTGGGCCTCTTTGTTACTGTCTGCTGTTCCAAGTGAAGCCTGTCTTTTTATATTCATACACTCACACACAAGATAAACGCATGTCCATGCACAGACATGTATACATACTCACGTGAGGTGTTCTTCGGATCTTTTAAAACGTTTTCCTGTTTACCGTGTTAATTTTCTTTTAACATGAATTTTTCTGAATTTATTATGGTCAAGCTCTTTTTATCATTCATTTTGCAGCTAACTTTCTTAAATTTAAACTTTGGTTGGCATTCCTCTTGTTCCATTAAATAGTCATTTACTAGGTCGTTAAGCCTATTTAGACTTTTTTCTTAAGTATCAATAATTTATTGAAATCTTTGTTTGCCTTTGAGGTAACTGCAGAGGGAGTGGCGTCCTGTGCTGCGGGCCTTTGTTTTCTCGGTGCAGTTAATGCCCATCTCCTGTGGCCGTGCTCCGTTACAGAAGCAGATGCTCCCTTTTAGGCCCGAGTGACCTTTGGTTTCTGGGATCAGAGGGTTCTTCTGGAACTTACTCCCCTGAGGGCAGTGCTTACTCTGCACGGTACTGACCTTACTCTCCGGTGGGCAGTAATCTGCTTATGATCTGGTTGTCCCGTGGCCGCAGCCCTCCGCGGAGCTGCCTTTTGATCTGCCGTCTTGCAGAGGCGCAGTCCTTTGTAGCTCTTGGAGAATACAAGATTATAAACACACGTGTTGGAAAGCAGTTGTCCCCAGAGGATGGACAAGAACCGAATAAACCTCTACTTTAGGGTTTACCTGTATATAATAATTAAAGCAAAGCACAGAAGAGGGATGGGGCACCAAAGTACCAGTTGCTCTTTTGTTGGACGTTTTGGTTAATACGTTTTTTTCTGATGATGTTATGAAAGCTACCACCTCCTGGAGTATATAGAACTTATACCAGTTTTTCCAAACAATTTTCCAACCAGTTTTCTACCACCGTTGGTCATTCTTTTACTGTTTTTTTGTGTGTTTATGTGTGTGTGTGTTTTTTTGGTGAGGAAGATTGGCCCTGAGCCAACATCTGTTGCCAGTTTTCCTCCTGCGTCTTGGGGAAGACTATCCCTGAGCTGACATCCATGCCAGTCTTCCTCTGTTTTGTATATGGGACAGCGTGGCTTGCTGAGCAGTGTGTAGGGTCTGAGCCCAGGATCCAAACCCACCAACCTCGGGCCGCTAAAGCAGAGTATGCAGACTTAGCCACTATGCCAGTGGGCCGGTCCCTGGTCATTCTTTTAAAAAAAAATTTTAAGCATTGGAATCAACCAAGAGGTAAGAACAAAAGAATAGTAATTGTTTCCCCTTTTCTCTTATTCAAGGTTAAAACTGCTTATAAGTGTGCATGTGTCTTACGGGATACCATAAACCCATACCTGCTGCGGAGAATGAAGTCAGATGTCAAAATGAGCCTTTCTTTGCCGGATAAAAATGAACAGGTCTGTAAATCCAGGAGTTACCAAGACCTTCCTAAAGCATGGGTGCACCTGTCCACTCAGCCTGCTTTTCACATGCGGGATCAGTGAGGCCAACAGGTGTGGTCACTGGTGCTGTGGGGCAGGCTGATCTACGTCTGTATCCATGTGTATGTGACAGGTGAGCCTGCCGTGGCATCTGCCCTCAGCGGGACTCCTCCTCTGGTCCACAGGCTTGAGCTTTGTCTTATTAACACACGGATCCCTGCAGCTACTCCTTTAAACTTTTCCGTTTTCCTCGAGCCCCCAGTTCATTCATGCTACAAATCTATTAGGTGCCGACCACAGTCCTGGGCGTTAGCAGTGCACAAGGTCGAGGCTTGTTCTCACGGAACTCACAGCCGCTCTCGAGGGGGACAGTCATGAGTAGATACATCGCGTGGCACGCGGCCAACAGTGTGGAGAAACAATGAAGCAGGGTAAGGGGGTAGGGAGTGCTGAGGGCAGGATTTGGGGAAGCAGGCTTTCTATGAGGATGGTCGGAGGAGGCCTCTGGCGCTGACATTGGAGCAGAGGCCTGAAGAAGTGAAGGAGCAAGTCCTAGGGGTTTTGGAGGCAGAGTGTAACAGGTCGACAGAACATGGGAGCGCGTGTTTACATTCAGGGGCTGGCAAGGAGGCCCGCAGGGCCGCAGGCAGGAGCCAGGAGGAAAGCCAGCACAGGAAGGTGTCAGGTTGCTGCCCGAGATGCCAGATCGCCTGCTCCTGCTGGTCGTGGTGGAGACTAGGGTTTTACTGTGCGTGAGGAGGAAATAAATTCACCGGAAGATCCTGAGCAAAGGAGTGACGTCATCAACTGGGGTTTTAAAAGGACCATCCTTTTGAATTCCATCTAGTGTTATCATAGAGTAGATGGCTGCACCTTCTATTTAGCATCTAAAAGTAAATGCTTTGTAGATTTTTAAAACTTAAGGGATCTTGGAGATTGTCCTCAAGGCTGCTTTCATCCCTGCCTCTTCCCTCACCCGAAGCTCATCTCCAGATTAGCGCTTGGTCTCGCGTTCCCCACAGGTCTCCCATTCCTGCGGCCACTCAGGCCACCGTCCTCTGAGCCATCTCTGATTCCTAGTCAGCCAGTTGCTGTGGTGTTTTATTTGTCCTTTTTCGTTCTCTCGCTTCTCTGCTTCCCATCCTCATAAACCAGTGCAGTTGATGTCTGACCATTGGCATTCCCCGCCCCGTTCAGTATTGCTCAGTGTCGCTGGATTAATGTTCCCAAGGCTTGTCTTCCCACCAACATACCTTTGATGTCTCTCTCCCACCCAGAGTACTGAATTAGGTTATCTGCACCAGTTTGTTTTCACTGTGGAGTCCCAGGCTCTCTTCTGGTCTGCCCTGCAGTAGCCAAGGCAGATCACTTCCTGTCTCCCAAACATGGGCTACTTTTTCTTTCCATTCGCTCAGGCTGCTCTCTCCCCCTGGGGTTTTTCCACACCCACCCCCCCCCCACCCCCCCCCAGCACACACACAGACACAGAAGTTCCATTTTAAGGTCCCACTAGGCTCTCCGCGAGCTCTGCCGGGCTGGAACTCCTTGACTTGGGGCTTCGTCTCCCCATCTTAAAGTGCCGTGTGACACCTAAAACAGCGATCCACAGACACTGGGCACCTTGTGAATGGCTCCTTCAAGTAGCTTTGTGATTGAGAGGAAGGGCTTTTCTCTGCTGCCGTTGTGTTTAAAGGAATGAAATATGAATTTGAGAAATTAAGCATTATAACACTCAGGTTCATATTTTAGAAGGATTACTCAGGCAGCACATGAAAGCACTGGAGGGGGAAGAAAATGGAGGCAAAGGGCCGAGGTAGCCAGTCCCTCAGAGTCCGCAGGAGAGAAGATGCAGGCCTGAGCCGAGGCAAGGGTGGGGCCGGCAGGAGGAGCTGGAGGGCCCAGCGACTTCCAGGTTCTTTGCTGCCATGTTGGGATCTACTGCCGCAGAGGCTCAGAGAGGACAAAGAGCTGGAGGAGCCAGCTGATGTTTCATTCAGGATGTTATTTGAAGCACCTGTGTGAGAATCTGCTTGCCCCGAAGGCAGTTCGAGATGGGTCTGAGCTCTGAGGAGCCTTCCAGGTGGGGCTGCATCTCTGACCCCTGAGCAGGGAAGGTGTTCAGGCGTGAACAGGGATGAGTGTGCCCAAGGAGCCCGTGCAGCATGGGAAGAGCCAGGCGGCCCAGGGCACTGCGCCATTTAAGGGGAGGGTAGAAGAGGACAGCTGGCTGGGAAGACCTAGGTAGAGAGGCAGGAGGCAGGTTAGGGGACATGGAATCATGGGGACCCGGTGGGTTTGGCAACCAGGAAGTCATTGGTGACCTCCTCCAGGATCGCCTCAGTGCTAGCAGTGGGAATGCCCTGCAGGCGTGTGCTGGGTGGGAGTGCTGGGAAGGCGAGAGCTGGAGATGGTGAGCATCCATGATCCTCTCGGAGAATGTCCCCTGGACTTGTGGAGAACCTCAGGGGAGGAGCAGTGTCCTGAGGAGAAGGAGTGGGTTTTCAGATCTGGGACAGAGTGGAAGGGTTGCCCTGGATCCCGTAAAGGAAGCTGTTCCTCTGAGAATAAAGGGAAGCAAGGTGAGGCCGATGAAGAAGTTAGGTGCGTTTAGGTAGTGAAGACTAGGGAATCCTGCCAGATAGGGTTAGTTTCTATTTTTGTCGTGTTGTTTCTGTTTGATTCTTTTTGAGCAGAAGTTGAGACAAAGTGGGGGGGGGGTGGGTGGCTTGGGGAAAGTAAGGAGTGTTGTCAGCCGTTCTGGGTTTGCAGAAAGTGCTGAGTAGGGGTGATGGAAGACGCCCCTGGAGACCGGGAGTGGCAGCTGTGAGATGCCGGCCGCGTGGGTGATGGTCTTCAGCAGCGCCCAGCCCTTACCACGGAGGAGGAGAGAAGGCAGGCGGTTGAGCTAATGTACTTTTGGAAGTTTACAGGGCAGGGGCAGTGGCTGGCAAAGGGGTGGCTGAAGGAAAATACCTTGGGAATATAACTAGACAAGGAATAAAGTCCACTCGTGAGGTGGTAGCGGTGGACGTGGAGAAGAGGGGACTGAGAGTCAGAAAGTTGGCAGACGTGAGGGCGTGGAGTCTTTGGTGCATTTGGGCTGGGCGGGGTGTGGTTGTTGTCTGGTGAACTTGGGCACCTGCACTGGGAACTCCAGGAAAGGGGTTAGCCAGGGGAGGGTAGCCCTGGGCAGGTTTGCTGACGTGGAATGTGGGTGAGGGGCGCAGGAGGGGGGACGGGCTGAGCACCCAGGGGAGTGGGGTGGGGGAGGTCTGCGCTGAACTTCCTGTGAGCAGGCAGCCAGTCTTCAGGCTCTGTCAGGATGGTGGGATGGGCACCGAGAGGTGGACGGGTGGCATAAGTGGAGGGGGCTGCAGAGAGGAGCCAACTGTGCTCTTTGCTCAGCTCTGAGATGTGGTGTCGCTTTGTTTTGTTCTTTTAATAAGAGGTACGTTATTAAAACTGCATACACTGTGGCTTTTTGATTAGGAAATTTCGTTGATATTTTAATTATTTTATTCTGGTTTTTTTTTGAAATTATGGTTTCTCTCTTTTTTTTCCTCTTATAGGTCTTATTTTGCCGTCTTACAGATGAGCAGCATAAAGTCTACCAAAATTTCATTGATTCCAAAGAAGTTTACGGAATTCTCAATGGAGATATGCAGGTCAGCTAAATACTAGAAGCTGGAGAAATGAATTGTGGACCAAGGGAAGCAGGACAGGAAAGGAAGCCAGTGCTGGTCAGGGAGTCCCTCTTACCTCTTAGAAACATTTCGGTGCAATTTGAAGCCCTTCCAGAAGTAAGAACACAGGTTAGATTTCAGCACGCTCCATTTGCCTGCACTGAGCACGGTTACCCTTGAATCCAGCACACGTGGTTTAGTGGAGGAACAAGCCCAGACGGCGGGATCTGCACTGGTTGGGGCAGGGCCTGCTGCCTGGTGTGGGATGTAGGGAGGCAGCCAACGGCTGGGTTCACAGGCCCGTGGAGCAAGAATTATTAGCACAGGTTTTTCTGTGCGTAATAACATTTCCGTTATTGGCAATACTCAGCAATATATGTGGGTAAATGTCTGTTTGGTCAACATGTATAGTAGGTTTATAATCAGCATTTAGTCTAAAACTTCCAGTGAACTATTCAACTTCTTCGTGCTTCAGTATCTTAAAATGTGAATTGTGTTTTATTTGTTTGACGTATAAGACTTCCTTAGTCCATCCTCATTGGAGGTACCACAGAGTAGCCCAGTACACTCCGAAATGCACTTTCCAGCTTAGACGCGGAGGTAGATAAAGAGATGAACGCAGGCGACGTGGCTGCCTGTGTTCCCTAACGCTGCGTGCTTTTTCTTTCAGAATAAGTCACTCAGTTCTTTTAACCATCTCTTGCAGCTTCTCATTTCTTGTATCATTCGCATCTCAGAGAGGTTTCTACATCGTTTGCATTTGTTCCTGTCTCCCACATCTCCCCTTAACTCACCTTCATGGGCCTCCAAGTTGTGAAGCCATCTCTGGTCTAGGTCAGCACTATTCAGTAACCAGAACGCAGGCCACACGGGTGATTGACAGTTAGCCAGTAGTCACGTTAGAACAGGGAAAAAAAAAAATAGGTGAAGTCAATTCTGGTAATATAGTTTATTTAACCTGATATATCCAAAACATCTTACAAAAATATAATCAAAATTTTGAAATGATTACTGAAATAATTTACTCTCTTTTTTTTTTGGACTAAGTCTTTATAACTGGGTATTTAACACGAGCAGCGCATCTCAGTTCGGACCAGCTACACGCCGTGTGCTCAGCAGCCGCCTGTGGCGTGTGACTGCTGTGTTGTACAGCTCAGGTCTGGGGAAGAAGGAGGAGGCACAGATGACTCTTCGGGGAGTTTTGACAAAGTTCCTGATCTGTTCAGATCTCTTGTTTGTTTAGCTGTGGCTTACTGGTTAAAACTACCACACTCTCTGGTTATTGGCTTAATTTATGATGCCTCTTTCTCTGCTTTAGCGTTTGCACTGGTGAGCTCGATTCGGTCACCCTTTGAGAGCTGTGAAGGATGCCCTGTTGCTGGGCAGAGATGGGCAGGCCCTCCCTCCTGGTCTCCCAAGCCCTTCTGCCGTGTGACCCATCCTTCAGATCTTTCCCATTCGTGTATTTTCCATGCAATACGCTTTCTTATTTACTAATGTAAAGGAAAATGGAACTTCAACCTCTGACACAGATTAAACTACAGAACTTTTAGTGAAGTGCTTAGGAATGTGATATTTAAATTCATTTGCTTTTAATTTGAATTTAATTAATTGCATTTGCACATGACTTATTTCTCCAAAGTTGGGTGGGCATGACTTTTTTGATTTATATTTAAATGATTAGTCAGTTTTTTATATACTGTGAACTGCATCCCCTTTTTTCTAGTGAGGGAAATAAATCATTAGTAATTGAGTATGACCCCAGTAGACATGTTCAGACTGATAGAATTTTTTTGTTTCTGGAGAGCTTGTCCTGTCAGGAAAAGATGAGTGAAGGCTGATTTCTTCCAGCTCCTAATATGCTGTTATTAGGGAGGAAACTAAGAAGTGGTGAGCAATTATGGTTTAGTCTGTGTTACACATCCAACAGCCCCTTTCCTTCCTTCCCGAGTGGAGATTATCTTCCATGGGCTATCCTGAGTCTACATAATTCTTTTATACCATAGATTTTCTCTGGACTCGTGGCCCTGAGGAAGATCTGCAACCACCCTGATCTCTTTTCTGGAGGCCCCAAGAGTTTCAGAGGCGTTCCAGAGGGGGAGCTAGAGGAAGATCAGTTTGGATACTGGAAACGTTCTGGGAAAATGATAGTTGTTGAGTCCCTGTTGAAAATATGGCATAAGCAGGGTCAGCGAGTATTGCTGTTTTCTCAGTCGAGACAGGTGAGTATGCAAACCACACGCAAGAAACCATTGGTTCCTTGTGACTTACAAACATTAATTCAGAAAATGGGATATAATCTAAAATAATCCAAGAGCAGGCTGCAAATACTGAGGTGGCAGCCTGCAAATCTCCCTGGAAACTTGGACCTTCCTCTAGAATTGGTGCCAGAAGCGGGCGTTTTAAAAAGGCTTCCCATGTGATTCTGGGCTGCAGGCGAGTTTGGATCTGAATTCAAATAAATTCCCTGCTATTTACAAAACTTACAAGAATTAACAGTAGGGAAATACCAAAAATATTCCTGTAGTTGTTATATTTATCTACCTTCAAAGCAAGAAACTCCTTTTAGTTAAAGCCTGCTGGGGAAGGTGTGACTCTGTTTACACAGTTGTAGAATCCCTCTTTGGAGGTGTATATTCGAGTTTTAAACTCTTTTCCTCCACCCTCTCTCCCAAACAGATGCTGGACATACTTGAAGTATTTCTTAGAGCCCAAAAGTATTCCTATCTCAAGATGGATGGTACCACTACAATAGCTTCAAGACAACCACTGATTACGAGATACAACGAGGTAACCAGTGAACGGAACAGTCAGGTCAAGTAGTGCTGCTGTCCGCAGCGGGGAGGGGGCAGTGCTTGCCTGCCGAGCCCTGCTGACGTCTGCACTGGGCAGCGGGGGTGGGGAGGGGGCTTTCTGCTTCTGACTCTGCATTTCTGGGTTATTGGTGTGTGCATGTGTTTAAACAAGGAATGTGTATTCCTTCTTGACAACTCAACTTTTAAATATTGTAAATAGAATTGATATTAAAAGCAGGAACTGTGAGATGGGATTTTGACCAAACAAAGGTCTCTAGGACATAACCCCTTCCTTATACTGGGAGCACGTTTCCATGTGTGGAACGTGCAAAGGCAGGGGTGAAGAGCCGTGACTAGTCAGTGCGCACTAAGTGTTGTGTCTGCCCCTAGGACACGTCCGTATTCGTGTTTCTTCTGACCACTCGAGTGGGTGGCATAGGAGTCAACCTGACGGGGGCCAACAGAGTCATCATCTATGACCCCGACTGGAACCCAAGCACAGACACGCAGGTCTGTTTGTTTGTTTAAAGGAGTTGGTGGTGACATACAGTTTAGTGGCTAGCGCTTGGCAGGGCCCTTTGGTCCTCGTGTTAGGTCCGGTATATAATTCCCATCTTGGTTGCCGCCTCGTCTTCAGTGTGGAGGAAGACACCCTCCAGCGTCACAGACAGGAAGCGCCTTCAGCAGTTTGTCTGTAGTGTCCATCGCTAGATCTGGGGTGAAACGAGACTGTGCAAAGTTACAAAACATTGTTTTTCAGGTGGAGATGGCGTGGTCTGTCTCTGTCACCTGCCTGGTTATCTTCCGTAATAGGCCTTAGGTGTATTTAGCCTGGTTAGCCTGAATTCCAACCTTAGGAGTGGCAGGAAGCAACCAGCCCTCTCTCTTCCCCTAAGTCAGTGCTTGTCACTGCGCAGGCCCTTGTTGAGCCGCATCTCTCTGCCGCAGGCCCGGGAGCGAGCGTGGAGGATAGGCCAGAAGAAGCAGGTGACGGTGTACAGGCTTCTGACTGCGGGCACCATTGAAGAGAAGATTTACCACCGGTCAGTACAGACGGCTGCCTGCGCCCTGCCTGGCGCTGCTCTCCTGGCCGCGGGCGGTGCGGGATGGAGAAGGACGCCTCCAGGCTTCGAGCAGGGCATTGTTCTAAAGTATTGCTTTAAAAGGTCTTTTTATCTTAGAGCGATAGACACTTTAACTTGAGGAATATCTGGAATTTTAAAATTTTGTTTTCATGTTTTTTTCTCACTAAAATAAGCTTAGGTGGCTTATTGTGAGTTTTTTTAAAATGTCTTTGAACCTGATCGTTTTCCTAGCTTATTAAACTTCAAGGACTGCTCATGTGTGGACCGTGTATTAGTTGCTATTTGAGGGGAATGTTCCTGCCTGCTGTAGTGGGGGCTTCTTGAGGAGGTGACAGTCGAAATGCCAGCATGCTGGTGTTACAGTCACACGCAGCTCCGATCAGTGTGGTGTCCTGGTGGTCTTTGACTCACGTGCCCCGTAGAGAGAGGTTGACCAGGACCCCTGTTTCTTCCTCCGTCTCTCTACGGTGACGAGGGGTTGAGGCGAGGGTAACTGCAACAGTAGAGTGGAGATGGTGCCACTGCTCCCCTCCCCTGCTGAGGACTGCATTCTCCTAAAGGGAGCCCCCGCTTTCCACCACACACCGCGCCACTCCTGCAACAGTAGAGTGGAGATGGTGCCACTGCTCCCTCCCCTGCTGAGGACTGCATTCTCCTAAAGGGAGCCCCCGCTTTCCACCACGCACCGCGCCACTCCTGCAACAGTCCTGTTCTTCAGGGCCCTTGTGAGGGGGCTGGAGACGGTTGAGTCCTGGGAGGCGCTTCCTCGTAAAGATACATGTCTTAGCCTGACGAATAAGCGCCTGGGAGGGGGCGGGACGACTTCCTGGAGGTATCAGGGCAAGAGTGACGGGGGTGTGGAGCTTTCGCCTGGAGCGTGGATCAGCAGGTGGGAGCGAGGGGAGGTGGCTCCAGGTGAAAACTTTGCGAAGCCCCAGGTAAGATTCCCTGAGCCCCATCCTAGGAGGGTCCTGAGTAGGGCAGTGCAGGGATCCTTGGTCCAGGAGTCAGGAGGCCAGCTCCTTCCAGCTCACAAGGGCCGTGAGTCACATGAGTGTATGTGAGAAGATGTTTCTTGAAATGTGATGAATCTTGGAGGCTGAAAAAGCTCCTTGGGTATAAATAATAATAAGCTGTTATTTCTAATTTAAATTCTGTAAAACATGGAGACCACCTGGTGTTTTGTGTGCTTCCTGAGTTGTAATTTTCCAAGGCTAAAAGTTGGGGAATTATTTAGACATCTGTGCAGCTGCAGTTATCATATCTCTTTCAGATTGTTTTATAATTAGGATTTTGGGGTAGAGCTGAACATGGTTTGATGCCAGTTTAACTTTTATCGTTGTAGACAAATCTTCAAGCAGTTTTTGACAAATAGAGTGCTAAAAGATCCAAAGCAAAGGCGGTTTTTCAAGTCCAATGATCTTTATGAGCTGTTTACCCTGACCAGCCCTGACGCATCCCAGAGCACTGAGACCAGCGCTATTTTCGCAGGTACTGGCTAAAGTCATTTCACCGAAAGTGGTGAACTACAAAAGAGTGACACAGTGTAATGTTAGCCTGTCTTCCCCTTGCCAGGGACTGGGTCAGATGTTCAGACACCCAAACGCCGTCTAAAGAGACAGCTTGAGCCAGCTGTTGGAACAGACCATAACGTTCCCATGAGCAGGAAGCTTCCCGCCTCTAGCACGTCTGCAAATGGTGCCACGTCCTCTGAGGAGAGATCCGCAGCTGCAGGAGCTGATGTGAAGGCAGTTGCTTCTGATCAAGGCGACCCCTTGAAGGAGGTCCCCGAGCCGCCTCGTGGTCTCACTAGCAGCGATAGCCTTGGAGAGGACACAGGTGCAGTGGCTGGACGAGACGAGTCACCCGTGGTTAGTGGAAACGGGGAATGTTCAGAGTCTCCAAGAATCAGCAGAATGTCCAGGACATCTGGCGAGGAAAGCGTCGGTGAAAAGCAGGGTCTTACTGACAAAAGAGAAAGCTGCCAGGCTCAGACAGAGCCCCTGTGGGAGAGGGACCAAATGGAAAATAACTCCTGTAAGCACAAGGCAAAAACGAAACACCGTGCGGCAGAGGAAGGGACCCTGGAGAAACACCGGAGGCCGAAGCAGGAGCCAAAGAGCTCGAAGCATCGCAGAGACGCCAAGTTTGAAGGCACTCGGATCCCACACCTGGTGAAGAGAAGGCAGTACCGGAAGCAAGACGGCGAGAACGAGCACGAGCCCAAGGAGCGGGGCCACGATGATTATGTTCTGGAAAAGCTTTTCAGGAAATCAGGTAGTGCTTCTGCTAAATTTGCCCGGCGTGCGCTGGGAACAGAGAGGGGCTAGGCCAGCTCTGGCGGAGCGACCTTCACTGACGCTGCCATGGGGGCTCTCACTGCGAGTAGTTTTCCTTCCAAAATTCAGATTTGAAAAGTATTGACGTTTCTGAAAACCATCTTCACCTCTCTTTTCTGAAGACCAAGCAGAATTTAGGAACTTCCAAGATCACTGGTCCTTGACTTAGACCCACACAGGAGGGCTGCAGTGCTTTAAGTAGATTTGTGCCACCTGCACGTTCATGGAAAGTTCTCTACATGCCCTATTGATCTTCTAACCACAGGGCGTTAAAGTAAGAGATCATGGTGTGGAGAGGCAGGCACACTGGAAGGAGGAAGGCTGATAGCCAATATGGGGGAAAATGGGAGAAGCAGACCCAACAATTGCTCAGGCCTCTGGGGACAGGCAGTGCTGCCCGGCGCAGTGATCCCTGGAGTGGCGTCCACTCAGGCCTCGGCAGTCACTATTCACAGTGCGAGGGCCCCGTGTGTGGTTTTCCTCTCAGGGAGGCAGCTTCACCGGGGGCCCTGCAGAGAGAAACGTCTGGGCCTGACGCTTTTTGTCAGGTAGCCCATTGGAACTTTCTCTCTTCTTTCTGCAGTTCCTGGTCTGTTTTGCTAGGAAATTATTTTTTTGGTCTGGTTTTCAAATTTATTTGCATATAGGCATAGGAAGTCCTCTCGTAGTAATATTTTCTTTTATTTCACTTGTGTTTCAAGATAATTTCCCCCTGTCATTTCTAATTCTGTATATTTTCTCCCTTTTTCTTTGATCAAGTTAAGCTAGTAGTTTGTCTGTTTTGTGATTTTTTATCAATAAACCAGGATTTTAATTTATGAATTAGATCCTTGGTTCTCTACCTCATTGATTTTTACTATTATCTTTGTTTTCTTCCCTGTACTTTTGTTTTTGTTATGTTTTGGTGAGGGTTTTTGGAGGGTGCTTAGTTTTTATAAATCTGTTTGACTTGGAAATTTAGTTCATTTATTTTTATTTTTTTATTGATGGCGGTATTTAAGGCTCTGAGTTTTCTGTTGATAACTGCATTAAATTCTTCTGAGTTGTGGTGTTTTCCTGATCATTACTTTTTAGAAATTCTGTGATTCTGGTGTATATTTTTTTATTTTTCCCTTTGATAGAGAATTTGTTAATAGAAGGCTTTAAAATTTTCTAGATAGCAGCGATGGGGGTTACATCAAAGTTGTGGTGATGGCAGCATTGTGCTTCAGTGATTATTACCCGAATGTCTAGTCTCGTAGGGTAGTGACGAAGGAGAGTAGCAGTGGCGTTTGTGTAGTTCTGGGTCATGGTGGTCACTCAGTAAATGGCAGCTGGACGTGTTCATTGTCTTTTCTCCACCCACAACACACTAGACTGCACAGGAGGAACAGTATGATCGTGCACACTAACTAACACGCTTCCTGCTCCCTTTGTTCTTCCTAGTCGGCGTGCACAGTGTCATGAAACATGACGCCATCATGGATGGAGCCAGCCCGGATTACTTGCTGGTGGAGGCCGAGGCCAACCGAGTGGCCCAGGATGCCCTGAGAGCCCTGCGGCACTCGCGGCAGCAGTGTCTGGGGGCCACGTCCGGCGCTCCCACCTGGACCGGCCACAGGGGCAGCTCGGGGGCACCGGCCGGGTTAAAGTAAGAGGGCCACCCTGCCGTGCTTGTGAGGACGCCGACCCCCGGGCTCGGAGCCAAGGGAGGGCGGCACGGAGTCTTACTCCTGCTTCTCTGCAGTCCTCGAAAATGTCTCACGGAGGGATGGTCAGCCAGACGTGTCACTTGGACACACAGGAGATACCTTTGTAACCTTAAACCTCCCTTGCCTTCTGCCCCTGCTTTTCAGAGCTAAGGAAAACTGATCTGTTTTGTTTAAAAGATGATGTCATTAAAAATAGAGAGTAACGATTAAACTTTAGTAAGATGATTAGCCAGTTTTCAACAATCAGTGATTACCATGCTGTTTAGAATGCTCCTCTGGAATTGTTTCCTACCTAGAATTGAGGATAGTTTCCGTCAGATGTTGAACGAGGCTGCTAGTGGTTCTTCCCGGAGATGCAGCACTTACTTCCCAGGAGGGTGGAGTGGAGGAATCGGAGGGCATAGAACAGAAGGAGACTTTTCCAGGAAGAGTTTGGGTGTTGGAAGGGCGTTTTCCTCTCTCAGGCACGAAGGCAAAGCTTTCATCTGCTGTGCTTCTTTTCCTTCCTCAGGAGCAGGTTTGGTCAGAAGAGGAATTCCAGCTTCTCTATGCAGCGTCCTTCCTCAGCGTCTCCGAAGGAGAAAGCCCAGGTAATGGGATAACCCCTCTGCTTCTCGTGCGGGAGACTCGATGGAATGGCCGTGAAGGTTTAACCCAATCCAGATGCAAAGGAAACCGCGGGCATACTAACGCTTGATAGTTTTACTGTGTGCTCGGATTTATGGAGCACGTCCTTTTGAGTTTGAAAGGGCCGGCTAACTTCCTAAAAGACACAGTCTTTAACCCGAGATCTGTAGCAGGTTCTGTTTGCTCAGAGAGTTCATACAGGGAGGGTGATGTGTGAGTCGCTGCCCCTGCAGCCTGCCCACCAGAGGCCAAGTACCAGCTCCGAAGACCAGTACCCTCTAGAACAGAGCTCTAGAAAACTGCCTGGAGTGTTACTCAGAATTTGCCCGCTGCGGGAGCGTTGTGCCCGTCCCGCCGTGTTCTGTGACTGACGCCTGCTGCGCCTCGCTGAGAGTGAACAGGAGGCCACACGCCATCAGTCCGGCCTCTCTGTCGTTCCCGGTTAAGGTGATGTTACAGTGAAGTTTGAAAACTCCAGGTACAGGCTCCTGGTATGGATTGGTAGGAGCCCATCTAGGAGTAGAGTGCCTTTGTTTGACTTCCCATGTTCTTTTAGCCGTAGGAGAGTGAAGACAGGTGAGACTGGTGCTGTTTTAAGGAGACTCACGTGAGATGTAAAGTAGGAAAAGGATTTGGAAGTGAGGAGGAGGCACAGCTGTGATGCGGCTCCTCATCCTACAGTGCCCGGGTCAGGGAGAACCTGGGAGGGGGAACAGGAGAAGCCTGCGGATGCGCGCCTCCTGGAGACAGTTCCTCTGGGCCCAGCCCCCGGCCACTGCATCCTCCTGCCGCTCTCCCCTCAGAAGGGGGACCAGTGAACAGCCTAGTTTGGGGTTTTTTTAGGAAATGTTCTTTAATAGCAGGTGGATTTACATGCTCGACTCCCCTGCTTTCACGTTGGGTTAGGCATATCTCATTCTTTCTCCATCACCTTGACTACTCTGGGCATGGGGGTTATTTATGGCCCCTCAGCCTTTGGAGAAATAAGTGGAAGCGTAAACTGGAAGTGAAATATATCAGTGCAGTGGTTTTCTTTCTCCAGGACAGCGTCATGAAAAAGGATGGAAAAGATACTGTTTCTGAGCATTTTAGTGGAAAAGTGGAAGATGCAGAGTCTTCATCCGGCGCCCTCACTTCATCCTCGCTCTTGGCTAAAATGAGAGCTAGAAACCACCTGATCTTGCCGGAGCGGTTAGAAAGCGAACCCGTGCCCCCCCAGGAGCCGCCCGCCCCCCTGCCCTCCTCCACAGAGCACGACGACCTCCTGGTGGAGATGAGGAACTTCATCGCCTTCCAGGCCCGTGTGGACGGCCAGGCCAGCACGCGGGAGATCCTGCAGGAGTTCGAGTCCAAGTTGTCGGCGTCCCAGTCTTGTGTCTTTCGAGAACTGTTGAGAAACCTGTGCACTTTCCATAGAACTTCTAATGGCGAAGGAATCTGGAAACTCAAGCCAGAATACTGCTGATCAACATTACTTTCTAAACTTTTAATTGACTTTTTCTAACAGAAATTTCTGATTATTAATCCTATGATTAATAATCATGTGTTTGTCGACAGAAGTTGGCTGCATTTGATGTTTACTTTGAATGATATCTACCTCATAATTAAAACTTTACAGAAGAAGCAGTTCTTCTCTGAAATGGGAAAGTTCTAAAAATCCTTGGGTTGACATGAACTTTTTTGGCACTGTGAATTATGTTTTAAAATCAGGGGCCTAGCAGTTAATTCTGGGAACACTTTTGCTTCTTTACCCAAAAAATGCTGGCAGGCAGCATGAGACTGCTCATTTAGAAGTTTATAGACCAGAAATCTCAAGAATTCTTTTTACTGGTGCTAAAAACGTGTCTGATATTCCGTCAGGCCTGTTCAATAAATTAGTTCATCAATATCTGATAACAGCACCATTTTTGGTGCATAGCTTTTAAACATTTGAATTTATCATTTGTCACCCCAAAAAGATCAGATTTGTTATCCTTTGAATCATATTAATTGCCTTTAAATGATCTTCCTTTTAAGGTACTGTTAGATTGGCAGGTAGTTTTCTTAGTAAAGCATGCAATAGCTTGGAAATAGATGATAAGATATTATTTGCAGAAAGCTGCACTGTCTTCAGTTCACAGGCTTTACATTAAGCAAAGGGCATCTTTTCCTCCCTACAGTGACTGCTTGGTTTTAGGAAAATGGAATGTATTATATTAAAAAAAAAAAAAAACACAAGCAGAACCAAAAGTGAGTACGAATAAAACAACCAGCACACACACATGCACACAAATGCCACTCCAGAACCACAACTGGATGTACCGTCATTACCGCAAGGTGACCACCACTGCAGCCACCCCGCTTGCATGCTGGGAGGCAGCTTTGAGCATTTTTTATTTTATTCATTGTTTGATTTTCCAAGGACGCTGAGTACTTGATACTAGGCAGCATCGTTCCCCTCATGTCTCTGTCCAGTCGTTTTCATCTCTTTTTCCTGTGTGTTCGCTGTCTCTCCTGTTTGAGAGGCTTGGTTTGCAGCTGCATCTCTTGTTTCTGGCTGTTGTTTATGGATTTATAGTTCTGTGATGGTGATGTTTTGATCCTCCGCTTGTTTTTCTTGTTCCCTTCTCGTTGTTATTTTGTCATCTCAGCTCTGAAATCTTGTTTTCTTAAATTCATTCTATTCCTTCCATTTCTACTCGAGCTCTAACCGTGCCATTTGTTCGTTTCTTGGGTTTCTCTTCTCTGGTTTGCTGTTTTTCCTCTTGTTGGCTTTTCTGTTTGATGCTTGCCTTCCTCTCATGCCATTTCCTTACATCTTGGTCCTGCTGAAAGCGAGCAGCTGTGTCCAGACCTGAATGCTCCTCCTGCGGCCCAGAGCAGGGGTGTGGCTGGGGGTCAGGGAGAGCCTCTGCGGCAGCAGGCGGCTGTGGTGGGACCACTGGGTTTCACTTTCCTATTTGGAAATTGTGTTGAGCACTTGGGCCAAGAATCCCTCCACTTACACAGGAGTTGTCGGAGTCATGATCCCCACCAGGATTTTCTCCTCTTTCGGGATTCTGGCTTGTTCATTTTTTTTTTCTTTCTGTTTTTAGAGTCATTCATTATATATTAAAGGAGGAAATTCTATTATTTTCTTGGTTCTGCCATCATCCAGAAGTCATAGAAAGGATTTTCAACAGGTCACTAAATCCTAAACTTGGTTACTTGGCTCAGAAGGGAGTCCAAGTTCGTGACTGTTTTCTCTCTGGAAAGACTGTTTTCTTTACTTTTGTAATCATTAGTCATAAAATTGCATCCCCCTGTTCTTGAATTGAAGTGCTGAGGCGTGTCACGAGTGTGAATTGTCTCGGCGTCGTCATCTGCAGCGTCTGGAATCTAAAGCTAGAGCGGCCTTAGCCTCCTGGGCAGGTGGAAGATGCCGCCCAAGTTAGGATGCGGCGAGCGAAGTGGTCCTCACTCCAGCACTTATCTCAGCTCTGCCACCTGCAGGCTGTGTCCTTGGGCGGGTCACTGCCCTGCCCGGGTCTCAGCGTGGATCTCTGTGGACATTGTTGTCATGCCTCCCAGGGGAGAGACGTAGAGGGAGGTTCTCTAAGTGGGATGGTTTAAACGATAGACAGTAACTTACTCGTTTAGATAAAATCTCGTTTTGGGGACTTTCAAAGCTTTGTCCAATGTAGATAGATTTAACGTATTTAACATGTATCAGTCTCAAGCTACAAATAAAGGATTTTAAAATGTTGTGAAATTTTTGAAGTCCCTTAGTTAATGCATGAATACACTATCACTGTTGAGGAGTTTTCAGGCAGTCCTCTGCCCGCCGCCTCTCGCTCCTGTTTCAGAGGTAGGCACTGCGTTTTGTGTGTATTCTCCCAGCTGCTTTCCCTGCGTTTACAGACACGTGTGGCAGAGGCCGCCACTATCGTGTCCTTTTCCCCTGCTTCCTGCACTGATGAGCTCTGTGGCTTTGACCTGGACGCCGGGCTGCCCACCTAGAGACTCTGCTTGCCAGCCTCCCTTACAGTTAATTGTGGCCACGTGACCAGTCAGTGGGCTGTGAGCAGAACTTCCAGCCTAGGCCCTTCAATAAGGAATCGGGTGCACACTCCTGTGACTTCCCATCTTGCTGGCTGAGATGCCTCTGGGGCTTAAGCAGTGACATGGGGTCGATGGAAGTCACGTGTTGAGGATGGAGACGTTGCCCTGCCAGTCCTGAACTGCTTTCCTTTTCCTGTTTAGGAGTGAAATAAATTCTGACTTGGTTAAAACACTGTCTTTTGGTGTCTCTTTATGACAGCAGCTAGTTTTATGTATGTGATTTACATAAATGGGATTAAATCATTATTTTTGCAACTAACTTTCCATCTAACATACGCAAGACACCTTGTCATTCCTGTGATATACCTTCATGGAATTGCTGGATTAAAACTTATGTAGATTTTTGGGGCCAGCCTGGTTGTGTAGTAGTAAAGTTTGCACGCTCCGCTTTGGTGGCCTGGGGTCCAAGGGTTCAGATCCCAGGTGCCGATCTCCATACCACTCATCAAGCCATGCTGTGGCAGCATCCCACATATAGAGTAGAGGAGGGTTGGCACAGATGTTAGCTCAGGGACAATCTTGCTCAAGCAAAAAGTGGAAGATTGGCTGTGGGTGTTAGCTCAGGGCCAATCTTCCTCACCAAAAAAGAAAAAAAAATTATGCAGATTTTTAATCTTAACAGATACAGTGAAACTGCTTCCTTCAATTTACACTCCATGAGCAGACCCATTTCTCCACACCCTTGCCAACAGTAGGTAGTACCAATCTCGGGAAGTTTGTTAAGCAGTCTTGTGGTTTGAAAATATCTTGTTTCAACTTGAGTTTCCCTGATTACTTAGAAGACAAAACATTTCCATGTTTTTTGGCCATTTGCTGATCCTCTGTTGTATGTTGCCTGTTCATGTCATATTTGCCTACTTTTATCATTGATTATTTACCTTTTAGGGTTCCTCCCAAAACAAAAATGAAAAGACACTTATCCCAATGATTATCGATTAGTCCATCTTTTCTCCACCCACTTGAAGTGCCATGTTTATCATCTGCTAAGTTGTCCATTTCTGGGCGGTGGGTTTAGGTGTCTCCCACCAACCACACTCTTCACTTTCCTTTGGTTTTGCGACCAAAAGGCAAGTCCCCCTCCTTTTTTTCCCTCCTCTTCATTGTCTTATTCTTGTGCATTTTCTGTTATCAGTGAGTCTTAGAATCAGTTTATTTAGTTCCGTTAAAATTGTGTTGCTCTTTTGTTTTGGATTGCGTTAATTTATACATTAATTTGAGGATAATAGCCTTCCTTATAATTAATATAATTTTTCCCATTAGTATCATGATAGGCCTAATTTTATTAATTAAAATATTTTATATTCTTGGATAAAATTTTCTTAACTTCCTTCATAAAGGTTTTGCACACTCCATATTAGGCTTATTCCTAGGTATTTCAGAGATTTTTAGTTTTGGTTGAGAGTTTTTCTACTTTTACATAAAAATGTAAAAGATTAGAACAGCCATGTATCTCCTTTGTTTAGGATGTCATTTATTATACAGAAGTTTAAAAAATACAGTCAAATGCAGTCTTGTTGTGTTTTGTTTCCTTATTTGAGAGCCCTTTTCCTAACCTGAAGTCATGATTTGTTGCTAGTGCCACTGAGTCGATTCTGACTCCTAGTGACCCCGTGTATGGCAGAGCGGAACTCTGCCTGGTCATTTTGTGCCGGCCTCTCACCTTCTGGCGTGATATCAGACAATGCTCTGCTGCTCTTCATAGAGTTTTGGTGGCCGAATGTTTGGAAGTGGGTGGCCAGGTCCATCTTCCTAGTCCATCTCTGGAAGCTCCACTGAAACCTGTCCACCATGGGTGACCCTGCTGGTATTTGAAATACCAATGGCATAGCTTCAGCATCACAGCAACATGCAGCCGCCACAGTATGACAGCTGATTGACGGGTGGTGTGGCTCCCACACCAGGAAAGAAACCCAGGCTGTGGTGGTGGAAGCACCAGATCTTAACCACTAGACCACCAGGGCTGGCTGAAAGTCATGATTACGCTCTCATAAATTCTCTTGTAAATGTAGCGATACTTATTTTTCCTAGCACCTTTAAAAAAAAAAAATAGTTCATCCTTTCCCTCCTGGTTTGTAAGGCCGCCTCTATTGTTATATCCAATTTCCATGTAATTATGGGACTTTCTGGGCTCTATTCTGTTAAATTGGTCCACTTATTTGCCAATAACCCACTGTTTTAATTATCGTAGCTTTATAACTGGCTATTATATATGGTAGAATGATACTCCTCATCTTCTAAAAATGCCTTAGTTCTTGAACATTTGTTCCATATAAATTTTGGGATCAGCTTGTCACATTTGGATCTTGTTGTCTTTAAAATTATAATGACTGTATAGATTGTGTGGGGAAAATTGTTTATGATATTGAGTTTCTCATCTATGAATAGGGCATATCACTCCATTTATAATACATATTTATTATAAAGACAATTCTGTTGTGCTTTCCACTTATATAATAAGGTCATGCATATCTTATATTTATTTCTAATTATCCTACAGTTTGGGTTGCTATAGTAAATGACATACTTTTTAAAGAAAAAGTCACTTTCTAGTTTATGAGTACTGTTGATTTTTACATATTTGTCTTGTATCTAGCAATCTTGCCAAACTCTTATTAATTCTAATAGTCTATAAATTGTCCTGTATATAATAAGCCTGTCAGCTGCAAATAATGACAATTGTATTTCTTTCATTCCAATACTTATACTTTATATATTTCCAATATGATAATAAATGTAAATGACAAAGGTTGGCCCCTTTATCTTATTCCTGACATTGAAAATAAATTTCTAAACTTTTACCATTAAATATGCAGTTGCTCTTGTTTTCCAGCAGACGGTCTTTATCAAGTTAAGGAAATGCTCTTTCCAGTCCTTACTCCAGTGCTGAATTTTATTAAATGCTTTTTCTGCATCTGTTGACTTAATTGTGTAGTTTTTCTCATTTAATTCTCTCTCTCAGCATCAGAGAGTACACAGTTAAGTTTTTCAACACTAAAACATCTTTTAGATGTCCACTTCCAGAATGGCAGTGTGTGGGACCTCAGAAAACACCTATAACTGGACAGAATCCCAAAAGATGGACAACTGCCCCTCTCCAAAAAACCATTTAATGTTTCTGGAAATAGTCCTAAGGGCGCACTGCAAATGAAGAGATGCTTAGTCAAGAAAAGCTGCTAAATCTGGGCAACAACAGCAAGAGTTTGACTCTTGAGCTGGAACCCATTCCTCCCTCCCTCCTCCTCATCTCAGTGTGATGACGGATGCTGTAAGGTAGGTGGGTTTAGCCAAGAAAATGGGGCTCCCTCCCTGAGTTCCCAATGAAAGGGTACAGTATCTCATTGGGACGGACACGCTGCCATTGTTTCCTATCCCCTCCAGCTCCAAGCGACAGGGCCTAAATTCATGGAGTTAAAAAGTATAATAACAAAAATTCACTGGATGGACTCAGCAGTAGATCTGAACTGGCAGAGGAAAGATTCAGCGAACTTTCAGATAGATTGGTAGAGATCATGCTATCCAAAGAACAGAGAAGAAAAAGAATGAAGAAAAATGTACAAAGCCCCAGAGAAATGTGATAACACCATAAAGAGCACCAATGTATGCATAATGGGAGTACCAGAAGGAGAGGAGAGAGAGAGGAGAAGAAAGTACTCAAATAATGGCTGAAAACTTTCCAAGTTTATTGAAAAACATCCGTGAAACTCAATAAACTCCAAGCAGGATGAACACAAAGGGACCTGCAGACATATGGTAAAAATGCCGAAATCAAAGATAGAGAAAATCTTGAAAAGTAGCAAGTGAAAATGATGCATCATTTATAAGGGAACCTCAACGACATCAACAGTTAACTTCTCAGAAGGAAACATAGAGGCCAGAAGGCAGGCATAACACTCAAGTGCTCAAAGAAAAAAACCTATCAACCATAAATCTTATATCCAGCAAAGGTATCCTTCAAAAATGAAGGTAAAATAAAGACTTTCCCAGATAAACGAAAAGTGAGAAAATTTGTTGCTAGCAGACCTGGCTAACAAGAAATACTAAAGGAAGTTCTTCAGGCTGAAAGCAGGTGACTTCAGATAGTAATGCAAATCTACATAAACAAAGAGCTCCAGTAAAAGTAATTATGTCATCATAAAAGATGCTATAAATGCATGTTTTTCCTCCTTCTTTAAACTGATTCAAAAAGAAAGTGTATAGAATAATATGTATATAATGTATTGTTGGGCCTATAACATACAGAAATGTAATATATATGTAACATATTTTCTAATAACAGCACAAAGGAAGTGGGTGAGGGCAAAGCTGTAATGGGCTAATGAAATGATGACAGATGGTAAAATAATAATTATAATGTTGGGTTTGTAACAGTTATAGATATGTATAACCATAATGCTGCAAAAAAAGGGGGAAAGGCAATAGAGTTGTATATGAGTAATGTTTCTTTACATTATTGGAGTTAAACTAGTATAAATCTGTAATAGATTCTGATAAGTTAAAAGGTATATGGTACCCTAGAGCAACCACTAAGAAGATAAGCACTAAGAAAAAATAGTGAAAAAAAATCATTAATGACATTTAAGTACTACATTAGAAAACATTCATTCAATGCAAAAGAAAACAGTAAAGGAGGACAAGAGGAACCAAAGAAAGATGAGACATATAGAAAACAAAAACCTAAAGTGGCAGATATAAACCCAGTTATGTCAGTAATAACAAATGTGAATAAATTAAACAATCCAATCAAAAGGCAGAGATTTTCAGATTGGATAAAAAGAAAAACAGGATCCAAATTTGTTGCCTACAGTAGGAACATTTTAGATTCAAAGACACAAATAGATTGAAAGAAAAAGGATGGAAAAATACATATCATGCAAACAGCAACCACAGGAAAGCTAAAGTGCTAAACTAATATCAGACAAAATAGACTCAAATATTACTAGAGATAAAGAGGGACATTTTATAATGACAAAAGGGTTGACCCATTGAGAAGATATAACAATTGTAAACATATATGCACCTAATAAGAGAGCACCAAAACACATGAAGCAAAAACTGACAGAAGTGAAGGGAGAAATAAACAACAATAATAGTTGGGGACTTCAAATATCCCATTTCAATAATGGATAGAACAGCAAGGTAGAAGATCAACAATGAAATAGAAGATTTGACCAACACTATAAACCAACTAGACTTAGCAGACATCTCTACTCAATAATTATAGAACATACATTCTTCTCAAGTGCACATGGAACATTCTTCAGGACAGACCATATGCTAAGCCATAAAACAAATTCAATAAATGTAAAAGAATAGAAATATGACCTAAAACAATGAAACTCTTAGAAGAAAATATAGGGCAAAACTTTCATGACATAGGATTTGGCAATGATTTCTTGAATATGACACCAAAAGCACAGATAACAAAAGAAAAAATAGACAAATTGTACTTCATGAAAATTTTAAAAATTTGTGCATCAAAGACACTACCAACAGAGTAAAAAGGCAACCCACAGAATGGGAGAAAATATTTGTAAATCGTACATCTGATAAGGGATTAATATTCAGAATATAGAGAACTCCTAAAATTCAGGAACAAAAAACATACAACCCATTCAAAAATGGGCAAAGAACTTGAATAGACCTTTTTCCAAAGAAGAGATACAAATGGCCAACAGGCACCTGAAAAGATGCTTAACATCACTATTCATTAGGGAAATGCAAATCAAAACTACAGTGAGGTATCACCTCACATCCATTAGGATAGCTACCATCAGAAAAAGAAAACAGGAGTGATGTCAAAATCATGGTGGAGTGAGCTCTTCCCTTAGACTCTCCAACCTAAGATATAATGAAAAGGACATTCATAAACCAACAGAGAACATTCATACAACACAAAAGACGTCTGAGAGACCCACACAGCCATACATCTGAAGGTGAAGGTGCTGGATCCCCAAGAATAACTGGAAGGAGGTGAGGGAATCTCCTCTCCCTGCCCAACGGCAGTGACCCAGGGCACAGGACCACACAGCTCTGAGAGGAGAAGGGAGAGAGGTGGCCCTCTACGGGAACACCTTCGCTCTCCAAGTTCCCTCACAGCCTGTGGGAAAGCCCCAAAGAGAGGTGACTAAGCTATTGCAGGGGTGTCTCCATCAAGCCAACACCTCTGGAGAGCAGATAGTGAGGGCAGAGTGAGAATGCCCCTGGGATCGTGCAGGCAAAAGAAAGCACCCCTCCACCCACCTGGCACTCCAGGTCATCGGGTCGACCAGAGCACCCGTGCATATGTTAGAAAAGCAACAGCTGTGGGTGAGCCAGCCGGGGTCAAGGCAGGCTCAGAATACACAGCTCTTGACCCCAGCCCGGTGGCAGCAGGTGGAATCTGCCACCAGATCATATCACTATGTGGAGGCACAAATACATGCCATAAAACAGTATGAAAAAATATATTAATACTCCAGAAGGAAAGTGACAAGCACCCAGAAATCAATCCTGAAGTGACAGAAATTTATAATCTAAATAACAAAGAATTCAAAATAGCTATTATTTAAAAAACTCAATGAGTTACAAGAAAATGCAGATAGACACTTCAATGAAATCAAGAACTTCTTCACAAGAGATTGAAACTATCAAGAAGAACCAGTCAGAAATGTTGGAGAAGAAAAACACAATGGATGAGATAAAGAAAAATCTGGACTCCCTAAATAACAAGCTGATATTATGGAGGAGAGAATCATCAGTCTGGAAGACAAAAATATAAAAATGCTTCAGATGGAAGAGGAGAGAGAACTAAGACTAAAATTAAATGAGAAATTCTCTGAGAAATATCTGACTCAATTAGGAAATGCAACATGAGGATTATAGGTATTCAAGAGGGAGAAGAGGAGGAGAATGGAGCCAAAAGGTTGTTCAAAGAAATAATAGCTGAGAACTTCCAAAACCTGGGGAAGAAGCTGGAAATACAAGTGAAAGAAGCTAATATAACTCCTAATAACATCAATGTAAAAGGACCTTCTCCAAGGCATATAGTAGTAAAGTCAGCAAAAGTCAATGAGAAAGAAAGAATATTAAGGGCAGCAAGACAGAAGAAAATAACTTACAAAGGAACCCCTATCAGGCTTTCAGCAGATTTCTCAACAGGAATCTTACAGGCGAATGATAGAGTCAAAATTCTGAGAGACAAAAACTTTCAGCCTAGAATAGTCTATCCAGTGAAAATATCCTTAGGATGTGATGGAGAAAGAAAAACTTTCCCAGATAAACAAAAGCTAAGGGAGTTCATTGCCACAAGACCCCTCCTACAAGAAATGCTCAAGAAGGCCCTCATACCTGAAAAGCAAAAGAAAGAGTTTACAAAGCTTGAGCAAGGAGAAAAATAGGCAGACAAAAATTGGAAAATTGCAGCTCTCTATCAGAATAGGTTAGCAAACACTTAATTATAACATTAAAGATAAAAGGAAGGAAAAACATCAAAAATAAATATAATTTTATCATTTTAACCACAAACTCACAACACAAGATGGGATAAGTTGTGACAATAATAACTTAGAAGGGGAAGAGGAAAAGGATGGAATCAGCTATGCTAAGGAAATAAGAGACTATCAGAAAATGGACTATCTCATCTACGAGATTTTTATACAAACCTCATGCTGCACAGAGATGGTTCAACATCCACAAGTCAGTCAACGTGATACACCACATTAACAAAATGAGGAATAAAAACCACATGATCATCTCAATAGTCATAGAGAAAGCATTTGACAGGATCCAACATCCATTTATGATAAAAACTCTCAATAAAATGGGTATAGAAGGAAAGTACTTCAACATAATAAAGGCATATATGACAAACCCACAGCCAACATCATACTCAATGGGAAAAAACTGAAAGCCATCCTTCTGAGAATGGGAACAAGACAAAGGTGCTCACTCCCACCACTCTTATTCAACATAGTACTGAAGGTTTTGGCCAGAGCAATTAGGCAAGAAAAAGAAATAAAAGGAGTCCAAATAGGAATTAAGAAGTGAAACTCTTTTGCAGATGACATGATTTTATATATAGAAAACCCTAAAGAATCCACTGGAAAATTATTAGAAATAATCAACAATTACAGCAAAGTTGCAGGGTACAAAATCAACTTACAAAAATCAGTTCCATTTCTATACTCTAATAAAAACTATCAGAAAGAGAACTCAAGAATACAATCCCTTTTACAATCTCAACAAAAAGAATAAAATATATAGGAATAAATTTAACCAAGGAGGTGAAAGACGTATATGATGAAAACTATAAGACATTATTGAAAGATATCAATGAGGACATGAAGAAATGGAAAGATATTCCATCCACGTGGATTGGAAGAATAAACATAGTTAAAATGTCCATACTACCTAAAGCAATCTACAGATTCAATGCAATCCCAATCAGAACCTTAATTCTTCACAGAAATAGAACAAAAAATCCTAAAATTCATATGGGGCACAAAAGACCCCAAATAATTAAAACAATCCTAAGAAAAAAGAACAAAGTTGGAGGCATCAAAATCCCTGACTTCAAAATATACTACAAAGCTATATTAGTCAAAACAGTGTGATACAGGTACAAAACAGACACACAGATCAATGGAACAGAATTGAAAGCCAAGAAATAAAATCACACACCTATAGACAGCTAGTCTTTGACAAAGAAGCCAAGAACATACAATAGAGAAAGGAAAGTCTCTTCGTCTCTTCAATAAATGGTGTGGGAAAAACTGGACAGCCACATGCAAAAGAGTCAAAGTGGACCATTATCTTTCACCATACACAAAAATTAACTCAAAATGGATCAAAGACTTGAAAGACCTGAAACCATAAAACCGCTAGAAGAAAATATAGGCAGTACGCTCTTCGACATTGGTCTTAGAAGGATTTTTTTCAAATACCATCTCTACTTGGGCAAAGGAAACAAAAGAAAAAATAAACAAGTGGGACTTCAGCAGACTAACGAGCTTCTGCAAGGCAAAGGGAACCAGGAACAAAACGAAAAGGCAACTCACCAACAGGGAGAAAATATTTTCAAGTCATGTATCTGGCAAGCAGTTAATCTCTAAAATATATAAGGAACTCACACAACTGAACAACAAAAAAAACAAACTACTCAATGAAAAAATGGGCAGAGGAAATGAACATTTTTCCAAAGAAGATATACAGATGGCCAACAGGCACATGAAAAGATGTTGAACATCACTAATCATGAGGGAAATGCAAATCGAAACTACACTAAGGTATCACCTTACACCCGTTAAAATGGCTATGATCACCAAGACAAAAATAACAAGTGTTGGAGAGGGTGTGGAGAAAAGGGAACCCTCATACACTGCTGGTGGGAATGCAAACTGGTGCACTATGGGAAATAGTATGGAGATTTCTCAAAAAATTAAAAATAGAAATACCATATAACCCAGCTATCCCACTACTGGGTATTTATCCAAAGAAATTGAAATCAACAATTCGAAGAGACTTATGCACCCCTATGTTCACTGCAGCATTATTCACAATAGCCAAGACGTGGAAACAACCCAAGTGCCCATCCACTGATGACTGGATAAAGAAGACGTGGTATATATACAATGGAATACTACTCAGCCATAAAAAAGACAAAATTGTCCCATTTGCAACAACATTGAAGGACCTAGAGGGAATTATGTTAAGCAAAATAAGCCAGACAGAAAAGACAGACACCATATGATTTCACTCATAAATGGAAGATAAACTAACACATGGACAAAGAGAACAGAGTAGTGGTTACCAGAGGCAAGGGGGGTGGGGAGTGGGCCCAAGGGATGAAGGGGCACATATGTATGGTGACTGACAAATAATAATGTACAGCTGAAATTTCACAATGACATAAACTATTTTGACCTCAATAAAAAAATTAAAAAGAGAAAACAAGTGTTGGCAAGGATGTGGAGAAATTGGAACACTTGTACACTGTTGGTGGGAGTGTAAAATAGTGCAGCCACTATGGAAAATAGTATGGAAGTTCCTTAAAAAGTTAAAAATAGAATTACCATATGATCCAGCAATTCCACTTCTGGGTATATACCCAAAAGAATTGAAAGTGGGGTCTCAAAGAGATATTTACACACTTATGTTCATAGCAGCGTTATTCACAACAGCCAAGAGGTGGAAGCAACCCAAGTGTCAATCAACAGAGGACTGGATAAACACAATGTTTAATAGTTACAGGATTTCAGTTTTGTGAGATAAAAATCCTGTGGCTAGATGGTGGTGATGGCTGCACAGCAACGTGAATGTACTTAATACTGCTGAACTCTATGTATGTGTATTTTGCCACAATTTTTAAAAGATTACTAAATAAAAGGTGATCAGGTTTGAGGTATATGTTGAAGTTATTGCCAGTAAGATTGGCTAAAGGATTGGAATGGGATGTGAGAGACAGAAAGGATCAAAGATGATTCTGGAGTTTGGGGCCTGAACAACAAGCAGGATGACACTGCCGTTTTCTGAGATGAGGAAGGCACATGTAGTGGACACTGTCAGTGTGCTGCACAGTCCCCTGGGGTCCCTCCTGCTACTTGAGTCCCTTTCCTTGCAAGGAAGTGCCCTTTCCAGCCCTTAGCCAATGACCAACTGGTGCAGGAGTGTGCAAGTCCAGCTCCCTTCCCTCCAACCAGACAAACTCCAAGATGTAACCGACACCCAGAGTTCCCACTGTGGGAAAGAGTATGGTGATTTATCAAAAAATGAAAAGCAGAATCACCACATGATCCAGCAATTCCGCTTCTGGGTATATACCCAAAAGAACTGAAAGTGGGGTTTCAAAGAGATATTTGTACACTCATGTTCGTAGCAGCATTATTCACAATGGAGGCAGCCTAGGTGCCCATTGACAGATGAAGAAAAGCCAAACGTGGTTTATATGTAGACAATGGAATACTATTCAGCCTTAAAATGAAAGGAAATTCTGTTACATACTACAACATGAAGGAACCTGAGGACATTATGCTAAGTGAAATGTCTGTCACAAAAAGAACATTCTGTATGATTCCACTTCCATGAGGCACTCACTTGAAGACGTATCTGCACTGCCCTGTTCATTGCAGCATTATTTACAATAGCCAAGACATGGAAACAAGCTAAGTGTCCATCAATGGAGGGATGAAGGAAGAAAATGTGGTATATATGTGTATATATATAATATGGATTATTATTTAGCCATTAAAAAAGGAGTTCCTGCCATTTGTGACAACATGGATGGACCTTGAGGGTGTTATGCTAAGTGAAATATGTCACACAGAGAAAGACAAATACCATATGCTTTCATTCATATGTGGGATCTAAAAAAAAAGCTAAAAAACAAAACTGAACTCATAGATATGAAGAATAGGCTAGTGGTTGCCAGAGGCAGGGCGTGTAGGGTGTGCAAAATTGGTGAAGGTCAAAAATGTTTGGTCCAAAGGTACAAACTTCTATTTATAACATAAAGAAGTCCTGGGATGTAATGTACAGCATGGTGACTAGAGTTAATAATACCATATTATATATTTGAAAGCGGCAAAGAGAGTAGATCTTAAAAGTTCTCATCACATGAAAAAAAATTTTAATTATGTGTGGTGATGAATGTTAACTAGACTAGTTGTGGTGATCATTTCACAATATATACATACATCAGATCATTATGTTGTACACCTAAAACTAATATAATGTTATATGTCAATTATATCTCAAAAAAGCACATTCTTTAAATGGGTGAATTATATGACATGTAATTGTATATGCATATATATGAATTATATCTTAATACGTTGTTAAAACATAAATAATCAACATAAAGTGCAAAAGAAATTGGGAGCTCAAGGACAAAAAGACAAATAATCCAATTAAAAATAGAGAAAGAATCTAGATAGAAAAAGAAGATATACAAATGGCCAACAAGCATATGAAAAGATGCTCGACATCACTAGTCACTAGGGAAATGCAAATCAAAACCACAATGAGATACCACTTGACATTCACTAGGATGGCTATAACAAATATTTTTAAAAGTCAGATAATAACAAGTTTTGGTAAGGGTGTAGAGAAACTGGAGCCCTCATACACTACTGGTAAGAACGTAAAATGGTGCCGCCACTGTGAAAAAGAGTTTGGTGGTTCCTCAAAAAGTTAAACATAGAACTACCATACCACCCAACAATTACAGTCCTAGGTGAAATACTCCCAAAAGAAATAAAAACAGGTACTCAACAAACACTTGCACGTGAATGTTCATAGCAGTAATATTCCCAGTCGCCAAATGTGGAAACAACTGAGTGTTCATTGACAGATAAATGGGTAAACAAAAGGTGGTATACCCATACAATGGAATATTACTCAGCCATGAAAAGGAATGAAGTGCTGATACATCTATAACATGGACAGACCTCAAAAATATACTAAGTAACAGAAGCCAGATACAAAAGACTACATGTGTGATTCCATTGATATGAAATACCCAGAATAGACAAATCCATAGAAACAAAAAGTGGATTGGAGGTTATCAGAGGCTGACAGTAGGGGTGTGGATGCAGAATGTCTGCTTAATAGGTACGTGGTTCTTTTTTGGGGTGATTAAAACGTTTTGGAACTAAATAGATTTGGTGGTTGCACACCATTGTGAATGTACTAGTCGCTACTGAATTGTGCACTTAAAAAATATTCCCAGGTGTTCAATATTGCTTTCAGTCAATTTTGGTAAGTTACATTTTTCTAGAAAATTATCCATTTGTCTAAGTTGTTCCCATGTGCATATCCTCTCTTTGTCATTGGTATTCTGCATTTTTGCTCTGATTTGTGGATTTATTTTTATTATGTATGAAATTTTTGCTTCCTGAATTTAAGGATTCATATCTTTCAACAATTCTGGAAAACCGTAGGCCTTATTTCTTTGACTGTTGCCTTTTTCCAGTTTTCTCTATTCCCATCCTTCTGGAACCCTTTCTTTCTAATGTTCTGTTTAAGGCGTCCATTGAATTTTTAATTTTATAACTATAATTTTTATTTCTAAAACAGCTTCCCCCCAACCCCCAAACCTTCCTGATTTTGTTTCACAATACTTTTCTCTTACTGAATTTTTCTTTTATGGCTATAATTTTAGACATAATTGTTTTAGAGTCTCCATCAGATTATTGCACTGGTCAAAGTTCTTGGTATTCGTTCTGCTCTTTGTTGCATCTGCTGGCTCTCTGTCACAGTGGATTGCTCTTTTGCGTTTGTAATGTTGGACGTGAGCCATCCTCACACACTTTATCTGTGGGTGTAAGCCTTGGCTCCCTAGTGTAGTTTGCATTTCCTGCTGTCCTATGGCATTACCAGCCTGGGGTCAATTTTTGCATTAATTTCTTGATTTACAGCTTCCTGGATCACATGGTGGTAGAAACTTGAATACTTAAATGCATATATGCTTCGAGTTATGAATTCTCAGAGGGTGAGTAGGGGTGAGGGATGAGGGGATACAAAATCCCCCAGCAAGAGTCCACGCCCGAACGGAAAACGCTTCTCGGTCCCAGGAGGTGGGTTCTATTCCAGCCCATCCTTTTCCCGAGGATCATGGCTGGAAGTGGGTGTCTCAGTTCTCACTCTTTGTCCTGAGCAGCCACGTGTCCTTGTCGCTTATGCCTTGGTGCTAAATCCAGACTTCTAGATTTCCAAAACAGCACTTTATGGTGAGCATGTACCACTCTGTTTTTTAGTTTCTTTCTTATTTGTGGCCCCTGGCAGTTTCCTTTGCTAAGATCTTAGCTTTTTGTTACATTATATAAATATTTCTTGTTGTTTACAAGAACTTTTAGGTAATCTTATCTGTTACATTGCTGAAACCATTGGTTTTCTAATTAGTCGTGTTGGTGTAAAGCGCCTGGGAAGAAACAAGAACCATGTGTGTTAGCTGTTATTATTTTCGTTGCTTTGTAACCATCATAGGCCAGTTGGCACTGGCCCTCTTGTATCTCCTATTGTATCAATAACAATGTTGCATCAAAAGTTGTTTTGCAGGGGTAATGAGCAAAAACTGTGTCATGTAGCGGGAGGATGCTCAGAAGATGGAAATCTTGTCCTCAGATGACCTTGAGCTGCCTAAGAACCCAAAGTTCCCCCACTACAGAATTCAATATATAGAGAAAGTGGAACGAGGAACCTAATAAGAAGTGAGGGGTCCCTTGATTTATAGCACATCAGACGTATGAGACTGTTACATTCCTACTCTCCCATCAGATTCTGCCAAGTTAGCATTTTGTATAACCTTTTCCATTCCTGGCTCCTTAAAAGTCTGTCCCCACTTCAGCCGGGGTAGACAGATTTGAGCCCTGCCTCCTGTCCCCTTGCTGGCTGACCTTGCAATAAAACTCTTTATTCTCTCAAAAACTGGTGCCATAGTATTGGCTTCTATGTGCATCAGGCAGCGAGCCTTTGCTTGGTAACAGTTTTATTATTATTACTGTCGAATTACCTTTATAGTTCCAAGAGTTTGACAGCTGATTCTCTTATATTTTCTAGGCATATCAAAATCATCTACAAATAATGACAAGATTGTCTCTTGCTTTTCAATATTGTTACCTCTTATTTTTTTTCTTACCATGCTGCCTCATTCCTCTACCCCAAAGTTAGCCAGGAATGGTGAGGAGAGAGGACACCTGTGTCTTGTTCCTACTTGAGTAAGGGATGCTCCCCACCTGTCAAGCATATTTGCTCTGAGTTTCTGTTTGATACTCCCCACTCCTTTGATACCCACAGTTTGGAACCTGAAGCATGACTGAGATGTCAAGGTGAGAAGGTGTCTTTTGTTTTGCTTGTTTGTTTGTTTTTTTGCTGAGGAAGATTCGCCCTGAGCTACCATCTGCGTCAGTCTTCCTCTATTTTGTATGTGGATCACTGCCACAGCATGGCTGACAAGCGGTGTAGGTCTGCACCAGGGATCCTGGCTGGCGAACATGGGTGCTGAAGGGGAGCGTGGGAACTTAACCACTATGCCATGGGGCTGGTCCAGAGAAGGTCATACTTTTAATAGGAGTTTCTGGCTACTGCCCCTTCCCGCCACCCCCACCCCTGCAACTCCCAGCTTTACTGCTCACCAGTTCCTTCTCTCAGAGATTTCTGTCGCTGCCCCTTCGAGCTTCTTACCCTTGAGGATACGTCTCCATTTGTATGATACTTTATTTTTCCTGCATTTCCCTCTATGTCTGAGTAAATTCTTTTGAGTTTTTAAAGAAATTTTAGGTTATGTTCTTTCATGAATGCAGAGTTAAATGATAATATTTCATCCACGTATTTTTTGCCCAGCTTTAGCAAATATCAAGATTGTGCAAAATTTGTTTCAGGTCTTTTTCTTTAAAGAAATGTGTTGCATATTCTTGTCAAAGAATTAATCATTCCAATTCCTTTTCATTTCCTGTCTCCCTGGGGACAACTAGACACCTAAAGTTAACATATATTAATATTCTAAAGTTGACATACATTAATCCCAGGCATATTTTTATTCATTGACTACATATATAGCTATCCATATACTAAATAGAATATTGTTTCAAAAAGTTTTTCAATAAACAGAATAGTTTTATACTGTGCATACTTTTAGCAACTTGCTTTTTTTTCTTCTTCTTCTTTTTCTCCCCAAAGCCCCCCAGTACATAGTTGTAGATTCTAGTTGTGAGTGCCTCTGTTCGTGCTATGTGGGACGCTGCCTCAACGTGGCCTGATGAGTGGTGCCATGTCTGCGCCCAGGATCCAAACTGGCAAAATCCTGGGTTGCCGAATCAGAGCGTGTGCACTTAACCACTCAGCTGTGGGGCCAGCCCTGCAACTTGCTTTTTCATGCACTATGTTTTTGAGACGTGTTCCATGTGGGTAATGCATAGCTCTTGTTTGCTCATCTTAACTTCTGTATAATATTCTGCTGTAATCTAATTCCCCACTGATAGACAGGCCTTTGTCTTTCTTACTAGTACCAAGAATGATGCTGTCAACAGCATCGTTCCTGTTTCCTAGTGTACACACACGCCAGGGCTTCTCCATGACACACATCTAGACGTGGGGTTGCATTTTCAGCTTCTCTAGGAACCGACAAATTGCTCTCCACAATCGTGCTGATTTACTCTCCCACCAGCAGTTTATGAGAGCTGTAGCCTTGCCAATACTTTTTGTTAGATCTAAAAAACATTTGCACATTTTTAAAAGCCTATTTTTTTTAATGGGGCTGGCCCGGTGGCACAGCAGTTAAGTTCATATGTTCCACTTCAGCAACCCGGAGTTTGCCGGTTTGGATCCTGGGGGTGGACCTACACACAGCTCATCGAGCCACGCTGTTTAGGCATCCCACATATAAAATAGAGGAAGATGGGCACAAATGTTAGCTCAGGGCCAATCTTCCTCAGCAAAAAAATAGGATTGGTGGTAGATGTTAACTCAGTGCTAATCTTCCTCAAAAAATAAATAAATAAATAAATAAATAAATAAAAGTAATAATTTCAAAGTTTCACTATTATGTATGCTGTTTGCTTTAGGTTCTAATGGCTGGCCATTATCAGAATGAGGAAGTCTCTTCTCTGATTTCCTAAGAATTCTTATCATAAATGAGTGTTGCATGTCATCCAATGCTCTTTCTACATCTGTTGAGGTGATCGTGGGTTAATTTCTTCCTTTCATCTTTTAATGTGATGGGGCACCCTGCTCTGCTGTCTAAAACGGAACCATCTTTGTATTCCTGTGATAGATCCTCCTTTGTCATTTTTTTTTAAAATATACTGTTAGATTCCATTTGCCCCTGTTTTGTGTAGGGTAGTTGTGTCTATGTTCACAGGTGAATCTGGAGTATGATTTTCCCTTTGCGGATTGTTCTTGTTTTAAACACATCATGAGTTGGGAGAGTTTTTCTGCTTTTTCAACTCTTTGGAGAAATTTGTGTAAGATTATCTATTCCTAGGAATTTTGGAAGAACTCACCTGTTTTACTGCGCATATATTTGTGGGAAGAATTTTAACTACTGATTTGACTTAAACAAATATGAATCTATTCTGCATTTCTATTTCTTCTTGTGACACTTTTATTAAGTCCTATTTCTGTAGAAAATGTTTTATTTTATCCAGATTTTCAAATTTATTGGCACAAACTTGTTCATCGTATTCTCAAATGGTTGTTTAAGTTTTGACGCTATCTATAATTATGGTCCTTTACATCTCTGAGGTCGTTTTTGTGTTTTCCTCTCTTTATCTCAATGTGATGCTGGAGGTTTGTCTCTTTTATTAGTCTCTTTAAAGAACCAGCTTTTAGGTTTTGTCATCCTCTCTATTATTTCTTTGATTCCTATGCTATTGACTTTCTAATGGACCTCAGGTGCTCAGAATTGGATAAATGAGTATTCCTGTCTCAGGATGCTCATCCTTGTCCCGTCATGCCCTGTTTTGTTGTGTTTATGTGTGTAATAATAAGCACGGGGGAGCCTATGGCTCGAAGGGGAGAAAGGGCCCCTCCGGTAGCTCACGTCTACCTATTTATTCCACCCGCTTCCAACTGAGAACCACTGTTCTGGATCTTGTGCTTTTCATTGCCTTACTTCCGTGTTTGTGTGTGTATTTCTAAAAGTACGTTGTTTATTTTCAGTTGTTCTTCATGTAATAAAAAGGGCGTCTTGCAGTACCTAATATTCTGGCTCTTGTTTTTTAAAGCCCATGTTATAAGGCTGTGTTTCATCCATATTGTTGCATGTAGCTTCACCGTGGTGTGGTATGCCATTTTCGAATATTGCACATTTATCTATTCTCTTATTGAAAGCCATTCAGTTATTTCCAGGTTTTTATATTATATACACTGTGGCTATGACCATTCTGATGGGCGGTATTCCTGGTATACAAGAGTAAGACTGTCTCACAGACATCTTTTACTGGACACATAACCGGGAATGCAATTGTACCCATGGTACCAAATGTCACCCCTTCAAGCAAAGTATAAGAACTCCTAATAAATAAGTCACGAGGATGTACAGTACAGCATGGTGACTGTAGTTGATAATACTTGTGTACTTGAAAGTTTCTAAGAGAGTAGATCTTAAAAGTGCCCGTCACAAAAAAACATTGTAACTGTGAGTGGTGATGGATGTTAACTAGACTGATGGTGGCGATCATTTCACTATATATACAAACACTGAATCGTTATGTTGCTCCTGAAACTAATATAATGTTATTTGTTAATTATATCTCCAAAAAAAAAAAAGAAAGAAAAAGAAATCCTGCTGATCCATATTCTTTCCAACTTTTGGTGCTATCAGACTTCTTTTTTTTTTTTTAACAAATAATTATTTATTATTATTTTCTTTTAAGATTGGCACCTGAGCTAACAACTGTTGCCAATCTTCTTTTTTTTTCTTTTCTTTTCTGCTTTTTCTCCCCAAATCCTCCCAGTGCATAGTTGTATATTTTAGTTGTGGGTCCTTCTAGTTGTGGCATGTGGGATGCCACCTCAGTGTGGCTTGATGAGTGGTACCACATCCGCGCCCAGGGTCCGAACTGGCGAAACCCTGGGCCACTGAAGCGGGGAGCACGAACTTAACCCTTCAGCCATGGGGCCGACCCAGTGATCCTTTTAATAATGTCTTGAGTTGGACTCTTGTTTCACGGTTTTTGAATCTTCCTTGTTTGTTAATACATGCATTTAAAGCTATAAATTTTCCTCCAAGTACTACTTTAGGTGAATCCTATAGTTTTTTAAAAAATTATTTTATTTCTTTAAAATGTTTATTCAATTTATTTAAACTGAAAAAACCAAAAACAGTTCATCCATTACGCCCACCTCCCACCCCTGACCTCTTGCAACCACTAATCTGTTCTCTGTATCTACAAGCTTGGGGTTTTTTTAGATTCTACATATAAGAGAGACCATATAGGATTTGTCTTTCTCTGCCTGACTTATTTCACTTAGCGTAATGCCGTCAAGGTCTGTCCAGGTTGTCACAAATGCCAAGATTTCATGCTTTTTTATGGCTGAGTGATATTCCATTATATATATATACCCCACAATTTCTTTATCCATTCATCCCTTGATGGACGCTTAGGTTGTTTCCATATCTCGGCTAGTGTAAATAATGATGTAGTGAACATGTGGGTGCACACACCTTTTCAATTAGTGTTTCTGTTTTCTTCAGATAAATATCCAGAAGTGGGATTGCTGGATCATATAGTAGTTCTATTTTTAATTTTTTGAGGAGTCTCTATACTGTTTTCCATATTGGCTGCACCAATTTACATTCCCACCAGCAGTACATAAGGGTTCCCCTTTTTCTGCATCCTCAGCAACACTTATTTCTTGTCTTTTTTGATAATAGCCATTCTAACAGGTGTGAGGTGATATCTCATTGTGGTTTTGATTTGCATTTCCCTGATAATTAGTGATACTGAGCATCTTTTCATGTATCTGTTGGCCATCTGGATGTCTTCTTTGGAAAATATCTGTCAGATATTCTGCCCATTTTTTAATGAGTTTATTTTTTTGGTATTGAGTTGTATGAGTTCTTTATATATTTTGAATATTAGCCCCTTATCAGATATGTGATTTGTACTTATTTTCTCCCATTCACTATGTTGCTTTTTCATTTTGTTGCTGGTTTCCTTTGCTGTGCAGAAGCTTTTTAGTTTGATGTAGTCCCACTTGTTTATTTTTGCTTTTGGTGTCAGATTAAAAATATCATTGCCAAGACCTACGTCAAAGAACTTACTGCTTATGTTTTCTTCTGGTTGTTTTATGGTTTCAGGTCTTATGTTGAAGTCTTCAATCTATTTTGAGTTAATTTTTGTGTATGGTAGAATATAGTTGTCCAGTTTCATTCTTTTGCGTATGGCTAATTTTCCCAACACTGTTTAGTGAAGAGACTGTCCTTTCCCCATTGCATATTCTTGGCTTCTTTATCATAAATTAATTGACCATATATGCATGAGTTTATTTCTGGGCTCTCTATTCTATTCCATTGATCTGTGTGTCTGGTTTTTTTTTTTTTTTTTTAATATTTTATTTTCCTTTTTCTCCCCAAAGCCCCCTGGTACATGGTTGTATCGTTTTAGTTGTGGGTCATTCTAGTTGTGGCATGTGGGATGCCACCTCAGCATGGCTTGATGAGCGGTGCCATGTCCGTGCCCAGGATTTGAACAGGTGAAACCCTGAGCCGCCGAAGTGGAGTGCATGAACTTAACCACTCAGCCATGGGGCCGGCCCCCCTGTGTGTCTGTTTTTATCCCAATACTATATCAGGGAGAGCAATGCCTCCAGCTTTGTTCTCCTTTCTCAAGATTGCTTTGGCTATTCCTGGTCTTTTGTGGTCCCATATAAATTAGGATTATTTGCTCTATTTCTGTGAAAACTACCATTGGAATTTTGATAGGGATTGCATTGAATCTGTATGTTGATTTGGGTAGTATAGACATTTAAACAACATTAATTCTTCCAGTCTACGAGCACAGAATATCCTTCCATTTATTCATGTCTTCTTCAGTGTCTTATAGTTTTCAACATATAGGCTTTTTACCTCCTTAGTTAAATTTATTCCTAGATATTTTAGTCTTTTTAAAAAATTGAGGTTATGATAGTATACAACATTGTGAAATTTCGGTTGTGCATTATCATTTGTCAGTCATCTTATAGATGCTCTCCTTCATTCTTTGTGCCCGCCCCCCCAACCCCCCTTCCCCCGGTAACCACTATTCTGTTCTCTTTGTCCATGTGTTTGTTTGTTTTCCACATATGAATGGACTCATACAGTGTTTGTCTTTCTCCCTCTGGCTTATTTTACTTAACATAAGGCCCTCAAGGTCCATCCATGTTGTTGTGAATGGGACAATTTTGTCATTTTTATGGCTGAGTAGTATTCCATTGTATATTTTACTCTTTTTGATGTTATTGTAAATGGAGTTGTTTTCTTAATTTCTCCTTCTGATATTTCATTATTCATGTAAAGAAACACAACACATTTTTGTGTATTGATTTTGTATCCTGCAACTTTGCTGATTTTTTTATTTGTTATAACACTTTTTTGATGGAGTCTTTGGGGTTTTCTTTTCTTTTTTTATTTTGGTGAGGCAGATTGGCCCTGAGCTAACATCCATTGCCAATCTTCCACCTTTTTTTTTTTTTTTTTTGCTTGAGGAAGATTTTCCCTGAGCTAACATTTGTGCCAATCTTCCTCTATTTTGTATGTGGTATGCCACCACAGCATGGCTTGATGAGCAGTGTGTAGGTCTGTGCCCAGGATCTGAACCTGGGGCCACCGAAGCAGAGCATGTGAACTTACCCACTACACCACTGGGCCAGCCCTGTGGTTTTCTATATAGGATACCATGTCATTGGCAAATAGTGATGGTTTTACTTCTTTTCCAATTTGGATGCCTTTTATTTCTTTTTCCTACCTAATTTGCTCTGCCTGGGACTTCCAGGATTGTGTTGAATGAAAGTAATGAGATAGGACAAATTTGTCTTCTTCCTAAATTTCAGAGGAAGAGGTTTTGGTTTTTCACCATTGACTATGATGTCACCTGTGGGCTTCTCATTTATGGCCTTTATTATGTTGAGGCGTGTTCCCTCTGTACTTACTTTGTCGAGAGTTCTTACCATAAATAGGTGCTGAATTTGTCCAATGCTTTTTCTGCTTCTATTGAGATGATCATGTGATTTTTATTCCTCATTTTGTGAATGTGGTGTATCACATTGATTGACTCATGGATGTTGAACCATCCTTGCATCCCTGGAGTAAATCCCACTCGACTATGGTGTATGATCCTTTTAATGTATTGTTGAATTTGGTTTGCTAATATTTTGTTGAGGATTTTAGCATCTACGTTCATCAGGGATATTGGCCTGTCATTTTCTCTTTTCGCAGCATCCTTGTCTGGTTTTGGTATCAGGGTGATGCTGGCCTTGTAAAATGTGTTTGGAAGAGTTCGCCTCTCTTCTGTTTTTTGGGAAGAGTTTGAGAAGGATTGGCATTAACTCTTCTTTGAATGGTTGGTGGAATTCACCACTGTCTGGTCCTCCTGTTTTTTTTTTTTTTGCTGAAGAAGATTTACCCTGAGCTAACATCCACTGCCAATCTTCTTCTTTTTATATGTGAGCCATCACCACAGGATGGCCACTGACAGATGAGTGATGTAGGTCTGCTCCTGGGAACTGAACCTGGTCTGCTGAAGCAGAGTGCGCTGAACTTCACCACTAGGCCACTGGGGCTGGCCTGGTCCTCTACTGTTGAAATGTTCTGTGTCCTTACTGATCTTTTTTTCTCTACTTAATTTATTAATTACTGAGTGGGAATTTTTAAAATATCTCTTTAGAAAGCTATTGATTTTTGCTTTATCTGTTTTGCAATTATGTTGTTGAAACATGCAGATTTGGATTTTTTTATATCTTTACGGTGAATTGTTTCCATTATCATTGTGTGATGATCTTTTTGACTCTAATAATGCTGCTTCTCTTAATGTCTATTTCATCCACTATAAGTATAGTTAAAACTGCTCTTTTTGATGAATACTTGCCTATTATATTTTCCCATCTTTTATATTCATCTTTTTGCGTGTGTGTCAGAGTGTTGAACTGCATCTCTTGCAAAATAGCATGTAGCTGGATTAAAAAAATCCCACTGAGATGGTTGTATTTCAATGGGCAAATGTAGTCACTTTATAACTAAGATTGCTGATAAATTGGGCTGTATTTCTGTCATTTTTTGTGTGTATTTTGAATTTATTATCGTGCTTTGTTTTAATCCTTAACTTCATTTTTCTCTCCTGTCTTCTATGAATTGATTGAATTTTTGCTATCCCCTTTCCCTTACGTTTATTTAAAAGTTATGTATTTTATTCCTATTCTTTGAAAGTTTAATATGCATTTTAAAAATCTATGTTTTCATCCTCTTTCTGAAAAAATAAAAGAACCAGAGGACCCTTGAACTGTTATCGTATCTTTCCCCCAGCTTGCATGCTATACTGTCTCAGTTTCAGGTCCATCTATTTCCAGTGATCCCCAATGATCATGGTGTTGTACATTTATGTTCATTTATGCTCACTTACATTTACCTACATGTTCACTCACTTCTTCCTTCACCACTGCTTGGGGTGTCTCACTCCTTACTTCTAGGTCTAGTTTCTTTGCCTCTGAAATACACCCTTCAGTACTTCTCTCAGTGAAAGTGTGTGTGCGTGTGTGTGTGTGTAAATGGCATCCTCTACTTGAATGAAAATTACTTTATTTCACTCTCCCTCTCGAGTGATTCTTCAGCAGAGTGTGGAATGCTAGGTTAACAGCTATGTGTTTTCAATGTACTGACGATGTCATCCTCTTGTCTTCTGGCCTCTTCTATCGCATGTTAGACACCTGCTGTCTGTCTGGTGGCTGCTGTTTGCCAGGTCGTTGGTCTTTTCTCCCTGGTTGCTCTCTAGATTTTCCTTTTGTCTTTGCTATTTTATGACTTTTATTGTCACAGAGCTGTGTGTTCATTTTTATTTTTCCTGCTTAGGACCACGTGTGCTTCCTCAATCTAAGGATGCCTATTTTTCATAATTTCTCAAAAATGACCAGCTACTCAATATTGTCTCTCCTGCCTCTTCTGTATGCCTTCCTCCTCAATGCTTATCAGATGGGTACCAGCTCTTCTTAGCCTAGACTCCGTTTAGTCTCAAAGATTTTTCCTGTATTTATCTCTCTGTGATACATTCTAGGTGATTTCTTCAGAACTTTCTTCCACTTCCCTAATTCTCTCCTCAAAGGTGTTTAACTTGCTCTTTAACTTGTCTATTGAATTTTTAATTTCAATGATTTTTTAATATTTTTAAATGTTTTATTTCCTTCCTACCTAATCTTTTCACAATTCCCTTTCCTCGTGTGGTTTCTAGTCTCCTTAATCTCTAAAAATAATCTTACTTTATCAGCTTTTTCATAACGTTTTACAGACTCAAGTTTGCCAGGGGTAGAGGGCAGCCAATTCCTTTGTTTGATGTTTCTGCTAATTTTTACTCATTGTGTCTTATTTTCTTGTATATTTTGAAATTTTTTAATTTGGACCTCATATACAGCAGGAGTTTCATTTGTTTGTTTTTCATGTAGGAATCTTTGGGCTAGGAAGTTGTTCCCAAAGATTGGTTTTGCTTTTGTGTCATCTAGATGCTTGAGGTCTCACCCAATTATAACCAGTTCTCATGCTAATTTCTCAGTTTAGGGATTTCCACACCTCCCTGATTGTGTACATGCAGACTGCCAACCTGTGCGTGCTGTAAGCTTAGCTTTTCAGTTTCCCTTGGGAGAATCTTCCTTCTTTCCCGCCTCACCCCCTACTTCAGAGTCTTGGGCAGATATCAGCTTTTGTGACCTCTTTCATAGTGGTAGGCCGAATCTTCCTCATTCCTCTGTTACTGCAGTCCCCCACTCGCAGCCCCTGTGCATCCCAGCTTTGTGCCATGGTCTCAGTTCCTTCTCTCTGGCTTGAGTGGACTCAATGATTTCTCTCTCTCTCTCTTTGTGTTAGAGCATAGGGGTGATTATCTCTGGGGAGCAATAGAAATATTCCACATGCAGGTATGAATCTTCTTTAATAGTAAATCAGTGGCAAAGAGAAATGTATAGTCACTCTAATAAGGGAACAGTCCACAGAAAGGTCACCAACAGACTTGTGGGCGCATGCTTTCATCCCAGGGTAAGTCCTTGGAGGACAAAGGGGAGAGTGTGCGTGGGAATGTGGGAGAGCATCTTCAGTTGCACTTTTCAATATGGTAGCCGCTAGGCATATGTGGCTATGGAACGCCTGAGGGGTGGCCTGTGCCCATTGAGATGTGCTCTAAACTTTAAAGATTTCAAAGACTTAGTATAAAAAAATAATATAAATGTGGGAATAATGTAAAAATAATATAAAATATTTCAATACCTTTTCATATGGATTACATGTTGAAATAATATTTTTGATGTATTAGTTTGAATAAAACATAATTTCTCATAGTTAACCTGTCTCCTTTTACTTTTTCTAAATGAGGCTGGTACAAAAATGTATAATTCAATCTGTGGCTCAAATTGTATTTTTGAGAGTTTTACTATTCAAAGTGAAGTCTTTGAACCAGTAGCATTGGCATCACTTGGGAGCATGTTAGAAATGCAGAACCTCAAGCCCCAGAACCTACATTTTTACAAGATCCCCAGGTGGTTTGTGTGCCCATGAGGGAGCAGTGGTTCTGAACTTGAGCAGGTATCACCATCACCTGGAGGGCTCCTTAAAGCAGGGTGCTGGACCCCACCCAAGAGTCCCTGATTTAGTAGGTCTGGTTGGGATCCAGAACTAGCATTTCTAACAAGTTCTTAGGCAGTGCAGAGGCATCTGGCTGAGGCCATCCCTTTGAGAATCACTACTCTCTACTCTGGAGGATAATGGCCACATCTGCGTCTGGGACCTCAATCAGGGGTTAGAGAAATGTCCTGGGAATTAGCTGCTCTGGAACTTGTCTTCCAGGAGTAGCATGTTGTCCTCTTTCCTCTCCTTCACTCCAGGCTCTCTGAGAGCCATCTCAGAATCCCTTTTCTTTTTTTTTCTTTTGAGGAAGATTAGCCCTGAGCTAGCATCTGCTGCCAACCCTCCTCTTTTTGCTGAGGAAGACTGGCCCTGAGCTAACATCCATGCCCGTCCTCCTCTACTTTATATGTGGGATGCCCGCCACAGCATGGCTTGACAAGTGCTGCCTAGGTCCACACCTGGGATCCAAACCGGTGAACCCTGGGCCACTGAAGTGGAATGTGAAAATTTAACAACTGTGCCACCAGGCTGGCCCCTAGAATCCCTATTCTTTCCAATAGATTGGAAGCAAAAAATCCTTTGAAGGTGGATGTGAAAATTACAGGAATGTGAAAAGAGTCTTTTCTCCTCATACAGGTGGGGGAGGGCTTCTCAGCCTCCATTCACCATTCATTCCTCCACCATTCAATTCCACTCACCATCCACCATCCACCTCCATTCACCAACCACCATCCACTTCCATTTATCATCCACTGTTCCCCATTCACCATCCACCATCTTCCTCCATTTACCAACTACCATCCACCCCATTCACCATCCACCATCCACCATCCACCCCATTCACCATCCACCATTCACCTCCATTCACATCCAGTATCCACCTCCATTCACTATCCACCATCTGCCCCATTCACCATCCACCTCCACTCACCATCCACCATTCACGTCCATTCACCATTCTCTAGTCATCATTAATGTCCCTTCACTCCTTCGGTCCTTACAGCCTGCACAAAGGTTCTCTCAAGATGAGGATGAGAGAAGCTGAGGCTATAAAAGGTGAGTGGCCACCTAGTGTGGAGAGAGTGGACATTTGAGCCCATAAGAAGGGGTATCCTTTCTTTCCCTCTTTTTAGAGCCTCCATTTAGCATCACTATCGAACCTCAGTGCAGCATCTTTGCCCTACCATGCGATTTCCAGGGCCTTTCTCTGTGGAGTGAGAGGATGTTGTCCCAAAGACAAAGCTGAATCCTGGCCACACAACACACCAGGGCACTTGGCTCATCAGCACTTGGAGATCTTACAGATGCCTGAAACTCCACATTCTCGACTTACAAAGCTGGTTGCTCATCCCCAGAGAAGTTAAGAAACAGTCTTCAAAGAGAGAGAAACTTAGAAAATGGACCAGAAACCTCCAGTTAGAAAGGGTGACTGAGGTCGCAGTTATCTCCCTTCCTTCCTGAAACCATGGTGTAGCTGCACAAGGGCACGAGAACAGGAGAAGAAACAGTGGATGAGATACACCAAAAAGATTTTCAGATGACAGGATGCGCATGAAAGAGGGTAAGTAATTTAGCAAAATAAAGTTGAAGGAGGAGGAAGACAATAAGCTGAGGACGGCCAGAAAGGCTGAGAATTAGAAGCATAGGGACCGCTGGAGGCTGAACGCAGGGAATCTGCTCCAAGTGTGAAATTCTGGATCTCCTTTGCAACCCGGTGCAGTGGAAGAATGTTGGCCCTCTTCAGAAATGGACCCGGGGAGCTGTGGGCTTTGAGCATCAGGCGCAGCAGAGGCTGGGGGCATGGAGACATGAGCAAATGGAAATCAAGTGAACGCCTGTGGAAGTAATGAGAGCCAAGCCACTTTCTCCAGCCTGGGCCCAGAATCCCAGAGGCCAGACTTAATATCTTAGGCAGGCAATTGGCAGGTTCTTCTCTGGAAAAACAGAGTGACCTAGAGTAAAAACCTCACCATTCAAGGCCTCCAGGGAAATGGTGGGGGCCCCTCCTGGGATCCAACATTTGAGGACAAATGTGCACACCTGTGTTCTCTCACCCTAGTCGAAGCATAGGGGTGCTATTGTTTAATTATCAGCTTTGTAGTAGTATTTGACTTTAGAAACATATACACGTATTACTGTGTTAAAAAATTAAATTTAAATTAGAGAAAGACAAAAGGGCCCACTTGCTCTGAGGGACTCGTTCATCTCCTCCAACCACACGCTGACTCCCTTGGGTGAGTGGCCCCGATGCAGCTTCAGTCTCCATTCCACACACCCGCAGGGCCCCATCAAAGTGAGCTGGGCATATTGGGAGGATGAAGAAAGGACATGGTGTCTGCAGTCCCTTCTTGTGACATGAGGGCTGCATCTCATGACTTTGGTTGGGCCAGTGGTGTGGGTTGTAAGAGAAACCCGGGGCCCGGGGGCGGTGAGGCGAGCAGCCAGGGGCTTGTTGGTTTGGTTATATTCCCAAATGAAGGCTGACTGTGCACAGGGGAGCTCAGGGAGCCCCCAGAAGACAGAGCTGAAGATGTCTCTGTGGCCACTTGGTTTTCTCATCAGCAGCCCATTCCGCCTGGGTGTGTCCCCCTCCCTCTGGAGCTTGGGGTGGGCAATCCTGGGTCTGGAGGCTCCCACATGCCTGAGGGGGCTTGACAACCACATTCTGGAGCCAGCTGTGGGGTCCTGTGGGAAGAATGCAGGTGGGGCTCAGCCCAAGGGGCGCAGCCTCTGGAGTAGGTTGGAATGGGGGTGGCAGGAGGGCAGAGCCGGGTTCCTGCTTCCTGATTGGCTGCTAAGGATTCTTGCTAAGAGGCCTGGGGCATAGCAATGAGCACGTTGCCTACCTCTACCTTGGTCTCTACATACCATTCCCCCTAAAAGGTATGAGGCTTCTTGGAGAAATGACTCATTCCAGGCCTGGGGCAAGTTAAACATAAGTGTAAGTGTAAGCGTGGCCATTGTCTCAATTTGACAGACAAAGAAACTGAGGCACAGAGAGGTTAATACCTCTCCTCGTAAGAGGTGGAGCTGTGGTGAGAACCGAGGTATTTGGGTGATGGATGGAGGGTGCGTGAGGGAGAGGAGGGGCCCAGGCTGGCTTCCAGGATTCCCCTTGTGCAGCAGAACAGGGCTGGGTGGGTGGCAGTGAGGATTTCCCTACAGAAGAGCGTGGTTTAAACAGCAGTGTGAAGAGCAAGCCCTGAGTGGAGGGCTGGGAGCAGGGCCCTCTGGCCGGGGCAGGGTCCTGCTGAGGCTGTGAGGAAGAGGCAGCCTGGCTTAGAGGGGGCCTGGGAACCTTTCAGCGTGAGGGACCAGAGGGAGGCCCTGGTGGGAGATCAGGAAGCCTTTGCTGGGTGACCTGGAGCAAGTCCCTTTTCTCCTCTGGGTCTCTTGCTGCCCTCAGAGTCTATATAAAAACATAGATTCAATGTCACGAGTTTTAGCAATATTTCCCTCATTTTTGGAAAGATGTTCTATTTCCTTTCCCAACTGGGGAGGAGCTGCCTGGCTTTTGGACGCCCCCTCTAGGTGTGAGGACACAAATTCAGGCCTCTGGGGATTAAGTGGAATTATGCCAATCATCAATTACCCATTGATCGGTGGAAACTGAGGGAAGGCCAGGGGAATTCCCACCATAAAAACTCAGCCTCGGGCGTTAGAGGCCTGAGATCACCCATCACCTGAGAGAGGCAGCGATCCTGCAGGCCTGGGGGAGGTTAGCCAGGAGCACTTCAAGAAGGAAGACCAGAGAGGGTGACCAGCCAGACCAGATGCAAAAACAGAGTGCAAAGCTGTAATAATAATAATAATAATAGTAATAATAATAATAATAAAATGCCCTTGATGCGGGAAAAAGACAAATGTACCAATGAACCAGAATGGAGTCCAGTAAACAACCCATGTATATATGGGAAATTAGTACCCAAATGATGGGTCCAGAAAGAAAAGGCTGAATTGTTTCATAAACGGTTTGGAAACCTAAATACACACTTAACATGTTGTAGATAGTTGTAGACAATCATGTAAAAACAAATTTCAAGCTAAAGAACTAACAAAACCTACAAAAGCATGTTGAGAAATTATTGAATAATTTGTATATAAACTTAGAATGGGAATGGTCTTCAAAAGCAAAACACACACACACAAACATACAAAAAAATACAAAACACAGAAAAAAGGTTGGTAAATTTAATTCCTTCAAAGCTTAAAACTTTGGAGACACAATAGACGCTGCAAGCAAAGACAAAGGACAGGCGGAGAGAACGCATCTGTGGCGTCTAGAACACAGGATCCAGCCCCCAAACATAAAGCCCTCGGTGAAAGAGTAAGAAAAAGATGAACAGTGCTGTTGAGGAGTGAGAAATGACTGTCACCGCCAGGCAGTTTACCGAGAGGACAGTTCACATGGCCGGGGCCACGAAAAGATGTGCAGTCTTGTCGGTGATCAGAACCAAACAGCCTGCGACAGCTGCCCCGGGTCCGAGTGTGTTAACTGTAGGTGCAAAAAATAGCAAAAAATGGACAGTGTTCCCAAGATGGGAACGGGCGCTCTAAGCATCTTTTGAAGGCAGTGTAAACTGATGTGGATCTTAGAATGGTAATTTTGCGATGTCCGTTTAAATCAAAGGCAAACATATCCTTTGGCCCAGCAACTGCCAGACTAGGTTTTTGTTCCTGACAATTATGTGCACAGATACACAAAAAAGCACATATACTGGTGTTTATCTTAAAAGTGCAACAACTGAATGTCTATGAGGGCAGGAATGACTCAACAATGATTTGGTCACACTACTGAGTGCTGTATTTCTTTATAGACTCAGCATAGTTTAAACACAGTCATATTTATTTATTGATGGAGAAGTATCGCAAAAATATACAGCTAACGTTACATATCATATGATACTGTTTCTGTTAAAAAAAAAGAACCATAAAAAAATCTGACCTGAATTCTTCAAAAATGTCAGGAAAGACTGAATGACTTCAAAAAGACTGAATAACTGGTCTAAGAAAGACACTAAATCAAGCACAAGAGCCCCCGGTTAGGGGGAAACTGGACATTTGTATTCGAATGTGGGCTGCATATTAGCAGCAGTGTCGCTGTTAACTCCCTGAGTTGGGCCGCTGGACCAAGGTTACATAAGAGAATGCCCTTGTTTGTAGGAAATACGCACTGAAGCATTCGGCAGTAGAAGGTCATTCATCAGCCTGGCAACTACCTCCCGGACCGATTCGGGCGCTGACCCTGCAGGGGTTACCCACAGGGCTGCCGACAGGTGTGTGAGAGCCTGCGTGCCGCCCGACGTTGACTCTGGCCCATGACCCAGGTGGGCCATCAAGGCAGAAGCCCGAGGGGCTAGAAGGGCGGCCCCACAGCCCTCTCTCCAATAAGTATCCTAAGCCCCTCCATGAGAAACAGGATGGAATGAGTTTAGTATTCTGAAAAAGCAACAGCGTTGTCACCACAGTGAAAACTCTGTGTCACTGGATTTTGCAGTATAGCTTTTATGTTAAATCCCATATGGGGTTGGGAGGGAGCTCCATTTTCAGTTCAGTCTTTAGGGCCTGCAAAGTCCTTCGGCCCCGGGAGTAGCCATTGAGAGGAGCTCCCAGAACCCAGCATCCTCTCTGGAATTTCCCATTGACTGTGGGTGGCCTTGGGCAAGAGCGGGACGAGGGGCGTGGGACGAGTGGCGTGGCCCTCCCCTGCACACGTCCCCCAGCACCAGGCCTCCCACTGGGCCGATGAATGGAGTGACTTCATCCTTGATCCTCACAGCAACCCTTGGAGGAGACGTTATTCCTTTCTGCAGATGACACAGCGGAGCTCAAATACTGTGCCTGTTAGCCCAGTGGCAGAAGATAAAATTGTGTTTCTCTACCTCCGCCAAATTAGTGCAAGAGTCACAGCACAGCTGTCATAGTTCCCTAAAACAGCCATTCTGAGACTTCTGGTTTTAAAAATTTTGGGGGTCAACCAGGTTTACCAATCTCTGATACAGCCCAGGCAGGAATTTGAAAGGAGAGCCATGGGGTCTGCAGAGCTGGGTTTGGTCCAGTGGGGCGGGCTGGGTGGGTTCACATTCTGATTTTATTTAGTGCTCCTTGCAGTCCTGTGCTCAAAGTCTTGACCCCAGGCTTGCAAATGGAGAAACTGAGGCAGGGCAAAGAGAAGAGATCTGCCCAGAGCTGGAGGGTTGGGGGGCAGGGCCGGAGCCCAGGTTTCTGGCCTTCAGCCTGGGCTGGAGGATGTCCCAGGGCCGCATTCTGTGCTGGGGTGGTTCCTATGGGAGCTCCAACTCTGCCCCAGGAGGGGACAGGAGGTGGACGGGGGTGTGAGGCAGGGCCCATAAGGACCTTTGGGGCCCCCAAACCCTGAGGATATTATAATCTTCCTTCCTTGCGATTAATGTCAAACTAAAAATGGTACTGAGCCAAAGCACAGGGAGGCACCCCAAAGTACTGGTTTGCCTCCTGTTCGCTCCGTGGATTTTTTTCTTTATGTATCCAGTGTCAAATCATTTAAAGTAGTTAATGTTTGATGCCTGTGCTTTGCTGGTGCTTTGGGGGGGTCTCCTGTAGAAGTTTAAGGAGCTCCTTGCAGATAGGGAAACTGAGGCCCAGACACAAGGAAGGCCAAGGCCACAGAGCATGCTCTCTCTGTCCTTTCTGGAGACTTTCTGCCCAGGGAGAGCTGATCTGGTCCCTCCCAGCCCCTCAGTCACTGCCCTCCACCTTTGTCACATGGTCTCCCTGGGGATGACACAGAGAGAGGGTGCCCACCCACCAGACGGGCTGCCTCAGGGCCTGAGAATGTGAGACCCTGACAGTGACAGCCCGAGAGCTGCTCACCACGGGGCGCTAGGCTGGCCTTGCCCTGCTGTTCTTGGGCCTGGAGGCCCTGGTGGATAGGGGACCAGGCCTGGATGAAGGAGAAGCTGCTGTGGGAGATGGAGCCTCTGTTCACTATGGAGAAGGTTAACCACATGTGGGGCCCACCCTGATGCCAGCCCGGCTTCATGCTGGACCTCCTCCAGAAGGTGGCCAACCCCAATGGGATCGCCAAGGACCCACATGTCCTCACAGGCAACATGGAGTGGTTCTTTCAGGAGGAACTCCTGCTGCTTTCGCGTGTGTGGTCTCGGATGACCCTCCTCCAGCCCTCCCTGCCTGAAGCCTGGGCTTCTCTGGTTCCAAGAACCAGGTGATGAGGTCAGGCTTGGGGTCCCCGGACACCACACGCAGGGGCTGGACCGCAGAGTGGCTGTTGGTCATGCCCTCTTCTCGTTCTTCCGATGATGTCCAAAGCAGAGGGTCTGGGTCAGCACACAGGCAAACACCTTTAATTGGTAAATATTTCTATTTTGAAATAATTTCAAACATAGGAAAGTTACGAGAATGGAGGAGAACTCCCATGTGCCCTTGACCCAGATTCACCAACTATTTACATTTTTGCCCCGTTTGCTTATGCTTTCTCCACACACACACACACATACATGCACATTTTTGCTCCTGACCATTTGGGAGTAAGTTGCAGACATCATGCCCTTCACCCCTAAATATTTCAGCGTGTTTTTCCTAAGAGCAAGGACGATCTCTTAGATACAACGGTAGAGTTATCAAAGTCTAGACATTTAACACTGATGCAATACTGTTTCCTCATAAGAAGTCCACACTCAAACTTTGCTAGCTGTCCCACGCCGTCCTCCTCTGCAGCTACCCCCACCCGCCTGTCCAGGACCACACACGCCTTAGTCATTCATCCTTCCAGTCTCCTTTAACCGGGACAGTCCCGTCATTCCTGGGTCTTCAGGAACTTCACAATTCACACTTGGCAGAACGTCTCTCTGTTTGGGTCTGTGGGATGTTTCCTCATGATTAGGGTTGGGGGAACCATTTTTAGCGCAGGTGGTGTGGGGTCCCCTCAGGACATGGCCTTGGCAAGCACGATGAGTGTCTGTCCCTGTATTGGTCATGCCGACCTTGACCACCCGGGGAAGGTGGCTCCTCCAGGCTCCTCCATTCTACGTTACTCTTTGAGCTGAGTAAGTCAGTTGTGGGGAAATACTTTTCAGATTACATGGCTATCCTGTTCCTCATCAAACTTTCACCCGCTGTTTTTAACCTTCCTGGGTGAGTCTTGCCTGAATCTCTGGTTACTATGATGGCTGCCAGAGGATTTCCCAACACCTTCACTTCTACGTTTATCCCTGGCATTTACAGGAAGGACGAGCTCTCCCTGCTTACTTATTTATTTACAGCAGGCTGGACTGACAGAGTTTATTTTATTCGGTAGATTATAATCCATTAGTACCCTCATTTATTTTGATGCTCGGATATTCCCAGTCTTGGCCGGGAGCTGCTTTAGGCGAACTCTTGTGGCCTAAGACACTTTCCCATAGTTTTTGGCCACCTCCTCACCTCCTGGCCCAGCACGGTGCCTCAGGCTCCTAGGGTACTTTCCCCGCCTGAGCTGGAAGCAGCCATTTCTCTGAGGAGTCCTGTTCCTTTCTCTCTCACGCTTTCTTTTACATTTTATTCTGAAATAACTTCAAACTTGCATGGCATTTGCAAGCCTGACTCCTGTCTTGGTGGGGATGGTGTTCAGAAAGCAAGCACTTTGTGTGCTCACTGCCATTGGAGTGTCATTTGTATTCCATGTTTATTTTATGTCTATCCTCACAAACACAAGGATACTGCATTTATGATAGTGCTTTAAAGGGTCCATTTAAAATAAATTGGGGGTTACCAATGTGAGGTGATTTATAGAGAAATGTGAAGTCAATCGTAGGCCCTGGATATAATATTGTGAACATTGGCCTGGGCTAAGACAAAACAGCTCATTCATATGAAGTCATGTGAATTTAATGTTCTCAGCAAGACTAGGAGGTTTATACCATTCTTATTGCTATTGTATACATGGGGAAACTGAGGTACAAAAGGCCACACCGTGAGGGGAGCTCCTCAGTGCTGCAGGAACCCAAGTCTATGACAGTGACCACGGATGCTGATCTCTGCTTTTTTCCTAATTTGGGGTTTTGGATGCGGGACTGCATGAAAGTTAAGGTCTCTTCCGTTGCTAATATCCAAAGATGAAATGTTTATTGCGATTGTCTTTCCATTAAAAACATGCGCTGGCTGTGGGCTGTTTAGGCAGAAACCACGGCTTGCTCATTTGGTTTGTCTTGAGAGGAATTGGTACATATTAAAGACTTTTTACTTGTCTCTACACACCTTATTTCTAGGTCTCTTTATATGTAAAATGAAGATAAATACAGTGCCTGCTTCCTGAGGCCGTTGTGAAGATTGATTTCAGATAATGCACACAAACTATCAAGTGCCCGGCACATAATAAGTTCCCAGTAAATGTTAACCATTAAAAAAACACAACGTTCAGCTAGTGAGAGCCAGAGGCGGGGTTCAACCAATTTGGACCCTGGCACTCAGATGTCATCCCCGGGGCCCTGGCCTCAGCAGGCAGCTCCGCGATGCTTCCAGGCCCCAGTCCTTGGGCGGCGCTGTGCACTTACAAGGCCCCTCTGCATCTCCACTCTGATCACACCAGCTTGAAAACTCTGCCAGGAGTGGTGCTGTCTGCACTTTAGAAGTAGGAAATTGAGGCACAGACTCAGTTGGAGGCTGTGTGTTTTATAATGGTTAAGACCGTGACTTTCCAGCAACACTGCCTGGGTTCCAATCCCGGCTCTGCCGTTTACCTCCTGATGACTTGGTTAATCTACTCGCCCTTCCCAAACCTTCATCCCAGACCTTCATTTCCTTCTGCAGGAACTGGGACCAGTTGGGTATCATTCTTGTAGGGTTGAATGATTTATTTAAGCTCATCCACACCAAGTCACGTGACTTTAATGCTCTCAACAGGCTTATGAGGTTTATGCTATTATTATTGCTGTTGTACGGAAGGGGAAACTGAGGCACAAAAAGGCCACTCAGCTAGTGAGAGCCAGAGACAGAGGCTGAACCCGGCGGTGTGGCTGCAGGCCCATCCTATTCATCTGGACCCTGGCACGGGGTAAAACACCCTGACTCATGTCTAGCGCCTGAGTGTTGTGGCTCACAGCCACACAGCAGGACAGAGCTGGGTCACACATAAAGCCGTGGGAGGACAGGGTGGTGGGTGAGGGCTGAGGCAGGCGCAGGCAGGGGGCTCAGGCCACGGCTAAGCAGATTGCTGTGCTGAGCTGTCCTTCCATGCAGCTGCCCTCTGAGCTGGAGTGGCTGCCCCAGCAGGAGCCACCTTCAAACATCACCGCCAGCCACCCTAGGCGGCTGCAGGATGTGAGACACAGCTCCAAGTGGCCAGAAGTACCCGCTTTATGTGGACTTGCAGGACATCTGCTGGAGGGCTGGGTCATCTTGTCCCCCGGCTACCAGATCAACTACTGCGAGGGACGCTGTGTCTATCCGCTGAGCCTCAAGACCAATGCTCCCAACCATGGTATTGCTTAGAAAAAAAATGAAGCAAACAAGAAAGAAGATATTCCTGCCAGCAAATTCTTTAGTATATTATCAAGAGAAACCACTTCTTTGGAAATTTTAGGATAGATGTGAACTAAATGTCCATCTGCAGGGAAGTAACTGATAAATCCATCCATCTATCCTTCCTTTCACCCACTTATCTATCCCCCTTCTCCATCCATCCTTCCATCCATCCTTCCATCCTCCATCCCCCACCCACCCACCCACCATCCATCCATCCATCCATCATCCACCATCCACCATCCATCTATCTGTCCACCATCCATCCAAGTTATGGAGAAGACATTAAAGGTGATGTTCATAGCAAGATGTTCACAACATCGTTGGATGAAAAGAAAACTGGTTACAGGAGTCTTCACAATATGATTCTATTTTTGTTTACAGCTATTTGCATAGGAAAAACACCAGAAGGAAATACATTACAGTCAACACTGATTTTTCTCTGGTGAGTGAGAGCATGTGTAGTTTTTGTTTTCTTCTTACTTAGCTATGTTTTCTACATTTTCGACAACGAGGATATATTAACAAAGGAAAAAACAACTAAAATTATTTTGAAAAGAAAGCAGTTGAGCTCTCCGCTTTGCGCCGCAGGCAACACTGATGGGGAGAGATGTGTGTCTGGGCAGGCGGGAAGCAGGGACGTCTCCAGGCTTTGCCTGCCAGGCCGTGGTGAGCTCCTGCCTGGTACAAATGAGGTTCCGTGACCTCTGAGGACTCTCACAACTTGGGATTCCCTAAGATTCCCTTCCAGGACCGTTTCTCGGTATCCTGCGGACCCAGAGATGAAGGTGGTCAAGTGCCAGCCCTTTGCACACTGAGAATGTGGTCAAAGTCCTGTGTTTGGACCCGGCTCTGCCCCTGGCCAGCCAGCTGTGTGACCTTAGGAAAGTTCCCCGGTTTTCTGAGTGGGAACTTCCGTATCTGTGAAGAGCGGGAAATCCTGCATCTCTCAAAGGGTCTACGGAGGAGGAAGTGGCACAGTTAGCAAATAGGAAGGAGACGCTTGCCTTTAGCGGGGAGATGAGAGGAACGCTGTGCACAGAAACGATGGCCAAGAACAGGGCCAGCCTGGGAGCGCCCAGGAGTGGATTTTCCTGGATCTTCTTCTGCAGCGCCAGGCCTGGCACAGGGCTGGTGTTTGGGACATGTCTGCTACTTAATGAAGACACAAGGGAGACAATGGGACCAAGGGGAAGACAGCAGGGGCCTACTTGAGTCTGGGGTAGGGGAGGCCTGTCAGCAGGGGGACATCAGAGCTGGCATGTAGTTGGTGCTCAGTAAATGTGTGTTGAATGAACGGGTGGGTAGATGAACAAGCTGGGTCTGGAGCAGGGTCTCTCAGTCTCAGTACTATTGACGTTTGGGGCCAGATGGATGATTCTTCGTTGGGGGGTGGGGTCCCTCTGCATTGTAGGATGTTTACCAGCATCCTTGGCCTCTCCCACTAGATGCCAGCAGCAATCCCTCACTCCCCACCCCCGTCGAGACAACCAAAAACATTTCCAGATGCTGCTAAATGTCCCCTGGGGGCAAAATCACTCCAGTTGAGAACCACTGGTCCGGAGGGATGGGCAGCAGCTCGCGCAGGTGAGAGGAAAGTGAGGTGCAGAGAAGATGTGCAGGCCTGCTCTCTGGATGGGCAGGACCAAAGCATGGGTGCTCTGGCCACTGGCCTAGATGGGGCAGAAGCCACACTCCGAGTCCTTTCCTAGCCATCCTTGGGCTTGGCTCCCCTCACACCGCATCACTTTCTCACCAGGGGTCTTCCTGCTCAGCCCCTACTCATGCCACAACTCCTGAGCTGGCAGACTCATTTCCAGTCCCTGCTCAGTGTTTCTGTCATCCATTGCGACGGGGTCTAGGACCAGCAGTGCCTTGCCCTGGCTCAGCTCGGCCCTTTCACAGCCCTGTGGTTTTACCCCTCTCTGCCACCGTCTGTGGGTCTGGGGCCTGCAGAATGGCTGGGCAGTCAGATGCCCTGGCCCGAGGGTCTCCCAGCTCCCAGCCACCAGTGTCCCAGAGTCCTCACCTCAGACGGAAGCGTCACTATCCTGCAGGTAGAACCAGCTGCCCAGGATCGAGGCTACGGGAGCGCTGGCTATCTGCAGAGCAAAGTGGGAGCAGGTCCCTTAGCTGCACTGCACAGCCTGCCGCCGCTTCACTGCAGAGGTGCCCCAGTGCACGACTCTCCTGGCCATGCCTGGGCCCCTCTGGCCTGGCAACAGTTTGTTGACTGAAAGATGGAAGCACGTGCAATACTCACTTTCTCTAGATAATCCCCTGGCCATAGTTAGGAGCCGGACAAGCCCCAACTTGCCTCTGCTCCCATCCAAGTTTTTGTGTGTCCAGGACCAGCCTGAGGTGGAGCCAGGCAATTCTCTGAGGGGTCCGTCCCTTCCTCCTGGTGCTCCAGCTCTCCGGGGTCAGGGACCACTGTGAGGGGCAGGAGGTGGCACTGCAGTCACCTGAGGCCTCGGCTGTTTCCAAGGTCCCCTCACCTTCTCTGCGACTGTTGCAGCCTCTCCACATCCCACCCTCAAACCCTCCCATGATGGACAGCAGATGCGGAAAGGAGACCCCGCTCTTCCCACTCATGGACTGGCCACCCCGGTGTTTAAAGTCTTTGCGTGAACACATGTGAGTGAAGACCAGCTGCCACCCGGGGTGCTCTCCAGGGCTCATCTGTGTGGTTTTTCTATTTCCTTTCCCCTTCATTCTCTTACTGGAGCCCCAGGGCTGCCCTCACCCTCCTCCTCCTAAACAGAAACAAAGATTCAAAGGATTCAGTAGCTTAAATGCAAGACTAGAACAGAGCGAGTTTTCCCTCTTCCTAAGGCTGGGAAAGCAGGGATGCAGGTGTGCAAGAGGAGGAGGGGTGATGGGGATGACGTAGGTGAGATTGGGGTCCTCCTGGTTGCTGGGGAGAAGGGGGTCTCCCTTCTAGAGTAGCCAGAGAACCAGCACCCGATTGAGGAATGAGGGCGCCTCCTCCCTCTGACGCCACATGGGTCTGTGGAGGGACCCCCTCTGCCCTCAGCAAGGCAGGTGCAGAGCAGGCGGCATTGTCCTGTGAGTGGGCGCATAGCCACAGCCATGCAGTAAGCCAAGAAGAACGTTTGCGACACAGATGAGGGACAAGACAGTAACATCTTACTGCCTCTGGAGCTCTTCCAAATCATTAATCCTCCAAAAAGAATCATGAACCCCCCAGCAGCAAACGAGGCAAGGAAGAAGACCCCCCCCCCAAAAAAAACCCCAAAAAGAAATAGAACATAGGCACAAATGTCTGGTAAACTGTTTAACCCATAAAGATGAAACAAGAGAAAAGATAAAACAAGATGCCTTTTTTGGTGTGGCTTATCAGACTGTCAGAAGTGATTTAAAAGGTTGCCTGCTGTCTCATGAGTATGGGGACGAATCCAGGCCCCTGGCCCCTGGGGAACTTCCGTTGTCCCCACAGTTGCTGGGTTCCTGATTGCTCTCCACTACGGCCAACATCCTGCCGGGGTGGCAGGCTCAGAGCCACAGGTGAAGAAGGGTGGGTAACCCATGGGTTTCTGGGCCTATGGAGGCAGCCAGGATTACAGTGAAGGAGACCCAAGCAGCCAGGCTGTCACTCACCAGCATCTCGGCCCCGGCACATGCTCTAAAGGGTCTCTTCCCATTGTGCATCTTCACCGTAGTTTCATTATGGCACATTAAACAGCGATAATTAAAACAAAATATATTGGGTTTGTTTGTCCTGGACTTTGTAAGGAAATGAGCTTTGCAATGGTGGTGGTGCAGAGCTGGGCTATGGGGCTTACAATTAGCAGGGTCATTAAGGAGGAGTTGCCTTTGGAGGAAGAAGGTGCACTTCTCAGGGATGATGACCTCTCCTGCTGAGGGGCAGTCCTGGCTAGGGGCGGCAGAGGGGTCCGGGGGCTGCCCGGAGCTCCAGCCAGGGGAGGAGCTGGGGTTTGTTCAGTCAGCAAAATGTGGTGTGCTGGGCGCTGCTCTAGATGTCAGGCTGTGCCATGGAACTTGAATGCTCGAAGGGAGGCGGATGCTAAGTGTGTGCCAGTAAGACATGTGAGAAGGCATTGCCGGCTAATAAAGAAATGAAGATAGGAGAAGGGCAGGGAGTTGGGGGGACTGAGGCTGTGGTGGCCCTGGAAGTCTTATCTTGACGAGATAGATGACTCCGAAGTGAGAACGGATGAAGTGAGGGCCAGAGCCTTAAAGGCTTCCCAGACAGACAGAGGAGCAAGGACAAGAGTGGAGAGATGGCTGGCCAGGCTGGGGAGGGGATGGGTACAGGAGGGGCTTCTCTGATTGCCCCATGTGAGATGCAGTGTTAGGACACCCCCACGACCTCTTGCTCTTCACCCCCTGCATGGGAGGCAGACCTGGTTCCCACCAATTTGTATAATAAAGACCTTCTTCCCAGGCTCTGGACCCCAGATGGAGCTGGAGGCTGAGGCACCTGGAAGGCCTGCAGCGCCCCCTTGAAGGAGAAGGGGTGCCCAGCTCCGTTTGGGGGAATCAACTCTATCCATCCATTCATCCTGCAACCAGCAGACATGCACACGTTTTCTGAGTCCACTCCCCGTGCCAGGGCCTTGGAGGAGCCAGCAACACCCAGATGAATCAGCTGGGGCTCCCTCCTTTGACATGAAGCTGTGTCTGCCGGATTGATAGCATGGCTGAAGAGGAAGGAGCTGCTTCCTTTGCAGTTTGGTGCCACCTGGTGGCAGCTATTGGCTCCAGTTTAAATCGATGGGGGCGATTCTGGGTGGGCTGGCTCCACGTGACTGCAGGAGAGCGGCAGCCACCTCAGAAACTGCCCACCTGGTTGGTAACTCTTTCTCAGCGCAGTCTGAGGAAATTGGGCTGGGAGAACTGGGGACACAGAGACCCCCCCTTCCTCCCACTTCCCCTCTTCTCCCTTTGAGGCACCAGTTGCTAGTCTGAATTTACATTTTCATGGAGTTCACAGTAGTGACCTGTGACCCCTACTCTCTGTAGGGGTGTAAGCAGAGAGCCCCTGTGTTAGTGGCAGTCCCCCCCCCCCACAAGGAGTTGAGTGGGTTCAGGGGAGGTGCTGAGGACCCCTGCTAAATGAGCCTGCCTTGGGGAGAAATCAGCCAGTGGTCTGGGGTCTTGACTCCCCTGGTATTTGACCCTGGGTTCATCTTCCTCCCCACCATGGAGAAGAAAGCCCTGATTCGATGACTGTTCCAGGACCGTCCTCTGCAGTGTTCAAGTCCCCACCCCAGCATCATTTTGCCTGGGGTTTCCTGATTGTGACCCCTGCCTCCCACCAGCCTCTTTATTCAGGGGTCCTTGAGGGGATCAGGGCTTTCATCCAGATCTCTGTCCCCTGGCCTGTGTGTGGGTCCTCTCCAGCAGTATCTGACATCCTGGCCCATCCCTGAGAGACTGCCTGGCTCCAACTTTGCTGCCCCCAACGAGAGGGGGCTGAGTCAGGCCTGTGGGATATGCATCGTGAACGTGGTTTTCAGTTTGCTCATTGATGTCTATCTACTACCCATGCAGGCTGGTCCCCTTGTTAAAGGATGGAGAGCTGAAGTTTGCTCAAGGTGGAAGGGAAGCCAAAAGGAAAAATATGTAAGTGGTTACGGGCTTCTGCAGAAATAGGAAGTACGAATGGCTCTCAGGAATCTTAAATATGCTTATTCTTTGATCAAATGGCTTGTCTGCTGAAAGTTTATCTTAAGAAAATAACAATGGGTATAGGAATGTCCCAAAACAATCCCCCAAATAAAATACAAGTGTGGCAGATACTGACAGTTGTGCCCCAATATCCATTCTCCTTTCTCCCATAAGGACAGACCCTGCAATATTTATCTGGGCACATGGATGCCAAGATAAAAACCATTTCTAAGCCTCCCTAGCAGCTGGGTATGGCCACGGTTCTGGCCAAGGGGATGAGAACAGAGGTAACAGGTGCAGCGTCTAGATGCCAGAAGGGCCGTGCCTCCTGCCTTCCTTTCCCACCCTCCCTGGTGGCTGCAATGCAGGTGTGGTGAGTGTCCTCTTGGGCCATGCAGACAAGTGCCACACCCGAGGGATGGTGGAGTAAGTGGATCAAAGGGAGCGCTGCCACCTCACGGAGCACGGCCACGATGCCAGGCTGGACATCCACATAAGGGAGAAACGAACGTCCTGTTAAGCCACTGTTATGGGTCTCTATTACAGCAACTGGACATCTTCCTAACTCTGTATAGACCCTCTACGAATATTATGGAAGAACATTCAATGACATGGAAAGATTTTCACAATATGTTGTTAAGCGAATGAGAAACTACAAAACCGGGTAATGGTATGGTCTTATTATTTTTTCTTTAAAAAGTATCCATACAATAAATTCATATAAAATATTGGTAAGCTATATAATAAAATGTTATTAATGCTTATCTTTAGGATGTGAGATTATGGGTGGTTTTAATTCTGTTGTCCTTTGTGCTATTTGAAAAACATTTTAACATTTAATTCATTGATTGATTTATTTTTCCTTTAGCCAACTTTTTCTGAAGAGCACAATAAAGGGAGAGCCAGCCATAAGCCCACCACTTAAAAAATCTATCCAGGGATTGCAAATCCACGCGCCTTCAGATGTCAGACTGAAATCATCCGTGTGTGGAGGGGTGAGATGTTACCAAGGGGCAGGGGACGGACCTCGGCCAGTTGTGTTCTGTACAATTGTTTTCACATTTTAAACAACAGAAAATAAAGCTAAGATCGATTCTGGTCCAACAGAAAGAAACTTTGACCGTGGAGAGCCAGGCAGCAACTGCTGCATAAAGTAAGAAATGAGAGTGCCCTTCTGTTCCCCCACTCTCCGCCCCCACCTCCTCCCATCTGAGCACTATTTCCTGGTTAAAGGAGGAAAGGCAGAGTGAGAGGTCAGAGCCAACACAGAGACAGGCATCTCTGGACAGAGCAGAGTTTAGCATAGGCGTTGCCAGCTAGAGGCTGGACTCGCAGAGGGGCGGTGGTGGGGAGGATGGAGGGAAGGGGAGATGAGAGAGAGAGAGAAAGACAGGGAGAGAATGCGAATGAATAAGGCCAGAAGGGCAGAGTGGAAGGGCTGTCACCGCTCCCTCCCCTCCTTTTTGTTTTATGAAAGGGAGATCACAAATTCTAGCTGCCAGCACATCGACAGAGCACTTTAGCATTTCATCAAGTACTTCTTCTGGGAATCATTTCTCTTTTGCAGATGTGGAAGACAAAATTTGAAAAGGTCAGATGACTGGAGGTCTGGAAACAACAACAGAGATTTCGGACACGATACACCATATGCTGAGTGGGGAGAGAGAAGATGCGCTCTCATGCTGTCTTAGCCTTTCCTATAAGACTGGACAGTGTGTCTGCCTCATTCTGAAAACTGTGTCACTTATGGCCATCTTGGAGGTGACTGCTTGTGACTATTCAAAAGCCCTTGGCAATACGTAGCAAGAGATACAGGAGAGAAGAGCCAGCCCTGGGGGTCTCATGGTTACTTGGTTTTCTCCTACCACTGCCATCTGGGCTCGTTTCCCGATTGGGGAACCACACCACACGTCTGTCGGTTGTCATACCGTGGCAGCTGCATGTTGCTGTGATGCTGAAAGCTGTGCCACCAGTATTACAAGTACCAGCAGGGTCACTCATGGTGGAGAGTTTTCAGCAGAGCTTCCAAATTAAGACAGAGTAGGAAGAAGGAACTGGCCACCAGTTTTCTTTCTTCTTCTTCTTTTTTTTCCCCTGAGGAAGACTTACCTCGAGCTAACATCTGTTGTGAATCCTCCTCTTTTTGTAAGTGAGCCACCACCACAGCATGGCCACTGACAGACGAGTGGTATAGTTCGGTGCGTGGCTGCTAAAGTGGAGGGAGCTGAACTTAACCACTAGGCCACTGGGCTGACCCTCCACCAGTTTTCATAGGTGGCCCTGAAAACTCCATGAAGAGCAGCAGAGCATTGTCTAACACAGTCCCGGAAGATGAGAGGATGGTGCAAAAAGACTGGGCAGGGTTCTGCTGTGCTGTACACAGAGTCACTAGGAATCAGAATCGACTCAATGCGCTAACAACAAAAACAGGAGAGGAGAGAAGAGAAGATTGATTGGCCCTTGATTCCTGTCCTTATTTCTGCCCTGGCTTGTCTCAGAGAGCACCGAAGGATGCAAGACCAGCTCTGCAGGGGGAGGCATTGATCGCCAAAGGATCTTCATGTCTGTGTCCTCTAGAACAGAGCCCACAGATCTTGTGTTATTCATTTATGCATTCAGCAGATCTTTACTGCGTGCCTGCTAGGCACCAGACGCTGGGCTAAGGGCTTAGTATATCATGATGAGCCCGAGCTAGCCTGCTCTCTACCTTTATGGCATTTACAGTCTGCTTGGTGACATAATATTAGTTAAAAAAAATCACATGAATATATTATATTCAAAGGTTTTAAGCACATCTCTTTTCTCTCACCCCCAGCATAAGGCTGGCACAAACATGGTTCACAGTGAGCAGCTGTGCGAGGAATGACAGTAAAGGGGAAGAGGAATGTTCGGGCTACAGGATGGACATCTTGGGGGCTGGGCTGGGGACCTCCCCCTCCCCAGCAAAGGTGAGGCCTCGGGCGTCCCTGCATCAGCTGCCCTTCTGCAGCAGCTGGGGCTCACCCTCTCTGGCTGAGATGCTCTGAATGAACTGCTGGGGACTTGGGGAGCAGCCATGCACAGCGGGGGTCCTCTCCAGAGGTGTGGCCTGCCTTTCTCCACTCCCATGGTTATGAGAGGCTTTCCCAACACATCCGCCTCTTAGATCCCTGGGGTCGTGTGTACCAGCGCATCCCCTGAATGTTATCCGATGCAAAACCGGTGTTCCACAGCTATTTGTGGAATGAATGAAGCAATGAATGGATAGACGGGTAAATAGTGAATGTCCCCAGGGTGCCTCAGTATGTCGTGCCGAGCCGTGCCCCTCCCCAGGCTGGCCTGTTGGGTACTGCGGGCTGATTGGTGATGGGGCTGAGAGGTGGGAATGGCCTGTACCAGCCTTGCTCAGACATCAGTCAATTTCACTCAATAAATATTTGTGTCTGGATCTAAATGTGCTCTGAGAGGCTGCTCTCGGGAGAGGCTGAAGCCAGCAGGAGGGAAGCGAGGCAGTGAGTGCCCTACCTCTGGAGTGTGCTGAGATGCCCTTCTGGGAACACACATGGCCTGTCTGGGCTAGGCAAGGTGATGGTGAACCAAGTCACAAAGAGAGAAGCAGACAGTACCAGCAGAGCAGTGGAGTGGGCATGGGGTTGGGGCAGTGTCCTGGGGAGGTGGAGTCTAACCATGGACAGAAGCTGGCTGTGCGTCAGGGAGAGAGAGAGAAAAAGCTACGGATAGCTGGGTCAGATACTAAAAGGCAGGCGTCGTCAATCCCACTTTGTAGACAAGGAAAGGGGCTTTAAGAAGAAGCCAAATTTGACCCCAAGTTGGTCTGATTCAAAACCCATTAGGCAGATGTTTACATAATTCAAGCCTATTGGAAATGGGAAGACTTTCGTGGTGTTTACTAATCATTCATGTAGCAAACTAATTTCATTTCTTCAATAGTCATTTCAATTAAATCCTGCACATTTATTGAGCACTTAGCGGGGCCAATCGACTGTGTATTTTGTTTCAGGAGAAACATGTCTTATAAAGAGGGGGCAGCCGGAAGTGTTGGCTTCGGGCTGGGAGATCTGGATTCCGGTCCTTCTTCTGTTGTTACTTAAATCCTCGTCTCCCCACTTCTTCTCTTACCATTCTACAACTCTGTTAGTGTTTTGTTATAGACAACTGTTTTGCACCAAAATGCTGACCTTGAAAGCTATTTTTCCTAGAGCTTTACTGCTGAGATAATTCAGATTTGGAGACTGGGCTCTTTCTTCTATTTTTGGCTGGATTCTATTGGAGATTTCCTCGGATTGATTTCATTTTCTTATTAGCAATTCATTATTACATTTTTAATAATTGTCAGCTAGACTTACCAACTAAATGTTTATAAAATGATTTTGCTCCAAGTCGATGACTCCAGTACCATTGGAGTAGATCTGGATGTTGGGATCTTAGAAATTGAATCCTGTAGGCGCATCTGTAGGATGGATCCCAGACTGATGTGTGGTTCAGTCCCCCGAGATTCTCACTGCAGCTGGAGCTGGGGAACAGGGGGCTGAAGGCTGATGCTGAGCCCTGTCAAGACCTCCACATGCTAGTGTGATGCCTGAACACTGGGGACAGAGGGAGACTGTGTCCATGGGCTCTGGGGAGAGAGGGCGCTTCACTGTCTGAAGCTGCATGAGGGTAAATGAGTATGGGACCCCCTCCCTCACCTGGGGGTGGGCTATATTCTGAGAGCTGCCCTTCCAGAATGCTCTCTCGAGCAGGTAAAGGAAGGTCCAGTGAATCCAGCATCTTCTGGTGTGGTAAAGAATAGTGTCAGTTTCCCTGCCCCCTGCTGCCCCATCTCCTTTCCTGGCCAGAATCTCTAGGGGCTGGCTCCTGAGGCCAAGAGCTCTGGTCTGTGACCCTTGTGCCTAGCCACAGAATAGGTGCTAGATACGTGTTTGTTGAAGTGGACTGAATTAGACTCTGAAACTCCAGAGACTGTGGACTTAGTCTCCCTCAATACACTCCTTTCCATCCTAACACTTGACAGGAACTCATTATCAGTCTGGAAATTATAGACTCACAGACAATTTATGCCAGGGGTAGGAAAGGCAGATGCCTGCAGGAACCGGGTGGGTCACACTAATGTGAGAGGTGACCTGGAGGAAAGTAGTGTGGAATAGTGGGGCTTATGGCCAAGTAGAGTTGACATGCCCAGTTTAAAGGCAATCAGTTTGCATTTCTGGAAAATTTCTGTTGGCCAAATAAAATACCTCTGATCCAGCTTTAAGGCCCTTGGTTTAGGTTTTTAGTCAAATAGGTGTGTGTGGAGTAAGGCTCAACAAACCAGGCAATGAGGTATGAAGAATGAAAAATGTAAGGAAACAAGATGGCAGACTGGCTGCATGACAAGTCACAGAGGAGCTCTCCCCAGGGGTGGTGCTGATTTGGCCCAAGGTGAGCTCATGCTGGAGACAGCCAGAAGAGTCAGGTGCCATCTCTAAGTACCTAAGGCAGCTCGGGGCAGCATCTCTTCAGGAATGTGGTCCCCTAGTGTGCCATAGTAGTGGCAAGACAATAGGAACGATGATGAGAGGAGAACAATCATAGCTGGTGTTTACTGAGTGGTTCCTCTGTGCTGGGCATTGTTTTCAGCATTATCTTTTTTTTTTCTTTCTTTCTTTTTAACAGATTTTATTTTTCTTGAGCAGTTTTGGGTTCACAGCAAAATTGAGCAGAAAGTACAGAGAGTTCTCATATACTCCCTGCCCCCACACATGCACAGCCTCCCCCATTATCAACATCCTTCACCAGAGTGTCCATTTGTTACAATCGATGAACCAACATTGACACATCGTCATCATCCAGAGCCCATAGTTTACATTAGGGTTCATTCTTAGTGTTGGACATGTTGGGGGTTTTAACAAAAGTATAATGACATGCATCCACCACTGTAGTATCATATAGAACAATTTCAGGGCCCTAAACATCCTCTAGCACTGTTTTTAGTCCTCCCCCCAGCATTTGATGTAGGCATTTTGATCCCCCCTTCACTGAGGAAGTCATGGAGGTCCTGAGAGAGTAAGTGGCCAGCTCAGGAGGACGGGAGCCTGCTTGAATGAAGCGGGGGGGGGGGGGGGGGGGGGTGCAGCCAGGGGGCCTGTCAGCTGCAATGCTTTCTCACCTTCTGAGCATCAATAGCCTGGTGCGGAGCTCTTGACATTCCCCGGGGGCCCCATGGGAATACACTTTATCCCATGGCCGTCAGGTGAAGTTACTGGAAGCTCGCTTGCATTTAAAGCAGCTGCTATTATTTTTACATGACAGTCAAACTCATGAATGATAGGGAATTTCCAAGATAATAAAATGCATAACTATCCCTTGTTGAAGAAATATATTTTCTGTTCACAGTCCTCTGTTCATCTGGAATTTCAATGAGCTGCTATTTCTTTTTTCACATATTCTATTGTGTTTAGCTAACCCAAGTTTTCTTGGCAATTTCCAAAAATGCAAAATGACAATAGATTTGCCAACAAGTCGAGACTGTGTGGGGTCCATCCTGAGTATGTACACGCCACACCTGCTGCCCTGGGAGAGCTGTGCAGCCACCAGAGAGGCCTTTTAAAAAAATTTAATAACAAAACAATACCACCAATCAAAACATTACCAAATTATTATGGTTTTAAACCACGTGTACTGGAATTGTTTCTGCTAAAGAAAATTTTAAAAGGGAGGTTGGGAAATCTTTTCTGAGCACAATTGAGATGTCAAGTTCAACATATGTTCATGTATTCGGGCTCAAAAGATGTTGACAGTGGTGTCTCCAAATGTTTCTCTGGCTTTCCTGAAACAGAGTAAACAGTAAGAAATGAGTACCATGTGTGGTGTTTGAGATGCCAACCTGGAGCCTCAAATTCCTGCATTTTCTAAGGATCTGGGATCCTTTTCAGGAATCAGTTTAAAATAACTCCTAATTCAACTGAAAGATAACTTAGGGCTTACAGGTATAGATGCTCCAATTTCCAGCATTTTATTGCTGGCCTCGGTGTTTTTGAGACGACAGTTTTCTCTTCATAGAACAAGCTTAAAATGAGAAAAATCAAACACCCATTAGAGAGAGCAGATTTTCTCTCCTATTAATTGATATAGAGATGTAAGATTCTCATCATTCAGGTGGGATGCTCAGCGCATCCTCTGCACATATTTTCAGGGGCCAGAGCCCGGGTCTGCAGCAGCCCACCGGGCCTAAACGGAGCTGTCCTCCTTTAAGAGTAGGGGCTCGAATTTTCCGTGATGGGATGAGCTGTGCTGGGGCTGCGGTCCCTGCAAGGTCTGCACACGAATCTTATGGTGTGTGTGTGTGTATTCTCTTCCCGCTTAGTTTTATTTTTTTGCAAAGTGAACAACCTTGAAAGTTGAACGCCTCACTCTGTTTTGGCTTCTCTTTGCGCTGCTGGACAGGAGGCAAGTCACACGTCTGTTTAGCAACCAGAAAATGATTCTTATAGGGAACGGAGACTCTGCGGCTGCTGTATATTAAATACGGAGAGAAGGAGAATTGAGGACCAACCACAGAATTGTCTCCTCCAGAGGCTGGAAGCAACCAGGTGGGGGTGGGGAGGGCGGGCGATGGGAGAATCTGTTGAAATATGACCCCTGGTTTTAACTTTAAAGAAGCATTCCCGTCCTAATAGAAGCCCCCCCAATGCCTCCCGCAGCTTTGATTTTGGAACACGTCACATTCCTCATTAAAGCAATCACTGTTAAAACATAAAGCAACACAGGATTTATTTCTTCATTAAACTGATGATCCGTATATGAAGCCAATTAACATTATGAGTCTGGTGAACATCAAGTGTAAAGAGGTTAGAGAAAATTAAAAGCAGTCACCTTGGTCTTTAGATAAAGAAAGTACACTTTTAGGTTGTAAATTATCGGAGTGTCCAAGCGGGGACAGATCGGTGAATTTGGTTAATTGGAAAATACATTTTACCGCGCAAGAATTAAGTAAAAATAACCTTTTCGTTACTAACGCCCTTCTAAGTGGGGAGGGGGACGGTAGCGAATACTATTAGTCACCTCCCGGGCCCCAAGCGTTGGAGAAAATCGGAGGAAAAAAAGGGGCTCGCGTCATCAAAGTTTGCGGTAGTCTTTCGTTTCTACGGTTGCTTGTTTGTTTGTTTATTCGCGGTTTTGCCACCAGGAGCGAGCCCTGCTTCGCGGCTCCGGGAGAGAGACTTCGGGCAAAGGGAGGCCGCGGGTCCCGAACTGGCTCTGAGCCCCGCGCGAGGTGGGTATTTTCCAGGAGTCCGGCCGATAGTCCCGCCAGGGAGACGTCTCGGCCAGGCTCGAGTCGGGGACGCTGGGAAGGCTGGGATCAAGCGACAACGGGACGCCTTGCGGCTGGAGCCGCGGTGCAGGAGCCGCGCGTGGGATGGCCGAGTCGAGAGTTCGGTCCCTGCCGCGAGAGCTGAGGGCGCGTCCCAAGTAACTTTCGCAGGTTTGGACCAGAAGAAGATTGGCGTCGGTCCCCCAAAGCCCGGGATCTGGCCGGGAGGGTCCCGCCCCGGCAGCGCGGGGCCCCAAAGGGGTTCTAGGGACCCGCCCCTTATCCCTCCGCAGCGACTGAGGAGCCGGTGCCGCTGTTCAGGGTCCTGACAGGCCCGGCGGCGCGGGGAGCGCGAGGCCCGCCGACCCAGGACGAGCGTGTCCAGCCCCCGGGACGTCTCTGGGCCTTGGTAGGAATCTGCTTCGGCGGATGTCAGAGATGGGGAGCTGAGACTGGGGCTTGGACCTAGTTGGTTTCTGGGGCCAAAGCGGCGCCGGGCGCCTGGTGCCGAGGGTTCCCGCAGATACCCAAGCGCGCCTGGAGCATCCTGGCGGAGCCGGCCCGGATTCTTTCTTCACCTCGCTTCACAGGCAGCCGGCTCCCGCAGCGCGCGGGGTGCGCAGGAGAGAAGCTGCCGCCTAGGGCAGGAGGGAGCCTGAGGGGAATTTTGGCGGACCCAGGCGCGCAAGGGACGCCTCGGGCTCTTAAAAAGGGCTCCAGAGAGCAGGAACCCTCTGAGTGAGACAGGGAGAGAGACAGAGAGAGTGCGACGAGCCTTTTGGCCTGGGCTGAAAGGGCGTCGGCTCCAGGGGCTCCAACCTTCTCTGCATGAAGTGCAAACAGCTCTCTCAGCCGCCCCGCCGGCCCCGCCTGCTACCGCACCCGCCTCCCAGACCTGCAGGCGTGCTACCCCGGGCCGACCGCCCGGACTCTTGGAATCGGTGGCCCTGGCAGAGCTGGCGCCGCGGGTTCTCTCTGCTCTGAACCGAGCCGGAGTTTCCAGCGGTTTCCTCCGCGTGGCAGGGCTGACTGCCCGCTCCGGGGCCGGCTGAGCCCAGGAAGGGCCGCTGAAGCGCTCCGGGCCCCGACTTGCCTCCGCCAGAGTGGTGCCGCGTCTTCCTCCCGGCGGTTTTCGGACGGTGTCCACGGGCCGGCCAGGGCCCCGGCACTCTGCCCTCCAGCTCAGCGCGCCTCGCCCGGGGAGGGGGTCCACGTGTGGGCCCGCCAGGCCTTTTGTTTGCAACGCGCTGTATCTTTAAGATCAAGGCTGAATCTCGGGCGATGCAGGGACCCGACCCGCCTCCTCGTCAAGGCTCCCGAACGCAGCATTAGAATGTTTATAAAATATTCAATTTATGCAGTCTGTCCAAGAAGCCATCGTCCCAAAATAAAATCAACAGTCTAGACGGAACACAGACACTAGAACTTATCAACAGTTGTCTGACTTGCATCTTCTGATGCATCTTGAGTGGGTCATAATACCAACTTTATTTTCAGTGGTGCATAAATTAATTACACGCATTTAATAACCAAAATATCATTATATTCCCCCTTTAATATCATAAAGGCTTTCCGCCAGGGAAGCACTTAATAGTGCAGGGGGCCGTAACGGGCTATTATCCTGGTGTAATGCTATTACAGAACCAATTATGCGCCATTAGACTTGCTTTTTTTGCAGTTTATGTGATTTGATCCAATCCCGCGCCCCTGACTTGAAAATTTCAGCCTGGTACTTTAGAGTTTAATTTTCACCCAGGCAGAGGGAAGGGCGCGCTCTCTCCGCTGAGTGTCTGCCTCCGATGCATTTTAAAAGTAATTGCGAAGGGTCCCACCGCATATCATTTGCATGGAGAAGCGAACATAAATTCAGGGACCCCTTGCTGAGAACAAAATCAAACTTTCCTTTTGTACAGTCTCTTGGAAAGGGAAGCCGTGTGCAAAGAGTTCCCCCAAAACCCATCCGGGCGGCGACAATTAGCAGCGCTTTGTCAATTTGCAGCCCGGGAGTCGCCAGGCCTCCGACAAGGGCCAGCCCAAATCCAAGCTCTCGGAGAAAGGTTTGAGTCAGAGGGGACTGCGGGAGGGGGTGGGGTGGAGTGTTCAGAAAATAATGCATTTGCGGGGTGGTTGTTTCTATGCTCTTTGAAAAGAAAAGAGGAAAAACATTCCTGATGTTTGCTGAGAAATGACGGTTTTTTTTTTTTTTTTTTTTACACCACGTGGGCCATTTGTAAGGCCCAATAGACCTATCCAAGTTACTCGCTGTAGACAGCGCTGGAAATAATCAGATTAAGGCCAATTATGCGTGAGATTATAAAGGCGAGTGCTGAGCGGCGGCGCGCGCTGTAGACAGACAGCAAGACATCTGGCCACTTCCCGAGTCACTTTTCTGGTCCTGCGGGCGCCAGCCGCGCGGAGCCCCGCCTGCCTCCAGCCGAGCCGGCGAGCGGACTGGAGGCGGTCACGCTCTGGCCTTCCTCGCCAGCCGCTCGCCGAGGTACGCGCGCCTCCCGACCCGCTCACCGGGCCCCGCGCGCCCGGCCTTGGGGTCGGCTGCCTTCCTGGCGGGGGCTGCCGCTCGCGCAGATGGCCTGGGGTGCTCGCCCGACCCGGCTGCGGTGGCCTGAGTGCGGGGCTGACGGCGGGGACCCCTGAGAGCCAGGAACCAGGCTGCGCGCGTTTGGTATTGGGGCCGAGGAGGGGGTGAGGGAGGTGGAACCGATCCGAAAGGCCGTCCCGCGGGGGGCCTGGATTGCTACGGCGCTGCCACCCCCACCTCCAGTCCCCACAGTGGACTGAGCGCGTTGGGAGGAGGTTTTCCAGGAAGGCAGCGCCCGGTGCGCTCCAGGGCTGGGCCGGGGCGGAGGCAGAGGGAAATTCAGACTCTGTCAGTTTGCTTGGCAGCCAGGCCGGAGCTACAAGCGCCTCGTCGATCCCGCGATCACCCTCCCGAGTACGGGCTGTCCAGCGGATCCGGCCGTCGGCGATGTTTTATTTCCACTGTCCTCCACAGCTAGAGGGTGAGTAAGCGCTGCGCGCCCGGGGCCGCTCCGAAAGGCTGGCGCCGGCCAGAAAGGGCCCGCGCGGCAGCGGGGCTGAGGTGGTGGGGTTCCCGCTCCGTGAGGGGCTCAGCCGCCGGGCGTGGGTAGGGGCGTCCCTGGCCCCTCCCCCCCATCCCGCTCCAGCCTCCCGCCCCGTAGCCACCTGCCTCCCACCTCCCTCCCCGCTTGGGCCTGCGGCCCAGGGCTGTGCGCGCCGCAGGGACCGCTCGGGTCCTCCCAGCACAGATGCTGGTGTCACGCCTCTAATCGGGGCTCCCCTGCCCAGGGGGCCGCATCAATCTTTCACGGTGTTTTGCAAACATCCCGAAAAGCCAAGGTGGACTAGGGAGTCGGCCCCGCATTGGCCCGACCATGAGCCATGAACGACCCGTTACCAGCTTGTTCTCTCTACCAGCGCAGGGCAATACTGCTCCGGGCCCTTCACGTCTGCTCCCGGACCCCCGGCCCTCCGCAGCTAGATGGCCCTGCCCACCACGGCGCCGACTGCCCCGGCATGGCTCCTTCTCTGTGACTCGCTCGCTTTCCTGACCCCAGATGTCAACTACTCTCCACTCCCAGGGGCAGCCCCAGGGCCAGGGTTTGGGTCTTTTAGGGTCTCCAGGCCTTGGAAGAAATTTTGCCTCCCAATCCCTGGTGCAGCCTCGGCTCTGGATTGTTAGGTGGGGGGAGGTTGGTGAGGAGGTGACAGCTTGGATCTCTGGTGGCCCCACTCAGGGCCTGGGGGATCCCCAGGGGTGGGCCCTCTGGCCATGGGGGGATTATATGCATCAGGCAAATGCAGAGGCACAACCTCTGGCCTTTTAACAGCGCCATCCTGGGCGCAGTCATCTCAACCATAGGATGTGGACTTTATAACTGAGAAGGATACGACTTCACTTGGCAGCCCACTGCTTTGATTGATTTGTTGGGCGGGAGAGTTTTGGAGGCCAAGAAATTGAGGGATACATGGAGAGGGGCAGAAGGTGGTGAGACACTGAAGGACTTGAGACATCAGAGGATGCTCTTCCACCTTGTCCCATTTTCTCTGAGCAGTAGCTGAACCTCAGCTGGCCAGTGCACACAGGGATTTCAAAAAGTTTGTTTTTGTTTTTCCCATGGAATCTTTTTTTTTTTTTTTGATGAGGAAGATTCGCCCCAACATCCATTGCCAATCGTCCTCTTTTTGCTTGAGGAAGATTGTTCCTGAGCTAAGGTCTGTGGCAGTCGTCCTCTGTTTTGTATGTGTGATGCCGCCACAGCACAGCTTGATGAGCGGTGTGTCGGTCTGCCCTGGGGATCTGAACCTGTGAACCCCAGCAGCCTAAGTGGAGGGGGAGAACTTAAGCACTAACATCACCAGGTTCCCCCCCACCCCCCCACGGAAGGTTTTAAGAGTTCAGTAGGATTTTCTGAAGGGGGCTGATGAGCACCAGCATCTGAGCCCCACCAGCTCAGCCAGCGTTCCTAAGAGGGGAAGACCACACATTTGCCTGCATTTCACCTCCTTTATCTCCCAGGATCTGTGTTGATGGGCTTTCTGGAAAGAGGTCAGGTGCCTCCCCTGACACTGTAGCCCGGGACTGGAGGACGACCCTCCCCATGTGTGCCAGACACGCCTTCTCTGTACTTCTGCACCTGGGGTTTGCACTGACTGACTTCTAGTGGCCCACCCATCCTGTCAAAGTGGGGAAAGCCAAGGTTTGGGGATTTAGCAGGTGGTAGGCTGCCTGAGTGACCTCAGGGGAGAGTCCTGTCTGCAGGGTGGGTTGCAGAAGTCACCTGGGGAGAGTCCTGGCCCAGCCCCTCCTGGCCCCAGAGCACTGAGCTGCTCGCTGCTCTCAGCTCAGCTCGGTCGGTCGGCGGCTCTCCTTTCCTTCCCACACCCCAGGCACGTCTCAGCGCTGCTTCTGCCTGCTGTGACCAGAAGAAAGGGAGATGGGTCCCTGAGAACGTTTATCCCTTTGCAGCTCGTTCCTAAGCCCGTTTTGCAGAAAGGGGTGTTTTATTTCCATTTAGTGTTGCTGGGGAGGAGGTGATCTGTTGCAGACGGAAAGGCTGAGAACAGACCTTTGGAATAGGATGTCTCCTTATAGCCAATTGGCTTTTTTTTTTTTTTGAGGAAGATTAGCCCTGAGCTAACATCTGCTGTCAATCCTCCTCTTTTTGTTGAGGAAGACTGGCCCTGAGCTAACACCCGTGCCCATCTTCCTCTACTTTATACGTGGGACGCCTGCCACAGCATGGCTTGACAAGCGGTGCCATGTCCACACCCGGGATCTGAACCAGCAAACCCTGGGCCGACGAAGCGGAATGTGCACACTTAACGGCTGCACCACCGGGCCAGCCCCACTGATCAGCTTTTTGATTTTTATTTTTTGTTGATCTAGAGAGGCGTAAAGGAGAAAGCAGAGCTTGGCACATCATCTCTCTTCTCAGATAATTTTACTGATATGAGAGTGAAAGGTACAACACACACCTGCTTAGGAAATTCAAACAGAACAGAAACCTATAGGCTGAAAAGTGAAATCCTCTTTGTCCACCTCTTTTTCTGAAAATCCTCCCTATTGTTGGTTTCTAGTGATTCCTTCAAGAAAAACATGCTCTCACCCTCAATTACGTATTTTTCTCTCTGCATGTTATGCCTTATTTATGCTGAGACGGCACTGCCACACCATTTGATGCTTTGCTCTTTTTTGCTTCATAATATCTATTTTGGGGAGTTTTCCATGCCAATGTCTATAGGGCTACCGATTTATTTTCCACAGCTGTGTAGTATTCCCTTATATGTTGTACAGAAAGTGCCTGCTGATGGGAACTTTGGTTATTTCCAGTTTTTTTCTATTACCGTGTTTCCAGGAACATTTTTCTGTTTCTATTTTGGCACACTTTATAAGTATCTTCATAAATTAAATACCTGTGCGTGTGCTTAAATTGTTGAAGGATATTGTCAAATTACCCCGAATAAGGCTGCATCAATCGATGCTCAGTTGGTTAACCCACAAACTAATTAACCTACAAACGATTAATGAGCCTGCACATTTTATTACCCTCTTATCTGTATTGGGTATCATTATGCACCTTATTTTTTTTTGCCAAAATGGTGAAAATACTGGTTCATCGTTCTGTTTTGTTTAATTATCAGCAAGGCTTAGCATTTCCGTAACATTATCGACCATTCTACTTATTTTTAAGTAAAAAGTCTCTCTTTATATTTTCCTCTTTTCTAGTTGTTCTTGTTAATTTGTTGAGCCATCAGTCTTTTTTAGGGTTCGGTTTGACCCACACTGTCTCACTGAAAGGCATACTGTGCACACGTTGTGAAACAGGTTGGGACCAGCAGCTGTAAGTTAGAAGAGTGAGGCTGAGTGTGATGACAGCACTTCAGAGTTTGTGTTTCGTCCTCACCAGTCAAGTGTTTTGTTTCAAAAGGAGACAATTTGGTTTCCCCAAAAATAACGGAAGTAAGACTGATTTGAGGCCGTCCCTTTGAGGTTTCTGATGAGCTGGAGAGAAATGCCTGTAACTAGGGTTTTGAGGAAGAACATATCTGGACAGGAAGCTAGAGGGAGTGGGCTCCAGGAGACGGTGGGCGCACTGAAGCCAAGGATGTGGGCCTGGAGAATTGAATCCTAAGTAGGAGGGACTCTCTTTAGTAGATGGAGTTTTTAAACGCCCAAAGGACGTTGCTTCTTTGGGATCGAGGTCCTTCTGAGGGACGTTGTTTGGGTGGCGTGGTTTGTCAGCTCCTAATGCCGAACGCCAGAGATTCTGAGGCCAGAGCCCATGGCAGGTACAGCAATCACCGGCTAATGGGAACTTGCTCATTTGTTTTGCTAAGAAGTCACTGTGGACCGTCAAGTAAATGGCGCGCATTTGGAAAATAAGCTGAAGGCCCGTTTGGGGCCAAACTCTGTTCTGGCTTTATACGAGCTATGGAGGCTGCTGGGGAGGACAGTGGAAAGGACGCCTCTCTTCTTAGGGACACGGGAACTGTGGGTCCTTTATGAGCCTGGCTGCAGGGTGGGGTGCCCTTTGAGAGTGGCCCTGTCTGTCTGCTTGGAATTCAGGCCAGCTGCTGTTGGTGCAGCTCTCCTGTTAATTGACGTCCATATAACAGATCCACTATGGTGCTGATGAGCTGTGACCAACGGTAATTAATATTCATTTATAAACTTCTTACCTCCTTGTGTCCTGAAGTTCTAGGAGAAAAGTGCTGTGAAAGCTCTTGGTGGTTTCTTTCCTCCCCCATCCCCAGCCTTTATCCTTGTTTATAGAAACAGGGGAAAGGAAACTAACAGGTGAGCAAAAGGGAGACATAGAGGCTCCTATTAAAGGAGCTGAGGTAGAGGGACAGAGGTGCAGCTGGGAGCCAGAGGGCAGGTGAGGGCACCACCTCAGCCAGTGACTCTTCCTGGCTAGAGTCCCGAATTTCAGAAGCAGCGGGCATAGCTGGGCCTACAATCAAAGGTTATTGGGAGAGAGAGGGCACAAGAGAGAGGAAGAGAGGGGGTCTTCATAAGAAGAAGGGAGAAAGATGCTTTGGGACAGACAGGGCTTTGTCTGGAGGGGACAGGTCCGTGCCTCTGAACGCGCGTGTGTGGCTGGGAGTTGAGGTGAGGACAGGGGACCTCTGGCTCAGGCTGACCCAGTGTGCTTCCAGTAGGCACGGCACCCTTTGGCAACCACTCTACGGGAGATTTCGACGATGGGTTTCTGCGCAGAAAACAGCGCCGGAACCGGACGACCTTCACTCTTCAGCAGGTAATGAGCCTTCTGAGACTCAGCTACTTCCTGCGTCCAAAAAAACCCAAAAAAATCAGAGTTTCAGCGGCTCTTCTTTGTCTTTTCAAAGATGTCAACTGAGTGTGTTAACCAGATCTTTCCGCTTGCTTGAACAATTTACGTGTCAAGGACTGGGGCGAGAGGGCAGATGACCCTGACCTTATGATCCCAGATAGTGAGTGAAGAGGCTAGCCAGTAGCTCCCATTTGCCTTAGGCTGATAGTTTGAGGAATGTGCCCCATCAGAGATATCATTTGAACGTCGAAATAACCCTTTGAGGAAGGCAGCTAGGACATTGTTATGCCCAAAAGATAGATGGGTAGACTGGGGCCCAAGAAGTTGACTGATTCGTAGAAGGTATTGTCACCCACAAATTGAAGGGCTATAACTGGAACCCCAATATAGTGTTTCCTGGCCCAGGCTCCCTCTCTTAGGTCTATCCTATTCTTGGGGCAGACTGGAGTGTTCAGGAAGTGACCCAAATACCCTCACGCGGTTTCGGTGGGACTGACATAGCCAGGGCATCTGCAAGGTGTCTCATTTTCCCATGCCCTGTGGCAAGAGCTGTGAAGATTGCTCTAATTCACAAGGCCTCCTTAGATTTTGATTCCTATGAATATATTGAAATGCAAATGCCTAAAAATCTTTGCGCCTCTCTTCTTATTTCTACTTCTGGAGAGAGCACTGAGGTTGTTAGCAAGTTTTCGCTCCTAAGTCATCCGTGGTTGAAATTTTAATTCTGCGGGATGTTTGCAAAGAGCTCTTTTCTTTCTCATCTTCCTCTATTTGATCCGTGAAACTATTTCCTCACCACTTATAGCAAATTTGAAATATGTATCTGCTTCCTCTCCTCAAGCCACAGCCACTCCCCAGTAAATATTTCTTCCTTTTACCAGCTGGAAGCTCTCGAGGCCGTTTTTGCTCAAACGCACTACCCTGACGTCTTCACCAGAGAAGAGCTAGCCATGAAAATAAACCTCACAGAAGCCCGAGTGCAGGTAAACCTTCTTTTTAATTATTTAACTCTCTGATATTAAAACTGGCAAACTTTTTTTTTTTTTTGACATCATGACTGCAGAGTGCACATTTGGCCAAAGAAAGCAAATGAAGACTATCTGTCATTTTCATGATGCACTTTAATAACATCAACATAATGTGGAATATTAGATTAGGTTGATTAATCGGTCATTCATAATTAACTAGTGATAATGTTCTACACTAATTTGTCCGCGTCTCTAAGGTACTAAATTACATCAATGCACATCCATTTCCTTGCTTTGGAAAAAAAAAAAAAAGAGCTGAGATGCTATTCTCAAAGCTGCTCCGACCGCTCTGGGGTAAGGCCGGTCAATTGTAGAGAACTGTGTTTTCAGATGGGAACAGGATAAGGATCCGCTTTCCAGAAATTGCATCATGTCCAACTTTTCTCCGGCACGCGCACTCTTTTAGTGAAGAGGATCCGAAGAACATGGGCAATTTAAAAATCTTTAAATGGCAGCAGCGAGAGGGCTGCCTCAAAGGCGAGCGGGGCCCACGGTGACCATCTCTAAGCAGGATTTCTTTCTAGAAGCTACGCGGTGATTACGTTTAAGTGCACAAACCCGTCGAGCCCAGCAGATGTGCCCGAGTGCGAGAGGAACAGATTTGCAACGCCACCTCTCCAGGCGAGCTCTTCTCTGAGCACAATTATATATTCATTTTATTTATGGGGTTTCCTCCATGCTGTTTCTGTTCTTTTTTTATGTAGGGGCTTGGGGTTAAGACTATGCAAAGATCTAATTGTAGGAAATATAATAGTTTGCTTTCGGTTCCCCTGGGTCATGTTAGTATCTCTTAAAAACCAATGGCTGAAGAGAGATAATGGAATTCTGAGCAGTAAATTGGGGGTTGTAAACAAATTATTTCCCCTATAATCAGATTATGTGATCCTGATTATTAAATCTGAACATGAATCATTGGTCATACGCGGGCAAATTAAACTGATTATTATTTGGAAATGAAAATCTCCTTTGGCCAGGATGCCGTCTATCCTTTCTCTTTTTTTAATGCCGGCTTGCCAAGAGCTGCCTAAAGACTGAACTGCAAATTGAGATAAATGACACAATTATTGAGCATTCAGAAGGGGAAGATCATAACTTCTTCCTGAAAGGTGCAAGGGTGAGATAGGAGTGGCCACAATTAAAGCTGGGAATTGTTGTTCGGGCTGTTGTCGGCTATTATGCAAACAGACAATGGCGTGGAGCGTGGTTTAGCGAGCCGAGCCTCCGTGCGGGGACCCGGCTGGGCGCCGGTGGCGGGAAGGGAGCTGTGTTTACATCTCTACCCCTTGCTCATTCAAATATGATTAATGTTCTATAAAGCAGGGTCTTAATCGAAGCTGATGTTGTCAAACAGTAACTAAATAGGGAAATAAACGACTCCATCATGCTCTTTCCTCAGAAGCAGGCGAACTGTCAGTGCAAAGTCATTAAAATATGATAATGAAAAATAGCTCAATTAAATGTTGTTATAGCTGTGACCTTCATTCAATTAAGACGCAAGAAAGTGTCTGCATTTTGCTTTGCATTTAACTGCCCTAAATTTAGAATACAGATAAAATCATTATTCAATGGTTGCTGATATGTGCAATTAAAAGCCAACTAGATTAAAAAAGAAAGAAAGAAACCCAGTGAAAGGAGAATGAAAATTCAGAGGTGGGGTGGGGTGGCAGAGGGCTCAGCCTCAGGATCCGGGTTCTCTCCTGGGCCAGTGTGCCGGCAGGAGGAGGAGAGGATGCTAGGTGAGTAGGATAGAGGTCCAGCCAAGCCTTTTTTTCAGCCAGGAATTATCTCCCAGGGGGGAGAGAGGAGGTCTTGCTGGATGGAGTAAAGAGCAGCAGGATTTCACTGACCTCTGGGAGCACCTTGGGCCCGAGGTGCCTGGCTCCCGTGAGGCTGTCCTTCTGCAGATGCAGTTTTGGTTCCCAAGGCATAAAGAGTCCCACAACAGCCTCTAAGAAGGCACTCAGAGCAGGGGGATCATAAGCCTCCTCCTAAAACTAGCTAATGCTTACCGAGTGAGTGGTTGCTCCGTGCCAGGCACTGCGCTCCATGTTTTCATGCATCTCTGAGTTAATCTCCCTAAGGATGCCTGGGAGTGGCCTCTGTTATTGCCCCCACCCAGTTTGGATGCTGGTCCTCAGCCAAGCCACTGGACTTCAAACTGTGGATCTGCCACTAACCATATGAATGACCTTGGGCAAGTTAATTAACCTCTCTGGGCTTAGTTTTCTCATCTGTAAAATGGGGATAGTGGGACTGCCTGCTTCATAGAAAGGTTGCAGTGGATTCTAAACCAGATTCACGGGGGGCCAGAATTCCAACCAGGGTTGACTCTGGAGTCAGTGTTTCTAACGGGTGCCCTGGGCTGCTGGTTATGAGCTTGGCACAATGTGTAAGAGATGATTTCCAGGTTAAATGATAGGTACCAGGCCAGACAGGCTCAGCTGCTCAGGCCAAATCTGCCGGCACAGTGAATGAGTATTTTTGAAGAGGAAAGCCCAGAGCAGTGTACGATCCTCTTTAACTATGACACCTCCCCTGCCCCGGGGAGGAGATACATTTCACATCATATCAGTGTCCTCGCCTACACTGAGATTTTCCACAAGATAACACTTTGCCCTTATTATGGGCAATGCATTTGGATACTTTCTATGGTTTCACACTCATTAAAAAATGCCCACCACGCCTTCTACACTGATCTTCTGGCCCGTTGTGGGTCTGAAGCTGGAGTTCAGAGAGCTCTGCTTTGATAGATCTCTTAAAAAGGGGGGCTGTGCCTTGCACACTTGGCTGCAAGATGCCCAGGGTCCAGGTCTTTGGGTTTGGGTTCCGGTTCCCTCCTGATGCCTGATCATCTGCCTCCGTTGCGTGTGTGTTTCCATCGGGGACTCAGGTTTGGTTCCAGAACCGAAGGGCCAAATGGAGGAAAACAGAGAGAGGAGCCTCTGAGCAGGAGCCAGGAGCCAAGGAGCCCATGGCAGAGGTGACGCCACCGCCCGTGAGAAACATCAATTCCCCGCCCCCCGGGGACCAGGCCCGGAGCAAGAAGGAGGCCCTGGAGGCCCAGCAGAGGTGAGGCTGGTTGGACCCCTGGGTCTGAAGGGCCGATGGGCACACAGGGTTAGGAACTCATGTGATTTTCCTTCTCTGCCAGCCTGGGGCGAACTGTGGGTCCCACAGGACCTTTCTTTCCCTCCTGCTTGCCGGGGACCCTCCTGAATACGGCCACATACGCCCAGGCCCTGTCACATGTCGCCTCCCTGAAAGGTGAGTTTTGGCTCTGGTGGGGCGGGGCCGGGGCTTTGCTGGCCTGGTGACATCTCCGCCGGGATCTGGGATTGTCTGACTGTCCTGCTTTCTGGGTTAGGGTCCTTCTTGCACAGTGGGCAGGTGCAGCTCCTTTATTCCTTCTGTCAATCACCGCCAGCATCACTAACAGCATCCGTTTCCACACAGTCCTGTCTGGTTTGATTTCTGCATGGCTCGAGAATGTACGTGAATCTTGTAAATATCACTGTACCTGACGGGCTTGTCCGAGGGCTGGTTGTTTCCAGAGTGTCCACTCCCTGCTCACAGATTGCTCCCTCAGTGGATGCAGTTTTTGGTGCTCACCTGCAGCTCATGGGCGAGGCCCCTGAGTGGCAATCCTCCACCTTTTGAGGACACTCTCCCTATGTGCAGCTACCCACCTGTCTCCCCCGGGAGCTCCTGACGTCAGAAGTCTCAACTGTTAGGATTTGTGGTTGTCCAGGATTTGCTCTCTTCTCAGTGGCTGTCGTTGGCTGAAGGATGGAAACCATTAGTGATGTTTTGTCAGGCGGAGAGAGGAACGCCTGTGGGGCTGCGCCTTCCAGATTTCCTGGGTGTCCCTGCTGGATTAAGGGGCCCATCCACTGTCTCTCGATTCCTGGCCCAAACCTGCTCCTCCTGTGATGGGGTCAGGTGGCTGTGCTGGCCAGGATCAGGTTGGACCCCAGAGTGGGTCCCGGGGAGCCAGTGCTAGCATCCCCCTTGGGACTCGTCTGTGGCAGGGGTCTGGGAGCTGGGGCTGCAGGTGCCAGCTTGTAGGCTTTTTCCTGATAACAGACAGTGGGAGGAAACTCCCCTTGGGTGTCCATTGCTTGTCTGTATTAGGGTCTGGAGTCTCCTGCCCTTGAGGGGGTCCCCCTCCAGCAAGTGGGTCACACACACACACACACACACACACACGCGCGCGCGCACGCACACACAGAGTGGCAATCTGCATGGCAAATGTGGTTTCTGGAGGCTGAATGAGGGCATGGTGGAGCCTCCCTGGGGAGTCTGAGGGGAGAGAAAGGCATTCTAGGCACAGGGAACAGCACTTGTGAGAGTGCCAGGAGGGGGAGGGGAACCAGGCTTGTCCGGAGAATGGCCAATGTGTTGGGGGCCCATGGGAGAGTGCCCAGAGATAAGGTGGAGGTGCGCGAGCTTGAAGGCCCTGAATGCCACGCTCCTGGGTTTGCACTTTCCACAGTAGGAGCTGGAGCTCCGAGGCCCAGAGCCTCTTCTGAGTGGTCCAGGTGGCTGGGCAAATCCCGGTGCTCAGCAGGCTGGCATGATTGGACGGGCTCAGCTCTGTCCGGCTCTGGACTCCTAGTGTTTCCTTCAGCTCCAGGGGCCTGTGCTCCAGGTTGTGCGTATCCCCTCAGAGAGGCCTTGGGAATATTCACAGGACACAGGAGGCTGACAGGGCCCTACGGAGGTGGGGTCGGCCAATTAGAAGGGGCTTCCCGAAGGAGACTGCCAGTGGGACTCGGGGATCACTCAGGGATCTGGTCCTTGCAGAGGAGTGATCCCGTGTCCATCCTTTGAATCCTCTCTGCCTTGGTGAGGGCCAGCTCAGTTCCTGAGCATAGCCATCTCTTGTATAAACCTTCTTTGCTTGCTCTGCTCCAGCCTCATGAAAAGGAGGCCATTCTCGTGTCTCTCTGCCTTGGAACCACTTGGGGGTCTCTGGCTAGCCAAACTGAGGCCCTGGTGAGGCCTGCGGTGGCTGAAGGAGGGGCAAGACAGCCAGACTGCCAGGCAGGGAGAGTGGGACAGCATCTGGGGCTGGGAGACCAAGGGCAGTAAATCTGTCACTCTCCTCTTCGTCCCTCACCACTCCCCTCTCGGGCCCTTCCCTAAGCTTTTCTAGCTGGGCTCTGGCCCCTGGGGCCTGCGCTGTGCCTGCTGGAAACAGATTTCCATTTGATGCTGCTCTTGCCATGGTGATGGAGGAGCTTAGGGCGTGCAGGAGCCTGCAGAGGTGACAGAAATCACAGCATGCTTACCAAACTAGGGTCCATCTTTGTGCATCGTGGTGGCACTGCTTGGGAAGCCTGTGCATCCCCATGAGAAATCCTTCCTGACTACAGTTGGGGATGAGGCATGCTGGAGCAGGGGACACGCTCAGATGTTTCCAGAGCCTGGCAGACGAGGAGAGAAATGAGCATGTGCAGGCATTGTCTTTGCTTCCCCAAATACAGAGGAGCTCTTGCTCACTTTTGTTGAGACATGTAGCCTTCTTGGTCTATTTGTCATTTTCCCACTTTTTTTTTTTTGCTGAGGAAGATTAGCCCTGAGCTAACATCTGTGTCAGTCTTCCTGTATTTTGTATGTGGGATGCTGCCATCACGTGGCTGATGAGTGGTGTAGGTCCACACCAGGGGTCTGAACCCTTGAACCTGGGCTGCTGAAGTGGAGTGCGCCCAACTTAACCACTACTCCATGGGGCCAGCCCCCATCATTTTCCCACTTTTGAAAGGTGCTGGGAAAAGGCACATTTCTCTACTGTCAGAAACATTTATGCAAGGAGCATGCTAGGGGACACCCTCACATCCGGGCTGGGCAGAGTTGGGAGGGGGGACTGAGGAGCACTTGCCATCAAAGGTCAGCTATTGCTCAGGCCAGCTGATCGTGTCCACGTGGGAATGTGGATGCAGCACTGCCAGAATGTTGAATTTTCAGGACCAGCTGGAACTCCAGATTTTTATTTGAAATATTCCCATTTTCAAGGGTTGCCTTCAAGTGTTTGGGCCAAATCGGCACATCCTTGGTCAGACCAGCCTGTGCCCTGCCGTTTTGTGAGGGGAGCTTTTCCTCTGCCCCCTCCCATCTCTGCTTTCCACATTCTTCTCCCTGCACACTCAGCTCCTCCTCGGGCCTTCACCCCAGCAAAGTTCCCTTCCTCATCCTGACCCCATCACCCACCAAGGCACATACCTACTGGCCTCTCTGAGCAGCTTGCTTTAGTCTCTGGTCTGCTAAGTCATGTTGAAAGGAAAGGAAATGAGCAGTTATTGAAAACTCCTGTGCGCTGCCAGGTGGTCTCACGTTATAGCCTCTTTAACAGTTGTGATAACGCAGTAAATATTATACAAGGAAGGCTTCCGGAGTTGCGCAGCTGGTATGTGGAGCTGGGATGGCTCTGAGATAAAGGCTGGTATTGGTTGGGGAACTTTGTGTTGTGAGGTATTCTGAGTTGGCAGTCTCTGGGCTGCCTTTGGGTCGGCTGGGCAGCATAGCCTCGCTCCAGTCTGGGTGAGCTGGGCGTCCCCGGAGATGTGCATGGGGAACCGGCCTCTGCTTCAGGATTTAGGCGTAAGTGTGTACCTGCAAGTCAGGTTCTAAACACCCCGGGGTCAACCCTCAATTGTTTTGCAGAACATTTGTTAAGTAGTTGGGGCCAGGATGTCTTTCTCACTCTTGCAGCCCACATCTTCCTCTCCCAGGCTTCCCCAAGCCATAGAGATCAAGTGCATAGCCCAATCTGGGCCCAAGAGAAGAGCACGCCCTATTTCCTGGGCCTGGCTCAGTGCCAGGAGCTCTGACCTGGCCTCCCTCACCTTACTTGCACCCCAAGAGGTGGCTGGGCAGCCAGACGCTGGCCGAGCTGGTAGCTACACCAAACTCTCCTTCTCTCAGAGCTCTGGCCTGAGCTCTGCTTCCAGGGGCCACTGGCCAATGAGGGGACCATCTCAGCTAGATGGGAGGAGCTTTGTTCAAGCCAGGAGGGCTACGCGGCCCCTGGCACCCATCTGGGTTTCTAAGCCCACCCGTTTTTTCACAAATGCGAAACTGAGGCTCAGGAAGGGGAGTCACCTGCTTGCGTACACCGCTTCTCCAGCTAGGTCTCCCCCATGAGGTCTAGGCTGCTCTCCACCGGCTCCTAATGCACCCTTTCCTGCAGACTCCATGCATTCCTTCATTCCTCTGGATGAGCGGGGCCCTAGGCACCTTGGACCCCCACCCTGCTTCTCCTCCACAAGCGAGGACAGCTGTGAGTCCACTTGTGCGAGCCCCGGTAGAGGGGTCTAGAGTCACCCAGGACTACCAGAGACCAGGACCAACGTGAGCTGAGCCCCACAGCCCCTTCCAGCCCAGGGATTCCAACCCTCCTCTCCAGGCCTCTGGCAACTTGCAAATGACCCGGAAGAAATAATCAAAGCGAATTTCAGTTCCTGAGTCAAACGAGCGCCCAGTCTCCTTCCCCAAGCGTATGGTTCTAGTGGGATCATACAGCCCTGGACTCATAGCAAGTGGCCTGGGAAGGCCACTGAGGTTCTGGCCCCACCCTAGACCTCACCCTAGGAGCTGTTCCCCTGAGACCAGGGCCTGGGGATCCACGCCATGGCTGTCCTGTGCCACACCAGCATCTGGCCAGCATATGAGGAAAACGCAGGGCTCCCAGTGCCCTGGGGCAGGATCAGTTCTCCCAGAGGCACAGGGAGCACCCAGGGAGTGGTCCCAGAGCTAACAGTCTGCAGAGCATGGTGATAGGTACACAGCGAACTAGTGGAAGGACTCCTAGTTGGGGTCCTGGTCTTTGGTTTTTAGGCATTGTTGTGACAGCTGGGAAGTCCTTGCCTGGGAAGCATGAGAGAGCCTTCGGGAGTGTTTGTGGGGTAGCTTGAGGTTTGTCGAGGTCCACTTTGCTGAGTAGTGGTCCTCGAAGTCTTTAGGTCCTTGAACGTAGTTTTATGACTATTCACTTGCCTGGAAATTCCTTGGCTTTCGTTGCGCTCTTGGAATACTGGCTATCCACTCCTGGGGGAGGGGGGAAGAAAAGGGCAGGCAGGGTAGCTCAGGGGCGCTGGATGTAGAGGGAATGTGTTCCAGGGGTCCCCACACCTAGACTTGCGGGGTGCGTGTGGAGCTGCGTGGTGACGCCAAGTGCCGCCTCCAGCATGAGTCGGGTGGACAGGCTGGGCCCTGGCAGCTCCCAGTGGATCTAGACTCTGCTTTTTCATCTTTAGATCACGGGAAAAGTGGCCCAGAAAATATGAAGGGGAGCAGGTCGCTCAGCTGCTTTTCTGTGCTTTGGCGCACAGACTGAGAAGTCAGCAGCAAAAAACTCCAGGTGATGGTTTTCTTGGGAAATGAGAGGGACTAGTTTTCATTCCTTGGAGATACCTGTTGAGGGCGGGGGCCAGCGAATTGGAAACAGCTGGAGGGCTGGGGAAACCAAGATTGGGCTCGAAATTACCCCCATCTTTGGACAGTCTGCACAATTTTGAACTGCCACGCATACCCCAAGGCTCAGCTTGGCTGTTCTGCCTCAGGCCCAGGGGTGAGGGCAGAGACCTTCTGGAATTTCGCTGTCTGCCACAGCAGCGTCCTCCTGAGCCGGGGGATTGCGTCCTGCTGCCGGGTTCCGGAACTGGGTCAGGAGTCTAGGCTACATCTCAGGCACTGAGCTCTGGGGATGCTCATTCAGCAGGCACAGTACTGGGGTGTGCTGGCTGCGTGGGGTGGCATGTGCACGGATGTGTCTGGATGGTCAGCAAGGCTGCTCAGGCAACAGGGAGCCAGGGGAGGGTGGGAGGCGGGCACGGCAGCCTTGAAAGGCAGGAGGCCATGGCCCCTCCAGGGTGGCTGGTCAAGCAGTGTCCACACATGGCAGACTAGCCTCCAGGCTCTACTGGGCAGGCCCCCGGGACAGGCATTGGGCTGCCCCCATCAGGGAGAAGAGCAGCTAGCTCCCTCAGGCCAGGAAGCTAACTGCCTGCTGGGGATGGAGCCAGGTAATTGAAAACCAGGCACTTGTGGGGGTTTCCTCCTTTAACTATCCTTTAATTATCAAGCAGCTGACTAGTGCAGTGGCTTCGAGCAAGGGCTCTGGGGTGGCCAGCCTGTGTGAGTCCTCGTTCTTCCATTCCCTAGCCCCCAGTCTTGAGTAAATTAGAGAGACCACCTCTGCTTCCTCATCTATCAAATGAGGATCTTGATCAGAAATAGGCCTGAATTCATAGGATTGGATGAGGAGCACCTGAGTTAGAGCATCTAAGGCCCTTGGAACAGTGCGTGGCACATGGGACGTGCTCGACAAACACCGTCATTATTAACCAGACTAGCTCTGTTTTCATTTTCAAGTGACCAGTTCCACTCACTTTTAAAAGACCCAACGAAATGTCCGCTTCTCCCAAACTTCTCCCGTATCTCTAAACTTTACTGCAGTTGCCATTCCCCGTTTCCTTGTAACCCTCACTGTTACAATGTTGGCAATGATGGGGGCTCCTTCTGTCCCTGGGAGGGTTTCCTGGTTCTAGCACCCATTCCCCCCCATGGGGCTTCACGGGGCTGCATGTGTTGCGCTTTGCATCCTGGGATGGTCAGAGATTACCCGTCCTGGCCAGGCATGCAGTCGGTCTTTCATTATTGGGGGTTCCATGGAAACTCTCAAAGAAAAAAGCAGCAGGGCCCTGCCCCATGCCGGCAGGATTTGCATAACAATAGTGGGTGTCCGGAGAAAAAGGCTTAGCAACACAAAGAATTTTCCTGCGCTGTCTTAATGGCCAGCCTGTGTTCACAATTCATTAATGCAGAGGAGGTTATTAATGGCCGAGGGAGGCACTCGGGTCTGTTCGGGGAAGCGCGAGCCACAGGACCACGGCGTGCTGGGGGCGGGACAGCCACAGTCAACAGAGGCCCTGTCCCCGGCGCACTTAGCCCCCTGCCTCTAACCTGTGATTCAAAGAGCTGGGTGTGAGGTGGGAGCTAATCACCGCTGCCCGAGGAGAGCTTTCATCCCTCGGTCTGCGCTCACACCCGGAGCACAGCCACTCTCCAGTGCTGGGTCGGGCAGCGCGAAGGCCGAGGCATCTCGGCTGACTTTCCCGGAGAGGGGCGGGAGGAGGGCAAGGCAGGCGTGTAGGGACACTCAGTCTCTGGTGTGGCTCCCCGGAGTCAGGCCTGAGCTGAGCGAACAGCAGCAGAGCGAGAGGATGGGGTCAGACCCCATCTTAGGCTCCCCTCCACATCCCCTCCTGGGGAGGAGAGAGGGCCCCTCCGCCGTCCCACCCCACGTGGGATCCGGGATGGGAGGAGCCTGGAGGCAGACAGATGGGGCCCCACCTCCGTAGCTGAGCTGCGTCGGTCCATCCAGGCTCAGAGGACTGAAGGTGATGCTGTGTGTAGGGACCCCGCCCCGTGCTGGCATGCAGTGGGCGCTCAGGAGATGCCAGCAATCGGAGTAGCATCGCGTGTGTGGGGATGAGGGGAGGCGAGGGGCAGGGGTCTGTGCTGGGAAAGGGTCGGGCCCTGTCCTTCCTGAGAGCAGAGCCCCTTAATTAGCCCAGGAAGTGAATGATTTTAAGCATTCACATAACCACCCTCTGGACTTGCCTATGCCCCAGGGGCCCCGAATCCCGTGTCCCTTTCTACTCGTGTCACTTTTCCTGGCCCTAAATGAGATGCTATGCTGACTTTTATGGTAATAGGGCTTAGCTGTTCCAGACACTATTGTCTAGTCTTGACTTTTCTGAACTTTACATGTATATACATATAAATGGAATTGTACAGTGCACATCTTTCAGGTGTGGCTTCTTTGGCTCAGCATTATGTTTGTGAGATTCATCCATGTAATTAGGTTTAGTTGTAGATTCTTTATGATATTTTATGCACATGATTATCTATTTTTCCTTTCTTTTTTTTGTCTGACTGTGCTGGTCAGCACCTCTAGTACAGGATGGAACAGAAGTGGTGATAATGGCATCCTTGCTTTATTCTATCTTGTTTTGTAAGATATATTTTTTTTTTGGTGAGGAAGATTGGCCCTGAGCTAACCATCTGTTGCCCATCTTCCTCTTTTTTCTTTTTCTCCCCAAAGCCCCAGTACATAGTTGTATATCCGAGTTGTAAGTCATTCTAGTTCTTCTGTGTGGGATGCTGCCACAGCATGGCTTGATGAGCAGTGGGTAGGTCCACGCCCAGGATCCGAACCTGTGAACCCTGGGCCTCTGAAGCGGAACGCATGAACTGAACCACTCAGCCACAGGGCTGGTCCCTATTCTATTTTTTATAACAGCTTTATTGAGATATAATTCACCATTATACCATACAACTCATCCATTGAAGGGGACAACTGAATGATTTTGAGTTTATTCAAGGAGTTGTGCAACCATCATTACAATGAACATTAGGATACTGTCATCACCCCATACCTATTGTCTGTCACTCCCCGTTTCCCCGACAGCCCCAGCCCCAGGCAACCGCTAAGATTTCTGTCTCTATAGATTGTGGCCATTCTGCCGTTGCTCTTGTGGCATTTCATACAAGTGGAAACGTACACTACATCATCTTTGTGACGGATCCTTGCCTATTCCTGAGCTCAGGGGGAAGCTCTCGGCGTTTCACAATTGTGTTTGCTGTCTTCTTTTTCCTTCACATACCCTTTATCAAGTAAAGATATTTTCTTCTTGCTCTGGTTTCCTAAGCATTTTAATTATTATTTAAAAAAATCGTGAATATGAATGGATGTTGAATTTCATCCAATACTTTTTCAGCTCTTAAGACAATCACATGATTTTTCTTTCTCAATATATTAATATAGTAAATTACGTTGATTGATTTTTTTAATGTCAAACCAACTGTGCATTCCCGGAATAAACCCAAATTAGATGTGGCGTGTTATCCCTTCTATGTGTAGCTGGATTCAGCTTGCCGATATTTTGTGCAGGGGTTTTGCCTCTGCAATCATGAAGAGATTGGCTTGTGATTTTCTTTTATTATAATCTCCATTCCTGGTTCTGGTATTGTTTTCCTTTACCTCAAAACGAAGTGTAAGATAAGTGGCAGCACTACCGCTCAGCTGTTTTATTCCCTCTCCTGATGCTGAGGCCTGGCTGGGCTCAGCCAGAAAGTTCTCCTGCTGCTTTTGCCTGGAGTGTCTCCCGAGGTTGCAGTCGGATGGCAGCTCGCTGGTGCTTACCAGATGGCGTCACTTCCTTTTCTGGTCTTGGCAGGGATGTTGGGAAGCTTGGGGTTCTCTTTTTCTCTCTCCCCATGGCACGTTTGGTGGTTGATTCCCAAGAGTATAAAAGCGGAAGGTGCCAGGCCTTCTCAAGGCTGCACTCAGAACAGACACAGTGTGGCTTCTGGTGTGTTCTATTGATTAAAGTGGGTCACAGGGCCAACCCAGACTCGAGTGGAGGGGCCTGCACACAGGCGTGAGTCCTGGGAAGCTGGTTCATTGCAGGCCCTCTCGGAGACTGGCGGACACAGGCATTGGGGATACTCTGGCGTCTTGACATGAGTTTGGGGGTTTTTGAACCTACCTTACTTCCTGATCTTGACTATAAGCCCCTCAAGGGCACTGGCCATATGTCACTCCCCTCTAGGTCCTTCCAGGCCACTCCCTTCTGCCCCCAACACGGAGTCTGGTGCAGAGTAACAGGTGGTGGAGTTTGGGTAAAGGAGGAAAGAAGGTCGTGCTGCTCTGGGCCTGGGAGATGGGCCTCACTCAGAAGGCTCCAGTCCGCTGGCTCTGGCCTCCTGGACCTCAGAACCCACTGGGCCCTCCTGTCCTTCATTCAGGACTCGCTGAGCACCCCACTTTGTCAGACTCTGAATCGGGAGCTGAGCATCCGTTGATGAATTAGACACATCTCTACCCACAGGCTGGGGCCTGTGTCTGGCTGGGCTTGGAGAGACAGACGGGTCAACAAAGAATTCCACCTCATGTGACACAGTCATGTGCTCTCATAGAGGAGAACAAGGGCATGCGAGGTGAGGGGGAAGCCCAGAGGAAGGAGGAACTCTTTTCTCTGTAGGAATGAGGAGGGCTTTCCAAAGGAGATGCTTGAGTTGGGCTTGAAGGAAGCATAGGAGTTGCCCAGAGGGTGAGAGCAATCCAGGCAGAGAGAATGGCATGTGCAAAGGCACTGTGGCTGGCAGGGCTGGTATGTTGAGGAAAAGGCAAAGCATAAGGTTTGATGGAGCCAGAGTCCTAGGAGAGGACAGCATGGCTTGAAGGTGAGCCCAAGTTCTGGAGTCAGACCGGCCATGGTCCATAACTGTCTCCTTCTGGTTATAGTGTCAACTTAGGGCAGACTCCAGTCTCGTGATCTGTGAAATGAGGATCCTGCTGGCCATACCGAATGGTGCCTGTGATTGGAAGGGTGTGTATCTGTGTCTGGCACATCCAAGAGTCCAGGAGGTGGTGGCAATTGTTGTTAGGGTTGTGATGATGAGGCTGAGAAGTCACTTGGGGGTCTGGTTAAGGTTTGGGTCTGAACCTCTGGGGCCAAGGGTCCTGCTTCCTGCAGGCACTTGCCCCCAAGTGGGAGAGGCTCCCAGCCTCCAAGGGACAGTTCATGAGGTCCTTGGTGTGTGCAGCTGCGATAATACAGCACAGCCCTCCCGGGGCCCTGGCTTGTCTCTGAGGGTACAGATGTTTGGGGAACAGAGAATCAGAGGGGCAGAACATGGTCTGTCCTCATGGGGGAAGTGGCTGGGTCAACCCTAGGCCCCCCATGCCCAGCTGATGTCAGGAAGAAAGAGTAAAGAATCCTAGCACTTGAGATTCAGAAGGAGTCTCTTTGAGAGTATGTTACCACTGCTTCTCCAGAATACAGTGAGGGAAACTGAGGCCCAGAGAGGGGATAGGACTGCCCAAGGTCACGCAGTGCATTTGTGTGAGGTAGGACAACTCAGGGACCCAGGTGTCCTGCCTTCCAGCCCCCCACGCCCTGTATTGATTCTGTTCCTTTTACAGGCACCTGCTGTCATTCTCTGGCTTTAAAAACTGCAGCTCACTTTCCAGAAGCCATTTCCTATGGGTGCTGATGGGTTTGCCCTTCCTGCTAATCAATGGGGCCCTGGAGTGCAGGGAGCTGAGCACAAGCTTTCTGGCCTGTGCCCAGAGGCAGCGGGAGACGCAGCCTGTGCATCCAGAGCTCAGGCTGCTGCTGGAAGGAGGGAGGGAGCACAGCGCTAACTGGCATGGGACTGCCCCGAACATGTGTTCCTCTTCCCCTCTGGCTGTGCCAGAGCCCTTGGATCTGGGTGCTGTCACTATCTGTTTACCCTTCAAAGACATCCAAGCAGAAACGGGACATTGGTGCTGGTCCTGAGACTATCTCAGCACCAGGAATGGTTGGCTGAGCCCACTCCCGCCAAGGAGCGTTTGCTGAGTGAATAAGCAGGTGTCGAGACAGTGGTGGTACATATGATAGGTAGAATTAAGACATGGGTGGGATTTAGCGTCCATTCCACCAGAATCACCTGCCAAATTCACCTGGAGACTTGGGCGTTAATCAGATCGGGTCACTTTGTCATGACCGCAGCTTTTCTTTCCGTGGGGCATTGGGGAAACTTAGAATCTGAGAGATAGACACTTTGAGGAACTGAAATATGTCAGCTGGTCCGGAAAGATAGCTTTTCCTCCCTTTCTTCCTTCTCCAAATCTTTGAGTCTTTGCTTTGTACCCAAATGGGACATTTTAGTTCCGGCATCAGGAGGATGGGGGTGGGGTGGGTGAAGGGCACTCAGAGCATGTTTGGGAAATGAGGTGGGAAGGAAAATAAACACAGCTCCTGGCGGAAGGGACATATAAGCCATTCAACAGAGAGACAAGCGCTTCCGGGTTCCTTGGTAGAAGACATCTGGGAGTGAATTCAACCCCGTGTGTCTGACCGTTGGTGAGCACACTCAGCCACAGCATCTGAAAATCTATGCTTAAATATTGCAGGCATCCACCAACATCCCACTCAAACGTTCCGTGTCAACTCTCGGAAACCGCTGTTACGAATCACAAAATATGTTTGTTTATCTATGGTACTATGAAGCAAAGAGAGATGAACTACGGTATTTGCATTAAATGTCTCCTAAGTCCACACACTCATTTCCTTGTTCAATTCTGTTACCCTTAACCTGACCATTCTACAGGAAATCAGAGTGCGAGCCACTTGGAACCAAAATTGTAGTTCACGTGCCTCTATGGTGAAAATGTGCTATCGGCAGAGACGAGACAGAACTAACTTAATTTTTCCTGTCAGTCTGTGTAGTAGATCAATTAAACTGCCAAGGAGATCAAATATTTCAGACTGTATTTATTACATTAAGTATTTATGTTCAGGCCAAGCCTTTAAAGCATGATGTCATATAGGAATGCAGGCCGATGAGATCAATTCGGCAGAATTTGCTGTAACTTAATGGAAATCTAATTGTGTGTTTTAATTTAGCGTCCGGGAGGTAGTATGTTTTCCAAACAAAAGAATTTTCAGGCTGCATTTAGGGCCAGATGGCTCTTGCACAGACTTTAGTGACGGCACATGTTGTGGGGCCGGAGGGAGGAAGTCATGGCCTTTTTGGGGGTCCGCTGGCTGGTGGCTTGGTTGCGTCCCATGCAAAGGGACTCACTGCCTTTGATCCCCACAGAATGGGAGATAGATGGAACGTGCCTGGTGGATTTTCCATGGTGCTTCCTCAGCTCCATGTTCGCTGGTCAATAACTGCAGTGCGGACTGAGGCCATGAGCCCTCGTGGAGTGGCATGCAGGGTGCTGAGGACTCATCTGTATTCCTCAGCGACTGCCATGGGACTCTGTTCTAGAAGAGAGCATCCCTTCCCATCATCCGAACGAAAGGAGACCAGAAATTACGAGTCACAAAAAGGACACCATTTTCATGAGCGTAATACCTGGCCAGTTTAGAAAGGATGCCAAATACAGTAAAACACACGGAAGAATAAAAAAATCACATCACTCGTAACCTTAGTACCCAGAATCAAATCACTATGAACTTTTGGTATTGGTACATTTGTTCTCTTCTCATTTATAAATATATAGCTCTAATAAATTTATGTATTTTATAACTTACTTAGAAATTAAAAAATTTTAAAAGTTTAAATTTATAAGTATTTTACATTTCTAAATAAATTTATGTATATATACACCTATGATCCCATGTTATATGGCCATACATATACACATCTGTACTGTGTGTATATATGGACGTATTATGGATATATGGATATATACGTATACACATATACACATATACACATATATACATACAAATACCAAAATGGGATCATATTGATTTACTGTTTCTTAACCTGCCTCTTAAACTTAATATTTTATTATATTTTTTTTCATGGCACTAAATATCCTCCTGTAATACAAGTCTGTCATAGCTTCAGTGCGTTCTCTATGACTCTAACCTGTTCAGTCAATTCCCTATTATTGGGCTATTCGGTTATTCATAGCTTTTCGTTGCCATATGCCACACTGGGACAACTTCCTTTGTAGCTAATTTAATTTTTAGCCCATTCATGATTATAGCTTTTTGATAGATTTTCTTTTAAAAAAGAAAGAAAATTAGAGCCCCAAGACTGGAAATCTATTAATTAAAAGATGAGACTTTTGAAAGTTTGTTTCGCTTACTCCTCAAAATTTTGTTGGCAGAATAAATTACTCTACTTGTGGTCAGGTGGGAAAGGCTTCACGGAGGAACCGACAGAGCTGTGGAAACGGTGGAGGGACTGTGTGTAACGTGGAGCGGAGGAGCTGCGCTGAGGATGATGCTCTGGGCACGATCATGCATCTTGCAGCCGATCTCGGGGTTCGTCCTGAGTGTCCTCCGGGGGATGCTCGGAACAAGCTGAGCTCTTCAGCTGGTCGCTGAAACGAAAGCTGTGAATTGTGACTTAGACTTGCCCTTTAATTTGTGTGGGGTTATGGACGTAATAGTTGTTCGAGGACTTGGTACTTGGTGTTCTATAGGATTTCTCCCACAGGTGGCTCTGTCACCTCCTCTTACAGACGAGAAAGCTGAAACTCGGAAAGATGATGAGAAGTCCCATGACTGGTTAGTGGTGGAGCCAAACTCCAAAACCCACTTTCTTCTGCCTCAGCAGGATGCACCCGGCTTTCAGGCCACAGAGAGGTCTTCTCATCATTCTCATTTTATAGGATTTTGATAATGACAACTCAGTTTCGGGGTAGACATGTTCTAAAGTGTCATTGCCACCTTCCTGACGCAATTAAGAGAGGTGCTGGGCCTCTCTCATGACTGACTCAGCGTGGCCCGTCACCAACAGTGGCAGGCATGGCGCAGTGTTCAAACGTCATCTCTTGTGACAGGTCCTGCTGTCGCCCTGTGCCGCTCGCCCATCCTGACGGTCCTGCTTTGCTTGCCCATGTACTAAAGGCTCCAGGTTATGGCGCATTTTGAGTTTTTTGGCTGGCTTGGAAATTTGGGTCTCTTTTCTCAGTATTCCTCATCCACGTGTTTGCCATTAGCAGCCATGTTTCTTTCTAGTTTGTGGCGGTCTTGTAAGTGCAACAACTTTAATGCTGGAAGCGTGCTTGGGAGGATCTTTGAGCACTTGGTGAGGGCCTTGCGCCTGCTTTTCATGGGCAAAGGGCATGCACTTGGGGGTCTGGGTGTTTACTTGGTAACTATTTGTTCGTCTGTCTCCCTGAGCACCGCAGAGGATGCGTCTCCGTCTTGTTCCTTCTGGGTTTCAGTAGTGCTCCGGGTCGATGAAGTGGTTCGGGCCCCAGAGGCCTATGGGAAAATCTGGTGTTGCTATGGGTACTTCGAAATGATGGAGAAATCTAGAGTCAGTTTTAAAAGGATCCTCCTTGTGGAGATCATTTTTTTCTTCGTTAAAAAATGATTACAGGAGTTAAGAGAGATGCTAGTGTTGGACAATTTAGGTTAGATTGAAATCAGTTGAAATTCTGAAAACATGCTTTAAAGTTGGAAGGAGAACTCAGTTTGATAATTCACATCCTATTCTGAACCCACTCCATTTTTGTTAAAAGGGGTTTAAAAATTTATCTTTTCTGATAGCCCATATTGTACATGAAGATTCTCTATGACATCTTGTCAAGGGGGCTTCAGGGTGTTATGAGCAGAAACCCATCACCCCCAGAGAGCTCTCTGCACATGCATAGCATGCTGATGGTAAAGAAAAGAAAACCTTTCTTTCTCTCACTTCCGCCCATTGCTTCTATCCCAGCCTCCGCAGCTAGAGAGAGAGAGTGAGGCAGTGACCTCATATCCATTGTGCCTTGGGCTCCACTCAGCTACATAGCACAAGTTCTTTCACTTTTCACCCCTCCCACCCTTCCTCCTTTTCTCCCTCTGGTCTGATGGTCTGACTGTGACAGAGGCGAGAAGGACTTTACCCTCCCTTTTTCTGCAGGTTCTGCCTCTGTGAAGGCAACCCACAACCGTATGGCATCACTGTGAGCTTATTGTGAAGTCATGCTGACCACAGGCTCTACTGCTGAGCCATGTCCTCCTCTGTATAGTTGGATCCTCGGCCACAGATCATAGACTTTACACTTTTCCCTGATAAACATCGTCGCGTTAGATTTGCCTCCTTGTTCCCTTTTGATCTTGTCTGTTGCACAGATCGCCTCTCAGTCTTGCCTGTGTCTACGTTCTGGGTTGGCACATCTTCCATCTTCTCACCCAGGTAAGGGCAGGGCAGAGAGAAGACGGCTCCCAGTGGTTCATATTTCAGCATTCCTCGACGTGGCTGTTTAGACATTTATGAGTCCACTGATAAGCAGTGGCCCCCTGTGATGGACACGTGAGCTCCTGTTTAGACTTGGGGTGTAGAGGAGGAAAGAGGGTGACATCTGTGAGGGGCAGTGTACCAAAGACTCTTGTTGGCCTGGGTGCCTCTCTCAGGGTCTGCCGCCCTGCTGTGGGAATGCCTACCCGGCGGGCACGGGGCAGAGTCCTGGGCCAGAGGCAGGGCTCTGGGGAGGCGTACCAGCCGTGCAGCGCTTCCTTGGGGGCTCGGTGAGTAGGGTGGGTCGAGGACCTGCCCAGGTATGTGAGGTGGTGTGTGGCCGGGCATGTGCGCGGGGCCCAGGGGACTTCGGAGGTCCTCACCCGCTGGAAGAGCCAGGAGGCAGTCTCGATAGCCACAGGCATCCTCCCCTTGACTGACCTGAACTCTCCTTTGGCTCTTATGGTTTTGTTTTTTCAAATATTTAATCTAATTTATATATTTATTTATTTTTTGTGAGGGAGATTGGCCCCGAGCTAACATCTGTGCCCATCTTCCCCTATTTTACGTGGGATGCTGCCAGGGTGTGGCTCGATGAGTGGGGCTCGGTCCGTGGCCGCTGAAGCCGGGTGCGCAAACTTAACCATGACGCCACCGGGCTGGCCCCTAATTTAATTTTTAATTATGGTAAAATACACGTAAGGTACAATTTACTGCCTTAACCATTTTTAAGTGTACAGTTCAGAAGCATTACATACGTTCCCATTGTTGTGTAGCCATCATGCCCACCCATCCCCAGGCCTTTTCATCTTCCCAAACTGAAACTCTGGCCCCATGAAGCAACAGCTCCTCATTCCCCTCCTCCCCCAGCCCCTGGCGGCCACCGGTCTACTCTCCTTCTCTATGAATCTGACCGCTTTAGGCTCCTTGTGTAAGCAGAATCGAACGACATTTGTCTTTTTGTGACTGGCTTAGTTCATATTATGATGTCCTCAAGGTTCAGCCATGTTGTAGCCTGTGTCAGAATTTCCTTCCTTTTTAAGGCCGAATAACACGCCCCTGTATGCATAGTCCTCACAATTTTTAACCACAGGGTCTCGCAGAGCGGTCGGACTCATCTGGTCCTCAGTTTCCCCGTGTCTCTAGTGTGGGGGTGAGCTAGATGATGTTCACAGCCTCTTCTCCCCTCTGCAGCCTTGGTTCTGTGAGATAATTTATTTCTCTTGCCCTCTGAGTCTGGGTTTTGCAGGCCAGGGGTGTCATTATCGGTGGCTTTCTTGGGGGCTCACCCATAGCAGGTGCCACCTAGCAGGTGTCAGCTGCCTCGTCCCAGGGGCACTCCTTCATCCTGCAGGTGACGTCTTCATCCTGGAGTCACAGACCCTTTAACTCCCTTTTTGATGCTTACCTTGGAGCGAGGCCTTACTGGGGGCAAGAATCAGCCTGCGACACGGTAAGCCCACCTTTGGCGTGCTGGCCTGACACGGGACCAGCTGCCTAGGGCTGAGCCTGAGGACTGTGGCCCCTTCGGGGTCCCTGCCAGCCCACAGCCCCATGAAGTGCCCTCAGATCTCCAACACCTGGGCTCCCCAGCCCCTTGCAGCCCCTCCGCAAGTGTTCTGGTGCGGGGCCCTCTAATTTCAGTCTTCTCTCCTTTTAACATTCATTTAAAATTAAAATTACGGTTCTGAGTTTTAAAAAAATTCATATTTGTTGTAGAAAAATGAGAAAAATTCTAGAAAAGACAAAGAGAGGACAAGCTTCAGTCTGCCCACTGCTGAGGGGGTTTGCTATTCTTTCTGTTTTGATCTCTTCACCCATGAGCTCCCCTTTGGAGGGGAGGAGGGCCTCCCCCAGGGGGTGGGTGCCGGCCCTCAGGATGGCTCCCAGTGCTCGTGCACAGGCACAGTCCTGGCAATGACCGTGCCTTCTCGCAGAGCCCTGACTGCTGTCAGTGTGCCGCTGTGTCTGTGTGAGAGCCACCAGGGGAAGCGGGACAGTCGGGACCCGGGAAGTGACCCAATGTGACTCACTGTTGCTGGAAACGTCACCAGGCTTGGGGCCGGCCAAGGTGTGGGCTGTGGGACGGGCTCCCAGAATTCCCCTTGTCAGCTTGGCATCTGTGGTTTGTCTCACGCACATCCTGGCAGCTGCTGCCCACTGGATGGGCCCCTGGGTCAAAGCTGAGGCCTGAAGTGACGGCTGCATTGTCACCTCCTAGTACACTCCCGGAGGAGGACGGAAAGGCCACCAGAAGGTTCTGGTTCCACCTCTGCAATGAACTGTGCAAACGTGGGCCAGTCACTCCTGGAGCCTCTGTTTCCTTACCTGGAGAGTGGGGATGAGTCGTGCATGTTCACCCCTCAAGGTGGCCAGAGCGGTGATGTGAGCCAGCAGCGGGGCTAGTGGCTGGTCTCTACAGGTGGGAGCCGGGGCTGCGCGGCCTTCGTCCTCCCTCCTTTCTTCTCTTCCTCCCTTCCTTTCTCCCTCCTTCTCTTCTTTCCCTCCTCCCTCCCTCCTTCCACAAATATTTCTCAAGGGCCTGGCCCGTTCCAGGCACTCTGCTAGGTGTTGGGGACAGAGTAGTGAACGAGACAGAAGGGAACTTGCCACCTTGGGAGCTGACGGTCTTGGGGGAGGCTGTGGGGAGACAGACACCATACAAGTCAACAGCCACGAACAATCCCCCTGCCATTCGTGGCCAGTGCTGCGCAGGTGTGAGCAGCGGGCTCTGATGGAGTGCGAGCAGGGAGCCGACACTGCGTGGGGGTCCTGAAGGGCTCACTGAGGAGGTGACATCCCTGAAGGCTTACAGAGAGACAGAGAGGTGTGAGCAGAGCTTTCCAAGGCTGAGGGAGCGTCTCTTCGCTCACAGGCAGAGCCTGGTGAAGGGCTCAAGGCGGAGGAAGGCATCCTTTTTCCCAGACAGAGGAACACGGTGGTTAAGGAGCTGGCCCTCTGCGTGGGTGCAGTCCAGCTCTGCTACTCATTATTTAACCTCAGTCTCCCCATCTGCAAAAGGGGATGATGACAGAGCCTACCTCTTAGAATTGTCCCCAAGCCGAGATGCGTGAGGCGTGACGTGCTTAGAACCTGGTACCCACGACTGTTGCTCTAGTCAGTGCAGCTCCCTCCTAGGCCTTTGCTGGGACGCTGGTGTGAGCATCTGGAAGGAGGCCTGGGCGGCATGTAAGAGGGAGTAGGAGCCGAGGGCTTGAAGGCTGCGGGCAGGAATTTGGATTCACTCAACAAATGTGGCTTTTGGCTCAAAAATACTGCCTAATTGCAATGCTGCTTCTTCCAAAGGCAGTGAGCACTGTCAGAAGGAGCCGAGAGACTGGCTTTGCTGGCCCTCCCTCGCCAGAGAGGGGGAAGTGGTTGGCCTACCCACATGGAGCCAGTGGCCATGGTGACCCAAACATCAATGTCAGGCACTACATCCCAGCTGTTCTTGGCAGGGCCACGGTGGGCCATCTCCTGCTCCCCTGGTGGGATCGGACTCTGCAGCTAGCCCAGGCTGGTGGGAGGAGGTGGGAGGGTGGGGTGGAGGCCGTGGGGATACGTGTCTCCTCCAGGGGTCACACATGGGGGGGGTCCCCATCTGACCTATCCAGGGGCTCAGAAAACCTCTCAAATAATGTCATGCTGGCAGCTGAGTCTGCCCACCATGTCTGGGTGCAAAGTCTGTGCGACTCCTGCCTCCACACCTGCTGGTGGTGGGCTGTTGGAGCCCAGGGGTGTCCCTTAAGGATGGGCATGGTGTCGGCACTGCTCAGTTTTCCCCTCGGAGCTTAAATGGCCAACAAGACCACAGATTCCACAGCCAGATTCTCTAAACCCCCCTACACACACACACCTCCCTTTCTCTCTGTTTGTCCCCATCTCAGAAGTTGCACCCCCATTCAGTCGGGTGCCCAGACCCAAACCTGGCATTGCGTGTGAATTCTTCCTTTCCATCACCTTCTACCTGTAGTCCAGGAGCAATTCGCACAGGCTCTAACCTTCAGTGTAAATCCAGAGTCTGGCCACCTCTCACCACCTCCCCTCCAGCCACCTCGGGCCGAGCCCCGTCCACTGGGCCTGCATTATCCCAGCAGCCTCCTGCCCTCTCCCTGATCCAGATAACCCTCCGCACCCTCCAGTCAAACTCACTGAGGCTGTCTTGCACTGTGTCCTGCAAGGCGGCCTGGCGCTGGGGCTCCCTGACCCCTTGGCTACCCCACTCGCCTGCATTGTCTGGCTTCAGTCCCTCTGAACTCCCTGCTGCTCCCTGAACAGGTGACTCTGTCCCCAGCTCCGTGCCTTTGCTCTCCTCTTCTCCTAGCTGCGTGCTGTGCTCTCTCCGGGACATGCACACGGCTGTCTCTCTCTGACTCGCTGCACTCAGGTCTCTGCCAAGCATTGCCCTCCACTCACGGTTTCCATGGTGCTGACCCCCGCCTGCCTCTGCACTGGGGATGCTCAGGCTCCCGTGTGCCTGTCCCCAGAACTGGGCTCCCTGGGGCCGGAGTGCTGCCGCCTTCTTCCTGCAGATTAGTCACTAGGGCCCAGAACAGCGCCAGGTGCTCACGGGGTAGCCATGGAATAAACGCATGATTGAGGAGGACGCCTGAAGAGGAAGGCTCCTCAAACCCAGCCCAGCAGAGGGTCTGTTCTTGGAGTGGTTCATGCAGAGCTGGCCTGCAGGCTTGGGGCTGGCACTTGTTCCTGAGGCCCGTTCCATACGGCGGACCTGTGCTAAGTGCTTTCCAAACCGATTCCTTCAGAAGTTCTCAAATCTCCTTTCACGGTGCCCTGAGGGTCTCAGTTAATTTTTCAGGACACTCTTGGGCCACAAGAAATACCTAATGGTTCTCTTCCTTAAAGGGTTAGGTCCAAGCAACTCGGTAAGTATTTAGGTCCCAACAACATAGTAGCTATTTGAAGTATAATATTTATGAGTCAAAGAAAAATAATATTTTCCTTTGATTCTTAAATAGCCATTGTTACTTTCCGATGAGCTGTGTGCCCTGTGGGCCCTGTGCGGCTTCTCCGACCTTGGAATCACATTGGACACCATCACCCTCATTTTATGTTCCATGTGGATTTTTGTGTGGTGCTTGCAAAACATTGCAAAACTCAGCTTCACAAAAATATGACATCCTTGAGAGGAGTGCAGCGTGATCTCGCGTTAGAGCTAGGAGCTGCCTCCAGTCAGCAGTTTGTACGGCCTCTGATGGATGTGGCTGGGTGTCCCTTGACTTCAGAAATTTAGCACATCCCTCCAGTGCCCCTGTGAATTCTTAGGGATGCTTGGGCAAATAGTTTGGGGAGTGTGGGATTCCTTCATTGGATCCTCATAATGATCCTGTGAGGTAGGTGTGATTCCATTTTACAGAAGGAGAAGCCAAGACTCAGAGAAGCTAAGATACTGGCCTAAGGCCACACAGCTGGTTGGTGAGGGAATCAGGACTGACTAGGCTCCCTCACTCTCTGACAATCCCTTGGACAGTCAACTGGATCTCTTAAACTGTGCATCTTTGGGGTCCTGAGCACTTGTCGTTGCTCACTTTACTGTCTAGAGCCACAGTCAGTCAGCCCCTTGGCCCCACCCCAAGTTCTGAGAGACAGAACGTGGACAGTGACGGCAGCCTGTTGTTTTCTCCCTCCAGGGGGCCCGCTGTGCTCCTGCTGCGTCCCGGACACCATGGGGCTCTCCTTCCTCCCCACCTACGGCTGCCAGAGCAACCGCACAGCCAGTGTGGCTGCGCTGCGCATGAAGGCTCGCGAACACTCGGAGGCCGTCCTGCAGTCAGCCAACCTCCTGGGCTCCAGCAGCAGCAGCCCCAGCCCCGCAGCCAAGCCGGCGCCCCCCGACGGCAGCCAGGACAAGACCCCCCCCACCAAGGACCACAGCGAGGGGGAGAAGAGTGTATGAGGGTCCCGGGAACCCACGCCAGGCGCCCTCCCCGCCCCCTGCTTCTCCCAACCTCAGCCCCCGTGGAAAACTCTCCTAAGAGCAAGGAGAAACTTGCAGCCCAGGGCCTCCTCGAGGACCCAGGAGGGGAAGGAAGATCGCAGCCCCCTTGGCATCTGGAGGGTGCCTCTGGAGTCCCGCCGGCGGGGCTGTGTTGTCCTGGCTTCTTTGGTGACAGGTCCCCAGGGTACTCAGAGCCCACCCTGTGGTGAGACCCCTGGGGTCTCCATCCAGGTCCAGAAGCACTGGAGGGAAGTGGAGCTGGTCATCAGCGCCTTCCTGTTCCTTTCCTGGGCCACCTTTGAAGGACTCGTCAACCCCGAGAACTGTGGCACAGTCGTCCTTGGGAGATGCCCAGGGCTAAGTGTCATGCTCTGAAACGGGACCGTCCCCGTTACATTAAGAACCAGGAAACTGCTGTAACCCCGACCCCCTCTTGTTCCCCTCCACCAAGACGAGCAGCAACGCCCTCCTTTCTCCCATTGGAGGATGTTGGTTGGGCGCTTGGTTGGGTCGGAAGGTGAGAAGATGTCGGGTGGGAAGGGGCTGATGCCACACAGCCTGTTCTAGGGGTCCGTGGTGGCTCTGCCCCTGGCAGTTTCCACTGGGCACTTCCGGCCAGGGAGGCCGGGCCAATCAGACAGGCCATCAGCTCCATAACCTGGGGCCACCATCTTGACACTGCAGGCACAGAGCGAGTGTGAGCCCCCCAACAGCACTGGACTAGACTCCAGGTCGGTGGGCAGTTGACCAATCGGGAAGCAGTGTTCTGTCCCTTGGAGGAGGAAGGACCCCCAGGACTGCCTCTGACGCAAGGACGCATCCGGATGAACTGCTTTTCCTAAGGTCCCTGGCACATGGAGGGGCCCCCTTAGTGGTGGCTTTTTTTTTTTTTTTTTTTTTTTTACTGAAGAAATAGTGGGAAATGAGACGAGAATGGCATATGTGCAGAAATGGAGCTTGGGAAGAGGGCTTCCTTGGGGCGTGAAGAGGATTCATTCCAAAGGGCCAAATTTCATGGGGATTTCCGTTTCCGTCTAGCGTGTGTGTTTTCTCCCGTGTGGATGGTCAACTTGAAGAGCTCAAAGGGGAAATGTGCAATAGTGTCAGCTGTGTCCCTCTGGCGGGGCGTCTACCAGAAAGGTTGCCATCTTTGATGGTTTCCTGATGGTGTTTCCATGCAAACCGTCACTGCTTTCAGGATATTTTCTGTTTGGTTATTATAATCAAAAGGTTCTCCCTTCAGATCACCTCTTTATCCTTTTTACCCTTTCCCCCAAGAAGACCCCCAGAATAATACTCCTCAGTGCATTGTGCCTCGTCTCTGATGACCGCAAAGCGTTGGATAAAATACACTGTCTCTTTAAAAAAAAAAAAATCAGCTCCTTCCTCTTGCTGTATTTTGCTTGTTGAGTATAAAGATGATGCGACTTGCCAAAAAGCAGCGAAGTCGCTTCCACTTCTTCCCTGTAATTACGAATGTTCTGTGGAACGATGTAAGCTTCAGCCCTTATGTACACTAACTCTTCAATCTAATTGTTTGATTAAACTCGTATTTCCTCCAGAAAGGTACATAAATAAGTGAACTGTTGAGCAAATTAAGAATACTTAACAGCATTGCATCTGAAAAGTAGTTACGCTGATTAAATTTTGTGTCCTTGAGGACGTTCAGGAAATTACTTTTGATCGTCAATAACACAATTAAGTAAACTACACACACATTAGCATGAATAATTGATAAGAAATTATGTATTACCACGAAGCACTGATTTAATAATTCATGATGCGACACTCTAGTGACTGTGCAAAACTGGGTAACATCAAAAAGTCTGCCTCATGTTCCTGAAAGGAAAAAAAAAAAGAAGCACCAGACCTCTGCAGAGATGGAGTCCTTAGTTTTGTTGTACAAAGGCAAAAAGTAACCATGCATGATGTAGTTTCTGTTTGTTTAAATACCCGAATAAATTTAGAAGAGTTAAAAAGAAAGACAGAAAGAGCGCTGCTCCTCTCTTTGTTCCTCGTGGCCCTTGGGCGCCAGGCCTGGGCCGGGGCGCTTCTCCGCTTTGGTCAGCGCGCAAATGGAAATGGTGGAGGGCTCTGAGATCTTGGTTCAGGAACCTTGTAGCCGATGCCAGGACAAGACAGGGCCTCTGTGCAGGCTGGTGCCCTCCCTGAGCTGCCGGCGCCCGCAGGACTCAGCCTTTTTGTCCTGGGACAGACAGAAGGATGGACGGATGCAGCCTCATTGGGGATGGCATCCTGCTAGGACCAGGAGCAGCAGTGGGGGTGGCAGGGAGTTGGAGGTGGGCAGCCCTGGCATAGGACACTGGGGGCTCAGAGGCCCCGGTCCCCATCCCGCGGTTGGCACTCTATTTAGGATACCCAGCGCTTGGCCTCTCAGTTGGGCAGAGAGACCTCCCTCAATAACTGGTCCCCATTTGTGAAGCCCCTGCCCCTGCTCACACCTGGGAACATGACAGAGGTTAGCTCAGTCAGGCCCAGCTATCAACCAGAGAGGTAAGTCTTACTCTCCCCATTTCACAGATAAGGAAACCGAGGCCCAGGAAGGTTGGACGACTTCTCCAAAGTTACACAGCTGGTAGCCTCCCATGGGAAGAGGGAGAGCTGGGCCTCATTGCCCGCCATACAGGGAGTGCTAAATAAGTGAATTAACGAGATTAACTGGGCTCGGTCTTAGGGGCCAAGAGGGCAGTGGAGGCCTACCCAGGGTCAGTGTGTCCTGGCAGGTCTGGCAGGTGGAGAGTTGGGGTAACTATGCTGTGCCTTTGCTCACTGTCTCTGGGCTCTGTCTTGGGCTGGCCTGTGGAGCAGAGGACGGGCCACCCCACCATCTGCCTCTCCTGAGTCCTGCCTGGCAGGGGCAGAGGTCGCCTGACCCCACTTTGTCCCTGGCCAGCACACCTGGCCTTTGCATCTGTGCCAACCTGTCCAAGGGCAGACCCAGCAGGGGTTCCCAATGTTGATGGTGCTCAGAGCTCCTGGGCCCCTCAAATGGCTTTTCCAGCAAGAAAGGGCCCTGGGAAGGGGCCAACCACTCCACATCATGGAAACTCGCTCTCCCTTCTTCTTAAATTTTTGGCTTCACCAGGAAAAGCGACACTTTTTGAATTCAGAACCTGAGTGAAGTGGTTAAGAGCTCATGCTACCTGTTCAAAATCCCACCTCTTCCAGGCTGTGTGACTCTGGGTAAGTCACTCAACCTCTCTGTGCTTCCATGCTGTCTTATGTAAAACGGGGACCATAATGGTACCAGCCTCATAGCGTTCTTTGAAGATTACATGAGTTGGTTGCTAACTGGCGCAGAGGAAGTGTGGTATGAATGCTAGCTCTGTTCCACCAAGCCTCGTACACGTCAAGGGCTTGAAGACGTTTTTCATGTGAAAACTTCCCGTTCTCGAGAAGGAAACAGGTGGGTTGGCTCTCAGAGCCTGTGGATGCGCCTTTCCCGGAAAGTCACGCCCTCCCACTTGCTCAGAAGGGGGATGTGGCAGTCCCCAATCCCTCCGCAGGCTCGTTGGTGGCTGAGAGCGTGGCATCCGGATGGGGACCTGTGGTGCTGGGAGGCAGGTGTAGGGGGCCGGGGCGGGGGAGAGGGAAAGAGGATGTCTTAGAAAAGCCTCTTTAGTTGCAAGTAATGGGAACTACCGAGGTCAGTTTTTTGTGAGAAGGATATGAGCTACGCCGTGGAGCTCAGGATGGCTGGGCCTCTAGCCCTGGGACTCTAGTGGGACAGGCACCCAGGGGCAGGGCTGTTGGTCCCTCCGTCCTTTCTGCTTCTCGCTGGCTGTCTGCTCTCTTCTTCCCCCTGCAGCTCTGCACCTCTGCTGGGTCGCTCGCAGGTTCCCCAGGTGGAAGTTCACTGTAGTTTTGGAGTCCTTCCGGACCCTGGGAGAACGAATCTGCTTGGCCCACTTGGGCCGGGCTTTGGCGATGTGTTTGGATAGACCAGGATCTACCCCCTAACCCAGCAAGCAGGACACTTTAGAGAAGAGGGGCTGCTCCCTGCCTGGACTGTTAAGTTGCCTCTTTTTGAGACACAAAGCAAGGCATCTCGGTGGGATCAGCATTGTCTGGTACCCTGGAAGCATCTTGTGTCTTCTCTTTGCACTCTGTTGGGTGGGCCAGAGGAGGCTGGGCCTCAGGGGTGAGCCTTCTCTGGCTGCTGCAATGTGCCCTCTGCTCTCAGGCCTCCAAGTCGGGAGGACAGCCCCTGCTGGGCAAAGCTGCTTCTTTCCCGAGCCCGGCTGTGGGCGGGAGACGGGCCGTTGCTCTTGAGTGTTCTTGCTTGGGACTCGGGCACTGCCCCTCCCTCCTGCCTCTGGTTCCCCCGCCTCAGCTGGGTGCATCTGGGTACCAGCACTGGGGCAGGAACCCGGAACTGTCAGACAGTGCTGGGGCTGCGGCCCGGATCAGCTGGGTGCCCCGGATGGCACAGTGTCCCTCTCCTGGGAGGCCTGTGCTGCTGGCGGGAGAGGGCTTTGCCAGCTGTTGAATGGCTGCAAAGCCGTGTCTGGGCTGCACTAGTGGGAGGACACTCATCCGGCTGGAGCAAAGGGTGCAGAGAGTGGGGCAGGCATAGGATGAAAGGACCCAAGCTGGGGGCCCACCGGGTCAAGGGCTGCCTGGGCTCTGCCAACGGGGCAGGCACTCCCAGGGAGCAAGTTCTCATGCCTCCCCTCGGCAGAGAGGAGTGGCCTTAGCCCTGGCCCTGGAGACCCTGCTTTGAGGCCGTTTGAGTTCCCCATACGTGATAACACCCCAGCAGGATGGCGCTGGTGTGAAGTGGGCAAAGTACCACAGGTCTGGCAATCAGAGCCCTCAGGTCAACCCTTTCTCTGACTCTGTTAGCTTTGTGACCTCGGGCGAGCTACATAACCCCTATGTGCCTCATTTCTTTATCTGTATAGGGGAAATAATAATCCCAATTTGGATGTCATAGGCTTGCTGTGAGATAAGGGAGATGCTGAGTCTGAAGCAGATTGTGATCAACTGTCAGGAGAACAAGGTCACTGGCAGCATGTTGAGACCACACTGTTGGAAGCTGCTGCCCGCTGCAGCAGCCCTGGCCTGGCCCAGTGCTGCCGAAGGGCAGAGAGGAGGCGGGCGGCCAGGAAGTGAATTGTGCAGACCCTCCCTTGGGCTTTGCAGGCCTTGCGGCCCCTCCCCTTCCCGAGGTCTGGATGGGGCAGCGAGAGGGGCTAAGTGATTGTGTAATGGCCACATCTGTCAGCGCTGGCCAAATGGTTTTCCAGGAGTCAGCGAGCTAATGGCCCCGCAGCCGGGAGAGAGCTCTTCCTAAGTGGACCACTCCATCTACGGGAACAGAAGAGCGGCGTGGCCCCAGGCCGCCAGGACTCAGAGAACAGCTGCTCTGCCCGGCAGCCTTGAATTAGCACCCCGGTCCCACTGGCTTGCCTCGCACCTGCTGCCAGGGGCCGGTATGGCGGCACGGGAGCCCAAGTGGGGGTGTCGCCAGACCTGGCCTTCAAACCAGGACCTGTCCCCCCCACTGGCTGTAGGACCTCAGCAAGTCCCTTGCTGTCTCCAAGCCTCAGCTTCCTCATCTGCAAAATGGAGGCAAATGAGGATTAGGTGGGATGAGATGATCTGGGGTGCCGTGCTGGCACTCGGGGTTACGGTTGCAGAGGAGGGCCCAGAGCTCTCCCAGGTGCTGATCAGACTGATAGGGCGGAAGAGCCCTGTGGGCCCTGGAGACACACCCAAGGGTGGAAGGGATGCTGGGGCACCAGGCGTGCTGTGCAGACAGACTGTGTTTCCACCCTGGCTGCACCTGGGAAGCATGAGAGTCCTCTGTCCAGAGGTCGAACTGCATCCCATACCTGATAAAGTGGGGTCTGTCTGCAGGGAGCTACAAAACATCACGTATTCTCCAAACATTGGAAACGTCTTTTTATTTTGAAATACTTTTAGACTCATGTGAAACTTGCAAAAACAGTAGAGTTCCTGTCACTCAATTTCTCCTAAAGATAACGTTGACATAACCTGGTACAATGACCAAAACCAGGAAATTGACATTCATACAAGTCTATTAACGGAACTACAGACCTCACTGGATTTCACCAGTTTTTACACGTGTTAATTTTCTTGGGAGGGATATTGAAATCTCATCACGTATATATTTTCCTGTAACCGTATCACAATCGGGGGCTCTGTCAGATAACATACAGTGACACATATGAGACAGAGGAAATTCATTTTTATTTATTTGCTTTTTATTGTGGTTAAATGCGTATAAAATTTATCATCTTAACTATTTTTAAGTGTGCGGTTCAGCAGTGTTAAGTATATTCATATGTTCTTAACATATACTTGTACAAACAGTCTCCAGAAATTTTTCGTTTTGCACAACTGAAACTTTGTACCTATGGAACAACCACTCCCTCTTTCCCCCTCCTGCCAACCCCTGATAACCATCATTCCACTTTCTGCTTCTGTGAGTTTGACTACTCTCGGGACCTCATCTAAGTGGAATCATGCAGTATTTATCCTTGGTGACTGGCTTATTTCACTTAGCACTGTGTCCTCAAGGTTCATCTATATGGTAGCGCGTGTCAGAATTTCTTTCCTTTTTAAGGCTGAATAATATTCCATTGCATGCATATACCACATTTTGTTTGTCCCCTCCTCCATCAGTGGACACTTGGGTAGCTTCTACTTTTTGGCTACTGTGAATAAGGCTGCTATGAACATGGGTGTTCAAATATCTCTTTGAGACCCTTATTTCAATTCTTTGGGATATACACCCAGAAGTAGGATTGTTGGATGATACGGTAGTTCTAGTTTTAATTTTCTGAGGCGCCACCACATCATTTTCCACAATGGCCATACCATTTTACATTCCCGCTGACAGCGCACAGAGGTTCCAATGTCTCCACAACCTCACCAGCACTGGTTAGTTTGTTTCATTGATGGTGCCATCCTGAGGGGTGTGACGTGATGTCTCCTTCTGGTTTTGATTTGAGTTTCCCTGATCATCAGTGATGTTGATCATCGTTTCATGTTCTTCTTGGAGGAAACTGTCTCCAAGGTGAAAAAGCCTGGCTGATGGGGATTCTGGAAAGGATTGAATAGGAAAATGTGAAGTTGACTTTGGTGATGTCATGTTAACTTTTTGGGATAATTTGTCAAGAGGAGATGGAATGCCAGCCTGTGTGTCTTGGCCAAGGAATCTATGGCAAGCTGTGAGTATGACATATGGATGCACGAATTTTCTCTGCATTTGGATCATTATACTACAACCTACAATCACCTGGTGAGAAAAGAAAGGAAGTGGGGCAAATTATAGCTTCTCCCCATTGCCGACCTTCCCTCTTCTGGCTTCTCTGTCTAGAGATGCCCACTGCTGCCTGGTTTTGCGTATCTGTCCAGAGATGTGCATATAAATAGTAGCACATCACACACACTGTTTGGTTTTTGCTTTTTTTCTCTTAAATGCATACTCTGGGGACGGTTCCATATTAGTGAGTGTAGTTCTGCTTCTGGAATGTTCTTCTGAAGCTAATTCTCAATCCACATGTCTGCATTCCCTCTCTCCATGCACTTAGCCTCGAGAAGCTTGCCCCCATGTTTCCTCCTGGTGTTCGGCCAATGCTTTTCAACTGGTTTCTTCCTCACTCACACAGATAACACCCAGAGCTCAGGTCGATCCCATGAACATCAGAGCGAAAGCAGAGGTTTGTGGGAGCAGCATGCTTCTTGATGTTTGTCTTTTCCTGCTTTAATTCCAGTTAGCAACTTGATTTTTCCCTTTACATTTTTTTTAAACATAATACGGGTCAGTAGCGTCTGGTGTAACACAAACACTGCTGTCTTAATAAATATGTTGATACTAAACTGTTGACTACTGAGCTTAAAACGTTCCTTCATCAGCTGAGGTTCCAAAGCCTTAACTTTGGCCTGAGAAAGTTGATCTAGAGGTTGCCGTATGATGTTTGGAAATCCTGCTTGTGGGAAAGTCGATGTGTTCATGTCAAGAGTCAGTATCGGGGCTGGCTCGGCGGAGCGGTTAAGTTCACACGTTCTGCTTCTCGGCGGCCGGGGGTTTGCTGTTTCGGATCCTGGGTGCGAACATGGCACCGCTTGGCACGTCATGCTGTGGTAGGCGTCCCATGTATAAAGTAGAGGAAGATGGGCACGGATGTTAGCTCAGGGCCAGGCTTCCTCAGCAAAAAGAGGAGGACTGGCAGTAGTTAGCTCAGGGCTAATCTTCCTCAAAAAAAAAAAAAAAAAGAGTCAGTGTTGCCCCAAGTGAGAAGAGCAAAGCCGGGGAGCCCTGGGGTGGAGAGAGAGGAGTGGAGGATGTGGGCTGAGGGCGGACAGCAGGGGCCTTGTGAAAAGTATTGGAATCCGCAGTTGTCAGTTGATTTTGTCTTTTGTTACAGAAGTAAGGATCAGTTATGGGTATTACCCACATGCCAGGCATTCTGCCTGACGCTTCTCACCTATGGTTTCTGATGCTCACACACATTTACAAGGTTAGCATTGTTCTTCTCACTTTACATCGCAAAGAAGTGATGCTCAGCCGGTTTGAGTGACTGATCCAGAGTCAAGCAGCTGGGAATGGGCGGAGCCAGAATTTCCACTTGGTGTCATCCAACGCCAAGGCCCTGGCTCCTCGCCTTTGCTACACTCCCTTTCCTGCCGTTCCTGTCTCAGAGTGGAGGCCTGGTCTGTGGGGACACCAAACTGTTACGAGCCCTCCCGCCTGTTGGAGAGAGAGGTGCGTCCTGCTGTCTGCAGCGTCTGTCAGCAGACTGGTTGGTGCGTCTTCCCGGGGCTTCCAAGTGGAGGCAGGCCCTCGGCCCTGTCAGCGCCAAGGCAGACGGCCTGATTCTCTGTCTGCTGACGTGGGGAGCCAAGCACCCTACTTCTCATCCCTCAAAAGCCACTGCAGAGGTCATGTCCCAACTTGGGAGCAGACTGGGTGTCCCCAACAGGGCCCGCTGGAATGTGGGCTGCACTGCACACTGACCTCAGCCTGTTGAGGCAACCGGACACCTCTGCACAGCCATCAGATATACCTGGGCAGCTCAGCGCATGGCCTTGGGGCCTGCCTCCTCTTCCATCTAGTTATCACTCCTGCCGTGGCTTCACCAGCTCCCAGCTCTTGGCTGATTCTGAGCCATCTCTATCAGTCAGGGTCCAGCAGGCACCCTCCCACAGGGGACAGAGGAGAGCTTAAGAGAGGGACCGTTTTCAAGCGTGTAGGTGGCATAAAGGGAAGCCAGCCAGAGGTGGTGAAGCACCCAGGGGTTGGCGACAGTGGAGAGCCATTCCCCCCCTGGACCTGATGGGAGGGCACTGGAATCAGTGGGTCCTGTCACTTGGAGAGGGCTGCTGGACAGGAGCATCGGTCTTCGGGAGAGGAATCCATCCACTGCCTGCCCACAGTCTCCCGGAGAGAGAGCCAGGGGAATAAATATTTCTGCCTGCTTTCCTCCTGCTCCTGGTTCCTGGTCAGTTCTCCATCGTCTGAATGGAAGCCAGAGGACAAGGGAGCCTGTCAATGCAGCAGAGTGGGCTGGAGGATATGGAGCTGGGGGCTGGAGGCCAACTGGAACCCAGGATGCACGCCATCCCTCTGGTCCCTTTGGGATGTGGGTCTGATTCAGTCTCCCAGGCTGTCCGGGCTGGTCCTCCTGCTGTTCCAACATGCGGAGGAAAACTTGACCCTAGCCAGTCCTCCCCAAGCCTCCTTGGAGGTGCATAGGTAGGTGGTGCAATGGGGACAAGATATGGAAGAAAGTGTGAGAGTTTGGGGAAGTCCTGAGCAGAGTTACGAGGGCCTTTGGGCCACTTCCGTCCAATCTTTGGGACCCACCGAGGCTGTCTGCCATCCCCGCTCTATCAGTTCCCGGAGCTCCAGTTCTGCTCTGCCCTTCCCTCACTGTCTAAGTGGTCATCAATTACTCAGGGAAATGAATGGCGTGTCCACTCTCTTGTTTTCATTAGTGTCCATTTCTCTTTCTCTAGATGTCTGTTCAGAGCTGGCTCCCCAGTGACAGTCCTGGGCCAAAGGCCCGTGTTCTTTCTGAGCTCTTTCCTCCCAGGAACCAGCCAGGGCCGCAGCTGCTCTGGGATGAGCCCTGCATGGGGCCGGTGAGATGGAGCCCTGAGGACAGAGGGGGACCCCCATAGCTGTCCAAGTTGGGCTGGCTTGTTCCCGTCCTGAAAAGATGGTGTTTCTGTTAGTTCCTGTTTCTCTATGGGTCAGCCCCTCTTGTAGGGGCAGGATTCATACGTGTGGGTGGAGGAGTGCTGGCGAGAAGAGGAGGGACATATGTCAGCCAGGCCGGGGCTGCCGGCCACGCCCACTGCCCCATTTTCTCCAAGGAGTCTTTTCACTCTCCTTATTTTTTGGTATCTGCACCATCCCGTTTATGGCGCAATTAAGGAGCAGATGTGGGGTTGATGCGAATCCACAAATTCCTTGTTAATTTCTGAGCATTTTGTGCTGCGGGAGGAAATGCAAATAAACTTGGGAGAAAATATTCCTCTTTTAAAAAAAACTTTCTTCTTCCCTCCCTCCCACCCTCCCTCTGCTTTCTCTTACCTTCTTTGGCTCTGTGGCTTCTTTTCAGCTGGCGGGCCCCTCTGCCTGTCAGCCCATCTCGTCACCCCCACTCACTCACGTGTAGCCGGTGTGGCAGGCAGCTTCTAAAATGACCCCCGCCTGCCGTGTAATTTCCTTCTCTTGAGTGTGGACCGGATTTAGTAAGTCATTTCTCATGAACAGAAGAAGTTATAGGATGTGGCTTCCCAGATTAGGCCACGAAAAGATGGTGGCTTCTGTCTTGGAGACTGCTCACTGTGGGGAGGGGGAGCCAGCGGCCACGTCACTAGGCCATCCTGTAGAGAGGGTCCCGGGGTGAGGAACTGAGGGAGGCCTCAGGCCACAGGCCCACCTGGACGAGCCTGGACAAACCCTTCCCCAGGGGCCTCCAGATGAGACTGCAACCCAGGCCAACAGCTTGACGGCAACCTCATGAGACACCTTGAGCCAGATGCCAGCCAGCCATGCCCAGCTCTTGACTCGCAGGACTGCATGACAGTGAATGTTTGCTGTTTTAAGGTGCTAAGCTTTGGGATAATTTGTTATGCAACAATAGTAGGGGAGACTCATTGAATCATGGAAAGGAGGACTGGACCCCGGTATGAGTTGGCAGGAGAAATCCGGGGAGTCCTGCCTGCCTCTCGGGAGTGGCAGAACGGGAGCTGGGCGGCTTCCCAGGGCTGGGGCGTCATCCAACAGCCTCACCAGCCTCGGAGCTGATATTAGCCGGAGCTCAGCGCCAAGGCTGAGGGATGGTGGGAGACTTTATTGGGGTGGGGGAGGCTGGGGTCCCCTTTCCTTTTATTATCAACTGAGCTCCATGTCTATTTTATGAATAATGCATGCCTGGTGGTAATGTCTGTGAACGAATGCTCATCTCCCAAGTCTGATGGCTCTGTGGGGCATCCCTCCCGGAGATTTATCATTTCGTCTCTGTTCTTTATTTAGGGGTTTTATTGCCAGTGATTAGCGATGGCATCAGTTGGAGTCCATCTTTATGGGGCAGATCTTCTCTGTTTACTGGTGGGATGACTTAGGAATGATGGGGCTTATGAGGCCGGGAGCCTGTCCCCCCGCTGGGCTCCCTCACCCAGCAGCCCAGGTGCCCCAGTGCCTCCACGACCTCGGGCCACAGACGGCCCTGCAGGCCCGCCTTAGCCTCGTTGTCATTGGAGGTGGGGAGCACGTGAATGAAGAGCTCCAGGCTTTTCTCTCCCCTTCCCCGTCTCCGAGGAACTTGGAATGGTGACACGCCTGAGCTTCCCTCCCGGCCCCTCCTCCAGCACCATCCCCCAACATCACATTCTTAGGAGACTTTGGAGCTGAGGAGATGCCCCTGTAGCCGACCTGGGGGCTGGGTCATTTGGGGCTGCCACTACACAGTCTAACATTCTCCACTGCCTCGCCCACTGTTCCTGCCCGTCCAGTCCCCTGTCCCGGGGGTGGCACCTTCTGACGTTGGGAGAATCCGACATTCCTTTGCAGTGTCCCTGATGATAGCTGGGCCTCCAGGCATTGCCGGAAGCCGCAGGACCCAAGGCCGGGGGCCAAGGTGTGGGGCTCTCATCCCCGGTGTAACCTGCCTAGGCACGTGCAGCTTTCCTGATGGACCTGTCCCCTGTCTGCTCCCTGAGAGCTCAAGGGGCCATAAAGTGAGCCCCTCCTGTTCATGCAGAGAAGGCGTATAGGCGAGGCAGGTTGGCAGCCAGGGGTGTGTGGGGAGGAGTGCATCTCTGTGGCTGGATGGCCTGGAGGGCCCAGCCGAGCTCACTGGGGTTGTCTGCAGCCAGGCCCCCCGGATGCCAGGCCTCTGCTGAGCAGTGAGCTGATGTGGTCGAGGGGAGCACACTGATGAGGACTTAGTGGGTGTCAGGCAATAGGTTAAGTGCTCTACCCACACTAACCCAGCTGATCCTCATTACCATCACACGAGGCTGGGATTAGAATGATCACTATTCTACAGATGAAGATACTGAGGGTCAGAGTGGTCTGCTCAATCACTAAGTGGTCCACTGGGGATGTGGACTGAGGGAGCCTCATGAGAGATTGAGCCAATAAGCCACTTCTGCATTCCTGACCCAGGATAGTGTGAGAAAATAAAGATCTATTGTTCTAAGCCATTAAATTTTGCGGTATTTTGTTGCCCGTCAATAGATGACTAATACAGTGTTTATATTCTTGCAAGCAGGGTATGGGAATGCCCATTGCTCTGTATCCTTGTTAACACTTGGGACTGTCAGAATTTTCCCAATCTGATGGGTGGGTGATGCTACTCATTACCCTTTTCATCATGATTTTAATTTGCTTCATATACTTAGAGCTCTGTTATTAGTGTAAACACATTTAGGATTGTTATGTCTTTCTGATTAATTGGCCCCTTTATCATTATGAAACATCCCTATTTATTCCTTATTCTAAAATCTACTTTCATTGATATTAATATGGCCACTCTAGTTTTGCTTTTTAATTCTTCTGTAACTTGATTTTATTCCTGTAATTATTAAACCAGTAAGAGTCATCTCCATGTGCAGTTTAAGTTTATTCATGCTTCTTGTCATGTGATAGTCAATTGTAGGAATAGTTCATATTCTTCATTTCCAATATTTGATTGATTTATAATTTATCTATTTATTTGTTCTTTAATTTTTGCAATTGCAATCAACTTCTGAAAACCTTTTTTGCACTAAGAGTAAGGAGTGTTTTAAGCATGAGATTATTTCCAAGGATTTTTCTTTTCTTTTGTGAGGAAGATTGGCCCTGAGCTAACATCTGTGCCAGTCTTCTTCTACTTTGTCTGTGGGACGCCTCCACAGCACAGTTGATGAGTGGAGTAGGCCCATACCCGGGATCCGAACCCACGAACTCCGAGCCACCCAAGTGGAGCACGTGGAAATTTAGCCACTCAGCCATGGGGCCAGCCCTGGATATTTTTTAATTTAATTTTTTTGTTGTAAAAATTTCATACAAGAGACCCAACCAGTCCAGGATATGTGGAGCATGGACATGCTGGGGAAGTTTCTGTAGTGGACGGACTGGAGAACACTGACCGCTCCTAATGTGCACGAGTACAGTGTCTGAAGCCACTCAGTGAATGAAGTGGTTTATTCAGATATTTGCCTAATAATGAGACTTGGGATTAGATTTTGTAGATTTGAGATGCTAACATCTTAAATGTATTAGAAAACACCAAATTGCTTCCCCTATTAGTTGTGTCCAATGTGAGCTCTACAAGCAGTGTCGAAATCTCTTCTTTACGCCCATGTTCTCTAAACAAGATATTGTCAGTTATACATCTATCTCTATGTCTATACCAATACATCCATCTATCTATCATCTGTCTATCTATCTATCATCTGTCATCAAATTATCCATCATCTATTTACCTGCATACCTACCTACATATCTATCTACCTGTAACCTAGATATCTTGATATTTTACTAAACTAATGAGCATGAAATATTATCTCATTTTGGTTGATAAAACTCATTAACAGGGTATAACACATAAACTGCATAGACCATGATGCAGAAAGGTAAACATCAAAGAATTATCCCAAAGTGGACACACCTGTGTCATCACTGTCCAGTCGCCGAAAATAAAATGACATTACCACCGTGCAGACCTTCCTTAGTTTCCCTCTCAACACTGCTCCTCCCTCCACTGTCCTAGCTTGTAACTCCATGAAGAAATTTTGAGATGGGCATGGATGTTAGCTCAGGACCAATCTTCCTCAGCAAAAAAGAGGAGGATTGGTGGCAGATGTTTGCTCAGGGCTAATCTTCCTGAAAAAAAAAAGAAGAAAATTGACTGCTTTTGCACATTATAGAAATGGAATCATACATTTTCTTTTAAATCCAGCTTCTTCCACTTAGGGTGGCTGATGAGTTTCCTCCGTTGCATTGATTGTACCTGTAGTTTGTAGGATTTCATTGCTTCATAGGTTTCCAATGAATGAGTATTTCACAACATTTATCCATTCCACTAATAAATGTCACTGCATCCTTATCAGTTTGGGGTTTTACAAAGGATGCTGCTAGGAATATTCTGTTACCTGCCTTCTGGTGAAGGTGCATACACGGTTCTGTTAAGTATATACCCAGGATGGAATAGCTGGATTTAGGTATACATGTGACCAGCTCTAGTAGAGAATGCAATACGGCTGTTCAAAGTGGCTGTGCAAATTCCCCCTCCTAGCAGCAGTATATAAAATTCCCTTTGCCAATGCTTGGCACAGACAGTTTGGAAATTTTAGCTATTCTGATGGGTATATAATAATACTCCTTTTTTAGGTCAGGTTTTTGGAAGAATAATTAACTTAAAATCAACCTTTTTAGTGTACAATTCGACGAGTTTTAACAAAATATAGTTGTGCAGACCCTACCACAATCAAGATATAGAACATTTTCATTATTCCCCCAGATTCTCTCGTGCCTCGTAAACACAAACTCTCTTTAAACTCTAGTTTCTGGCAGCTGCTGATCTGTTCTCTGCCCGTATATTTTGCCTTTTCTAGAATGTCACATAAAGGGAATCATACAGTATTCCATTTTATAGACGGTCTGTTGCGATTGGCTTTTTTCTCTTGGCAAAAACGCATTTGAGATTTGGGGCCAGCATTCATTCCTCTGTATCGAGTAGTATTCTGGGGTATGGATGCACCAGCCTGTTGATCTATTCATCAGCAGAAGGACATTTGGTGGTTTGGGGGTGAGTAAAGCTGCTATAAACATTCAGATACAGGTTTTTGTGTGAATCTAAGTTTTCATTTCTCTTGGGTAAATTCCCAGAAATGAGATCACTCAGCCACATGGTAAGTGTGTGTTTAAGGTTATGAGAAACTACTAAACTGTTTCCCGAAGTAATCTTACCATTTTGTATTCACCAGCAATACGTGACTGTTCCGGCTGTTCTGCATCCTTGCCAGCGCCTACTTCGCTTTTTTGTTTTAGTCATTCTCATAGTTGTGTATAGGTATCTGATTATCTTAATTTACATTTTTCTAATGACTAATCAAGTCGAACATCTTTTCATGTGCTTATTTCCTATCTATATAACTTCTTTGGTGACGTATCTCTTCAAATCTTTGCCCATTTCTTGTTGGATTGTTTGTTTTCTCGTTTTTAGACAAATCGTGGATACAAGTCATTTGTCAGATACATGTTTTGCAAATAGTTTCTCTCATCCTGTGGCTTCTGCTTTTCCTTCTCTTAATCATGTCTTTCACAGAGCAGAAGCTTTACATTTTGATGAAGTCTAATTGATAAATGCTTTCTTTTGGATGTGCGTTTAGTGTAGAAGCTGAGAAATCTTTGCTCAACCCAAGGTCACGCAGATCGTCTTCTGTGTTTTCTTGTAGAAGTTTTATGATTTTAGATTATACGTATAGGTCTATGATCAATTTTGAGTTAAGTTTTGTATATGGTAGGAAGTACGGGTTGAGGTCCTTTTTTAAATTTGATTTTCAGCTGTTAAACCAACATTACATTTCTGGAATAAATGGCGCTTAGTCACGATACATTAAAGGTATTGGTCTGTATTTTCCTTTTCTTGTAATGTCTTTGGTTTTATATTAGAATAAAGAAGAGAATGGCTTGCAAGGTTTTTTATCCTCTTCGTATTTTTAGAGGAATTTTTGTAGAACTGGCCTGATTTCTCCCTTCAGTGTTTGGTAGGACTCTCCAGGGAAGCTGTCTGGGCCTGGGGAATTTCTTGCTGGAAAGCTTTTAAGCTACGCGTCTCATTTCTCTAACAGACATGGGGCTATTCAGGTTACCCAATTCTTCTTGAGTGAGCTCCGATACTTTGTGTCTTTCCACGAATTTGTCCATTTCATCTAAATTGTCAAATTTCTCCGCGCAAGATTATTCATGATGTTCCCTCTGTATTCTTTTAATTTCTGTAACACCTGTGGTTGTGTCCCCTCTCTCATTCCTGATACTGGTAATTTGTGTCTTCTTGCTATTCTCCTCTGTCTGGCTACACGTTTACTAATCTTTTGAGCTTTTCCAAGAATCAGCTTATGATTTCATTGATTTTCTCTGTTGTTTTCCTGTTTTTTAAATATTTCATTGATGTTTATTATTTCCTGTCTTCTGCTTATTTAGGGTTTCATTTGCTCTCCCTTTTTTTTGTAGTTTCTTAAGGTGGAAGCTGAGGTTATTGATTTGAGAATTTTTCCGCAAAAAATAGGCATTTAGTGCTATAAATCTCTGCCTCTAACTAGAACTTTAGCTGCATTGTACAAATTTAATATGTTGTGTTTCTATTTTCATTCACTTCAAATACCTTCTAATTTTCCTTTGAATTTTTTTCTTTGATCCATGGCTTCTTTAGAAGTATGTTACTTAGCTTCCAAATATTTGAGTATTTTCCAGATATAGTTCTGGTATTGATTTCTAATTTAATTTTATTTTGATCAGGAGACATACTTTGTATGATTTGAATCCCTTTTTTTTTTTAGAGATTGGCACCTGAGCTAACATCTGTTGCTAATCTTCTTTTATTTATTTTTCCTTCTTCTTCTCCCCAAAGCCCCCAGTACATGGTTGTATATTCTAGTTGTGAGTGCCTCTGGTTGTGCTATGTGAGACACACCTCAGCATGGCCTGACAAGTGGTGCCATGTCCATGCTCGGCATCTGAACCAGTGAAACCCTGGGCCACCAAAGTGGAGCACGTGAACTTAACCACTTGGCCACGGGGCCAGCCCCTGAATTCCTTTAAATTTATTGAGACTTGCTTTATGTCCCAGAATGTGGTCCATCTTGGTAAATGTTTCATGTGCACTTGAAAAAAATGTTTATTCCAGCATTGCTGGTTGAAGCTGTATAAATATCAATTACGTCAAGTCAGTTGATATTGTTTTTCTAGTCTTTTTATGATTACTATTTGTTGTTTATCATGACTGGTTGTCGTATTAATTATTAAGAGAGGGATGTTGAAATCTTCAACTATAATTAATTATTTTTCTATTTCTCCTTGTCATTTTATCAGTTTTTGCTTTATGTATTTTGAAGTTCTATTTTTTGTTGGGTCCCTTAATCATTATATATAATTACCTTGTTTGTTCTCGGTAATATTTATTTCTGCTTTGTTTGATATTAATGTAGGCATGCTCACTTTATTTTGATTAGAGTTAGCATGGTATATCTTTTTCTATGCTTTTACTTTTTTAAACTGTTTGGAACTTTATATTTGGACTGAATGTCTATTTACAGGTTATAATTGGGTCTTGCTTTTTCTTTTTCTTTTTTAATCCAATCTGACCATCTCTCTTAATTGAGATTTTTAGGCCATTTCTATTTAATATAATTATCTATTTTGGGTTTAAATCTACTCTCTTAATGTTTATCCTATCTCTTCTTTGTTCCTTTTTTTTTTTGTCTTTTTCTACCTTCTTTTGGATGAATTATTTTCTATAATATCATTTTACTCCACTCTTGGCTTATTTTCTATATCTCGAGTTTTATTTTCTTTAGTGATTGCTGTAGGGTTTACAATTTAATCTTTAATTTATAATAACAACATTGTCTTTCTTCTCTTGTAGTGCAAGAACCTCTCAACAGCATTCTTCCCTTTACCTTCTTTCATCCTTTGTGCGGTTGTTGACATATATTTTACTTCTGTTTATGCTACAAACCCCACACCACATTGCCATTATTTTTGCTTTAAGCAGTTATCTTTTCAATATTAAATATAAGAAAAAAGTGTTTTTAATTTACTCACATATTTATCACCTTTTAGGCTTATAATTCCTAGCGTAAACCCAGATTCCCAGACTTTCATGTGCAATAATTTTCCTTCCTCCTAAAGAACTTGTTTCTATATTTCTTGAGGTACAGATCTTCTGGAGATGAATTCTCTCAGTTTTTTGTCTGAAAGTATTTATTTAACCTTTATTTTTAAAAGATTTTTTTTTGCTGGGCAAAGAATTCCAGGTTGACAGAATTTGTCTTTCAATAGTTCAAAGATGTTGCTCCACTCTCTTCTTACTTTAATAGTTTCTGGTGATAAGTCTGCCATCAAAAATCTTTGATGTTTTGAATGTACCTTTTTTTTGTATGGCTGCTTTAAAAATTTTCTCATTATCACTGGTTGGCATCATTTTCTTTAGATTTATTCTGCTTGGGGTTTGTTGAATTCCTTGGATCTTTGGGTTTATATTTACTAACTACCAATTTGGCAAAAAAAAATAAAAAATCACTATTTCTTCAACGCTTGTCTTCCCTCTTTCTTTTCTTTTTTAAAAATTCCAATTAAATGTATATTACACCCCTTGATGTTGTCCCATAATTTGCTGACGTTCTGTTAATTTTTTAAAGTCTTCTTCTATGTGTCTTATTTTGTATAGTTCCTATTGCTGTATCTTCTAGTTCACTAATATTTTCTTCTAATTATATAATTTGATTTTAACCTCATCCAGTGTATTTTTTCATTTAAGCTATTGTAGTTTTCATCTTTAGAAGTTCCACTGGGCTATTTTTTATGTGTTACATCTCTCTCCTCATTATGCTCATGTTTTCCTCTACATTCGGGAACATATAGCATATATTTAGAATAGCTGTTTTGATGTCCTTGTCTGCTCATCCATTATTTCTTTCATTTCAGGGTCTGTTTCTATTGAATGATTTTTTGCCTGGTTATGAACCATATTTTCATGCTTTTTGCATGCCTGGTGATATTTGACTGGATACAGAACATTGTGATTTTTATATTGTTGATTGCTAGATTTTCTGTATTCCTGTAAATGGAGCTGGGTTTTGCCTGGTGAGCAGCTAAGTTACTTGGAATCAGTTGGATCTTTTAGAACTTTCTTTGATGAAGAAATGTTCTATGATCTGTGCTGTTCACAGTGGTAGCCACTACTCACCTGTGGGTCTTGAGCAATTTCTATATGGCTAGTGTATATTTTTAAATAGCCACATCTGGCTAGTGGCTACCATATTGGACACTAGCTTTAGAGGCTTGCTTTCAAGTTCATTAAGGGCATATCCAGTGAGCCTTTATTCTAAGATTATTTAGCCCCACCTCTAAGGTGATGTCCTTCTGAAGATTCTCCCTAATGCCTGCTGTCTTAGGAAGTATTTCATTTCTGATTAGTGGCACATGAACTATTCCCAGCTTTGTGTGAGCTCTGGGAATTGTTCTGTCTATGCATTTCTGGTGGTTCTTCTCCTGGCATCAGTGGTTTCCTCTTATACATATGTGTTTCACTACCCAGCCAAAGACTTGAGGGGACCCCTCTGTGGATTTTTGGAGCTTTCCTTCTGTACAGCCCCCTCCTTTTCAGTATTGACAGATAGAAATGGCAAGCAATAGGATATATTGGAGAATATGAGGAAGCCATTTGGTGTAAACCTAATTTGGCCTGACCTTGTCTTTCCAAAAGGGCCTGACCATGGCCGTTGAGCATGCATTGTATATCTGCTTTAGATGTTCCCTATGGCAAGAACAAAGGCTCTTGAGATAAAGGTGCAACTTCCCTCCCCCTCCCAACATTGGCATTTCCTTAAGGATTAAGCATCTTTCCTTAGGCTAGGAACTGATTGCTATGCTCACCTGTGACCACCCAGCTCGAGACAATAGACTTGCCTCCTGCTATGCCCTCTGAGATAGCCGACCCACTACCTGCTGTGTCCATCAAGCGCTGTGCTGACAGGGCAATGTTGTGACTATTGTGGGAGGGACATTTCAATCATATGTGAAACGTCCTGCTTGGGGGTATATAACCACTCTGTACACCTCACTTCTTTGGTGCCCTTTCTTCCTTTGGGAAGAAAGGCCGCGGGCCATGGTCCTCAGATTTTAGCTCAGAATAAACTCTCCCAAATTTTCATTTATAGATTGGTTATGGATTATTTTCATTGACAGTATTCTATCCTGAAAATTCTGGTTTTCTTGGCCTTTCCAAACTCTAATCTCTGTATGCACAAAGGCAGACACCAGGCTCTGTTTGGGGTCCCTCTCCCTGGAGGGAAGCTTGGAAATTGCCGCCCCACAGTAAGCTGATAAAATCGTAGGGTTCACCTTGTTTGTTTCCCTTCTCTTCAGGATCCCAGTCCTACACTGCCTGTCGTCCAATGTCTAAAAACTGTTGTTTCATGCAGAAGAATTCCTGTTGCCCAGAGGGGAGGCAGAAAGGGTCCGCTTTCCAACGTGCAGTTCAGTTAGTTATAGTGACTAATATAAGTGTTTGGTAAATTCACTTAAGAGCTTACTCATGAAATATGATAAAATGATCCTTAAGCAGGTTCCTTTTGATACTAAGCTCCCATCTAAATCCTAAAGACTCTTGATTTAAATAAAAATAGCCAAAGAAGATGGGCCTATTGAAGAAACACACCTTGGAGAAACACATCTTTTCTGGTTTGTTGGAGTTCCCGTTTGAGTGGCAGAGAGAAGGGAGTTGCAGTGAGTTATTTCGGGCCTAGAAAATCTTCTCCAGGGCCATCAATGTGGGCTCAGATTTGCTTAGGAAACCCTGTCCCTTAGCATCTTCTGTCAACAGCTTGGAGGATTGAGATTAAATTCAAATATATTGTGGGCATTTTTAGAGGGAATAGCATATGGCTTCTTCCTTTCTTCCTCCTGGCTCCTAGTGGCTTCTGCCCTGACCCCCTCCCACCCCACCAGGCAGAGGATAAAAGGGAAAGCTCTCTCCTAGGGCTGGATAGACCAGCCCTATCGGCAAAGACAACATGTTCTGGGAAGACAGCGTGGTCAAGGTTTTTTTTTTTGTTAACAAATGTGCTTGGCTGGGGTCGACTAGTTTTCAGTTTCTGAAGCCTCAAGAACATGCTCAGAGGAAGCTGTTGGAAATTTGGGGGGCATGAAAAAATCCCTTCATGGCCGATTTGACTTTCCAAAAACCTTTGGAGTCACCCTTTTCAAAAACTCATAAAGAAATTGAGATGTTAAGATGTCAAGCAGTTCCTCCTCTAGAATTTTCTAAAGCTTTGCTGTGCTTGATAATATTCAAGTCCTACTTACAGAGTTACAACTTAGATGTGTGGATACCTTAGATAGTGATGCTATTTATCTTTTAGAGCCATTTTTTTCTGTAGTAATATTTATTTCTCCACCTAATAAACTAAAATTAGACAATTTCATTGGATTGAGGGGAAATGAGAAGAGATAACCAGCTTAATTTACCCTCTTTGTCCTGAAGGAGAGCACCTTTGATTTTTCTTAGGTGACTTAAGAGTTAGGACCCCATCTATACCAACCTGGCTTTCCCACTTGGCAACCAAACACGATGAAATACTTCAGAAGACTGTGGCCTGATGCCGAGTCCTCTCCGTGGCAATAAACATGGAATTCAGGTGCATTCACCACTTTCGCTTAATACAATTTGTCTAATGTCCTCATCATTTCATTGTCACAAACCCAAACAGTAACCTGGTTCTAATTTGGGTTTTGGATGGCGTTGTCAGTGTTAGGCAAGACTTTCGGCCTCTTTTTGTTGGCAGGTGTGGAATTTCTCATCAAAGAACATTAGTTACATGTGAATGCTGACTTAAGGTTACGTTGTGGGACATCTGTGCTTGGGCCTTGGGTCCCAAGGACCCCATTTGTGGGACCACAGCCAACTTAGCTGCCCATCATGCAGTGTCAGGGGAGCAGAGTGCCTACCCTGGCCTGGGAGTGGGTTGGCTCATCTATGTGGTGTCAACAACTAGTTGGGAAAGTGACGAAATAAGGTCAAAATGGCCTTGGTTGCTCTTCCCAAAGATTCTTTTTACTGGTTTCAACTCTCTATTTTAAAATAAGAATTCCCCTGAATTCAGTGATGTTTGCCTATTGCCTACCTCAGACCTGGCACTGTGTTAGCTGCTGGGGATGCAGTGATAATGTGGATGGGCAAGATTCCTCCTCCAAACTGACCACTGAGTGGGCGAGGGAGACAGACAGTCAAATAGGCTATTACAGTATGTGCTGTGATGGGGGTAGGGGTACCACATGCTGGCAGACTTGGAAAGAGACGTGCACAGTCAGGATCAGAATTGAGGGCACTGGGCGGCCTCCTGGGTGCTGCCGTGTGTAAGGTGGGGCAGCTCTGGGTACATAGGAGTTAGACAAGAGGAAGCTGTAAGGTCAGGATCTGTAAGAGTTAGTCAAGAGGAGGCTGGCAGGGAGAGGGTGAGAGTGGAGAGGGAAGCGAGGCTGGGAGAAAGAGAGGGAGCTGGATATCTGTCGCTGTGTAATATTCCACTCTGAAACTCAGTGGCCTAAAACATCAGCAGTTTTTTTACCACCTCTCCCGGATGTGTGGGTCAGGAGTCTGGGAAGGGCCTTACCAGGTGGTTCTGGCTCAGGCAGCTGGTGCAGGAGCTCCCACAGGAGGGCTGGGCTCTCTCCCTCTCTTTCCATGTCATCTCAGGGCCTCTCCAGGCCATCTCCACATGGGCCAGTGTGGGCTTCTTTACAGCAGAGTGACCCTGGTATGTGGCCTGCTCCAAGGCAGCTGGGGACTTGAGGAGCATGCATTCCAGGGGACCGGGGGATGTAGCCTCAGAATTGCACATTGACTCCATGCTGCTGGGCACAGGACAGCGGGTGAGGGGACACAGACTTGACCTGCTGGGGAGGGGATCAAAGAATGCACAAAGGGCTGGACACGGCCCATCTGGTCAATTCAAAGAAGCTTGTGGTAGCTGGAGCCTAAGGGAGCTGTAGGAACAGGCAGATGATGAAGCTGGAGAGGACCGAGGCGCCAGCACGTGGCAGCCTTCTATGCCCTCCTCTGGAGCCTGACCCTTTGCTGAGGCGAGCAGGAAACCCAGGCACACTCTGGATCAGGGGTCAGGCATCACTCAGGGAGGGAGTACAGTATGTGCCGTGGGGAGCAGTAGCTTGGCAGGCCGTCAGATTGGGAGTGGGGCAGTGGGGGGTTCTGTCAGTGGTTGGGGTGAGGGCTGGTGGTGGGGTGCAGATGAGTGATGTATTGATAGATGCCTAGAAGTAGAATTCGACAGGTTTGAGGTCTGATTGAACTGGGGGCAAGACATGGGGAGCAATGGGGATGGTGCCCAGGACTGTGGCTTGGGCCACCAGGGGGCAGGCACTGCGGCCGTGGAGTGTGGGAGCCAGGAAGGAGAGGACCTAGTTTGGGACAGAACCCTGGAGCTTCCTCTTGCTCAGTTTTTCTCTGTGGAGTCAGGTGTCGTTGCTCTGCCATCATGAGGGCGTGAAACTGAGCCAAGCCCACCCACCTCCCATGTGGCCCGCAGCCCCGAATCCTGCCTCACACTGGCTCTTGGGCCTTTGTCGCCAGGAGAAGGTGGAGCAGGAGGGCTGTGGTGTCCAGTCTGTGCTCGGCCCCAACGCTGAGCTGGGGCCTCGGGGTGACTGGGGGGTTTCCTACTGGTCAAAAGGCTTTTTCTGTTTTGTTTTAAAATTGTGGCAAAATATACATACGATAAAATTTACCATTTTAAGTGTACATTAAGCACATCTATCCATCTCCAGAACTTTCTCATCTTTCCAGACTAGAACTCTGTACCCATTAAAGTCAACTCCCTATTTCCCCTTGCCCCAGCTCCTGGCAACCACTATTCTATTTTCTGTCTCTATGAATTTGATGACCTTAGGTACCGCATATGAGTGGAATGATATGATATTTGTCCTTTGGTGACTGGCTTATTTCACTCAGCATAATGTCCTCAAGGTTCATCCATGTTGCAGCGTGCATCAGAATTTCCTTCCTTTTTAGGGATGAATAATATTCCGTTGTATGTATCTACCTCATTTTGTTTGTCTGGTCATCTGTGGATGGGTACTTGGGTTGCCTCCACCTTTTTGTGGCTATTGCGGATAATGCTGCTATGAACATGGGTGTGCAAATACCCGTTTGAGTTCCAGCTTTCAATTCTTTTGTGTATACACCTAGGAGTGGAATTTCTGGGTTACACAATAATTCTGTATTTAACTTTTGAGGAACCACCACACTGTTTTCCACAGCAGCTGTCCCATTTTCCATTCCCACCAACAGTGCACAAGCGTTCCAAATTCTCCACATTTTCCCCAACACATATTTTCTGTTTTTTTGATAGTAGCTGTCCTAATGAGTATGAGATGATATCTGCTTGTGGTTTTGATTTGCATTTCCCTAATGATCAGTGATGCTGAGCGCTGGTTGAAAGGTTTCCACCAGAACGTAGCTGCCTTTGGGGAAATCAGCAAACTGGGCAGCAGAGAAAGTGCGTGTGGGAAGGACAGACAGGGAGGCCCATGGAAATCACGCTGCCCCATGCACTGGATCGCCTGGCCAGAGGCAGGGCCCTTGGAGGGACTCCTAACACAGGGATGGGATAGGCGACTGGTGCAGGGAACCCCAGAGACGGGAGCTCCGCTTACGGCACCACTGGCTGGGAGTGTCGGCTAGAAGCAGACCATTTCAGTACTTCTTAACTTGGACTGCTGACACCTTCAGCCTTGATCAGTAGGGAAGAATGGGCTGATGTAAGTACAGAAATACCGAGTGAGATTGACCCTCTAGTCTGGAGTTTATAAACATAAAAGAAGAGTGCGGCAGCCAAAAAATTTCCAAATTCAAGGGAAAATAGAGGCCTGACTATAGAAAACAGGAGGGCCGGCGCCGCTAATGTCACTCCAGAGATATCATTGGGGGCGGGGGTGGGAGGGCTCCAAAGAGAGCTAGGAGCACCTATGAGCTCGGAAAGATGGTAACAGGAGACGGGAGTCTGGGCTGGGATGCAGGAGAGGACTGATGACATGTAAGGACCTGGAAAAGTGGCGTCACTGTGGCAGTGCCCAGAATGAGGCTCGAGAAAAATGCTGGAACAGCAAAAAGACTTGAAAACTAAATGACGTTTGGATGAATGATGAACACAGAACGGTCGGCTCTGCTTGGGGGTGATGGTGGGCATAGCTCCTTAACCCTCCATTATCCAGTTGTCCTCTGCTCTGGAGTGGCGTTTGTGACTCTGGGTGTCTTGGAGTCTCCTGGGAGCTCTCCCACCTACTGCTGCCCTTTCCCTCCCCCTGGAGAGTCTGAGGAGGTGGACCGGAAGTGGGGCCTGAACTGTTCTGTTAACAAGTGCCCAGGTGACGGGAAAGCCCAGGCGGGCTTGGGCATCCTGTCTGGGAGCTGGCAGGTGAGGGCGAGAACCACCACCAACTTTGGCTCCAGTCCTGGATCTACCCAGAGTCCTGGTGCAAAGGAGGAGCCCTCTGCTCAGCTGGCTCCGTTGGGGTGAGACTGAGGACGTGTAAGCAGGACTCGGGGTGGTGACAGGCTCTGGTGACATGGCCCAGGGCTCTCTCTTCTTCCCTTAGACTTTATATCTGAATGATGGAAGGACCGTATGAGACAACTGTGTCCAAACTCATGGTGTTATCTAGGCCAGGATGCTTTCCACATGCGCAGACTTTGGGTTTTGACTAGAGTTCCTTTTCATATGCAAATGCTTCTCTCATGTGGCCACCCTCTGTTTAGACTTTGGATCTATGACATGGGCATATGGGAGCCTCACGCATAGCCTAGGGTCTCAAAAGATGTGGTTAGGGCCTCTTTTGATGTCGGAATCCACCACTCTCTTAGGAAGGGGGAGCTGGCTTCTCTTGCATGCTCCCAGTGGTGGGGAGCTCAGTTCTCCTCACGTGACTCTCGCCACATGGAGGCAGCTCTGGTCCCTCGAGATGCCTTCCTTACAGCGAGTGTGAATCAGCCTCCCAGCTGCCCTCCCACCCAGGCGTGTTATTCACTCTTCCCTCACCGTGGAGATGCTGTGGGGACATGGAGACATCCACGCATCTCCCCTACATCTTCTCTTTTCCAGGCCAAACAGAGGCCAGGAGCACTTGTCAAAGTTTAATGTGCAAACGAGTCCCTGGGGAATCTTGTGAAAATGCAGACCGAGGTCTGGATTTCTAGCGAGCTCCCTGGTGATGCGGAGGCTGCTGGCCCAGGGACCACACTTGCAGAAGCCGAAGCTTGGGTGGGGGGTTGAAGCATGTCCACCTACAAGTGAGAGAGGCCCGACTTCCTGGCTCACTTAGTGGCTGTGTGACCGTGGGAAGTTGCTGCATGTCTCAGTGCCTTTGCTTCCTTCACAGTAACACGAGGCTAACCAGGGAAGCTCTCATAGGTTCATTATGAGGACAGAGGCCAGGCTGAAAGCTCCCCGCTCAGGGGCTGGCACGGGGCATGCGATCGACAACGTGAGCTCTTGGTCATTTTCAGCTGAACAGCCCCAGGGCCTTTGATCATCCCCTGCAGGTGCTCTAGATTTATGTCCCCTCCCCAGGAGACACTCAGAGGGGCCATAACTTGTAGTAAAGAGCCAGTGCGCTAAACAGAAGGTGCAGGCGTGGCCTTTACCTACAATTTCCACAAACGATGCTTTCACAATTCTCACTACTATCCTATCAAACACAATGCAGAAATAACTGTTTCTCTGGGCAACTCAGATGAGTTAAATATCAATTCAGAAGCCAAAGGACATATCAACAAAGGTCTATCCTATGAGGCTACCCGGGTTCCACTCTTCTACTGATTAGAAATGCTAACGATAATTAGCTAACTCATTACACTTTGATATGGCAGGACAAATCTATTAGTGTTTAATGACTGTCACTTTTGTTTATAGAGGGATGAAAGCTGAGGAAACTGTTTCTTCATAAGCTGATGCACCACTCTGTGTTTCTTGACTCAGCTCAGGTGCCATCTCCTTCAGAAGCCCCTTTTCCCTCCCCATGGGGCTGTAATCGTTTTCCTTCTCTGTTAGATTTTAATTCCTTAGGTGCAGGTCCTATGATCATGGTATCTTTAGTGTGCAGAGAAGTGCCTGGCACAGAGCAGGAACCCTGAAAATGTTTGTAAAAGGGAGACAGGGCAGGAGGAAGAAAACAAGGAAGAGAAGGAAGGCAAGAAGGAAGGAGGGGGAAAAAGGGGGGGAAAGAAGGAAGGAAGGGAGGGAGAGAGAGAGGAAAAGAGGGAGGGAAGAAGGAAGGAGGGGACAATGACCCCCCCTCCCTGCCCAGGGACAAACAGAGAGAGGAGAGCATCATTTGCAAATGAGTTGGTCCTCGCTGACTTTCGTCCCTGGAGGCGTGGTTGGCTTCTTAGGGACTTGGGCACTTGGCTGTAAGTGGCGAGGCCTTCCCTGCAGCTGACTTGCTGGGGAGCCCGGTGCCTGAGGAATGCCTGCTCTCTGACGGGAGTGGCTGCTGCCTTCTGCCAGATGCCGCTTCCTCGTTTGCATCCATGGGGCAAAGAGGCCGGGGGCCTTGACCTTGCTCTCCAGCTACCTTCCTTCCTCTTTTAGCTCCATCAGTAGCTCTGCTCACACTGGTTCTAAGATGGAAGGCGACTGCTGCCCCAAACAGAAGCTCCCCTTATGTAAAGGGTATTTTTCCTTGTGGGGACGTGGTTATTACAACTAGTTATTTTCTAACTGAGGGACTTTGTTAGCCATTCTTTGCCTGGGCCCCGAGGATTTTAAGAAGAGACATCACTTTTCCTATTTGAGTAGGACAACAGCAAGGTGAGAGGACACTTGGCCATTTGGTGGCGGAGCCAGGATCCCAACTTTGTCCTCTTCGCTTGCACCCCACTGAGTGACTTGTGGGAACCGAATTTCTCCACCCATGGCCTGCCTGCATTCCTGGCCCCTCATCTGGTTGACTCACTCCGTGTAGACAAATTTAATGGCACTGGGCTGGGAGATTTGAGTAGTATTTTCACAATGAAATTAAGGTTGGGAAAGCAAATAGGTGTAAAATCCCAAATCCTGCATTTATGCGTGTCTGGGACTTGGTGAGCAGGCACCGCCCCATCCTCCCAGCCTAGAAACGGCATCTTTGCCAAAAGAACAGGGACGATGCATTTTGTGTGGTCCCCTGGGGCGTGGGCCGCCCAGACCCGACAGCTGCCTGGACAGCTGCCCTTTCTAAACAAGGAGGGAGGTGCTGGTTGCCCCTGTCTTTCCCACAGCACAGGAATTAAGAGGCTTAGCGGAAGCCCCGGGTGGCAGCCCCTGAGGACCGGCCCGGCACGGTTGCCCTCAGCGGGCATCTGCTCACAGACCCTCAGTGCTTTCAGAGGTGCAGAGGTGGCTACTGCACTCCGATCCCCTGAGTGCGTTCAGATACTGCCCTCCAACTCCCCAAAGGGACTTGGGGAAAATACAGTCTCCTTTTGAGCACAGGGCACAGGTACCGGTCACTAAATTGGGACAGTTGGGGTCTGATTCTGGTCCTGGGCCATCCTTGAGGGTGGGCTTGGGTCCTCTTTATCTTTCCCTGCCAAGGCTGTCCTGTTGGGATGTGCAGACCCCGCGTGGCTGCCAGTGATGGACGGCCTGGGGGCTCGCGGTCCTTCTCTATCCAGCTGACACCCGCCACTGCCCACAGAAGAAAGACAGGAGTCCAGTGACAGAACCACATCTGCAAACTTGTTTCACTTTTTCCAAGGTAGCCTTCTCTTTATCAGAAAATAGCCTTCGGAGGAAAATTTCCTCAGTGAAGAGAACCCATTCTATTCAAATAAACATTTCTGCGAGATTGCCTCGAGTCGGTCCTCAGCCCTCTCCGCCCGAGGTGAGCTGGAAGGCAGCTGTGTCTGAGTGAGGGTGAGGGTGGAGTCGCCACCCTCTGTGCCAGGCCCGACCTCGAGGGGCTGCGCTGGGCAGCCGCTTGCGGGGCAGGCCTCAGCAGGTGCAGCGTTTCTGGGGGCTCAGGGTCTGCTCACTGCCCGGTCCTGCCCTTGAGAAGGGGTGGGTGGGGGTGCTGGAGCAGAACAGCCCTTAGGAACAGGGTGGATGCACCCCAGCGGCAGGGCCAAAGGAGGACAGGGAGGCAGGGTGGGGAGGAGAAAAGAAGTGGAGCAGATCTGACATCTGGGATGGGCTTAGAAGGGACCGGGTCATGCAAGCAGCGCCTTCCTGAAGTGGGAGCTCTGGGGAACCCTTCGGGGGGGTTGCTCAGGATCCCCACTTCCTTTGAGACTTTAGGGATCTCAAATGGCTAAGTATGTGTTGGGGCGTGTGTATGTGTGTGTGTGGGGCACGAGTGTGTGTGTGTAAGTGATTGATGTTCTTGGGGAGGGGGAGGGAAGCTCTTCTGGGTTTCTTGGGGGCGGGGGTGAGTGAGCTGTAGTTCTCAGGAAATGCCTTCTGTGGCAAAGTCCTCTAGGTCGTTGGTGGAGATGATGCCCAGGCTTGGAGCATTTCCTCCCTCCTCCCCTGGGCTCTGGGGAGGCCCGCTGGGGCGCTGGCCTGCAGAGTGCTGGGTGGGGTCGCCTGGAGGCCCAGGGGTCTGCTGCAGGCCAGCCTCGCGGGCGCTCTGGGGCCTGGCACTGGCTGGCTCCGTGGCGCGAGGGCCCTGCCTGAGGAAGGTGGGGGTGGAGAGCTGGGAGGAGCAGCGCAGTGGCATCAAGGCTGTCACGGGCAGGGGCTGGAAGCCGGGGTAGAGCACGTAGGGAGCAGCAGGCATGTCCGGCAGGGGCTGCTCAGGGGAACCCCTCTCTGAGGTTGGGATGGAGACCTTGACATATTTGCCTGTCTCTGGGTCATAGAAGGTCTTGATTTTCACCTGGAGCGGCAGATCGAAGACAAAATACTCTCCAGATTGGGGGTCTTGGAGAACCTTCTGGGTGGCAGGGTAAGGGGGCAGGGGCGTGAGGGACTGGGGCCCCCCTGGCCGCCTCCTGACTGGTTCTGAGAAGGCAGACACTGAGTGGCGGTGCATGGGGGGTGGCAGGGCTCGGACCGCTGGGAACCTGGCTCGGGGCCTCTCTCCGGGTGACGGCGGCCTGTGCTCCGCATCCTCTGGGAAGGGCTTCTCCTCCCGGGCTTCACCATGTTTTTCCTGAAGCTGGTCGGTCTTTCTCCTCTTGCTTGCCAGCTTCTTTGCCCGCCGCAGGGCCTTCTCTGTTTTGGGCGGGACGGCAGGTGGCTTGCCGGCCGCCCTCTCCAGCTGAGCAGGAGGCTCCGGTTTCTCTGGAAGGCCCGCCGAGCCGGGGGCCACGTCCAGCAGCGAGCCTCGTGGAGACAGTGTCCTGAGGTCTTCGGCGGACGGCTCAAGTTGTGGGTCGGAGCCGGCCTCCCACGTGAGGGCATGTGTCAGGTCCTCCCTCCGGGTGACCCTGGCATGGCCGGGGCTGGCCCAGGGGCTGTCTCGGGGAGGGTCCCCTGGCAGCAGGCCTAGGTCGCTGGGGGCGTGGGGAGCATCGTCCCAAATGCTGTTGTTGGCAGGGGAGCACACACTGCTCTCCTCCAGGGAACTGGTATTGGGGGAAGTAGCCATCTCGCCGGGGACCATTCTTCTCCCCAGGGGCCCTGCTCTGGGTGTAGACAAAAAGTGACTTTTGAAATCTTGCGCCTGCTCTTCCCAACAGGTCTCGAGCTGCTGAGGAGGTGGCTGGTCTTCTAAGTCGCCTTCAGGCAAAGCAATTGTGGGGATACACCTTGGAGCATCCAGCTTCCTCTGCTCTGGGGAACTGCTCTTGCCATCACTCGCCATGACCTTCCATGCGGCATCTGCGGGTGGCTTCAGCCCTTCACTCTCTCCCATGAGTGGAGAAGATGAGACATGTTCCTTTGGGGGTGGCTGGGAGGTCTCCATCCTGGCTGTGCTGGGCGCCCACACGTGGTCCTCCATGCCCTCGTGGGCCATGCACTTCAAGTATGTGCCCCGCGTGCTAGCGGGTGTCGGGGTGCTGGGTGTGTCCTGGCTCTCAGAGGCACACGCACCAGCATCCTCGCCCCAGCCTGGCCTTGGCAATTCCTCCCCTCTGTGGCCACTGCCCAGCGGGTCCTCTGAGGACAGGGCCCTCAGGAGAGGCAGCATGATGGGTTTTATCACGGGGGTGGCCCTGAGGGTGTTGTCCTTAATTGCAAACAGTATGTGCTTGTTTGAAGTGGAAGATGGTGAGGGGGTAAGGTCTTTGGCTTGTGAAAAGGCTGTGTCCCTACTTCCTCCTATCCGAGTGCCTCTGAAATTTGCTCCCTCTCTCGACGCCTTCCGGGGTCTACCTCCAGACAAACGTTCCCCTTCTCCTTGCAACGATTCCCCCCTCCCGTGCTCCTCTGCGCACGCAGGCCCATTGCTTAAGGCGCAGTACTGTAGCTCATCTTTCCCCATCACTTTCTCCTTCTCGTCCTTCTGACCGGCACCTGCACTCGCCTCATTCCTCCTGTCTTCCCACTGGCCCTCGGTGAACCACGTCTTCTGCGGATCCTCAAATGAGGCAAAGGACTGATCTGAAGAGCTGGTGCTGACTTTGGCCTTGCTTTTGAGGGCTGGCATGAAATCCGACTGGCTGTCACTGTAAAACACATCTTCCTCCTCAGGAGAGAGGGGCCCCGGGGAGAATTTCGGGTTGAAGCTTGGGTTCAGAAGTCCTGCCTCTCTCTCATGTTCTGTCTCTTGGGAGATGGATCTCAAGAACCCATTCTCCAGGCTGGGGGTCCTCGGTTTCTCTTCTGCCCTCCCCACCTCAGGCTCTCTGCTGCAAAGCTTCAGTGACAGGTGCTTCCTGGGGCACCTGGACACCACTTCCCTGGAGTCTGGACACCAGCTGGACCTGGCCGCACCCGCCTCCAATTCCCCGTCGGTGTCATCCTTCTCATAGCTGTTCCTGTCGGCAGCCTCCCCATTGACACAGAAGGGGGCATTGGCGGTAGCTGGAGGTGAACTAGGAGTCAGATAGCTGTCTGCAGCGGCTGTGCTGGGGTCAGCTGTAGGGTCCTTCTGGGTACCACTGTGCGATCCAGAAGGGGCATCGATTGGTCTCTCCCTGGAAAGCTCATTTGGAGGACTGTCCTCAAGCCCATTGGGAAGGATGACACCATTGCTCACGGCTTCTTGCTTGCCTCTGGTCTTCTCATCCATGCCTTTCAAGAGAGGAGAGGGACTGTAGGTGCTCTTAACGCGCCTCCGCACATCTTTGAGGTTGAACAGCAGGCTGGGGGCTCTGGACTTGTAGCTGTCCCGAGACTGACTGTCGCTGGGCTCCTTCTCCTGGTAGCCATTTAGCTGGCCTGGGGGTGAGGAGGTTGTCTCCCCCAGCTGGCCGTCAGATGAATCCAGGACATTCTTGGTGGGGATGACGGGGGTCAGAAGCTTACTGATGTTAAAAGGAGGACTGTAATGCTCATTGGGGTCCACGGGCATGTCAAGAGCATCGTTTTCTGGAAATTGCCCCTGGGGATTGTGCTTCGTATACAAGGCTGGGCCTCGTCGGCTGGCCTGCTTCTTCTCTTCTGAAGCATCCTGCAGACTTTCTTTCCCTCCTCTGCCAGTCTTTGGTTTCCTCCAGGGGGGCTGTGTTGGCTTCAGCTGAGGGTCAGGCTGGGAGCTGGGAGCTTTTCCCTCTACAGCGAATACCTGGGCTCCTGGATCCCTAGATCCCCAGGATGCAGATGTGGAGACGGCCCCTGCTCCCAGCCTGTTCTCTTCCTGACCACAGCTGGCCCGGACCGGGCAGGGAGAGACTTTGCGCTCAGGGGCCTGGGGCTCTCTTACCAAGGGCGTGTCCTCGTAACGCTGGGGAGCTTTGCTTTCCGGGACGGCGTCGGTGGCATCCTTTCTCTCGGGCAGCCTCGGTTGGTGGGCATTCCACGACTCAAAAGCACTGTTTTCACTGTGCAGAAAGGTCCCCTTGCGAGGCCACTCCTTGCCTATTCCAGGCTCACCCTTGGCTGACTTGTGGGGCACAGAGGGGAACTTCGACTCGAAGGAGCTGGCTGCATTTTCGGGCATGGGGAGGAAGCCGCTGGAGCCATGACAAGCCATCTCGGGATTCTCCGGGGTCTCCTGCTCTCCGGGCTTCCTGCCGGGCTGGTGGCTCCCCTGATGGCTGCTGGAGACCTCGGCCGGCACCCTTCTGACGGTCAGAAAGGCAGAATCGAAGCAGAAGTTGACACCACTTTCCGGAAGAGGGGCAAACTTGGGGGCATTTTTGAGAGCTGGAGGTGGCCTGCTGTCACAGCGCTGGCTCTCGGTCCTGTCGAAGGATTTAATTAGCGATGACACTTTAGAAATAGGCTTGTTGCTGCTCCTCAGGCCCGACACCGGCACCTCCAGTCTCCTCTGGGCTGGCGTCAGTGGGGGGCTGCCTTTGGGGTACCTTTCCTCCCCTTGGACATACTTGGGCTGCTGGTGGAACGTGGCCGCCCAGCCTGTGTGCTCGGTGCCTTGTGACGGTAACTGGCTCCAGAGGCCGCTCTTCCTGTGCGTGTGGTGAAAATTCCCAAACACCTGCCGGGTGGTATCCGGGGACAGGCCCAGGTCGGCGTCGTTGAAGGAGGTGTCCTCTGAGATGCAGAGGCTCCGGAACGCCCGGTCTGTGAGGCTGCTCACCTCCCTGTCTGCATCGTCCAGCACACTGCCGATGCTCGAGGAGTCGCTGAACCCGTCCGTGCACTTCTTATTCCCCTGCATCGTCTCTGGGCTAGGAAGACTGTCTCCAGTGAACCAGTGGGCGCCTCTGGGTGATGATTCTCAAAGGGTTAGGTGCTGCGCTCTTCCCACAAAATGAGAGCTTCCCGTTGATCAGGTGCAACTGCAAAGTAGGATTTTTTTTTTCTCTGCAAAAGAAAGAAGTGCAGAGTGTGAACGGGACATCCAGCCTAGCGTCTCCATACAAGAACTACGTGCTCGTCCAGATGGGTAATGGAGCCCGGGATGGTTACTTTTATATGTCAGCTTGGCTGGGCCCTGGTGCCCAGTTTTTGGTTAAATGCTGGTCTAGATGTTGCTATGAAGGTATTTTTTTGGATGTAATTGACGTTTAAATTAATAAACTTTGAGGAAAGCAGATTACCCTCCATAGTGTGGGTGGGCCGAATCCAAAAGACAGATCCCCAGGGGAAGAGGGGAATTGCCTCCGGTCTTTGGACTGGAGCTGCAACATCCACTCTTCCCCGGTCCTCCAGCCTGCCCCGCAGAGAAAGTTCAGCTGTGTCATTTTTGCAGAGACCTGCCCTGACCTTCCATGGGGTGTCCCCTCCTCTCTCTCTCTCACAGGGCCCGGTTTATTTTCTTTGTGGTACTGAGCACCATTTAAATGAAATTTACTTCTTTGTTGCCTATCCCCTCATTAGACTGTAAGGGCCAGGAGCTCAGGAGACACTAGGCTGTCTGTTTGCTGGTTGTCCTTGTCCTAGAGCCACCCCAAGAGGGCACAGTCCCCAAGACCCTGCATGGCCTGCAGTCCTTCACTCTCTGACTCGTCCGTGGGTGTGGCCAATGGGAGGTGCTGGTAGGAGCCTGGAGGGAGGGGCCGCCAGCATCCCTGGCCTTCCTCCCGCATCCCTGCTCCTGGTGGTGGATCCGGATCTGGCAATGCTGCAGTCCTCCTGAAGTACGGCTCCTCCCCTGGGCCCTGACTCACTGAGCCCAGCAACACTGCTCCCCTGGGCCTGGGGCTGTGGGGAGGATGCCTCACACGCTTCCTGATTAACTCCACTTCCTGGGGTCTCCCTGATTCTGCCTACACCTCTCTTATAGCCCCTTCATTATATTCTCTTCTTCTTCTTTTTTTTTGAAAATCGTGATGAAATATACATGACATAAAATTAACCAACTTAACCATTTAAATGTGCAGTCCAGCAGTGTTAAGTACATTCATATTGTGGTGCAACCATCAACACCATCCATCTCCAGAACTTTTTCGTCATCCCAAACTGAATCTCTGTACCCATTAAACACTAACTCTACTAACTCTCCATTTCCTCCCCTCCCACCAGCCCTTGGCAACCACCATTCTACTTTCTGTCCCTATGAATTTGCCTACTTTAGGTACTGCATATGAGTGGAATCATACAGTATTTGTCTTTTTATGACTGGCTTATTCGCTTAGCATGATGTCCTCAAGGGTCATCCATTTTGTAACATGTGTCACAATTTCCTCCTTTTTTAAGGCTGAATAATATTCCATTGTATGTATGTACACCATTTTATTTATTCTTTCATCTGTTGATAGACACTTGGCTTGCTTCCACGGCTTGGCTACTGTGCATAATGCTGCTACGAACATGGGTGTACAAATATCTGTTCAAGATCCTGCGTTCAATTCTTTTGGGCACACACCCAGAGGTGGAATTGCTGGATCATACAGCAGTTGTATTTTTAAGTTTTTGAGGAACTACCATCCTGTTTTCCACCGCGGCTGCACCATTTTACACTCCCATCAACCGTGCACAAGTGTTCCACTTTCTCCACATCCTTGCCAGCACTTGTGATTTCCTGGTTTTTGTTGGTTGGTTTGTTTTTGATGGGAGCCATCCTAATGGGTATGAGGTCATACATCACATTCCTTTCTGGATCCCATCTGAGGATGCTGCTTCCTGCTGGGACCCTGACCACCACCACTGGGATACACACGTCCAATGTCTAGAACAAGCCTGGCCTGGAGCAGGGGGTAAGTAAATAAGTATGTGAAGAGTTAGATAAAATAGCAAGTATAGACCCTAAACTGGGCCCAAGAGGCGGGACTCCAGGAGGACGCTGGGAGTCCTCAGCTGACAGATGAAACCTGGCCCCGTTCACATCAGCAGCAGGAGCTGGCGAGGCTGCAATCTTCCCTTCCTGCCTGGCTGGCCACAGGAAGAACACTGTCAGGACTTTTAGGGGATGGAAGATGGAGGTGCTCCTGTCAGGGAGGTAGGGCCGCGCGGCAGGAGTTCCCGGTCCTACCTGGGCATCCCGTGCCGGCCGGCGCATGCGCGAGGCCTCCCACGCAGGCTCGATGGTGCCGCGCTAGCGGTGGTGGTGTTTGTCTTTCTGTCCTGGAGGCCAGACTCCTTGAGGTTTTTGTTTCCCGTCTCTTGACCACAGCACTCCGGTGAATTTCCAGTGCTGATTCATTGGCAGTCTGACTTGCTTTTATGAATGAAAGACCTGAGCTGGGTCTGCTGGAGGCGGGAAAGGACCCTGAGTTGCAGCAAATGACTGACAGACTCGCTCTGAGGTTTACATCCTCGGTTTCCGTGTCTTCAGCCCTGCCTTGAAAAGCAGGCTGCTTGCTCCCCAGAAAGCACAGAACATGCCTTTTAGATGGCCGCGGGAAAGGGGAGCGGCAGCCTCAGACCCTGCTGGCTGGCCAGCCTCGCTCCTTCACCCACTTCCTCTCTACAGGCTGTGGAAGCAAAATGCTCACGTTCTCGGACTCCCATGCAACTCGCGGGGCCATGCGACACGGTTCTGGTCACACAGATAGAAGCATTCGGATGTCTGGGAAAAGTTCTCCCCTTTCTGCTGTCTCCACTCCGTTGGTTCCCTTTCTTCCTGTTTTGAATGCAGACGCAATGCCTGAAATGGAGTGTATTTGTTTTCTGGGGCTTCCGTGACAAAGTGACCACAAACTGATGGCTTCAGTCAGAGAAATTTACTATCTCGCAGTTCTGGAGGCTGGAAGTCCCAAATCGAGGTGTCAGCAGGAGGGCTGTGAGGGCGGCATCTGCTCCAGGCCTCTCTCCTTGGCTTGTCGATGGCTGTCTTCTCTCTGTGCCTTTTGCTTCTGCGTGTGTCTCTGTGTCCAGATTTCCCCTTCTGAGAAGGACACCAGCCCTATCAGATTAGAGCCCACCCTAAGGACCTCATATTAAGTAATTACACCTACAAGGACCCTATTTCCAGATAAGATCTGAGGTCCTGGGGGGTTAGGACTTCAGCATGTGAATTTTGGGGGCATACAATGCAACTCGTGACACGGAGGCGTTCACCTTGCAACCCTGAGGGACAGGCAATGATGACTAAAGGCCAATTTGCTGAGGGTGGCATCCCCCTCTAAGTAAAAACACTTGAGACTTTTGGGGAATTTCCTCTCCCATGGTGTTCAGTCTTGGCGAGGCTGTAAGTCAAGGTGCCTGCCGAGACCTCCCCGGGCGCAGACATGAGACCCAGGCCAGCCCCGCTGGACCATTTCTCCTGGAGCGACGCAAGGATGGAAATGTGTTCAGACATCTTTGCAGAGGCGGAGCTCTCTGTTCGTCCTTTCCCAGCCTAGAACTTCAGCCTCATCTTGAGTCTACAGGGCTCCAATTTCTTGTTAATACTTATCCATTTCTGCTTCGTTTGTCCAATTTCTGTTTCCGTCATGTGTGGCCACAGAACCCTAAGTGATCTTGGGTGTCTGTCCTAATTCCCAACAGTGATGATATTTACTGATATTTAGAGTATTCAGAAAATAACCACATTCCTTCTCCCTCAGGAAAAAGAGAGACTTCCCTTTTGCTAGCTTCGTTCAGGTAACTTCTTCAGCTCTGCTTTGATTTTCCTCGGTTCAGAGGGGACTGTCATAAATCTGGCCTCATCTTCCCACTCCTATCCCTGGTCCTGCCCTGCCCAGTGGAACCCTCAGCATCGTAGCTGACAGCCTGAGGTGTTTCCAGACGCCAGCTCTTGAGCTGGTTCCATACCTGTTACAGCAGTGGGGGCTGCGGGTGCCTGTCTTGCTGGGCTTTAGAATCTGTAGTTTTAAAACTTCTTCTCATGCTTATGTTTGTGGTCATCACTACCCATCTAGAAAGAAGAAGAAAAATAATTTCAGTGGAACCCAAAAGGCCAAGCATGTGTTCAGTGCAAAAGATGTCTTGAAACGTCAGTGAAACAACTGGCTTTCAAATTGTTTTTAGTCCACACTTAACAAAATTCCAAACATAGGCCTTTTTGGTGAAAACCAATATAGAGTCAATTTTTATCCCTCCCAACATTCGTTAATTTGTCTCTGGTCCAAGAAATCCTTAGGAACCTGTTTTAAGCCTTTGGGGTTTCGAATAGGATTGGCCCAGTTGCGAATTATTTCTTGCTATTAAATCTGACCATAGGTCCTTTTCCCGTGTGAATTAATATCTCGGGCTTTGCAGTAAAGAGAACTGCAAAGAGAACAGGAGTGGCCGAACTTGAATCTCCTCAGCAAGCAGTAGCTCACCGTTCGATTTATTGTTGGCAGGAGGCTGGAGTATGTATTTTGACAGCTAAAAGAGCAAAAAAGCTGCCCAGGAGAATTTTAAGAGTGCTTCAGAATGAAGTGTAAACTAATTAAAATAAATCCACTCTGCAAATTTTAAATGCAGACCCTTGGGGCTTCCACGAGACCTTCCTCATCTCACAGCTCCTGGATTAATTTAGTTCATGGTAGTTTATTAATAATATTAATAATCCTAATAACTCAGATTTGTGGAGCACATTTCTTTGGAGACGCGTGGAGTTGTTTTGTGTCTACTGCCATATGGTTGGCCCCGTCCTGTCCCTGACTCCCAGGCTCTCCTTCGAGTCCCCACGGCACGCTGGGTTTCCCTTTTCCTTAGATTATATATCATAATTATATATCATATGTTTTAGGCGCTGCTGATTGCTTCTTTCTCTCCTCAACTAGAAAGAAAATGCGTTGAATCCAGGAAGGCAGCCTTATTTGCTTTTGTGTACTGTGCACACCGACATAGAAGCCGAATGAACGTTTGTGGCAATGCTCTGAATTGGGTATCTTTATCCCGAATTTTTCTGGAGGGCAAACCAAGGCACAGAAAAGAAGGAGTAAGAAAGAAGGAGAAATGCTATTGAGGAGGACCCCTGCCCTGGGTCTTGAGGCCATCTGAAAAATTCACATGGACCATTTGTGCCTGCAGCTCCACTGATGTTCATCTTAGGGATGAGGATGAAATCAACCCGTGTGGCACGTGGAAGAGCCACAGGTGCAGAAGCACATGGCGGCCTTGATTTGGGAACATTTAGGGGACCTCTCCCTCCATGCTTGGGTGCATGGCTCAGTGGCACGGGCGGTGAATTGCACTGTTCCGAGGCCAGCCCAACACTGGCTTGCTCGCTGCTTTGGACCCGTTGAAGGAGGCAGCCTGCATCGGTGAGCAGTCTGGCTCACAGAGCACGTCTCAGGTAAAAGGGCGTGATTTATCCTCAGGTGGCGTGAGTGAGGAGAGACTGCATTTTGCTGAGCCATGTTGTAAATAAGGTCTTGGCATCTGCTCGAATGAATTAGTTGTTAGTGCTGTCCTGTCGATCGCAACTCCCAGCAGCTCCGTGTCCCGCAGAGCGGAACCCTGCCCCGTCTTTCTGCGCCATCCTCTCCCCTTCTGGTGCCGTATCAGACAGTGCCCTGCTGCTCTTCAGAGAGTGTCCATGGCCACTTTGTGAGGAGGTGGGTGGCCAGGTCCTTCTTCCTAGTCTGTCCTAGTCTGGGAGCTCCGCTGAAATACACCATGGGTGACACTGCTGTATTTGAAATACCGGTGACATAGCTTTCAGCATCATAGCAACACGCAGCCGCCACCATATAACCGAGAGATCTGAACCCATGAACCCTGGGCTGTTGAAGCAGAGCACACGAACTTAACCACTGCGCCACCAGGCCAGCCCATTCTCAGGGCTGTTTTAAGTTCTCCGTTACATGCTTCCATAGCCTGCCATGCACATCTCCTCTGCAGCGCTTACCATAATTGTAATTAAGTATTTAATGGGGTGGTTTTATTTAATGTTTGTCTCTCCTCTAGCCTGGGTGCTTTGCTGTCGGGGCCGTGTCTGCCTGGCTCTCCAGGCTGTCCTCCTCATGGAGTATAGAGCACAGCTCCAGAAATATCTGTTAAACAGATGAGTGAATTCCTCCACCTCTGTCGTGGTATTATTCACACTATTGACCGGCCTGGCAGGACTTATTTTATTGAAAGTCAATTATAATCCAATAATTCCAGAATTATCACAAATTTCAATGAGTGAATTTGCATCTAAGTGGATTTAATTTACTTTTTGATTCCAAGCCCGAAAATATATGAGATCTGCGTGTGGTAAGAGGTGGAAGCAGGTGGAGGAGATTATCGTTAGGGACGGCTAACAGGCTGGTGCAGTGGAGGCGTTTGTCTGCACTTCGGCATCTACTGGTCACGTCAGGCTTGATTTTTTAGGTGGATATCGGCTCACGTTTTCATCAGGGAGACATGAGAAGTGCCTTCGTGACTTTGCCATTTCACCGTTTGTCTCTCTAATTGCACTCAGAGCTCCAAGTTGGGAGATGGCTTTGAATCCCTCTGGAGGGCCAGTGTCCAGCAGATATTTCTTGAGTACGTTAACCGGAGTGTTGTTCACAGCCGCGTTTCCAATGGTCATTAACTGATACGTTATCTAAGTTCTGGGTGTCAGAGATGAAATGTTGGCCTCTCCCTGTGTTGCACGGGCAACGCTTGAGAACTCGACAGCACCCCGTTATCTGGTCTTCCCACACTCCATCACCAGGCGCTGGGTGCTGGTCAAGCTTGTATCAGGTCAAGCAGCTTCTGCAAAGCCCCAGACTGTACGAGGGCGAGCAGGGTCCCTGGGCTTGAATTACTGGACTGAACTTCCCAGTTCAGCCATTGGGGAGGGCGTGAAGGGTCTGGCTGTGGGCTGGATGCTGGGAGAATTACCCTGAAGGATGCCTTATTGCCGGGGTCATCTTTTTGAATCAGAGTGTATCAAACACACCAAATCTAAGCGTGCATCCATGAATCAACTTTTTCTCACAACGAACAGTGAAACATCCTTTGCCCAGTCATCACCAAACCCCAGCTCCACAATGTTTTCTCACGTGAGGCTTTTTCCCATGTTGCGCTGCGCCATGCTGTCGAACCATCGTGGAATGGAATATGCTGCTTTGTGCAGATACAGTTCTCTCTCTCTCCTGGTCCCTTACAGATGCCTCGGTGGGACCCTCAAGGTGCTCTTGGTGGGAAAGCTGGAGCTCTCCCCAGCTCCCCCATCCCTCCAGGCTTGTGGTGCACGAGGTGAAGGAGCTGCAGGCCCAGCGGTGTCCCCGCTTGGCTCCTTGGAGTGGTGGCTCCTCTGTTTGGAATGTCTCTCTCTGTCCCCTGGCCACCAACTGCTGACCACTTCCTCCTGTTCTCCTATTCCTTGTAGAAGTTTTAAAAGATCACTTGCACTGCTTTATTCCACTTTATCTGCTGTGAATCTGTGTTTCCAGCAAACTCCTGGGAGCCAGGTCCCTGGCCTGCTTCGTCTTTGACTGACAGGATGCCTGGTGCCTGGTGGTCGCTCGTCGATGTCTTCAGCTGCTGTTGCTGAGTGCACGTCTTGGGCCACAAGGAGGTGATGACAGAGGTGGGCTGCGTGCGCAGCGTGCAAATGGAGAGCTGAAAGCCCTGTCTCCCCACGTTCTCCTTGTCTCCCAGGGCCTCCTGGCTGCCGGCCAGTCCAGGCCTGAGAGGCCACACAGCTCAGCCTCTGCTGGCCTGCCCCAGGCTCTGAGGACGGGAAGTGGCCGGGTCCGTGTCACCCTCTACAGGCCCGCTCCAGATCTCCACACACAGCCACTCATCTGGGCCCCAAAGCTGAGGAAGTGTGACGGGCTCACAGACCCAGAGCCTTGACTGGGGACCCCGGGGGATCCCCAGCTCCTGCACCGAATCGTCCATGTGACTGTGCACAATCATGGGCTTGGGACTCAGGCCTGTGTGGTCCTGGGGTTAGGATATAGCAAGGGAAGGAGCAGTGGGTCGTCTGGCATGGCTGGGTTGCCAGATTGAGCAAAGTAAAAATAGAGGACGCAGTGAAATTTGGATTTCAAATAACAGTGAACACTTTTTTTTTTTTTTGCTGAGGAAGATTTGCTCTGAGCTAACATCCATGCCAGTCTTTCTCTATTTTTTAGTATGTGGCTGCCAGCACAGCATGGCCACCAGTAGAGCAGTGTAGGTCTGAGCCCGGAAACTGAACCTGGGATGCTGAAGCAGAGTTCACTGAACTTAACCACTAGGCAGCCAGGGCGGGCCCTAACACATTTTTAGTATAGGTATGTCCCCAGAAATATTTGGGATATACTTTGTACTAGTCAGAATTCTCTATAAAATTAATCATCACGTACTTATACTAAAAATAGGTATTCACTATTTATCTGAAATTTGGATTTCACTGGGCTTCCTGTATTTTTTCTGACAACCTGAGGTCCTCACCAACTTTTAGGATCCAAAGTGGATCACAAGGAGAGGAAGCCAATCCAGTGAGTCAATCCTGGGATGACTCATGTCTGCCTGTCGCCCTGCCATTCAAGACGCATTTTGGCACCCATTATCTTGTTTGATTCTCATGATCCCAGTGAGGTGGGGTGAACGGGCCTTATTATTACCATTTTCCAGGTGGAGAAATAAAGGCACAGAGAGGTGCAGAATATTGCTCAGTATAACACAGCATGTAAAGAAGAGAATGGGGGCTGGGATTCAGCTTGAGTTCACCACTTGACCACGCTGTGCTTTCTCTGGGATGGAACCCTGACCCTCTGCTCTGTGGACTCAGGGGCAAATGGGTGTGTCCTGGGCTTGTGGCCTGGAGTTCAAGGGAGAATGGAAGACAGGTGGAGAAAAGAAGGGTTTTCATTTCTGTTCACGTCTCAAGAATCTTCTTGGCTTAGTTTTTTGAGACAACTGCAGAGTGGAACTGATGGTTCAGCCGTGAGTACAGGGTCCCTCCTATTTGGGGAGGTGGACTACGGGGCATGGGGTTCAGGTGGCTGGTCCTTGCACAGCTGGGAGGGACGCTCTGCAGGCCCAGGGCACCCTCCCGAGCTGCAGAGGCCGCCGTTTCATTCTCCTCTTGTTCCGGCCGTCTTTGCACAGGAAGCCGTTGGGGTTTGCTCTGCTGCTGGCTTGACCACTTGCCTGTAGTGTGGTTTGGAGCCCCGGCTCTCTGGGTCTATTTAATTACCTTAATTGAATGGGGTTTTCACTTCTCAGTTCTGGGGAAGCAGGACGCTGGAGGAGATGACAGGGTTGGGTTTATCACACCCAGAAGGCCCTAACAGATTGGAATTGATTCCTCTCGCTCCTCTTTCAGGGTGGTTTTTGAGACGTTGATGCTGGCATGCCTTGAGGAGGAGTCTGGTGCAGTGAACCAGGACAGCCCCCTGTCTGTGCGCTGATGGCTCGTTCCAGCCTGTGAACGCACAGACGTTGCACACACAGCCTCCACCATGCCGCCTTGCAGCTGACCAGTGCCTTGCTCTGGACCTTGCTGGTTAGTCTTGGGCCAAGCTCTTGACCTCTCTGTGCAATTGCCAATAACCCTCCTGCTTGGCTGTTTCAGAGAGAATGTCCTTGTCTGTGTCCTGTATTTTACAAGGTGAAGAATGAAATGGCAAAATCGACTTCCTCGGTTGGGGTCCTTCGGGAGAAGGGAGCAGACGCGTGTCGAGTGTCCACGGAGTGGCCGGCCTCAGGCCTGCTGCCACATGAGCCTGCGCTCACTTGTTCTGCGCTGAAACTCCACAGGGTGGGCCCCTCTGCCCACCTTGCAGATGAGGAAACTGAGGCCACCTGGGTTACCTGCTTGTCCCTTGCAGAGTGCTGGAGCTGGGATCACACCTGCCTTTGGCCCCGGGGCCCTGCTTTCTGTCCCCATGAAGATTCCCCTCAGCTGTTCCCAGTGTGGCGATGGCTCTGCCCTTTGTAGCCCGTTTTGCCTTTTGGAAATCAGAAATTTCAAGTTTGTTTATATTTTCCTGGAAGAAAACATGGGCACTCCCAGCCCCACTTGAAGCTCTTTCACGCATTCATTCACCCAACAGCTGTTCCTTGGGCGTGACCGTGCGCCACCCCTGTTGCAGTGCTGGAGGTACAGCCGATCGGGGCTGACCCGGGCCCTTGCCTTGTGGAACGGGGATGAACTGTGGGAGGATGCTGGGCCATGTTTCCCTCGATGGCTTTGGATGATTGGCTCCCATTGGGCAGTGCCTCTTATGCATGTAAAACGCAGCTTTGCTTTGCACACAGGTCGTCACACATCGGCTTTGGCCATTTTGGCTCCGCTGGTCTGGTACTCGGCACCCTAGGGCAGGACGGGGGGTCAGTCTGCATCCTGGCCTGGTCTGGCTTGAATGGTCCCAACTGAGGAGCCAGACTGGGAAAGCTGAGGGCGCTCAGACTGACCCTGAGGCTCCTGGGAGAGGACGAGGGTGGCTCCACTCAGCCTTGGGAACACCGTGTGGCTGGTACTGGGGGCCCCAATGGCAGCGCTGGCCTGGCACGGGTCTGAATCCTCCTTGAATCAGGTCATGTGTCGGGGGCCTCAAAGCCCAGGACATCTCAGGGAATGTGGCTGCAGAAACCAGCTTGCCCGGGCTTGCTGGGCTGGCGGAGCGGCTGTGAGTGGGTGGTCACAGCTGCTGTGGGTGTTCTGCTGTCCTCAGGAGAGAGCCTGGGCGGGGAGAAGCTTTTTCCCCAGCGCTCGACCCAGCCTGACTCCCACTTCCGGCCTGGGTAGCCGATCTGCTGTGTCTGGACGGGACGTTTCCTCAGGAGCCACTGAGCAGTGCCCAGACCTGGGGCCGTGTCTGCAGGTGGAGGCCAGGGAGCCTGGCACGAGGAAGGCCAGGCCAGGTCCATCCAGAGCTCCCCAGGACGAGAGGGTGCGGGCACCTGGCATCATACATCTGGGGGGACCCAGTCGCAGGGGAAAAGAGGAGAAGCAAGGCAGGAAGGCACGGAGAGGGAGGAGAGAGACAGAGAGACGGGCTGGGCTCCAGGAGTCTCCCGGCAACCTGGCCTTCCTGGCCCCTGTTCCTTGGTTGTGTGGCCAGGGGGGCTGAGCCGTGGTGAACAGAGGGCTCTCTGGGGCAGAATTCCTGCTTTGCAGCGCCGGCCGATTTCCATGATGGAATTCCCACTGCTGACCTGGCATCATGGCAGAGCTGGGACGAGGTGCACGGGGTGGGCCCTCATGCGGTGCGGGGCCTCTGAATCCCGCAGGCTCCCACCGCCCTCGCAGCTGCTTCCATCAGGAGACCTGGGCAGGGGTCTCACTCCACAAAGGCCATCAGCAGCACTGTTTCTCGCCATTTCTGGTGGCTGGAATCACTCTGTGGAGCTCCTCGTGGCCAGATGGGCTGGACTGGGCCAGGGCTGTCCCTGGACGCTCCCCCCGACCAGGAGGAACCCTGGCCTGGCGATGCCCAGCTTCTCAATGCTGCTCCACTGGGACCTCTGTGCAGATGTGAGGGTCTCAGACTCAGTGGCCAGGTGGGGGCCCTCAGTCCTCCTTGTGGGCTCAGAGGGGCCCCGATTACCTTCATAGGAGCAATGACGCTGGCATCAAAGGTGAAAGTAGGAGAGAAAAGAGCTGAGCCCAAACAACCCCGCCCTGGCCTCCCTCGTGCCGCCCAGGAAGGGTCGCAGGGGAACTGCCTGAGAGGCGAGATGCTGGAAACCAGCGGGGGACAGACTGGCAGAAATGGTTCCACTGCTCAGCCCTTTGAGCCTTTGACCTCCCTGATAGTCCCAACCCAAACTCCCGGGGCCATACCCACTACCAGGCCAGGCCAGGGCCGGTAGCCACCGGAAGGGGGACATGCAGCTCTTTCAGAAACACGGGGCCACCAAAACGGTGGGTCCCACTGGGACCTGGGCCTTGCCCCATTGATACTCTGTATTCGCTAGGCACACCCCTGGCTGAGTTACAGCATCTCTGAGCCTCAGGCTTCGCATCTGTATAATGGAGCTAATGACACACACCTGTGTATCAATGACAGCATCTCTCACCCTTGACCCTGTGGACTTCGCCAAAGGCCCTGGGGGCAGAATCGCCCCTGGTTGAGGATGCTGTTATAGAATCGAGGAAAGAGCATAGCCCAGACTCTGGAACGTTGTTTGTCCATTCATTCATTCATTCATTCCTTCATTCCTTCATTCCACATTTCCCAGGAACCTCTCGCCCTGGGTTCTGGATTCTGCAGGAGCTGACGTGAGACAGGAGTTAAACAGGCAGCTCTGGGCAGTGGGAAGAGCTGGAGACCCGGGCGGAGTCCTGGTTCCCAGCAGGGTCATCCTGGTCAAGTCACTTGACCTCTACCTACGTCTGCAAAACTGGGACAATGAGACTCAACCTGGCTCTGCACCCCTCCCCCTCCCCTGGGGCTGCTCCCCGCGCTGGAGAGGGCCGAGGAGAGGCATTGTCATGAAATCGGTCCTCAGGTCTCCAGATGTTCACTCACCAGGTCCTGGGGCCGCCCCAGCCAGGGGGACACCTCCACAGGACGAGGCCCAGTGAGCCCTGGCCACCGCAGCCCCATGCTTTCCCTGCAGGCTGCTGGGCAGCACAGGAATTACATGCACACCCTCTCTCTGCACGTCTCCCAGGAGAGGTGCCACACTTGTTTGTTCTCCCCTCAACACACAGTAAGAAATGCCTTGGGGCTGGCCCCGTGGCCGAGTGGTTAAGTTCGCGCGCTCCGCTGCAGGCGGCCCAGTGTTTCGTTAGTTCGAATCCTGGGCGCGGACATGGCACTGCTCATCAGACCACGCTGAGGCAGCGTCCCACATGCCACAACTAGAAGAACCCACAACGAAGAATACACAACTATGTACCGGGGGGCTTTGGGGAGAAAAAGGAAAAAATAAAATCTTAAAAAAAAAAAAAAAAAAAAAAAGAAATGCCTTTACATCGTGGTGCAGAACATGCTCAGAGACATATATATATGTCCCTCAGGCCGGGACCCTCTGCTCGGAGGCCCCTCCCCTGGCTGCCCCCAGCTGCCACACTCCTGGTTCTCACCCTCAGGTCTCCTTGGAGCTCATCGTAAGACCCGCAGCCACAGGACGTCCTTCTACTCTCTGCACCCCATCCCACCCAGGGGTCTGCATCAGGGGCAAAAAGGCCTCGAACGCCTGCCCTGCCCCTTCCTGACAGGCACATGGCTCTCCAGGCAAGAACCGAGGACTCAGACAGACTTTGGACAAGTCACTCAATTTCTCTGAGCCTCAGGCTTGTTGTTGTAACCTGGGGCTGACGAGAAGGCAAACCTGGCAGCCTGGTCCTTGAGTCCCTGTGCAACCATCCTCTCTCCAGCTCCTGGGCGGGGAGCAGGGCAACATGGGGAGGGGCACCCCTTGGAAGCAGCCTTGGGGTGTCCCAGGCTTGGCAGAGAGAGGAGGTTCTAGGCAGGGCTCCCAGAACCATGGGAGGCAGGGGTGCTGCAGAGTTCACCTCACCATCTGTGGACCCAATTTCCCCACCTGTACACCAGTGCTGCAGGCCTGGGTGGCAAGAGCAGAGAAGCGGGAGAGCCCACACTGAGCGTGGCGCCCTGCTGGGAGGTTCCAGGTGGCCATCCTATTTATCCAGCTCCTCCTACCTGCCATGTGCTTTATATCCATGATCTCACTCAGTGGTCATAGCCACTGGGCAAGTTAGGTAAAGCTGATGCCAAAGGAATCTGAGGTGGAGAAATTAAGGATCAGAGAGGTTAAGGAACTCACTCAAGGTCACACAGCCCGGGAGCAGATGACCCAGGATTCAGGCATGGGTCTCTGCTTTACATGGCTCTGCCCTCCCTGGGCAGCCAAGGCAAAGAGAGGCATCGCATGGGACGAGGGGAGGTGGGGCGTGGGTGTGTGGGTCTCTGTCTGCCATGTGTCCCTGCTGGGTAAGGAGGAGTGGCAGCCTCTCTCAGCACCTTCTCTTCTGTCTCTCATGGTCTTTCTCTTCCCACCAGGGAGCATTTGCTTTAGTCAAGCTGGAGGAGCCCCTTGGACATGCTGCCTAGGAGGGGCATCCCAGAGGGTGCCAATCATCCCTGTCCCTGGATGGCCAGGAAGCCTTTGTATCTGGGGTGTGAGGGAGCCACTGGGAATTCCTAAACCTCCCACATGTTGGAGCCTGGCTGTCCCCGGCCGTCCTTCTGGAGGCTGGGAAGTAGATGGCAGATGGCTGGATGGTAGATGACAACTGTCCTTTGTCCAACCAGCATGGTGGCGGTGAGCCGGGCTCTGCCAGGGAAGAAAGTGGGAGAAGCTTTCCCGGCGCGGGGGACACCATCACGGTGCTGACAGCATCCCGCCTTGGTCATGGACTTCCTCAGAGGACACTTACAGAGGTAAGAAGAAGGATTCAGACGTGGCCCCCAGGTTACCTTTCAAAGTTTGAAATGGAAGATGCTCCTGCAACAGGCAGGGCTATTGAAACTATGGCTTCAGTCGATGTGAAAAGATCAGCTCGTTGGAGCATCTCCTCCTGTTTGAGAACACCAGGGAAGCTTGCCCCCATTCCTTCCACAGGGCGTGGTCCTCACTTCTCAGAAGGCCCTGGAGGGCTTGTTAGACAGAGTGCCGGCCCCCCAGAGATGCTCACCCGGGAGGTGGGGTGGGGCAGAGCACGGGGGATGCTGGTGCTGCCCGGCCTGGGGCCACACACAGAGCGCCTCTGCCCTGGGCCTTGAGCGATTGGAGGCTGTACCCCTTTCCAGAAGGTTGTATTGACAAGTCATAGGTTCTTGGGCCATTTGGGTCTCCTGGTTGTCAACGACTGTGGTTTGGGCCATGTCTGCCTTGCTCTGGGCCTGCTGCAGGGCAGGCTATGCCTGGGTGGGGCACAGAGATGAATCAGAAATGCCCCCTCTCCAAGGGACAGTCACCTATGAGGGGAGGACATGGCGGGGACAGTGCCGGCTGCAGGGTCCAGGCGGTGGAAGCAGAGAGGGCTCCCCAGGCAGAGCTTTCTCGAAGGCAGCTGCCAATGCGCTCTGGCTGCTGGTCTGTACACCAGCGCCTGGCCGGGTCCAGCCCGGGCACAGAGCAGAGGGAGGTGCGAAGAGCGCAAGGTTTAGTCGGATCAGTGCTCCCGTTTCCTCGCGCTGTGCCACCTCAACAGGTTACCTCGCCTTCCGAGCCTCCATCCATTCATCAGCAGCAATACCCACCTCGCTGGGTGGCTGGGAAGGGCAGAGGCAGAAAGTGTCAGAAGCCCAGAAGAGACTTGCACAGAGCAAGGACTTGATAAATGGAAGCTTCCACGGCTAGAGACCTTGGGTATTTGAAGCAGACCATGCAGGGAAGGGCCACCAATCCACCACTGCAGTAATAACACCCGCCAGGACTGTGGTGTGTTCAATGAACTCACGTACGTCAAGCACACAGTAGGTGCTCGGTAAATGCTGGATCGCATGATTTCTAGTCCCCAGACGGTGCCACCGTAACATGGCGGGAAGTGCATGGCCTGAAGCCAGGCCCCTGTGGGCATGAGTCCCAGCTGTGCTAGCCATGAGTGGCCCTCGGCAAATTACGACACCTCTTTGTGCCTCGCTTTCCTCATCTGTAAGGCGAGACTAATAGTAGGACCTGCCTCATGGGGTCGTTGTGAGGACCTGATGAATTTGTGTCTGTGAGGGGGCTGACACCTTGTAGCTGTCAATAAATGACACTATCATCCCCACCATGCAACCTGCTTAATCCAGGGCCTGGGGGCTTGAGGGTATCTAGGATGACTCTGCCTTTCCTGAAGATGGGAGGGAGAGAGAAGCGAGGGGTCCACTGCCCAGAGTGCTCCCTTGTCCCCTTTACCCTCTGTCTGGTTTCTCTGCTTTGCCCACCACTCAGCTCCCTTGCTGGTAGAACAGAGTGGCTGTCCTCTTGCAGCATCCGTGCTTGTACAGCGCTCCCCCCAGACAACGTGCCTGCATCTCCTGGGCAGTCACCGAACTAATCTGGGGGAGCCTCGCACGCTCAGTCACAATTTAGCCTCCTGCCCTTGCCCTGGAGATCTAAGATTAAAGTTAGGTAAGTGTGTCCCCTCAGTTTTAGCCTCCCTCTCTTCCTAGGGAGGGGCTGGCGGGGCAGAGCGGGCGTCCTGGCTGATGTGCTCGGGTGCTCTGTGGCGCCCAGATGCTGCCCAGGTGGCCGTAGTGGGGACATCACTTCCCCTCGCGGGCTGGGTCCTCCACCCCAAGTGCTAAAGGTGCACAGATCCATGACCCTCCTTGGTGCAAGAGGGGCGGTAGTAACGATGTGTGAGCGCCCAGCGGTCACTGTGAGGATGGGGTCGGTCCTCCGTGGCGCCAGCTTCTCTCCAGCGAGCAAAGAGCACGGATCGGCTGAACCGTGAAGCCCTGGCATTTCTCTCTAACAACCTCTGGAAGTCAAGACTCAAGCCGGAGTTTGAGCAGGAGAGAACAAACGACAAAGGAGAGCGTGGAGGGGAGGAAGCCATTCTCGTGTTTCCGTCACATGCCCAGTGCCTTTCACCTGTTGCTCACTTAGTGCTTGCTTGTAGGGCCCTCTGAGAGGGGATCCGCTGGTGTTCCCATCAACCCAGGCCGGGTTCCATCAACCAACTGAGGCCGGGGGCCGGCGAGAAGGGCAGAGCTGACCTTGAATCCAGACCCCTCCCCTGCCGAGCGCCTCCAGCAGGCCTGAGCAGTGCCCAGACCCTGAAACTCTGGACCGGCCTGCCTAGGCACGCACAGCTTTTCTAAGGAACATTTCAACTCTTTGGTGAGTGGACCGACCTCCTGGGTGGACACTCTTTTGGATGCTGACGTGAGCTCTGGGTATGGGGGGAGTGAAGAAAAGATGCGGGCTTTGGATGCAGGCCTACGTTTACATTTCAGCCCCTCATTGGTTGTGCACGCTGGGACCAGTTACTTAACCTCTCTGAGCCATAGCGCCTGCCTCTAGGAAGGGAATCATAAGACCTACCGTGCTGGATGACTGGGAGAATAAACCAGACCACCTACGTAAGTGCTTTGCACATGGGAACGACACCGCTGGTGACTGCGGTGATGAAAATGGTGGGTGAACTGTGGGCGAGAAATAGCTCTGAGCTGGTGGGGTTGGCCCGGTGGGTCTGAGTTCCGACCCCTTCACCTCTGCGGCCTTTGGGCCTGACCTGCCTCAGAGAGGGAGAGCCAGGGCCAGGGGAGGGGATGAGCTGGTGGTGCTGCATATGGCCAGGCTGCCCCATGGCAAGGACAGCCGGGGGTGGCTCCATCGCAGGCGAGGTTGAGAGGCGCAAGGCCAGAAAACAGCCTCCAGACTCGGCAGGGAGTGGGGAAGCCCTGGGTCACGCGGGTGAATCTCAGAGTGTTCTCTCCCCCAGGCCCTCCTTAAGCTTCAGGGGAAGGCCTTAAGAAGGGAGGTGGCTGAGACCAAGTCCCTCCCTTAGTCCAGCCTTGCAGCCCCCTAGTAGCTCAAGTCCACCCTGGAAGGGGTCCCTCAGGGACAGAAAGGACCAACAGAAGCCAGGGAACAGCGTCCAGCATGCAGAGGCACCTAGGAGCCCCTGGGTCCTGCTGAAGCCACATGAGGGCATCTCCATGGGTTTCAGAAGCCCTTCCATGGTGCCCGGCCACCTGCGCTGTGCTCGTGTCCCCTCTGGGCTGGAGCCTTGAGGGTGGGCCAAGCAGAGAAAGGAGGCCGTGAGGAGGCCCCTTCCCCACTGTCACGTGTGGTCCAGAAGGGTCCCTTTCCTCTTTCTACTAAGGAAAGGGGGTCTGTCAGGTCCGGGGAGGAAGCTGTTTGTGGTTGGTTGACTCTTCGGCCCCTGCAGCTGTCAGATTCCCAGATACCTGGACTCTGCTGCTCTCCAGCTCGCCCAAAGGAAATGCACTTTGCACCAAGCCGTCTTCTGTCGTCCACCTGAGAACCGAGCTCAGCCGAGTACCTGCCCTGCCTCCATCCTGACATAGGAGGCCCTGTATTACTCACGCACACAGCCCCCTCCAGGAAATGTTCCAGAATGATGACTTATCATCTCAGCAGTGCACCATATGCTCATTTTTGGGTCTTGATCCATGTGCCTCGACCTATCCTTTGTCCTCCCACGTCTGTCCGCCCCCGCCAGCTCGTGTCCTGCAACTCCTGGGTTGGAGCAGAAACTGAGAGGCGTTTTGGGTTTTCCCAACTAACAAAATGAAACCTAAGATTGAGTTATAGGGCTACGGATCGGCCGGATTTGGTGAAATGTAGTTTAAACCCTCAAATGAAAGTAAAACCAAGACCCCCCGCAGCCTGTTGGGAAGTGTCAGCACTGAGTATCTTCATGAGGACCACCTTCTCTTAGAGCTCTTTGCATCTCTCCAGTGACCCTGGGCCGATGGAGCGAAATCCTGAGACCCAGTGAGGAAGACAGCCCAGCCCTGGCTCTGCGGCCGGCAGGTTTCAGTTCCTGAGATTTCTGGCGTGGCCTGGAGGGGTGGGGCTATTTCCAGGGGTGGGGCTAGTTCCGGACCTGGGGCTTCCCCTTTTCTGTAAGGGCCTCTAGGGCGTCCGTAGGGTCGGGAGCAAATCAGAAAAGTTCAGACACTTCCCCGCATCCTGGTGAGAAACATCAGAGTGCATGCTTCGTTTGAGGACTCATGGCCCTCTCCGCCAGTCCCCGTCTCCTGTGCCCACCTCTGTCTCCCGGGTTTCTAGGGGATCCAAGCCGCTCTGTTTCCAGGACCCAGCAGGCCGCCAGCCCCCCTTCTTCCCGGCAGGCACAGTTGCTCCCATCCCAGCGAGCCTCTGGACACCAGAGAGCAGGCGCAATTGTTCTCCTTCCAAAGACCCAGGGGCAGACGCACGCTGGACTTGGTCACCCGGAGATGTCTATTTATAAACCATCCTGATAAGCACAATCGGCCCCACTCAGCCCAGGCCACACTCCACAGCAAAGCTAACCTCCCAGTGGCAAACTGAACATTTCCTGGACCAGCCAGACTGGAAAAACCGGCCTGGGGGAGGCACTGGGGGCTCCAGAGCCAGCCCCTGGTCCTGAAGGGTCCCACTCACAGCCTGTTTTCACAGCTAGAACTTCCACTACTTTTTTTTGTGTGTGTGTATCAAATTGAGCCATCTCAAGGAATGTTCTCGTGTGGCAGAGGTTGGCAAAGTTTTTCTGCAAAGGTCATACAGTAAATGTTTTTGTTTTTGCCAGCCACATGGCCTTAGGCATCCTAGCCCTAGACAATATGTAAATGAATGAGCGTGGCGGTGTGCCAATAAAACTTTATTTACAAAACCAGGCGCCCAGCCCACGGCCGTAGCTTACTAACCACTGTTAGTAAAGGGAAGTCAAGTGCTGGAAAATCGGACCTCATTTAGCACAAATATTTGTTTAATCTACTCTCCAGGATCCCTATAGTTATGGGTTTTTAAAAACATTACTTCAAATAGAGTGTTTTATAATTGGGTTAGATGTGTTGACAGAAAGGGTCCGTAATTTAATTTTTTAAAAAATAGCCTTTATTTCCTAGAGCAGTTTTAGATTCACAGCAAAATTGAACAATCCAGTGGAAGGTACAGAGATTTCCCAGATAGTCCCTGCCCTACCATGTGCATGGCGTCCTCCATCACCAACATCCATGGGGGTGTTTTAAAGTCCTAAATAATTATTTTTTAAGGCTATCTAGCTTTCCACACATATTCATATTGCTCTTCTTGATGATCAGTTCTTCTCCAGGAGAAAAAAAGATACGATTTTAAGATTTGACCAAGTCCCCTCTGCGGAGTCTGGTTGGAGACCCCCAGGGGGTGGGAAAACGTGCAGGCTGTGGGAGTCTCCATGTGGAGGACACCCATGCTCTCAGAGTCCAGGGGCCAGAATGTCCAAATGACCAATTGTCCTCTTTGTTACAGTTGGTAGGATCCTACCTGGCCCAGCACTGGGGGACACGAGATAGTCAGTCTCCTGCCACAGAACCTGTGATAGTGGGGTCGTCCCCATTTGGCAATGCAGAGCCCTGGGCACATCCACAGGCTTCTGCCTGCTCCACCATGTGGGAGCAGAGCGCCTGACAGACGCACGGAAGGACAAAGTCACGCATGTCTATACTGTATACTCGGTATGGCGGATCCCCACGGTCTATGCAGCAATCCAGCACCCACAGCACACCCAGCACACTGAGGACCTCAGCCCCCGACGCCACCCTGCACAGTGCCCTGGCACACAACTGCATCCCCAGCAGCGTGGCCCGGAGCCACCGTCCCTGCCCATGCTGAGACACCAGACAAGGATCTGCACCCTACCTCCCGCTCTCCGTGTTCCGGCTGCTTGCTCTCCGGGCCTCCCCAGGAACGGGAGGGAGCTCCGACTCTGCCTGGCAGTCAAAACGTCTTCCCTCGTTAGCTGGGCTGCCCAAAGATGAGAGGGAAATGGATTCAAGACCCGGGCGTCTTATTTGTCACAAACCAGCCCACCTGAGGAAAAGCAGCGACCAGAAGCTGGCTAGACACTGGAAGTCCGTGAAACGCACCTAAATAGAGACCCAGCCGGGGGAAACCAAATGGTGTTCTTGGTGGGGAAGAGGCAAACAGTCCGCTGCAACACCCGCGTGGTGTCAAGTAACAGTCAGATTAAACAAACAGCCTCAGCAGCTATTTTTACATCCAGATCGGCCCCGGGTAATAGATAACTTGGGCAGTGAGAAATTGCTTGCCGCTTAGCTGACCCTAACCATGATTCCAACTTCCATCCAGAACGATTTCTAAAGCCAGCCCAGCACCTAGATTCACATAAAAATAGCCCAAGGTGCGAAGGAAAACACTTGTTTAGGGAAATCTTAAAAACACCAGCGTGTGTGCTCCGGAGTGGCGCCCGGAGGCCTGCTCTTGTCCCCGGGGGGCAGAAATAGCCCGTTTCATCATCGGCTCGGAGGACCGCAGCCTGCATTCCTCGAGTAAGGAGTCGTACTCCGCTGTGCTTTTGGAGCAGAATAACACTCCCAGCTTCGGGCTGGGGGAAGGCCAGGCTGGGGTTTCAGGGTGAGAGTTGCAGAAGGATATGGAATGGTCAGGAAAGAGACCAGGTAAGTGCTCCTTGCTGAGCTGGCCATGGCAGGCCCAGCTCTCTGCAAGGTCCGAGGGCCAGTCGACAGGTCTTGTTCTGCCAGGCGAGAGCTCCCCTCTCCCTCTCTGGAGGGGCTGGCCGAATGGCCGCTTTCTGTCTTGGTCTGGCGTCACCTTTTGCCCAAACTGCCTGCAGACCCCCAGACATCTTCCAACCCTCATGCCTTTGCTCACGCTGTGCCAGCTCCTGAGCGCCCTTCTTACCCTCCAAGGTTGGCCCTGGGAGAGTCCGTTCACTGCCAGGATTTAAAGAGAGTTTTCTTCTTTCTTTCCAAGAGCCCTTTCTCACACTCCTCTGCCCCGTGGCCGGGAAAAGCAGAGGTGCCGGGTCCCTACCTCATGCCCCGCTCTGTGTGGGGCTCAAAGTCTCTGGGCGTGTGCATTGCACCGTATCTCTGTGTCCATTTGCAAACTGTCCCCCTCACCCCTTTGGGCTCCTCAGGGCCAGCAACCTCTGTCCCAGGGGCCTGGCACCACCTGCAGCCTGGAACTCGCTGGTGGCCAGGGTCACAGGGACCTGGGTCTATGCACTTCAGTCTGAACCAAGTCAGAAAGAACGGCTTCTCTTTGCCCCACAGAGGGGAGGGTCAGACCCCAACCAGCAGGAGTGTCCGGCCCCTCCTCCCAGAGCCTCAATGCTTGCCTTTTGCCCTGAGAACTTCAGACCCGGCTGTGGGGACACCTGCTCCCTGATGGGCACTCAGAGATGGTTGGAGGGAGGCCCAAAGGGACCTCCTGATTTTACCCTCCAGCCTCCTCTACTTGTCGAAACCAGCACTCGCCCACCAGGCAGAGGAAAAGAATCGACTTGAGATGTAAGCCAGCATTAAAAAAAACAAAACAAAACAGGATTTGGAGCCCTGGCCCCTTGCATTTCCTGGCCATTTGACCCTAGCCAAATCACTTAACCTCTCTCTGCCTCAGTTTACTCATCTCTAAGATGGACAGATTGCCTCTGCTCTGTGGGTTGAAGATCGAATGAGTTCGTGTACACGGATATAATTGCATATTTCAGAGCTTCTCAAATGTTAGTCATTTGTTATTTTTTTCCCATCATTTTTGCCACATCTTCAACCCTCAGTACCATCATTTACTTACCATTTTTCTGTAAAGAGAATTTAAATTGACTTTTTCTTTTTTCAGAAACAGAGCTCTATGGTCCACAACAATACCTGTGAAATCGTGGATTTGATATTCTAGTTAGAGTTTTTTTCCTGTTACCCCTTGAAACAAATTTATAGCCAGTTCGTATGTTATCTGTGTTTGACCCCATAATTTTGTTCCCGGTTTTAGGAAAGGTGGCATCGCTAAATCTCATCTTACGGAGGCGTTTGCTCCGGGGCACAAGTAACTTGAGCTGAAATGATTTAGCAGGCCCCGTCTCCCTAACTCTCTTTCCTCCCGCTCCTCAGTCCGGGTCTTCCCAGCTTACTTTTAATTCTTCACAGGTGGAGAACATGACCTCATGTCTGGTTTAGGATCCTAGAAGCAGTGTGGTTTGCTGGGTGGCAGGAGCTGATGGTGTTTGCTTGAAGTGGCTGACTGAGAAACGGAACCCACGAGGACGACCCAGGGAACATTCAGGGGGCGGGGCAGCGGCTGGCAGTTTTGTCAATGACGTCAGCAGGAGGGGTCAGGAGAGAACAATAAAACGCAGTTGACCCGGCCACAGCCCGTCCTGGGAGCGGGAGCCCGGAACCCCATACAGCTAGCCTGAGCACAGCTGACCGCTGCAGAATCTGATGTCTCCCAGAATGTGGCTCCACCTGCCCTGTGCCAGGGACCCCCGTCTGGTTCAGTCGTGCTGGGTGCATCGGCATGGACCACCCCAGCACAGAGCACTGCCAGAGATCTCAGCCCAAGCTCAGAGCAGGAGCTCAGGGTTCGCATGAGTCAGAGCTGGCAACCCTCCGGAGGACGGGCCCAGGCAGAGTGACCACTCTCTCCCAGTCCAGGAACTGTGAGCTGCGTGGAAAGAATGTGAATGAAGACACAATTCTAAATGTAGAATCACGAACGCTATGTGAGCCGGCTCCCTAGTCGTCCAGAAAAACAAGGCCCGCTTGTGCATTCTGCAGGAGCATAAATAAAGCTGTCCTCAGCCGGCGTGCAATGGTGTCCCATCCTTGCAGTGACTTCACCAGCCCCAGCTCCCAGCGGAACCCCTGGCATGTTGTGGGAGCTGCCCATTTGCCTAATTGTGAGGGGAAAATGGCTTTGCTCTTGTAGCTTAATTTTGCAGCAAATTTACTCTGTTCTGCATCTGTATTAATTAGAAACGTCCAAGAGCTGGTCATGTGGGCAATGTGGAATGGCTCCTTCAGGCCGTTTTCTGGTGCTGGGTGTTCAAAGCTCACATCCTTGCAAAGAACATAAGGCAACTCCCCCCACTCTTCTACCCTGGGACACGGCTGTGTCAGACTGCTGGGCAGGAGGCCACAGAGATGTTCTTCTCTAGGGCTCAGCCTTCTTAGGGAGTTGCTTGCAGAAACTTCTTCAGGAGGCTGGTGCATTTCCCAGGCTTAATAGTAATAATAACAATATAACAATGCTGACGCATATAAAACGCTTACTCTGTGCCCTGCACGGTTCTGAGTCCTTCCATAAGTTAAACTATGTGCTGTACACTCTTTATCTTCATGCCTGCACCATTTTGTTCTATCCCCACCAATCGCTCCCCGTCAGGGAGCTGGGAAAAGATAAGCTAGGGGACCCGATTTGCCTGAGCACCATTACATGCCGCACACTGTCTGTGCTTTCTCGCACCGAATGCCTGTGTGATGGCTTTTCATGCCCTCTCTTTACAGGTGGGGAAACTGAGGCTTGTGGAGGCCCTCAATGTCACGCAGCTAACGGTGGCACTGAGGATGCAAATGAGGGTTTGTCCACCTGCCTGTCCAGCTTAAACATCTCTGTTTCACGCCACCCCCTCCCCCGCCTCCCACCGCCAGTGAGCCAGTCTCCCAGCCCAAGTCCAGGGGACATGAACTCCCTGGTGAGGGAGCAGAGTCTGGCCTGGGCACCTCCTTAGCTGCTCATTTGTTATCAGAACGAGGGGATTCTGTACCTCAGTGTTGGCACAGTGAAAGTGTGTCCTCAGGGCTGATGGAGGATGGGGCGCCACAGGAGCAGGCGTTTCTGGAGCTCAGGCCCCACTGGGCCACGCCCCTGCGGAGGGGCCTGAGCAGTCGGACCCTCCTTCAGGTGGATTCCTTACCAGGAACTCTGGGTTGGTGCCCTTGTGAAGGCATGTCGCGTGATAATGCGCATCCTGGGCCTAGCTCAGGGGGACTGGATTTGGGGGGGAGGGGGGCTGTGTGAAAACAGTCCCCCGACCCAGGTCACTGAGGCCCCTTCCCTCCACTGCTGCTCTCCCAGTCTGACCAGCCTGGTGCCAAGATGGCGGATGTCACAGTCAATTGAGGGTCACCTGGGCCTGGGGACTCTCCTTAAGGCCTTTCCCTCAAGATTCTTGGCTTAGACCTTTAGAAGGCAAGATTTAAATGAAAGAAATGGTACCTGTGCTGTGAAATGGAGTAAATCCAGTTTATTAAAATGCTACTAAATGCCCACAAAATCATGGCAACCAGCTGGGAGGTGGGCCCCCAGCGTGTCTGGAGTTGCATAACTCATTTCTCCACGCAGAGAGAGCTGGAAATCCAGAGTCAGGAGAAGCCGGGGAAGGTGTTCTACTCTCTAGAGCAGGGGTGGACAAATTTTTCTGTAAAAGGCTGGAGAGTCAATGTTTCCAGCTGTGCAGGGCAGATGGTCTTTGTCACAGCTGCTCCGCTCACCCGTGGAAAACGGGCAGAGATGATCTGTTGACAAACGGGCATGGCCGCCTTCCAATAGAGCTTGATTTATGGGCACATGTTTGTGTTTCATATAATTTTGACGTGTCACAAGATATTCTTGCTTTGATGTTCCCCCTAACTATTGAAATATGTCAAAACCATTCTTGGCTCACGAGACTGTACAAAAATGGGACAGGATGGACTGACTCATGGGCCGCACCGTGCCGACCCTGAGTTGCTCTATCCACTTCATCACCACCAACCAAATGTGGCTAATGAGCGCTCAAAACCTGGCTAGTCTGAGTCGAGATGTGCTGGGAGCGTCAAGTGCACCCTGGATTTCAAAGACTTAGTGTGAACAAAAAAAAGCCCCATAAAATAAAATATCTCCTTAGTAATGTTCTGTATTGAATATTGTATCGAATCTGTGTTGAAGTGATAATTGGATATTTTGGCTTTAATAAAATATGTTATTGAGATTGTTTGCACATGTTTCTTTTTACTTTTTTAATGTGGCTACTGGAAAATTTAAATGACCCACGTGGCGCACGCTGTGTTTCTGTTGAATGGCACTGGGCCAGCTCTGCTCCTGGTCTCAGATCCAACTTCCCCATCATTAATTGCTCTGAGTTCAGATGTTAAGCAGGAACTCTGTTCCTAGGTCACTAGTATTGTTTCTATTGGCTTATGCAGTTATCTGTAAAATATTGGACCTTAAGAAGTTAAACTTTGTGCTAATGAAATAAAAATGGGGCGAGTTCCCCTTTTCTAGGCACCTTACTGGGCACCGGGTTAGCTGTCTTACAGACAGTGTGTATTTTGATCCTCACAACCATCCTGGGAGGGAGCTGTTCCTGTCTCTATTTCCAGATGCAGAACAAGGTCAAAGAGGTGAATTCCCTTGCCCACAATTATGTAATGGGCAGCAGAGCTGCTCTCAAAGTCAGGGCTCCCTGTCTCTCCAGGCTGCGTTTTTGTTCCTGGCGCACATAATCACTAAAATGCCAGGAAGCAGAGGCTTCCTGGAAGAACTGCTGCAAGAACCGTGCAAGAGGCGGTGGTGGGATCACGGGGACCTCGAGGAAGGGCTGGAGTGCAGAGCCCAGGGTCCCTCTTTGCTGCTCTGCATGCCCAGGCATTGCCTGCTCTCTTCCCCAGAGCAGCTGCCACAGAGGAAGGCCATTGTTGAACTGCCCCAAGCCCACTTCTGACATAGGGATAGCAGGATTGTTTTGACCTCAGAGATGGACCAAGGTAAGAATCATGACTCTCGCACTGGCTCCAGCCACCCTGGCCTCCTTGCTCCTCTTCATGTATCAGCTCTATCCTGCCTCAGGGCCTTTGCACCTGCTGACATTCTGTCCCTGATCTTTCCATGGCTGCTTTTTTCTCCCCATTCAAATGTCAGCTCAAGTGTCACTTCCTCAGAAAGACCTTTCCTGACCATCCAGCTAAAGAGCCTCACCCCTGGCCCTAGGGGGCCTCTTTCATGCCACCTTGTTTATAGCCCTCATGGCACTGATCACTCATAGAGCCATCACTTCTTTGGTCATGGGTCTGTCTATATCAGTCCCAGAATGCGAGCTCCAGGAAGAGTTTACTCTGTCTTCCTCATCCTGCCCTGCACTAACATGTGCTGGGGAATGAATGGGGGGCTCTGGAGGTAGGGAGCTCCTTACTGCCCTGCTTTTCTCAGAGCAGTGGTTCTCGGATCACCTGGAGGGCTGGTGAAAACACAGATTCCCGGGCCCTCCCTCAGGGTGCACACTTCTGACGAGTGCTTGGGCACTCCTTACACTGCTGGTCCAAGGGCCACACTTGGAGAAGAAAGAGATGCTACGGGACAAGCTGGGCCAGCTCTGCCCTTCGCCTGTCGCTACAGATTATTATGCGCATGCTGCCTTTCCAGAGCGGTGGCCGCGCAACTGGATTCGACAGACAGGTACGCAGTGCTCATCAGGTCTCAGGCAACACCAGGTGCCTTCTCATTGGCCTCCCTCCGTCCTCCCTGCATCTCTGAGGGGGATTTACAGGTGAGAGCTAAGGCATAAGGAGCTAAATAGATGGCCCAGGGTCACAGAACTAGGAGAAGGTGCGTGTGGGGCTTGCGTTCAGGGATCCTGGCGCTCACCCTAAGTAGGCTTCCACCTGCCCTGTCGATAGTCAGACGGATAAAGCAAATTCGTATGTTAATGTTGTTGGAAAGCGAGTGTTTTTTTTTTTTTAGTGTTAGAGAAAAGAGATGCAAATATAAAATCAAAATGGTAAGTAAAACCCAGTACTTGTATATTCGAATATCAACTTCAAGAGATTATGTAAAATCAAATACTAAAAAATCGAACATAAAATGAATGTAAAGCATATCAAGATATACTTTCTTTTTAAAAAAGAAAAGCATTTCCAACTGAAAAGGCCAAGAAACAATGACCAACACAGTAGCCATGAATCTGCTTTATACCTAGATTTTTGTCCCTAAATACGGTTTCTCATTAAAAAGAACAGACATTCCCTCATCTGGAGCAGAAAATGTGTGAGAAGAGTCTAGAACCCCTTGTCGCATCAAAAGGCAGGCAGGCTAAGAAAACCTCCTGGGCTTGGGGCCGGCCTGGTGGCACAGCTGTTAAGTGCACACGTTCCGCTTCCGTGGCCTGGGGTTTGCTGGTTCGGATGCCGGGTGCGGACAAGGCACTGCTTGGCAAGCCATGCTGTGGTAGGCGTCCCACGTATAAAGTGGAGGAGGATGGGCATGGATGTTAGCTCAGGGCCAGTCTTCCTCAGCAAAAGGAGGAGGATTGGCAGCAGTTAGCTCAGGGCTAATCTTCCTCAAAAAAAAAAACAAAAGAAAGAAAACCTCTTGGGCTGCTGTCAAAGGAACTAAGGAACCCACTTGAGGAGGTCCCCACCAGCAAAAGATGGAGCAGTGTTTACATCAGTAAGAATGAAAACCTTGAGGGTTTGTAAAACACTGCATACATTTAAACCCGTGAATTCCTAATGATGCTGAAAGAAATAAAAACTCCAGCTACCCACCATGGTCGCCTGGGAGGGTGTAGGGAGCAGCTTCATTCTTCGGAAAAGTGAGTGAGGGTCCAGTCCCCGGCCTGCTTTTCATGTACTGAACAGTATAGGGAACCACATGACAGATGAGGGGGACGTTCTCCAACAAGGAAGGAAGGGTGGAACTAGAATATTATCATTTTTCAAAACCCGGACAAAACAATGGATCAGGATGACAATTGCCAACAGGCCTCCTGTGCAAACACACATTGCCTGTGAAGTATTCTCGCCAAAAAATCAAACCGAAATCAGAACGAGCCTCTCACCCTGGATTTTGCTGCCAGCTTACAGGAACAAGAGGCCCAGAGGAAACTGTTAAATGACACCATGAGGAAGCACTTAGAAAAATCTGGGGTGTGGAAAACTCTACAGGACAAGCGGCCAATTTCTTCAACAAATAAGCCATCGAATGCAAGACAGATGGGACCTATGGATTAGAAGACACTAAAGAACACATCGATCGAATGCCATGTATGGACCCTCTTTGGATCCTGATTCCAACCAACCATCCACAGCAAACATTTATAAGACAAGTTGGGGAATTTGAACGCTGCCTGGCATTTGATGCTATTTGGGAATCATTGCTGGTGTTTTAAGTGTGATAATAGTATGTTAAAAAAAAGAAGTTTTGGCTTGTCACTGGACCAGAGCATAGGAACACATCCAGGTTACACGATGCCTGACCCAGGGGATCTTCCTAAAGGAAAGCCCCAGAAGTATCCACAAAGGAAAAGAACCATGTTCACTCAGAAACAACTGGCAGATTTGCGGCTCCTGTTCAATGAGAACCCATACCCGACCTCTAGCCTTCAGAGAGAAATGGCCTCAAAAATGGAGATACATCCAACAGTCTTGAAGGTTTGGTTCAAGAACCACAGAGCAAAACTCAAGACAGCCAAATACAAGCCTATTCAGCAAAAACAACAAGAGGCTCAACAGCAGCAATTAGCTGAGGCAGGAGGCAAGGCCAGCTCTTCCAAGACAGGTGCGGATACACCTCCCAGATCCCCTCGCGGGGCCCTCCCCGCATCCCTGGTTTATACAGAGCATCCAGTGCCTGCCTTCCAGCTCCGCCTGTGCCCCAATTTTAATGCTGACACAGACCACTTTGTTGGCCACAAAATAGTTCATTTCGGCTGCTGCCGAGACCCTAACATATACTGCCTCTCTCCCACTCTGGAATCCCAAGTTCTTTCCACGAGCACCAGTGCTAATTCCTTCTGCTCTTCATCGCCACCAAGATCTTGTCAGTGAGAGGACCCAGACACAAAAAGTCACATGGTGGAATGATTTGTAATGATTCCCACACACGAGAATGCTTTTCAGCCATAAAAAGGAAGGAACACAAGATATACACAACATGGATGCATTTCAACATTGTGTTGAATGAAAGAAAAAAAGACACAAAAGACAACATACTATATAATTCCATTTATATGCATTCCTGGAGCAGGAAATACCACAGCGCCAAAAAACAGATTAGCGGCTGCCCATGTGGTAGATCTAAGAGACCAGTATGGGCAGTATCTTTTTTCTTTTTCCTGCTTCTTTGTTATGATTTTATTTTTTTTCTCCAGTATCATTCAGGTTTAGTCACTGTCAGTAAGTGGAGATTTGGCTTATTTTTTTCTACTTTCTATTTTTCAGTCACCTTCCCAGCCATCTCTTTATAACTTTGACCACTCAAATATTTCCAGCTCCCAAATTTTTCTTTTTTTAATCTTTTTTTTTTTTTTTTAAGATTGGTACCTGAGCTAACATCTGTTGCCAATCTTCCTTTTCCTTTTTTTCTTTTCTTCTTCTTCTCCCCAAAGCGCTCCCCAGGACACAGCTGTACACTCCAGGTGCAGGTCCTTCTGGTTGTGCTATATGGGACACCACCCCAGCCTGGCCCAATGAGTGGTGCCACGTCTGCACCCAGGATCTGAACCGGCAAACCCCAGGCCACCGAAACAGAGGGCGCGAACTCAACCACTTGGCCACGGAGCTGGTCCCTCAACTCTCCTTAAGACAATGAAAACACCACAAGCCCTTCCAAGGAAGTTCAAGCCTCCTGATTTCCTCCTTCTAACTCCCCTCTCCCTGCATGTATGCATCGATGAATAAAGGGACATGTGATCAATTAAAAAAAAAAAAAGTTTTGTCGTTTAGTAAGACCTACACTAATATTTATGGATGACATGAGATGAAATCTGGGCCTTGTAAGTGCTGCAGGGGAGGCAGAAAAGGGTTGAGCACATGAAACAAGATTTTGGAAGTTGGGCGTTTGCTATACTATCTTCTGATCTTTTGTACGCATTTGAAAAGTTCCGTAATTAAAAAAAAAGCAAATTCTCTGGGTCAAAGAGGAGAGAAAGAGAGGGTCAGAGCCAGCTGAAGGGACGGTGGGAGCTTAAGGGAAGAAGAGAGACACAGGGAATCAGAGAACATGGGTGGTTGGGCAGTCTCTGCAGGAGCCAGGGTGAGATCTGAGACTGTCCCTCAGGCCACATGGCAGAGGCCGTGGCACCTGGGCCTGCCTGGCCCGTCCCGTAGACTCCAGTCTGTCTGGTAACCTCACTTAGGGTTATTTGATACAAAGCGGCTTCAAGGAGGCCAACATCTCTACAAATATTGGCAGGTACACAAAACATCAGAAAAAGGCGTCCGATTTCAGAATTTGGTAGACTAAGTCTATGCTTAAAAATTAAAAAATTAAAATAGAAGAAAGCATTTATGGTAGATTGTTAAGCCACCAAGTGAAAACGGACTTAATATATCAATATAAAAAGGCAGGTATTTATGGAAAGAAAGAAACCTGTAAAAATGTAGTTACGTAAAAAAAGTCTTAAATAATACAGCAGCAAATACCTAAAATTTAGGCAAAATACCTAAAACTCCCAGATATTGTTTTGTAAGCAGGATATATGTGTGTTGATTTCTTTATTATGATTATTTTTAATGAGAACGCATTTTGCATCAAGACTATTTGCAAGCAAGGTGAAGAAAACCTGTTCCTACTTTTGACGAGAGATTAGTGTTGGACCAGCTCACAGGGAAACTTGAGTCCAGAGTTTAAGTGAGTTACTTTCCGTTCCCCACCCCACACACCCTGCCGGAGCCAGGCAGAGGTGAGTGGCTAATTTCACCGGTGATGTTAACACCCCTGGAATGGATGTATGGGGCGATGGGGCTAAAAATACCCCAGTGCAGGGCGAGCTTCTCTAGAAAGCCCGGAGCTGTCTACTTTCTCCCAAGGGCTGGGGAGCTCACTCCCCAATGGCCAGGGCTGTGACGTGGTGGCCGTGTCCGGGCCAAAAGCTGCTTCTTGGACGCTTGCACGTCCCAAGGTCCCTTTAAAGGCATTGTCTTTGCTACAGAGGGTCACCTTGGGACCCAGACAGGAGTCGGGTGGTGCTCATAACCACGGATGGGCCACCCCACTCGAGTTACTTTAATCCCATCGAAGTTCTGGGCTTCCTGTTGGGAAATGGGAGATGTCAAGACCCCCTTCCCACAGCTCAGCTCACCAAAAGAGGCTCATTCGCATCTTCCTGTCCAGTTTTAGAGTGCAGAGCAGGAAACAGATACCCACAGTGGGAATGGGACTGGCTGGGACGTCTTGCAAGGTTGGGACAGAGCCAGACGGCACACTCTCAGATGAGTGGCTTTGCAGGTCACCGTCTCCCCTCCAGGTTTGCTGTCTGACATCCAGATCCCAACTCCCCAAGACTGGCCCTGCTTCCAGAAGCTTCCAGAGGATTCCAGAGGCTAGAATTCAGGGAGCTGTGAGGTTTTCACACGCACACGACTTCCTGGGCATCCACTAGTCACTGCTTTGTTGGCATGAACGGTGCCGTCTGGCCTGCAGAGGGCTTCTCGTCACTTTGTGGGGCACTGGTTCTCAGTGCTGCCCTTTGAGGAAAGCTCAGCAGCCTGTCGCCCTCCAGTTTCCGGCAGAGGGAGCAGGATCATGGGGACTTATGGAAGTCACATGGCGAGTCCAGCAGATAACAGCTGTGCCAGACCCTGAGTGCAGAAGTCCCAGGCCGTGGGCTCTTCCTGCTCTTTCCTGGCCTGTGTGGAGGGACCAGCACACACCTTTGCTTGTTATATTTCTGGCTCTCAGCTCCAGATGCTGAATTTGCCAGCGCAGCCCCTGATCAGATGTGGCCCAAAGTCTGCATGAGGTTTTTGCTCTCTGATCATCTGGATTGACTAGCAGTGTTTAAAAAATCAGGAGGTTTTTGTGGAGAAGTGGCATTCTGACTCTTTTTAATGAAAGGTTGGGCACCACTGGGTGGCGTTCCTGCATGGGGCACGGGAGCTGGGGCCGAGTGGGGCTGCCCCTTCGAGCAGGGCATGCACCCTCCTGCTGGCCACCCGCTAACTTCACTCATTTCATTTACATAACCTGCCAGGACCGAAGACTTCGGTGTCTGCGAGCCCACTCTAAGCAGGGCATGGCTTAGGCTGTGTTGGAGAGGGATAGCTGATTGCAACAAAGCTAACCTGTCTCAATGACTCCCCTAAAGCTGGTTGGGGGGCCAGACCCCGAACACCAGCCCTGCCCCCTTCCTCGCCGCCGGACACCCTTGAACACTTGGAGAAGCGGGTGCCACGTTGCGTTGAATTAAGCCTTAAAGAGGACATGAAACAGGAAGGCAGGAAGTGTTCCGCCAGCTTTAATACTAAATAAGGCTTATCTTCAGAAACACTTACCTGCTGTGAGCAGATATGTCTTCATGAAATATGAAATCCACCCAAATTTATTAAAACCGCCTGCATAGTGTTGGGAACTCACACTGCGCAGCCCTCTGTTAGAGTCTCATTATTATTATGGCATTATTTATTTATATCCTAGCCTAAGACAGACATGATGTAATCCAGTAATTAAGATTGTTATGATCGAATATTTATTAAGCACCTCCAATAAGCCAGTCACTGATTCACATAAAATGAGCCTTTACCCTCTAGAGTTCCCATCTTGTGGCCATGGGGGAGCAAGTGGCTCTCATCGGGGAGCAGGGGGGAGTTTAATGGGTTTTGTCTTCCCTGAGCAAGTCTGAGAAATGATGCTGATCAGAAATTGGACCCAGTTTAGTCTCGCTGTTCAATCTGAGTGAAATGAAAATAATCCATCGCTGGTTTAGAAAAGGGATGGGCGTGCAGAAGGGTTGTCCCTCCAAAATGCTCCAGTGGGGGCCTCCCAGAACCCAGCAGTGGGCAGGGCCCTGGCCTCCTCTGGCTCTGCCAAGCCCCTGGGGAGGGGAAGAGGCCTGGGCAGCTCACTCTGCTTTTTAAACTCAACCCCGGGCCTGGTTTTGGTTGCTCTTCTGTATTTCTTGCAAAATTCGCCCTGCTCTGACATATCACCAACCAACGTTTGCTGCATCCCTACTGTGGCAGGGGCTGGAGCTGCGGTGGGGAGCTATACACAGCCTCAGGCCTCCCAGAAACCAGTTCCCAATGCAAGGCCCCACGCGGAGCTCGCTCCATCTGCCCCCTCTCCAACTCTTCCGAAGCAGCTTGAAGGCTCTGTGACTTCTCCTCACTCTGGTCCCCCTTTCTGTCTTCTTCCTTCTTCCCCCACCCTGGGCCACCTCTCCCTGGAAGGACATGCTGGGTGGTGAGCTTGCAGGGTCGGGCCCTGACACTGGCTCCCTCTGCTTCTCCTTGCCCCAGGGCCTGGCACCTGTTTGTACAGTGAAAGAGTAAACAAATGAGTAACAGCTCACAGGGGTCAATGGATGAAACACAATCGTAAACGTGTACCTGGCATCGATACATGGATTTCTGCGACCAGGTTTCTTCACTTACAGTTTTTCCCTAGCAGATTATTTCTGTGTTTGGGAAGAGACCGGAATGTCCCCTGGGCTCTCCTGTGCTGGGTAGGAGATGTTTTGAAAACTGACACGTGCACGTCACGCTTCCCTGAGCACCAGCCCTGACGCCTACATTTGGTTCAGAAAAAAATCCACTTTATCATGGAGGAGACCCTCATCATTTCCACGAAATGTTAGGTTTTTTTTTTTAACGTTGTGACTTTTATAAATTGTGGTGAAATAGATATGACATAAAATTTACCACCTTAACCGCTTAGAAGTGTACAATTCTGTGGTGTTAAGTACGTTCATGCGGTTGGGCAACCATCACTGCTGTCCACCTCCAGAATTTTCCATCTTCCCAAATTGAAACTGTACCTATTAAACATCAACTCCCCCTCCACTTCCCCCTAGACCCTGGCAACCACCACTCTACTTTCTGTCTCTAAGAATTTGACTACGCTGGATGCCGCATACGAGTGGAATCCTACCGTATTTGTCTTTTTGTGACTGGCTTATTTCACTCAGCACAATGTCCTCAAGGTTCATCCAGGTTGAAGCAGGTGTCAGAATTTCTTTCCCTTTTTAAGGCTGAATAATATTCCATTGTATGTATGTACCACATTTTGTTCATCCAGTCTTCCTTTGATGGACGCTTGGGTTACTCCCACATTTTGGCTGCTGTGAATAATGCTGCTGTGAACATGGGTGTATATATATCTGTTCAAGATCCTGCTTTCAATTCTTTTGGGTATGTACCCAGAAATGGAATTGCTGGATCATATGGTAGTTCTCTTTTTAATTTTTTGAGGAGTCTGCATACTGTTTTCCATAGTGGCTGCACCATTTTACATTTCCACCAACAGTGCTTAAGGGTTCCAATTTCCCTACATCCTCACTGACACTTGTTCTTTTCTTTCTTTTTATTTATTTATTATTTTAATTTTATTTTATTTTTGAGGAAGATTAGCCCTGAGCTAACTTCTGCTGCCAATCCTCCCTCTTTTTGCTGAGGAAGACTGGCCCTGAGCTAACGTCTGTGCCCATTTTCCTCCACTTTATATGTGGGACGCCTGCCACAGCATGGCTTGCCAAGTGGTATGTAGGTCCGTGCCTGGGATCCGAACCGGTGAACCCCGCGCTGCCGAAGTGGAGCATGTGAACTTAACTGCTATGCCACTGGGCCTGCCCCTTCTTTCTTTCTTTTTTCAGTAGTAGCCATCCGAATGGGTGTGAGGTGTTCTCTCATTGTGGTTTTGATGTACCTTTCCCTAATAATTAGTTATGTTGAGCATCTTTTCAAAAATGTCAGTTTTGAAAGAAGCATCCAAACATGACTTAGTGAGGTACCATTTTAAACGAGTTGACATGCCGTGTGGTTTGTAACTAAGTCTTTGGATGGGCATGCAGGTGACCAAGGGCGAGATCCTGGGAAGGTGTGCAAGGCACAGGGGTGCCACCTGTGCCACCTCTTCCATTTAGTTCAGGGCCAGCTGCATGCTATGGTCCCTGTGGAGCATTAGACACTGCTATGCTGCGTCCCAGCCCTTACGAATCTCTGGTTTAATCGGTCTAGGGCGATGCTCAGTCATACATAGGGGAGGGTTACAAAGCTGCCACATAAATCTGATGGGCAGCCGGACTGGAACCCCTGCTGCAAGTTGTGCTGGGGCCAGAGTTGGGACCTGGTTGCCTGTGTGAAGCGGATGAGCGCCTTGCTTTGGCAGCTTTCTCCTGGTGCTGGTGACGAGGGCCACGCTGAAGTGCACTTCACGTCTTCTTTGACTCTTGCCCCGATGCCATCAGAAACCCCGATATCTGGCTTCCAGGCCTTATGAGGTATTCAGTACTAGGCTGGGGAACACCTCTTCCTTGTAGAAAAGATGCTGACCCTTATTATCCGTGTCCCCACTTGGAGGGGACATGGACCATTTGCTTTCACGTAAAGTTTTTGCCATCTGGAACTAGCAGCGGAGCTGCAGTGTTTTCCAACCATCTCTGATGCTAAGACTGGCCTGGAGGCTCCGACGCGGGTTACTAGCCCTCCCCCTTGGAACTTCTGATTTGGTAAGTCTAGGCTGGGGCCAAAGAATCTGTTTTGTTTTGCTTTGAAACAAGCACCCCAGATGATACTTATCTGAAGTTGGGAAACTGTGTCCTGAAGGGTGTGGATGGTGGTGAGGGGAGCAGCTTCCCTTGGCTGTAGACTCCTGCCCTGCCTCACAGTAACACCACTCCCTGAATGCCACTCACTCTTAACTAGACATTCCCTGTGCGGTCCTTGGACCAGCAGCATCAGCATCTTGGATCTTGTTAGAAATGCAGGTTCTCAAGCTCCACTGAATCAGAGACTAGGGGATGGGCTCAGAAGGCTCTGTTTTTACAAGCCCTTCAGGAGATTCTCCCGGAAACTCTTGTCTTAACAAAGCCGTTCACACATCACCTGGTTCAGCTCCACGTTTCACAGATGGGAAACCCAGGCCAGAGGGACAGATGACTTGTCCAAAGTCAGACAGTGAAAGCGGGGCAGAGCTGGAACTCAAGCCCGGGGTTCCAGACACAGATCCAGGAACCCCAAGATCCCCTTCCCCAGAGAGCACAGGGGTCTGTAAAGACAGAGCCTGGAGCCGTGGGCGTTCAGTAGGTTCTTATGCTTGATTCTACTTTGACTGTGAGGGGTGAGAAGAGCTGAGAATGGAAGGAATGAAATATATGCCTTACAGCTACGCCTTTCACATAAATTAGAATATATTTGACCAATAAACACATAAACGGTCCCCCATCTAAATACAACCCTCTTCCCCAAACAAAAGCCCCACCAATTACAGCCTAGGGTTTAAATTACACTAAAGAGGAAGAACTCTTTAAAACCAAGGATTACACAACCAGGCCAGTCAGACATGAATATGACATCCCCACCCAGGGCACGAGTGAGAACTCTAACCCAGAAGGCGGGACTGCCACTGACCGTAGTTTTAATTTGGAGCAAGATCAAGCCTCCAGACCCAGGCCACACCCTTCAGGCACTATTTTAAGAGTTTGCTGTTGAAATGCCAGGTCAACCCAGAGGGGAGACGAGACCTCCAGAGCGTCTCAAGGCAGAGCTGTCACTCAGGGCACATTTGCACCTCCTCTGAGGAACATTGGCTGCCCCTCCACAGCCCTCCCAACCCTTCTGGATCGAGAGGCGGTCAGAGAAGAGAAAAGAGCTTTGAGGTCCAACTCGGCCTCTTCCTAGCTATGTGGGTGTGGGTGTGCTACTGATGCCCCCCTGCCTCACTGGTCTTATCTATAAAGTGGGCATAATAAATACTCCACTTGGCAGTTTTTGTCTAGATTTGGTGAAACCATGTATATTCAGTCCTTAGTTCCATACTTAATCCAAGGTTGGCACTCAATGAGAAACAGCTCCGATTAAGAGAGTAATGTGTCCTTGGTGGTTCTTGAAAGGGGCCTCCTTGTGTAGATTGTGCCACTTTTGGTCGCGGCCACCAGTTAAGGCAAAGAGAGCAGCTCCAGGAGTCCTCTTTGCCTTTAGTAAGTGCCCTGGGCAAAAAGTCAGCTGTGTCACCCTTCGATGCTTCCCTCCCCAGAAAGACGAGAATAGCCCAGTCTTTGATCTATTTTCAGTCCCAAAGGAGAGCTCGTAGCCTCCATTTCCCGGTGTCATTTCATCCTACTTCACACCCAAGTTTCACCTTTTCCTTTTTCAGTTCTTTTGGGGGGTCCTGTTCCTAGAAATTTTCCAGGTGCATTTACAATAGAGTCATTTGCGGGCTGGTGGTGATGATGGGAACTGTGTGTGCGTGTGTGTGTGTGTGTGTGTGGCTGTGTGTGGCTGTGTGTGCGTGTGTGTGTGCGTGTGTGTGTGTGGCTGTGTGTGTGTGTGTGTGGCTGTGTGTGTGCGTGTGTGTGTGTGTGTGTGTGGCTGTGTGTGTGTGTGTGTGTGGCTGTGTGTGTGTGTGTGTGCGTGCGTGTGTGTGTGTGTGTGTGGCTGTGTGTGTGTGTGTGTGGGGCTGTGTGTGTGTGTGTGGCTGTGTGTGCGTGCGTGTGTGTGTGTGTGTGTGTGTGGCTGTGTGTGTGTATGTGTGTGGCTATGTGTGTGTGTGTGTGTGTGTGGCTATGTGTGTGTGTGTGTGTGTGTGGCTGTGTGTGTGTGTGTGTGTGTGTGTGGCGCAGAGAAAGGCTTGGGGGTCAGATGTTATCTATCTTGCCAAAAAGATAAGCTGATTTCTGTTTTGGGAGCTAATTTTCTAAGGATCTTACCCTGAATTCTTTGTAGACGACTCTATGTACAACAACAAAAATAAAATGTATCTCCTAAAATGTCCCATATTTTGAGAGTGCTTCCATATTGAGAGTTTATCAGATATTCAAGTGATCCTTAACAGGGTCATAGACCAGCATCATGAACCTGGTCAGGGTTATTGGTGTGTGCACGGCAAACCCTGGTCCTGGCCTCTTTCCCCAGCAGCACAGTTGGGTGGAACTGGCGCTTAGAGTGCTCTCTCAGAGACCGAAGGAGGGTAGATATTGACCCGTCCTCCTGTGGGGAGATGTAATGCATGTAAACGCCACCAGCACAGCCCTGAAAAACTCATTTTCCAATTTAAAGCCGCCAAGAGTGCCAAGCATAGACTCACGAACTCATCCACTATTTATTAAATGTGCCTGTGCACCCCTGGTGCTGAGTCCTGGGGACCCTGAGATGCCCACGTGGGCCTGGACCCCACGCAGGCTCAGCACTCTGCCCCCTGCTGGCGGGAGGCTGACATTGCAGGTCATGTTGTTCCCCGCGCCCCCAACCATGGAGGCCAAGTACACCTGTGTGTGCCTGTGTGTGTGTGTGTGTGTGTGTGTGTGTGTGTGAGAGAGAGAGAGAGAGAGAGAGAGAGACGGGCTCAGCATCAAAAGGAAAACTTGCCTAAGGTGCAGGGAGTGGGAAGGTAAGCTCAGAGGCTCCCCTTGGTGGCCTGCTGGAATTTTGTGTTCTGGGGAGGGTTGCGGGGTGGAGAAAGCATTAATTCCCTGGGAGAAAGTATGTGGACCAGGGAAATGAGATCACAAACTTAAAACAGTGAGGAATTCCAACAGCTGGTGAAATAAAAAGGTGTGTGGGGAAGAGAAAGGGCCAAGAACCTGTCTGCGTCCTCCCTTTGTGATGAGGGGTTATCCTCTCTCCCTCCTTAATAAAGTGTATTTTTCTCATTATAGACAATTTGGTAATGTTTTGGGGAAAAAAAGAAGGTAGGAAAAAAAAGGCACCCCACCCAGGGATGCTGAAAAGAGGCAGACTATGTTTGCGTGGGGCGGGGGACATATGGGCTGTCTCTGTACCTTCTACTCAGTTTTGCTGTGAACCTAAAACTGCTCTAAAAGATAAAGGCTATTAACCAAAAAAACTACAAAAACCTCCACCCATACGTCCCGTGTGCCATTCTTTCATTCACTCATTTTTTTTTTCACATAGTTGTGATCACACTGTTCAGACAATTTCATAACCTTCTTTTGTCATTAAACGTTCTAACAAAAGCATTTGCGTGTTATCATGAATTCTTCTGAAACATTATTTTGAATGGCTTACTATTCCCTATTGTGGGGTTTGACGTATTTGGCTCCTTAGAAAACGCCACAGTGAAGACGTTTATAGGTAAGACTTTTTCTTATTCGGACTTAGCGCCTTAAGATATATTTGCGGATGTGTGATTACTGGATGGAAGAGACGCGCGTTCTTAAGCTCAGTTTGAGTACCTCTTGCCAAATAGCTTCCCACGGCCCCCAGCACTGAGTCAGCCCGCCTGTTCAACCACATCTTTGGCTCCAGCGGGTGCTTCCTTTTTAAGGTTCCTTGTTACAGGAGCTGTAGGAGATGTCCTTGGTTAGGACCGAGAGCAGATGTGGCATGCCGCGTGGGGTGCTGCAAGTACAGGACCAGCAGAGGCAGCAGGAGTCTTTTTCAGCCACACTCAGGGCGGGGCACCCCTCCTGTTATCAACAGTGGGACAGAGGGAACATGCCCTGGTGAATGCAGGTCCAAGCTTCTCTCTCTCTCTCTCTCTCTTTTTATTTTTTTGGTAAGGAACATTGGCCCTGAGCTAGCATCTGTGCCAATCTTCCTCTATTTTGTATGTGGGATGCCTCCACAGCATGGCTGATGAGTGGCAGCATATGTGATGCAGGGCGTGATTTAGGGCAGAGCCCCGGGTTTGATCCCTTCTCTGCAAAGCTCCTGGCTGGGCTGTGTGCTTTTGGGCAAGGGGGTCGTGTCCTGAGTCTCTGTTCCTTTAACACACAGTGAGGCTAGAATGCCCCCAGGCATAGCTGTTCTGGGAAAGAAAGGGATGACAGCCTTTGGGAGGAGGAACTCAAAGTCAGGCTTTGAATTCCTTTTTCCTTTTGCTTCATTCCCAAATCCCCCGGGGAGCCAGGTCACAGCCCACAGTTAGCTCACTGGTGGCTGATGCCAGTCCGATGCAGGGCCCCTGTCAGGGCTGGAAAGGGCACAGCTGACCCCCCGCCCCCCAGTGCACCCTGCTTGCTGCCTAGCGGCTCTGGCTGCCTCTGCCCAAGGCGTGCCCGGCACATGGGGGCACGGCCAGACCACTCAGCGTGTTTTCGGCTGAGCATCTGGAGATCAGCCTTCCATCACTCTTCTTTCTGTCTTTGGGATGAGATCATGAGATGCCAGCTGGTAAGTGCTCAGGAAAATACGGTATCTTTTTAATCAGGTGCTAAGAGCGTTTTCCGCAGCCTCCAGAGGTGCTGCTGACAGCCCGCATCTCCAGCCCATTTTGCGACCCTTCCAAGAGCAGAGGTAAGATCGCTTCTGGGAAGTTAGCACCCCCCAACCTCGATTGTCTTGCACCATTTAACACAGGTCAGAAACAGAGATGGGAAAGACTGACGTGTCAGCAACACAAATATGGCTGAGACCCGGTTGAGAGCCTAGGCTGATCACCTTCTCTGAGTGCTGTGCTCAGTTCTTCATCTGAGGAATGGGGACAGATGGACGGAAGGGGAGAGAGAGAGGCACAGAGTTTATTGTGCCTTGAACTTTTCTCATTATCTTTCATTCGATCTCTTCAAATCTCCACGAGGCGGGGAGCATCATTATCTGGGATTTGGATCTGCCTGCCACGCAGCCCAGGTCCGCTTCCCAGTGCCCATGCACGGCACATAGACTCCCTTCTCCTGTGTGAGCACCCAGGGATGTGGAAGTGAAACCTGGCCTTGTGACCCAGGGCCAACACGCTTCTTCACTCCCTTGTGCAGAAATTCCTCCTCCTGCAAATGGAACTGATGGGTTTCAGCCTCGACCTCCAGGCTGACGGCACTTGGCAAATGACAAACGCCCCCTAACCCTGGGAAGATGCGTTCAGAAAGCGGATACTTTCCCGAGCTGTTCGTCAAGGCTGCACAGCTGGCACGGGGTGGGGTTCCCTCTGCCACCTGCCTCCCTGTCCCCAACCTTGTGGTTCTGTTCCCGATAACATCTCAGGTCAAGTATGTGGCTAAATATAGCTGCTCCCCTAGCTGGGCTGTCATCAGGGCTGTCAGCAGTGCTGTCCCAGGTCTTCGGACTTCGTGTCAGGCTGCGACTTGGCAGTCAGGCTCAGATATGGGGTAAGGATTCTGTTTTCAGGAGTACCACTCTCCTTTCTACTCCGGTTTTAGGCGCAGGAACAGACCCCACAGAGCTGAGCGGGAGGCAGGTGGGGAGTAGGGGCTGGAGAGAGCCTGGCCCTGCAGACCTGAGCAAGCCGCCCCTCAAGATCAAAGTCTCTGACGCCTATGCCTTATGGTCTTGGGAACATTGTGGCCTCACAGGAGCTGTAGGGCCCATCCGTAGGGCCGGGGTAAGTCACCATCTCACCACTAGCAGGCAGGGAACTTGAGCAGCCACTGAACCTCTTTGAGCCACTGTGGCCTCATGCGCAAGAAGGAGTAATGGTAACTTCACTCTCACTGTTACGACGGATAAAGGAAAGCAAGGATGTGCCCACGACTCTCTTAAGCAGAGCTCCAACCGCTGGTGGAACCGGTGTGTATGGAATCTACCATCTCTCCATCAGCCCTGCCCTGCAGTGTCCCGTCCAGCCCAGCCAACATGTTCTGAGTGTCTCTATGTGCTGGGAGCTGGAGGCTCAGAAAAATGGTGAGCGCAGGGGCAGGCAGACAGTAAGCAGCAGATACAGGACAGACAGCTGTGCCTGATGGTGCTGAAATCGCCATGGCCCTCGCCTGACCCGCCATGCTCCCTCCTTCCCAAGTGATGATCATTTCTACTGTTCTCTGGTTTGTTGGTCTGAGAATTCTGAAGGAGGAAATTGGAGGGCAGAGGGGCACAGCTGGGTCTGGGCAGAGCTAAGGGAGGGGCCTCACTCCTGATGGGGAGGTTGGGGTGTCTAGGACCGCTGCCCCACCCTGTCTGAAACTCTAGGAGCCCCGTCCTATATCAGTGGCACCCCTGGACTGCGCTGCCCACAGCCTGCACAGCTGAATGCAGTGGTCCCTCTAGGGCCATCTCCCTGAAAGGCCACCTTGGCCCCTTGGAGAGACAGGCTGGGCGTGCACAAACCCTTTTCTCATCCGTCTGAGCCCCACAGGCTGCCAGGTTGGGAGGAAGGACTGGTATTAGCTTAGCTGAAGTGATTTCTTTTTAACGGTGTCTGTTTCCTCGTCTGGTGCTGTGATGGAGTACGCAGTCACGTGCCTCATAACGACTTTTCGGTCAGTGACAGACCGGTCGCATGTATGATGTCGGTCCCATAAGATGAGTACCATATGGCCTAGGTGTGCAGCAGGCTGTACCATCTAGGTTTGTGTAAGTGCACTCTGTGATGTTCACACCATGACGAAACAGCTAATGATGCATTTCTCAGGATGCGTCCCTGACTTTAAGTGATGTGTGATGGTAGTTAGTTTGCGTCCATTTGAATTCTTCATTAGTCCTAGAAGCATTTGTTTTGTAACCACCGTAGGCCAGGCAGTGGGGTCACAGCAGTGAATGAGCCAGAGGGGCTCTCCGCTTTCACGGAACTTACATTTGGGGCGTGCGGCGGGGGGTTCAAGGTGAGAGCAGAGAGTAGGCAGGGCCAGGCCTGGCGGAACCTTGAAGGCTGGGGGAATAGGATTTGCATTTTATTTGGTGTTATAGGAAGCCAGTGATGGTTTAATCAGGGGGCCAGGAGGATCTGATGAACATCTTAAAAAGACCTCTCGCTGCTGAATGAGAAACAGAATGTTGTAGGACGAGACAGGCAGGTGGCCAGTCAGAAGGACATTGTAGGGGTCCTGGTGAGAGGGATGGTGGCCCAGGGGCTCAGGGAGGGGAGGGAGGAGGTCGTCTGGGGTAGAATTTGGCTCTGAAGGTTTGGATGTGAGGGACGAGGAAGAGGAGGTCCCAGCAGGACTCCTAGAGTCCAACACTCGCTCACCGTGTGCATGTACAGTCTGCTTCAGTTTGGAGAAGCCCCTAGGCAATAGGCTCGTATCCACTGCTACACAGAGTGACCCTTTCCGTGTGACGGAGTGATGGCCACGGATCGACGCAGTTTAATAATCACGGCAATCCTCAAGAGAGGAGCTATCATTATCTAAATAATTTGCTCAAGTCACTCAACTAGTTGCCCAGGGATCCTGGCTCCTCCAGAAGACGAGTCTCCGCAGTGGCTGTGGCCCTTTCCTCCGGCCCCCAGCTCAGAGGGAGCTTTGCTCGTGCCCAGAGCTAAGGGATCAGGTCCACAGTGGAGAGTGTGACATGTGCCCTCTGCTCCAATATGGGTTTGCAATTCCTTTATGAGCTTGCTGAAAGCTAAAGGTACCACTCCAACTGCCTGTCTCTTAAGCAGGAGAGGAGACTTACCCCGCAGAGGGCTCAGGGTGGCAGGGCTGCCTGGGACCTCCCAGGGGTCGGGGCTCCCCTGCTGAAGGGCCCACTAAACGATCTGGATTCCCTGACCCTGGAGACCCCAGCAGTCTCTTTGAGTCTGGAAGTTTCTGCAGAACAGGAGGGTTCTCCTTCAAGTGGCCCCGTCCAGATGCACAGGTGCAGAGGCTGCTCCGATTTCTTTGCTACCCAGCAGGGAGGGCTCGCTGACGGGGTCAGCTCACAGTCACACACTGCCACACTGGTGAGTGTCACATGCAGGCAGCAGAGGAGAGAGGGGCACCAGGTGATGAACGCTGGCCTCCAAGCCCCCAGGCCCCCTCCTTTATCTTACATTGAAGCTTCGCCCCAGAATGTCTTTGCATGGATCATTGGGCCAGGTACCCGGTCATAAAGGCCTGCTCTTCAAAGTACAGAGGGACGTGCCCGCTCAGAGCCTCAGGATGAACTGCGCACATGTGTGTGTGCCCACACACGCTAAGCATTGGTGCATGTGTGGAAGCACCCACGGCTCCCCTGGGGACGGTGAGAGTGGGAATAAAGAGGCTGGCATCTGGGGCATTCTTGGCAGAGAATCAGATGGTGGTGATGCTGAGATCCAGGTCAGGGAGCAAAAGGGTGTTTTCTCAGGGTGGAATGGGGCACCGTGCGCCTATGAGTTAGGTGCCATCATCTCTGCCTTCCAGAGGAAGAAACTGAGGCTCCGGCTGCCAGCAGCACCCACAGCAGGGCTGGCCGTGCACTCCGCTCCCCTGGCTTGCCTCTTGCCGTCACCCCTTGCCTCCCATGCAGCTATCCATTGTGTTAATTGAGTGTTTCAACAACGTTTGAAGGCTGGGTTTTGTGCTTGAATATATTGCCACATTAATAACTTCAGAACATTTCAGGCAGTGTCGATATAGTAAATTAGGACACGACGGGCCGTATATTCAGGGCAGAGAGCTGAAGTGCCATTTTATTACTTGTGCCATGGAATTAAAGGCTTAATTTTCTTTTAAAAGATGGCAATGCATCATTTCCTGCAGCCAGGTAAAAACAGTTAGCAGAAATGATTTATCCTTTGTTCCATTCAAAATTGGGAACCGGAAACCCAGGATCTCGCTCTCTGTTATTTATCTCTGCCTGGAGGGCACTTGAAGTCGTAATCCGCCATTCTGGCTTGAAGGACACAGCCAAGCCCTGGGTGTGGTCAGGAAAGGGAGGTAGGATGGAGCGGTGGGTGACTGTCTCTGTGGGTTGGGGGAGCGGGGCTTCAGAGAGAGGTTCAGGAGGCAGGCAGGTGCGTTCCTCCCAGGCTTGGCCACAGGCTGGCTGTGTGGTGGGGCAACCGCCTCTTGGAGCCTGGTTTTCTCATCTACAAAGTGGAATAACGGCAGTTGGGGCCGGCCCGGTGGCCTAGTGGTTAAGTTGACTCTCTCCTTGGGCAGACTGTTGTTCGCCGGATCGGATCCCGGGCGCAGACCGACACACCACTCATCAAGCCATGCTATGGCAGGCGTCTCACATACAAAGTGGAGGAAGATGGGCACAGATGTTAGCTCAGGGCCAATCTTCCTCAAAAAAAAAAAAAGGAATAACAACAGAGTTCCTCGTGGGGCTGTTGTCAGGATCTCATGAGATCACAGGAGGAAAGAAAGTGGGCCTCCAATGACTCTTGCACAATTATGTGACATTTGCAGGCAGAAATGTTTAGAACAGCTCTTTTACTCCCTGATCATAAAAGTAATACTCACTGAGAAGAATTTGGAAAATACAGAAAATAACAAAGAAGAAAATAGAGAACCTATTATCTTATGGCCTGGAGATGGTCAATGTTATTCTTTCCTTTTTTTGCATACTTTTAAAAACAAAATGAGATTCATATACATTTACAATTTAATATTCTGGTACTCGGATTTCCGGCTCTATATTATAATGTGAACATCTCCCTCATCATTAATGATTGCCCACAAACTCCTTTTCCTGGCTGCATACTATTCCTTTGGATAAATGCTCAGGACCTACCCTGATCCCATCTTGCTGAATCTTTACATTCTTTTTATGAATGCTTCTTTTTTTAGTCTTCTGTAACTTATAACTGCCAAAGGTAGATATTATTAACCTGTTTCATAGGCCACTGAACGTGTTTCCTGTGGCTCCTGGAACAAATTGCTTCTAAGTAAGGGGTTTAAACTGACAGAAGTTTTTTCTCTCACGTTCTGGAGGCCAGAAGTCCAAGTTCAAGGTGTCGACAGAGGCGAGCTGCCTTCAAAGGCTCTACTGGGGGAAGCTCTTTGCCTTTTCCAGCTTCTGGGGGCTCTAGGTGTTTCTTGAGTTGTGGCCAGATCACTCTACTCTCTGCTTCCATCTTCACGGCCTTCTCCTCTCTGCAGGCCTTCTCCTCGGAGTGCCCCTTGTAGGGACACTTTGTCAGCAGATTTAGGGCCCACCTGGATAATTAGGAGGAGCTCCTCATCTCTAGATCCTTGACTTACTTATGTCTGCAGACACTCTCCAAATAAGGTCCCATTTACAAGTTCTGGGGGTGAGGATGGAAACGTATCTTCTTGGGGGCCACCATTCAGCCCACGGCAGCCAGGAAACCAAAGGGCTTAAAGAAGTCCAGCCCATTGTGTAGGGTCACAAGGCCTTGGGTAGTGGAGCTGGCATTCTAACCCAGGCCTTTGGCCTAAGCCCCTTTATTTTGTCGGAACATCTTCTTATGTACACGAGAGTCATCTTTTACAATTTTCGCTTTAATGAACTCTCGTCGCCTGACACTTGGTCTCTCCTGTCTGTCCTTCCCAGGCCTGGTCACCCTTGAAGGCAGGCGCTGCAGACCTCAGCCTCAGATCTGTCCCCATCCCCGGGCGGGGCCTGCCTGGACACCTGGACACCCAGCTGCTGTCTCCCCACCCTCCTGTGGGTGCCTGGGTTTTCGCATCAGTTCTAATGGGAGCCAACACTCGTAGTATGGCTGGCATGAGCCTTCCTCGCCCCTCCCCACCCCCCGGGTGGGATTCCTGCTGTCCCCACCCACCATCCACCCCATCAGATGCCTCAGGTATCGGCAGCACCACCTGGATCCAGACCATGTTCCCCAGCCTTGTCCTCACTACTTGTGGGCTTCTCTCCTGTCCCAAGGAGACCCGTGAGAGGTCCACCCTGCCTTCTTGCTCAGCTCTATGGGGCACCGCCCCCGATAGCTCCCTCCCCAGGCACTTTGACCTCCCCACGTGGCCAGAGTTTCCTGAGTGGCGTTGCCCTTCCACTGCTTTGCAAACCTGACTAATACATGAGAAAAGTTTGTGGGGTTCCCTGGGGATGGATGTGGAATCAGGGGAGGCGCCTCTGAGAGGGCATGGCCAGCTGGCTCGTCCCCTTTCTCCTGTGGGCCTGAGGGTCCAGCTTCGTAATCCTCCAGGGCGTTCCCAGCTCACGTTGCTTTATGGCTGTCCACGCCTGTGACCAGCTCTGGGTTCGAATCCCGCCTCTACCCTTCCTGACGGGGCCTGTGCTGTGGTCAGTAACATGGGGTAGGTCACAAGGAAGACGGCTGGATCCCAGGAGCTCGCTGCCTGGGTTTCTGCTCCCCGGCGGTGGCCTGCGGGGGCCTAGCGCCCACAGAAGGTGGCCCAGCACACAGAAGAGTGGTGCAGGGGAAGCTCTCAACCCTAAGCAGCATCAGAGTCGTGGGGATGGGGCTTCTTTCAATCGGATCTGGGGAGGGGCCTGAGAAAGTGCCCCTCCAGCAAGGTCCCAGGTGCTGCCAGTCTGACGCCATGGGAACTGCTGGAGGGCATCAGGGCTGCTCAGAGTGGGTGCTCCAGAAGTGCATTCTCTTCCTGTCTCAAGTCCCTGGGGCTGGTGGGGTTCTGGAGCCTCCGTGGACCTCAGGGGTGACCTGGTGCATATTCCCAGCCCAGGTTGACAAGCTCCTTCAGCATCCAGGGCCTGGGGGCTGGCTGAAGGATGGGCCAGGGTCTCTGGGCCAGAAGCTAGCTGCAGCATGCAGTATGCACCTTGCCTGGCTCACTGCAGCCCCGGCCGCGCCCTCACAGTCAGGCCAGGCCTCCCGCAAGCTGTCATCCCACCTCTGCTCTGCCCGGCAGCCTGGCAGGGCCATGCCTGCGAAGGGCCTGGGAAGAGCATTTCCAAAGACCCCCCTGGGAGAGCGGATGCAGATGAAGCTGACGGACACCCACACGTGCGTGGGGAGCCCGCATCCAGCCGTTCGTGAAGGTGGAGGTTTGCAGATCGGGCTGGACACCTAGGGGCACAGCCCGTCCCTCCGCCTTCCTCTCGACCTGCTCTGGAGATGTACATGAGTGTGTGTGTGTGTCGGGGGGCCTGCTGTCGGCTCAGTGCTGGTGCAGGGCGGGTGAGGGGCCGGCTCCTGGGGCTTCGAGAGAGTGGGTGCTGGGAATGGGCACCCAAGGGGGCGATGGAGCTCTTCTCTGGGGTGCTTGAACATGAGGACATGGCGTCTGTTTCTCCAGTCTCGAGGTTGTAAGAAAAATCCAGGCTCCAAAAGTACCCATTTTTGGAGCCCCCTGTGCCCCCCGCAGGCTGAGGGCAGTGTCCACACACGCACAACTGCCCTGCCATGAGGTCGCCAGCAGAAACTCTCCAGGCTGCCTGGCAAGGAGACTGAGTGCCCGCCCCATGGTAGCCTGGGAGGGGCAGGAGCCGGGGGGACCTCTAGGAGGCAGTGAAACAGCCTGGCAGGTGCACCGAGGGCCTGACCCAAAGCAGCGGCGGCGGGAGGCGGGGGGCTTAGAGGGAGGCAGACAGAGGTCCAGGAGCAGGTCCTGACAGTCAAGTGGACGTCGGGGTGGGAGATGACTGGCTGACCTCCCACCTGGGTGCTCCGGAGAGTCAGGGACATGGTGGGGACGGTGTGTGTGGTGGGGGGTCAGGAGGAGGATCGAGTTCACTTCTGCCTTGGTGGGATGGTGCTCCCTGGGCGGAGGAGTGATGGCATCTCCTCAGGCCCTGGAGAGACCGTGTCGGTATTCGCTGCCCTCTCTCCTCTCCCTTCTGGGAACATCAGCTTCCTCAGGTCTCCTGGGTCTTGGGTCCACCCTGAGCCACATCCCTGAACTCACGCAAGGTGGGGGCTCAGGGCAAGTGCAGAAGGGGGCCTCCTGCTAACCCAGCACCTACTATATGACGGGGGCCCGGCCAGAGGATTAATGATCGATGCCCTGTCACTCTGAGTCTTAGAGATAATTACACCCATGTTAAAGATGAAGAAACCGAAAGGGGAAAACGACTTGTCCAAGGGCACATAAGCAGTGTGGTTCGTCATGGACATGCTGGGTCCTCTCCCACAGACAACGCCTGATAGATGCTATCTTGCGTCTACGTCTACGTGAGCTTGACCCTGAGAAGGTCACAGCCGGACCTCTGCAGAAAAGAGGGCCTGACGAGGGAGGGAGAAAGACACAGGTCTGGTTTCAGGCTTGGAGTCCAGGCCCCCCGGCCACGACCAGCTGGGCCAGAGCCCAGAGTCAGGAGGAGAGGGTGGAGGGGCGTCTGTGGGCTGCAGGTGACAGGGCCCTGGAAGTCCCACGTGGCTGCATGAGTGTCCCCATGAGCGTCCCCAGAAGACAGAGGCCAGCCCTGAGTGCCCAGCGCTGCGCTGAGCGTCCCATGTCACCGGGCACACAGCTGGGGTGGACTGGGCCCCAGCAGCTCCAGCAGACTTTCTCGAGGATAAGTTTCAACAGAAAAGAAGGTATCTGAAGAGCTGGAAAGGGAGCCCAGGTTCTGTGGATGGGGATTGGTGCTTCCGTCACACCTGCTGTCCCATCTAACCTCCTCAGCTGCTTGGTGAAGTGGGACTTATTATTTCCATTTTACAGAGGAGGAAATGAGGCTCAGAGAGGTCGAGTGACACACCCAGGGTCACACAGCAAGAAGGGGATGGAGCTGGGAATTGAGGCTTATTGAAATTCATGCCTTCTGAACCCAAGCAGGTGAAAGGGTGCCCCCATTCTTCTTCCTGCTACAGCTGCTCAGTCAGAAATTTACTCCTACAGGGATATGTGTGTAAAGAAGCACAAGGCTGGGGGCTGGCTTCATGGCTGAGTGGTTAAGTTCACATGCTCTGCTTTGGCAGCCCAGGGGTCGCTGGTTTGGATCCTTGGTCCGGAACTACACACCGCTCATCAAGCCATGCTGTGGTGGCGTCCCAGATAGAAGAACTAGAAAGACTTACAATTAGGATATGCAACTATGTGCTAGGGCTTTGGGGAGAAGAAAAAAAAGAGGAAGGTTGGCAACAGATGTCAGCTAAGGGCCAATCTTCCTCACCAAAAAGCAAAAAAAAAAAAAAAAACCCAAAAAACAAGTACAAGACTCAGAGACGTGATGTGGTCACACATGTGAATGAGGTAGACCTCCTAGGTGGGTCAGAGGCTTCCCCTGCAGGGGAGGAAACCCTGCTGCTAGCTCCTAGCACCCCTGGTGCGGGAGAGCAGGGCGCACCCAGACGCAGGCCTGTGGGAGGGGCTGGGTAAGGCAGCCTGTGTGCTGTGACTTCCTGTGGACAGCTGTGTCCAGCATCAGATGGGCTGAGAGTGGACCCTGTCCAGCTCAGCCACTCATCAGCAGAGTCTCTGTCCACCCACAGCCCTGGCACTGCTGCACAGCTTCCTGCTGTCCGTGGGACAGCCCGGGACCGAGACACCCCCCCAGTGCATCCCTCCAATGTGGCCCTGCCCAGAGAGTGGCCTTTACAGTGAGAAACACAGGGGAGCACAGAGGCCCACTCACCATGACAGTGTCCCCTTCGAGGTGGCTGCAGCGTGGTGGGCACAGTGGCCACAGACAGGATGCGGGGTGCCCGCCCTGGGCCCTCACACTCCCTCTCTGGGAGCGGCAAGCAGGCAGTGGGAGACAATCCACTCCCACCCAGCCGGGCCTGCCCTTCACCCCAGACACCAGATATGACTTGGAAGCCAGCTGGACATTCCTGCCTTAGGCTGTTCAGGCCTGCACCACGGCCCCCTGCTCAGAGAGGCCCTGGGTGCCCCTTCTTCCTGGTGGAGCACAGCGCTCTTCTCCTAGACGCCCCCTGTCTCGACCTTGGCCAAGCCCTCGGCGGACCCTGCCCCCGCCCTCCGGCTCTGTTCATTTATAAATAGGCCCATTTCTCATCCTGCTCTGGCCCCACACCCCAGAGGCAGACGCAACCTCGGGATGCCCTGTCCAGCCAAGGGCAGAGCAGGAGCGCTGGACGCGTGGGCCTGAGCGATGAGGTCACACGTTCTCCTGTAAACTGCTGCTCGCTGCGGACAGTCAGAAACTCACGTCGGCTTGTGTGCTACTTTCTGCGGCCGCCCTGACAGAGGACGCACGCTGGGCCGCTTAAAATGACAGAAGTTCCCCTTCTCCCCGTCCGAACTCAAGGTGTTGGCAGGGCCCTCTCCTTCTGAAGGCCCTGGGGGAGAATCCTTCCTGCCTCTTCCAGCTTCTAGTGTCCCGATCTGTCCCCTGACTTGTGGACACGTCACTCCAATCTCTGCCTCTGTGGTCACATTGCCTCCTCTCTGTCTGTCTCAAATGTCCCTCCACCTTTCTCTTAGAAAAGGACACTTGTCATGGGATTTAGGGCCCCCCAGGATTCTCCAGGATGATCTGCTCATCCCAAGTCCTTAATTCTATCTGTTGAGACCTTTTTGTCTAAATAAGGTCAATTCACAGGTTCCAGGGGCTAGAACGTGGACGTATCATTCGGCCCAGCTTGTGGCAGAGGAAATTTACAGAGATGGCCATTGACAGGTGGGGCAAAGGAGGAAGCCTGAGAAAAGGGGTTAGCAACAGAGCGATGCTAACACGCAGGGGGGCCTGCGGGGCCGCCTAAATCCTGCTGATTCCGAAGGCGGCTCGGGACTAACACCGGCTAAGCCGAGGGCTCCGGAGCAGGCTGGGTGTCGTCTCGGGCTGGGTGGCGACGAGTTTGTGGGTCAGCCGCCCCACGATCGGCTGGCTTAGGGCATCGTCAATAGATCCGGTGGCGTGGAGACAGCTGGAGCAAGCAGACCACACAGACGCTTGTTATTTTGGCTTTCGCGGTGACGTGATTTGTAGCTTGGCCCTCGGCCACGGCCAACTCGCGAAGCCCGGTCAGCTGTCGCCGTGTCACGCTCTTTGCTGAGGCAAATGACCTGAGTGTAATTTCACGGTGCATGGAAAGGACGGGGTGCTGCAGTCACACAGACCCCCTGGGTCCGTCCCTCGCTTCACGCTGCCTGTGGGAACATCTCGAGCCTCCATGGTTTTCTCCTGAGTATAATGGGGAGGGGCAAACCCACTTTGAGGCATTGTAGTCACGAGGCCGGATTCTAACCGGAGGGCCTCATCCAGTGCCTGGCACGTAGTAGGCGCTCACTGAATGGTTGTTTCGATTTCAGGGTGGGGGCTCCACCATCCACAGAAGCCTGACCTGTCTACTCCCTTCTCCCTCCCTTCTCCCTCTCTCCAAGTCCTGTCTTGACCTCTCCCTTGGGTCTCCTGGTTTGGGCCGTGTCTCCATTCCCCTGGGGCCCTGCAGCAGCTTCCTGATCGCTCTCTGCCTCAGGCTCCCGCTCTGGGTCCCCTTCACGCAGCGGTCAATGCTGGTCACAGCTCTGGTTTGGTCACGTTCCCTGCCTAAGGGTGTTGATGATTTCTCACCCCTGCTGGATCTGAGTCCCTCAGAATCAGCCCTGCCCACGTGGCAGCCTCGGGTGTCACTGCTCCTCTTTCACACCACACATCCCAGAGAGGCTGTCTCCTCCCCACCGCCTCTCTCTCTCCCATCCCTCTTTTCTCTCTCCTCTCTCTTCTCTTTTTTTCTCCCTCCCCTCCTCTCTTCTTTAGTCCCCTATCTCCCCTTCCCCTTCTCCCGTCCCCTCTGCTCCCCTGCCCATTGTCCCCATTGCCGTGGGCACCTTGCATTTCCTATACCCACACTGTGCTGAGCCTCTTGACCGACTGAGTGCTGTGCTAGGTTCTGGGACTTTGCTGTGAACACAGCACTGCCAGCCTGCTCTCCTACGAGATGCCGAGGGTCCTGGTCCAGAGTGTCTGGGATTGAACTGCTGTGTGACCTTGGACAAATCACTTCACTTCTCTGGGCCTGGCTTGCTTTAGCTGTGAGTTTCTGCATCTTGGGGTTGCCGAGAGATGGTCCACACAGAGCGCCGAGGACAGTTGTGTGTGTGAGCCCGTGTAAGTGTGAGCTCTTTCCATTGTGGAGTTTACAGCTTGGGGGACATCGGACAAGTCGAGCAATCACGATGCTGTTTGATAAGGGGAGCGTGGGCACAATGAGAGGATGAGGAGGGGCGCCTCACTAGCCAGGGACACTGCGTGTGGCAACTTCCTTCCTGGAGGGGCCACACGCTGCTCAAGGAAAAGGACTATGTCTCGGTCATTGATACCTTTCATGGCCTGGCGCCCCCTGCTTCTGTGCTGTTGGTCGCGTTTTGAGCACCACGCCCATCTGTCCGTCCACACCTTTGACTGTAGCCGTGGCTGCCTCGACCTGTGACAAACAAGCCCCAGGGGGGATGACCCGTCCCCTCCTGGACCCCACACCACTGCCTCTCACTTCCTATCTCAGGCCCTTCCTGAGGCCAGGGCGTGTGGGGACAGCTGTGGGAGCCCACTGAGCTCTCACACAGGTGCGGTCCCAAAGCACAGGGGTGTGTGTACCTGGGTCGCCATTGACCTATGGCAAGAGGACAGCCAAGAGATGAGCTGTTCCCCACCCACACCCCAGGAGGACGATTCTGAAGGCATTTCAAAAAGCTCTTAGGGAGGTTCCAGTCAGGTGGAGTAGCAGTCGTCCTCAGCAGCGGGAGACCCGTAACGCTTCCTTGAATTGTGTCTCATATTTTATCTGCCTACCCCGTGGTCCTACACGCCACATCCCTAGGGTCCTCCCCAAATACACTACCCACATCAACCCTTTGACTTGCCCTCTGCTGGGACCACCCAAGACAAGATTCCCAACAAGGATTTAAAAAGGGCTGACTGGCTACCACAGCCAGAGAAGGTGGCCACCTCCCCCAGTGCCTCTTAGTAAGTAAGTCTGAACATGCCATTGGTGCCAAAGTGAAGAAGTAAGGAGGGAGCAGTTCAGGCAAGGAGAGAGACACTAGGCACTGGGTCCAGCCACGGCGGATCTGGCTGAGACCAGAATCCAGGTCAACGACTGGAGACATCCAGTTTAGACACAGTGAAGTGTGAGAGACCACCTCCAAGGGGCCAGTCCAAGGCCAGAGCCAGCACGTGGGTGACAGGTAAGGGCTGGTATCAGACAGATCCCAGCATCTGGCATCCAGGGGCTCTCATGACCCAGGTAAGAAGTGAGATCTTAAGAAAGCAGGTGAAATTTTCATCTTGCCGAAGGACCTGGCTTTGAAAGAAGGAGTGCCTTCTGGGAGGTGACCAGCTGGCCTCATAGATGAGGCTGCGAAGTGGCCTGACTGTTCTGAGTTACCAGGGTCACTGTCACTGCAGGGTCAGTGGACCCCTCACGAGGTCAGGGCTGTGGGAGGGACAGCCCTCCTGATCCCAAGGGCTGGAAACTGACGTTGGATGAGGAAGGCGAGGAATTCTGAGGAAATGTGGACACAGACAAATACAAAGGGAAGACCATGTGAAAACAGAGGGAGAGGGCAGCCATCTACAAGCCAAGGAGAGAGGCCGCAGGGGAAACCAAACCTGGAGACACCTTTCTCTCAGACTTCCAGCCTCCAGAACTGTGAGATGATAAATTTATGCTGTTTAAGCCACTCACTCTACGGCATCTTGAATGGCAGCCTGAGCAAGTTAATACAGGTATACCTGTGTGGGGCCACTTCTGGGTTGTCCATTCTGTTCCACTGTTTTATGTGTCTGTTCCTCCACAAATGCCACTCTGACTGCATTACTGTAGCTCTGCAGTAAGCCTTCATATCAAGTAGAGTGATTGCTTTCATTTTATTGTTGTTTTTCTTTATTGTTTATTTGGGGGTTTGTGTCTTTCAACATAAATTTTAGAACAACCTTGTCTATGTCTACAAAAAAACGTTGCTGGAATTTTGATAGGCATTCCATTAAACCTGTAAATTAACTTGGGAAGGACTGACATCTTCAATATGTTGAGTCCTCCGATCCATGAGCATGGTATACCTCCCTTCTGTAGGTCTTTGATTTCTCGCCTCGGCATACACGTCCCACGCATGCGTCGTCAAGTCTAGAGCCAGTGTTTCATTTTCTTTGGAGCAATTGTCAATGGTGTTGTGTTTTAAATTTTGGTTTCAAAATCTTTATTTGTGAATGTAAAAATGCAACTTATTTTTGTGTGTTGGTCTTATATTTGGCAGCCTTGCCAAACTCACTTATTAGTTCTAGAAGTTTCTTGTGTGTAAGTAACCATATTGTCTGCAAATGGGGACAGTTTTATTTCTTTGTTTCCGGTCTGTATGCTTTTTGTTTCTTTTTCTTGCCTTGTTGCAATGGCTGGAACTTCTGGTACTATTGAAGAGGAGTGCTGAGAATAGATATCCTCGCCTTTTTCTGAGCCTTAGGGGTAGGGAAATATTCAACTTTTGCTATTAAGTATGGTAATAACTGTTGAACTTTTGTAAATGCTCTTTGTCATGTTGAGGTGGTTCCCCTCTATTCCTAACTTATTGGGAGCTTTTTTCATTGTTGTTATTAATACTACCATCATGATAGAAGGGTGTTGGCATTTGAGAAATGTTTTTCCTGTGTGAATTGATATGATCGTATGATTTTTCTTCTTTAGCCTGTTGATATGGTGGATTACATTGACTGACTTTTAAATGTTGAATAAGCCTTGCATACCTAGAACAAATCCTTCTTGGTCATGGTGTAATTCTTTTTATACATTATTGAAATAGATTTGCTAATGCTTTATTGAGGGTTTTTGCCTCTATGTTCATGAAAAGTATTGGTCTGTAGTTCTCTTTTCTTGTGATATCTTTGCCGGTTTTGGTATCAAGGTAATACTGGTCTCACAAAATAAGTTGGGGATTGTTCTCTCTTTTACTTTTTTGCCAAGATTGTATAAAATTGAAGTAATTCTTTAAATATTTGGCAAAATTCTCTGCTGAAGCCATTGGGCCTGGAGATTTTTTTTTTTGAATTTTTAATTGCAAATTTGACTTGTTTAATGGTTGTAGGACTATTCAGGTAATCTATCTTATCTTGGTTGACTTCTATAGTTGTGTTTTTTGAGAACTTGGTCCATTTCTTCCAAGTTGTTGAGTTCGTGAGTGTGAAGTTGTTCGTAGCCTTCCCTTATTATCTTTTTAGTGGCTGCAGAATCTGTAGTGGAATCTCCTGTTTCCTTCCTGCGTTGGTGATTTGTGTCTTGTCTCTTTTTATCTTTATTGCTCTACCAGAGGCTTACCAATTTTATTGATTTTTTTAAGAGGTAGATTTTTGGTTTCATTGACTTTCTTTATTGTTGTCCTGTTTCAGTTTCATTGATTTCTGCTCTTGTTTCTTTCTTTCTTTTTTTTTTTGGTGAGGAAGATTGTCACTGAGCTAACACCTGTGCCAGTCTTCCTCTATCTTGTATGTGGGACACTGCCACATCATGGCTTGATGAGCAGTGTGTAGGTCTGCACCCAGGATCCAAACCCATAAACCCTGGGCTGCTGAAGTGGAGCATGTGAACTTAACCACTACACCACTGGGCTGGCCCCTCTGCTCTTGGTTTTATCATTTCCTTCCTTCTACTAGCTTTGGGTTTATTTTGTTTTTCTTTTTCTAGCTTCTTGAGGTAAGACTTAGATTGTTGATTTGAGACTTTTCCTCCTTTCCGATGTAATCCTTTAGTGCTATAAGTTTTTCTGTGGAATAGTTTCATTGGATATAGGATTTGAGATTGACAGTCCTTTTCTTTCTGCACCTGAAAAATGCTGTGCCACTTCCTCCTGGGCTCCATATTTTCACACGAGAACTCTGCTGTCATTCAAGTTGGTGTTTCCCTATAATAAAAGCATCATTCCTCTCTGGTTTTGTTACAGTTTTTCTATTTTTAATTTTCTGAAATTTACTTATAGTGTATCTTGGTGTGGATTTCTTTTGGTTTGTCCTATTTGGGATTTGCTCAGTTTTTGAGTCTGTCAGTTTATGTTTTTCACTAAGTCTGGGAAGTTTTCAGCCACTATTTCTTTGAAAACTTTTCAGCCCCACACTCTTTCTCTTCTTCTTCTGAGACTCCAATGATGCAAATGTGGGATCTTTTGTTATTGTCCAGCAGGTGCCTGAGATACATTGCTTGATTCCTTTGTTTGGCTGGAGTGCATTCTCAGGCAACACATAAAATAGAGTGTGAGGCAAGCACAATTTCTAAATCGTGGCATCCATAAAAAATGTCTTTATTCTTCTCTCATATTTCACTGTTCGTATGAGTAAGGAATTTCAGGTTGAAAATAAATTTTTCTATCAGGATTTTTAAGGCATTGCTTCATAATCTTTTAGCACCCAGTGTGGCTGATGTGTGGTCAAAAGCATGGATGGTTTTCCTTCCTTTGTCGGCGACTCAATTTTACTTCTCCTTTCTGAAAAGTTTAAGGTACCCTTGTTTATTGTTATGACCAAACCACACAGCATTGATTACTATAGCTTCATAGTAAGTCTTGAAATCTGATAGTGTAAGCCCTTAAACTCTGTGCTTTTTTTTTTCCAAGATTAACCAACTACTCTAGGTCTTTGCATTTCTATGTAAATTTAGAATCATTTGTCAATTCCCACAAAAATAAAACCTCCTGAGATTTTACTTGGGCTCAAAGTAAATGTACGACTCAATTTGGAGAGAATTGATATGTTACAAAGATTGAGACTTTCCCTCCAGTAACAAGGCATATGCCTTTATTTCTCAGGTTGTCTTTTATTTCCTTCACTAATATTTAAGAGTTTTTAAAAAATATAGGTCTCATACATTTCACTTTGTTAATTGATAAATATCTTATAGTTGTGGTTTTGTGTGGAGCTCTTGACCTTTTTGCATTTTCTGACTGATTATTGAGATCTTGCCAGGGCCCTGGGAGCTCTGGGCCCTTCTGAAGTCCTGGGCAGTGAAATAGACGTGTCTCATGAGGACCTCTCAACCCGGGCTCCCCTTCATCAGGGCAACTTGACTTGGCACTATGACTTTCAAGATGCTGCAAGCAGGAAAGGGACATGGCCCAATCTAAGTTGAAGGAAGAGTCTTCTGACTAAAGTGTGTGTGTTCAGGGCTGTGGGGGAAGAGACCATGCCAGAGGCAAGGACATTAGTCTGGAGACCATTGTCAGAGCAGTGGCCCTGCCTAGATTACCTTGTAGTGGGAGGAGGGGCCTCTCCCTAAGGAGGTCAGTTCAGCGATCCTGACTATGGCTGCTCCCCGAGCTGTGGACCCTTTCTAAGTGCTGGAAGAACGGGCAGAGCTCCTTCCCCACTAGAAAACTCCATTCCCCACTGGGATGGTTTGCTCTCCATCCCCAGTGTGAACCTCCATGACTCTCTCCTTTCCTTGCCCCCTCTGTGTGGCACGTTTGCCTCCCTTGTCACATCGGACCCAGTCACATCGGCTGTATCTCTGAGCTTGGCCCTTCACCACCAGCTCGGCACTGCTGCCCCAAATGGCATGGCTGGTGGCCGCTGATGCTGGCGGTGCCGAGCTTGAGGTCATCACCTGTCCTTGGACTCTGAGCTTGGGAGAGGCCCACTGGGGAATTTAAATCAGCGTCTGTCAGTCGTTACCCAGCAGTTCCACTCAAATCCAAGTCTCGGCCTGGAAGAACAATGTACCTAAGATACAGCAGATTCTCATATAAATCCAGATCACTTTCCATTGAAGCTTGGCTGGAGACTTTCCAGAAGCAGGCACGATACAGTTTCATCGCATGACAGTTTTCTGTTGCTTCCCTTTTCCATTGGAGAAGCAGAGAAAATACAGATCTGGTGGAATCCACTAGCAAGTGCCTAATTGGTCTGCCATGCAACCAAAGCTGCTCTCAACCCACCATACCCAAACAGGTAGCAATGTTTAATCATTTTTCATAGCCTCTAATGAAAATAGCGCTCCGTCTGGCCAGGCAGTGCAAAGTGCCCGACAAATGAATTTTGAGTCCCAGGCGAGAACCCTAGATCTGGAAGGTCTTGGATCAACTAATGACACACCTTGTGCAAATTTTAAACCTCCCAGTAATGTCCGTGCATGCGGCCTAATGGTACTATCGAGATTTTAGGATTGGTACATATATTAGTCACTGTAATTAAAATCCTGGAGTTATATTATATGTTATTTGTATGGCAGTTTGTGATGTGTTTAATGCTCCCAGTTTCGAAATTATTAAAGCTACTGTCCCTGGGCTGGCCAAAGTGATAAGCAAAGTAACAATGTGATCTTATTCCCTCTCGGTGGGGTGGGTGGGGAGGAGGACGCGTGTGGGATATTCTTATAAAGGGACCAAATGCCAAATAAAAGAATTCCAGCTGTGCAACAGGAAAGTTGAAATGGTTTGTTAGGATCATTAATATTGCAATGAAAACTAATTAAACCTGGAGCTAGAAGGAGTTCATTAGTGGTTTGGAGGCGAGGATTCTGCTTCTGCAGCGTGGGTTGCAGCACTGGGGAACTGGGGAGGCTGTCAGCTGGGCTGAGGGTCGCTCTCTCCTTTCTCTGGCCTCTGGAATTGGCTTGGCTCTAACCGTAGGCACCTGGCAGATGTGAGCCCAGAGATTTCCCTGAAGTACCCCAAGTACCCTCAGCTCCTGTCCCTGGAGGGGACCTGGGCAATGCCACACCTGTGTCTGGGTGGGCTGCCCCTTGCAGGCTACTAAAAATGGGCTTTTGAAGATTGGGGAAGGGTGGAATCGGCAGGTTTTCTTTGCAAGCAATGAGAGACATTTTCACGTTGCATTGACTCCCTTTGAACCACCAGAAATAAAAGTAACCCAAAGCTTTGGCAGTAGATCTGTGCGACCAAAGTACTTACATACACGTCTCGGTGGCTCTTCTCGATGGTCCTCATAACATTGCTTTATCATTTTCCCCCTGAGGTGGTTGTCTGAGAGACAGAGGACTGTGTTGTTGCGGGTCGGGGTCCCCAGGCAGCAGATTCTGAGATGGGGCTTGGCGGGCAGGAGGTCTATGAAGGGGGGCCCTTGGGACCTACCCCTGTAGAAAGGAGTGTCCAGAAGCAGGTGTGAGTGGAGGGAGAAGTCAAGCTGTGATTCCACCCAACCTTGGGAAGCTTCAGAGCTGGAGTGGCCCTTCATTGGACCTCCGAGTTGGGTTGAGATGGCAGGTTTTACATACTTGAGTTTTGATGGGTCTGTAGATGGGGTTCGCCCTGGGAAAATGGGACCATGGACCAGGTGGCTCTGGGCTGATGTGACCCATGAAGGTGCCGACAGCTAGAGGCCCCCGCCCACAGCATCCCCAGCAGCTGGGGCAGCAAGTCCTTCCTTGAAGGGGGTTCTAGGCAGCACATGGCAACATCCTTTGCAGTTTTGTTCATCATGATCTCCCTTGACCCGAGCATAGTACCTGGCACATAGTAGGTTTTTACCAGATATTTGTTAATGTAGATAGAATATTTGCATTTCACACAGAGAAAACCAAGTCTTAGGAAAGCGAAGAAAAAGGGGGAACGAGAGTTAGAAGGAAGGTCCCTGACTCCAGAATCCCAGCCCCGGCCACTGTCTCTTACCCCTCTCATGAGTGATGAAGTACAGGAATGGGGTGATGGTCATCTGGCCTCTGGTGAGAACAAAATCAAGTTCACCTTTCAATGCCCAAAGAAGATAGCTAGGTTTTCTCTCTTTCAAGGCTGTTCCCTGAGTCTCCAGCCTAGGCCAGCCTTTGCAGGTCTCAAGAGGAAGGACAGGGGCTTGTCCATCAGGTTGAACAAACTTGGCCTTGAGTTCGAGGACCCCCAGAATGAAGGGCAGGCCCTGCTGTCCACACTATGGCTCGGCAGCTTTGGCCAACCCAAGGGGCCGCCTGGGGCCAGGGTCTGGGAAAAGGGGCCAGAGCCTGTGGACACAAGGCCCAGGGTTGCAGGGAAGTTGCCCTGAGATGCCTGTGGATAGTCTGTCACCAGGTCTCAGCCCCCGTGCTTGCATTTTAGGAAAAACCAAAACAAGCAAGTCAATCTGATAACCAGACAAATAAGGCAAAAATGTTTACATTTCTTGATTTTGTGGTCGTTGAATTCGGCACCTCTCAGCGTGCCATGAGTGGGTTACGGAGGTGCCAATATGTTGTTCCCCTTGGCCCTGGGAACAGCAGGCACACAGAGAGGGGCGGCTGGTCAACTCCAACCACTGGCAGCCTCTTCTGTCTATTCCCATGTGGTTCACGTGCCATAATCTAGAAAGGTTGGGATGGCCCACCTGAATCCCTTTGCTGGAGGGAGCGTATTTTGAACATTGGAAGCAAAAAGTGCTGGGCATCTCTGAGAAGGAGATAAAACCACTTTCACATTGTGGTAAAAATCTTTCTCAGTTTTCCAAGTCAAATCTCACGTCCCAAAGGAGATGGCCTTCTTCTCCCAGGGTCATGCTTCAGCTGCCAGATCCACAAGATCCAAAGGCTCCTGGGAGCATCTGGCTCAAGCCCGTCATCTTACAGATGAGGACGCCGAGGTCCAGGAAGACAAACCTCTGGGCAATGGTCATAGAGATGAGGGAGAATTAATTTGACATCGTTATTAACCCTGCTCATTATCCTGGAGTGATCCCATAAGAGCTCGTGAAAAATGGTAATTATTTCATTGCACACTTTACCTACACGGTATATTTTCCGCACTGTATAATTATGCCACCATAATTAATGGTGGTTAATTCTTCTGTAGCTGAAAGCGGTCTGCTGAAGGGGGTGTTTAAATATCTTTTCTTTTCCACTTCAGGGTTAAGCCTAGGCATCCTTTTGCTTTTAGTTTAACCACAGGAAGCAGAGAGAGGGCACAAAGAACACGTTTTCGGGACATCACTCGCAGACCCCAATTCTTGATGGTCAGCCATCATTTCCCGCCTTCGGGGGAGGAACACATCTCTGGGACACTTCAGGATGCTCCACAGCTCCTGGAGACTCAACCTGACTTCACTGTAGGCCCCCAAATGCCACCATGTCAGAGGAGCAGAGAATTCAACAATCAGTTCTGAAGCTTCCTTGTCCACCTTTCAGGATTATTGACATAATTTATAATGTTTTGGATTAAGTTCAATGGCAATAGAATAGAGAAATCTAAAATCTCAGTAGCTTACAAAAGTCTGGATCCAGGCAGCCCAGCGGCAGAAATGCAGTTCCACGGTGTCATGCTGGTGCGGGCTCCCCTCTTTCTTCTTTGCACCCTGGTATGTAGCTTTCATCCTCAGGGTCACCTCATGGTCCAAGTTGGTTGAAAAGTTCCAGCCATCATGTCAGCATTCCAGGCTGGCAGCAGGAAGGAAGGTGGGGGCCAGAGGGAGACTGAAGGTTGCTCTTCCCGGTTGAATAGATTTTCCAGCTTTCCCATGGAACAATTCGTTTCCATTTCATTGGCCAGAATCAGTCACAGATGACCTTTAACTGCAAGAGAGGGAGGTAGATAATGATTTAGCAGGTGTATTTTCCTCCAGGATTCTATAACTATGGAAGAAAGGAGGTTAATGGTTGGTGTAGACGATTACCGCCTCCCTCACGAGGTAACACATGTCAAGCCTTTAGCACAGTGCCCAGCACGAGTTTAGGTCCTTGTTTATTTAGCCGTTATTAACGGAGCGCCTCCACCTGGGAGGGCAGAGCCGCAGAGAGAAGGCCGTCCCTGTTCTCGGGGAATTCTTATCTAGCGCTCAGCCAGCACACGGAGGCACAGACATTCTCTAAGTGGACAAAGCCTCTGATGGATCTGCTTCCCGTCGATGGCACCTTTGTGATTTCCAAAGCAGGAGGCTGCAGAGCCAGTCAGCCAGTGTTTTGAGGGTCCCTGTGGTCTGCCAGGTCCTTTTGCCATAAGAAAGTTTTGGGAGCTGCTGACAGAGGCTGCTCGTGTCGGGCGGCATAGTTTGGTGGGAATGGTACAGGTTGCGAGCCAGAGAGTCCTTGTTCAAATCCTACAATGATGCTGATGCTGGCCCTCAGTGTGGCCAACCTCAGGTTCCTGGTCTGCCACATGGGGATAATGACCCTTACCTGGCAGGACCATCACGCAAATAGTGCCCAGCCCAGCTCTTCTTGTTAAGATTTTGCTGCTGTTATACCTGGCAGGGCCACTCTGAGAACCCCTGATTTAGGGAAAGTGCTTACCTTTATAACAGATTTCCTCTTCTGTCAAAGGGGAACACAATTCCTACATTTGAGGCTGTTTGCAGATCGAATGAGAAGATGTGTGAAGAGCACCCTCATACAACAGATGATCCATACATGGCCCCCTATTCGAAGCTCCTGCCTGATGCAAGGATGCTTTCTTTGACATTCCAAAGCGAGGGCTTCCATCCTCTGTTTAAAACTTTCTTAGGTCAGGGAATCCAGGGGCAGCCCCTGAGAGGAGGTTTTGTTATGGAAGTGCTCCCAGGCGAAACTGGTAAGGGAGTTGTGAGAGGGCAGGGTAAGGGAGGAGGCCAGCCAGGGAGTGACTTCAGGCCAAGTCCTGCCAAGTCAGGTGGGGGTAATCTCAGCCTGATTCCAGGGGGCTCTGGAGGGTTCCATCTCAGAGTTGTTCCAGCCTAAGGCCAAGGGGCTGGGCTTCCAGTCTCTTGTACCCCTCAGCTCCTGCTAAGGGGCACTTTGGGTGCTCCCTGTGCTGGCACAGGAGCTCCAGCAGCCTGAGGGCAGTCTTCCTTCAAAGGCGCAACTGAGTTGGGAGGTGGAGCAGAGATCTGGTCAAAGAGATCCGAGGGGCTCTGGGCGGGGCACCGACCTGTCCACGGTGGGAAGTTAAACATGCTTTTCTGTCTGGGTCTCACCCAAAACCACAAAACCAAAAACAAAGGTGTGAAGTGCACACATATTCTACCGCGAGGGTCTAGACCTATCCACACAGACTTGCCATGACCACTCACAATGGGTCCTGGTCCCTTTAGCCAATCACCAACCTCTAGTGCATGTTCAGGCTGGGAATGGCTCAGAGTAAGGATTCTTTGAATTCGGAGGTTGTGGGGTTGGCCCTCCCAGAGTAGGGTACTTTCCTGGCTCAAGACAACTGAAGGGTACTCGGGCATACTCCCTCATGTGGGGAGTGTGTGCAAGAAGGGAAATTAGGGGCCAGCCCGTGATGTAATGGTTAAATTTGGCATGCTCCTCTTTGGTGGCCTGGGTTCCAGGGTTTGGATCCTGGGCAGGGACCTACACCACTTGTCAACCATGCTGTGGTGGCATCCCAGATACAACATAGAGGAAGATTGGCACAGATGTTAGCTTAGGGCCAATCTTGCTCAGCAAAAAAAAAAAAAAAAAAAAAAAAAAATTGACATCTCCCCTCTCCCACCTATCTGGGTGCTTCCTAAGCTTAGAAACTCCTAGGCCCCCCTCCCTGCTATAGGAACAGACCAAAGGTGGGGAGAGAGAAGAGGTTTTAGGAGAGCTTGTCCTGAGCATCCTGGAGGGCCTGGGGATAAGGCACACAGAGAACAGCAAGAGGAGAGGGAGGGGGAGAGAGGGGAATAGGGAGGGAAAGGGAAGAGAGAGACAGAGAGACAGAGAGAGACAGAGAGTCCATGCACGCCCACAGCACAGCTGACAGGAGGGGAGGGCATCAAGAGACCGCATGGAACCCCACAGCAGTGGGAACGCTGTTCCTTCTTCCTACCCCCAGCCCTGGAGGATGCAGAAGAAGCAGAGCCTGAGCAAGAAAAGATGCACCAGGCCCCTCCTCCCACTGAGCAAAAGGGAGAAGATTTTAAACGGATGAGAGATGGAGTTTGATTTCCATTGGACAAAACTTTTTAATACCCAAAACACAGATGATGGAATGCCTGAAAGTGATTGAAATGCTAAGGGACGTGCTCACTGTTGTTTGGGGCAAGCAAGGGAAACCTGACCTTCCCTTCCTGAAGGCAGTGGTTGAAGGGAAAAAATCATTTTCTGTCTGTACCTTTGAGCCTAGCTCATTGAGTGTGCCAATTACACATAATTTTTAATGACATTGAAACGTTCAGTTAGCTAAAATTTATTTGATTATTTCCCTATTGTTGGACATTTGAATTGTAAGGTGTTTTAATTTTTTTTCCTTTTAGGAATAATACTGCAAAACCTGTACGTAAATGTTCATAGCAGCCAAAAACTGGAAACAACCCAAATGACCTTCAGCGGGTGAACAGTTAAACAAAATGGTGGTCCATCATACCGTGGAATCCTACTCAGCAATAAGAAGGAACGAAATACTAACACTTGCGGCAACTTGGATTATCTCAAGGGAATTATGGTGAGTGAAAAAAGCCAGTCCCAGAGGGTTAAATACTGTCTGATTCCATTTACATAATGTTCTTGCAATGACAAAATGATAGAGATGGAGGACAAAGCCGTGAATGCCAGGGGTCAGGGCCCTGAGGGGAGGGAAGTGAACATGGTTCTAAAAACACAAGGGATCCTTGTGGTGATAGAACGGTGCACAACTTTTCACTGCTGGTGCCACTGGTCTATGTGTGATGACGTTGCATAGCCTTATACATCCATGCAAATAAGCAAGTAAAGCGGGGGAAATGCGGATAACAGTGGTGTTTCAGTGTCAATTTCCTGATTGTGACATTGTACTACAGTTACACAAGATGTTGCTATTGCGGGAAACGAAGTGAAAGCAACACTGAATCTCTCTATTGTATCTTCTTATAACCGCTCCATTACCTCAAAATAGAAAGCTAAAAAAATAAAATCTTCTAACTGAAAAATGTAAATCGATGTAAAGAATGTATTAAGTAATTAAAAGTAAAAGTATTTGGAAAAAGGAAAACACTGTATTGATGGTTCCTGTACTTGTATCTTTTGGTGTTTCTCGGCTTGTTTTTTCTTAGGATAGATTTGTAGAAATGGAATTATCGAATCAAATGGTATAATTTCTTTAAGGCTCCTAAAATATATTATCAAATTCGTTTCCAGAAAATTTGCAGTTTATGGACCCACCAGAGTTTGTGCCCACAGCAGTGTTAATCATCTCTCTCAACATTAAAAACACGAACAAAAATAACTCCCTTCCTTGTTGCCAATTCCATATTCACTCGGAAGCATCTCATTGTTTTAATTCTCATCCCATTGATTATTAGTGAGGCTGTACCTTTTTTTCATCTTTTTATGGTTTATTGGCCATTTGCCTTCAGACTTAGCTCATATTTCTATTGGGATCTTGATAAGTTTTTACTTTCCGATTTGTAAGAGTTCTTTAAATTATGAGACTATTAACTCCTTTATCATATTCGTTGACAATATTCTCTTTTAGTTTGTCTTGGCCTTTTAATTTTTAAATGTGGCATTTTTGATATAACCTATATAGGATATTCATACATAGACTTTGCAGTTTAATCTACCAGTATTTTCCTTTGTGGTATTTTTAAGAGCTCATCTCAGAAATGCCTCCACCATCCCCGTCTCAGTAATTATCGGCATGTATTTACTTCTTTTTTTCTAAAGTTTCATTATAAATAAAAATCCCATTTGTTGACTAATCCATTCTTTTCCCCTTGGGTGTGATGTTCCCTTTGTCTTCTCAATTCTATATATTTTTGAGATTTCTTTCTGTTCTTACATCATCTGTTCCATTGATCCGTTTGAAATTCTTCTGCCAATAAAACACTTAATTGTTGGAACTTTCAAATACACTTTAAAATTTGGCACAACAGTTCCCCTTGCTTTTTAAAAACTCTTCCAACCTTTCTCACTTGTTTATTTTTTAGATAATGTTTAGAATTATTTTATAAATATTTCTTTCATTAAGAAATTCCTCTGGCATATCGATAGCAATTGTATTAACTATTTAATTGGAAAGCAGTTAACATTTATTTATTTATTTTTGGGCCTATTTATGGGACCCAACGGCAACTTTGCAATATCATTGCATTTTTTCCTCCATTTGTTAAATTATTACTTTACACATTTCAGTAAACTGTCATGTTGACTACGCATGGATTATAATAGTTATTTGTGGTTATTTTACGCTTTAAAAATATCTTATGAAGAACTCATTTTCTTATTTTTCCTTTTTAGTAGTCGTCACTGGTATTTAGCAATTTTCTTGATTTATGTCTATTTATCTTGCGCCTGACAATCTTATTGATTTAAACTATTTTTTTTTTTTGGTCCATCCTCTTGAGTCTTCTTAGTTTATAATCATATTGTCTGTAAATAACATAAGACTGCACATTTCTTTCCTGGAGTCCTTCCGCCTTTCATTCTTCATGCTTCTGGCACAGCCAGAATTTCCCAGCCTGAGTTCGCCAGTCCTGGTGGTCGCCAGCTTCGTTCCAAAGGTAATGAAGCTGCGTATTAGCGAATTAAGTATTATTTTGGCTTAAGGTTGGTTTTTACCGTTCAAGAACGGATCATTCCATTTTTAAAATCCTAAGAGTCATCTTTATGCTCAGTTTCATCAAATGTCTTTTCAGTATCTGTTGATACTGAAAATTCAGCATGAATATTGTCCCCCCAAGGTTTCCTAATTTTCTAAAGCCAATTTTAATCATTTGGTTTTTCTCCAGAAAATTGGTTAACTTTATCTGGATGGATCTTTGTACTTTTTGGAGTAAATTTCAATGTAAGATTTCATAATCATTTATAAGTGATTATGAAATTTCCTTACTTTTGCTATATCTCATTTCACGTAACTAATTATATTTATTTGTCGCTCTCTTTCCTTGAGTAGATTTACCAGAAATTTCTCTATTTCCCTGTGATTTTCACCCACCCCCACCCCTACACACAAAGAGCCCCCTTGAAGAGGATTTATTAATTAGTTCCTCTTAGGATGGGAGCCTTTTCTGCTTTTTTGTCTTATTTGCTGTATTGATTTCTGCTTTTATCTCTATTGTTTCCATCTACCTGTTCTCCTTGGGCTTTTGTTTTCTGCTAACTTCTCACTCTCTTGACTAATCTTCATTTTTACATATACATAATGAAAGAACTTAAGATTATAAACTTGTTTCTGCTTCCACTTTGGGCTACATTCCATATCCTTTGAAATTCAGTGTCTCTGTTTTTGCTGTTTTTTTCCCCAAGATTCTGCAATTGCAAATGTTACCTCTATGATCCGAATTAATTAAGAGCCTCCTTCTCTTTCTTAAATTTTCACATTTTTAAAAACATTTCCATGGGCTAAATTTCGTTGGTTTGTTTAAACTTTGTTATCAGCTTCCAGGTTTGCTGTACTCTGTTTTTAAAGCAGACTTTTGCATGCATAATTTCTGCTTTTTACGTTTTTTTGTCTTCATTTATAAATGTCCTAGGATGCTTGAAAAGTAGCAGTATTCACTGTAGGGCACAAAATCTAAACTCTACCTGTTAATCCAGTCTTATTAAATACAATCCTTATTTCCATGTCCTTGATTTTTAACTGCTTGGTTTGTCGAAGGTTAAAAGATGTTTGTTAAAATCCATTGCAATCATTTTCCCTTCCAGTCCCTATTTCCATGTTCCTTCCAGCGCTTTATCTCTGCTGTGCTATGTTATCCTGCAGATGAAATTTCATGGGAGTTACGTATTTACCCGGAATAGTTTCTTTCGTCGGCTCCAGCATTTTCTTCCAAAGCGGCTTTTTCTAAGCTGGCACTCTGTTTTCTTTAGAACGCTCTCCGCCATTTATGATCCATCCCTCACTGAGTTCCTCATTGGCCATCTCCCCCTTGATTCCTCACGGGTCCTGAGAGCAGAGCCTGCCTGCCGTTCACTTTCTCCCTGCGCCCACTTGGCCCTCGGCACGTTTGGTACCCCCGATAAACATATAGTCGAGCAATGGACAACAAATGACAGTCTTTGACACTTGAAATTGTTTTATGTTTTAACCGCAAATTTAATCTTATCTAGAAATAATCTGATCACCCCTGCTTGTTCTTTCCTTTCCCTCCCGTGGTTCCCAGCAGGAGAGGGGGCGGTCATCGGGCTGCCCCTCGCTTGGGGTACTGCAGCTGTCCCCTGTGAGGAGCCCCACTTTCTCCTCCCGTTTTCCTCCCCGCATGTCTGCCTGCCATCGCCTCTCTGTTCCCTGCAGGCAGAAGGCAGAACGGAAGGAGCACTGGCTTGCAGTAGGTGACCAGGTCACAAACCTGGCTGGGCCTGCTGAGTGACTTTGAGGACACTATTTAACCCCTCTGGACCTCAGGCCTCATTTGTGTGAGGATAAGCAAGATGCTGTGTGGAAGCCACGACGCTGCTCAAAGCGGACCCTCCGTGGTCCTTCCAATCCCACTCTTTAGGGGAAAATGGTAAACACCACCTGCCGGGAGGCTGCTTGCTGACCTGTGGGAGGGCCTGACATCTTGGGACTGTTGGCTGTTAGATGTGCCAGGTGCCACTCCTGGGCCTGGGAAGACAGACATAAGTGCTGTCACAGCATCAAGGAGTGACCCAATCCTGGAGTAACATGAGCCATGAGCCCATTAGCTTGTCGGGCATCTGCCTTCCACACGGTGGCAAAGTGACAGCGATGGTTATCCCCAGTTTATCGTTGGGAATGGGGTTAAGAGGTTCGTTCTGCATCACACAGCGAGGCGGGGGGGAGCTGCCGTTATTAACATTTTCAATTAACTCAGGGCCCTGCTTCGGAGAAGCTGAGTCCTCTCATCTGTGCTGAGGTTTCTTACTTGCATCTGCAGCATTGCGAATGCTGAAGGGACCTTGGGTCACGTCTGACACTGACGCTTCTTGGGAAGACGGTCTGTGGACAGGACTTTTGCCGCCCCTGCTCATGGTGAAGAAACCCAGGCGGGGGCCTTGACCTCTCTGGGCTCTCCAAGGAGCAGTGTCAGAACTGACGTCAAGAGACCCAGAGTCTCAGTGCCTGGGGCCCCCCAGTCAGGCCCCCTCCATTAGGAGTGTTCTAATGCCCAGCCTCTTCGGGCCGACCACCCCTGTCCTGGACATCCCGACCTCCGGCCCCTGCACCTGAGCCCCCTGCAGCAGCCTCTCTGAAGGGTGGGTTCGTGCCCTGACACCTGGAAAGTTAGGCCTCTCCTGTTTCGCCAAGCTCTGCCTTCCTGGCCAAGGTCATGTTACCAGCCCTGTCTCAGGAGGGCCCCTGAGACAAGGTCCCATGGACTCAGGAGCATCCATGAGGTGCAGGAGTCCCTGGGCCTACGTGGAGGTGGCTGAATTCAGTGTCCTCTCCCTCCAGCCACCCTGCACGGTACCTCCCTCCTTGGCCTCTCCCCCGTCAAGGCTCTGGAAGTGTCCACCGTACTCAAAGGCCACGTGCCTTGAGGACAAGAGGTCATTGTGTGTTTTCCACTGCCAGCTGTGTCTGTTCATTTTCCCATGCTTCTCACTCTTCGGAGCCATGGCCTTCAGCTCCAGAGCTGGACAGACAAACGCCTGGCCAGGGCCGTGGGCACAGGCTCGCTCTCAGCCCCCAGCAGCTGGGCCAAGCCCGGCCCCCCGTGGAGGGCCACGGCCATCCCAACTTGGCTGCGCGAGGACTCCTGGCTGAGCATCCCCAGCAAATGTTGGCTCTCGATTCCTCTAAAGGAAGAGGAGTACTTTCTCGCTTCCCCGGGGTGCCCTGAGGATGAATTATTTACTATTTGCAAAGCACTCTGTAGGGTTCAGTGTCATTACACAGGGACCACAAGGCTCCGAGGCGGTCCTGGAAGCGTGACAGGGAGGTTGTTACTATTAAGCATTTATATAGCACTTTGCATTTGCGAGTGCTGCCCACTCATTTATTAGTTAATTCTCGCAGCACTCCGGGGCTGTCAGCGGCCGTCGGTCGCCATCTTCTTCCGCCTGGAAATGGGGTTGCTGAGGTCAGGAGAGGCCAGTGGCCTTGCCCAGGGTTACCCGACACGGGTGGCTCGGAGCTCAGGCCACACCCTGTGCGGGCTGGACTCGCTGGCTCTGCCTTTGAGCGCTGCGAGCTAGCCGCAGCTTTCATTTCTGACAATCTTGTCATCAACCCACCCCCATCCACCAGTCGGGAGCCCTGCAAGGGATTGCTGTAATTTGTGACCTCGGCGACACTCCCAGGAACGCTCTCAATTTACGACCTACTGTATCGTGAAGGAATGAGCACTGGCTTTGGAGTCAAAAATCTGGCTGTGCAACTTACAAGATGTGTGAGGGTGAGCACGTTTCTTAATGCTTCTGAAGCTCAGGGCCCTTGATTATCAGTGAGGGATAGAAAAGCCAGTGAGCCATTTCTGAGGATCTGAAGCATTAGTGGACTCGGCATGAGATGAAGCCTTAGTGCTTGTGAGCTCCAAGCCTCTGATCACTGTCACGGCACACACAGAATTCAGCCTCAAAGACGACTCAAGCAAGCCCGTGGGAAATAACATAAAGGAGAGCTTTGGGTCAAAGAGACTCACTGGAACTCTACGCGGTTCCTGCCTTTCGCTTGGGAGACTGGGTGGAGAAAGGAAAAAGCTGGAACTACTGCTATTCCCGTTACACCTTATCTACTGCTCTTCAATAAGTTTTTTCATTAATTAACAAATGTTTACTAAGCACCTACTATGAGTCAGGCATGATTTTAGGAGAGAAGGATTGGCAATGAACAAGAGAGACAAAGAAAGAAGGAACACCTATCAGGCAATGAGTAGGGGGGAGTGTGTATTAGAGGGATGGAATGGTATGTGCAAATGCCCTGGGGAAGGGCAGACTTCAGAACGCCTGAGGAACTGAGAGAAGACGACTGTGGCTGGAGTCAGGGAGAAAATGGTGAGGAGATGAGCTGGGTGAGGACAACAGGAGCAGCTCACACAGAGCCCTGAACCCCAGGTGAGAGGTTGGGATTTTATTCCCCATGCAACACCTCTGAGGGGCCGTGAGCAAGGGAGTGACGCGATCCTTCAGGTTGCCATGTGCATCATCACACCTTCAGCAGACAAGAATCTCAGGACCCAGCTCTGTTAGATCGTTAATTTCTCAGCTCCGAGAAGTCCAAAGTGTGTTTTCTTAGTGATATAGCCCGAATGTTTGTGCCCCCCCAAACTCACATCTGAAGCCTAATGCCCAATGTGATGGTATGGGGGGTGAGGCCGCTGGGAGGTGATGAGGTCATGAGGGTGGAGCTCTCATGATGAGATCAGTGCCCTTAAGAAGGAGACCCCCGAGAGTTCCCTTGGCCCTCTGCCGTCTGTGGACAAAGCAAGAACACAACTGTCTATGAAGGAGGGAGTGGACCTGCCCAGATGCTGAGTCTGCCGGTGCCTTGATCTTGGACTTCGCAGCTCCAGAGTGTGAGAAATAAACACTGGTTGTTTATAAGCCGGGCCATGTGTGGTAGTTCGAACGCACTAGGCCCCTCGGAATGCGTCTGAAACACCGAGTCCAGGTTGGAAAGCCCTGCATCGGGCTGCTCCTCGCCCAAGCCTTCGGCCACCGAGCTAAATCACCACTTTGGGGATGTCCCCTGCAAAGCCCTCATGTCCATGATCCCTGTGAATTCTCACAAACACCCAGCAGGCTCAGGGGAAGGAAGCAACTTCCGTGGGCCCCGCAGTTCCAGAGCGCTGGGCCAGGGCTGACCCTGCGTCCGAGACCCGTGGGCTCCACCTCGCCGCACGCGCCAGTCCCCTCCTGCCTCCCTCTGGGGGATTTGCCCACGGGCTGGTTGTGGAGGCCTAGTCCAGCTTCCTTCTCTTCCTGGGGTCTGGGGAAACCGTGCTACCTGCCAAGGTCCCCGCTCATCTCAGAGCTCAGACCAATGCCTGTGTGTCCCAGATCCCCTTCCTGGGGCGCTGGCAGAGACCCTGCACGTAGGGCAATCTGTGTGGGAGCCACAGAACTTTCTAAGAAGGGGATCCTGGCCAGCTAACATCTTGCGGTCTGGTTGGAGAAATAAGACTTCAATGCTTCAGAAATCGTATTTATGAAGCTGTAAAATACTGTGGCTGGAGAGAATCTTAACGTCTTCAGATTGCTCAAGATAACGATTGTAATCACCAGGTCATACTTAATTAATTACTGGATGCCTCATCCTGACCACGGGTGGCTGAGAATGGGTGCCCAGCCTGTGGGTGAGTTTCCTTGAAACCTCGGTAATAAGGGAAACCATTGTTGAGATGCTTTTGAGAAAAATAGGGCTGAGGCCTAAGCTCATAAGTGAACCCACGAGGCCCTTATACACATATATATATTTTTTCCTTCAATACAATGAAACAAAGGCAGCATACTAAATAAAGACAAGATCGCTGGCCTCTTACCCATCGTAAATTTGTAATAGCAGGAAGTTTATAATTAATTTCCATTTACCATCCCTTCCACTCCAGAAACTTTTGAAATCTCTTCCTCACAGTTTCAGCAAGATGCTTATAAGTTCACTTGGCTTGCGTTCAGAGAACATGTGCAAGGGGATAATATTTTTGAGATATTATCATATCCCGTGGCCCTTCATGCACTGGGCTCCCCACCTGTGTTGGACAGAGTTCTTACCGGCAGACAACAAAATCCATACTAGTCAGTTTCATCAGACGGGGAATTAAAAAATCCTATTAGTTTGCTTACAGGATCTCCCAGGAAACCAGGGAACGAACTCAACTGCCACACAGCCAGGAAAATTGCCCGGGCACACACAGGACGGTTCTTGCAAAATACCACCGCTGCCACCACCCACTGCTTGCCACCTATGACACCAGGCACTCAAAATCCCATTTCAGCAGTTGAGAAGAGCCAGCTGCTCTGCAATCAACCTTTCTGGAAGATACTATGTCCTGTTGTGTGGCCAGAGCTTTCTGTTGTTTGCTTCATTTCCCAAGTCTTGAGTGGGCGTGGCGGCTTGGCGGACGCTGGGTCATACGTGGAGCTCTAGCTGGAAACGTGGTGTCTAGCCCTCGGTGTCTACGTAACGGGAAGTCCAGGGGGAAGGGAGCTGGCAGAGCGGCCAACTTACAGGATCCCCATTGCAGCAATAAGTTTCAATGCTTGAGGCAGAAGGCAGATAGTAGCTAGAACACCACGCCATTGCTCAGCTCTGACTTTTCAAATTAAATGCTTTTTTGAGTCTCTAATGGGACACTAGTCTTCAAGGCCAGGATTTCCACAGAGAGAAAGCTCCGTATAAATTCTGGAAGCTCCCATTGATGCGTTAGCAGCCAGGTCCAGCCAACGGGAAATGAACATGAAATCAAGGTGACAGTAACATATGGGGTAGAGAAACTCATGATGTAAGTTAGTCCTAGACCCTGCTACACAGACCCTGAAGAAAGCTTGCCTCTCCCAATCCAGTGGGCTACAGAAGGAGAAGGGAGAAAACGGATAGGACAAATCCATCAAATGCAGGGTCTTCATCTTCCCTCTCTTGGGCCTGCAACTTGGCAGGGGTATCGGAGCTTCAAAACATTTCCCAACCTCCAAAATATTGGGAGTTCCCAGCTCACTTTCCTGCAGTGATCCTAGGAGGCTACCGGACTTGGGAGAAGATAGGTGTCAATTCATCCCCATAGTTAACCTGCGGAGGGAGCAATCGTGTGCCACTGGCAGAAGAGGCAGCTGGGTGGGTGCGCCAGAGGCAGGACACCCTGCCAAAGGGTGCCACGCAGCCCTTCAGGGACCAAACTCTTTCCTCTAGTGGCTCTGGTGCCCACTCAGCTCTGAGTTCTCTGCTGTATCCTCTCTACCTGCAAGGAAAAAGAGGAAGGAAAGCCCCTGGAGGATGGCACAAGAGATTTCATGGGTCTGGCTGGCCAGTGCTATGCACCACTTCCACCTGCATCTGGACCAGAACTTAATCACATGACTCCCCTAATTGCTGGGGAGGCTGGACCATGTCGTTTGGCTGTGTATCTTGGAGGAGAAGAATGCATAGGAGGATTTCTGTCCCATGCTAGGGAGGCAGAAGTGTTGTGTGCCTTGGTGAGAAGACATGAGTTCTGAAGGTCCAGCAGGCAGCACAAGGAGGGGCTCTAAAAGATGTCATATGCAGGGGCTGCATGGCCAAGTGAAAACGGTGGAATCTGGAGCTCAGCACTGAGTGCCACAGGATGCCCGAGGGCCAAGTAGGGTACGTGGCTGCCCTGTGGACCGCAGGCCCAGGTACAGACCTGACCAGCCAGGCTGCAGCAGAGGTCAGTGAGGATTCAGCTGGGGTCCGACATCCCATCTCCCCTGCAGCTGTGAGGTCACGTGAGCCCATCACAGGTCCAGATTCCATGTTGGTGTGAGGGCACGGTCTGCCATCTTTCACCTCTCTTTTTGCACCCCCTGTTGGGTCTGCTTCCTTTAGGATTGGAGCAAGGAGGATGGCTGAGGAAAATGGCAAAGCCTTTTAACCTAAGCGACAGGCAGTGTCTTTTCTATTGGGCATTGCTCTTGCTTCTCTGGTGGGTGTTGAATTGCTGTTGATGGATTTGGCATGATTGGTGTCCACACTCTGGTGAGTGTGAGCTCTTCGGGGACCTCTCTGCAGGACCTTTCCTGAGGTGGGACACCAGCCCTGGCACAACCTCCTTCACCTCTCTCCCCCAGCTCCCGCAACTTTGGTTTTCTCCACGGATCCCAACAGCCTCTTGCTGCTGGCATCCCATCTTGGGGTGGGCCAAGCTCTTGGGTGGAGCATCAGCAAGACAGCTCAAGCCTAGCCATCTTTTGGGGCATTGCTTGACCCACAGAAACTTACGCACTCTTGCTACTCAGACGACAGGGGTGCAGTCTGCTTGGCTGTCACCCTCTTCTTGGCCATCATATCTTCTTTCCATGCCATTTTCTCTAGGTAGGGTAGGTGTAGGGAAGATGAACAACCCCAAGCAGGATCCAACCGGAGGATGAAGGGCCAATATCTTTTTGTGGTCCCCCCTCACTTACTCGGCTTGTGGGGTGGAGGATGGAACCTTTCCCCAGGATGGGTTGGTGGGGGGGGGGGAGATTCTTCCTGAGGCCAAGGGCACATGTCTTCCTCCTCTCTAGTCCTGATCTTCTGCTTATATGGACTTTAATGGGGTTAAGGTAGGTTAGAATGAGGGTTAGTGTATTAGTCAGGGTTCTCCAGAGAAACAGAACCAACAGAATGTGTGCGTGCATATATATATCAATATATATACACACTCATGTATTACAAGAGATTGGCTCATATAATTATGGAGGTTGGGAAGTCCAAAGTCTGCAAGGGAGAGCCTCCAGGCTAGACACCCAGGGAAGAGCTGAGGCTGCAGTTCAAGTCTGAAGGTTGTTTGTTGGAAGATGTCCCTCTTGTGGGTGGGAAGTCAGTCTTCTGTTCTATTCTGGCCTTCCACTGATTGGAGGAGGCCCACCCACATTATGGAGGGTAATCTGCTTTACTCACAGTCTGCTGATTTAAACATCCATCTTGTTGAGAAACATCCTCACAGGAGCATCCAGAATAGTGTTTGACCAAATATCTGGGCACTGTCCCGCAGCCAAGTTGACACACAAAATTAATCATCACAGTTTGGGTAATGGAGTGATTTTTCTCACTTAATAACCTCTGAAGGAGCAGTCTGCTCCCAATTGCTGGCCGCTCCCTTGCAAGTCCTTGGTGATTCTTCAGAATGTTGGACCCTTAACACCTCTAATCCTTAGCTTTTGTCCACAGACACAAATTTGGGGGCAACGGAACAAGTTACAGTAAAAATGAAACACCCTCCCTGTATAATTTCCAGAGGTGTCAATTACAGATGACTTACAGACTTTTAAACTTGTAAATAACACATATTCTCTCTCTCTCTCCCTCCCGATTGCATCTATATGAGCATCAGTCTCTATCTACTTTTCATTTAAACAGCTTTATTGGACATATTTCACATACAATAGCAATTGACCTATTTAAAGTGTATTTTCATGGATATGTGTAGCCGTCACCACAGTCAGTTTTAGAACGTTTTCTTCATCCAACAGAACCCCATACTCTTTAGCTCTCACTCCACTATCCCCCATCTCTATTCTCCACTCTAAGCAAGCACTAATCTACCTTCTATCTTGATAAATTCCCCCATTCTGGACTTTATATGAATGGGATCATGTAATATGTGGTCTTTTGTGACTGGCTTCTTTCAGTCAACATAATGGTTCCGAGGTTCCTCCATGTTGTAGCATATGGAAGTATTTCATTCATTTTTATGGCATATGGGTACATCATATTTACTATTCATTCGTCGCTTGATGGATATTTAGGTTGTTTCTACTTCTTGGCTGTTATGAGTAATGCTGCTATGAACATTCACGTACACGATTTTGTGTGGACAGACGTTTTCAGTTCTCTCGGGTGTGTAACAAGGAGGGGAGTTGTTGAGCCATGCGGCAACTCTATGTTTAATCATTTGAGAAACAGCTTTGTCTGCATGGTGATGTGGCTGCACCATTTTACATTCCCACCAGCAGTGCATGAGGGTTCCAATTTCTCCACATCCTCAACAATTGTTATCATCCAACCTTTTGTTTCTGGCCATCCTGGTGGAAATGAAGTGGTCTCTCATTGTGGTTTTGATTTGCATTTCCACGATGACTAATGACGTCAAGCACAGTTTCATGTTTGTTGCTGCTAAAATCTGGGTTAGACTATTTGGCTGCAGCCAAATTCTCCTTAGCTTTGCTAGAAAAGTCTAGAGTACAGGTAACGCCTGGGGTTGAAGGGCAGGCTTAACTGTCAGATCAAACATTTCTCTCATTGTCTTTCCCATAGAGATAATTTTTCTAGAACCTCAACTCACCTGGCTGGGTAGAGCTGGAACCCCCTGAATTTGCAGTGGGCCTGTAGTCCAGCTCTCTGCTCTGGTCCTCTCCTCCACCTGCTTTAGAGTTTTTCTTCTCCTGCACCGCAGCCTGGCCTCCCCAGACGTCCTTCTATTATACCTCAGGACAGCCAGAGCCTGTTGGCTAATGCCAGAGGGCTGATCGAGTTCAGGGATCCGGTTCTGTTGCATTGGGCCACGCAGGTTATTCCGGTAAGGGCTGAGCATGCCTGTGAACAGATTGCACGTGATAATGTGTTTTCCTTTGCTTATATATTCCTTCTTGCCGCCTCCTGAGAAGCATGGGGGTGCTAACTGGAAGGTCTTTTGTGTGCTGTGTGTAAACAGTGATTGTGCTCTGTGTAATGGCTTCCATAGGCTTGAATACGATATTGATTTGGGTGTGTAGTTTACAGGCAGAAACCAGAAAATGGTAAATTGCTCTCCTTAATGAGAAAGGAGTGGCAAGTTGAGTGGTGCCGGGGACCATCTAGGAGCAGGAGGGAGTCATAGAGGAGATTTAGAGCAGAAGTTGGTACCTTTTCTCCTAAGGGCCAGACAGTAAATATTTTAGGTTTTGTGGCTCCTCTGGTCTGTCCTGGCTACTCAGTTCTGCCATTGTAGCACAACAGTCCTAGATGAGATGCACTGGTTGTATTCCAATAAAGCAGATGGCTGTAGGTCACTGACCGCTGGGAGGATGGAAGGGATAGGATGGAGAGAGACAGAGACAGAGGCGCAGGAGCTGCACCCGGGGCAGCCAACATACGGACTTCTAGCAAAGTGGTGCCCAGCCCAGCTCTTGGGGCCCAGGAAACTCTGACCGTACGTTCTTCTGACTGTGACCGGATCAGCACTGTGATCCAGATGGCAGAAGTTGCCCTCCGTGTCTGGAAGGCCCTGTTGTTGGCAGACAAGCTTGACTTGTGAAGCCTGCCTCATCTGCCCATCTCAGAACTCCAGTGGAGACACCCGTTCAGATGAAAGCTTTGCTTCCCCATCAACGCTAACTTTGTCGCACGTTGGTACATGGTTGCCTAGTAAGATTGGAGAGATGAGAAATGGAAGAAGAGGCAAGACTGAGGCAGGTGGGCCCTGGAGCAGGAGATCTTGGTTATCAGGGGAGGGAGGGCCACCCTGGTTGGTAGTGTGGCCCAAGCATACATCATCTACTTGACGAACATGGGCTGCTTACGGGACCTTATGGGTGTCAGACCCTGGTGCTCTTTCCTATCATACTTTCAGGTTGATTTATTTAGAAATCTGTTGCTAGAGAAATAGATCTATATTTTTTTTCCTGTAGAAATAGAAGATGTGTCACCTTTTTTCTATGGATAGCTTTATTTGGCTACCATGATGTCCTACTTTTACTAGTCATGGGACTGTTGACGTGGTTGTTAAGAAAACAGTACAAAGAGCACATCAGCCATTTTTAAAGCTAGTTATTTTGATCATGAAGACATAGCCAGGACCTTTGGTCTGTTTTGTCGTTTTTGGCAAATTATCTCAAGAGAAAGTGCTTTCATAATATTTTATGTTCTAGATAAATATAACTATTTTGTTTTCTAAACAAATGATTGCCTCACCAGGATATGGAGCTCTTCTCGGAGAGAATGTGAGAGGTGGCGGGCGTAATGGCTGTCAAGTTACTAAGACATAGTTACACATTCTTCCTCCATTTAAAGTGAGTTTTTCAGGAAAAACATTTGAAGCATACATGATATGAAAGCTAATATCTTTATTACTCAGAGGGTTCATGCAGCTTTTGAAGAACGTTAAGATCCCAACAGAGGCATCGAGACAGAATAACTCATAAAAGAGGAAGCAAGAAGATGTGAGTAACACAACGCCAGCACCAGTGAAAAAATTAATGCTAACTCTCAATCTCATATGGTGTAAATTGGTGCTACTTTTTGGAAAGGAATTTGGGAAAATGCTTCAAGATTCATAAACGTGATCATGTCTGTGATCCAGAAATCCCATTTCTGGAAATCTTTCCTAAGAAAAGATTCCAAATAGGGAAAAAGCACTATTTAGTTGAGTGCACTGTATTAGCAAGCTACAAGCTCAGCAATAGAGGAATGACCTAGTAAATTATCTGGCTAATGAATTAACACACAGCCATCAAAGAGCCGATGACGAAGACTTCAGTAACATGAAAACCAAAATGGGCAGGATTTAAATTGTGTGTACAACAAACTATATGCATCGCTCCAAGGACTAGAAAGGAATACACAAAAATAGTATTTTCAATAATTTTAAATTTCAAACATCCATGGAGGCAGAGAAGGTAATAAACTCTCATAAAGGCACCACCTAGATTTCACAGTTACCAACTTTTTGCAATATTTGCTTCATATATACTTAAAAATCTCTAACAGACAATAAGTTTTTGAAATCAGCATAACCAAACACCATCATCACAACCAGCAAAGTAAATAATTTCTTTCATGGATGCGTCTTTTGAAAAATTTTGATGTAATTTTACACTTAGAGAAAAGTTGCAAGAATAATACAAGGAATTTCTGTATACCCTTGAGCTAGTGTCTTCAGATGTTAACGTTATGCCTCATTTGCTCTCTTCATCCTCCCTGCTATACACACACACATTATTTTTTTCTAAACCATTCTTTTGAGTCTGTCTAGGTTGCTGTGACAAAAAGACCATAGACTGAGTGGCTTAAACAATAATTATTTGTCACAGTTCTGGAAGCTGGGAAGTCCAAGATCAAGGCGCTGACACACTCAGCGTCTGGTGAGAGCCTGCTTCCTGGTTTATAGATGGTCGTGATCTTGCTGTGTCCTCACATGGCAGAAGGGGAGAGGGAGCTTGCTGGGGTCTCTTTTGTAAGGACACTAATCCAATTCATGAGTACTCCACCCTCATAACCTAATCACCTCCCAAAGACCCCACTTCCAAACACCATCACATTGGGGGTTAGGTTCCAACATATGACTTTGGGGCACAAACATTCAGTCTATAGCATCCTTTGAGAATAAGGTGCAGACATGATGCCCCTTTATCCCTAAATACAACAGTGTGTATTTCTAAAAACAAAGACATTCTCCTGCATAACTGTAGTCCAATGGTTACAACCAGAAAATTGACTTACAATCCTCTGCAATGATTGCCAATGATGACTTTTCTAATTTCAAAGTTCCTTCTACATTTATTAGTTGGCTTTCTACTAAGGAAGAGCTTTTTCTTCCTATTGATTCATTGATTGACATCAGCATAAACTCGCAGATTCTTAATTTATTCAATGGGTTATTTTCCATTATGCCATTAGTTTTCTTGATGTTGTAATTGTCCCAGATTTGGCCACTGAGAGCCCTTCATGCTGAATCCTGTGTCCTTTTGACATGTCCCTATAATATTTTGAGCCTTTCTAACTTTCTAACACAACAAGATGTCCCACTTTTATCTTGTACGCTCCACACTCCAGCCCTGGAATTAGCCATTAACCAAGGAAAATCGGCTCCTTTTATTAGAGATGGTGTTTAGACACCAAGATCTGGGTGCTAGGTGTGCTCATTGTTTTTGGGGTATCATTGCTTCCGGGGTCTCCCCGTGGGCCATGCTAGGAAATATATGTATGTACACACTCCCACATCTGCACATACACCCACATGCACGCATGTCTTTATATCTACCTAGCTATTATACACATGCACACATGCAAGTATGCATAAATTTACATAAGTTTATACCCATGCCTCTAATTCCAATCCAACACCACAGATTTCATCTATCTTCACTTTCCATATTTGCAATTCCTCTCTCTGATGATAATAATAATAGATTTAGCTCCTGTTAGCTACAATATATCTGTTTATTTGTTCAATCAAGTAATTTGAAGTTTGGACATTTTCTGTCTTTCAATTAAGTGGAGAAGTACCGGTTTTATGTAGTTTTATTTTCCCTCCCTCCCTCCCTCTCTCCTTTTCTTCCTTCCTTCCTTTTGGAGGTTACGCTGGGAGATTTCAATGTAGTCATTATTATCATCTTGGCCATTGACAATAATTTCTTAACATTTTCTAATATGCTGTCTGTGTTCAATTTTCCCTGATTTTCTGTAAAGCATCTTTTTACTGTTGACTTGTTCTAATCAGGACCCAAACAAATTTCATAATTTTTGTTTGGCGATAAGTCTCTTAAGGCTATTTCAATCATCCATAATTTATTATGGAAAGCACCCCTTGTTCATGCCATTTATTTGTGGAAGAACTGATCAGCTGTCCTGTGAATCTTCCACATTCTGGATTTGGCAGATTTTATCCTAAAGGTGTCATTTAACCTGTTTCTCAAACCCCCAGATTCCCTTGGATGAGCAGTTAGACCTAGATACTTGCTCATGTTCAGGTTCAGTTTTGTTTTGTTTTGGAAGGAACCGTTGCTAGATGGTGCTGTGTTTTTCCTATTGCGTCACACCATAAGGAGCATGGTGTCTGGTGGAACCACTGCGAGTGATGACTGATCAGTCCTCGCTGACAAGTGATGTCAGCTTCTACACTTATGAAGTTCTCCAACAATCTTTCACCCAATGGACTCGCTGCCATTGATGAGTTATTGCCTAGATTCATGGTCTTGAAATGACAAAACGGTGACTTCTAAGTCTAATATGAATGGCACTTAATCTCCTCCCACACTTTATGTAATGTTATACTATACTTGTAATTAAAAATATAAATATCTAAGAATGAAAGTTTATATCAATATCAGTAGTAAGCCGAGGCCAAATGGCATTATCCACTTGAAAGATTTTTAATCTAGTTTCTCAGATCGTCTCTCCACTATTCCTCTTGAGCACGCACTGGAGTCTCCAAGGGCTGAGGGGTTTATTTTGGGAACGTATGTGGCCAGTTAAATCCCTTCACAGAAAAGAAGGAATTAAAATGCATGTACCCTATCACTCAGCAGTTCCCCTTTGGTATCAGCCCCAGTGAAATAATGATCTTCTCACCATAACGGCTTCCAAAGCCTTGAAGACAGGAGTGATTTGGTGGGTCAGGTTAGAGGCAGGGACCAGGAGAGATGCACAAGGGTGTTCACTGATCGATGTTTGCAATGAAAGAGAACTGCAACAACCTGAAGGTCGTGTGATGGGGGAAGGACAAGTTAAACGTAACCACGCAAACATAAGAACACCATACAGCAGCCGAAAGGTGCAGATTTGAGCTCCCGGAATCAACGTGGGCAAATCTCAAAAAGCTAAAGTTGAGTGAAAAAACCCAAGGTACAGAAAAATCCATTTGCATGCCGAGTATGAAAATAGAAACGTGCCAAACAATATTATTTATTTTTTATGGATATATATGTAACAGTCTATGTAAAACTATAACACTGAGTTGAAGGCAACGGGAAACTCACGATAGAGGCAGCCACTGGGTTGAGGTGAGGGTAAAGAGTTTTCATTTTAGCCGATGTGTTCTAACACTGGCTAAAAAAAAGAGTTAATATAGTACTTGTGCAACTATCTAAAAAGTATTTAAGCACAGAAAAAGATGGAGAGGAAAAGACCTGTGCCGCAGTCTCTGGAGGGATGGTGGAGCGTGAAGGCTCTGTCTGGACAGGCAGCTCTCCCCCGGCGGGCACCAACCCTGGGAAGGCGGCGTCTCCGCGCGGGGTTGGGGGGGTGGGGCTCACAGGCACCTGCAGTCTGAGGCCATCTCAAGGCCACAGCCGGCTCCTCATACAAACCTGTCTGCCATTCTCCCTGGGGCAAAACCCCAGACGCTCTGGCCTCTTTCTTTCCTTCTCCCTCCCTCCCTGCAGGCAGTCACTCCCGGGTATAAAGATTCTCCATAGTCACTTATTGGTGGGGGGGGGTGGGTTCAGCCTAACATCTTGGTCCTCTCTTGAATCAGAGCCTAGGCCCTCTTTCCCTCCTCATCCCTGTCCTTCCTTTTCTCGCACAGCCCCTGCTCCTCCCTCCGCCCCCCAACTCCATTCTCCTGAAAAAAACTTCTTGCCAGAGCCAAATAGTCCACACAGTGTTTCTCAAACCTAGGGCACACTGCCGGTCTCTGGGTCTTTGTTTGTGGCAATCCCTGGCCTGGAATGCCCTCCCCACCCTCTCAGCTCTCATCAGCTCCTCTGTGAGCCCCCTCTGGCTCTCAGTAATCTATCTCCCCTCTGAGTTCCTGCGCCATGTATTACCCACGCCCCATGCATTTCTTCCATGCCCACTATAAAATAATAATAAAGTGATAGCTGCTGCTTACTGAGTCCCTTGATGTCAGGTGCACACAGAGTTATTAACCAAAGCCATTAGTTTGATGGAGGGCCAGAGAGATGAGAAGCCAGGAAAGGGTTGGCAGGGTCCCAGCCATTGGGTCATGGCTGGAGACGGGCTTCCTTGCCTGGAGAATTCTTTGGGCCCAAGAGAGCCAAACAGAAGAGGGTCTATTTGAGACCATTCGGGGAGCCTAGGTGGGGAGCAAGAGAAGAGGTCATTTGCAGATGTTGGGGAGGAGATGTGCCCAGTGGCTGTAAAAATGGTCCTTTGAAAACCAGGATAGCAAAAAGGAGAAGGGAGCAGATGCCAGCCTCATGCCTGACTCTCTCCCTCTGGCCCCGCTCCCCTGCTTGTGGGCAGCAGGCTCTGAAAAGCAACGAGCCCTGGAACCTGGATGCTTTGCTCTGGCCCCCTCCTGCATCCAGCTTGGGTTCTGCCTGGCCCTGTAGCTTCCTAGCCTGTTGTTCCAAGCTTGTGTGGGTGAAGCCCCCGTCAACCCAGGTTCCACCGTTCTCCTTCTAAACAGTCTACAGAGACATCCTCTGTTTCCACCATCACGAGGGGATCTTGAGTCCTTTTCTCAAAATCTTCGCTATGTTAGTTGTCTCCGGGCCCCAGATACTCAGCAGCTTGGTAGGGCAGGTGGGAGCTCAGGCCCTGGGCTAGAGGCCTGAACAAGCTCTTTTCTTTCGGGCTCTGCCTATCTGTCCAGGTGGCCCTCAAGGCTGGGCTCTGAGTTCTAATCACCAAACATCCTCACAGAATAAAGCAAGAACAGAATTCCCAGATAAAGCCAGAGGACATGCTCCCGGCTAGACCAGAGAGCCAAAGATGGACACCCAAGGAGGCTGCAGGAGCATCTCTAGGAGAGCAGAGGGCCACCTGGAGATCAGGCTCCTGGCCTCAGTGTGGATGTGGCTGTTTACAAGTGCCCAGCCTCCTGCCAGCAGCTGGTGGCATCAGCCACTCACCAGGAGCCTTGGGAGAGGCAGTGCAGTGGAGGGAGCATTCAGAATGCCGTCACCTTCTGGAATGGATGAGGTGGAGTTTGCACACGGGTGGTTTTATTTTTACTCCACGTTTCTGGAGAAAGCTTAATGGCTTCGAGTGCTCCTCTCTGTTCATGAAATTTAAAAGGGGGAAAAGGAACACGCGTAATTATAATCCCACAGCAGGGCAATTGGCGTGCCTCCGACTATTAGGTCCCATTAAAGATGTAATATTGTGATGTCTCAGGAGAAATTCCTACTTATTTATGCTCAGTATTAGGGCAAATATTAGTTAGCATCAGACCAGGAGGCAGTAACGTCTGATCTGATGTCACCAGCAGAGCTTGCCTTATAAACAAAATAAGTGGCAATTACTTTTGAGCTGAACTAATAATTTTTTCAAGTGATTCCATTTCGTGTTGATCAGCAATGTCCAGCGAAGGTGCCTGCTTTTTAACCACACTTTCTTTAAATGTACAAAGGAAGGCCGGGGGGCTGGCTTCTCCTCCTCCTTCTTGCTAGGTTTTCCTGTGGGACAGTAATTAGGAAATACAAGCCAATATAGGAAATGAGTATGGTTGCTTTTATGGGGATTTTAAACCAAATGGCTTTGCTCCTATGCCTGAAGAGCTGCTCCCTCAGGAGCCCAGCAGACCACTCCGTGCTACCTGGTGCTTCAGGCCTTTTGGAAAATGGCTCCTCGGCCTCCTGGAGAGGTCCTTCCTGAGAGAGAAGGGGGAAGGCCCGCAGGGCGACTAGGGACGGGTCCCAGAGCTCAGCCCCCCTGCAGAGGACCTGGCTGGCTCTCCAGGTGGCAGTTTGCAGGCAAATGCCTTCCCTTCCTTTCCGCAGTGCGGTCTTCCCTGGCAGCTAGTGTCTTCACACACTCCTGCTTTACCTCAGACTTTAACAGCTGGGCTTCTAGAACATTCTCCCAAGGCAGAAGCTCCTTAGCCCAGGCTTGTTTGCCAAGAACTTTCTCAGATTGCTAAAGCTGCCCACACCCAGGACTCTCCCTGTGCCTTGTTGATATGCTCTTGTAGTCTGAGCACCCCAAGATGCCCACGTGAGAGCGTGTGGGGCTCCAGGAGGACTGCACCCTGTCCCTCGACCAGAGTTCTAGTCGTTCTGGACAGACAGCGCCATGTCCTTCTGGGAGGGGCAGCTGCTCTGACTCTGTGGTCCCACCCATGGGCTTTTTCTCTCCAACGGAGAGATGGCCCCAACCTCTGTGCTGGCAGGCACTTGGGGGCCACGTGAAGAGCTGAGCATCCGAGTGCAAGCCGGGCTTTGCAGCATCTCCCGTGGGACCCTGGTTCCACGTCCTCGCCTCTGCCCAGCACAGCCAGGGCTGGCCCAGGCCGTGAGAATGTCTATGAGAACTTCAGGTTCATTTCCCCTCCCAGGTCCCATCCTCTCTCTGTGTTCTCTTCCATCGCACAAACACTGGGCATTCTCCATGGATCAGGCCTGGCAAGGCCCGGCGGCAGGTTCAGAGAAGAACGAGGCCCAAGTTCTGCCCACACAGAACCTGCAATTCTAGTTGAAAAAGCTGGTACAAGGTAATTCCCTGAGACCGCCAGGCTGAGTAAGGTGAGCACCGCATTGTAGGTAGAAGGCGGTCTGAGGAAGGCACCCAATGTGGGAGAAATCACATCGTCTCGGGAAGATCAGGAAAAGCTCCAGGAAGGAGGCAGCTTCTGAGGCCTCGAAGGGTGGATCCAATCTCACCATGAGGAGCTTGCTTCCAGGGCTGACATTCCAACCAGAGGGAGCTGTGGGCGGCAAGGGGAGAAGGTGGGAAGCAAGGGGTGCTTGGACAATGCTGGGTTTCAGCTAAATTAGTTAAGTTTCTTTCATTCAAGTAATAGAAGCTCGGTGGAGGCTGGTGACACAGATTAGCATGCCAGCTATCATGAGCCAAGTGTCGGGGTACAGCAATACAGATGTTGGGGTGAGGCGGACGCCAGACCCTCCGGGGCACTGCTGCGAGTGCCTCTGAGCTGTCAGGGGAACAGCCATGAGCACATTAGCATGTCCAGTCTCTCCCCTGCCAAAACCCACTATGGCTCCCTACTGCAAACAGGAAAAGCCCAAATGCCTTTGCTTAGCATGCCCTGAAAGTCCCTCCCTGAGCTACCTTCTTGCCTTCCACCTGCTGTTTCCCTTTAGAGATTATTTCCTCTGACTATAGCAGACGTTCTTGTGGATGACCAAGCTCACTGCAATCCCCTTGCTCTAGGAACACAGGGCTGACACCCTGGGGCCGCCCTGCCTCCCTCACATGACCAAGTGCACCTGATCATGTTCTTCCTAGGAAGTCAGAGAAGGTCAGAGCTGGCGCTGGTCCACAGCTGGGCTCTGGAGGGGGGGCCAGTGAGGTCCTGCCGGGGTCGCGGATGTGGTTACTGCCGAGTTTCCTGTCTTCTGAGTCGTGGCTGTTCATGTCTTTCTCAGATTCCAAGAGATATCAGTATATGTATTTTCCCTGCTCTATGACTTGAAAATAAGTACTTAAATGCTAATCGCTTCACTCGAGACACTGCAAGGTTTCTTCTAGGAGTAAGAGTCTGGGACGTTCTCACGTAGGAAAAGGATTGGGATTGGCCTGGAGGCCGGGTCTCAGGAGCTGGCCCGCTGCTGCCCTGAGCCAGTCGCTGAGCCCCTGCTTAGCTACAGTAGAGGGGGCTCTGTGTATCTCCCCGACCCACAGAGCATCATGAGCTCTATTGTTAATCTCACCCATCCACAGGAGCAGGTCACACTGGGCCTGCTGGCTGCCATGTCCAACTTTCTTCTGCAGCCCAGGGGTGGCAGGCAGAGAGCCACTAAGAGGGCAATGTCCAGTACTAACAGAGAACCAGCATGGCCTTGCGAGGTTAAGGAATATGCCCAGAAAAAAACCTTGTAAGACGTTCTGTATACGGTCACGCATGTTTGGAAACATTTTGCATGCCAGGTTGGGTTGGAAGAAATAGAATGTAATGAAACAGCAGAAATCCGTGGATTTCCGAAAACACGCAGTCAGCAGGAAGAACGTGTCTGGGTCAGCAACACAGCAGGAGATGCAGGGCTGATAAAGAGGGAGGGCCTCCACCGAGCCGATGCTCTCCCAACCCGGAGAGAGGTGGGCCTGGACAGGGTGGGTGAGAAGCTGTGTAGGAGAGGGAGATGGACTCTCCTGGGGTAGAAGGGGGCTCAGGCGGGCCCTGAGGTGACCCTGAGCCCCCCGGCTGGAGCTGGCCCTGAGTGGGGTACTGGCTGCATCTTGGCCACTGCGTGTGTCAGTCAACAAACACCATGAGCACACACTGCATTCGCTGCATAGAAGGAGCACTGGGCGGGAGCTGGCGGCACTGCTTTCCTTGGGGCTCCTGGGACCACAAGGCCATCTGCTGTCTTGCCTCCCCTCCCAGTGCTGATCCTTTCCCAAGGAGCCACCCAGGGTCCCATCCCGTCCCCCTCTTTACCCTTTGCTTTGACACGTTCGAGAGTCACAGCATCAACTTGACAACTATTTTAAGAGCCAAGTGGTGTTATCAGAAAGCAACCATAACAAAGTGGGCTGCCTGGAATTCTTCCCTGCTGTCTGTCTGGGAGCTGACCTAGGGGGCATTCCAGTGAGCTGCCTCCCTGGGACGTCGTCTCTTGCAGCCCCTAGGCAGGAAGGATGACAAATAAGCAGGCAACAGCTTTTAGGTTTGAAGCTCAAAGCTCTCTGAGTAGAAGAATAGAAGTATTATGTTTTCAAGGTAATATTTCATTGGTCACTTAGTCTTAAGAGGAAGGGCCTTCTTTTAGAAATCACCTAATGGCAATGGGGCTCAGAGAGGGAGACTGGCCCGCCTGGAGCCACTCAGCAGGCAGTGAGGATTCTGATCCGAGTCCTGGGTCCTGTGGCTCCAGTCCACTGCTCACCTAGCAGTTCACGTGTCTGGTGTTATTCTGTCTGTCCAAGAGGGAAGCGACACTGCTTTAGGAGCGGACATTTTGTCAGATGTGGCTGGAAGATCTGGAGAGGCGGGCTGGCCACCAGCCTCATTTTACAAACCAGGAAGCAGTTTCCAGGAGGGGCATACAGCATGTCAGGGAGTCATGGTACTGAGGCTGTGAGCAGAGGACATTCTTCTTGTGACAAATAGCACCCTGGGGGTGGGGCAGGTACCAAGGCTGGGGAGATGATGAAAGCCTGCCTGTCTGCACCGGGCTGTCCTGAGTTGTCCCCTCTCATCTCCTCCACCTCTCCAAGTCTGCACTCCCCTGGGGCCTCTGCTTGACCTTGACCATGCTGGGCTGACCCTCATGCTTCGCCCTCACTGTCCCCTCTGAGGCTCACACTCAGCCCCCCGGGCGTGGGTATCCTGTGAGAGAGCAGACAGATGTGCTGTCGAAAGGGCATGGAGCGCTGGATCCAGAAGAGATTTTGTATCATGATGCGGGCGTCATCAAAGGAAGTCACCTGCACCAAGTGACAGGAGGCTCCGCGCCAGCTCCACGAAGGCAGGCAGAGGTGAGAACAGATGACCGTCTACCTCGGGGGAGGGCTGAGAACGATGACCTAACGCTTCACCCCAGACAAGACGCTTCGGAAGACTCCCAGAGTCTAGAAGCCATGGGATGGGAAACCCTGATCCACCGGGGTTCCAGTCCTGCCTTCCCGCCTGGGTCTCCCTGTAGCCGCTCTCACGAGGGTGGGTGAGCCCGTGCGAGATGCACCCCATCATTGGGCTAGCCGCACCCCCTGTAGTACTGGCCAGAGTCTGTCCCGGGCACCAGTCCCTCTGCCTGCCTGACACCCTCTCTTACTCCCAGGGAGCAAAGCTCGCTGCTTTTCAGGTCCCAGAGCTTTGTGTTAGGGGGCAGGATAGTGGCATGACTCTGAGTGTGTGTGATAGTGTCACACGGACCTGGGTTCAAATCCTCGCCTGACTGCGTACCGCTGTTTGACTCGGGCAGTCAGTAAAAGCCCTAATCCGTGCTTCCCCTGAGTGCGCATGGTGATAATTACAGTCCATACCACATGGCGCTGTCACGGGGACTAAGTGGGATGATGAATGTGCAGCTCGTGGCACTGTGCCCGCTACAGAATACAGAGCTCCGTGGCTGCAGCGACTTCTGCTATCGGCTGCAGACACTCGTGGGCAGTCGTGCAGAGGAGGGCAAAGAAGCTTTGGAGTCCAGAAGATCTGAGGTCATGTCCCAGCTCTGCCAACACGCAGTAGCTGTGTCCCTGGGCAAGCCACCTTCCCCCTCAGCCTCAGTTTCCCAACATATAGGTCAGCTGATGTAGTTGACCTATAAATACCTTGCCTACTTCAGGCATCCTGCTACTTAGGAGAAATTTGGAGGATTGATGTGAATACATAGTTTAAAACACCCCTTTTATCTTTAATTTTGTGAAACAATGCCGATGTTAATATTAGGTAAGGTTTGGCTGATTAAAATCAAATGCTAAATTAACCACATTTGCCACATGTATTTGGAAATATTCATTCAAGCTCATCCATGAAGCTTTTAAAATTCGAATTCATTACGAGTATGTTGAGATTTATGTATTTGTCTATTTTTGGTTCCTAAGTATGGAATAAAATAGGCACTTCAGGTTTGACTGTCATGGAAAAAGAAGGATCATAAAGATGATCTGGCACAGAGTTGTGGGTATCATTTCCCTACATACACAAATCATCACCTTGTGTGCCTTAAACTTAGATAATGTTGTATGTCAATTATATCTCAATAAAGCTGGGGAAAAATTGAGCTTGAACTTTATGCTGAGTGGACACTGTTAAAGGGTTTTATGTGGGAAGTAACATGAGATGTTTTGTGTTTTTGATGTGTTTATGCATCACTGTGGTTGCTGGGTAGAGAGGAGCAGGAGCCAGGAGACCAATTTAGGGTGTTGAAAGAGTCCCAGCAAGAGGTGGGGGTGACTTGGACCAGGTTGGTCACAAGGGAGGAGAGCAGCGATGGCTCTGGGATTTGCTGTGGTGTGTCACGGTGTGTCAAAGGGAGGAAACCAACACATGCACAGCAGACAACAAGCTTGAGCAGGAGAGCTAACTGGGAGAGCAGGAAAGCAAGGATGGTGTGGTACACAGGAGAGAGGCACGTGTGGTGTGGAGGAGGTGTGGCCCACGGTGGTGCTGTTGCGAGATCAATAAGAACAGGAGGGAGACACGATCTTGGGATTCGACTCTGGGCCGGTCTTTGGTAACCTTGACAAGAGTAATTTCAATAAAGCAATGAAGATGAATGCTCCCTCCTTGGCATGAATCAAAGAGTCCAGGGCAGATGAGACAGAGTAGAGAGCCAGTGTAGACGACCTTGATGAGAGGGTTTGCTAACAAGCGGAGTGGAGAAATAGGGCAGTAGCTGGAGAGTAAGAGGAAAGTCAAGGGAATTTGGGTTGGTTTTAAGGTGAGATACTAAAGCATCTGTGAGCTGTTGGATGGTCCACTAGAGAGGCAGAGGCTGATGCTCTAGGAGAGAAAAAGGATGGCAGAAGAAAGAAAACCTTCAGGGGGTGGGAGGGGATGAGACTGAGAACATAAGAGGAGGGACTGACTGTCCACCTGAGCCAGGACACTTCTTCACTTGTGAGGAACCCATCATGAGATGCTCACCATCTTTTTCTTCCGCTCCGTAACTGTGAGACATGGGGCTGCCCTGAGCCCCAGTGGGGCTTGTCAAGTTGATGCCACAGGTCGTTGCTCTAGCTTGGACTGTAGGTTGGAAGTCTAGCTCTGAGTGTAAGCTAGAAAATCTTTGCAGGGAGATGTAATCCAGCCTCCTGCTCTCCCGGTTCCCTCCCCAAGACTATTAAAACACCCTCCGAACTGAGATGAAGAAGAGAGTTTGGAGTGGAAGGAAGCAGAGCATGCTGGGGATGCTCCACACTCTGCATCCCCCTGAGAAAGTTTGGGACCCGGGAGTAGAGAGGATTTATACCATACTTGCTGCAGTGTAGCCCAGGAGCGAGCTGGTGAAATCACTTGTGATGTTCTGGGGCAACAGAGGAGAAGTGTGGGTATAACATATCTAGGTATGAGAGGGTCAAGCATAGTCCCCTTTTCCCAATATATCCCCCAGTTTCCCAAGGCTCAGTATAGCATCTCACCTTTTCAGTGGGTTCCTGGTGGAATGCGGGTGTTAAGCAGAGACCTAGACAGACTATGGTGGATCCATACAGAGTCCAGCAGCTGAGATGAGGGGATGCACCTGGGACAATGTAGCTGGGACAATCTCTACCGTGTAGCAGCCTGCCATCTCCAGGGAGCTGCAAGGGCCTTGGGTCCATGCCCCCAGACTAGACAAGCCATGAGTGAGGGGAACGCCATCCGCTGGCTGTGCCACGGACCCAGTGGGATGAGTCCTATTGAAAGTAGCAGGCCACCTCGGACCTAATAGAGATCGACACCAACAAGAGGGGAGCTTCCTCCTTTTTCTCCTTTGCCTTGTAAGTCACCAAGTTCAGCATCAACTTGTGAAGCAATGGGAAACTGTGAAAAAGGGGGGAAATCCTGGAGAGGGAAAGATCCTGATTTGAATGAATTTTCACCCTCAATGGATAAGAAATTACACATGTTCTGTGTTTATAGGAAAATACGATAGGTTAGCTGACTGTAAAAGATAGAACAGGGGTAGGGAGTCAAAAATTAAGTTGAAGTGTAGAAAGTAAAGTTTCATTTTTGCACATCTGTGCTGGATGTCTTTCTCCTGCCCCTACTCCCAGCTACCCTACCCCCGCCTGTCTCCATCCAGCTTTCCACCCAGGGAGGCCAATCTGTAGGGACCGTATCAATGGCTTTCAGTTGCGCTTGGCCACTGGGGACCCTGGAAGGAGACTGAGGGGTCAGAGGGAAGAAAGTGAGGATGGGTGTTTATCGTTCTAGAACCTCCCTTGTGCTTTGTGTCTGGCTGAAGGTCACAGCTCCTCTCTCAAGGTGACCCTCTCCACATGACTCTCTCCTTCTGGATTCTTGTAGCCACTCCCTTGTCTCCTCCCTTTAAGCCTGGGGTTGGTAACAGCCTCGAAATACTGGATGCCATACTCTATATGAGCCAACTGGGTCATATTTTTTATCCATCGTTCAATCTTTCTTGTTGTTTACTGACTTTATTATCTGCTTTTGTCAGTTGCTCAGGGAGATGTATTAAAATCTCCCACTATGATTGTGGATTTGCCTATTTACATTTTAATTCTGTCCATTCTTCTTGTATATACTTAGAAGCTACGTTGTTAGACATAAAGTTTCAGGATTATCATATCTGCCTGGTGAAACTTTTCTTATTATAAAGTGTTCCTCTTTATTTCTAATAATACTTCTTGCCTCAAAATCTGATATTAATATAGCCAGTTCAGCTTTCTCTTGGTTAGTGTTTGCATGACACATCATTTTCCATTCTTTTACTTTTAACTGTTCTCTACCATATGAAGTGTGTATTTTATATGTAGTATAGTCTTTTTCTCCAGTCTGATGTTCTATGTCTTTTAATTGAAATATTTCTTATATTTATACTTACGGCATTCCCAAATGTATTTAGGTTTATAACTATCTTTTTTCCACTCGTTTCTTCTTGTTCTGCCTGTTCCATGTTCATTTTTCCTCTCCTCGCTCACCTTCTTTTGAATTAAGTATTTTGTCATTATTCCGTTCTTTCTCTTTCATTAGAAAGTTTATTGCATAAAATGTTACTAATTTTGCTTGTTACCCTAGAGATTGCAACATGCACCGCTGACTTCTTAACGTCTGCTATGGATGAACACCTTCACCACTTCCCATACGATGTAAGGATATTATTCTTTAATTCCATCTACTCTTCCCACCTTATGTGTTTGCATTTCAGTTCTATACCTCTTTAAATCCCACAAGGCATTATTGTTATTGCTTTATGCAGTCAAGAGTCATTTATACTTATTCACATATTTTCTTTCTGTTGCTCATCATTCTTTTTTGCACCTCTCTGCTTCTATTTGGATTCATTTTCCTCTGTCAAAAGAAAACCTTTCAGTATTTCCTTTAGTGGTCAGTCTCCTGGTGATAAATTCTCTGTCTTTGTTTGCCTGAAAACATCTTTACTTTGCTTCTATTTTTGAAGGATATTTTTGCTAGATATAGAATTCTAGGTTGGCAGCTGATTTTCCTTCAGAACTGGGAAGATATAATTCCGTTTTCCTCTGGCTTCCATCATTTCTCTGGAGAAGTCAATGTTTGGTCTTATTGTTGTACCCCTGAAGGTAACGTGTCTTTTTCTCCCCCTTCTGGTTTCTTTAAATATTTTCTATTTGTCTTTGATTTATTAGGTTTACTTTGATGTGTGTAGGTGTGGGTTTCTTGGTATTTATCTTGTTTGAATTAACTCCCCTTTGAGTCCATCCTTATTGTTCCACTTTAGAGATTGGGAAATTGAGCCAAGACAAAGATGAAGGATGGCTGATGGTAACCTAGACCTCTGGATCCTTCAGATCAGTATTTACCAACCCCTACCTGGCAGCATCCGCCCCTTCTCCACGCTCCTTGATGAACCTCAACCTCACATGCCTCCACTATCTTCTCTGCTACTCCAAGGGTTTTTAGTAGAGAACGTAAACAGTTTATCAGATTGGCAATAATTTGGGCTGAGAAATATTCTTCTAGAACATCACTGTGCCCAGGCTGGCGCAATGGTACCAGCCATGTATTGATAGCCTTTCTAGAGAGAGTCTAGAATAGCAATTAAGATCCAGCTTCTAGATCAGACCGCCTGGTTTACAACCCAGCTCAGCCACTCTTTCCCCCACTAGCTGTGTGACCTTAGGAAAGTGACCTTTCTATCCCTCAGTTTCTCTTCTGTAAGAGAGAAGGCACTAATAGTGCCAGCTCACAAAGGTGCTACTTCAGAGTGGGTTTTTTTTTGCCCTTGAAGAAGCAAATTAGTTAATACCAAGAATGTACCAGAACAGTGTCTGGAACAAATGCTCTCACAGTTGTTACTTATTGTGTTTATTATGTGCAAGAATTTGTCCCTGCCATCAGGGTACACACTGCCATCGAGGCTGGTGAACACTTAGAGTGGCAGACAATGCCACAATCCAGGGACCCCAAAGTGACAAAGGGTCAAATGGGAATCTCCCTAGGGTCTCTGTGCCCTGAGTCCAGCAGAGCGGTCTGCACCCTCCAGACCACATCTGTGTGTAGCATGTGTGGAAAGCCAGGCCCGTAGGTCAGCTTGTCAGGCATGTTGGTGACACACTTCCAACAAGAGAGACTTCTGTTTTGTGCAAACAAGATCATGGGACCAGAAGTGTGAGCCACTCACCGTCTCAGCACTAATGGAGCCACAACAGCCATTTGGCTTCATTTCTGCATTCACCACATACTACGACTCTCATTTTCCCCTTGGCCAATTAATGGAGGAGACATCTAGAGCTATTTCAGGGAACGTCAAGAGCCACTCGAAGTGGCCAAATTGTTAGCAGCTGTGTTTGGAAAGACGACATAGAACTAATGCTTCATTCCAGGGCAGCCGCCCTTCCTGAGCCCTTAGGAAACAGATGCTATCCTCAGGCTAACCCTGGGGCGGACTTTGTTGGTAATAGTTTTCCTTGGGAGCATCACAGTGTTGTGAAAGGCACAGGTTTTGGAGACAGACATGCCCAGATTTGGATTCCGGTTCCCCCTTGGGTTAGCTGGGACGCATCCCCCAGTCCTCCCCTGCCCACCCCCAACGTCTTCAGTTTGTTCCACCCAGGATGTTAGACGGACCTCGGCTGGGCCGTGTGGGGAAGAGGGGCTCATTGCCCCCCAGGCTCTGAGCAGGGTGGCTCAGCCCCCAATCCCACCTGCCCAGAAAGCTTTACACAGTTCCAGATGCCAGCTTCCCAGGGCCTTGCGTTTTCTTGACCACTTTGCCTGGAGTCGCTGACCTCCTTGGTGTGGGCATCTCTCCGTGCATAACACGGACGCGGGGTGAGACTCATGCTTGCACTGAGCTCCAGACAACCCACTGGCACAAACTCTGTGGAGACGGGTCAGGGAGGACCCACACAGAACACCATGGTGCAAACAGCGGACATCACTGATGGATTCCTCTTGGTCAGAATTTCCTTCTAGTCACTTCCCATCTCTCGGCCTGTCTCCCCATGGCCCCCACTGGCTCCTTACTCCTTTTGTGCTTCTATACCTTTCTCCTCCCTTTTGGCATAGATAACACAGGAACTCCAAACCCTCCTCCCTAGATTCATATCCAAGCCATTTTGGGGGCTCAACAGGCAAAATGGCCTTTCATTAAACAGCATTCACCTCCTGAGAAGGCAGCTAAGAATATAAATGGCAAAATTCATTCTGTTGTTTGAGTTGCTTTGGTTTGTGTTTGCTCCAAGCGGAGCCTGAGACAAATCCTCCGGGCGTAAAGAACCCTCTTGAGAGGTGAGGCCAGGAAGCAGAGTGAGCGAGATAGGAGGGGGCCCAGTGAGTATGCAGTGGCAAGTGCTTTCTACAGACAGCGGAGACTGAGCTCTGCGGAGCCTCTGAGAAGCGTCGCCCAGAACTGTCTGTTTAAGACTCAGGAAGTTGCACTACGTTTGCTCTCGTCTCCCATTATTTGAGTTATCCAGAAAGTAGCGATTCCCCCATATTTCCAGGCTGCCTACAAGCTTAGTGGATATCTTCAAACAAAGCTCAGAAGCAGAGAAGCGAAGAGACCCGCGGCTCAGGCTGGAGTCGGGATGCGCGCTTGGAACTGTCCACCTGCTGTGGCTGAACGTGGTGGTGGCCAAGTCGATGTGGAGCAAGACACTTACGGCGTCTGTCACATCGTGGAGCATGTGAAGGTGCTAGCACAGTGCCTGGCGCTCGGCGAGAGCTCCACAGACCTTCCTCCCCTCTCTCCCTCCCATCCTCTGACCCTTCCTGCTGCTGGCTCGCCATGAGAGGGTGACGGGGCCAGGACTCCAGCCGGGGCTGTCTGACTTAATTTTAGCTCCCTCTTTCCATGACCTCAGCTCCTATTTGATCTATTTAAGAGCTGATGCAAAGTTCAGTTTCAGTTTTCAAATTGTTGGTTTGTGTCTCTGGGAATTAGATATTCGCCAACTTTGGCGAAAGGAGACAAGAGATCCCGGATCCGGCAAGCTCGTGTCTGTCTGTCTGTACGACAATACCAAAACAAATCTCTCCCTCTCTTTAAGCTTGTAGTGTTTCAGGAGAGAAAACAAACAGAAGGTAGGGGCAGGACTGTGCATGGAAACAGAGAAAGAAGAGAGAGCCCCTTACAATAAGGAGGATCCTGAGGGACAGGCAGGATGGTGAGGGGCGAAGCTGGGGACCATTTTGTGCTGATCGTTTCAGACACGTCAAAGCTTCTGAGCGTGGCCTCCATGGAATGAGGCGGAGGGGGGGACAGGCTGGTCATAAGGAGGTCATGGGAAAGATTCATTTAACCTCGTGGCCTTTTGCCAGTGACTGCTCATCTAGTATTCTAGACCTGACCCTGGCTGAACCTTAGCTCTCTTCCCAAATCAGATTCAGTTTTGGAATTTACCTCCTTTGAAGACAAGCGGGGGAAGTCACCTAGACATGGGCTAAGAGAAGGCAGACCTGAGCCAGGCCACCTGCCAACAGTGTGACGTGAGCAGGTCCTTTTGTGTGTCCAGGCCTTGCGTCTCCAGGCAGGTGGACTTGGGTATTCTCTACGGTTGCATCCTGCCTAATCAGCCTGTGCGTCCTCACCTGGGAGGGTTTTTATGAACATCAGTCGCCTGGGGGTTAGACGGCCCATGGGCGATATGACACAAAGAACGCAGTCAGTTACTGCGAGGTGACATGGTGGACACCAAATCATAGCGGGAAATGCTTTCAAGGATGGAACACATTTGAACAATGAGAGCTTTCGCTTGCCCCACCCAGTCGTGGAATCTTATTGCCTCCACCAGAAAGGAGCGGGACCCCTCCATCGTCTTTTTTTTCTTTTGTATCATTTTGTATATTCTGAAAAATAATACAATCAAATAAAATCATTCTAAGGAGAGTCCTGTATTAAGTCTGCCCTGGAACTGATATCAACTTCCTTCCTAATGGACCACGTGATTCTCAGGAAGGGCGTGAGCCTGCGCTCAACAGCTGCTCTCCGTGCAGAGAACTGAGCTTAGGTCTCTGGTTTTCTTGCTCAGACAACCCTCTACCTAGTCTGACATGACTGACTCCCACCCTCCCAGGCTGTCTCCTGCATTGAACTGGAAAGTGGTTTCTGCAGACCTGACTCAAAGGCCACTGGGTAAAGGGATAGCTCAGACAATGATAGGGCTAAATTAAGCTAGCAACCGCTCCCTCCCCAGTAGCAAATCAGGCTCACGGCCATTGCTTCTGTGCCACCCCCTCTTCCAGGAAGAAAGGCAAGGCAAAGTCCACACTGAAACGCCTGCCAAGACTCGCACTGCATGTGAATGGCTTCAGGCCCTGAGGGGCGCTTAAGTGATCAGAGGAAGTGCTGTAGGCATTATGGCCCCCGGGATGGCCCCCTCCAGGTGATCTCCATTGTTGAGGGCCTGCCATTGTGCTCAGGCCTTGAGGACAAGAAGAGACTTTTCTTCCATGAGAACTGTGTGGAGGACACGTGGATGTGCTCCCACGATGCTTCCTGTCACCAAAACAGCACCAGTTGGTGACAGTGGCCAGACAATGTCTTTTCTAGACTCCACGGGTATTTCTAATGTCTCATTGCCCCATCAGGGGGCATTTACATCAAAGCTGCCTAGGAGAAAACAACCCCACAATGGCCAGTGGGTGACGTTTGCAATCTAGAACACCGGAAAGGACTATCGTTCCTAGGTTTTCTGCTGTGGAAGCAGGAAGGAGGGCAGGACTAGGGAAATCTAGGCTCTTCTCTGGGCAGAGGAGAGACCCCATTCATGGCTGTGGTTGCAAAGTTGGGAAGGGAACCACTTTGCTCTGCAGTTGTTCAGCTTAGGGGCGAGGCTGGCCATCCCTGCCTCAGCCAGGCAGAGTCTGAGGGCCACTCCTGGCCCAACAGCAGCCCCCAGATGCCATGCTTATTCCACGCTGTGCTGAAAGGCTCTTATGGTCCCTGGATCCAACATCATGACTGAGCTCCAAGCTTCCCGTGAGCAGCACGGGGAGTTTTCTAGCAAGAAGAGCATGGGCTTGGGAGTCAGCAGACCAAATTCCAGTCTTGTTGACCCTGAGTGAGCTGCTCAGCTCTCTGAGAGTCAGTTTCCTTATCTGGAAAAGGGGTAGCCATGCCAAGGTCTTTGCTTAATACGTTTATAACAGCTGCTATTGCAAATGGTAGTTTTGAGGAGCAGCAAAGACAACGGGAGTGTGGGGTCCCAGAGGGAAGGGCTCCTGCCACCCAGGCCCAGAGGGATGGAGAATTCTTTCTGTGCCTGTGAAAGCCTCGGGGAGAAGGCAGAGGCCCAAGAGGCAAAATTTTCTAGAGTGTTCGCTTCCGCCATGGCTATTCTCACAGGAAGGGCCATGGCTTCGTTGTGGCTCCTTTTTGAAAGCAGGGTCTGCCATCATCCTGGAATTCCACCTCCCTAGCGGGCTCAGAGCCTGCATGTGCAGAACTTGGTGGAGTGTCCAAATGTGTGCCGGCTTCCCGCTGTGTGTCCTGTGCTGACACCAGGAGCAAAGCCAACGAGACCAGGGCCCTGCCTTCGGCTTTCCTGAGGGAGGCAGGAAGGGCCAGGAGGAAGTCTGCTCTTGTGCAGCCTGGGGGTGGGAGGTGGCCATGAAGAGCCAACGGTAAGCCTTGCGTGCTGCTGTGACTGCAGGCCCGGGGGGAGGCGAATTGAGGGAGGATGTGGAGGAGCCGGGACCCAGGGTGCCTTTGTCACCAGCATTTGGCTGTCTGGTTCTGGAGAGAAGGCTGTTGGTGTCGAGGCTGAGCCAGGCCTGGCGCAGGGTGTCCATAAACCTCCTGTTTCTGGCCATCGAGGGGTGTAGGGGGGTGGAGATGAGGGCTAGGTCAGGCAGCTGCAGGTGGGCCCCATGGAGCTCGAAATGCTCAGCTTGGGAAGGTGGGAGCGCAAGGGTGGGCCAAACCAGGCACAGCTGGATTTGGGTCCAGAAAGGACCAGGGGACAGAAGCACAGAAGTGCTCTGCTTCTGAGATGGGAGGGGAGTCAGTGAAGACTGAGGGCCTGGAGCATCAGTGGGACGTGTTCATACCATGTGCCAGACACCGTCCTGGGTTAATGAGTGACCATCTGGCTGTGGCAGGAGTGGTCCTGATGGCCTTCGTGTGTCAGCTCGCTCAACGCCAGGCAGGTCTTATGGTGATCATCACCTTGATCTTACAGATGAAGAAACTAAGGCGCAGGGAGATTATATGACTTGCCTTAGGTGACACTGTGTCTAAGTGGGGACGCAGAGACTGGGACTCAGGCAGCTTGGCTCTAGGCTGGAGCTCCTAGCCATGCACGGCCCTGCCTCCCTTCTTGAGCTGGCACTGTCTCATGACCACCCTGTGGGCTGACCATGATGGCTCCTTCTGCTTCTCTGTGAGCTCCGTTCCTAGGCACAGCTGGTAAGGACAGAACCAGAACTCAGAGCCAGCACTTTCTGGCTCCAAAGCCTGGGACCCTACTTTGTGCCTTAAGAATGGCCTGGACCCCTAAGGTCTCAGTAGCTCAGCTTCCTCTATTTTTTTCAGAGAGCCGTTTCTCTAACCCAGCACCGCTCACTTCTTCCTGCCTGTCTATTTCTGATCATGGGCTCTACATCCTCCCCTAGTAGCTTCCCAACCCCCAATTTTAATTAGTGCTCATAAGCCATTCGTGATCTCGTTGCTTGCATCTGCTCCCCTGGCGCTGACAGCGCTTGTCTCTTGTCTCCTCACAGAGAGGGTGGCCGGAGGAGCGGGCCCATGGCTTCGAGCTCAGGTAATTGGTGAGATGAACCTCCAAGGAGAGCAAGGGATAAGCCTGCCCCCGGAACCACAAAAGGCACACTAGAAGATGATGTGTGATGCTGGAGAAAGCTCTCCCCAACTGCTCAGAAGCAGGCAAAGCTCAGAAGAGAATGTGATGAGAACACTAAATTCCAGTGGAAATGACAGAAGGATGCAGATCGGCAGTACATAATGGTCCCGACTGGGACCCAAGGCAGAAGTTTGACACGAATGGAGCCTTGGTGACTTGCATAGAATAAAATGGAACAAAATCTTGAAAACAAGCAGAAGATACACAAAGCTTTGTTCGGCTCCGTCACTTAGAGTGGCTGTCTATTTTCAACAAGGTTGGAATTAGGTTTTTGTGAGCAGAAGTCATGGCGATGCTGAACACAGGAGACAGTTCTCCCGTGAAAACCCCACCAGAAAATCTCCCGGGAAGGTCTCACCACAAAGCCCGCTTGCTAGTCGGGTGACAGGGCCTGCAGGTTGGCTGGTGTTTGGTGGCAACTGAGATGAATGGGGTTGAAGACTCTTTTAGAAGTGGGACCACTGCTGTGGCATTAATAAAAGTTTGGAAAATGCAGAAAATCTGGGAGAAGCAGACATTGATTCTCCCACCGGCTTCTAGCCCAAACCCAGCTATTCTTGTCATTTTCTTGTTCCATTATAGTCTTTTTTTTTAATGTATTTTTGTGATCATGCTGTGTAAACAAATTTTCTATACTGTTGTCTCTTCAAATGGGCTTCCCTATGTTATTACTTTGTAAAAATCCTTCTTATTAATTGCACTATATCCCTTCAAGTGGGCGTGTCCTGATTTGGTGTGTTTCTCTGAATATTTGGGTTATTTCCAACTTTTTATGATTATATGCATATTTGTGCATAAGGCTATTTTCCATCTTTGAGGTTATTCTCTTAGAAGAGACCCCCAGCAATACAGTTTACATGTCAAAGAGCATACCGATTTTGAAAGCTTTTGTTGAAAATTACCAACCTACCTTCTCAAGGAGGGAGCCCATTACAGCGTTACCATCCACCTGCGAATGCTGAGCCTCCATCAGATCCCAACTTAAGGCAGACGTTTTGGCTTCTCTTTGCTGTCTTCTGATCCTGTTCATTTGTTCATTCATTCATTCATTCATTCAACAGTCTTTGAACCTCTGCCGTATACCAGGAATTGTTCTGTGTGTAGTGGAAACAAAGATGAATCTTACACATCCTGCTGCTCCGAGAACTCAGTCTAGGAGAGGAGGCGGATGATAGACCAGCATGTTTGTGAGGGGTGAGGTGGAGCCTGGAGCCATGTTTTCCTGTGTCTGCCGCAGAACAGGGCAGCCCTTGTGGAGATTTCTGCAGCTCTGCTCCCACCAGGCCCAGGATCCCATTTCCTGATCCCAGTGTCCCCGGGAGCTCCTTCACACTTCTCCTTTCCCCAGAGTCCCTTTCTTCTCGCCTTCTTTGCAGTCTCCCTTGGACTTTTGTATCCGTGCCACGGAACTCTCAGCTCTCCTGAGTCCATAACTGTGTCTTTAGCTTCCTACCCAAGTTGCCCATCTTCTTCAGATTGACCGTGTAGTCGGATTGTCTCATCCTTTTTACCTCCTAGTGCTTCTGCATTCCCCTCTCTGTATCCTGGGGACACCATCCAGAGCCTCTGGGTTATTTTCTCTATACTTCTCAATCCGCCCTGAGTTTCTCAGCCCCCAGCCTGAGATGAGAAAAGGATATTTGGGAAGAGGCAGTAGGAGCGTGACAGAACTGTCTGGAAGCCCCTTAGAGCATTTCTGCCATCCACCGTGCTTCTTGCATGGCCTTTGGGAAAAGACGCGGGTGATGGCCCTTCAGAGAATTAACAAATGTGGCTCTTTTGGGCAACAGCAGAGTGTCTCCTTGCAGCTTCGTTAGGTGCAAGCTGTTGGCCTGAAGTTTTAACGTTCTTTTCATTTTTGTCTGTGTCATCACCCGTTTTGAGGGACAAACTGTTCATTCAGTTGGATTCCTTTTTTCTTGGCCAACTCTTGCACAGAGGCAAAGTTGCTAAGAAGGAAGTAGTTTCTCCCCAGTCCCGGAGGACTACAACAGTAACACTTTAGCTTGCCTCTAATTACAGCCACCATGACAGTTCATATGTTGTAGCAATAAAAATAACCATAAACCTTACATAATCATTAAAGTTAAGCAAACAGCCCCTCACTGCATCATAATGTACAGGTAGTTGCTAATAATCCAGGAACAGCATTGGGGCATTGAAGGAACATCTTTCCTATCTCCACAGTTTCTTAAACAACTTTAGAGACATATTTTTATTAAGTATATGCAAGGCAGATGATCTTAAACCTCAAGAAGAGTGTGCATAATAATTGTGTACTCTTCTAATGCTCTCCAAAGACCTATTCAGAGTCCGTTCTGAAAGACAATAATATATCAAGAAGTTCTGCAAACTTCCTCCTAATGAAGACATGCCAATTGGAGACCAAGAATGTGGCCTCGAAGGACAAAATAACCACCACTCTCAGTCTCTTGGTGTTTTGCTACTTTATTTCAGAGTGATTCAAAATCTAATTAAATTTCTAAACTCTAATGAAATTACAGAAGAAAAATCATTTAGGATTATATTATGTACAATTACTCACAGCTGAAAATTACAGTTAGCCTCTTTCACCACGATGGAGTCTCCAGGGAAAACCCCTGTTATTTATCCACCATATAAATCTGACACTTCTCCCACGATTTACAGGTTGGAGGTAAAGCTGAATTAATTAAATGTATATATCCTGAGCTCCAGCAGATAGATGGGGAGGGAGTCAGGGACAGGGAGAAAGCGTGCGGGCTGAGAGTCCCTCATACGAGAAGTCTGGGTTTGGATGAGTAAAGGCTGACGGTAGACTCCTTCTAACTGGGAAGATGCTCAGAGTCTGAGCTCTTCTGGGAGCAGAAGCATTGCACATGGAAGAGGAGGGCAGAGCCTCAGATGGCGAGCTTAGGGTGTGAGATGCTCATTCCAAGCTTTGTTTGGCTTTGAGAATCTTAGCTTATTTTTCTGTAGGTAAGAGAAGACCTTGCCGCCGGAAGTTTGCTTAGGGATAGTGGCTTGAATTTCTATTTTAAGAGAATTGAATAACTTGATCAATCCATGCTAACAAAAATAATCAGGCTCTTTTGAGTCTTCAGCAGCTGGTTAGCAGTTTCATGAAATCCATCTGCTGGAAGTCTTTAATTTCTGTGAATAGAGAGCTTTGAAGGTGTCTCCATACTCACAACACAACACTTTTTGTTGTGGGAGCCTTGGACTTCCAGGAATATGGACTAAGTAATGTGGATCTTTCCTCTCATTGAGAATGAATAGAAAAGCTCAACAAAATATTTTAAACGTCTGTTTAAAGTTATCAGAGAGCTAACGAGACATTGAAGAAACATAAGAACAAGATCTGGGAGAAGAAACTCTGAATGAGCCTGGAATTTGAAAAGTTTTTCACCCAGAGTCATCTTTCAATCTCAAGAGAGGTGGCCGAGATGCTAAGAAGTGTGGATAGCTGACAATAGCTTTGAGAGGATAGAACTCAGAACCTGCTAAGGAAGAGAAACCCTGCTAACCCTCCCAACTTTGTGTCCAGTCTCTAGGAGAAATGATGAACCAGAAACAAAGCGGCCCTCCAAAGGACTGAAGTCCAGCTTTAGTTCATCTTAATCTCTGCATTGTATTTAAGCGATACAGTTTTTGCTAGTGAAACCTGGGTATCAAAAACAATATAAATCCATTTGGAGGAAGATAATATCATTCTTGGCTTAAAATTATTTTATTTCTTTAAGTTTTCATATGTAATATGAAAGATTCAATGAAAAACAGGCATGTGAAAAGATGATAAAACACACTGGAAAGAAAAAAGCAAGAGGAGCGATAGACAATAGAAACAGACCCATAGTGTCCAGGAGATTGAACTATTGGAATATAGACTTTGAAAGAACTATACTTATTCTGTTCAAAGAGATAAAAGATAAGATTGTGAATTTTGGCAGAGAAGTGGAAAGTATAAACAAGATTCAAATGAAAAGTTTAGAACTGAGAATTACAATAACCAAAATTAACTCAACAGACGGTTAAAAATCAGATTACATGCAGCTGAAGAATTAGTGAACTGGAAGATAGGTTATAAGAAAACTATACTGAAGCATGGCATAGCAAAAGGATAAAGACACTAAAGATGTTATACCAGACACAGGGGGTACAGTGACGCAGTCTAACACATGTGTAATTGGTGTACCAGAAGGAGAGGATAGAGAGAATAAAACAGAAATATTTGAAGAGATGATGGCTGAGAATTTTCTAAAACTAATGAAAAACATCAAGCCACATATTTAAGAAGTCCTAACAACTCTAAGCAGGATAAATCAAAAGAAAACCACACTTAGACACATCAGAGTAAAACTGGTAGAAATGAAAGACGAAAGAAAAGCTATAAGCAGCAAGAAAAATTATCTCAAAAAAGCAACAGTAAGATAGACTGCCAGAGATGGAGTTCTGTGACACCAATGAAGCTTAAACTTCGGGGTTTCTTGCTTGAATGGAACTCTTGTGAGGCATCTGTTTACATGGTCATAGGTTTTTATAAACATGCTAGTAAGATATTTTAACGAATTAAGTAAGATTGCTCTTTATTTTTTTTTTCACTTCAATTTCCTTCGACACACTAGCCACGATGATGGATCATGTTTGAGTAGTTCCAGGATTTGAGGGGATCAGACCAAAGGGAAGTTGAGTTAGAAACTCATCTAGCTTAGTTTAATAGGATATAATTATGTGGCTCTTGGTCACTTTCACATATATCGTTACGGTATAGGCACAGTTTTCAGCAACACCTTTTTACTCCCTATTATAATAACTTGCCATGCCGCAAAGGTGTAGGGTTAAAGGTTGCATCTTAGTGCGGGCATGCTTATGGCGACTGCCCTGGGAATATGTGGGGAGTAGAGAAAAGCAAGCAAGCAAAGAAACAAAACATTTGAAACATACAGAATCCAGAAGCCTGTCTATAAGAAATTCTTCCAAATCTTACAGCTCACATATGAAGGAAACTTGATATGGATTTCCCCAATTTTGACAACAAGCAAAAACTTTTTTTTTACTGAATTACTAATAAAGAATGATGCTAAAAACTTTTATAAACAATCAGTAACAAAAAATAAATTTCAAACGTGCTAGAGGAAACTCTTTTTCTTTTTTTTTTTTGTGATTGGCCCTCTGTCGCCAATCTTCTCCTTCTTCTTCTTCTTTTTTTTTTTCTTCTTCTTCTCCCCAAAGCGCCCCCAGCACATAGTTGCATATTCTAGCTGTAGGTCCCTCCGGTTATGCCATGTGGGATGCCACCTCAGCATGGCCTGATGCGCAGTGCCATGTCCATGCCCAGGATGCAAATGGGCAAAACCCTGGGCTGCCGAAGCGGGAGCACGTGAACTTAACCATTCGGCCATGGGGGAAACTTTCTCTTCTCTTAAAAAAATAGTTGTCATATGAAAAGCCATGAAAGAATACATAGCAAAAAAAACAGAGAAAAAAGTATTATGGAATTTTCTCAGGCAATTAATAAAAATATTATTCTGTTTCTCTAGATTTTTGATGTTTGTGGTATTTCTATCTTTTTATAAATTTATAATTTTCTGTGATTTCTTCTCATTCTAAATAAATATCCACTATTGAAACTAATTTTGTATTCTCTTTTTAAATAAGCACTTCTGAATTTTGTAAGCTTCAGACTACACACAATCTGGATATTCTGTTGCTTATAGCGGAATTTTAGACAAAAATAATAAAAGTCAATGAAATGATATTTTTTAAATGGTAAAAGAAAGTTATTACTTATCTTCAAATCCAGCAATATCCAGCAAAAATATCCTATCAAAATGAAAATGAAGTAAAGGCTTTTTCAGAAAGAACTGAGAGCATTTGTCACTAGTGGACCCACATTGAAAAGTACACAGAGGGTGTTCCTCCAGAAGAAGGAAAATGATCCCAGATGGAAGCTAAGAGATGCAGGAAAGAATGAAGGGCAGTGAAAAGGATGTTTGGTTGTATAAAGAAACCACCGTCATCAGCAGCATCACCTCCACCATCATCATCATCGTCTTCTCATTACTATCACTGTTACTTCATAAGTACACATTAACATCTGTTGGGGCAAGTTCCCTCCCCCAGCAGCTCTCATCTCTGTCCTGCCCTCATGCTCTCCTTTTTCAAAATCTTCTAGCTGTTCTTGGTCTTCTATTTTACCAGATAAGTTCTAACATCAGCATGTGATGCTTCTGAAAATTCATCTGGAGTTTTTGTGATTACGTTGAATCTATACATTAATTTACAGACAATTGTCATCTTTATAACGTTAACTTGTTCCATATATAGACACGATGTTCTCTGCATTTATTCAGTCTAATGTCCTTTACCAGAAATTTATGTCTCCAAAAATGATTCGTGCGTTCTTCATTAAGTAGTTTTCTAGCTAATCTATAATTTATGTTGCCATTGTGAAGAGTAGTTTAACATTTGAATATATTTTTCAATTTATTTTTGCTGCTGTAGAAGAAAGCTATTGTTCATACAGTTGCTTTGTATTCAAATATGTGGCTTAGCTGCTTTATTAATGTGCACAATTGTATATTCTGTGGAAGTTTCTATTCAGATAATCATTTCATTTGGAAGAAATAACAATTTCGTTTCTTCCTTTTTAACACCAGCCGCTTTTTTAAAAAGCATACCAGATGTTGGACTTTATTAAATGCATTTTCTTTATCTATTCAGATGACCATGTAATTTTTCTCCTTTGATCCACAAATATAGTGAATTATATTGATAGAGTCTTCTGATTTTAAACCATTCTTGAATCCCCCTAAATATACCCTATTTGGTCATAGTTTATCAGCTTTTTTTTTTTTAAGTAAGCAGTTAAATTTGATCTGTTAGTATTTTATGTAGGAATTTTATGTGTATATTCACATGTGAATGTCTTTTTGCACTACCCTTATCCAGTTTGGGCTTCCAGGTAATATAAGCTTTCATTAAAGTCAGAAGGCCAGATTTTAGTTTATTTTTTTCTGTAAAAAATATATAATAATTATTTATTCCCGTAAAATTTGGTAGAACTGACTTATTAGGCAATGTAAACATGGACTTTCAAAAGGAAGAATGTTTTTGATCACTTTTTAAATTTTTTTGATTGCTATTGGTGTCTTTAATGTGTCTATTTCTTCTTGTGCTAATTTCGGCTTTTTTTTACAGAAAAAATTGACTAAAATCTGTCCTTCTCATTTTATTTTATTTTACTTTTTTTTTTTTTTAAAGATTGGCACCTGAGAGGAGAGGAAATGATGTGTCACAAAATCTGTATTCTCTCTTTGTTGAGTATAAATATACTGGTATGAGCTTATTTATGATGTTATTCAAACTGTCTACTTCTTGCTTATTTTTGTCTACTTGATATCTCAGTTTCCAAAATAGATGTATGACATTCTCCAACTGTAATGAACTATTGTTTTATTTCTCCCTGTAATTCTTTTAGTTGTTGCGTTATGTATTTTGAAATTATATTTTTAGGTACCTACGTACATATGATCATTATATTTTTTCTTTCTTTTTTTTTGCCAGTATAATAATATCTATCTTTTCTCCTCACGGTATTTTGCACCCTTAAATTCTGTTTTATTCGATATTAAAATTGCTACCATTTTCGGTATTTGCTATATTTTTTCTTTCTTATTTTAAACTTTTATGAATTTCTTTTTAAAATATGTCTTGGACAACATATGGACAACATATGCAGAATTTTAAAAAGCCCAATACTAGTGTTTCTGTGTTATAATGAGTGAGTTATCCCTATTTACATATTTAAATTTTTTTTGCAGTTCAATATACATACAGAAAATTTGTATATCCAAATATAGAGCTAAAGGAATTTTCACTAAAAGAAAGAGCCTGGGTGAAGCCCCCAGTGCATTCCCAGCACCCTTGAAGTCCCCTGTGCCCCCTCTCTGTCACTACCCACCAGGGGAGGCCACCATCCTGACTTTTAAGAGTGTACATGAATTTGACCGATTTTTGTACTTTACATAAATGCATCTGACATCTTTTGCTACATCATGTTTGCGAGATCAGTCTATATTGTTGTGTGAAGATGTTGACTGTTCATGTTTATCACTGTATAGAATTCTGTTGTGGAAATATACAATTTATTTATCTACTTAGTTGTTGGCATTTTGGTGACTTCCTGATTTTTGCTATCACTAGTTGGGCTGCAAGGAACATTCTGGGGCAGTTCTCCTGGCGCACACACACGTACGCACGTGTACATTTCTCCCGGGTCTATACCTAGAAGTGGAATTGCTGGTCATAGTGTATGCATGTTCAACCTTAGTAGAGACCGCCGGGCTTTTTACACCTGTACCAACGTACACACCCATGAGCGCCAGAGGAGCCAGCCGGTGGCTCCACGTTTTCACCAACTCGGCATTTTCCGTTTTGATCATTTTACCTACTCTATTCTGGTGGGTAGGTAGTGGAATCATGTTGAAATTTTAATTTGTATTTCTCTAACAAATGTAACTGCGCACCTTTCATATGTTCCTTGCCATTCGTATGTCCTTTTTGCAGGGAAGTACCTCCTCAAGTCTTTTGCCCATTCTTCTAGTGAATATTTGTCTTTTTTATTGATTTATAGAAACATGAAAGCCTAGAAATGGGGCCTGGGTCAAATACACGTATTATCAACATCTTCTCCCATTCCATGAGTTGCATTTTCATTCTGTTAATGACTTCTTTTGATGCATAGAAATTCTTAATTTTAAGGAAATACAACTTACCAATTTTTTCTGTTTCATGATTTGAGAAATCTTTGTTTACTCCAAAGTTAGAAAAATATTTTTCCATTTCCATTTATTTTACTTATTTTGTAATTACTTTTTATTTCAATTTTTTTCTGTCGTGTTCTTTTACCTTTTACCTTAGTTCTACTTTTTGTTGTTCTTTTTCTCCTTTCTTACATTCCATTGGACTAGCTGATTTTTCTTCTGTTCTTTTCAAATTTAAAGTCTATTTTTAGTATTCTGATATTTATCCCTAACCTCTCATGATCCATCCCTATGGTTTTCTCCCCATCGATTTCTTGAGCTTATCAATACCTATGTCTTCCTTGCAATAAGGCATTTGCTTTAGCATTTGCTTTCCTCCATCTGCTCTCCTCCCAGTCTTTATCTTCATCCCTCCCACCCCACCACTTATTAGTATCACCTAGAATTTTAATTCTGAAAGTATGTCTGTGTGTGTGAGTGTATCCATAATTATTTCAAAAATCAAAAGAAAGGGAAAATGAAGAATGGAGAAAAGAAGGATTTAAATGTAGAAATACGTTTCTCTCTATTCTTTTGACAATTCCATATTTAAGTAGCAGACTTTTATATTTTTCTTTTTTAATCTTAACTTTCAGTATCTTTCATTGGCTTCTTAATTTTTTTTCTTGCTGCAATATTTCTTGTGAGAGTTTTGAAAGAGATTCTGAAATTTTGCATGACTGAGAATATCTTTATTTCAACTTTGCATTTAAATGAGAGCTTAGCTGGATGTAAAATGCTTGTTTTAAAGTCTTTTTCCTTCAACACTCCACCTTGTGGTTGCATCCATTGTTTCTGTTGAGATATTGAATATTATGATGCTTTTTCCTTTGCCATTTTCCTTTGATGTCCATTTTCTCTCTTGAAGCTCTTAGCATTTTTCCTTTTTTTGCGATGCTATTAAATGTCAATAAAATACACTTAGGCCTTTTTTCCCTCTCACATATCCTTTTCAACATTCCTTGAGTCATTTCAGTCTCATATCTTTAATCTTTGTTTCCGAGAAATTTAATTTGTTGTTTCTCCAAATATTCCTTCTCTCATTTTTTCCTCTGCTGCCAATACTCCAATTATATTGATGTTGACACTTTCCCCTCTACCTTCTGAGTTTCTTAACCTTTATCTTATTAATCTGTTTCTCATTTCTGACGTTGTCAGAGAGAATTTCTAAACCTGAGCTTTCAAAGCCCACTAATTAATTTTTCTGCTGTATTTTCCTTCCATTCATCTCCTCTGTAGCGTTTCTTATTTACGTGCTTTCATACGCAGTGACTCCATTTTCAGTCTTTTTTCATAACCGCTTGTTCCTGCTTAATGTTTCCAACATTCTCTCTTACTTCTTTGGGTACATTTTTTTATGTTTATATTAAACGATTGTGTCTTTTTCTGCTCCATTAACCGTAATTCCTCTGTCACCGTGTGTTTAGCTTTTCTCCTTTTCTTACTCAGCACGTGTGCTCCTCAGATATCTCATTATGTTCGCCCGTGAACTCCTGACTGTAGGACGATCAGCTGCTCTGGTTTGCGATAAGGATGAGGAGCAGGAATATCCAGGATCTGTGTGTGCCTCACTGAGAGGGCTGGGGCCGCGACGGTGGCGGTTCCTCTGGCTTTGTGATCTGGGTTCAAGAACCCCTATCTGCACGACTTCCTCTGCTCCAAAGCCATAAAGCTCAGCAGCCCTCGTAGGCTGCTTGATAATTTGGTCCTCCTCTTGGTTCTAAGTATCAAGTGGCCTCTGAGCTCTAGGGTGCGTGTACTGAGGGTGGGGAAGGGTGGAGGTAGCGAGCATTAGAATGTGCTCAGGGGCAGGCCAGTCCATATCCACCTGTCGTCATTGGTTCCCTCTCTTCCGGCGCTGCCCTGCTGATAATGCACCACCTGCAGTGGGCGCCGGACTGGCTCTGCTATTCTTTTGCTTCATCCAGGCCATCTGGGTGAGGGTGAGTCAAGCAGAGAGCTCCCCGTGAGCCTAAACCTGGTCTGCGATGCTTGGGCCTTTCAGCTCCAGGCTGCCATTTCTACATGACCCCACTGCCTTCTCTCTCCACAACGGTTTCTCGTAATTTTCAATTTAGACCCTAGGAGCTCTCTAGTCTTCTCACTCCTCTGCCAGAAGCCCTATGCTGGGCTACAAGGGACCTTGTGCTAGGCTGTGAGTGACCGTGTGATGTCTCCATTTATTTGTCACCATTATATCTCCCAGTATAGATTTGTAGTATTCATTTTAAAAGACACTCACAAGTGGGCTCACTTTTTGTCAATCAGCATCACAAAAATTACATCAACCACTTACACTTACATTGACAGTGTGCCAATCATTGGTTTAGTAGGCTCACGTGTATTAATTCACTTACTCCTCATAACAACCCTATGAGGACGTTTTAATTTCTCTTTCACAAATGAAGAAACTAAGACACACAAAGCTTAAGTTTAGGGTCAAGACTCTGATCTCTGAGTCTATGCTCTTAATCATTGACTTTAAATAGACTCTAAATTTCTTTTTAAAAAGCCCGACTCAATCCTAACACTGTTTCTCTCTCCAGAAGTTTTGCTTTCTTCCCCATCCCGTCTCATTACTTTAGTAAGCGTTATCCCGGTGGGAATATTACCCGAGTAGGTAGGTCTGTGGGTTCGTGTAGGTAAGAAGAGATTTTTCACGGAGATCCATCTTCAGAATCTTTATTCATATGATGACATTTGTTAATGCAAAGGAAATTGGTGTATGGACTAAACTCCTGTGATTCCAGGGCAGAAACCCATTTGCAAATTGAGAATTTGTAGATGCTCACTTCCCAGGCAGAGAAGCCAGGAAAGATTTTAATCCCTCCTGAGAAAATGAGGCAGAGTGTGAGGCCCCCAACATTTGCTAGTGTTCTCTAAGAAGCTTCCTGCATCCCCTGAGATGCCCCGACAGCAGACAATCCTTCCTCAAGGCTGAAGTCAAGAAACAAGTCATCTGGCTGGCTTGCGTTTTTGCACATTTTCGAATTTGATGCATGCTAACTTTGGCAACCTTCTAAAATGTATGGCCTGAGAATGAAGTTCCCCTTTTCAGTAGTGAGGGAAATACTGCATACACCAGATTTCCTAGTTCTCACACAGCCTGCAGATGGCCAAGTATGGATGAAACTGGATGCCCAGCCTGAGAAACACGCCCTGTTCCCTGAGCTGCCTTTGTACTGGGCTCTTAGCAGACCATGCCCAGGTTTCTTTGGCCAGGAGCCCCTGAGCCAAAGGGGTTTTGTGCTGCTGGACATGGCTTTGGTCCATGGCTTCCCCAAAGTCACATCAGTGGATGCCCAGTTCCTTAGCTCCTAGGGGGCACTGGAAAAACACTTGAGAGTGAAAATTGCTTTTGGGTTTTGGCGATTCATTATTTCAAGATTGATTACTTTAATAATGAAATTTGCATCAGTACCTTAGATGGACTTTATACTTTTTATCATGACCTGGCTGTATTTGAGAAAATTGAGAATCACAATACTATTCTTGGGTCAGTAACAGAACTGTGTACAGCCATGCAGAGACAGGGAAAGAAATTAAGCCGTGTGTACATAACGGCATAAATATAAGTTTTGTAATCAGGAAAAAATATTAAAACAACAACACATGTATACGTATTTCTGGTAAGGTTAGATCACTTTTATAGGTATGCTGTCCTGTGGCCCCCTCAAATGCACACATACCCTTTCACGTTATTGCTTCTGCATAGTCCAAGGTTGCACTTTCTTTAAACTTTAGTTGCAAAAGGTTTTGGACCAGTGGGCTGCACCACTGACCACATTGGCCTACAAACTCTATCTTTCTTCTTTCTCTGGAAAGGTATCTACAGTAATTTGCTTATTGAAATACAGGCGAGGCAACGAGGGTAAAATATGCACTTACTGGTGTACACTCTCCTGTCTGCTTACTATTTCATTATAGACGTGTGCCAATTTAGATTGGTTCCTGTCTTTTACGTGTCGTTCTGATTTTTAATTCTCATTCATTGTCTGTCGAGCATCCTTATACATTTGTTCAATTATTTCCTTAAACTATGTTCCTTAAAGAGGAACTAATGGGTCAAAGCTTGTGTAAAGTTTTAAAGCTGTTGGTACTTATGACTAGAATGGTTGAAACAATTTAAATTGCTATCAACACAACTGTGCTGGTATTCATATTTGTTTTAATTACATGTTAATTCTGCAATCTTTAATCAATATCAAATTCACGGTAACATATGTGGATCGTGAATAAGGAGACTATATAATTATGATCCGAACCTTTAGGCCTTCGTCAAACCTGTGGGAGTGAAAGGGGATGCTATTATAATTGCGCTAAGATAACAGACACAAACCAGGACTTACCTGGGAAAAACTCTGCATACGATCTTCCTATTAATAAAGTATAATAATAACACAAATACCCATGCACCCAACTTGCAATTAAAGAACTAGAACATGACCTCTGCATCCTACCTGCATGTTCCTTTCCTTTCCCCTCCCTGTCCTCAATTTTGTGTTTTTCATTCTAATGATTTAAAAAAATATTATTCAATGAAAAATATACACGTATTCCCCAGACTCTTTCTTGTTTACTTTCGCTTGTTTCTGCGCTTCCTGAAAATGGTATCATTCTGTTTGTAATCTTTTGCCATTTGATTTTTCACACAATATCCCAGCTCGAAGATTTATCCAAGTTGTCTGTGTTGCTGTAGTTTATTCATTTTTATAGCTATATAATATTCCATCGTAAAAATTTATCATCCATTATTTATCCATTCTCTTGTTGATGAGTTTTGTGGTTCTTTCAAGGTCTTTTTTGCTCTTACAAATCAGGCTCAAGAAATATCCTTTTCTGCATCTCTGAATGCACAGGCTTCAAAGTGCGCTGGTTATATCTCCAGTGTAGAATTGCTGGATCACACGATAAACAAATCTTCAACTTTACCAGAGAATGGACGATTATTTTCAAAGATGTTACATCATATTTTCCCACATTTTCGACTTAACTTTAGCATTACCCAAGATTTTCCCCCCATCCTTCTTGAGGTATAATTGACATAAAAATTTTATACATTTAAGATGTACAACTTGATGTTTTAATATGCGTATACATTGTGAAATAATTGCCACAATCAAGCTAATGAACGTATCCATCACCTCACATAATTACATTTCTTTTCTTTTTTTTTTTTTTATGATGAGAACCTTAGGATTTACCCTCTTAGCAAATTTTAAGTATACAATGCAGTATTGTTAACCACAGTCACACTGCCTTACGTTAGATCTCCAGAACTTACTCATCTTGCATGACTGAAACTGTTACTGAAAGCTCGGTCTCTGATCTTGATGTCAATCCAAATAATGAGAACAGAGTCTTGGGAGGAAAAGGAAAGGCTTTACTTTGCCAGGCAGAGGGAGAAAAGCAAGGGCTGGTGCCCCCAAAATTGCTAGCTCCCTGTTAAGAAATGGGTAGGGGTTTTTACTTGGGGTTTTAGGTAGGGGAGGGGGACCATCAGCGTTTTCCCCTCGGCCTGTGTCTGGGGCTGCTTCCAGTGGAGGAGACAAAGGATTTCTCAGATGAGCGTCCTTGGCTGTGTATCTCCATGGTGGAAGGTAGACTCTGACGTCAGGAAGCCAAGGAGTGGGGCCTGGGAAGCTTCAGTTTCTTGACATTCTCTGGACATTAGTTTCTTTGTGAAAGAACTTCAAGGTCCCGTGATTAGCCACAGCGGTTAGTGGGAGCCCAGCATGAGGCCATCCGGCTTTAACAATTTGTAACTTCTACTTGGCTCCATAGATCAGGGAGTCAGAGGTTAAAGAAACAAGCATTTACCTATGAGTGGAACCAAAGACCCGGGGAACTAAGAATGCAGGTTTTTACTTTTAACCCCATACATGCCAGCTTCACTGTGGGGGAACCAATATCAGGGCGGATGTTAACCAAGAGCTGGTAACAAAACTTTGTACCCCTTGATCATCCTCTCCCCATTTCCCCCTCTCTCCAGCCCGGGACAACCACCATTCCACTCTCTGCTTCTGTGAGTTCGACTGTTTTAGATTTTACGTTTAAGCGAGATTCCGTGGTATCTGTCTTTTTGTATCTGGCTTATTTCCCTTAACAGAGTGTCTTCCAGGTTCCTCCACATTGTCACGAACATATTACCCAAGATTTTTATTGTTACCAGTCCTTCCTTCATAATTAATTACATGTGGACATTTCCCTCTAATTATTACTTTACTTGTATTTCATAAAATCTGATGTGAAACAGTTTCATTATCATTCAGTTCTAGCTATTTTTAATTTTCCCTGTAATTTTTTCTTTGACCTACGAGTTACTTAGAAGTGTTCTAAATATCCAACATATGGAAATGTCATCTATTTTTGTTGCTGTCTGACTCAGCTGCGCTGCGGTAAGAAATATGGTCTCTATGTCACCCATTCTTTGAAATTTTTGAGAGTTACTTCACGGCCCAGAGGTGGTCTTTTTTTTTTTTTTTTTGGTAAATATCACGTTTGCTTGACAAGAATAGCTATTTTCTTGATTTTTTAATTCAAGAATAATTGACCTACAATATTACAGTGGTTTCAGGTGTACAACATCATGACTGGACATTTGTATACGTTGCACAGTGATCACCACAATGTTTAGCTACCCTCTGTCGCCACACAAAGTTATTACCGTATTATCGACTATGGTCATAACCCCATGGCTTATTTATTTTATCACTAGAAGTTTGCGTCTCTGGGTCCTCTTCACCCATTTCGCTGGCTTCTCAACCCGCTCCCTTCTGGCAACCCCCAATCTGTTCTCTGAGTCTATGAATCTGGTCTTGTTTTGTTTTGTTTGTTCGTTCGTTTTGTTTTTTAGATTCCACACATAAGAGAAATCATATGGCGTTTGTCTTTCTCTGTCTGGCTTATTTCACTTAGCAGAATACCCTCAAGAACGGCTATTTTTTAATTGTTGGGTGCAGAGTTCTAGTTAAGTCTGATAAATCAAAGTGTGTTTCAGATCTTCCCTATCTCTAATTTTTAAAAAAATCTCCTGTAATGGTGGTGGGTTTGATGGTTTCTCCTGACTTGGACTCCAGACACCTAAGACGTGAATCTGTGTGCTCTGTGGCTGGTGCTGAGGTGCTGGGAGATTCAGAAGCTTCTTCAGCATGACCTGCGTGACCAGCATGACTGCGATGGCTCTGGAGGAGGGACAGCACCCTGCAGAATATCAGAGCTACAGGGCTCATTGTCTTCCGCCTAGCAGAGCAGGTCATCTCCCAACCACAGGTAAGGTCCACAGCCTTCTTGCTCCCAGGCTGGAGGCTGGGCTGGCTCAGCCTGGGTGTAAGCTAAGTCAGTCAGTTGATTGCATATTCAACAAACACTACTGAGACCGTGTGCTGTGTCAGGAGCTGGACTAGATGGTCCAGTCCCTCCCTCGCAGGCTCCTGGTCTAGTGGGAGCCATCCCAACGCCTGTGACAGGAAGAGCCTCAGGTTAAGACCTGGGCATTCACTATAGGAGCATGGGGTGGGGCACCCTTTCTTGCTGGGTGTCTTCACACCACAGTGAGAGGACCATTCGCACCCAGGTGCACTGGCTGGATGCCAGGTCATCCTTTCAGATTTTAGCTTCTGGGACAATTTTGAGCCTCTGTATTTCCCCCTTCTCCATTCAAGTCTGTAGCAGACGCATTCTTTTCCGGTCTCAGGAGGTTGTGGCAGGCTGAAAAGCAGAAGTTGCTGCATAAACTTCCCTTCCTGGGTTTACATACGAAAGGTCAAGCCCTGGAAGCGGTTTCGAGGGGTCTTCTAGAGCAGAAGTTACACACTGGTGTTTGGTTGGACCCACCGCATGTGAAGACATTTTAAAATCAGTTGCCAACATTTGAAGACGGTTGATTTCATGTAAACGCAGGACCTCTTTGCTCACCTTGGAGCCCCCGGATGGCTTGCTCTGCCCTGGTGCACTTCCCTGCGGTCCCCAACCGCTGTCTACAGATTATCGCGTGTTTCCGGGCGTTTTCTCAGTTTGTTTGGGGAAAGTGAAATATTTCTCCTACAAATGTTGCTATTAAGTGGTATAAAAATTTTAGAAGTCCACATGTTTCAGGGGAAGCAAGAGAGAGTGTGTTTCCTGGTGCAGGCAAAGACTGACTCAAAGTGTTTAATACCAAATAAAGTGTATCTGGGTGGAAGAATGGAACCCTAAGGCACCAAAAGGAAGAAAACTGCTTTTCTCGTGAACACCCTGCTCAATGCGTGTCCATCGTTTACAGGAGACTCAGAAGGAGAAAAGTGGCCAGGCTGAAGGGGCCCAGTAAGTGTCGGTGGCCACCAGGCCAACCTCACCACCTCTGTCCGGACGGCTGGACCTCAGCAGTGGGTGGCGCCCACACATGGAGGTCACAGCACAGTGTGAGGGGCATGGGTGGCCAGCTGATGGCCTGGGTTCAAAGCCCAGCTGAGGGGATTTGGGGGTGCCACAAGTGACTTGGTTTCTTCCTCTGTCATGGGAAGGCCCGTGCTAATACCTAACTCATAGGGTTGTGATGGGGGTCAAATAAATGCCATATTCTAAGAGAGTGCCGGGCCCAGGGGAAGTGCTCAGTGAGCTAGTGTCTTTGGGATTTGGCCAAAGGAGCCCAAGAATGAAGTTGCATTTCTGCCAACTCAGTTCAGTGGGGCTCAACAGTTGTCAGTAAGTTGATTACATTTTAAAAAGTGACATTTCTTGCACACTTGAGGTGGTGGCTTGATGGTCAAGCAGATGTCAAGGAGAAGTAAAGAAACCTGGCCCCATATCTGCTGGTCGACCCGGTGTTGACAACCAAGAGTCCTCCAGCGTAGGGTACTTGACCTGGGGTCTGTGAATGTGGCTGGGAAAAAATCACATCTCTGTCCTGTGATCTGTAATAGAAGCCTAGCATTTCCTTCTACCGCGAGTACGGCCGACAAACCACAGTGGTGTCACCACACAGGTGACTTTATTCCTAGTAGGAACTGATGATGTTTTCATCCACATTCCAGTTGTTACAGATCACACTCAATATCCTTCACATTTATCACCACGTCAAGACTGTGGCAGTCATGTCACCTGCCATTAGATCTTGCTCTTTACTGTGTGGACAAAGAAGCATATATATTCTATGTCATGTCTGTTTTCTAAATATTTTGATAACTGTATTTCAATATAACTGATTTACTTTATAATCCATATGTACTTTATTTTGGGTCTTTAAAAGCATAATTCTGGGGGCTGGCTCCATGGCCAAGTGGTTAAAATTCTGTGTGTTCTACTGTGGTGGCCTGGGTTCGCGAGTTTGGATCCCAGCTGCAGACCTGCTCCCCTCGTCAGCCTTGCAGTGGAGGCATCCCACATACGGAATAGAGCAAGATTGGCATGGATGTTAGCTCAGGGCCAATTTTCCTCAAGCAAAAAAAAGAGGAGGATTGGCAATGGGTGTTAGCTCAGGGCAAATCTTCCTCACAAACACCAAACAAAAAACCCCTCCCCAAAAATCATGTAATTCTGAAAAGAGAGTCATAAGCCTCCCACTCTTGAAGGATCCGGGGCCGAAAAGAGTGACTGAGCTGCTCTGTGGGCTGGGGAGGGGGCTTCCTGTCCCTGGTTAAAGGCCATGGGTGCTACAGCAGGAGCCGGATGGCCAGGCCAACCACGTTCCCCCCTGAGACTTATGAGCCTGGGTTTTTGGGCAAGAATTTGTCCCGTGCTGTGTGGGGAGGATTACAGGAGATATTGCTGGGTTGTAACTAGGACCGCAGCACACCACAGTGAGCCCTCATTGGGGGCCAGCTCCCTTCCACCGCCCGGCAGAGGCCAGGACCACAGAGACTTCCCTCAGCCCTGCCCTCTGACGGGGCTGAGAGGAAGGGAGTAGCCTCCCGGCCGTGACAGTGACTTCCTTCCCCGTCACGTGGAGCTTGGCTCCTGTCCCCTGAACCTTGGGTCGCACAGCCGTCCGTGCCTGCTCTGCAAGGAGCCAGGAGTGGAGAGCCAGCATGAGCTTGGGGGCCAGGATGCTGAGAGCGTTCCTCCTTCTCCTGGGTAAGTCAGGGATGCAGAAATGGGGCAGACGCTGCTGTTCCGTGGCAGGGGCGTCGCAGTCGGGGGAAACTGGGGGAGTGTGAGCCCATTGGGGCTTGATCCCTAAAGTGCAGATATGTCCCTTTGGACAGACGGCTTTTCCCACTTTGGCCGAACAGTGAGCAATGCTCTTGTCTGTTTCGTTCTGGCTGCAACTGACAAATGCTTGTGGGCCCGGGGAAAACAGGAGGGATCGTGTGGCAGAGGTATCTTTGTTTTTTAAAGCCGTCTTTAATCCTGTGCATCAAAAGAAGGGAGAGACACAGAGGCAGAGACTAATAAAGTAGAGCCAGATAGAGAGGGAGAAACCTAAGTCTAGAGAAGCAGACAGAGAGGAAGAAATGAAGAAAGAGAGAGACAGAGGCCCAGAATGAGGGTTAGAAATATGCGTAGATAGAGACAGAGAAGGAAAGAGCCATGGAACTTCGCAAAATCTCCTTTGACATCAATTGCTATTTCTTAAAAAGGCAATGGACGTCCCTCATCTACGCAAAGATACTTGTTCCCAGGACTTGCGCTGGGTCAAGACTCAAAGGCACTCATTGTGTTTAATCTTCTGTTTCCGGAGCAAAAGCTTGCATCCCATACATGGGTAAAGTGATTCCCACGGGCAAGACTCTGTCTGAAGCCTGCACCAAACCCAGGAGAGAACAAAGACCTTGGCCTCTGGGAGTTAGCATGTCAGACAGACGGACAGCCTGAACACCTATCAGTTTGCACGTGGAAATGGGTGCCTGACTGTGACAATGAGGGGATGGTAAGAACAGGATGTGCAGGACAGATAATGCAAAGCGTGCCCAGCAAAGTGGCAGAAGGTGGCCGAAGTTCTGACCCTTGTTTCTGCTCTTGACCTGTCTAGGTATACAAACCAGTCTGTCCTGGGGGATAAAGGAAGTTACATTTAAGAAATCCAATGAAAAGCGTGCAGATTATACAAACACACAATTCATTGAAGAATTACAAACAATGAGCCTTGAAAATGCTCAGGTTCACAAGTAAAAGAAATAATCACACCGAACATTTTTGAGTGCTTCTGCTGTGCCGCCTACTCTGCTGAACACATAGCATTTGCTCCTCCAGTCCCCACGATAATTCCATGGCGTAGGTTCCATTATTATCTGCATCTTATGGATGAGATCTTAATTACTTGGCCAAGGTGTCACAGCTAGTTAGCACTTTCAGGTTTTAGTAGTACAGATAGTAGTGGTAGGAGTGGGTGTCTGGCTCTAAACCCTCTGAATGTTAATCTTACTCTGCTATTTACCAGCCCCGAGAGCGTGGGCAGGTCATTCATTCTGGCTGCGCTCAGTTTTCTCATCTGTAACTTGGGGATCATGGTGGCACCTACTACATAGGGCTGTTGAGAGAATTCAGTCTGTTATCACATTTACAGCATGGAGCCAGCATCTGAGATGAGGCGAGACTCACTATTGGATATTCAGGTGCTAATTGATCTGATCTTCTCAAAAAGCCATTTGGCAATAGGTAGTAAAATGTAAGCTGTTTGCAACCTTCTACCCAGAAATCCCACCTTCAGGAACTTATCCTAATGCGATAATAAGGTAAAAGCCCCCCCCCCCCCAAATATTTAAGAGGAAGTTATTGACCAATGCTGACCACAGTGGAAACCAGAAACAAGTGATGATCAGGTGGAATCTGGCTAAATCAGTTATGTTCTGTTCCAATGACATCCAATATGTTTAAATGAAAGACAAAACTTTCTCAGAACTGACATGGACAGAAGAGAAGTGACAAAGTGACGGTTATAATGTTACCGTTGTATAGTTATAGTCACATTTTGCATGTGTTCACTGACCTATCCAAAAATCGATGGAAGGCAATACAGCAAATGATGAATAGTATCCATTTACTCTTTTCAGAAAATGGGATGGTGAGGCATCTTTTAGTTTCTGTGTATGGAAATTTTTCGTGGTAATCATACATATTGTTAATTCCAATAAATAAATTTCTATGAATGAAAATAACGTGACAGCCTGTTAAAAGCTGTAGGAAAAAATTGGGCTTTTCCTTTATGGGCTGGTAAAAGGGACTGGGGACATATCTAGCATAACTTACTAATGGACGGCTTATGAGGGTGGGTGACCAGGTTAGCAGTCACCCCAGGGTGTATACGAGAACTGTGTGCGAAAGGGCTCTCGGGAAGACGGTGGGAGCGGATTGCCACCTTGTCCCCCAGGTGATGTCCAGGCTCACATGGGACCCTGGAAAGTAAGGCCAGGTCCACTATTTCCCATATACAGAGTAGTTGGAGAGTTTTTGAAAAACAAGATTTTGAATATTTTAAGAATACTTTTAAAAACTGAGATTAATGTAACAAACATTCATGGACTCAACACCCTGAATTAACACTTGAAAAATTTGTGGGTGTTTTTAGATATATTATTTCAAAGTAGATGGATAAATCGACATATCCATCGAAGAAACAGAACATGAGAGATGGAGACAGAGCTCTTTGGGCGCCCCTCCTCTGTCCTGTGTTCCTCCCCTCCTCTCCAGAAGAAACAGCATTCCTGCTTTCACTGGGCTTCCTTCCTGTGTTGCTTTCTAGGTGTTAAAAACTTGATGTGCATGCCACCACAACGTACTTAAAATGCTCCATTATCCACCCATTCTGATCATATGAATCAGACCAATTCATCCCAACTGCCTCTACGATTCTGTTGAAACGCTGTATCAGGATTTAGTTATCCATTCCTGTACTGATGGAATTTAGGTTGTTGCTAACTTTTTGCATGACCACCGATGCTGCAATGACCCTTCTCAGTCCTGTCTCCCGGCACCCACATGCAACTGTTTTGGTGGAGACACACCTGGAAGAGTTGCTGTGTCACAGGCATGCATGATTCTCCTCTTATTGGATATTGCCAAACTGTTCGCCATCAGTGAGGCCTGGACTTATGTCCCCCTACAGGTTCACTAATGCTCAATATTGTTAGGCTTCTCATTTTTTGCCAATCAGGGATGCAAAATACCATCTCCAAGTTTTTAGGTTCTGTGTTCCTGGTTACTAGTGAGAATAACCATTTTCCCTCTGTTTATCAGACAACCAGCTTTCTTTTGCTGTAAATTTCCTGTTATTTACTTTTTGTCCAAATTTTATTAGGTTATTGGTCTTTTATATATTTTTTCGGGGTATTCCTTATTCGCCTGTGTCAAGCGTTGCAAATATCTTCTCTCAGTATGTTGCTTATCTTTTATCTTTGTGGCCTCCTTTGTTCTGCAGAAGTCTCTAAATGCGATACAATCATATTTATCAGTCTTTTCCTTTTTGTGTGTTTGGTTTCTCTGTTTTGTGTAAGAAACTTAAAAAAATTGTTTTTTACTTTAAAGTGGCTGCATTTTTCATGATTAGGTCTTTTATTTGCAATTTATTTTTGTGTATGACCTAAAGAAAGGATCTAACTTTAGTTTTTTCCATATGGAACATCAATTGTCCTGATATCATTTATTTAATAATCTTTCCTTTCTCCCCTGCTTTGCAATGCTTCATCTATTCTGTATCCACTGCATCTATGTTCGAACTGTTAATGGGTTTCCTATTCTGTGCCACTTTTTGAAATCACCTATATTTGAGTCATATTGTACTGTTCTATTTATTATAGTTCACGCCTCTTCATAACTTGTAGGTAAGATTCCTTTTCCTTCACCTTCTTCTTCTTTGGTCTTAGTCTCATCTTGGCTCCTTGAAAGCATCATAAAAGCCCGCTTCCCAAGAGCTGATTCTGGGCATGGTGCCGCTCTTTGCTCTTCCACGCGGACCTCATTCATTTCTCACAAACAGCCCACGAGGTAGATGCTCTTATCATCATCATGCCCATTTCACAGATGAGCAAACTGAGGCACAGAGTGATAAAGTAGCTACCAGAGGCCACGTAGCAGGTAAATAGGAATGCTGGGATTCAGATGGAAGCATTTGGATGCCCCGAAGCTACATTTTTAGCCCTAACACCAAAATGCCTCTCGGTCAAGAATACAAAGTGCTGGCATCACGGAAAATCTGCTAAGACTTTTTAAATTGTCCTCTCAAAATAATTTCAAACTTAAAGAAAAGTTGCAAGAGTAAGAACAGCACAAAGAAAACCCATGTGGGTTAGCGAATTCTTAAACAAATCACCTCATTTGTTTTATCATAAGCCATCTGTTTATTTATCTATCTATCCAGAGAGAGGTCTTTTTTCTGAGCCACTTGAGAGTAAGTTGTAGACATCATGTTTTTTTTTTAAACCCCTAGATATGTTAGTTTGTATTTCTTAGAAACAGAGATAATCTCTTACACGACCACAGCACAGTTATCAACTTCAGGAAGTTTGTCACTGACACAATGATTTCACGTAGTCTACTGATTGTAGTCTGGTATTTTCAGGTAACCTGCCATTGCCCTTTGCAGTCCAGCAAAGGAGCCAGTGGAGGGTCAGGTATTGCATTTGGTAACCGTGTCTCTTTAGCTTTCTTTAATCTGGAACATCCCACAACCTCTGTTTGTCTTTTATGACGTTGATACTGTAGAAACTTCCATCCCCTTTTTTTCACAGAACATTCCTCATTTGGGGGCTTGCCTGATATCCTAAGATTAGATTCTGGTTATTCATTCCCCACCAGAAAACTACATAACTCATTTCGTGTCCTTCCCTGGGTTCTGCATTTGGAGGTGCAGGATATCCATCTGAGAAAGGCTGATGTACATTTTTTGTTTTTTTGAGGAAGATTGGCCCTGAGCTAACATCCTTGCCCATCTTCCTCTATTTTATATGCGGGACGCCTGCCACAGCATGGCGTGATAAGCGGTGCTGTGTCTGCGCCTGGGATCCGAACCTGTGAACTCCAGGCCGCTGAAGAGGAGGGCGCGAACTTAACTACTATGCCACTGGGCCAGCCCCAAGGCTGATGTACTTTTGACATAATGATAAAAGACTTTCAACCAGGCTTTGGATTACGGTTGTCACAATTCTAAATGTATTATTCGCCTCTTAACTACCAACTGATCAATATTTTTAAATTTTGCTAAAATATTGCTCTAAGAATAGCTATTGAAAACATCTGGTGAAATTTCTAGGCATTTTATTAGAGGCTTGCACCTTCCTTTTTAAAAAGCTGCCATATAAAATATTCCTATGGACTCTAATTCCAACCAAAATGTCAGCCATCTGTCTCCATTTTAATTCTCTTGGAAAGCACTGCTGAAATCTATGTATTATTATAATCATGATAATAAAAAAATACAATATCACTTTAATTACATTCCAGTGCCTAAACCATTCTTCACTGGAGGAGCCAGAGCTATCGAAGACAGCAGAGGCTTCTTTTCTCCTTAATTTATAATGAAAAGATGGCAGAGGCCGGGGTAAAGAGAATTAAATTCGTTTTTATCTTACAAGTCAAACTCATCACTTTATTCCTTGGCTCTTGGTCCCTGAGATCTTTGTAAAAATCTTCCCTGACAGCTTTTCCCCTGTTCCGGATTGCTGCCAACGCAATGGTTCAGAGTCACGTGGTGTGTGGATTCCAGTGAGAAAGAATTCTTGATGTATCCGTTTTCTTTTGCTGTGTAATAAATTACCACAAATGTAGCAAAAGAAAACAAACACACCAGGGTCTCTCAGAAAGTAAACAGAGGGTACAGGAAGAGGGTAAGACCCCAGGAAGGCTAGGAGAAATTTTCTGAGACAGCAAGAATTTGCTTTGCGACTTTCACCACTTTTCTAACTGGATTGTTTGCTTTTTTAAATTTTACTATTGAATTTCAAGAGTCTTTAAGATATTCTGGATATGAGTCCTTTGTCAAATACGTGATCTGTAAATATTTTCTCCCAGTCTCCAGCTTGTCCTTTCATGTTATTCACAGTGTCTTTCGTGGAACAAAAGTATTTATTTATTTTTATTTTTTATTTTTTTAGATTTTTTTTAAATTTTTTCCTTTTTCTCCCCAAACCCCCCCGGTACATAGTTGTATATTCTTCGTTGTGGGTCCTTCTAGTTGTGACATGTGGGACGCTGCCTCAGCATGGTCTGATGAGCAGTGCCATGTCTGCGCCTAGGATTCGAACCAACGAAACACTGGGCCGCCTGCAGCGGAGAGCGCGAACTTAACCACTTGGCCACGGGGCCAGCCCCCAAAAGTATTTATTTTTAATTGTCTAATTTACTGCTTTTTTCTTCATTTATGGAGCCTTCTTGTGACCTCATGTCTGGGAAGTTTTCACCAAGCCCCGAGTCTCCAAGATTTTGTCTTATATTTTCTCCTAAAAGTTGCCTCTTTTTATATCTTACGTTTAAATCTATGATCCATTTTGAGTTCATTTATGAATTTAGATCAAGGTCCTTTTTTTTTTTTTATGCCTATGGGTGTTCAATTTTTCCAGCACGATTGGTTGAAAAAATTACCCTTCTTCTATTGAATTGATTTTGCTCCCTTGCCAAAAATCCGTTAGTCATATAATTTCTGGGTTATCTTTTCTTTTCCGTTGATGTCAGTGTCTGTCCCTCTGCCAATACCACACAGTCATGACTTCTGTAGGCATATAAGTTTCATGATGGTAGAGTGATCCCCCTTACTTTAAAAAGAAAAGTTTTTAGCAATTCTAGTTCCTTTACATTTCCACGTAAAATTTAGAATAATCTTATCTATATCTACAAAAAATCTTGCTGGGATTCTGATAAGAATTACGTTAAGTATAGAGATCAATTTGGGAAAATTTGACATCTTTATTACGTTGAGTTTTCCATGAACTGGGTATGTGTTTCCATTTATTAAGATCCTTCTTGATTTCTCTCATCGGTGGTGTAGAGTTTTTAACAAATGAGACCTGTTCCTGTATGATTAGATGTACAACTAAGTATTTTTTTTGAGTGATTGTAAATTGTATTGTATTTAAACTTTCTCTTTCTGTGTGTAATTGTTAGTACATAGAAGTACGATTGGTTTGTGTATGCTGATCTCGTATGCTGCCACCTTGCTGAACTCACCTATTAGTTCTCAGAGTTATTTTTAAGATCCCTTCAGATTTTCTACACAGACCATCATATCATCTGCATATAGGGACCGTTTTATTTCTTCCTTTATGAACAGTATACTTTTAAATTCCTTTTCTTGCCCTATTGGACTGGCAGGAACTTCCAGTCCCGTGTTGAGCACGCATAGTGATGGCAGATATCTTTGCCTTGCTCTCCACCTTAATGAGAAACTATCTCATTTCTCACCATTAAGTGTGATGTGTGTTGTAGGGTTTTTGGTAGATAGTCTTTATCAAGTTGAAGAAGTTTCCTTCCGTTCCTAGGTTACTGAGAGATGTTGTCGGGAATTGGTATAGAATTTTGTCAAATGCTTTTTCTTCATCAGTTGATATGATCACATGGATTTTTTCTTCTTTAGCCTGTCAATATGGTGGATTACATTGATTGATTTTTGGATATCAAACGAGGCTTGCATCCCTGAATGGGGTCCACAGGGTCAGGATGTATAATTCTTCTTTTGTCTTGCTGGATTCTTCTTGATAACACTAGGTCAGGGTTTTTGAATCTGTATTCATGAGGGATACTGGTCTGTAGTTTTCTTTTTTTGCATTATCTTTGTCTTGCTTTAATGTCAGGGTAATGCTGGCTTCAAAAAATGAGTTAAGAAGTGCTCCCCTTCTATTTTCTGGAAGAGATTGTGTAGAATTGGTGTTAATTTTTCTTTAAACATTTGCCAAATTTACCTGTGAAACTATCTGGGTGTGCAAGATTTGTTCTTTGGGAGTTTGTAGATTATGAATTAAATTTACTTAGTAGTTATAGGGCTATTCAAAGTATCTTTTTAATATTGGGTGAGTTGTGATAGTTTGTACTTTTGAGGAATTGCACCATTTTATCCAACTCATCAGGCTTTTAGGTGTAGAGTTGTTCACAGTATCCCCTTACCATCCTTCTGATGTCTGTAGGGTCTGTAGTAATATCCCATTTCGTTTCTAATGTTGGTAATTGGTGTCTTCTCTCTTTTTTCCTTTGTCAGTCTTGCTAGACATTCATCAATTTGATGGATCTTTCCAAAGAACCAGTTTTTTGTTTCACTGAATTTTCTCTATTTTTCTGTTTTCAATCTCATTAATTTCTGCTCTTATCTTTATTATTTATTCCATTCTACCTGCTCTGGCTTTATTTTTCTGTTCTTCTTCTGGTTTCTTCAAGCAGGATATTAGATTATTGATTTAAGACTTTCCTTTTTTCTAAAGTAAGCATCTAATGCTATAAATTTCCCTTTCAGCACCACTTTAGCTATGTCTCACAAATTTTGATATGGGTTTTCATTTTCATGAGGTTAATAGAGGTTTGATTTTCCTTGGGACTTCTTCTTTGACCCATGGATGATTTAGAAGTGGTGTTAATTTCCCTGTTATTTTTCTATTATTAATTTCATATGTTGATTTCATTGTGATCAGAGAGCACATTTTTTTATGTCAGTTCTTCTAAATTTGCTGAGATTTGAACCAGAGTATAGCCTACCTTGTTACATGTTTTACGAATGCTTGAAGACAATGTATATTCTGCTGGCGTTGAATGGAATGTGCTATAAAAGTTGATTAGGTCTTGTTGCTTGATAGTGTGGTTAAATTTTTCTCTATCAGTCCTGAATTTCTGTCTAGTTGTCCTATCAGTTGTTGAGAGAGGCTTGTTGAAGCCTTCGACTATGATTGTGCATTTGTCTGTTGTTCCTTTCAGTTTTATCAGTTTTTACTTCACATATTTTGCAGCTATGTTGTTTTAGATGGAGACATTTAGGATTACTGTGTCTATTGGGTGGATTAACTCTTTTATCATCGTGTAATATAATATAATGTAATATAATGTCTCCAACCTGACAGTTTTCTTTGCTTTGAAATTTATCTGATATTAATATAGCCACTCCTTCTTTGTTTTTATTAATGTTTGCATGACACATCTTTCTTTTAATCCTTTTACTTTCAACTGACCTATACAGTAGTCCTCCCTTATCTGTAGGGGATACGTTCCAAGACCCCCAGCGGATGCCTGAAACTGCAAATAGTGCTGAACCCTATATATACTATATTTTTTCCTGAACATACATACCTATGATAAAGTTTAAGTTATAAAGTAGGCACAGTAAGAGATTAATGACAATGACTGATAATCAAATAGAACAATTGTAAGAATATTATATTGCAATAAAAGTTATGTGAATGTGGTCTTGCTCTCTCTCAAAATCTTATTGTACTGTATTCATCCTTTTTCTTCATGTGATGATGTGAGATGCTACAACGCGTACGTGATGAGACGAAGTGAGGTGAATGATGTGACACAGGCATTGTGATGTAGCGTTAGGTTACTGTTGACCTTCTGATGACAGAAGGAGGATCTTCAAGCCATGACAGTGTTGATGGTTGGATGTCAGGAGCAGATGATGTCCGTGGGTAACTGAAATCATGGAAAGCAAAACTGGATAAGGGGGGGACTGCTGTATCATTCTTGGAGCGAGTTGTAGGCAGCATATAGCTCAGTCACTTTTTAAGTTGACTTTGCAAATCTCTTTTTTAATTGGCAAATTTAGGCAATTTATATTTAATGTAGTTATTGACATGTTAGAGTTTTCACTCTGCCATTTTATATTTTGTTTTCTGTTTTTCATTTCTCTTTTTCCTATCTTTCTGTAGGTTATTGAAACATGTTTTTAAAATTCCATTTTAATTTATCTGTAGTGTTTTTGAGTCTATTGCTTTTCATAGCTTTTTTTTGTGGTTGCTCTGGTATCATGTTATGTATACATAACATATCACAGTCTACTGATGTCAACATTTTAACAGTTTAAGTGAAATGTGGAAATTGTGCCTCTATATCCTTTTACTCTCTTAAATTTCTTCTAAATATATTGAGAGCTACATCAGACATGTTACCATGTTTTAGCTTCAACTGTCAAACATAACTTAGAAACCTTAAGAGGAGAATGAAAGTCTATTTCATCGATTCCTATTTTTCTGAGCTGTGACAGACACTGACCACTCAGCCACACCCCAACCTCAGGCCAGACGCTGCTTCTACTGGTGTTGCCAAGTCCTCAGCCAGTTTGCCTTCCTCTCTCCACCTTTCAGGATCTTCTTACATTTGTTTTTCACATAGTGGCTGTGGTTTTTAGCGATACTTATTGAGAGGAATAGGAAAAAGTAAGTCTATTCCATTTTTCCAGATATGGAGTCTGAGATGAGTTTTTAAAGGTCCGAGGAATGGATGATTTGGAGAAATGCTCTGTGGGGAGGGGTCTGGGCTACCTAACATCTCAGACACACCCGCCTCATCCTAGAGGCTCCTAAAGGAGAGAAGAGGCCCCTTGAGGTGAAGGCAGAGAGCCTGCCGGGAGATCCCCGTGGTGCCAGGACCCTGGGTGTGAGCCGACCTGGCTGACACACAGATCAGCAGACATTTCCGCTCGCTCTCAAATTAAACGACTCGTGTTTCCTCTTTAAAGTCACCATAAGCATCTCTGTCACACCCAGACCCTCATTTATCCACCATAATTGCTTGAACTGCTCCTTTTATTAGATTTGATTCCATTAAATAACCAACTAATGGTTCTCAGTAAGACGAACTGGCTTACTCTCTCCTGCTCGTCTGAAGGGAACAGATGAGAAGCTGGAGCCTTTCCGCCTGGAACCTGCTGCACCCACCTCAGAGACTTGTGCAAACCTGCGCAAACCCTCGGGCCACATTGTCAAGTTGTCACTGTCCAGGTGAAGAGGCAAATGGCCCATAACTGGTTCCATAGGCCCAGGGGACTGGGACACATGAGCATCTGGGCTTTCTCTTTCATTAAGTAAATTTTGATTTTCACCAGGCTCTGCTGGGACACAAAGATAAGTAGCTTAGGCCCCAACCTGAAGGAGGTGACGATCTATGCGGAGGGCAGTTGCAATATGGTGTGTTAAGTGCCAAAATGCAGGAAACATGGAGGGAAGCAGAGGAGTGGCTGATCTGAACCAGGGTGTCCAGGAGGGCTTCCTGGAGGAAGAGTCGTTCAGTGCACTTGTTTGTGAGCTGATGAGTGCACGAAATGGAACCTCTGCTTCCAGGAGCCAGTCTGTGGGAACCGTGTACAGGAACGAACCTGGCTGGGACGGGAGGTATGGGAGCGAGGGCGGCAGGACCGGAGGGGCGAGCCAGATGTGGCTGAGAGGCGAGCTCAGGCCAGCCGGGGAGGCCTTGGTGAGCCATGCCGAGGAAGGTGGGCTTCATCCCACAAGGCATCTTCTGGAGCCTTGGAGGAATCAGTCCCCAGCTGCGGTACAGCAGGTGGGCTGTCGGCAGGGAGACCTCCCAGGAGAGATGGGACAGGCTGGATGGTCTAGGGCCACAGCGGCGGGGTCTATTCTGGCTTCTGAGGCCACATTGCACCCCTCGCATCTGTGTCCCCACTGGAAGCAGCATGTGGCATGGGGTCAGGGGTGCAGCTGAGGTGCTGTGTCTGTCATAGCTTGTGGTGGGCTCATGCTCAGCTCCATGGAAGATAATGTTGAACAGAGCAGCTAAGCTGACCCAAGGAAAGCTCTGGAGACACTCAGAGGGGTCCCTGAGCTGACCTTGGGGTACCAAGTACAGAGACGTCCCAAGCTGCAGACAAGCCCTGGTCATTGAACCACACACGACACATTATGCAACTGGGGTCAACTGGGAGCTACTGTCTACCCTGTGTGCTGGTGTGAGACCCTCCCTTGCAGCCAGGCCAACCCAGCTTCAAACCCCAGAATTCTCCTGTTCAGTGTGTGACCCTGAGAGGACACAACACCTGCTGGAACTTCCTTGTGAAATGTGGACCACGGTCCCTGGGGGAGAGGCCCCCTGCGCCCACACATGACACACACGGATGCATCCAAACGCAAAGATGCCGTTTCGTTTTGGTCTTGCCAGGAAGTCTTCTGAAAGTTCAGGGACTGGGTCAGCCCACAGATATGAGGGAGAGGGACTTATGCATGCACCTGGCAGCTAAAAGTGATGGCGGTGTGGCCAGGAGGGGAAACCACAGCGCCATGGGGGCCTGGGAACTAGACAGTGAGGGGGAGACTGCTTTTATTTCAATGACCAACAGGCATTCCTAGGCAGACCCAATTCCCAGATGACCACGCTTCCTCCCTCCACTTGGAGGTCTAGCTGGGGAGCTGTCCCCTAGTTTGGCCCAGAAGTCCAGTGGGGAAAGCGAGGTGTTGGGTAGGAGGACCCACAGGAGCTGACTGGCCAGGCCCCATCTGAATCTTGGAGGGTCTGGGTGCTCCAGGAGGCCCAGGCCATGCCCGGCTTCCTCCTGCTCTGCCCAGAAGACCTTGCCAGCCCTCCAGCATGGACGTCGGCTGGGCTGAGCTTTCGCAGGGGGAGGTGACCCCGGGGAGTGGACTGCAGGGCCCTGGGGGGAAGTGGGCCAGCCCTGTGTGTGGCTTGATCTCTAACTTTTAAATATTTAGCCGTGTGGCATTCCCTGGGCTCTGCAAATGTTAGGAGCTGCCTTAAAAGGGACATCTACGGTGGAAATGCCTGGCACAGACCCTGGCACATGGTAGGGCTCAGTGAGCCTCTCTCCTCGTAGATGGTGGCAGATGGCTCAGGGTTGCCACGGGCCGCGGGCTCTGGGGTTGGCTGGGTGTTGCCCTTTCCTCTGCGGCGTCACATCATGGCCCCCTCCCCACAGGCCAGGCCAGCTGTCATCCCACAGCCCCCCCCAGGCACATGCTTCCCTCGGCCAAGCCCCAGAGGAGTCCAGAGCGAAGCTTCCTAGAGACTGAAGAGCATCGTATGAATATTGCATGAATAATAATAACCCCACCACTTAGCGGTTACGGAGCGCTTTCCTCTTCCACAATCCTTTACCATCATTAATTAGTTATTCTGCTTCCCGCCTCCCCTGCTCTTTCTGCAAAGCCTTGCTCTTGAGCACAGGCCTTCTCTGGGCTGAAGCCCCAGTGTTGAGTGGGTGGGCTGTCCGTCACCTGGAATCAGGCAGCCTCCTGGGGGCCTCGGCGGGGCTCAGCGACTTCTTGTCACAGCAGAGACCTGAGCCCGTGATGGGGAGCACAGTTTCCTTTCTGATCTGAGTGCCACCCTAGAGCCACCTCCTGGTGTGCTCTTCTCCCCACATCTCCTGTGACCCCCAGGAAAGCTGAGGACCCGTCTCAAGCGGGTGATGGAGTGCTGGTGGAGGTCGGGTCCCTCCGATACCTCCATCAGTGCCCACGGCCCTTGAGGATCCTTCCAGCCATGGCCAGTCCCATTGCAAAGAGGCCACTGAGCTGGGAGCCATGTCACATCTGGCCTGAGGCCACTCGATGAGCAGTGGTAGAATGAGGACTCAGATGTTCTGGTTCCAAGTCTCATTCCTTCCACCACGGGGTCGTGGAAAGGTTTCCTGCCCCCACAGAGATGCTCAAAGATGGAGCAATCCCCCCACCAGGGAGTGTAGGTTGTCTGGGTGTACCGTCTATGAATTGCCCACCAGGACCTCCCTGGACACCAGCGTCCACCTCTCTAGGGCAGCCTCAAGCCCTTCCTGGCTTCCAGCACCTCTAGCTCCCTCGAGGCTGCAGCAACATCTCTGCCGGGTGACACATCAGCTCCCCTGCCAGGTATAAAAGTACTTGCATGTCATCCCTCCTGGCCAGCATGGACCTGGGACACCCTGCGGGGCCCCGCCCCATTGGGAGCGCTCTCGTGCCTGGAGCTCCCTCGGCTCCACCTCGGGCCAAAGCCGGCTCCCAGCCTCCAGCTCCTCCATTAGCGTGGAGGGTATTGATCAGCTTGGCTTCTGCAGCTGAGTGTTTTAATCCCAGTGTGTGAATCTTTAAGAATTAATTAGCAAAGATTGCTCGGGAAAAACAAAGCGGGCACATATTTCGATACTGTCTGGTCACCCACCATTATTGTTTTCCTCTTAATTACGATGCTATTTCTGGAAGCTAGAGGCCTTTTCCCTTGTGTTTCATAGCCTCGGGCCGCCCTCTCCATCTTGCTGGTGGCCTTCCATGGCCTCCTGCTTCTAGATCCTGCCCAGGGCGGCCGTGTCCTGGCCGGCTGTCCAGTCTCCATAATCTGGAAAACCCCAAGAGCCTCAGTTTACCTGTGTCCCCGCGCTGCTCTGACCTGCCGAGCTGCCTTCTTTATTCCCAAGCCCTCATGCCCCCTCAGGCCGCCTGGCCTCTCCTGGCACCTCTTCCTCTGCCTGCCCCTTCCTACCCCTGCCCACCACTGTCCCCATTAGCTCCCACTTGTCCTTTTGGTTTTAATTTAAATAACACTCGCTCCCGGGAACTTTCTCTGACTTCCCCAGGTTGGATTAGGTCCCCCTGGTGCCCTGGATGGCTAATGGCTGTGTACTTCTGCGTGTTCACAGGCACCCCATGCACGGAATTCCTGACTCACTGCCCATCTACCCGGCCTTAGGGCCACTGCTGGCCAGGGGCTGGGAGGTCCCCAGCTAGGTTTTTGGGGCGTCTCTGACCATGTTCTCTTGCTGTGGAAGGGGATCCATGGAAACCAAGGAGGTGTCCCAAGGCCCCCACGCCCCCTTGGAGCCGTCTCTGCTTTGCTCTCCTTCTCCTGTTTCCCTTTTGCTTGTCATCTCTGGAGCCTGCGCGGCTCTGGCAGGTTTGGGTTCTGCCCTCAGTCTCGGTGCTGTCACGGCCCCAACAGCCGTGGGAGAGGGGTGGCGACATCCTGTTTACTCAAAGTTTGGCAGCTGCTGTCTCTTCTGTGAGTCTGGAAGAGGGGATGGAGGAAGAGCAGCTTCAGCCGGTTTCTAGGCTTGTGAGGAAAGAGGCTGAGGTTTCAGCAAGTCGCAGCCGTGTCGGAGGAAGCCTCGAGATCTGAGCTCGGCTCAACCCAGGCCAACTCAGTGGTGCTCCCATGTGTTGCTCAGAGACGACAGAACCCGGAGTCTGCCTTTGGGCTCCACGCCCTTAGTTCCCAGCACCTGGTGTGAGGCCCCACGGGATGGCCCCCTTTCTCTCTGCACCACCAGCTCCCTTTGCCATCCTCTCCCAGGGGGACCCCAGCTCGGCTTTACTCGGCCCCGGGCCTCAGGCAGGAAGCCAGAGACATCACAGCAGCGGCAGCCACGTGTGTTGTATGTGTGTTCCACGCGTGTCCCGGTCTCAGAGCTACAGGAGCTGTGCTGTCACTCGCTTGTTTCTCTGTGGCTGAGCTTTACTTCCCTCTCCAGACCCGGTTATCACTCAGTACTAGAAACTCGATCTTATCACTCTAGGCCACTTCTGGTTCAACGCTCAGTAGTTTTGGGGTAACTTCCCAGTTGGTTCAGGATTCCCCCCTTCCACCTTCTTGCCTCTCCCACGGGGTGAAATTAAGTTCCAAGGAGTCTCACATACCCTCCTGGTCCTGGAGAGAAACAGCTCACCCTGGGCTAGCTGAAGTGTGTCCTTCATGCCACAGAACAACATGCGAGCAGTGCCAACAGGACAGGCAGAAGCATGACAAGCGGCAGAGGTGGTCCTGGACCAGCAAAGAGGCAAGGGACTTCCAGAGGAGGTGGCTTTGTGCTAAGCCTTGAAGGATAAGTAAGGGCTTCCCATAAAGACAAGGAAGGCATTACATCAAAGAGAGAAGCATGTGCAAAGGCCCAGAGGTGCACAGGTTGCTTAGCTTGCAGAGCCTAGCAGGGTTTATTTTGAGGCTGTGCTGTGAGCTCATTTGCAGGCAGCATTCTCTGCTCCCATCCCCACCTCGCCAACCTGATTTCCAGTGATGCTGTATGGAGGACCTGCCACCTGAGTCATCAGGACTCTCCAGACTGCAGATGACAGTTACTTAGCTAAGATTAAGATAAAGAAGGTATTTCCTTATCAAGACAACTGAAAAATTGAGAAGAGGTGCTTCAGGTACAGCTGGATTCAGGGGCTCCAAAGCTATCTTTAGGACTTGGTGTGAGCTTGACCCTCTTCTGTGGGGTCTTCTGTCTCATCAAGTTCCCTCCACCCAGTGGGCCTCCCCCAGTGCCACAGTTACCAATTCCAGAAGACACTCCTGTTTCTCAATATTTTCTCCAAAGTCTCAGAGTTGAGTCTTACCAGCCTCAGTTGGATCACCTGCCCCATCCCTCAACCAATCACTGCTGACAGGAAGAAGGAATATGCTAATTAATCAGGTATGGTTCACACATCCATCCTAGAGTCAGCCCGAGGGAACCCAGTGGTGGTTGGCTCCCCAAAGGAAAACCGAAGTGTTGCCAACAGCCAAGGGGTCTGGGGAGGTGGACAGGACACACAGCAGGTGTCCAGGCCACACCCCCCAGGTCAGACTTCCTCCAGTCTCCTCGTGGAGACTGAGCTTTGCAGGAAGGTGCTGGACATCACCCATGACACCCTGATCTTTTCTTCAGTGTAAACCTTGTCTCCTGTCTTTCATTGCTCTTGGACGCTCCTGGGTACCAGGGCCGTGGGAGCACACTGCAGGTACTTCATTCTGATGCGTGGGCTCTGTTAGGAGATGACGGAAGCCTGTTCTAGACATACAAAACCCCCTCCTCTAGCTGAGAATGGAGGAATTCAAGAGATCTAAAGTTAGGAGCCATTCTGCAATATTTAAGTTCCAAGATGGAAATGGCCGGGCATCAGTTGACAAACACTTAGGGCGGCCTCTCCCTATTTTTAGTTCTGATACTTATAGAAAGACATCTGAATGCATGCACGCCCACTGCCCCACAACTGGAACCACACAGCCTGAATCTGCCCAAATAAGGGTGCTGAAGCCTGCCAGCCCCCGTTGAGGGTGGGCCCAACAGGTGTCGTGGACGGCACGGGGGTCTGAATGTCAGGGACCGGCTCTGGGCTGGCCAGATTCCAACTGAGATGGGGCAAGGCCTTCAGCTCCCTGTCTTAGACAGCGGGCTGCTGCTGCCTTCCTCTGAAGGCTGCCCTCTCATGTCCTGGGGGAGGGGACCCAGGGAGCCTTGAGGCCTCAGAGCCATTTACTCTTGCAGGGGGCTCCTTCCTGTTGGGAAGCCACTTGCAGAGAGCAGGCTGTGCTCTGCAGGACTGCGGTGGGAGGGGCTGCAGAGAGAGGGGCTGGCAGGGAGGGGTGGAGCATCTGGTCCTCTGGCAGCAGCGGGTCCAGATGGGGCCGGGGGAGGGAGCAGAGACTCTAGACTCAGAGCTCGTAAGTGCCTTTGCACACCTTAGAAAAAGGCACCGTCTTCCAGTCTCCTAGGTGTAGGCTCCAGTGTGTGGCTTGGTGACAGCTCCTGGTGCATGCCACACGGAGACTGTGCGGTTGGAAGCCACCCTGGAACCTCGGCAGGCCCGTCTGGAGGCAGCCCGCCTGCTCTGGGTTCCAGGGCTGTGCTCTGAGATCTTTGCTCTTGCCCTGTGCCCCCGTCCCAGTTCGGACAGTCTGAGGAGTGCCAGCCTTCCAGTCCGATTTGGCCAACCTTGTGCCTACCACTGCCCCAATGACCGGCCATGGGACAGCCAGCCCTGCTCGGCCGCCTTGGCCTCTCCTCTGGGTCTGAGAGCCTGTCCTCTGGATGCTGAGCCCCCTCCTCCTGTTTGCCAGCGAACCCAGAGAATTCCAGCAGAAGAAGGGCAAAGCAGCTCCCTCCTGGGTCTCTCACAGACCTGAACGCAGGAGCTGTCTGGAGGCCTCTGTGCTCACAGACCGGCCCTGCCAGGGCCATCCCTCCTCCAGCTACTTTGCAGAGCCAGGGGAAATCAGGCTGGGGGCTTGCGGGGGCTCTATGGCCCAGGAGGGCCACCCCCAGCTCGTGACCCTCGCGGGAGGCCAGGATGGGGTCAGAGTGTCTGGTGTGCTCATGACCAATCCTTGCCCAGGGCCTCCTTAGAGCCATTACCCTCCCTGAGGAGGCGAAAGGCTGCCCCCAAGTGGCCCTGGGGCTGGCTGGCAGGAATTAGCGGCACCGGATGTGGCCTGCTGGAGTGCACAGCATGCTCCACCGCCCAGGCTCGTCTGCCTGTAGCTGTAACAGCAGCGGCCCCACGGAGGTCATTCACTCAGTCCCTGACCTGGGACCTGAGGCAGGACAGCCTGAGGCCCAGAAAGCCTGTTGGAGGCCAGGGACGGGGGGCAGCCTCAGGGCTTGGGGCAGACACAGGATGGGGCTTGGAGAATGGTGTCTAAGGGCCAGACACTGTGGGGAGGGGGAGGTAAGGAGTCAGGACTGAGCTGAGCCCCAGCTCTGGGCTCCCTGCTGGGGAGATGCAGAAAGAGCTGAGCTCTCAGGATGGCGCCTTTGGTGTGCGAGGTTGATGAAGGATGTTGGGCAGACTGGTAAGCACTGGGGTCTGGTTCTGTGGGGAGCGCAGGGCCAGGCTGCTCTGACCCTAGACATGCGTGCTTTCTCCTCTCCTTTTCGGCCCTCCTGCCAACAGTCTGATTCTGTGGCCTAGCCCCCGGGGGTGTCCCTGTGTGCACGTCTCCTCGTGTTCCTGTGTGTGTCTCTCTGTATCTCTTTCCATCCTCCTCTTTCTCCATTCAACTCTCATCTAGGGCTCTTATAAAGTTTCTATGCCACAGGCTCCACATGGAGAGGGATGGTCAGCAGGGGAGGCCCCCCCGAGGTGGAAGCCGGGAAGGATGTCAGTGTACGAAGGGGCGGGGGGGAAGCTGTCCCTCAGTGGGCCTGGCCCACTCACTGATGGCCTGCCCTGTCCCCTGCCTCCTGCTCAGTAAAGGCAGAGAGAGGCCAGACTGGTGTCAGGAAAGGACCCCGGGTGAGCACGCAGCACATACAGCTCTAAGTTTCAGGCGTCAGTCTGTAAGTCACCTCGCAGACACATCCACTCCATTTGGCGGACCTAACAGCCCAGCCCCACCAAATGCACAATACAAGGCTTTGTCCATCCCTGGATCGGTTTGCAACAAAGCCGGAGCAGCAGGAGGAATGCAGACAATTGATATAAAGAAGCAATGTTGCTCAGTGGGGGCCACACATGGGCACACGCATGAGAGAAGTCACCCAGTGTCCAAGAGGACCTGTGATTAGCCCAAGCCTGTGTACTTTGCTTAAGAATCTCCTGGCTTTATCTGTCTACCAAGTGAAGCCTCCAGAAAATCTTCCACCATGCTACGACGATGCCTTACCCACCAAACGACGATGACGTCCCCTGCAGAGTGTCAACCCAGCGTGTCCCCGGGCGACCCTGAGCATGGCCAGCAGACATGGCTGCGTGGAGAATGTCTTTGCTGCTTTGACAGCGAGTGAGTCCCTCAGCCGCTATTCAGCCTCCAGGAGGTCCGGACTCCCAAGGTGGACTTCTCTTGGAACAAAGCTGGGGAAGATCTGGTCCCTCCCAACAAAGTCACCTGCTCCTTTTAAGGGTTGTGGCACTTCCTGCTTCTGCCTTTGCCTGAAAGCTTGAACTTGAGAGTCAGACTTGGGCCTCACCATCCACCCACCCCCTGCCCGAGCCCCTCCAGCCTGTAGCCTTAATGGTTTTGGCATCATTCTGCTAGTTAGCTCTCTGGGGTCCAAATTCGCAGGGCTTTGTGGGGCTCTCAGTGTAGACAGTGGGGCTAAGCCCCTGGCCCTGCCACTTGCCACTCCTCTTGGTTCCTGGGCACATTATCAGGTCCTCCCTGCCTCCAATTCCTCCTTCATCGAGTGGTCGTGATGGCAGCGCCTGTCTCACCAAGATGTTGGAGTGAGTATTAAGTGTATTAACACAGACGCTGCACCCAACATCTGCCTCGAAGTAAGTGGTCAATTAACGTGTGCCTTCCTTTCCAAGGCCCACGGCTCTGCCTTGGCTCTCCCAGGGCCTGTCTGCTGGGCCCACGGCCCCGGCTTGTGAGCTACATTTCCTGTCTTGAGGTTTCAAGTCCTAGCCAGAAGAGTGAGACACCCCTGAAGCGTCCTCTGTCACCATCTTTCGCTCCTTCATTCATTCAGCAAACATCTATTAATGCCTCCTATGTGCCAGGTGCCAGGTCAAACGCTGGGGTTAGAACACTCCACAAGGAATGGAACAGCCCAGTGGGGAGACCGGCAAGAAGACACATTCAATGGGATAATAGCCGAGAGGCTCTTAGGGGAGCGCCTGGGCACACGGCAGCACTGTGTGCTGTTAAATAAACAGGAGAGGTCAGTTATGATGGGTGAGTCCAGCTGCTGTGGAGCACACGGGGTGAGGAGGGGGGCAGCCAAGCCAGGAGTAGGGAGTCAGCAGGAAGTCACATGGAATCAAGACTAGGGGAAGGAGGAGAGGGGAGAAGATGGGCCAGGCAGAGGGAATGGGCCAGAGGCAGCAGAGCCCCGGGCTGTGCGGGGAACTGGGAGCAGTGCGGTCTGGCTGAAATGGAGGGTCTGTGGGAGAGATGGAGGAGGCTAGAGAAGCAGGCAGTGGTCAGAGCCTGAGTCTTGGAAGTCGGGTTAAAGAGCTGGGGTACCTGACTCGACAGAACCTGGCTCCTGGTCTGGGTGCCAATGAGGCTCTGAGTCCCACCCAGAAAGGCTCCGAGTCGCTCCGTGGCAACCAGGAGCCCACCTCTGTGCTCCTGAAGGTGGCGGCCAAGCGGGAGTGGAGCCTGCGCCAGGCTTTCTCAGATGCGTGGGAGCGGGTGGCTGGGGACAGGGCTTTGGCCCTGGACCCCTGGCCAGATGGCAGCCAGCAGTTCTGTTCTAACCACGCTCTGGGTCTTTCTCCGCAGATGCTGGAGGAGCTCAAGTGCTGGCCACGGGCAAGTCCGCTGGGGCCGAAACTGGTAGGTCACTTGGCAGCTTATTCTGTGTGTGGGATGGAGCGGGTGGGGAGGGGACACTCAAAAGACGTGGGCAGGTCGGGGCATGCAGGCATTGGCCTCCCACCACTCATCTCAGAACAAGGCAGTGCTCACCTCCAGGCCTGCCTGAGTGGCTGACACAGCTTCATCCCAGGGCGGGGTGGGGGTCCTGCGCGATGTGAGCCATCAGGGCCGCCTCTGTCCGCTCTCTGCGAGATGAGCAGTTCCAGCATGCATGGTGCCCTGTTCTGCAGGCATGAGGCCTGGAGAGCAGGGTCTGCCGTGCTCCTGCGCCTTCGCTGGTGCCTTCCCTCTGCTGCGCGGTCCAGCTCCTCTGCACCTCAGGGGCTCGCCTCGTGGGCAGGGTGCAGTTTGCATGTCACCTCCTTGGGAAGGCTCCTGCCTCCCACGCCAGCCCAGCCCACCCCTGTGACCTGGCATTAGAGTGAGCTCTACTCTTTCACCCCAATTGCGGGCTCCTCAGCACGGAGTCAGATCTCATTCATCTGCCTTCAATGCTCACCAACGTGCAGGCAGTCGACACAGACACAGTAAATGAATTAATGAAGGGCTAAATGAGGAAGGAGGGCTACAGGAGGCCAGAGAATGAGCCATCAGCCACTTTGAAGCGATCTCCACAGCAGAAGGGACCAGGGATGGAGTTGCAGGAGGAGGGGATGGGATGTGGGTGGAGGGGCAGGGAGTGACGTGCTCCCAGGAGAGCGAACTGGCTGGCTTCAGCGGGTCGGAGTGTGGAACTTTAAGGTCCACATGTGTGACTTTAGACTTCATCTCACATGTAAAGAGAGCTGTGGAAGACCTTTGCAGGGTGGTGATGCAGTGAAGACCGCTGTTCAATTCCTCCCGACCCTTCAGATATCAAATACGCCCTCATCGGGACGGCTCTGGGCGTCGCCATATCGGCGGGCTTCCTGGTGCTGAAGATCTGCCTGATCAAGAAGCACTTGTGGGATAATGAATCCACAGACCAGAGGAACACGAACCCGGACCCCAATGGTAAGGGAAGGGCGACCCTCACTCCCAGTTCTACTTCTGCTTGGGACAAGGATGTGGTCTGGGCGGCCCCCCCCCGTGCAAGGCGCCGAGGGCCACTCTGTAACCCGGGATGGAGAAAGAATACAAATCTGTGGGCCGAAAAAGATGCAGTGAGCTCTGTGTGTGTGTCTGTCTGTCTCTCTCCCTCCCCCCTTCTCTCTCTGTCTCTCTCTGTCTCTTTCTCTCTCTCTCTGTTTTTCTGTCTTGATGTTCCTAAGAATCAGTTTCCTGGAGAAACGTGTGGAAGGGAGCTGAGCTAAGATCAGACAGAAGTGTCTATTCTCTTATCCAAATAATGGGATCAGCTAAGATGGATCCCAGGAGGTGTGGAGGCTGGGTCGGTGGTGGGAGGTGCTGCTGCCGGCACTGGTTGTGTGGGCCAAGCTGCATTTTTTTGGTAAATTGGGCAAGTCCTCTTTGGAGCAGCGCTGGTTGTGTCCTCATGATCCGAGCGGAGCTGGGCTTCCGCGAACCCCGGGAGTTCTCCGTGTCCTGCACGTCACGCACAGATGCCCAGCAGTCCATTTGTGAGTTTTGACAGCAAAATGCAACATGGATTGGCACCCCCTTTCTCTCAAGGCGGGACTCACAAAACTGCTCCCCGGTCATGTAAGAATGCTCAAGGGGATAATGCGGTTTTCCATGAGATTTTCCAGAGGACGAGGAGGAGGGAGCCTCACTATATCTCTGGAAAACGCAGTTATTCTCTGTGATGACATGCAGAAGGGGGTCTGGGCCAGGGAGAGGAGGGGCCTCAGCGCTGGGGGCTTCCTGAAGCCAGTGTGTCCAATTACGCGAGAGGCTGGATTCATCACAGGAGTTTGCTTACCATTGATTTTGGATCCCTATGAATAAGGGGGGAGAGTAAACAGCCTCTTCATCACACAGCGGGAGAAATGCTGGATCTCCTGAGGACCGAGGGCCCAGGGTCTGCAAGTGGAGGGAGGAGGGGAGGAGGGATGGGGGTGTCTAGGAAAGACTCAGTCTGGTCTGTGTGCTGGGCTAGGGGGCTCAGGGGTGGGACCTGGAGAGAGAAGCTCCCACAGCACCAAAGGGGAGCGGGGCAGAGCACTCAGCCCAAGACCACCCCCAGTGGCCCCAACCGAGGCAGGTGGGCTCTGACCCCTGCCCGCTCGCCTGGCACTGAGCAAGCTTCACACCCGTCACTGTGCCTCCTTCCTAACACCCTGCTTTCTCTGTTTAGACACCACCGTGCGAAAGAAGAGAGGCCCAAGGTATGGTCGCAGCCAAGAAGGGGCGGGTGTCATCCTCCCTCCTGTTTTATCCATCCTGCTCCTTGACCTGTTATCCCAGTCCTTTTCTCCACTCCAAAATGCTTCCTAGGGGACTAGAATGCACCCCACCACCCCCTCTCCCACAGGGTGCAGTAGCCAAAGGGGGCTTGGGTTTGCTTCTGTGCTCCCTGGGTTAGATTCTGCCTTACCCCTCTATTCAGAATAAGGCCCGCAGTCCCTGCCATGACCCACTTGGGAGGCCACACGTGGCCTGCTCCAGGTACCTGGCTTCCCTGCTGGCACCCAGCCACACTGCTCTTCTTTATAGAGCTCATGTCCTCCAAGGACAATCCTGCCTCAGGATCTTTGCACTTGCTGTTTTCTCTGATATAGACTCTTTGCCCAGGTTGCTGCAAGCTTTGCCCTTCATTTCCTTCACACTTCTGCTTCAGTGCCACCATTTCATTTTGGATGGTCTGTTTAAAAGAGAACCCCCCCCCCCCAACCAATCATTCTCTTCCCCTTAGCTGGACTTATTTCTCTTCATAGTACTTTCCACTCACTGATCTTATATGATATCTTGATTTGTTAATTTTTCTTGATGGTTTTCCCCTTAAAATGTAGGGTCCTTGAGGGTGGGGTGTTCCTTTTCATCTCTGTAGCCCCCACACTTAGCACGGAGCCTGGGACAGAGTGGGTACTCATATATGTGTTGAATGAATGAATGAATGAATGGGCATTAGGCATGGCTAGATGCTGAGGATTAAGACAAGTAAGACAAGCTCCTTTAGAGTCCCCAGGGCAGAGAGGCACATCACAGGGCCTCGTGCATGGTGCTGCGGTCGGGGGCTGCTGTGACAGGGCTAAGCGTGTGCCCCCTAGTGCCTTGTGGTACAGAGGGGTGCAAATTCCAGCCGGGAGGCAGGGTGTCCAGGAGGGCAGGGAAGCCTGGGTCTGTGTATGGAAGGACAAGGAGGAGTTCACTGGGGGCGGAGAGAAGTGCACCCAGGCAGAGGTCACCCTGACACGTGCAGGCGCTCATGGGATAACCGTGCGAACATTCGGGGAACACCGTCCAGTGTGGCAGGAGCCGCTGTTCATGTGAAGCTGTGGAGAGAAGAGGCTAGAGAGAGAGGGGTTTCTACTTGTGGAGGGTTGGAGGGGCTGGTATGCTGTGTGAACAGTCTGCACCCCAGCCTGAAACTTCTGGTCACCACTGAAGGACTGAAGTAGGAGAAGGATGGAGTATCTTTATGTTACAGTAGCGTCGGGGGGGGGGGGCCCAGCTGGAGATGGGAGACCTGTCGGGGAGCAAGGATCTGGGCGACACTAAGGAGGCAGCCGGCCAGGGCCTGGGGGCTGAGCGGAGGTGCAGCCACGGAGGACTCCGGAACAGTGTAGCGTTGGTGGTGGGTCGGGGGATCCTGGCTGCGTGGTGCCCTTTGAGAAGCAGGTGGTTGGACAGGGTTGGGCAGTGGGCTGTGGGGTGAGATGCTGACTACTTTTTGGACACAGTGAGTCTGATGCTTCTGGAGAGTTCCAAGTAGAGAAGATGCCCAGTCAGCTGGTAATCCAGGCAGAGGTCTGGGCTGAGTTGGGTGGTGGCTTTTGGACGGGGCCGGTGGCACAATGTCCCCCCTCCAGTTCTTCCCTGGGACCTGGGGCCCGGTAAGTGCTACGTAGTGCCTATGGAAGGAATGAGTGGATTCGAGAATGAAGGAGAGGCGATGTATGGCGCCCCGTCCTCAGGGTGATGCCCTGGGGGCCAGCTGGTCTGGTTTCCGGCAATGGGTTCTGATTGATTTAGGCCCTAAAGCATAGGTCATCAACCCCATCTCTAGGCATTGCCTGTCTCTGTTTCTGACTCACTGTTGCTCTGTCCTGGCCCCTGGCTGCCCCTCCATCTCCTTTGTGGCCAGCTTACAAGAAACACCATGCTTTTTTGGGGGAGACAGGTGTGATTAGGGTGACCATTTACATTTTCTTCTAAATCAGGATTTCTGGAGAGTGGAGATGAGGCACCACTAATAATTGTGTCAGGCCAGTTGGCGTAAAGCTGGACTGTCCCAGGATAAACAGCTCTCAAGGGCCACCAAGTCCCTGAGGCCACTCGTGCAGGAAAGGAGAATTGCAAGTCAAGGCTCTGAAGGCCCCTCCCTTCCCCCACCCTAAGGGGCCGTGCCCCTGGGTCAGCGCTGTCTTCTCCCAGCCCTGGGGATTGGCACCATGCCGGGCTCCCTGAGTGTGCATCTGTGGCCCCGGCCGGGAGGGGCAGCACAATGGCTGGGCTGGGCTGGGCGCTGACTCAGGCCCTCCTGAGGCCCTGCAGAATTAGGGCAGACTGAGCTTCATCAGGAGTTCAAGGAGGGCTTTGGGCAGACAGGGGCGAGGGAGGCCATGCATTGGGCCTGGAAGCGTGAGAAGGCTTAGGTCTTGATGGTGGGAGTGAGGGGACCAGCACATGAGTAGACAACCCCCAGGCCCAGAACCCACATCGCCTTTGGGGGTCCAGCGGGCTTCTGTGGTGGGGCGTGCAGGATGCGAGTGGGTTTTGGAGGGATGGGCTGTCTGCAATGGCGAAGACTCTGCCCACAGCATGGCCTCAGGGGCCCTCTGCTGGGTGGCTGAGGCACCCAGACTTGTGGCTGCAGCTCCTGCGGCCAGCTCTGGCCCTGTGTCAGGACGACGGAGTGGTCAGGCGGAGATTCTAGCATAGTCATCTTCTCACCACCTCGAAGTGAGGGATGTTACCCCGGCCATCCAAACCGCCCGGATGTGTGGAGGGGCGCTTTGAGTGAAGGCACTTTTCTTGGAAACTGCAGCACCCCTGGACGTCTCCAGAGCTTGTTGCAGACTCTAGGATGTCAGGGACATCTTAGTTATGGAATTCACAAAGCCCAATTCTTAATCCCGGTGTGTGCGTGTGTGTGCATGCATGTGCACCTGCTGGGGGATGAGGGGATGTGAGAGGCTGTGACGATTCATGATGACTGACTGACACACGTATGTGTGTGTGAAGATGCTGCTGTAAATAATACAACACAAGCCAATTTAAAAGCATTGCTGAACGAATGGTCACTGTGTATGTTCGTTTCAGGGGAGTTGCTCAGTTTTGTGGGTGTTTGGAAGTCCTGGATTATTTTGATACATCGAGGCTATAGGAGGCAATTTCCATAATCCAGGCGAGGTGGCTGCAATCGTCATTCAGCAATGAGCACTATGAAAGTGAAGGACAGGAAAAGGAACGTGAGGGGTGCAGGAGGAAGACAGGAGGGTGGAGGAAGGGAAGGAGGAAAAGAAGGGTGGGGTAGAGATGGGTGACTGGGAGTCAATGGCTGAATGAGAGTCCCCCGCCACAGCAGGGGTGCATTCCCACACCATGTGTGTGGAATTGCTTGTGGCACACGTCATGCCAGAGCTCCTCTACAAATAGAGGGATTTTCCAAGAGAAGGGAGTTACAATTCAAGTTTCCAAAACTAACACTAGATGGAGTCAGGCTGGGTGAGGAAGAAGTTAAACCGGAAAGAAAAAGCTGAGGATGAGCAAGCCACTCTCCTGGAGCAAAAGTCTGCATGTGCTTTCTGATATCTAGGAATGATTTCGAGAACATCTGGTTCTCCTGTTTTGCAGGTCGAACCTCCATTTTTCTGAAAGGTGAGTTGGAAGAGTCATCACTCCTACCGAAAGGAGGAAGGGCTGGCGGTCTCCCACGGTGGCTGGCGCCTCCTCTGCATGCCCCACGCAGGACCGCAGGGGGACTGCTAGCCGTGGGCCAGAAGTCCCTGTGCCAGGATGGCCGTGAGACCAGCAATCAGCATCTCTTTGGGACATCTGCAGGAAGTCCTCATGTGGTAGTACTTTGGCAAGATTGAAAATGAAGCTGTGGGGCATTTGTCCAATTAGAGCTGAGAAAATTGGGTTTTAACAGCAAGATAGTTCATTTATTTTTTCATTTACCAAGACCTTCAGTTTGACAGAGGTCAATCAAATCATCAGCCAATTTAGCTCATTTGATTTAAAAAAACCCTTTTCTTTGTGTCATCAAGCTATCAGTTTGGTGGAAGTGTCTGCTTTTCCAGGCTGCTTTGGGGTCTCAGAGTGGACAAGGCCAGAGTGTGCAGGAGGGGGACAGGACCTGGGCCACCCGGCTGAAGGAGCCCTGCTCCCAGGAAAGGAGGCGCCTCCCCCCCCCCCCCAGTTTATCCGAATCGTTCTATCACACCTCACCTTCCCGAGGCCCGCTTTGCCCCACCTCAAGCACTGCCCACGGGCTCTTACCTTCCTTCTTTAGAAACGTCTTCAAATCCATAGAGAAGTTGAAAGAACAGTGCAATAAAAACATATACACCTTTCACCCAGATTCACAAATCAACATTTTATCCCATTTGCTTTCTCTCTGTATACATATATGTTTTGTGATCCACTTAAAAATTAGTGGAGACATCATATTTCATCCCTAAATACAGGACAATGGGTCTCCCACATAATCATAATACAATGACCACCCCTAAGAAGATTAATCATATTTCAATAATATTACACAGCACATATTCAAATTTCTGCTGTTGCTTCAAAGTCATCTTTTATAGCTCTATTTTTCCAAGCCTGGATCCGTTGTCCTCGATTTTGTCTCTTTCTTGTCTTTTTCACAGTTGGACAACCCCTCTGCCTGTTCATCCACAGTGTTGTCAATCTTGAAATACCTAAGCCAGTTGTCTTGTATGATGTCTCATTTCTGGATTTGTCTGATTGTTTCCTCCTTAGCAGATTCAGATTAAGAATTTTGTCAACAAGACCACAGAGGTGACAGTGCCTATGTCTTATTGTGTCCTCGGGAGCCACATGGCGCCAGGCTCTCTCTCTGTTGGTGATGCTGCTCTTGAACCCTTGGTTAAGAGACCAACGTCTAGGTCTCTGCCCTGTAGAGATAAAATTTCCCCTTTGCAATTAGTAAATCATCTGATGGGTGGCACTTTGAGACCACATGAGCATCCTCACTCCCAACAATTCTTCACCTAGTGACTTGACATTTATTCATGATCCATTTTTGAATCAGTGATTGCACTGGGGTTTACGAAATACTGAGTTTCTAATTCCAGCATTCCCTCTACATTTAATAGCTGACATTCTTCTAGAAAAAAGACTTTTTCCTTCCTCCCCCTTTTCTCTTTCTCTTACTTGTTGGACATTGTTCCTATGGCCTTCAGTGCATTCTAATCCATCACCATCATGGAGCTTTTTGGCGCTCAGATTGTCTCAAGTTTGTCCAGTACAAGTCACTTCTTGGTGGTTTTGGACAAAAGCCTGTTAATCATTGAGTGTTTCCTAGATTTCCGACACCACAGAGTATCCCAGGCTCACCTTTTTCTGTCCCTGTTCAGACGGGGAGTCGCCCATTTTCCCTAGGATCCCTGTTCTTCTCCTCCTCCTCCTCCTCCTTCCCCCTCCCCCACCCCTTCCCCTCCCCTTCCCCTCCTTCTCCTCCTCCTCCTCCTCCTCCTCCTTCTTTTTTGATGTGGAATAGTTTTTAGAAGCCAAGATCTGAGCACACTGTATGCTCATGACTATTGAGGCCTCATTGCTTCCAGGCCCTCTCAATGGACAGTCAGCAAATGTATATTTGGATCAAAAACTCAATACCATAGGTTCTTCTTAAGCTGTCTTTATTCCATATTTCTCTCTTCCTCATCCAAAGTGAAAACACTATTTCTCAACCATCTGGATATTTTACCCGTTTGCTCTATTCTGTAATACAGACAAAATACTTCCAGAATTACGACACTATACGGCTGCAAACTTGCTTAGCAACTTGAAGATTTCTTTGCAGTTTTTTTTGTTCTTAAAATTTACGCTCTATGTGTGCAGGCTATATGTTCAGATTGAATTAGTTATTTTCTCTGTGTGGTTATGCTATCAATTTGACATAGCGTTAGAAACATTTGTTTCAGTGTATATGCTGTGTTAATCCTTCCTTTCTTAATCCTTTTAGTTTAATTTTATTTTTTGAGTTTATAAAACATGTATGTGGTTCAAAGCTGAAGATACATAAACAAGGAAACTCAGAGAAGTCTTGTTCCCCCATCTGTCTGCTCTGCCCTGCTCCCCTACACTGATTTGAGCTGACTTTTTTAACAGCTCCTGCTTTATCCTTCCTGTGTTCCTTTTACAAAAATATATTTAATTAAAACATTTTTATATATATACATTTTTTTATAAAATTAAAGAAATGTTTATACATGTACATAAATATAAATTTTTAAAGAAGTCTTGTATGGGTTTATTTTTTTATTTGGATCTCTGATCCATTTGGTTTTTATTGTGGTGTGAGGTATGAGACAGAGATCCAATTTTATCTTTTTCCCAAATGACAGTCCAGTTATTTCAACATCCTTTTTAAAAACCACCCTATTTTCCCCAGTGCTTTATTTGCCATCTTTATGATGTTCTAAATTTCCATATGTACTCGGACTATTTCTAGATTTTATATTATTCTTCGATGGTATCTGTGACCTTTGTCATGTCCTAAATTTCCATGTGAAGTCAGACTGTTTCTACGCTTTCTATCATTCCCCAGCGATATCTGTGGTTAGTCATGTGCTAGTCCATATTCTTTCTTGTGGAAGCTTCATGGTACGCACTCTCATCTGGCACGGCTGGTCCCTCTGCACTCCCCATCAGGCTTCCTTTGCAGGGGCACACTCTTGCTATTCTGTTCTAGAAATTCTTGCATATTTGTTTTTCCATACAAACTTTAGAACAACTTCAGAACCTATCTCTGGAGACAGACATCTTGGTATTTTTATTGGGGCTGTGTTACGTTCATGTATTAAATTGCAGACGATTGACTTCTCTATGATGTTAAGCAGTCCTTCATGATTTTTCACATTTTTTGTTAAATTTATTCCTAAATAGTTTATGTTTTTGTTGCTCCTGTAAATGGAGTTTCCTATTATGTCTCTTACTTGGTCACTGATCACTTAAAGATTTTTGGGGGGGAAGTTAACATTATGGCAGCTGCCTTATTGAATTTTACTGTATATTATTTTATTGTTATTATTTATTGTTTCTGTTTGTTTTCTTTTTGGCCTCCTTGAGTTGTCATCATATTGTGTCATCTGCCAAATTGTAGATTGTCTTTCCCAGTTCTTAAGCCTCTAATTATTTTCTCCTCTCTGATTGCATTGGCTAAAACCACCAATGTTAAATAATAGTGGAAGCAGTGAGCACGCTAGTCTTGTGCCTGACCTTGGTGGGGAAACCACCAGTGGTTTTCAATAAGTGAGTTGCCAACTTTGGGGCTAAAGTACATACCGTACCATGTTAAGGAAGTATCCATTCGTTCCTATTTTATTGAATTTTTAAAATATGAAATCTGTGTTGGACTTGGTCAAAAGACTTTTCAGCATTAGCGGGCATTAACTCATCCTCCGCAGATATACGCTGGGATAGGCCTAGGCAAACCAGGACATATAGGTACCCTGGTGATTACTTTAGCTCAGGTTTGCTTTTCCCTTCTCTCCTTGTTGGTCTGTGTGGTTTGGGGAGGATGTGGTGGAAGATTTGGGTTTAGGCAGCCACTGTAATCCTTGGGTCTCCAAAAGTCTCTTTCTCTTTCTCTTGATACCCAGCCCAAGTCTGCAGCCTGATTCACTTACTAGTCTAGCCAGCAGATGCTATCTCAGTCTCTGCCCAGCTTATCTTTTCCTGAAGGTTGTGTCTGGCTTTCCAGGGGCTGATAACACACCCACCTACAGAGGAATCGCCGCCCTGTCAGAGAACAGCTTTGTCCTTGGGGAATCACAGGTGCCCCTTTGCAACTCAGGGACATCAGGGGTGAGAAGCAGCTGCTCTCCTGGTCTGCCTGTCTTCTCTGGGCATCAGTGTCTCAAGTGCAAATCCTGGCGAGGTCCAGCCATTTTAGATCCTCTCCTTAAGAAGACCTGAAGGGGGCCTTTTAACTCAAGACTTGTTAGAGATAACAGGACGGATGCACTTTCTGTTGAGCTCCTGGACTCCCAGACCAGCCAACTCAAACTCTATGTTCTGCTGGACCCACCATCCTTTAAAGGAGAAGCACAAACACCTGACAGCATTTGAGGCCCTCTCTTGGAATCCCTTCCTCCACTTCTCTCTCTCTCAGCATCCTTGCTTGTTTCCAGCTTGCTTGTCTTCCATGTTGGCTCTGCTGCCATCAAGCTCTATACCCCTGACCTTGACCCATGCCCTTGGTCCTCCACACATGGCATAGGTAGGTACATGCTTCCCCTTTTATGGTTGTTAACTTGGCTTATCCCATTGATGCTTCACTCTGTCCTGTCTTTCTGCTGCCCCTTCTCCCTAGTGGAGATGTTAGTTAGAGATCAAGATATTAGGACTGAACATGCACGATGGAATGACATAAACAAGTACGGAATGCAAGCATAAATATGTCGTTCTGTTATAACCACAGATAATGTTGATATGAAACTACGGTGAAGTGTTGGTGGAGGTGTTGGTGAGGCCCTTAGCTGAGAATGGCCACAGCAGCATCTCTGTCCTACCTTCAGCTCAAGCTCTACTGTACCGGGGTCTGGTTCAGTGATCTCGTCCTTCCTGCTGTGTTCCTAGTCTTTAATATATGTCTATACTGCCCCTCCCTCCCATCAAGACTGATACGCTAAGTGACCCTCCATAACAGTGTGTAGTTCAGACTCGAGGATGTCAGTTTCCAGTTCCATTCCCATAGCTCTGTCATTCCTCGTAGCATCTGCCCAGATCTGTGCAAACTTCTCCAGTACAGAAGGTGGCACTTTCCCCTAGATGAGCCTATTAACTTTGGGGAATGACTTCTTTCCTTTTTGTCACCACAGTGGATAGGGTTTTGTGCCCTCGGTTTGGCAGGCAGAAAACAACCTCAAGGTTGACTTCTATCTGAAAAACTCTTCCCTTTACTTAGAAGCCACTGGTCTTCAGGTGCCTCTCTGTGTTTCATGAGGAAATGCCCCACCTTGCTAAGATTTGCCGATGAACTCTTTCATACCTGTTTAATTGTGTGTGTCCTGCAAGCATATGACGTGATTAGTTAGATCGTAGTCATTCTGTCAATAAGTCTTCCAGATGGTTCTCTTCCTTTCCAGAGATGCACAAGTGATTGAGCTGTAAGTGAGCGGCTTCTTCAGGAGGGGTTGGCAGTCTGGACAACTGTCCACATTTGCGGCCTTGGGGACATCTTGAATTTGAGTGTCCAAAGCTGGTGATAGACCTTCATACGGAACTCAGTGTCCAGGGCAAGTAACAGAATGAACAGAAGCTACGGTACCTCTGTCCTGAAGGAAACTATTGCTTCTCTCTTCAAGAAGCTGAGTGTATAGAGGAAGGCATGAGGACTTGATCCAGCAGTAAGAAAGGATGGAAGCCAGTAAATCCTCACTGCCTATCCCGGTCCCCCATGTTGGAGCTGTTCATGCTTCTGCGATGGCATTGTGTCCATGTCAATGGAACCTACACACAGCCAATGGCTCATGGAATGAGAACCAACTCAAGACATAGCCTCTTTAGCACCACCATCTTAGCAATGGTAAGCAGCATTTTCTAGAGCTGTTGGCCTCGCTTTCTTAGCTGCCAGAAGAATCCCCCTGTGAACATTCAGGGCCCTGAAACATGGACGCCGTGAGACAGTCTCCATTCCTATAAAAGAAAGACTGACTTTCCAAAGGAAGGAATAGCAGGCTGGGCTGGAGTGAGAGGAAAGGTCTGACAGCCATGGAATGAGCCTACAGCTCTTCGATTGATGGAGCCCACAAAGGATTAAATGAGACAGCAGACGCCATGCCTTGTAGAGAGCTATACAAATGTAAGTGACTCTTGTTACGATTAAAGAATGATTTTGTGGTTATTATTACAACGTGCATGCCTTATCATGGAGGACACTACTGGCGGAAGCTTAGGAAACCCACGTCTTTTTATTATTGCCATAAACCTAAGGTTCTGTGGCATCAGGCCCATTAACATCTCTCTCTCCTGTAATATTAACCCTGGATTTCTGGCGCTGCATCACAGACTGCTCTGTGCATTTCCATTCAACGGAAATCTGGGTGGTTGTATGGACTGCTTCTCCTCAGATTAGGTTATTCTGCTTGTGTGTGATGAAAGATGAGCTATATTTCAAAATAAAGTGCTGTGTTATAATAATTTGCCTGGATTCCCAGGACGTCTTTTATCTGACTTGATAACAACGTAGTTCATTAGCAGCCTTTGCTAACTGATAACCTAAAGCAGTAACACAATACTCATAAGCGATTTTCTGTGTGTAAGATAGAATAAACCATCTTGTAAGGTATCTGTTAATTGATTTGCTTCTTTTAGCAGCATTTTAATTAAGACATCTGGGCTGTGAATGGCAGAGACACTTGTGAACTGAAGGTGAATACTTCTGGAATCTCAGTCATCATTTTATTTCCTATAGACTCAACGGAACCATGGGTCCTCTCCCCCATCCCATGTCACGACACTTTCTCCCAGCTCCGCTCCTGGGCTCTGGTTTCGTGTGAGCCGCACACAAGGTCTCCTATGTGAAGAACCCAGAGAAATACTCTGAAGCCTTGTGCTCTCTGTGGGTTATAAAGACTGACATGCCCTGTGAGGCGGAACGGGCTGGGGGGCGCTATGCTACAGATCTCCTTGGCTTACAGCCCAAATCCAAGCCCAGTGACTTCCCTCTGTGGAAGTCCTACTGGAAGCTCTCTGACGCCCCTTTTGACAGCCTGGGAGTAGCTCCTGAGGATGGAGGTTCCAAGGGGCAGGCTCTCTAAGACGTGTTTAGAGGCAATGACAAGAAGTCATTGTGACTGTGGGTGCAATGTCTTGGGTGAAGGCCATTCCGACTGGCTTGCCCTGTGGTTTGGAGTATGTTAGCAGAGGCCAGGGCCTGGGACAAACCCTGCCCTCCCAGCCCAGTAGGCCCTGGGGTTACCGGAATACATGCAGATCCCAGACAGCCCATCTTGGCAGGCAGACAGGCTGCAGACAGCAGCAGCCAGCCAGGGTCTGACAGTGTAGCTGGGGCTTACCGCCTCCAGGACTCAGTACCTGGAGAAGGAGAAGGTAAGATGGGGACAGGGCTATCTCGCAAGATCAAGAAATTAAAAAGTACATATCAATCTCTATATGTACAAATTAAAAATATATTTACATTGAATCTATAAATTACAATCAATACATACAATTAAATAAATATACTTGTGTGTACTCTTCTATGTGTGTTAAAAGTATACATATCATAGAATTCTGATAGATTCTACATATTCTATCACAGACTATATGGGGATTTGAGCAAGTAAATAAATGACACCCCTTTCATCACCCAAGTTTGGCAATAGCTGAGAGGCAGACAATAAGTTAAGCAGTTGGAGACTAAAATATCAGAGTTATTGTGATTTTCAAATGAGTCACGACATGTCAATAGCCCTTTGCAGCCCCTAGCGTCCTGCTCGGCATCCTGGCGCCAGTCCAAGCCAGAGGCAAGCTTGGGTTGGAGGGCTGGCAGCCAGGGTGCAGAGGATGCATGGGTTCGGGGCGGGGTTTAGAGGTGGAGATGCTAGGATTTGCTGACAGATGGCTTTGGGGATGAGGGAAGGGGCCACTCAGCATCATTGCCCCTGGGGTTTGGTGCCGTTGACCGGGGTGCGGAAGACCCGGGAGCACCAGCCTGGGGAAGGGTCTGCAGCCGGCCTTGCTCTCTCGATTGACTGCTAGGGAGGCAAAGGATGGGCTGCATTTGGAGAGAGAGCGAACCCCACGTTTCTGCGGGTGTTCAAGCTGGAACTGGGGTGAAAAACACACATGTCAGAGGTTGCTCCAGAATGCGGTCCGGGATCCTCGAGAGAAAGCAGGGAGAGTCAGCCTGGAGGATTTGTAAGGCTCCTTTCCCGGAAGATGGAACGCGCAGAGACTTGCTTAGACAGAGGGAGGCGAGCGGAGGAGAGCCTGAGACTCAAGCAGAGCAAGTGGGGCTGTGACATGTGTCTAAAAGGGGCAGGTCCAGGCTGTGCTCAGGGCCCATCCCGCTGACTATTCTTTCCCTTCCGAGTCATTTGTCATCATCTCAGACTTGTCAGATGAATTAATCATCTTTCAAAGAATGTGATTTTTCACATGTACGTTATCATCAGATGACAAATGAGTGGCACGTCTCCCAGGCTGTGTATGCAGAGGACAGGGAAGTCGCTCAGGCCTCAAACATCCCAGCTCACTTATCAGCACATTTTGGGTCCAAGTGTTCAAAGTCCTGGAATTTCAACTGACTTGCAATTTTCTCTTCATTTACAATGCCCTCTCTGTGCAGAATAGGGCGGTGATGGAGTATGTTGGCTCTACAGCCGAACACTGCTTTCTGAGCTGGACAAGTTACTCAACCTTGCTGTGCCTCAGTTTCCTCATTTGTAAAATGGGCTCATAATTGTCCATACCCTGGAGGATCTATGTCAGCCTTAAGTGACGTAACGCACGTCAAGCTCTTCAAACACTGGCTGTAGCCAGCACTCAGCAAACTGATCTGGTACTTTTCTTCAGTTTTGGCCAACTTTTACCCCATACCCAAATTCAGAGAAGGTGAGATTCAGGAAGTTTTCGTTCCTGTAATTAATTTCTCTGTTACTTTTTAAATAAAGCTTTTATTTCAGAAGTTTTAGATTTTCCTAAAAGTTGTGAGAGGCGTTCAGAGAGTTCCCATATGCCCCACACTAATGTAACATCTGACATTGTGTCGTTCATTTGTCACAATTAATGAGCCAATATGCTCACATTATTATCAACTGAAGTCCACACTTTATCTGGATTTCCCTAGTTTTTACCCAATGTCCCTTTCCTGTCCTAGGACCAGGACACCACATGGCATTTAGCTGTTGGGTCTCCCTAGGTTGCTCTGGCTGTGATGGCTTCTCAGACTTTCCTTGTTTTTCATGACCTTGATAGCTTTAAGGAGCACCAGTCAGGCATTTTGCAGACTGTCCCTCAACTGGGATTTGTCTGATGTTTTTCTCATGAAGATAAATTTCTCTTAAGCTAAGTTTAACAGAAAATTGATTATAACCACATGATAAGCCAAGTGGTCAATGACCTTTACCATTGTCCATCTAGAGAAAATGAGCCAGATAGTTGACAAATGTCACTTAAGTTTGAACCGGGAAGGCTCAGTCAAAAGGAGGTGTTCTTTTTTAAATAAACCAAAGCAGGTGTTTCTAATTAATGAGAGACCCCCCCCCCCCCCCACCTCAGGTAAGCATCGTGCAGCCACTGTGTGTGTTAGATCAGCAGCCCAGACCAAGAGAGCTCTTGGGCCCCTGTTCAGGGCAAGTGTAGATTTGACACCGCCGTCCTCCCCTACCCAATGTCAGATGAGTCCGCCTCTGTCACTGGACATGCACAAGTGCTTGGCAGTGTGGCCTGAGCTCTCCAGGTGGCTCAGAGCTGTGCACTATTTTTCTTAGCAGAAAATGACCCATAAGGAAGCCTTACAACGTGGTCCTGATTTTTCGTCCTTTCCTGAGTTTAAATCAGGAGGCGGTTCTTACATGCGGGCAGCAAACTGTAAGTCAAGCACAACTGCTGATGGGCCAAAAAGGCATGAAAACCGTGTCCGAGAATTACCCCAAATGTGTTCTGATGGGGCATTTGCAGACAGCAGCAGGGGCTCTGTCAGCAGGGAGAGACGTTTGTGGTCTCTGCCCACATCGTCCAGAAGGTTTACCTGCCACTGTCGTAGGTGATGCTCCTCTCACCTCCATCAGGTTGGGCTGATGCCTCCTCCTCCCCATCAGGCCTTGATCTGGGTTCATTCAGGTTGGGCATCAGTGGGACTGCCATCCATCAGAAAATGGCTGGTCTCAGAGGGAAAATGAGACTCAACAGAACAGGAGAAAACTCTCTTGGGCACTTGCCACCTTCCTCCAGACCCTGTGGACACTTCGATCGTTGGAACTGCGTGTGCACCTTCAAGCCCAGCGTCCTTAGGCACGGGTGCACTGGCCATCACAGCCGACGTGCTCCTTCACTGATGGAATCCTTCAGCCGTGTGGTTCAGCGTATGGGCTCTAACCCGGATGGCCGACCTCAAATGCCGCCTGCCTGCCGCTCACTCTCTGTGTGCGAATCTGACAAGTCCCATAACTTTGTCTTAGTTTCCTTTTCCAGAAACTGGGGATGATGACCACAGAGGGTTGCTACAATTTTCCAATGAGTTACTGCGTGTAACACACTTTGAACAGTGTCCAAAACTTGTAAATTTTCTCTAAATGTTATCTGTTATAAGATGTGGCTCTAGACTGTGGGAAAAACACAAGGAGACAGAGATGTGGTCCTTAAGTAGAGGAAATTGCAGACAAGTAGGGGAGGCAAGTACTATCAGGGATGTGAACAGAGTGCTGTTGGAGCCCAGAAGAAAGGAAAATCACAGCTGTTAGTAGAGAGTGATGGCTCAGCCTGGACGAGTCCGAGAAGAGGGCAGGGCACTCTGGAACCTGATAGGCCAATACCCAGGAGAATAAAAGAACACAGTGAAGCTAAGGAATGGCAAGAGAATCTCTGTGCCCCGGGCTCAGGCTGCATGAGGGAGCACGAGGAGGAGGGTCGGGAATTCTGTGATGCAAGCAAGGTGTTAACAGGTTCAGCCACTTGGTTGAACCCATAAGATGAGTACCGTGTAGCCTAGGTGTGTAGCAGGCTGTACCACGTAGGTTTGTGTAAGTGCACTCTGTGATGTTTACACAATGATGATATTGCCTAATGATGCATTTCTCAGAACATGTCCCCGTTGAAGTGACTGTATATGAAAAAGACGTTTAGAGACACAGAGGAAAGATCCAGAAGTTCTAATACTCATTTAATAAGTGTCCTAGAAGGAGAGAGCAGACAGAACAAATAAGACATATCAAGAGTGAGAACCGGGCCAGCCCAGTGGCACAGCGGTTAGGTTTGCACATTCCACTTCTCAGAGGCCCGGGGTTCACCGGTTCAGATCCTGGGTACGGACATGGCACTGCTTGGCATGCCATGCTGTGGTAGGTGTCTCACATATAAAGTAGAGGAAGATGGGCACGGATGTTAGCTCAGGGCCAGCCTTCCTCAGCAAAAAGAGGAGGATTTGCAGCTGTCAGCTCAGGGCTAATCTTCCTCAAAAAAAAAAAAAAGGAGAAAGAGAAGGAGAAGAAGAAGGAGGAGGAACAAATAAGAAAGCATCATAAACAGATAAATTAGTGTGGCAAAAATAAGTATAAATACATAAAAAATAAATGTGAATTGGTTAAATTCATTTAATTCACCCATTTAAAACAAGTATTTATTTTGATTTAAAAAAATTCAGCTACATGCTATTTATAAGGGATACAGCGAAAATAAAACTTAAAGTAAGATGGAAAATCAAGGGATGAAAAAATTATGCCAGGCAAATGCCAACAAAAAAATATGACAGATGTAGAAAGAGTAATATCAGGAAAAAAAAAATGAATTCAAGTAAAAAGCTTGACGAGAGCCAGAGAAGGATATTTGATATTGATAATAGAAGCATCATGAAGCTTTATACACCTGACAACATAGCTGTGAAATCAAGTGAAGCTTGATATTCTCACAAGAGAATTATTAGAAGGTTTTAAAGCAGCCCTCCAAACATCCACATAGTAAGTTTGGAATGTCTATCAGGCCACAAAGAAACAAAAATGATCTCAACAAATTGCAAAGGATTGAAATGATGCACTCGACCTTTACTGACCCAGTGAAATAAAAATCTGAAAAATTTAAAAATGTTAGTACTAAACTATTTCTTAGTTTGGACATCTTCAAATACTTAAAAAAAAAAAACTCGAGGTTTTCTGAAGCTGGATGTGACAGAGTAATGTATCCTTTTCATCCTTCTCCCAGTAACAGTTATAAATTCAGTACAAAATACAATATAACAACTGTTTAAAGGCACTGAAGAGCCACCTAAAGCAGGCAAAGGCCAGAGGGAAATTGATCCTCGAAAGAAGAGAAGTGGGTGAGCTCCGTGTTTATCTGGCTCTGTGCCCGGGGACACATCCAGTTTACACCACACACAGGGCAGCAGAGTTTAAGTGGAAAGTGGCGTCTTACCGGGCCGAGAAAACCAAGGTTGGGACTTGAAGGTGTCATGGTGGCTAGAAATGTAGGGGGGCAATTCCAGACAGGAAGCAGCCGTGGATGGGGAGACCCAAAGGCTGCTTAGAAATTTCCCTTAAATGCTTGGCTGACTTCTAAAGCAGGCGTGCACAGCGTGAAACTGCCAAGGGGCTCAATGGAAAACAACAGCTGGAAGGCAAAGGAGAGCTGAGCAGAGACCTCAGCAGCTGCCCTGCAACTGAGAGACGCTTTGTGGGTCATATCCTGCTAGATTAGAGACATGGGGTGTGACGGTTAATTTTATGTGTTAAGGTGGCTGGGCCACAGGGTCTGGATATGTGGGCAAACGTTATTCTGGATGTTTCTGGGAGGGAGTTTTTGGATGTGATTAACACTGAAGTCAGTGGACTTTGAATGAAGCCGATGTGGGTGGGCCTCGTCCAAGCAGTTGAAGGCCCGAATAGAACGAAAGACACGTCTCCTCTAAACAAGAGGGGATTTTGTCGGCACACAGCCTTGGGACTTCAGCTGTGACATTGGATCCTCCCTGGTCTCCAGCCTGCTGGCCTGCTCTGCTCATCTGGACTTGCCAAGCTCCATTCTGTACAGTAAATCTGTTTCTCTATAAATACACCTCCTATTGGTTCTGTTCTCTGGAGAAGCTTGACTAATATACTTGGTAAACACGCCCAGCTTCCCACAGAAAACAGAACTAGGGGTTTCGCCCTAGGACTAGAGGCCAAACTGAAACAGGCCCTCTCCGTAAGCCCTAGGACCAGGATTCTGTAGAGTCAAGGCGACTGGCTAGCAATTTAACTTCACAGACTAATGATTTGTGCCCAGGTCTTAATTTATAAAGGTGACTAAGTGATGACGCAGAGAGATCGGTGCCATTTAAAATGAATTTATTATTTACATTTCTCAAGAGAAGGGGCAATGTAAACCCCGCACGGCACAGAGCCACAGCGAGGAGCATCAGTTCGATCCAGAAACAGGAGAGAGTCGAAAGCACGGCCCAGAGCCTTATAGAGTTTCCCACAGGAGCGGCAGGGCAGCACAGGGCAAACAGCTTGGGATTGGCTGGTTTAAATAACGTTGGCGGCTCCAGACCATAGGGGTGGTCTCCAGTTGCCTCCTATCTGGGTCCAGGTGACTTAGTGTTAGGGAAACCTTGGCTTGGTGTGAGAGTTTGATCAAGGAAGCGCTGGGGCTATGGGATCAGGATAGGTTGGAGGGTTTATAATGTGATTTTCGCTTGCCCACAAAAGCTGGATGATGGGGAGGCATAAACAACTTTGGCTGTTTGGCCCTGTGAATAATGGATGCTAAATAGACAAATACAGAACCTAAGGAAACACAGTTAGAACAACTAAAAATCAATGCTCTTCAACCGAAGATAACGGAATCCAGAGTCTCCACAATGTGGCATCCACAGTGTCCATTATTCAGTGGGACAACACCCGTACCCAAGAAGCAGGAATATGTGACTCTTAGGACCAAAGAGACAATAGAAGTGGACCCAAGATACCCTCTTATCTATAGTTTTCCCCCACGGGAATACCAGCTTCTTCTTTTTTTTTTTTTTTTAAGAAAAAAGATTGGTACCTGAGCTACCATCTGTTGCCAATGCTTTTTCTTTTTTTTCTTCCTCTTCTCCCCAAAGACCCGCAGTACATAGTTGTATATTTTAGTTGTGGGTCCTTCTAGTTGTGGCATGTGGGATGCTGCCTCAGCATGGCCTGATGAGCAGTGCTATGTCCGCGCCCAGGATTCGAACCAGTGAAACCCTGGGCTGCTGAAGTGGAGCACGTGAACTTAACCACTCGGCCACGGGGCCGGCCCCAAGTGCCAGCTTCTTGAGGAAAAGGATTTTGTCTGTCTCGTCCACTGCTGTATCCCCAGGGCCTAGAACAATGCCAGGCAGAAGGTAAGAGTATAATAAACATTTATTGTTATTGGCCTACAGACATTGAAAATATTAAAAGAGTATATAGCAAAGAATACTTTTTAAGGGAAGTAAATTTGAACATCTAGATGAAAAGGGTAATTCTCCCAGAAAAATTTAAATGACTATGCTTGTTCAAGAAGAAAATGAAAAATTGAACAAGCTAATTTCATGGGGAGGGAGAATTGAAAATTAAAGTTGTAGTTACAGGTTACGTCTTCTTCAGCGCGTCTCTACCAATTCACTCTCCACTAACAGGATATGGGCAGTATCATTTCTCCACATGCTCACCAATGCTTTTCGTTTTTTTAAACATTTTCCTTTGTTTTAATTGATTGAAATCATTTCCAGTGTTCTACTCAACTTTTTAATGTGTGCCATTTCTAATTTTTTGTTACTATAAAACACACCTAATGAAAATTTTTGTGTCTGTTCTTTTGACACAGACATGAGAATTTCTCTAGAGAAGATAGGAGTTTTTCTCCTAAAACCACAGTGTGCATGTGGCACGGCCAGCGTGAGAATGGTCTGAGTAATAATATTATGGGTATTAGTACTATCCCTTAGTATTATGGCGAGCCTGGTCTCTGAGGCCGCTGGCCCCTGATATTGGAACGGAAGCCCATCCCTCTCTGGCTTCTTTATCCCAGTTTGCAGCTCAGATTTGGCTCCAATGCCAGGCTGCCCTCGGAGACAGTGAGAGAGGAAAGAGCTGCTTCTGGGGGTGGCCTCGGGTCGTCTTGGCCAAGAGAGTCCCCAGGTAGGGAAGTAGACAGAGTGAATTATGATACCACTATGGCAGAAAGGGCAGCAACATGGTAGAAACAAGATTAGGGGACAAGGACAGCCCAGTGCCCGGGTGAGGCAGAGGGTGGGGATGCTGTGAGGAGAGCTGTAGGCACAGGCTGAGTCAGGGGACACGAGGGTGTCAGGAGAGGCGGGATGAGCAGGAGGAGGAGGAGTACGCTCATTTCTCTTCTCTGGGAGTAGCGAGCTCACAGGTGGCTGTTATTCCCGTTAGTTGGTGAACTGGTATGAGACTGGCCTTAAATCAGAATAGGAAGCTCTAGGTGTGACGGCGGCACGGAATCCAGACACTTAGCTCGTCATGGTGGCCGTGCGTCTACTACCAGCTCAACCCCGACAGAAGGATGGAAGGTGCAGGGGACCACCTGGAGGCTTGTACTCACCTGAATTGCTGGGGTGCCTCGCCTCCCAAGATGGTCCAGGTGGAGAGGGCCGACTCCTCTTCTCTGGGGGCGGGGGGGGGGGGGGCAGAAGAGCAAGATGGCAGGACAGGAATTAGCCCTCAAAGAGAGAGTTTTTTTCATGTGAGTGAAACATTTTAGAAAGGAAATAACATCTAAAGAGGATTTTTTGGAAGTTTAGCCACGTAAAACCCTTGACGTCCCTGGAAGGCTGCCAGCCAGGATGGGCATGACTTGGCCTCAGTCAGGCTAACTTCATCTCCTTTGATGGGCTTCCTAAATGAGGATGCTAATGACTCACCCAGATGAAGGAAGAGAAGGTGGGAAGGGGTAGGAGGAACTGGGCACATCCTAGGAGGTGAGGACACCTGCAACCTGCCTGTGGGGGTGGTCACTCTCTTAGGCGCCATCTGGGTCCTAGAGGGAATCCTCCCACTGCCTCCCCCATTCTGAGTGGGGAGCCTGTGTCTGGGCTCCAAAAGCAGTGAGGGGAAGCAACAGAAGGTCGTCCTTAGGCCAAGGCCAAGAAAAAAAACTTAAGTGGTGGTGTAACTTTTAAGCTCCAGCTATTGCTCATGAAATCAGCGAGGCGTTTTGTCTCCCAAAGGGAAACGTCTCTTCAAGTTAATGAGAATTTACAGTACATGCTTAGCGTTTGCCTGGCACGATTTTAAATAAACATTGTAAAGCTGCCTTTACAGGATGGAAATGGTGCCAAGCCTGGGGCTCGCACCAGCTCTTCCAGGCGCTCGGTTGCTCAGAAGGAGTGGTGGACGGCTGTGGGTGGAGGAGCTGTGGGTCGGGGTAGGAAGGGACATGGGGAGGGCACCGGGAGGACTCTGGTGGGCACTGACGACAGTCTCACCTGCTGAGATGAGGAAGCCTGTGCTCTGTCGATGGACAGGGGCCCTGGTTCGGACGCCTGCTGCACAGCACAGCAGCTACCTGACCTTGATGAAGTTAGACTAGAAAACTGGGTCGGGGGAGGACGGTCTCCTCTAGGACCATCTTAAGGATTAAATGATGTAATGGAATGCCCTACTCTGTGCCCGGCACATGGTTGGCACTAGATAAATGCTGATTCTTTTCTGTTCTAACCTTGGGGCTGAGAAGACAGAATCAGAGTGGGTCTTCTTCCCATCAGGATGACCGGAACAGCTAATTCAGGTCCCAAAGTGCCCGAAGCCCAATCATCCCCAACTTCCCAGGGCTGTGTTTGTGTTCTGGGCCACACTCCCCAGGGCAGCCCCCAGAGCTGGAGAGGCCGCCCTGCCTGCCCCCAGGCCCACCCCATCCCGCGCTGGGCGCCTCCCTCCCTGTGTCTCCCTTCCCAGCTGGCTTTGATCAGACCCTCATTGAGCCAGTTCTCCCTCTCCGTTTGTCCTTGTTTATGTTTCCCTGCAAACAAATGTCATGTCTTTCCCATAGGGCTTCTCTCTAGTCAGTTTCTTTTAACCCCGTGTGGACAGGAGCAGGTTTCTGCTCTTCCCCCCAGCGCCGTTTTCTGTACCCACTGAGCCACATGCCATCCGCTGGCCCAGAAGCTGACACCAGTCCTGACGCCCTGGGCTGAGGGACGTGCCCACTGGACCTGCTGTGGAGCATCCTAGGGGTGAGCGGGCAGGAGGCATGTGGCTTTGCAAAATCTTGCTTGTGGGCCTGTATTTTATTTTAGTTTCATTAGTATTCGAATAAAACCAGAAGTAAATTAGTGCTTATTTTCTTCCACGTTTATTGTAAGGTTGAGGGAACCCCTGTTCTGAAGATAAATGTTGTCCACGTTTTGGTATGTATCTTCCCAGACCTGACGTGTGTGAGTGTGTATATATACATACACTAGGTTTACATAATTGGGATCGTACATTCGGTATATGTTTTTACTTACTACATTGTGAACACGTTTTTCCGCGTTCTTCATGAACTGCGTTATATTCCTTTGTTTTAGTTGTCCCATGATTTATTTAACCCAGGGCTTCTCAAAGTCTAGCAGGCATCCAATCTATCATCGGGAGGACGTATTTCAACACAGATTGCTGTCTGCACTGGGGTGGGACCCAAGAATTTGCATTTCTGACAAATTCCCAGGTGAGCCTGGTGCAACCAGGTCAATTTAGCTCAACCCCTTGCCTGGGACACAAGTTGCTTCTGAGTTCAGGAGTATAGATAATGCTGTCTTGAAAATGGGCCAGCGAAATCTTGGCACACCCTGAATTTCTTTCAGGATAAATCTGTAGAAGTGGGACTGCAAGAAAGTGTCACCTGTTTAAAGTTGTTGTGACATATTGCCAGAAAGTTTGCTTCCATTTAATTTTCCCACCAGAGTAGACCAGTTGTGGATCTTGTGTTTATTTAACTCTTCTTCTTTTTTTTAATAAAACGTGCCCACCTGACCTAGCTAATTTTGTCCAGAAAGCTGGATTCCCATCCTACAGGCTGTGTGACCCCAGAACACCGCCCTCACTGCTGAGGCTCAGTGTCCTTGTCTTTTAAAGGGGAAAGAATATCCCTTTGGCCACAGTTCTAGATTGCTGTGAGGATCATAAGTTGATGGATGGGGTGGGGGTGCCCTTTCTAAATTGCGACCCTCATGCAGATGGGAGGGTCCTGAGCACGTCTCTGATGGATTAAAATACAGCCTGCATTGTGGAAACTTCTGGGAAGTTGGAGTTACTAGGGGGAACTTGCCTAAAGGGATTGTCTTCACAGCCGGAACTGTGGGCTCTGGTAATCGCCCATAGGAACCTGCGGTGGTGTGATGGTAAATATTTAACAATGGATCTGGCGTGGGGGTCATGGTGGGGGGTGTAGGAAAGGCGTGACTTTAGACTTTGATCATCACCATGGTGTAAATACTCCCTCCACGCCCTCTTAGAAGTTGCCAATGTTGTCATAAAACGTAGGAAAATAATTGGGAATTGATGAGTTCTAAGTATTTATTACTTTTGTGTCTAATATAATTGATTTAATTGTAAGTGTACATGATTTTAATTTTGATAATGACTGTGTTTAACCACTGACTTGCAAAAAATTATTGAAAGATTTAACAACGGGCTCTCATAGCCAGTACTAGCTGGCCCCAGCACACCGCTGGACGCCCCTCTGGGCCATGAACTCATTGAAAATGCAAGTTACTTTTCTGTCCACATTGACTTCATTTTTTTTTTTTTTCCCGAGGCCGATTAGCCCCAAGCTGCCAGTCCTCCTCTTTTTGCTGGAGACGATTGACTCTGAGCTAACATCTATGCCCATCTTCCTCTACTTTACATGTGGGATGTCTCCCACAGCATGGCTTGATAAGCGGTGTGTAGGTCTGCGCCTTGGATCCCAACTGGCGAACCCTGGGCCACCAAAGCAGAGCGTGCGAACTTAACCGCTGCGCCACTGCGCTGGCGCCTGACTTAATTTTTCTCATTTGGCTGAGGGCTGCACACCATCAATCCGAATTATTTTGGTTCCAAATGTTTGGCATTTGTATATTAAAATAATCCAGTACTAGGCTTCGCCAGAACTGAAATTTGGGGTCCTGCTAAGACGCCTGGCTCTCATGCGTGTGGCCAGGCTCCCCTGTGCGTCTCGTGCAGAAAGAAACCCGGTGATCTGGGGGAAGTGGGCTTTGTTTCCAGAACCTCATTAGGGAGATCTTGAGAGATCAGTTTTCAGTGGCTGCTGTTCCTGCCTTTTAACTATCTTAGTGTGGTTTTATTGTGATCAGTTTAATTTGTTGTGGGTTGCGTGGTAAATCCTACAGTGTGACCGCTCCTTATAGCATTACTAATGTCTGTGGCCTGTAATTTCCCAATAAGCCGACTTGAATTTGTGTCTATCTTGCGGTTCAAATAAGAGCCTTCATACCTCTTTCACTAGGCAGGTAAATAATATAAGCATTATTTTTTGGCCTGTTCAGTGGTATTTTACTGTCATGTACCACAGTCTGTGAATTAGTGCTATGTAAATAAGCTATCCTGTGTTGTATTCCATAAAGTAATAATAAATTTGCTGGGTCGTTTTCAAGTTCCAACCCCTAATTCTTGGCCTTGGGTTCCTTTCTTGGGAACTTTCCTGTGGGAATTTCGCACAACCTGATCCAGCCTGCCCAGAAGTCCCGCACCTTACCCCTACTTCATTCTCGGAGGTTCTGGGATCAGCCACAAGGCTTTGGGAGGTGTGCTGGAGGACGGACAGTGTCTGGCCTTCCCGGGGCCACCTCTGCCATCCGTTGAGCTACAGCATCATCTCACAAAAGAGAGACTTTCTCTGAGGGACTGGAGGGGAAGGAGCTAATCTTAAGACAAGGCCCTGTAATAGCTCTTCTAGTTGTGGGGATGGAAGCAGGTCATCTTGTTTCTGCTTGCTCTGGTTATCTGTGAGCTCATGCGCGGCTTTCCAGCGGTTGTTGCAAATGCCCTGGATGTGAGCTGAAAGCTGCATGGGAGTACGGCCAGCACACTTAGAAACCGTGGGAACTCACTGTTGATCTTTGGGGTTCTGAGATCTCAACCTCCAAACTGGAGCTATGCTTCCAGAAGGTTCCCTCAGGATGAGTTAGCAACTAGCGGCCTGAGAGCTGTGTCCGGGGTGGCCTGTGGCCAGCACATTTTGGACACAGAAAAAGGGAACACCCAGCCTTTTCCCCAGGACTGCGAGCCTGGGTCTCTAAGAACGTGAGAGGGGAGTGACCAGCTGCTAGGATCTTGGAGCTCCTGGGTGACATTGTGTGGCCTCCAGCTGAGATGTCCTTCCTCCCAAGTGAGATCACCCTTCGGAGGAAGCATACGTTGGAAAAAGATTCTTTTGCATCCTGCAAATCTGGTTGAACATTCGTGGTCCCGTGGAGCCAGAGCTGGGCAGGAGGGAGGCAGGCGCTGGGCCAGGCTGGGGCTCTGAGGCCTGGGGTGCAGCCACCGACATGCCCGGGGCCCCAGGCGGTTCCCCGATGACAGAGAAGGCCTAGGCTATTTGTGTGGGCGTCCTGAGGTTGAGGTCAAAACCCCGAGACAGCTCCAAGCAAACCACGGAGAAGCAGCAGCCTGTTATTAGCCTGAAGGAAAACAAAAGCACAGCTCCCTTCTCCATTCGTCTGGGGAGCCTGAGGAAGCTCTCTTCATCTTACATTTCTCTGTGGCTGAGTTTTTCCTTCCGTGGTCCACTGACTCACGTCTTTTTAAATAGTCACATGAAGCAACAGAAAACGAGCCCAAAAGACAATACTTCCCTACTCTGATCCTCAACTTGTCTGACATCTTCTGGCACTTTCCCTTCAGAGTTAGCATAGGGCTGAGGCCATCGATGATTCCTGGGGGCTGACCTGCACTGGGGGAGACTCTGTACCCTGGAGCCCACTGGACACCAGGCCAGCAGCATCTGAGCAGGTCCCCACTTCTTCCCCTCCCTCGGGTGCCAAGTCTAATGATAGGGGTTCTTTGGGGGGGGCAGTGGCAGGGTGATTGGCAGCCCCTGGAGGGGCCCTATTTTCTATTGTGAAGAAAGGAGTATTGCCCACTTGAAACTCTTCACACAGTGGCCGAGCCACAGAAAAGCCATGACCAATGCACTACCCCAGGTGGCATCAGGCTCCCGGGCCCAGTGGATGGGCTATTTCTGGATGCTCATCAGATCTGGATGAATGATCTGATTGCCTAGATGGTGGCACAAGCCAGGCTGTGGCATTTGAAGGGAAGGGAAGCGAGAGGTGGCGTCTCTGCTTCCTGCCTGGCCTTTGGCTGGTTTGCTTCCTGTCAACCCTTCCCGGCTGAGAAAAACAGGGGCTGGGAAGAGCAGAGTTTGGAGGAAAAGTTAAGACTGGAAAAGACTCCAGGCCTTTTTGATGAGGTTTAGGGCTCACATGCAACGTGTGAAACGAGTTGGCCAGCAGTCAGAAATCCAGGAAAGTGCTGCTCTGGTCCTTTGGGGGTTTTGCACACCGACCCTGCTGGCTGCAGCGATGGAGCACAGAAGTTCTTGGCAAGGCTGGAGAACCAGCTGGAAAACTGCGGGGGCTGGGGCGCAGGGGGCTGGGCGGGCCTGGGCCCTATCCATCCTCCCCTCCCTTCCTCTGGGAGGGCAGCAACCGTGTCTGGGTGGCCTTAGCTAAGTATCTGAACAGAGCCAGAGGAGGGGCTGGGTCAGAGGGCCTTCCCGTGGACAGAAGCAGTCCAGAGGCCACGTGAGCGTGAAGGAGAATTGAACATCTTGGCTGGAGCTTTCCTCTAAGCCACTCCCTGGGAAGCAGCCCATGAGGGCAGCCCTGGGGCAGCCTGGCACAGCAGCCCTGACTCCAGGCCCTCATCCCTCCCACCCACGCCTCACCCAACCCCTGGGAGCCTCACCTCCCTGCATAAAGTAGGGTTAACTGTGCCTACCTGGCGGGCTTGTCAAGACGATTAGAAAGAACATATGTAGATTCTGGGAGAATAAAGGCGCTGACCCAAGTAACTTTTGGAAAATGGTGTTTTGACTAGAAACTGTAAGGCTAAAGGCCAAAACAAGTGTAGATAAACCTTGTAACATAGTTGGTAAACTAGTTTCCCCTGGGGGTGCAGGTTAACAATTCTGAAACAGCTCTACAGGAATACTGGGACTGAACAAATAAGTACCTGGATGGTGGGTGGTGGGAGCCATCCTCCCAACTTGTCCTGGGGGAACCACAGTGCTCAACTGGACCAGGAAGGAGCACTATGGTGCTGACGCTGGTCAGTGAGCTGTCTCATGGAACATCTTTAAACAGTAAAGGGAAAAGCAAGTCTGTTGAACTACTATGGCTGTGTAACAAAGTGCCCCCAAACCTAGTAAAAGATGGATGTTTTACTTAGGTAGTTTCTGGGGGTCAGGAATTCAGGCAGGGCAGATGGTTGAATTCAGAGGGGATGGCTAGTCTCTGCTTGAAGACGTCTGTGGCCCCAGCTCCAAGACTCAGAGGCCAGAAGGCAGATCATCTGAAGGCTTGTTCACTTGCACATTTGACAGTTGGCTGGGACCCTTGCTGGGGCTGTCGGCTGGAACACCTCCGTGTGGCCTCTCCATGTGGCTTGGGCTTCCTCACATCATGGCTGCCAAGTTCACAGGAGAGTGGAGACAGGGAGCCAGGAGGAAATCATATTGTCTTTTATGGTCTAGCATCAGAAGCCTCGAAGCATCACTCCTCTGCATTCTGTGGGAGGAGGCACTTCCCAAATCTGCCGAGAGAAACCACGTCTCTTGACGGAGGAGTGTCAGCTTCACGTTGTAAGAAGAGTGTGTGGGGTGAGGGACATACTGGTGTGGCCATCTTTGGAAAATACCATCTCCCAGAGCCCCACCCAGTCCTCCTCCGCTTCCCCGAGATCACCAGGACTCCCAGTCGGGGATTGTTGTCTTTAGACCTCTTCTGTGCCTTTACGGACATAGACACACAGAACTTGTGGGGCTTTTGTTGGGGGCGGTCAGCATGTTTAATTTTTATATCAGTGGGATTCCCTTGCATCTTTTTTCACTTAACACGAGTTCATTTATTAGTTATGTAGAACTCTTTCTCTGTGTTGCAGTACAGTATTCCACAGTTTGCTTATGCTGTGATTTATTTAACCATTTCTTTGTTTTAGTGGACCTTTGAAATGTTTCCTCTTCTTTTTTCTATTGTAAACAATACTGCAATAAATATTTCTCTCTGTGCTATTTTGTGCACACAGCCTAAAGTGTGAATGTTTCCCAGGGAAGAAATGATAAGTAAACTGCTGAGTGGAAGACCATACACCCACTTGGAACTTTAATGGTTTCCATCAAATTTCCTTTGAGGAATGCGAGTCACATTGTTGCCCGTAGAGGGTAATAGGGCTCATTTCCTCGTGTCCTCATCAGCACTTAGTTCTGTCAATCTTTCTAACTCTCACTTACCTTATGAGTGAGAATGATATACTGTATATCATGTATTTTTAATTTGTAGTTTCCTTATTCCATTAAGTTGAACATCTTAGATGTTTATCAGCCATCTGCATTTATTCTCCCGGGAATCGCTTGTTCATTTCCTTTACTGAACAGTTCATTTCAGTTTCACTAAAGAGTAGAGACATGCAAATCGAAACAGTGAGATTTTTCTAAGCAATGGAGTAAAAGAAAAGATGACAAAGCTTCTCAATGCTTGCCAAGATTGATATTATTTAAGTTTAGAAAAGCCACTCTATATTTACAAATATTAACTTCTATTTTCTTTCTAAAGATTTTTTGTTAAAACATGACCCTGGACCACAGGAAAATATTCTTAGTTGTTTTATATGAGGGTAGACCAAAGTTGATTTTTTTAAAGTGAATAAAATTTTCCAGCATCATTTAATGACTGAGTCTTTTCCTCTCAGCCTTTTGTTATTTACTTTATCCCTTAAAAATATGAATATATAATGTGATCTTTTTCTGGGCTAGCTTTTATCTTCCATTTTTCTACTTACTTTTTGCTGGTACTCGCTTGTTTTTATAAGGCAAGCCTCTGGATTTATTTGGTAAGAAAGGACACATTTACAGTATTTCCTCTTTCCCCCAGGGAACGCTGCCTCTTCATTGATGCAAGTGTGACTTTTCATCACCCTGTACAGCTCTGTGGTGTTTTCCTTCACGTAGGGGCCTCTCCTTCTGGAGAGGAATATGTTCTTGGGTGCTGGCTGGGTGGGTGGTGGTGAGGTTACTGCTGGAATATTGGGATTACTTTCAATTCATCACCTTTTGGAACTGTCTAGAATTTAGGATCTGGAGGAGTTGGTGAGGCTGAGCAAGTGTTGGAGGGAAAAGGTGAGAAGTGTGTTGGAGGAAGTGTGTTCAAAAGCCAGGACACCCCGGAGCAGAGACAGACGCAGGTAGGAAGCCATGCCAGAGGAATCTTGTCTAGAGGGAGGTTTGTGCTGGGGGAGAAGTGGGTGGGGATTCAGAGTCGTGGGGTGAGAACCAGCCCGTGTCGGGGCCACAGAGGCCGAGCTGCAGAGAGAAGGCGGCTCCGCTAGGAAGGCAAGGAAGGCGCGCCCTTGTCAGCAGCTCCACGTGTTCATCGTTTATTTATTCCTTAATTTGTCAATTATTTCTCGAGTGCTTGTTAAAGAGTCAAACATCATCCTAGGTACTAGGGAAAATGAACAAACTCTCCTCATGGAGCTTACACTGAAGGAGGAGGTGAACATGGAGAAGCCCATTATGCACACACACATTATAGGGTCTGAGCGTGATAAACTCTACACTGAAAATAAAGCAGGGCAAGGCGACAGAGAGATGGAGGGCTGGAGCGTGCTGTTTCTGTTAGGGAGTCGGGGCAGCCGCCCTGACAAGGTGCTGTTTCAGCAGAGACTGAAGCGAGAGTGATGAGTGAGCACATGGGATGAAGAAAGGCGCTCCCAGCAGAAGGAAGAGCAGGTGCAAAATCCCTGGGGTGGAGCATCCTGGGGTATGTGAGTCTGAGCTGAGGAAGGGGCAGCTAGCGGGACAAGAGGTGAGAGAGGGCCTGGGGCTCCAGGCCGTGGATGGCTGGAGGCCTAGGTGAGGCAGGAGAGGGGAACTGCGGACCAGTGGGAAGGAGGCAAGATGTTCGGTCACCCGCTATTTCCCCGGTACGAAGTGGGCTCATTTGCTGTCTAGCCGTGAAAGTGTGAATGCGGTATGTGTGGTTAAGTGAATATGGTGTGAATTTGTGTGTTGTATGTGTGAGTGTATATTGTGTAAGTGTGTGTGCATATTTATGTTTGAGTGTACGGGTGTCTGAGTGATTAGCTATGTGTATGTCTGTGTGAGTATAGCTGTGTTTATACGTTTGTAAGTGTCTATGTGGGTGTGTTTAGGTGTTTGTGTCTTGGTGTGTCCGTGTTTTGTGTTTGTGTGTGTCCCTGACAGTACACAAGGCAGAAAAGGTCCCGAGGGGAGATGAGATCCCAGTGGGAAGCCTCTCCTGGAGTCCTGGCTGAGTCTCTGTCCTTGCCATGGGTGATAGAACAGACCATTGTCACTGATGAGGTCACAGAATGCCAAGCTCCTAGTGACCCCCGGGCAGCCAGCGGCCGCTCGGGCCAGGCCAGTGGAGGGCTTCAGCACAGCCCGAGCCAACTCTCACCAAACAGCTGGAGCACCGAGGCCCCTGGGCGCTGGTGTCGAAACATGAAACGCCACTTCACAGACTACAGGGGAGAACAGTCAGCGACGGATGGGACCACCCTCAGCTTGACCAGCCCAGGGTCCACGGAGGAGAGCACGGAAGTGTGCTGGCCAGGTAGGTCAGGAGAAAGAGTGCGGCCAGGTGTGTTTCCTGGGAGGAAGGCACAGGAGGTGGGGGAGCATCGGGTCACCCCTTGGTGCTTTTACCAAAGTGTTGTGCTGGCCACAAAAATGGATGGTGGGTGTGACGAAGGCCCTTGTGAGTACATGAGGTGCTCTCGGGAGGCATGAGGATGAAAGTGTAAAATGTTAATCATAATATATTTTAATATGCATTGGAAAAAACAGCATTGATATGTCAACCCTGTGATTTCAGAATGACATAAAAAAATTCCTTTATAGTAAATTGATTAAAGTTCATCTAGAACGCCAATTTGAAGACCACTATGAAGTCACTGTGGGCAGCACCTATGGTGACGCTGGCTCTTGGGGCCGAGTGCCTGGCATCATCTCTGGATCCATCAGTCATTTAAACACTCTGTGCCTCTGTTGCCTAATCTGTCAAATGGGAGTCATAGCAATGCAATTTCTTAGGGTTTTATTTGTTTGCATATTCAAGGAGTTAAAGCCGGTGGAGTGCTTGCAGGGTGATGGGGATACAGTGAGTGGGGTAAGACAGAGGCACAAGACAAACGCTGAAGGGGAAGGTGGGGCTGGAGGGCCTGGCCACAGCACTCTCCTTGCGTTGCTTTTTAAATTGTCTCTCTTGAGCTGTGATTTACATACACAAATGTCACCAATTTTAAGTGTACAATTTGAAGAATTTTGACACATGTGCTTTGTGTCCACCACCGTCATCCTGATGCAAAACATTTTCATCCTCCAAAAGTTCCCTTGTGACCCTTTGAACCTTGCCCACTGCCCCAGCTCCTGGTAATCCCTGCTCTGTCCTCCCGCCCTATAGTTTTGCCTTTTCTAGAACGTCATCTAAATGGAATCACATACGATGTGGCCTTTTGTCTCTGGTTGCTTTCATTGAGTAGAATGCATTAAGGATTCACTGATATTTTGTGTGGATCAGCAGTTCATTCCTTTTTATCAATGGATAGGGTGGCATTGTATGGATGTACCACAATCTGTTTATTCACTAGCTGATGGCCTTTTGGGTTTAGTCAAGTTTTCAGATAGTACATTCATAAGTTATTTGATCCTTGTTTTCATATCCATAACTCCTAGATGCATCCGCCTATCTACACGTTATTTGATCTTTGTCACTGCTGCATGAGGTAGCCGTTATTGTCATCCCCGTTTTATGGGGAAACAGATACAGGGAGGTGATGGCACCTGCCCAAGGGCCCCAGGAGCCTGCCCCCTTTCAGAGCCCTGAAGGTGAGTTGTGGCACTGTCCCCTTGTGGGGCACTGATGAAAATGTCTCTCCTCCTCTCAGGGACCGTAAAGAGGGAGGAGGCATCTCCAAGGCCCAGGTCACCCTGTCTCCATGAGGAGGACATCTGCTTCGTCTCCAGGGCACGGAGGATGCTGAGCTGGAGCAGCTCCCCGTCGTCTCAGTCCTCCTCCGAGTACCAGTCCTACTCGCAGTACCAGTCCTGCTGTTCCTGCGCGTACCAGGAGGACGCTGCCCAGCAGAGTGTGTGTGCCTTCTACACCCACGTGCAGACCGTGCAGGGCGTGGCTGTGGCCTGGGAGACCGACACCGGCTTCGAGCCGGTCAGCAGGAAGCCCCGCATCCACAAAGTCGAGTTCACCAAGAGGCAGAGAAGGAAAGGCTCCTCCTTTGAGATGGCTTCCAACACCGACCTGCACTGGGACCTGGAAGCCAGCAAGAACGGCTGCTGCCTGGAGCCGGAGGAAGCAGAGCTGCTGGTGCCCCTGGAGTGCTGCGTGCAGGAGCTGCGGGACACTCCCGACTGGCTGGTCACCACCAACTACGGGCTGCGCTGTGTGGCCTGCTGCCGGGTGTTCCCCACGCTGGAGGCGCTGCTGCAGCACGCCCAGTACGGCATCCAAGAGGGTTTCAGCTGCCAGATCTTTTTTGAGGAGATGCTGGAGAGAAGGCGGGCCCGGGACCAAGCGCAGGAGCAACAGCTGGAGGAGGAGGAACAGAGCCCTTCGGACAGCAGTGAATATCCGAGGTACCACGTCGAGGTCGAGTCCCTTCCGTCGCAGCAGCAGAAGCAGTGAGCTGCAGGTGATGAGCCCAGCCCTGCCCTCACTTCTGTCATCTCCGTTGCTCCTTCCCCAGCCAGCAGGACCAAAGCCACCAGGGCAGGGAGCGAGGATGAGGGCCGGGGGAAGGAAGCAGAGGAACGTAGAGCTGGGAGGGCCATGAGAAGTGAAGGGGAAGGAACCCTTCCAAAGGGCTCAGCACTTCAACCAGAGTCCATTTCAAACCTGAATCCGAGGAGGAGATCTTCGAGCGTTTCTGGCAGCGGCCGCGAGATCGGAAGGCCCCAAGCGTGTGGCCACAGGGATTTCTATTTTTGCTGGTGGATCGAGCAGGTCATGACTGGCAGGAGAGCCAACTGCAAACGAAGCTTCAGCCCTATTTTTTTCATTGTCAGGAACCCATCCTATGCCCTACTTCTATGTCTTATTTTAGTGGGATTAAACTTGAAAAACTCAAAATTTAAGACAACGACTCATTGCGTGAACCATGCCGCGGGTCCACAGTTGGACACACAGGAAATTCCCATCTCTGCAGGTTGCATACTAGCACAGACACCTGGGGACCGGCAGAGGCAGAGATGGGTGCTGGGTGAGTCTTGCTGACCTATGAGTTCACACATCCACTAAACCTTTAAAAATGTCGCTACAAAATTCATCTTCACCCTTCTATCCATTCCCAGCTCAGGGGGCTGCATTCACGCAGGAAAATCCATGGATGGGTCACTGTGTGTTAGGTACACTGATGAAACATACCCTAACCTGCCAGGGAGAGGCAGTTAGAGCAGGCAATTGCAAAGTAAGGGGATGAATCACACGAAGGAAGTTTGGGGAGCCCAGAGGAGGGCCCCAAACTCATGCCGGTTGATGGGGAAGGAAAACTTTCCAAAAGAGGCGATGCTCACAGAAACTCGGAAGACAGGTGGCATTAACTCGGCCAGGTTTACTTGGGCACTGTTGACATTTTAGGCTGAATGGTTGTTTGTCTTGGGGGTTGTCCTGTCCACTGTAGGGTGTCTAGCAGCATCTCTGGCCTTCATCCACCAGATGCCCGGAGCATCCACTCGGCCACAATTGTGACCATCAAAAATGTCTCCAGACATTAGCAAATGTCCCCTGGGAGAAAATCGCCCTTCAGTTGAGAATCACTGAATCAGACAAAAATGAGGATCTTAGAAGGGTGAATGACACAGTATGTTTGGGAAATTGCCAGCCACTTGGCCTGGATGGAATGCTGGAGACGTTTATCCTTTCATATCATCCAGAGGATTTAAGTGCCTATGTGCCAGGCTCTGTACTGGGCACGGGGAATAAACCATGAACAAAACAGGCATGGATGCTGCTCTGTAGAGCTTATGACCAGTGGGCCTATATATATGTATGTATGTAAAATTAGAAATAATTATGAGAGTACCCATTTCATAACCTACAGGGCCCTCTGTGGCCCAGCCTTTGCTAGCTTCTCCATCACCATTTCTTAGTATTCACTGCTTCAGTCACTATGCTCCTGTCCTGTTGGCCTTCCTTCTTTCCTTAAAGACTCCAAGCTTTCATACCTCAGAGCCCTTGCACTTGCTCTCCCCTGTAAGTGGAACACAACCCTTCTCTGTCGCTCTTGTGACTGACCCTTTGCTCATCTTTGAGGGTTTGGCTTTGTCACTTTTTCGAAGGGGCCTTCCCCCATCACACTACCTTAGCGTATGCCTCCTTCTAACTGCAGATGGTTTTAAGAAGAGAAGAGACGTGATCAGATTCAGGTTTTAAAAAGCTCACTCTGGTCGTGTGTGGAATATGGACTTGCATAGTGGCAAAAGAAGAAATGGAGAGCACTTAAGAAGCTGTTGCAGGAGTTCAGGCAAGGGATGCTGTGGCCTGGATAAGGCTGGTCACAAGCCAAGAGAGTATTTCCTGGGTGAATTCAGGACAAACTTGGGGAACACCCTGGAGGGTTTGGGGATGAGTGGATGTGGGGTGGGGGAAAGGGGCTCAACAAGGTGGACCCTCAGGATCCTAGCAGGAGCCAATGGTGGGTGGTTGCACAGGAACCGATATAGGGAACTTTGGAGGAAGATCAGTCATGTGTGTGTGCACATGTGTTGTTTGTGTGTGCACATGCATGTGTGAGTGCGTGCGCGCACATGTATATGTGTGCATGGGTCTGTGTTTGGACGTACAGGCCTAAGGGCTGGGAGTGGGGGTGACAGAAGTCAGTCAGGACATGTCTGACTCTAAATGCCAATGGTGGACTCCCAGATAGAGATGTTGCATAAGAAGTGGTTTAGGATTTAGAACTCAGAGGACAAGTCTGGACTGGAGACGGAAATGAGGAAGCTAACAGCACTTGGATGGTGCCCTATTCAAAACCACAATAGTGGGTGGACAAGGCTCACCAGGGCCCTGGAGTTGAGTTAGACAAAAGAGTGTGGCAGTGAAGGAAGGAGAAACTAGGTGGGACGGATTTCTTAGGAGTTTTCTTCAAAGTCAACAAAACTAAGAGTGTTTCGAGGAGGGGTGAGCAGTGTCAAACGTGGGAGAGAGCGGGAGGGAGTGAGGACGAAACGTTTTTCGTTTCATTTGAGGCATGGAGGTTGCTGATGGCTCTGGGGAGAATAGTCTCAGGGGCTGAGGGAGCCGACGGGCACGGATCAGTAGTGGGCACAAGATCATGCACCTAAGACAAGCAGAGACAACTCTGCTGGTGGGTTTGGTTAAAGAGCAGAGCAACCATGGTTGTAGCTAGACAAAAGGAAACTAAAAAAACCCACAAAGATGGGGGGGGAGAGCAAGTTTATCTGCTAATGGCAATGATCCCTTAGGGAGGGGGAGACGAAGAATGCAAGAGAAAGCAGGGAGGTCTGAGGAGGGGGTCAAGCAGGCGAGAGAGGGCTGGATCCTGAACAGCTGTGGTCAGTATGTTGTGTGTGTGTCTGTCGGGGATGTCTGTGTGGGGTTCTAGAAAAGGGGAGCAGCAGCCAGCAGGTGGGCACTGCCTGGGCATGGGGCCCTGAAGGAGGAGGGGAACAGGGTCCCCACCTCCTTCCCTCTCAGGCAGCGTGTTTAAATGTGAAACTCTGACAGCCTAAGGGCCAAGCATTGTTCTAAACACTTAATGAATATTAAGTGTTTAATATTAATATTCATATTAATGAATATTAATATTAATGAATATTAAGCCTGCACAGTCCAGGGAGGTGGCTCCCCCAATTAGCCCTGTTTTGTAAGCGAGGAAGCTAAGATCTTGCTGACTGAGTGAGCCGAGGTCCTACAGCTGGTGTGCAGTGGAGTTGGCCCTCACACCCAGGCAACCTAGCTCCGGAGCCTGCGCTCTCACCATCACGCCGAGAGGCCAAATTTGAACATAAGGACAGATACGAGGTATTCAGAAAAGCGAACATGTCAAGTCCGCAGGCTGTGTTTTCTTTAGATTAAGTACAAGCAGCTGGAGATCAGGGGAAAGATGCTGGGCATTCGGGACAGATGAAAGATGAGAAGGACCTTGGGTAAGCAAACTTAATGTAGCGGATAACTTTGGCCCATGTGGATGAGGGAAGGAGAGGATGAAATTGTTCTTAAGATAGTGACTTGTTCTTAAAACATAACTTACGCTCAGCTGAGTTAAGTATGCATTTGTGGGTTAAACACATCACTTCGCAGAGACCTGGGACCTCCACCAAATAAGACAAGTATCAGAGTGAGTAAGGAGAACTCTTCCAGAAGGTTCAAGGGACCTCAAGTGTTTTAAATCTTGAACCACTGTAGACCTTTTATTTTCCCAAATCTTAGAAAAAGATGGAACTCATTTCATGAAACGTACAGAAACCTAATAACAAAGCTTGACAAAGATAGCACTAAAAAAGTAAGCAATATATAAATCTCACATAAACACAAAGTAATAGCTAATAAAATTTATAGAGTATGAGAAGAGCAATTTACCATGACTGAATTTGGGTCATTTTAAGACTGTAAAGACAGTTAAAAAATTTTAAATCTAGCAGTACTTCATAAGGAAAGATCTTATGATTATCTCAGTAGATAGTACAAAGACATACAATATTCAGAAATAAACCCATACATTTATGGTCAATTGTTCTTTCAACAATAAGCCAAGGTAATTCAAGGGAAGAAAGAATAATCTTTTTAGCAAATGATGCTGTGACAACTGGATATCTGTATGCAAAAGAGTGAAATTGGATCCCTACCTCACGTCATATATGAAAATTAACTCAAAATGAAAAAGAGCTAAATGTAAGAATTAAAATTCTAAAATTCTTAGAGGAAATCATGGGTGTAAATCTTCATGACCTTGGATTAGGCAATGGTTTCTTAGATATGACATGAAAAGCACAAGCAAACAGAGAAAATATATAAATTGGACTTCATCAAGATTATAACTTTTGTGTTCAGAGGACATTATCAAGAAAGTGAAAAACAATTCACCAATAGGAGAAAATACTTGTTCATCGCATATCTAATGAGAGTCTAGTATCTAGACTATACAAAGAACTCTTGTAACTCAACAGTAAAAAGATAAATATAAGCCAATTAAAAAATGGGCAAAAGATTTGAATAGACATTTCTTCAAAGAAGATATACAAATGACCAATATGCACATGAAAAGATGCTCAACATCATTGGTCCTTAGAGAAATGCAATGAGATATCACCTCACACCCAGGAGGATGGCTATAATAAAAAATACATATATAATATAAAAAATATAATAAAAAAGACAGACAATAACAAGAGCTGATGAAGATGAGGATAAAGAGAAATTAGAATCTTCCATACATTTCTGATAGGAATGTAAAATGGTGCGCCACTTTAGAAAATATTCTGGCGGTTCCTCAGAAAGTTAGAGGTAGAGTTACAACATGACCCAGCAATTCTGATAATTGAAAACATACGTCCACACAAAAACTTGTACATGAATATTCATGGCAACATTCTTCATAGTACAAAAAAGTCAAAACAGTCTACATACCCATCAAATGATGAATGGATAAATAAAATGTGATCTATCAATAGTATGGAATACTATTCAGCCAGAAAAAGGAATGAAGTATTGACACATGCTACAACATGGATGAACCTTGAAAACGTTATGGTAAGTGAAAGAGGCCAGACACAAAAGGCCACATAATGTATTATTCTATGTATGTGAAATATCCAAATAGTTATATTTATGGAGACAGAAAGCAGATGAGTGTTGCCAGGGGTTCAGGGGAAGGGGATAATGGGAAATGACTACTAGTGGATATGGGGTTTCCTCTTGGGATGATGAAAACACTCTGGAATTAGAAAGTAGTGAAGGTTACACAACTTTATGAATATACTATAAACCATTGAATTGTCTGCTTTACAAAAGCTCAACTTTATTGTAGGTAAGTTATGTCTCAATTAAAAAAACATGTAATAAATACAACCATCATTCCTATTATAAATATTTCAGAAACTAAGAATAGAAAATGTATTCAGATGATATGGAGCATTTATTGCAAACCATATAAGCAAAAAATCTACACATGTTCCCACTGAAATCAGGTAAAATACGTCGTCTATTATAATTTTTATTTAACATTGTTCTGGAAGTTACAACCAATTCAATAAAACATGAAACAGAAATGTTACAAATATTGGACAGAAAATTGTGATTTTTCAGAAAAAAACAATATACTTACCTTGAAAGCTCAAAGGAATTAACTAAAAATTATGGTAAAAAGAGGTCTTCAAAGGATTGAGATATAAGATGGATATCAAAAGCTTTCTTGAGTATTATATGTGACTAATTAGGAAATAACATGGAAAATCTTCCACTCACTAGATAAACAGATATTCATGGAAATACTGTAAGTGCAATGAAATGTCAAAGTGAATATCTCTGGTTGAGAATTGTTGATAAATTTTGGATTTTCTGTAATGTGCAATATTTTTAAAGTTTTCTATGTTGAGGAAGTATGGCTTTTATAATAAAAAGGCAATAGAATGTTTCTTCAAACATTACCTCAGGATGGAGGTGACTTTGGGGGCCTTCCCTGTCCACATTTGTGGTCTACAGACCACACTTTGAAAACCCCAGCTCTTGTCATCTTAATCCTTGGTCCTTTGGAATGAAATTAGCTTTAATTTTAAGAGTGCTTGTGATAGATGAGGACCCAACCAACTCAAGATAGTCAAATTACAAAGCTCTTTTTGTGGAGTGTCCTCATTTAAGAAAGGAGGGTTGAAAGCTGTGAGTGACAGGGAGATCTTGAGAGAGGACCATGGTGGGAACTCAGTTGAGAGAAAGGGTAAAGACAGTGAAACTGGGAAAGAAAATAAGATCATGCAAACAGGACTTTGTAGGGAGAAGATGAGGAAGGTGTGACAGGATGAAGAAGGAAAGATGAGCAAGTTGGAGAAGGGAGACAGAAGAGGAAAGAGAAAAATGGCAGGTATGAAGGATAACACATTGAGTGGGGAATGTGATGTCCCAAAGGGGTCCAGGTAGGAGGCTGGTGGGGAAAGATGAGTGTCCTGTCAAAGATGGCCAAATCCTGACTGACCTTTCCTTGGGAGTCAGCAGTCTCTGAGGTGCTCAGTAATGGACGCTGTTATGGGCTGAATTGTATCCTCTCAAAATTCATTTGTTGAAGTACTAAGCCATACTACTTTAGGCTGTGACTATATTTGGAGATAGGGCCTTTAAAGAGGTGACTAAGGTGGGGCTGGCTCCGTGGCGTAGGGGTTAAGTTCACACACTCTGCTGTGGAGGCCAGGGGTTCATGGGTTCGGATCTGGGCGTGGACTTACACACCGCTCATCAAGCCATGCTGCGGCAGCGTCCCACATACAAAATAGAGGAAGGTTGGCACAGATGTTACCTCAGGGACAATCTTCCTCAGCAAAAGCACAAACAAACAGGTAATTAAGGTAAAATGAGGTCCTTAGGATGGGCTCCAATCAACTATGACTGGTGTCCTTATAAGAAGAGGAAATTAGGACACAGACACACACAGAGGGAAGACCATGTGAGGACACAGGAAGAAGACAGCTGTCTATAAGCCAAGGACAGAGGCCTCAGAAGACACCAACCCTGCTGACACCTTGATTTTGGACTTCCAGCCTCCAGAACCGTGAGATGGAGAATGTCTGTGGTTTAAGCCCCTCATTCTGCAGTATCTTGTTATGGTAGCCGTAGCAAATGAATACAGATGCTGAAGGGCAGCAGGCGACAAGGCTCAGGGAGGTCCCTGTTTCCAGTGGGAACCTTCCTGGCCCCAGGTCCTGAGGAGAGCAAGCAGGCAGTGAGCGCTCCATCAGTGTCTGTTCATTTAATTGCCCGGGATGGCATAAATACATTTGGGGACAAGCCACTGACTTGGGTGAAGAGTGGCCTGCTGGCCCCCAGCACTCGGAGTGCCTTGGGACCTGTCAGAGGGTTTTGTAGAAGGAATTTGATGTGTGAGCATGTGGTGGCGTGGGGCTTGGTTAAGAGACCACTGTAGGTTCTCTTCAATTCTCTTCTAAGTCTCTAATGCTTCCCCTTCCGGTGGACTGACCTGAAGGCCCCACTGGGAAATGAGCTGGGCACAGGGAGGATGGGGACCTGGATGTGCTGAGCTTTAGGGAAGATGGAACAAGAAGTTCACGAAAATGCCTTGTCCAGCTCTCAAAGCCTGGCACCAGGAGCCAAACACCGTGTGTATATGTGTGTGTGTGAATATGTGAGTGTGTATGTGTGTGTTTGCGTGTGTGGAACCTGCTGCTCTGCATTGGGCTGTGCTTGCTGTACCTGGCTCCGGGCAGAGAGAAAGCAGGGACCTGGAAAGAAGGTCCATGAATGATGCTCGAACCCCTGAGGGCTTGTTGGCGCTCTGCAGCCGGACTTCCTGCAGCCCTCCCAGGGCATACACAGGAGCTGCCGAGCCCAGCCGAGGTACCGTCAGTCCTAGGAGAAGAGGATGAGAACTCCCCATAGCGATGTTTTGCAAACTTGAATAGCATCCTTTCAAAGGCCAAGAACGTTCTTACAGGGCCCATGTTGACTTAAGTTATTGCTGCTTAAACAACGACTTAGCACAAACACAAACATTCAAGTTTATAGTTGCTTTATAACTATAAAACAAAAACAAATGTGTAAATTAAATACAAACACAATTACAACAGCAATAAAACTCAGATTGAGAACATTAATTTTATGTGACTGTTGAGCTCGGTGCTTGCAAAACCAAGTTGCCTCCTAAGTGAATATGAGACTGAACGTGAGGCAGATTCTCCTGGGGCTGACAGGTCCTCACTGCCATGTGCCCACAGGATGCAGATTCCCAGCACTGACAGCATGGATATGTATTAAAGCCATCGCGTCACCATGATTGCCAACCTAAATGCAAAGAGGGCACAGGAGCCAGGTGCCACCAGGTGTTTATAAGGTGCTTTTCCAGATAATCTATGTGCTTTAAAATTTTTTCTAGATCTTCCTAAAGTTTTAAGAATTCCATTAGGGAGCATGAAGAGCCTTGGGGTTGTTCGTGGGACCCCTGTTTGAAAAATGCAGCCTGGGAGTACTCACGTGGAACATCCATCATTCATTCCACAGACACTCACCCACTGCTTCCCCCACACCCAGGGCCTGGGCTCAAGCGGAGGGACACAGATGACTGACGGCCAGTGTTAAGGATCAAAGATGCTGTAGGTAGGGGTTTGTATAGGAAACTGTGGGGCTCTGAAAAGGGTACCTAATGCAGCCTTTGGGGGCTTGGAACGCTTCCCGGAAGAGGAGATGCCTCTTCAAGCTGAGTCTTGAAAGGATAGCAACCTTGCAGCCCTATGGAGGGGCAGTTAGTACACACATACCATGCTGTTATGACCGGGTGCTGTATTTTTAGGATAAGGCTATGCTTATGAACAGGGAAAAGAGGGTTTATTTTGCCCCGTAGAGAGCTAACCCCTTGTCCCCAAAATCTTCTCCTTGGGCAGTTAATAGTTCAGCAATTTCACCATCAGAGTGCCATTCATTGACTTAAAATTTGCCCTGTCTATGTCAATAATAATGTTTTTGGAAAGCTCACATAATCAGACAATACCAGCCTTTTACACGTTAGCATGAATTAGTTCATCAGTTAGCTATAGGTTCAGAAAAAGTCCCTGAAGGGATGGAAGTGGAGTTTGGGTGGGACTATGGAAGAGAAGTTGGACCAGATCTTGGAGTTTACCTGAGGAGGGGTGGGTGCCAGGAAGACGGAAACACACCCTGAAGAGGTCTCATCTCTCATCCATCCGTGTGTGGAATGGGGTGCACGCACATGTGCGGGGGGGGGGGGGTGCGGTGAAAGGGTAGGTAGGATGGGCAGCCTCAGCTTTCTCTGCCTCAGAAAGAGGTTACGCTGGAGGCTACACAAAGGGCTAGCTCCCTGCATCCTGCTCTCACCCGTCCAGAAAGGGTGGGAGGAGCAACCTGGCCTGCCTGTGATGGAGGCCTGCGCTTGGCCCAGCAGCTGCCCGGGGTCCTGCAGGCCAGCCCTGGCTCCATTCGGGCCAGTGTTTGGGAGGAGCCTGAGCATCCTGACTCTGACTTTCCTGTCCAGGTAGCTGAAAGCAGTGCTCAGCTGGCCCCAGCTACGTCCAGAGGGCAACAGCGCTCCCCTGCAGAAACAGAGTAGATGCGAGAGGAAAGTCAGGCTGGCAGCGGGAGACTCGGCTTGAAGGTGCCTAATCCGAGAGCAGCATACAAGCTGGGTGCCAGCAGCATGCTGACCCGGAGCTGAGGTAAGACAATCAACAGCCAGTTTGCACTTGGGCATGACTCTGAGTCTCGTAAACCCTCTTCTCACAAAACCCCAGAAGCCCTCGGGTGCCCCAGAGCACTGCATCAGTGACTGCCACTCACCCTGTCTCTGTTTCTCGGTGGTGGCGTGATTGGCATTTCGTGTGGATGTTACTCCCTGGGCAGACTGCCCACTGCATGGTAGGGCACTCACGTCACAGCCTCTGTCCCTGAGTGCCAGTTGTGCACCCACCTCCAATATCGTTACAGCAGTCAAAAATGTCCCACACATTTCCAAAGACCCCTAGGGGACACTGCTAGGGGGCCACTGGCTGTCTCTCCAAAGATGGGCTCTGCCCAGCTCCATCACTGGCCCTTCCTTATGCATATAACCTAAAGCACGAAGCACCCACACTGCACAGGAGGGTGGGGCCGGGAGACGAGGATAGGCTGAGGGGTGTGATGGGGGCTGAGGGCTGGGCGGGGGGCCTCTTGGCAGGTTCCGGCGTGAAAGCTGCTGTCAGCTCACATCTCCTGGCTCAATAAGGGCTGTTATTCAGGAACGTCTGAAAAGCACCAGAGGGGAGAGGTGTCTCTTCCCAGACTCCTCTTCGTTTCTCAACCCCACGTTAGCATGAGAGGATTAGCAATTTTCTCGCTTCTCTCATTGCCTGTTGTTTTAGCATCAGTTGCCCCTTTCTTTGGTAGCTGACCTGGGTGACTGGGCCTCCAGGCACAGCACAGTCTCCCACCTCCCCTCTCCCATCTCTATCTGTCCCCCTCCTTCATCAGCTCCCTCTTCAGCTGCTCTCTCAAATAATAACCCATCTTCCTCTTCCCTCCTCTCCCTCTCTTCGTCCCTTCTGTTCTGGGCTGAATTGTGTCTTCTCCAAAATCCGTATGTTGAAGTCCTAAACCCCAGTACTTCAGAAAGTGGCTGCATTTGGAGACAGGGCCCTTAAGGAGGTAATTAAATTAAAATGTGGTCCTCAGGGTGGGCCCTAATCCATTATGACCGGTGTCCTTATAAGAAGAGGGGATTAGGCCACAGACATGCACAGAGGGAAGACTATGTGAAGACGCAGAGAGAAGACAGCCATCCACCAGGCAAGGAGAGGACCCAGTAGAAACCAAGCCTACCGACATCTTGATCTCAGATTTCCAGCCTGCAGAACTGGGAGACAACCCATTCCTCTTGTTTAAGCCCCCTGTTTGTGGTACTCTGTTATGGCAGCCCCAGCTTCCTTTCTTTCTCGCTTACTAATTCATGGATGTACCCCTGAAACACTTATCGATGGCCCACCACATGCAGGGCACTGTGTAGGAGTGGATTTTCTAGGGATCAGTTCTCAGCCCTTCTCTCGTCTCAGAGGATGGATCCTGGACAATGGCATTCATTTCCAAGGCATCTCACACCCGCTTGAGGATGTCAGTTGTCTTTCTCTGGCTCTCCCCTCACTGTGAGCTGTAGAGTCTAAAATTCAACATTTCTCTTAGATCTTCCGTCAACTGTATTGCACATATTAGATTCAATGTAGTCCCTTTCTCCAAGCCTGCTCTTCTCCTAGGGGTCCTCCCTCTGTGATAACTGGGGGACCCTTGTGACGTCTCCCCTCCTTCATTGATGGCACCCATCATCATTGGCACGGAGTACAAACTCCTGGGCTTGGCAGTTGGGAGCCTCCAGGGCTTTTCTCCTGCTGTCCCTCTTTCCACATCTCACTTCCTAGATACAACTGGTCTGCTAGGCCCCCAGAAGCCACCTATAGGACTTGAGAGTCCTGCGTCCTTTAGCCTCTGCGCTTTGACACAGGCTGTTCCCTCGCCTGGAACAAGCCTCTCACCCTCTGTCTGCAGACTCTCCCAGCATCCTTTAAGCTTCAGTTCAAGGGCAACTTTCACTGTAAATGTTTCCAGCACAGTGACTAGGAAGAGGAAGTGGGCTTGGCTTCCATTTTGGTCAGTGAGGTAGATAATCTGCACCCTCATTGCAATCCCTTCCATCTGGAGCCTTCTGGAATCTGGGGGTCATTTCTTTCTGTATGCAGCCAGCCTGCAGGGGCCCTGAAACCCCCCTCCCATTTCCTGCTAAGGTTGTGGGATGACCCAATTCACCAGAGTCCCTGGTGATGTTGGTTTGGAGAAGCTATTTGTATCTAAATACACTGTCAGGCTTACAGCTTCACACTTCCTTACTTTTAGGAAAAACCCAGTGCACCCCACACCCCTTCCCCTGTCGTGCAGGCGAAAGATGCTGCAGCTTCATGAAAGTTCGGCCGTGGTTGGCTCATGGCTTTTCCTTCTGACTGGATGGACGCATCCTCTGTAAGCACGATCTCTTCTTTCATATCCTCCCCCATCAGTCAGAGCTGGAACCCCTTTAACCCAGACTCTACTCCTTGTCCACTCCCTTTTAGTGATATTCAGGTGTGCAACTAACTGCTTCTAGCAGGAAAATGCTTGTGAGCAGTGTGGAGGAGGAAATCTTAAAAATTACTTGTCTAAATCCAGATTGAACAAGCAACACAGATGTGCTGAGCACCTTACAAGGTGGGCAGTTTACTTTGCCTTGGTGTTTTCAGTTAGGAACATATTTGCTATACACGACATCAAGCTGGTTACAAAACCACGCCATCCTCTTTCATCTCAGACTCAGGTTTTAGCAAACGACTGAATAATGAAAGCGAAAAGAGATCTCCCCTCCCCAGCCTGCAATGGGACAGCAGAATGCATTTATTTGGAGGGAATTCGGATTTCTAAGATGCTTCCTCTGATGACTGGAGGAATCAGGATTAGTTGAGTAGGGGCTGCATGTTGCTTAGTGTCCGCAGGGACCTGGACCGACTTCAGAACCATCAGAATGCTTGTCCAGAACCCCTAGATGGGGACATTTTTAGAAGAGGTAATTCTAAAAAAATAATTGGATTGCATTATTCTTCTAATTCTGCCCACAGTCACACCTGATAGAGCCAGGGGTTGGACAAATAAAGTCAGTGGGAGATTTTCAAATGGTCCGAAGCTTGTGAGTGAATGGGCAGGCACCAGGGCGAAGGGAAATATCTGGAAGACCTTTGCTGCTGTAGTCCAGAACAACTGACATACTGAGGCTCATCTGGGTCACTGGCTGGGTCCCCCTGGGGTCTGGGTGAATTTCCCTGTTCCTGTGTCACGCAGCCTAGCCCAGAGGTCTTCCCAAGATGGTCTGGAAGATGATTCCGGAAGCTGAAAAGCACTGAGAGAGCACACAGCTGAAAAGAGAACAATGTTGTGTATCACAGAACTGCAAGAAAAGCACTTTCCAGCCCCCAGTCCGCAATGCAGCACCGGTTTTGGCAAAGAGAAAGCCAGGGAAAGAAAGGGTGGGCGTTTCGGTCTAATGCTGGTTGAATGTCTGCTCAGTTCTGCAAGCAGAGACTGATACTTAGAAATGATACAAGGACCCAAGGGGGAAATAGGCCCTCCAAGTGTGGTCAACATGTGGAAGGGGCCCCTTCTACTTTCCACCGACTCATAGAGTAAATTGCAAGTGCAAAGGTTGAAGTGGGAGGTCACGGAGGACACCAAACCCTCTGCTTCCTCAGCTCCCAGCCCTCGTGGGGTCATGCTGATGTGCCATTTGCATATGTCACTTTCATCTGCAAAATGAGGTTCAGAGATATTACATTGCCCAAGGGCCCACAACTGGTACCCACGATGGGATGCTTTCAGAACCAACGTTCCTCTTCCAGGATCCTTTCCCCTATCCCGCCAAGCACTGTCTTCCCCAGTCAGAATTCGAGTTCCAGTTCAGACACTGGTGCCCATAGAACCCTGGACAGGTTTCTGGTCCTCTTTGAGTCTCAGCTTACTAATCTGTAAAACAGAGCCTGGGACCTCACAGGCATGGGGTGTGAGGCCCAGTTGCTCACTTGTGCAAAGTGGTTTCCAAGCTCTGGTCTGTAAGTCTCCCAGGAACGTCTGCATTCCTGGGTTGTAGGATCCGCTTTGACATCAGTTCTGTCTTCAAGATCAGACCCAGGGACCTTGCAGCCAGTTCACCATGAGCTCCTCAGGTCCTTTCCCCAGCCTAGTGAGGGCTGGGGCCACTCCCTCCAGTCCAGCTGCCTTGGTGGTCAGCCTAGTCCCTGCAGGTCCCTGTTCCATATGAGCCTCCCAGCTAGAAGGGCCCTCTGGGGACCCTGGGCCCCCAGGAAGTGACTGGGATTTGGAGAGATCAAAAGGCTTGTACCCACTGGCCTGGGCTGTGGGGGTGGACGGTCCCTCTGGGACACGCCCTGGGGTGCACCACTGGTGGGCACCACCTCCCTCTCCAGGTCTTCCGCACCCCTCCTCCCTGCCCTTAGGGGAAGGAGATGGGGATCCTGTTCTCTCCCTCCTCCAGGGACCCACCCCCAAGCAGGGCCCGCCTTTTCTGGAACCCCACAAAGACCTCCCCTGACAAACACACATGAAACAGCCCTCACACACGCTGTTCTTGCTCTAGAGATCCTGGACTAGCACATCGATCACGCTCACACCCCAAGTTTAGAACCTTGGCGAAGAGACCAGGCATCGCCTGGAGTGACCTGGGCTGAGCGGCCTTGTCATCACTCCCTGGCTGGGTGACCCGGGTCAGCTCCTTCATCTCCCTGCCTCTGCTTCCTTGTCTATAATAATAATGGTAATGATGGCTGATATTCCCTGTCAGGGGCAGCGCTTTAACAGAAACTGTCTCACTCCGTCTTAAATACTCCCTGAGGGTCACGCCCATTTCCCCATTGAACAGATGCAGGAAACTGAGGCACACGGAGATTAAGGAGCAGTGCCAGGGTCTCACAGTGGCAGGACTTAGTGACATGGTACAAAGTCCCTAGGCCAGGCCTGTGGCTGAAGGCGCTCGAAGTGATCACTATTGTCTGTTGTGTCCACACGCTCTGGACTTATCTGTGCGGACCCTGTCAATTTTCCAAGGGTCCCCATCCGCTCCCCTCCCCCCGCCCCCAAAGCTCAGCTGCTCCTTGGCTCTCAAAGGTCCCTGTGGCGAGAGCGACCCCCGGAGGTCCCCTATGCACCAGGTGAGCCTAAGGTCAAGGGCAGCCGCTGCCTTTGGTAGTTCCCCGCCCACCCCCACAAGCACCCCGAGGCTCCAAGGCGCCCTCCCCTCAGCAACAACTGTGTCAGCGATGCAGAGGGACCGCCAGTCCCACTGCAGCTCTGTGCGTCCTGCGTCTGAGCGATCAGCTCTCAGAGCCTCAGTTTTCTCATCCGCAAAGTGGGGCCGGTGAACGTGGGACCCCCGGGCTCGCCGAGGGAGCGCAGGCGCGGGGCCGCGCTGTTGCCGGGCGGCCCGAGGCACCCAGCGCGCCGGCCCAGCGGGGCGGGCCGCCGAGGGGCGGGCCGGGGCCGGGGCCGGGGCGGGCGCGGGGCGGGCTGGCGGACGGCGAGGCCGGGCGGCGGCGCGCGGCTCCGGGTCCCAGCGCCGGCGGCGGCGGCGGGGAGATGCGGCTCGTGGCGCTGGCGGCGGCCGTGCTGCTGGCGCGGGCTCCGGCCCCGGGTAAGCGCGCGGGCCGGGCGGCTCCGGGGCCCCGCGGGCGGGCGGGGCCGCGGCGCGGGGCCGCCGGGGCTCGGGCTCGGGGATCGGGGCTCGGCCTGGCCGGGAGGCCCGCCGCCTTGGGCCGCCCCTCCCCGGCCGCAGCGGGCGCGGGGCTCGCGTCCCCGGGCGGAGCGGAGCGGAGCGCAGCGGCGGCCCCAGGCTCCCCGAGGGCGCGGGCGCGCTTCCCCGCTGCCGGGCTCCCGGCTCCGCGGGGGCGCGCACACAGCCCGGGTTCTTCCAGGCCGGGCCGCGGGGTGAAGGTTTCAGCGGGAGCGCGCCGGCCCCCGGGGTCGCTTGCTTTTCTTTTTCCTCCCCAGCTGTCAGGACCGACGACTGTTGGCAGGTCTGCCTGGGCAGCACCTTCTCTAGAACTCTCTTCGGAGAGCCCCTCGGAAGGGACTGGCCTTGCCCCTTGCTCGTGGGCGTTTGGGATGCCCAGGCCTCGTGAGATGGGGGTACCCACGGCTGGGGGAGCCGGGCCCTGACAGAGCGCCCCGCCTCCGGGGCAGCCCCTGCTCACGCTGCCGGCTTACATTTGGGGTTTCTGCTCTCCCTTCTTAGTTGCTGAAGAAGTTTCTCTCTTTATTCCCCAGGGGGCTACCTGCCTGCCTCGGGGCTGGAAGGGGCCATGCTGGCTAGAATAATAGTAATAATAAGTATAGCAGTGGTTCTCCCGTTTCCTGGGTGCCCGCTGGGTGCCAGCTGCGGTGCTCGGTGTTATCTCATTTAATCACAACAACGCTTCAAAATCATAATGACAGGAGCAAATATTTATCTGTCCAGGTGCTTTGCAAACATTAATGCAAACTTGCCAGTAACCTCTGAGGGAGGTGATGTTATTACTCCCATTTTATAGATGAGGAAACTGAGGCACAGGCTGGTGAATTGACTTGCCTTGAGTCACAAGGCTTGTGAGTGGTGGAGTGGGGATTTGAACCCCAGGAAGCCTGGCTCTGGACTCTGTGCTCCAACTGGCTAAATTGTGTTGCCATTGTTTTGTCAGTAAGGGAGCTGCTGCTCCGAGTTAAGTAATTTTCTGAGGGTGACCCAGCGACCGAGTGGTGGAGCTGGCATTTGAGCCAGCAGAGGGCCGAGTGTGAGGAGGAGTGACTTGAATCACAGTGGGAAGAAATTCACCCATTGTTCCCCGGCTACCAGTGTGGTGGGGCTTCCAGGGACCCTGAAATCGGTGTGGGACATGTTCTTTTCTCAGTTGTCACCGGCTTTGCTGACAATGACTGGAGGTTTAACTGGGATGGTTGGGCCAGGCCAGCTCTGGTGGCCTTCGTGGAGTAGCCAGCAGCCATCAGGATGCCTGGGGTACAGGGGTCTTCCTCCCCCAGGCTCCAGGACCACCTTCCTAATCGCAGGTGCTGCCAGAGAGGGCACCCCCCCACAAGAGTGGCTTCTTGGGGTTCGAAGACATTCTTGTATTTGCAGGAGAACTTAGAAGCCTCGAGAGCTGGAGTTCGGGGTCCTTTATTGTCTGGCCTGGCTGTGCCCAAGGTCACTCCTTGGATAATGATGACAGCTTCTGCTTGTGCAGGACTCACCGTGTGCCACCCACTCTTCTAAGCGTTTCGCCCACGATTCCTTGTCACGATTCCCCAGGGGAGGGCCTGGGAGAGGCGCTTTATCCATAAACCTGGATTCAACCCCTACACTTTTCTACCCCTTTATTTTGGAGCCGAGCACAACCTTAGCAGTCACGTGGTTCCACCTCTCATTTTACAGAAAAGGAAACTGAGGGTCAAAATAGTTCATAAAAGACAAGCTGTGGTCCCGAGTGGTGGTCGATGGTTGACTTTGAAGCCAGGTCGCCTCTAGGTTCTGATTCCAGCCTATAGGTTCTGAATGAGCCGGAAGAAGTGGCTTAGGCTCTCTGTCTCACTTCTCTGGTCTGTAAAATGGGGATAAACATAGTGTGACGATAAACTGAGAAAATACATCTCAAGTATCTTGAGCAGTGCTTGGCACAGGGCTCACGCCCAGCAAATGTTGCCTTTATCGTTGGCCGAGCCTGCGTGTTTGTCCTGGATGCGTGATGGGCTTAACAGGAATGCATCACCCTACGGGCTAGGTCTGGGTGCACCTCTGCTTGGTGCTCAGAAAATGCTGGCTCCTGTGCCATTGGTTTTTAAGTAAGACAATTGTGTTTCTTTCAGAGATTTATTTGTCATGAATTCGGACTCTCCTTTTAATGAGAATGAGATTGTCACTGCAAAATGGCACAGACAATTTACATTTCTTATAAATGTAGAGCCTTCTGGCTCCCTGAAGTGAGTGGGGGCAGTTTCCTCGGGACAGAGAGGGAGTCTGGGGCACAGAGCCACTAGCACATCACCGGCCAGGGCGGGACAGAGGGAGCCCGGCCATGCCCACCTCTGCGTCTCAGGCAAGGCAGGTGTCTTGTGTCTCTTAGACGTTCTGTACTCTCCTGCACCTGGAAGTTTCATCCTCCCCCTCACGAAGGGTACTCGAAGGAGAGGTCGTGGATTAGATGAGTAGGATGTGTACTATCCAGCTACACGGATTTTAGGCTGTTTTCAGAGCTGTGTTAGTCCCTTTCATGACATTATCCAGATGGGAACAAGAGGGTTAGACCCCATAAATCTTACCCACAGGAATATAATGTTCATTCTCAGGCTGAACCAGCTATCTAATTTGTGGAACCCAGTGCAAAATGAAATGTGGGGCCCCTTATTCAAAAATGATTAAAATTTCAAGGGAGTGGCAGCCGAAGTGAAACCAAGTGGGGGGCCTCTCTGAGTGTAGGGCTGTGTGACTGCAGATCAGACCCCCAAGAAGCCGCCCCCTGCTCACAGGTGGCGTGTGTGTCACTTTCTGCTGCCCCACCTGCCCGGCTCTCAGGCATGCACACCTTTTTATGAGTATTTTAAGGGTGTTTTCTCATTGGAGGCTTACACTCACCACACAAGTCATCATCTTCCCATTTTTCAGATGAGGAAACTGAGGCTCTGAGAGCCTCACACCTAACAGAAGCAGGTTTCCAACCCAGTTTTGTCAAAGGCCAACCCCTGGCTCTCCGCCCAGCCCCACCAAGCCACTGGAAGGCAGGGCGTCCCGGTGCCCAGCCCACACGGGACAGCTGGGGCTACCAAGTACCAGAGGATGTGCTGGTGCAAGAAATAAGGTTCCCAGAGCAGGAGTCCCGCCCCTCTGTTGGGTCCATCTCTTCCCTGCCCATGTTGTCATATTCCTCCTTTAAAAATTGGTCTTCGAGGTCCTGACTGAGGTGGAAGGTCCCTTCCTATGCTCCATCTGCAGACCCGGGTGGGTGGCTGCCTGGGCCACGGTGCAGAGCACTGTTCTATTTCCAGCCTCCACCAGGTGCCTCCTGCCTCAGGCTCTTTGCATAGGTGGGACCCTCTCCCAGGAGCATCATTCCTCGCTTCTGCCCTGAATTTTATTTCATTAACTCTAGCTCAGCCTTCAGCTCATGGTGTTTCTTTCCTCCCTGACCCCGCAGACTAGATCAGGATCCTGCCCTGATTTTCATACACCCTGCACCTTTTCTCTGTAGCATGTGGCACTGTTTGTAATCCCTTACTCCTGTGTCTTTTTCCTGATGACTGGCTGCCTTGTGCACTGGCCTCAGAGCTCCACGAGGTTAGGAGTGCCATCTTCACACTGTGCCAGCACATGGCTGTTGCTCAGAAATTATCTGTTGAGTGATTAAGTGATCAAAGCTAAGCTGGACACAGACTGGAGGAAGCAGGAACTCTGGGTGGCAAGGCAAGAAATTAACTTCTTCTCTGGGCCAGGGTGACTTCAACAAGTCTCCCTTGTAGGCCAGGAGAGGGGCGACTCTACCCTGCCTGGGGCTGCTCCTTGCCTGGTGTAGGAGGGTCTCGTGACGCCCACCCTCCCCTGTCTTGTGTCTGGCTTGGCCCCTGGGTGCCCAGCTTGCCCCGCTGCCCTGCAGGGTGTGTGCTGGGTCGTTCAGACTGACTGAGATGCAGAAGGGAGGGCCTCGACTCCCACAGACACTGCCCTCTGGGCACCTGCCTCCAAATGCTGGTGTTGTCCTGGCTTCCGCCGTCCTGACCCCATTGCTATTTTCTCTACTGAGCCGTAGGGGGCCTGATGACTGCAGTGGGCAGAAGCAGAGTGATGGTCTCTCCCAGTGTGTAATTAAACATCCAGCTCAGCTAACATTGGCCAGGCTCTGGGTCCTCTCCCTGTGTTTTCTCTGCTCCCTCTGGCGATGCCACTTCTCACGGCTGCACCCATACGAGTTGCGTTTGCTAGGTCTAAGGTAGCCATCTTCAGTGTCAGGGGCAGGCGTTACCGGGAAACCTGGCTTCCTGAGAAAGCCTATCGCAAGCACGAGGGGGACCCCCACGACCTGAGAGCCTGTGTCTGCTAGCAGAGCTTTAAGATTCTGAGGGGCCCTTGAGCATCGCTATTTCAAACCCTCGTGTTGAAAGTGGGTGTCAACATCTGGGTCGGTGGCAGATGTAGGGCCGAAATGAGCCTTCCTGTGAACAAGGTTGAATCGCTTTGCTAGAGTTGTCGTAACGAAGTGCCACAGACTGGATGGCTTAAAGAACAGAAATTTATTTCTCACAGTCCTGGAGGCCGGAAGTCTGAGATCAAGGTGTCAACCGGGTTGGTTTCTTCTGGGTCCTCTCCTTGGTTTGTAGATGGCCGTCTCCTCCCTGTGTCCTCACATGGTCATCCCTCTGTGTGTCTGTGTCCTGATCTCTTCTTATAATGACACCAGTCATATTGGCTTAGGATCCATCCTTATGGCCTCATTTTAACTTAGTCACCTCTTTGAAGGCACTATCTCTAAATACAGTCACATTCTGAGTCCCAGGGGTCTGGGCTTCAACATATGGATTTGGGGGTGACAGAATTAAGCCCATCACAAGAACCTTTGCACTTCAGTGGGAGAAACCTGCTGGAGCCCTTGGTAAGAGAATGTGGGGCTGAAGGAAGGCGGAGAGGCGCCCTGGTAAAAAGACAGGAGAGCTCATGTTGGGAAGACGGTTCAGTCCGTCCCCTTTCATGGGAGCTGCTGACTCCTGGCCTGAGCTGCAGAAGTGGAAGGGTTACTCGTTTGCAGCTCGGATGGAATCTGGCCTCCCATGGGGACCAGAGCACTTGGCAGGGTCTCCTGGTTTCAGTCACTATAAATAATCCGTCCTTCAAGCGGCGTTAATAGGAGACTGGAGTGTGGGGTCCCGGCGCTGCGCTCTCATCCCACCCATATTGTTTCAATTTCCTGCCTTCCCCAGGTCTCCTTGACTCCAATGGGGAGCCCTTGGGGGTGGGTGGAGCTGGACTTCAATTCTGGAAGCCAGCTGCTGCCTCTCTGCTGCTCTCCGCCTGCCGAACCCCTGGGCAGCTGTCGGAGTGGGGTCAGCCTGGTGTTCCGGGCTGTGTCGCTGCTCACCAGGGAGGTCCCGCCATGGGGGCCCATGTGGACCTTAGACAGGGCCTTAGGGAAATGCTCTCGACTGATTTAATGTGGCGCACAGGCAAGGTGTGGGTCAGGTGGGCAAGATGCACAGGAGATGGGGGGTAGTTCCTCTTCCTTTGTCCCTCGTGAGTGACTTGTGTGGACAGTGAGATTGTTAGCAGAGAGCACGTGCTTCCTCGGTTACCTGTTGGTCTGCATTCTCGAGTATCTTCCTGGGCTGGCTTTGTCTCTTGTCACCGTGGACAGAGAAGACCATTCTCATTCTCATTCTTGTTCAAAAGCTGCTTAGAGACCAGCCAAGCATCATCCTTTTTCTTCTGCATTTACTTCCATTTTTTTAAGGTGAGGAAAGACCCCCATGGTTGGCTGAATAATGGCCCCCAAGGATGTCTGTGTTCTATGCCCTGGAACCTGTGAATGTCACCTTATATGGCAAAAGGCATTTTATGGATATGATTAAGTTAAAGGTCTGGAGTATCCTGGAGTCTCCTGGGGGGCCTGGCTTCTAAGAGATGAGAAAGAAACAAAGAAAATTGGTCCTGAAGTCATCTCTCTCCAGGTGTTCAGTTTATTGATCTATAATGGGAACCATACAACGGGATGAACTTATTGCCTGGATTTTTACAATGAAGACTATTTTATATGTGCTACCCCTTTCCCCTGCGCCAGGGCCTTACCTTGTTGACTCACAGTCTCTTTACCGTGGGAAGTTCAAATCTTTGACCTCTTTTTCATCCTTCCTCATTGCTTACCTGCAGCATTGACCAGGGTTCAAAGCTTTTGGTGACTCTGACCTCAGGGCCCAAGTCCCTTCATGTGACCAGAAGGTGACATTTGGGGACATTTGTGGTTCAGGATGACCCTGGGGACACCTGTTTATGCAGTGGGGCGGGCAGGGAATGGTGCCTACTGGAGTTGTGCCCTGGGCAGCGTAGGGGTGAGGATGTGGGACCTGATGAGAAGGTGGCCCTGCTTGGGCAGAAGGAGGCTCTGAGCATCCTTCCTACAAAGTGTCCTTTCTGGACTCCACCTGCCAGGGGGTGGCTCCACAAGTGAGCTCCAGGGCAGCACAGCCACTCTGCACAGTCCCTGCAGACACCAGGCAGCGCGTCTCCTGGTGAAGGTAAAGCGCTCAGCCTCTGTGAAATCTGCTGGCCTGGCTGGTCTGCGTGGGCATTGGGGTGGCTCCCTCCAAGGTCGGCTTGGGGTGGAATGGCACTTGGGGAGGGGCAGCCCTTGGGGTGGATCTAACTAAGAAACCAAAGGACAGGAAGTAGCGGACGGGGCCTGGAACCCTGGAGCATCTTTTGGGGTGCTGGTGGGTTCTTTCACCCCTCCCTTCCTGGGCTCATTCATTCTTTACTCCTGCTCTTTAACTCTGAGACCGTGGATTGTGAGTCCAAAGAGACTTAGAGCAAGAAACTGAGAAATGCCTGTGGTTTCAGCTCCCTGGCACTAGTTTAACACCTGCCTGACCAGTACCGGGCATCTGCCTTGGTTGCGGTTGAAATGGCTCAGACAGGGCGAGGGGCTCAGACAGGCAGCCCCCAGACCCACAGCGCTGCCCACTCAGGCAGGTGATGGAACTAATAGAAGCAGACCTGGGGAGGTGGGTGGGAGGGATAGATATGTGCTGGAAATTTTTAATAATAATTAAAATCCAAATCTTTATGTGAAATCTCCTGAATTTTAAACGTCAGCAACTAATTACAAAATTCTAAACAATATATCTGGGCCAGATGGTCCATGGCAACCCACGTGGACAGGATAATCTCATAGAGGAGGTCATGGAGCCCACAGAGGCTCCCCCAAGAAGGAGCCGTCCTTCTGGCCATCCAGAAGGCAGACAGTGAGCACGGAGGGGGTGGGGCCCCTGCCTCCTTGGGGAAAACACGTGTCCACCTGGGGAAATGCAGTGGCCTTCCTCATTTTCCTCCTTCCTTTTTTCTCCACAGAGGTCTGCGGGGCCCTCAATGTCACTGTGTCCCCAGGGCCTGTGGTTGACTACCTGGAGGGGGAAAATGCCACCCTTCTCTGCCACGTCTCCCAGAAGAGGCGGAAGGACAGCTTGCTGGCGGTGCGCTGGTTCTTCGCACGCCCCGACTCGCAGGAGGCCCTGATGGTGAAGATGACCAAGCTCCGGGTGGTGCAGTACTACGGCAATTACAGCCGCAGCGCCTACCGGCGGAGGCTGCGCCTCCTGGAGGAGAGGCGCGGGGCGCTCTACACGCTCTCCGTCCTGACCCTCGGGCCAGCGGATCAAGGGCATTACGTCTGCAAAGTCCAGGAAATCAGCAAGCACAGGAATAAATGGACGGCCTGGTCCAATGGCTCCTCAGCAACGGAAATGAGAGGTAAGACTGCTTCTGTTCTCTGGGAGACGTGTAGGGGGACAGGTCAGTGGTCCTCTCTCCAGTCTGCCAGGCAGGGGCCCCCAGGATAGCTCTGCTGGGCTGGAACGCATCTTCTTGGCCCCTGTGGGCCACCATCGTATCAACCAGGCTGTAGGCATGGGGATAGATCGTTACGTGGACGCTGGAGCTGACTTGTAGAAGCAGAAGCAGAGAGAGAAAGGAGCAAGTGCTGACCCCACGCCACCTGGCCCGCCCTCTGGGCAAAACCTCTGAATTCATGTCTGAAAGATTGCACTGGCTGTGTGCATCACCTCCAGGTCAGGCCTGCCCAGCCTTGCTTACTTTGGACGTGGGGCGCCGGGCACCCATGGGAGGAGGCACACCCTGGGAGGTCCTGATAGCTGCTGCCACACTTCGTGGCGGGCCAGGCTGGTGGCTCTGATCCATTGCCCAGAGGAGCTGATCCCAGCCTCAGGCAGCAGCTCACTGAGAAATTAATCCGAAAGTGGGCAAAGGACCAGAGGTAACCTTCCCTGCCTTCCTGGAGACAGACACGAAGTGTGGGCTGCGGTCTGGAACATCTTGGCTACCACGTGTCCTATGTGAGGCTTATTTTTTATCACAAAAGTTCTATTCGAGAAGATGCCTCTCACAATTTTAATGAGACTTTCTATTGTGCGCTAAAATTGCCCCTTTTTGCTTTGGACTTGAATTTGGTTTGGTACAAGATCAAGAGGATCACAAAGTTAAGCTGATGGTCCCAAGTATGAAAAAGAATCTAATTTTATCATATACATGTAATACAATATTAAAGGCATTATTGATGTTGTTTTGATAAGCTTTTTAAAAAATTTTATTTATTGAGGTCATAATAGTTTATAATGTGAAATTTCTCTTGTACATTATTTGTCTATAACTGTATGTATACGTCCCTTTACCCCTTTTGGCCACTCTGCCAACCCCCTTCTCCCTCTGGTGATCACTAAACTGTTCTGTTTGTCCATGTGTTTATCTTCCGCATATGAGTGAAATGATACTGTTTGAGTTAAATATTTGTCTTTCTCTGTCTGGCTTGTCTTGCTTAACATAATACCCTCAAGTTCCATCCATGTTGTTGCAAATGGGAAGATTTTGTCTTTTTTATGGCTGAGTAGTATTCCCTTGTATATATATACCATATCTTCTTTATCCAATCATCAGTCGATGGTCACTTGGGTTGCTTCCACATCTTGGCTATTGTGAATAATGCTACGATGAACATAGGGGTACATGAATCTCTTTGAATTGTTGATTTCAAGTTCTTTGGATAAATACCCAGTAGTGGGATAGCTGGATTGTATGGTATTTCTATTTTTAATTTTTTGAGAAATCTCCATATTGTTTTCCATAGTGGCTGCACCAGTTTGCATTCCCACCAGCAGTGTATGAGGGTTCCCTTTTCTCCACACCCTCTCCAACATTTGTTATTTTTTGTCTTGGTGTTTATAGCCATTCTAACAGGTGCAAGGTGATATCTCAGTGTAGTTTTGATTTGCGTTTCTCTGATGATTAGTGATGTTGAACAGCTTTTCATGTGCCTGTTGGCCATCTGTATATCTTCTTTGGAAAAATGTCTGTTCATCTCCTCTGCCCATTTTATGATTGGATTGTTTTTGTGTTGTTGAGTTGTGTGAGTTCTTTATATATTTTGGAGATTAACCCCTTGTCGGATATATGATTTGCAAATATTTTCTCCCAGTTGGTGGGTTGTCTTTTTGTTTTGTTCTTGGTTTCCTTTGCCTTGCAGAAGCTCTTTAGTCTGATGAAGTCCCATTTGATTATTTTTTCTTTTGTTTCCCTTGCCCGAGTAGACCTGGTATTCAAAAAGATCCTTCTAAGACTGAGGTCAAAGAGTGTACTGCCTGTATTTTCTTCCAGAAGTTTTATGGTTTCACGTCTAACCTCCAAGTCTTTAGTCCATTTTGAGTTAATTTTTGTATAGGGCAAGAGATACTTTCATTCATTTGCATGTGGCTGTCCAGTTTTCCCAACACCATTTACTGAAGAGACTTTCCTTTGTCCATTCTTAGCTCCTTCGTCAAAGATTGGCTGTCCATAGATGTGTGGTTTTATTTCTGGGCTTTAATTCTGTTCCATTGATCTGTGTGCCTGTTTTTGTACCAGTACCATGCTGTTTTGATCGCTGTGGCTTTGTAGTACATTTTGGAATCAGGGATTGTGATGCCTCCAGCTTTGTTCTTGTTTCTCAGAATTGCTTTAGCTATTTGGGGTCTTTTGCTGCCCCATATAAATTTTAGGATTCTTTGTTCTATTTCCGGGAAGAATGTCATTGGGATTCTGATTGGGATTGCATTGAATCTGTAGATTGCTTTGGGTAGTATGGCCATTTTAACTATGTTTGATAAACTTTTTGAGGGGATAAAACTCAGTTGTGAAAAGGTATTTTTAAAATCCTCTATGCATGGGGACATGTTAAAGTGAATCATTTACGTGAGCAGTCTTTAAACAGCCCAACTTTGTCTTTGGAGTTTGTTTATTGTAACGTTCTAAACACAGAGTGATGTATGATCTGCAATGTTGTGCACTTTTTCTCCTTAAGCAAATTAATTCAAGAAAACAAATGACTGTTAGTATAAATATGTGTTTTGGCATGGAAAACAGAAAACTACATCAGATGGCCCAAGGCTGGGGAGGTAATCCACTCTGAATATCAGTTGGCTCTGAAGCCTAAGATCTTATATACGTCCTTTTAATTTTTATGTCACGGGGTATTCTGGAGTCATACACTAAATCTCTTGGCAGTAATGACTCTCTGCCAATGAGATAAAAGCTTCCTGCATTCAAGTGAGTGTGGTCATCTAGTTCATTATTTAATGTGAATCTGCTTTCCTTGGGTGAGGCTGGGTTCCTTCTAGAACGGTTATATGGGTACTTGTTCCAAAAGCCTGAGGTGGTTTGTAAGACTTCCCTGGGAATAAAAATCTCTTCCCCGCTTTTTCTCCTCCCCTCTACCTCCTGTCTCCTCTTTCTCTTCCTCCTTTCCTCCTGTCCCTGTCTCTTTTCAGAAATCCCTCTCTCTCCTCCTCTTCCATCTCCTGTTCCTCCCCTTTGCTCTTCCCTTCCCTCTCCCCTTCCTTGCACTCACGGTCTCTGTCCTTCTTCCTCCTTCCTCTCTGTCTCTGTGGCTCTGTCTGTCTTGTGCTCACTCCCGCACACCCTCTCTGATCTGTCACCTGGAAGTGGTTCTGACCTCATGGCCAAGCTGAGCCTCCCTTGCTGTGCTGTTCTGCCTCAGAGCTTCCTGGTCCTCATGCTTCCTCGGCCTCTGAGCAGGGCCGCGGTATTCTGACAGGAAGATTCAAAACCTTAGGAAGCGGTGACCATACCTTCTAGAACGTTCCACTCAGGCTTCCAGGGGAATATGCTGAGGGGGTTAAGGTGAGGTAACCCCACGTACATGACTTGAAAGCAGACTGGCTTGTTTGGGTTGGAGCATGTCCGCCCCAGGCTGGGGGACGCATGTGGAGGCTTGGCTCACTGTCCTTCCTGGGCAAGACCAGGGCCAGGCCTGTGGCTCCAGCCTCCTGGGGTGCCGTTCTCCAGGCCCTCCACCTCGCGGTAAAAGTTGTTACGTGGCAAACAAGGACAAAAACAACACAATGAACAATTGTGTGGGCAGATATGTTTGGGTTGGAATATTAAGTAGAAACTCTCAGAGGTGTTTCTGGAGTGAGTGCCTGTGCCCTCTCTGGGCCCCACAGCCCCTCGTTTCTGACGTGCTCACTTTTCTCTCCTCTGTCCTACATGCTTCTTAAGCCATCCAACTGAGAGGGGAGCTTTCCTGGGAATTCTTTCTAACACTACCCCCACCCCCTGCCCTTGACCATGGACTGCCGGGTTCTCCTTCTTGCAGTGTTCTTCATGTGAGATAAGATTGCTTGGCCTTCACTGTAAACTTCCAGAAAGTCTGGTGCATGGTCTCTTCTTGTCTTGCTCTTGCAAATGGAGGTTAACTTTTGCCGATACATTTTTAAGGGATGGTTCTTGGCTCAGAACAAGCGTAAAAGGACTGTTGGCTCTTATTATTTACCCTGATTTCCATATGTTGCTTGTTTTCTATTGCAAAAATAATATAGTTCGATTAGAGAAAACATGGAAAAATATTGAGAGTTTAAAGAAGAGAATAAAAATGACTCCCAATATTTCCACCCAGGCATAATTTAACATTTCAATGCAAATCCTTCCAGTCATTTTTATGCAAATAAAAATTAGAAACCTAATTCCACTCATACTGTAAATAAGGTTTTGTGACTGGCTTTTCTCTTGTTACTAAACAGTATGCACATTTCCCCATGTTGTTAAATATGCTTCCATAACATAATTTTAATGGCAGGAGAGTAGTCCATGATGTGCATGTACCACCATTTAGCTTCCTAGTTACTGTCGTTGGACATTCAAGTTGTTCTAAATCCTTGTCAATAAAGCTCCATGAATGTCCCTCTCCTTCAAATAAAGTCCTGGAAATAAAATTACCTGGTCCAGAAAGAAGAACGAAGCTAGAGATATCACACTGCCTGATTTCCAACTATATTACAAAGCTACAGTAGTTACAACAGTATGGTATTGGCATAAAAACAAACACAGATCAATGGAACAGAATAGAGACCCCAGAAATAAACCCATATGTATAAGGTCAATTAATTTATAACAAAGGAGCCAAGAATATACAATGAGGAAAGGACAGTCTCTTCAATAAATGGTGTTGGGCAAATTGGACAGCCGCATGCAAAAGAATAAAACTTGACCGCTATCTTATACCATACAGAAAAATTTACTCAAAATGGATTAAAGACTTGAATGTAAGACTTGAGACTATAAAATTCCTAGAAGAAAACATAGGCCGTCAGCTCCTTGATATAAGTGTTGGTGATGATCTTTTGAATGTGGCACCAAAAGGAAAAGCAACAAAAGCAAAAATAAACAAGCGGGACTTCATCAAACTAAAAAGCTTCTGCACAGCAAAGGAAACCATCAACAAATGAAAAGACAGCCTACTGAATGCGAGAAAATATTTGCAAATCATATATCTGATAAGGGGCTAATATCCAAAATACATAAAGAACTTGTACAACTCAATAGCAAAAAAAAAATCTGATTAAAAAATGGGTAGAATATCTGAGTACGTATTTTTCCAGAGAAGACATCCAGATGGCCAACAGAAACATGAAAAGATGCTCAACATCATTAGTCATCAGGGAAGTGCAAATCAAAACCACAGTAAGATATCACCTCACACCTGTTAGAATGGCTGTTGTCAAAATATTAGAAATAACAAGTGCTGCTGAGAATGTGGTGAAAAGGCAACCCTTGTGCACTGCTGGTGGGAATGTAAACTGGTGCAGCCACTATGGAAAACAGTATGGAGATTCCTCAAAAAATTAAAAATAGAACTACCATACGATCCAGTAATTCTGCTTCTGGTATTTATCTGAAGAAAACCAAAACACTAACTTGAAAAAATATATGCACCCCCATGTTCATTGCAGTATTATTGCAATAACCAAGATATGGAAATGGAAACAGCCTAAGTCCACTGATGAATGAGTGGATAAAGAAGATGTGGTATATACAATGGGTGATTATTCCGCCGTAAAGAAAGAATGGAATCTTGCCATTTGCGACTACATGGATGGACCTCAAGGGCATTATGCTAAGTGAAATAAGTCAGACAGACAAAGACAAAGACCGTATGATGTCTCTTATATGTGGAATCTAAAAAAAAAAAGAAACCAAGCTCATAGATATAGAGAACAGATTGGTGGTTGCCGGAGGAGTCGGGGTATGGGGGGTGGGAGAAATGGGTGCGCTGGTTTTTTTCTTTTTATTAGGTGAAAGAAAGAAAGAAAGAAAAAGATTGCTGAGTCCAAAGGTATATTCAATTTAAAGATCAATGCAATTTAGACTGATAGTATTTAAAGAGGTGAGTTGACCTCTAGAGTAGTTGACTTATCTTCCTACCAGCACTGAAAATGCCTTTTCCCCATGGATTGGTCTACATAATATATACTTTTTGAGGAGGATGATGATGGTGGTGGTGGTGATGGTGACGGTGAAGTCCTGGAACAATACTGGTACTCAGTGGACCCTCGGCAAGTACTTGATGAATGAATGAAATGCTTTTTGGCAGCACCCTTGCTGTGGATGACTTTGGGGTCGGCATGACTTGGTGGATAACGCCACCCTCTGGGACAACTCACCTCTCTCTCGTTTGGCCTATTCCAATTGTACATCTTTTTCGAGTTCCCTGGTTCATCCTTCCTCTTCCACCAGGCCTTCTCTGTGCGTGCCAGCCCACGGAGAGCTCTCCCACCTGTGGCATCCTGCTTTTAGCACTGTTCACACAACACTGTGTACTCAGTCCACTGTTTCTGTAAGTTGCTGTGGCACAGGGATGGAGTAAAAAAATATTATATATGAAAGAGTCAACCAATGTAAAAACTGCAATGTGAAAGTCTGTCTTTCCCCTGCTCACACCTTATTATCCCCATTTTCACTGTCACCCCCAGCAGTGATCTTTATTGATGACTTGGTTTCATCTTTCAAGTCTCTCTCCTATTGACATTCACGCACACTCACACACATGGATTTTGACAGCACTACACTTAATGCTAAGTATTGTTGATGATGATATTGTATTTTTTTGTAATAGATATTACAGTGATGCAGTACCAAACAGCATCTCTTCATTCCCCCAGTGATGAACCCTTAGGAAACTTCCAGTCTTTTCCTAACACAACCAGTGCTTCAGTGAACATCCTTGTATGTATTTCCAAGTGTTTCTGTTTGTTAGATCCCTGGAAAGAGAATTGCTGACCCCAAGGCTATGCATATTTAAATTGTTAATAGACAATGCCAAAATGCTCTCCAAAAAGACTTGACAAATTTATACTCTGACCATCATTGCATGACAGTGTCTATTTCCCTGAAGCCTCATTAACAATGGATATTATTAATCTTTTCCATTATTTATCACGATGATGGGAAAAATAATATTTCATTGCTGTTTTAATTTTGATTATTCAATGCAATACAATTTAATTTCAATTATTAGTGAAGTGGAACATCTCTTAGTATGTTTATTGACTGCTTAAAAAATTTCTTCTGTCAATTGGCTGTCCATAATCTTTACCTGGTTTTCAGTTGGTTGCCGTGTTTTTCATGTATACCTATATGTATACATTTTTTTGATCATTAGTTCTTTTTTTTTTTTCTTTCTACTTTTTCTCCCAAAATCCCCCCAGTACATAGTTGTAGGTTTTTTAGTTGTGGGTCCTTCTAGTTCTGATATGTGGGACGCCGCCTCAACATGGCCTGATGAGCGGTGCCATGTCTGTGCCCAGGATCCGAACCTGCAAAACCCTAGCCCGCTGAAGTGGAGTGTGCGCACTTAACTACTTGGCCACGAGGCCAACCCCTGATCATTAATTCTTTAGCTGTTACACGTGGTGCAGAATTTTCTTCCTGTTTTTTACTTGTCTTTACACTTTGTTTATGTTTTCTTTTACTGTGTAGATATTTTACATTTTCAGGATATCTATGTAGTCAAATTTGCCATTTTTTCCTTGATGGTATTCCTTTCTCCAGTAGTATTGTTTTATTGAGATGTAATCTATATTCAATAAATTGTCCATGGTACTTTGGTTTTGTATTTTATCTAGAAGATATTTCCCACCCCAAGCTTATAAAGATGTTTTCCATATTTTTCTTTAGTATTTTTAAAGGATTAAAAGAAAGTTTTACTCCTTTATCTCTTTGGAATCCATTTTTGTATAAGGTGTGGAGTGGCTAATTTACTTTTTGTTTCCAAATGGCTTTCTTGTTGTCCCTACATTATCTACTGAACAGAGGAAATTACCGTCTTGAAATGCCACATTTTTCATAAGCTAAATTCTGGCATTTAAATGGAGACTCTGTGTGCCTCACCAATATAGCACTATTTTAATTATTGTCGAATAGGGCAAGTCTGCTGTTATTCTTGAATGAGATGTCTTGTCTGTTCTTATACACTTAGTTTTTCCTTCAGTTGATCTTACCTAGTTTTATAAAAATCACGTTGGGTTTGATTTTATTGGGATTTAATTGACTTTATAAATTACTCTGAAGTGTGTGCGTGCATTTTAGATGTCTTTATGGTTTTAAATGTTCCTATCCAGGGACCCATTGTGTTCCTTCGTGCGTTCACAGTGTTGTGTTTTGTTTTTATTAATATGTTTCAGTAAAGATTTCTTCACGTGAGTCTTGATCGTTTCTTATTGTGTTTATTTCCAAGAATTTTATAGTTGTAATTAGGATCCATCTCTTCTTCCCGTATATGTTTGCGCACACACACACACACACACACCTCTTTTAAATTGGTTGTTGCTGGTATATAGAAAAGTTGTTGACTTGTATTTGGCAATATAATGAGTTATGTTATTATTTCAGTTATAGTCTTTTAAAGTTGCTTCTCAGTGATATCTGCAAGTTTATGTCTCATTGCTGTTTCTGACCCTGTAGCGTTGGCCAGTGCTTTAGAAGTGGGAGTCATCTGCCTGTTCTCCTTTGTTGACAGTACTAGGAATTTTAACTTTACCATTTGGGTTTTTATCTTGACCATAGTTTTCCATCTAGCCCCTAGGGCTACTCTTAGAGAATGTCCGTTGCCTTACTGAAAAGCCAGCCTTGAGGTCTCCATGACTTTCTCATGATCCCACTAGTAAACCTATTGGAAAAGCAATTGGGATTGACCTGACAATGTCTCTTAGTAATTTTAGTTTCTTAAAACTCTTATTTAAAAATCTGTTCTAAAGAAGTGAGCTATCAACCCACAGAAAGACATGGAGGAACCTTAAGGGCATGTTACTAAGTGAAAGAAGCCAACCTGAAAAGGCTACAGACTAGATGATTCCAACTCTGTGACATTCTGGAAAAGGCAAAACTATGGAGACAGCAAAAGGATCAGTGGTTGCCAGGGGCCGAGGAGGAGGGAGAGATGACGAGGTGGAGCCCAGAGGATTTTTGCAGTAGTGAAAATACTCTGTATGGTACTACGATGGTGGGTACATGTCATGCATTTGCCCAAACTCATAGAATGTACGACTCCAAGAGTGAACCCTAATGGAAGCTATGGGCTGTGGGTGACTATGATGTATCAGTGTAGATTCATCAGTTGCAACAAATGGACCACTCTGGTGGGGGATGCTGATAGTGGGGGAGGATAAGCATGAGTAGGAGCAAGGAGTATATGGGAAATCTGTGTACCTTCCCTTCAATTTTACTCGGAACCTAAAACTCCTCTAAAAAAAATAAATTCTTAATAAAAAAAAATCCACTCTAGAAACCTGTCAGAGATAGATGAAAAGTCCATCAGTCTATAGTTTTAAAACCTACTTTCCTGCTATTTTTGCTTTTAAATCAAGACACTTTCATGCCTCTAGCCATTTGGCCCCTTTCCTATTTTCCAGGACATCTCACTTTTCCTTGGCTGGAGTTCTTCTGACCTGTGAATGATCACCCCTTAAGAAAGGTCAGACATTCTCCTCGGAGGAAGGACGGGATGAAAAGGTGGTCAGTGAGCCCACCAGTTGCAAAGGTCATTACTGGGAAAGCTCACTTTCTAGGTTGTCGAATAAAATAAACTCATGGACATTACTGCGGTGCCAGAATTAAATCGTCATGAACACTGACTAAAGTCTAGCATCTATAAATTGTTTATATCCATTACAGTGGAGTCAAGTCCATTATCATAACACCAGTCCATATCATTTGTACTTTGATTTGCTTTTCTGAGTGGGAGGGAAAGAGATAGAGTTACAAGGGGCGTCCACGAAATTGTGCATAACACGCGGCCTGTGGCATCCATGCTGTGTCCCTAAGGTGGTGGCTCCTGACAAAGTCAGCTCATTAGTCACGTGCTTGTAAAATGCTTTACCAATGACATGCAAAAAAAAAAAAAAAAGAACAAAAAACTTAAGTGCAAACGAAGTAACCAACCCACCTCAATAAGTGTAGCACTATATGCTTCACTTTGTTCTATGTATTTTTGAGTTTCCCAAAACTCAGGGTAAATGGTTGAGCGTGTGTGTGTGTAGTGACAAAAAAAAAAGTAGTAAGTTATTGGGAAAAAAATCTATACTACTAAAAGAATTTGTCATGGCTTTTTCCCTGGAGATACCCCTGAACGTGTTTGGCTAAGAACTGTAGTCTGTACTAATTTGGGGCAAAACGTAAGTTGCTAGTTTATGTTTTAACTTAGCAAATTGTTACAATATGATGGAGAACTGGGGATTATGAAGAATGAGGAAGGATTAAATTGGGTTTTATCTGCAAACCATGTATGTGTGAGATTGTGGCGGGAAGGGCTCCGGGCTACAGGGTTGTTGGGGCCATGTGGCACCAGAGGATATGATAAACAGTGAAGAATGAAATGCGTGACCCTCTAGATGACAGTGGAGTCATGCTTGCCTTATTTTAGAGAATCTGTCCTGCCAGATGAACTTGTCGGTGTCATTTTTATTACACAGAGGTAGAAGGAAAAGGAAAACATTACAGTTTCTTCCATTGCTTTTGCCGGGTGACCCTTTCAGTGAGCGGGAAGCCCTGCCTGCAGAGAAAATGGATCACAAGGTCCTAAGTGGCATGTGGCGTGGGAACCCTCTGGGGAGATTTCCAGTAGAAACCAGGAGGGTCCATGCCAGGTTTGATTTCATTTAATTGTTTTATCAATGACATTGAAAAAAGAGCACACGTCACCCTGATGAACTTTACGGGAAATACAAAATTGGGAAATGTTGTTAACGTCAGCGAGGAGTGGAGCATCATAAAAATGAATCCAGAGAGGTAAGAAATACAGGCAGGAAATAACAGAACGAGATTCCATTTGGAAAACGGCAGAGTAATACATTTGGGGCAAACGGATCTCAGGCACTGTTGGTCGTCAGCGCGAGGCGAAGGGGCTGTCTCTGCAAAGGGGCTTTGGTGATCGTGGCGGTGAGGTAGGTGTGCGTCTGCAGTGTGATAGGGCAGCACACACAGCCCCGTGGCGTTTCCATCTGTGTACAAATCGGCCTAATGTCCCTGAGAAGGAAGGCGATTTTGTCATGTGGCCTGTGCTGGCGAGACTTGAATGTGGACTACATAGTCCGTTTGGGGAGCCTCAGTTGCAGAAAGATAGATTCGGACTAGAGAAGAGTGGCAAAAATGAGAAGGAAATGGGTGGCGGCCTTATGGAGAATGATCAGTTCAGCCGAGGAAGCTTTGCTGGGCTCGGTGAAAAAGCTGCATGGAAATAATACTGAGGACACTGTTCAGCAGTGCTGGATGGATTTATTGATCCCTTCACTCGGGGGCATCTTGTCGAGCACCTGCTCTGCACCAGGCCCTCACTATGCTGGAAACTTGGGGACACATGAGTGGATCTGTCCATAGGGATGGCAGGTACACAAAAAGATACGATGTTACAGTGTAAGCGCAATGATACAGGTGCATAAGGGGCATTGTGTGAACACATAGGAGGGCCCCTGAGGGTGAGGGAGGAGGCAGGGCTGGAGCTGACACTGGATGTTTGTGCAGAGCAGAGAATGGGAGAGAGTGCTGTCTCAGTGTGTGCGGGGCCCTCCAACAGAGGGTCAGGACTGTGGGAGCCTGAGCTGGGGGCGTGGAGGCGGCTTTGGGTGATTGGGGGAGGCAGACAGGGCTGATGGTGAAGGTGCTTGCACGGAATATTAAGGAATTTATACTTGATTTTGTCAGCCAGTGTTCTCAGCCTTATCTGTGGATAGGAATCCTCGCAGCCATTGGAGCTATTGTTCACATGCAGATTCCCAAGCGTCCGTTTGCCCAGGAGCTTCTGGTCCATTAGAGTCTGGGATGGAAGCTGGTATGTAATATGCAGTGTAGGTGATTTTATCCTCAGGTGTTTTAGAGTCTTTGCTTTAGGCCTTGGAAAACCTGTGACACATTTAAAGTCTTTTGATAAGATCCCTCTGTCGGCTGCTTAAGATAGCGACTTGGGAGGACTGGATCAGAGGGTGAGGAGGCAGAGAATTTGCCCAGACTTGAAATGATGGAGGATTAAATTTGATGGTAGGAATGGAGAGACATTAAGAGGTCAAATGAAAAGTCTTTGATAATTGATTGGATGCAGGCAAGGCAGAGAGATGTGGCATGACCCCAGGGGTCTAACTCAGTAGGATGTGCAGGGTGGTCCCCACAGCTGAAAAAGGGACCAGAAGAGATGGCACTGGTCCAGTGGGGACGTTTAGGATTGAGGTTGAGATGACTGGAGGCTGCCCTGCACTGACGTCCAGTAGGTCCAATGACATTTGGAGCTGACGCTCCTGCCTGAGCCAGCAAGTGAGACTGATTTCTGAGTCAGGCAGCTGAGACCATGGGGATGGGTGAGACCCCAGAAGAGCAGGGGCCAAGGGTGGAGCCCTGGAAAACACCAATATTTGGGGCCGTGGATGGAGCTAGCTTGGCTTGGTGTCTGGTACGGGCTCCTCCGGGCCAGCCCATTGGCTGCCTGGAAAAGGCAGAGTGTTCTCAGTGCAAGGGCAGCACTGGAGGGTGAAGGTGCAGGAGCTCTTCCCCAGGAGCCCAGATGGTCAGTTTATGGGAAATCCAGAGAAGCACCGTGTTCCAGTGGGAATGGGGTGCATTGACCTTGATCCCGGCAGCCTGGTGAGCCCCGTATCCTCCTTTCCAATGACAACCATCTGTAGGTAACAGCCCCTTGGTCATTCATCATGAGCAGGTGAGATGCAGGTGTGGGCTTCACTGCATGTGCGACATGAGGAGGCAAGCCGCACGCTAATGCCCCATCCGACCCTGGGGACAGCAGGAGGTCTCGTCCTGAGTGCCCTGTTCCTGGCACTGCGGAGGCCCAGCAAGGCTGGGTGGGTGGACCAAGGGAATCAGGATAGAAGTAAAGGGAGCATGAGCCAAGCTTCGGGGTGCTTTCCAAAGGGAGATGAAGCTGCTTGGCGAGGTCTCTCTCTCTCTCTAAAGGGCTGACTGATTTATGCTGGGGCGTCCTTCAGGGTTTTCTGATTCGGAGGTGTCGCAGATAGACCAGCGCAGAGATTTCCGAACGTTCTTGGTTCTCGGTGGCCTTGGGCCAAAAGACATAGCTTACAGTTTTGTTTTTTAGGTAGTTGGGTCCAACAACTTAATATCAGTATTTCTGTCCTGAAAACTGAGAGCGGAATATGTCCCTAGGGACTGAGACAAGCTGTTCTCTGTAGGGTGAATTCCAAGACCCCTTTTGCAATGAGGTGAAGATTTGCTATTTTAGGGGCCCCAAATCTCTCCTAAAACTGCAAAATAATGTATGGCTGGTTGTGGTAGATTTTTTTGTTGTTGTTGCAAATATTGGTACTTTGTGAAGTTCACTTTATTCTGTCCCTGGGGATACAGAAGGATACAGAGGAGTGTCTGGCCCTATGTCTCTTGTCCACGCTCAGGGTTTTGGGTCACTTGCTGTGCTTCGGCATGCCCTTTATAAATTAAGCCCTCTGCCTCCCCTTCCTGGGACGTCAGGGTCCCCGTTGTCCCTCCGCATGTAGTTCGTCACCTCTACTCTGCGTCCCCATGTCCAGGCACTTGCTGGCTGTGTTTTGTCCCCGTTCCCTTTAGTAACCCTTTGACCTCCCTTTACTGCCTCTGTCCTGCCTTAGCTTTGAGAGTCTTCCTGCTTTTGTGCCTTTTCCATTCTGCTTGATGTCCCTGTGACCCCCACACTTGTCTTCTTGGGACACCTATCTGGCCTGATCCTTCTCAGGACTCGCAGACACTCTGGAGTCCTAAGCATGAGGGTGGCCCTGGGCGGGAAGGGGAGGCTGGACCAGCCCTGAAGCCTGGTCTTTCTTCAGCTGCCGCAAGAGAGTTTCCAAGATGAAGCCTGAGGTCCATGGGGCTCCTGGTCAAGGGCAGGCTCCAGGGCAGTCCTGGGGCCACATGTCCTTGAGGGTCACTGAGCTTTGAGAGGGACCAATTTTGGGGCTCAGCATGAGGACCCCGCATGTGCCCTTCACCCCTGGGAGTGTGGCCCCAGTGTCCTCAAGAGTGCTAATGTTATCCATTTCAGGCTCTGCTCTTAGGGGTACAATAGTTTTGATTCCTCAGGTCTCATAAAAATTGCCCTCAGTGACTTTTCAGTCCAGTTCTGCCACCCACAGACTCAGAAGCCTCTGGTATTCTGAGCCGAAATGAATTTCCGTACTTTCAGACGGAGATGTCTTTGTCAACAGTGAAAATGCTAATAATAGAGGTACTTTGTAAACACTGCCTCCTACAATTTAATCAGTTTCTCAGTCTGACTCCAAATAATATATTTTACTGAGCCAAACTGCTATTTGACTTAAGGTTGTATAAGTAAGTTTAGATGTGGGGAGTGGTCAAAACAAGCAGCAGACTCTGTTACGCTGGAAGCATTTAATGAGGGCAAAGATGAAATTATAACATAATTTCTTATCTGGCTATTTAACCCCCAAATTTTAGAGGGAATTTAATAATTGAATCTGAAAGTACTACCACAGGAAACCAATATTTCAAGTTTCAGTGGAAGGAATTAAATAATTCCTTTTTCTCCCAAGACATGGAACAGATAATTAGGAATGAGATTTACTAAACATTTAGTGGGCTGCTTAATTAAGCAAGCACACACCATGGTGTTTAAAATGTCAACAGGTCCAGACCCTCCAAGGGAACAAATGGGCAACCGGAGTGTAATTCAAACACCATTTCCAACAATTCTTCGTTGTACCTGCCTTCATGCCGACTCCTGTGGGCATGGAAGAATTTTAAGAGGTTGAGAACTTAAACTGAGCCGATGCGTATGAAGCCCCATTTATGAGCTGTCATCACTGTGCCTTGCCCAAGGAGAGGTTTGATGCTTGCCCTCCTGGGGCCCCAGCCTCGCAGTCTGGAGGAGGGGACATATGTAGATATGGGTATAGATCTGATAGACGTTATTGAGATAGCTAATGAAAAGAGAGTGTGAAAGGGTCCTACAGGAGGGTGACGCTGGCTTGGGCATAAGGGAGAGACAAGGGTATATTCTCAGGGGAATATGAGAAGGTCACCTAGAGGATGGGATTCCACTGGGATGTGAAGAGGGTGTGACATGGACCACACCAAGGCAGGAGAGAAAGCAACCTGAGCAAAGGTGTGGACAAGGCAGAAGAGGAATTTGCACATCACCGGATGGAGATAGATGCGTGTTTGTGGTTGGGGAGGGGTGGGGTGGGCAGTGATAAGAGGAAAGGTGGCACGGTGGACCCAGCCACGGACCTTGACTCCAGGGATCCTGCCAAATCCTTCTCAAATGCACCCTCACACCTGACAGTGTGTGGTGCACAAAAGGGCTCAATAACGGGTTTTTTGGGTGAAAAGTTGAATGAGTGATCCAAACTCTTTGATCAAATGCCATTTTAATTAATGGCGACAAGGAGAAAAAAGTGATAGCAAGTGTGTATATAGCTCGCCCTGGAGTCGTATCTGGAGAGGGCCAGTGACCAAGCCCTATGGGTCACTATTTCCTAACTGCTATTTGGGGACATACACATGGCTTTTGCATCTGTAGCTGATTCCGTCTCGGAATGTGACTTCTTTTCCTACTGCCTGGGCACAATGGGAAGTCTATTCAATGTGGTTTTCTGTGAGCTCTTTTGCTTTGTTTTCTAGAATTGGCCTTAGAGTGAATGCAGAAGGAAAGAGGGGCTTGAAACACACCAAGCTGGAGCTTTGCTGTGTCTCCTCAGCTGCCCTCTTAGCGCGGGTCACTCAGAGGTCCTAGTCACATGCTGGCTTTGTCTGAGCCCCAGGAGAGATTTCCTGTGGCCTGAGTCTTGGAGGACAAGGGGGCAGGGAGGCAAGAGGCGAACTTCTGAGAGCGGAAACAGAGACGGTCTCTGTGTCTCTCTGGGGTTGGGTTGCCTTCCCTGAGAACGCTGACCCAGTTATAAATACTGGGGACGCAGCTACATTTAGCTTTTTCCTTGGGAAACAATCCCATCATTGAATAGGAAGGGCCCGTGAACCGGGTATGTTAACTTTTGAATTTGGAGCAAAGGTGTTGACTCATCTTTATTGTACTTAAGCATCTTTTCCTGTGCATACTTCATATCACCAACCTCTTCCAGGCCCCTTAGATTTTTCTCTCCCGTTGATCTGTGCAGGGTGCTGGCTGAGGAAACTGAAGCAGAGTGGTGTTTGTTCTCCAGATTTCTACACCCCACTGGGTGCAAATTAGCAAGGTCTGCATGCCAGGGATCAGGGCCTTAAACTTCTGCCCCTCTCCTTTCAGCTTGAAGGAGTTTAAGAATCATCTTCTCTGCAGGTCTTGGGACTTCTGCCTCCATTCTGTAAGAAACTTAAGAAGTCAGAGGCCATAAAGTAAATCATGACAGACCCCCAAGCATGTGACTGTGAGGCCAGATCATTGCAGAGAAGTCAGCCTCGACTGCCTGGTGTGCTGGTGCATTCCTATGGCTTCTCAGGCACAGCTTCCAGGGGAAGGAAGGTGTCTGGATAGCGCGGGGCCCCCTGCCCAGCCTCCCAGAATGTAACCATGTTGTGGTCCCAGCGCTAAGTTCCCTTTGGGTGACTTTGACCCACTAATATGGTATCATGTTCATTTGTTCATTCAAAGTAACTATGACTTGCTGTAGGCCGAGAAGGATTCTAGGAAGAGAAGACAGCAGATGCAATCTCGGCCCTCACAGAGCTTCCCTTTAGCTGGAGGTGGCGGATCACGCACAAGAGACATGTGTCAAGCATAGAGAAGGCTCCTAAGGCAGCACGTTCTATGGGGAGGGAGGGCATGCAATATTAGATAAACGTTGGAGGAAGGCCTCTCTGACTCAGATTGTCTCCGGTTTCCAACTTTGAATCAGCCACTTGGGGAGACGCGTCAGTCCTTGTAGACGGTCTGCTCTTTTGAAAACAACTTTCTTGAAAGCTGTGTTTTTCCCCTCGTATTCCTCTGTGCTGAGACATGCTATTTAAAGGGGCCTGCTGGAGTCTTGTAAACAATACTCATGTGATCAGCTGACCCCTTAGGTCTTGCCGTTGCTCTTGTTTTCCCTGGATTATACTGAAGAGGCATTGGTCAGTTTCCAGTCCAGGACCCTTGCCCTGGACTAGACGGGAGATTGAGGCCCGGGGTCTGGCTCCTTGTGACTCTAATCCCCTCTTGCTGTCTCCTTGGACTTGGAGCCACTTCTGGACTAGGAGTGTGTGAGGCAGGGCTTCTCCAAGTGGAGTCCTGGGACCTCGAGCCTCAGAACTTCCTCAATGGTATGCTTCCTAATTATGCAGATTCCTGAGACCAGAAGCTCAGGGGCAATGCCCGGGAATCTCCATTTTAACAAGGATCCCAACGAATTCTCCTACATGCTGAAGTTTGAGTAACCCTGGTCTTTGGGCATTTAAGGCAACGCCCTCTACGATCAAGATCCCTAGAATCTGGGAGAATACTTTCCCCCAGCCTGAACAGCAGTAGAAATAGAAAGGCAAAGGCGTGTCTCCCAACCTCGGGCCACGCTCTCCTGTGTCCTTGCTGCTGCTCCCTGCAGCCTCCTCACGCCTCTGTCTGTGCCAGGGTCCCGTCTGTGCACCTCTCCTCCAACACCTGCACGTGGAAGGCTTTCCGTGTCACAAATATGCTCCTTACTTGGGATGTAACCGATGGCTGCAATTTAAGCTCCTTCAATTGTAGGACTCTTTGTTAAAGGAATTGGGGATGCAGGTGAGCAGGTGGGAAAGAATTTGGGGAGAAAGGGAGCCTTCCCAGAGCCTCTAAAATTCTGCTCCATGGATATCAGGGTCAGTCCTTCAAGGCCAGTCCAGGTCAAGGTGTCAGTATCATCGGTGAACAGGAGACCAGGAAAGGAGCGGGAGGCCCCTTGGCCCACGGGGCATTGTCACAGGGTCTTGGCGTGAGCTCAGGGCACACAGTCTGCCTCAGCCTGTGAAAGGAGCCCTCCCCAGGGGAGTAGGTGGGATGTTTTGTCCAAGTTAGAAATCAAGGCTCTCGGTTTTCACACCTCTGTGCATGGCAGTTTCCCCACGGGTCCCATCAAAGGGGACTTGACTGGGGTTCTTTCTTTCTAATCTGCATCCTCCAGACTTGAGGCTGATATGATCAGTTTGTCTGGGTACCTCTGGGCTGCATTCTTCCAGACTCTTTGATCCTGCAGCCACTTTCAACCAGTTCTTTCCAGAGGGGCCATGACATGGTGGATCTCACAAGTTGTCTCCTATTAGATTTCATCTGATTCTGCTCTCTTAGGGAGGGGCCCCAGGAGAGCCCACTGGGTGCTGGGGTCCCAAGGAAATTACAGAGCAGTTAATAGGTCAGTTGATGACTTAGCTTTCGTGGGCTCTTTGCTCTTCTTCACTGTGAACCTGAACCTATTGATAAATGGGCATAGGAGTCAGAAGAAATCAAGATGCCCACTCTGTTTCTGATAAAGCTGCATTGAGAAAGGTGGTGTGGTGCTGAGGCCAAAGTGGTCTTCCTTCTGCTTCCCTGATCAGTTGCCCCCCCCCCCCCCTCCCGCATCCTGTCCCAAGCTCAGCACTGGGACTAGAGGCCCCATATCTTCTGGGAAGAGGTGGTCCTTGCACTGCCGTCCCTCGTGGGCCCTTGGACACAGGAAGGATGGAAGAGGAGAGTGCACATGAGTGGGTGCAGCCGGGGTTCCCTTGGAAGCACGGCTGACATCTCTCCCAGAAGCTGGAGTAACGAGACCTTTCCACTGGGGTATACACTGCCCACCCCCAGTGTTAGCTATTTGCTGAGAGGCCAGTCTCAGAGCACGTGGCAAGACAGAGGTCACCTTGAGTAGGGCCTTGACCATGGACCTCTCACTCAGACAGTGGGCAGAGTGTCAGAAGCTCGCCTGCATCAGGAGCTCCTCTTCCCCTCCCAGTGGGGGGCTAGGGACAAAGAGTGGAGATGGGGTGGAGGGAGAGTCAGGCAGTGTTACTCCCGTCAAGCTCCCTCCTGGGAAGGGATGGAAGTCCCATTCTTCCTCCCCACCTTGGAAACCCAAGCACAGAGAAGTAGGGCCCCCACCCACCATCATGACCCTTCAGGACAACCCAGGCTGGCTGAATGCATGTGAACCTCTAATCTTGGGGGCTGAGAGGTGTCCCCATCTTAAGCAGCTGTCAGGGGTAAGGACTTTCAGTTCCCTCTGAGCTGATACTTAGGAAGAACCAACACTTTGGGTGTGAAAGGCTGCTTGGTCTTGTTCTTCTTTCCAGTTGTTTGCGAGTCCATCTGGACCACAAGGTGAGGCCAACACAGTTGAAAGTGATATGTTTATTGAATCTTGTTTAAAAGGCCGCAGCCTTCTGAGGGCTAAACCCATTGGAAACCATTACAAATGCTCCTCCATCAAGAGATTTGCATTTTATTTCGGAAAGTCTTCACCAAAATTAGGAATCTGTAGTTAGAAAATTTGCCACTCTTTCCTTGCTCAAACAAAATGTTTCTTTGAGGTGTTTCATTCTCTTCCATCCATCCTGTCTACCCCACAGTGGCCTCTTCATCTCCAGTTGACCATGATTCATCTCCAACTCAGCATCTCCAGATTGACCAGGGTAAATTTATATCTGCTGTGTGCTGCTGTGCTGTGAGGAGTGAGGTGTGCTGATAAAGTCAAGAGGGCCACTGCTTGTCACTACAAAGCCCTGCCTCCCTGGTCGCATATCACCGCTGTGTTTCCTTATGATCTGCGCAAGATGCATGCTTTGATGGTGTATCAAATTCTCTTTGAGACAGCATGGAATTAGCAGATGAAACAAGAGAGTTATGGTGCACCCTTGGGGAAACTTCTGAAGCTCTGGCCGAGTCCATATAAAGGTTTTCCTTTTTTATAGGAACAAAGAAGATTATGACCAGTATTGCTCATCATCATATGCCTAACAAAGTTGTTGAGCTTTCCCATAAAATACTGCCCTAGGGAGAAATGAGGAATATCCATTAATTCCTTGCTTAGAGCCTTGTTAGCTTAAAATCTCAGTTTGTTGCTTCTTTCAACACCCATCTCCATAAGCCGATTAAGGAGACCTTGTTATCTTGTATCCCAAATAAGCCAAAGGGAATTGTAATTGGATTAAATCAAGGACCTGTAATTTCTGAAAAGAAAAAGTAAAAGATGAATAAAAAGTGACCCGTAGGCACATGTCTTTGCTAGCGGTAGCAGCCCATGTAAGCTGCAGACATTAGCCACCAGGACAGGCGACCTTTCTTGTGGACCATTGGAATGATTACAAATTTATACTCTGAGGCAAAGGGCTGACAGCAAAGGACCATGCTGGAATTAGACATGGGAATTAGACCCCTGAGTGAAATAGGCAAAGATCCCTGCTCTTAGGGAGCTAACATCCTTGTGGATAAAAATGACTCACTAGATCTCAGGTGCTGTTCTGAGCATCTCCCATGTATGCATCCATTTGACCCTCACTCTTATCCTGAGAGTGGGCATTTATTCTCATCCCCATTTTGCAAATGGGGAAACTAAGGCACTGGGAAGTTGGGTGACTTGCCCAATGTCACACAACTAAAGGGGCAACTTATTATTTCAACCTGGTGTACATCAGCGTGTACCGTTCATCCAGGGAATCTTGGTTTAATAGGAGATTCTGATCCAGTAGATCCAGGTTGGGGCCCCTTCTGACAAGTCCCCACGTGACACTGATGCTGCTGGTCCGTGGACCACTCTTGGAGTGGGAATGATCTGGGCCATGATGGGCATCCCTGATGTCCTGAAAACTGAGCTCCTTAGAGATACAGTTACTTTTGAGTTTGGTATCATCTTCATCGGGACTCTCTGTGGTTATCCTAGCCTGGGCTCAATTAGTTGAAGCTATGAAAACCCATCAAGCTAATTCAGAAGGGGGACGGGGATAGTTTAAGAGTACAGAGCTCACAGAACACAAGGACCGGGAAAATGCAATACATTAGCCCTCTTGGGATCCAGAACGCCATCAAGATAAAGTTTCTTAGCCCCACAGGTCCTCTCACCTCTGCCTTCCTCTTGCAGGTTCTGCCCTCGGCTCCATTCTGCTTGCTTGTTTTCCAAACATTGCTGCCTGCCCGGAAGTCCACAGGGTCTTTCAGCCCAGGGCCCACAACAACCATATGTACTCTGATCCTTAGTTTAAATTTCTAAAAGGGGGATCTGATTGGTTGCTTTGGCAGTATGCAGATTACAGGGGCTGTGGGTGGGGCAAACTAAGCAGGAAAGATGATGGGTAAATGGTGTGACACGTCTAATATCACCTGCAAGACCAAATTTCCACTGAGGTCATTCCTGCACGTCCTGATTGCTCACTCTGTGGGGCTGTCAGAAAGAAACAGATCATTCATTTATTTACCAAGCACCTACCAGCTGCCAGGCAGTGTGCCAAATGCTGGGGATACAGAGGTAGAAGCTACAGCTTCTGGTTTTCAGGAATTTAAGTTCTAATGGGAGAGGAGTTCTTCTCCAGTAATGACAGACTAGCTTATAGCAGACCAAAGCCCGCCTTCTGAGAACAATTAGAAAAGCTGAAAAAAAATCTGCATTTCAGCTTTTCTAATTACATATTTATATCCCGTAAATACATTTGTATTACATAATTGCATAATTATATATGTGCATATATATTTCCACTATCCTAATTGTTCTCTGAAGGGCTACATAGATAGATAGATAGAGTGCAGAGAAGAGCAACGAGCAAGCCCAATTGTCAGCGACATTTAACTCTGTAAGAAATTCAACCATACTTAAGCAGCACTGGTTGAGAGAAGCCATGCAGAAAGTGGCACTCAGGACGTTTAGGAGGCAGGCAGAGCTTTTGGCAATTCTAACAGTGAGATGAAAATTAGAAGGGCTGTGGTAAATACCCCAGGCTTTCCATGGGAGATCCTTAAAGGACTACTGTACCCTGAGAGTAAGGGCAAACCAGAAATGGACTAGACCATATAAAAACTGAGAGCCAGCCTCAAACAGTTCAAACCCCGGTGGGATTCTGTGATCATCCTCTTACCCTACCTCTTACCTACCAGGAAGCTACAGTTTCGTCTAAAGCTCCCTTGATTTTCCATATACAATGTGTGGCATTCAATTAAAAAAAATATCAGGTTTATCAAGGGATAGGATCAAAAGCAAAAACAGATAACAGAGACAAGCCTGTGGGTGATGCTGATATGAAAGTTATCCAGCATGTACATTAAAATAATATGAATGATATGGTTGAGAAATTAGATGACAAGCTGGAGAAATTCATTAGAGAGCTGGGATGTATAAAAAAGAATTCAATGGGTAATCTAGAACTGAAAAATACCGTGAATGCCATTAAAACTTAACAGATGGGTTTAACAGCAGTTTAGACACAGATGAAGAGAAGATTAGGGGTCTGTGAGATAGGCCAACAGAAAATATCCAGTGCAAGGCCCAGAGAAATGGAAAGATGGAAAATTCAGAATTGAAATCCATCGCAGTATTAATACAGAAGTTTGTGGGAAGGGCAGTAAATGGAATTGAAGCTCCAGACCATCTTTGCTGTAGTCCTTGCCTCTCGTATTGATTCGGTCTCCATTCCAACTACCTTTGTCTTTTTATTGAGGTCCTAGATTCCCTTCTCTAGAGCTCAGTATGTAGCCACTGACCACTTGTGGCTGTTTAAATTTAAACTGATTAAAATGAAATAAACTACAAATTGAGTTCCTCAGTTCCATGTAGACCAGCCACATTCCACATGCTCAGTATCCACGTGTGGCTGTGGCTGCTGTGTGTACAGTGCAAACAGAATGTTCCCATCATCTCAGAGAGTTCTCTTATGCAATAACCTCATTCCTTGACATTTTGCGTTTTCTGTCAGGTTAACTTTTAGATTTTTACCTGTGAATATGATGCCCCTATGTATGGAACCGCTCCATGCTTCTAGACTCCTTAGTGTGATATTCGAGCTTTTATACAGTGTAGTTCAATTCTATTTCCCTGACTGTCGAGAGCAGGCACAGTAAATTCAGTGATCAATCACTGACTGAAAGAAGATGAAATAGTTCAGAATCAGATGCCTGCTGCTCTGTGTGACTGTCTTGCATGGAGAATGGTGCTCAGAGCACTTAGCCTGAGTCATCAGACGACCTCAGGCTCCCCTAGGGACATCTAGGCAAGGACACTATATCTTAGAAAGATGTCCACTATGAGGGTAAAACAAATAACATTTTGGTTCTTGAAATTCCCATTGGAGAACTCTTTATTTTGCGAATATATGGGGCAAGAGGGACTTCCCCTGAACTGAGTCCCAGCTTTGCCATCTATTGGCTTTTAACCATAGACAACGTAACTGCCCTCTCTGGTGTCTCAGGTCTCCCAGTTGTTGTGTGTAAGTCATTGCACCTCTTCCTGACATGTGAGTTGTGATAATTAAATGTGGTTTTGCACATGTGAAAATAACTTTATAAATGTAAGTGATGTATGTATCATATGGCATTACTTTGTATTACAGTGTGGGCATGGTCACTCGACTTCATAAGCCCCTTGACTTCGTGCTAAGCTGTTTCTTTTTTGTCTTCCAGTGATTTCCCTCAAAGCTTCTGAAGATTCATCCTTTGAGAAAAAGAAAAAGACCTGGGCAGTTTTTGAAGGTAAAGCTTGCGTATTTCTTTATTACAAGATGCTGCCTCACTTTTCGATAATAGGAAAGGGATAGAGTAGGAAGAAAGGACCCTAGATGCTTAGTGTTACCATAACATCAAGTTGTTTCCTTGCCTTAAACTTACTCAAGAGCAGGATGGAATCCCTGGCTGATGGAGTCAGCCCACAAGGTTTGAAAGACTAAAGATAAAATTTCCAGTCTGCGTTGTTTGGGGTTGTTTTGTTTTGCTCCAGAATTCCTACTCCTAGGTGATATTAGGGAGGGATCTTCAAGAGATACAAAAATGAAAAGTACTTCTACTGTGACTAATTTTATCTCAGTTTTCTTAAGGAGTTTGGGGTTCTGGAAACAGTTTGAAAACCTTAAGCAAGTGATTTTCAATCCGTGTTAGAATCAGCTGGGGAGCTTTGAAAACACCGATGCCTGGACCACATCTCTAGAGATGCTGATGGAGTTGGAACTTGTTAAATCTTTCCAGATGATTCCAGCATGCAGCCATACCTCGAGTGGTCATTCCCAAAGCTGGTCCTAGACCAGCGGCATCAGCATCAGTGTCGCTGGGAGCCTGTTACAAATGCAATTTGTTGGGTGCTGCCCTTGCTTATGGAATCAGAAACTCTCGCGTTGGTGCCCAATAATCTGGGTTTTAATAAGACCTTCGGGTAATTCTGATGCACACTCAGACTTGAGCCTTAGAGCAGTGATTTTCAACAGGAGATGATTTTGCCCCTCTGGGAACATTTGCCAACGTCTGGTACATTTTTGGTTGGCGCAGTTAGCATTTTGGTGCTACTGGCATCTATTGGGTAGAGGCCAAGGATGCTGCTGAACATTCTACAATGCACAGGTCAGCCCCCCACAACAAAGGATGATCCGGCCCCCAACGTCAAGAGTGCTGAGGGTGAGAAACCTTGCCTTGAAGTAAGGAAAGTCCACAGAAATTATTCTCACAAAGTGGTTGAGGATTGTGACCATAAGCAATGAAAGAATGTACTTTGTGGGCTCTCAGGCAGAGCCTGTGGTCAGTGAAAAACTGATGAACGTTAAGAGGTGATGGGGAAATTGTGAAAGATGACATCTTGGGAAGGCACGGCATTTACTGATGATGAATGACCTTGCCAAAAGGACCTAAGGAGATGGGTGTGCCTTGGGGCTTCACTGTCACCTTTTGTTAATTCACAAGGTATAATGGATGGAGAGCATGCCCTAGGGTGAGCGCGCCTGGAATCAGACCCACCTTTTCCAATAGTGAATTGAAAGCAGTGGACTGAGGGACTTTCTGTCTTAGAAAAATGTCACTATAATTGTGAACATGGTCTGCAAACTATAAGGTGTCATTCATGTAGGCTGTTAGGATTTATTGTTTTGTTTTGAAGTCATAAAGCAACAACATGGATGGACCTTGAGGTATTATGCTAAGTGAAATAAGTCAGATGGAGAAAGACAATTACCATATGACATCACTCACGTGGAAGATAAACAAACAAACGCACACAGAGATAGGGAGCACAGATTGGTGGTTACCAGAGGGGGGAAGGAGGTGGGGGGGGGATAAAGGGGTAAAGGGGCACATGTGTGCCATGATAGATAGAAACTAGACTTTTGCTGGTGAGCACCATGCAGTTTATACAGAAACTGAAATATAACAATGTAAACCTGAAATTTACACGTTATAAACCAGTGTGACCTCAATAAAAAAAAAAAAAATTCTTTCCCAGATTGCATTTGACTCCAAGAATAATTCTTTGTATTCCCTGCCTTTTCTTCTGCACATTTTGTAGCTGCCTTTTTCTTTATTTGATGTCTCTCTCCTACCAAAATAATCCCCAGTTCCCTCCCTCAGCCTTTCATTCAGGGAATGCCTATTCATTAGCAAAAACATGAAAGTGACTTTACTCCTCATGTGGTGAAGCAGTAGAAAAAGCAACTGATTTATCCCCTGTTTCTGGGGCTGCCCAATGACCAAGGCCCCATGATGGGTGGGATGGAGACATCTGGGGCATCCCTAAGGTAGGTGGCTGGCAACTGTGACAGCAGGAGCCCTGTTTACCGTCAGATGCATAAGGATCTCCTAGGAGGTGTGTTAGTAATCCAGACTTTGGGCTCCCCTCCAACCCTGAGAATCTGATTATTGCATTTAGGAAGGGATCAAAGAATTTGCACTTCATCGGGCTGTGGTGTTTCTGATGCAAGTGGTCTGAGAACCATATTTTGAAAATACCGCAATCCAAAAAAGCAAGACTTGATATGTTTGGAAGAACTGTAGCATTTAGTCCTGACATGCTTTCCAGCATAATCAGCGTCTCTAAAACACTTTGTATAATTAATAATGTTTTATAATTCACGTGTAGCTGCAGAATGTCAGAGTTACTCTCCACCTAACTCTCTACACAAAATCCTTAGCCCAACGTGGGCTCTCTTCTCAGCACGGAGAATTAGGTCCCTTCAGAAAAGCAGAATTGGAATTCTCACTATGTGTAAGGCCACAGAGCAGCTGTTTCAACCCAGGATGCTTTCCCTCTTATTTCGGCAGTGGCAGTGACAGCATCAGCATCCGTGTGCTTTGCTTTTTTAATGCAGCCACAGGTCAGGGGTGCAGTTGAAATTCCCTGGTGCCTGATCCCAGGCCTTTGCCCTTTTGTTCCTGGAGGGGCGAGCTGCAGGAGAGCCTGCGGAAGGATATCCATCCTCTTGGGGCTTAGCTGGCCTGGCTGTGTGCCCGCAGCACAAAAAAGGCATTGTCAGGCCTCTTGGTGTGATGCTGGAGTAAGTTAAATCCTTCCCCATGATTGCTCAGGTATTTGGCCCCGAGCAAGACGGTATTACAGGCTGGGTAAAAAAAAAAAAATAGTAGAACCACGTGGTTTTCTTGACAGAACCGCCATCTCCTAGGCATCTGCGTTTGCCCTGGAAATGTACAGGACTGGATTGGCTTTCCAGATCCAGTGGTCCAGGGAGAGTTGGGCTCCTTCCCTGTGCTGAGGAATGCTGGCGTCACCGGGTTCAAAGCTGCGCTGAATCCCCCAGCCGGCCTCGGGGTTGCCCAGCAACAGGTGCTGTCTGCCTTTCATCGGGTGGCTGGGCCTGGCCTGGCTTGTGTGGCTTGGCTTTATGGGAGGGCGGGAGCTGGCACACGGACACCGTGCACCCCTGTCTCGGCCTCCCTGCCGTGTGCACATCCCTCCAGCCTGCCTGCTCCACCATCTGCTTCAGGGAGGCCTGGGCGGGGGGGTGGGGAGACATTTTCTGCATGGAGGCTTACAAATTGAGTCTAAAAATGACACTGGTGCCTTTGGAAGCCCAGTGGCAAAAGACAAAGCTGCAAATGAATTCAGGGAAGATACCAAGATTTTTAGGATTGTTTTGAGTCTGTAGGTGTAGGGGGTATTTTAAAAGTTAAGCCCAGATTTGGTTAAAAGCAGATGTTTTGTTAAATTTGGATCTGAAGGCTTAGTTTCAGGCCTTGGACAAGGGTCGTTTGGCCTGCTCTGAGTTTTAAAACCTTTTATAGTTAGAGGTTTTTACGTGAAAGTTAAAGGAAAAGTCGGAAGATACCGTAGCGCTGGGCCAGCATGCCAGCTCGAGGACAGCTGCCTGGAGCTGAGCTGCCTCTGTCGGGCAGGCCACAGCTTTGCTCTGGCTCTCCCAGCGACAAGCTGGCCCCGACTTCTTAGGAGCTTGTGACCTTGGCTTAAAGGGCTCTGGGTTTATCCTTTGTTTGCAGAGAAGAGCGGGGGAGGTGGTTTCAGTGTTTTGTAGTAGCTACAGCAACGTGATTGTCTTTATGCAGCAAAAAGAATGCTTGGATGGGAGGAAAACATCAGAACTTGGGGGTACTGGTTGCTTGCCCAATCCAGGAAGAGCTCAGGTGTTTTTTTGGGGGGCTTTTCTGCTTCTGCAAGGTGACACTTTTTCTGGTTCCTGTAGCTTCAAGAACACAACAGAGAGCAGGCGCAGTCGCTCCTGCGCCTGTGGGGACCCAAACGCAAGCGGCTGTGCCTGCTGGCCAGTGTCCACTGCCCGGAGGGCCTGCGTGCTTGGCGGTGCAGCTGAGCCTTCCAGATGGGCCAGATGTTTTGCGATTCTGTAGCCATGGCTGCCTGCGGAAAGCCCCCTTGGTGCCACGTTGAGGAGGCTGTGATCTGAAACCATAACGTGGGCCTCTTGGAGCCCCTCTCCTCCTGCCAGGGCACTGTGGCCCACAGATGTCTGCAGTATGCTTCTGGGGATGCTTGTGGGAGATTCTCGCTGTGACCTTGTCCCTCTTTGGTTCCCGCAGTCCCCAAATCAAGGAAAGAATTCTGATGAAGAGGTGAGCTCGTGGCTCACATTGCTGTGCTCTGGTGGCACAGAAGCTTCAGTAGGACAATTTTTTCTCTCCATTCCAAGGATGAGACTGAAGCCGAATTGCTCTTGCCTTTTTGGTCCAGGGGCCCGGGTCTCCGGAATCCCTTTGACGGATGTTACACCCACCTGCCCCACGTTCTCTCTGCCTGGCAACGTGACCCCATTGTTTACCATCCTCTTGTGCCAGGATTGGCTCTGCAGTCCTGTTCCCAGAGTGGTTTGCTCAGCGGTGTGTAAATCCAGGACTGGCCGTATGTCCTCCAAGTTCTCGCCCATCCTGTATCTTGTCGTGAGTCCCCGTCTGTGACTTCTGCTCTGTCCTCAGAGTGTCCTGTTGTTTCAGTGCAGGCCCACGCCTCTCTCCTAATTCTTACCACTTGCAGAGTTCTCTGTGAATCCACACGGCCCACCCAAGTGAGACATGGGCCTGTATATAGAAAGGCAGTTTTGTTTTTAGTTATAGGACAGGGTTTTCTCTATCTCTGTCTGAAGCTTTTCACCCCCATTGAACTCCTCGACCCCTCTCATCTGGCTCTGCTCCCGTCATCCCACGCAGTTGGCTCTGCCCAGCACTTTTCCGGTAGCTTCTTAGTGGGAAAACCCAACGGGTGTTTTCCAGCAGGACTCGGTGCTATTACGGAGTCTTTCTTACAATGCCCTACTCGCTTGGCTTCTAGAACGTTCACTCCAGTCCTCCTCCGCTTCTGTGACCGGCTCCAGGTCGGTCCCTTTGTAGGAGACTCTTGCTCATTCCCCGCCCCCGACCCTGCTCCTTTTACTATCAGTGCAGGAGCTCCGTTCACCTGCGACCTTGTCCTGCTGCACTTTCTACTTATTTCAGTCCAGGCTCCTAAGTTGCCAGTCAAACTAGCTTAGCCAAAAGTGCTGACTGAGCCAAAGAACACAGGAGGAGCTCGTGGACTCTGGGCAGAGGCTGCCCTGGGCCTCCCTGCAGCACCGGCCGGGGTCAGAGAGGCGGAAGGAACACGTGATGTCTGTTTCCAGCCCACTCTCCTTCCTTCTCTCTCCTTGACATAGCCTTCCCTGCTTCTCCAGGCTCACCATGGAAGCCAGCGCCCTGCCACCCCTAGCCCGCTGGCTCTTTCAGTTTGAGCACTTAACTGATCACTTCTCCAGGTCCCAAGGGCTTTACGAAGGTGCGTTCCTGTTGACACAGCAGTTCCACTTCCAGGAACTTAAGAGCATAATGGGAGCGATGCATTAAGCTCTGCGCTTATGAATCCTCATCCTGAAATGATTTCTTCTAGGGAACAGTTGGAAACACCTGAGCAGCCAATGACTTTGAAGTCACTTATATTGACATGATAAACTTTTATCGTATTTTTCAAAACAGTTCTGAATTATTTTTTGGAGAGAGGTTAATGAGAAAATGAGATTAAATAAAAAGCAAGATATGAATTGTGTGATCTTAATTAAAAATATATACATATATATTATGAAGAACACTGGATGCTGGCAATAGCTATTTCAGGGTGATGAGAAGGCTGGGGACGTTTTTCTCTCTCTCTATTTTCCCTCTCTCTCTTGTTTTAATCCGTCTCTCTATTTTCACATTTTCTGTGTTATTTTAAATACGACTCAGCACTTTGGGAAGCTCCCCTTGACTGCTCCAGGCTGGGTTGGGTCCCTTCTGCGTGCGTTTCCAGTACTGGGCACACATTCCTATTTTTGCAGGTACCACTCAGCCCTCTGATTTCTTGATGAGAAGACCTTTGCATGTTCATCACTATATTTCTTGCATCTAGGAGCGTGGGGAACATGGCCGATAAATGTCTGTTGGCTGAAGAAATTCAAGTCAGAGCAAGTTTTTTAAGTCAGAGAAACATTTTTGCTGAGTCCAAACCTTTGCCAAGTTCAAACATCTGCAGCCTTTTGCTGCCTAGGAGGTTAAAATAACGCTTTTGGCTTCTCTTTCACTTTCTGAGAGGCTTTGGCATTTTATCAATCAGATTGATGATAAAGTTGATCACTGGAGTTTAAGAAGTGGATGTGTATTGTTCTGGGCTGAATGTTTGTGCCCCCCAAATTCTTGTGTTCAAATCCTCACCCTTAATGTCCTGGTATGAGGAGGTGGGGCCTTTGGGACGTGATTAGGTCGTGAGAGTGGAGCCCTCACGAATGGGAGTGGTGTGCTAAGGAGAAGAGAGCCCCTGAGAGCTTGTTTGCTCTCTCTCTGTTCTCCGCCATGTGAAGACGCCAAGAGATGTCGCCAAACCGGGAAGAGGGACCAGACACCAGGCCTGCCAGCACCTTGATCTTGGACTTCTCAGTCTCTACAACTGTGAAAAATAAATGTTTGTTGTTTAAGCTGCCCGCTCTATGGTGTTTTGTTATAGCCGCTTGTAACTAAGTAGTAACTAAGACACATAGGAACATGCTTTAACTACGGGACTTTTAAAAAAATTTTACGAGATCATTTTAGATTGACATGTATTTCTAAGAAATAATACAGAGAGATTCCTTGTACCACCTGGTACCCTTTACCCAATTTCTCCCAGTGTAACATCTTGCAAAATTACAGTACAATATCACAGCCACGATGTTGGCATTGATACAGCCAAGACACAGAACGTTCCCATCACCACAAGGGTCCCTTATAGCCAAACTCATTTTCCTCCCATCCCTCACTTCCTCCTTAACCTCTGGCAACCACTAATCTGTTCTTAATTTCTATAATTTTGTCACGTCAAGAATGTTATATAAATAAAACCATAAAGTATATAACCTTTTGGAATTGTTTTTTCACTTAGCATAATTCTCTGGGGAGTCATCCAGGTCGTTGTGTGTGTCAACAGTTTAGTCCTTTTTCATTGCTGAGTAGTATTCCACAGTGTGGCTGGCCCACAGTTGGTTTAACCATTCATCCCCTGGAGGACATCTGAGCTGTTTTCAGTTTTGGGTTACTATGAATAAAGCTCCTGTAAATACACATGTAGAGGTTTTTCTGTGAACTTAAATTTTCATTTCTCCAGGATAAACGCCCTGGAGTGCAATTGCTGGGTTGAATAGTAGGTGTAGGTCTATCTTTTAAGAAACTGCCAAACTCTTTTCCAGAGTGGCTGTATTATCTTACATTCTCACTGGCAATGTCTGAGTGACTCAGTTTATCCGTCCCGTTGCCAGCATTTGGTATCGTCACTGTTTTTTATTTTAGCTATTTTGATAGGTGTGTGGCATGTCTCATTGTGGTTTAAATTTGAATTTCTCTAATGACTAATGAAGAACTTGTGAACATTTTCTCATGCGCTTATTTTCCATCTATATATTCTCTTTGGTGAAATGTCTGTGTGTTTCTGCCCATTTTCTAATAGGATTGTTTGTATTTTACTGTTGAGTATTTTTTGTTGGTTTTTTTTTTTGAGGAAGATTAGCCCTAAGCCAACATCTGCCACCAATCCTCCTCTTTTTCGCTGAGGAAGACTGGCCCTGAGCTAACACCCATGCCCTTCCTCCTCTGCTTTATATGTGGGATCCCGCCACAGCATGGCTTGATAAGCGGTGCGCATATCTGCGCCCAGGGTCCTAACCGGGGAAACCTGGGCTGCAGAAGTGGAGCGCGTGAACTTAACTGCTACACCATGAGGTGACCCCTACTATTGAGTTTTGAGTTCTGTATATTCTGGATACTAGTCCTTTGTTGGATATGTAATTTGCAAATATTTTCTCCCAGTCTGTAACTTGACTTGTCATCTTCTTCATATGGGTGTTTACAGCGCAAAAGTTTTTAATTTTGATCAAATCCAATTTATCCGATTTTCCTTATGCAGATGCTACTTTTGGTGTTGTCTAAAAACTGTCTCCTTTGTCCTAGATCCCAAAGATTTTCTCCTATGTTTTTTTCTAAAAGTTTTCTAGTTTATATTTTATTTTGAGTGGGCTTTTGTATAACTCGTACGGTTTGCTTCATTCGGCACGCCTCCTGTGGCGTGGCCCGTCCCTAGCGTCACCCGCATGTCCCTGCCTTTCAGATCTCTACGTGTACGCGGTGCTCGTGTGCTGTGCGGGGATTCTCAGCGTTCTGCTCTTCACCCTGGCCATCATCTGGCAGTCTGTGTTTAACAAGAGGAAATCCAGAGGTAAGAGAACGGATAAGGTCACGTCTGGGAGGGGAGTGCCACCAGACCACAGACAGGCGGAAGGCACTGAGCAAAGTATCACCTTGGTTGAAAAATGCATCTTGAGTCAGAGATTATTCACCTGTGACTGGTGGGCAGAGCGAGTGAGGAGATGTGTCTCCCTTGGACTCTGCTAAAATCAACGGTGACCACTCTCGGCATCATTTAAATTCCCCCTCTTCTCTGGTCCCTTCCTTCCTCAGTCTCTGAGCTCCCTCACCCATCTCGTTCTCCCATGCAGTCAGATGATTGGGTTCTGGCTCTCCCACTTCAGGCTGAGTTTCTAGACTCATTCCTAACCGCTCTGAACTTTGGGTTCCTCATCTATGAGATGAAATGGGATTGACGCCACCTTCCTTAGGTTGGATGTTGGTGTGAGTGTTTGTAATTTAATGACAGTCCCCAGTGCTGGGCCTGGCAGGCAGGCAGGAGTAGAAATCCCTCCTCCTCTTCCTGCTCCGTTGGTGTTCGCTTCCTGCCGTCCCCATTCTTGTGGGTGTCCTGTGCCTCTGGACTCCGTCCTCAGCCCCTCCTCGCTTGACTCTTTCTTTTCAGTGATTACAGTTCCCGTGACTCTCATCTCCCTGGGAAGGTGGCCTGCTCCCTCTCTCTAGTCCCGCCTTTCACCAAGCCTTGACTTCACGTCTCCACCAGCCCCTGTACGTTTCCTCTGAGATATTCTGCCTGCCCTCCCTTCAGAGTTTCCGAAACAGACAAGGATGCTGTAGCTCCCAGAGCCGACCAGCGTACGAGCTGGACCCTGGAAGCAGACCGACTCTGGTTCAAATGGCCACTTTTCTCGTAGCAGCTGATGGCTTACCTGCTGTGCCTTGCCTTCCCCATCTAAACGATGGGAAAAACAGTAGTGTACCAGTCTTATAGGGCTGTTGTGAGGATGAAGTTTAAAAAATACAAGAAAAATCCCCTTAATGCATTCTGGCTCCTTGCAAGTGTCCTGTGTTTATGGTGAGGTGGTTATAGTTATACAGGATAATTATTACTATTAGCCCAAGGTCATAAAGCTGGGAAGTGTTAGATTTGGTGGTCACAGTTTAAGGGGACGCTCAAACAGGGAAACTGAGCTGCGTTTCGAGAGGGGACTCTCCTCAGAGGTGTGGATGGGGCTAAGGGAACCGAGGAGGGAGCGGGGATGCTCTCAGGGACCAGCGCCCACTGGGATGCTGTTTCAACCCTAAACCCTAGGGAACAAGGGTGGGAGAGGTGCCTGGAAGTGCTGAGAGCTGTAGCTGTGGGAGCGTTACCCTACAGGGGCCTTAGCAGAGGGACTCACATGGCGTTAAACCAGCAGGGAGGGAGCAGGAGCCTGTGTTCCTCAGCCCCTCCGCTCCCCTGCTCCTCCAGATGTCCTGCGGCCACCTCCCTCTGGTCCTGCCAACCAGAAGCCAGAGGACAGTGCATAGAGGTCAGCCTGCAGGGCCCTGGGCAGGGTGGAGAAGGGTGGATGGGGGTGGGGAGGGGTGCGTGGATACAACCAGCACACTCAGCCCCCGGAGATGCAGCGAGGGCTGCAGCCCCATCTTTCTCCTCCACGGCCCGTGCCCTCCTCACCATGCTGTGGGTGCGTCTCTGTGCTGTGTTTTGGAAACCTTCCTCCAAGGGGTCCGCCCACCTCATCAACAGTGCCTGAACTTTTCTCCCATTCCAAACCCTGGACCACTTTTATGAACTTGTGGCACGTGTGGCACATGTGCACATGCATTGGCCTGCCTTCAAGAGGACAGTGTATAAGGCAGGGACTAGGCCTCTGAGTCATCCTCCTTGGAATTTGGCTCATGACAGCTGCTCCACAAATGGTGGACACATGGGCTTGCTTCCCGGCTGCTTTGCTCCCAGCTGTTGGGGTTTGGAAGCCACATAGGCAATTTCCAAGCCTGTTTTGCTCTAAAGACACCTCCGCCTGCGCTCGGGGGCATGATGGAGAAGTCTGCCTGTTAGGCCTTAGGTGGGATCCAGGAAACCAAGCAAGGTGGTAGGACGAGGAGACATCCTTCTGCTCCAAAGCCAAGAAGAACAGACTGGGACATGCACTCCAGGCTTTACACAGAGCTGCCGAGGATGCGGATCCCAGCTGCCCTTGTGCCCCCTGGAGTGGGCTCCAGATGGCCTCGTGTGCACTGTGCACGGCATCTGAGAGCTCTAGTGAGCTGTCGAGAGCTTTGAGCACCTGTGGTGGGCCAGACCCCTCGCTGGTGCAGCTGCCATTGGCAGGCTGGCATCCTCTACCCCTCACAGAGTGGGTCCTGCCCCGTGTAGCCCTTCCTGGGCACCTCCCAGCTACACTGTGGGTCCAGGGACAGAGAACTGTGGGTGACGGGCCCAGTGCTGCCCCTCCCCTGGGCCCAGGAGCCGTGGGGCAGCACCACCCAAACCTTCCCGAGCAGGCCGTTCACCAGGAACCTCCTCAGATGCTGGTGATAGTTTAGTCCACCTGGCCAGGCCTGAGAGTGCGTTTCTCATGGGATCCTGGGTGATGCTACTGCTGCTGGTGTGAGGCACGCGTTAATGAACAAGGCCTTCGAGCCACTTCTTCTTAACTCTCTCCCATGGGGTACCCTCTCATACCACAAATATTTTGAAATGATCCCGTTACTGTCTTGAAATGAAACTCAGAGATAAGACATGCTACCAGTTCCCACAAAAATCAACTCGATGGTCTAACTATAATGCAAAGGAGAAATGAATGGAAAGTGATTCATAACACAATGAAACAAACCAGTGATGCACCTCTTCTTTTGAATTTCAGAGAAGACACTATTCCTTTATATTTGACAGGATTTGAAGTATAGGTGTGTCTGTTTACATTTGAAATAAAGGCTAAACAAGTGCCTATATGTTTATATGAAGACTCAATATGCAAGAGACAGGGACAAGGATAGACTGACGAAGATGTGCCTTAAAATCCAGAGTGGCACCACGCGTAGTGATGAAATTTCTAAAATCCCAACTGTTGGTAAAGTTTCAAATAAAAGTATACATTCTGCCTGATTGTCACACTCCTTAAGCATTCCTCATTTATTAAAACTGGGCAAAAATATACCTGTGTTTATATGTAAAATGGACTTGGGTTCCAGGCTCTGACGAGCAGGATTTTTCTCTACACGAATGTCAGGAGGGTCATTCAAAGTCATGTGGGACAAAAATCTTCATTTGTGGGCTGTCTTATGGATTTCTGGATGTCCAGCCCGCCTGCCCTCTGCCTACCCATTGTCAGGTACTGTCCTCAATCAGTGTGATAATCAAAAACCCCCCGGAGAGTTCTAACTTGCCTCTGATACCCGTGAACTTTGAGCAGGCTGTTCCCAGGTCTGGTGTTGAGTTGGAGAAAGCACGGCCTCCAGGAGCCCATGGGGCCAGGCTCGGTGGCGGGAGACATGGAGCGAGCGGGACACCGTCTGTACGTGGGCCTGCTTCTATCCTCACACTCTCTCTGGGCTGTAGCTTGTTGTATGAGGTCCCTGATTCCCAGCTGAGAAAGTAGAGGCATGCGGAGCACAGGGGAAGAGCTCACATATTTTAAAGGACCCCAAACCCACCCCCTCCAGTTCTAAACTCTGTGCAGAACCTCAACAGACGCCATCCTCGGAGAGCCCTGTCACTGCTCCAGGCAGACTGGGGAGGGTTTAGTCCCCTTCACGGTTCCAGGAAGGCCGCCTCTGGCTCAGAACCCGGTAGATTTGCAGGCAGAGCCCCAACTTCCATTGAGGCCTGGATTGTAGGGCCTTTCCCAGCTTGTTTTCTCAATGAAATTTAATAACAAAAATGACCAAAGGGGATCTGATAAGCATGGCCTTGTTTTAGGTCGGTTAAAGACCTTTCCAGCTCTGAGGACGTAGCTAAGAGCAGTTGCCTTTCCTGTCATTGAGTGAGCTCTTACCCAGAGGACATGCCCTGGTCACCCTGAAATGTTTCATGTGGCTATTGCTGTGTAACACACCCCCTCAGTCATAGTAGCTTCAAACAACATTTATTTGCTCAAGATTCTGCAGGCTAGGCAGGGCTCAGCCGGGCAATTCTGCTGGCAGTGTCACTTTGAGTCTCCATGTGGCCTCGTTGTCTGGAGTTGACTGGGGCCTGAGATCTAGGAATGGCACCACTCTTAGCCCTGGGGCTCACCTCTGAGACAGAAGAGACAGAAGGACTGGCGACCATGCCCTTCCCCTCTAGTCTCACTGGCAAGGTAACCATACCCTCCTACTTGGTGACCCAGGGCTCTAGCGTGTGCCTAGACGGGATGTTGGCATAGTTGTCACTCTGTCACGTTCTGCTGGTAAAGGAAGTCATGAGGGCAGCCCAGATTCAGGGTGGGGAGGACAGTCCACCTATTGATGGGAAGAATAGCAGACAATTTGTGGTCATCTTTAAGTCGCCACACAAGGAAAACTGGATTGCTGTCTTTCCACTGCCAGAACCAATGGGAAGCAGCGGGGGCCCAGCTCAGGGGTGAGTATGGGATACACCCAGTCACTCACGGTGGCTGGGGCTTAATGGTGACCATTGTGGGCCCTGAGAACTGGAGGTGCCAGGGCGTTACCCAGGCAACCAGCTAGTTCTGGAGGAGCACTGCGTCCTTGATGCCCAAGCTGGGATGGGAAGGGGTTGGCGGGGGGGCGTGGCAGCAATTCCAAAGGGGCAGGTTCCAGCAGTTGCCAGAGTGAGAGCAGCGACGGGGCACCTCCCCTTATGTCAGGCTATGCCCCAGGGCGCTGCTCCTTTATGGGTTAGCTGCAGTTGGTCATAGCTCTCATTGGGAGCAGTCAAACATTTGTGGGCCAAGCCACATGTCCACATAAAAACCAGTGACACTCTTATAATTGAAATATAGCATATTCTTACGTTCAATGCTTTGTACTGTTAACAAGTTTGCATCATTTTGATTAAAATGATTACTATATATGAAGTGCTTAGAATGGTGCTTGGTGCAAGGAGGGCCCAAGGTTTACTAGGGACCCACGGCAATAAAGACTCCCTCGTGACATGGACGGTTTCTAGATTTTCTGTGCAAGAGCGGATGTTTGTTGAGCCTTCTGCATCCTGACCACGTGTAGGAAAGCCAGCCCCTCCTTGAGTGGGGACCACAGAGCATGCGGGTTTGCAGGCTGCTCACACACACGTGGGAAGCAGAGCTGAGCCCAGGACCTGCTCTTCTGCCCCTCAGCAAGATCTATCTCAAAAGAGGACATCAGAGTAGCTGGCCCTAATCCTGCTTCTGACATAAACAAAGCCCATCCTGGAAGCCAGAGGGTCAGCCCCCTTCTGCCCCAGGCTTCCCGCTGCTCTGCCCTCGCCCCAGGCCTTGCACTGCTTTCTTTCTCTGGGGCGCTCACTGTTTATGTGAGCTGGAGTTAATTGCACCCTTGTGTTGCTTGCCAAGCACAAACACGCTTTCCACTCTTTTCCCAGAGAGTGAGCTGTGACTGTCTGTCCCTGGTCTTCATTAGCACCAGGGTGCCTGGAACTGCATCCTGGGGCGTCTGCAGCTCTGAGTCACCCTGGAAAACACCCATCTTGGTTCCCAGAGCGGAGCCAGAGTTATTCTAGTGGTTCCTTGAGCAACTGGTTTCCAAAGGTCTTTTCTTCTTTGGAAAATAGTCTACACTCGCTGCTTTGGGGTAGCCCCAACCATCCCCCACGCTTCCACGTCTGAGCTTTTGAAAGGACAGCTTTGAAGGCACACCAAAACCAGACAGGAAGGGGAGGGGCCTAACCTCTTTATCGCCGCTCCTCCATGTTCTTAGCTTCCCCTACCCAGAACCTGCTGGCGCCTACACCCCCTGCCACAAGCCTGCTGTCCACTGCTCCCCTGTACCGATGGCATCAGAGGGCCTGTGATCTTTTCTCCCAGAGGGACAAGAACGACGGTGCTGGGGGCTGCGTCCCACTCACCATCACACTCGGTGAGGAGAGGCCGTGAAGCTCAGAATGGGCTGGCTGTGGACAGACGAGGAGGGATGGATCAGCGACCCTGGGGCCGTGGGGAGGATGAAGGCTCCCCCACCTGGCTTCAGAGACACTTGGACAACCCTGAGTGTGAGCTGTCCTCTCGAAACACTTCTGAGACACAGGCTTGGTCTTGAGAGTGCGTGGGAAGCCTCGGCTGGCGCTCGTGGGGCCCCTGCTGCCGTCAGAAGAAATCCCATCTTTGCGGAGGTGGGTAAGCTTCTCCAGTAGCTTATTCATGAAAGAGCACTGGACGTCGAGCCTGCATTCAGGCTCCTTTGCTTACAGAACTGATCTTCTCAGGCCCCAAAGGTCTCCTTACTATAAAATGGGGATAGAGTTTCTCTAACCTCTCAAGGCTGTTCGGGACACTTTTCCCGGAGCTGTGTGGCAGCCAGTCCTGGGCATGGGCAGCTCTGGGGGGCACCTTCTCCTGTGTGCGGTTCACCTTCCTAGCTTGCACCCCGCTGTTGTATCACTGTGACTACAGCATCAGCCACCCTGGCCACTGGGGCAGACGAAACCCCTCTGTACATTGTCCCCAGTAAAGATACAATTCGGGCCACGCATGTAATTGGACATTGTTTAGAAGTCACAATAAAGAGGTAAAAATAAACAGGTGAAATTCATTTGAATCTATTTGATTTAACCCTATATATGTGAAACATCATTTGGACAAGTGTCAATGCAAAGATTCTTGAATGAGATCTTTTACATTCCTTCTTTCACACTAAGTTTTTGAAATCCAGCACGATTTCATCCTCCCGGAGCATCTCATTTTGGACTAGTCACATTTCAAGTGCTTGCCAGCCACCCGGAGCTTGTGACCACCTTATCAGACAGTGTGCCTCTGGGTAGACAACTTTACGTGCTGGTGCTTTTTATTGAATGGATGTGGCCATAAAATGGCTCTTTGTACCAAGAGAACAGGAGATGGAACACTTAGTTCTCCTTCTCAGCTTTCCACATCGTGACCGAGAGAGACCTCTTGACCTGTCCTTGTAACAGTGCCGGTCAGGCAGGAAGGGGGCCCACCCCTGGGTCCTGTCTCTCCCCCCGGGGAAATGCAGGCAGTGCTTTTCCAGGCTGCAGGGCTGGCTCCCTGCCAGTGCTGGGGCCCAGGGAGATTGGAGAGCACTGTGCTTGTTCATTCTGCAAATGCGTTGGACCTTGGCACCTCGCTCGCTGCGAGTGCGGAATGCTTGGACGACAGAGCAGAAATATCCGCGGGTCCCATCTCAGAGTCTCTGCAAGGCCTGTGGGTTTGAAGAGGGTGCAGGCAGGTTGGAGGGGACTGGGGGAAAGGTCTGCCATACCTCAGAGGCCCTGACACTGCTGTAGGGTCTGATAGGATTGGGGGCATGGCTGCCTCCCCCCAGATCACCCATTTGGGAGAAGTAGTTGTGTCAGGCACAGGCCCAGGTGGGGATGGTAAAGCCTTCAGGCTGAACATGTCATCTTGGAGGTTTAGCTGTGAGGTGGGGCCTGGGAGCAGTGTGACCTCAGCTGAGGAGGCGGAGAAAGGGTGGCTCAGGGCCTGGCCCTCACAGGCTGCTTCCTATCAGGAAGGTGAGAAAAAGTCCTTTCTTTTGGAGTCTTCAAAGTCCTGAAGACGGTAAGATCATCTTAAACTGTGAACTGTGTCCTGAGATTTCCTTTCTGTGCGGGATGGCTGCCTTGCGTGGAGCCGGGGGCCTGTGGGTGGGGTGCGCTGGGTGCCGGGGTGCTGGGTGTCCTAGGATCGCCTCCCGCATCGACTCTGCACTTGAATCCTTGTCTTACAGGCTCGGATTCTGGGGGAGCCCCAGCAAAGACAGGTTAACACATTTATGTAATATGCACTGACTGTGCTGTGCATACTGAAAGGTGATCCTGGGCAAAGTCTATCCTGCAGATGCCCGTAAGTCCCACCTTTGGTGTCCAGGATCACTTTTAGGATGTCACTTCTGGTCCCCTCTTCATTAAAGGGACTAGATTCACGGCGCTGAGACCTCATAAACATCGGTCAGCAAGTGCCGCTGCCGGAGGTGCGTCGTCTGTGTCTGGCACTGACCGTCCTCAGCGGCTCCTGGTCCTTCTGAGTCAGCCCCCTGCCCCCATGGCCAACTATTCCGGGAGCCCTGCCCCCCAGCTGCTTTCCTGCTCCCTGATCTCCAGGATGCTCACCTCGCTGTCCCCGGACTGGACCTCCTGTGGGATTCTCTAGGGCCCAGGCCCAGCTCTGCCCGGCTCCCCAGGTTCTCTGAGAATGGTGTGGAGTAGAACAAGAGGGTTCTGGAGTCGGGCTGCCCAGTTTTGCCCTTTCTTGGCTGTGTCAGTTTGTTCCGGCTGCCACAGCAAAGCTGGTAGGTGGCCGTCTTCTCCTTGTGTCTACACATTTTACACATGGGCTTTCCTCTGTGCGTGTCTGTTTCCTAATTTCTTCTCCGTATGAGGATGTAACCATATTGGATCAGAGCCCACCCTAAGGACTTCATTTAACTTAATCACCTCTTTAAAAGGCCATTTCCAAATACAGTTAGATTCTGAGGTTGGGTTTTGGGGCTTCAACATTTCAATTTTCGAGGGGACATAGCTCAGTTCCTAACGCTAGCTGTGCGACCTTGGGCAAAGTCATTAACCTCTCTGGGCCTTAGTGTCCTCCGCTGTAAAATAGGTGTAATAAGCAGGTTATTGTGAAAGTCAAATTAGAGGACAAAGTTGTGGTCTTCAAATGCTTTTGCTTGCATAGCCCCGAAAATCATTTAAAAAACTACACACCCTTGAAAATTTTTTGTTGACGTGAATTTTTTTTATCGTAAATGTAAATTGTTGCAAAAGATGTAATTTCCAGAGCATCACAAATGTTGAGATCTTAAAATGAAATGGTTAAACCTCTTTTACATCTAAATGTCATAGATTTAATAACTACCTCTGTTGATTTAAAAAAAACTCCATGAATAAGTTAGCTGTTAGAAGTTTTATATTGTTCCTTTTTCTCCTGGAACTTTTGTCTTCAATCCACTTCCTTCACAAAATTGTATCCTTCTTTAATACAGTTTTTGATCTGAAAGTCCTGTATTGATCACCGTATCATACTTCTCTGTAATGTTTCTAAAAATTTAGATTAAGAATGTTTTTATTTCCTTCTTCCATAAATCTCTAGGTGTTAAATCTTTTTTTCTGGATTGAGTTATTAATATTGCACAATTAGGAAGATTTGGACTATGAGTATAAAATTAATCAAAACCACATAAATATGTTATAAATTTAGATAAATAATTAATAGTTGTAAGTAAAATTTTATTGAAAGTGTATTTTTATTGAAATGGATTTTTACTTTTACTTCATATACTCTTGTAGGAATTTGTTTAGTGATAGAATTCGGTATCAATTCTCTTCCTATTTTTTTAACAGAGGTTAGCTCTGAAATACCTCATTCGATATAAAAAGAGGCAGGAATGGCTGAAGTTTTCTTACACTGCTCAATACTTTATACTGCTTCCAAGTTATATGTCAAAAGTCATATAATGATCTATCATCAAAAATGATTTTTAATACCAGACTAGCTGACAACTAGCTTAGGTCATTAGTCAGTCCTTGTTGAAAGCAAAATGTTGGAACCCTCCCCGCCCAGGGAAGGGTTTAGTTGCCTGGTCATTACTCATTTGCCTTCTCAACACTGGCACCAATACTTCCAATCATTTCTTGTTTGATGCCCACTGGGTTTCACCCCCAGCACAGGTCTCCATGGTGCGAGTCAGGATCGGTGAGAGGTGTGTCATGATCCGAAGTAGAAAGGTGAATGAATTCTTAGGAAACAATATTATGGAAAGTGAGGATCTAGAAACTGATTTCCTTAAAACCCTCCTTCCTAAGAGGGCTTAGGGGTGTGCGAACCTCAGACTAAACGCCCCTGATCTATAGCATAAGCTTAGAATAGTGCCAGGAATGTCTGAAGTAGTCAATATATACTAGCTAAATGCAACTTATTGTTGCATCTGTGAATTATCCAGCACAGAGTAGGAGTGTGGTAAATGGAATGTGGGAAGAGTTTAAGTACTAATAGAGGTTGGACCAGATAAACCTAAAAAGCCCCCTCTAATGCTGAGATTCTGTCATCCTGGTCTGGAACTTGCATTGGTCACCTGTGTGACAGGTCATTCCAAGAGTAGAAGGTTAACACAACAGCTATTTTATTTGCTCACATTCTGCAGGTCGGCAATCTGGGCTGGGCTCAGCTGAGCAGCTCTTCTGGTCTCAGCTGGAGTCTTTCATGCAGCTGCAGTCTGCTGGGGGATCCGCCGGGGCCTGGCTACTGTGGGGCTTCAGCTGGCATGACTTGTGTCTGCTCCGTGTGGCCTCCTCTTCCAGCAGGCCAGCCAGGCTTCTTCACATGGTAGCAGAAGAATTCCTGCAACTAGAGAGAGAGCAAGGCTCAGAGCACGAGGCCCTTTTATTCTGCTTGTGACTCATTGGCTAGTGTTTCATTGGCCGAAGCAAGTCATGTGGCCAAGCCCGGAGCCATTGTGGGACAGGGTTCCACAAGGCTGTGGGTAGGTACAGGGAGGCGTGCTTCCTGGGGCCATCGATGTAACAACCTGCCACACAACCCCAGGGCCCTGTGGCTGTTTCGGCTTTCACTCTCTTCCAGGTGAACTCAGCTGAGAGCCTTAGCCTGGACTCTTGTCAGGACGAGTGCCCTGTTATTCTTATTTTTCCTCTGTAGTTAGAAGCATTTGGTTTTTCTCAAGGAGACCTGCTGTAGGGGCTATCTTGCTCCAAGATTGTTTTCCCAAGGGCCTCCTCTTAGTCCTGGAAGAGCGTTAATCAGAGGAGGAAAACCCGTTTTACAGAGAGGAGCTTCTAAGTGGAGACACGTTGGCCCAGCTTTGCCCAAGAAGGATTTCACATGGCTAAGGCAGAGCCGAGAAGTGGGGTGGCTCTGTTACTCCAGGACCCTTCAGCTTAGAGCCCAACTCACCCTGGCTTGGCTGGAAATGAATGAATGGGGTTATGTAAGCGGGAAGTCAGTGGTGTGTGGCTTCATACCTGGCTAGATCCAGGGATGGAGCAATGTGAAGTCCCTGTGGGTGTCCACGCTATGACTCTGCTGTCCTCACCGAAAGAGAAGTGTGCAAGCCCCGAGAGGTGGCTTGTGTCTGGGCAATACTTTAGTACCTGCGTTTCCTGGTAATTCCTGGAGCTTATAGATCTAAAGTGGCATTTATTTACCATGTTCTTTTTCTTTTTCCTTTCACAGTGAGACATTATTTGGTGAAATGCCCTCAGAACAGGTAGGGATATTTTCTTCCTTTCTTCAAATAAAACTCCTTACTATTTTGCTTTCTTTTGATGTTACTAAGAAATTGGTTAAATTTGTATCTTTACGTAAAGGTCTGCATATTAGACCACAGATTAACCTAAAGAATGTGTGTTCTGCATGCATTTGCATGTTTCTAGATGCCATACCCCAGCTGTCACCCCCAGAGGGTCCGGAGAATGTGTGGCTCATGCTCGCCCACCATGCATGCTGCAGGAGGCTTGGCACCTGCTGCTGGAGGGCTGCTGCCCCCGATTAGGATGGGGCTGGCAGCTGGACAGGACTACTCTGATGCCTTCGAGCATAAGATTCCTAATCCCCTCCACCAATGTCTGCTTGTCCCATGCCCCGTTATTACAAAATGCAGCCATTAGTAATATATGTGCTAAGATGCTAGTCTTTTAGCTGCTGAGACAGTCCTCAGAGCTAACATAAAAGTTACAGGAGATGTTGCAAACTCGTAGTGTTTAAAAATTTGAGACTTCTGGTCCAGACAAGATGGCATAGGTTGATTTCTCCCTACTCTTCCCTGCTAAGCACATCTATAAACCCTGGAAATAATATAAGAGCCCGCCAAAGGAGGCTCTGAAAGGTGGTAAGTAGAAAATTATGAAAGATAAAGGCAAAGAAAAAAATCTTAAAGGCTACCAGAGAAAAAGAATGCATTCCCCATAGGGGAACACAAATTTGAATGATGGTGCATTTTTTATCTGCATCTGTGAAGGGTAGAAAGAAGTGGCACATTTTTCAAGTCCTGAAAGAAAAGAACTGTCAACCACAAATTCTATATCCAGCAAAAGCTATCCTTTAGGAGTGAAGGGGAAATGGAGACATTCTCAGAAGAAGGGAAACTAAAAGAATTTGTCACTATCAGGCCTACCTTAAAAGAATGGCTAAAAGAAATTCTTGAAATAGAAGAAAAATATCTTGGTGTGTTAGGAAGGAAGGAGGAACAATAGAAAGAACAGAAATATGGGTACCTACCTAGACTGTTTTTTCCTCATGAATTTTAAAAATAATGTTTGATGATTGAAACAAAAACTATAAAACATTCGGATACTCAAGAAGAACATTGTGATATTTAAAAGTGGGGAAGATAAAGTGACCTAAATAGAAGTGAGGTTTCCACACTTCACTCAAAGTGACAGAATGTTGGTGCTAGTAGACTGTGGTAAGTCATATGTGGATGTTATAATGCCCAAAGCAACCATTAAAATAACTATGAAAAAAATACACTCAAAACACTATAGAAAAGTAAAGAAGGGATCTTAAAGTATGTTCAAGTAACATAAAGAAATAGAGGAATGAGAAGCATTGAAAACAAATAATAAGCTTGCAGACCTAATTGCTAACATACTTTTTATCTTAAGTGTAAATGGTTTAAATATATCAGTCAAATGACAGAGATTGACAGAGCGGATTAAAAAAACATGACCCAACTATATACTCTTTACGAGAAACTCATTTCAAACATAGTGATATAGGTAGATTGAAATAAAAAGATAGAAAAGGATGTAACATGCAAACAATGAAAAAAAAATCAGGAGTGGGTATACTAATATATGATAAAATAGACTTCAGAACAACGAAACTTAATAGAGACAAAGAGGGACATTAGAGAATGATAAAAGGGTCAATCCATCAGGAAGACAACTATCCTAAATGTGTGTACACATTGAACAGCAGAACCACAAAATATGTAAAGCAGAAACTGAAAGCAGAAACTGAAAGAATAAACTGGTAAATCTACAATTATAGTTGGCAACTTCAACACCCCCCTCTCAGCAACGGATAGACCTCCTAGATAGAAAATTTGCAATGATACTGAAGATCTAAACAATGCAATCAACCAACAGGACCAAATTGATAACAGAGCAAACACTCCAGCCACCAACAGTGGAACACACATTTTTCTAGCCTCCGTGCAACATTCACCATAAGATATGGTCTATCTTAGACAGTATCCTAGGCTTTAAAACAAAGCTCAACAAATTTAAAACAATTGAAACCATATAAAATGTGTTCTCTGACCACAGTGGAATCAAACTAGAAATAAAAGACAAAACAATGGCAGGAAAATCTCTAAACATGTGGAAATTAACACACTTTTAAATCATCCATGGATCAAAGAGAAGGTCTCAAAGGAAATAAAAGATATGCAGAATTGACTAAAAATTAGAATAAACATAAAATATGTGGGATGCAGCTAAAGCGGTGCTGACAGGGAAATCTATAGCTAAAGATCAAAGCAGAAACTGATGGAATTGAAAATAGCAAAACAATAGAGAAAAATCAATGAAACAAAAAGCTGGTTCTTAGGAAGCCATTGGGAGAAAATGAGCAAAATGTACACAGGCTCTCTCTGCTTTATTTTTATGACTGTATGTAAATCTGCAATTATCTTGGTAAAAGTTTCAATTAAAATTGAATTTGGATGTCTCTGGGGGATCCCGTTTACCGTCCCAACAGTCCCCATCCTTGACTGCTTTGTGTTACTCCTGTTCAGTTTGGGATCCTTAGAAACTCTGTTGTTAATATCAAAATGCAAATTTATTTTATTGAGAGTTTACACCCTACCAAGTACTGTTGTGGGAGCGTGGGACACAGCAGTGAAGGGAAGAGGCAGAAATCCCTACCTTTGTGGAGTTTACCATCCGTGAGTGCAAGTGCATACGTTTCCAGGAGAGATGTCTGACTATGGCCAAGTGAGGGGATGAGCAAGTCCTCTCCCCTAAAAAACAACTATGAAACCAAACAAAATTGACAAGAATAACTATTTTAGCACTCTGGAAAGACCAAAAGTATAAACTAAACCGAGAGGCTTTTGTACTTGAAAGACTGCTGACTGCTGGTGAGAACAGTGGGAGTCTGTGGCCATTTGGGCGCAGGCTGCTTCGAGATGCTCCCTTCCTGCTTGGTTGATGCTGAGGTCCTTGCAGGGCAGGGAGTGCCATGGACCACCAGCTCCTCTATTGTGGTGGAAGGGGCTTGTCTGACTTGGAGCAGTGTGCAGTGCCCACATTCAGCAGCACTGTCAGTGGAAGTGGCAGCATTAGAAGTATTGATCGGGGAAGCCCGATGACTCTACTAGCCTTGGGTTTTGGTCCCTGTTGGGCAAGCGTATTTCTGGCTGAGGCAACATGCATGTGCCGTGGAGAATGGAGAACGTGTAAAGGTTGGCAAAAGATGTACCATAAAAACAGTAACAATAAGAGAGGTGGTAGCTAAATTAATATCAGATAAGATATAACCTAAAACAAGAAATATTACTAGAGGCAAAGAAGGAAATTTCATAATTATGAAGGATCAACACATCGGGAAGATATAACAATTATAAATGTATATGGGCCTAACAACAGAGCCTCAACAGACGTGAAGCAAAAACAGAAAATTGAAAGACGAAGTCGATGATTCTAGCATAATAGCTGGAGATTTCAATGCTCCATTCTAATAAATGATAGAATACCTGGACAGAAAATCAACACAGGCACAGAAACTAAGCAATCTGATCTGACGCATGAGAATACTTTACCCAAATGAATGCATGATACATTCTCTTCAAGTGTGCTTGGAACATTCTTCAGGATAGACCATATTCCAGACCATAAAACAATCTATATAAACTTAAGAATTTTATATGTGTAAGAAATCATGCAAAGTCTGTTCTCTGATCACGAAAGAATTAAATAGAAATTAATGACAGAAAGAAATCTGGGAAATTCCCCAAAGTGAGACTAGTTGGATGTTTGAGTGTGGCTTGGCCTGTGGGCCTCTCTGCTGTTGGGCTAGCCCACAGATTGGCCCCTGGAAAGACTGCCTTGACTCCTCTGCACCCCAGGACTCTGCAGGGACATGCTTGACCCACGAATCTGGTAGAAAGCACCTTGCCGATTTGCCTTTATCTTCCTCCTGAGAACCTCGTGCTGATTTGACTTAGCGCAGCCCAGGTTTCTTGCTGTGGGGCCTGGTTGGTGCACTGGTCAATCCTTGCCTTTAAACTCTGGCTTTGGGCCTAAATGGCGCTGTGCCTCTGCAGCCCAGGCCATTCCTTCTGTCATGCCAGAGGGCTTCCAGATCCCGCTCCGTCATTGGGGCTGTAGCACGGGCGGCTGGACCTCTGCAACCTCAAGCTGTGATGGAGTCACGTGTCCTTCTCTGTCTTCTGACCACTTCCTCCTAAGGGAGAACAGGCAGAGAGCACAGGGCCAAGGCAAGATGCCGGGAACGGAAACACTCTGGCAGGAGAGAGACTAGGGGAGGAGGTCACCCGCTGGCGCTGAAGCTGCGGTTGCCCCGAGGGGCCTTCCCCAGGGACGGGGCCAGACTCTCGGGAGTTCATGACTCGCTGAGAGAAGTTCTAACAGAAGCAAAGCAAGTCTCATCTTGAATGTGTGTTATTCCTGAAGTCGGAAGTTGCCATCTCCTGGGAGGAGTGACCCTGACCTTTGGAGTTGGGAGACTGTTCCTTTCTGGGGACAAAGCGTTCTCCCAGAGCAGAGAGCTGGGCCGAGCGAGCATCTGAGGCTTCTGCGAGATTTGAAACATGCCCTCTCCGGGGAAAAGAGCCATGACAGCAGCTCCACTAGTACATATGAAACTGCTCCAAAAGGTCCCAGAAAATGCCACCAGCTGCATGGACTTGTGACTCATTCCCGCCCTGTGACACCTCTTCAGTGGGTTCACATCTTTCCTTCCTGTAGGTCAAGTTCAGGAATGTTGTTGAGAGGATGTACGGGGCGTTGAAAAGGTGGTTCGCAGCCAGTGCGTTTCCTGATATTTCGCTTGACCTCTTCTTCCGGATTTGAGATAGTAAAGGACTTGCGAATGGGGGAAACTGAAGTGGACACTGTGCTACCTGTGCCCATGGCCGTTACCCCTGAAGTTCCCCGAGCTTTCTTCACGTTTCCGGGGCGTGCACTTTCTCAAGGCTCCATAGGGGCACAGACTATTTTGTGTGTTGGATAAATTACAGGCACAATCTTACTGTGGTTTGTGGGCTTAGTTGAAAGTGTTTTTCAATCTTTTTGAGTCATCAGGTATATTTAAACATACCCCGACAATCAAAGGATGGGATCGAATTAATAGTGACTTGTTCAGGATCTTACAGTGAAGGCACAGATGTGATTTCAAAGATATGTGCTCCGAACTTAGACATGTAACTGTTTGCGTCATTTTTATAGTATTGAATAGTAGCAGTGTTACAAGACGTTTATGCCTTCTGTGAAAGGCAACCTGCTGTGACGGTTAAAGGCTCTGGGGTCAGGCTGTCTCCATTCGAATCCAGGTTCTGCCACACGTTGCTGTGTGCCCTTTGCTAGATTTTCAACCTCTCTGATAAAATGGGGACAATAATAGACCTAGCACATAGTGGTGTTGGCAGGTTGAAGTGAGTCAGTCTGTATAAAGGGTTTCCAACAGTACCTCCTAAATGGTGAGCTCTATGCAAATAGATCTCTTGTTCTTCAGTCAATACTTACTGAGTGATTCTTCTGTATTGGACAGACCGCAAGGCCTGTACAGCAAGGGTGAAATGGCACAAGTCTAGTGGGAGATCTAGAGAAGTCAAATTGTGGCGGTGGCCGTGGCCTGCCCACAGAGATGGCCTGGACACCCGGTGGAGGTGGTTTAACCCTGTCCCAGGGGCCTGGGTGGTAGGCAACGCTTCCTGGAGGTGAAATTTGGGCCAAGTCTTGAAGGATGAGTGAGAGTGTTCCAGGAGGAGGGCTGGTGGAGGGGGAGGCAGAGCAGATGAAAGGCCTGGGGCCTAGAGGAGCGTGTCCATGAGGGAGGAGCCCTGGAGATTCAGGGCAGAGCAGCAGAGCGGAGGCTGGAGAGGGCGGCAGGGCCCGATGCCAAGGGACGGCAGTTGTCATGGTAATAACAACAGCCAAGCCCCCTTTCATTAGATGCCACATTCTGAGCCTGGTAGGACACACACCATCTTCTTCACTTCCCGCAACACCCCCGTGAGTGGGTACCATGTTATCCCCGTTCTGCAGATGAGAAACCAATCCAAGAAAAGTGTGGATGATGGTGAGGTCTCCTCGCCAGGGAGAGGGGGAGCAGCGAGGGATGCCAGCCAAGGCTACCTGGCTGCCGGGCTAGTGCCCCGTCCCAGGCGAGCTCAGAAGCTTGGATTTGATTGTGCGCGCTTCAGTGTTGGCATTCACACGAATGAACAAGGAAGAGGCACTACCGAAAAGTCAAGGCAGTGGAGGGAGAGGTGGGAAGGTATAGCTACAGATGCTGGCGACGGCTGCAGCTGCCCTGCATCCCCGTGACTTTGAAGAGTCCACTGGGGTCTGATCATAGGCATCGATCGGTGAGTGCCCTGACCGTGTTTGTTGGTGTTTGGTTGGCTTTTAGCCCAGTGTCTGCTGAATGGCTTCCCCTCTGCCCGCATTCGCCTGAGCAAGTGGGCTGGCGAGGGCAGGGACGGCAGATGTGGGTGTGTGTCTCCTGGCCTCCCTCTGGCATTCCCAACATCACTGCCTTGCTGTCTTGTCCCCACCTCACCCCAGTGCTCAGGCTCAGCATCCTTCTTCCTCAGCCCAGGCAGGTGCAGGCCTGGGGAGGACAGGCCTGTGAGACGGGGCCGTGGGTGGTTCCTGGCAGAGTGTAAAGAACCTTCCACCTGGATTCAGACAGCGTTGGTGTCAGTTTGAGCCGTGCTACCTGGCAGCTTGGTGACCTTGGGCCAGTCACTCAGCTTCTCTGGGGATGTTTCACCCTCCACAAAATGGGCACAAACTTGCCTTTGTCCCCGTCGCTCAGGGTGGTTGCGAGCACTTAGTGAGGTAACCGCGGCTGTGGACTGATTCCTTGCAATTACTCGCCGTGTGCCTGTGCTCTGCCGCGGCTCAACACTGCGGGGTTATTTCTAATCCTCATAAAAACCCTGCGAGGCACCTGTTAACCTCTCTAGACTAAGAACATGAATAAAACCACCGACTCTTAGATAGTGGCCCTTTGGACTATTTACAGACCTTTCGATTCCAGGCGACAGAAAAGCCAGTTCAGATGGTCTTACCCAGCAAGGGACTTTGCTGACTCTCCTAACTGGGGACGCTGCAGGGGGCGGGCCTCTGGGTGACCTGATCCAGGGGCCCAGGGTCGTCAGGGCAGTGGCTTCCATTCCTAGCCCTTCTCTGGGCAGTGTTGCCTCCAGGGGTTAACGCGTCCTCAGGCCGGGTCGGCTCCCCTTGGGAAGGGAAAGATGGCAGCAGGTGATTCACCTGGCCTCATGAAGGAGTCCTCTCTCTTCCGAACCAGTAAACACAGCTGCACCTCCCTGTTCGCGGACCAGCCTGACCCAACCACTATGGCCAGAGAGTAAACTTGTGCTAAGCAGGGGCTGGGGTCGGTCCCACCAAACGCGTACTCTCAACCCTGGGAGGCGAGGGTGGAAGCTGGGCAGGTGACCCCGGTGACCTCTCCCTGCCGTTATGATTATGACCCACTGCTAGGACACCACACGGAGCCCCTAAATGTGAATGAAGCACCTCCCCATCTTACCAGTTAGCCTTCAGAGTTTTGAACTCACAAACAAAGCCGCCAGCCTGGCAAAGCCTCTGTGTAGACTTCACGGAGTGGGCGGAGACTGTGAAGGAAGGGCTCCATCAACGGCGCCCAGCAGAATCTCTCGGTGATGTAAACCATTTGTGATAAAAGGCCAGGGACAAGGAAATACCCTGGCACTTCGTCACAAAGGAGCAGCTTTTATGCTGATGCTGTTCAGAATGTGTCCGCAAAAAGCCATAGGACGGAAGCAACAGAAGATAATGCATCATGACCCGCGAGGGTCGGTCCTTTCTAGGTGCACCAGCTCCCGCTCCAGTTGCAGAGAGCTCTGCCTGTATCTGGCTCCCTATTCAAGGACCCTGAGAGCAGATTCTGTAACAATAATAATACTGGTAAGGTAATAATTGTGTTCACTATGTACCTGACACAGTTCTATGTGCTTGACAATATTGCTCATTTGTAAAAAAGAGTCATTTCAAGGGAGTCACCGTGAGTGGCAGGCACCATTCGCCCATCTTGAAAGTGAGATTCTGCAACTTTTTAGCAGCTCCTGGCATGTGGTCCCAACTGACCTTGTGTATTCCAGTGGCAGGAGAAGCCCACGGAGCATGTACAAAAGCCTAGAGTGTAATGTCGGGAGATTTGCCCTGTTGGCACGAGTCCTTGGGTTTTATCAGTGGCAGTTGACCTGGGGGCGGGGGGGGGTGGGTACTTGTAATTGCTTTTTTTCCAGCTTTATTGAAGTATAATGGACTGTAATTGTTAACGACAGTGAGTTGCCACCATAGTTATTGAGGCCGTGTTCCTCCTTCAGGGTTCCACATTGATGTCACAAGGTTCAGGTTGTGGGGTGATGAGTGTGCTGCATGACATCCTGGAAGAGGGACCCTGGAGCTCCTTGGAAAGGAACGAATGAGTCCCTCCAGGTATCCGTGTCAGGCATGCTCATTGTCCGAACTGAGATGTGCAGGCAGGAGGAAAGGAAGCACGTGGATGTTGCTGAAGGTGAAACGGATCAACAGAAGCAACGACTTTCAAATACCGTGTGGAGGAAGAAGAGCCCAGGAGGAGGCAGCTCCAGGAAGCAGGCCTGGAAGGATGCTGGCAGGACCACAACTGACACACCTTCCTTGGCCGCACTCACCAAGGGCTTTCTGGGTCGGGTTCTTGTCTGACAAACCACACTTGGCATCTGTAGCCGACCCAGTTCTGACCACAACAAATCCCTTTGCTGCACGTGACTGCTGGCTTTGTGCCCAGGGACTAGGAGCATCTACTCATTCAGAACCTAGTCATTCAACAGGAAGCGAGATGAAACAGGCCTCAAGGAAGAGTTTTAATTCATACGTTGCATGTTGAGGCGCAAAGATTGTCCAGGACCAGAGGGAATGCTTGGTGTCTGGGGCATGAAGGTCAAGTGTATGAAAGCCCCTTGGCCCGAATGGTCAGCTGTGTCTCTCTAGCACATCCCTTCCCAGAGAGAGGCAGGTATGGCTGATGGTGGAGGGGTGAGGCCTCATATGCCACAGGCGCTGTGGTTCAATGTGAGGGTGCTTTGATCTTGCGTTTAGTTATGAAAGCAAAGTGTGGCTGGGTCTCTGATTCTTAGTTACAATTATGTCCTTTCTGGGATCAGCTCAGTTTATGCTGTTTTAGTATTTCTTTTTCTACTCCCAATGTGCTCAGCTCTAGAGTCAGGCACAGGATTTCCACATGGCTGGCTCATCCATGCCCACCTCCATTTTGGCCCCTGACATTGCTTATTTCAGACAATTTCCAGGAACAGACTTAGGCTCCCCTCCTCCGCTGCCCACTCTCAGGCCACGATGGCCCTTGGTCTTGGGCCCCAGCCCCAGCTCCTGCTCCCAAGACCCCGGCAGGGGTTTGAGCAGTTGTAACAGCAGGAAACTCCCCACCCTGCATTGAATGCAAATTTAAAATGCAGTGGAATGCTGATATTGCTTTCCGGTTCCTTCTCCTTAGGGAGCTGGTTTAAGCCTGGAGCAGCTGTTGTGGATCTGGCTGGATGACCCTCTTCCTGTGCTAGTTTCCTTGTTCTCTGCTGTCAGGGCTGGGCCCAGAGTCCTTGCTTCAGGGCCAAGGAGGCAGGCCAACCTGGATCAGATCCCATATCTCCTGCCCAACTGGCGATCCTTGGGAAGGGCCTGGACCTCTCTGAGGCTCTGTTTTCCCATCTGGGAAGATCCGAGATTACGGATATCAAGCAAATTTCACAGCGCCTTGCACGGGATGGAGACAAACAGAGCTGATATTAACTTTAGTTTCTGCAAAACATGGTTGCTCTCAGTTTGTTCAGTGCCTGACAAAATCCAGGTTGCCTGCTTCCCCTGGTACCCTGGGGCAGCCAGCCATTGCTCAGGGTGTAGCCTCTCCCTCCTCCTTACCTGCCTGGTCTGTCCTGCCTTGATGCTTGTACAGCACATATGCTGTATCTCTGGCGATGGGAGGGTACACTGTACTGTCTTGAGCAGAAAGATTCCCTGATCAAGGCTGAAGTTGAAACTTGCAGCCTTCCCCTCAGGACTAAGACATGGCATCATGAGATACCCAAATGGCAACGTTGTTCTCCCTGGGTAGCACTGTGAAATGTCCTAGACCGCACCCACATGAGGGAGATTAGAGTCAGTGCTGTTTCGACATTTTGTGCCCCACCTAAGTTAGGCCACGCTGTCTCAATCTGACCATCACAATCACCCTGTGAGGTAGGTAGCAAGGGTATGCCTCCCCGTTTTACAGGTTGCAGGATGAGGCCTAAGGAGGTGAGGGACTTGCCCAGGGTCACCTCTTTAGTCAGAGTGGGACCAGCTTTAGTGCAGGCCCCTGCCCCTTGTCCAGCCCCCATTCACTGGATCTGGCCACCGTGTGCCACGGAGCAGAGGTGCCTAACCTTTGTGGGACAGAGACGCCTATGAGTGGCAGCCAGGCCAGAACCTTGTTCGTGTCACAACAAGGGCCCCACATGTGTGCCTCCTGCCCTGCCCTTGCTGGAGCCAGAAAGACAGCCCTTTTGCCCACAAATAACATTTCTCTCCAGTCGCTCAGCTCTCTAATTTAGACAGAGGTTCCGGCCTGTTTCCTCTCTTTCTTGGTTTGACTGGCTCCAGCCATGCTTGCTCCCTGGTGTCAGAGACAAAATGCAGTCCTGTTCCAACCCAAGATGCAGAATAACTTTCTTGCACTTGAATCCTAGAGTGGATTTTCTCAGTCCAAAGTTCCTCCCAGCCCTTCTGACTCAATGGGAGCCGTAAGATTAGGAGAGAAAAATTGTCTATCGTATTTCATTGTGGTGACTCATTGTATACGAATTCTCATTGTTGAAGTATGAATTGGAACTAAATTTAGTTTAGTGCAGTTTTACTGTTTTGAAGGAAAATGGTGATGACAAAGCATATCTTTTTCAGCTTACTCAAAGCCCTGGGCCTGATGGCATAAATTCATATAAATGATGTCCCCAAACTTCCATTTTATATTAAAGAGCTAAACAATTAAATTCAAGAGAAGAGAAGAGGAAATATTCTTTGATTTTGTAGGGTGTGACGTGTACCTGGGGAGGATAATCCAAGCTCAGAGGCAACAGACAAAAAGAAAATAGTGAATGATTTTAGCAAAAAGAAACAAATGACTGTGCCTTTAACAAAAAGCCCAACTTCAAAGGGAGTGCAGTAAATGATTGCAGTAAACATTTCAGACTGATGTGAAGGTGCACGCAAATCTAGAAGAAAAACTCAAGATGCTAATAACAGCAGAAGATGTCCATACATCATTCATAAATGAGGAAACACAACTAGACAGACACAGGAAATGTTCGTCCTCACTAGAAATCAGAGAAATGCAAGGAAAAGGGGATCCCATTTTTCTTCATTAAATGAGTAATTTCTTAAACTGATAAACTTGGCCTTAAAGACAGTGAAAACATAAATGCCCTCACCCGTTGACGAGTGGCTATAAAGTAGTACTAATCTGTCAGAAATCATTTTGACAATGGGTATTAAGGAGCCTATAAATCGATCCTCGTCTGTGAACATAGTTCCAGCTCTAAGAATGCAACCTAGAAACAAAAGTCTGAGAATGGAAAACCATGGTGCAGAAATATATTTATAGCAATGGTATTTATGTATCAAACTGGGGAACAAATTAGATGTTTCGACTTCAGGATTGGCTAAGTAAACCGTGCCGTATCTTCTCACTGGAATAATATGAGGATGTAACCATACGGAAAATGTTGATTAAGTGAAAAGAAGGGTGCAAAATTGTAATACAGTATGATAAAAAAAATAAAAACCAAGGAAGAATTGAAAACTTGTCTCCACACAGAAACTTGCCTATGGAGTTGTATGGCAGCTTTATTCATAATTGCCGAAACTTGGAAGCAACCAAGATGTCCATCAGTAGGGGAATGGATAAATAAACACTGCTGCCTCCAGACAATGGAATATTATTCAGTGCTATGAAGAAATGAGCTATTAACCATGAGAAGACATGGAAGAACCTTAAATGCATTTTGCTGAGTGAAAGAAGCCAATCTGAAAAGGCTGCCTACTGTATGATTCCAACTATGTGACACTCTGGAAAAGGCAAAACTATGGAGACAGAAACAAGATCAGTGGTTGGCAGGGGGAGGGGGATGGGAGACATGAATAGGTGGAACACAGAGACTTTTTAGGGCAGTGAAGCTATTCTGTATGATACCATAATGATGGTTACATTATACATTTGTCCAAACCCATAAAATATATAACACCTAAAATGAACCCTAGTGTAAATTGTGGACTGTGGGTGATAATGATGTGTCAGTGCAATGTCATCAATTATAACAAATGCACCAGTCTGGTGGGGGCTATTGATAATGGGGGAGGCTGTGGGGGCAGGGGTATATGGGCAATGTCTGTACCTTTTGTTCACTTTTGCTGTGAACCTAAAACTGCTCTAAAAAATAAAGTCTATTAAAAAAATAAAACAAAGAAGAGGAAAAAGACTAGAAATATTTACGAAGGTTGTGTTTTGGTTATGATACACTTTTTTTTTTCATCCCCACGTCTGTAATGACCATTTTAAAACGTGGCAGGCATTAATTTGTAACGGAAAGGGAAAAATAAACATTTCAAGCGTTTAGAAAGTTACGAAATGAAGTTGTCCAAGTGGTTGTGTAATTTAAGTAATTCTGAAAGTGTCTTAGCCCTTGTTTTTTCTCCTAGTGGTCAGAGTTTTGTAAACGCACATTCCTTTTGGCTATTTGTGAATTTACACAACTGACCCTGTGCTCTAAAGCTCTGGCCAGTTAGGATTTCTCTTCCCAAGAAAAATAAGCCATCTTTGGGGAATCTCAGTGCGAACTGTATTCTTGGAATTTTTCCCACAATGTTTGATTCAGTCTTCGTTTATTTTTAAAACTCTAAGACTATGTTAGAATAGCCTATTTTCTTTTATTAAATACATGTAGGTATTTATTTGTGTTTACTGTTTTTCAAAGATTATACAATCATGTGGTTTAATAATTAAAGTAAAAAGTTAATTAATTTAAATATATATACATACAGTTATAATTCTCCCTGTCTAGTCCCCGCTCTGTTTAGTCCCTCAGCACCTCCATCCTAAGGAACCACTGTTTTCAAATTCTTGTGAAGATTTCCAGAGTGTCTTTATGCACATGTATGGAAATACTAATATATATTCTTATTTTCTCCTATTTTTGTACAAAAAGTAGTGCATCTTACACATGGTCCAACATCTAGCTTTTTCATTTAACAATGAAATAGCTTCAGAAATAGCTTCTTCATTCCCCTTTATAGCTGCAGAGGCCCGTGTGTGTGGTTTGTGGATTTCCCATAGTTTACTTTGCCTGTCCCCTGCTGATGGACAGTCGGATGGTTTCTAATTGATTGCTGTTGCCAACGGCACTGTAGTGACTCATTTCATTCGGTGCAAGGACATCTACTGAATAGGTTCCCGGAAGCGGAAGTAAAGCCCTTGTCGTTCCCATCGCCCGAGTTACCCTGATTGCCAGGGTGTTGTCCACCAGCAAGGGCGCGCACCGGTCCCAGCCATACTGTGAGTGCCTGAGTCCTCACACACCTGCCAGAAGAGCGCTCTGCCTCCAAGCTGATTGACGCCGTTCTGATATGTGGAGAAAGGAATGGCAGTGCGCTTCAATTTGGATTCCCCTTTCAGGAGGGAGTTTCAGCATGTTTGCATAAACGGTTCACCGCCTTCATTCATTTTAAATATTAGACAGTCGATCCTATTCTTATGGATTTCCAGAAATCCTTTGTGTATCAGGGAGTTAGCCTCTTTCGGTAACTGTGCCTGCTTGGCTGGAACCTGTGCCCAAGGACGAGAGTCTGAAAGGAGTTTCCCTTTGGGTTGCTGGAACCAACAGGATGCATTTGAAATAAAACTGATGGCCACTCAAGAAAGTGTGTGGACTGCATCCCACCTGCAGCATCAAGAACAGATTTCACAGGCCAGCCTGTGTCTGCCCATTTCATGTTAGCAGCTTGCTAACAGTGTCACTTATGGTAGGTCATTTAGCATCTTTGAGTCTTGATTTGCTTACCTGTAATGTAAAGCTTATCAGCCCCATCACTTTGGGTTATCATGGGGAATACAGAAAGAATCTGATACTACAGTGATTCCGCGGGGCTGGATAATTCTCACAGTGCTCCTCAGGGGGAACTCATTCAGCCTTCACTGAAGGTAAAAATACCTCAGGAGAAGAAAGCGTGAACCGTCCTGGGGGGTCCCTAGACACTCCCAGGTGAGCAACCCAGCATTTTTTCTCATTTGCACAGAAGGTGCTCTGTTTTTAGATTGTGAACCAGAAAGACATGTGCAAGGGAACTTGGTTTTAGGAGAGCTCAAGCAGAGGTTTCTTGTGGTGTCTTAATACCCTACTGGTGTTGTAGCCAAGGCAGACTCTGTCACCAATGAAACCAGGTGGAAACCATCAATCTATACATCCAGAAACAATGCAGACAGCCTGGCCCAGGGTCTCTCCAGGGATTTTTGAACTTTGAACAGCGCACTATAAAGCACTAACTAGCTGGTCTCTTCGTTCTTATCTTAGCCAAGGGTCAGTGCCAGACCTCCAGACAGCCCTGGAGATAAGCACAGAGCAGTCAGCTCCTGTCCAGCTATAAGATGACCTTTCCTTACACTATTGCACAGGGCGCATTCGGAAACTATTGCTTCCTTTCCTTTTCCCTGAAACAAACTTGCCTTTGCCTTCACGAGGACCTTTTCCCTCTACAGCTCAGGGGAGACCGTCACCAGCGTGACCAGCTTGGCCCCACTGCAGCCCAAGAAGGGCAAGAGGCGGAGGGAGAAGGCTGACGTGCCTCCTGCAGTCCCCGCCAAAGGTAGGGCTAGCCTTCCGTTTCCCACGTGGTAACTACCGTGATCGATCCAGAAGTGGGTCTGGGATTTGCTGCGGGATCAGGACAGGGGGAGTGGGCAGATGGAGGACATGACATGCAAGGATTACGTGGTCTAGAGAACCCCACCCAGATTCTGGTCATGACTGAGCCCCGCCCCTGGGGTGGGACTTTGGGTGGTGCCATTGACCCAGCATGGCTTTAACGGGGAGGTGGGGGGTCAACATCCACCGACCGATTCCAGTGTATTTCACTTTGAACTATTAACACGCTCTGCACGTAGTGAGATGGGGCAAGGAGGTGTCAGCATCTTCTTGGTTCATTCCAGGAAAAGAAGGCTCTCTGATTTTTCTAGAGATGTAAACTAGGTATGTAGTTTATTTTGGATTTGTTCTGGGGATAAAAGGGGGGTTATTCTTTGATTCCAGTTATGACTTAGAGCAACATAAGTGTGGAAGGTGGGTGTTTCTGGAGGAGAGGATTGAACACGGCTCAGGAGAACTAAACTGTCACTAGATAGTTCCTAAAACAACTGTCGCCAATTTAGGAGAAGTCCATACCTCAAAGAAGTTGAAAGATAGTTGGGAATGCAAGGATTGTCCAGGTGAACAATTTAATAACAAGACAAGACACAGTTTATCCTTCAATTGGAGCTTCGCAGGATGTCCCCTAGGGACCCCGTAGGACACCCTGTGGTAGAAGCCAGTGGTGCCAAGACTCAACTTGCATCCAGTGGACGGAAGGGGTGGGAAGGCATGGGCGTTCTAGGAGGCATGGCCAGTGTAGATCTGGGAGGCAAGGGCCGAGAGAAGCCCTGCTGGATTGTCTCACTTCAATCAGAGTAGATAGATAGCACCCGACCTTAGGAAAGCTGAAATGAGGTTTGCAGAGCTAAGTGGTAGAACCTGGCTTTGAAATGAGGTCTGCCTGACTTTGAAGGCCAAGGTCAAGTCCCATGTCATCTAAATACTGGTTGTATGACATTGGGGAAGAGCCTTGCTTTCCTCCCCTGTTGAATGGGGACGTTAAGACCCTCCCTGATGACCTCACAGGGCTGCTGTGAGGGTCAAAGGTCACTGCTGTCAGCATTAGTGTGCAGTTAGGATGGAGCCCCAGGGACGGTCCAGCCTTGTTGGCCTTTACCAAGCGTCCCTGGTTCTCACCTGCACACCTGACCTCTTTGTAGCTGGCAGTGTTTTATGCAGTTGTTTTGTTGACCCCATCGAAGAGACGAGATGACACGTTCAAAGACTGGGGGAGGATCACCCTCCACCGAGGGGCACTAGCTGCTGCCTGAATCAGAAACTAGAGTTCTTCCGTGGGGCCAGGAAGTCTTCCAGGAAGCCCAGGACTTCCAGGGGGTCCACGAGTCTCTACAGAGTGTGACTGTGATGCTGATGACAAGTGGGCTTTAAGGGTTCTGGGAGGAACTGAAACTAAACCCGTGACGTCCTTCCACAGCTCCCATAGCTGCCACATTCCATAAACCGAAGCTGCTGAAGCCACAAAGGAAAGTCACCCTGGTGAGTAACCAGATTCTAGGCTGTTGTCCCCTCAAGCCTTAAACGCCCTTCCGAGTCGAGTTGGTACCTTTCTTAATTCAAAACATGCCCCAGGTTCTTGGTGCTTTTGTTCCCAAGTGAGAGCATTCTCTCTTCTTGGGGACAGCTTTTGACTCCCATACCTAGTTCCCGGAATGGCATGGAATTATTTTTCATTCTAAATGCTACTTTTCCAAAAGAAGAAAAAAGCCACATAGGAATGTATAAAATAGAAATGAACCTGCTTGTATAAATTTGCCTGATAATCACTTTGAAGAGACTGTTGAAGAACCTTCCAGAAAATGTGTTAAAGATTTTATTTTGAAATAAATTTGGGTTTACAGAGAGTGGTAAAGATAATCCAGAGAAGTCCCTTCTACCCTTCTCCTGGCTTCTCCTAATGTTACTATCTTATGTAGCCTTGGGGTATTGGTCAAAACTAAGAAATTCCCATCAGCACATTGCCATCCAGACTTCCACCAGATTTCAGCAGTTTTTCCACTAGTGTTCTCTGTCTGTTCCAGAATCCATTCCAGGATCTCATGTTGCATTTATTTGTTGTGTCTCTTTAATCTCCTCCAATCTGTGACAGTTCCTCAGTCTTTGTTTTTCTTTCATGGCCTTGACGCTTGTGAAGAGTGGTAGCAGTAATTTTTTAGAATCTCCCTTGGCTTGGGTTTCTCTGAGGTTTTTCTGATGAGTAGAAGTGAGGCGATGGATTTGGAGGAAGGACAACACAGAGGTGATATTTACGTCTCACTGCATCACATCGGGGGCACATAATGTCAACATGTCTTATCATAGGTGGTGGTGGCCCTCTGATCACTTGGTGGAGGTGGTGTCTGCTAGGCTTCTTCAGTCTAAAGTTGCTATTTTTTCCCCATTTATATTTCTGTTTGTTACAAGCCGGTCACTATGTCCAGTTCACACTCAAGGGGAGGAGAGTTAAGCTCCACCCCCTGAAGGAAGGCATGTCAAAGAATTTGTGGATGTATGTTGAAACCACCACAGTATTAATAAATATTTTCAGGGAAATACTCAAGGCTGTACAAATGTCTTGTTTTTCCTTGAACTTTTGCCCACTAATTTTAGCATTCCTCAGCAGATTTTTCTTACAGCAGGAATTACTTTGGTGTCCTAATGGTGGTTTTCTGTTTTCCTCAATCCGTCTTCATTTACTAGGTGAAATTCTTCTGTAGGGAAGAGAGGGAGCCCTTCCCTCATTTGTGTAGTCACTAATTTCTTTGTATCAATGTGGATATTTAATTTTTTTTTAGTTTCTAACCATATTGTTATTTCTTTTGTTACTAATATTGTTCAGCAGTTGTGTATTTGTGTGAGAGAGAGAGAGAGGGAGAGAAACTGGCAAGCCTATTCTAAGATGTGTATGTACTGCAAAGGGCCAAGATAATCTTGAAGGAAAGGAGCGAAGTGGGGAATTTATAGACCAATTCTCAAGATTTACATGAAAGCCACAGTAATTAATACAATATGATGTTAGCACAAAGGTAGACAAATAAACCAAAGGAACAGAATAAAGAGCCACAAACAGATCTACGTATGTATTGTCACCTGATTTATGAGAAAAGTGACATTGTAATGCAGCGAAGAAGGGATTATCTTTCAATATATGGTAATGGGTCTATGGGGTATCCACATGAAAAGCAATGATCCCTAACTCCTGCTTCACACCACACACACAAATTAATTAGAGAAGGATCATTGACTGAAGTATAAAAGGTAAAAATAAAACTTCTTAAAGATAGTGTATCTCCCTAACTTCAGGGTAGGCAAAGATTTCTTAAACAAGACACATAAAGTACCAGCCATAAAGGAAAAGATTAAAAAATTTGGATTACCCTAAAATTTAGAGTATCTATTCTGATTAAAGATACCAATACAAGAATGAAAAGACAAGCCACAGATTGGGAGAATTTATCTGACAGAGGATTCTTACACAGAATCTATGAACTCCTCCAAATCAGTAAGGAATGACAACACTCCAAAAAAATGGGCAGAAGTCTTAAAACATACACTTCACAAAAGAAAATATGCAAATACCCAGTAAGCTCCTGAAGAGTACTTAACCTCATCAGCATTATGGAAATGGATGTTAAAGGCATAAAACCAGTTCACATCTCCCAGCATGGCTAAAGTGAAATACTAGTATAGTTTCTTTTTTTTCCCCCCGAGGAAGATTAGCTCTGAGCTAACATCTGTGAATCCTCCTCTTTTTGCTGAGGAAGACTGGCCCTGAGCTCACATCGGTGCCCATGTTCTTCTACTTTGTATGTGGGATGCTTACCACAGTATGGCTTGCCAAGTGGTGCCATGTCCGCACCCGGGATCCGAACCTGTGAACCCCGGGCCGCCAAAGTGGAACATGCACACTTAACCGCTGCACCACTGGGCCGGCCCCTAGTGTAGTTTCTGTTGTTGCCTGTTTTTCTCTGATCTATTTGGAATTTAGGAATGGATTCAGTTTTGTGTTTATCAGATTCTTTTTTATTTTACTTTGTGTTTCATATTTCAGCAATCATTCCTCGCCAGTTTCATTAAACTTTATCACTACAGTCTAAACAATTATTTAAACTTAACTTTTACTGGCTTTGTTATTGCTCTTTCTTGAACCCCGTATTTTCCTCCTAGATATCTTTATTTGCTTTTATATCTGAACAGTTTGTCTGTGAGTGGAATTCTGGTTTTGTAAACTTTTCATACTATATTCTTGGAAATATGCTAAGGACTTTATGTGCATTTCTTATTACTTCTCATATTGCTCAACATAAATGCCAAACTCCTTACTGTGACCCTATAATGCCCCATATCATGTAAGCCTGTAAGCCATGTATGTAATTTCAATTTTCTTTTCTTTTCTTTCTTTCTTTTTTTTTTTTGGTGAGGAAGATTGGCCCTGAGCTAACATCTGTGCCAATCTTCCTCTATTTTGTATGTGAGACGCCACCTCAGCATGGCTTGATGAGTGGTGTGTAGGTCCACGCCCCATATCCAAACCCACAAACCCTTGCAGAGTGCGCAAACTTAACCACTACACCACCAGATTGGCCCCTGTAATTTAAAATTTCTAATAGCTATATTAAAGAAGTAAAAAGAAACAGGTGAAGCCAATTTTAATAATGTTTTATTTAACCCAATATATCAAAAATGTTATCACTTAAACATATAATCATTATAAAAATTATTAATGAAATATTTTACGTGCTTTCTGTTCTACTAAGTCTTCACAATCCAGCGTATGTTACACTTGCTACACATCTCATTTCAGAAGCACATTCAAGTGCTCAGGAGCCACCTTTGGTTAGTGGTTACCACAGTCGGCCACACAGCCCTATATGCTCCAGTCCCCATTAGCTCTTTGACATCGTTTTTACCACCATCCCCCTTCCTTGTTGCGCTCTGCCCTCACTAGCTTCCTTGCTAGTCCTTAAACCAAGAGTGTTCTGGCAGATCTTTGCACCAGCTCTCCGCTCTGCCTGGACTGTCCTCCCCAGGATATGCCTGTGGCTTGGGTAGACCCCCACTAGGGTCTCTATTCAAACATCCCGTCAACGGAGAAGCCTTTCTGAAATGCCGTATCGAGCACCACCCGCCTCAGATGGCGCTCCCCATCAGAAGCTGCCTCACATCCCTTGTATCTGTCTATTAATCACCTCTCTTCTCCCGGAAGACAAGGGCTCCGAAGGCGAGGAGCTTGTCTGCTTTGGTCACTGCTGTATTCTCCATGCCCAGAGCAGTGTCTAAGAGGATGGAGATCTGTTGGAGATTCTGCACGCCAGCTTTGTAGCACAGGTTCTTCATTCCGTTTTTACAGATGGCACAGTGAGGAAGGTGACAGATGGGTGACTAACCCAAGGTCATGTCACTTGTGGGTGGCAGTCAGGACTTGAACCTGGGTCTTTCCGAATCCAAAACATAAGGTTTTAACTAGCACATTCTAAGCCTCGCCTTGGAGTGGAGCCTGGGTCTCTGTGGACGGTTCTGACGTCCCACGTGACTCCACCTCATCCTGGCTCTTCCTGCTCTGCGCCCAGGTTTTCTGTGGTTCCAGTGGAGCGACTGGTTCACCGGTTTTCCAAAGAGAGCCTTCTTCTGCCTGCAGTGAATTGGGGTTCCAATGGGTTTTTCATACAGTATGATTCCATCTGGTTCATAGCATCAAAACTTCCTCGTTGGTTCTGCTCTATTGACAATGCTCGTCTTGTCCTCAAATGCAGCATCAGAGTTTTTGCTGATGTTAGTAGGTCTCTGGTCGTTCAGTGGGCTTTTGCAAACTCAACTGAACACAAAGACAAAACTGTCAGCTTCCCTTGGCCTTGCAGCATCCTGCATCCCACTCATGAGATTCGGTCCCCGAGACAGATGAGCTGAGCTCACTTTCCTCTCAACTGTGCATATCACTGCACATTTTTCCAGGTCTTTTCTTCTTAATTCTGATATTTATCAACCACTTCAAGAGGGACTACGCTTTGTAAGTTTCCCCACCTTACATTCTCTCTAAGTTGTTCAGGACCTGTTGTTTCTAACGCTCTCTCTTACCTCTGCTAATAGCAGAAATAACTACTTACCGAAGTTCCATTGACATGCCAGGGATATATCCAAAAAAAGTGCTTTTTGCATGTCATCATGTTTAATTCTCACAATCAGTCCTTCCCCCACCGCCAGATTTGCATGTGAGGACACACTCTGTTGAAGAAAAGTGAGTTCCTACAACCCACAGCGGGTACTATTCCATTTCCCATGAAGCCCGAGCTGCTGCCCTGTGGATGGCCCCTTTGCAGCATCGTCAGTCTTGAGTGGACAACTTTCTTTAGTCCACAGCCGGTGGGCCCACCTTTCATTTACCCATTAAATAAAAATCAGTATTCCTATTGAGTGCAAAATGCCGCCTTAAGCAGTTTGGGGCCACTTGAAACAGATTGGATCCACCAGCATTTTCAAAGATACCTCTGGTCCCAATCCCCAGTCTTCCTTGTTGACTTTGTTGTTTGTGTGCTTCTTTGAGTTGGCATGCTCCTCTGGGTGGAGATTCAACAAAGGAAATTCTTAATTTTAACAGAAAGCAAGTCGGGGGCAGTCATATGCATTTCAAGAGGATTCTTGGTTTTATGGGATTATCCCCAATAACAGCTCTTAAATACCAAATTACCCTTTGATCATTTAAGATGTGAAAAGACTAAAAATTTTTCATAGCAAATTTTCCAGAAATGAGTCCATTTGGAAACCAATTTACGCCTAAAACCATGCACAATAAAGAAAAGAGCTGACTTTGAACGGGCCTCTGTCTGACCATCAGTTGAAAGTCAAAAATACCAGGCCTAGCGTCTGCAGGTTTTGGTTGATATTAAGATTTGTTTTCCCGGGAGGCCAGCGCTGACCTCAGTCTCAATTTGGTCGATATTTCTCTCTCGGATCAATGAGTCTTGATGGTAGCTGAAACTACAATCAGTTGCTACTTGTTGACTCACACAGGCCTTGCTGGGTAATTGAGGAAATCAGTTGGAGACGTCTTTTCTTTGGGGACTGGTGCCAGTTTAGGTGTTTGATTCTGTAATTGTTCCATTTTTGCCACGATCTCCATAAAACAGTGCTTCCTAGAGGGTCATAGGCCACAGAGCCCCCGCCGTCTTTCCAGAGGGATGTTGACACATGGTCACCTCAAGAAGCCACCCTGCCTGCCACCTCCGCTGACTCACTGACGAGAAGGGAGGACTTCCTGTTACTGAGCGCCTACTGTGTGCCAGCCCTCTGCTGCCCCCGTCCCCACTGCATCCATCTCCCTCCTCTCAACTGGATGTGCCAACTCCGGGTGGACGCTCCACACTCCGCCAGGCAAAAATGACAAACGTATGTCCCTAGCTTTCACCCTCAGAGCATTAAAAGTGGGCATCTTTTCTTATGGTTCCAAGACCATGTGGCCTCTTGCAAGAAGTCCATATACCAGAGACTAACACTGGTTGGAAGGTTTAAAAAAATGATAGGATTCAAGAAGAAAAAAGAGATGAGAGAGGCATTTAGACATTTTTGTAATCAAGATATCGAAACTGACCCCCTTGGTTTTTTTTTTTAACAAAATAACCAAACACAGCCTGCCTTCACAGTTGGCTTTCTGGTAACGAGGCCATGCATTGTCGTGAGGGTCTTTCTGACTAACAGCGTGATCAGTTTGTCTAATAACCTTAAACACTGACAGGGAGTCATTATTCCGATGTACCAGTGGTTCTTCATCTTTTTGGGGGTGAGGGAGCACTGTCAAAAAACTCAAAATGTGTAGTTTCCCTTTAAATTGGGTGTGGGGCGTGGGCACTGCTCACTGACCCCCTGAAGCCTTCTGGGGACCCTGTTTTCTCCCCCTAGGTAAGTGGCCCTACAGCAGAGCTCCCAGAAGCCTTTGGGTAAATCCGCACACTTCCAGAAAAAGCTGGCCTCGCTCCCTTGTCTCAGAAGAAGCAGGGAAAGCCAGAAGCACGTTTGATTTCTTTATATTGCCTTAGGTCAGGTGTTGATTTAGAGGCCGATGGGAGGAAGAGAAAATAGTTTCTGTGATGTGGAAGCCAGACCTCAGTGTTTCGAGGAGAATGGCAGCAGGAAGCATGAGTGTGAGGGGAGGGGGTCAGCATTCCAAAACCAACCAAAAGAGAAGAGGAGGCAGTCCTTTGGGCTCCCCAATTTTGTACGCTCCTCCTGCCTCCGAGTCAGCGCCTTCCTCACGGAGCATCCCTCCGTACCGCACCCCTGAGTCCTCCCCTCTGTCCTTAAGTCACTCCTTCATGGCACGTGGCAGCTGGAAGGGTCAGGCCACCCCTGTCCTGTAAGGAGAAAATGCTGTCTTGTGAGCAAAAGACTGAAGACACAGAAAACTCAGGATCACCGTGGGCTTCATTACCGCAAGTTTTCCAGCGGGTCTCTTGTATCCTGTCTATCCTGCTCCGAGCCATCCTCCGCATCGCTGCCTAGGGAGTTTTCTAAACACAACTTCAACCACGTCATTTCCCTGCTTAAAATACTCTCATGGCTCCCCCTTGCCTCCAGGATGAAGCACAGCTTCCTGTGGGTTGTATGTGCGGGAGGGCTGTCATCATCCATCTTCCACTCCATCCCGCTACCCTGCATGGTCTTGGGCCTCTTACCGGTGGCCCTGTGGGCTCTGTCCTGCGCCTGCTGCCCTGCCTCATCCTCTAGCAGAGCCGCTTCCAAGATGTGGCTCACTCCCCACCTTCTTCAGGCCTCCTGCCCCTTCAGCCCCGCTTCTCTGCAAATCTAGGTTCTCTGGGGCATCAGAGTTATGCCTCTGCATGTCAGTGACCTGCCATCACCGACTCTCATGGCACCTTTCAATTAATCTTCTTTTTCTGACCCCTCAAGGCACTGATGCCCTTGTTCCTGGAGGTGAATGTGGGTCACCTGCCATCACCCCAGCTGGCTGCTCTCGCTCCTGGCTGTTGCCCCTCCCAAGACGGTAGGCCAGCTTCCCCTCCTCCACCTCTCCAGTGTTGGCTGTCCCTGGGCTTCTCTTCTCTTTGAACACGTTGCCTGGGAGAGTCAACACTCTCACAGGTGCAGCAGCCGCCTGTGCAGCCCATCGCTTCCCTAACCTGGATCTTCAAGTCAATTCCAGACAGGAGCTTCTCACTGTTTACGGGACACTCCCGTGGAGGCCCATGTGTCCCCCAGATTCACCACGGCACACATGGAACTAATTCCCCCGCTTTAGACCTACTCCACCTGAGATATCCTCGCCTCAGCGAATGGCTGTCCCATGCGGAATCTAGGTGCCTTCTTCTCCCTCACCCCCATATCCACTGGTGATTGAAGCCTGTCTCTTCCTTCTCAGTGTGCCTGGGCTTGTCCCTTTCCTCCTACTTGCTGCCACAGCTGGCTCACACCTGGCCACCTCCCCATCCATCTGACTTCAGAGCCTCTCCTTGGGGCTCCCATAGCACCTGGCCTTACCTGTATTTTAGCACGTCCCACTCCACCAGGAAGTCACGTTCACCTGCCTGCCTTGACTTTCTCCTCCGCTAGAACCACGTGGTTCATTTGTACAGAGTGACCTCTGCTTTCCTTATACTACAAAAGCTACACAGGGTAGACACCTTAGGTAGTGCAGACCGTGGGAACATTTTTTTTAAATTGTGCTAGAATAGACATACAATTTACCGTCTTAACCATTTTTAAGTGTACAATTCCAGAGTGTTAAGTACATTCGCATAGTTGTGCAGACAATCTCCAGAACTCTTTTCATCTTGCAAAACTCGGTCCTCATTAAGCAACAACTCTCCCCTCTCCCTCCCCCCGTCCCTGAAAACCACTCTCTTACTTTCTATCTTTATAAATAGGTAGCTCGCATAAGTGGAATTGCATGGTATTTATCTTTTGGTGACTGGCTTATTTCACTTAGCATAACATTGTCAAGGATCATCCTTGTTGCAATGTGCGTCAGAATTTCCTTCCTTTTTAAGGCTGAATAGTATTTCATCGTATGTATATCCCACATTTTGCTTATCCATTCATCTGTCAATGGACACTTGGGTTGCTTCCACCTGCTAGTTATTGTGAATAATGCCACTGTGAACATGGATGTACAAGCATCTCTGAGTCCCTGCCTTCGGTTCTTTTGGGTATATACCTAGAAGTGGAATTCCTGAATCATATGGTAATTCTATTTTTTTTTTTTTTGAGGAACTGTCATACTGTTTTCCTCAGCAACTATAGTATTTTACATTCCCACCAAGAGTGCCCAAGGGTTCCAGCATCTCTACATCCTTGTCAATACTTGTTTTTTGTTTTTTGGTCATAGGCAATTTTTTTCTGTTTTTTGATAGTAGCCATCTTAATGAGTGTGAGCTGGTATCTCATTGTGGTTTTGCTTTGCATTTCCCTAATTATTAGTGATGCTGAGCATCTTTCACATTCTTTTTGGCCATTTGTATATCTTCTTTGGAGAAATGTCTATTCTTTTCCCCCATTTTTTTTGTGGGGTGGATTGGCCCTGAGCTAACATCTGTACCAGGCTTCTTCTATTTTGTACGTGGGATGCTGCCGCAGCGTGGCTTGATGAGCATTGTGTAGGTCCCCACCCGGGATCCGAACCTGTGAACCCCTACCTGCCAAAGTGGAGCATGTGAACCAAGCTGGCCCTTTTTCCTCGTTTTTTAATTAGGTTGTTTGTTTTTTTGTTGTTGTTTTTTTTTTGTTTTTTTATTGAGTTATTGATAGGTTACAATCTTGTGAAATTTCACTTGTACATTAATGTTTGTCAGGCATGTTGTAGGTGCACCCCTTCACCCTTTGTGCCCACCCCCCACCCCACCTTTCCCCTGGTATCCACTAAACTGTTCTTGGTCCATAGTTTTAAATTCCTCATATGAGTGGAGTCATACACAGATTATCTTTCTCTTGCTGGCTTATTTCACTTAACATAATTCTCTCAAGGTCCATCCGTGTTATTGCAAATGGAATGATTTTGTTCTGTTTTGCAGCTGAGTAGTATTCCATTGTATATATGTACCACATCTTCTTTATCCATTCGTCTGTTGATGGGCACTTAGGTTGCTTCCTCGTCTTGGCTATTGTAAACAGTGCTGCAATAAACATTGGGGTGCACAGGACTTTTGGGATTGCTGACTTCAGGCTCTTTGGATAAATACCCAGTAGTGGGATGGCTGGATCGTATGGTAGTTCTATTTTTAGTTTTTTGAGGAATCTCCATACTGTTTTCCATAGTGGCTGCACCAGTTTGCATTCCCACCAGCAGTGTATGAGGGTTCCTTTTTCTCCGCAACCTCTCCAACATTTGTTGCTATTAGTTTTAGATATTTTTTGTCATTCTAACGGGTGTAAGGTGATATCTTAGTGTAGTTTTGATTTGCATTTCCCTGATGATCAGCGATGATGAGCATCTTTTCATGTGCCTGTTGGCCATCAGTATATCTTCTTTGGAGAAATGTCTGTTCATGTCTCCAGCCCATTTTTTGATTGGGTTGTTTGATGTTTTGTGATTGAGTTGTGAGAGTTCTTTATATATTAAGGATATTAAGCCTTTGTCAGATATATGACTTGCAAATATTTTTTCCCAGTTAGTGGGTTGTTTTTTTGTTTCAATCCTGTTTTCATTTGCCTTGAAGAAGCTCTTTAATCTGATGAAGTCCCATTTGTTTATTCTTTCTATTGTTTCCCTTCTCTGAGAAGGCATGGTGTCCGAAAAGATCCTTTTAATACTGATGTCAAAGAGTGTACTACCTACGTTTTCTTCCAGAAGCCTTATGGTTTCAGGTCTCACCTTTAGGTCTTTAATCCATTTTGAGTTTATTTTGGTGAATGGTGAAAAAGAATGGTCAATTTTCATTCTTTTACATGTGGCTTTCCAGTTTTCCCAGCACCATTTGTTGAAAAGACTTTCTTTTCTCCATTGTATGCCCTCAGCTCCTTTGTCAAAGATAAGCTGTCCATAGATGTGTGGTTTTATTTCTGGGCTTTCAATTCTGTTCCATTGATCTGTGCACCTGTTTTTGTACCAGTACCATGCTGTTCTGATTACTGTAGCTTTGTAGTATGTTTTGAAGTCAGGGATTGTGATGCCTCCCGTTTTGTTCTTTTTTCTCAGGATTGCTTTAGCAATTCGGGGTCTTTTGTTGCCCCATATGAATTTTAGGATTCTTTGTTCTAATTCTGTAAAGAATGTCATTGGGATTCTGATTGGGATGGCGTTGAATCTGTAGATTGCTTTAGGTAGAATAGACATTTTAACTATGTTTATTCTTCCAATCCATGTACATGGAATGTCTTTCCATCTCCTTATGTCATCATCCAATTCTCTCAGAAAGGCCTTGTAATTTTCATTATATAAGTCCTTCACTTCCTTAGTTAAATTTACCCCAAGGTAGGTTGTTTGTTTTTTGTTGTTGAGTTGTAGGAGTTCTTTATGTATTCTAGATATTACCCTCTTATCTGATAAATAATTTGCAAATATTTTCGCCCATTCTGTAGGTTGCCTTTTCAGTCTGTTGATTGTGTCCTTTGATGCCCAGAAGTTTTCCATTTTCATTAGCACTAGTTTTAAAGTCATCAGGGACCAGTCCTCCTCATCACTGTGTCCCCAGTAGGGGACCTGGAACTAGCAGAGTGTGTGGGGAGTAAAGGAACCATGGAGGGCAGGGATCTGGGATTGGAGCTCTGAGTCCTCATTGCTCAAAGTGTGGTGCATGGACCTGCCGCCTGCGCATCGCCTGAGAGCTTGTTGGAAAAGTGGAAACTCAGGCCCCACCCTAGACCTAGCGAATTAGAATCTGCAACTCAGCAAGATCCTGGATGAATCTGATGAACGTTAAAGTTTGAGAAGTGTGGCTCTGAATAACTTATCAAACTCAGTAGCCAGTTCCAGTTCGGTCACTGTGGACAGGACAGTCACTGCTGCCTTAGTGAGAGAGTTCAGCCACCCGGGGAGAATGATGGGTTTTCTTATTTATCAACAAAGAGAAAATTAGGAGAATATACTCCTAGGGGCATTGTGACTCTCCCTCATTCCCGAAGAACTTCCCTGGACGAGCTCATCCCCATCTCAGCTGGGGGTAGCCCTGTCCTGTGCCCTCCTAGGGCCCCTCCCAGGAAGAGAATTCTGACCCCTAGGGAATGTGTGACCAAGGCCTGCTTGCCAGGGATTCCCTCAAGTTTAAAGTCAACAGTAAACCTGTCTCCTCTCTTGGAATCTGAAAGATCAGAGCACTCAAAATGGACCTAACGGGATGTGGTTCATGCCATCAGACTTGAGAGGCAACCTGTCTTAGGAACCGGCCTTCCACGGAGTGGTCCACCCAGGACCGGGATGCTGTGACCCGCTCCATGTCGGCCTAGCATCAGGAATGCAGCTCCTTCTCCCAGCCCACTTTCGCTCTCGAGAACATACTGCCAAGACCAAAAAGAGTTTTTCTCTGATCAGTAGCAGAAAAGGGCTTTGAGGCACATTAAACACCAGTGATAGAATTCTGAGAGGATTTTAATAATAACCCGAATCCCAGCAAAATTATTTCCAGAGGACATGCACTTCAGGTTTCTTGAAGGATGTTTATAATAAGCCAGAGAATTTCTCTTGTTGTCGTTAATGTGCTAGAACTGGTTTCAGTTAAATTTTACATGAAAAGGATATATTAACCTGCATAAAATATGTTCCTAATCTCGATTTAAAATTAAAAAGAAGAAAAAAACCCACAACCACATGTACAATATATTGCCCCAAGTAAAAGCCTTGGGAAAAAAACAAAAACTTTGCTTGTACCACGCTCGTACCATTTTTACAGAGATAAAAATTCTATGCTCCCCTCGGTACACATGCACATCCCATTATTGTCACGGGGAGTTATGCATGTCGGCTGGAGGGAAGAATAGTTGCCGAGGCTTCAGAAAGGATGAGAGTGGGGAAAACAGAAGTCATTTGATTTCACGGGCTTCCTCCGGTCCACGGAGAACGGGCGGCTGGGGCCTTTGAGAAGTGGGAGGTGAGATCAGACCTTCCAAAACAGGAAGTGGGAGCATCCTTTATTAGGGACTGTTAGCCCTGACCTGGGGCTGTCCTTTCCCCACAGGCCACGAGGTTAGAGACGAGGCCCCTCCATTGCCTCACGCTGTCCGCAAACAGCTACCGGGTTACCTGCTCCTCAGCTGCTTCAGAGGCCGCTGGAGGTTGGTTGAGCCTCTGATTTTACGAACGATGGGCCAGGTGAAGCTGCTACTTTTGGAGAAGGCTTTTAAGATGGGTAGCACCGGAAGCACTCCGAAGGAACCCCTTCTGGGAGCCAACGGGAATCCTGCTGCAGAGGGTCTGTCTCACTCTGTTCTAGAAGGAGAATGTGGCTTGTGCTTTGAGGAGGAAGGTGACTTTGGAATTGACCGCCTCAGGACTGTGTTTCTTCTGTTGGCTGCATCACTGATTCAGTCGATCATTTTCCGCTCTTCCACTTACTCATTCCCCAGCATATATAGGGCGCCGACAGGCTGTGTGGGAGGTGCTGTGGGGACAGGAGCGTGAGCCTTGGAGCCTCCTGACAAAGGGGAACAGGGAGCAGAGAGGTGCTGGGCCTGAGGTTGGCCTAGGCTGGAGGCAGGCCCGGAGGTCCAGCAGGTCCAGCGCCTGAGTGGCCTCACCTGGTTGCACAGGCCCATCCTGCCCCCAGGGGTCCCCAGGGCCCCACTCCAGGGCAGGCTTGTCCCTGTATGTCTGCAGGAAATGTCCCCGCCGAGCGGGAGCTTGTTTTCCATCTCAGCTCTGCTGATTTGCTGTCTTTATTGGGCACTTCATTGCTGGCATCATTGCACTGTTGGGAAATTTTTTTTAAACTTTTTCACTCTATTTTATTTTTGTAATCTCATGGAACAATATCATTTGTACTCACATTTGATTTTTTTTTAAAAGCCTATTTCATTTAAAACCTCAGTTTTGAATGCAGAGCACTTCAGAGTTGTTATTAAAAGACTTTTTCAATCTCGAATAGAGAATACTAGAAATGAAGTGCCATTTTGGAAAAAAAAAAAGAAAAAAAATCATCAATGTATCTGTAACATCCAGCTAGGCATAAAAAGTATCAGGAAGAAAATCTTTGTGTGAAATTCTGAATTCTTGATAAACTAAGGGTACATTTAAGGGGATTTTGTTTCCCTTGCCAGATTCAATTCCAATTTATTATTATAACTTCCTAAAGCCAAACTTATAAATTCCAGCAAGCACATGTGATGTCCAAAAGGCAATAAGACACAGCGTTGTGAATTTATGATTAGAGTGTGCGTAGAAAGATGAAAAATACAAACTAAGAATTCAATGATATGTGCCCATTGCCCACATTACATATGAATACAACAAATGAGCTAGCATACCTACAGTATCTTATATTTGGTCTTCAAGCTTGGTTTGGGCCCTGTACGTTGTGTCCACAGCAATGCTAGTGATGACGATGGTGATGAATGTGATGATCATGATGATATTGATGGTGATGATGGTGGTGATGATGGTGGTGATGATGATGGTTATGATGGTGGTGATGATGGTGATGACGGTGATGAGACCCACACTTCACTTGGATGATACTTCGTGTGGGCACTATCCCAGTGTATATCAGTATGAACACTGGGACAACCCTGACCTGAGCATTGGTCTTGTCTCCATCTCACAGAGGAGGCAGGGGAGGCACAGGGAGGTAAGTACCAGCTCAAGCTCCCACAGTGGGAAGTGGCAGAGCTGGGTCTGGCCAGGCACTTGGCCCTGGGTCCCTGTTCTTCCCCACTGGGCTCTGGGCTCTGCTGCCTCTCATCGAAAGCACTCAGTAAAGTCCTAGTCCACCGGGTCTCAGGGTGTTTTCTGTCCTAACCTCACTGGATGGGTTTTTACGTGATGAAAGCTACAAAGGGGCTTCTAGGTGGGGTGCCTGAGTGGGGCTGGCAGTTCAGAATAATGGGAAGTGAACTTCCTTCCATAGACTCTTATTCCTCTGCAGTGGCGTCTGTTAGGGCTTGGCTTATCTTCTTCTAAATATTTTTCTATGTATATACAAACTTATATCCATATCTATGTATATATTCCCAAAATGTATACACAACTGACTCGCAATCACTGTAGGTCATGGCTACAGATTATAACAAATACATTTCCGTGTGATGAGTTCCCTGAAACTGAGAATGATCCTAAACGAACTGTTCATACATTGAAGTGTATTCTCATTAGCAATGTATAAGGCTCATATTTCTACATCAGTACATATAGACCCACCTCATTCTTTTGATGACTGCAAAATGTTACAATATCATCATTTCTTTTATTTATCTATCTATCTACTATCTATCTATCATCATCATCATCATATGTCTGTATTTTAACCTATTAAGTTGAAATCCACATGCAGATTTTCTATGATTCCAAGTAGTAGAACCCAGGGGTCCTACTTCTCCATAGACTGTCCTCATGGAAATCCTAGATAGGCTGGAAGGGAAAGCATCCCATGGTTCTTCTCATGATCTCCCAGAGCGTCCCCTCCCTCATTCCTGAGGCCGAGGACATCCACAGGAGAGTTTTTTATTGTTAGTGTCCGACTTGTTGTTCTTTTTTCATTTTGTCTTGAACTCATTCGATCATTTATTTAAAAATGCACTTCGAGTATCTGTCTCCCTTGTACCAAGTAGTACCTGAGTCAGGTACCTTCCTAGGAGCTAAGGTAGAGCCAGTGATCTGCTCTAGCCTGGTTCTATCCACCAGAGAGAGCAAATCCCTTTGACATCTTGAAATCAGCCATGTGGGAGGATTTACACATGTACACCATCAAATGCTACAAGTCAGAGCTTTTTTCTGGGAGGGCCAGTTGCTTAACAACTCCACGATGTCCCAGCACATCTCTGGATGCAGCAGTAAGTTTGACGGTCACTGCTTTCGCGGAGGTGAGGGTTTGGTTAGAGGCCGGGTCAGGAAGCAGCTCTGCCGCTTACTAGCTGCTGACCTCAAGCTTCTGTGCTTTCGTTTCTGCGCGAGTCACATGAGGATGATGAGAAGGATGCTTTCTGCAGAGAGTCGTTGGTGCACTAAGCAAACCTAATGTGCTCTTAGTATATTCTATTGGGAGAGGACAGCAGATGACCAAATGGACAGTGCTTTCTAACACCAAGGGGCCACAGGTGCTCTGCAGAGGAACAGAGCAGGGCGAGGCAGCCAGGGAGGGACTGGGGTTCCTGGGGAGGGCGCCTCCTTGGAGCAAGGGCCTGATAAAAAGAGGGAGAAAGCCACACTGCTATGTGGGGCAAGAAGTTCCCAAACAGAAAGTACAGCGCAGGAAAAAGCGCTGAGGTAGGCCCTGAACAAGGAGTGCTGTTCAGGCGAGTCCAGGAAACACAGGGTGACCAGTATGGCTGGAGTGCTGCTCAGCAAGGGGACATGTGGTGCGGGCTGTGATCTGGGGTGTCCCAGGGTGAGATCGTGAAGGATCGGGATACTGAGAGGGTCTCTGGATTTGCCTCGAAGCGTGATGAGAAACCACTGGAGAATTTTCTGCAGAGCAGTACGTGGCATGGTTTGACTTACCTCTTTGGAAGGGTTATCTTTCCCACTATTAAAAACATATGACTGAATTTGTTTGGCATTGGCCTGAGGCCCAAAGGCACCCATCAGGATCTGGCACATGATGTTTTCCAAATGATCTCTGAGTGTCTTTTTCTTTCTGTCTCTAAATATTTCAAAGGGACCAATTCTTAAAACAACACCTGTTCGTACTCTATAATAAAAATTATAGTAATAATAAAAATAATTGAACTCTTGTGAGGCATTTGCTATTTACCTACCAGGTAATGTTCTAAGTATATTATTTGTATTAATGCCTTTAGTCCTCGAAATAACCCTGTGGGATAAGTACTATTATGAGTCTCACTTTATACATGAGGAAATGGAGGCACAGTGAGGCTTAGTAACTTGCCCCAAGTCACACAGCTAGTAAATGGCAGTCTTTCTGTCTCTGAGAGTCCACGCTCTTAAGTACCAGTAGGCAGACCCTTGCACAATCTGCCGAATCTAGAAGAGTGTTAAAGATTGCAATTGGTTAGAAGGTTGAGAGTGTTCAAGACTGAAGATTCTGAGAGTGGACTTCTGCAAAAAAGTAGACAGCCAAACGCTCTCTTTTTCTGAGCATCAACCCTCTCTTGGATAATACTGCCAGTAAAAGTACTTTGGGGAGGCAGCTGGGAAAACATCCATCTATGGCCCATGGGGAGGAGAAAATGAGTGACTGTATTAGATCATGAAGCTATCACTGTGCCGCTGTGAAAAGTTTCATGTGTCAGGACCCTCCCCAAGAGCATTATCTATAATCCCATTTTAGCTTCCGAAACGTGCGTTGGTGAAATCTGGGGCATCCGTCTGTTTTATGACGTGTACAGCCTTGGGCCTTTCTGTGCGTGGCTTTGGCAGACTCTATAGCTGGTCGCCTCTGTCATTCCTCGGGGCAATTAGCCGGGGGCCACGTGACTTTGCGTCGTGTTGAATTCCTTCTGGGAATGCACTTCACTAAGCATCCTTTGACTTCTCCAGATTCTAGGGTGTGATGTGCGTTTGCTCTGCCCAAGTGACTTCCTCCAACTCAAGGTGCCACCAAACCTGGAGAGGACTTTGAAACCTTCATCTCCCCCAAGACTTCTCTCCTGAGTTCCAGATCCTTTCTGATCCTCTCAAAGTCCTAGAGAACACTGGGTTATTGGCCATTAGTCAGTGAGTAGCCATGTGGAAGCCAGGAGTGGGGTAGAAATCGGGGCAGATATAATCCCAAGGCCTATAGATGTCTGAAGCAATGGAGGAAGTGGGTGTATTGTGCCTCAGAGAGCATCTGTGTCCCCATGTGTGATGACCGAACGTCTGGTCTCTAGCCCCTGGCTCACACTTTCAAGATGTGCCTAAGTCAGCAGTGACAGCTGCCTGCTGGATTTCGGGAGTGCAACTGAATTCCAGCCATCACCTCTGAATGAGGATTCTGGTATCTGTTATGCTGCTACAGCCAGAGGTCCCAGTGTGCCAATGACCTCAGCTCCAAGGAGATGGTGAGAGTAGGCCTGGCCTGTGTCTCCAGCAGTTACCTCGGAAATCTCCCCTGGACTTCGCCAGGTCTACCCCTCAACACTCAGCTTCAAAATTCCACCTGTCCACGGGGCATCTCTAATCAAGAGTCTGTTGCCACCTCCCACACAGCCTGGCCGAAGCAGAACATGTGCCTTTGTCACCTCCATCCTATGCCAGTCAGAGGTGATCTACTCCTTTCTCAGAGGCTAGGAATCTTGGGGACTGTGGAGAGAGACGAGGGGTCACCTATTGGCGTTCCAACGTGATTCTCTTCTCCTTTCTTGTCCGCTCCACTCAGTGTCAGCTCTGTGTGTCTGCCCTTGGAGGGTCTTGGGTTCTGAACCCTCAAGTCCTCTGTCCCTCCACACCCAGCCAGGCCCCCAGGCCTCTGATGAGGACAGGGTCAGCTCTCTTCTCCGCACTTCCCCTTACCTGGAGCTCGCTTTACCCACTGAGCGGTGAGGGCCTGTTCTGAAAACTCGCTCTCCCACTATTCGTGCCAGTGAAGATTCCCCATTGTCTTCGGAAGGTCACTGTCTTCCTCTTTGGGACTTCAGGGACTGCTGTCTGCCTTCTCGCTCACCTGGGTGCAAGGCGTTCCCATCAGAGCCTTAGTCACTGCTTCTGACCGTGCTTGTGAGTGCCGGGCACTGCTGATGAGCAGAGCGTGGATCTGGTGCAGGACGCCTGGCTCTGAGTCCAGACTCCACCCAGCAACGGCTGCATGACCTTGAGCAAGTTCCCTGCCTTTTAAAGCCTGTTTGCTCATCTGTGAAGTGGGCCTGGCCATCGGACCCACCTCACGGGGCTGGTATGAGGATTGAATGAGGTGGGGAAGACTTGCTAACATTTGCTGAGTTCTGATCTCAGAAGGACTGCTTCTCAACCACTACACTCTGCCACCTCCCAAAGTGGCTATTGGGTGGCGTCCTTTGTTCCATCATTGGACGTCTCGGTCTTGGAAAGATGTCTCCTTGGTTCGTTTTGATTCTTTATTGTCGTCGAACATGCACCACAGGGCTCCACTTCTTCTTTCGTAATATGCCTAAACATAAGTAAGTATGCCAGTTGGTGGACCTGTGGAACTCAAAATTAAGTCAGGTTCATATTCAAGGCATGCTGATTCTAACAGGACCGATAGGGACCATGCCATAGGTCCTGAGATACCCATTGGGGGCCCTCCGTTGAAGAGAGGTTCTTTGAGTGCCCTGCCTCCACCTCCTCGGTGGCTACAGTTCTGTGTGTGTGGACACTGTGAGGGGAAAGTTGGTTTTACCAGGTACCGCTCTGTTGAATAAAAAATGAGCACTTATCTCGAAGGGAGAAGGGGAAGTCTGCCCTCGATAATATGTAATTCTCTCTTGGGTAAATAGATTCCTGACAGTGCACCTCGATGGAACTGTGATCACATTTTTTAACTCTAGGGTGACGTTAGCATAAACATCCATGTCCTGGTTATTGATCTGTTGCTGTGATAATGGTATTACCCAATTGAACTTCTGACATCGGCCAACTTGCAGTGGCTACAATTGCATTTCTCTTTTATTCCTGCCGCTTAATTCAACTTGCACATCCAATTGTGATTGCTATGAAAAAATATTGGTTTGCAGGCGTCTGCATAGAATGTTAAATCTCTCTCTCTCTCTCCTGGTGGGAATATTAACTTTTGGCTTGAGTCTTGGAAACACACCTACAAAGTGAAATACTCAGAAACTACCAATTTGGAGTTTGAAGCATGGTGTGTTCCCGAGAGGTGCACATCTTCTGAGTTCCTCAGGGTTGAGTTTTCTAGTGTTAGTCAGATCAAGTAAATCCTTCCCCATGGACATACTTTCCATAATCATCACTCTGAGACTGGGGGAAAGAAGGGCCTAAATTAGAAATGGGAGGTCCAGCCTGGAGGCTGTCACCTGCTGTTGCAGCATCTCACCCCTGGCAGGGCAGAAGGATGGGGATGGACGACGTGGCATTTCCAACTCTGAAACTTGCCTACTGACTTTGTTGCACATAGAGTCCAGAGGATTCCCTCACTGCAGAGAAATCTGGTGTGTGTGGTCATCTTTTCCTAATTCTTCTGAGGGAACACCATGCTGTGTGGGAATTTAGTCTGGCTCACCGGCCATCGGTGAACACTTGAATTCAAGTCTAGGATTGGCGAGGTCCTGAAGGACAGTGAAAAGGTAATTTATTACCAGACCACTAGCACTTACTAGAATGTCCAAAATAAAAAATACTGACAATCCCAAGTGCCGAAAAGTACACAGAACAACTAAAACTCTCAGGTACTGCTGGTAGGAGGGCAGAATGAGGCAGACACTCTGGATAAATAGTTTGGAAGTTTCTTATAAAGTTAAACATACACGCTTTGCATATACCCCAGCAAACCCATTCCGGGGTGTTGACCCTTCAGTAACGCAAATGTCACACATGAACCTGCACATGAAGATTTATAGGAACTCTCTTCATAACTGCCCAAAACTTGAAACAACCCAAATGTCCTGCAGTAGATGAGTGGGCAAGCAAACTGGCGGTACGTGGCACACCGTGGAATAATCATTAGGAGTCAAAAGGAACAAATTATTGACACACGTGACAATTTGGATGGATCTTGAAGGAATTCTGCTGAGGGAAAAAAGCCACTCCTAAAAGGTTACATGCTGTGTGATTCCTTCCATATGACATTCTCTAGAAGACAAAACCATGGCGACAGGAAACAGACCAGGGGTAGCCCGGGGGTAGGGCTGGAAGGAAGAGGTGACTACAGAGGGTAGCATGAGGGAGTGTGATGGAACCATTCTGTGTCCTGTCATGGCCGTGGTCACAGAAATCCAGCCATGTGTTAAAATGCATGCAACTGTCCACCTAAGAAATCGCTCTTACTGCATATCATTTAAGAAAATGAAAAAGTTTTAAAAAATCTTTGTGTCACTGGAAGGCACAGCAGGAGGCTCCAGTAGAGCTGTAATCCTGGGATGAGGATGCACACGCGTGTGTGCACGAGTGCGTGAACATGGGAACATCCCTGCAGGGTGGGGGCGTTGCCCACGTTCGAGAACATAGCTCAGGAGCATGCTTGGAAAGTTCTTAAATTTCATTTATATAAATAAACTAATTTATTATAAAATCCCTTCCTTCTTTGGCCAGTGGGCGGTTCTGTGATCGTGATTATTGGAGAGAGAGAGACTGAGGCCATTCCCAGAAGACTTCCCACAGTTGGGCAGTGCTGCGGAGGAGGATGTGGTGGGGAGGAAGATGTGGTGCGGCTGGAGTTGGGGAGTCCTCACAGAGGCAGGGTTGGGTTTGAAGGAATAGGGGTCCACTCTAGGTAAGGGGGAGAGGGAATTCCATGCCGAGGGAAACAGCATAAATAGACACCGGAAGGCCCCTCGCCTTCGGGGGAAGTTTGGGAGGGGGGCCTGGGAGGGACACTAAAAGCAGATCCTATGGGACAGCTTGGTCTATAGCATAACCCTTGGTTGGCACTTTCAACAGTGGCAGGATGTCCAAATAAATAAATGTCTTCCCTTGGGGCTTTGCAACCTGCAACATCTATTGCTAGAGCACTTCTTTGATATTCCAAACATCAGATCAGAAAGATCCACCAGGCAGGTCTCGGTGAGTGCCTTTGCTGCGAAGGAAAAAATTCTCTAGGCCTGCTTCCGGCTCGTTTGACCCCCTACCCTGAGCCCCATCGCGTCCTGCTCCCCAGTGGGCTGGGCCCTCTTTTTCAGCATCCAGGGCAGCAGGCTGTGGGCTGCCGCGATTGCTAAGGGCCCCCAGAGATTACGTACCCCCAGCCCCACCATTTGGCTGCTTCCGTGTCACCCTGGGAGTGGGAATTCCCAAAGACTTGGTTTATTTTATGTATTTTACTTTATCTTAAAACAGATTGGCATTTATTTGTCTTTTACAAGAAGGTATCTGGGCACAGGCCAGGGCCACTTCAGTACAGATGGCACCTTTGTGTAGATTACAAAAAGTGTCCCTTCTGAATAGACAAATTACAGAAGAGCGCCCAGCCTGTTGGAACAGCCCGCACCCTAGAGGACGTCTTGGGAGAGCTGAGCGTGGGGTGAACGTCAACCCTTGGTCATTCCAACCTGGAGACCACAGAGACTAAGCCATCCATCTTTTCTCTCTGCTGTCTTGAACGTGTTGGCCCTGGTTTCCATGCTTGTTGCCTTGAGGTCTCAAGATCCACTTCATTTATTTTTCCTTGGGAAGAAACAAGACACCTTCGCCCAAGAAGGTCTGAACCTTGGTTGCTGCCTGCAGTAGCTTCCCTCTTATGCTGGAGCCGAGTGCCCTTCTTACTAGTCAGGATATAAATGCCTAAAAGCTGGTGGGGGTATAGTTGGGGCTGTCCTGGGCATGGGCTGCCAGCGATGCAGCTAGATTGTTGCAGCCCATGGTGAAGCCAAGATGTGGGGGGGCAGGGCTACTGGGCGTGGGAAGCGTGTGTGTGTGTGTGATGGTTGGTTACTATCTGAGGGAGTCCTGGAGCATCTCTCCTCCAGCCTTGCCCCTCACTGAGTACGGGGGTAAATGCATCAGACCTTATGCCTCTCCATCCCTTGGAAGAGTATGGCTCTCCTCTCCTATTGACATGTAATGCATTGATCTCTTGCTGCCTTGATCAGGTGGTTCACCTCCTATCCTCTGAAGGCAGACGATTCCCTCTTCTTCCCCTCTCTTCCAATGTATTAGTGTCCTTGGGCCGCCATAACAAAGTACCACGGACGGGGGCGCTTACTCAACAGAAATTTGTTGTCTCACTGTCTGGCGGCTAGAATTCTGAGAACACACGGTCGGCAGGGTTGGTTTCTTCTGAGGCCTCTACTTGGCTTGCAGGTGCCGTCTTCTCCCTGCGTTTACACGTGGTCGTCCCTCTGTGATGTGTGTGTCCTTTCTTATAAGAACACACGTCCTATTGCATTAGGGCCCACCCTAATGACCTCATTTTATCTTGATCACCTCTTTAAAAGCCCTGTCTCCAGATGCACTCATATTCTGTGGTACTTGGGGGTAGGGCTTGCACATTTTATAGGGACACAGTTCAGTTCATAACAACTGATTTCGTAGAATCTGTTATCTGTCAAAAGATGTCTAGTGTTATTAAGTTCACATAATTCTTGGCAACTTATGAAGAATTCAGAATGTATACAAATGGACAATATTTTGGCTGACCCTCTAGAGAGAAAGTAATGACAGCAAAATATTTATTTATTCAGCACACAAGTGTTTGGCAACTTCTAAGTAGGCACCGTGGAGTCAGAATCTTTACATGCATCATCTCGTTTAAATCTTCATTTGCATCAGCAAGGTAGGTCTTTGAGTGCCAGTGATGGGGCTGGCCCAAGGTCACACAGCTGATGTTTGAACTGAGGTCCGGATTCCTCTCGCACCCGTGCTCTGCAGTCAGCCACACGATGATGGCCTCCGGGCCACGCTCCTCTCTTCCTCTCCATGAGAACTTTCACTGAGCAAAGGGAATTTTCTTTTATTCCAGCCCTCCTTGGATATGTCAACATGTGTCTATACCTGAACTTCCATCCCCTCTTGCTCGTAAATCCTCCTCCAGACTAAGGAGTGGATCCTCCATGGCTGCGAGGAAATGCAGGAAAAGTGAGATTAAAGGCACAAAAAACAAAGGGGTTGAGAACAGACGAGACACCAAGCAGTTGGACACACAAATGCGAGGCCTTGACGGGAGGCATAGGGAGAGAAACTGAGCAGGCGTCTCTGCAGGCTTGGTGAACGGGGAGAGTCAAACACGACAGTCCTGAAAAAGAGGAAGTGATGCAGTTGCTTCTCACGGGTCTAGCAAATTCTAGAGCTTTTCCTAAAGGGCCCAGCAGCACTTCCCAGCGGCTGATCCACTTCTGCTGTCTGTTCCTCCCCTCTCCTGCTTTCCAGTGAATTCAGCAACAGCAGGTAAGAGTGTAAAGTTCGTATCTGAGGTCTGGAGATCCTACTTTCATCAATTTCCTTTATGTTTCAGTGGAACCTAAAGGAGTGTTTGTGAACCACAAGCTCCCAATTATTTAAGTCTGTACTCTTGAGTGTGAGTGCCTGTACCTCCTGCACCCCCAGGAGGAGGCTGGGGCCTTGCAGAGGGTCATTAGATGGTCAGCGACTGGCAGGGAACTAACTGAAGTGTGTCCCGATTCATCTTCAGAGCCCCACCTGCTGTACTCTATCCTTGAGTTGCTGGAAATGCTAGGAGTGATTCCTAAGCTTAAACTCAGGGTGGGTTTGTACTGTCAAGATTGCAGACATCACCTGAAATACAGGTGGGGCTCCTCACTGGGTCCCTCCTCCTGGCTCTGCCCTGTTGCAGTCACCTGCTTTAACCCTCACATTCTGCTCCTGGCGCCTGGTTTACTTCCAGTTCTGTAGTCTTACCTAGTCTTACTGAGAAGCCAATAATTTTCTCTAAGCTACTTCTCAGTGCGCCTAACTCTTTCACGAAAGCATCGGTGCAAAGAAGGGTAGCTTGGTGACACTGGTGAGGAGCCCACGTTTTCCCCCTTTCACTGACCGACAGGAATTTATTTCCAGTTAAACAAGCCGGGAAATGTAATTAAGCACATGGTTGATGGTGATAGCCAAGCTTGCCTGCCAGAAAAACGATAGGTTCTTTAAAGGTGCCAAGGACTGGTATTATGCATCGTCTGTTGGAAACTATACGCTTCACAATTCGGAGCCTCTTGCGTGCAGCCTCCTATCTTCAATCAAATTATGATATTCCAGAAATATGCATAAGGGAAATGATTCTACACATTTTATGGTGGGCTGTTGCTTGTAGCAGTAATTGAAGTACCTTTCCACTTATGAAAGTACTAATTTTATTTGTTTTTATTGCTTTTCTAGATGCAATTATTTATTTAGTGTGCTTTGGCTTTATTAAATTATGTTTACTATAGGAACATCATAAAAATGTATGAAAGCAACACATCAGCCAAGCCAGCCTGGTGACCTGTGTTGAGAAAGCTAGTGTTATTTTTCATATCCAAACATAATGGAATAACTTAAGAATAAACAGATGATCTGCGCTAGAAAACAATGCGATTTCCAGGTAATGTAATAAAACACCTGGACAATATGATTTCATAAGTCTTGGTTCTAAAATTTACATGAGTTGGGTTTTGCGTGTTTATTTGAGGACACATGGCATTTCTAAATGGAATCATTATAATGTGAAATGTAATTAAACTGAAAGGCAAGACGTAAACGGGATTTTTGTTGGCTGGTAAGATATGGACGACTGAGATGCGAGGTAAAAGATTTTTGGTGTTAAAAGACAAGCGGGAGGCTGTCTTTTTAAGAAACTTAGATTGAATGTAAGTGGTTTATTTGTCCTGAATTTTGGCGAGATAACCAAGATGTAAGCCCAAAAAAGCAAAAAATCAAAACAAAATGAGAACACAACCACACCCAGAAACAAAAGCAGGGCTCCTTGGGTGAGAGTCATGTGTCTTTGATGACTAGAAATTAGTGACTGACTTTTATTTTTCTAATTCTGAATTAAAATTAATTAATGTGTTGTTTAAATGCATACGCCTACTACAAAATTCAAATGAATACAAGAGAGGGTCTGTCTCCCTCCGGCCAATTGGTTTACTTCCCCAGAGGAAACCATGGACACGGCTCTTGATTTTCCAAGTAGGTTCCAAGGGTTTTCTAAGCACATGAAACATATACACACGTATTTACTCACATACACACACGTGTCCACAGTGATGACAGTGCACAGGTGGCTCTATCATGCCTTCTGAAGACTGTACCGTGTGCTCCACTGTATGGATGCACCAGGCTCCGATTGATGTCTATTTTAAGTGTTTTTTGCTTATACCAAGAAACATTTCTACCAACACTATACAAGAAAACCTGTTTCTTTTGGAACCTTTCTTTTTTCGTATTTGTCAACTTGAAAGACAAAAACTGATGTCCGAGTGTGATTTTAAACCACGATTCCCATTATGAAAGAGGCTGAGTCTCATTTCATACACGTAAGAGCCTTTGTATCTCATTTCCTATCAACTCCCTGGTCCTGTCTCTTCTTTACTTCATTTTCTAATGGATCGTTGGCCAACGTCTTTGTTGAGTTGTAAGTCCCTTTGATATGAGTGGCAAATATTTTCCCCATTTTTTCAATCATCCTTTGACTTTTTTTTTTTTAAAAGATTTTATTTTTTTCCTTTTTCTCCCCAAAGCCTCCCGGTACATAGTTGTATATTCTTCGTTGTGGGTTCTTCTAGTTGTGGCATGCCAGACGCTGCCTCAGCGTGGTTTTAATGAGCAGTGCCATGTCCGCACCCAGGATTCGAAGCAACGAAACACCGGGCCACCTGCAGCGGAGCGCGCGAACTTAACCACTTGGCCACGGGGCCAGCCCCTCTTTTTTTTTTTTTGATGATAATTAGTACATTCACATTTTCTGGAGTTCATTTTATAGTTTATATTTTTCAGGAGCATTACTTATTTTATCCTGTAGTTAAAATTTTTTTACAGTAAGTCGAGCAAGGTATTTTTTTAAATAATTTTGAAAATGACATTCAGGGGCTGGCCCCGTGGCATAGTGGTTAAGTCCAAGCACTGCACTTCAGTGGCCTGGGGTTCAAGAGTTCGGATCCCAGGCACAGAGCTACACACTGCTTATCAAGCAATGCTGTGGCAGCGTCCCACATACAAAATAGAGGAAGACTGGCAAAGATGTTAGCTCAGGGCAAGTCTTCCTCACCAAAAAAAAAAAGAAAAAAATTACGTTCATTTGAATTATATCCCCTTTCTCATTTCCTATTTTATTCAATTATGCTTTTTTCTTTTGATTAATTTGTTTTCCAGTTTCTTTTATTGGTGTTTTCCAAGCATAAACTTTTGGATATTTTTATTCTTCTGTTTTTCTCTTTTCTGATTCATACAGTCTGGTTTTAATTTTATTGTTTCTTCTTTCCACTTTTCTTTCATTTATGTTTTCTTTTTCTAAGTTCTTCAGCTGGATGCTTGATTCATTTAATTCACATTGTTTAATATAAACATTTAGGCTATGATTTCTCTCTGAGTACTGTGTTCTTTGTGTTCTGGCAAGTAATATTTTTTATCATTATTTTCAAGCTACTCTTAAATTTTAGTTTTATGCAGGTTAAATCATTTAAGAAAATTTCTAGATGGTAGCATTCTAGTTTTTTTTATTATTTCTAGAATTTTTTTCTTTCTGTTTTTACCTGTATTTTTTCCTTTTAATCAGAGACTGTTAGTTACATTATTTTACTTTTCAGAATTAAAGTTTACTTTGTGGCCTAATGTTTAATCATTTTTTTTTGTTGGTGTTCTATGTCAACTTGAAAATGAACCGCAATCTCTCTTTGCAGGGCATAGCGTTCTATGTAAGACAGTGAGATCTATCTTATTTAGGTTATTTAGGTTTTATATATCCTTTTAAATGTTTCCCCGTCTGTTCCCCTTTGAGTCCCCACAGGCTATGGAAATGCATGCCTGATGAATGAATGCATGATGTGGAGCTCCCTGTGGTCAGCTAGCATTGTGCTGTGTCTTGTCTTACAGCCCAAGATTGCCGAGGAGAACTTAACCTATGCCGAGCTGGAGCTCATCAAACCCCACCAGGCTGCCAAAGGCATCCCCACCAGCACCGTCTACGCCCAGATCCTCTTCGAAGAGAACAAGCTGTAACTCTGCGTCCTCTTCCGTGGTCCTATTTAATACCTGCCGCCCCAGTTATTTATGAAACCTTGGAAACAAAGTCCTTATTTTTGTATTTTCACTCGTACCTTCTGTGGCGGGGATCCCCTTACCGGTGGCATTCCCGGTGCCTTCAGAGATACGAAGCTCCTCTCCACAAACCGTGGGGGCCACACCCTTGGACCAATCTCCCAGGACAAGATGTTTCTGAGTCTGAGCCCTGAGAGGTGAGGACTCTGATTCTGAGAGCACCAAGGAGATTTTTCTGCTGAGCCAAACCCCTTCACATTCTTCTTTCTCTGGGTTTTTATATTTTTTAAATCTTTTTTAAGTCTTCATTTTAATCTTCGACTCCTCCCGTATCCATGGTATTGAACTCATAGTATATAGCTAGAGGAAATGCCATTATAGGCCAAGGTGTGAATGGTAGGTATGTAGGAGTAAGTTTTCAGAGGATCAGGTAACATTGCTCGGGCACCTGGAGCAGAGCAATCTGCTTATTGCAAGCCTTCATTTAAGATAGCGTCTCTTGTTTTAAGTAGATGCACCGACCCTGGCGATTTGAGGGCAGAGAGTCCAGGTTGTGGGGAAGTCTGAGGTCTAGGCTGACAGTGGACTGACTGTCTTTGAGTCCCCCAGTGCCTGTTTCCCCGCTCCTGACCACCTGGGGGCGCAAGACAAGTAGAACACCGTTCTAACAGGCTTCTACCCCTTTAGCAAGAGGACCTATTCTGGTATAGAAACTTATATTCTCCAAGGAGTTCTTAGTACCTTTTTCCCAAGGAGCAGGGGAATTTGCCAACAATTGACGCACTGGAGGAAGCTGACCTCTTGGAAGTGTGCCAAGAATGTCCACTCATGTGACAGCAAAGTCTCTTGCCTGGTTCCCCCAGGGCAGGAGAGTAGGAAGAGCAAGCTGAGCTGGAAAAGGGTGTCCTGAACACCCCAGTGTTACAGAGTGCCTCCCCAACTCAACTTTGCGTGTGAATTCTAATAGATTTGGGTGGGCGTCATGGCAGGGATGCGTGGTGTATAAATCCATGAGGAAGTTGCTGTCTGGACCTGTGTGCCGTCCAGCTTCTCACTGAAGACCAGTCCATTCTGGAAGAGAGCCATCCTGTCAACTGTGTGGTTAAGGACACTTCCTGATGTGTGAGCGTGCTCTGGGTGGTTATTTGCTGCACACTGCAGAGTTTGTTTGGCTTTGTAATGGACCGTGTATATATGGTAAATTATCTATTTTAAACACAACCTTGAGTGTGAGTTGTGCCCCTCTGTGTATCCATGTGAACTTGGTCAAGTTTCTCATCCCCTAATTGTCTCAGCTCCGTGTTTGTATGAAGATGACATAACCTCTCATAGAATTCTTCTCATGGGATAATGAATATTGCAAGATTCTGGGCACTATTGCTACACCCATATACAGTGTTAACATTCATGCTAAAGCCAGTTCACATTTTCAAAATAAAAATGTCTTTACTACTTAAGGCTCTCATTGCAGTGACTTTAAAACGTACATATTTGTCCATGACCTTAGGTCTACCCTCGCAAAGACCCACAGTAGCTTCTGAGTGCCTCTCTGGGTTTACTGGGAATGGCCCAAATTGGGAGCAGGTAATGATTTTTCCAGAAGCAGAAAGGGCCTGCCTCCACAAAGAGGAAGTCCTTCTCTCCGGCCTTCACCTGAATCTCATTCCCTCCCTTTCTGCCACGTTTCAAAGATAGTGAGTAAACCACACGGCTTTTGAGGAAGAAGACCATCTGGGAGAAGTCCCTGGAACTTGGCGGAGCATCTCTTTAAGAGAGGAGGCTGCCTGGTTAGCACACCATTCACATCATGATTATCACAGGCATCATATCGTATTTCAGGAAGGAGCCGTAAATTTGCATAAAGGCTGGTGAGGCCCTGGCATGGGAGTGGAGAGTGGGGCATGAGAAGAGGAGATGTGGGGAGAGGGCAATGGGCTGAGAGGCTCCCAGGCCTCTGGAGAACAGACTTGAACTTTAAGCCCTCCCAAACCCACCCCCTTAAATTCAGTGGGAGCTTAGGGCCATCACATAGGGAAATGAATGCATCCCAAGAAAAGGGCACCAGCTTCTAAGAGCTGGTGGCTAACAAGTCATTGTTATAGATTCAATTGAGACTCTTTCTCCAAAACTCTGGTCATAGCTGCACAAATCTATGCTAAGGTGTGCGAGTAGGGGACCCACTGACATGGAGTACAAAGGGTGAAAGACCATCCTCTCCTACGGAAAATGCTTCCCAAGGGAATTGTGGAAGCTCCTGGCAACATCTAGGCAGAGCTTGTCCCACTGTTTTCTCCAGAAGCAGACCATCCAAGCTTTGCTCAGAACTGGGAGCAATGGATGCTTTGGACCTGGTGCTTCTTTGGGGTGATAAGTCTTGACATTATGGTCATAGCAAACCTGAAAAATGTGTCTACTCATTCATTTTCAATCAATACACCACTAACCGTGCATTGACATTTCTGAAGATAAGGAAGGGGAAACCTATCATTCCAACAGAAATTAGGAAAAATTCGTCGAGTTGTTTTTACTATCAAGCATCTAGGGGAACAACTCTATATAAGCAGTTTTCAATATGGACACTTGCGTGTACATCTAAATGAAGTTAAAGCAAAGACAGACCGCTTGCTGGGAATGCAGCGGCTCCTGCAGGCAGAGAGCAGACGCTGTCAGATTTGGTGGTGAATTCTGGCCTGGGCCATGTGTGGCGTAGAGCCATCACAGGAAGCAAGGAGGTGAAAGGGGGTACCCACCTGAATGAAGCTGTCTTGAAAAGTCAAAGCCCCAGGTCCTGAACTAAAGCAGCTGTGGTGGGAGGAAAGGATTGGGGTTTCTTTAGCATCCCCTCTTCACTGAAACATTGTGACTTTGTTAGCTCATGGAGTAAATAAGAAAAAGCCTGGCCTACCCCTCCCGATACTTGCTGGGGTGAAAATGACAGGGACACTTCATATTTTTTAGTGTATAGTCATCTGGGTCATCCCACATCTCAGTAAGCCCCAAGACTCGCTTGGAATAGGAACACTAGACCAATGGGCACCCTTAGCGACTCTTCATGGCTTTGTTCATCACTCAGCCCCTCACATGCATGACTACAACCTCAGCAGGGCCAATAATGGGGCTCATGCCTCAGTCACAAAAAAATGGGCCGAAGCATGCATGGGGCCCGATCTGGGCTAATCCAAATTCTTGGCAGACAGAAACCATCTCTCCCTTGGGCGGCCAGGCTGGGATGCCACATACCAGATCTGTCTACAGTGATGTCTCGTGCCAAGCGGAGAAGCCTTGGAGAATGAAGGAGTCGCTGAGAGAGAAGCAGGGAGGAGAATGTTCTGGAAACACAGAATCCCGTCTCCCAGCTCCGAAATCCCCCAGCCTCTTCTCTTTCCTTCAGATCTTCTTTTGATTCAATACACTACCCATTTCCGTACCATCTAAATCCTGGTGTGGCTCAAGCTAGTCCCGTTGCAATAGAGAGAATTCCAACTAATACAGTATGCATCAAAGTTGCTTCCCAGCACAGGAAGCAAAACAATTACACTGAGTGTCAGTCCCCAGGGAGCCCACTGACATCACCTCCAACAACATGCTTGCAGCCACGAGCTCCCGCTCTGCTCTGCAGCTTCCCACTGAGCAGGCCCTCTCAGGGCTCTGAAGATGTGCTTCTCCAGGGAGAGGGCCTGGCGGGCTTCAGGACTGATGCTGTCCTAAGGGAAGGACCCTCAGGTTTGGAGGTGGAGCACCAGCAGGCCTGGGGCAGTACTGAGCGGCGCTGGTGGCAGCAGGAGAAGGTCACACGGTGGAGATTCAAATGAGCCGTGTCACATGATGTTGGAGGGAGCCTTTCTAGGCTGGCCATAAAGTTGTGGCTGGGCTTCCTCATAGAAGGTGTTGTCTTTCCAGTAACCCTGTCCCAGGAGACCAGGTCGGGAGAGAACCCAGCTCTGTGTCATTTGTAGCCCATTATAAGATAAGGCAGCCACATGGTGGGGATGTTCACTCCCCAGCCCACCCCTACTCCTTACACTGGACAGAAGTTGTTCACTGGGATGGAAAACAAGAAATTCATGGTTTGGAGGAAGGGTCTGCCTTCACCGTGGACACGCTGTGCTAGAGCTCAGTGGCGTGTCCAGAAGAATTAGAGTAATGCTGCCTAAACTTAAATGCATGCACAGATAACTGAATCTCATTAAACTGTGGATCCTGATTCGGGAAGTCTGGGTGGGCCCTGGAAGTCTGTGTCTAAGGAGCTCCCAGGGAATGCCTGTGCTTCTGGTCCCCAGACCACACTTTGAGAGACAAGGATGTAAACTGTTGGGAAATGTGGATCTGGAGCCCCTGGGGCTTGGTGGTGTCCTCTTAATATAGGTCACAGCTGAATCCTGACAATGGGCAAAATGCCCAGGGAGAGGGGGCCCGAGGAGGAGGGACGATGCCCAGACCTGAGTGCTCCCTCACTGGCAGGTCCAGAAGGAGGCAAGGAGCCTGAAAGAGACCAGAGAAGAGCAAGCGATCAAAAGAGTGAGAGGGGAGCTGGAGAAGCTGTGTCTAGAAGTTTCCGGAAGGAGGACGAGCTCAGCCGCGTGAGCTATGCAGAGGTCAGGTAGAACAGAGGCGGAGCCTTTGCTTGTTCTGAATTAGTTGTACCTTTCACATTTTTAAAAATGGGTGGTTTTGCTGGGGAAAATGATTCTCCAAGTGCACAAGGCTGACAGACTGGCGCTGAGCGGTGTGTGCTCCACTCAGCGGACTTCCCCCAAAGCAATCCGCGTCTTCCATGGGGTGGCGATTTGGAGAAGACTTAATGAACGTGCAGGGTGGGGGGAGGGTGGCCTCGCGGTTCTCTGCTCCTTCTGTTGTCGTTGTTAAAGGATGACTTGGTGCCTGCTTTCTAATAAACACAGCTCGATTAGCTTCACCCCAATTTAGTGTCTGATTGTTAAATGTTAATGTACTGCACCCTACAGTTTTAAATAGAATTAAGGATGTTTACAGCTTTGGTTAAATGCACCTTGTTCTTCCACATTAAACTTTATTGCAAGTGGCCTCCATCAGCAAACAGGAGAAAAACTCATTAGTCGCTGGTCTGTGTGGGGGCCGCGGCTGCCGGAGAAAGAACCGGCGTCCTGTTTTCCTTTATTACAGCTGGTGGAGCAGTGCGAGGGGATGGCTTCCTATTTATGACTCTGATTAGAAGCTCAGACGCCTGCGTCTGCGGGTGGATCTTAGGGAGTCCACAGACCCCCAGGGATTTTTATGTAGAAGTTTGTGTTGCGTCCATGAGGGTCTGATGCTCTCTTCAGTTTTCTAAAGGGGTCCGTGAGCCACAAAAGATGGAACCGTTAGAAACTCTACGCCAGAGTCCTGACCGCAAGGTCCCCTAGGAGCATCATGAGGAAGCCTGTCACTTTACAGTGGGGAAAACCAAGGAGATGGAAAGGGACCGTGTAGGAGTGGCAGAGCCAGGCTGGAACCAGGCTCTAGACTCCCAGCCTGGTGGCCCCGCGTGCATCCCAGCCCTAACCTCCCTCCTTCCCTTTGGCTCTGGCTCCCGGAAGCCTGCCTGTCCCCATGCTTCTCCTCCTGCCTGGGGGCACACTGGCCTCTTGCACGATTGGGCTTTGGGCTGGGTGAGGATTGGGGCTGCCCAGCCTTCCCCCTTGCAGGATGCCCCCTGGCTCTGTCCTTCCCCAGCCCCCTGTCTCAGTGCCCTGAGACTGCTCCCAGCCTGTCTCTTGGTCAACTTGATGTGCTCTAAAATGTCTCGTTCTCCCCCATTCCTCGTTCTTCCACCTCTTCTGGACTCTGTGTCCTGCTTCTCTGGAGGTCTCCTTCTCTAGGTATCCCTTCTCTTTTTTCCTATCTACAGCTTTTCCCTCAGTCTCTGAAGTGACAAGCGTTTCTCCACCTGGGAGGACCAGCTCTCAAGCTGTCTTCTCCTGCTCTTTCCTCCACAGCCTGGAGTCTACGCTCCCTGCACGATCCTTCATGCATCTTACCCTCTTCTGGCTGCCTTCCTCCCAACTCCGAACTCAGCCCTCCTCAAGGCCTTCGGGAATCGTTGCTGAGCGTGTGTCCTACTGCCAAGAATGTCTTATTCTTCTCTCCTCTGTTTGACACAAGTGTCCTTTCCCTTTCTGAAACCGACCCCCTGCCTTTGTGACACCACTCACCTAGGTGTGCTTCTTGGGCCATGACATCATCGTCCCCTTTCCTCCACTCGGCCCTTCATTGCTGCTTTTCTATAAGGTTCCATCCTTAGCTCGTTCTCTTTGCCTCCACACCTGTGTCTCTGACCACTCCCCAGCTGCGGCCTGAGACTCCACATCCACAGCTCCAGTTGGACCCCTCTCTTCAGCTCCATTTCTGCCCCCTGGCCGTTTCCCCCGAGCACCCCCACACCTCTCAGAAGCCAGCCTCCAATACCGACCACATCGTGCACACCCCTCAAGACCCAGCCATCCTGGTTAAGGACACCACCACTTGGCTGATAACTAAGGCCGGAAACCTGGTGTCCCTGGAGATGTAGGCCAGCACCGGCAGCTGCAGAAACGCTCTTGATTGTTAATGAAAAATACCAGGTGCCTGGCACCGTGCTGTGCCATTTTCTGTAATCTCCCATGAAGCCAATGCTGTTCTATCCAGTTTGCAGATAAAGGAGCAGAGGTTCAGAGGTCTCACCTGGCTTGCCCAAGACAACAGAGCCGGAGTCCTTGTACCTTCCCCGTGTGGCCAGCTCCTACCCCTCCTCTCCATTCACATGGCTCCTGCTTTCCATACTCTCTGAGCGTCTCTCTCAAGGACCACCACACTCACCCCTGACCTGTCTTCCTGCCACCTGATCTGTCCTCCAAAATGCCACCAGAGGGATCCTTCTAAAGGGCAGACTGGCCAAGGCACTCCTCTGCCTAAAATCCAGCTCCCGCTGCCCTAAGGAGGAAGCCCAGCCTCCTGGAGAAGTCGAGGCCCCGGTGACCCAGCCCTGCCTGCCTTTTGGGCTTCATCTCCTGTGCTCCCACCCTTTCCACCATTTGCTCAGCCTCAGCGGCTGTGGGGCCTCAGGGCTGCAGGAGGAGGCCGCTCTCTGCTGGGCGTGGGCCTCTACCAGCAGTGCTCAGGGCCGTGGGGAGTTGAGACCACATCTCTGGGCATTGCCCAAGCCTCCATGGGCAGCCTCACAGCTCTCACTCCTGCAGCATCCAGAGCAAGAGCCCCAGGACTGGGGAGCCCAGGCAGGGTCGCTGTGCTCCCCGAGTGTCACAGACACAGCCGCTGGCTTTGGTAGCAGCCCCCTGGAAACACAATGATGGCAAGTTCTGGAGCAACCTGTGTCTAAGGCAGTAGAATAGAGAGTGCTCTAGCCCTCAAGAGCTGAGCAGGGTGAGCGTAGCCAGGACTGAGCCCAGAAGTCCCCACAGGTAAAGCCCTCTGAACATTCTGTGACCTGTCAATGGAGGGGCAGCCAAAGGAAAGACAGGGCATGTCCCAGGATGAGGTGCCACTCCAGTCGCACCTCACTGGGAGTACAGGACTCCCTGGTCACTGGAAGATGATGCCTCTGCATCTAGGAACATGACCTGTTTATAGAACGTTGTGACTGAGACCTTAGAGGTTGTCTACTTAAACCGCCCTTCCATCCCCCGTCGTTTTACAAGTAAGACCAGGATTTATAGGCCACAAAACCTCTTTAGTGGTCATTAGGGTCAAAATGCAAGTCTCTTCTTCTCCTTTCCATCCTTCCTCCGGCCCTTCCCCTTGTCCACTGCTCCCCCTGCCACCGGACGGCAGCAACGTCTCAGCCTTCTGGAGGAAAGGCTGGATGGCGAGCATCCATTGGAAGGTGGCAGTTGGCCTCCAGCTGAAATCAGCAGGGTCGGGCTCACAGAGGGGCAGAATCATCAGATGCGATAAGCTTGGCTCCCCCGTGAGACTCTCCTTGCGAGCAGAACCTGGGAGGAGGGGCTAGAACATGCCAGGAGGCAGAGGGCAGGGGCTTCCCTGATAACTGTCCCCCTGAGGGCAGACCTCCTAGTGGGAAGATGCCCATCCAGAGAGCAGGACGTCAGTCCCTCACCTGCCTCACCTGGGGCCTCCGTGTAAAGGGACCAGGGGCTGCCTGGGAAGTGAGAGGGGCCACTGGCCTTTCAAGTGGGATTTCAAACAGTGAACAAGTAGAGAGAAATGCCAGCTCTCCGTGCTCCCTCCCAACCAGCACCTGGGATGGCCGAATTTTATCCTGGGGAAACTGAGGCCATTCGGAAGTTAGGAGAAAAGCTACAGTGAAAAGGATCATTTGGTATGCCCAAGGCATGGTGGGAAGAGCAAAGAGATACATGGCAGAGAGTTCTTTGCCCTAAAGTCCCTCAATTCTAGAATTCTTCCCACCGTCGTGCCCCATGAAGGGAGCTTGGTGGCTCACTTCTTTGTGGCTTTGATTTGTCCTCTTGATTTTGACAGATTGGGAATTTATGCAAAGAACTGTCCACATGGCTTACAGAAATGTGAGTAAGGAGGAGACCCTTACCAATTTACAAACCCCCTTTGTTTATGGCTGGCTTAACCATGGAGAGCATATGACACGAAAGAAGGGATGGGAGTGAGGGACCATCGGGGGTTGGGACTTCCTGAGATGACAGAGGCAGGTGTGGGGGTGGCACACTCTTTCATTGCCCCCCACCTAACCTCCCCGAGGCTGCTGCTTCCACCTCCGTCCCTCCTTGGCCAACTCTGGAAGGCAGCCCTGCTCCTCGGGGTTGACAGCACCACCTGGTGGCCATCGAGGAGAACTTGAGGCCCTCCTTCGCCCCTACCCATCCTTCACAGGGACTTCCCCTCCCCTCTCCTTCGCAGCTGGGTTCCTTCGGGCTCTCCTCCACGTTCCCACACGTTCTCTTCCCAGTCTAACCTTAGCCCAAATCTCTCTCCGTCTCTTCCTATCGTATTCTCTCCCTTCCCCTCTCTCCGTGTCCCTTCATTCCATTTACAAGTCAAGCGATTCTTTATGTCCCGTCCGTAAGCAGGCTATGGACCCGGTATATGCATGCAGCTGCTCTCTCTGGCTTGAGTGTGAGTCAGGATCAGAGTCTGCGACTGGAGTCCCATGTCTGGAGTTATTTCTCCTCACGCACAGTTCATTTCCTCTGGCTGGCATCCTGGCTTTTCTCACTCAGCAGCATGAGCAAAGGAGTTAGATTCAGAAGATCTGGTCCAAACCCAGGGTCTGCCTTTTAATTGCTGTGTGTCTCTGAGAAGCTTTTGGAACTCTCTGATCTGTAGTGTCCTCATGCGAAAAATGGCCAGGGCCAACAGGATTTAAAGAGTTACCTTCCCATGTGGAATAAGTCTGCCCCTGGGAGAGAGGACGGGGCCGGGCTCATAATCACCAACCCTCGAGGTGGGCCTCAGAGACAGCAGGGGAGGGACAGGCACGTGGAGGGCTCCCAGAGGGGGCAGCCCCGAGGGAGGAGCCACCCCACAGGCCCTGCTGGGAGGTCTAGCCCCTGGGGCTGGGTCTCCCATCACCTTGTTCTCGGTTTAGCTGGGGTACAAGCATCTGCTGATATTTATACGGCCCCTGTGAACTCCTGGAGCCACAGGCCTGGGGCAGAGAGAGCTCCCCAGGACCTGCCCTGAGGCCCAGCATCCGTTTCCAGCTCCTGGTTATGCTTCCCTAGCATGTGTCGATCTCCTTCAGACTGCTCTCCTTCAGTCTGCTCTCTTTTGGGGAGCAGGACAGTTAAATGATGGCTCTCTTCTCCCCAGGGGACAGTGAGCTCCACGGAGGGCAGGCCCCTGTCTGCTTTGTCACCACACTGTCCCTGCAGCCCGTCACAGAGCCTAGTACCCACCAGCTTCTCCATCCTTAGAAAGGGAATGAACGCTTTGAAGACTAAAAAACATAACCCTCATGGAAGGGTTTTTTTTTTTCCTACGGATTTTGTTCCTCTCTGAAGGCCTCCAAATCCTGTGCCCCAAACCACATTATCCAGAACTTCCACCACTCAGCAAAAGTCACTGCTATATTTATCCTGTTGGCAGCCCCCTCTGCCAGTTTCCATCAGAGACCAGCCTGAAATAACACCCTTGTCTGGGGGTGACAAGGCCGCAGGGGCTGGCAGCACCCTTTGGCTGTGGTCAGGCCCGGTGGGGGTGTTGATGGGAATCCTGGGGTGTCTACAGTCTCGGGACCCCACAGACTTCCCTCTTCTGTGGGGCAAGAAGGAGCTGGTTTATTTTCCCAAAGAAGCACGGGACCATGACAGAGCAGGAGGTCTGCGTGGGGCTGGCCCCCGTCTCAGAACTCTCCAGCAGCAATTGGAACACTGCAGTCAGAAGAGCGTGGCTGAGGTCTTGGATCTGGAGGAAAAGTCCTTGACTTCCTAGGAAGATACCTGGCTCAGCATCTAGACAGTTTCAGGCTGATGTGCACAGGCTCAGACATTATTTCATTTCCCCGGATGAAATCCCAACTCTGGAACAAGATAGTGAGAGAAGCTTATGCTTGTAAGCTGCTTACACGTCACAATCAGTGTTCGTAGTGTGTTGTATTTCTCCCCCATATTCCACACACCTTTTCTAGTACTCTCTCTGAGGAAGGGCCGGGGTTGGTCTAATTCCTGACCATTCTAGCCCTTCCCAGCTATGTAACCGGAGCAGAGGTGTGTCCCGCTGCCTTGTCACAGCCCCAGCCCTTTTCCTGCCTCTCTTGGTCCTCATCCCTGTAAAGTTGCCACTCCAGCGATGCTACAGCACCATCGAGCTCGCTGCTCGTGACGTTCAGCTGGCTGAGTTCTCCTCTGAGTAACTCAGTGTCACTCTGCAGCCCGCACACTAACGTCTTCCAACAGAGAGGAATAGAACTTTTAACCGCAGATGAGCCCAAGTAAGAGGAACGTAAAATGGATTACTCTGCGCACCATCGTTTGAGCTGCATGTGTCATCTGCAGTGTTGATCCTCCTCATTAGGATGCGTGTATCTTTGTTTGTTTTTATTTTTTTTATTGTGGTAAAATGTATATAACATTAAATTGGCCATTTTAACCATTTTTAGGGACACAGTTCAGTGGCGTTAGTGCATCCCCAGAGCTGTGCAGCCCTCGCCACCATTCATCTCTAGAACTTTTTCGTCTTCCCAAACTTCAACTCTCACCCATTAGACAATAACTCCCCATCCCCCTGTCTCCAGCCCCTGGCAGCCACCCTTCTACTTTCTGTCTCTGTTTGACGACACTAGGAACCTCGCACAGGTGGAATCATTCGTTACAGCCAAGTGTCGCTTAACAACGGAGACATTCTGAGAAATGCACCATTAGGCGATTTTGTCGTTGTGTGAACATCATAGAAGGCACTTACACAAACTTACATGGTACAGCCTGCTACATACCTAGGCTAACAGGTACGAATCTCATGGAACCACCATTCGTCATGGACCGAAACATTGTTATGCAGCACATAACTATTCGTCTTTTGTGACTGTCTTATTTTGGTCAGCATAATGTCCTCAAATTTCATCCACATTGTGGCATGTGTCAGAATTTCTTTCCTTTTTAAGGCTGAATAATATTCCATTGTATGTATATATCACATTTTGCTCATTTGTTCATCCATTGATGGACACTGGGTTGTTTCCACCTTTTGGCTGCTGTGAATAGTGCTGTTTTGAATGTGGGTGTATGAGACCATGAGTTCAATGGATGCAGATTTTTTTTTTTTGAGGAAGATTAGCCCTGAGCTAACTACTGCCAATCCTCCTCTTTTTGCTGAGGAAGACTGGCCCTGAGCTAACATCTGTGCCCATCTTCCTCTACTTTATATGTTGGACACCTACCACAGCATGGCTTTTGCCAAGCGGTGCCATGTCTGCACCTGGGATCCAAACCCGCGAACCCCAGGCCACTGAGAAACAGAACGTGCGAACTTAACCACTGCGCCACTGGGCTGGCCCCGGATTCAGGTTTTTTAAGGGGCTTTTTATCATTGCCCAGCGTGGGCCTCACACAGATGATGTGCCTTCTGACTTATTGCAGTCTGTCCCCTCCCTGGAGCAAGGGGTCCCACACTGCTGAGATGGAGATGCCTTTCGAAGTCAGGGTTCTCTTTGAAAGACATTTAGTGATTGTGATATGTTAAATCAACAATAACTAAGGATGTAATTTAGTACAAAGTTAGGTATCTAATTTGTGGTTAAGAACATTCTGTTTATTTAACTTAACTATGGGGGGGAGGAAGCATCTTGAATGAGAATAGGAGAAAAGCTACCATGTTTGGTGTTTATGGTGGAACATTCTAGTAGGCATGTTGGCAGAGTGGAGTTTGAGATCTCTACCTGATTTGGGTCCCCACAGGAACGCCATGTGACTGATGAGGATGAACAGGGTCAGGGGCCTCGTGAGGGTGACCGGCACCCCGTCAGGCCCCTGGCGCGCTAGCATCTGGCTCTCCTGTAAGCCAGCACCCTCGCCCAGGGTCTCCATCCCAGGAACCACTGGTCTAAATCTGTCCATACCAGCAGCCTGGCTGAGGCCACTCTTCCTCTGTTCTTTGAGAGGAACCCTGAAGGCACGGGGACCCACCGGCTGGGGGAGGGTCAGGACGTGGCAGAACGAGCCACGAGGGGTGGAGTGTGGAGGGCTTAGGCACTGCGTGACATTCTTAAAATTCTTGAGTCTTAGAGCATTGTCCAGCCACTTCCTTGCTGTTTCCAGTTTCTTAACTTTTCTGATGATCAGTTTTCTCTTCTACGAGATGGAGATATTGCCTCTTAGGATGGTTACAAGGCTTCAAACAGCCAGTACAGGAAAGGGTAGCTGACTCCCGGTGCATGCTAAGTAAAGGGTGGTCAGTGCTGGCCACCCTTCGCAGCCCATGGGCCACACCCCTGCTCCTTCTCCTCAGACGGCCTCCCCTCTTCCTCCTCAGTCTTCTGACAGCAATGGCATCTCCAAAGACTCTTGTGAAGGTGCGACAAAATTGCACAGAAAGCACCGGGGCAGGGACCGTATACAGTAGGTGCCGAGTCTACGGTGACGGCTGTCCCAAGGCCGGTGGCCATTCTGGGTGATAGAGGCTTTCCTTGTGCACCAGGCGTCTTCACAGCTCCCCTGGGCCTCTGGCGGGGGCTGTGGCCGGGAGTCCCCCAGCAGGCCTCTGCTCAAGCGACACTAATTGTGCCAGGGAGAACGGCTCACTAGAGTGGAAAATAGTCCTCATATATCTGGCTGAAGACGATAATGACCTTTTAAATAACAGAAGCAATTTTATTTCCGTACCTCAATTACTCTGAACTCTGAAATGTCAAAGTGCTCGGCACTTTCAAAACAGCTTAATATAGACATTTATAGCACTTAGACACAGCTAGTTTCTTATCTAACCTAATTATGTGTTGTACAGGAAACGGCGAAGCTCACCATCTGCGCTGTTTTTCACAAGGATCCCCACGCACGGCCCTTGCGGAGGCTGGAGTCTGGCAGCTGCATCTGTGCTGTTCTGGGAGAAGGCACGAGTGGGTCCCTGCCGGGGGCCTGGCCTCAGCCAGACGGGGGAAGCTGGTTTGCCAGGGGCATTCCAGTTTGGTTAATGTCCACAGCACTGTGCCCAGACTCAAGGGACAAAGCCGGGAGGTACCGGGATGGGGGTGGTATGAGGCCAGGACGACCCTGCCAGCCCTGGCCAGACTGGTACCTCCTGTTGCCATTCTTTGGAAGCTGCCCTCCCTTCTCCACGTCTGCAGCCCAGAGGCCCCTGGCCACCATGGTGACCGGCTCCCTAAGATCCTCTCTCATGTTTACTCTGACCCTGCTCCTACTGCTCCACCATCACTTTGCCCCAAATCACAGTCGCCTGCCTGCTGTTGCTCTTGGCAGCATGCTCCTGCTTCAGGGCCTTGCGCTTGTGCATCCCTGTGCTGGAATGTTCTCCCCCTGACACCTGCATGGCGCACTCCCTCGCTGCTGCAGCTGTCAGATGTCACCTCGCTGGGAGACCATCCTGGGGGCTTCTCCCCATACTTCCTTGCCTCTCCCCCACTTGCTGTCTCGTTTCTCCTTAGAGCGGGGACCTCACTCACTAGGTATTGTCCTTATGTTTCTATCTCTGTCTCCCAAAGTCGAGTGCAAGCTGGTTGCAGGCTGCGGTTTTTGTTTGTTAGTCGCAGCTCCATCTCCAACGCCTCGAGCAGCACTGGACACCCAGTAATCGCTTGCTGAATTGTGTTCTGTGCATGATGAATGGGTCAGTGGACGGAAGGCCAGGGAACAGGGCCAGCTCCAGGTTGGAATGTCCATGGAGGGCACAGGCAGCCCTCAGCTCTAATCTGGTTGACAAGCATGCTCTGAAAGGCCAGCTTCGCCACTTCCCAGCTGTGCCAGGAACCCGGCTAAGGGAGTGTGTGCGTTGCACATTATGTGTTTTAACCCTCTGACAGCATTGGGCATGACGGTTGACATCTTACAGATTTGGAAACTGAGGCTCAGAGAGGTTATGCAAGGTTCCTCAAGTTCCTCAGCTGGGCGTGGGCAGAGCTGAGACATGAGCCACAATCTGTCCTACTGCAATGCCACATCTTAGCCAGGATTTGGTGTTCTTGGCTGCTGCGCCGAGGCTGCCAATCTTGGGAAGGTCTAGCTCTGGTCAGCTGATTACCAGCCCTCTTGTCCCCTGCTCAGGCACTGTCGCAAGAGGGGGCCCTATCCTGGTGGTTTGTTGGCAGCCCCTGCTCCCACTCCATTGCCCACTCTCTCTCTGTGTCTCTCTCATTTCCCTTTTTCCAACTGTTTTTCAGTCTCCATCCTGGACTTTTTGGCCCTAAGCTGTGCATTTGCTGGCCACAGGCGAGGCAGCCGTGGGATAACATAGCAGGTGGCACTCCTGCCCGAGCTCACCCCCTGCCCCCAGCCACAGTGGTGCTCTCCACAGTGACCATTTATTAGGCTCTTGGCAAAATATTGAGAAAACACCTTTGTAGAACTTCGGAGGAGTCCTTTCAGTTCATCATTGCCTCATTCATTCATTCACTCATTCACGTATCACAACTTTATGGAGTACCCATGTGGGACCAACACACAAACAGGACATTATCTCTGATCTTGAGGCCTCACAGATGCTTAGGGGGCTGGCTAGGAAATGGGAAATTTCAGTCCAGACTGTTGGGCAGGGAGGAGTCTGGCCATGGGCTGGTTGGTGCTTTGGCACAGACTTTCCTCTTCCCAGAATCCTCTTCTGCACCTCATGTGTGGTGAAGAGCCTTCCTTGGGGTCCTTATGGGAAGAGGAGGGGCAAATTCATAGGCTCCCCCACCTTCTGGAAAATGCTGCGTCACCCAGACCCGGGACACTGCTGAGCGAGCCTGGCCCAGGAGGGCCCGTCCGGGTCCGTCTCACAGAAGCTCCTCCCCTGCTGGAGGCCCTGGGCGTGGCACTGGTTCTCAGAGAGGAAGCAGTCAGGGTCCCCTATCTTGGCGATCTGACAGTCCAGACAGAGGCGGACAGCACAAAGAAAAGTGACCCCCTCACAGTGCCACGTGCTACCCAGGTGGCCTGTGTGAGGGCAGTGGGAGCACAGGTCAGAGAGAGCCACGATTCATCCTAGAAAGAAGGGCAGGGGAGGGACAGGGTGGGCCACGTCTTAGAGGCACAGAAAGGAGCCTGGAGGAGAGCCGGCCCCGCTCAGCGCAGTCCCCTTAGCTCTCCCTTGTAATGTAGCGTCGGCCTGAGACTCAGCTGAATCCAGGCCGCTTCAGCTAGGACTCGGCATCAGCCTCTCCGAGCCTCAGTTTCCCTAACTGAGACAGGGGGTTACAGGAGATAACACATAGCTGGATCCTTTTGCCCTTCAGCTCCCAGTTGTCTGATGGATGTCCCTTGCTGCTGTACCTTGAGTGTCCCCTGATCGTCTGGTCTCATAGGACGCGCCCCTCCCCACTTGTGTTCTTCTCCTTTTCTCCTTATCTGCCTCCATGACTAGACTGCAAACTCCCTGGGGGCTGGGAGCTTGTCTGTCTCCCTCACTCTCACCGCTGTGTCCTGGCACAGAGCAGAGCAGGTGCTGGAGAAGTGAGTATGAACAACTGTGGAATGAATTGGAAGGTGCCTGGCAGAGGGCGTCACCCCAGCGACTTGTTTAGAAATTCTTGCAAACCCTGGACTGGCTCTAAGGGGCCTGGGCTCCACAGGATGCTGTGGGGGTGCTCTTATGCACCAGCATGCTCTGAAATGGGGGCTCCTGCACATTCCCCAAGCCCTGAGTCTACCCAGAGGTGCTGGCCCAGTGGTTGCGAGTTAAAACGGGTTCTGGGGCCAGTCTAATTCGAACACCTGAAGCAGCCAGCAGAAACAAAGCAACAGGAAATGGCGGGGTCTGTTGCAAACTGGAAATGCTCCCCAAATGTCTCCAAGGCATTCAAACCCCAAATAAAGATAAGCGCTGCATGGCCCAAACAGAAGCCACCTGTGGGCTCTGCCTGGGCCCCAAACCACCAGTTTGTGATCTTCCTCTAGTCCCAAGGCCCCAAAGGTCACCGGTATGGAGACTGGGAGGCTGGGCATCCCCACCCCTAGGCTGCTGGGGGTCATCGCTGTTCACTCCTCTGAGCACTAAGGGGCCAGGTGCACCACTGGCCCATCCCTTGGTCATTGCCGGCTTCCAAGGAGCTGAGGCCCCTAACACAGGTGAGATGACCATGTTCACTGCACCATGGGGCCCCAAAGTCCCCAACTTCTCTAGCCTGTGGTCCAAGTGAGGAGTGGGAGCGCTCTGCCTTCTTGGCTGTGTTCCCCATGCGCAATGGCGGGTCATCCAGATGTGAGCCATTGGTTATTTAAGGAAGTCATCTTGGGTGTCATGTGGCCTCAGGATCTGACTCCAAGGAGTCTCCTGCTCCAGCTTCCGTGTGGGTGTCACCTCCAGCCCCTAAGGGGCCCTCCTTCCCCACTGGCCCTGCTGCCTGAGCCCCCTGTGCTTGTGCCCCTCAGCCTCGCTGAACCCCAATCAGGCTGAGTTTCTTGCAGCAATGGGGAGCAGACGCCTCTCCCTCCTGGAGCCGGCTTTGCCACCTCGGTCTTCCAGCCCCGCATCCGCCTGAAGCTCTCTGTGCTCCTCGTGGAAATGGCCCCAGGCCCTCACCCAAGAGCTGGTAGGCAAACCGAAGTCCTGTTTTGACGTGGCCTGCAAACTAAGAATGGATTTTACATTTCTAAACGTATGAAAAAAAAAAAAGAAGAAGAATATTCTGCAAGGTGAAAATTATATGGAATTCCAATTTCCAGGTCCATAAATGAACTCGTACTGGAACACAGCCACACTCATTCATTTCCCTCCAAAGGAAGACTTTATCTTTCTAGTAACGGCCAAACTGTTTTCCAAAGTGGTGGTACCATTTTGTATTCTGGCCTGCTGTCCATGAGTTCCAGTTCCTCCACCTGCTTGCCAGTACTTGGTATGGTCGGTCTTTAGTTTTAGCCGTTTTTATAGTCTTGTGGCCTATCACTGGGTTTTCATTTGCATTCGCCTGATGAGAATGATATTGAGCATCTCATCATGTGCTTATTTACCATTCATTACATCTTTGGTGAAGTGTCTGTTTAAATCTTTTGCATATTTTTTACTGGGTTGTTTGTTTTCTTATTATTAAATTTTAGGAGTTTTAAAGTAACATCTAGATACAAGTCCTTAGTCAGACGTGATTTGCAAATATTTTATGTCAATTTGTAGGTTGTATTTTATTTTGTTAATAGTATCTTTCAAAGAACAGAAGATCTTAAATTTGACAAAGTCCGATTTATCCACTTTTTCCTTAATGGATCATACTTTGGGTGTTGTATCTAAGAGATCTTTGAGGAACCCGAGGTCACTAAGAATTTTTATTGTTGTTCTAGAAGTTCTACAATTTTAGATTTCAAATTTAGATCTATGATTCATTTTAAATTAATTTTTCTTTATGGTGTGAAGTGTAGCTCATAGTCCCTTTTTCTTTGCACGTGGATATCCAGTGTTCCAGTGCCATTTGATGAAAAGACTGTCCTTTCTCCACTGAATTGCCTTGACACCTTTGTTGAAAGTCAACATATGTGGGTCTGTTTCTGGCTTTTATTCTGTCCCCTGGATCCATCTGTGTATCTCAATGTCCACAGCACACTGTCTTCATTACCGTAGCTCTTTAATAAGTTTTGAAATCAAGTAAGTCCTCCAACTTTGTTCTTTGTGCAAAGTTTTTAGGTTACTCTAGGTCCTTTGCATTTCTATATGAATTTTAGAGTCAGTTTGTCAATTTCTACTGACAAAAAATCCTGCTGTAACTTTGACTGAGATTGTGTTGAATTTGTAGATCAATTTTGGGAGAACCAACATTAATAATATTGAGTCTTTTGCTCCATGGCTGCAGTATATCTCTCCATTTATTTAGGTCTTTAATTTCCCTCAGCAATGTTTTTGGAGTTTTCAGTGGGGTTTTCAGATATTACACATCTTTCGTCATATCTATTCCTAAGTATTTCACATTTTTGATGAGATTCTAAATGGTATTGATGCTTAAGTTTCAATCTCTGGTTGTTTGGTAGGACTGAGAAGATTTCCCGAGACACTGGATGTGGGGTGTGAGGGAGGAGCATACTCGAAGATGTCCCAAAGGGTTTTGGCCCAAACAACTAGTAGGATGATGTCCCATCCCTGATGGTGGCTGAGCAGAGACTGGATGGAGGTGATTGTATTACTGAGAACGTCCCATGTTGCTGGTACTGAGTTTCCCAACTCCCATACATACTCTTAAATATTTTCACCAACCCGATGTGGCATCTGCTCCCTGGACAGTGCCTGCCCCAGCACCTTGGGTAAGGACAGTGTCTCCTGGAGTGCGACTCGGGGACCCTAGGGCCGTGAGGTTGTTATAGGGGGTATATGGACAAAAGTTTTTCCCATTTATTTTTATGTAATTAGAAAAAATAGAGACTGTACATCAGACCCCTGATTTCACAAACACTAGTGCTTAGATGAGCTTAAAGTTCAAAAACTGAGGGCAGTTAAAGACAATATTAAGATGATTGTAAGTGATGCAGGTGGAGCAGAAAACCCATGAAGGTGGTACGAGAATGAGAAAAATCGGGGAAACACTGAATGAGGGGCTAAGGCCTCAGAGAGGAGAGAGAAGGAAAGTCGTTATTCTCTTATCAGGCCCTGTGTGAGAAACCACATTATTAATATCCTAATACTCAGCATTTCCTGAGCTCCCTCTGTGGGCTTTACACACATTATCTCATCTAATCTTCACAACAGCTTGTGAGGTCAGGAATTATTACTCTGATTTTACAAAACAGCAAGAAGGAGAAAAGACGACTGAGGCTGAGGTCACGAAGCCCGAGAGGAGAGAGCAGGGCTGGCTTGTGAAGTGGGGTCTCACGGCCTCTGCTCTGAGGGGCTCCAGGGCCGGCTACCAATGCAGGGCCTCTCGTGACTCGTTCTCGAAGGAGGGAGGGCGACCTGGCAGGCCCGGGAGAGTTGCCCCCCGGTGGCAGCAAGCTCCTTGTTGGGGAGGTGTCTAAGCTCGTCTCCTCTGACACAAAGTTGCTGGCCCATTATTTTTTGATTCTTCCAAAAGCACCTGCACCCATTCTTCTTCCCTTGTGTTTGTTGTGGGGTGCGGAGGGGCGGCTGTTCTTGGAGAGTGGGGTAGGGCACCGAGGCTCCAGGCCTTGGAGGCAGGCTGCATAGACTTCCATCCGCCCAGGGTCCCTCCAGCAACCTTAGGCCAAGTGGTACTGCAGAGGGGTGCTCTGTCCTGGACCCCTGACGGGGGCTGCCCCTGACCTGGTACTCGACCTTACACAAGTCTCTTCCCTTCTCTGGGCCCCAGTTTCCCCATCTGTAAAATAGCAGACTTAGAGGGTCTATGAGACCCCCAGTGGCCCTAGGCTTTTAGGGTGACATTTCAGGCATCCGTGTCCAGACTCAGCCTCTCTCCATCGGGCCCAGCCTGGTCTGAAACAGACCCTCAGTGGATCCTCGGGCAAAGCTAGGAATGAAAGAATGAATGAATGAGCCAATGAACAATTGCATGGATGGAGAGCTACCATAAGCTGTCACTCTGATGTCAATGAGAACCCAGCGGTGCCTAGTGCCCGAGTGTAGACGGCAGGGCTGCAAGTGTGTGTTGCATAGCCCTGGGGGTGCAGACAACTTCCGGGTCACCGCAGAGTGGTATATTTATAACGACGCATTTGTGGCAAATGGGAGTAGAGGTCTAGGACCAGGAGCGTCTCTGTATCAACCTGTTTTGGGGCAGACAGAGCTCTCAGCCCAGGGCGACACAGGGTTCTCCGAGCCTTCAGGTAGGGGGAGTAGGGGGAGGAAATTAAGCAGAGAATCCTCTTGTTTACTAGGAAGGCTGGGAAGGTGCCGCAGGCAGCAGCCATAAGAGTGAAATGGAAACAATGTGTCATGTGTGAGCACGCGCACACACACACACACACACACACACGTCCCGGATCTGGGCACGTGACATGTACCCAGAATTTACGAAAGCAAAACTGATTTTGGCTTAGAGAGATCTGATTTTATGCTCAACACATTTCACCAGGATTTTCATAGGCAGAGTCTTTTCCTTCCTGAATGGGCCCTGCCAGGCTGCCTGTTAATGTGGTCTGGTCCAATCTGGACGTCTCACCATCCCCGTGACTGGGTTCTCAGGACTCGGCTCCTGGCCGCAGGCCGAGCTCACGGGAGGCAGTTGCCGTCACAAGTGGCTTCATGGGCCTGGGCTTTTCTCCCTGGAGCCCAGAACACAAAGAAATGAAAGCAGAGGGCCAGCACAGGGACACAGCACAGTGTCCCCCAGGAGCGAGGGCCGGAGGGCCCCAGAAACTTGGTCAGCAGCACCAAGAGCCCCATGTGGGGCCTCCAGGAGCTTCCACTCTTGAATTTCAGTCTGTTCACTATAAGCCATTCACCCATCACTCACTGAGTCCCTGCGGGGCATGTTGGGCAGGCCTCTATGAGGTCCAGGGAGCTGGGCACCCGGACTTAGCAAATAAAAACAAGATGCCCAGGTAAACTTGAACTTCCAATAAACAGCAAAGACTTTTTTAGTGTAAGGGTGTCCCAGGTGAGCCCAGGCCTGTCCGGATGGAGAGGTGGGCACAGCTTGAGCCCCCCTGGCATCCACGGTGGATAACGCCGTCTCCTAGAGGGTTGACTCGAGTGCACGGCCTGATCCTGTTCTTCCGCTGTAGGCACTGGACGGCCCTCCTTTCCTCTCTGCCGTTAGAGGGATGTCGTTGTGCTGGGTCCTCTGCCCTGGCCCCTTAGAGAACGTGGAAAACCGAGGGGGCTGGGGAAGCATTGCCCTGATGAAGGGTGGGCAAGCAGCATTTATTCAGAATAGTGAACGGAACTGAGACTTTCCCAGAGTGGGAGAGGTGGCCATGGCAATCCTGGAGGAGGCAGGTGTGTGGGCGCTTGGTCATTGCAGGGATGGGGGGTGTTGGGAGTGGGGGATGGTCTCACAGTTATGAAGAAGTTGCCATGGGGAGGAGCTCAGCCGGGAGGGAGCTGAGCGTGGCTGTGGTCTCAGGCTGAGCCGGAGAAAGTGAGTGGAACAGGAGGTTCTCTGATCTCAGAGGCCAGGGAAGCCCCTCACAAGCCACCTGCCCTGAGACTGCAGGGTGAGTGGCAGAGGGCAAATGCCTGCATCCTGTCACAGTCTACTCCACAGTGTCTCCAGTGAGGACTCTCAAGCCAGCATCAGCATCACCCTGGAGATGGTTGAACGTGCGGACTGTGGCTTCTGCTCTAGCTGGAATCAGGAGCCTGAGAGCTGGACCTGCACGTCAGGGTGCTCCTGAAGCCGTGCCACCGTGTGAGCAGCCTGCTCCAGCCTGATCAAGCACCGGGTGTGAGAGTGTGCCTCCCATCCTGTTTTCTCTGGGCCTCTCCCCAGCCCAGGCCGGGGGCTTCTCCGGGCACGGGCAGGATAGTTTTCTGCCCCTGGGGCCCCAGCACAGGGCTTGGCTCAGCAAGAAAGGACACTGGCCAGTGGATGAATGAGCGATGTGTTGAAAGATTGCATCACGTCGGGGACAGTCAGTCTGTCGTTTGCTTCATCCCTCCGTAAAATCAACAAGTATGATTTTAACCTCACAACAAGCCATCAGGTAGACCCTGGGATCCAATTTGATAGATATAGAAACTGAGGCTGACATTGGCAAGATGTGAGGATGCTGGGAATGGGGCTCAGTCTGCCTGGTCCCAGGGTGCTGCTGTTATCGTGACCCTCACTGTGAGCACCTGTCCTCAGATTCTGGTCTCCGGGTACCGAGCTGTGACTGGACAGCTTGGCACTGCTCCTGCACTGGGTTCCCCTTGTGCCTGTTGGATTTGGGGTGCTGGCAGCCCTGCATCCGTGTGGCCCTCACACCTCGGCCCAGTCTGTCAGTGCCCCTGGCCTCCGCCCTGACTGTCCCTCTGTTAGGTGCCTTGGTGCCCAGCCTCCTGTCTTCCTCCCCACCGCTCAGGCCTCTGCCCGGCCTTCCCTCCATCACTGACAACCCTCAGGGACCCCAGCCCCAGCTGGATGACTTCTGAAACACTGAGGCCAGCAAGCGCCTCCTGCTCCCCGAGTTGCCGAGAGCCTTTGGACTCTGGACTCCTGCTGTGCCTGGGGCTTTTCTGCCCCCATTCCTGTCCTTCTCTGTTTGTTCCCCCAGCAGATTCTGCTCTGACCCCTCTGGAGTCTGGACCAGGCCTTCAGTGAGGGCCCAGGGTGTCCCCGTTCCCCTCTGGATCTGTGTGTGCACGGCAGCTTCTGTCCTCCAGACACCAGAGAGCTGGCCTTGAAGGAGCGTGCTGGAGGCCCTGGGGAAACACAGGGCTCTCGCTTGAGCAACCCTAGGAAAGAGGCTACTACCAGGTGGTCCCCTGAATATTCACTGACACAGATGCTAGAGACCCCAAGGTGAGCCTTCCCCGACACTCCTCCTCAGGGCTCGCTCTGCCCACAGCCCTCTCCTGCTCCCACAGGTGCCTGCAAGGCTCCCAGCATCATGGATGGGGTCAACCATTTCACCCAGGCTGCTGGCGTCGTTTCCAGCCACATCCCGGGCCCACAACCAGCCCTTCTCCTCAAATCTCTTCCTGTCTTCTTCTCTCCATCTTGCTTTGCCCAACCCAGGGAGGGGCTGCTGCCTGGACCTGCCATCACTCAGAGCTGTTTTCACTTCCGGTGCCACCAACTCTGAAATGTCCCCACCATGGCTCATTCACTCATCCCCACATACTTAAAACAACACTTGTGGAGCATCTCCTGTGAGCTGGGTACAGGGAATACTGCTCCATGGGGTGGATGGTCCATCTCTGCCCTTCACTCCCACTCACCCTGCCAGTCACCAGCCTCCAGCCCCTGCAGCGCCAGAGCGACAGCCTCTCCTCCTCCTGGCCTCTACCTTGCCTTCCGTCTTTGCCCATTTGTTCTTCCCACCTCCAGCCCAACAGCCTTTGCCGAGTCTGCCCCCCTTTCCTATAAGAGCTTGCTCCCCATCTCCATGGGGCCAAGTCATTTCTGTGCTCCCCGGTCTCATTCTAGGGCAAGTGTTACGGGCTGAATTGTGTCCCCCCAAATTTCACATGTTAAAATGAGGCTGTTAGGGTGGGCCCTAATGCAATAGGTCTGGTGTCCTTATAAGAAGAGGAGATTCGGACCCAGATACAACAGGAAGACCATGCAAGGGCACAGGGAGCAGACGGCCATCCACAAGCCAAGCACGGAGGCCTCAGAAGGAACCCACCCTGCCGACACCTTGATCTCGGACTCCTACCCTCCAGAACTGGGAGAACACTTTCTGATGTTTAAGTCCCCCATCCTGTGGTCCTGTTATGGTGACCTTAGCAAGGGGATACCGCCAGAATGTCACCTGTGCCTTCCCCTGGGCGTGAGATGTCTCTCTGTTTAGCCCTTCCACCGCTCCTCACATTTGTTTGCGCAGATATCTTAACCCCAAGACCCCAGCAACAAGCCCCGACTCCACCCCCTCATTTTCCCTGTGATGTGGGGGAGCAAAAGGCAGTGGTTGGGAAGTGGTGGCTAAATGAATGAGCCCCGGGCAGCCTTCGGGCCTGCAGACCTCTCAGTCCTGGGTAGATTTTGTGTGTCGTCTTTTGAAACATGACAGCAGGCCCAGCCTTGATATTTATGACCCCACTTCTTGGCCTTCCTGGGGAGTAGTGCTCTCTGCTCTTCAATTTATGGTCCTCCGGTGCAGCCCCAGACTGACTAGGGGATTGCAAATGGGCTGTCTGCTAACAGCGCACGCAGACAGTGCAGGGGGCGGGGTGGTCCTTGGGTGGGGGTCAGACACGTGCCCTCCACAGCTAGCTCGGAGGGGGGCCCTGGACCTGAGAAGCACCTCCTCCTCCATCTTCCCCTCTGCAAAGACCTCGGAGTTTCCAGTTAGACCCTAAGCATCCCTCACCCACTATTGTTGACGCAGCTCACACGCACCACCTTCACTTCCTTCATAGTTATCTTTAAATGGAGTCACTGCCCCCTGGAGGCCAGATGACCCAGGCCGGAAGACACAGAGTCCATTTTCTTGCCATCTCCAGGCCTGAGCTAAATTGAGAGGCAACACCCATCAGGACCTCTGCAGGGCTTGGAAAAATATGGGAAAGATTGGTCTTCCCCAGAGGACAAATCTCGAGGAGGAGAGTTAAGGCCAGGGAGCTCTGCCACCCCAGATCCCTGTGGCCCACCTGAGCTTGATCTCGTTTCCGAGGCCGGTGAACTTCTCTTCAAGGAGCTCTGAAAGGCTGGGGTGGGGGCAGGATGTCAGCATGAGGCTGATGTCTTCTGTGCCCAAGGACTGAACCAAGAGCGACCCAGGCACTGGAAGGTACTAGAATTCCTCTGAGGGGCTAACTCCCCACGTGCCGTGCATTTTCAGATGGAGAACGAGTCACACAGCAGCCCAGATGTTCCCAGGATGAGCTCCAGCTCCACATCGGTGTGTGGACTTGGCCTCTCGACCTCCTTGTAAGGACAGGTCCCGGAGAGGAGACTGCCACACTCGAGCCTGCCCGGGACCCACCGCCCACTGTGGGTGCAGAGATGCAAGCATGCACACCAGGCGGGTGTGTACCCCCAGGCTGACTTCCCTACACCCGCAATGAGTGGCTACCGTGTCCGCATCCTGGGCCTCAGCCACGGAAGCTGGGCCTCCTGAGTGTGGCCCCTGCTCCCCATAAGCCCTTGCACAGCAGGCAAGATGAGCGGGATTCCGCAGAGGGAGACAGGAGGGGCTGAGAAACACTCCTCAGTGGGCTGCGCTGCCCCAGGCTCCCTGCCTTTCTAAGTATGGAGAGGCAAATACCTGAGTGGAAAAGGGTGGCGATTTTAAACTCAAGAGCCTTGCATTTGGAAAATGGTCATTTGAATAAAATAAAGACAATACAATATTTCCCATCAGTTTCCAGTAAGACATCCGCTTTTTTTTTCAGTGCAATAAGCCCTTTGAAAAGGTGAGTCACGTGCAGGTTGGCATCAGGGAGTCACAGTTTCCAGCATGCTGCTGGCAGGCCCCCGACGTGCACTCTTATCCGTCTTATAGAAGTGCATCCTTGTGCAATCCAAGGCCAGAGTCCCAAGGGCCATGGAGAGGGCTCAGGGTGTGGCTCTGATGGCCAGCAGCTTCTTCCTCAGGGACCTTGTGGAGGGGAGGCCTGGGGTTTTCTTCGCGCCCCAGGCCCTGTGTCAGCTCACATTTTGCCGGTGCTCCCGGCCTCAGGGGAAACACTGCTGCACCAGACCCTCCGCTGTCTCTTTCTTCCTACCCCTCTGCAGACCAGCAGAATATTCTCCCCTTCTCATCGCCGACCAGGAGTTTGGTCTGGTTTCTTGGGAAGAGAAAGAAGAGACAAGCATGTCAGAGGCGAGCGTGTGAGTCCTGCATATCCCAGCCGGTACTCAGAAAACTGAAATACTGCAACACGAGGTTCAGTCCAGGACCCCAAGGAGCCAGCACCTGGCCTCCACCTGAAGCAGGGTGAGGGAGCGGGTGAACGGGGGACTGTTCTGACCTGGGGGGAGCTTTTGAACAATGAGGGTTGTGGCGCCCAAAGCACTGAGGGGAAGCTCCAAGATGCTCGGGCTCCAGGGAGCAGGGCAGGGCCCTGACTTTTTCTCTCCAGCATCTCCAGGTGCTGCTGTCCCGTGAGGGATACAGCCAGGCTCCGAGGGCAGAAGGAATGGCAAGCTCTCCAGCAAAGAGTTAGGGCTCGGCATGGCACTTTCTGTCCCTTTCCCCTGGCCCCACCCTACCTCAGCCTGGCATCTAGAACCCCGTGTGGTTCTCACCACCACGGACCCCGAGTGGCCCACTCCAGAGCAAGGAGGGAGGAAAGAAAGCAGGTCTTGAAGGGCCACAGGCTCTGAGATGGCACTTGTCAGTGTGTGGAGTGGGTTAATGATCGTCAGTGCCACCACTGGGGAACGTGAAGAATAAAATAACCCTATAGAGTGTAGTATCTGACACTCGTCTCGTCTCTGTTGGCTTGGAGCCCTCGAGAGGCATTTTCTGTGATGTAGGATAATCATCACACCAAATGTCACCATCGGCAGTGGACTTCAGGAAAAAAGTCCCTCTTTAGGATAAAATTACGAAGCAATGTACTTTTTTTTACCTTTTGGATTTCTTTATGAATTCATGGATATTCGAGAGAGAGCAAGAACATGTGTGTGTTAAAAAAAACATTTCCCAGGGCCGTGCATGGCCACCTTGCCTGCATCCTGTGCATGGGGTCCTCCTAGGTCCCTGAGGAGTGAGGCCGCCTCCCAGGGCAAGAGCCGAGAACCTTCCTAGGGGTTGGCCACAGCGCCCTCTGCTGGAAGCCCGGAGAAGACAGGCCGTGTTTACCTGGACACGGCCAGAGCTGTCACCGCAGGGCTGGTTTTGCTGAGCTTCCCTGTCAAAGCAACGCTGACATCCAGCTCTCTGCACAGGGCAAGATTCTTCTCCCACCTGGGGCCTGTGGGGAGCATACGGGAGAATAGTTAGAAAACCCGAGTGGCTTCACACACATGCGCATGTACGTCCACACACAGGACCGCAAACGCACACGCACATATTTATATTTGTGGTCAGCAACTTGTTAAATTGAGGGGGGAAATATATTTAATCTTGGCCTGTGCTGTTGCAAAAAACGGGCCGTCCCAATTTAATTTGCAGGCTGCGATAGTTACATGTGCTGACGTGCTGCGGTATCCATTGTGTACCAAATTGGATTTGTGTATTATTGCTTTCTAAATTGCATGCCTAGTTCAGCAAAATTGTTCATCAGTGTTTACTGGCTTTATGCTTAATAAGATGCCCCACAATACCTTGCTGCCAGGATGTAATGCAGCCCATAATTGCCTAGTAAAAATAAATTACATAAAGTCGGCATTATCAACTTATCTGAATCCTCTCACGCCACAACCAATAATTAAATGCCGAGAATGTTTTTTTCCAAAAATATAACTCAATGATTGTTACTTCACTCATTTTAATGACTGCATTTGGGGACAGACAGCAATTCCTTCAGTGAGGAGGGTGAGACGGAGAGACATCAGCTGGATCTGTCCTTGCGAAGTTACTCGGTTGGAATCAGGGCGGAAATGATGGAGCTGCCTCAGCTGTCCTGGGGTGGCCACTTATGTGTCAGACAGGCCTGTGCACCAGGAAATGCACGCGCATTTTGTGTTTGTGGAAAATTCCCAACAAGCAGCTCTTCCCAGGCGCTGTTTATATACCAGATTGAGTCCAAATCTAGGGGGCGATGCCTAAAATGAATTGTACTCAGCTGGGTCCCAATGACAAAGAAATGAATTCCGGGCAGAATCTGGATGACCTGTGCACACAAATACAGTATCCTTTAGATCTTCAAAGATCTCCTTTCCTGCGCCTGAAGACATTTGAGGGATTGAGCAATATACACACCAAGGGGACCCAGGCAAATATCCGTGTGTTGGCCCAATACTGGTCCCTTTCCAACAAAACAGTTTCGAGCAATATTAGGAGAGCAAGGCCTCCGGTGCTTAGGTTTGTAAATGTGCACGTGGATTTGCTAACTCTGCACAGTGGCCCGGCCTGATTTTTATGAATATAAAATCCGTGCCCTCGGGCCCTCTCATCCTAATCCTCCCATAAATTGTAACCATAACCCTGGCAGCTGATACTACAGGACAGTGGTGACCTCAGGTCCAGACAAGCAGCCGGGGAAGGATGTGGACCCGGGGCTCCTGTCGTCCTGAAACCATCTTGTAAGTTCCCTAATGTCATCAGCTGGTGTGTTAGGGGAGAGTCTCCTAGAAGTCTGAGGAAATGATAACAACGAGCCGCATTTTGTTGAGTACCTTCTCGTCTCTATCTATTAATTTTCTATCGTCAGCTCTCTACAAATTAGGATGTGCAAGAGGCGCCTTCATTTGACAGAGGGGGAAACTGAGGGCCAGAGAAGTTGCTGGAGACAAAGCTGGGTCTAGTTTTCTTGTTTCTGGCTTTTCGCCTCACTTTTCATCTCACTAGACCCCATGAACAGTGAACACAACCATTGATCGTGAGTGGACACCCGTGAATCCACTAGCACTTCCAGAACCAACGGGATGGCCCTGAGGGGTCCTTTGTGGTCCTCTGTCCCTCTGTCCATCCACCTGCCCACCCAGCCAGCATTCTTGGTCAGACATCCACTTGTCCAGCAAGGACTGAGCTAATGCATTTAGCTTTTTGGACCTCAACAGCTTCAGAAGTGGGCAGTGTTGCCCAGGACTGAAATAGTGTGCTGGCACCCGAACCCTGTGAGGGAACCCTGCGCCAGCCCCTCCTCCAGGTGGCGGGGGGGGGGGGGGGAAGAGGAGGGGGCTTGGCCCCTGCTCTCTGGAGAAGCGCTCTTAGTTCCTCACAATGCACAGGCCTCACACATCTTTCTTTTTACGCTGAGATGGGCGGCTAGATCCCATGGACCCTAGAGACACTAGGACCTGTGAACTGAGTGTGGCTGTAGATCCTTGTGGGGCCACCCTTCTGGGTCAGCCCAAATTGTTGACGAGGCTCCTGGATGGTGGTATCTGAAAGGCAGGGATTCCCACGCGGAGCCTAGGACCTAGAAGGGGCTGAGCAGATGTCTGTGGGTGCTGTGTGAATAAAGAATCACAAATCGGTGACTACGCGAATCAAGGAGGTGCGGGAGTACATTTTAGAAATGAACTAACTGAAAAGGGCTACTTGTTTCAGAAGGCAGCCCTCAGCAATCTGGAAAATTCCCTCCCATGGATGATCATGGGTCCTGGCCTACAGAGCAAACCAGAAGGGCTCAGATGATGGGAGAATTCTTGCTTCACGGTAACATGTCTCCTTGAATCATGGGCACCAAGAAAGATGTCTCAGTTCTGGGCCAGACTCTTTCGTTACGACAGAGCTGAGAAAGTTTGGCTGCATTGGAGAAGGTGATGGTGGAGACACTAGGAGGTGAGAAGAGAAGGAGGTGATAGCTTTGACGGTGAGGTTTATGCTCATCGTGGAGGGTGTTGTCTGGTGGTGGTGGTGATTATGTGGCAGTATCTGTGGCTGAGGTCGTGTCTACTCTGGTGCTGGAAGTGAGAATGATCATAGGAATATGCTTGGGCAACTTTGGGCAAGTTACTCAACCTCTCTGTGACTCAGTTTCCTCATCTCTCACACGAGGTCAAAGTAACATCAACCTCATAGGGGTGCTGTGAGAAGTAAGAGAATGCATGGAAAGTGCAAACGGAAACTGCTCATGGTCAGCTCTCTCCCTCATGGCTCCGTGACGGTGGCCATGGTGGGGGTGCCACTGGCCAAGATGGTAGAAGGTAGAACAGATTTTCCTACTTCAGTCCCATCTGCCACAACCCAAAGAGGGTTCTGCTCCAGAAGAGTGGTTCTCTGACTTTGCTGCACACCGAGACCTAGTGGGGGACTTGTTAGACATGAAATTCTAACAGCCTCCAATCTTTTCCCAGGGGTTGGGGTGAGAACAGAACCCAGATTCACATTTTTAATAAGCCTCCTGGGGGATGCTGATGTCAATGACCCTCAGACGCACTCAGGAACTTGCCGTGGGGTGTTGAGCCAGAATCAACAGGGCGGGCTGGGGCCTGTGGAACAGCCTCCCCTCCCTGGGGATCCAGCAAGGCCCTTCACTGCTCCCGTCTGCAGCCTGGCTCTCCAGGCGAGGAGCCAGCAGACCCGGGCCCTGGGCTGGGGAGTTTGGCATCCCAGAGACATCCAGGCAACGAAGAGCAACAGACCCAGCTCTGCGAGGTGTATCCCGGCTCCTGAACCACCTGACAACCACTGCCACCACTGTTCACACATCCAAGGACCGCCCCAAGGAGTCGGCTGATCCCTGCAGGATGAGGCCAGAACTCAACAGTGTTTCTCTACATGGCTTCAAATTCCACCAGCAGCTCACGGTCAACTGTGCTCCTGTCCCCCCAGACCTGGGAGCATCTCCGTGGCTTCCCTGGGCTCTGCAGGCCTGGGTGGAGCTGCAGCCCTTGGGCGGAGGCGGGGAGAGCGGAGGGAGGGCTGAGCAAGGCGAGGGCACCCCACGCGCAGCCCCAGCAGGGCAGTTACCTCTCAGGCTTGGAGGCTGAGCTGAGGGCCCCTCTGGCGCTGCCTGTCCAGGCACAGACATCTTCACTTCCTCAGTCTTCCAAATCTGTCCAGAAAACAGAAAACGCCATGGGCTGGGGAAGTGATCCCGTCTGCAGGCTCGGTGCCCATCCCACTCCTTCAAACCTGGGGGAGCCTGAGGGGAGAGGTGGGGGCATGGCCCCCCTCACTCCTGGTCTTAATGTATCCTCGGAAGAAGGGTACTCAGGCTTCGCCTTCCTTTCGCTGAGGTCTAGCCAAGAGAGCCAGTGCAGCCTGGATGTGTCACTCCCACCCCCGCGTCCTTTCCATCTCCTCTCAGCCCCTTCCCTTCAGGGACAAGATTCAGCAGCCAGTTTATTATCATTTTATTTAGCTAAGACCTCCTGTCCCCCAGCCACCCTCCCTGGAGGCCTCCCTCACGCCCAGAAGCTGGGCCTCCCTGTCCTCCGTGTCTGGTCTTTGGTCCCAGAGCCTGCGGTGAATGCCCTCAAGCTGACCACACTTGGCTCCTCACCTGCTGAGTCTGGATTTTCTGTCGCTGAAGGACGAGGACCAGCCTACACTTACATGCTCTTGTGAGCTCCATGGCAGGCCTAGCAGGGCGCTGGGCCGTCCCGGGAGCTCAGTCACCATGCTGAACCAATGAGCGCTGAGTGTAGGAGAGACCCCCCTCCCAGTGCTGTGGGCAGGCCCACGAAGGACATGCACCTGCTGCTCAGCCAGCTCAGGCTCCTCTGAGGGACACGCAGCGTGGACCACGACCTACCAAGCCCCAGCTGTCATGACCTTACTTCCTGGCCACCCCAGGACACCCTGCTCTCTGCAGAGACCCTGTGCCCTCACAGCCCAGAGCTGCAGCCCTGTAAGGGGACTTCTCGGGGCCCTGCTCAGCCTTGTCTCTCCTGTCTATGCACGCTGGCCCCCAGCCTGCATGGTCCTCTCCATGTGCTCTGACTTCTCCTCGTCCTCAGCTGAAATGATGCCTCCTCTGACGCCTCTCTGTTGAAAATGAATCCATTCTCCTCATGGACCCCACCATGCTATTCATTCTCATTCTGAGAGCATCGTCTCCATGATTCTTCTGAGACTTTGAGCATGGAGGCCCCTGGAGGGCAAGGCTAAGTTTTAGCCATGTGGGCACACGGCAAGCTTTCATAACTGTTTGTAGAATTCAGTGGACATTTTCCTGAATACCTTGTGGCATTCTATTGACATTTCCTTTCATAAACTGTGGACGTCAAGTGACAGTTTCTTGAGTAAGCCTCTTAAGTATGCCTTATCTTTACCCATTGCTTCACCTTTCCTGTCAGTCTCAGAAAACTCGCCTGTATTTGTTCTTCCCACGCTCTTCCACCTCAGGGCTTCCCTTCCTTCTCTTCTTGGTTTCTTGATGTTCTCTCTCGTCATGGCCCAACTCGGAGGAGCCACGGCACTCTCTGATTATCCCCATCACAGCATGAACCACATACATATATTTTCTGTCTTTTCTTCTAGAATATGAGCATATTAAGGACAAGGGGTCTGTCTATCATTAATCTCTGTGTGCCCTGTGGTGTATATGATGTGCTTGGCACAGAGCCAAAGTTCAACAGATGGATGGATGGATGGATAGTTAACGGAACAAATAGTCAGGTGGATGGATGGATGGGTAGATGGAAGGAGAGGTGGATAGAAGGATGGATGGATGGAAGGAGAGGTGGATAGAAGGTTGGAAGGATGGATGGATGGATGGCAGAGAGATAAATAGTTGGAGGACAGAATGGACGAGTGGGTGGATGGATGAATGGATGGCCCAAATATCTCTTTTCATCAGTGGGCTATGTTCTTATGCATTTGGCCATTCAGTTTTCATATCGTGTGACAATAAGTGTTTATTTCATTTTATGAGTGTAGATGTGTATAAAATTATATATAATTTTATTTACTTATTTACTTTTTGTCTGGAAAGAGCCTTGCTCTTGCCCTCACTTGCTGTGAGGACCTGATCTGGAATGGTCTCAAATGCAGCCCATAGATTTGGACCATTGGAGGAAGTGAACAGAATGGAGATGAACACATTTCTTGTACCATGCCCTCATTCTGCCCAAGACACACCTACCCGGACCATGCCGTCTTGACTCCCAGTGATGATGACATGACTTGTGTCCCATGCTTGCCCCTCCACCACGCAGCAGCAGGTTATGGCTCCTTCTGGGCCCCACGCTGTGGTGATGCTGGCCAGGGATTGTCCATTGACGTTCCATAGGGACAAGTGGGCTCCCGCACAGGAGACAATGGTGCCCTACAGCAGTGAAAGCTGGCTTCACTCCAAGCTGGGGACTGTGCCTGCCCATCTGCCACTTGCTCAGCCACTCAACCTGCCATCTTCTAAAGACTAACTGAGGTACTCCAAGACCTCCAGACACCCACCTCTTCCCAGCTGACTCACAGGTCTGCTGTGTTTTCACATAACTATAAACTTCTAGTTCTTTCCATACTGCAATCATGTGTTTGGACATTGCTTTCGCCAGCACAGGCTGACTGGCTCACCCTTTGGACTCCTCCCACAGCCCCTTCCCTGGAAGTATACTGACTGGCATAGGAGATATAGCCTAGAGACCACCCCTGGCTCTGGACACAGGGCCTGCACCTGGCTGGCCAGCCCTGTCCCCATGAAGAAGCTTTGGACATCACCTAGAGGAGGGCAGGGTACCAAGGTTCAAATGACTGCATGTGGCTCATAAAATTGAACAACGTCCCTCCAGAGGGAATTTCTGAGGAGACATGTCCTCACTGCATGTCCTGAAATGTTTCTGTCCAGGGTGTTTGCTTCTCAAGTCCCTGTTTATTTTGTGTCCAAAGGAGCAGTGGCCACTGTCACCAAGGACCCACAGAACCACCTGCGGCCATGTCTTTGAATCTTACTCTAATGACAGAAGGGATATAGGGAGCTCCATGCCCCTCCACAGCTCCATGGGCTGGGCTCCATCATGTCCCTTCCTGAACTGTTTGCTAGAGGATGCCTGAGGCCAGGGACCATGTCTGATACATCTCTGCCCAGCATCCAGCACTGGGCCCAGCAAGCACTTAGGGAACTCAAATGGCTTCAGGACAAGATGAGTTCAACAAGTTGTTATCCTATATCACTCTTCTCTGAGGTCTGGGGACATAATTCCTTATGTGTTTTATATTCTCCTAGACAGGGCTGGATGCCTTCCCCTGTCTACCACCCATTCATCCATTCACCCACCATCCATCCGTCTATCCTCCTTCTACCCACTCACCTATCCACCCACTAATTCACCCAAATATCCATCCACTCACATACCTAACTATTCATCCATCCATCTCTCCACCCACCTGCCATCTATCCACCCATTCATCCCTCCAGCTGCCCACCTATCCATCCATCCCTCCATCCCTCCTTCCATCCATCCCTCCATCCCTCCCTACACCCCTCCCTCCATCCGTCCATCCATTCCCCCATCCATCCATCCACCTATCTATCCACTCATCCATCCATCCTCCACCTGCCCATCTAAAATTCACCCTGGATTCAAGCCTACCAGGAGCACAACTTTCAGCCAAAGTTGGCACCAGGGGGCACCTCTATCATGTCCTCTTCCTCCTCCTATGAAGCTCCATGCTCTATGATGGGGAAGCTGGGAAAAGCTCCACACTAATATCTCTTGAACTCTATCTATCTCTTACACACACACACACACACACGTTCCTAACAGGCTTATCTTTAACAGCCAGCATGAAAGGACAAGCAGAGGCAGTCCCCTTCCTGCCTTGGAGACCAGAGACACCTGCTGAGTCAACACCGATTTGCAGTCAACTAGCTGAATTAGTCAGTCAAACCTAGCACATCCCTCATCAAAGCCAACTTCTTGCCCCAACCCCCTGAAGCCCGTGCCAGAACACACCCCACCCACACACCTCCCACCACCCCACCACCCAGAGGGAGAAAAACACAGAAGCAAACATAGAATCTAGACCCAGGTGCTGCACATGTTGATGGCTCCACCCTCCTGCGTAGAGAATGCTCCACACATTCGGGGCCCTCTCAGCATTCTGGGATAGCCAGCATCTCTCCGCCCCTGCGTTTTCTCTGGGGCACTGTCCACCATGCTACCACGCATGCTACCACACAGGCTCACAGACATGTTGAGGACACACACATTGAGAAAGAGGGGCCTCACCGAGACGTCACTGATGGCAACGGCGGATATGCCCTCCCGGTGGGCAGGCAGGCAGGCCACATGGTTGAGGTTGTCCAGGTCCCACAGGATGCACGTGCAGTCTTGGGAGCCACTCACCAGGAGGCTGAAGGTGACTGATGCAGCCAGGCATGTGACAGCCTGGGTGTGTCCATACAAGGCCTAGGGACAAGAGACAGACCCACAGGCTATGAGAAGGACGCTTAATCCAGCTACTTGGAGGGACACTCTGCCCTCCCTTTTTCTGCTGGGTCCCAGATGAGGAAACAGGAGTTCAGAGTGACTCAGTGATCCGAAAGCCTGTGGGGAGTGTGTGTGTGTGAGTGCATGTGTCCATGGTTGGCCTCTCAGTTCCAGGGGTTTCCAGGGTTGAGGCCCAGCTGGGGAGAACCAGTAGTCCTTTTGTCAGAACTCAAGAGACCCCAGTAGGGCCCTTATGCTCTGCAGTCCTCCACATTAGCTTTGCATCCTGAAGCAGCACACACCACTATTAATATGCAAGAGAGCTGCTTCGCAAGGTGTGGTGCCCCAACCAGCAGCATCGCATCAACTGGGAACTCATTAGAAATGCAAATTCTTAGGCCCCTTCCCAGACCCCCTGCCTCAGAAACTCTGGCAGTGAGGCCTCGCAACCTGGCTTTTCCCGAGCCCTCACGCATGCTCAACTTTGCGCACCACACTAAGGGAGCCTCAGAAACATGCCTGAAAGCTAAACTGGGAAGAAGGCGGTGAGGTCAGGTCATAATTGAAAAGATGTAACTTTTCACGTCCGAGGGATCCAGGTTCATGTCCAGTCTGGCCATGTGGCAGCCGGTCATTCAGGGCCTTGGTCTTGGCCCTTAGGTTGGCCTGTGCAGGGCCTGGCCTGGCTCATGGACGGCTATGTGTCCAGATCTGGCCAGGAGCCTTGCTCCCTGGGAACATGTTCTTGAGGGGCTGGGGCAGTCTGCCAGGCACACTGGTACCCTCAGGCCCATGGTCGCCGGTAACAGCATGGTTTCCATTACAACCGTCCCAAAGGCTGCTGGGTAAGCCTCATCTGAGAGCTGTTGTGCACACCCGTGCCTGCCGCCCTCTGGAGTCAGCCAGAGAAGTGCGGAGGTGGTGCTCTGAAACACGATTGTGTTGACCCATCTAGGGGTAAACCTGCACCCTCAGGACACTCCACTGTCACTCACTAAGGTCAATGAGGCTGAGCATCATTTTTCAATGACTTTGCCTGGTCACAGCAATTAAAAGTTTTGCCATGGAGTCCCATTTGTCCTCGATGGATCCTCACACAGCACCCGTTAGATGGTGCTGGCAAGGTTCCGGGCGTGACCCTAGGAAGAAGATTTGGTCGTCCCAGGAGAAGGGGAATCTGTCTACATGAGGAGAGGAAAGTGGAGGATTTGACAGGAGTATTCTGATGACTAAGTTCTGACCACTGGGAACATGACGACTGCAAAGAGTGCAGGCCAGAGGACCCAGGGCTGAGGGCTAGGGGGGGTCCAGAGAGAGAAGCTCTGAGCCTGAGCGCCCATGATGGAGCCGTCTGCTGCGCTCTGCAGGGGAGGCGCTGGAGAGCCAGGGACCAGCCTGCGGGCAGACACTGCCCACCTGCGTGAGGCTTGTTGCCTCCCACCAGCCTGGAAACTAAAAGCATCACTGGCAACAGCACCCCCACCCCTTCTGGAAAGACCAGGGAAATCAGCGAAGGGGGAGAGCAGTTTTAAATGTGTTCTCCACCAGCTCTTTTGTTTTCTCAGGATAATACCTCTCTACGTGGCCAAGCAAAACTTCACTGTATCTTATACCTAATGAAAGTAGCAAAAAATAAAAATTTCTAAATTAAAAAAGATTAATTAAAAAATTTAATTAAAATTCAGAGAAATCCAAACCTCTGAAAATAATTCCCCATGCTGGATACTTTGTGGTGAGATAGGGACCACATTTATGGTTGGTGGCATTGCAAAGCTATAGAACCATTATGGAAAGCATTATGTCACTGCTTGGTTATTCTGCTTCTTGAAATTCACTTTAAGGAAACATTTAATCAGAAGCAAACAGCGATCTGTAGAAGATGTTTTCTGCGGCACTGTTTAAAATAGTTAAAACTTGGAAGCAAGGTAATTGTCTAGGTTTAGAAGGAATGGTTTATTCAAATGTGGGGCATTGACAATGAAACAATTGAAATATAATGTTATCGCAATGGAATAATATGGAACAATTGAAATGCAAATGATGGAGATGGTAAAAAAGTGGAAACAACTTGATAGGCTGGGTGAAAATAGAATAAACATATTTTATTTGTTTCAATAAATTTGAAATTTGAATAAATTTCAAATTTGTCCATTTGAAATTTGTCTTTAATGTTGTAATAGCTCTTAAAATAAAACACTTGTAAAGACTGTTTATGAAGCTATTTAATGATGACTTCTCTGTCTACAAGGCAGGCATGGATTCCCTTTGCTGAGCAGCTGGTGGTCTGGGGGATCCCCAAGGCCGTGTCAGCCTCTGTGGGTGAATGATAAAGAGCTTTATTTCGCCGAGGAATTAAGAGCATGTGGGATTCCCCGTCCGTCACTTTTTCTCTTGATTTAGAAGAAGGAGAGGGTGATAAATTACACTTTTATGCTATCAATACCGGGGCCTTCACAGTGCAGCTTCCCCACTGAACAGCAGCTGGGAGCAGCCGTGGGAGGTTGCTTTCCCGGATCCCCAAGGCGGGCTTTGGGGTTGGGCTGAATCTCCCGCCATCCCACAGTGATGCCTGGGAGATTGCTCCACACGGGGAAGGCACAGCCTCTTCACTCAGCACAGGGATAAAAGCCCAGCCCCCTGACACAGCAGCCGAGGGAAGGAGTCAGGGAACCTCCAGGATGAAGATCATGAAAGGCAGGGAGCCCCAAGGCGGGCTTCGGAGGGTTTCCTTTGAGAGCAGGGGGAAGGCAGCCTGCACTTGACCTGCACCGCACGGCTGCCTCTCAGCAGCTGCCACCGCCTCTGTAGGATTAAGGGGCCCTGCTCCATCATTCCTGCAGCTCACGTTTCCTGAGTGCCCACCACGCACCACGTGCGCAGGGGGTGGCTTGAAACACACACAGAGAAACTCAGTGTCTGTGCCAGCGAGACACGTTCGGTCTAGGAAATGTGGCCGGTGGTGAGTTTCATTTTTTGTTACTTTGGGGCTCTACGGCTAACGACAAAACAGATGTGGAAACGATCTGCATTTCAGAGTTGGCCGAGCCCCCTCGAGATATCCTCGGGCAAGTTCAAGCGTACACAGGGAGAAGGCGTGAGTTTAGAGTGAGACAAACCCAGGTGAAGATGCAAACTCGACCCTTCTGAGCCTCAGTTTCCGCATTTGAGAGCGGCAGTAACAGCACGAGCGTTACGAGGTTACAGTTGAAGCACGGAGTCACAGGTAAGTGGTGAGGGCCGCTCTGCTCATTATTATTATTACGAGCAGCCGGGGCCTGAGGGGCAGGAGCAGAACTCGCGCTCGGCTGACGCTCTGCTCCTGCCACCACCACACCTGTTCTGAAAGCCTTTTATTTTCTGGCCCTGTGATCTTGGAGAGTCACTTAACTTCCTTGCACCTGTTCTTTTCACCTGTCAAGCAGAGATGACCTGATAGGGCTGTTGAGAAGGTGAGTTGATGCTGTGCACGTACAAGTGCCCGTGGCAAATGCTCAGAAATGTTCTCGAGTTCAGGGAAACCAGTGTCCCTGGCCCTGATGGGTGCCCAGCGTCTCTCCCTGGGGTCAGCGTCTCCATGGAGGCACCTGCCCCGTGTGCTTGTCAATGGGCATGAAACAGTGCCCCCAGATGACACAGAGCCGTGTGCCCCCCTCAGCGCCTCACCACATTCTCTGCTGCCGAGGAAGCTGGGCCATCAGTGCTCAGGGGGCTGGAGCAGCCAGGGCACCGTACCTGCCTGAGTCACCGTGCCTGTCCCCAAGCACCGTCCCTGCCGTAGGCACCATACCTGCTTGAGGTGCAGGCCTCTCGGGCGGCCTTTGGCCATGCTGAGCTCCCACACACACACCACGGTGCTGGCCCCAGAGGTGATGATCATCGTAGGGGACGGGCACACGGCGCAAAGACAGTGGCCCCAGGCGGCCAGGTTCTCGAACGTCATCAGGATCTGTGGGAGGCAAGTGGGATGAGCCCTGGTGCGAGGGCTGGCACGAAGCTGCGAGCCTGGGACAGAGTGACAGAGAGAGGAGGGCAGGTCTGGATGCTACTGGGCTGCCTGTGTGCCTTGGGAACAGGGGACGTGTCACTTGTTTGGAAGCCAGGCCCTGGTGACACAATCCAGGCCGTCCAGGCCTGTCCCTGGGGGTTCATACTCTAGCAAGTGGGGAGAGACAAGCAGGCAGGAGGTTCTGGGGATGCAGCAAGAGCTCTCCATGAGCACAACGAGTACCAGGAGGCTGGGGCCTCAGCCTGGGGAGGTCAGAGATCGCTACCAGGAGCGGTGACATCTGGGACCAGGTCCAGTGACATCTGGGACCAGGTCCGCTGGCTGCCTCGTGAGGATGGTGGGGGAAGGCTAGGGAGGGAGAAGAGAGAGTCTGGTGGGCAGGAGTTCATGCTGTGTGATGGAGCGAGAGGGGAGCAAGGCCAGGAAAGGAGGCTGGGAGGTGGCAGGGCCACATAAGAAGGCGAGATGACTGGATGGCCTGAAGCAGGGGTAGAGGATACATGACCAGACGGCTTGCTTCTGGCCCCAGCTAGATGCTCACTCTGACTCAGACTGAGGGACAGTCTGGTGGGGCTCAATGTAGCCACGTGACCAGCCAGCGGCCAAGACCGCTGTGGAGGTAGCAGAGGGCATCTCTAACTTGCAGGCTCCACTCCCCGCAACGTGGGCTGGAGGCTTGGCCCACAGGGGCCCTTGGCACTGTCACTTGAACCCTCTCGCTCCTAGGCTGGGGGCACAGCCACATGGAGGAAGTGGGGCACAGGCGGCTGGGCCTCCTTTGGGCTCTGCCCCAACCAGAATGAGGCCAAGGCCCCCCGGCCGCCCTGCTGCCCACGCACCTTGTCAGAGCCATAGTTCCCGAGGCAGCAGCTGAGGTCGTCGAAGCCCCAGCTGAAGGTCCTGTTCCAGAGAGGAGGCAGCAGAACCTTGTTCTTCTCCACGGCCAGGATGGTTTTCTCGGTGGGGACGATGTGGCCGATGGCTCCTTTGGGGGATTCTGAGCCTAGAGAGAAAAGATACATATCTGCCCCCCAGTCAGTATGGTGGAGCTCACAGGTCAAAGGACAGCACCCACTTCAGCCGGGCCGGGAGAGGAGCCAGGGGCAGGCAACCCGGACCTGACAAAGCACACGGCCGGCTGCAGCCGCTCACCGAGGCGCCTCGCTCCCAAGCCTCACTCCAGTGGCCGAGCTAGACTCTGGCCCTGAGCCGGGTTCCCGGCCCTCGGCTGCTCCCCTGACTTAGCGTTTACATTCAGTGTGCGGCCCTGCAGTGTTTCTTAGGGCATGATGCCAGGGGAAGAGGAGCCAAGGGTACCAGGCCAGATGGCACAAAGCCACAAGGGCCTGGGGCTCTGCACTTCCTGCCCCTCCCGGGGACCATATCTAGCAGGGCTGGGTGTGCCAAGGACCTCATTCTTGGACCTCAAAGAAAAAAGTCCCAGCAGACCCAACCTTACACTCCTCATACAACTCCAGAATGCTATTCCCTGGAGAGGGGCATTCAAAGGCAGGGCAGGCCCCAGGGTGGCACAGCTGGCAGACCTCACACACAAACGGCTTCTCCAGGAGGCGAGGGGCAGGGACCCACGCCAGGGCCAGCTGCCCCAGGCACATGCTCTTGGCTCGTGGCTGCAGGCCCGCCTGCGTGCTTAGGAGCAACAGAGACTGCAGAGACCAAGGAGTGGAGGCTGCGACCCTCCCTCGGGAACCTGGGACTTCCTCCCTCGGCGCTGGAGGTGAGGAGGGGTGTGTTTGCATGAAAGAGAGAGAAGTGTGCATGTGTGTGTGTGCATGAGAGAGACACAGGAGTGTGTGGCAGACAGACAGAAGGACAGGCGGGCCTTCAGAAGTCAGGGTCTCCCAGACGTGGTCCTGGACACTGCCAGAGCAGAGGCCTCCCAGATTCCTGCTGTGCCTGGAGACACAGCCAGCCTGGCAGACCCCAGACCTGCCCAGCTCTGTGCCCCAAAACTTCCCAAGGAACGCCAGTCACTGAAGGGACGACTCTGGGTCAGGGCACCGACAAAGCAGGGCCAGGCATTTACCTTTGACTGTGACCTGGGAGGGCCTCAGTGACTGCAGGCTGGAGAAGAAGGGCTGCGGGTGGCCAGGCAGGCTGGCGGGTATGGAGACATCCTTTCCAGGGGAAGCCTTCCCGGCGGCACTCCTGGCTGGGTGCGGTTTCGTAAAGAGCTGGAGACGCGAGGGGACAGACGCACCATGCACAGGTCAGTAGGGAAGATGGTCAGAGAAGGAGCTGTCCCCGTGCAAGTCACGGCTGCACCTTCGCTCTGGGCCTGCCTGGGCTGGGCTTGCTCCTGACCGAGGGGAGCATGACCAGAACCATCTGGTTCAACCCTCGGATGCTGCAGATGAGGGGCCTGGGGCTCAGAGAGGGGCAGCTACTTTCTCGAGGTCACAGTGCGGGGCTGGCTGAGACAGCCCTCCTGGCTGCCAAATCTGTCTGCTTCTCCAAGCTGTTTGGGGAAAGGATGACCTCACGGAGGAGCCCCTGGTCCCCAGGAGAGCTGCTTCTCAAATCACGGGGTCAGAATGGCCTTCTTCCCTCCCTGGATCACATCTCTCTTCATGTGCTTCAGCTAGTCCCCATATTTTTTTCCTTTCCCTTACAGACTCTCTGCAGGCACATCCATCTGGCCATCCACGCAGAATTCTTTAATAGCAACCATTCAAATATTCCAAAGAGTACAGGCAAACTCCATTAGTGGCTTATTTTCAGTTTTCTTAGATCTCTATTGTTAAACTGTCCCTAATGCCAAACTTTTTGCATAACCGTGCAAAGCATGAAGTGCGTGGCCATGCTGTCTGGCAGAATCCTTGCTGCTGGACCAGAGAGTGCAGCCGAGGCCAGTGCCAGCTCTCCACCCTCCCCTGCCTGACTGGGCTCAGGCTGGGCTGCTTTCTCCAGCCATGGGGCACATTCCTCAGCTCCCAGATGGAAACATCCACTGGGCGCCATAATGGGAGGGGAGCTGGCCTCCACTGGGCACATGGGCAGAGGTGGGGCTCGGCGGGCAGCCGGGGGGTCTCAGAGCATCCTTGGCTCAGTTACAGCCTTCGATCAGATGCTGGACGATCTAGCAAAGCTGGGTGGGTGATCAATACAGACAGAAATCAGAACGATGATTTTTAAATGAGTGTTCAATAAAGAACCTTTTTCTTTGCAGAGTGGAATGGCGAAAGCTTCCACGGGCTGGGTCCCCGTAACAGCCTCGGCAGGGACAGCCCCTCAAGGGAACAGTGCTCAGTTCTGAAGCATTTTAATCCCATCTTTAGGCTGGGACACTTGAAGAATTCTAAGACTGAAGATTATTTAGGATTATTTTGTAAAAGCGCTTATGATATGTCATTAAGCAAACGCAGAATCTAAAATTGGGTGTACTCCATCATCACACTCACGTGGAAATATTTTCGCTTGTGAACAAAGACTGTGAGTGTATAACACAGGACACTGCATGCTGGTGGCTGTGACCTGGAATTATTTAATTGCTTTCTCTGTATTATTATTATTTTTTGAGGAAGATTAACCCTGAGCTAACATCTGCTGCCAATCCTCCTCTTTTTGCTGAGGAAGACTGGCCCCGAGCTAACATCCGTGCCCATCTTCCTCCACTTTATACGTGGGACGCCTGCCACAGTATGGCTTGTCGAGCGGTGCCATGTCCGCACCCGGGATCCGAACCCGTGAACTCCGGGCCGCCTAAGCTGAACATGCGAACTTAACCACTGCGCCACTGGGCCGGCCCCTGTATTATTATATTTTTTTATATTAAAGAAACAAACCATTAAGCTACCCAAGCTTCTTTCCGGAAATTCTCTCCTTTCTACCAAGCCCCTCTTGGCCAAACCCACACTTGGATGTGCCACCCATTCTCCAAGTCACCCTCAGACCCTCCCACATTCCCCATACATACCTGGGAGCTGAGCAAACCCCAGCATGTCACGGAAGGCCAGGCAGAAAAGATGTATTAGCTTTGCACTAACTGTGCGATGAGCCCGTCCCAGCCTCATGGCTACGTGCGGGGAAAGCTGTTGCCCAGGACAGTCCTGGAATTGGCTGGGTTTATGCACTCATTTGGCTCCTGACTGCCCAGGCTGGGACCCCAGCCCTAGTAGGGCTATGCTTCTGAACCCCGATGGCTGTGTTTGGGAAGAGAATGTGTCTACATTGAACTGAAGTTTGGGGATCAGCAGGGCTGGGATCAGTTAAATAAGCGCCGAGCTCTCTTGCACACTGTCCATCAGGATGTCAACATGATTGCAAAGCCTTACATTGCTGCGTGACTGTCCTGATGGGGGATGGAGCCAGCAGAGCAAAAGGCCCACGTGTGACCCCTGCAATTCCACCAGGGGTGCAGGGGGCAGAACTTCAATGCCCTCACGCTGGTGGAAATATGGATGCGGCTTTGGAGCCAGCCAGGTGGGGCTGGAGCTCGACCCTGTCACCTGCCAACGGCGCAATGGTAGGCAAGTTATTTATTTAGCCCCTTTGAGCCTTAGGCTTCTGATCTGTACCCAGGGCTTATGCAAGGATTCAATGAGGTAATTACACTAATAACTAACATTTGTTGAATGCTAGTCATATTTCAGGCACTTTCAAGCACTCGATGTCTTAACTCATTGGCTCTTCACAACAACCGTGTAGGGTAGATACATACATAAAGAATTAAATCCAGTGGATTTCGTGGAGTATCCATCACATATGTCACAGATGAAGGCAGCCTTCATCATTATCATTAGTGATGCCATCCCCTTCATCACCCTCACGTGGTAACTGAGGGTTAAGCCCTGACGTTGAAGTGGTAGGAAGATGACTGGAGACCGTCTTGCCTCTCCAGTCCCTCTTGCTCCTGTCCCAGGAGAAAACGTCCTCCCTTCCTCTCCCTCCCAAGCTCACGGTGCACACACTCTTTTGAGAAAGCAAGACAAAGGGCACGGCGTGCCGTACCTGTTTGGGCACCTGTCCAAAGTTGCTGACGAACCCCAGGATGGTGTTCCTGATCAGGGGGTCACTGATGCCGCTGAGGTCCATTCTGTCACCGTAGAAGTAGGGGTGGAAGGTATTGACAGCCTCCACCGCGGCTGACCCCTGCTGCTTGTACCCAAAAATGAGGTCTATCCAGTGGTGGAGGTTGGCACTGACAAAGTCGCTTTCCAAAGCCTGGAACCAAAAGCAAAGAGCATGAGAAATGCAGCCCCTCCTGGACTGCTGCACTCTCTGCACAAATCAGGAGGGGGCACATGCATCGGGATGCTGGCTCTGTCTCCTGGGCTTGAAGAGCACGAAGTGGGCAGACGCGCAGGCTACCCAAGGACCACCCAATTCCTGCCTCCAATGAGTGGCAGAGCAGATCTGACTGTTCCCACCACGCTACCTCATGCACTCCGTACAATAACCATGAGGTTCAGAATGTCTAGGCCATGCAGGTCTGGGAGCGATATCTAAATGGAAGAGACCAAACTGAAAATAAAGTCCAGGGGTCCTGCTGAGATCTGACATAGGGAAAGGGAACACCAATTCTGACCAGACATCAGGAGGCCGACACTAAGCAGTTAGGAGGACATGCTCTGGAGCAGACTGGACCCTAGGACTGCCACTTACGTTCCTTACCATCTCTGTTCCTCAGTTTCTTCATCTGTAAATTGGGGACAATAAGTGCACCTTCTTTGTGCGTTTATATGAAAGTTAGTTTGTGCCCATGCCTGGTGTGTGGAGAGCTCACGTAGTGTTACACTGAGCCTACTGGGTGCCAGGCACTGGCCTGGGGTTTTATGTGTGTTGTCTCTACCCATTGACACCACCTTTTGCTGGCAGGTATAATTACCCCATTTCTGGGGCAGGCTCCTATGTGTTTCTGTAAATCCATCATGCCAACCCCCAACTTTTAGGCCTCAGAACCCCACAGGGGGACATCTATCCCCACTGAGCAGACCTCACTTCACTCAAGTACCTAGAAATTATTGACACCTGGGTGTGGAGCCCTTTCTAAGTCATCCCTGGAAGGGAAAGGATGGAATCTGCCTTTGAGGCGCAGCTCGGTCCCCAGGATGTGAGCTTCCCTGATTGGGGCACCTCTGTCCAGCCTGGAAGGCAGGAGGCAAGAGCATTTCACCCAGGCCCTAGGAGACAAGCGTGTGATGGCCTTGAGGAACATTCTGTCCACGTGCAGGCTTGCTGTCTCTGGGTGGGAGGACAGGAGATGTTCCAGACTCAGCCACGGAGACTTGCTCTGAGTTGACAGCCTCCGAGGGGGACCTAAACCTCACCCCGCTTAGGAATACAGCTCCCGCTGGAAGCCAGCAACACCTGCCTGTAACGGAAGGTGACATCTAACAGGAAACAAAAAAAATTAGCATAGCTTGCTCGACCCTTCATGGAGACAGCCCAGATGGATGGTGCTGGCTCAGAATAGGGTGCCCAGATTGGCAATATTTCTCAACAGTTGCCACACACGAGCAAAGGGAAATGCGGGCCAGTGTTTGGAAGTCCCGGTTCACCTGAGAGATGGCACCTGTCTCTGCTGAGCAGAGCCCAACTCCAAAGCTGGGTCCCCAGGACCCAAAGACATTCATCTGGAATATGCCTGGGTTCCCCTTATCAACTCTCTGGGAGGACATGCAGCCCTACGCCTGGGCCTGGGAAGGCAGGTCACCTGGGCCAGGTTAGTTTCCTGAGGCAGATGGCCACAGTGACTTTAAGAAGGCCACATGTGGGTAATGCCATGGGAGGTGTGATGAAAGGCGTGGCTCCCCAGCCTACCGTCTAGCCTGGAGCACACCTAAGAGCCTTCTGTAGACGTTCGCATTAAAGCACTTGCTGGTGACCACAACGGCAGAAAGGTCACACCCCCAAGCGAAGATCACAGGCCAGCACATCTGACCCTTCCTCTGGGCCTCTTTTCCTCCCGCTTCATAACCAACACGTTTCCCATATCTTCAGGCTCTCTCTGAGCATCCCTTCCACCTCCTTTCCTTAGTCGAGGCCCGGCTCTCCCCTGAGCCTCCAGTGTGGCCACGTGCCAGGTTACATCCCACGTGTCTTGGGGCCAGTAGGTGGGATTGGTGTCCTTTTAATCCTCATTGTCACCTCCAGACCACTATTCCTCTACCCTCCTGTTAAAAGACCAAAAATCTGCTCCTCTGTGCTTCATGAGATGTAATTTACCACCCCCCCATCCTCACTGCTGTCATCTACCAGCTTCTCTTCCATTCTCCTCATTCATCAAAGATGGTGACTCCCGGCCATGCCTTCCTTCCTTCCCCAAGATCTGCCATCATCCTCAGGGATTTCAACCTCTCACCTCAGTTCCTTAAGCTCCACTTCTCCAGTGACTTCTGCCTCCACTCCGCCTAAAGTCACTCACTCTCATAGACACAAAACCACCCATGTCGGTATCCATAACTCCTCTATCTCCAAAATCACTCATCAAACATCCCAGCTGATGAAGTCATATCTTCACTTTGCTTGTTGTTTAACCACTTCTTAAGACTATTCTTCCACCTTGTCAGAACTTCCAGCCCCCTTGCCCTTTTAATTCTTTGCAGTCTATCAACACTTTCCTGTCTTCAGCCACTTCTTCTTCTTTTTTTATTGGTGAGGAAGATTGTCCCTGAGCTAACATCTGTGCCAATCTTCCTCTATTTTGTATGTGGGACACTGCCACAGCATGGCTTGATGAGCAGTGTGTAGGTCTGCACCTGGGATCCAAACCCGTGAACCCCAGGCCACTGAAGTGGAGGGTGCAAACCTAACCACTATGCCACCGTGCTGGCCCGTCTTCAGCCACATTTTGAGCTAGCTTAGATTTAGTGGCCCATCATTTCAATAACACCCTGGTCAATGCCTCTTGTTATGTTACTGAATCATGTGTACCTCTGTCTTTTCACAACACTGAATTTGAGCAAACTCAAATATCTTCTGTCTTCATGACTATAATAGAGTATCTGGAGAACATCACACAAGGGGGCACACTGATTATCCTACAATTTTTGGTCACCAATCTCAAATGGACATTGAGCATCGCCAGAAAACCCAGATATGTTTTTCTGGTCAACTCATGCTTCATCTCTCCACATGACTATTTCACATTTCCTGCGCTCTCCTCAACTCTGACCCTCTCCCACTGCCCACTCTCAGCAGGTGACCACATCTCCTACTTTACAGAGAAAAATAGAAGCCACCAATTAGGAATCCCATATCTTCCTGACAACATATATAAACCTACCTTCATCTGCAACCCCCTGACCTCCTTGCCTCCTGTGTAGGTGAAGGAGCTGGCCCACCTCTGACGTAAAGCTAACCTTCTAATTGTGGTTTGGATTCCAAATCTTCCTGCTTTCTCAGGAATTTCTTTTTCCTTCTCTTGTGTATTTAACTTCTCTTTCCCAATGCCTTTTAAACAGGCTTATTAAAATTTTTAAATAAAACTTTAACATTCTCTCAACCTTCCATCTCTTCCAGGCACTATTCTCTCCTTCACAACCAAAATTTTTTTTTTTTAAAGATTTTATTTTTTTTCCCCCAAACCTCCCCGGTACATAGCTGTATATTCTTCGTTGTGGGTCCTTCTAGTTGTGGCACGTGGGACGCTGCCTCAGCGTGGTTTGATGAGCAGTGCCATGTCCGTGCCCAGGATTCGAACCAATGAAACACTGGGCTGCCTACAACGGAACTCACAAACTTAACCACTCGGCCACAGGGCCAGCCCCGACAACCAAAATTTTTGTTACCCGTCCTCATCATCTCCATTTCCTTATCATCCTTCACTTCCTTTGTTTCTTCACATGGATTTGCGTTACTGTCTACTGTCCTTTTATTTCTGGATGAAGAACTCCTTTTAGTAATCCTTATAGGTCAGGTCTGCTAGTGATTAATTCTCTCAGTTTCAATTATCAGGGAATGTCTTAATTAATTTCATCTTCATTTTTGAGTAATATTTTTGCTGGATATAGAATCCTTGGTTGATAGTCTTTCAGCACATTGAATACGTCATACCACTGGCCTTCTGGCCTCCAAGGTTTCTGATGAAATATTAACTGTTCTTATTGAAGATAACTTGTAGGTGAGGAGTTGCTTCTCTCTCATTGCTTTCAAGATTCTTCCTTTATCTTTTTTCTTCTTTTGGTAGGGAAGATTGGCCCTGAGCTAACATCTGTGCCAATCTTCCTCCACTTTCTATGTGGGACACCACCACAGCATGGCTTAATAGGTGGTGTGTGGGTCTGTGCCCAGGATCCAAACCCGTGAACCCCAGGCCACTGAAGTGAAGCACGCGAACTTAACCACTATGCCAGCGGGCCCGCCCCTTAACTTTATTTTTTGACAGTTTGATTATGATTTATCTGGGTGTAGATATCTTTGAGTTTATCCTACTTAGAAATAATTGAACGTCTTGTATGTATAAATTAATGCTGTGCATCAAATCTGAAATGTTTTTGGACATTATTTCTTCAAATATTCTTTCTGTAGCTTTCTCTCCTCTTCTTCTGGTATTTCCATTATACACATGCTGGTAGGCTTGAGGGTGTTCTAAGGTCTCTGGGCTCTCTTCATTTTTCTTTATGCTCCTCAGACTGGATAATCTCAACTGACCTATCTTCCAAGTTTGCTGATTCTTTCTTCTCCCTGCTCAAATTTACTATTAATCCCTTCTAGTGAATTTTTCATGTCAGTTACTGTCCTTTTCAGTCCACAATTTCTATTTCATGCCTTAATACAATTTCTGTTTATTGATATTCTTATTGGTGAGATATTATTATAATACTCTTCCATAGCTCTTCAGACATAGTTTTATTTAGTTCTTTGAACATAGTTACAGTTGCTGATTTAAATAAAGTCTTTGTCCAGTAAGTCCAAAATTTGGGCTTCCATAGGCAGTATCTATTGACTGCCTTTTTTCCTTTGTTATGTGCTATACTTTCTTTTTCTTTGCATGACTCATAATTTTCGTGGAAAACTGGACATTTTAAATAATATGATGTGGCAATCCTGGAAATCAGATTCTTCTCTCTCCCGAGGATTTGTTTCTGTCATTGCTGTTTGTTTAGTGACTTTTCTGAACTGGTTCTATAAAGTCTGTGTGTTTTCTCTTATGTGGCCACTGAAGTGTCTACTCTGTTAGCTTAATGGTCAGCTAATGATTTGATGAAGATTTCTTTAAATGCCTGGAACCAGTAGGTCTCCCAGTCTTTGCCAAGGGGCTTTCTGTGCATGTTAGGGCATGGTTTCAATGTTCAGCCAGGTAGTTTAAAACTCTGCTTTTGCCTTCACATTCTGCTTGCACAGAGCCTCAGTGTAAGCCAGAAGTTGGGGGGTGGGGGGCTGAGGGCCTTTTTAACTATATCTTGAGCACAAGCACAGCCTTGTGCATAGAAACAGCCCTACAGATGTGTTTGTCCTTCTAGGTTCCCAGGGATATTTTGAAGTTTTCCAAGGCCTCCTAGAAACATCTCATTCCCTAGTTTTTCCTTTTAATCTCTTTGGTTAGCCTATTGTTTGTCCAATTATTATCCACTGCCTCTGCAGCCACAGTATTGAAGAATTGTCTCTGATTGTTTTTGACAAATGCCACCGAAGAGAAGGCTGTTTGCACTGGGCAGGCTCTGAGTCACATAAAATAAAGACAGTCTTGCTGGGGGTCTTCCAGGGAACCACCAGGCAGGTCAAATAATGACAGTTCTCTGGGCAAGGGGCTTTGAAAGACCTCCAGCCCAAGTCTTCTCCCTCCATTGACCACCAGGCTGTTATTTTTCACTGTGATTGTGAGGTGCTGGTTTTCAAGGCTCCTATGGAGCTAGAGAGGAGGAATGGGGATAGTGCAAGTTAAATCTCTACAAAGCTTGCTCTTCTTACCAGGATTCAGCCATTTTTCTTGAAGGAACAGTCTCCTGATTGTTCCAAGCCTTTGGCTAATTTCCAGAGTTCTGAAAGTTTCTTATGACAAATTTTGCCATTATTCCTATTGCCTTTATGAAGTAGAGGATTTTCAGAAGTTCCTACTCTGACGTTTTCACTGATGTCAATCCTCAACATCCTAATCCACTCCAACCTAATCTTCACTCCACCAAAAGGGCTCTCCCCACTCATGCCATCACCACCCAGCCTCCCAGGATCACATCTCTAACCTCTATCTCACGGCACTGCATGCCTCTCCTTTGTAGCACTTTTTGAAGCTACAGTTTCCCTATTATTTGTGTGGTTATTTGATCAATACCCCCCCCCCCCACACACACACACACCCTACCACAGACCACTGGCAACAGCAGTCATGCCTGCAGAATGAGCCTGCTCACTCACCCTAGGCCAAGAACTTTTCTGAGAACATCTAAGGAAAGGGCTGCTGCCACCTGAAGGTCAAGTTCACCTCTGGCCTAAGTACTCAAGACCCATGGCCCACAGGAGGGGTGACTGCTGTTTCTGAATTTCCAGAGGTAAGGATAAACCAGGGAAGAATTTTCTCCTTGCCAAGGGAGAAGTCCAGAGGAGAAGGCACAGCTTTGTTGTTACTAGTCAGGTCTGTCCTAGATTTTTTTTTCCTTTTAGGTACAATTTACATATAATGAAGTTCGACCTTTTTAAATGTATAGTTCAATGTGTTCTGACAAATGCATGCAGTCATGTAACCACCATCATAATCAAGATATAGGTCACTTACATTAACTCGAAACATTCTCTTGTACTTCTTTCCCATCATCTCCTACTCCTGACCTTAATAACCACTAACCTGCCTTCTGTCCCTATAGTTTTACTTTTTCCAGAATGTCACATAAATAGAGTCCCATGGTATGTAGCTTTGGGTTTTGGCTTCTTTTGCTTAGGAAAATGCTTTTCAGATTCATCCATGTTGCTCCTTGTATCAGTAATCTGTCCCCTTTTATTGCTGAGTAATATTCCATCGGATGTATCACTTGTTTTTCCATTACCAGTTGATGGACATTTGAGTTGTTTTCAGTTTTTGACTAGTTTGAATAAAACTGATGAATATTTATGCACACACTTTTCTGTGGACATTTTTCATTTCTCTTGGGTAAATACCTTTGAGTGGAATTGCTGGATGACATGGCAAATGTATCTTCAACTTTATAAGAAACTACCAAGCTTTTTTCCAAAGTGGCTGTACCATTTTGCTTTTTCCGCCAGCAATGTGTGATGAATTCTGGTTGCTCCACATCTTTGCTTACTCTTGGTATTATCAGAATTTTAAATTCTAGCCATTCTTGTGAGTGTGAAGTCGCATGTCATTGTGGTTTTAATTTATGGTTCCCTATGACGAATGATGTTGAACACATTTTCATGTGTTTATGCTAACTCAGGTATTCGATCTAGAATAAGTATCCTAAAATGGCCTCTGGCCTCTACCTGCATCAGCCTTTCTGGTAATAAGCCAAGTCCTTCCCAGTCCTGGTATATCCTTTGGCCAGTGGGAGCCCCTCTCCGAGCTATACTGGGCAGTACGGTCCAGGGAGTGGGCCTGCCTGCAGGGTTGGCTAAGGACACTGACTTGCCCCCATTCAACAAGAACCTGAAGTTGCTTCCCCCAGTGACTCCTACAACACACTGGCACAAGCCTTCTGGGGCTCTTGAAAGAGCCTAGAACCCAAGTCATTTCCTGCCAAGCTGGGACATAGCCCAGCCCCTTCTCTGGACTCTCCAGATCTAAGAGCCTCAGAAGTGCCTGTCGCTAGCCCTCCATTGGACAGAAAGCCCCCCTGGAGGCTGAGGTGATGCTGAGGTCCTCCTTCCGGATACCAGGGCCTCTGGCGTGACCTTGCTCGACTCACCTGTCTGTGTAGGCTGACGAATTTCCGAGGGTCCCCATCAGCCCAGGGAGGGAGCTGCACGTCCCCCAGCACTGTCCCGTCCTGCATGCAGCCTGAATGGGGTGAGAAACAGCAGAGCTTTGGGTAAATGGGAGCCAAAGTGGGCTAGGAACCAGAGGGTGGAAACATGATGAAAATGATGTCCGGGACTGTCGATCCCGTGCAGGTCAGGCTGTGAGCTGTGTCCTGCCTCCTCTGTCTGGAGTGACCCCCACCCACACCTGCCTGGAATATTCCTACTTGGGCTCTAAGCCTTTGACCCCTCCACAAGGCCCTCCTTGCTTCCCAGGCAGTGTGTGCTTGGTTCACAGGCGTGTAAAATGATCAGAGTGCCGGCATTGTTGGTATGTCTTCTTCCCCACCACTCTATGCCTTTTCACCTGGGCGCTTTTCATCCAACACTAAAACAATAGGGGATCATAACAATAACCATAAAAGCTGTCGTATTTTGAGCACCTACCTCTCCGCCAGGGCACTATGCTAAGTATTTAGCACACACTGTCCTACTGACTCTTCAATTGATGTTATAATTTATACATTCCCTCTCCAGTTTTAAAGTGAGGGCAGCAAGGTTTTAAGAGGGAGCTTCCGCAGACGTTAAGAAAAGGAGGCTGGAGACTCCAGCCGGAGTCTCCATCCTCCCCATAGCTGCACAGCCCTGAGCGCACTGCTGACCCTCTTAGGGCTTCCCTTTCCTCCCTGTTCCTCCCAGGGCTGCTATTAAAAGAGAAGACACACACAGTGTGCTTAGAACAATCCCAGGCAGGTGGGGGCTGCTCAGTAAACATCAGCTATGGTCTTGTCTTGCTCACTCCCCCCAGGGCCCTCGTGGTGCCAGCGGAATAGATCCGTCACCCTCTCTCTGGCACACAGGGCTGCACCTGGAGTGGCCCTTCTCATCATTTGGTCTCAGTTCACCTTCTCAGGTAGGGCCTTCCTGGGGACCAGAACAGCACAGGGCCCTCTGGGTCACTCTCGAACCATTTCCTACCTGCTTTCCTCCTAGGGCTTCTCAGCGTCTGACAGTTTCACTTATTTATTTTTCTCTATTTTCTATCTCCTCTCCTCATCCCTGCACAGAATACAATTACTTTCAGGGTCATCTGTCCCAGGAGACCCAACTAAACCCTCAGTGCTTAAAAAAGTGCCTGCACACAGGAGATACTCAATAACCCTTGTCCTGACTTCCCTGAGGACACCTGGTCCCTGGTGTGTGCGGCATTTCTGCAGCTGAGCCCCTTGCCGTCTGCAGAGCCCCACCTTCAGGTCCAAGGCAGAGTTGGTGCTCTCCGTCCAGCCCTCCCCCAACCCCAGGCTGGCTGGCCGCCCCTCCTCCTGGTTTCTAGCCCCTGACTTCTCCTTTCATGGTCTCACCATGCCCTGTGGGAACTGCCTTTTGTATTTGTGGAATTACCCTCCCTGGTGCATGTGAGGCATCTGAGAACCTGGAACACTGCTGAGGCCACCCAGTTCCATGGGGTCAGACTTGCTGGGCCTGGGCCTGGGCATTTTCTTTCTTTTTTTTTTTGGTAAGGAAGACTGACCCTGAGCTAACATCTGTTGCCAATCTTCTTCTTTCTTTTATGCTGAGCTAACATCTGTGCCAGTATTTCTCTATTTTGTATGTGGGATGCTGCTACAGCATGCTTTGACAAGCGGTGTGGAACGCGATCAGGATCTAAACCCACGAACCCCAGGCTGCTGAAGCAAAGCACACAAACTCAACCGCTATTCCACCTGGCCAGCCCCCTGGGCATGCTTTAAATGCTCTCCAGGTATTCTGGCTGTGAACCACCGTACAAGAGGTGAGTGCCTGGGGCAGAGGCTGGATCTCCTCGTCCGTGTCCCCTGGGCCCTTCCTGGCCTAGCTCCAGGTGTGTGCCCCTATATGCTGTTTGGAGGAAGAAGGGCCCTGAGGGAGGGGACCTCTGGGGCACCAGGTGTGCCCTCCACAGGGCAGGCGAGACCCTTCCCCTGCCTCTGGGTGGAGAGATGCTCACGCGCCACCCCAGGCTCTGACCATGAAAGTTCCCCTGACGTTTGCAGTGGGGGCTCCCGCAGTACATACGCATCACCAGGGGACCTGCCTGCTGGGGCCTCCTGAAACTTCTGTTCCTCCTGTCGAGTAGGAGGTGAGAAGGGGTCTGAAGTGCAGGGACGAGGAACCATCAAGGGTGCCTGCAAAATTGCCGCTGGACGCCACCCAGCAATCTCTCCCTGGAGACACAGCACCTCTAGGTTCTGCTCATGGAGGCCAGGTTAACCCATTTGTGGGACATGAAGGAAAATGGGTCAGAGAAAGGCAAGGGTTTGTCCAAGGTACGCAGCAGGGCAGTGCCAGACCTGGCTATTAGCAAGAGCTCCTGCTCCCTGGCTGCCGCCTCGCTGCACACTGAGGCCTGGGGACCCTCAGAGGTAGGGTCATGGCTGGGACCCTGGCTCACAGCAGCCCTGGCAGCCTGGGTCCCAGCATCCTTCCTCAGCTCTCACCTTTGCACTGGGTGCTGCTGCCCAGGGGAGGCCTCCCGCCAACCGCACTGGTCTGGTGTAGGGCCTGTTTAGCTGCTCAGCCAAGATACTGATATAGTCACAGCTGGGGCCCTGCAGGACAGAGAGCCCCCACTGCCCGGGCCGGCCAGCCTTGCCCAGGCACCCACTCACCAAACTCCACCGAATTACAGTTGGTTAGGAACTCGGGCAGGTAGAAGAACTCCGGGGTCAGCTCCCTGACGTCACTCATGTTCTCTCTGGAGGCCGACTCCCACGCGTTCTTCATGCTGTGGAACATTCTATCTGCCACATCGAAGCTTCCGCCCTGTGAGGAAAAGGGGCCGACACGCTCAGCTGCGTGCAGTGAGAACTCAGGCTGCACAGGGAGCTCTCGTGTGGGCCCCCACTCGTCCGTTCTGTCACTTAGGCGTGGGTTCTGACATTAGAACTTTTTAATCACACCCACACACACGTCCATTCATCAACCCACATGTGTGTGAGACAGTTTCTTCATGCATCTATTTGCTCAAGCATTCTCTGGAAGCTTCCACAGAGGATGCATGATCCACTATAATTGAAGAGATCAATGTTTCCCAGGTTTGGAAATCTGGGTTCAGATCAGAGACAGGAAAACCATTCCTTCATCTCCCGCACATTTGCGGAGAGCCAGTTCTGAACCAGGCACAAAGACCCAACCAGAGGACAGAGAGCGGATGAGACATTATACAAGGAGGTCAGGGCAAGTTTCCTGGAGAAGTTGACCCCTGCTGAGTCAGCAAGCCTGGTGGCAGAGAAGATGCAGAGTGTTCTGAGCTGAGGGCAAGCCCTCCGCCAGGAACAGAGGTGGAGGAAAGCAGGTTAGGTCAGGGCCCTGGTGACAACTAACAGCAGCCTTGACAAGAGAGAATGAGCCTGAGGATGGAGAGCTGGAGGCACACCAGCCTTCGAGGGATGGGAGGCTGGTTCACGAAGTGAAGATGTCTGCAGCACCCACCAGGGCCAGCCTTGGTTCCAAGGCCCGTTTCTACAGGTGGCTTGCTGAAGTCTCAAGCTTGGGAGCTGAGATGGGACCAGGTTAGACCTAAAGCAAATTATTTCCTTGGATTCTCCATTCCTCTCATCTGAATTGTCAGTGTCTTCAGTTGATGCCATCCTTATTCATCAGGTTGTCTTGGGCTGGGGATGGTGGGGTGGGGTTGGGAGGAGGCAGAGAGGTCCCATTTGGAGGAATGAAGACGCTGGGGGCAGAAGGGCAGCCAGAAAGCTTCTGCAACTGGGATTTGGGTCAACTTAAGTTGAGGGATGCCCAAGAGATGCTTTCTTCCCTGGGGTCCATTAGCTCACTTGTCCCCATCACTGCTGGGCCTTTGTTCAGCCAGAACTTGCCTTGCTTCTGCCAACTTCTGCAGAGTGCATATGTGGCACCAAGAATGAAGGGGTAAGACCCGGAATGTCAGTGCCCTCCTCTGCCCTGTCAGCTCCCTTCACTTTTCAGAGGGCTGAGGTCTCCCATCAGCATTTACCTAAGGAAGCTTTGGGCAGCCACAGCATGGATGAAGGGGAAAGAAGGACAAGAACCTTCTCTTGGCAAGTCTGCTCTATGTTAGCACTTCATACATAACATAGATGCTCTCAGTCCTCACAGCAGGTGCATTAGGAAGGAATGGGTACTTCCATTTTGCAGACCAGAAAACTGAGGTTCCTCAAAGTTTACTGATTTTCCCAAGGCAGTGAATGGCAGAACTGGGGTCCCACTGTGGATGCATCTCCAAAGGACATGCTGTGCTTTTGTGTCAGTTCCCTGGGGAATCTCTGGGCCTGGACAAATGATCAACTGCATGTGGGGCAAGGGGACTCGGCTGTTTCTGAGAAGGGAGAGCCTGCCACACACCTGAGGCCGGCCACACTTGGGCATCCTGGTGGGCTGGTCGATTTTCCAAATCAGACTCGAGGATCGAGTGAGATGCATGAGTCATTCTCTGCATAGGGAAAGGGACACCAAGAGAGCCAAGGTCGCTTTGCCCTTGGTTGAAATTAGCAGTTGACGTCCACCATCAAATTCAAATTCAAATGGCAACAAAATGGAGGGGAGTGTTTCTAAATAAATCTGCATCTAACAAGTAGCTCACTGAAACATATTAAGAGCTTTGTGTATTCAGTCTGCAGCCAAGCCTTCCATCCATGGGAGATTGATGTCTCCTCCTTGGCCTGTTTTCCTTTTGCAGCTTTTATGAATGCTGATGGTAATCTCCTGAGAAACAATGTGATTTGGTAATAAAAAGATTACCTGTATTAAATAAAAATAATATATACATAGGAAATATTGTTAGTGCTACAAATCTGGTTAAAGATATTACCACAAAGAAAAATGTTATTTTTTTCACAGCTGTCTAATGCATTTTAGCAAAAGTAATATCTTTAAAACTTAAGCCTGTATTATTTATAAAGGAAGCAATAACTGATTTTCCTATTTCCTATATTAATAAATGTATTTGCATACATTTGTTTCAAAATTAATGGGTTTTCTCGCTGCTGTGATATGGAACGAATGCCATATCTCCAGGAAGAAAAAGTGCAGCTGTTTTCTTACTTGGACTGGAAGTCTGCAGGTTGATGCAACTCTGGTGGCTGCCAGCAGTGAGTCGGGACTTGATTCTCAGGAAAGGGAAAAAGGAGAGAAGGAAGAGAGGCTAGAAGGAAGAAAGAGAGAGAAGGAGCGAGGCAGAGAGGCACAATTATGGTTGACCGAGCAGCTCCATAAGGAAAGTCCAAAACAAGATACAATAAAACAACAGCAAAATTAAGTCTAGAGATTGGACGGGAACAAAGTGATCAGAGAGAATTACTGAGGCAAGATCTGCTCCTAAATCTATTCTGCAGATACTCTCGAATATAAAGAACAATGAATCCTATGTGTATCCAAACAGACAAAATAATAATAATAATAATAATAATAATAATAATAGCAAGGTTAGTATGATCAAGAAAGGAACAACCTCTTATTAGCATAAGACTTTTCCCAGGGACAAAGGAGCCAAGGCTGGAGGTTTCTGAGGCAAAAGGTCATAGTCTGTGGATTTTATGCCCAGCGAAGACATGGGTCCATGTTGCTGTGATGATGAAAGCTATGCCACAGTTATTTCAAATAGCAGCAGGGTCACCCATGGTGGTGGTGTCTCAGTGGAGCTTCCAGACTAAGACAGACGAGGAAGAAGGACCTAGTCACCCACTTCCGAAGAAACTGGCCATGAAAACTCTACGAGCAGCAGTGGAGCGTTGTCAGATGTAGCACAGGAAGGTGCGAGGATGACACAAAAAGATCGAGCAGGGCTCCACTCTGCTGTACACGGGGTCACTAGGAGTCAGAATCAACTCAACGGCACTAACAACAAAGACATGGCTCATATGTAAAGACCCTAGAAAGACGTTTTGCGTATTTAAGGGCTCAGAAGCAATATAACCCTAGGCGTCCTTCTTCAAATGAAATACTTTAAGAGGTGCTCAATTTTGCTAAGAGATAATCAAAATTAAACGTAAAATAATGGGGGACGAACTGGGTGACCAGGACTGCCGCTGGACACTAACATGAGTCAAATCAGGCCAAAGTCCATAATTATGGTACATCGATTAAAAACGGAAACATCCTTGAAAGGCGTGTTCTGCACTAAAGCCACCACTCCTTTCATTGAGGACAAAGAGTCTGTGTGCACCCGTGTCCCCAGATGAGCATTTCAATGGCAACATGCTAAAAACCCTCTCCAACGTGGGTAGGGAAGCTATGTTGAAAAAACCATTTAATCTTGACCTGCAGCAACTTGAGTTCATGCTCAAGGACACTTAAAACACAGATATTTTTACAATATGTGCCAGAAAGTCTATTCTTCCTTCCAGGTGGGACTGACCCAAATCAGCCCACCACTGCACCCAGACAGGGGGCCGGATCTAGGGCAGCTGACCTGTGCTCCCAGCAGATGTGCCTCCAGTGACGTGAAGGTGTCCCCTGGAGACAACTCGCCAACAGGCCCGGTGGGGCCTCACCCGGCCTGAGTTGTGCCCAAGGCAGGGCAGCGCAGTCACTGTGCGTCCAGGCCCATGGCCAGGACTTCCGCATCCACCTCCTACGTGAGCTCAAGGGGGTCTCGGAATCTCTGTGACCTCCCAGGCCCTCTGACAACCTCGGATCGCTGTTGTGGGTGAGGAAGCAAGAATGTGTGTGCGAGTACGTGAGAATGTGTGCGCGTGTGTATGAGAGTGTGGGTGAGTGGGGGTGTGTGTGTGAGCATATGGGTAAGTATGAGAGTGTGGGTGAGTGGGGGTGAGTGTGTGAGCATATGGGTAAGTATGAGAGTGTGGGTGAGTGGGGGTGAGTGTAGGGGATGAGTGTGAGAGTGGGGGTGAGTGTGCCTGTGTGGGAGTGAACATGAGAGTGTGTGAGGTACCAGGCACACAGGAGGAGGGACGGACGAGCCCGCTTCCATGTCCCTCTCCCTTCATAGACTAGAACCCGGGAGCCATGGGGCTTGAGCCCCAGTCTCAGTACGCGTAGGGAAGGTGACCAGGGGCTCGGAACAAGAAGAAGGAGGATCTGGAGGTTATGGGGACGGAAGGTGGCGTATGGGGGTGGGGGGGCTTTGGTCCTGGGGCGGGGCACCGTCCGGGCAGTCTGGAGGCAGCAACACCATCAACAAGCGCTGGGGTGATGTGCGCAGGCCGGTAGGGGTGTGGTGCCGCCCGCAGCCCTGCTGAGAAAACGCCCGGCGCCCCCTGCTTGGAAGCCCAGAGCTTCGCTCAGCAGGATGTGGGAAGCCAGGCGGGTTCTGCTGCCTCGTCAGTCCTGCTCTCAACAAAGGATGGGCCAAGCCCAGATCGGCCATCAGCCTTCCTTCCTGTAGGGTGTGGCCTTTTACTCAAATAAAACCCACAAAGGCACTTTGAAGAGCTCGCTGCCTGCTCTTAGGGTGGAGGAGCAGACGCGTGTGGAGCACTCGGGCTGCACGTGTCTGACTGAACCACCACCTCCGAGTCAGGGTTCATTGTGAAGGAGGAGGTCTGAGGCTCAGTTATTCAACACTACCACTTAGAAAGTCCCAGAGCCAGGACTTTGTCCCAGGTCTGCCTGACTCTGTTACATGTGCCTTTTCTAATACTCCTCATTGGGTCGGCATAAGAAGAATTATACTTTTATTTTGGACACGACTCCACCGGAACCCCAGGGCTGGCGCCCGCGGAGCCCCCAGGTGAACAGCCTGGCAGGCCAAGTGCTGCTCACGGGTCTCTCTGCAGCCGGCATGTGTCCTCTGCAAACCACAGCCTTCTCGCCTCAGCTGGTTCAGAATAACCTTCTCAGCTGCTGGTGACAGCTGACTTCACATGGGCTGTGACTTCATTAACCTAGCACTTAATTTCAGCGCCTTATTAGATGCAGCAGCAGCACTGCCACTGTGTCCTTGCTGGGCACTGGCAGCCTTGCCCTGTCTTGCCCAGTCTGGGTCTGACAGCAACTGAGAGCAACTGGTGCTCTTACTGGGGCAGAAACAGGGGCCTGGGCCGGGGCCCCAGCAGTGGCATGAGCTCCCGGTGAGTCAACTTACGAAGGCTCATGGCTCTCAGCTCCTCCAGGCAGGTGAGATTCTCGAGAATGACAGCATCCTGGGAGAAAGCCCCCAGCTCCGGCAGACAGTAAGTAGTCTCACCCCTCCACGGGAGCACACAGCCCTACAGATGTGTTTGTCCCGTCTGCATGTATCACCTGCTCAGGTCACACTGTCTATATACCATATCTTCTGGACCGTAAGAGTCTATCATTGTAATCACAGATTTGGGGCAAACAAACAAGCACACATAGCAACAATCAAGGTAGGCATCAATTCTAAGAGCAGCTCAAACTTAAGATTTAAACGTGAAGGGAGGAAAGCACACCTCACACCCAGAAATCGGAAGATGCTGCACTGCAATTCTCAGGGTGCCGTGAGAGCCCCTGGCACTGGCCGCATCTCTCTGCATGGTACCTACCTGGCAGGTACCAGTGTCCAAAGGATGCCATACCTGCCTCTTAACAGTGCATCAGCCCACAGCAGGTGCACCACACAGGCACACAGCTCTCCACGCCAAAGGTGCTACATGGCCAAGCGTTCGAGTGAGCATGTCACTCGGGCCTATTCATGCTAATAGACAGAAGGCTGGCTGCTCAATGCAGGGTGGACAAGCGTGCCCTTCCTCATGCTGACTCTTGTATATATGCCCGGCTCTGGAAAGACCCGACATCCTCGCTTTCCTGCTCTCTGGATAAAGGGAGAAGGCCTCACTGCCCTGATTCTGCACTACCCTTCTTACCCTTCCCCACGCCACAGTCCACGCTGGGGATGGCAGTCTCAGGCTGTTAAGAATATAGTGAGGGTCCTCTCCTTGTCACCACCCAGGGGAGAAGCAGAGGTCTCTGGAAAAGAAATGAGTCTGCATCCTAGGAGGCAGGGCAGGATGGACGGGAGAGCCTGACTTCAGGAGGATGCTGGAACATTCTTAAGGACTGTGAGGGCCCCAGGATTCCCAAAGGGAGTCAAGCATGTTGCCTCCAGATGTAGCCTTTACTCATTCCTTCAGAGTTAAAATTCATCTTTTATTCTAAGGAAAAAGCAGAAGACTGTCGGTTCTTCCGCTGGTTCCCAAGGCTTGGACCACTTCTGACCCACTAGAAGAGTCAGTTAAAAGCAGGAAGGTGAAACCAGTTCAGAAGCACACACGTGGGGAGCTTGAAGAATTTCCATTCAGATGGGCCAACACACCACAGATAGATTTGAACCCCGAAAAACTGGAGGCATGGCAGACTTCCCCATGGGAGTCAAAGGCTCAGGCTGATATGACTGCATTTGTGTCCCTGAAAGCAAATAAATTGGTTCTGACCATCTCACCCTGGTTTAGACCATGTCACACCAGTTTAGTCTGGTCACCAAAGGACCAAACTGGCTAAAATCAGCTCAAACTAGTAGTGACTAGCTTCAAAGTGGCCTTAACCCTGTGTCCTAGTGGGTTTGGGATGACTGATCACCTGTGTGGTCTCAAGCCCTGAGTGAGGGCTTTACCCACATTTCCTCGTTCCATCTCAACAGCCCACTGAGAGGTGCATAATGAACCCTCATTTCCAGAGGTAAGGTAACTGGCAGACGATTTTGCATCTATTACGTGGCAGAGCTGGGATGTAAATCTCATAGCTGGTGCTGTTTCTATTTCACTCTGCCCCTCTGTGAAAGGACCCTTAGTAATAGGCAGAGATGGGGCTTCAGTGCATTAGACTGGAGGGGCAAGGGGAAACTTCAAGCATCCAGACGTCCCTGGGAGGAATGCCATAGAGGAATGCATCACCGTCATCAACGGCCATCATCATTTCTTGTGGATTAACGAGCAACATCTGGATGGGATTCCTGGCATGGGGTACAGCTCTGGGACTGTTCGCTCTCCAAACCAAACTTACTTAAAATGCTTGTTGCCTGAGAAAGGCTCAGGGGAAGCACACTTATTATTTTTGAGCGAATTTCCAGAGAGAGGGGGTTATACAATGTCTAGACGATCCACGCCGCCAAGGAGAGCGAAGACTGTGCCAAGAAACAGAAGACGGCGGGTTTTTGCTCCTTATTGTAGAAAGCGCCTTGACCTTGGCTACCCGTTCCTGCCGAGGGCCCAGGAGTTGGCTTTCGTGCTAACCCAGGGTGGCCTTTGGTCTTTCAGGGTCAAGGGCATCTGAGTGACTGTAAAGAGTGACCTTGCTGGTGAGGTCAGACCAAAAAACACCATTCCTGGCACACTCATGCTTTCCTGCTGGTGAGGCTTAGCTGTCAGAGCAACTCATGCACATCCAGTGGCCGTGACCCACTGTGGTCTTGCCTCCCTCTCCATAGGACCTTTGCAAGACCTGAGTCAGGTCAGGCCCTACACTCGGGCCCTGTGGAGTATTTGCTTTGGAGCTGGCTGAGCCCACTGGCTACAGGCAGGCTGCCCGAGGCCTCTCCCACAGCTCCATCATAGGCTGTGCTCCTGGGATAACCTGCATGCAGGAGCTCAGTGATGGGGTCAGAGGGGAGAGAGAAAAAGAACTTCTCAGTTGCCTAGGAGGGACTCTGTCTCAGCAACCCCAAGGGCCCTGGGCACCAGCACCCACTCAGAGTCAGATTGCTGACTTCCTTGTATAGGGCGGTAGGTAAAATACAGGAGGCTCAGCTAAATTTGAATTCTAAGTAAACAACGAATAACTTTTTAGTGTAAATCATTGTTTATCTGAAATGCAAATTCACTGGGCCTTCTGTATTTTTATTTGTAAAATCTGGCAATCCTAAGCTGGCATGACTGTCTGTTAGTTTGTGGGTGGGCGAGTTGGTTAGTTTCTTTCTCTGGTCTAGCTGCTCATTTCAGTATTCAAATATTGTGTTTGTCCTTTCAAGCCTTTTGGCTTGTACTTGGCATAGCTTTATGTTTTTCCGTGTCACAAGTGATATTCTTTTATTCTTCCTCCTTTGTGTTTATTTTTCTAATCTTTGACCCCCTACTTCAAGGAAGTCTTCAAGCTTCCTGCTTGTCCTTTTCCACTAAAACTTATTTATGTTAAGTATTTTTTTTGCATCTCTCTCACTCATCCCTGATTTTTCAGGGTCTTCTTGCAAGATTGTTGGGCAGACGTGCAGGCGTAACTGATGAAGAGCAGCACGCCTCGGCTGGACAGCCGGGAATCCTGGAGGCAGTGTCAGGTGAGAACCAATGGCCAAAGACTGGATTTCTAGCAGGAAGGCACCCCCATCAAAGCCCAGCTCTTAGTCTGTGAGAACAGCTGTGTGTGTGTGAATGCACGTGTGTGTAGGGGACGAGGGAGCTCACCTGCAGAGAGTAGAACGCCTGGGTGAAGGGTGGCATCCGGACCAGGTAGGAGGCGACAATGATGGCCGAGGAGTAGTGAGTGCAGTAGTGGCACTGGACGGTCATGTCTCCTGCAAAGAGAGGACTCCCTGGGGTGGCTTTCCCATCTGTGCTGGCGACACGCAGTTTACGCTATGCTCGGGAACAGCAAGCACGAGCCCTGATGAGAGAGCGCCTGCAGGCTGGGGGCGGCTGGGCGTTCTGCTCACACATGGCACCGTAATTGGGCCGACAGCCACCAGGGGCGAAAGCACGTTCATGACCCTATGCCACACCTCCCGAGTCCTCAGCGGTCTGCCCTTAACACAGTGGGCAGAGCCAGGTTCCGGGAAGGCCGTCCTGAGGACTCGTGGAGAGGTAGCGCTCTGGCTTCTGACCCGAGGAGCACATAGGAAACGCCAAGATGCCAACAATCCTACCAGCAGCACTGTCTCTTCTGTTGTCTTTAGAACAGAATTACCTATGTGAGGAGGGGGCCTGTTAACTCAGGGACACCCAGTGCGTGTGAAGACACAGGTTTCCTCACTCCCAGGGGCCTGGACGGCAGTGGGCAGAGGCATAAACGTCTCCATTCTGCTCCATCTGGGGTTTGGGGGGGCCGGAACCCTGAGGCAGAAGCAATGCCACGGCCAGACCACTCCAGCAGAGAGTAACAGCGACGCTGTCCGTTGTGGAGCACTGTGCATGCTGTGCACCAGCCATCGCTGATGTCTCCCTGAGTCCACACAGTGACCCTGTGAGTCGGTGGTGTTCATTATCCCCATTTTGTAAATGAAGAAGCCAGAGTGAATCAGAGACTTGCTTTCATCAGCAGTGAGTGGCAGAGCTGGCAGGCGGCATGGTCAGCAGCGGCCTGAGCTGGCTCCCCCAAGTCTCTGCTCAGCCCCCTCACTGCCAGCCCCACACCCAGCCTGAGGCCCACCCTCGTGCCGTGCACGAGTTCTCTAAAGCAGAGTTGTTTGGGAGGTTCTTGCAGGTACTTGTGCAAGGGCCCAAACTCAGTGTTTGACTCCAACACACACCCAGGTTAAGATGGGAGAGAACAGAGCCCATTGGGCCCTGCCTGGGACACAGCTGGTGAGAGCTGATGCTCCTCTGGCCTGCCTCAGTGACAAGCACCCAGCAATGCCTGATGGCAGCCAGAGGAGCAGCATCTGGGGTGGGGGACTTCAGGCTCAGGAGGAGATGAGTAGATCAAGGAGGGCCTGCCCACCTCCTCCCACCTCCCCTGAGCAAGTCTGAGCGCCAGCCCCTTGCACAGCGCAGAGCAGAGGTCCTGGGCAGAGGCCAGGCGGCCTCAGGGGGCTGTGTGGGCTGGGTGGGATGCAGCAAGAACATCCTTATCCTGCCTAGAACCTGCTCACCCAAGGCAGGGCCTCAGGGCCAAGCGAGCCCTCCCAAAATGTGCTGCCTCTGGTTCTCGAGGGAACGGTTCGTGGTTCACGGAGACGGATATCCCTTGTTTTCATAGTTATATGTTTATTTCAAAGTGTTTGAGCAAAGCAAACACTTTGGCGGCACATGAGAATCTCCCGGGCTGGACCTGACTGCAGACTTATTTAAATGAGAATTTCTAGAGGTGGGGCCTGGACATGGGTATATTTTCTGAGATCCCCAGGTGATTCTCTCATGCAGCCATGCAGCCAGGTGCGGACCACTGAATGGAGAGCACTCTATTCAAATGGAATTGTCAGTAGTTGAGATGATCTCTTAACTAGCCATCAATTAGCATTTCAAAGCATTTGGATGAACAGTATTGCAGAAAAAACAGTCAAGCTGGGATCTACCCACCTTCAGTCTTCTCAACTTCTTTAAACCTCTGGATAAATTTCAGCTTCCTTTCCTTGGTCTGGGCCCCCATGGGCTTCGAAAGATCTCGGAAAGTCTTGGGATTCGTCAAGTTCAGCGTCTAGAAGGCAGATGGGCTGCTGGAGTGAACTCCCCTCAGACCCTCGTGTGCCCCAGCGAGACTTCGGGAGCCACGCTCTTTAGTTTTATGGTTCTCTTTATTGGTTTATGGTCGTTTGGGCTGACCCCCCTCTGGTGATTAGCAGGCGAGCTGAGGTTTTATGGCCCCAGAGCCAGTGATCCACAAAGACTTACTAGGGGAGAGTTGGAAACGAAGAGGAGGGAAAGATTGAGTTCACAGTGAACCTGTTCCGCCTTGACCCAAATCAGAACCTCGCCACCAGTTCCCAAAGAGACACTTTCAAAAGAATTCCTGTTGTCTCAGAGCCACTTGGCTCCGGCCCTCGCGGAGCAGTTTGCGTCGTAGTTCACGGTCCTTGCTTAGAATCAAACTGATTCTCTAAGAAGTTAGAAGTCATCTATCTGTCTGGGGAGGAAAAGGGAGGGACGGCCTCATTTTTCTGGAGGCCACTCCCTTCTGGGCAGTGGAAGCATGTGATGTCGCCCCTTCCCTGCCCTTAGGAACAGAGGACAGTGGACACCTGAAGACTTTTCAGGGCCAGGTGTCCTCAGGGACTTGGAGCAGAGATGTTCCCTGGGGTTGGCATGTCTTTATAGAAGGAGCTGTTTCTTCCCCCCACCACTGCCCTTCACCAGCAGGGAACTACCACAGTTGCCCTGGGGAGGCAGGAGCTGTCACCACCTCACACCTGCAGAAGCCAGGTGGGGCAAGAGTGAGGCAGAGACTCAGAGACCCCAGTGGAGACAGCACAGGTGGAGACCCGCGCTCAGCTCCAGCTGGTTGTGCCAGGGCAGAACGGGCTTCACATTTGCCGATCTCCTGATTCCCCAAAAGATATTGGGAATCCAGACTTTTAGGAGAAATCTCCTGATTTTTAAACACTGAGAAGTAATCAAAATTTTAAATACATCATACGGGCTAGACAAAAGGAGCTGGTCAGCCACCGCTTTGCAACATGTGAGTTCAAGTTGGGATTTTCAAGTTCCGTTTCTGAAACACAGCCTCAGATGATCATGGGTGCAATAAGAAGCAACACACAGCTGGTGAGAGAAGGTCTGCTGTGGTAAGTGTCCTCAGTGGGGACAGGAGGTCATGGAAGACCCAAACTCCCTCTCCCAAATCTGAGGTTCAGCCATTGGAGCAGCCCGAGGCAGGACTGGCCAGAGCTGGTCTGAACCGGAACCCAGCCACCTTCCGCCCTTTATACACATAGCCAACACACCTCCTGATGGCCACAGCCCAGGTGGTGGGGACACTGCTTCATACCCTGGACATTCCCCCATGACGTCACCTTGGTCCAGCTGTGGTCCTTCTCTCTCCCCTGCCTGCTGAGGTCCAGGGGCAGAAGCCAAAAAAATCGAATACCCTGGTCTTGCCATCAGCTTCCCCTATGGCTACATGTCTCAGTACAGATCCTGGCTGAAGGCCACATACCATCATCTCAGTTACTGAAGTCAGGTTACAGGGGAGTAGTTAATTTTCTCTAGGTCTCTGTGTCTCTGTGTCTCTCTCCTGTCTCTCCCTTTCTCTCTCCATATTGACTTTAGGAACAAATTCCGTGTCCCACTTCCTTTGATGGACCAGTGTTGGTCCATGGCAGTCTCCCAGCAGATGGGTATCACTTACCTTCATCGTAGCGAGTCAGCCAGTGGCCCTCGGGGGCTCGTGTTGGCTATTGTCTTGGTCGTGTAGATGATCTCACAGGTGGAGATTCCCACAGGGGAGCCTGAGACAGCAGCCCAGGCAGCTAGACTGCAAAGGCCTTCTCCAGGGTGAGGGGCTGAGCAGGGAGCAGCCTTGGGGCGTGGGTGGACTGGGCCTTGTAGCAGAGGCCCTGTGTGCTGACTTAGGGTGCTCTGGTGGCCAGGGTCAGAAAGCTTCGGGCACCTGCCTATGGGAACACCGTACCTGTGAGGTGTAGTCGGCCAGGACCCAGGGAAACACCGGATACTGCATGTAGTCATTGTAGGTCCTCCCGGCGAGCGTGTTGAGGTGCATGAGGTACTCAAAATTGCTAATGTCTCTTTTCTACCAGAAGAGACAAAGAGAGGATAAACCAAATGCATTTGGCATCTTCCCCAGGGCCACGGGGTCTACCTCTCAGCCCTCCGCAGGAGACCCTCCCTGTGTAGGTGAGAGCAGACAGCACACACCATGTGCCTCGTGCCTGAGCCGGGCCAACTCGGGGAGGCCACACCAATGCCAGTACGAACTGGAGCAAATATAATCAGGAAGCCAGGCCGGCCAGAAAAAACATACAGCTCAGCAGCCCAAAGCCCAGGGGAAAGCCTTCTTTTCTGTTAACTGTTGGGTGTGATACTCTAAAGTTGACCAAAGTAATAGCACAAATGTTGGGGGGGGGGGGGAACTTATTGCCAAGCCTTTTATGACTGGAAAAATAAGCTGAGGGAACTTTGCAGTCACAGAGAAAAAGGCCCTTACCAACGGGCTCAGTGAGCTGTCTTCCTCTGGGACTTTAGGAACTTTCTTTGCTCTGTCCCTGCCCGTTGGGATAACATGCGCTCTTAGGGTGCTCTGCCTTAATATGTACAGTCACAGATGGAGACAGGGACTGTATTGGGGAAAAATTCACCAAGCCCAACTGGTGAATGAGAGCTGCCATAGAGCTCTCATCTCTGATATGGGACCTGTGTGCTGTGGTCTCTCCTTTCTGTGGCCTGCTCCTTGGGAAAGGATTTTGCAAGTGAGTGATCAAGAGTTACTTTCTTGCTGCCATGTCATCTCTAGGACTGGCCTTCTTGGGGTCCCTTCCTTTCACTGAGAACCCTAGGCCAAATGTCAGCTCACCCAGGCTGGCAACCGCGTGTGTCTTCTTAGCACAAGAAGCGAACACTTGTGCCCCTCCTGAGTTGTGTTCGTTTACCATATGTGTAGACCTTCATGGATGGAGTGTGTGCGTGTATATGGGTCATGTGCACATGCACATTCATACTCCCCCCCCAGCTCTGACTCCAGTGCTCGAGAATCGCCTTCAATCACGGAGATTTTTTCAGGGAAATATTTGGGACATTTTGGTAAATTAAAAAAACAACATTCCTCCTGATTCATTTGCAGCCTTTCTCTCTCCATCACTGGGGCCTGAGCTTTTTCTGGTCTGCGGTTCCCAGAGGGTTTCCTCAGACCCAGAGTCCTCTGAGGGTGTCATGTTACCTGCCATCTCTGCAGCACAGTCCTTTCGGACCCGGGATATCTCCTGTGGGACAGAAAATGATGGTGGTGACTAAATATATGAGGGCACGAACACAGGGAAAGGGGGTACTTTCTGGGGCTTTGTGGGGCCAGGGCATCCAGGATTGCCACAGAAGTCCCCAGGCACACAGCAGCTCTCCTGGCCAGGGCGACAAGATTATGATCCAAGCTCTTCTTGCCCCACCCTGCCCTATGGAAGGTTAGGTCCTTGGAGGCCCCGCTGCTCTCATGTGATGCCAGAAGATGCTGCTGCCTTAAGCGTGGCCAGTGGAGAAGTCCCAGGGTCATGCAGAAGCAGGCTGGGGACCTCACAGCCCCACCCTGGACTCTCACAGCCACATCTTAGCCATCTTTGCCCATGTGAATATACCACACATGAATAGATTATATGTGACTATAATATATTGACATGTGAACATAATATATGTATGTGGTTAAAAAAATGCAAACAGAGGCTGGCCCTGTGGCCGAGCGGTTAAGTTCGCACGCTCCGCTGCAGGCGGCCCAGTGTTTCGTTGGTTCGAATCCTGGGCGCAGACATGACACTGCTCGTCGAACCACGCTGAGGCAGCGTCCCACATGCCACAACTGGAGGAACCTACAACAAAGAATATACAACTATGTACCGGGGGGCTTTGGGGAGAAAAAGGAAAAAATAAAATCTTTAAAAACAAACAAACAAAAAAAACAAAAACCAAAAAAAAAATGCAAACAACATGGAAGGCCATGAAATATAAAATAGTCTCCAAGCCACACTCCCACTCAAGAAGTATCTGCAGTTAATGGTTTCTGGAAAGACTTTACCCCCACATGCCTGCCTATATGCTGACATGGTTTTTTTAAAAGAAAATGGTCATCCACGGGATCGTCTCAGTTGCACAGTTCTCTGCCTTGCTTCACGGGTGAGAGCACTCTGGAGACCGCTCCCATCGCTCTGTGGCATTCTCTTCTACAGCAGCGGGACGCCCTCGTAGGATGGAGCCGAACTGTTTGAGCCTGCCCCTCCGGTGGGCTTTGTCCTCACAACTGATGTTTCCGTGACCACCTTTGGACAAAAATGTCTGGAGACTTTGAGAGGGTATCTAGGAGAGAAATTTCTGGCAGCACTACTCCTGGGCTAAAACGTATGAGCATTTTCAAGCTCGCTACGTATTGCCAAATTGCCCTCTTAAAAGGCTTACCGGTTTATGATTCTACCAATAAAGAAATACAAATCGAACTAAAAAAATACCGTTTTTGACTCATGTGGTAAGGAAGAGTTTAGAAGTGTAGGAAGCTGCAGTGTTGGGGAGGGTGCGGGCAAGGGAAACACCCCTTCTGCTCAGCAGATTATTTGTAGAGCCCCGTTCCTTGGTCCCTTTTCCAGCTCTGTTTCCTTTCCCCCTCTGTCTCCTTGAGAAGCCCCCACTCCCAAGACCTGGTCAAACTAAATCATATCTCCTCTTTCCAGCCATGCCCTCCGTCTCAGGCCTGTGCAGGTGCCCACGGACCCCACCTCCATGTGCATTCAGTGTTCCACCCACGCGGACTGCCCCAGGATCCTTCGGGCCTCCCTCTGTGCAAGGTCCAGATGCCCAAGTGTCCCAGCAGAGACGGTGCCTCCTCATCTCCCGTTCCAACCCTGCCATCACATCCTCTGTCCCAGACTCCCCATCCTGCCTCATTCAATTTTTCCCTTGGCAGACTTTCTATAAACGGAAAGCGAAACCCAGGTTGGGATTCACCGCTTCCCCCAGTAGAGAAATCACCTTTTTGGTCCATTTCATCCAGGCGGATAACAACAACAACAACATCAACAAACAGAGGCAAAACATGGTCGGGTTACTGCTTTAGCTTGCAAAGGCTCTAGTGAAGATTCAGTTCTCCTGCTCTGTTTCTGAGCTGCCGCCCATACCAGTTCCAGAAGGCAGGCTTCTCGGAGGGGCTGTACACCAAGGCGGAGCCCAGGCTGGAGACAGTGAGGGTCACACCCAGAAAAGGACGCCCCCTGAGCCTTCCTGAGGGTGTGAAGCTGAGCTACACATGTGGAGCTGATATGGCAAAGCCTGCTGATCTTGCTACTTTATTTTAGAAGTTCGACAGTGGCATGGGAGTAGGGGAGCCAAATGGGCCTGATAGGGTCCAGGAAATGAGAGACAGCCTCTGTCATTTTCCCTTTCAGAAAGGGTTCTAGAATTTTACCTGTGGTCTTTTGTGACATTGCCACCAGGTGGAATGGTGGGCAGAAGATAAAGGCATTTCACCATCCTATTCCCCATTTAATCAGCTATGAGCTCCAAAGAAGATCCATCATTTCGTTACCATCAGAAAAGGACGCCATTACCAGCAGTGCCAAGACACCTAAGCAAAGGTGAGTTCTATTTACAAAGAAATTTTTTTAAATCCTATTAATCTGAAGGTAATTACAGAACTCTTGGAATGGGCTATGTGAATTTTGTAAATATCTGGTCATTAAAGTATTTCTTTAAGAGTTGGTAAACTGCATTGTTCCATCAGTACCGTGTAAATTTTAGATTAAACAAGGTGTCAGAGATGGTTCTTAGCTTTCTAAAGCCCTCCTAAGGCCTGGGGGAGGCAGCGTGGGAAAGAACACTGGCTTTGGAGTCAATAGAACCTGGGTCCCAATCCTGCCCTGCCCCGCCCACTTGACTGCTCTGAACTGCTGTTTCCTCATCCTTCAAACATGGCCAACCCCATGTGTCACACAAGAGAGCTACAGGAGCGGTATGATCATGGGTTTAGAAAAGGCCAGCACACGTGTGGGCACAGGGCTCCCTCAATGGGCATAGTTCTAGTGAATGTTGGATGGAATGCTGTTCCAGAGCTGGGCCAACTCTTTTCTACTCTGAGAGGAGGAAAAGCATGGTGTAAGAGTGAGGACTTGCTTCCGGTCAAGACCTGCTTGGTCTGCCAATACCTGTAGGTATGATCTTAGAATGACTGTGCCACGTGTGAATCAGGTCACCTGCTCCGTCAACCCATCAGTCAGCAAGTGTGAGGAGCTCCTCAGGGTTTGCTGTGGAGTCTACACATGGCAAGAGTCAAGACTCTCGGGCAACCTGGAAGGAGTTGAGAAGAATGGAGCAACTCAAAGTCCATCGGGACGAGGGAGGTTACTCTGCCTAACCCGAGGGTGGCCTAGCACGGTGGACCCACAGAGGACATCTTATCAGCCCCACTGCCATCCCAAGACATGTGTAAACTCCTCTGGATGACTTCCAAAGATGGGGACACTATCTTCAATCAGGACTTTGTGAGTAGTCAACAGGTAGACTGGGTTCAAGTTCTTCCCTATTTTGAGGGGTGATTTTTATCCATGTTGCTTCATTTTTAATCAAATCTGTGTCCTTCAACCCCCAGAAGTGCTTTAGAAGCGCCAGTGCTGCTGTCCTGTGGCCTTGGGGCCTTCCCTACTGCAGAACATCAGTGCCCGTGCTTTGCCTCCTCACACCGCCTTTGACTTCCGCCTGACTTGAGGCAGCCCCACCTGATTAACACGCCCCCTCTACCCTGAGCCTGGCTCCCAGAGTCAGCCAGAGTCACAGCTCAGGAGCTCACGTCTTCCCTAGAGAGGCTGGCAGAGCAGCCTGAGGGGGCCTTCCGAGGCGGGGCTAGCCCAGGCCACGGTGTCTCTGCCAAGAGACTCCTGTCTGGCTGGAGGCTGCACCCTTTCAGCCCAGGAAGGGATGGCATCTGGGGAGAGTCTCTGTCCAGCCTCCTCCTCACCTCTGGGACTAGGGGGCCAGGGCTAGTCTTTAGGCACCCGGAAAATAACCTGGCAGACTGCCAAGGAGGCCCCACTGGACAACTGGGGCTCCTGAGCTCAAGTGGACACATTGCACAATCCTGCGGCCTCTCAGAGTCTCTTGTGTGTTTCCCATTTGCAAAACAGTATGAGGGCACAGTGAAATGGGCTGATGAAGGACTGAGAGGTGTTAAGACAGCACAAACCACACTGAGAAGAAAACTCACTCATCTTGCCCACTGGGAGTGTGTGTCTGCTAATGGGTTTGGGCTATGTCTCAGGCCAGGGCGAGTGTTGGCCGGCGTCCTGCCCAGACCCTCACCCCGGCAGGCTCCAGGACAGGGAGCACGTGTGCTGAATGGTGTCGGGGAGGCAGTATGAGGCATGAGCAGAGTGTTCCATGAGGAGCCAAGAAACTGGTAATAGAAACACACTCTCTCCCCTTTTTTTTCTCTGCAGAAGCAAATTTCAGTTAGCCTAGTTTTCAGATCTAGGCTGTAGGTCAATAGAAATCCATGAAGAGATGGATGTTCTTGCAAACCAGAGATTCCCTCTGTATTAACAAGCTATTCACGCTTTCTGTTATAACTTCCTGACTTTCTACCTTTCTCTAACATGTAGAAATCTCGCACGCAGTTCTAGACCTAATAATGACAATAATGTCAAATGCATTGCAGATTGCAAAGACTTTTTGCCTATTGTCTAATTTTCACAAAGACCCAGTAAGGCAGCCTTTATCTCCATTTACAGATGAGGAAATGGAAGTGTGGGGTGAAGGGGTGGCATGCAGACTATGGAAGGTCATGATGGCTTGCTGGAGCCACCCCAAGGTACCCATGAACGCCCCCCACACCGGGCTGTGCCAAGTACCTGCGGGACCAAATCTTGACCCAGGGCCCTGACTCCAAAGACAAGCTCTTGCCTCTGAAGGGGAAAAGAAAACAAAAGCAAACAGAAAGAGACAACAATCTCAGTTCTGGCTGGATTAGAAGGCAGTTACCTGACAAACTAGTAATTTGTGTATGTTTGGAGTTAAGAAATGAGCATTACCAAAGTTACTAAAATCTTATTGCATCTCTATGCCATAAACAGGATGCTGTACCTGTATTAAAATTCTGGACGGTTACGCAACAAGAAGTTACCTCCAGATGCTGAAATTGAGCAGCTTCAATTTTTATAATGTTTCATGTATCTGCATTTTAAAATGTATTTATATGCTTGTGTATTTTCTTCTTTAAAATACTGATTTAATTTTTGCTTATCTGTGTTTTATGGTTTTCATGTTATTTTCTAATTTAAATTATGTGCTTTTATGAATATTCTAATTAGAAATCCACTAGGTAGTAGGATTTCAGGTAATTTTTAATTTTCTACTTATCTTCATTTGCTAGTTGTTTTAAATCCATTCATTGTCTAAATTAAATGATTGATTTTATTTTAGCTTTGGATTAAGTGATGGTGTTCATGTATTTAAAATTTTTATAGTTATCTATATTTTCAATTTAATGATTTATTATATCTTTATTTTTTAATTTAAACTATTGCACTTTGCTTTTTGTACTTTCCAAAATTTTTATTGCTTGGACTAATTTTGCAATTCAAATTATTTATTTGTTAATTGCTTTATTTATTTCCTCATTCTATGTGGGTAGTGCAGTTTAGAATATTTGTATATTTTTATTTCTATACATGCATTTTCTAATTTTTCTATGTTATTATTTGCATAATTTTAATATTTAGCTTTTTTGGCCAATTTTCACAATTTCTGGAAATTTAATTTAAAGGAAAAAACTGAACAAAAAGACTATAAATGCACAAATATATTCACTGCTGCCTTATTCACGATAGCATCAAATTAGAAACAACGGGGAAAGTAAAAAAGTCCGTGAGATTCAGTATGACTCATTCAAAATGTAGATTTTAGAAACTACAGCATTTAAGGAAAATATTAATTAGGAAAAATGATTACAGAACTGATTTTTATGACCATTATAACCTCTCTGATTTAAGAGTGTAAAACGAATACAAAGAGAAAACTGCAAGAAAAAATTCAATCCAAATAAACAAACAGATAAAAGACAGCCCTCTCAAGATCCCAAAGCACAAAGAAATGTTTGGACAAATTACAAAGAAGTTGAATGATGTTTCTTGGGACTCAATGTTATGGACGTAAGATATTTGGCCCTTGAAAGAGGCAAGCGTGGCTTTTCCCCTTCTGTTGTCAGTGTCTGCTTCGGCGGTTGCCATGGAGATCGGCTCAGGGCTAGTACACAAGCCTTTGGCTGCACTGCTAGGGGAGCCCGGAGAAAAGTGATTGCGAGCATCCCGGGGGGCCAGGCAGGGCCCCCTCCCCAGGGAAGCAGACCAGCCCTGCTGGAAGTCTGGGTGTCCTGGAGACCCTTGCAGCCACTGTGTACTTTCACCTTGCAGGCTGGCGTCAAGATTATGCTAATTAAGTCCCCCGTCGTCTGTCTCAGTGTCTTGTTGCCTGGTGACAAAGTTTCACAGCTGAGGAGGAGGAACTGAGACAACCACGGTGAGTGTTTCTCTGGTGGCAGCCCTGCATTTATGGATTTACTTTAACTTTCCCAAACAAACACTTCAAACTCTGCTTTTCTCTCTCCTCCTTTGAGTAAGCAACTCTGGAAATGCCAGTTTTCCTTGCGTGCCTTGATTACAAACCCCAGACTCGTGCTAATTTGTTATTTAGGCAAGGAGGCAGCTGGCCCTGAGCCCCGGGCAGGAGAGGCAGCTGGCTGGGTCCCAGCCGGGTGTCAGTGGGGGGCCTGGGCCGCGGGCGAGCTTGTGAAGGTTGGTGTTCGAGTCCGGGGGCTCTGGGGCACACTCTATCCTCTTTCCAAAGTCTGGGTCTCCTTGAGCGTTTTGCTGCTCCACAAGCAGGTGGAGACTGCTGTTGGAACTGCTTCTTCACCCAACTGGTTCCCCCTCTGCAGAAACTGCAAAGGGCATGCTCACTCACTCAGGAGGCTGGAGCCTGCCCTGTTCAGGCAACTTCAGCAGACCTCGCTGACGGCTGCGAACCGTAGTGGGGTTTGGGGCTCAGTCCGTCTTTTCAGAAGTCTGGAGGCACACCCCTTCCACGGGTTATCCGGAACACTGGAACCCACTAACAAGTGGGTAAGTCCGGGCTGGGCGGGGCCTGGCAAGGAGAGACTCTTCATGGAACACACTAGAACACACACCTCATGTCCCTAGTTCCATGACAGGTATAAGGGGAAAAGGTCAGCCTCCCTATTTTGAGTCTTTGTGGCTTTGAACAAGCTACTTGGCTTCTCTGAGCCTCCGTTGCCGTATCTGTTCAGTGGGGATGAAAATCAGGTGGCTGTAAGAATTACTTATAATGTCTGTAAAACGCCTGTAGGTGGTCAGTATGATCCAGACACACAGTCTAAAGGCAGGAACCTAATTTAAATGTGTTAAAAACTACGTAGTGTCCTTGCTTTGTGAAGGGTCTAGGTTCCTGGTACATTTGCAAACCATACGGCTGATATGCAAACTGAGTACTGAGGACCAGCTCCCATGCGATGAAAGATCAGGAAATGTGTACAAAGTTGCACGTCTAAGGAGGGACTGAGCTGTGACTGGGCTTCAAGCTGGGGGCGCTGCCATGCCTTCTGGACTTGACCCTCAGTGTGGAGGGGAGAAGGGAGCTGCAGAGACAGCCGCTGTCCACTCTGCAGAGTGCCTGAGCCCCTGGGTCTAGAGACCGACTTTTAGGGCCTAGGGTTTGGTGGCTCCAGCTTCCTCTTGGGGCTCCATGGGTCTCCCCCTGCTGCCTGACACTCCTTGGCTGGCAATGCTACCAAGAGCTGAGGGTGACTTCATGCTCTTTCCCTCCACCCATCATCTGGGTGATGGGAGAGTCAAAGCTAGGTGATGTGTTCTGGTCCCTGCACCCCTAGGACACAAGCTATGCAACTGGGCCACATCCCCCTCCAAATGGGCATGATGGCTACCCTCTTGCACAACCCATTGCCACTTTTCAACTGTCAATCTCTCTACCAGTGTCACGTAATAGAAGTCATGTCAACCCCCAGGGCTGGGTCTCATAACACACGTTTGCTTTCTTTTTGGTGAAGGATGAGCCTTAAGGATGGGGCTGGACTGGACTAGGATATAAGTTCCCAGAGAATTTAGCTCAGTTTAAGCCATGTCTAGAAAACATGATGAGCCAGGAGCCTGTCAGCCCAGAGAGCCAAATTTATCACAGGGCCTTGTCAAGCCAAACTTTCAGGGAAAAGCCAAATGGCAGTGAAGCCCACAGACAAGGGAGCTGAGCAGATGCTGGCTCTGCTTGACTATCATATGACTCCGACAGGGACACGATCTGGAGGCTCGGTGCTTTATGGGTAAAGCGGATGGATGGATTATTTATGCACTTATCTCATTTAATGCCCTTGGACATAAAGGTAGCACTCAATACAAAGAGGAAAAGTATATAGAAAACGCACAGAAACATCAGCCTGCTCTTGCCTTTTCTCTTTGACCCACACATGCAATTCAGAAGACTGTCCATTGATTTTGCTCCCATCACATATGCTGAATATGTACACACTCAGTGCAGGCTCCCATCCTCTCCTGCCTGCAGCTGGCCTGTCTTTATCTACTCTCGCCTCCCCATCTCTGCTGGCTTCCCAGCAGCCAGGGTACTCCTTCTAAACTTCCACATGGCCCCGCTCATGCACCCCCTGCCCTGTCCTCCTCATCTACCCTCTCCTTGCCATCTCCGCACTAGCCACCCCAGCAGCTCCCTTTTCTTAAACACACTCAGCTCCCTGCCATTGTTAGGATTTTGCACCTAGGACGCCCACTATCTGGGGTGTTCTTCCTCAAATCCTCCTGTGTGGCCTCTGCTTAAAGGCTCTGCACAAGGGTCACCTCAGAGAGGACGTCCCCAACCCTCTCAGTCTAAATTAGCACCCTCCTCCCCACACAATATTCTCTCCTGAGCCTGGGCATTCCCCTGCACACCGTCAGGTTTTATTTTTTGCAGGGCATTTACACCAACTGAAATGATTTTCGGTCTTTCTGTTTGTTTCGTTTTTATTGTTTGATTTGCTTTTTTCCTAAAATAGGAGTTTTTTGAAAAACACAACGATGTCTGTCTCATTCACCGCGTATCTCCCGACCTGACCCTGACTTACAGAATGCCTCAAGCACAAATTGTTGAATGAATGAATGATTAAGCAAGTGAGTCGCTTGGGCTGTAGCAAGCTCTAGAGGTTAAAAATGGACAAAGGTATAGTCAACTCTACAAGTGGCCATTCTTTTTCTTTTTATTATTATTAATAATTGGTGTTTAAAAGGTTGCAAAGACTTTGTGCTGGGGAATCAGCAAAGATTATTCCACAAGTCCTACATCTGGGATTAATGACCAGTGGGTAGTGTCCTGAGGTTACTAATCGGAGGGAGGCAATTGATGTGGTGCTGTCTGGTGCACCTGTCAGCCTTTTTTTCTCTTGTGAAGGCACTGACTGCAGGAGCCAGATGACCAGTCACTGAGTACCCACTGCACGCTAGTCATCGCCTCATTTACTCTTCATAACCATCTGCCATTTTCTAACCCATATTGCAGATTGGTAAACTGAGCTAATGATTAAAACCAGGTTGGCCGTGAAGGTGGGATGGAGCCCCGTTCGATTGGTCTCAAAGCCCCCTCATTCCCCGCTGCCCACGTGCCTGCCTTCTATTGAAACTTGTATACGCAACAAGAAAGGAACAGAGAAAATGGCTGATAGCTGGGCACTGCCCCTCTTTGGAAGATGCTGAAGAGCTGCCCATACTAAACCAAGTGCTGGCTGCCTTGCTTGCCATCGTCCGCACCGTTCCTACCAAGTTATATCCATTTGCCCAAAGTCATCAGAAAATGTCTCCCTCTCATTGGTGACAATGTTGAATGCTTCAGTAATAACTCCAGGTAAGCCTGATAAAGGCTGGATGAGGAAAGGGGAATCTGAACAGAGGAATTATTTCTACTGAAAATATTTAAGATTAGAAGACACAGCTTTTTGGAAAGACAGGTGCCTTACATACAAGCAATGAACCCCAAATTGCCCTTTTGCACCCTCTATCTTGAAGCATCCCTTAAAAATAAGACCGTGGTCCTTCTAATGCCCTTCACCTCTGGATGGAGAAAGTTTAGCCACTGTTTAAATAGATATCCTCCCCTACATTGCACCATATTGCGGCCACCCACACAGGAAAGGCGATGTGGTTTGTATATCACAGTCGTCTGTGCTTGACCGAGGGTTTTCAGTGCCGTGGAGGGTTGTTGGCTCTGAGAGAACATCTCTGGAGGGAAACAAGGATGGCTTCCTGAGGCTGCCTACCTCCTCCCCTTCCACGCCCCCTCTCAGCAAGACCAGGCTCACAGATGATGGGGGACAGCGTGAGGCTGCCTCAGACGACCCGACTGTCCACCGCCAGCCCAATCCATGTGGCTGCAGTTGGCGGGGACGCCTCTTGGGTGCTCTTCAATATCCTCTGCAGCTGCCGCCAGGCAAATGAGGGCTCTCAATGAACAACCATCACCACCAGTGCCATTACTAAGCACCTCCCATACCCCAAGCTGTTTCTCCTCGCATTGCCCCCTTTACCTGAGGGAACTGAGGCTCAGAGAGGGACCAGGGCTGGTCCAAGGTCACACGTCAGGAAGAAGTGGGAAGCCAGGATGTGAACCAGGCTTGTCCACCACACACCTCTGGCCCTCGACATACGTGGACGTATGTGGTCCCTTCTTGTCTTTGTCCAGGGAATGTTTTCCCAGATTTCCCTCTTTGACCCAATTATGCCCAACATTTAAAAATCTCTCTCTTACACACACCTTATTTTAAACAGGGTGGCATGAGTGACTTCAAAGAATTCACGCAATTGGAAAGGAAGTGGAACTCGGTGTGTGTATGTATGGATGTGTGTTCGTAACTTTCTTTCCTGATTGGACGTAGATTTCATATCTATTGCAGACAACTTGGAAACTACATAGACATGTAAGAAAGAAGTAAAAATAATCAGATACCATAATATCAGAGAGCATTCCTACTAATATCTAGGTATTCTTTCTTTCCACCCTTTTTCTGCAGGTGTGAGTGTGTGCATGCCCATGAGAGCACTGGGGTCATATGTACATAGAATTTTTTTGATAGCATTATATCTTAAAAATGTTCCCTTTCAGCATTTTTGGAAAACAATGTTTTTGTTTTGTTTTAGTTACTGTTTAATATTTATTTCCCTCTGTGACTACACAGTAATTGTTTAATCTATTGTCCATTGTTAGATATTTGGGTTGAGTCCGTTTGTTTTTATTATTTTAAATGGCATTGCCATAAACATATTGATGCAGAAAGTTTTGTTCTTATTTCCTGAAGAGAGATGCTTAGAAGTGGAATCTATGCTTCCCCGCTGGCCAGGGTCCCCATCTCTCCCCAGGTCCTCAGCTCCATCTCCTCAGCCCCCTTGCTTGAGCCCATCCCTTGACCCTTGCACTGCTCCATTTCTAAAGCTTTTCTTTCCCCTTGGCCAATTAAATCCAAGTTAATCCAATTAAAATGACCTCATTGTGATATCACTAACCCTCTTCCCAGCCTCTCAGCACACTCATTCTCACAGCCGAGCAATTCTTTGCACCATTATATGCATCCACCTGGGAAGAGTCCGTGTCATCATGTCATTCCCCTCTCCTCTCCACCCAGACCTCTCCCTTAAAACATATTCTGCATGTTCTGGAAATCCTTTCGAAGGAGGCAGAAAAACAAAGGGTCAAGTTGATTCCAGAGCAGCTGATTACAACCTGTGAAATCTGGGACAAAGCTTTTGTCCCAGACCTTTCCTAGGGCACAGGAAGTGGGACTGACCTTGTTAAGCACCTAGAATTGGTTCATTCAAGCAAGATCGACTGAGAGCCTACTGTGTGCCAGGCACTGGGACGCCTCAGTGGACAAGACAGATGAAGAGCTCTGAGCTCAGATGCTGGTCAGGGAGGAGAGTGAGGGACGATAAAAATACACGTAACAAGTAAGTTAGAAATATGACATTATAAAATACATTTAGGTGCTAAGTGCGATGGAAGAAAGTACAGCCTACCTGGAGGATCTGCAGGTGCCAGGGGTCGGTTTGCATTGTTAGTTGGGGGCTCAGGGTAGGCTGAGAAGGTAAAAACTTACCCAAAACTTTGAAGGAGGTGAACAGATCAGTCCAATAGATATCTGAGAGAAGAACCTTCCAGAAGAATGAAACAGTTGGAGCAAAGGCCATAAGGAGGAGCTTGCCGGGCATGTTAGAGGAACAGCCAGTGAGTCCCAGTGGCTGATGTGGCATGAGCGTTGGGGCGAGTGGTGGGGAGCCCCTCAGAGAGACTGGGGCAAGCCATGGGGGCCACCAGTAAGACTCCGGCCCTTCCTTGGGTGACACGGGAGTCACTGGAAGGCTGTGAGCCACAATGGGATGTGCTGTGATAGAAATTCTCTAGCTGCTGTGTTGAGAACAGACTGCAGAGGGACAAAGACACACAGGAGAACAAGGCAGGGGGCTACTGGGAGCGTTCCCATGAGGAAAGGGAGCACCCAGCCCAGGGTGGCGCCTGGGGAACGGGCGGATTCTGGATATATTCTGAGTGCAGAGTCAGCAGGATTTCCTGACAGATTGAACATGGAGAGTAAGAGGAAAGGTGGTGTCGAGTGGGATGCCACAGATTGGGGTCTGAACACCCGTGAGATGCCGCTGTTGTCAGCCCGGCTGGAGGCGGCTGCGGGTGGAGCTGGCTGACAGGGAGCTCAGTTTTGGATGCGCTGAGCGAGGTGTCTTCATAGCACAAGCAGAAATGTTGAGTAGGCAGTAAGATACGGAAGTCCAGAACTGGGGGAGACATGCAGGCAAGAAACAAAAGTTGGGGAGTCATTCGTGTCTAGATGCATTTAAAGAAATGAGACGAGGGGAGATCACCAAGCGATCAAGTGTAGACCAGCAAGACGAGTGTAGACAGAGAGGAGGAGCAAGTAGCTTGGCCATGGCCCCCTCGGAGCACGTGGCAGAGGCAGCTTCTAACCCAGCCTGGTCAACTCCTTGCCATGCCTGGGCTATTTCCACTGGCCCCAGTGCCCCACTCAGTGGACTGGATGTATGGGGTCTGGCACACAGTAGCTTCCTGGTGGACCCCGGACCCCATCTGGGAGCACACACTTCACGGCGAGGTGCCAGCCCAGTACAGCCCTATGGCTGATGCCAGCCTCAGGGCTGGGATTCCTTCTGTCTCAGGCAGACGTTAGAGAGGCAAGGGCATGGCCATGTCTATGATCCCCTTGGGGGAAGTGTAGGGGCTGGCCTTCTCTCCTTGGTTTGACATGTGCTGGGGACTTTTCTCACAACAGTTAGAGTATTATTTGAAAAATAAGCCAGATCATGTCTGTCCTCCTTTTTTTTTTTTTTTTTTTAATTGTTCCTCTGGCCTTCCTTCTTCCCTCCCTCCCTCCTCCCTCCTTTCCTCTATCTTCTCCCCTCCTCTCCCCTTCCTTCCTTCTTTCCTTCCTCCCTTCTCTCCCTCCCTCTTCCCTCCTCCCTTCCATGTTCTTCCTTCCTTCTCCCCCTCCTCTTCCGGTCCCTCCCCTCAGCCACCGGGCCTTTCCACCTGCTGTTTCCCCTAACTGAAAGACCCTCCCTGACTCCCTGAGTCCTCATTTCCTTCAACCTCTGCTCAGATGTCTTCTTCTCAAAGAGGCACCTCCTGGTCACCCCCACCCCCCAAAGAATGCATCCCCAACACCACTCTGACCTCTTTCGTCCTGCCTCTTTCTCTTCCCGGCACTCACGGCCGCCCTGCGGTATATGTTTGTTTGCTCTTGTGCATCTCCTCTTCTAGAACGGGAGCAGGGCCTTCATTTTGTTTGCTGCACAAAACAGCACCTCGTCCATAGTCCTTATCCAACACGTATTGTTGATGAATGAATGAATTCCAAAGGGCCATGGAAGGTTCTGCTGTTCCCTTAAAGTTGATCCTCAGGCATCACCTTAAGGTATCTCATATGTCACAACCTCACAGGCGGGCAGACTTACAGCAAAGCCCCTTGGAGCTGGGGGCTGTCCTACAGCAGATGGGGGTCCCACACAGGGGTAGCCGCCAGCATACGCCACCTGGGTACACTGGGTTCTGCACGCTGTCTCCACCCCTCAGCAAGTTCTCACTGGGCCAGATGGGGTCATGGTGCAAAAAGAATGCACACACCGCAGGGCACTTGAGGAGAAATGCCCCCAACTCTGCGACCCTGGGGGGGCTGTGCCTCAAAGGAGCCATGTCTCCCTGTCCTCCAGGATAAAGTCACCTAAAACCTAAAGGGGAGGCAGGGATGCGGCAGTAAGGAAGCATGCTAGGCCATGGAGTCTAATCGGGTTTCTGTGCACTTGGAATCTGGAGTCCTGGCTCCACTGTTGATGGGTTATGCTCCCTTCCGTGTCACACTCCCGCCCTGGCCTCCACCCGATGCACAAAGTCACCCTGCCCCCGCCCTTCAGAAGCAGCACTTTATTACCCTAGTTACAGAAGTGGGAGCTGAAGCTCAGTGGGGCTCAGGAGACTGTCCAGGGTCACCCGGATGGTCACTGGGGAGCTGGGAGGCAACCCATGTGGGTCTAAAGCCCCTGTAACTTCCCGCTGCCAAGCCACTTCTCTGAGCTCCAGTTCCCTTCTCTGCAAGCGTGGCCGTGGCCGTGGGAGACGATGCGGTAGTGTCTGTCTGACAGCAGCAGCACTTAAACCATGTTGGTTGAGACAGAATTAACGCTCAGCTCTTGGGGGTTAAAGGTGCCAGCACTGACCCTGGTTCTTCCGTTTTGCCACGTGTTGAAGTTGGTTTGTATGCTTTGAACGTGTTGGTTCATGAACAAGGCTGTTTCTAGTCTGTTAAACTAATAATCTTAATATTTTACTTTAATTGTAAGGCAGCTATTCCCTTTTGTTCGTTTAACAAATCCAATTAAAACGGAGTGCATTCAGGATTACAAAATAGATGCTATTAAACCAATAGGAAATCATCATCTTTTGTTATTGGGCCCTGTGACCCCCTGGGAACTTTTGCTCCAAATAAAAGTTGAATTCTTATTATCCTCCAGGGGGCAGGGGCCGGTGTGACCGATCACGGCTTCCCAGGCAGCACAAGAGGAGGTCCACACTGTGCTAAGAGTGGAGAAGTAAATAATAGTAGGGGGAGACGAAGCGATCCACGCCTAACTTCCCAGTAAGCTCCTCAGAGCTGCGTTGACCAGATATCCAGATGACAGCCAAATGAAGCCAGCCTGCTCATTCCCGCATAGACACTCTGTGTGCCGCAGCTCTGGCGTCATGGGAAGAGCGTGCCACCCAGAAGCTCTGGAATAAGGGGAGCTGTGTGACCTTGGATAAACCACTTTACACCCTCCCCACCCCCCCAGCATCCTTATCTTTGGGTGGGAGGGTACTCCCACCTCAAGAAAGAGTTGTGAGCACTGAATGAAACGGCAAATGGGAGGTCGGCTTGTGAAGGAGAAGGTGTGGTGTGCCTCTAAGGGCTGATGTCAAGCATGTGTGTGGGGGCGGGTGGACAGCATTATAGAGCCGACACACGGAGCCGCCCTGCGGTTTGGGAATAGCGGAGGTGCATCTTACAGGCGTTAGATTTTAAAGTGAGCCCACGTGGTGAAAATCAAACTTCAGTGGCCTGCATACAGCCCCTCAGGGCCGCTACACAGCCAGTAGCCCCCAGGGCAGAAGAGAGCCCCGTCTCTGGTGAGCACCTGGGAATGCCGTGGGCTAATGTGCTGGGGTCACGCTGGATGAAAAACTCGTGTCTTCACACTGTTGTCACATTCATTGTGGCAAGAAGCTCACACCATGGGGACCCATGGGGATTGCAGGGACTAAGGGACAACATATTTCCTGTCTCCATCACTGCCACAACTGGCTGGTGGCATTACACGTACTCTTGAAATTGTTTCTCTCTCTCATTGCCAATCTCCAAGCAGTTAGACGACTCCATTAATGCTATTAACATATCTTTAAAATTCATATTATCCAGATATATTTAGATATATACATACATATATGTGTCTGTGATAATGAGCAGCTACACGCTGGCCCCTGGGCAGTGGAGTAGACGGGCAATGGGCCGAGCTGAAATGGTTGTTCAGGGATCCTGATGTGCATGTGGTCCCTCCAAAAGGCCAGTGGAACATCTGTATTCCTGACCCCTGCAGGACTGTGACCAAAGATTGCATCTCCTCCCCCTCACTCTCCAAATGGAGCAGCTGTTTCAGCCGGCGTGCTCACCATTCCCCTTTGAGCTGCCGGCGGGAGAGCGCCATTGCTGGTCCCTGGCTAACCCGTGCCAGATTAGAATGGACCTGAGCGAGTGCTGGACTCTCTGAGTTGGATCTGAGGACTCGTTGACACTCTGGTTCCAACGTCAGAGAGCCTGTGGGTGACCAAAACCGGCAACACACCTTTCTGGGGACGTACCAGGCAGGCAGCTTTAATTTTCTGTGACAGAGGTGGCTTGCGCCGAGGGAGCACTAGGATTCCAGAATGCCTGCCCCTCCTTGGAGTCAGTGGGGACAGCAATGTGTCCCCAGGAGGAGGCATCTCCTCCTGCGAGAGCAAAGGCTACAGAAGGAAGAGAGACAAGGATCGTGGAAACATCCTAACCTTTGGTAGCAGACACATCTAGGTTTGATTTTGGCTGTGCTGGGATGTCTGTGTGAACTTGGGGAAGTCGCTTGACCTCTCTGAGCCTCAATTTTCTTATGTGAGAATTAGGATTTAGCCTTACATAGTTGCCGTGGAGGTGAGAGACACAGGAAGGGCTCGGCAGCATGCCTGCCACAGTTACTTTGGTACACATCATCTGAGTGAATGACTGTGAGTGGCTCTTGACATTAGGCAGCATTTCTGAAATGATGTCAGAAACCCCCATAACCGTGAGGTCCTGGAAGACCCCACCCCTGCTGTCTCATCTCTCTCCTGCCCATCATCCTTGTCTGTCCATCAGCTCTGCCAAGTGTCTACTGGAGCTATTCCTGTGAGCTCACAGAAATCTTTCTTCCTCTAGTCTGTCCCCTTCCTCGCAATCTGTCCTTCTGCCTACAGGAAAGACGGGTTGACATACTACAGCTGGTGGCATTTGCGGAAAAAATAAAAGCACTTCATGTTTATACCCCCAGGGAGTCTCTACTCCAAAAACCGGCTAACACTGTACAGCAAGTAGGAGAGCACACGGTTCCTGGCCCAGAGGGGGTGCTGGACAAATGCTGATTGTTCCCCCAGCGCAGACCAAGCCTGAGGCAGACATTAGTTCCTATTTCAGGGGCCTGGCCAGAGGTTCCATTCCTGCCCACTCCACAGACCGCCCCACAGAGACTACCCACATCCCCACCTGCCACGTGGCTTCCAGGGAAGGCCCAGCAGCTCGTTCTGGGAATGGGGGGAGGGCACGGGGAAGGAATTGAAACCACATGGAAGTCACAGCAGAGGGGAGGATGGCCTATTGTTACACGTCTAGTGAATGTGTCTCATGAGAGTTGGGAGAGAGAATAAATGCCATGACTTTTGAATGAGTGACTTGACTGAGGGAAGTTTGCCTTATTTCCCCTTAAGAGATGGCCCATAAGCAAAAGCTATTTCCCATCTCTATGGCATGAAGTCTGCTATGAAGTTAGTCCCAGGTACTGGCTGTGAAATGGCAGTGACTTTTGGGGTTTCAGTTCTGCCGTGTGTCCATCCTGTGTCTCAATGCATCAGTCAAAAGAGTGAAATAATTCCTGTGAGGTCAAATTAGCTAAATGTTTAAAGATATCGGATATATGCAAAGTCAGTCTTACTTAAAGATACAAAGATACACGAGTGTGAAGCACCAGATAAATTCTGTTATCACTGATCATGATGCTCTTACAATTGAAGACACTTGCAAAGACTCTGATGGCATTAAAATATAGGTTGCCGTTACATTTTTAATTTAGATATCCACGGGGTGCCCCACCATGCTGTTTGATTCACAATGACTAGATGGAAAAATTAATTAGAAATTAAAGTCAAACCAACTGGTCCAGTTTTTCCAAAGTATAAAAACCAATTGTACAAAAGAGTATATTTCGAAACTTCTCGTATTTGGGCTTCTAAGCTGTTCATATGAAGTGAAACCTGTTATTTGTCTATCCTTCCACCCATCCATCCATCATTCTATCCACCCATCCATCTATCCAGCCATCCATCCATTCATCTGTCTATCCATCTATCTATCCATCTGTTGGTTTATCTATTCATATCTCTTTGTCTCTATCACTGCCAGCTTCCTTATGGGTGCCGGTCCCACCCTGACTTGTGAGGAGTCTATGAATTGATAGTAACAGGCCATCTACCCAGTTTTAGTTGTATCAAAAGACCGTCTCTTTCACATTTCCTTTGTGAATACTTGCGCTCCTACTCAATGGGCAGACCTGGGCAGGATGCTGACCATTCAGGGTTGAATGAGAGAAGGGATGTTCTTGTCTCTGGGGGCTCCTGGCACTCATCTGCTTCTAGTAGCACTCAGCAGCTTTGGGGGTCCAGATGGACCCGGAGCAGCCCAACATAGCCTGCCCTCCAGAAGCAAGAGCAAGGGTCCCAGCCAGGGAAGGCGGCCCTGAGAAGAGGCATGAGGAGGTGGCACCTGATCCTGCTTCATCTGGCCTGGGGCTGTCTGGGGACCCAGACAGACTGGGGAGGAGGTGAAGGGCAATATCCCAGCCAGCCCTACTCTGCCTTGTGAGTGATTAATAAGGAGGCTCAGAGCCAAGGGGTCTGTCGGAGGGAAGCTCCTTAACGGAGACATAATCTGCAGACAGCTCCCGGCTGCTTCCTCCCCATCGTTCATCAGCGCTGGGAGGGCTTCCTCTCACGGTGTGGGTGGGCTGTAGGGGGCAGGCTCAGCTGAGTCCTGCTGACTGAGCTCCAGTCGACTGGAAGCACCCTTCCCATCCAGCGCCCCTCTAACCCGTGCTTAGCATGTTTGGCCTCCCTGAGCTGAACTTCATCTTAAATATAAGAAATACAAAAGACAGCCCAGGCTTCGGGGTGCTCCCGGGAATCCGGTGGCCAGCATCAGTCACAATCTAGATTTAGGTTTCTGAGTTTGGGGCCTGGCCCTGGGTATTGCTCACCCGCGTGACACAGGGGTTTGGTACATAGAAGGCTCTTGATACACTTGCTGAGGGAGTGAACAAATGAATGAATGCAGGGATAAGCACATGGACTCAGCTTAAATTAGTCCCAACAGACTAATAGGGATCAGGGACAAAGGAAACTTTACTATTTGTCCAGACCCATGGGATAGAGCAACCAAATAAAATACAGAACTAGGCGATGTTTGAGACATATGCATACTAAAAGCTATCTGGTGTTTATCTGAAGCTCAAATTTAACTTGGAATCTTGTAATTTTATTTGCTAATCTAGTAACCCGACCGTGAGGAGTAGTCGTTGATAAACACGATCAGAACACAGGCTCCCCCAATCTCTGTCCATCTTCTTTTTAATTAAGATTTTAACTCAAGCCAGTAGGACACTTTTTCTGGCACATCACCTTATGCACAGCTGTCCCCTGCAGAGTGCACATGCACAAATACGTGGTTCCACTGCAGTGCTCACATGGTACACACGTGGATGCCCTTTATGGAGCAGAACAGGGCTGAGTGGGAGCATCAAAAGTCACAGACTTCAAAGCCAGGCTGAGCAAGCAGCCATAGTAAGAGTGACAGAAATAGAATATGGGGCCCCAAATATGTTTAAGGTTTTATGAAATTTTTTAATTTACCTACAGTAAAATTGTCTTTTTTTGTATACAGCTCTCGAAGCTCTAACATATAAACAGCTTCACGTAACTACGACCACAATCAGGATACAAGCAGTTCCAGTACCCTAGAAAACTCACCGGGAGTCCCCACGCTCAAACTGCTCCCTTATAATCAAACCTTTCCCACCCCTAATTCCTGGTGACCATCCACCTGTTTTCTGTACCTATCATTGTGCCTTTTCCAGAATGTCATAGAAAGCAATCATTCACTATGTAGACTTTTGAGATTGGCTTCTGTTACTCAGCAAAATGCCTTTGAGATTCATCCAAGTTGTTATTCGCATCAGAAATTCATCCTCTTTATGCTTAATAGTATTCCATCATAAGGATATGCCACAATTTATTTATCCGCCCACCCACTGAAAGACATTTGTTTTTTTTTCTTTCTATTTTTGGCAATTATGAATAGAGAAACTATAAACGCATTGAACAAGTTTTTGCTTGTTCAATTGAATCTGAGTTTTTGTTTTTCTAGGGTAAATACCTACTTGGGGAAATGACAGGTCACATAATAAGTCTATGCTTAATTTTATAAGAAATTGTCAAACTATTTCTCAGAGTGATGGCAGCATTTTGAATTTCCATCAGCAATATATGAGTGCTCTAGCTGTTCCACATCATCACCGAATCTTCCTACTATTGGTTTTTATATTTTATTTTTTATTTTAGACATTCTAATAACTGTGTAGTGGTATCTGATTGTGATTTTAATTTGCATTTCCCTAGTGACTAATAATGTTGAGCAACTTTTTATGGGCTCATTTGCCAACCACATTACTTCCATGGGGAAATGTCTTAAATCTCTTGGGCATTTTTTTTCATTGCATTGTTTACTTTCTTACTGTTGACCTTGAGTTCTTTATAGATTCTGGATACTCGTGCTTTGTTGGATATGCGATTTGCAAATATTTTCTTCCAGTCTGAAGATTGTTTTTTCATTCTTAACAGTTCTGGGTTTTGGTTTCGTTTTTACAGAGCAAAAATTTTATAATTTGTTGTAGTCTAATTTGTCAACATTTTCTTTTATGGATTGTACTTTTGCCTAACTCAAGGTCATGAAGATGTTCTCCCATGTTTTCTTTTAAAAGTTTAATGGTTTTACATTTTACGCTCATATCTATGATCCATTTTGAGTTAATCTGAGTTAATTTCATTAGGTTGAGATTCAATTATTTTCATGATGTAACGAATTGTTCCAACATCATTTGTTGAAAAGTTTGTTTTTCCATCGAATTTCCTTTGAGCTTTTGTCAAAAACTGACTGATCCTACTGGCCAGATTTATGTGGATCTATTTCCGGGCTCTGTTTTCTATTTCACTGAGCTACATATCCTACCCTTCACCAATACCACAAGTTGTAATTACATGGGAAGTTTTAAAATAGAGAAGCATGAATCCTCCAATTTTATTTTTCTTTTTCAAAATTCTTTCAGATTTCTAGTTTCTTTTCCTTTCAATATAAATTTTAGAATCAGCTCATTCATATGTACATATAATCCTGCCATAATTTTTATTGGAATCACATTGATCTTTAGATCAATTTGGGAAGAATTGGCATCAAGACATTGAGTCTTCCCATTCATTAACATGGTATGTTTCTCTATTTAGTTAGATTTTCTTTGCTTTCTTTCATCAGTGTTTTGTAATTTTTATCAGGGAAATCCTGCAGATTCTTATTACTTATGTGAAATACATAAGTATTTTATTTTTTGAAGCACTATTATTTTCAAATTTCAGTTTCCACTTGTTCACTGCTCCTATATAGAAATTCAGAGGGGTTTTGTATATTACCCTTGTATCCTGCTTTTGTTGCATACCGTAAGTTTTGATATGTTCTACTTTTATTTTTGTTCAGTTCAAAATATTTTCTAATTTCCATTGAGACTTCTCGGATTGACTCATGGATTATTTATAAATATGTTTAATTACTATTTGGAGATTCTCCAGTTATCATTCTGATATTGATTTCTAATTGAATTCCATTATTTTCAGAGAACATTGTTTGTATGGTTTCTATTCATTTATATTTGTTAAGGATTGTTTCATGTCCAAAAATACAGTCTGTATTTGTGAATGTCACACGTGCACTTGAAAAGAATGTGTATTCTCTTACCGGATACAGGGGTTTATACACATCAATTAGATCCAGTTGGCTGATGGTAATGTTCAGTTCTTCTACACCAGTAGGTCTCATCTGAGGGCAATTTTGCCCCCAGTGGACAGCTGGCAATGCTTAGAAACATTATTGGTTGTTACAACTAGTAGAGCGCTACTGGCATTTAGCGGGTAGAATCTTCTGGTCTTCTGGTGCTAAACATCCTGCAATGCACAGGACAGTCCTTCCCCCATCACTGCCCCACCCCTGCCAACAACCAAGGATTAACCAGCCCCAAATGTCAAGAGAGCCAAGGTTGAGAAACCCTGTTCTTTGTTGATCTCCTCTCTACTTGTTTTACTGATTTTTGACAGAGAAGTGTTGATGTCTCCAACTCTAATTATAGATTTGTCCATTTCTTTTTTCCATTTTATCAGTTTTTGCTTCATTTATATCAAAGCTCTGTTGTTAAGTACATCCCCATTTAGGATTTTTGTATCTTTTTTGGTACAGTGTCCCTTTTATCATTATGTAGTGTTCTTTCTAATCTCAGGTAAATTTTCATGCTCTGAAATATACTTTGCCTGATATCAATAAAGTCACTCCAGTTTCCCTTTAGTTTTTGCATAGTAGGTCTTTTTCCATTCTTTTAGTTTAACTTTTGTTTATTTAAAGTAGATTTCTTATAGATAGCATATAATTGGGTCTTTTTCTTTTATTTTCCATTCTGATAATTATGCTTTTAATTGGTTTGTTTAAGTCATTTTCATTTAATGTGAGTCAAATTGATATGATTGAATTTAGGTCTACTGTTTTAATAGTTTTTTGATTGTTCCATTTCCCTTTCCTTGCTTTCTTTTAGATCATCTGAATTATTTTTACTGTTTCATTTTAATTTATATATTTAGTTTTTTACTGTGTCTCTTTAAATATTGTTTTGGTAATTGCTCTGGAGATCAAAGTATACATAACTTTCCACACCTACTTAAAATTAACATTTTACCACTTCAAAAGCATTGCGAAACCTTACCTGTACCATATAGGTCCCATTAACGTCCCTCATTATGTTGTAGTCGTTGTATGTATTCCATGTACATACACTGAAAACCCCATCAGACAGTGTCATAATTTTTACTTTCAACCACCACACATATTTTAAAGGTCTTAAAAGGAGAAAAATAGTCTACTGTATTTACCACATATTCCCAAAGTCCACGTTTCTCTCTAGTACAGTAGTCCCCCGTTCTCCGTGACTTTTCTTTCTGAGGTTTCAGTTATCTGCAGTCAACTACGGTCCAAAAATATCAAATGGATAATTCTACAAATAAACAATTCCTAAGTTTTAAACTGCGCACCATTCTAGGTAATACGATGAAACCTCACGCGGTCCTGCTCAGTCCTGCCTGGGACCTGAATCACCCCTTTGTCTGGTGTATCTGCATTGTTTATGCTACCCGCCCGGTAGTACTTAGCAGCCATCTCAGTTATCAGATCACTGTCATGGTGGCACAGTGCTTGTCTTCTAGTAACCCTCGTTTTACTTAACAACGACCCCAAAGCGATGCTTGCAATTGGGACATGCCAAAGAGAAGCCGTAAGGCGCTTCCTTTAAGTGAAAAGGTGAAAGTTCTCGACTTAATATGAAAAAAAATTGGATGCCGAGTTTGCTAAGATCTATGGCAACTTTTACTACAGTATATTGCTATAACTGTTCTATTTTGATATTAGTTATTGTTGTTAATCTCTCACTATGCCTAATTTTTTAAACTTTATCACAGGTATGTATGCATAGGAAAAAACATAGTATATATAGGATTCGGTACCTTCTGCCATTTCAGGCAGCCATTGGGGGTCTTAGAACATACCCCCGTGGCTAACGGGGGACACTGCATTACTTTCCTTTCATCTGAAGAACTTCCTTTAGCATTTATTTCACAACGGCTCAGCTAGTGGCAAATCCTTTTATTTTTCATTCATCTGAGACTGTCTTTATTTTGCCTTTGTTCATAAAGGATGCCTTTATCCACTGTTTGGTTGATAATTCTTTTCTTTCAGCACTTTAAAAAAGATTTTTCCGGTACCTTACGCTTCCACGGTTTCTAACAAGAAACATGTGGTCTTTCGTATTACTGTTCCCCTGTAGGTTATGTGTCATTTTTCTCTGCAGCTTTTAAATATTTTTCTTAATTTTGATCAGTTTGATTATGTGTCAAAATGTGGATTTCTTTGAGTTTATCCTATTTGAAGTTCACTGAGCTTCCTGCAGCTGTAATTTTTATGTCTTTCACCAACTTTTGGAAGTTTTTTATCCATTTTCCTTCAAATTTTCTGCACCACAACTCTTTTTTCCCGTCCTTCTTCTAGGATATATCCATATATCGATATCAACATGGATCTATATATGTTTTAGCAGGCAACCACAGGCTACAAGTTCTGGCAAACCTTCTGTAGATACTACAGACTGTGGTTATAATGTCCTTTCAGTTTTCAAAGAATTGCCAGTGCCTTTTGAATCAGTCCCTCATGTTACCCCTCAGGCACGAGTCTGGAACCTGCACAGTGGTCTCGCTCTTAGCTCAAGTCTCAAAGCCTGGGTTCAGGGTACTAAAGACTCTGTTCAGGGATTCATCCAGCTCAGGGCACATGCAGAAGTTCATATACAACTTTATTAAACTCCCACCTCTTTGCAATCTTTCCAATACTTTGTGCCTCCCCAGGAGATGCAACCCACCCCCCCCCCCCAACCGTAGTCTGCTGACTAGAAATCCAGGATTTTGTTTTCTAAATCTGCTGTATACTTTCTGCCACTGTTTCTGCCTCCAGGGCCAAGTAGCAGTAGGACAGAGAGAAAAAAAACAACCTCCATGTTCTTGGGACCACAGTTTGTCAGTGACAACTGTTTTCCTCCCTCAGTTTTCAGTGCCTGCCTGGCCTGGCTGACTCCAGCGATACAGGAGTGCCCGGGGCTGAGGCGGGAGAGAAGGGAAAAAACAAACCAAGAAAAAACAGATCTGCTTCACTCTCGCTGACCCGAAAAGGCCCCCTTGCCTGTTCCTTGGCCAGGGAGAAAAGCTTTTCTTGGAAATCATTCTATCATCCCCAGTGCAAAGCTGGTCTTACTTTTGAGTTCCATCTCCAGTCTTTCTGTTTCTCTTCAGAGAACTGAGAGAGCCGCTTGGCGCATACTGTCTAGAGTCTTCAGTTGCATTCAATGAGCGAGATGGGACGGAGGGCACTTACTCCGTCCCAACTGTGACTGGAACCCCACCTGTCATTTTTAAGCTGCTTTATCCCATCTGGTTCCTCAGAGCTGCATCATATAGAAACTTCAGTTCTGGTGAACACAGGCCCGCCTTTGGTGACCAGCCAACTATGCATGAATGTGGTTGGTCCATTGTTTTTAAAGAACAGGTTCAGCTTACAAGTCCTGCTCAAAAGAACGCAATGCTGCTGGGAGCTGAGAGCACTCTCAATGCCTCACCATAGAGACCTCCATCCATCCCAAGAGGGTCTGACGCAGCAGCACTTGCCAGAGTGCGACCCTGTGACCTTCACCTGGGAGTGGCAATACAGTCATGGATCGCTTAAGGGTGGAGACACATTCTGAGAAATGCGTTACGCGATTTCGTGGTTGTGTGAACATCACAGAGTGCATTTATACAAACCTACATGGTATAGCCTACTACACACCTAGGCTGTATGGTACTCATCTTACGGAACCCCCGTCATACATGCAGTCTGTCGTTGACCGAAACATCGTTATATGGCCCATGACTGTAGTGGGATTCATCGTAAACAATTATAGTAAGTGGAAGGCAATTTTTACCCGCGTCTCCTTGACACTGAGGATTATTGTACGAGGAGAACGTGATAATGGGCTCACACAGCTGAGTGCTGGCGCTTCATGTGTCGTATGAACTTCGTTCCTGATAAAGGGCCTGAAAGATGAAGTACAGAAACGCCAGGGCACCCCTCCCGCCCATCCCTGGGGGGAAATGGAGGCAACACAAGCATTTGTCTCCTGACAGCACACTTCTGTCTGCCATGGGAGCTTGGTCCGAAATAGAAAATCAGCAAGCAAGAAACACGAAGGTTTAGAAAAGAAAAGAGCCTCTAGACCAGGACAGAACAGTCTGCATCGTCTTCGAGCGGCAGACCTGCCTCACTCCCCAGCCCTAGTTCTCCTCCCTTTACAATGGGGATAATTCTATGGCTCTTGCTGGGTTGTTGAGGATTCAAATCAATATACCCAAAGCTCCTGACAATCATATTTAATAGTTAACATTAATCAAGCTTATACTGTGTGCTAGGGCCTGTTGTAAGCACTTTATGGTTTAGATCATTTACAATGCCTAAGAGCCCTGTAAGGGGACTGTTTTCACAAATGAGGAGACTGAGGCACTGATAATTTAAGAGAGTAGTTCGTGGCAGAGCTGGATTTCTACGCCAAGCATCCTGAGGCCAGAGTCTACCGCTCACGCTGTACCTCCTGCTTCTCCGTACAGTGCAGTCATAACTATCACACGCCCACCCACGCGGAGGGGTCTACAGGTGAATTTCAGTGTGAAGGATGTAAGAGGAGGAAGGGAGGGGGGCGGGAGGTGGGAAAAGGCAGCATTCTCTTTTATGTTCTGCCAGGCTCAACCCTGGCCCCCTCCATGCTCATGGGCATGGTATAGGCACATCCTCTTACTCGTGGGCTGAGCAAAAGACTTTTCTGTGCTGCTCCTGTTACCCTGCAGGTATAGTAGCCAAGGCCTGACTGGTTCCTCTGCGCTCAGAAGGTCAAGAAAGATGTAATGCTTAAGTCCGTCTTAACTCCCACCTTACTCCCTTATACCCAGACTATGCTGCTTCTGAGAACTCAGCAGACCCACCCCGGGAATTGGTGGGATAACTCAAAGGAAACCCTAGATTTATGTGAGGGTCTGGCAAGTGGTAATATCCAAGAACACACATGCACACGTGGCCCCGGGCAAGGGGAGGAAGGAATATGTGAAAGTCCAGGACCATGGGGAGATTCCTAAGTTAGGGAATGGCACAGCCGGAGGGGCATCGAGCATCCTTCAGGCCAGCCCTGCACCTCCCATTTTACATCTCAGAACACTGAGGTCTGAAGAGGGCATTGAGTTTGCTGAAGGTCTTTGCCTAGGTTACTTCTGTTGATGCCCTAACTTCTCTCCACTCTCCTCTTTCTCTCCTTTTAAACTATTAAGGAGCAAAACACTGTGATTCGGGGGGAATCCAGTACACTTATAGCACCTCCTAACTAGATATTTTTTTCTTCCCATCAGAGTATATCTTCTAGCAGTTTCATGTGACTTTTTCCTCAAACTAATCACCTCCCGATCAGAACAACATACTTCAGACATACTCCCTCACTAAAACAACATGGCCAAGGGCGGGAAAGTCCCCAAGGGCAAGAAGATCACCCTCAAGGTGGCCAAGAATTGTATCAAAGTCACATTTGATGGGAGAAAACGCCTTGACTTGAGCAAGATGGGACTTACTAACTTTCCCAAGTGTATTCTGCGACTGAATGATGTGGACGAGCTCGACCTCAGCCGGAATTTGATTCGGAAGATCCCTGACTCCATCTCCAAATTCCAGAATCTACGATGGCTGGACCTGCACAGCAACTACATTGACAAGCTCCCCGAGTCCATTGGCCAGATGACTACTCTGCTCTACCTCAATGTCAGCAACAACAGGCTGACCACCAACGGGCTGCCGGTGGAGCTCAACCAGCTCAAGAACATCCGCACTGTGAATTTCGGCTTGAACCACCTGGACAGCGTGCCCACCACGCTGGGAGCTCTGAAGGAGCTCCATGAGGTGGGCCTCCACGACAACCTGCTGAACAGCATTCCCCACAGCATCGTCAAGCTCCCGAAGCTGAAAAAGCTGAACACAAAGCGAAACCCCTTTCCCAAACCAGAAGAGTTGGATACGTTCGTAGATTCCATCAAAAGGCTGGACAACTTATATCTAGTGGATGAGAAGGATCTGTGTGGGCCTTGCCTGAGAAAATGCCAGCTGGCCCGGGACAAGCTGAACAAAATAAAGAACATGGCCACAGCGACACCCAGAAAGGCCATCTTTTCCAGTTTGATCGCGCCCAACTCCATGGCCAAGGAGTCCCAGGAGGAGTGGAGGTGACATGGGACCCTGATCCTGGGGCAGGAAGGGAAAAGGGAGGGAAGGAAGATGGCAGTGGGTGGCCTCCCCAGGAAACTGAGGGACTCCCCCATGACTGCAATAGCTCCTCCAGCCTAGCCCATAAAACACCTCTGCCGACTTCCTTGCCTTGTGATTTTGTTGACTGACGGGCTTTTCGTTCTTTGCCATTCCGCACGTTTCTCTCTTCTCTGCACGTGCACACCCACACATACAGGCACGATGAGTCAGAAAAGGGCCATCCATCTCTCTTCTGCCCCAGAACTCTCCTGCTTACAGCTGGTGGCTGTAATACTGGTGGCACCTGATACTGCCAGCACACTCTTAGTCTCATGAGCACGTACATTTCAGAACCAACCATCAGCTCCCGAATGTGGGCTTGTTCTGTGGGAAGGCTTTGGGTCAGGGCTTCAAAGGTCAGGAATCTCAGAGCATGGGTTGGTCGGAGGGCAGACAGACACTCAGTCTTGGGAAGGGGATAAACCTGGGCCACAGAGCTGGACAGATATTATCATTGAGTATTGGCAGGTGACATCTTGGGCTCAAAGCAGTACCATCTTTTTCTCATCTGCGCTTGCATCATTTGCTCTGGGGGCTTTCTAGACTAAACTTGGAGCCTATGACTGGCTGTAAATGAATGAGGTTGCACGTCCATCTTATTATGTCCAACGCTTTTTCGGACCCTTGTGGGAGTCCGAAAGAGGAAGAATGGGTGCAGGTATGGGTTGATGCAGTCAATAAATCAATACGGTATTAAGCATGGTGCTAGGAGCAGGGACTATGTCCAGTGAGGGGAAGCTTGGCTCGCCCTATGCAACCTTTAGGAAAGACCAGTTGAAAGAAGACAGGGCAGAATGTCACTGTCTGAGGAAGTTATGAGATCAGGGCTGGATGATGTGCAGGGCTGGCCTGGTATAAAGAAGAGCCAAAGATTCTGGAGTTGGAAGATCTAAGTCCAGGGAAGCTCTGCTTCTTGCTTGCCATCTCTTGGGTATCTCATTTCGCTTTGGTTCCCTCATCTGTAAAGGGGCAGTGACATTGGCTCCAATCCCAAAGGTCGCTGTGTATCGAAAGCAGGTGGCACACAGAGTAGGTACTCCAGAGAAGTCAGTGCTCAGTACCACCTTGGGCAGTGTCCCTGGTCACACTAGATCTTTTGGCAGAAGTGACAAGGGCAGAGTCAATCCTCACAGTAGCTGAGAGCTTTCTCTGTACCACTCACTCGCACCTTCACATGGCCTAAAAGAAAGAAATCCTTAGGAAAGCTTTTTTTTTTTTTTGAAAAGTCAAGACTTTCCCGTGTTGGTGGCAAGTTCCAGAGAGGTCAATGGAAAGCCCTAAGGGATGTCCCTTTGTTCAGTGGGACCAGCTTATTGTTCACATTTTAACCACAGCAGACAGCAGAGTTCCTTTCTTCCCTCCTCACTGCTTATCTTCCCTTGCAATGCTTAGCTGTGACAACTTTACCATATTTCCAAAATCTGAGGATCGAGATTCAAACTCCCTTTTTCAGCTTTCCCCTTTACTAAATGTTTTCCATCATAAAAGTAACAAAGCCACAACACAGTTTTAAATATAACAGCTTAAACTATCCACAGTTCCACCACGTAAGCCAGCTACAATACTGACAGGTTTCTTTACTGGTTATTTTTCTGTGTATATTTTTATATGTAGTTAAAATTATAGCAGTCACGTCATTTTTATCCTGCTTTGAAACCCATGCTGTTACGCAGTCTTAATAACCACAATTTAAAATATCTGCGAAATAGTTAAACATGGATATACATCACTATAAGCCACTGTTAGGCATTTAAGTTGTTTCCGGTTTTTCACTAATAGAAATAGTTCTGTGATGAATGCTTGTATGATTAAGATTTTTAACATATTTTGCACTATTTCCTTGGTATAGCTTCATCATTGCAAATATTGTGTTAAAGGGTGTGGTTTTTAAAATAATTTTTGATACATACTATCAAGTAGCTGTAAAAAGTTTACATATACTTATATATCTGCCATCAAATGAACCCGTTTCACTGCACCCTTGCCAGCACTGAGTATCATCTTTACATTTTTCTCTGCTTTTAATGTCTGAAGTAATTTATTAGAAGCCCTTTGGAAGATGAACAGAGTGGTTGCATGTGTGAAGTGCCTGATGAGATGTTGTGTCTTAGGCTCAGGAGCCACCACTAGGCCGTTGGGCCTTGAACAATTCCCTAAGGCAGCCATCCTGCTACTTTAGCTGCTTCATCTCTGATGCAGGAAGGACAGAATCCACGCAGGAGCACATGATCCAAACTGGGAGGGGTGGCTTGTTATTTTGGGTACCGCCCATTTCCATTCCTCCCGCTTGAGACACTTTTTCTTTAGAATAAGTGTTCCCTTCTTAGTCATAAAAAAAGATGAGCAAAGAACGGGAGTTAAGAAAAAAGATCTCCCCGTGCCCCTTGGAAGGCCGTGGGTTTGCCCCTCTACTCCGTCTCCTGCTCCATCACAGCCCACTTCTCCCACTGCACTTGGTCCTCAAAATCCTTCTCCAGCCACCTCTCCTGGATTCACTGCCGACTAAGTGGTTGGCATGCAAGGTGACCCTGATGTGCCATTCTCCACCCAGGTGTTTTGTTACGCTTTCATGCTTCTGGCCATGTCTCAGGAAGGGGTCGTAAGGGCACTGAACTTCACCAGGATTGAGAACTAAATGGGCGGGGGCTTTGACTTGCTGCAGGAAATGTTCACGTTAGACGCCTTGTCAGCCAGGAAACCCTGGCAGGCGGATGAAGCAAAGCCTGGCGATAGAGATCAGTCGGGAGTCGCCTTCTACATTTTAATTCTTTTTCTGTCAGGGAAAAGGTTTGATGTTGACATTCCTTCATGCTCTAAAATACCAGTCACTTTTACTTCCTGGAAATTGTATTAGGTCTCAAAACACTTGATAGGAAGACCATGGGATTTCTCTTTCCTCATAGAACGAAAATCCTATTCATGCTAACCCAGTCACCACCTCCTCCGAAAGCCGGGCATGACCTAGGTGACCCCCGTCTGACCTCTGCCCTTGCTGTGTTTTGCCCCCATGACCTGGAGTAACTGCCTCAGCCTTGTGTCTCCATCCGCAGGGTATGCTCAGCATCTCCCTAGAGTAGCTTATGGCCGAAACCTGAAGACTAGTCAGCCAACAAGAACAAACAGCTCTGCAGGAGAAGAGAGAGCGCGGCAGGGGAACGTTCTGGAAGCCAGGCTCTCTGGTGCTGGCCAAGCCACTGACTCGTGTCTTAGGTTCACTTTGTCTCTCTTTGCTTTAGGACATCTGCGTGTGAAAATGACTTTGGGAAATATTTGGTATGGTTTTCTTAAGGTATTGAAAGGAAATATTTAATAAAATGATAGATATGAATTATAGGCCAAGATTTAGAAGAAGACTTTAAGACTTAAAGACTTAGGGTTTCTACATTTCACTTGAACTGTTAAAACCTCAACACCAGTCGCCTGTGATCAATTATATATAATGCAACACCTCCAGCAACTAAAACTTATACAAAAAATTCATATAAAGAAATATACTCAAAAATGCTATAGACAAATCTAAGTAGAATTTTAACAAGTCTTTCAGTAATGCACAGATAGGCATGAAAAAGAAAACAGAGAAATGAACGACAAGGAAAAGAATAGGAAACAAAAAATAATATGGCAGATTTATGTGTTATCATTTTAATAATTACATTAAATGTAAACAGTCTTCTTTATTTGTAAAAGGCTCAAACTAGGAACAGCCAAATTTCCCTCAGTAGACAAATGCTTAAAAAAACTCTGGCATAGCCATATCATGGAATACTACTCAGAGATGAAAATGATGATACCAATGATACAGCCAACAACGTGGATGGATCTCAATGGGATTATTATGAGTAAAAAAGGCCAATCTCCAAAGATCACATACTCTATGATTCCATTTATAGGACAGTCTCTAAATGAAAAAATAACAGAGATGGAAAACGGATGAGTGGGTACCAGACTTTAAGCCTGATGGGGGTGGCAGAGTGTGGGCATGACCATAAACTGGTAGCACAACAGATGTCTTTGTAGTGATAAAAATCATCATGTATGTTGATAGTGGTGGTGGTTATGAGTTTACACGTATGATAAAATGACTCAGAACTATGCACACATATTGTACCAATGTCGATTTCCTGGTTTTGAAATTTACTATAGTTACATAAGATGTAACCATTGCAGGAAATTATGTGTATTATTTTTGCAACTTCCTGTGAACCCATAGTTATTTTCAAATAAAAAAAATTAAAAACCATCTTGCAGCCTAGATGCAGCAATAAACAGATCCTTGTACATCTGCCAAGTGCTAATTGATGACAACCTTAACGTTCCTCAACCATCCCAGAGTTAAGGCATTTCAGGAGAAAGAGGACCTCAACCTCAGTTCAGTGGACCAATCTAAAGTTATCCGTTGACTTTGTCCTTGAAGATTCCTAAGAAAGATGCTGAAATAACGAAAAGACAATGCATGGATTCTCTATCCATGTTCCAGGGGCTCTGGTGATGGCTGGGCACAAATAGCAAGTAGGATGGGGGACCTGGAACCAGCAAGTTGCTCTCTTCACAGTTCTGAGTTATCACACCTTGCCCCTACCCTCATGGAAGCAACATGACTGGGTGTTACTGGAAGGACACCAGGCTTGGTGCAGAGAGTGGGGCTTAAGTCAGGCTTCTGCCTAGAAATGGGTCTAACGTCATGGCTAAGGATGGAGCCAAGAGGAGACATGAGCAAGAAGGACAAAGAGTAATATGGAAGGTCTGAGCACCACCTACTGAAGGTCACCGAGCTCTGTTGCCTGTGCCCGTTGAGCCAAGAATGTGAAAAGCTTCTAAACGCTGGGGCGCTCATTACCCCACCAGGTTGTTTATTTCACCTCTGGTTCTAGCAATTCTGCTCTAAACTTGGGGGTCTGAGTCTCTCCAATTGCCCTCCCTTGTGCTTTACCGAGAAGCCCAAGGAGCAGGGTTCTCTCCCCAGTGGTGGAGCTGAAGTTCTCTTTATGAAAGTGATCATGTACATTACAGATTCTTAGCCTGCCAGCCGATCAACAGTGCTGACCTCTGATGAGCAGGGCTGAAGGAGCAGAAGTGGTGGGGAGGAGGGGTACTTGAATTTTAGCCCCCATGTGGCCATCAGTGCTGCCTCTGCGAGTGTGACTGATCATCCCGGAAGATCATCTTTGGGGAATTTATAGCTTCTTATGGTTGGTTTTCTAAGTTCTCTGTCCTTCATTATCATTCAAAGATAAACTATAAAGGAAACTCTGACACTCAACTTCTCACCAAGAAATGAGTTTCACCCTACACGTTATATTTAAGGAAGCTGTACAATAGAACATTTAAGAAATTACAAACACCCAGATGCAAGCAGGCCCCAAACACAAGCACTGCCTTACGCTCAACAGCTTCGTCTGGCCCAGGGACACTTTTGCCTTGGTGACATGGCAAGTGAGCATCCCAGACCTGTGTGCAACAGAGACTTGAGCAAGCAAGAGCCAGACAGGCATCCTAGAATTGCACATCTCTGAGTTTTCTCAGCTCTGGGCTCAACATGAACTGAGACCACTGGGAAGCAAGCTAACTGAGCCAGGTCAGGCTAGCGTCCCAGAGAAATGTCTGTCCAGAAATAAGTCCAGATGTCAGGGCCCTGCTTTTTCAGAGAATCAATACAGAAAGTTATTACACTCTGTAGTGGTCTCTTTTCATCTTTTATAAAAAGAGAAATTGCCTTCCTTGGGACCCACTACTCTTTAGACAAGGACAAATTTGATATTCAGCACCAAGAGAAAGAATGTTCCAGAAAAATAAAAAAAGGTCACAGAAACCCTCTGTTTCTTCTTATCTGTCCCTGGAAAATGATGTAAGCCAGCACAACTGTTTTGTTTTTCTTAGTTTCAGGACAATTCGAGTAACTCAATCACTCTAGGCACCTGACCATATCTATTTTTTTTTCTCCTTTAAAGGAGTTTTAAGGTAACTTTTAAAGGATCATTGTACTGTATATTTAATTTTGAAGCTGTTTTCAACCCTTTGTGGAAGGGTACCGATAACTTAAGTCTAAGGATGTGTGTTTGTTCACATGGACATTCTCAACTGGCCGCCCACTCCTGACTTCGGATATAGCCTTTCTGTTTTTCCACCTGGTCCCCCTCACATCTCAGCAGTTCCTGCCTGTGTCTAACATGGTGGAGCCATCTAGACACTCACCCAAGGGCTCCGGCTGGCTTTATATCAGAAGCCCCTATAGCCCTGCAGAGCCTGGCTCCCCACGGCTGTCCGACTATGCCCCATGCTGCCTTCAGAATGGTCTAGTCTTGCACCAGGGGGACACACAGATGGATTATGGGTCCCAAGTTCATCCAGGGCTTTGCAAGTATTCTCCAGTTGGGATTCGGGCCCACAGATCCTCCTCAGAATTCAGTTACAGAAGCAGCCATTGCCACTGGAATTGTAGGCAAAACTCTGGTACCCAAAAGCTCTGGTTTCCTATATGAGGCGGATGGCCTCCAGAGGGGCCACATCAGTCACCAAGAGCTGGGAGTTGAAGTTATGAAAACCTGTAGCCCAAGTCAAGCATCTTGGGCCAGTTGAAAACCTTCAGGATGGACCACGCACCTCCCTCAGAGATGAGAAGCTCATGTGCGCCAGCATCCGAATAGCAGCTAGGCGTTTATCAAGACTCACTGTGGGAACCAGGCATTGCCCTTGGTAATCCAACTGGAAAATGACCAAGTTCATTCCAGGCATGTGGCAACGGCCAGCCAAGCCCTCCTAAGGCTGGGGGCCACTGTTGCCCTCCCTCCCTGAAGCCCCTGAAGGCACAATGTGGCTGGTGGGAGAAGGGCTGGCAAGGAGAGACGCAAAAGAGCTGAGAGCACAACCACCCACCTGTTTTCAATCAACCGTTCCATAAACATGCCTAAAATACACACCAGGTGATTCTGAAACTAAGCAAAGGGATGATAACATTTATCGAGCACCCACTCTGAGCCCAAGTCAGTTTGGTCTCAAAGCCCACGGCTGGCTGCTGTAGCAGTCTTGCCATGTGCTCTGGCTGCTTACATGGTCTCAGAGCCTGGGACCAGAGCACCCACTGGGGCTTCCTCATTCCGTCGAAGCTCATCTTCCGTGAGCTTAGACAAGCATTTCTCTGGAGCACTGTGCATTGTTCCCAATTGACCCTGGCAGCTTTCCCATTTTATATTTCCCAAGGGTCTCCGTGCTTGGAGCTGCGCTGGGGCTGTGCCAGGCAGGCAGAGAATGGCCCTGGAAGAGCCTGCTCCAATGGGCTCACTGGCCACGATGGAGAAGATAAACACAATTCGAGTAAAATGAGCACAGTGACCAGCTGTCCCACAGGTGTGAGGTGGTGCGTAGGCTGGTGTCCAGGGTCATCCTTATGATTGAGTTAGGAGTAATTTCCACCCATTTGACTCATCCCCAGATCGAGAATTATCTTCCTGCCACTTGACGGTCATTTTTATACAGACCCCCAGCTTACTGGCCATAGCCACGATTTAGCTCCTCTTCTGCGTTCTTCCTCTGCTGCTCCCTACCTATCTGGGACAGAAATTTAAAAGCTTACCTGTGTGGCTAAAGGTATGCATTGCTGGGGCAAAACATCCCTACAGACAATCTGAGAACAGCAGAACAGGGATGGACAGAGTCCACTCACAACTGTAGGGACAGCCACGTGACCACTGAGTGATATTACATATATAATTATAAGAGAGTGATCTGCAGAGACAAATGGAGTCAGCCAAGTGGCTCGTGTCAAAGTTGATGCAAGGAGAGAGAAGTTCCGGGGAGAGAGAGAATAGACGTATAGCTCCTGAGTGCCGTGGTCCTGGGGGAGCTCTCTGCTTGGAGCAGTGGATGGCCAACTGCTTTCATTGACCCTTCAGTATTCTCCCCTCTTGTGATGACAGAGCCTTGATTCTTCTGGGGAACCACCCCCCTCTCAGTTTGGTCTATGTTGTTGGGTGGGACTGACCCCACTCCCAGAAGGTGGGTGGACACGTGACCCTGATCTGGCCTATGAAAGCACTTGACTGGTTCTGGGATGGACCAACCTAACTTGGGCAAATGAAAAGCACTTTGGGGATTTTGGGTAAAATCACTGGGACAGAGCATCCCTCACGTAGTGGGATTCCTCGGTGCCGGACTGTCAGCCTGGAGCTGTGGGGACGTTGATGCTGCTATGCTGGGACAGCCTGCTGAGAACAGAGCCAACCCAGGGGAAATCATCACTGCTAGATGGAGAGCCACAGTGCCCTGTGGACCTACTGAGCCCGGAGAGCCAGCCACACCTGGAGCAGGACCTTTGTGGGTCTGTAGGTATGTGAGGTGATGAACCCTCTTTCTTGCTTCAGTTAGTTTGAAATGGCTTTATATCACTTGCCCTGAAATGTTGCAGAGAAATCCAAGTGTGGACATGAAGGTTTATATGAAACATAAACAATACGAGGTCACCAGGGCTGGTACTCCCCTGATATGCACAATTCGGGCTGTACCACTGTTGAACTATTGGTCTATGTCCATACCGGCTGGTAAACAGCTACCCCACCTCCAGTGGCCCACCGCTCCCTGGGCCTCCTGGATCATTCGCTGGCAAGCCCTGGACTTCCTCACAGTCTACAGCTGAAGGGTTACTATTTGACACAACAGAGAGCTTCTGCCGGCAGCCACTCTAATTGGTCCTTTGAAGGTCATCAATGACCCCCATGTTGCAAAATTCAATGGTCACTTCTCAATTCTTATCTTACTCAGCCTGCCAACATGTGATCAGCAACACAGTTGACCAAGCCTTCCTTGAAACACTTTATCTGGCTTCCAGGATATTGTCCACACCTGCAGTTCCTCCTATCTTTCCGGATACAACCTCTCAGTCTTTTTGGCTGGCTGCCCCCATGTCCTTAACTTCTGAAGGCTGGCGTGCCCCAGGGCACAATTCTTAAACCTCTTTTCCACTTGCACTCATTCTCTTGGTGAGCCTGTCCGGGCTCATGCTGTAAATACTGTTCCAAGTAGACCTCTCACCTGGACTGCACCCTGGAATTCCAAATTCACACATCCAATGGCCTACACGACATCGCCACCCGGATGTCTGACAGTCATTTCAGAATCAACATGGCCAAAGCTGAGCTCCTGATATCCACCACACTCCAAGTAGTTCTTCTGTGGTCTTCTGCGCTTCATTTTCCAATAGCTCAAGCCTAAATCCTTGGTCTTATCCCTAAGTTCTCTCATTCACACACACATACCCCACACTTGATTGGTCAACAAACAAACCCATCAGGTATAGCTTTAAAACTCATCCATCCTCCAAGCACCTCCCACCTTCTTTGCTGCCACCCTGCTGGTCCAGGCCACCATCATCTGTTAGGTCTCCCAGCTTCTGCCTTTGACCTCCTGTGGTCTATTCTCAACACAGCAGCCAGAGTGAGTCTTTTAAAATCCAACTTAGGTCATATCATCCCTCCAGTACTTGCCGTTTATTCAGAGTGAAGCCAGTGCCATTACCATGAGCCCCCAGACTCACCTGAACTAGCCCGTTAACCCTCTCCCCTCTCCTCCCCCTGACTCCTGCATCCCAACCACTCTGGCCCCAACGGAGCCCGCCACGCTCCCCTCGGAGCTTTGCTCTGCTCTTCCCTTGGCCTGAAATGCTCATTCCCCAGTTGTCTGCATCACTTATTTCCCTGCTTTGTTCAAGTCTAAATTCAAACACAGCCTTCTTGGTGAGGGCTTCCCGTACCATCCCGTCTCAGATTTCAACTCCCACCTCCATCTACTTTACTTTTTATACTTATACTCATCTTTATCTAATAGGCTTTGTAGTTCACTCATTTACATTGTTTTCTGTCTTACTCATGAGAATGTAAACTCAACAAGGATGCGAAATTTTGAGTATTTTGCTTGTTACTCTGTCAAGCTGGAAACACCACACATAAGCAATTGATAAATAATTCTGAATGACTTGGTGGTACCCACAGTCATTAAAAATATTTTGAATAGCACTCCTGCGGACACCCGTCCCACCCTGTCTCCACAGACGCCTGGAGAACGCCAGCAACCACTTTCTTCTTCTATTCCCATTCCTAAGTGAAACAAAAGCACGCGCTGATCTGGAATTCACCTTCCAGAGAACTGGGTACCTGGAAAGCGCACCTGGGGACGGAGCTGGACGCAGTCCATTCAATGGGAAAGATGTTCCACATCACTGAGTCATCAATTCACATCTGATTTGCGCACCTCCGTCCATTAATTTAGCATCTGAGCTTTCGGAGGGTCTCACACAGGAAGGACAGACCCAGGATGGCTCACACCCCAACCTGAGGGCCTGACGCCAAGGCTGGGCCTGGGTTGACACCTCTACAGGCAACCTGCCCCCAGCCACCGCAGGCGGAGGACCCACTTCCTGCCATTTGGGTTTGAAAAAGCCACAGAGCACGTGGAACTTCAAGTCTATTTGTAGAGGTTTAATCGGCAGAAGGAACTGCAGGAGCAGGACGAGGGTCCTGTGGGGATGGGAGAGAGAAAAATCTACAGGAAGGCAGATTGATGTGCTCTTTGCATGACTTCTGTATAGCAGCATCAGGCAAAGGAAGAAAATCAGAGCGAGGCCAGCACCACGCGCAGAGAGCGGCTGGGCTCCACCCTGCCCGTTACCTGAGAGTGAGGGGTTCCTCCGTGACGCCCTTCGCCTTCAAGCCGGGTTGGAAACAGCAGAAGCTAAACAAGAAGGGAAAAAGCATCCTTCTATCAGCAGAGTCAAGACTCCTCCACCGCCAGGGAGATATTTTCAGAGCCAAGCAAGATTTGGGTCCATTCTTGCCCCTCCAGGCCTCATCCTGCCCCCTGATGGTGAACACCAGGCCTGGGTGTACCTCTGAGGCACCCCCTCCTCGGCACCCTCTGGCATCGCACACCCTAGCCTCAATAATAATAATGATAACCAGAGGACAATAGTTATAACAAAAACTGCGTGTTTTAGACGCCTCCCCTGGGCCAGGCACCGGACATTCCCGTTGCGGATTTCAGCAACCGCTGCTGTACACCGGGGACACATGTCATCTTAATTTAAGCCTCCTTGAGCAGAGTGGCGTGAAGTCAGGCAGCGTTCACTGCCTGAGCTGCGGATGGATACGATTTCCAGATTAACTGTGCAAAACTTTAACACACAGAAGTGACAGGAGACAATGAAGGTGAGGTTCAGCATTGCACGTCTCCTTCTTCAGTTTGGTCTGAAACGGAGCGTGGACGCAACTTGAGGAGGCCGTGTAACAGCGGTCCTTGGAAGACCCGCAGAGGAAGGCTCAGGGTCAGCGGAGACGCGCGCAGAGCTGGCGCAGACGGCCCCTCTGAGGGAGTTGTTTTGCTCCACTCTGGCCCTGCCCTTTGGACCAAGCAGCTGGTCCCAGGGCCAGTGAGGGGCCAGGACCAACAGTAAGGCAAGGCTAGACTCTCTGAGCACAAAATGACCCTGGACATTCAGGCCAGGGATGTCCATTCTCATCTCAGAGTTTCCAGCCCTAAGTGGAGCCGAACATAACCACCCCCTCTGTTAACCCAACTTCTATGTGGTCTGTTTATGGCCCATTTAGATTCCCTACAAATATCTTTTATCTATAATTTTAATAATAATAAAAAATAAATAACCACCAGTATTAAAAATTTAGACACTAGCTTCAGTTTCTTAGATTGATCAATCCGTTGGGAGAAGAGAATGAAAACAGCAGGCTTCTCTCTTTAAGAAAAAAGATGTTCCGTGCAGAAATGGGGAAACAGTTGTTTGGAATTCTTTCCAATGAAATATGAAGTTAGAACAACTGAAATTGGCAACTGGGATCAAAAAGAAAGATTAAGCCAAAAAAAAAAAAAATCCCTTGGAAAATTAGAAAATAAAGCCAGAAAATTCTGGAAGGCTCATTAAACAGCCGCTTTCTTAAATATGTTGTGTCTGCACAATTTTTTTCTCCCTTCAGTCACGACTACGGTAACCACTTCAGTCCGGAAAGTGGAGCCTGTTTCCCAGGATTTAGAGAAGGCACTTCTAGAGCCTTCTCTCTACTTTGTTCCGTAATTCAACAGCTCTCTGAGTCCGTAAGTTCTGCCTTGTGTCTAACCTAATTCCTGCTTGCTGTGGGTTGAGAGCAATTCTCCTGAGAACACAGCTGAGCAGTCTCTCTTCCTCTGCTCTCGGTTCCTGATCAGTTTCCTCAGAGGAGGCTTTTCAAACCCTTACCTTTTGAAGGCTTTACTCCGATCATTGTTGTGGAAGACAAGAAACTTGGAATATCCATTTCGGAAAAAGATCTCCAGGGCGATGCCCTATAAAGAAAAAACTCTTTTACTGCTCCTGAAGTTTCCTTGAACGGAGACGCCCCCCAGGCAACAGAGCCACTGGCAGCAGGAACGAACTTGCTGTTTGGACTCTGGCTAGACTCCCCTATTTGCACTCCTTGCCCATAAATACAGCCCCCCCAAACCCTCAATGGACTGCCACAGCATGAGTTTCCCCCATTGTTCTTCCTCTGCTATTCCCGAATAAACTCAATTTCTGGTAATTCGAGCTTGCCTCAGTTTACCTCTTTATCTAGGTTGACGCAGGCAACCCTTTCTGGTTTGTCCTTCCAACCTCCCACCAGGCTGGGGTGGGGAGCGGCGGGGAGTATGAACCCCTGGGTCAAAGTGATGTGCAGAGTCTCCGCAGCATGGGTAGGGGGGCAGGAGACCTCAGAGTTCCTTTGGCTGAGGCAGGAAGCAAGAGCCCCGCCCCCAGGACAAGCCAGGGGCTGACAAAGGCAGGAAAGTGCCCAGTGACATCTTCAGACACTTTCACTTCCGGGTCAAGGGTTTGGTTTCTTGAACCAAGCAGTCATCTTACCAAAAACACCAGGGGAGCAGGTTGGGTGGGTGCAGCTCCCAAGCTTGGCAGCATCGGATGCTGACTACAGCCTCGGAGGCACAGGGCGCTTTGCTAAGCCCATTCTCTGAGCCACTTGGATGTGGCCACACTGACAGCAAAGTCTTTTCTAGGGTATTTGGTTAATGCCTAAATGGACTCCACATGGTTTCCTTTCCCTCCTCCCTTCCAATCCATGCTTTGTAAATAACAGACTTGAAATAGCGAGAGAATGAGTCCACAGATAGGATGAGGCTTAGGGACGAGATGGGATCAGGGAGAGAATTCTCAGGGCTGGAGGGAGGGCCTGGGAGGGGTGAGGCCTGGGCACGGCGGGGCAGACGGGGTGGGTAAGGGTCGGACTCAGAGATGGAGCTCAGCATCCAACAACTGAGTCGGGTCCTGGCTGAAACGAGTTCTCAAAGTCCAGTTCATCAGGCTCCGGGGCAGAAGGAAAGTGTTTGTGAGGACCGTGTGAACCCCCTCTCCCCTGCAGGGGCACCTAAGAACCTTGGATTTTTTTTCTACAAATTAAATACAACTAATGTGCAAATAGATGATGAATATAGAATCTGTGGAGACTACAGCTTGCTCTGACAACCTTGAGTGCCAGGCTCTGACTGTCTTCCAGGAGAATGCAGGGCTGGACAAATGGTGGCTTCGCTCACAAACTGCTCCCACCCCGCCCCCAGACTTGGCCATATTCACATGCCCTCCCACTTCTGGCTTCCACCACTCTCAGGCTAACCAACATCTGGAAACAATCACCGTTTACTAGGGGGAAAGAAACTCGCTTGCTGATAACCATTTGTTACTATATACAACCTCTATGGTTGACATATAATCATAAAAAAATAATTTCTGATACTTACTATGCACCAAAAAATGTGTTAAGTACCATATATGTAATGTTGGAGAAGACATGACTTTCTTGCCTCTGCGCTGGAGGGAAATGGAAGCCCAGAGAGGTACCCAATTGTGCCAAAGTGGCAGAGCCAAGGTCAGACACTGCCCGGAACAACTGGGGTTAGAGGGAGCATGCTCCACTCATCCCTTTCTAGATGACCCTCCTTGAAAGAAGTGCATTAAGGTCAGGCCAAATGAGAGCCCACGCTTTGGGTATAAAATCACTGGACAGGAAGGAAGAGGGCTTGTCAGATTCCAGCAGGCTGCTGGACCCTTGTCAGCAGGGCAGTCGATCCTTTCTAGAATAGTCCCCCTGAAAGCCCTCTCTAAGCTGCAGTTTCAGAGAGCAATATCGAGGCCTCTGCAGGAGGGTCACATGATGAATTACAGACCCAAAGCAATTTACAAATGAAAGCCACTCTTAGTCCCTTCGTTAGGGCCATGCACTGCCCCCTATCAGCCCCTGCAGAACAGAGACCCCGCAGAGAGGGTGGGGGACAGGGTGGGGGAGGGATCCCGCGCCTCTCCTCCTCGAAGGGTGGTCCCTCATCGCTTCCTCTGCCAGCTGCCTGGGAGGTCCTGGGCTCTGCAGATGCAGCCTTGCTGTTGGCGAGGTTGGGCTGGTGGAGGCGAGATGTGTTTGAGGCCAGTGAGGGCCCCGCAGTTCTGCCAGCTCCCTCTGCCCCTGAGGCCGTGCTTCTAAACCTAGGGATTCATGCCTGAGCTGAGAAGCCTTAGGGTGTGACTTGCTGAAGGCACAACTCTGCCTCTGAAAGGAACCAGCTCTGTTTAGCAGCTGGGTGAGCCCTGGGAGGTGCTGGGCCAGGCCTGGGGCACTGTTTGGAGGGGACCATCAGGAGATCTGTAACCCACTTGGCCCAAGAAAGGACCAGGAGCTTGGGGATAGGTGAGGCAGTGGGGAGGGGAGCCACACCCACACATCCTCCTGTGTGGGACAGTGTCCAGCGGAGGGGGTCCGCGAGGTCAGAACAGGACAGACTGGCACTGGACTCTCCGTCACCAGCTCTGCCACGAGGCATTGGAGCTGCTCCATTTCCTGAATTTCCAAAGGCGGCTCTGGGGCACGTCAAGGAGAAAATAAAGCAACAAGGCTGGATCCTAAATGACGCAGTCAGAGAGGGAAGGGCCCAGTAGCCACATGGCAGGGACTAGAAAGAGTGGAGCAGAAGTCAGAGCTCCAAGCCAGGGGACCAGGCCCAACATAAGGCAGGAGAATTCATGGGTGTGTCCCAAAGGGCACTGGGCTGTGCACAGGCAGGAAGGGGGTCACAGGGGTGTGTCCCTCACATTCAGATGGGGCCTCGATGGCACTGGGACCGCCTGTTCCATGAAGAGATGGCCCCTCCCTTGCTTCCTCCCCGGGGCATACCTGGAGGAGGAAGCGGGCCTGCCGGAGCTCCCTGAGGTCATCGTAGCTGTGGCGTTCGCACGAGTAATGGTCGGAGGACCTGTCTTTGCTGCACATGTTGAAAATGAATGGGTCGCTGATGCTGGAAGGAAGCAAGGCACACAGTGAGAGGGTGGCTGGCGGGCCTGTTCCCCTTCCTGTCCCGCGGCCCCACCTGAGTTTCTGGGGACACATCAGAGAAGTGCTGTGGTCACTGCCGACCAGGGTGCCTGCACCCTTTGACGTGATACACCCTTTCTGAGCCACGTCCGTGTCAGGCCCGCCCTGAGGAGTAGGGTGGGGCATCGGCCTCCCCAGGCGAGCGGACAGCCTCCAGGACAGAAAGCACGTGGTGCAGAGCAGGAGTGTGAGAAGGCTTTCTGGGTACAAGGGTCAAAAATGGGTTGAGGGCATGGAAGAAAGGTAAAAGAGATACGTCAGTTATGTTTGGAGAAATTTCAGGCTCCTGGAACATAGGGCAGAAAGATGACAAGCCCCGTAAAAAAATATCTTGGGCTCAGCATGGCCTCGGGCAGCATACAGCCTGGGAGTGGACCCACCATGTCTGGGTGGTGTCAGGTGTGGCATGGGAGAAAGCAGCAGAGAACCCTCAAAGCCCCCAAAGAGGTGTGCAGCAGGGCTGAAAGTGCTGATGGGCTGGAAGACAAGGACCCCAGAGCACTGGGCCCAGAGCCAGGGACGAGCGACATTGTGGTAGAGGCCACCAGGAGTGGAGGATGGTCTGGTCAGGCCAGGCACCCTCTCCCAGAGGTCAGAATGACTCCCGTTGGGAAGAAAGGGAGGGGAGGGAAAGGAAGGGTTGTTAACTTGACTGTTTATTCCAAAGAGAACCATTTCCACACTGAAGTCGCTGAAATAGCTTTAAGTAACCAGAACACCCGTACAAATGGGGACTTGAGAAATCAACTTGATTTCAGTTATAGACAGTTGCATTTGTGAACTTCTGAGCTACGTAGCAAATTTAAGTTGTGTATGTGATCACAAAAGCTCTGATGAAATGCCCTTTTAGGACTTGAGAAACGAAGAGCCTATCAAGCTCCTCAGCCCTCAAGAACTGTATATGCCAATCCAGGACCCAAAGATCCAAGAGCTGAAAGAGCCCCTGTGCCAGAGCCAGGTGGCAGGAATGGGTGAGAAGAGTGTGTTTCACCTCCGCCCCATCCCAGGTCCAAGTGCGGCCCTCACCACTCAGCCTACAGGGCAGGCCACGCACGGAGTCTCCATGCCACCCTTCTGGGGGAAACCACGAGAGAGATGAGGCCATCACACAGGCCGGTAGAACTTCTCCAAGCAATGGTCAGTGGTGGGTGCAGCATCCACAGTGCTGTGAGCTTGGATTCGTGCACGATGCGGAATGGTCACTGCTGCCGGAAGGGAAGGCTGCCCATGTAGGACACAGCCTGAGCCCGTTGCTTAGACCCCTGCCCAGCCAGTCCTCAAGGAGGTGGACTCAGGCCCCTTGCTGCTGCTCCTCCTCCTGCCCCTTCTTAAAGCAATCCCATCAGGCCTCCTGCTCTGAGCCACGTTGCTGTAGAATTGATCAAATACACATACAGCTTTGGGTCTGAATGCTCCCGCCTGGATGCCTTAATTCAAGCCCGCTGCTGACTGAGGCCCTTTGTCCATTATTAATGCCATCATCTGCGGCTAAGCTGAGCTTCCCTTAAATTCCTCCTACTCCCAATGGGGCCACGGTAGCAATTCTAGTTCCTACTTTTGGCTTGGGTCACACAGCACCCCAGGTCAAGGCTCTGGTGAGAATGACAATGATGACTCCTCTGTGCTCCTGCAGCCCCATGCCTGTGGGAGCCACCACAGCAAACATCCTCTCTTCCTTAGCTGCACGTTTGTCTGGTTTCTCTCCCCAGCAGACATGAGTGAGTTCACCAGGGCACAGAGCCGTGCCCAGGGCTTTCCATGCGCGGCGTCTTCCCTGGAGCTCTGGGCATGTCTGCTGCGTGGACTGACAACTGTCAAGATCTAGAACCTGCTAACCACATCCGTTTGCGTTTAATCTGATCTCATAAGAAGCCCTTACTGAGCATCTGTTAATATTATTCCTGTATCAGAAATGAGGAAACGGCCCTCCAAAGGAAGAATTGACTTCTCCAAGGTCATGTGGAACTAGATTCAAGCTGGATTCAAAGCCAGGCCCTCTGCCTTTGAGACCCACCAAGCTCATACAACAATACCTTTGCTCCCCTGAGAAAAGCAGAAGGGCTCACTGGCTTTTACAGAGCTCTCACCACTGGCTCCCTCCTTTCAGTTTACCCTGTGCTCACTGATTCTCAACCCAGAACTCTAAACGCTGATGACATGAGGAAGAATGTGCTGGAAAACGCTTTGAGGAAGCAGCTTTTAGGAGGAAAGACGTCATCTTTCTCCTGCGCGTAGGATTGCATAACCACACAGGGCAGGAGCGCTCAGATCCAGATTCTCTGGAAGTCTTAATTGTCAACAGTATTGAGTGCACTGACGTGAGTCCGAATTGGAGTTCTGCCTCACGCAAGATTACTCACACAGCCATAACTGGGTCTCTTTGCCAACACCATATTCTACATGTTTTGTGCATTAAATGGAGTTCAGATCCCCAAAGTCAATGAGTAGAAAGGAGTAACTGATCCACGTTCTTCTTTAGGTGAGCTGTGGCCTGGGACATAGGATGCTGTTCACAGCTCTTTTGCATGACAGCTATCATGATATTTGCAAATTGTCCAGGGTGGTCAGAGTATAACTTTTAATATTCTTAACTAGGGAAATCACAGTAAACTAAACGATAATCACGGTATTGGTTGATCTGGTCTTTGGTAAGAGAAGTGGATTTCAGACTAAAATATACTTTGAGCCCTCATCCGAAGTTTTCCAATTACTGTCATAACTTAGACCTGGAACTTATATGCAGAATCATTTGCTAGGTCACGAACTCTTTACCAGACTTGGCCCTCTCACACCTTTTTGTATCTGTGGAGTCTACCACAGTGCCTGGGATAAGAGAGAGCTTCAATAAGTATTTGTTGAATTAATTAAACAGAGAAATGATGCCTTGAAATGGCTGACGAAGGTGGCAGAAATATCTGAGTCAAAGCGCCCCTTCACAAAGAACCAGCTGGATGGTTTGGATTCCCACCAAGTGAATCAAGTGCTTGTGAGCTCGGCTGCCGCTGTTATGGGTTGACTTGTGTCACCCGAAAGAGATATGCTGAAGTCCTAACACCCATGACCAGTAACTTTATTTAGAAATAGATAAACAAGAGACATAATAAAGTTAAAATGAGGTCATTAAGATAGGCTCTCGTCCAGTATGACTAGTCTCCTTACATAAAGGGGAAATTTGGACGCAGAGACAGACACACACACACAGAAGAGAATGTGAAGACACACAGAGAGAAGATGCTCACGTGACTTAGTGATGTGTCTACAAGCCAAGGAACACCACGATTGCCAAGCAACATCAGAGGCTGGAAGAGGCAAGGAAGGACGCTCCCTAGAGCTGGAGCGGGAGTGTGGCCTTCCAGCCTCCGGAACGGTGAGACAACACATTTCTGTTTGTCTAAGGCACCCAGTTTTGGGTACTTTATTACAGCAGCCCCTGGAAACTAATATAGTCGCTCTATTCAGCCAAAAAGTGATCCCACTGATAGCAAAACACAAACTTCTAGAAAGGTTCTTAGTTTCTAAGGCAAGTTCCAAAGTACACAGGGCTATGACTGCTGGAGGGCTTGCAGTGTTCTTGAGCTTTATTTGGGATATTTTTATGGTGTAGCAGAGTCTCTTGCAAGGTCTAATGCTCACCTGGACTCAATTCGAGAGCAGTCTTTTCGAGAAACATTTCAAGGTTGACTTAGCTTTATTTTTAACTGGCTTATTTATGTATCTTCCTTAGTCTCCACGGTCAAAATAAGACTTAGTCCCATTGATCTGACAGGATCTAATAGCCCATCTCTGAGAACTGCTTCTCCATGGGTGCCAGCAGTTTCTTAGAGCAGTAGACAAGACCTCAGAGAGAAAGCACTGTCTGGTTAACAAATGCTGCTTTGAGAGATGGTGACTAAAATTACCTCTGTAATTCCCAAATGACATTCCAGGGTAGTAATTTGTTCTCACTACACTCCTGCGTGCATTCTAGAAAAGTACATTTCCAGACATTGGAAGTCTCCTTTGTCATTGCAAATCAAGCGAGAACATACAACCTGACGACTGGGCTTCTATTAAAACTGCAGATATAGTCAATTCAGCCATGATTAGATGCACCTCATAAACACAATTTACCTAATCAATAAGATCTTAGCTAACACTAACTCGATTGAAACCAGAGGTGGAGAGTGAATCCATGGATTATGCAAGTCATTACACGGCACACCATGAACACAGGTAGAGTAGAAAGCTTTCATCAGCTCTCAGAAAGGCTAGTCTGCAGACCCATCGTCCATATTGATCAGTATCAATAAAACATGAGCAATAAGATGGGATGAGCGTGCCAAATATTAATTATGCTCCTCCTGCCTTGGAAAAGCACAGAAGACTCACAGCGATCGGTCACCGTTTGGTATGAATAAAAGATGGAAATGAGCAGGGAGAAAAATGCCAAGCAGGTTAAAGCATATCTAAATCAAGGGAGGCTGGGCTGACATCTACTCTTCCACACTCTTTAAACTCTTGCTTCCTGACATAGGCTGGAAATGATATGACAACTGAGAGTTAAAATTCTGAGTTATTGGCGGGTAAGACTCTGGGTCCTCTGTCAATAGTCTGAGACAGTGGTTCTCAGTGTGGTCCGTGTGGTCCGTGACCAGTGCCATCAGCATCAGTTGAAAACTTGTTAAAATCTCAGGCCTCTCCTCAGATTTATCAGATTAGAAACTGGGGTGAAAGTAGGTCCCAGAAGTCTGTTTAACAAGCCCTCCAGGTGATTTGATGTATGTTAGTTTGAGAGCCATTGGGGTAAGAGGTTATCTTGTCATCATCTGAACCTTGGTTAACCAGAAAATTCAAGGGCTGTATCTGGATAAAGAAATCTTCACCCAAATGTCTTCAAAAGCAATAGTCAAGGAAAATATACAACTTAATAACCAAACTTGTAGCCAAAGTGCAAACACAGTCCATTTGATTTTTGAATAGTTGTACTTTCTAGAGACAAGAGAATTCATCAGTAAGAGCTGAGTGAACCCATAGTCCAAACACACTTGATCCTAAAGAAGAACCTTGGAATTTCCTGCCAAAGACCTCCAATATTAGTTAGCGTAAAAATGATTCTTCAAATTTTTACCCTAATCTCATGCATCATCCAAGACCCAGGTCTTAGCCCACTTCCTCAAGTAGCCCTCTCGCCCCACACCATCCGCATATCATCTCCAAGTGTGACCCCGGAAAAGTCCCCCCATAACATATTTTGTTCTCCCATGATGATAGTGTATTGCAAACTCTTGCCAAAAGAAACTGTTTCTGCTGCTGATTGCACTGTGGGCCTTGCTCAGCATGAAGGAGAGTGCCTGGTATCTCTCAGAGAATGAGCAATCCACAAGTTGTTGAGTGAGTAAGCTGGGGGGACCGAACTCAACGACCCAAATATCCTAAGGAGAGATCCCCTGTGTCCTGCGGTGCATTCTATATTGGGGGAGGCAACAAGGAGCTGCCGCGCTGTCAGCCATTCCAGATGTTAGATTTGGGGAACCACAGTCATGGTTGCCTCTGTCTTCAGGTTCTTCTGGGTTATCACATGGCTCAGTTTCAGGCCCAAACCTAAGCCCACAGTAAGAACAAGGTAGGAGGGGTAGGAGTGGGGTTGGCTGAGAAGGAAGACGGAGGCTCAGGGAAGAATCTGCTGGGACATGTTGGGGACTCACTTGGATAAGCAGTGGCGGGTGCAGTAGACGTCGCCCACGGGAGAGAGCGTGAAGTTCTCGCAGACATAGAAGTGCTGGAGGCCAAAGAGCAGGACCCCTTCAGAGACCAGGTGGCCCTGCACGATCACCAGGGAGAACTTCTGTGTCACCTGGAGGGAGAGAGCGCCAGAGTCAGATCATGCGCATGTGACACGTGCCCATCATTCTCATGGAGGGCAGAAAGGTAGTGACCAGTCACGCACTGGGCACTTGGAGGTGAGAGCAGCGCCCTGCAAGAAGGACAGCACTGCCGCCGCGGAGCTGCACTGCTCTTCACAGCTGAAGTGGCGCTTCCGCACCCAACACCCTGTTTGGTTATTTAATCTATCCAGTGCCACCCGCTTCCCAACCAAGGCGTGTGGATGAGTGTTTATTACCATATGGAGCATGTCGATGTCCTTTCTTTCACTTCGAACCCCTCCCCCACCACGCAAAACATTCCACAGTTAACAGTAAGGAAAGTTTTCAAGGTACGAGGCATCCCTCAGCTACGGAGGGGAAAGAGCTTGTCCAGGGGTCAGCCACTGAGTGGCTGAGCCAGGCCTGGAACTGGGTCTGCCTAGAACCAAAAGCACAAGGCTGATACTGCCGTCTCTGCAAGGCCCAGGCTAGACTCAGGTGTGTGCGGAGGAGGCATGAGCTCCACTCAGATCCCTCTTCTCAGACTCAAGTCACATTCCCCCAGCGGCCGGAAATGTTGGCAGCCTTCTGGAATCACCTCAGCTGAAGAAAGCAACTGGCCCAAGGTCACACCCCCTTCTCAGTGGCAATCCGTACCCAACAACTGATCAATGCAGAGTAGAAAGGACCAGACCCTTTGCGTCGATTCTGGCCAGCTCTGAAGAACCGCCCCAGACCTCTAGCTCCCGTGGAATCAGCTGAGGTCTTTTGCATCAGAGTTCCACTTCTCCCTCTGTCCAGTTCTGGGACCCTCCCTCTCGAGAAACTTCCTGCATGCACATCTCTGGCTCCTAGCTGGCTCCCCGAAGAAGCTGACCTGGGACAATGTCTTGGTACGACCCAGCATCCTGCATGAAGTAAGGACTAACGGGGTCCTTACATGGAATAAACCCCTGAAGGAACAAGAGATGGAAGAAATAAATTTAGATGATGGAAGCCCAGATGGACCAAGAATAAGGCCAAGGCCAACATCTTCTCAGGGTAACTCTGTGCTAATTCCATACAAAACAGGAACCAATACTTTTTTTTGACTGTCTACTCTATGACCAGCGTCACCATTTTGCACATATTAACCAAAACAATCCTTACAATTGGACACGGGAGGTTTTACTACTCTAATTTAGAGATGAAAGAAAAGAGGTCCCAGACATAAAAATCACACCAAAGATCAGTCTCTGAGTAAGTGGCAGAGCCTGGCACTGAAGCTAAGCTCCCCGCTCACCTTTGGGAGCAATGATGGGGCCACAGTGGTGAAACCTGGAAGAGGAGCCCAAATACCAGCCCAACTCCTGCATCAGATGGGATTAGTCAACATGAGGCCCAAGGCCAGAAGGTGAAGATTCACCAAGGATTTTGTTTCGAGATAAGTGTTAACCTCTATGGTCCAGGACAAGTCATCACTGAACTATTTTTCCTAAGTGAGAACCAGCCAGGAGTCTTGGCTCCTGTAACCCAAGCCTGCTGCAGGCAGCTGGCTCTCCCAGCCTCTCCGGCATCTTCTTTGTCAGAGGAGGTGGCCTTCAACCACCTTCAGAGCCACAGTTCAACATGGACTTATTTCTAACTTCACTCATTCATCCACATGGTCATCTATTCATCAGTTATGGATTCAGCAGCTACTATTTGCCAGGCCCTGAGCCAGGCTTTGGGGAGAGAAGGAAGGACAAGAGAAACAAGAACCCTACCCTCATGGGGCTTAAAACCCAGTGGGAGAAGATGGATGGTAGACATGCACATCGACCAATAAGCTATTACAAATTGTGACACATGCTGAGAGAGAAAAAACAAAGTGAGAATGATAAGGCAGAGAGAAACTTGGAGGGGACACTATCTTAGACAAACCCTGAGACTTGAAGGATGGACTTGGGGCAGCCATGGAAAAGGTTGGAGGAGAACATTGCAGGGAAAAGGAAAATCCAATCCAGAGCCTTGAGGCAGGAAGAGCAGCTCTAGGGAGCAAGAAAGAGGTCAAGGTGACTGAGATGAAGTGGGAAAGTGGGAGCGCTCAGATCACGAGAGCCTTAGATGCCTTGGTGAGGCCACTGGGTTTTATTCTGGTTGCAATTGAAAGCCAGGGAGGGGTGGGGATCCTTTCTAAAAGAAGACACTGTCTGCTGGGCAGAGAATAGATTGGAAAGAGCCAAGAGTGGAAGGACGGTGATCATCATGTGGCTATTTCAGTGGCCCTGTGCAGGGATGATGGCTTGGGATGGGGAGGCAGAGAGAAGTGGGAAGAAGGGGAGAAGTGGGTGAATCTAAATAAGAAGAGGTAGAATTGACAGGAACTGCTATAGATAAACTGTGGAGAACCAAAAAATAGGAAGGATTGGGAAGAAATGATAAATGACTACTTTGGGACTTAGGCAATTGAGTGGAGTCCCCCAGCTTCCCTGGAAGCGTTCCCTAGAGACGACCACCCTCATCAATTTATTGTATTGAAGGGGAGCAGATACGCCGCCCCAAATACGCCACTTCAGCGTAAGGATCATTTTGAGTTAAAGACACTGGAAAAACATTGGTACCAGCCGGGTGCCCTGGCCTCCCTTTTCTTCCTGAACGCAGGAGCTAGAACTCGCAGGTGAAAGATGCCCTCCCCATTCCTGGAAAAAAGAACATTCTTATCACCAGAGATGGGGAGTCCAGACGGAGAGAAAGCTGTACCAACAGACCGTGTCAAACCCACGCTGACCTTCCTGTAACCCCTAGATATTTTAGCTCCTTTTTCACAGACGCTCCTCCTTGTTCAGCCTGAGCACTTAAGTCTCATGACATTTTTGGGTCTTCATCTTCCTGGGAAGGCTGCTATGTCCGGATAAAAATAACATTTGTGTGCTTTCCCTCTGCTCATCCGTCTTCAGTCCACTTAATTCTCAGGCCTGGTGGAGACTCTAAGAGGGCAGGGGAAAAGTTTCACGTCTCCTACAGGATCTTCTTCCAAAGAAATTAAATGACTACGTAAGCATGGTTTATACATGTTCATTTTTATAACACAATAGCTTATTCACACACTTACTGTTCTGCGTCTAGTTTTTTTTCCTTAACAGCTCATCTTGGAGAGTCTTCCCAATCACTCCTTACAGAGTTGGCTCACTCTCATGAATAGGGACAGACCATTCCCTCTCAACTTCTATGACCAATGCCCTATTGATCTGGGGATTGTTTTCAAATGTTTTGACATTACGAGTGATGCCACAGTGACCATCCTTGCACATACGTCACTTTGGACACACAAGTAAATCTGAAGGGTAAATTCCTAGAAGGAGAATTGCATGTCAAGGGTATGGGATTTGAAATTCTAGCAGCTATGGCCAGATGGCCTCCTGCAAGGCGGCACCGATTTACACTCCCACCAGCACTGTGAGGAGGGTGTGCCAGGCTATTTAAACTTTTTCTCGTATCCCTTTGTACAGAGGAGACTCCATGCTCAAATTTACATGGTCAGATGTGGAGCGATGGCACCAGCACCGGCCCGTGATCCTCCCAAACCTCCCTCCTCCCCGTGATGCCCCACCCTCGCCCAACTTCTGTGTTGCCAACAGCAGGGGCCAGAGTACATTCTCGTGATCTCCTGGTGCTTTCCTTTGGCAAGAATTAGGAAGCAACCAGAATAAACCAAACCACAGAAAAATGTCTGGTGAGAGCTGGGGTAATAGCTTAAAAATTGATTCTGTTAGAAAAGAATGGCATTTTAAAAACTGGAAAATGAACCCAAGTGAACTATTACCTGCTCTTCCATTTAAATTAGCCCTGGGGGGGGGGCTCCATCCCCAAGTTTCCTTGTGATTAAGAAATCCCTCACGCCACGATTCTATCGATCACTTTAAAAAGAGTGGAACTTCTGCTTCGTAAGGAGAATTTTTTTAAGATCGGCTGGAAGATGGATTACCTCTCCTGATAGGTAGATAACTGAGTATGTGGCCATACCTGGCCCCGTGTGTGAGGAGGAAGAGGTTGTCGGGAAATCCAAAAAGGTCAGAGCTGAAGTTAGAGGGGCAATAATCTTCTGGAACATTCCATGGAAGCCCAGGCCAGCACGTTCAACTACAGTCAGGCTTCAGTGGGCACTTCTGCCAAAGGGGAAGGTCAACCAGAGGCTCACAGAAGTTCTTTGCAGCATCATGAGTCTGCAATTTGTTGCAATGCCCTAATTTTATAGGTGGAAAACCTGAGGTGCAGAGGTGTCGTATGAGGTACCCAGCAACAGAGCACATTCTCTTATATTTGCATGCCAAATCTACTGCCAAGAAAGCCTTAGCCCTCCTTATCTGAATCACACCTCCCTTTTCATATGTCTTCTGCCTGCCTAGATCTTGCTAATAATACATTCTGTCACACCGGCATATGGAGTGAGCATGTTCAGTTTCCGGAAAAGCACAGACTGCTGAGAAAAAGTGAAGTGTCAAAAAGGAGAGCAACTACGTAAATTACATTTATGTTGGCTACCTAGGCACTCCGGCTTCTGCTTTTTTCTACATTCCTCATTTTTAGACAGAGCTCTCAAAGACACTAGCGATCAAAGAAATGTATATTAAAACAATAAGGAGATACTATTTTTTATATATCAATTTGGCAAATGTGGGAAGAAATATAATGCCTGCATCTCTTTCTGGCAGCTCATCTTTTCCGCTGGAGACAAGGAGCAGGGCCGCCCTCTGCAGGCCTGTATGTGTCATTTCCGCCAGCAAGCCGGCAAACAGCCAAGCTGCCCAGCCTAGGAGCCAGATGGAAAAGGATGGAAATTACAACAGTGCAACGTGAAACATATTATAAGTCCTGAAGACTGTGGAAAGCACAGTTCCCAACCTGAGCCGCCTGGACCAAGGATCTGCTTGTTGACGAGTGTTTGCCATTGAAGCGAGTTTCTGGCCGGGACAGCTCCGAACATTGTAAAATCTGGACTGGTGATCTCAGCATTCATTTGAAGAGTTAATATGTATGAGAATCACCCGGACGCTTTTAAAGTTCACGTTCTGGGCTCCATTCTCGGATGTTCTGGTTCAGCAGATACAGAGTGGGCCCTGGAATCTGCATTTACCAAGCAGCCCTGATGATTGTGATGCAGGATCCGAAGGGCACATGGAGAAAGGGATCCAGGGACACCAGTGAGGCCATGAAAGATGAGGTTTTGTCTCACACACACATCTTGCTCACGACACACTCATTCATTCGTTCATGCATTCCTTCACAGCTATGCACTGAACGTTCAGTGTGTGCCCCACACAGGCACGAAGGGAGATGGAGCTTCCTTCCTGGTGCTCACGCTCTAACAGGAGAGGGAGAAGAAGAGCAACTGGGCACTCGGGGGCACAGAGCGGGGTGGGAGGGGGGCAGAGGTGACGTTAGAGAAGTGGTTCCCAAGGAGGTGACCCCAAGGCTGGAGTTAGGACTTAAGAAGATGAAAACAGAGGAGGAGTGGTCTAAGCACAAAGTCTTGAATCAACTGGACATGTCTGGAGATCATAAATAGTTCCGTGTAATTAGAGTAAAAAGTCAGGGGCGTGTGTGTGCGTGCACCCGCGTGTAAGGTGAGGGAGGTGAGTCCAGAGAAGCTGGAGGGCCTGCTCAGGAGAGCCCTTGTGCACAAAGTGTGCCAAAAAGAGTCTCGGAAAGTGTAAGCAGGGATGACACGTGCAGCTCTGCAGTTTAGAGAGTCAGTCGTGGCGGTTCTCCCAGCCAGGAGGTTACTGCGTGGAACAGCTAACACGCGTCTTCCCTTTCCACAAATGACCTCGGCCAAAGTCCCTGAGAGGAGCCGGCTGCTCTCTGCCATCCAGAGCAATGATGTCTCCCTTCTAGCCGATTCCTCTCCACCGAGGTCAAACTAATATTTTACATTGAGTTTGCACGAAAAAAAAATAAATGTTTAGTTTTTCACGTGCTGAAAGAGAACAGCAACAAAACAAGTCCCACTTGGGTTCTGACTCCGCACTGGGTCTAGAAGCCCATTTTGTCAAGCGGAGCCTCACTTCTGAGAGCAGCTGCATGGAGGGGGGACAGGGACCGTCCCCAACCACTCAGCGGCTGGCAGAGCTCACAATAACATGCATGAAATAAACCACTCCTCATGTCGCAGAGAACCGCTTGCAGAGAAATGCATTTGCGGCTCTGGGAATCATTAACCAATGATGCAGAGGTGGCACAGAATAATTACTGTCCCAGGTATCGCTGGCGGCGACCAGACCGCCAGTGTTCACACAGAGAAACGAGTTAGGTGGCTGCTATCCGGGAGCTCAGGTCAGCCCGCTTCCCCACAGGCCTCCGGCTGGGATGGGCCGCCAGAAGCCTGGAAGGAGGTTATGTCCTGGAGGCTCCCGGCCTGAGTCCAGCAGAGGCCATAAAGCAGCACTTCTGAGATGGCTGGAGTGGAGGAGCCAGGTACTCCTTGTGGGGCCGGCCGCCCAGCTTATGTGACGGCCACGGAAGGCAGGTGCTCTGGGTTTTCTGAGCGTGGGTGCACTCCTGCCACGCACCCCTGTGGTGGGTGTGCTTTCACTTGGAAATGTAGGGAAAGCACAAGGCTCCAAAGATCCTATGGAGACATCTGAATCAGGGGAATCCCCAGCTTACAGTCAACGCTTGCTGCCAACGGTCTCGACACAGCAGAAAGTGCCAGCTCGGGAAATGCAGAAAATACCCCCCGACACACACACGCACAGGTGCACCTGCGCGCGCACACACACAAACTTTCTGTATCTTCTCTTGAACGCATTCTTGGTTCAAGGGCCAGTGCAATAATCCTTCCTTCCTTGAATTCCAGGTCCAATCCTTGACAATAAACAGAGCGGACGAGGATGAAGGCCACAGCGGACCGGGGTGCAGACCGGTACAGGCGGGCAGGTTCGCACATGCTCAGCGTGTCGTGTCCCAGGCAGAGACACTGTGCGTGGTGCGCGTCAACCAGAAAGTTGCAAAGGAAGCCCAGCGGGAGCCAAGAGCCCTAAGGCCCAAAGTGGGAAGGTGGCTGAAAGGGACAGCTGATGTCACTTGCCCAGCACAGAGGGAGAGAGTAGAAAGAGTGAAAAACCGCGTGAACGTAGAGGAAGACAGAGCTGAGATGAAATCCCTGCAATTCCAGTTCATAGCCCCACCAGGCCCTGCTTCTGCCATCTTTAAAATGGAAATGATAAAGGCTCCCTCACAGGGCCTCAGGGAGACTAGATGAGATGTTGGATGAAATGCACACAAAGCAAGGGCTCCAGACATGCAACTGTTGACATTTTTGCCCATAACAGCGATAAACAAACAGCAGAATGGGGCTCTGAGTCCAGGCTGAGCACTTGCCCTGGGCCAGGCTGCCCTCCTGGGCACAGATTGCTGCCATCTGCCTCCCTGGTGCTGGTGGTGGATTCGCCATGGCGGCCAGTGCCTGCTCAGCCGTGCCTTACCGGTTCCCAGAGAGGCTCCCTCCCTGAGCCAGGTCCACGCAGGGCACGCCACCCCTCTGGCCAGGTCCTGAGATGCTCAAGAGAAGACCCAGGTCACGGCTGCAGGCAGTCTGCCCACTCCCTGAGCCCCAACACTGCCCCTCGGCACACCCGGCTGGCTCCCCGTGGACAGCCTCCTGACACAGCTGCGCCCTCTGGTTCAGCAGATCTTTCCAGAGCACAAATGCTACGTGTCAGAGGAGGGAGAGACAAGGATGAATGCAAGCCTGTCCCCGCCTGTAAAGAAATATGGAGCCACTCAGAAATCATTACAGAGCCGTGCGGTGAGGAGGATGCTGGCAGCGGAGTGAGCAGAGTGCCGTGGGGGCCTGGGGCTTTGGTGCTCTGGGGATGGGCGCCCCGGGATGGGCTCACCCAGAAGGAGGCCTCCAGGTGCAGGGGAGTGGTGAGCGGATGGGCAGGAGGCTGCGAGGCTCTGGCTGGTGGAGGTGTGGGGAGTGGAGGGGGGCCAGGTCACGGAGGCCCCCTCTGCCCCACTGGCCAGCCAGGGCCCGCTCTGCCAAGAGCTCTTTAGTCCAGGCCTGACTCCGCTCTTCCAGCCTGTGGATGTTCCTGAGCTCCCAGGGTCTGCTTCCTTGCTCCTCCCAGCCTCATACTTCAAATTCGGGGGCCTCTTGTTTCACCACACATCAGTCCAGGCCCCAAACCCCGCAACTTCCTTCTTTCCCACAAAATGTTGCATTTTGTAGTGGTCACAGAACACCTAGAGGAGGCCCAGCCCAGCAGGTCAGGTCTCTCGTGGGGTCTACTCTGACCCTCTGTCTCATCATCCTTCATCACGGCAGGACAAGAGGCCCAGTCAGACCCTTGAGTCTCCTGTGTTGTCCAAGCTCTCAACAAGCACAGCCCCGGCCCAGGGCCTGCAGCTCCTCACCTCACAGGCTCACAGGGCATCCTGGAGGCTGGCTGGGGCCAGGATTGAAGAGGAGGGCTTCTTCGTCGGCTCTGACAGGCCCTTTCCTGCTCCTCAGGGCCATGGCTTATGTACCAGGGTTCCCACCCCACTTGTCCTTCCTTCTTGAAGTGAGAGAACAAGTCCTAAGTTCTATTAAGTGAAGAGCAATGGCCACAGAGATGTTGGCAGATACAGCCCGCGAGAGCTCCCTGCACGGGCACAGTTTTGGGCAGGGACACGCTGTAAGTGGGGGTGGCGGGAATGGGAACAGGTGCCTGTACCCTCCGCCCACCCCATCCCCAGGGAGCCTGACCCCCACGGCCCTGGCTGCTCCGCTCCTACACCTGCTTCCCCAGGAAGCAGGTGTGTCTGCTGGTTTGGCTCCACTGACCCTGGAGGAACTGAGGCTGAACGGGAAACATCCTCTCCCACAATTTCCCGTGAAACCAGAGGCAGCAAATACAACCCAAGGAAACGAATCAAACAATTCATGCAAAGAGCAATTGTCTGGATAATGTCGTGGATCACATTGCCCTTGCAGCTGCTCATCTCCCATCCGGGGGAGCTGACACTCATTTGGGCCCCCTGCCCTGGCTGGGGGCTCCCAGCCCAAAAGGGGACCCCGAGTGCTAAGTAGAAACGGGACAGCTCCTGTTCTCAGCCCCTGCTGGGCTTCGCATGCTCCTGTCTGCACAGCCCGGACATCCTTGCTACCACAACAAGGCTCATGTGGCACTTCTGACAGCTTCCCACTGTGTGACACAGAGGCCAAGGAAGGCTCAAGTTTAAGTACAAGACAGGGGGAGATGGGAGAGCAGCCTCCTGCTGGTCCTGCCCTGCCTCTCAGGGGCCAGGAAAGTCAGTCACCTTTGGGCCTCAGGTTCTCACTCTCCAAAAAGACCCCTGACGAAATGTTGCTGGGTGGGACAATCAGCAAAAACAAGACTCTCAGAGACCAGGACAAATACCAAGGGTGTTCACCTGCTGCATGGGCCGGGGCTGGGGCCAGCTCTGGGCTGTGCCTGTAAACTCCAGACCTTGCCTGCAGCCCAGCCCCGGCAGGCTGGAACGAGCAGGCTGGCCTTGGGAAGCACGTGGGAGTCAGGCCATCTGCGAGGCTCTCCTTGGAAGTGAGGACGGGGGTAGGTGGTGTATGGACCCTGAGTGATACCAAATACGGCAGGCTAAGATGTCCACTGATGTCCCCCAAGAGCCTCATCCTTGGTCATCCCATCAAACCCTAATCTAGGTGCTGCTTGATGGGACTTTCCAGATGAAGCTAAGGTCACAAATCAGTAGACCTCAAAATAGGGAGATTCTCTTGGATTATCTGGTGGGTCCAATGCAATCCCATGAGCCCTGAGCAACAGAAGAAGAAGGCAGTAGAGTTGGTGGGAGGGATGCAATGGAAGAGAGGAGACAGGCGGAAGGGGGTCAGAGAGATCCAAAGGGCGAGAAGGACTTGACCGGCTGGAGCTGGCTTAGAAGTCGCAGGGAGGGGACCACAAGGCAAGGGATGGGGGCGGCCTCTAGAAGCTGGGAATGACCCCTGGCTGACAGCCAGCAAAGAAACAGGGGCCTGAGTCCCACAGAAGCGTGGAACTGAATTCTGCCAACACCTAAACAAACTTGCAAGCAGATTCAAAATAATATTTCATAATAATATTAATATATCATATTAATATTAAATAATAAATAAATAAGATAAATGTGTGTTGTTTTAAGCCACTAAGTTTGTGGTAATTCGTCATGGCAGCAATAGAAAATTAATATACCAAATGAAACCAAAGCATTGCCATTGCTCTCTTCTTACCGAACGATGGAAAGAACCAGCATGGAGACAACATATAATCCGCTAATTCCTTACCCCGTGAGGAGAGCAGGAAGGGGTGCTAGGACTTGATATCTGCTTAATATGCACCTTCGTATCAGGGTTTGTCACCTTGACACTATAGACATCTGGGGCTGAATAATTATTTTCTGCTGTCCTGAGAAGTGTAGGACATGTAGCAGCATCCATGGCCTCTGCCCACCAAGTCATGACAAGTAAAAATGCCTCCAGACATTGGCAAACGTCCCCTGAGGGGTAGAGTTGGCCCCCTGCTGAGAATCACTGCTTTACACAATCCTTTAAGGGCATAAGACAGAGGAAAGAGTTTATAGTAAGAAAGCGCTGATCTCTTAGCTGTGTTTTTCAATTGACTAGGCATTTACTGAGTATCCACTTACCCATATGAACATATTGATATATGATATGTGCAAACGGTTATCAGCTGTTAGTCCTCAGCAGCTGGATATTACGGATACACACACACGTGTGTCTGTATATGTTACATATATATTTTAATATCCATTTTGTAAAATTTCACAAGTAGACATACATTACTTCGATAATCAAAATAAAGCGAACGTGAATTCAAGGTCTTGGTTCCCCAGCGTTTCCTGAATGGCTCCCAGGCCAGCCTGCGGCTAGGCCCCTGGGGGTCTCCATCAAGGCCCATGCGTGCAGTGAAAGAGGCAGACAGGTGAAGGGTGGAGGTGAGCCCGTGTGCCAGGAGCAAGGGCAGGAGGGGATGCAGGGGGAGGTGGAGAGGGAGGGACGAGTTCTCCAGGTCTCAGAGTGGGGAGTGGGGAGGATCGGCTTCAGCGAGTGGCTGCTGGAGTCTAGCGGGTGGCGGCGGGACACCGCCGGTAAACAAACCAGCATGAGGGAGGGTATGGTGGTGAGGCGTGATGGGGACTTGCAAATTGGCTCCCTGTCCAGAGGCTTTGGGTTAAGCAGGTGTAAGGACAGAGTTGTTACAGGATAGTGTTGCTTAAACTGTTACCCAAATCCGAAAGAAGCTAAGCAACTAGTCAGAAGCTCTGTAGCAGTCCACTTGGCCAAGGCATGTCCAACCCACTCTGTCCAACCCCTGGAAGGAGCAAATCTCAAATTAACCCCCTCCAGGAGTCTCTGTGAGGATTTGCCCCTGGAAAGGACACACTTCCATTTCAGCACCTTGCTCATGCTCATCACAGGCTCTCTGAGCTTGTCCCCTGCTCCTGGAAGTCTAGGCTGCTTACCCAGTGGCCCTTAGTTCAGACCTACTCTCGTCCACCTGCGGCTGGACTAGCCCTGGGCGCTCACACACTCATCTCTGTGGAGTCCCTGCATGGCTTGTCTGCCAGGCCCTGCCTGCTCCTCTGTTTTGCTGGGGCATCTCCTTCACTTCCATCCCAAACAGAAGAGTTGACCCATGAGACCTGAGGTCCACCCAGCCCTAAACCACTCAACCTTTGGAAAGAGCAGAGAATTCGTTTTTAATGAGAACCCCACACATGCCTGGTTCTGAGCTAGTCTCTTTGTTTCCATCATCCCTTTTAAGCCTTACAAGAATTCTGTGAAATGATTGCAATACCCTTCATATGAAAGATAAGAAAAACTGAGGCTCATGTAGGTTAGACAACACGCCATTTAGTATGTGGCCACGTTGGGATTCGAACTCAGGCTTGTTTTACCCTAAGACTGTGCTTCACCTTCCACACCTTCCTTAGACTTGGGTAAGAGGGGCCCTCTGCTGGGCCCATACTTTAGGGAGACCCCTCTGACCCTCCTCGAGTCATACCAAGAGGACATGCACACTGAGAACCTTGGATCCCCCATCCCGGCTCCAGGCATGCCAGAGCGTGGACTTACCCCCTAACCGCCCCCGCCCGCCTCCTAGCCCGTGCGCACTTCACCCCCAGGTCCATCCTTTTGAGGGCTACAGGGCCACGGGTGTGCTTACCCCAGGCCTGAGAGGTGAAGGATGTGGGGACAGCTGAGACATATGTGTCAGGCGTCCAACCACATCCACCAGGGCCCCTCAAGGTGTGAGATGGATCCCTCAGGTGGTCAGGCTGCCGGCAGGGGGCCTGGGTGTTGAACTACAAAATCTGAAACTCGCTTCCCACGTTATTATAAAGGTCAACACAGGAAGTTAAAGCATATTTCATTTAGCAGCTTAGTAGCTTGATTTATGTCTTTTAAGTATTTCGATGCAGAGCACGTGAGCTTCCGCTAACACCCTCGCTGTGGGCCCACGGACTTAGGAGCACGCCTGCTCGTTTTGCTCACTGATTTTTCTACAGTGAAGAAAGATATCACCTCTTTTCTCCTGGCTGATCGTCTTTAAAGAATAATCGTGATGGGCCGGCCGTATTACCTTTTCGTGATCAAGAAGCTCCTGTAAGATAACTTGTCTTTCCCGACACAGCTCCAAGAAGTCTTCGGAGTGCAGACTTTCGTGCAAGGCAGGGAAGAACGTCAGCTGAGTGCAGTCTCCCGCCACCTCGTCCGTCTGCCTCTCGGCTTCCTTTGGTGTCAGTTCATCTGCAGCGGCATAAAGGGGCACACGGTTTTGGCATGAGCTGCCTGCCATCAGCAGGTTGGGGCGCAGCCTGGGCCTTGGTCGCTGGGAGGAACTGCGTGGTTCCAGGGCAGATGTGAATGGTGTGGACCCCAGCACGTCCCTCACTGATTCTAAAGTGGACACCAGCCCTCTGATCCAGTAGCGTGGTGAACACATCTTTGGCTCTAGTTGCTCTGGAAGGCATGCCCGGGCCTGGCTGCTCTGCATCTCTAGGGTGACCACAGAGCCACACTGCCAAATTCACCCTCATTAACCGGCAAAGCAGTGTCCTGGGGGGTCAGCGAGCATTTGCTTTTCCTGAGCTCCATTTTGTTTACTCTTTTAAAAGAGTGGGCTTCTTTCTTCCAATTGCAGAAACACTATCTTCTTGTTGTAAACATCTTGGAAAATCCACGAAATTGTGAGAAATAAAACAAACCTCGCCCTTGCCCCCAGAGATGGTGCTCTTACTAACAGCTCCCATTTAGTGAGCACTTTCTCTGTGCTGGGCACTTCACATGACATTTTTTTATCTAGTCCTACTTAGGCTGTGGATTCTATTTCATCCTCACATTACAAATGGGAAAACGGAAAGAGGCGAAGCACTTTGCTCAGGGTCATATGGCTGCTAAGAACTAGAAGCAGGAGCTGAACCATGTCACTGAGTCCAGAGTCTGAGCTTTTAATCTCTAGGCTGTTCGTCCTCACTGTTCACGATTTGGTTTATTTACTTCTGGTATCTTTTCTGTACACACGTGTACATGCATGCACACACATGTGATTTTTGACATGATAGGAATTATAGTGCACTTGTAGTTTTTCTTTTCTCTTATTTTTTTCACTCAAGATTACATCATGAGCACTTTCTGATTCCGTTAAAAGTTCTAGAAAACAGCTGAAACGGCCGTGTAATAATCTATGATGTGTCTATTTCATAGTCACCTAACTCATCTCCTATTTTTTAGAATTACAGATGCTTTCTATCTCTGGACTCTCACGAATGCTCTGTGCCACCATCATCTGCGAGCACATCGAGACTTATTTTCTATGGACGCGTTCCTGCACATGGACATGTGGGCGCCAGCTAAGCACACACCTGGGTGGATTTTTAGATCCTGCTCCCCCACCCTGTCCTGGGTGTTCACCTGCCCGGAGCAGGCACTTTGCACAGGACTGTGAAGTCAAGGGGCTACTGGTCACTTCCTTTGTGCCAAGAAGTTCATCTCTTTGACCCCCTCTCCAGCTGGGAGTCTCACGTCTGGATGAATGAAAGTGTCTGCTGCTCTTGGTGACAGAGTCATAGGCTTTCCCCCAGCAAGGGAAAACGCTGTGTAGACACAGGCCCCCAGGAAGGCATGGTGGACAACACGGGGCCCCTTCTCCCCACACTGAGCTCCCTACTGGGGAGGGGGCTCCATGCTGGAAACACCGAGGAGGCCTGGGTCCTAGGCCCCCAGGGGCTCTCCATATTGGGCACCAGGAGACTCAGCAGCCATGGCCATAGTCCACAAAGCAGCACACACCCTCCACCACCGTACTCTCCACGGCCACCCGCTCTGAGAGGGAGAGCAGGCCATTGCTCTGAGCTTAGAGTTAGTGGGCTTGGGGTGGAGAGAAGAGAAGCAAATGGGCATTACAACAGCATCCCACATCCTGTGCCATAGCAGAAGTCCACATCAACCCGGGCGGGATCAAAGCCCAAGGTCCTCGTGTCTGGGCTGTGTTAGGGCAGGCCAGCAAGATAACAAGCTCAGTGCAAGTTCCAGTACTAAGGCACCAAGTGAGACACGTTTGATCAGAGCTAACGAGCTGTCATTGGGTTAAGGAGATGACATAGCTGCAGCCTAGGATGCAATGAAACTCACAGATAGGGAGTGTCTGAAGCACAAGGCAGACGCTGGCAGAAACACATAAAATCTGAAATACAGTGTGTGTGTCTGTGTGTGTCTATGGGGGTATTTGTGTGTGTGTATTTGGATGTGTTGAAGCCAAAATAACCTCTGAAAATAAACCCTGGGTTTTCAGCAAATCAACTCAACCAAATTCTTCCATGAGAATTACACAAATAAAGAGTAAGCATACACATGAAAAAAAAGATTCAAACTACTTTTTCTTAATTTGGGAAATAATAATGACTATTGTAGCTGTCACTTTCATAGTCAGAGAGCTCAGTATAAAACTATTAAATATCTATTGCATCCATTTTCACTCTGAAACACTTTATTTTCCTCCTGTGTGTTTTGGGCCCCTTACTGAACATGTATCTGCATTGTTTGGGGACACTTCTAAGGTTTCCCTGATGTAGCAAATTTACAAGATAGTTCCCCTGAAAAAATTCTTCTTGTTGCAACCTTCATACAGAATTCTCCCCCTAACGGAGAGTCTAGGTCTGGAATCGATTCCTCCTTGTTCCAAAGAGCACAGTGATGGAAAGAGTCTTCGCTCTGCCTACTCTAGGCTCGCAGCATTTCCTTCCTCAAAAATATTAATTTTATATCTTTAAGAAGATGTCCCAAAAAACCGAGAATTGGTATAAATATTAAATAAAAGATAGATAAACGGAATACCTTGATTTTCAGCATTTGTCTGAGAACTATCACCATTTCTGTCTTGGCTGTCCTGAAATAAAACCAGCGATAAGAGAAATTAAATCCTGGACATATATCCCTCCCCCCATTCCACAAATTCACAAACACACACACACATGTGACCCCTTCAAATTACTCACACACTCAAGGCCCAGATGAAAGGGGAGAGAAACGCTAAATCCTAAAGGACCAAGTATTAATGTTCCTGAGTCAAAGGGGAAAAAAGCCACAATCTTCCATTAAGGAAGATTTACAGTAACTACCAAAGATGATGCCAGCGTGGGATTAGATAGTACCCTGGATATCTGTGGTCTGAGCCACCCTGGAGAGGGGACCAGAGACAGGATCTGGGGCTGGACAGTCCGAGAGACCAGAGACCAGGTTTCGTAGCCAAGCTTCGGCTGTGTCCCCAGCACAGTGGGCAGGCTACTTTTTCTGCCTCCATTTCCTAAGAAATGTATTGAGGGAAAAACACTATGTACCACAAAATGTTTATTGACAATACATTAAAAATTCAAGTGTCTACTGAATAAATGAAATACAATTTTTTCATCAGGTTTTATAAAGGATTTAACATGGATAAAGATTCTGAGATCACAGGCTGGAGAAGAAACCCAACGTTGCAACTCGGGATGAATGTGGAAGGAACTGTTTAGTGTTCCGGTGTTTGGAAGGCTGCCTTCTAGAATACCTTAAATCAGGCTTGTGCAATGAGGACATGGAAACTATCAGCAGATTTCTACATCCACTACCAAATGAATCTAACTTGTCCCCATCCTCACAAAGGCAAAAATGCGAGTTTGACGACGCAGAGTTAAGCCTCATTAGCCCAGGGACAGCCCAGATTCCATCGCCTGGGGATCCAACCCGGCCTCAGTGTTGTTGGGTCACCAGCTCAAGCCTGCAGAAATAGCTGAGTTCAGGATATTTGCACTGTAAAATTTGTCACAGGATTTGCTTGTGCAATAATGCCCACAGCAGTGCTGGTTTTCACTGCTCCATGACAAATAACCCTTGCAAGCAGACAATGGCCATCACATGGCTCTTTCCAAACCCTGACGTCCAGATTATTCCACTGGACTTCTGTAGATGTCAGTGTGGTACTGGGTCGGTGGTATAGAAACGAACCACACACCTACTCATTCACTCGCTCATTTATTCATTCATTCAAGCTGTAGCATAGCATCCCTTCTTTGTCCCTGGGAGGGTTAGTGAGTCTTTTCTTCTATTAATCAGCATCAAAAATAAATTACAGCCCTCTTACATTTAACTGTATACATCGTCTCCCACCTGCCCACGCCAAAGCAGACCTTCAGCACACAGGGCAGAATCCTGGTGAAAACAACGTGAGATGGACAAGCTAAGGCGACGCTGCCCTACGCATTTCCTGCCTGGCGGCGTCATTGACTTGCTGTGTCTAACTCTTACCTTGAGCTTGTCTGCACTCAGGGCCTCCAGCGGAGACAAGCGTCTGATGCGTTTCCTCATGCGACTGGGTCCTTCTCTCCAGTCCAGTTCCCACCGGGAGCAAGGTGCGCCTTCTGCCCTCTGGCCCCACAGGCCCAGCTCCCCAAACAGCTGCTCCTGGATCCTGGCCCAGGCGTTGGCTGCCTTGATGTCACCACATCTCTGCCTCTGGGAAGCAGAAGTCCAGTGTCACTTTTGGACACATTTCCCCAAAGGCCTGGACCCAAACCTCCTGGGGTGAACAGATCAATAATTGCTTGAGAACAACAACCCCCTATAGGAGCCCGGAGCATCCTGAGAGTATGTAGTGTATTCTCTGGAGCCGGGATGAGGCCAGGAGAAGAAAGCAGTTTCAAGGATTATAGAATGTTCACAGAAGCTAAACTTCTGATATTAATGAAAATAATCCCCCCAATAGCTATGAAATCCTCAGAATTTGCATATGTGGCCCTTGACTGTTATACGTTCTGCTAGAGCATAACTGAAACCCTCTGTAAAATACATCGACGCCCCTAAATGACTTTGATATGCCACGTCGGTTTCATACATCACCTGTCAAGGAAATATTTCAACTCAGTTCGGACAATAGAATCAGCTTTGTCTGCAGCATGCACTTTTGCAATTATTTGAATATTTGATGGTATTTGCTCTAAATTTCAATTTTTTAGAAAGCTGACATGTGAAAGTGTAAAGAAGCATAGGTCTGATAAACTTAACATAAAGGGAAAGAAAGTCGTCATCCTGGGTTAAGCTGAGCCCCTCACCTGCTCTGTCTCATTTCCTCCAGCCAGTAGCACCGTGAGTAAGTAATTTCTATTATCTTCATGAAGAGACCAAGCTTGGGCAGGGAGAGGTGGGTTCTCCAGGGACCGCCAGGTGACCGAGCTGAGATGTGAATCCAGCCTGTCTGATTCCAAAGCTTTCGCTTAAGCCTGCGTGCTAGATGCCTCTCCCAGAGGGCTTGTATCATTTTATGAACTCCTGATTTCAAAAACTGGCGGGCTGAGATCTAGGTGCTGCAAATCTGGGCCACTAGGAATGGATAAGTTGTTCTCGGAACCTGAAAACTCCCATGAAATGTGATGGATGGTGTAGTGCTCAGCACACAGTCTTTGGCATCAGATGGACCCAGGTGGTCATCACTCTCCTGCTGTTCGCCAGCAGCTTCCTCCGAAGGAGGCTTGGCTTCCTCATCAGTCAGATTTGGCTAATAACATTACCATAATAATAAACCCGTGAGCTTATGTAAGGATCAAATGAGACAATATTTTCAAGAGTTTTATGTAGTCCTTTCCCCAGCTGGAGCAATTAGTATTATTATTGTGAATAGAGCAAATCTTATTTCAAAACAAGATGGTCTTGTTTCTCCACAGTTCTTAAATTCAGATCCAAAAGAGTTACCGCATTTTACACAGTACTATGATTGGTCAATAGGAACTCCAGAACAACGACTGTCCACAGCCATTCACAGAGATTTGGTTATTGAAATGAAGGCTTATTCCGGGGAAATATTTCAGCTCCCTGGAGATTGTCTCTGCATTTGTCGTAACATACTGAGCTTCATAGAGAATGAACGATCCTGAGCTATCGGGTTGTCCGCCCTGGGTTTCAAATTAGTCATTTAAGAGCACCCCTTCCACCCAAGCCTCCCCCTAGGCAACCTGGACGTCCACGGCTGCCTGTCTTCATCACAGGGCACGTGTGTCATCTGAAATATCTGCAGCCAGACAGACGTGCGTCAGTGGGGAGACCCCTCAGAGAGGAAGGATGGTTCAGTCCATGATAGAAAGCTGCCTGTGGTCCCAGGACAGAGGACCTGAGATGATGAAATGACAACAGCCCCGAGTTCTCACCCCTGCAAGGTGCTCTGTAGTGGCCGTGTTTCCACACAAGGAAAGGTCCTCTCTCAGTTCAAAGCTTGAGTGGGCCAAATGCCATGACGGGGACACAGAGACTGGGATTCTGGTGTGTCAGAGGGAGCTGTGATTTTTGGCTGAATGGAAACCCTTGGGTAGCATCACTGGAGATTTTCCTCTGGGCAAACACCCTTCCCCGCTACTTCAGTGGGGCCAATGCCGGCCCCAGCTTCAAGGTTGAATGTGGCCTAAGTCTGGCTAATCCACATGGTGACAAATGGTCATAGGATGGGCTGGCGAGCATCATTCTCCAGGACTGGGAATGGTGCTCTCTGGAGCCCATACAGAGGAGACAGTACAGATGGGTGGATGTGTACACATTCACAGCTGCCCCCGATCCCCCAGCCCCAGGGCACCTTTATGTGCATCAGGAGAAATGGTCCGCCAGGTTCAAATACAGCCTACAGGCATGTAGCTCAGCATGAGACAGCCCTTTGTGCAAGTCAGAAAATGGTTCCCCATCCTTCACACGATGCCTGTCTAGTGCCAGGATGTACAGCTGGGGGAGCAGAGGATGGCTTCACTTCAGACTCACATGCTTCCTCATCCACGTGCCCTGTGCCTCAAATGTATTAGTAATCTCACACATTTGTGTGTGCATGTTTGTGTGAACATGTGTTGTGTGTGCGTGTGTGTGTGTGTTTGTGTGAAAGAGAGAAAGAAAGAGAAGAAAGAGAGAAGAGACAGATTCCTTAGAGCAGAGTTCAAATACCTGGAACCAGCTCTTCCTGAAGCCTGCTCTTCCCCTGGATTTTTCAATAACACAAAACATTTCATTTCTTGCCTAAGCCAGTTTGAGTTGAGTTTCGGATACTTGCATCTGAAAGAGCTATGACAAAAACTTAGTGGATATATAGAGACTGAGCAAGAAATGGAATGAAGCTGTTGGCCCTTAGGGAGCTGAGAAGAGAGTGTGACGGAACACTGCCCCTCACACGCTAAAAGGAAGGCCATTTCTGGGGTGGCAGGCATCTTGCAAAGAGCTTTCACTAGTAAAGACTGGCTTTTCAAAAGTAGCATAGACAGAATGAGGCATTTCTGTAAATTATGATGAGGACTCGATACAAAAACAGGATGGTCTGGGTACAGAACAGGGCAGACCCAGAGCAGCTGCACGGCAGAGAAGAGCACGAATAGAACTCGGAAAAGGCAAGGGGAATGTGGGCAGAGTCAGAGCAGAGGCGAATGATTTCCCCAGTACTTCTGGAGTGACAAGTAATTCGAGAGACTGAACATGAGAACAGCCCAATTTGCTGGCGATAGAATGATGGAACATGGTGATCCCTAGGTTAAATTCCAGGGCACCGACTAATGTTATCTGGTCCTGCTGTGGTGCCGTCTCCAGCCGCCTCTCTGTTGTGGGTGAAATGCCACTAGAGAAGTCTTTCCCGGCTGGTTATTGGGAACCCTGTTGGCTGGGGCCCCTGAACCTCGTCATCACCCCCGCTGTGGGAGGAGTTCACTGAGTGCACGTGGGACAAGCCGTCCCTGAAGAACGTGGCAGATTTCACAAGGCTGATTCCTGTCCAGAATTTGGACTTGTCTTTTCTGCAAGAGAAGCAGGGCCTGCACTGGGAAAGCATACTGCCCCTTAAAAAAAGCAGGTGAATGTGCCAGACCCCATTATCTCTGCAGACGGTGATTACCTCTGCATTCCTTTAAACATCAAAACAATCTTTCTTAAATATTTAAATACTTGGAAGGTATCTTTATGGATTAGCTTCAAAATGCTGATTTTCCCAAAAATACCTCAATCACCAGTAAAACCCTGTACAACTTTCTCTGAGACCCAGTCAGGCCCCGCTGCTGAAAATAAGCCAGGCCAATGTTCTAGAAGGCTGGATCCTTTCCTGCTGGCTCAGCACCTCTGCCAAGGCTCTGTCCTTCCCATGTGAACTTTCCATCTCACAAATTTCAGCAGAAACTCATGAAGTACCACAGGGCACATCTCTCCTGGCCAGGACCAAATTGGCCAGGGTCTTCCACCATAAGAAGAGAAATGGTCACGCCCTTGACAGGATGCTGATTTGGAAGTATAGATAAACATCTTCTGCCTTGAAATGGAGCAAGTGTGATGAAGATGTCCGTAAATAAAGGATGTAATCCTAAACAACTCATCTTATTTTTCCCCCATTGGCAACTGAACTTATTAGCCACATTGCTAGTCCTGAAAGAATTCGGTGACTACAAGGGGTGGGGCACCGATGTGTCAGAGCCTGTCCCAGGGGCATGGATACCACCCAAATAAGCCAGCAAGGCACCAGCCCAGCTGTGAAGGGCAGTCAGCAAAACTGGGGTGGGGTGGGTGCTTCTGGTGAAGCCATTCACCAAACTGACAGTCTGTGAAAGACCAGCTTGAGCAGTTGGAGAAAAAAGGTGTGCCCACTGATTGCTTTGACAGTGGCATGGCCTGGACACCCCCAAACCTCCTGTCCCACCCCTGCCATGTCTGAAAAACTGCCCCCTCCTTGCTCATAGGATAGCCTGGGAGGGGATGTTGCTAGACTGTGTGTTTCTGGAGTGCAGGCTGCACAGCTCATGGATCCCTATTGTCAGGGGCATGTTGTGGGCTCCCAAACGAACTGATATGGAGGGACGTGGACCAGCTTACTCAACTTAAGTTGATCAGAGCCTATGTCATCCCCCCCATACTTGGGCACAACTGTTTCACCATTCCTTGACCCCTCACGCCACCCCAGGCACACCTACTGGTGCCTTACACCACCCTGCTCCTCTCCTCGTAGCACAACATCCTAGCATTGGCCTCATCACCCTGTTTGTGTCTATTTCTTTACTTTTGGTCCCTCTACTGAGTTTTAAGAACCTTCAAGGCAGAGCAGGGCCATTATAATCTCCACCTTTCCTATAGCCAGCACAGGCTTTGGAACAGAGAAGTTGTAAGTAAATAACATAAATAGTAAGCTTTTAATACAACATGTCGTGTTCTGTTAGCAGCAGTCATTTTCAAAAATTTTTGTTAACAACAGTAACACCAACTAAAAATTCGCTTCGCAGCCATTCCATAGCCACAAACAGGATATCTATGCTCTGCCAGCCACTGGCTAGGTGCTTCACAGTTGCTCTTAATCTTCACAGTTAGGGGTTATTATCCCATCTCAAAGACGGAACCCTGAGGCTTAGGTCGTAGGCAGACCTGAGCTTCCTCTCACGGGCATGACAGCCAGTGCTGTTTACTTAGACAGTACAGAAATCAGGCCTAGAGAGGTTTTTTAAATATCCAAACCTGCCCTCATTAGTGGCAACCCGTTGTCTTCAGGATAAAACGCAAAAACCCTAAGGTGGCAGCAACTCTGCCTGCCCCAGCCCCAGCTCAACTCTTGCTCCTTCCCGGCTGCTACTTCCTCTTCTTCCGGTTAATTGATGACATCCAGCTCTTTCCTGACTCAGGAGCCTCACATATATGCCCTCCACTTAGCCAAAAACCCTTCCTCGAAATACTTTAGCCCGTATTCCTCCTCCTCCTTCACATCTCAACTTAAAGGTCACTTCGTTAGAGAGGGCCTCAGGTCTGCCCAAATTAAATTCTTTCCCCATTATAATCTCTCATTGTCACCTGTATTTGTCATGTCTATTGCTCATCAAAAGATATAATGATCTATTTCTTTGTTCAGTTATTTAATATATGTCTGTTTTTTATAGTGAAGCTATCTGAGAGGGAGGCCCATATCTGCTGTGTTTACAATTGTACCCCTAGCTCCTAACAAAGGGTCTGAGGCACCTGGGGCTCTCAATACCTCTTTACTAGTGGATGAATGAGGAGATGAGCAGATGGACAGACTGTCTGTCTCATCAGCTGCTGGAAGAGTAGGTCCAGCGCACAGGTCATGAAAGAAGGACTGAATTGTTGATGACCAACTATTGACTTAGGCAGTCTAGCACTTAAACCAAAGGGCCTTCTGATTCTTTATTTTAGGTTCAAGATAGATTCCAGTCTACTAAGTAGAGAAAGAAACTGTTGTGTTTCTTACCTGTACATGATCTTTGTATAAAGAGGCATATAGCTCCTGTCCTCTTCTTCTGTAGTTCTCAATACATGACACAAAATCCTGGAGAGGAAAGAAAACCAGTCACAGTTTAAAGACAGTTGTTATTTTAGATAAGGACTTCTCTACTCTGACCAATTACCAGAGGAAATAACACCAACAGGATTTGTTGGCCAAGTCAATCACAACCTCATGAATAAAGACTTCACTTATGCTGATCCACTCACATACACATTCATACACTTCCACTTCCAGGTATGATGAACTAGCTTGTAGCAGATAAGCTTTCCTCCCAAGAACAACTCTAAAAGCTATATTTGAATAATCTGCTTTAAGATAGCAGAGGGCAACCAAGAGAGCCAAGACTTAAGGAGCCAAGATCCTGGAGAGAAAGAAACCTCACTGAGATGTGCATAATGCCCAATATCTGTGCATTTTCATTTTCCCTTGAGAAATCTGCAAGTTTGCAAATAGCACAAGAGGCTGAGAAGCTGAGCAGAAAGAAGCGGCTAAGAAGCAGGGAACCTTAACAGAGCTTTTGGAACTCTCAGGTGGCTAGGGAGACAAAAATTGGAGTTCAGGCCCACCAAGGCAACCAGAACATAAGGAAACAAGAGCCCCAAAGTAGTATAGTAAAGAGAAATAAGCCCAGCTTTATGCATTGATGTTCCCCTTTAAGTAGCTGCTGATTCATAAGCAGTGTGGGGCTGAGAGGCTGAGAAGGTAAGTCAAGCTTCCAGCAGCCTCAGTTTGTAGAAACTAACAGAACTTGGGTTTTGACGTGGGAGCTCTGAAGGGCTGCACCACAGGGATAAAGGAAGGCTAGAAATAGACCAGCCCTTACAAAGCTGAAGCCCAACTTCCAATGAGCTTAACGTCTGAGGACATTATGGTGATCGGTCCCTACTCCAAATACAAGCAGATGACAAAGAAAGTCCTCTCTGGAGAAGGATCACATTATCCAAAGCCTCTAATCAAGAATTTTCATACAAAATGTTCAGCAGTCAAGCAGAAATTACTAGATGTGCCCATAAACAGGACCAATAGAAAAATAGACAATAGAAACATACCCACATGTAAAGATATTAGAGTCATCAGACATGGACCTTAAAATAATGTAAGTAATGCAGTCTAAAAAATCAAATATGGAGAATTTTATAAGAGACATGGACTCTATGAAAAATAACCAAATAAAAATTCTAAATCTGTAAAATGAATTAATTGAAATTAGAAACTCCACAGGTGAGTTTAGCATCAGAGTGGACACAACTGAACAGAAGATGAGTGAACTTGAAGAAATATCCTTGCTAAAATATGATGAGATGAAAGTACGGAAATATAAAAACAATAGAGAGTTAGATACAGATGTAATATGCAGAAAGCATCTAGCATATGTGTGATTGGAATCTCAAAGGGGAAGAGAGAAAGAATGGGTCAGAAGCAATAAATGAAAATTTAATGAGAACTTCCCCAAATGGATGAAAGGCATCAAACCATAGACGAGAAATTCTACAAGTCTGAAACAAGAAAAATACAAAGAAAATCATACGTAAGCCAATCATAGTAAAACTGCAAAACAGAAGACCAAGAAGAAAACATTCAAAAAGAGAGAGAAAAAGTCACATTGTCTTTAAAGGAAGAACAGTGAGGATGTAGAGATCAGAAGACAATGAAACAACATCTTCAAGACCTGAAGAAAATAACTGCCAAACTCAACTTCTCTACCAGTGAAAATATCCTTCAGAAATAAAGACAAATTAAAACGTTTTCAGATGAATAACACTGAGAGAATGCAACACCAGAAGAACTGCACTAAATGAAACACTAAATGAGGTTTTTAGGTAGAATGAAAATGATTGTGTACTGAAGCATGAAACTTTGGAATGAATGAAAAACTGTGAAAATGGTACATACGTTACTATATCTAAATGAATATTTGCTGTTGGAAAATAGTGATAATAAATTATGGGAGTTTTAAAACATGAAGAATTAAAATACATAAAAATTCTTTTAAAGAGATGGATAGGGTAAATGAAACAAAGCATTCTAAGTTTCTTTAATTACAAATTTGGGGAAAAGGGCTAATTTACATTAGACTCTAATAAAGCAAATGGGCATGTTGTAATTTCTAGAGTAATCACTAAAAGCATAATAAAAGATAATAGAAGGGAAGGAGAATAATTTAAAATAATTGATAATATATTGAAATAGAAAAGAAAGAACAAATAACAGACATTTCAAACAAAAAATAGACATTAAGATGGATTTAAACTAAAAACATCATCAATTACATTAAATGTAAATAGACTCAATGTTCCAAATAAAAGATAAACAGCCTGAGTTACGTCATCATAACAAAGTGAGCTCTTCCCTTAGACTCTCCCCCATAATATACAACAAAAAGGACATTCATAAACCAACAGAGGACAGTCACACAACACAACAGACGTCTGAGAGACCCACACAGCCATACATCTGAAGGTGGAGGTGCTGGACTCCCCCAGAGGAAGTAGAAGGAAGTCAGGGGATCTCTTCTCTCTGCCCAGCAGCAACTTAGGGTGCGAGACTGTGCGCGACCCTGAGAGGAGAGGCAGGAGGGTGGCTCTCTGTGGGAATGCCTTCACTCTCTGAATTGCCTCCCAGCCATGGGAAAGCTCCACACAAAGGAAATCAAGCTATTGTGGGGGTGTCTTCATCAATCCAGCACTCCAGGAGGGCAGAGAGTGAGGGCAGAGCAAGAATGACCCCAGGATTGTGGACACAAAAGAAAGAGCCCCTTCCCCCACCTGCCACTCCAGCTTGGATGGTTGGCCAGAGCAAGGGATCTGTGCCAGAGCACCTGTACATACATAGCAAAGCAGCAGCTGCAAGTGGGCAATCGCAGATAGGCCCTGTCAGCATAGATTCCAAAAGACAGGCATAGACACCAGAGATCACAGCAGGCACAGAATACACAGCTCCTGCCCTACAACAGTGGTGGCAGGTGGAATCTGAGACCAGACACTACCAACATGCAAAGACACAAATCCACCCCACCAAATAATATGAGGAGGTATATTAATACTTGAGACCAGAAGGAAAATGACAGGCACCCAGAAATCCATCCTGAAGGCACAGAAATTATCAGTCTACATGACAGAGAATTCAAAATAGCTATCACAAAAAAACTCAATGAGTTACAAGAAAATTCAGGGAGACTGCTCAATGAAATCAGGAATAAAATTAATGAACAAGAGAAATTCTTCACAAAAGAGATGGAAACTATAAAGCAAAACCAATCAGAAATGTTGCAGATGAAAAACACAATGAATGAGAAAAACAAAAATCTGGAGTCTTTGAATAATAGAGTTGATATCATGGAGGACAGAATTAGCAATTTGAAGGACAGAAGTTTAGAAATGCTTCCCATTGGGAGGCAATTCAGAGAGTGAAGGCATTCCCACAGAGAGCCACCCTCCTGCCTCTCCTCTCAGGGTCGCGAACAGTCTCGCACCCTAAGTTGCTGCTGGGACAAGAGAGAACTAAGACTAAAAAGAAATAAAGAAATTCTCTGAGAAATATCCAGCTCAATTAGGAAACGTAACATAAGGATTACAGGTATTCTAAAGGGAGAAGAGAGGGAGAAAGGAGCAAAGTCTGTTCAAAGAAACAACAGATGAGAACTTCCCAAAACCTGGGAAAGGAGCTGGAATTACAAGTAAAAGAAGCTAATAGAGCTCCTATTTACATCAATGTAAAAAGACCTTCTCCAAGGTATATAGTAGTAAAACTGGCAAAAGAGAATGACAAATAAAATAGACTAAGGGCAGCAAGGCAGAAGAAAATAACTTACAAAGGAACCCAATCAGGCTTTCAGCAGATTTTTCAGCAGAAACCTTACAGGCTAGGAGAGAGTGGAATGATATATTCAAAATTCTGAAAGACATAAACTTTCAACCAAGAATACTCTATCCAATGAAAATATCCTTCAGATATGATGGAGAAATAAAATCTTTCCCAAATAAACAAAAGCTGAGGGAGTTCATTGCCACAAGACCAAATCAGAAAATCACAGCTTTCTATGAGAACAGCTTAGCAAACGCTTAATTGTAACATCGAAGATAAAAGGAAGGAAAACATCAAAAATAACTATAATCTCGTCATTTTAACCACAAACTCATAACACAAAATAGAATAAGTTGTGACAACAATAAGTTAGAAGGGGAAGAGAAAAGGGATGGAACCTGCTTAGACTAAGAAAATAAGAGGCTGCCAGAAAATAGACTATCTCATCTATGAGATTTTTTTATACAAATATCATGGTAACTACAAAACAAAAAACCATAACAGAGACTCAAATGACAAATCTGAGAAAACTATCATAGAGAACTACCAAACTGAATTAGCAGTCCAAGATTCACGGGATGAGAAACAAGGAAAATATGGGACAACCAGAAGACAAGTGATAAAATGGCAGTGTTAAGCCCTCATATATCAATAATCACTTTAAACATAAATGGGTTGAATTCTCCAATCAAAAGACACAAAGAGGCTGGATGGATTAAAAAACAAGACCTAACAATATGCTGCCTCCAGGAAATACAGCTCAGCTCTAAAGATAAACACAGGCTTAGAGTGAAGGGATGGAAGATGATACTCCAAGCTAATGCCAAACAAAAGAAAGCAGGTGTTGCTATAATATATTAGACAAAGTAGACTTCAAGATGAAAAAGGCAATGAGAGACAAAGAGGGGCAGTATCCAATGATAAAAGGGACACTCCACCAAGAGTACATAACACTTATATATGCACCCAACACAGGAGCAACAATGTACATAAAGCAACAATTAACAAACCTAAAAGGAGATATCACCAACAACGGAATAATAGTAGGGGACCTCAACACTTCACTCGCGTTAATGGATAGATCATCCAGACAGAAAGTCAAAAAGGAAATAGTGGAATTAAATGAAAAACTGGACCAGATGGACTTTAATAGATAAATATAGAACACTCCATGCCAAAATGGCAGAATATACATGCTTCTCAAGTGCACCCGGAACATTCTCAGAGATAGACCATGTGTTGGGAAACAAGGCAAGCCTCAAAAACTTTAAGAAGATTGAAACCATATCAAGCATCTTTTCTGACCATAATGCTATGAAACTAGAAATCACCTACAAGAAGAAAGCTGGGAAAGTCACAAATATGCGGAGACTAAACAACATGCTACTGAACAACCAATAGATTATTAAAGAAAGTAAAGGAGAAATCAAAAAATATCTGGAGACAAACAAAAATGAAAATACACCATACCAACTCACATGGGAAAGCAGTCCTAAGAGGGAAATTCATAACAATACAGGCCAACTTTATCAAACAAGAAAAATCTCAAATAAGCATCTTAAACTACACCTAACAGAATTAGGTAAAGAAGTAAAAACAAAGCCCAAAGTAAGCAGAAGGAGAGAAAGAATAAAAATTAGAGCAGAAATAAATGAAATAGAAACCAAAAAAAAAAAAAACAGTTGAAAGGATCAATGAAACTAATTGACAAAGTTTAGCCTGACTCACTTAGAGAAAAAGAAAATCTGAATTGTGCAATGTTTATTACAGAAACTAAATCCATAAATAAAGCTCCTCCCACAAAGAAAATTTCACACCTGAGTATAAATGGGAGTTAGAGCATGGGGGAGAAACTTTGAGAAAAAAAGGAAATTGACTTCAGCAATATGTAAAAGCATAGTTTGTCACCACAAAATTGGGTTAATTCCAAGAATACAAACTGGTATTAACATCAAAACCATTCAATATGGTTCACCAATCTATGAATAAAGGGAGAAACATTACATGATCTTAAAAGATGTAGAAAAAGCATTTCATAAAATGCAACAGCCATTAAGAATAAAAACTCTTAGAGCCAGCCCTGGTGGCCTAGTGGTTAAGTTCAGCGTGCTCTGCTTCTGTGGCCTGGGTTTGGTTCCTGGGCACAGACCTACATCACTTGTCTATCAGTGGCCATGCTGTGGTGGTGGTTCACATACAAAATAGAGGAGGATTGGTAACAGACGTTAGCTCAGGGCGAAACTTTCTCAACAAGTGTAGAGGAACCACTAAGAAAAAACTCAAAAGTAATAGAGAAAAAAGCATAAAAGAAATTTGAATGCTATGTTATAATATATTCAATTAATGCAAAAGAAAGCAGTAAAGGAGGAATAGAGAAACAAAAAAGACATGAGACACATAGAAAACAAAAAGTAAAATGAGTGACATAACCAAACTATATCAATAGTAACATGAAATGTGAAGGGACTGAACAATCCAATCAAAAGGCAGAGATCGTCACAGTGGATAAAAAATAAACAAGATCCAATTCCATGTTGTGTACAGGAGACACACTTTAGATCTGAACATACAAACACCAGTATATTCCCTATCAAAATCTCAGTGGCATTCTTTATAGAAGTAGAAAAAACTAATCCTAACATTCATATGGAACCACAAAGACCTTGAATTGTCAAAGTAATCCTGAGTAAGAAGAACAAAGCTGGAGGCATCACACTTCCTGATTTCAAAGCCACATTAATAAAACAGCATGGTACTGGCATAAAAACAGACATCCAGACCAGTAGAACAGAATAGAGAGCCCAGAAATAAATCCACACATCTGTCAACGGGATCTTTGTCAAGGGTGCCTAGAATACACAGAGGGGTGTTGTGTGTCAATAAACAGTGTTAGTAAAACTGGAAATCCACATGTAGAAGAGTGAAATTGGACCCCTATCTCACACCATATATAAAAATCAACTCAAAATGGATTAAAGACTTAAACATACTAACTAAAACCTTAAAACTACTAGAAGAAAACATAGGGAAGAGCTTCTTGATGTTAGCATGGGAAATAATTTTTTGGATATAATGCCAAAAGCACAGGCAACAAAAGCAAAAAGAAAGTAGGGTTGCATAAAACTAAAAAGCTTCTGCACAGAAAATGAATAATCAACAGCGAAAAGCCAGCCTACAGAATGGGAGAAAATATTTGCAAGCCATATATCTGATAAGACGTTATATCCAAAATATATAAGGAATTCACACAACTCAACAGCAAAAAAACAAATAAGTAATTTGTTTGATTAAATAACGGGCAAAAGACCTGAATAGGTACTTTACCAAAGAAGACATATGACTGGCCAACAGACACATGAGAAGGTGCTCAGCATCACTAATCATCAGTGAAGTGTAAATCAAAACCACAATGAGACACCACCTCACACCTGTTAGAATGGCTATTACTAGAAAGATAAAACATAATGAGTATTGCCGAGGATGTGGAGAAAAGGGAACTTTGTACACTGTGGTTGGACTGTATAAATTGGTACAGTCATTATGGAAAACAGTATGGAGATTCCTCAAAAAATCTAAAATAGAAGTACATTATGATGCAGCAATCCCACTTCTGGGTATATAAGCAAAGGAAATAAAATCAGTATCTTGAAGAGATACCTGAACTCTCAGGTTTATTGCAGGATTATTCACAAAAGCCAAGATATGGAAACAAAACCTAAGTATCCACTGACAGATGAATGGATAAAGAAAATGTAATATATATATGAATATAATGAAATATTATTCTGTTATATACCTATGAATGTAATGAAACATTCTATTTTATATAATGGTATAATATATAAAGATATATAAAGATTTATATATGTACACATATATACACATACATATACTAGAATGTTATCTGGCCTTTAAAACGAAGGAAATCCTGCCATTTGCAACAACATGGATGAACCTGGAGGACATTGTGCTAAGAGAAATAAGCCAGACACAGAAAGACAAGTACTGCCTGATCTCCTTATATATGGAATCTAAAATAGTCAAATTCATGGAAGTAGAGAGCAGATTGCAGTTGCCAAGAGCTAAAGAGAGGGGAAAATGGGGAGCTGTTGGTCAAGGAGTACAAAGCTTCAGTCATGCAAAATGAGTAAGTTCTGGAAACCTAGTGTACAGCAACGTGACTATAGTTAACAAAACTGTTTTATATACTTGACATTTGCTAAGAAGATAGATCTCAGGTGGTCTCATCACACAAAAAAAGATAACCGTGTGGAGTGATGGATATGTTAATTACCTCAATTGTGGCAATGATTTCACAAAGTATATGTGCGTTAACACATCAACTTGTGCATATTAAATATATACAATTTTACCTCAATAAAGATAAGAATTTTTTTAATTTAATTAAAAATTTATACATCATGTAATTTTAAAATGTTTTTGTCATAGAGTCTCTCATGAGAAAAACAAGTAAAATTTTAAAATCAATAATCTAAGCTCCCACTCAAGAGTTAGAAAACAGAGAAAAATAAACCCAAAGCAAGAAAAAGGAAGGAAACAAAGATAAGAGTGGAAATGAATAAAATTAAAAACACAAAAACATGGAGAAAATCATTGAAACAAAAACTGGTTGTTTTAAATGATCAATAAAATTTACAAACCTGTAGAAACACTAACAGAGATAAAAAGACACAAATTGCTAATACCAAGAATGAGATAGAGGCCATCACTACAGACCCTACAGACATCAAAAAGATAACAAGGGCGTATTACAAACAACTATACACACATAAAGGTGACAACTTAGATGAAATGGACATATTCTTTGCAAAACACAAACTACCACATGTCACTCAAGATGAAATAAATCATTGGAATAGCCCCTGTAACTGTTAAGGAAATTGAGTTCACAATCTAAATACTCCCCCAAAATAAATTTCCAGATGTGGATGGTTTTGCTTGAGAATTTTACAAAACATTTAAGCAAGAATTGACACAAGTTTTACAAACTATCTTTCAGAGAATAGAAATAGTGGGTACACTTTTCAATTTGTTTTGTGAAGCTAGCAAATACCCTTATACCTTTATACCAAACTAGAAAATTCCAGTTTTCACACAGTACAAAAAAATAAAACTATCCTTCAGCAATAGAGATTAAAAATCCTTAACAAAATATTAGCAAATAGAATTTAGTAACACATAAAAAGAATTATATATGATGATTGAGTGGGGTTTATTCCAGGAATGCAAGGCTGGTGAATACTTGAAAAGCAATCAACATAATCCATCATATTAGTAACTTTAAGAAGAAAATTACATGATCATATCAAGTGATGCAGAATAGCATTTGACAAAATTCAATATTCATTCATGATAAAACTCTCAGAAAACTAGGAATAGAGGGGAACTACCTTAACTTGATTAAGAGCATCTACAAAAACCCTACAGCTAACATTATATTCAACATGAAGCAATGAATGTGTTCTCTCTAAGACTGGGAACAAAGCAAAGATGTCTGCTTTAACTGCTGTCATTCAACAAAGTGCTGCAAGGTCTTAGATTTTACACCAAAAGCATGACCCATAAAAGGAAAAATCAATGAACTGGATCTTATCAACACCAAAAACTTTTGCTCTGCAAAAGCCCATGTGAAGAGGGTATAATTACAATCTACAATCTGGGAAAAAGATGTTTGCAAGCCACATATCCATCAAAGGACTAGTATCTTGAATAGAGGAGAACTCTTAAAACTCAACAGTAAACAAAGTCCCATTAGAATGTGTGCAAAAGATATGAAGAGACATTTCACTAAAGAGAATATACGAATGGCAACCAAGCATGTGCAAATATGTCCTACGTCACTATCCATCGGGAAAATGAAAATTAGAACCACAATGAGATATCATTACACACCTATCTGAACGGCTAAAATTAAAAAGGGACAACACCAAATGCAGGTGAGAATACAGAGAAACTGGACCACTTATACATTGCTGGTGGGACTATGAGGTACAGCTACTCTGGAAAACAGGTCAGTAGTTTTTTAAAAGAACTGTGCAACTCTGACAGGATCCAGCTGTTGTAGCCCTGGGGATTTATCCCAGTGAAATGAAAACTTACATTCACACAAAAACCTGTACATGAATGTTTGTGGACACTTTATTTACAATAGACAAAAACTGGAAACAACCCAGATGTCCTTCAACAGGTGAATGGTTAAACAAACTATGATACATCCATACCTTGGAACACTTCTCACCAATAAAAAGGAACGAATGGTTGATACTTGCAACAACCTGGATGGGTCTGCGCAGAGTTATGCTGAGTAAGAAAAGCCAATCCTGAAAGGTCACATACTTAAATGTCATTTTTCAAATGATTAAATTATAGAAATGAAAAACAGATTAGTAGTTATGAGGGGTGAAGTTGTGTGGGTGGGAGGGAAGTGGGAATGACTATAAAAGGGCAACACGGGGGATTCTTGTAGCGATGGAAATGTTCCTGGTTGTGATATTGTGCTATAGCTTTGCCAAATAATACCACTGGGGGAAACTGGGTAAAGGGTACATGAGATCTCTCTGTATGATTCCTTACAACTGCACATGAATCCACAATTCTCAAAAATTGAATTCTTTGAAAAAAATAATTGAGGGTTCTATCTTTACCATTCAAAAAAAAGGTAGTCATATCCAGAATATACAAATTACTACTATAGATCAATAAGGAAAAAAAAACCAGAAAATTTCAATAGAAATTTTTTAAAAATTGAACAAGTACTTCATAAAAAAGGATATCCCAGGGGCCAATAGACATATGAGAAGCTAGTCAACTTCATTTTTCATCTGAAGAACATAAAATAAAATCACAATAAGAATATATAAAGTTCAAATAGGCTAATAATATGTTTTATGATATGGAGCAACTGGAACTCTCTCACACTGCTGAATTGGTACAACCATTTTGGAACATTGTTTAGTAGCATCTTAAAAAGTGAATATATGCACACCCAATGACTCAGCCATGTCATTCCTAGATATATACTCAACAGAAATTCATACATATGTGTTTCAAAAGACGTATGAAAGGATGTTCATAACAGTGGTGTTTGAAATCACCCCAAACTGGGAACAACACAAATGTCCATCAGTAATAGACTGGATCAGTAAATTATGACAGATTTATAAATTGAATACTCTATAGTAATGGTTCTGAAAGTGTGGTCCATGAATCCCTAGGGGTTCCTGAGACCACTTCAGGGGATCTGTGAAGTCAAAACTATTTTCAAAATACTAGAGCATCTTTGCCCTTTTTTGTTGTACTGACATTTGCATTGATGGCCCAAAAACAATGGTGAGTAAAACTCGTAGCCCAAATCAAGGTGTTGGCAACAACTGAACAATAATTATATGTATTTCTCGCCACTAGCAACTCATAAGAAAAAAATCCTCAGTACAAATGAGTAATTTTATTGAATCTCAATCTTTGAATACATCTTGTTAAATTGTCTGTGTGATAAAATGGGAAGTATGTATAAAGCACTTCTGAATACCAAAAAACATAATGGTCATTTTTAAGAAAAAGCATCTGTGTAATTTTTAGCGTTGTGAGCTGAACTAGCTGCTTGTGTCATAGTACATCATTTTTATTTGAAAGAATGACTGACAGACAAAATTACAGTTACTAAGACTTGAGTATTTGGCAGATATTTTCTGGAAAATCAACTAAGTACATCTGTGATCCCAAAGAAAACAAGTGATAGTATTTGCTGCCAATGATAAAATTGAGCTTTCAGATAGTAGAATGCTGAAAAACTCATGTCTTCCTCTGTGAGCTTGACAGTTTCCCAATAGCTAAAGATTTTTCTGATAATATTGGTGGGGCCCTGAACATGATTTTTCCATATTGCGTAATAAAACGCGCCAACATTTGGAAGATCTATGTAAGCCAGGGAACCAATATTCCCAATGCACATTCCCAAGTATGTTCCAAAGTCATGTATGGATTAACATATCCATTCAAAATGCAAGATAGATCAATATATTTTAATGTAACAGAGTACAAAAATTTTATTGATAGAGATTTCAGTAACCTTTAATAAACTAACACTTGTTGAGTTTTGGTGTAGTATCAAAGAAGAGTATCTATAATTTTCTGAAAAGGCTATTAAAATATTCTTTTTTTTCTAACTACATATCTATGGGAGGCCAGATTTTCTTCATATATTTCAACCAAAAAATATTACAATTGATTGAATAAACAAGCAGATTTGAGAATACAGCTGTCTTCTACTAAGCCAGAAAGATATTAAAGAGATTTGGAAAAACATAAAACAACACTACTCTTTTCACAAATTTTTGTTTTGAAGAATATAGTTACTCATTAAAAAGGCTATTTATGTTTACACACATTGGGTTTATTACCATCATTTTAAAATAAAGGAATAAATGCATTATTTTAAAAATTTCTTTTAATTTCTAATAAGGTCAATATCAATAGATACAATCCACATAAACAAAAGCTCTTTGGGGTCTTCAATAATTTTTAAGATGGTAAAGGGGTCCTGAGACCAAAAAGTTTGAGATTGTTCCTCTACTACTGTGAAAACGAATGAACTATTGCTTCATGCCATGACATGGATAAATTTCACAAACATAGTTTAGAGTGAAATAAGCTAGACAGAAGAGTATATACTATGTTATTTCATTTATATAAAGGTAAAAATATAGATGCCAGAAGAGTGGCAGCTTATGTGGAGAGGGGGCTAGTGACTAGAATGGGCATAGAGTTGGGGGTGCTTCTGGGGTGCTATTAATGATGTATTTTTTTAATCTGGGTAGCAGTCACACGTTTACTCTGTTAAAATTCTTAAATCTGCATATTTGTGATTTGAAAGCTGTTTTCTATGTATGTTATGCTTCAATAAAATAAAAAAGAGTTTATCAACAAAGCCTCAAGGATATGAAAACAATATAGTTTTTAAAACCCCAGTTACTGTTTTGCAGTAGTGGGAATAGAGTGATTTCTTTCTTTTCCTTTTCTTTCCTTTTTTCTTTGGTTTGCAAAATTTTCCTTACTATTGCTGTTACATGTTTATACACATTTATGAGTATGGCGATCATTATGAGCATCGTAATTGACATAAAATGCTGAAAAATTTGACTAATTTTACATCTAAGGCAAAAGCCCAGACTTCTTGTTAATATGATGCTCTGGAGACACACAGCAGGAGGAGAGAACTCTGGGGGGCCCTTGGACACAAAGCAGCTCCCAGCAAATAGCAAATGTGCTGTCTTGCCAAAGAGGGATGGGCCTTGCCTGGAAGGCCCCAGGGGTTTAAGTGGGACCAGCGGAGGGAGTTTCAGGCATGTGGACTTCAGCGAGAAAGATGAAAAGATATTCAGACTTCCCTGTTGTTCTGAGTGTTGCTACATGAGAGAGTGGGAGGCAAAAAGAGTAGAAGTTCAGACACCTTGGCTCTTGGCCCTTATGAGCCATGCTCCATGGCAAATTACTTAACATTCCTGAAATTTGATTTATCATCTCTGAAATGAGGTTAATAGCACCTCCTCTGTCTATTCTGAAGAGATGTTACGGAGATAGGATGAAAGAGTAGAAAGGAAATAATTCAGAAACTGAAAAATATCACTCAAAGAGACTATATGGGTGGAAGTCACAGATAAGATCAGTTAAAAAATTTACTTAGAGGGATCTCTCCAAAATTAACTGTTACAGAAAATGCTATATGAGTTCAGTTATAAATCATCTTTAATCTTCAAATAAATACCTTGTAGGGCTGGCCTGGTGGCATAGTGGTCAAGTTTGCATGCTCTGCTTTGGTGGCCCAGGGTTCCCGAGTTCACATCCCAGGCACAGACCTACATACCTCTCAACAAGCCATGCTGTGGCAGCATCCCACATACAAAATAGAAGAAGACTGGCACAATGTTAGCTCAGGGCCAATCTTCCTCACCAAAAAAATAAAGAAAGAAATACCCTATTTACAACAGCTGCAGCCCAGGGTTGTTTAAACCTTTACTTAGATACTGCATTTCCAGCTTCAAATTTACTCTCTTTTGTTAAGTTCACCCAAATTTAGTGTCCACCTACTATTTTCCAGGCACTAGAGTACAACGATGTACCCCATATCCAGTTTTGTGGAGCATAATGGAAGAGACTGGTTATGGGTATGAGCTGACATGGCCAATGTTGAGACAGAGCCATGCACGGGACAAGATGACACAGGACACAGTGACACAGGACACAGGAAGCACACAGAAGAGAGGACTTTGGTATGATATGTTCAAGGAAGTCTGCCTGGTTGAGATATTGCTTTAGCTGAATCCTGAATGAGATGTTTTAAACAGAAGTCTGATGTGATCCCATTAGGATTTTCGATAACTCACTCTGGTAGCAATTTAATGAAGGCAAGACTGAAAGTAGGGAGCCCCTGAGGACGCTATCATGATAGCACAAGTGAGAGTTCACACGGTGCAATGAGTGAAGTGGAAGAGCTAAATTCAAGAACTATATGGGAGTCAGCCCTGATTGTCTAGTGGTTAAAGTTCAGCCTGCAAACTGGGTTCAGTTCCCGGTTGCAGAACCACACCACTCGTCTGTCGGTAGCCATGCTGTGGTGGTGGCTCACATAGAAGAACTAGAAGGGCTCACAACTAGAATATACACAACTATGTTCTTGGCCTTTAGGGAGGGAAAAAAACAGAGGAAGATTGGCAACAGATGTTAGCTCAGGGCGAATCTTTCCTGGAGGTTGGGGGACTCATTAAAAAAAGGAACTACAGGAAAAGTAAAATTGGTAGGAATTAGTGACAGTATAAGAGGGTAAGAATTACTCCAAAATTTATGGTTTGCCTAACTGACTAATTAAATTGGGTAAACTAAGAAAAATTAAGAGAAATCACAAAAACAAGAGAAAGAGAGGGTGATACAAGGACATGTGGAATTGGAAGTGTCCAAGGTGGACATTCCTAGAATAAAGCTCAGATTCAAGGTCCAAGATCGATATAGATTTGTGAGTCACACGCAATCAGATGATAGATAAACCCTGAGAGAGGATAAGATCCCTCATGGAGAGCAAGAACAGAGAGGAGATTGGTGAGATGAGGTCAGAAACCTGGAGAACTAGAGAAGTTTAGGCCAGGAAAAGAAGGGTTAGAGAGGGTTAAGAAAGATCAGAAAGAGAAAGGTCCCGGAAACCAAGGGCTGTTTAACCACAGCGACTGCATCAGAGAAGTCCTGTAAGATGAAGCCTGGAGATGTCCACTGGGTTTGTTTGTAGAAACGGGTTGTTGGTAACTTCTGCAAGGGTTACTTCAGAGGAATGATCAGACAGCAATGAGTCAACTAGAGGTTTGGAGATGAGGAGATGGAGACAATGAGTATGGACAACTCATTCAAGAAACATGACCCTGAAGATAGGAAAAAAAGAGGTGGGAGCAGGGCCACAAGCTAAAATAGGAAGGATGGGACTCAAGTTTATTACTAGGCTGAGGAGAGCTTGGCAGTAGACAGGAGAAGGTTGAAGCAAAGGAAAGAGAAAGGTCACTGATGATGCAGTTTCCACGGGATAAGAGAAGAAAGGACGGGATCAGCAGCCCACGTAGAGGCTGACTGAGCAATGGGGAAGAGACAGGCTCCTCATGCTCAGAGGCTGGAGGGAAGGACATAGGGATGGGTGCAGACGTGCATGAGTTCGTAAGTGGAACCCTGGAAAGTGAGGTGGGTCACACCTGTGGGCTTCCTGATCCAGGGTGGAGAGGAGGCAAGTTGCTTCTGCCTCTCCTACGAGCTAAGTAGGGGTCATGAACAGAATGGTGAAGGTTTGGACCAGTGGATTAAGAGGATGGAAGGGGGAACTCACCAAAGGCACACTGATGGGTTTTCTAAGGATACTGATAATCCAAATGTTTGTTATCCCTTGGTCTGTACTCTCAACATTACGCCCAATTAACTAATGTGCACATAGCACTTTACAACTGACAGAGGAGTTTCCATATGCATCATCACATTTAATACTTAGCCTCCTTATGATTATTCCCATTTTACAGAAGAGTAAAGTGAGCATAAGTGACTCCATCAACACAGGAAGTGGCAGTGCTGGAAGATGAGTCCTTGGACCCTGCCATGGTGTTCCCCTCCCCCCCGTGCATTTCCACCCTGTGCATCTACACAGTGCCAAGCAAACATGACTAGACCTTTCACGTCCTGGAAAATTGTCACACTCAGGATGTGGAGACAGGAAGGGGGTGATTTGGGTCGGTTCAAGGGCAGAGGCCCATCTGCCTGGGCAGCCGTGAACGTGGCACATGGATCAGGGACAAATTCAGAGCAGAGCTCTGCATCGCTTGTGGGAGCTAAATAGCCTTTGCTTAGCAACTGCCTGTGCAGCAAAGAGTTTGAGAACCCGTGAAGGAGAACAAAGGGCCTCCGAAGGCCATCTGGAGGTTTGAGAGAGAAAGCAGATCTGGACTAAAGAGCCTGTGCCCGCTGTCCCAGGGGCTCATCAGGGAGGGGTTTGGCTACAGTATACAGATCAGATCTTGGAACGAGGAAGAGAGAGCATCCCTCTTGGAGGGTCACCTTTAAATGAGCTGACCTTAGCTTGGGGGTGCCTACCTTTGCCAGGGGCACTCCTGGGCTGGCCAGCTGCTGGTGACCCCCCTCCCCAGACTGTCCCACAGGAAGCGCCTGCTGTCCACTGATGACAGTCATTACACTTGTTTGTTTAAAGCATCATTAGCCTTGTAATCACAGTTGTGTGGCCTTGTGAAAACGAGAAAGGCCAACATCTAAGGCAGCCCCACAGATCCTGCTCAGAAACTTGGTGCCAAGACTACAGTTATAGCTTCTGGCCTCTCCGGCCTAGCACTGTACCTGCCGGGTCTGGACTAGATTCAAGAGTGAGGAACCCCAAGTCTTCATCCGCACCGTCTCTACTTTGTGCTGACATGCTATATCTCTCTCTTTAACCCTTCGGCTCACTATTTCCACTGCTAGTAATTTATCCCAAGGAAATCATAAGACAGATGCACAAATATTCACTGGACAACATTTTCCACCATCCTCTTTATAGTAGCACAAAATGAAACAATTTAAATATGAACACATGGAAGGATGGTTCATTCCTATGATCGAGTATTATGCAGTCACCACAAATCATGCTCTCGCAAAGGGCCACCACTGGCCCTTGGCACCTCTGTGTCCCCTTTGGGCAGACACCATCCTGGACAAGAATGGATGACTTGAATAATGGGACAAAGGCTACATTTCAACTTCCTTTTGCCACTCTGGCCAGATGGCTTCATGTACAATCTACGCCACCATTCACTGTAACCCCGGTGTCAAAAAAGATTTAATGATCTAAGACAAGGTACTTGATGTATTGAGATTTTTAAGAGGAGGTTAGAGAACAGCTGCTAACAATAACAACAATTAAATCTGTGGAGATCTGTATAGAAAAGAAAAACCAAAAGAAAATAGAGTGTGCTAGCCATTAGCGCTGTTTGCCAAACGTCTCCAGTTCTCTCCTTCTGTAGGAACATTGTGTTATCATCCTTCTTGATACCTTTGAGCTGAGAGGTGCCAGGGAGAATGTGCGAAAGCTTTACGAGCTCATGGGCAATTTGCTAAGCTCTTTCTGAACTGCCATGGCAATGCTCAATGCTCTCGATGGTGGCTGCTCCATGAGCCACTGTCGCTGAGTGAGGATATGACACAACAGACTCGTGGCCAACTCACAACGCACTTGTAGCATAAGTGACAAATAAGCCTTTCCTATTTTAGGCCAGCTAGATTTAGGGGTGTTTGCTGCTGCAACATAACCTAATTTTTCCTGAATAATACACACACCAAAAATGTTAGGAAGGGTTATAGTGGATTTGCATTAAAACATAAAATTCATATGGATTCATATTTGTGATCAGTGGAAACAATCAAGAGAGCTACACAGTGAAAACAAGGGTGAGATCAATTAAATACTATGAGCTATAAGCTGGAGCAATCTGAGCAACAAAATAAATAACAGGCTTAATGGATTATAGTTCAAATTATAAAAGAAGTATGAATGAGTCCCTACTGATATAAACAAAAGATTGAATAAATAAATTAATGGGAGAGAGGAGACAAACCTTCCGTACAGAAGAATTTCGAATAATATATGTAGATACTTCCCCTGCCAGGAGGCAGACTTTAATTACTCATTCCCCATAAGGGAGAGCTTGACTTAATGACTTGCTTCGGAAGAATCGAGTATGGAAAGGGAAAAACTAACTTTACAGTGGAGAGATCTGGCAGACACCCCCATGACCCTATGACGAAGGCTGACGTCACCAGTGATGATGTCACATGGGCGTCATGTGCCCCTGATCTGATATGACGCAGCGAGAAGGGCACTCCTCCTCTGTGGTCTGCCTTCCCCAAAATCCAAAACCCCAGGCTTATTATAAGAAAAGTATTAAACAAACTCAAATTGAGTCACATTCTACAGAGATATCTGAACAGTATACTTCGAAATTGCCAAGATCACGAAAAACAAGGAAAGTCTGAGAAATTGTCACAGAGTGGAGGAGGCTAAAGAGACCTGAGAACTAAACATGATGTGGTGCCCTGGACTGGATCCTGGATTAGTGGGAAAACTGATGGAAGCAAAATAAAGTCTGGAGTTTAGTTCCCAGGAATGTAGCGATGTCAGTTTCTCAGCTTTGACAAACGCACTATGGTAACGTGAGACATTAACAACACGGGGAACTGGGTGAAGGGCATATGGCAGTATTAAATATGAATATGAAAAGCGTTCAAAATAGAAAGTTTATTTAAAAATACTGTACAATGCAATTCTCACAACCTTTCCACCAAAGCCCCATCATGAACCTGGGATGGACGTTATGAGTCACTGCTCTCTGGGTTGGACACAGACTCATGTTTCTCTTGCGTGTAAACAACCCATTGCATTGAGTGAAATTCTCATGTTTAAAGACAATTTTTTGTAAATCTTGTCCCCTCCAGATTGAACAAGCTAACCACTTCATTGGACACTTAACAAAGAACTAGCAATCTGTTCCCCAAATGGTGGAAAAGCTGCCTGGTGGATGTATAGAAGGATGGTACAGAATTCACAAAACCACAATGGTATCTTTCCCGATGAATAAGGGAATTTTAAGAGTATTGTTGACAACTTGATTTCCATTCTATGAATGGATTTCAAACCTAACGCTACATAACACAACTCCACCGTAGGCAGTCTTCTTTGCAATTTTTTAAAGTTTCTAAATATTCACTAATTATTCCATAAAGGAAAAGCAATAACCACGCTGTTTGATTTCAGTGTCGAATCTAGATTTCTTTAGCATCTGACTTTCTATGGCCAAGGAAACAAGTGACATGTTCAAGTTACACTCAGGCGGTCTCCAGTTCATGGAGGCAGGAGTGAAAATGTGGGTGTAGAGGTAATTTCCACCCCCACGGATCACATTTTCTCATTGGTCACTCTCTCTGGTCATTCGTTGGTCACCTCTCCTCCACTGGCACAGGCTGAGAGGATGAGGGATCTGATGACACTGCCATGTAGTTGGGTGGCAGTGAGCAACAGAGGGGATCACATCAGTGTGAGCCCTTTGTAGTTATCATGCAACCAGTAACTACTATTAATCCTCTTCCCTTCCCCAGTGCGCCTGCTCAGGGCTACAGAGGCACCACCCACATTACAGCATCTGGGTTCCCCGCCAGCCCCCCAGAATAAGTTCCTTGAGGACATTGCCCCTCTCTGTCCCCAGGGCCTGGCAAATGGAGGCAATGATAAAAGTTTGAAAGCTCATAGACCCCCATCACTCCTCTGGGCCAAATTCTCTGCAGCTGGTCATTCCCTGCACGGAGTGAAACACCCAGTGTGGGCAGGATTAATGAGACCCCACAGGGCCACCTGCCAACACGTCTGGGTCTGTGAAAGGCGAGGGTCAGGAGCTGGCGGTGCTGGCCCTCACTCCCACTGCCACATTTAAACCTGTCTGAAATTCAGTATCTTCCTGGTTGCAAAACATTCAATAAACAGATTACCTACAGAGTCATTCTATTGTGCCTTCTGCTTAGAAGGCTGACATTCCTGCCTTTAAATACAAGTCCTGAGTGGAGACCTCATTTTAGTGAGATGCTAGAAGCAGCTGATGAGAAAATTAAATGCTTTCCCTGTTTGTGGATAAATCACGTATAATGTCTACACGTGTGCCCATAAAATGTTAGCATGCAACGTGCGCCAAGTGACGGAACAGCCCGGGCTCTGCAACAAGCTGTGGGCGTGGTCCGGGGGTCTTTGGGGGTATCCATTTGGATGACTCAGGCCAGGAAACGCTCTTTTCTCCAAGTGCCTAGATAATTGTACTTTTCTCTGCCATGGAGACACAGCCCCTGGATTCTTAATAAATGTCAAGCAATAGCAGAGTAATAATCATATTTCCAGCAATAATGACAAACAACTGGAGTGCAGAGTGGGTGAAGAGAGACCACACCACCGCAGTGCGATTCACCTCTGGTTGAATTCACGCGCAGATTAATTCCTATGGTGAACGGTAGTTTCTGATTTGTCTTTTTTGAACTGTGATGTTTTTATTAAATTCAATCGTCTTGAGTACATGGAGAATGACTACTTAAAAAAAAAATACTCTGGTGGAGCAAAGAACAAGAGCTTTGGGACCACAGGTTCCGGGGCCTCCTCAAGAAAGACACCCTCGCTCCTCTTTGCCTCCTTTTGGGCATCAGGGCCTCCGTGAGGCTCAGACAAACGGAAAGTGTCGCTATGTCGACCTTACCTGAATTCAGCCCCGTCTCCCCATGTTTCTGTCAGCCTCGTCCTCAGAAGGAAGGCTCTTGGAGATGCGCACCTCCTCAGGCGGGAGCGGGTGAGGAATTATGGGACGGGGTCTGGATGAGACATGAATAGGAGGATCTCCCCTGGGGGTTGCAACCCATGAAAACATCCTCCCCTAAGCAGGTATTCAGACTTGAGGTTGCTGTTACGGAGTGAACTGTGTTCCCCAAATTCATTTGTTGAAGCTCTGCCTCCCAGAACCTTCGAATGTGACCGTCTTTGGAAATAGGGCCTTTCAAGAGGTGATTAAGTCAAATGAGGCCGTTAAAGTGGGCCCTGATCCAATCTGGTCAGGGTCCTCCTAAGAAGAAGAAGAGACACCAAGGATGTTCTCAGTGAGAAGACAGCCATCGACAAGCCAAGGAGAGAGGCCTCAGGAGAAACCAAACCTGCCGACATCTTGATCTCGGCTGTCCAGCCTCTGGAAGAGCGAGACAATAAGTGTCTGTTGGTGAAGCCCCCCAATCCGTGGTGCTTCGTTACAGCAGCCCTGGCAAAAGATCCCAGCTCCGTCCACACCAAATAATGCCTCACCCTGAGGCAGCCTGGACACTACAACTGACATTTGAAAGAGAGATAACAAGTGGGGACTGGAGTCTATGGGGAGGATTCCTTCTTTAGACTTTAGGGGGAGAGACAAGGCTGCCTTGGTCAGGACTGCCCCGTCACTGACCACCTCCAGAACAGAACCTTAGGCCCGAGCTCTCGGAACAGTGCTGGCTGCAGTATAGGCCCATGCCAGGAGTTTCAGAGGGCAACCCTGACCACATCCTTGTTTCCCAGGGGGCTGCACACCCCTGCTCTCCTCAGCTCTCTTGGGGGCCACTCTGGGACTTGCCAGAAGGTGCCCACTGTGGGGCTGCATGTGACTTGCAGGTAACCTAATCAACACCATCCCGTCCCCTCTCCCTTAGGCTGGGCCCTCCTAGATTCAGCCACTGTGAGTGCACAACAGATAGCTGTGGCTGCACAGCTTGGCGGGCTTCCAGAAGGGGTAGTGTCCTTAAAGTTCAGGAGAAGCAGTTGGCCCAATGGAAGGTGGGGGCTCTTTCAAGCAGACAGGACCACATTTACCCAAGTGTAGAGATGGGAGAAGAAAGCGCATTATGACAAAATACGGAAGTGGACCTGATTGGAGCAAAGTATGTGCAAGACTATGGCAGGAGATGAACTTGGAAAAGCAGTGACAGTCAAGCTTTGTGCACTGTGGTCATGGGTCTGAGTCCCATCCTGGACAGTATGGGAACAAATGATGGTTTTTGATCAGAGATGTGACATGATCAGATCTGATCTTTAAAAACTCAGGACGTGGATGGCATGAAAGTGCCATGGGGCAGAGTAAGCTGCTAGGCAGGGACCATCTGCTTTGCTCTCCGTATGTCCCTGTCCTCAAGCACTTCTGCCTCTTGGCAGAAGCACAATTGATGGGTGAGGAATAAATGGATGAACTACCTTGCCTCCCACTCTACAATGGCAGCCAGAAAGCTTGGGCACAGTGTAGGCGCCTGACTGTAAATCTTTATAGACTGCTTATTTATGATCTTAATTCCCCAGGAATTCACTTTCTTCTTTTATTATTTTTCCTGATCTCATTTCTTTGTTTTATCACATGCATCCTCATCTAAAGGTACCATAAATCCTCTAGGGAGTGAGTCAGAATATAAATAAACACATGAAAATTAAGATAAGATAAACTGGATATAATACTCCAGTGATACCAAGCTGGCAGCCGACCCACAAGGTAGGTGGTTACAACTGTCCCTTTTCGTCTGGAGGGACTCCTCCCTCAGCACGAGTCTTCCCTTGCATCCTTCCTCCTCCTGTTCCTCTTTGAGTCTCAGCTCAAACTCCTCCAAGAAGCCCCACTTAGGGTACCACTTGAGCCTTCCACCTCTAGTTACATTGTATGTATTTCACCGCCTGGAAGGTGGGACTCCCAGGTAGGGAACTGTGCCTTTTATTGTCAGTATCTCCTGGCCTGAACCCAAGGGCCTGGGATAGGGTAGGAAATCAATGAACGTGCATGGAACATTGAAGGAGGAAATGTTCAGAGCAGAAATAGGTGTTTCGTAGACGAGAAAGAGATGGAGATGGAGATATAGCTGCAGATGGAGTCATAAACAGAGATCTATTTTCTGATCCCCTAGAGAGTCTGGAACAAGCGCTTGACAGTTGGCTCCTGCCACCCTCCCCGTGGACCACTCCCTTCTTTGATCTCTGTGCTCCATTTATATGGACCTCTCTCTGTTCTCAAATATACAAACTCAGCCCCGCCCTCCAGCCTTAGCCCTAGCTGGGTCCCTTCCGGGAGTTCTCATTCCCCATGTTGGACGGCTACTCTTTCCTCCCAGCTTCACGATCACCTCCAAGCTGCAGCTAACACCAGCCAGCCTCCAGCATATCATCCATTTCCTTCAGACTATGTCACACTATCTAATGTTTTCTCATCTGTTCCCTTTTGCTTACAGTCTGTTTCCCCAAACCAAGAGCGGCCGCCTCATCGGTGGCCCCAGCCATGCAGCAGGTCCTCTACGGAGGGGTCCACGATTCGGGAACCATTTGCAAGAATCAATCCCACACATGTTCGTTCAATTGTGCTTTTGTTTTACTCAAGGACCTCAGCTCCTCCCTTTATCACTCCTAATTATCCTAGTAGATAAACTAGCACCCATGGACCCCTAGGCCTTCCTCCTGGGCCACCCAGGACTGGACCACCACCTCCTTCTGCTGTCTCCTCTCTCTCCTCCACCGTCAGCCTCTCTTCCCCTCTTTGCAGGCCAAAGAGCCAAGTTTTCATCAACCCCCACCGACGACAGCGAAGAGAAGAAAATTTCAGAACTTCCTGTTCTGAGACTTTGAAAGACTTTTTTAATTAACCAAAATGGTTTCTTGTAATAGATGGGTCCCAGGCGAGAGCGCGCCTGTAACTCACGTGGCAGGCGCTTCATGGTAGAGCTGGGAGCGGGGGGCCTAGTGGGTTGTGAGTGGCAGCAGCGCCTCAGGAGGGTCCCAGCCTGACTCTCCACTCCACCACCATCTGCTGTTTCATCATTTATATAGTTTGGAACACTTCTGTCTTGTGAACACTAAAGCATTTTTGCGTTGATGAATACGTTTAAGTTTTAAATATTCGAATTTAGAGAATTAACAAAAAAAATGTGTTTCCTGCATCCATAGTTTCTAATATTTAAAAATTGAAAGCATTTCCTGGGATGATGGCATCTTGCCCCAAGCACAACACCAGTTTGGGGAATGCAGGATTGCCTCACACTAAGACATCTGATAGAGAAAAATCTGAACCTCAAAATAGATTCCTGGGTATAATTAGCCTTTAAAATAAAGGACTGAATTCAGTTTACAAAAGGATTCAACCCAAGATTCCTTTAAATGGCCAGGTTTCTAAATTAATTTCAACTCTGCTTTAATTTACAAAATCTTGATATATATATGTATAAATGTGTGTGTATGTATATATATATATATATATATATATACATACACACACAGTTTTTTCAGAAACCTGTCTACTGTGATTCCTCTGTCACGAACTAGGGAGATAAATAACCAGACGACAAGGATTCCTTAAATACAGGGACCATGTGTTATTCATCACTATACTCCTCACAAGGAATGCTCGTCGTTTCAATGAATTTATGTTGAATTATGTTGTTGAATTGCACATGACAAAGTATTTATATACACTAAAATATTGCGGGTTGATCTGCAGACTTGGACCTTAATTTACTTTGAAATACTCCTCAGCGACAGCCATCATATACAGCATATAAACACAGCCTGATGTTGTAATAGATAAAATCCCATAGATGAGAAAGGAAAGAAAACCAGTAAGTCACTGGCAGAAGGAGGTGAGAAGATCTAGTACACTTTTCAGCCTAGAGAAGTCTCCGGAGGAGGAACCGAGCATCCGTCCCCAAGGACTTTTCAAAACCACATGATGTAGATTCCATGTGCCTTTCAATGGGCAGTGGGCGTGACCTCACGCTGAGAAGCTTCCATTGATTCGTGGAACGTGCATAACCTCAGTGCCTGCTCTTCGGAGAGATTTCAAGCTATCATCTTGCCACCAAAAGCAAAACAACTTTAACTCCACTTCTTGGGAGGCTGAACGGCCAAAAGGTGCTCACAGAGGTGACTGTGGGAAAGCCCATGGCAGCATGGCACTTTGTGGAGCACAGTGATGGAGCCATCTCCTAGCGCCAGTTAGAGACGAGGCAGTGTGTGACTAGCAGGAGGCAGGACCACAAGCCACCATGGACTGAAGTGAGTTACTATCAGTATAGATGATTCATTTATTGTGTGGACTTCGCATTCTTAGGAAGTCTTGATATAGTAGACTATGCTTTAAGATACGTTTGAAAAATAAACAGTCAAAAGGAAAATTCTGGTAGAGAAAATTCTATCTATTAGGTGAGGCAGGTGCTCACAGGACATTAGGAGAAGGGCACCATCACTCGATTTCAGCAGTGGGATCTCTTGGTGAGGCCAGGGTCTCTGCTAGCCTAGGTCCTGTCCTTCACAGGAATTAGAAAAAGGAGACCCCTCTAGATGAAAAAATGAGAAGGGGACACCTTTCTTTGGAGGGATGTAGACCACACCACAGCTCACAGCTTGCTAGCAGAGCTGGGGCAGAACTCAGGGCCTGCTCCCCAAACTGCCCAGCTCTGTGTGGAGCCCTGGTCCTGCCTGGTCAGCTTCCTCGCTGCCAACAGTCACTGTGCAATGACATCTGTCCCCTGCCCACCCCAAGAGACCAGCCTCTCTCTGCTTAGACTATGGGGATGTCTGCACCCACAGTGATGAGCAGTTAATGCTTCAGCTGGTTCTACTCATGGCCAAGCCCTGACATGGATCCTTGCAAGAGGACAAGGGACAGTCTCTCTTGGGCCATTGTATTCTTTCTGCCTTTATCTGAGATCTTCTTCACACAAAACTGAGGGGCCTGGATCCAGCACCACCTAAACCCACCCCTGGAAAGATCATCTGAGAAGTGATGGAGGAGGTTTGACATCACCAGTGGAGCCTTTTCCTCCTCACTGAACAGGTGACATCACCTCGATGCTCAAACTGCCCCGTGTCTTCATGCGAGAAGGTGGTGGAGGTGGGGACCATGTCCACGGAGCTCTCACAGTAAATTGTAAGCTTTAGTCAAAAACAGGCATTCCAGGATTCCATCAGAATTGTTTAAAGAATGAAAATTGTGGGGCTTTGAGCCTGGAGGCTTCTGTCTTGGCGGCTTTTCCAGCAGATTTCTGGGGACTTTGTGACGTTTCAGGAAGGGTCCTAATCGGATGAGGTGTATTTAGCACCACAACATGCTCATTCCAATTATAATATTTCACCAGAAGCCAAGGGGCTGCCCTGAAAAAGCAGAAAAATGGGAACTCGCAACCAAGGATGGCTGGACCACCAGCTTGATCTGCGCATCTTCTCTCATTCCTATGTATGCCGGGGCATGCGTGTCACCTGCCCTCAGCAAGTCACTGGTTATAGTCCCCAAACCTCACCTGACAAGGATGCATTGAAAGATTTGAGCTAAAATGCCTATAAAGGGCAAACTCAACTAGAGAATTTAAGTTACAGAAAGTTTTCAGAAAAAAAAATCACCTGTGATATTTTTAAACGCAAAGGACAGAGACACAAATAAACCTATTAAATAAAATGATTGAATAAGGACAAAAGCACAAGGCACAGGAGCAACTCAATCACCAGACCCTGTGTCGTATAGTACTATAACCACACAATGACCCAAACACTGAACAACAGAACGGCACCTTTAATACGTACTATTAATAGCAAAATGTCTGCCTTTATTGAAGAAAAGAACAAAAGCTATGTTGCTCTAAGCAGTTTTGAAACGAATATCCGATTCAAAACTTCCCCTGTGCATACAATCGCATGCTAATTTACATTTTAATTACTTCCTAAGAAATCAAAAGCGTTTGTTGACAGTAGAACATAATGTCAACTTCATGGTGCACTGTTGGTGGACGCTTAATGAACTTAATTAGATGATTAGTGATGTTAATTATCCTTCTATTATGAAGATAAAGATGTCTCACACAGGAAGCACTTGGTAAAGAAACATCATTAAAGGTATCAGTGTTTACTTTCTTCATTTACTTCTATTTTTCAAACTCCTGTAACAAGGACTTGTGATAGACTAGTGACATTTACGATTTCCTTAAAATGGAAAAGGAAAAGCCACTGTCTCCATCAGCCCATCTTTGTTCTTCCCCCTCATTCTGGATACTGATGCTGTGTCGGTGATGCTCTGCTTTTTCAAATCCTCTGCTGTCAGGACCTATTGACCGTGATGTGATGGGTGGGTTCTAACATCAATTGTTTGCAGAATGGGATGTGTGAGTGTGTGAGTGTGTGTGTGTGCATGCATGCGTGTGTGTGAGTCAAGAGAAGAGAGGAAATGAGAGAGAGGGCCCTGTTGAGTGCCCGGACCACTGGAAGAACACCTAAAGGGCTAATTTAACCCCTCCCCATTGCCCAGGCCTGGCGGCATTTCCATAACCCTATAATGCTACGTCCCCAGCTCTGTCACCAGGACGCTGTGCTGCAGTGGGAAGGTCCATTCTGGGTGCGGTGTTGGAATGAAGGTGCCCACAAGACCAAGTCTACAACACCTGCCACAGAGTCTTCACTTTCAGTTGCAGTGAGAAAGGAATCCTCAGAGGTTTAAGAAATAAGGCACTGGACTTCATCATTTTTCTCTTTCTTGCCCCTGAATACCAACCACCATAACCAGAGGGTAAGGAAGTCCTTTCTGGAAATAATCTTAGTCCAGACACACCCTGAAGAGCTCTAAGTCCAGGCTGGGGAAAGTGGCATTATTTTTAGGGTCAGTATCTCTGGAAAAGCATCAAGGGAAAATAAGTCATTGGCAGCCTTTCTCACCACAATTAAGAAAACCAAGACTCCATTTAGCAGAAGGTCTTAGTAACAGTGCTCACATCAGTGGGGCAATTTATACTTTTCAAAGTCTTTTTTAAAAAAATCATTCTCTCATTTGTTTCTGAGTGGTTTTATTCCTCTAACAATAGTTTCATTTAATTACTTGCTCACAAGACTTTTCCCACCACCGAACACAACTGGGTTTTCCAACAACACAGCATTGTAATTTTTCGTGAAGTCCATGATGTGAGGTTTTCTGAATTGCTCTTCTCTTTTCTATGGTTTTCAATGGTTTTGTCCCTCCAGCCCCCTCTTTTCCTGATGTGCTGACACAGGCTGTCTTTCTGTCCTTCTGCCACACCAATGAGAAAGCATCGTCAAAATCTCAGCTCTCTCTAGTTCCTCTTGCCCCTTCAATTTTAGAAGCCTTCATGTGTTTTAATCTTCCCCCAAATTTAGGCCACCTGCTTCCAAACATCTCTTTTACAGGCATATTCATCTCCTGGAAAAGTCCTTTCTCTCTTGCCCACAAACATCATATTGAATTTACAAGTTTAAGCAAAAATAGTTCATGTAACAATCTTCTGAATTTCAGATTTTTTAAATTTCCTGCAACCTCTTGAAGATCTTTGACTTTAACTCTTTTATATAGAACATCTCTGGGAATTCTAACTTCTGTTGTGAGAGTTGCATTTTGACTTCCTCAGCTGTCACGTCGACACTACCACTTACTTCCCCTCATTTCAAAGTTCATTCCTTTCCATTTTCAAAAATCTCTTCTCAGCCCTGGGGCTCTCCTGACACGAGCCTTTTTCTTGGCTGAGTGAAAACTGAGGCTCACATCTCAAGGGCCCTTTGCCCCCTGAGCACGGAAGCGCCAAAGGCCCAAATGTGAAAGCGTGTCCTCGTCAGACCACGCCCTCCTTCCTCAAACAGGCAGGAGGGTCTCTGAGGCTCCCCGTGCCTTCAACCTCAGCAAGACTGAAATCTCTCAACAAACGCGCCAGAAAGTAGGACCAAGAGCTGCTTGATCTTTCCCACCGTGAACACTGACGCCTTTCAATTCTGCATACTGGCCTCCTCTTCTGCAGTTTTTATTTGGGCTTCCTGACTTCTTTAAAGGGAAAATAAGTATACAGAAACATTTATGCATGAAATGATATGATGTCTGGGGTGTTGCTTCCAAATTATTCCATGCAGGGAAGAAAGTGGGTAGTAATAGAGATGGGATGAGATTGGCCATGAGTTGAAAACTGTGCAAATTAAGTGATGGATAGATACATGGGGATTCATTTCATTATCTTCTCTACTTCTGTAGATGTTTGAAATTTTCCACAATGATTTCTAAAAGAGAGAATGGGTGAAGTGCTCAGAGTGGACGATCAAAAATGTCATTTCCTTTGCTGGGGACCTGAGCCAGGGCTGCCTTTAATGCAGCTGTCACCACATTGCTGGTCTCAGCCAGCATCTCATCCTCTGCCAAGGGCAGGACTGCTCTGTGGCTGGGAGTGGAGGCAGTGGGCCTGGGCACACATTTGGGGAAATAGCTGATGGCAGGTCCATAGTTACCCTGGTCACGCAAGTGTCCCGTCTCTGAGATCTCAAGGCCCCCCGCTGTGGGCACTGCTGGTCTTACAGGAGGCCCTGGTGCGTCTGGGTGGACAGGGGGCTTGCCCACAGGGCAGCCTTGACAAGACCCCAGCGGCCTTGGAACAAATGTCCAGTGCTTTCATGTCCTTGCCAGGGCAGACACAGACTCCCTGCAAAAAGCTTGTCTTTGGCGTCTTAGCAACTGCAGTGTGCCACCCTCTGGCTCTTGGTACCTTCTCATCCCCTTCTGTTAAATTTCACAGCGCCCTCGATTTCCTTCACAGGCCGCTTCAACTTTCTAATATACGGCTTTGAAAACAGCAACTGGAAGCTTGCTCAGCAATCTCCAAAAGCCACGGAAATGTGGTAGACACAGCCCAGCCCTGCCCCACAGGGCCTTACTCCTCTCTAAACCCCCTAAACAGTGATCAGGTGAGGCCCACCTGGCCCCAGCATGGGACCGCTGTCCACACGTGTACAGTGGATCTCAGGAGGAAAGTGGGGTGAAATCCAGCTCACACTTTGCCAAAGGAGACACAGCTCAGGTGGCTGTGCCCATCCAGAGGGCTCCACCCCTTGATAGCCTAGAAGTGGCCCCGCTGTGCTCATCTCAGTCTCAGTGAAACAGAACTCTCCAATGTGCTCTTTGCTTTCCACCGCTCCCAGCACTGCCACTGCAGCCCCCAGCATCTGTCACCTGAACGACGCTGCCGCTCCCAGCCCGGCCCCTCCCTTAGGGCCTGACCTCCAGTCCAACCTGTACAAACAGGTGAGCAGTACAAGCTCCCTGCCTAACCCCAACCTGGCCTCTGTGCCCGTTCTGCCACCTGCAACGCCCCCTGTTGTCCTCTGCTCACGGCCTCCCACACTCTCATCCTCCCGCCCCTTCCCATCCGGCCCCCAGCTCCCGTGTCTCGGTCACCCATTTTCAGTTTGTTAATGCTTTAAAAAAAAAAAAAAAAAAGAGGATAACACACTACGTACTTTGGAATAATTCTGGATTTGCGGAAAAGTTATAAAGGTAGCACAGAGTTCCCATCACCCTGTCACCTGGTTTACTGTGATGTTAACATCCTACATTGTCATGCTGTGTCTGTCAAAACTAAGACACCAACCTTGGTTGTCGATGTTTTTTTTCAACTTCTTTTTAAACAAGAAAGCCTGAAATTGAGCAGGTGAGCAAAGCCGTGCCCACTGCCATAAAGACGAGCGGCCAGCCAGAGGATGCTCTCCGGATTTCTCCAAGCTGAGGGTGGACATGATCCAGAGGCTTCCAGGACATCCTCACTGGCCTTTGGTGGCCTCAAGGGAGCCCAAGGTCCCAGCCTCTGATGACAGGCTGACACCCACAGCCTTCACCCCAGTGGAACCCATGACTTTACAATTTGGTTCCAGAAGGGACTTTGATGGGGATCAGGGGGAGAAAAAGAAGAAATAACTTCTATCATATCAGCCCTGCCTCAAAGTTCGGCTCACCTGCCAAGAAGAAAACATTTCTACGGAAAATAAAAATGGGTAAGAGGAATTAGGGCTCGTACATCGTATGTCTCACTCTTAGGAACAATTTACCAGTGCTGCAGAGCTGTCAGCCGCTGACGTGATAAGGAATAACACCACATGAATAATGTTCCCTCCACAACCAACTCCTTTAATTACAAGCCTCTTCTTTCCAGAAGAGAGACAGAAGATGCGAAAACACCAATTTCATGCACTTGTGCCTGAATAATGTCTCCGCGCTGCTTTTTCCAGATGGCGACCTTCTCACTGGAGGAACTAATGATGTGGGCATATTTAGGGAAAAACCAATAACGGAGTCTTTAACCTTCAACAACAAAAAGCGTGTTGTACAAAATGTTCCTTGGGATGCATTAGAAAATATCAATTACATTGCTCGCTGAGGTGTAATCAGCCGTAATAATCAAAATTAATTTTTAAAAATAATTAAACAGACCCCAGGGCAAATAGCTGATGCTCTTCTCCTATGACATCACAGCATACATATGTACCTGAGAAGTTGTGCCTTCTGTTAGCAACAAAGGCATCTCGTGAGGATGAGTAATGGATGCGGGGTCTGAAGGCTGGTGGGTTTCATCCTGGCAAAAGGATGGGGTGCTCCGTGCAATTCCCTACACGTTCTTTAAGAGCCTTCTATGCACCGGGCGCTGTGCCCAGCCCAGACTGAGTTCCTGGTATAGGATCTCTGAAGCAAAGACGCAGTTAATTTTTAAAATAAAAACACAGTCCACTTTGTTTCAAAGATTATTTGTCTTAAAAAATTCCACAAGATATTATGAGCTGTAGAAAGGATAAATAAATCAGGTTGAAGGTAAAATGGGGCTCAACAGGAGAGAAGCAGCCAGAGAGGTGTGTGTGCACGTATGTGTGTATGCATGTTTTGCAGAAATTTATCCCACCGGGTCTGTGCAGTTACAAGAATTGGGCCACACTTATCTCTCTGGGCTTCTGAGTGCAAGATCAAAGAGGAAAGCAAAACAGTGACAGTCCTCCTCTTCGTGAGTTGCTGTGGAAAAGCACAGTTCTTCCTGGGGCCAACAGCTGAGGGAGATGTCCCCTGGGTAGCCCCTGGGGCTACCCTCTCTCTACTCAGTCCAGCCACACTGGCCTTTGCTGCCCTAGAACACTCCAGAACATGCCTGCCTCAGTGCCTCTGCGTGACTGTCCTCTCTGCCCGATCACTCTTTCCTGGAGGGTCACAAGGCTCATGTCCTTCCTTATTTCTCTGCTCCCATGCCCCCTGACCCCCTCCATCTAACAGCCCAGCACCTCTCTTGCCACCTCTCCCACTCACCCTGCTCAATGTTTCCTCGTTGCCTTTAGTACCCCTAACATTTATGAATTTATTTATATCTATCTTCACCTCCTAGAATTCAGTTTCCTTTAAAGCGAGAATATGTCGGATTTTCTCTCTTCTGTAAACTCAGTGCTTGGAGCAGGGTACAGAGTAAGCACTTAGTAAATATTTTTGGAGTAAATGAATGAATGAATAATTGATATAGAAGACAACATCTGCAGCAGCCTGCCTTCGTCAAAGACAGAGCAAGTTTCAAATATTCTTTCTTCCACATCTCTCCATGTGAGCCAAGAGCAAACTCTTACAAGCCATTTGTAAATCTACATAGCCCCACACATAGCAGTCTATTCAAGGTTCTTTCCGATCAGCTGGTTCTCAACCAATCTCTCCAGGACTCGGGGGCAACTGAGCTGTGATGACAACAGTGACCTGGCAGGGGTTGGGCACTGGCAAGAGGAGGCATCAATAGCCTGCAAGAGTTTCCATAAAATGCGTGTCCCTACACAGCATCCCAGCCGTCCCTTCCTTAGCTCTCCAGCCAGACTGACCTAATCCCAGGGGACACTGCTAACCAGGTTAAGGAGTAGAGGGGCTGGACCCCTCCTCTATAAATGGCATCATCAGGAGCAAGTGCTCAGGCACCAGAGGGGATGCTCCAGCTTCTAGGTCTCCATGCAGCTACACCACACGCAGAATGGTCCCCTTTGTGGCAGCGAGAGCTATGGGGTAAAGTGCAATCTTGCAAACTGCCTCCTATTTCGAAAGCACTTGCATTTTCCCAGCGCTCCACATGTTCTGCTGTAAACCAAGCATGCTCCCAGTTGTAAATGCAGAACACGAGGTTCTGAGAGGTTACGGAATTGCCTAAGGTCCTGCTCAGCGTTACAGAGATGGGCGAGCCCAGCTTCCCTTTGCCACTTCCCTGCTGCAGAGCCCTTGACTTTTTCTTAGATTCGGTTTCCACATCTATAAAGGGGGCTAATAATAGCTGTGTGATGTGGCTATTAGGACATCTACAGCAGTTAATCACTCAGTAAGCCAGGGAGTCTGTCGACAGACTTACTGAGCAGCGTCTTCCACAGCCAACGCACTGAGGACACAGCCTGCCCTCAGTTCTGAATGCCAGGTGGCCAGCCAGCCCAGTTGAGCTCATTTCCTGTCTTCCCTTTTATGTTTGGGCTCTTTCTCCCTATATCCTGAAGCCCATTGTTCCCGAAGCTTGGGAAGAAGGAGGTCTCCTTCCCCCAGCTGGCTGGCAGCTGCAGGCAGCCTTTCCTTCTCTTCTCCCCAGCATCTGGTGACTGTGCCCTTCCCCAGTGGACAACAGACCCATGGGGACAGCAGAGCCTAGATTCTGAGCTGGTGGAATTTGGGGTCCACCTCACTTTCCAAAGTCACATGGGCAGAGAACACAAGTTGTACAATGTGTCTATCAACCATCTACTCCACGTCCCTGGGGAGCCCCTTCCCACAGTTTCCCACAGTTATTTGCCCCTCTGAGAAGGAGAAGAGATAAAGACTCAGGGACGTTAAGTAAATTGCCCGAGGTCTCCTAACCTTAAGACCATGTCCATTCAACGACCAGAGTCTGCTTCTGAAGATGTCAGTGATCCCAGCATTAGAATATGTGACATACTGTTTTTCCCAGAAAGATCCTCCCATATTTCCAGCCCCACATGCTCTCGCAGAACCTTGCGACTTCCCCAGCAGGTGGTAGAGTCTATTTCTCTCCCCTTGAACCTGGGCAGAACTTTGCGCCTGTCTCACCCAAAGGAAGGCAGCAGATATGATGCTGCGTGGCTTCTGAAGCTAGGTCACGGAAGGCCACATGGCTTCCTCCCGGCTCTCTCTGTCTCTGTCTCTCTCCTTCCTCCTCCCTATGGAAATCAGCCCTCGAAACCCAGCCATCAGCTTGTAAAGAAGCCCAAGACACAGGGAGAAGCTGTGTTTCAGCCAATTGTCTCAGCTAAGGTCTCAGATTAAAACCAGCAGCCAGCGCCAGATGTGTGAGTAAATGAGCCTGGCCAAGGCCCTGGGCAGGGGGGAGGAGAGACACCCCCGCCCACCCCTGCTGTGCTCCAGACTCCTTATCGCAGCGCCCACAGTCACAAAAAATCACTGTTGGTGCCACTGAGTTGTAGGATGGTGGGTTACGCAGCTTTAGAGAAATGGACTGGGAAACCCCAAGGCTCAGCCCCACATAGTCAAGAGGACCCATCACCATGTCTCCTGGCAACAGGACCAACGTTTCTGTGCCCACTCCTGCTGGGCTGTGGGCTGGTGCTCTCTGAGCACAGCTGACACTAGAGAGAAGGGGAATGAGGATAGGTTTGGTTTTTAATGCCATAAGGAACCCCTGCTCTTGGCACTTAAGGGAAGCCCATCTTCACTTCGAGTTAAACCAGACCAAGGCCTCGCTCCCCTAGGTGTCGCCTCAGCTGGGAGGCCACACGCATACTGGTACCCACTCAGAAAGCGGAAGTAGATTGCGTCCAGCGACAGCAGAGAGAGAATGTGACTCACAGGTTTGAAGCAAATGGCTGATGCTAAGGAAAAGGGGTCGGGCCTCACCTCTGTCTTGCACTCAGGGTCCTTGGTCTGCCTCCCGGGCATCAGCCTCATGGCTGAGGACAAGCTTCCACTCCACGAAGTGACTTTGCTGTGGTGTCCGACATTGGAGCGACTGGCCAGCGACTTCTTCTCAGATGCTGAAGACGAGGAGACAAAGATTGTCAGAGGTGAAGTCGAAAGGAGGACACTATTCCTACAGCTGGCTTGGCTTTCAGTCGGCCCGCCAGGGGCATGAGCCCAGTGTGCCTGCCTCCAATAAGGGAAAGAGCCCAGGCTATAAGCTTATACTGCCATATTCTAGCTAAGAAATACAATGTGGGCTTGGGGGACTCCAAGCTCCACAGCTCACTGACTCAAAGTGAGATGTTGGACAAGTTAGCTAACATTCCTGAGCCTCAGTCTTCTCATCCTGTAGAATGGGGCTAATGCTATCTAACCTCACTGTGGTGTCACAAAGAGTAAATGAGACTATGTGTTTAACACACTGGCCCTGGAATACATAAAGTTTTCAATATGGTTGTTGGCAAAAAGAGAGCCATTTGTAAACTTTAACATTCATGTCACCATTTTATGGGTGAGTATATATACTCATGGATACATATGTCCCATTTTATTGCACTTTTCCCTGAAATGGAATCTGACATTTTGACTTCAAATTATACGTGTTTGCACATAGGTACATATATATTTGCCAGGGCTAATTTGGAAAGCCAGTGAAATAAAGGTTCTAAACTACTGGTGGTCTGGGATGATACACATGGAAATAACTAACTCAAATCATTGTGAATTTTGTTGTGCTGAAAGACTTAAAACAAGCATATGAGCCATAATTTGAGAGCAAGGTCCTCTTTAAAAACAAAATTGAAACCTCATTCCTACAACTGCATTGACTAATATGAGGGTGAAATTTTGAGTCTGGTAGAATGCAAGGGACGTTAATATCTTTGGGATGAAGACTTTCACCTGGAACATGAAGAACCTGAGGCTCCAGGGCACTGTACGACTTGGTGCAAGATTTGAAAGCAGGCAGGAACATAGCAGGGCAGAACCTAGAACCCTGAGCTCCAGAGCCCAAGCTAGAGCTCTGACATGGTGGCCCTTCCCTTTAAAAGATGACCAGAATCTGCTTGCTTGGTTGGCACTTCTGGCCTTCCTTTCACCCAAGATGCAAAGCACCATTCATTCTTTGTGAGCAAAGATGCATGAGATTTCAGTCTCATAAACCCCACCCACCAAAGGGACAAGAGAGAAGGTCCAGGTAGAAAAGGCTCTGGGCCCTGAGTGGAACCTTGGAGAAGTCTGGATCTATGAGACCCAGAAATTCCACTCCCTGGGGCCAAGTAGACAGAGACCTAAGTAATGTTGCCAGGCCTTGAGCATTGTCTCCTCCCAGAGTGGGGTGACCTCTTCGATCTTCACTTTGTTCTCTCCGGGTTTCACAGAGAGATCAATCTTGAAGGTGTCCTCTAGTTCCTGCCGCCTCTGTGCCACGAGCTGCTGCCAGAGAGTCCGCACCGTCTTTTGGATGTTGTGCTGGACTAACAGAGAGAGCATATCACACAATCAGATGGCCTTAGTGTCTCTCTCAGAGATGACCAGGAGATGGCATATCATGGTTGATCTTAATCGCATCCTTCTTGAACAGCATTCCAGCTTAGCAAGCTCCAGCCAGATAGCAGTCATTACAGAGAGCCACAGGACCGATGTCAATGCTAACAACATCCACATGAGCTGGGCTTTCTCCTGCTTCCACCACTGAGTCCTGCCTGCCTCACATGTCCAGAGCTGGGGAATTTGATTGATGGGCTCAGAAAGTCTCTGTCTCCCACCCTCCAGTACTCTTAGATATCAAATAGAGATACCTGTGTGAGCTCTAGGGAAGCAAATAGCTGCCCCAAAACAGCTCCTATCAACCTTACATTTTACATTATCCCCTCAGGGGAATGGACACCAAACCCAAGACTGTGCCTGGGGGCCCAGGACCCAAGCTGGTCCCCTTTCCTGGCACTGAATCATGCTTCCCCCGACCCTCCCACCTCAGTATCCTGGATTTTCCCAGATGTAGAAATATCTACCAAGCCAATTCTTCCTGCTATGCCACACAACTATAATCCCCTGAACAGTGCCTAAATTCCCTCTGATCTTGGACCACTGGGTGCCCCCTCTGGCACTAGCCTCTTCAGTCTGTTCTTCTCAGTGTAGGGGGATGGATGTTGCTCAGTCCACTCTCCTAGCCAAGTTCCAAAATGCAACGGTTCATGTTGAAAGAACACTGTGTCAGAGGAAACTTTAAACTTGTAAGATGTTTGAGAATTGGCTCTGGGCACCTATCTAATCAGAAAACAGAGGCCCTTAGGTCTACCATCTGGTATCACAAGATACCATACGGTAAGTGGCATAGTCAGTAACCAATGTGGTGGAAGAAAGTCTGCTGAAGCTTCCTGGATCAAAAGGGAGGAATCTCTCAAACACATGGATCTGGCTGCTATTTTTTTTTTTTATGAATTGCCAATCCCTTTAACTTGATTTGATATTAGTAAATCCAAGAATAAACTCCGTTAAGCCAAAATCTCATAGAAGTAATGAATTTGTTTTCTAGGAAAGAAAACTGAGAGACAGCGAGGTAATGGCTTGAACCAGGTGAGATACATGCCAGTTTCCATCTCTAGTGGTCTAAGGGAAAATTCAAGTGACCACCTGAGAATTGAAATTAACTTACAGTGAGGTCCACTGGGATTTTAGTAAGGACACTAAGTTCTTAGTCTAATCAAGTCAAGTCCCACAAAGCTTTCTCTTCATCTTTCCATCCATCCATCCATCCATCCATCATTCCATTCCATTTCTAATACACAAAGCCCATTCCAATTTTCTTCTCTATCAGGTTACCTTGCTGTGCTACTACATTGTCTGAGATTTCCAAGGACCTCTTCTGGCCTTTAAGAATCTCCTTAGTAGTATTTGGTTCCTTATCTAGGGAAGAATAAACTGAAAAATGCAACCCTAGCAGTTACCACTATCCTTCTATGCCCCGCCCCCAAAAGAAACAACAAATAAAATGTACCATCACTCAGACTTGGGAAGTCTTCCCCTCTTTTTTCTCCTCCTTCTTCATTTGGAGAAAGAAAGACTTGATGATAAGGAGTCATTCTAGGCTTCGGTTCCAAACCAAATCCTTCTGGATAACTAAGAGACAAGAGATTTTTCACTATAAACTCAGTTTCTTTGGGATTATTCCATTGTTCTTTATTACAAAGAATCATCCTTCAAACTCAGTACATATTGATATGGAAAAACTTGTCTAATCAAGTTAAAGCAAACATGTTATGATAACTTCCATGACAGATACTGTACAACAGCATTCTGGAAAATAGGAAGAACACCTTCTTTTTATTCCCATCTTATTAAATTCAATTCAGAATCCCCACAGGCCCCCTGAACCCTCTCCTGATTTCCCCACCATCAAAACTGGTCATTGCTTTTTGCAGACTCCCAAAGCATTGAAATCTGCCTGTGTTTGGCACTGATCTCATTCTGCTTGGAATGGGACCAAGGCTAGCTTCATGGGCCCATGATCTGTGCACTTGTACAGGGCCCAGACTCAGAAGGGCCCCAGGCTTGGGCTCTTTTGTTACCCTCTTGAAATTCTTGGTAATTTTTGAATGAGACCCTCATTCGTATTTTGTGGAGACCCCAAACATCATGTAGCTGGTTCTAAGTTGGGTGCAGTGGTTTACATATTAGGTCCCCCCTGAACCATGCACTCCAGGGCCCCTAGTCATGTGAATGTCCATGTGCCCTCTTCGATGGACCCCTCAGCCAACCCAGCAGAATATACACTCAGTACATGTTTGTGGATTGAACCAAAAATGACAAACAAGGAAATGAAAAAATACCAGCCTATGAGAATGTCCATTCTTGAAATTTCTAGAACAAAGTCCCTTTGGATGTTGGAGCCCATTTTGCTAAATAGAGGAATCTGAGGAGGGTGGAACGTCAAGCGCACAAACCAGCTGGCATTTCGCTCTTCTTACCTATGCTTCCTGTATGGATAGGGTCTAATTCTTGAAGTACAGAAAAGGAAGAAGAACCTCCTTAATTTAATCCGTACACTGAAAATGGATTCTTTTATTTCAAACAAATAAAAAGGCAAGTACCTCCTCTGGGCTAGGAGAATTTTCCAGGGCTTCCCAGAGAATTTTAAGACAAGTCAACTTCAGTGTTTTGTAATGTTCAATAGGCCACTCGACAGGATTTGGGGAATTTCTTTTTCAAGTAATCAAACATGGTTTGTACTAGGATAAATATGATCAAGAAAAAGGACAAGAGCAAAGTGTAATATCGCATAGTCCTCTCTTCCTCTACAATCAACATAGCTGCATTAATACGAGATAACAGTTGTAGGCAGTATGATGCCAAGGCCCTGGGGATGCACAATACACACACACTGCCACACAGAGAGAGAAAATGCACATATGCAGAGAAATCTAACATATTTTCAAACCTTGGACTTTGAGAAAAGGATTTAAATAAGCTTAATTTAATTTCTTTTTACTACTGTTTCTTACACAAATGTGCTTACGGACATCATTTTATATCATAAATTTTGTATGTATTTTTTTTTCTGCAAGCAAAATGATTCCTGGCTTGCATGATACAATTTCTTATATATTTTTCAATTCTAAGATTGCATTTATCAAATGTTAATACTTCTGAAATCTGCCTACAATATAAAATCAATATGGATACATAATGTTGGAGTCTTCTGTCGCCAAAATTAAATCAATGAGGTCTCTTACAACCTGAGAAGTGTGGAAATAAGGTCAATTATTATTTCATGATCATTCTAGATGTTCAGTCACATGGACAGGTTTGAGAACAATCTACTATGCTATCAAACATTGCATATAATTTGGATAGTCAGATAAACAACAAGATTATATCGACCTCAATCAAGGGTCCCTCTTCAGCTTTCTTTTCTGCATTGACCACTGCGGGCCACGGAAGCCAGCAAGCAGCTCTCACCTTCTCGTACTGAGCAGCAACAGACAGTGCATGAGACACAGCAGGAAGCTGGCGTTGGAATTGTAGGTGGCAAAGACAATGTCCCAGTGCTCCTGCAGAAAGCCCAGGATGCTGAGCAGGCTGAGGCATTCGGAGAGGGCCTGCTGAGGCTTGGACAGGCAGTAAAGAATGACTTTATTTAAGCTGCTGTATAACGCACTGATGACGGTGTCCCTCTGAGAAGAGGGGTTCTCGATGACCTGTGTCATAAAAGAAACACACACACACACTTGTGAACACTTCGCAATTTTAGATAATGACCCAGTTAGCAGTGGAAATGATACAATCAAAAAGTGACATCATCTAAGATTCAAATAGGACTAGTGTCACCTACCTTTGAGCTTCTATTTAAGTGAATGATCAGTAAAGACAATTTGGACATTTGGATTTACCAAAAACTTTCATAAAATAAAAGTTTACCATGACCATATTATGGAAAATAGACGTGGGGACCAGAAATTTCTGAAATACTGGTGACACGGTTGACACTCAGTTTAGAAGAACAGGCTATCAATAATGTTGAATTTTTTAAATGTGCCATTATTAATAATAATCATCATGTATAGACTGTTTACAATATTCCAGGTATCGTGCTAAGCATTTTGGCATTGATTTGCATAGATTTACATATATTGCCTCATTGAAACATTGTAACAACATCATGAAATAGACACTAAGATTATTCCTTTTTAGAGATATGGAGGCTGAGGGTCAGAGAGATTAGACGGTCAGCAAGGGTCAGACACTTGAGCCATGCTCCTAACCACCCTGTCATCAAGAGGAAGAGGGAGTCCTGTGGATTTTAGCATGTGAGAAACAGACGGGGAAGGCAGAAAGTCTTGATTTATAGCCTAAACACTGACTGCTCCATCCATCTGTTTGGCTTCATCACTAGTAGATAAATAAGTCCTGGAGATCTAATGCACAGCACAGTGATCACAGAAAACAGTCCTGTGTTATAAACTTCAAAGTTGCTAAGAAGCTAGATCTTAGTTATTCCCACCACAAAAAAGAAATGATAATTAAGTGACGATAGTAGTGTTATCAAGCACTATGGTGGCGATCATATTGCAACCTATAAATGTATCAAGTCAACACATCGTGCACCTTAAACTTACATGATATTATACGCCAATTGTAGCTCAACAAAAATAAATAAAAAATTTTAAAGAGAAAAGAATTTATCGAACAAAAATTATGTGCAAAATGTTTCAGTCTGTTAGAAAGCCTATTGTGACTTCTCAATTCCTTTCTTAAGAATTTTATAGATAATGCAAGTATTTATACTAATGAAGTCAAGTTTTATTTAAATCTGCTGGAGTCTGGGGTTCATGTTTTTATCATCACCCTCTCTTGCTTGTCAGATGGGCTACATTTTTCAAACTGAGGTTAGGTGTTGTTGGAGTCACAGGCGGTGAGCAGGAGAGAAGGCAGGTGGATGTGGGCAGAACTGAGAGTCTGTGGGGCCAGCACCCCCTGAAGACACCTCAGCTCCCAGAGCACCCACTCTCTTGTGTTAGCGCTGAGTGTTTGCTTTGACTCCTGGGGAGCTGCTATGAATGTTTGTGTCTCCCCACATTCACGTGAGGAAACCTTAAGCCCCTATGTGATGGTATTTGGAGAAGGGGTCTTGTGAGATAATTAGGTCCTGAGGACGGAGACTCCATGATGGGCGAGCTCGCTTCCTGTCTCTCTCCGTCGTGTGAGGCTACAAAGAGAAGACGGCCATCTGCAACCCAGGAAGAGAGCCCTCACTGAACACCAGATCTGCTGCACCTTGATCTTGAACTTCCCAGCCTCTAGAGCTGTGAGAAATAAATGTCTGCTGTGAAGTGGCACCATCCAGGGTATTCTGATCTAGCAGCATGAACTGACTGAGACAGGAGACCAGCAGCTACTTCCCTTCTCAACACGACCTCCCAAGAACTTGATTTTAATGTCCTCAGAGCTGACAAGGGACATTCCTCCCCTCTTGGAGTTATAACCAAAGAAGCCTACGAATACATTCTTTTCAGCCTTGCCTAGAGCTGCACACAGCCAGACTGACTGTCACCCTAGGAATTGTGTTGAGGCCCAGTCCTGGGGTCTGCGGGTGACTCCACAGACAGAAGGTGCTGGGGCCCAGATGTCACTCTCCCTATGAGGCGTGACGAGCAAGGAGAGGGGCTTCCTGGAGTCCGCTGCAGAGGACACACCGACAGCTGCCGGCAGGCGTTGGCGGACGGAGACCTGACCTTGGCAAGAGAAAATGCCTCCAGCAATCACAGTGTCCCCCTGGCTGAGGCCACCTCAGCCAGAGTGAGCGTCTCATACGGGGAGGGTCCGAGGAAAGAGTGAACGGCTGCTTGTTGGGAAAGGTTTCCAGAATGAAATGGGAGGCGAGGACCAAAAAAGTGTTCAGCTCCAGAATTTTGAGGTTGTGTGATTCTCTGTGTATGTACACGTGTACAACAAGAATGTGGACACCTGTACACACACACACACTTGCATCTAAGCGTGTATCATAGGCATGCGTTTGTGTGTAGATCTATCTGAAGAGAGAGCACGTGCAAGAATAATAGACTCTTGCCTCGATGTCAGGAACGCCCAGATATGATGGAGGTGGATACTGAAGAAGAAAATGAAATAGGCCTTTTGGAGATAAAGACCTTTGTGGCCCTTTGTTAATGAGGAATAACAATAACTAACATTAAACCAACAATCACAATAAAAATGCAAAGGGGATGTGTAGGGTCTAGGAGGGGACAGAGCTCAGGTGCCAGCGTGGGGAGCTGCAGCTCCCAACAGCTGAGATGCATCTCAGGTGGCCTGAGATGAGAGCCGGGCCGGGCACCCACAGCCGCCAGGTGTTGCCTGGGCTGTAAAGGTCCTCCTTCCTCCCACCCACCTCAGGTTCTGTTTCAGGAAGTACAGCAGGTCAGTCTGGGCCAACTGGACGGTAGCCAGCAGTGTGTCATCCAGACACTTGGTGGGTCCGCAAGAGCACCCTTACCACCACGGCCAGCCTGGGGTTCTTACCACCATGATGTGCTCCGTGATGAAGAGAAGGATGTGTCTGGGGTCTGCTGAGAACATCCCACTATACAGCTTCTCCACCAGCTTCTGGGTGAAGTGGGAGATGTTGGTGAGAGAAGGAGCAGCAGCAGCTTCTGTGTTTGGCTGAAGCTCTTTACTGCCTGGGGACGGGGGTGGTGAGGAAACAGACAGAATCTGAGAAATCATCAGAATCTGAATGGCCTTCTCCCCACAACAGTCTCCAAGCCCCTCTTGGTAACCAAACACATCTTACTAACCTCTGTGGACCCCATTGTAACCCTCTGTATACCACATTGTTCCAAAGATGGGGTCTTATACACAGCAGGTGCCCATTGAACACACACATTCATTCAGAGTAAATTGATTTTGAACAATCTGGTCAGTGATATAAACCAAGTGGGGAGAAGGCAAGCGAGGGGCAGCATTTCTTCCAGTGGCCGTTTGGAAGGAGGGCAGAGGAGAACTTAAGGCATAGGGTAAATGGGAAGGCTGTCGTGGTGACCCTAGGATGGCTGCCACATGGGGCAGAGGATAAAGCTGTGATATCGATCGTCTGCTGTGCACAATGAGCCACTGTGCTCAGACGGGGATGCGATGACCTCAGCTAAGCCTTACAACAACCCTCCAAGTTAGCCACGGTTGTCGTCCTCACTCACAGCTCAGGCACCTGCCAGAGTCACACCGCTGTCCAGTGACAGAGCCAAGATTGGACGTGGGACCCCCGAGCTCACGCTTTTCACTGCTCTACTGTCTCCCACACTTCAGACACTCCACGAGAAGGACCACAAGTCAGGGTTTCCGCATTGAGGGGCAAGGAGGAATCCAGAAGACGAGTGACGTCACTGAGGATTCTGTGGCTCAGAAACCACAGAAAGGACTTTGTCTAATCTTGTTGGGAAGTACAGATGCCCTGGAACTAGAGGTTCTGAAGGAAGCTGCAGTCTGAATTCTTAGGGGCAACCGCAGCATCGTCCTCCAAGGTCATCTGTTTAAGGAACATCTGCTGTGCCCAGGCACAGGGACAAAGAATGAGACACCGAGCAGAAGAACGTGAAATTCCAGCTGGCGTCTTGACTTCCCCCATGGGAAGAGGACTCGATTCGACTAAAGCTGGAGGAGAACTGATCTGAGCTCAGGGGGCAGAGGGCCCTTCTGTCTCCGAATGGCCCGAGGATGACAGAGGCGTCATGGAAAGCAGCAGCATGCCGTCCCTGGGGTCAGTGAGCTCGTGTCATGGACTCGGAGGAACAGACGTGCAGATGGAAGGCTGCTTCTCTCCGCTCCTAATCCCAGCCCTAACACTCCTCTATGGGGCTGCGGGCAGTGGCTGGTGGGCGTGCTGGGTTTCCTGCTCTGCCATCAGTAGCTTCGTGTCATAAACAACAAGGAGCAAGCCCCCCCGACTCACCTCTGCACGCCTGTGTGTTGCCTCCACTCATCACGTGAAATATTTCCATGGTGGAAAGCAGGACCTCAGTCTGGAAGTCTCGCTTCTGCTGGCCGGTGGCATTGTCCGGAGAAGCCTGGAAGCACACCCATGCCTAAGACGGCAGCCGCACGGCCGTCTTGTCCACCCAGTGCCCATTGGGTCCCCTTCCTGGCCCGTGTGCTAACGCCACAGATGCTGGGGGTGTGGGCTGCCAACTACCCACAGCTACCCCTTGTCCAGGGCACTGCCCTCTGCTGCCCAAGCTGCCTCACTCAGGGAGGAATGCCTACTTCCCAGGGCGAGGAGACAAGTAGGGGGGCCCCTGGTGAATGACCTCCTGGCAGGTGCCCCAAGGTGGGGCCAACTCTGGGATGCAGATAGCGCACCAGTGCCCCCTTAGGGCCAGGCTATGGCTGAGACCATTTCCTGGCTGGCTTCCCCCTTGTCTTCCTCGCCATCCCTTCTCTGCTTCTCCCGAGAGCACTGCCCCCAAGAAATCACTTCCACAAAATCTGTGCCTCAGGCTCTTCTTCAGAGACCTGGCTAAGACCTCCCCTTGCTCATCTGTTCTCTGCTGCTTGGAGAGTTTCGGCTCTGCCAGGGCCTGCGGTCCCCAGGCCTCCCTCCCACCACCTCGCTGCAGTCTCGGGAGACCTTCTCCAACACCGGACAGCTGGGAGACCTTCTCCACCACCGGCCAGCTGGCATCTGCAGGCCGCGGGTCTCCCTGGGCACAGCCCACCCTCGTGGTGCCCGCGCCCTCCCGGGCTGCTCCCACAGCACAAGGCCCAACGACTTCCTTTCCAACCCACCTCCAGGAGCACCTCTAGCGGCAGCCACTGCTTGGGGCTGGGAGCCGCTAGCAAAAGCTCCCTCAAGAGTCGCTGCGTGAACTCCCTCAGCTGCTTCCGGGTGGGATGAGACTCAGCAGGAGCCTGTAGACCCTCGGCAGCACTGTCGCCTTCGGCTGCAGCCCCGGGACCACTGTCGTCCTGGGAAGACTCAGGCACGGACCCCTCAAAGACAAGAGAGCCCCAGCGTGAGTGGCCTTCCCTGCTCTTTCAGCCTCAGCACTCTTTTGGGTCCACCTCTGAGGTGCGCACAGGCGGGATTCTCATCACACACATTAACATGGAAGGAAACTGAGACTCCCAGGAGGTGGGCGACTTGCCCAGAGTCCCATGGCTCATAAAGTGGGCTGCTGTGGTCTGCAAACCTCAGAGGTGTGGGCAGATGTTGAGCACAGAGCAGACAGGCCTGCGGTGCTCAGCGATGAGGCCCAGGATGTGGCCTGGGCAAGTCACCTCCCTCCTTGGAGACCAGCTCCCCCCAGTCAGATGGCGATGACAGAAGGATCTCACAAACGTGTATGAGGACCCACGGAGAGAAGAGTGCACATGGCAATAACTGGCCCCGGGATAAGGTCAAGAAAGCCGGTCCCCACCTGCTGGTGTTGCCCTTGCCTTTCTGCCTGCCCCACTCTGCTGATGTTGGAAGACAGGACCCTCAGGTGAAAGGGGACAAGCAAGACTTCAGAGAACCCGGGCAGCCATGTCCTTGCAGCCTTGGCCCTCACTTCCTGTTTTCATATTGATAAAAACACTGGGGGACAAATGAGACCGGGGTCATTAGCCCAGAGACGTCCAGGAGGAGAGGGAGATGCTGGGAGGCCGAATGACACGCCCAAGGACACGCGGCCGGGGCCTCCGGACTCCAGGCCCGCAAACTGTTCATGTGCATTCATCTGTCGGCGCCTCCCTTTGCTCATTCATAAAATTAATGCAGCCGTTCTTAATTAAGCCATAAAATGAATTTAATGGCACCTAGGGAGGTGGTGACTGCATTAATTAGCTCCATGCGGCCTTGGCTGGAAAGATGCCATATACATTCACAGCAAATAGAAGGCTTTTGGCCACCAGCCTTCGGTGTGAACACAGTCTATCACATTTTCTGGGAGCAAAGGCCTTTTGGAGCTGAGCTGACTGGCAGCCAGGAGGAGGCAAGCAGGTGTGGCGATAAGGGCTTTGGAACGGGAGCCAGGAGCCCCAAGAGAGGGCCTGGCCCACCCGCAGCTCATCAGCTGGGGAGGTGACTTTGGCCCAGCCTCTCCCCCAGGCGGGAGCTTTGAGCGTGGGGAGGAGGAGGCCTGGGTCAGAGTGTGCTCTGCAGCTGCTGGCGGGCAGCCGGCCGGAACCCCAGTTCAGCAGATGGCGAGGCTGGTCCCCAGCTGCAGGGGCTGAGGTGGCGATCTGGGCTGAGAATGTCAGGCCACGGACCTCAGGGCCCTGGTCCCCTCCAGAAAGCCCACTCGGAGGGATGCTGAGGGGCAGCCTATAGGATTGTCCTTCCCCCCTGCCTGGCCGGGGGGCGCCTGGCCTCCGTGTGGGGTCCCAGCCCTGACCCCTCCAGCGCTGCCCGCACTGCCTGCCTCTGCTCTTTGCTATGTCTTTTTCTTTTCATCTTACTGTCCTAGTATGTTACTTTAGTTGTTTAACCCATCGAGCCATTTTCTCTTTTGGCAAATCTTCTACTCTTTGTATTTAGTCTTTTTATCAAAGCTAATTACTCTTAAATTTCATTTGGCCGTTCAATTTTATCTTAAACTGACTGTGATGAAGAGGACACGGGCTTTGGGGTGAGAGAGTGAGGTTCAAATCTCGGGTCTGTCACTCAGGAATCACGGAAACTGGTGCGTTGCATTCTCTCAACCATCCTGTGAGACAGGCCTCACCGTGCCCCAACCCGGGGACCAGGTCAGCCGCCCTTCCCTCTCCGAATCGCACTTCTGCCCTGTCTGCCCGCCGCCACCTGCCCCGGGGGCCTGCAGGTTACGGGAAGTGGCAGGCGCAGGGCCGTTGTGGGTGTCCATACATGGAGGCCACCACCATGAACACACTTCTAGAAAAGATGAGCTGAAAGGCACGTTCGCTAGTTTATTTGGTTGTTTAGCACACAATGATGGAGCAAACAGCCTCTAAGCCTCGCCTCACCGTCGTGTGCCTTTCTGACACGCTCCTTTAGCTGCAGCTCTCGACTTGCAACAGATGTCACCCTCTCGTTCTCCCTGCCTGGCCTCAGCTTCCTACTCCACTAGGCTGGGGCGACAAGCGGACTTCCGCCCTGCCCTTTCTGCCCTCCTATACCTGCCCTTCACACGGCCCTCACCGCCTCCTCTCAGCTGCCAGATGCTCCCAGCCCACTGAGTCCCCTTGACCCGCTGGTTCTCCATCTCAAACTCACTCACGGCTCTTCCCACGGCCCCCTCCCCACCCCCACTCTCACACCTTGTCCTCAAGACCCGGCGGTCCCCCTGCCCTCACAGCCTCGGCTCGGCTGGCTCTAAGCCGTGCCTGGGTGAACCCTCTGATGAAGAGGAGTCCCAGATTATGACCTTGAGACCAGGATGAGGCCCTGAGACAAAAGACAGGACCGTCTTCCAGGCCCAGCCTCCCGTGCGGGCTGCACCGGCCACAGGCTTCCTGGCATGGAATTTGCTGTTTCCCGTGATCAGTGCGTGGATATTCCACATAGAATTGGACTAGATCTACCATCAAATTTCTCATTCCTGAGATGCCTAACAACTCAAAAAATGATTGAAATCTCAGAGCTGAAAACGACCTCAAGCTGCACCTAAGCCAAGAAAAGGAAAAATTACTCACGTTGTTTACTCAATGTTTCAGCCAAATTGCCTTAAAACGTATTTTAATCTTGGGGAGTGGGGAGGAAGTTTGCCCTTCGTCCTTGGAGGAGGACAACATGACGCTCACCCCTGCTCTCACGGAGGCAGGGCGGTGGCATGTCCTACCTTGTGGCTTCCCAGGGGGAAGGTGACTGCGGCCAAGGTCTGGAGGAACTCCGGGGCCCGCCAGGCTGGGTCCTGGGGGTAGGTGCTGTGCACGAGGCCCAGGAACTGTAGCACGCTGGCCGGGAACGTCCGCTCCCAGGCGTCGTCTCCAGGACCTGTCACGGGCTGAGGGCACATTTCATGAGAGGCGGTGCAAGGGAGCACGACTGGGCTGCAAAGGAGCCAGAGGGTTTGAAATCTGGGGGGAAGACCTCATTTCTGAGACTCTCAACAAGACATCTTATTGCAAGACACCTAAGACAATGCATTAGCCCTCGACACTGGTCATCCTTTGGGGAAGGGTTTAATGCACGCAGGCGTTGTTCGAAGGGCTTCACACATATTCCTCTTCTCATCTCACAGACCCTCTGAGGTGGGTTCTATGTTCACCCCTATGTTACAGATGGGAAGACAGAGGCACAGAGACGTTAAGTAGCTTACCAAAGGTCACCCAGCAGGTAAAGGGCAGAGCCAGAAATTGAACCCAGACAATCCGGCTGCAAAGTCTGGCTCTTCCCCATACCATCACCTAGGGATTAGACACAGCCTCTGTGCTCAAGGAACTTGCCAATCAGGGTCAAGTCCAGCCTTCCTCAGCCCAGTGCTAATGCTCCCAGCTGTGGCCTCTGCCCTGGCTGACACCTGGACAAAGCCTGTCTGAGGCTGGCAGGGCTGGAAGCCCCTACCCACCAGCCAGGGCTCTGGAAGGAATCATGTTGCACTAGGCTGACACCCAGTGCCCTGAGGAGACCTGGGGACCTGTTTGCCCCCTAACCTGGCCCTGGCCACATGGCTGAACCTCCACCCCGGCTGCACACTAGTGTCCCACTGAAGCCTGGCTCTCCGGACCAGCCGCACCCAGTCACTCTGTCTGGAGACAGGCTCCAGCTGCTGCCTGACGTCCTGCTCTGTCCTGAATAAACAGTCTGGAACTTGAAAATTGATCAGCCTTAACATCAGGCTTCGTCCGTGCACAGCCACACCCCTGCGGATGTTACAGGTGGACGTCAGGTGTTCCTCTGGCCAGTTACTCAGCCCCAGCCCCTCCCATCCATGGCTTTCTCATTTCCCCACCTGCCTGCCTCGAGTCCTGGCCCATGGGCATGAGTTAGGACATCCTGTTTACCAGGTACATAACTAGTGCCTGGAACAGAGCCTCGTACTAGAAAAGATAAAGCTAACTGTAGCAAGAAAGGTAATATGCACGGGGCAATCAGAGAGCAGGTCAAAATCTCATTCGCAGCGCCCCAGGAGGCTCCGGACAGGGCTGAGCAGGCAGGCAGGGAGAAGCTGCTTCTGAAGTCACCTGCTTCTGGTTTCTCCAGCAGGTTCTTACAGCACCATATGAGATTCACGGGCGAGGACCTCAGGGCGGAGTTCTGCGAGATTTTTCTGGTTTTTTTTCTGCCTGGTTCAAACCTTGCCTGTGCCACCTACTGACTGTGTTGCTTGGATCCCCCGTCACCTCAAGTCCCAACTCCATAAACCCAGGATCGTACCATGACCTGTTTCATAAGGTTGTCACGAGGATTAAAATGAGACCTCTTAGTGCTTCAGGCTTATTTTCACAGTGACTAGCACGGGGTGAACGCAGAAGAAGCAGGGAGGAAAGCTCAGACACAGAGAGCTCGCACCTTTTGGAAGAGGAGTTCGGATTTGACGCACTGAGCACCAGGAGCCCCTGCAGGCTCTTAGGCACGGCGGTGACCTAGAGGGTCACGTTAATGCCACACACACAGGCCTCCACCAGGCCCTCTCTCTGTGACCTTGCCCAAGTGAGTTAACCTCCAGTGTCTACATTTGCACAATGGACATAATACTGTCTGTTCCAGAGGATAGTTGCACACAGCAGAACCGCTAACGCCTAAAAGACTGACAGTGCCAAACACTGGCCAGGACGTGGAGCAGCTAGAACCCTTCCAAAAGAAGAGCTGGTGAGCATAAACCGGCACTTCCACTTCGCAGCGTACTCGGCAATATCTATTAAAGCAAGTCCTGTGTGTAGCTTGTGACCCACAATTTCACTCCTGGGTAGATTTCCAACAGAAACAAGTATGTATGTCCACCAAAAGATACACACATAGTGGCTTTATTCGTAATATTTCCAGATGGAAGCGAGCCAGAAGGGATAAATAAATAGTGATTATCACAATAAACTATTACTCAACAATAAAAAAGAATGAGCTACTGATATACACAACAATGGGAGTGAAACCCACAAGCAACGATGAGTGAAAGAAGCCCGATGCCACAGAATACAGACTGTGTGATTCCATTTATACCAAGTTCAAGAACGGGCGAACTCAGCTATGGTGACCACTGGGCAAGGGGACAGTATCAGACAAAGCACAGTTCCAAGCAAAAAATAAAACAGACAAAATAAAATTAGCTGAGAAAGATGTGTTAGAGTAATGCACCACAATTAAGCTTCTGGCCTTTCTCTCTATTCTCCCAGTTTGGGCCTTTTATATTTTGATGCTGATCTGTTGTATTCGGTAAATGATGCTTTCATGACAGATCCTTTCATGGAACCAAAACAATGTCTTTGAATGACTTTTCTTGTGTTAGATCCCAGAAGATTGTGTCTTGTTTTCTGACTCAGTCTAAGAGTCATATCTGTAATCTACCAGTTAACCATTTGGTGTTTAATATTATAATGTACATGTTCAGACTTATGTTTTGACTTCTCTCAGCACACTATGTATTTTCTTTATTTTAAATGCTTTCATGTTATTCCTTCTGTTTGCTTTTTTAAAATAACATCAATTGAGTAGAAAGCTAACAAACTCCTGATACCACAACAGAAAATAGACATTTTTTCAGCACCCCAAAATTAATTGCACAATAGGCCTACAATGGAATCATGAATAAGTTTCGCAAAGATGGAAAGTGTACAGGTCAAGCGTTCTGACTGGATAAAACAGAACTGGAAACAGATAACAATGAAAAAACAAAAAGTTCAACCACATGGACGCTGAAAAACACGAGCCAAAAAGGTCTTTAAAATTGCAATCACAGAAACTCTGGAAAACAAGAAAAAACTGAAGATGCCAAATATCAAAATCTTAGAATTAGCCAGAAAAAAATACCAGGAGAATGAGAAATATACCCAAAGTTGGTTGTTTAAATAAATACACATCTTCAGCTCCTCAAGTAGTGGGAGGGGTGGGGTCAAGAGAGAACATGAACTTACAAATTAAGAACAAAAGGAGGGAAATAATCACACAGAAAATTAAGTGAATTAAAAGAGACCATTTATGCAAACTAAATGGGAAGATTTTTAAAAATATCAATTGCCTAAACTAGATCAAAGAGACATTTAAAAGCCTAAATAGGCAATAATGGAAAAAATTCAGGCCAAAGAAATTTCATTGGAACAATTTAAATAATATAAGAATTATGGACCTAACATCTTGAATACAAAGAAAGACGAGCAGGCTTTTTTTAATAAAGCTAGCAAAATACTGATATCAAAACCCAACAAAGACGCAACTACAGCCTAATATCACTTATAAATATTCAGGCAAAATCATAAAATATGACAAACAGAATAAGAAAATATGCTAAAAGAATAAGAACAGTGACTGAGATCTTTGCAAGAACATGAGAAAATTGACATAATTCAATAGGCGGTTAAAAGAAAAAAAGTATAAAGGCATATGATCATCTCATTATATACTAAAAGAGTATTTAATAGAAATTAAATACATTCTTGCTTTAAAAAAGAGCAGGTGTAATCTGTACTTTCTTAGCATAATCACACACACACACACAAAGTTGGCAAAAGATTCAAACAGGCCATTCACAGTAAAACAAATAGAAATGGTTAATAAGCATGTAAAAAATGACATCAACCTCAGTAGTGATAAATGCAAAAGGACTCACTAGCAAATCACCAGTTTGGCCGTGTTGTTGCGGCTGTGAGGACTTCTGTACAAGATGGCGGATGCTCGGTAGATGGAGAAGTGCATCTGCTTAATGTCTAAGGCAACCTTCCTGAGAAACGCATCCACAGAAAATGCGTGCAGTGCACTTTGACCCCCAATCCCACATCCCAGACTTGACACTAAGGAGGACACCGAACTGGAAACAAAAGATGTCTCCGTCCTCAAGAAAGTGCATTACAGGCTTTCTATAACAAAAAACACTCCGAGAAGCAACATGGATTTCCATTTACAAATATGGATGTTTCCCACGTATTTTTAGTGATATGCAAATATGTCCACAACATGTTGCGGAAAAAAAGGCAAAAGGAACTTAAGTGGTCTAGTCCTCCATAAGGATGTGGTATAATCTCAGAGAAGCATCTGGAAGGATATTCCACTAAGGTTCACAGTGCTTATCTCTGGATGGATATATTTCAGGTGATTTTTGCTTTCTACTTTTTCCTTTTGTTTACGTTTTACAGGCAATCATGCATCATTTTATAAAAGCAATAAAGACCCCCCCAACACACACACACTCAAGCCTCTGGTTGCCCTTGCCTACAGACGGAAGTTGGAATTTTTCAGCCTCTCACGCGTGTTCTTGTTGATCTGGCTCAAATTACTCCTGTCCACAGGCCCCTTGGCCTTCACCCCTCACACCTGCCTCCACGTCTGAATAACCTCTCCACCCACCTCTGGTGGGCCTCGAAGGCCTGGATTAAGGCTGCCCATGTCACGTATGTAGTTGGTGAACGTCTGTCTTCTCTAAGACAGGTCTCTACCTCACAGGTCCCCAAATGTGGGTCCCTGAAGTTCCCCACCTAAACCAGTTGTTCAAAAAAAGTGTTTCCTTTTACTGAAGGCATTAAACTTCCCAGTGAAGAAAGTCAAATGTTTAAACAAATGGAAAATGGATGTCTTCGGCAAGAGCGCATGAACCTCATTGGGGACATTTGGGCTGGGTTTCCCACTGTGCACCCAAGTTATCATGAGGAACCCATTCCACCTCTTCTGTCAAGCATTGGGAGTAACACTTGCAATGACCGGTATGACTGGGAAGCTGCTGGGCAAAGTCAAGGTGACCTTCCACCGTTGTCGTCCCCTGGGAACCTCCTCACGGCATGGGGGGAGGGGGGCTCACCTGGCTCATGGTGGCTTTCAGCATTTCCAAGAGCAGCAGGGCACCCTCAGTGCACAGCCCGGCCCGGACAACGTCTTCCCTGTGGTGCCTCTGCAGAAGCCACTGGAGCATGGCATCCAGGCTTTCCTGAAAGACAAGCAGGGGCTGTAAGGAGACCGGCGGCTCCACAGCCAGGGGACCAGCTTTCCAGCCAGAACATCGCATTTCCCAGGCGCCCCAGTAGGAAACAGCACAGGAGCAGACCCGGAGGCTGGCCCACGTGGTGAATTTCAGTCCCCTCGATGGTGCACAAAGGAAATGCACAGCTCCGAGGAGGTGCTAAAGACCCACTAGCAGCTTGCCTCAAGTTTAGGCCTTTTGGTCTGACATCACAAATACTCAATGTCCCAATCAACTTTAATGAATTTTTGTAAATAAGATGGAAGAAGACACATGATAAAGGCAAAGGCTTTGGAGAAAGTGCAGAGCATGGCAAAGAGAGCGCGCGCTTGACCAGCAGGGTGACCCGAGTGTACCTCTTCAAAGGCTGCGCTTATGCAGGCTATTCAGCTTCTTGGTATTTCAGTTTCCTTCTCAGTGAGATGGAAATTACATTATCTACCCCACGGGATTGTTAGAAATATCAAGTGAAATAAAATATGTAACACATCTATCACGGGTCCTGACACTCAGCAGACATATGTTTTCTGCGATACGTCTCAGCAAAATAAAAATACAGGGTGTTGCTGAACTTAGCACGCATATTAAGGACTGTGTTTTGAAGTGTGATCTACAATAACATCAAGATTTAGATAGGTCAAATATAAGGATGGGGAAGAGCGGTGAGCATTTTAGCCTTCTATTTGCAAAGCCATGCCTCCCCACCCATCTCAATTCAGTTTAACTCAACTCAAGACCAAGAAACGATTTCAGAGTCTGCTCTTTGTCAGGGGCCTGGGAAGATGAGGAGGAGGTGGGGTCCGTTCTTGAGGTGCTCGGTGTCTAACAAGAGAGGCAAACGTGTCTGTGCCACATACGGCAAGGGTAGGTTGAGGCACAAAGCGGGGAATGGTATCCACTGTCTAGGGGATCTCAGCAGGAGGTGACATCTGAGCTGAATACTGGGGAGGACACCTCACCAGGCAGGTGATGGTGGGAGAAAGGACTCATTAAAGGCACAGGATATGCAAGCGCAAAGCAGCTGGTCTCACTGGGGAGGTGACTGAGGGGGACTGCAGCGCCAAGAGCGGGCGAGGGAAGAAGCTGGGTGGGAGACACAAGCCAGGGGCCCCATTGAGAAGGGGCTTGATGCCAGCAGTGGAGTCTGAACCTGATCCTGCAGCAATGGGAGCCAATGAAGACTCGGATGCAATGCAAGTGAGTGAGTGAGGGGATGGTGAGAAGGTGTGTGCAAGGAGTGTACTCTTCTTTGGAGAAACTTGGCCAAGGAAAGACAGAGAGTGATAAACAGGACAGCAGTTGGTCAAGAGTGTGAGTCAAGGGGGTAGCTTCTGGTTTTAGGGGGGCCATCGCTTAACAGACAGTGGTCTACATGGAAAGGGTCAATAGAAAAGGAGATGCTGAAAATACAAAAGAAAGAAGGGATACAATAGGGTGAGTCACTCAGGAAAGGAGTAGAAGAAATCCAGATCAGCCTTGAGAAGCTCCCCTTTGCCAGTGACAATGAGAGAAGGTCGTGAAGGGGGTTATGGCACAAACACGTGGTGGAGAGCCGGGTACAGCACCAATGTCCCCTCGTGGGCAGCCTCCACTCCCGCTATGAGGTAAGTCATCTGAGCACAGGGCAGCTGGGGGCCAGAAGACTCAAGAGCTTGTAAGGTCTATATTAGAATGTAGGGAACAGCGGGCATTACTAAGGTGAAGGGACATGTCTTTTCTGAAGGCACAAACCAAGGCTCCAAGTCTGTGGTGGCAGCAACTCACCTCGTCCCACCACCCCACCATCATATGACTTCTCCAGCTGTGGCCAGAAGGAAAAACATTTAAAAGTGGGACTGACGAAAACAGAGACCTGCTGGGAGGGACGATGGCATACAGAGGCCAAGGGAGCCAAGCATATGTGAGGAGCTAGCCAAGGGGTGTGGGACTGCTAGGGAAAGAAGTGGGTCAGGACACCATAGGAGTAGGAGGTGGAGGGAGGAAGAGGTGGAGGGTCTTAGGGAACTCCCTGGGTCGTATGGAAGCAGAAAACCCAGTGTATCACTCCCTCCTGAGGGTGCCCCGTGAACCTACCTTGGGCCCATCCCTCAGCTCTGTAAGTGGCGTCTGTAGGAAGAAGGTGGCCACGATGAGGTAGACTTCCGGAATATGCACATGGTGGGCCAGAAAGTCGTTCAAGACCCGGAACCCAGGGAGCAGGCAGGGGCTCTGGTCAGGCAGGGCGGGCTGGCTCTTGAGGTTGTCTATTGATCAGGTGGAAGAGGCACAAAACCCGACAGAGAACGACTGCTGTTACTTCTGGTCAAGGCGGGGATTGAGTACATGGGGGAATTCCCTGCCATGCACCCATCCCATAGAAATGCAGGATAGAAATGTGTGTCATACGCACATGAGCACCAGAAAGTGCTCAGTGCTAATTCCTATTCCTGACGTGCCCGTTCATCCATTCGAAACCAGTTACTGATTTAGCGTCTACCACCTTAGAGGCAACAAGGCAACAAGGACACAGTGTTTCAACAAAATATTCACAATCCCTGGCCCTCAGGAAGAACATACCATGTCGTGGGAGGGACATTAAGCAAGTAAATATCAAATAGATGCTTGTGAATTGCAATAAGCACTGTAAAGGAAAATAATAGGGGCGAAGAGAGAATAGCAGAGGTGCCCTGATTCAGGCAGGACCGTCCTCTCCTCGGGGAGGTGGCATTTGAACTGAGAGCTAAAGGACGAATCCCCACCAGCCAGGAGAGGTGTGCCGATGTTCTGAATTAGGGGAAACATCCAGGAAGAGGAAACGAGCCAAGGAGGCTTTTCAGGAAAAGGAAGTCAGGGGGCGATGGGGCTGATCAGGGTCAGGGGTCAAGGGGATCCTACAGCAAGGAGCTGTGAAGGTCGCGGGCGGGGAGGAGCCTGGCGGAGCCTCACTCATTGCCCATGATGAGGTGGCGCCCTTCCTTCTGGAGACTCACCCATCACGATGTCCACGCCCTCAGAGCTGCGTTCCACCCAGGAGCCTACAGACAGGCCATCTTTAAATCGCCCGCGGAGGGAGGAACTTGACAGAAAGTGCAGCAACAGCTTCAACCCCAGCACCGTGGTGCTGGGGTGCAGGTGGCCCTGTACAAGCAGCAGGAACCAGTCCGGCCCCAGGGTCAGGAACATCTCTTCCTTCGTCCTGGGGAGTCAATACATGCAACAAATTATCTCCCAGTCCATGAGCAAATGACAGGTCCAGAAAATATGAATAATGGCTGGCCTCGCTAGTCACCTAGGAGAGGCAAGTTAAGGTTACCATCTGGATATTACTTAGGGAAGCACATGTTATATTTTAAAAGAATGATAAAATAAAACGCTGGTGAAATTGCTGCGAAATGGATGAATTTGTGTCTAACGGCTGAAGTACAAGTTGGTCAAAGCTTTTCAAAGCAACTGGAAACTGTGTCAATAGATGCAAAATGTGCAGCCTCCTGGATAGTCCTCCACTAATATTCATCCTTACACAGTGTCTGTCTAGTCACCCAGCTAATTACATCAATATAGTCATAGAAAACACATAACAGTGATTTACCTCCCTTTTTAAACACACTTGTCAAAACTAATCTAAATGGAATAGTCCGATGTTTACGCATCTTTATCAGTTTAGGCAAAAAAAAAAAAAAGAAATACGTGATTTAAGTGTCATTTTCAAAACGGAATTTTAAAATGATGAGTCTGGAGGATACAGACTTGGTAGACAATGCAGAACTGGAGGGCAGGGAGGTTGGCAGCCAATCAGAGGCAATGGTTCAGCAAAGGACCCAGCCTCTTGGGAGCCAGAGAAGGATGCATCTGTATGGGGCAGTGTTCTCAGCACAGGATGCCAGACTAACCCCAGTGAGGGAGTGGCTGGTGTCCAGTGAAATGAGCACTGGACTAGGAGTCAAGAGACTGTCCTCTCTTCCAGCCCTGCCTCTGATGTGTTCTAAGTGGATGATTTTGGCAGAGCTCTTGATGTCCTCTGGTCATTTTCCTTGATGGTGATGATGACGGTAATGAGGCTGATGGTGATGATGGTGCTGGTGGTGATGATGATAGTGATGATGATGATGATAGCATTTAGCTCATGGAGTATTTATAGTGTCTCAGGCACCATGCTCAGGGCTATCTATATATTAATTTCCATCTATGGCAGGTGCTGTTTTTATCCTCATATATATGAGTAGAAGACAGTCATAAAGGGCTTAAGTAACGTCCCTGAGGTCCCTGGAAGCAGAGCTGGAATCTGAATCCAGGAGGTATAGACGTCAGAGCCCAGGTGCTTAAGTACTACACTGCCTTCCATTTCAAAAAGATGGAAAAGGAAGGGGTTAGACTAGCTCATCTCCAAGGCATCTTCCAGTTCTCTCATGCTTTGATTCTAGGAATGTAAAAACTTGTAGGCTGGTAAATTTTTAAACACTACTTGCAAGGCTGCTTTACCGAAGGGTGACTCCCCATCTCGATTTCTCCCTCCCCAAACACACGTACACGCTGAAACGTCAACTCAGCGAGAGCAAGGATCTGGACCGCCTGCTCAGCACCGCATCCTCAGAGCGAGAAACAGTGTCTGGCACACAGTAGGGGCTCAACTAATAGTTGAATGAATGAACACCTTCAGGGTTGGAGGTGAAGCAGGCAGACCCGGAGAGAGCTAATGGAATTTACGATTCCACATTGTTTTGAAAGTTAATTGAAGGCAGAGTCTTCTTTTTCCAACTTGGAGAAATAACTAAATAACTAACAGTAAATAGCAGAAGAATTTGGCAAGCCTTTTCCTTGATAGATGTTATTTAGGGTAACCACTTCTCCATTCTATTGTCTGCCAAGTCCAGGACATCAAAATCAGTAATTGTCACAACTGCCAGAACAATAACAATTACGCTATAGCAATGGTGACAAAAGGAGTTTATTGCAATTATACCAAATCTGTTTCGAGTTACTCATGGCCATTAAACATTTGCATCAGAATATCTTAGGGCAAGGTCTGCTTTATTGGGTGGAGAGAACATAATTTTCTTTCTGACTAGTGCAGGAAACACACTGCAGAACACCGACTCGGAGATGCTAAACTTTTCATTAAGAAAAGGTTTTAATACCTCACTCTGTATGAGGCGACCTTGTGCCAAATCGCTCTTTCTGGAGTTACTTACTCAGAGGACAGATGAAGCTGGGAGGAAGATATTACACTGAGCAGCATCTCCAGCAACTGGTTTCTGAGCCAGATTGTCTTTCCAGATGTTTGGCTTCCAGCTACAAAAAAGAAAATTCAGATTTGAGAGAAAACGGATGGAAAGAGACACCATATTTGCCCCAGTAAGCAATTGCATTCACCAAATGCTTAGTTCACCCAGGAACTGGGGCAGGAATGGGACTCAAAATTTTGGCATTCCAATTCTAGACTTCAACTTTTCAAGCAACGCTTGAAAAGAATTTCAGGAAATGTTCCTAAAGTTCGCTTTAACTAGAGATGTTTTCGATGTTCCCCATTCCTTTCCCCGAATCCTAAAGATGATAAAGTCAAATTTATCTTCCAATAGAAGAATTTTTTTCAATTATCATAAGCTGCAACATTTCTTGAGCACCGACTGCACACTGGGTATCATGCACTGGGGCACTGGGAGCAGAGTGGTGAAGACGATGGTCCTCAGTCTCGACTCTGGCTCTCAATTTGCTCCCAGGCTAGGCCTTTGGAGCGTCTATGTTGCACTAAAAATAGAACTTGAATTGTAGCAAGAGGTATATAGATCCAGCGGAATAAGAAGCTTTACTTGATAGCCCTGCAGGATATTTATTAGCACTGTCTTAACAGAAGATGCTCAGTTAGATAAAAGTTTCAGAATGGAGTCCATATAAGAAAACGGGTTGACTAATAACTCACATTGGCTCCTTGTCCGTTCATTCATTCCTTTGGTTGGCCAGTTATCTTATAACCAACTCAGAGCACACAAGCTACAGAAATAGGACTCATGAGGCAGCTTGGCTAATTCGAGTCATGTCGCCCTCTATTTGGATCCTGACCCCATCTCTTATAGAGGTCCTAATCTCTCTGAGCCTCTGTTTCCTCATCTGCAAAATGGGAATAGTAACTCCCACTTCTCAGGCTTGATGTCATTTATCTACTTTGAGTAATGCTGTCCAAGAGAATCCTCTGTGATGAGAAGAATGATTTTTATCTGCCCTGTCCAGTGCGGCACCCGCTAGCCTCATGTGGTTATCGAGCACTTGGAATGTGGCTGAGGAGTTGAATTTTTAATTGCATTTAAAATTTTAAATAACTGGAATTTAAATTTAAATGGCCGCCTGTAGCTCGAGGGGCCAGACTTGGAGAGCGCAGAAATGGAGGGCCCAGGACAAAGTGGTTGGGAATTGCTCCCTTCACACCTGCCCTAGCAGGCGGAATGCGAAATGTGATGCGGCCACTGTTCTACACTTGGCTGGGGAGAGAGAGACTCAAAGAAACAAATCACAAACCTGTGTGTGAAAGTAAGCCCAAGGGGGAGAGAAGCACAGAAGACGTGACTTAGCCTGGCTTGGTGGCACTGGGAATGGCTAGTCTAGATGGGTGAGGTAGGGAGAGGGGTGCGGCAAGAGAGGCATTTCTACAGAGGGAACAGCATGTGCAAAGAATGGACTGAGGGCAGACCACCACACATTAGGACCCACAAGTGCTTCCGAGTGTTGAAGTTGGGGCTCAAAGGGGGAGCAAGGGTGGGGGAGATTCAACCATGGAGGTAGGCAGGGGCTGGAGCATGAAGGCTCCCACCTGGTGGTCTACAGGAAACTGAGTTTTCTCCTAGAGGCCCTCCTTGGAAGCCATTCTGGTTTGTGTAGGAAGAATACACAATTTGACTTGGTTTGCAGCCTTAATCATAAAACTGTGACCTCACAAGCCACTACTGTGGAATGACTGCTCGGTGGGGGGTGCCTTCCCCTTCTTTGCCTCCTCAGCCCTTCCCTCTGCAAAATGGCCCCACAAGGTGCGCCTCTCGGGGGCGCTGTAAGAGCCACCTCGCTGCCTTCAAATTGGAGTCTGCGGACGGTCTTCTCACCAGGCACGGAGGGGTCCGGGGCTCCGTCCACACAGATGTGCTTCTCGCTCACCGACGAAGGCTTGAGGGTGTACACAACAAACAGCCCGATTCTTAATGCAGAGAGAGAAGGATACACTCAACCGTGGGCTCAACCCATGTCTGACGAACACACAGAGAGGCATCCTACACAGATCCACCCAAATGTGGCTTCACGGCAGGATTTGAGGGGAATCGTGTTATTCTATGATCAACGCAAAATTGGCAGACTTCTAAAATCTGTCAGGACTCATTAGAGCTCTTCCGGATCCATAGAAAGGATAGTGATGAGGACGGAAAAGGCCAAATGTCATACCAGCTAGAATGTCCTTTGGGAAGTCTACAAAAGGCAGACACGTTGGGTCATCGGCCAGTGGGGATGGTGTGCTTGTGGAAATTCTTGAATTCTTGGCACAGTAAGCGTGTCCAAGCTCCAGGGAGCAGTGAACATATAGCCCTGAGGGGGAAGCTAGCAGACCCACCCATTTCCTGAACTCTCAGCCCTGAACAGAAACCCCTAGAAGGTCCCAAGGAAGTAGAACCTGCCACTGCATTGAAAGGTGGTGATGCTGTGTTGAGTGTGGTCAGGAGAGACCTGGGGCCTCTCTTCCCTCAGAAAATGGTCCCAATGCTCTGCCCTTCCCCTTGGGAAGCTTGTCACAGTACCTGAGCAAGTCTTGGATGCTGAAGTGGCCCCTCAGCTGACAGCCCAGGATGGCAATGATGGTGGGGATCTTGGAGGGAGTGAGGCCCGGCTCATTGAAGAGGAAGACGAGCTTGGGTATAAGCTTTGCCTGGTGAGCGACTTCAGCATTCCTGGGTCCCTCCCTGGTGAGCCCAGGAGAGAGGCAGTAAAAGCTTTTACTGGAATGAACCAAATTTGCTGTGTTTCTGCTGAAAAGGTTCCCAAGGCTGGGCTTGCTCTGTGGCCCTCTGACTCCAATGCCATCTTGGCAACTTGTCAAAATGCTGTCAGACACCCATCGAGCATGGGTCTGCCAAGTGCCCCAGTCGCTCCGGGATGAGCCTCCCGTACCCTTCCACCCCACGGAAGCTGCCTTCAAAGACAACCCCTAATTACTGACTTTTCAATTCAGGGAAAACTAATGCAGATCTCAGAAAACTCAGAACAAAGACAGCCAACTGGCGTGCGACCGCGGAGTGCTTCCCAACAGCTGGGGCGCGGGCCCAGGGAGAGCCTGTCTGGGTGTGCACTCTTCCTGCCCTCCCCAAACCACAAAGTGGATGAACACGCCACAGAGAGGCAAAGGGGAACGAGGGAGAATTCAAGCATCCACATCCCCTTCCTTAGAATAATCACAAATCCAATTTCCAGTAAATTCTACTCCCCCAAACAAAGCAGCTCCCAGGGTAAATGTCCATCTCTTAGGAAACAACAGGTACAGGAAGAAAATGGAAAGTGGGAAAGAAAAAAAAAAAGGTGGAGGAGGGTGAATTGGGGCGGATTGCTCCTTCTTGAATTGTCTTTTCAGTATTAGTATGTTAAATTCTGCCATGCCCAACATCCCCGATACACAAGTGACAGAACCAGCCCAGGTCTGTGCGTGAGTTGCGTCCATCTGGCTCATCGGCTCAGCAGAGAGGATGCAGTTCACCCACCTATAATCTCCCTCATCTTTGTGCTCTTTCTTATCACTGCACACGCAGCCTGTTTTTCTGTATTCCTTCTGCACAGGACTCTGCCCTGTTCTCTGAAATTTCAGTCCTAAGAACTGGGTGTGAAATGGAGTGGGTTTGTAATAGATGTTCAATAATGAGTGGCTGAATGAAAAGATGTTTGCAAACACAGTCAAACCACGCAAGGTGCTAATGATCGCCAGAACAGCCGACCCAAGAGGAGACAGGTGGGCGTGGCTGTGAATATCCTGATGCGTGGCAGGTGCCTTGTACATCAGCTTCCTTGCATAGAAGCGTCCAGTCTCGCTTATTCTGATCACTGCCCCTGGTTTTCTTTGGGGGTCTACCTTTTCCTAACTCCCCTCCACCCACTCCAGACGTGAAGTCATGCTCTGGGCCTGGCCACGTGACCCAAGATGGCCCCCACCAAGACTCCATCCTATTGCTAGGACTATGGAGTAAAAAGGAGCCCTTTACCCTTGATGACTGTGCTGAGTGGAGGAGATGCTCCGAGGAGCCACCTTGCCGCCATGGGAGGCCTGCCTGAAATGAAGCCAGCATGAAGAGAACAGAGACAAGATGGGTGACGGACTTCAGATAAAGCAGCGTGAGCGCCACCAGCCGCAGGTGAAGATCTGCTCCGTTCAGTTGTACCAGCCAATAAATTCCCTCCTTCTCCACCTTCCTTTCTCCCTCCCTCCTCCTCTCTTCCTTGTTTCCTCCCTTTCTTCCTTCCTTAAGTCGGCTTGAGTTGATTTCTGCCACTTGCCACCAAAAGATCCCTGATTAATTCAAAAAGTGACTGGAGGAGTCACTTAGAGGGAGGGTGGTGGGGAGGCAAATGGGACAGAGAAATATTTTCCCTCATTGGCCACCTTACTGAGCCCCTGAGAAGGTTCCAGCTGCCAGAGCTCCTCCAGAGGGCCCCAAAACCAGCAGAAATAGACCTGCCCCCGTATGTGAGCTGCTGGGGAGGCATTGCTGTAGACTGAATGTCTGTGTCCCCAAAGCTCATCTGTTGAAAGCTAACCCTCAGTGTGGAAGCATTTGGAGGTGGGGCCTTTGGAAGGTGCTTAGGTCATGAGGGTGGAGCCCTCCTGAGTGGGATTAGTGTGCGTATAAAAGACACTCCAGAGAGCTCCCTCGCCCCTTCTGGCTCTAGCAAGATGACAGCCGTCTATAGGCCAGGAAGGGGGCCCTCACCAGACGCCCAATGTGTCATAGCCTTGTTCTTAGCCTTCTAGCCTCCAGAACTGTAGAAAATAAATTCCAGTTGTTGATAAGCCATCCAGTCTATGATATTTTGTTATGGCTGCACAAACGAACTGAGACAGACTTGCTGCCACCTGGGGACCCGGTGCTCTGGGAGTGGGAGAAGGCCGTGGGTGCTAAGCCACTGACCCTTCTGCCTTCTCAGTCCCTGTTCTTGGCATGGGCTCTTTGGTTCTAACCCCCAGGCTGCCAGAGCCCAGCCTACCTTGGTGATCGAAGGATTTCCACGAGATGGGAAAAGAGGGAGAGCTCCAGGTTGTCCGCAGTATTCATCCAGAGCTGGAAGACAACAGACACAGGGTGAAACCAAGACGTGTGTTGGAGAAGCATTCCAGGCAGTGTGAGCAGAGAGGGTGCTGGACGTGGTCTCCTTTGGCTTGGAATCACTAACACAATTTACCAGCTCTGGAATCAGACCAGCTCCCCCGACACCTAGAACGTAGAGGATCCCTCTCGGGGGAAAGCTCAGACACCGTTCTCCTCCTTCCCATCTCTTCTGCAGCATAGCGCTTCATTTGGGTCAGAGTCCAACCAAGGACTGGTGGGGGTACTAACCATCCCCTATGTGTGCCCGTCCCTGGGCCCCACAGCCCATGTGTTCACCCATCAAACGTATCTCCTCCTCACTGGATCCCACAAGGCAAATACTAGTGTTCCCACTTTAGAGATGAGAAAATAGAGACTGAGACAGATCCATTGAGTGACAGGTCCCACGCGCCATCAGCAAGTGGTAGGCCTGGAATCAGAAGCTGGGTCTCGCCTGTCAGGTTTTATGCCATATCGACTATACACCCAACTTCTGCATGCAACACTTTCTTAGGTTCCTTTATCCGTAAAACCTGCAGCACAGCCACATTCCCTATTCATAAAACAGGAACATGAGGGACACACAGATGTGAAACACACTGTGATTCTGAGAGTGGAGTTTATCACTTGGGCTGTTTTCATTCACAGTAAACAAAAGGCAGCTGCTAACCATCCTTCTGGGGCAAAGTTGATGGCCCCAGTTGATGGTCTTGTTTCTGCTCCCCCTTAGAGAGCTCTACTATTTCTGATCTCTAAATACTGACATTTCCTAAGGCCCAGAATCCAGAAGGTTCAGGCCCACAATTATAAGAGTGCCTTCATTTAGCAGCAAGAAGAGTTCACACTTAGAAATGATACTATTTGCTGGAGGCAAGAAGTGCCATCAAAGTCGTAAAATGATATCTTTATCTGTGTGTAGTAGATAAGGAGTGTGAGGCTGAGAGAGACTGAGTGACTGGCCTGGGGCCCCGCGGGTTTTAATTGGTAGACTGGCTCCAGTGACCATGGAGCCCACCCTCTTGCCTCCACACTGTGTTCCCTCACAGGCATTTTGCAGATGGTGACCCATAAGGTCAAGAATCAACCTCACTTTAACCAAGCAGGTGGCCATGGCTTCCATCTCTTACTTAAGAGGGAAAGTCAAAGAACCCCTGTGGACACAAGTTTACCAGGAGGCCCATGAAGGCAGCAGTAGCCAGGCATGGCGCCCAAGGTACGTGTCTGTAGGACCCCAAGAACCCTGCACATTTGGAACATTCCTGCATGAAGCCTGTCATTGAATAAATGATGTGCCAGACTCAATGCTGGGAGCTGGAAGAACTGAGAAATTAAAACATGCTCCTCCCAATCTAGCATGTTCCAGCACCCCTTACCCTCCCACAGAAGCATACCCCCACCTCCTTTCCAGAGCTTGGAACAGTGAGAAGTCCCCACAGCACATCTGAGGTGGCCTAGCTCTCTTAAACATTACTTTACGGAACACCAAATATCTGAATTTGGGGAAACGTGAATAATTGAAGCTTTTGGTTGTTACCCTGCGTCACATAAACCCCGTGCTAAGGACTGAGTTAAGAAGTCTGGATTAAATTTGTTTGAATATCACACGGATGATGTGTCAAATTCCACCCCTTCTCTCACTCTCAGTGAGCTGGCCTGTCCCTTTTTCAAGAAACCAAAGCCTAAGACTTGAATGCCCTCAACTTCCTGTCTCCCCCACCCCTTGCCCCTGTTTCACAACTTCCTGTCTCCCCCTCTGCTTCTCATCCTCCTGTCACTCTCCTCCTTCACCCCAGCCATAATGAATCCTGGCCCTGTTCCTGTAACTGACTCTCTTGTCTCCAAACCCCCTCCTCCCCTTCAAGGACTTGTCCCATCAAGAGGTGATTCTCCCACTGGCCCATTTTAACCACCCCTTTTTCACTTCTTTCTCCTCTTCAATCTACAATCAAACTCATCTCCTGTCTTAAGTCCTGAAACTCCCTCCCCTCTATTTTCTTCTCTTCTTTTCTTTTCTTCTTCAAAAGCCCACTGACTGTCCACCAGCCCTCTCCACTCTAGGCCTCACTTCTGATCCCACTATTTACTTGTCACCAGGCCTGTCAGTGACCTCCAAATACCAGGCACACACCCCTGCTCTTACTTGACTTGATGTGGACGGACATTTGGGAAACTTTTCTTCTGTTTGAAATCCTGTCCTCTTAATCTTTACATTTTACTTTATTTCATTTTGTTTTACTTTGTCTTTTAGCTTCTGGTTTTTATCGGTCGCTTGTTTTCTTAACCCCAGCTTTAAAAGCACCAGCTCCCCTAAAGGGTACTTTACTCTGAAGGGTGTGGGCTGGTGCCCATGGTCATTCCAGGAGCAGGCAGTTGGGGTACAGTGGGGTCCTGCCTGGGTAAGTCCTGGGCCAGGCTGGTGGCAAGGCTGCCTTTGAGCCAAGCTGCCTGAGCACGGCCACAGCACTTCAGAAGGGGCGGCTGTACAGCCAAGACACCCTGTCTCGTTCAGCAAGGTAGTCCGTCTATTTATGCCCATCTCCTTTCCCATGGTGCACAGGCAGCCCATCCTCCAGGCCTCACTGGCTTCCCCCACAATCCTTTCACCCATCTTCAGATCTGGGTCCAGGGTGATCATCCTGGCCTGGTTTCAATTAGCTCCTATTTTATTTAGGATTTTTGTAGCTTTATTTATCAATAAGATTGGCCTGTACTTTTTCACTTCCCATAATGTCATTTTTGGGTTCTGGTATCAAGATTAGCTCATAAAATCAGCTGAGAGTGCCCCCTTTTCAGGTCCTAGAAGAGTTTTTAAGGCTGGATGGCCCATTTCTCAGCTAGTGGAACTTCCCTACAGACGCCCAGAGCCTGGACTTCCCTTGTGGATGTTGTTTCCTTGTTTGTAAGATTTTAAACCCAGGATTCAATTTATTTGATAGTTATAGGACTGTTTGAGTGTTTTATTTCTTTTTGAATGACCTTTGGAAACAAATTTTCTTGGAGATTTTGCTCAAAGGAGCTAAGTGTTCACATTTCCCGGCACGAACTTGCTGACCCTGTTTTCTTGTTGCCTTTTGAGTTGCCGGTCCCTCCCTGCGTATCCCCCGTCTTCCCTCCTAATTTAAGCACGTTGTGCCTCCTGTCTTTTTTCTTGACCAGTCTCCACAGGTTTGTCTGTTTTGTGAGAACCGGTTATTGGCCTTGTTGATCCTTTCTATGTTTTTTTCTTTCCTATTTAATTAATTTATGTTCTCGTCTTTGTTTTTCTTTCTTTCTTTCTCTGAATTTTGTTTTGTTTGTCTGTTTTGGGGGTTCTGTAGGATTTTCGGGGGGGTTTGGGTTTTTTTGGCCCTTCTAACTTCTTGATCTGGAGGCTCCTTTCGTTAATTAAAAATGTTCTCTTTTTTTAATATACACACTGATGACTATAAATTGTCCTTTAAGTCCAGCTTTCAGCAGCTCCCCCTCCAAGTGTTGATGTATGGTCAGGCACCGCATAAGAGCGTTTCAGTCAATGATGAACCACCTGTATGATGGTGGTCCCATAAGATTGGTACCATATAGCCCAGGTGTGTAGTAGGCTATACCGTCTAAGTTTCTGTAAGCACATGCTCCGATGTTCGCACAGCCACAAAATCGCCTAACACGTTTCTCAGAACGTACCCCCACCACTAAATGACACCTGAGTCGATAGTGCTTTCCTTGTCATTCATTCTATGTCACTTCTAATTTGGATTATAATCTTCATTGATCCTCTTCTTTACCCCACTGCCTTTGCTGCAGTTGAGGTTCCAAAATCGTCTACTGGGATTTCTGCAACAACCTCACGACCTCTTTGCCTGGGGCTCTTGCCACCAGAGTTGTAGACCTAAAATAAAACTCTAACATATCGTTCTTTAGTTGACATTCTCAGTTATCAGCAGTTTAGCAAAACTTGTCAACAAACCAAAAATTGTTTATAAAGCCTGTATCCTAATAATTCAACTTTAATCATTATAAGGAAATATTTTCAAAAGTAGGGGAAACGTATGCACATAAATGCTGTGTATAATAGCATTCATTCATAACAACAACACAGAGAAATAATCTGAGAATCTGACAATAGGAGAATGACGAAGAAACCAGGAACTCCCTACAACACAGATTATTATTCTGACCTCAGAGCAATGCTTGTAAGAGTCCGTGATAAAAATTTTTAAATGCTTATGTTATGTGAGAAAAGGCAGGAGTCAAAATAATACCTACACTATGATGATGACTATGATAAAATATGTATATTATGCATAGAAAGTACAAAAAAGGATTGCATTCAAGGTTGACAACAGATGTCCGGGTCTCACTTTTTTTTTCCCCCTCACTTTTCTGTAATTTAAAATAATCTGTGATGAGCATATATTATTTTTTAATTAAAAAAAAAAACAGTTTTAAAATACTTCCAGGGACCTCAGCATGTATTGGCTAAAGGGCATGTCCTGCAGCTGAGCATTTTCAGCCTGGCTTCTCCGTCGCCCCCTCCAGCCTCCCCTCTACCTGCAGCAAACGCTCCTGCAGGTGCCCTCCCAGCCGCTTGCTCGCAAATCCCATGATTGCTGTCATCCCTACATGCATGCAAATAGCATACCGTCCACCTGGAACGTTCTCCCACTGACTGCTTTCTGCCAGACTCAGCCCCAGAGTCCCTGATCCGTAAATCTACTCTGCCTGCTCTCTCGCTCCCACTCTCTCAGAAGCCCTGCACCTGCGTCACTGGCACCCAGCACATTGCAGTGTCAACCTTGTCACGTCCGGGCCCAGGCGGCTGTGTAGAGAGGCTGGCTCCTTGTGCTCACAGTGTCTCTAGGACACTGCCAGTGCCCGACCCTGGGCCAGGGGACACTTGGTATGCTTCATGGATGGATGGATCCGCCCACCCAAAGAAGCTGCAATACTCGTCACTTAGCCTCAGTCATCCCTTTCAAGAAGACTTTGTAAACAGCAAAGCACCATCCAAATGGATTATTGGGATACGTTTTTTTAAACCCTCATATATATATATATATATATATATATATATATATATATATATATGCTACCCTCCAGCTTTAAAACCCTTTTGGGTTTGACCCCCACACCAGCCTGCTAGGGAGAGACGATGGTCTCCATTTCACACACGAGAAGACTGAAGCCTTTCTTTATCATCGCGCGCACACTCCTGTAGGGCTGATGACCAGCCTGCAGTTTACCTCAAAGTTGCAGAGGATGTGCTGGAAGACGCCAACGTTGGTGATAGCAGACGACCCGAAGCCCAGTTCTGCAGTGCCAGCGATGGAGAGGATCAGCTGGAAAATGCGGTGGTTCAGGAGAGTCGTCTTCTTCCTCAGCAGAAACGCCATCATCTGGAACGGTTAAGACAAAGCGGTGTCCTCATGAATACGGCCTGAGGACTCTTTCCCCTTCCCCTCACTGTTCCTGCTGCACTTTGGCTGGCCCAGCCTGGAAAACCTCTGCTCTCTGGCACCCCCTCCTTTGTTCCCCTGTTCTCAGAAGAAAAACATACCCAGCCTCTGTGGTAGCTTCCCCCCCAGCGTTCACCCTTCTGTACTTGCGTGACTTGACCTCTCACTGGGGACCCCCTGCTCCGTCCTGAATCTTCTGCGTTTTCAGACAGCCACCCTCTCCTGGTTTCCTCCTACATTTCTGAGTGCTATTTCTCATTCTCTTTTACTGGATTCTGCATTCATAACCATCCCATAAACGTCGCTGTATCACCAGGAAGCCACCATCTGCCCATGAACCCAGTTACACTCAGCATCGCTGGAGGCTGCAGGCATGGATGTGCCATCCTCCTGTGCCAGAACATGGGAAACTAGCATCCTGCAGGCACCCATACCAGGATGGAGGCACTGGGATCCCAGTGGCACACACCTGTCTCAGAGGCTAAGAAAATGGATCCCACCAAGGCTCGTGTCTCTGTTGACCTCAGTCACACAAAAGTCAGTCTGCCCAGCCATCCATGAGCATCTGCGTTCTCCTCTACTCATCCAGATTCTCAGTTCCTCCATAGCTTAATTCCCTATGCCTGATCTCACACAGGCCACCCCTTCTCCCTCTCTTCCCAGACATCCTCTTTCAACGTGCCTTTGGGAAGTCTTGCTTGTTGTTTTGGACTGAATGTTTGTGTCTTCCCATAATTAGTATGTTGAAACACTGTTCCCCAATGTGATGGTATTTGGAGGTTGGTCCTTTGGGATATAATCAGGATTAGATGAGGTCAGGAGGGTGGAGCTCTCATAAATGGGATTAATGCCCTTATAAGAATCACAAGAGAGCTTGCTTCCTTGCTCTGCTCCTTGCCACGTGAGGATACAATGAGAAGTCGGCCACCTGCCATCCAGAAGAGGGCCCTCACCCAACCCAACCATGCTGGCACCCTGACCTTGGATTTCCCAGTCTCCAGAACTGTGAGAAAATAAATTTCTGTTGTTTATAAGACACCCAGTCTATGAATTCTGTTATAGCAGCCCGAAGTGACGAAGACAACTGTGATCAGAAAATACTCAATATCTTTTCAGACTGTTCCAGTCACTTCTTTGACATATCTGAAAGCTGACCGCGCCCCCACACCCACCAGGACATAATTAGGATGGCTGAGAGTTGCTTGAGAGAAATCGCACACGTAGTCCGACTGGCTTCACTTTACATTAATAATGTCAAATGTCAAATTAGAACTCATTTGACCTGGCAGTCCAACCATTTTTCTAGGAAGCTGGTTTTCTCATCTTAAAGATGAGGATTTCATCTCTTCTTCTCTCTCCCCCAACTCCCTTCCCCTCCCTCACCGGACCTCGTATTCTGCTGAGAAGATAGACCCCATCAGACGTGCCCACTCTTGTCTTCCCATCACCAGATCCACGAATGCCTGTGTTGTGTTCTTTCCTGTCACAAGCAGGGTCTCCATCCACCTGGCCTCTGGAACCCACCTCTCACCTTCTCAAGGACACTGCTTCTCAGGATAGCTCTTCTCTTCCAGTTTCATCCATCTCTCTCTCTTCTCTCACCTCCCTCCACCAACAAATATGCTGTACTATTTCTTACCTTAAAAATAACACTCCCTTCAGCCCTAATCCCTCTAGTTTGGACCCCATTTCTCTACTCATTTTCAGAGGGAAACTTCTGGAAAGCACCTTAGGCAAACTGTGACTCCATGTCCTCCCCTCACATTCTCCTTTCAACCCCCTTCAGCTGGCTGCTGCCTCCACCTGTCCACCGGCCTTGGAAAGGTCACCAACGACTTTCAGGTGCCAAATCCAACAGGGACACCTCTGTCCTTAGTTTGCTTCGTTATTGATCAGCATTTAGCCTTGTTTGACCACACTCGCCTTCTTGAAACACCGTCTTCTTTCAGTTTCTTTGACAACATTTTCTTTAGTTTCTCTTCCCTCTTTCTTCTCAATCTCCTTTGTTGGGTTTTAATCATATTTCCAACCTCTCTGTGTTAGCTTTCATTGCTTCTTCCTCAGTCCTCCTCTCTCCCTACCCCTCTCTTTGCCTATTTCACCAGTTTCCATGGATTAAATATCATCATGATTTATGCCTCCAGCCCCTTTGAGCCCCAGGGCCATCTATCCCACTTGATATCTACCTGTGACGTCTCACAGACATTTCAGACTTGCACGTCCCAAAAATGTCTTCCTTCCTGCGTGCAGCATGCTGGGTACACAGCACCGGCTGCTCTCCTGTGCTATCTGCCCAGACTCCTCACAAAGATCTTGAGTCTCCCCAGGTCAGAAAGGTAGTCTCAGAGCGAGCTGGTGTCATCTCAGTCTCCTGCTCCAATCTCACTGCTCTGACCACCTTCCACACTGGTGTCAAGGTCATTGTAAAGCATCAATCATTGCATTCCCCTGTTCCAAGGCTTATCATGACTGCTCATCACCTCTGAGACAAGATCCAGAGCTGGTCCTCCCCCGTCGCCATCCACGCTTACTGTGCACTGGCCCGCGATCATCCTTCCTCCCAGCCGTGTGGAGAAACCCATACAGGATCCCACAAGTTAGTCTGGAACACCATCCTCCTTCTTTGCCACGCTATGAAAATCCGTCTTATAAAACTTGGCTGGATGTTGCCTCGTTTGAGAAGAGGATGATAAATAAATTTGATAGAAATAACAGAGAGGAAGGTTTATGCTCTCATTATGCTCTCACATCCAATCAGCAAACCAGCAAATGGATACAACGTAAAAGTCTAAAAAATTGATTCCATCCGCTCCTGAGCAAACTGCTTCATGGAAGACCCTTGCTCTCCCTCACTGACTCATTCCACAAATCCTCACGGAGAACCTCCTGTCTGCCGTGTGCTCTTAGGGTGCAGCAAACAATGAGCAGCCCCAGTGCTGCCCCCATGGAGCACGCGTCCACGGCATGAAACAGATCACAAACACGACAACAAGTAATATCATGCCAATGAAGAAACAGAAAGCAAGGGAAAGCATCTAGAAAGGGATAAGGCAGGACGAGTTCTATTTTATAAAGAGCAGTCAAGGAAGGCCAATAATAATAATCATCATCATCATCATCATCATCATCTTTCTTTATTCAAACCTGCCATTTCTTACCTCTCCTACCACCGCCCAGCCTCTCCTGATTTTCCCCGAAGACATAGATCCCTGAAACGTTTCTTTTTTCAAGCTCTAAGAAGAGTTTTACAATTTCCTTCTTCTGCCTTCATGCGTACAGGGACAATAAATCTCTGAGTCTGATGGGTTTTTTAGTCAAAGTATTTGGGGATCTTCGTCTCATGACAATAATATTTTTCTGTCCACCCCACCAGACAGTGCTGAAGGCTGAGTGTTTGTGCCCTCCCAAAATTCATTTGTTGGACACCTAATCCGCAGTGTGATGATATTAGGCGCTGGGCCTTCGGGAGGTGATTCAGTCATGAGGATGAAGCCCTTGTAAGTGGCATTAGTGCCCTTAGAAACGAGACCCCAGAGGGCTCCCGTGCCTCTTCTGCGTTGTGGGGACAGTGTAAAGATGGCTGGCTATGAACCAGGAAGCAGGCGCTCATCAGACATCGAATCTGCCGGCACTTTGATCTTGGACTTCCCAGCCTCCCTGTCGGTGGTTTATAAGCCACACGGTCTATGGTATTTTTGTTACAACAGCCCAAATGGTCTGAGGCAGACAGGAGGTTCCATGGAGGGAGAGGTGAAACCCATTTTGTTCATCCATATCCCTCATGCCCAGCACAGTGCCTCGCTCTTAGGAGGGGCTCAGTCAATACGAGTCGAGTCAATAGATTCATGGGCCACTCCTTGCCTCCACCACCCCTTCCCCAAAAACTTGGCCAACCCAGTCCTCTGGGCCTCCTCTGATCGCCTTTGTTCTTAATGAAGCTCTCTTTGACTCCCCTGCTGACACGTGATGTTGGCCACCTTGGCAGCTCTGTAAGCATGTTATCACTCTCAAGGCACAGCATCCGTGAAAGGAGCACGCATTGAGAACTCACCATGTGCCCAGCCCTGCACATGGCGGTGAGGAGACAACAGCGAGCCTAGGCTGGTCCCAGCCCTCTGGGGAGCTCAGAGTTTCTGGGAAGACGGCTGGGGAACCACTGAGTCACACAGAGTGTGGTAGTTCTGGGAGAGACTCTCAGACATGTATTGCATTTGATTTACACCAATATTATTTTGCTGTTTATCTTATTTTATCCTTCTAGATACACCTGTGGGAGCAGGAACCGCTCTGCACTTTTTTGGAAATGTTCACAATAAGTATGAAAATCCCTCACCATGGCAGATATTTATGTGCTGAGCTGGAACAAATCCCACTACTTCTGCCTTTAAGGATATAATCAAAGAAAACTTTTATATACCAAGAGCCCCACTTCGTGAGTTTTAAGGTAAACCCAGACACACCCATACACTTATTACCAAAATATTTACTGAGTGTCTGTTTGGTCTCAGGGATGCACCGGCAAAGAACATGAAAGGGCCGGCCCTAATCAAGTGCAGTCTGATGGAGCTGAGCCGAGGGCATCATTGCAGCGTCACGTGAGAGTGCCCAGCACTGGGCATGCACACAGCACCACGGTGGCCAGCAGGCGGCCACACACCCAGCTCAGGGGGCAGGGGACATAGCCCTCTAGCCATTTGAGCTTGGCCCGGGAAGGCAAGAAGGAGTGTCCCTGGAGAGGAGAGGGAAATGGCACTCCAAGCTGAGGCCGCAGGAACACAGAGTCTCACGACGTGTTTAGCAACCCATGGCTGTGCAGGCTCTGGGGAGGTGGGAGCATAGGGTGTGAAACACTGGCTGGGTGGGAGGTGGGGCTGGAAGGACTGGTTGGGCCCAGTTTGAAAGGCCTTTAGAAACCAGTCTGAGGACTTGGGGACGCTGTATCAGTGATGGAATGCCTCTGGATAGTTCACACGGGGAGAGCTATCATCGGGCTGTGACGTAGAACTATGACTGCCTTCAATGGGCTGTGAGGGAGGGGCAGGAGGAGCAGCTGTCCAGCTGTGGCTGCAGTCCAGGTGAGAGGGCGTGGCCTCAGGTGACACCATATGGCTTTCTTGTCCTCAGGCTCTGATTCGGGGGCCAAAGAGAGAGGAAGTCTCTCTCACTGTGCCCAGAGGAGCCAGCCACCATCTTTGTGCCTGAATGACCCTGTCTACGCTTCAACCCCAGCCCTGCCCCTCATGTTTCCTTTCTGCGCTGCCTCCCAGGCACACAGGAGCTTACTTGAGGGCAGTGACCCTATCGCATCTTGCTTGATGGACAGTCAGAGGCAATAACAATCCCAGTGAACACAGCCGCCGCAGTTACTCTGAGCACACACCCTTCTGAGCAGTCAGCACAGGTTAACTCACTTAATCGTCACAACCCCACATAATACGTTCTGTTGTTCTTCCCATTTTACACAGAGGAGAGCTGAGGCACAGAGAGATTAAGAGCTAAAGCTGGCTAATGTTTATAGAGCACGTATTCTAAGCCAGACATAATTCTGAGCCCATCACTCGTATTAAATGGTCAAGTCCTCACTGCAACCCCATGATACAGCAAGTAGGACAATCCATATCATACAGGTGGGCAAAGTGACACAGAGAGTGTGGGTAACTCATCCAAGGTTAACCAGCAAGTTCGAGGAAGAGGCAGAATTCAAACCCAGCAGTCAGACTCTGCGGCCTGGGCTCTTAGTCATCATGCTAGATGCAAAGTGGGGGGTCGCAAATGATTCTTGAACTCATCAGTGAAAGATGCCAGTAGTCACAGGCAAGTGAGCACCCCATCCTGATCAGAGGCCCTCTCTGGCTGGCTGTCACTTGGCCCTCTGCTGTGGCGACACTGGTCTCAGGCCCCGGGGGCTTTCAGCCTCCCTTCTCCAGAAGTCATGCTAGGGAGAATGTCCATGGGGGCCAGCAAAGCTCCTCCCTGCTCCTTGGGGACGCCAGCCCCTCGGGGAGTCCCAGGCTCAGATGGGAGGGTGGGATTACCTGGTACCCACAGATGTGCTGCATCAGGTGGTCACTCATGACGTTGCTAGTCAGGACCGAGTGCAGGACTTTCACAGCCGCATACATGGTGTGGTCATCCGTCGCCAAGGAAATGAGACCCAGGAGGATGGCGGGCCCGCCGATGAAGTCCAGGCTGCTGGCAGCAGGGCTGGAGTGGAACACCCTTACCCCTGAGTGGGAGGAAAGGACAGTCCCTGAGCACGTCACAGCTTCACTGCGGTGGAAAGTGCCCGGCAGCATGCGAGGGCAAATGGGCTGCCACTGCCACTGACCACTCACAGCAGAGGGGCCTTTGGACGCGCCTCAGGCTGGGAGGAAGGGCAGGGGGCTTTGAAGGTCTCAGGTCACTGGGAGACCTGTGTTGAATTATTTCTGGGTCATCAGAAGGCTGAAACTGCCCAGGGGATTTCAGATTGCCACCCTCTGTCTCAGTCCAGAGTGCCAGATGAGCCGGACACCCTCTGAGCCTCGGTTTGCCGGCAGCTCTGACCCCCTCTGGCTGTTGTCTGCTCTTTAGATCCTGCACCAATGAGTGGCTTTGCTCTTGCCCGATTGCAAGGCAACCCACCATCGCTGGCTATTGTTTTCACCCAAACAACCACAACCATTGCCTCCGCTCAAAGGTCCCACTGTGCCCACTAGATAGGCTCCATTGTGCCTAGATGCCAGCCTGGTTAGCAGCGGAGGTCACTCCCAATTGTCAGAGGCAGCAAGGTAAACTGACCCATAAGCAACGTGTGAGGCCAACTCTCCAGCAGGATGAACTCCCCAGCCCTCGCCCTCCCCTTCTTGCTTCCAACACACTCTGCCCTGCCTGCCGCTCCAGAACTCCAGGCTGCACAAGCGATGACAGCCATGAGCCCCTCTTCCCAAATGGCCGAAAAGTCCATGGCCTGACCTACCTAATTGGCCCACAGCCACGGCTCCAACGGTTCGAAGAGAACCAGACAGGTGGCCAGCACAGTTTCTCAGCAAGAACACGGGCATGGCATTGTCACGGGATGAAATGTTCATCTAGAGAAATAGGCAACAATTAGTCCCAAGAAACTTTCCTGGAGAGGAAGAGGTTTGTTCCTGAGCTCCCGGAGGGCAGGCACCCCAAGGCCTGGCCCAGGGCTGGCACTCAGCAAATGAATAATAATTGAACCAATGTCAGGGGGACCGAAGCCAAAATTCAGGGTCGCGGGTCCTGCGTCCCAGGCTGTGGCTTAATCATAAGGGAGCAGTTTCAGTTATGCTGTCGTGCCCCGATGTCCCACATGCTCACAGCGAGGAGCCCACGAGGGCGAGGAGGACCCCAGGACTTGGAGGTGACACAGTGCTACAAAGCCCAGGGCTCCCTCCTTCCGAGTCTAGGGTTGTCCGGCCTCTGTGAGCTCCAGGCTCACCGGTTTCAGAGGACCAGGAAGCTGGGACTCCTGGCCTCTGCCATCAGAACGTACTCTGCCCGTAAGGCACAGCTTTGATTCTCTGCAGGCCCTGTTCCCTGATCCTTCCTCCTCAGTGACAGGAAGTGGCCCTCTGTCTGTGAGGGTGCAGAGGCTGTAAACAAATCAGCCCAATTTCATCAGCAGTAAGCAAACGAGCCCTTTATGCGGGAATTAGGGGACGGTACATCTCATGGCAACTACATCTGCAAACATGTCTGCCTGCTGTTTTGCAAATTTGCTGTTTTAAAACAAACACAGCAACTCAAAGAACACATGGCCCTGTTGGGGGGTGAGGAGCACCTGGAAAACGGAAGCTCAACAGCGTTGTCAGGGTCACAAAGGGTTTCTAAATCTTCCATTTGTTCTTGCTCTACGGTGAAGAATGAAGAGCCCCCACTTTCCTCTCTGAGCAATTACAGGTAAAAGGTTTAGGCGTGGGGGATGCTGATGGGTGGGGAGCCGTAGAGTATTTCAACGAATGAAGCGGGAAGCACTCCCGTGCGCATCCGTCTACGCGTGTGCAGCATGGCTTAGGGTTCACTCACTCATGGAAAGCTGAAGCGAGCCACAAGATCATGACTCCCAAAGGGCGCAGCAAGTGAATGTAGAAGGCGTACCAACCTCTTTGGCAATCAGGCGGCTGTCCACCTCATTGTAAGCGTTCCTAATGTCCGCAACAGTGGTGGTGGAGGAGCTGGCTATGTGAAGGCTGAAGGAAACACTTTCCTCCGCAACCAGCGGCGTCGCCTCCATACCGGGGTCCTCTCCTAAAATAACAGGTCTTCAGTCATTTCTACTCTCATTTTGCAGAGAAGGGAATTAATCCCCAGTAGGGTAAACACCTACTGCTAAGTGCAAAGCAGCCTCTGAGAGAATGTTGGGATGTTGTTACATTGTTGCATTGTACGTTTATATGTTGTATGTTTGTATGTCATGTGCTTGGCTTCTCTGACATTTACAGAAAACTGTGACAGAATCTCACAAGACAGACCCTACTCTACAACAGAGGCATCCCAGGGGTGAAATGACTATAGCTTGAGACTTCTATCAGGATGCAACCTCGCTTCCCCAAACCAAAAGGCCAAGCGATGGGAAAGCTGACATCTAAAAGATGAAACAGGCTGGGCTGAGAGCCCTGAGACTTTCAGTGAGCTGCATGTCCATGGTGAACATCCCGCTTGGAATTAGCACCCTTGTCCCCAAGTCAGGGAGAGCCACATGTGCTAGTAGAGAAACATGGCTAAAGAGTCGGTGACACTTTGGCCACGTACCTGACTTCATTACACTCCTCTGGCCACTGACATTTGCCCAAGGAAATGAAGTTCAAAGGAGACTTAAGGCCTGGAGACAGAAGCACTCAGCAGCGCTCAATCGCCCTTCACCGTGCACAAGGCTTCTGCACACAGATTCATTTATCATCCTTCCCAGATGGGAGCTGACCCCCTGGCTTGATGGAGCTCAGAGAGCAATGCTCCCAGCTTGAACAGCCAACAATCAATAACGAAAATGGGGATGTTTTGTCTGCCTGTTTAATAATTGAAGACAGCAGTATGCTTTAGTTAAAAAGCTTCTTCATTAAAAGGAATGTAACTTATTTATCTCATTCTCTTCTCTCTTTCTTTGCCGACGGTATTACCCACCCCTCTCCTCCATTATGTTCTTTAGAGTTGACATCCAAAGGATGTTGTCATTTCCTTTTCTGCGACATTTTCTGCTGGGTTGTAAATATGTAATGATCCAATTACAGAGGTCTTCCCTAATGACTGATCTGTGCTGAGTTTATTCTTTATAAATATGCTATAAATAACTGGATGTCCATTTTAAAATGATATCAGCAAGATCATTATAAATCAAAACACTCCATACCTTGGGCATGCACCGCTTGGAAGTTACCACAATATCTTGGGCCAAGTTTGTTAATGACTTCCAGCGTTTCCATTGAGATGGTTTCCTCTAAGAGGTACGCAGGGCCAAGACGCCATATTAATGACGACTTTTGTTTCCAAATTCGAGGGGTAGCAATATATCCATAAACATCCACAAATGAAGATGGATCCATTGAAAGGAAAGGTCCCGGCAAGGCCTGAATATATAACATCTGTTAAAATACAAAGGATGGGGAGGGGTGAGGGAGCTGTTTAACCTCAGAATTAATCAAATAAATACATATGGATATAAAAAGATGTACCTTATTCTTCACCCAGAGTAAAAACTTATTTTACCTACAAACGTTAGAAAGACAATTCCCAAAGCTGAGAAGTATGCATTAAAACAGCCTACAAAATGGTGGTGGGTGTAAAAACTGACACTCTGCCTTTGGAAACAGATGAAAAAAATTAAGAGCCACTAAAATGTTCATCTCTTTTGTCCCAGTCATTCCACTACGAACCTGAATGTCTGGTACTGGCACGTTAATTAAGTTTTATGTACTAAAAATAATTAGAGAATACAGATTGGGAAGGAAGAAATAAAACTGTCTCTATTTGCAAATGTCATGTCCACGTGGAAAATTCTAATGAATCTCAAAACAAACAAACAAGTAAACAAACAGACTCCTAGAACGAACAAGCAAATTTAGCAAGGTCGTAAGATACATGATCAACACACAAAAGTCAGTTGCACTTTAAAGACTAACAATGAACATGCAGAAACTAAAATGAAAAACAATGCCATTTACAATTTCTCAAAAGAAAATGAAATACCTAAAAAAATTTATAGAATCTGTATACTGAAAATTCCAGAAGGATAATGAAAGCAATCCAAGAAAACCTATGTAAACAGAGAGACGTACCATGTCTCTGCATAGGCAACTCAACACAGTAAAGATGTCGTTTGTCCCCAAAATGATCTACAGGTTTAAGGCAATTCCTGTCAAAATCTCAGAAGCCTTCTTGTAGACACAGACAAGTTAATTGTAAAATTTATAAGGGAAGACACAAGCCCTAGAATAGCTTAAAGAAATAGTTTAACAAATAGCTTAATTCTTCTTTTTCAAAAAATAGAAGGACTTCTCTATCCAATATTAAGGCTTATTATATTGTTACAATAATTAAGATAGTGTGGTATTGGTGGGGGTATAGTCATATAGATCAAGGAAACAGAATATAGCATCTGGAAATAAACCCATACAAATATGCCCACCTGATTTTTGACAAAGATTCAAAAGCAGTTCAGTGGAGGAAGGACGGCCTCTTCAACAAATGGTTCTGGAGCAACTGGACACCCCAGGCAAAGAAATGAACTTCAACTAAACCTCATACCTTATACAAAAATTAACTCATAATTGATCACAAACTCAAACGTAAAATGTAAGACTAGAAAACTTTTAGAAAAAACATAGGAGAAAATCTTCAGGATCCAGAACCAAGCAAAGAGTTCTCAGACTTAACACCAAACTCACGAGCCACAAGATAATAATTTGATGAATTATACTTCATCAAAATAAAAACTTGTGCACTGCAAAATCCCATGTGAAAGAGGATGAAAAACAAGCTACAGACTAGGAGAAATTATTTGAAAATCACGCATCAGAGAAAGGACTAGAATATATAGAAAACCCTTAAAATTCAATAGTAAAAAACAAGCCAGTTGGAAAATGGGAAAAAGACATGAACAGACATCACTGAAGAGGATCTCGAGATGGCAAATAAGCACATGAGAAGATGCTCCATCTCATTAGCTGTTGAGGAAATGCAAGTTAAAAACACAGTGAGACATCACTGCACACCTATCAGAATGGCTTAATATGAAAAACAGTGACAAGACGGAATGCAGAGAAACTGGAGCACTCGTCCATTGCCGTTGGGAGTGTAAAATGGCACAGTCACACTGGAAAATAGTTTGGCAGTTTCTTATAAAACTAAACGCGCAATTACCATAAGACCCAGCGATTGCACTCTTAGGCATTTATGCAGAGAAACGAAGACTTGAGTTCACACAAAAACTGTACACAAATGTTGCTAGCAGCTTTATTTGTAACAGCCCAAAACTGGAGACAATCCAGATGTCCTTCATTAGGTGAACGCTTATACAGCTGTATCGTGAAATACTACTCAGCAATAAAAAGGGAATGGACTATTGACATGTGCAACAATTGGATGAATTTCCAGAGGATTATGCTGAAAGAAAACTTCAATCCTAAAAGACCATATACTGTGTGAGTCCATGTATATAACATCCTCGAAATGACAACATTTTAGATTACTGGTTGCCAAGCTTAGGGACAGGGATGCGGGAGGGTGTGAGTCGTGGGTCGGAGGTGGCTGTAGTCATAACTTCTATAAAAGGGCAACACGAGGGACCCCAGTGGCATTGGAAATGTTCTGTATCTCGGCTGTAGTGGTGGATGTGGGAACCTACACAGGGGATAAAATTGTATGGAACTAAATACACACACACGAGGACAAGTAAAACTGGGAAAATCTGAATAAATTAGCAGAGCGTATCAATGTCAACATTTTGATTGTGATATTGTTCTACAGTTTTGCACGATTTACCATTGCGGGAACTGGGCAAAAGGTACACAAGATTTCTCTCTGTTATTTTGTACAACTGCATTTTAGCCTACAATTATCTCAATAAAATCTTCAATAAAAGAAAAATAGTTAAAAGATTATCTAATCACAAATTAAAAAATAATAATTTCAAAGCCACATGGGTAAAAATTTTTTAAATAATAGTATGTTAGCTAAGTAGTATGCAAAGTTTTCTCTCCAATGAAGTCACAACTACTTTTTTTAAAGGGAAAAAACTGAAAGAAACTACAAACTATGGTAAAGTAGAAGGAATATAGGTGATTTTTCTTCTTTTTTCTATTTTTCAGTTATTTCAAACTGCATTTGTATTATTTTTATGACTATAAAATCTCTAGATACATGAATATGCATATAATGAGAGCTTACATAATTTCAAAAATATTCTCTTTCTCCCTACCAATTAAATGAGACTTTCCAGTGCAAGCAAACCAAGTTGTCAGCCCCAGGCCTGCCCGTCGGAGGTCCACGGTGCTCTCTCTTCCCTCTCCCATCCCTCCAGGCAGAGACTTCCGCTCGGCTCCCACAATGCTGCTCTGCCCCACCCCTCCACTCTAGCTTCCCCTCTCTTGCCAGATTCCTACATCATGTCTCACGGCATCATTTAGATTGATTTATAAACATAAGATAGCTCAGATCGCCCCCAAGCAATTTTGCTCAATTCAGGCTGTTAAAATACTCCCCGCCTTTCCAAATTTAACTTATCTTCCCTTGGAAATAAAAACAAAAGCTCTAACATTTGAGAATAGCTCTTTAGCTCTCCCATCTTGTTCTTGCCAGCAGACATCTGCATCTAAACACAGGCTCCATGTTTATTCCAGTCAAACCTCACTTGCTGGTCATGACTTGTAGAGATTCTCTTGGAAAGTCGGCTGTGGCGTGCTGGCCCTTGGCCATTGTCCATGGTGTGTTTGGTATATTCCCATAGCATCACGCTGCTCCCAACCTCCCTGTGACTGGCTTTGGTTTAGCTGGTCCCCTGGAGTCAGATGTTCAACCATGCACCAGTTCACTAAACAACACTATGAGCCAGTCCGCGTTACTCCTTGTAGCTGTAAATTCAATGCAACTCATCTAATGTTTACTACGTGATCCTGTGTGCCAGCCCCTGTGCGAGGGGCCAGCAAGGTCCAGATATCAACAGGACACCCCATGGGATCCCTGCTCCATTCCTCCTACTGCCTTGATGCAAGTTCTGAACATACACAGACCCCAAAGTGCCTGCTTCTGACAGCACCCAATTCAGAATAGACTGACCTCCACTTCTTGGAGCTCACCCCAAAATCACCTAACATAAGCCCAAATCCTATATAAGCTCCTCCTACTTCCTTGCCAGGTAAGGAGTCTCTTGCTACAGCAGGTTTAATAAATCTAAATTTTGTTGCATATTATATGTACACCCCTGCGGTATTTGGCTGGTGGGCGGGGACAATTCTCAGCACCTCAAAAGTACCTAACATAGTATGTGCTCAATAAATATTTAATGAGGGAAGGAGGAGGAAGGGAGGGAGAGAGGAAGGAGGGAAGGAAAGAAGGAAGAAAGGGAGAAAAGGAAGGACTAGCATTGTTAATGATCGGAGGAAAATATTAACTTTGTGTTTGGAGGACCTGCTTTTCTTACGCTCCTGCTGAATCTTTCTGGTCACCACTGCTTTTTTTTGATAAGACGATTTTACCAGAAGATAGCGCCAAACTCATCTTTAGCTGTTCTATAGAATTTCGGGTGTCCTAGCCTAATGATTCTCAACCTGAGGCAGTTTTGCCCCCCAGGAGACATCTGGAGATATTTTTGGGGGTCACAGCTCTGGAGTGGGGCACGCTATGGCCTCTGGGGAAGACACAGATGCTGTTAAATGTCCTAATGTGCATGGAACAGGTCCCCACAAGAAAGAACTACCCAGCCTCAAATGTCAAACTATCGAAATGAGAAATCCCATCAATCTAAGCTTCTCCATTCTGGCTTCATATTAGAATCAGCCGGGAGACTGTGAAAACATTACCAAGTCACCCCACACACAGAGATTCTGCTGGAGTCGATCTGGGGTGTGGTCCATGCAAGAGAACTTTGGTGGTTCTAGAATGCAGCCCAGGTTGGGATGCTGTCTCTGGGAACCCGTAAAGATCCAGCCACACCTGCCCTCTGTGTCTTCCAGGCCCTTCCCTCTCTGACTTCTTCGGGGACCTCTGGCAGTGGCTGCTGGAGCACACCTGCCAGGTCCCCATCCCCCAGCTTCCTCTCCCTTAAACCTCAGGACCTCTGGTGTCTGTGAACGGCAGTGGGCAAGGCTTCCTCCAGCCTTGCATTCACATTGCATGACCTTCGCTAAGCAAGGGACCATCCTTCCCTCATCGTTCTTGCCCTAAACTGGCAAGATGGGCAGCTTGCTCCTAAGCTCAGTGTGCACGGCAGCTGCATTAGACTCAGCAGGAGCCTCATGGAAAAGTCGGACCTTAGGCCCCGCTCAGACCCCCCTGGGGCATCCGTGTCTTCCAATGTGAGAAGCCCTGCTCTGCTCACTCTGGAGATTTCTATTTTCTTATGACTATTCTTACAGCCCAAACTGTCACGACTATTCTTATTTCCACGCTTTACCTCCTACCCTGGTTGTGTAACCATCATTCCATTTTCTAAAGATGTCCTTTTTATGTCTCAATTCAGTCAAGTGTTCTGGGCAGTCAGGGGGTTTCAGCGGATACCAACCCTGCCACCAAAGGAAAATAAACAACTGAACGGAGGCCACTCCCGGGTGGCATGACCGGGAGGCATGGCTGTGGGGCGAGCGCAGCTGGGGGAGCCAGCTCACCTTGGCTGAGCCAACGGCCTGTCCATCCAGATAGGTGGAGACAGTACAATTCCTTTTCATTTCCTTGGTAACAACCACAGCCAGGTGATGCCACTGACCACAAGCCAGCAGCTGACCACATCGGACCCGAAGCTGGCGTCCCGCAGAAGGCTCAGGGTCATCCTCAGGTTCCATGATGTCTGGAAGAGAACAGGAACACCAGACCTCACATGCCATGTCATGCTGCAGCAACCCAGGAGACCTGGGCCTCATGCCCAAGGAGCTGCACCCTAGCCCTCTGTCACAGAATAGTGACAACAGTGGCAATCATTCCTTCAGCTCTTGCTTTGTGCCAGACACTATTTTTTCTTCTTTTTTAGGTGAGGAAGATTGTCCCTGAGCTAACATTCTGTGCCAGTCTTCCCCCACTTTGTATGTGGGATGCCACCACGGCATGGCTTGATGAGCAGTGTGTAGGTCTGCCCAGGATCTGAACCCATAAACCCAGGCCACCAAAATGGAACGTACAAACTTGACCACTAAGCCACCAGGCCAGCCCCGTCAGACAGACACTGTTTTAAGGACCATGATAAACATTAACTCATTTCATTCTCACGACCGACGACCTGAGAGGTAGATGCTATCATGATTCCATTTTACCATCCTGAAGCACAGAGAGGTTAGGTAACTGGCTCAAAGTTGTGCAGCCAGGATTCAAACTCAGGAGTCAGGCTCCAGGGTCCACCCCACTCTAGACCGCCTCCACGAGGATGCACATTCGCCAGCAAAGTCCTGAGAGGGCGAGGGAAAACGCTATTGTGCTGTGTGTCAAGGATGCCAAGCCATCCTCTGGCCTTCCAGGTGTTTCACTGTGAAAGTGACATTCTCGGGGCACCTGAGAAGAACAGGCGTGGCTGAGATACCTGGGCTGGGCCATCTCGGGTCAATTCAGGGCATCATGGGCGGGTAAGCTTAGAAAGCCAGGACCAGCCAGCATCACTACTGAAGGAAGGCTGAGTGCCCTGGCTCTCACGCTAAGAGCGGCTGACTTAGCCCCATTTCCCCCAAGTGTGGCCTAACCAGCTTTAGCTCCCAACACCTTACCCAGGGGTTGAAACTCTTTCTCTTCTGTAGACACGACCAAGGAGAGGTCGTCCGGGCAGAGGCTGACGGAGAAGCAGACGAAGGGCTGCTCGGTCCTGGCCAGGTGGCGCACCAGGGTCAGGAAGCGCAGTGGGTGGCCCTCAGTGACAGCGCCGTGACGGCCGATCAGGAACCAGCAGGAGAAGCTCAGGCCCCCAGGTGGAGGGAAGGGCCTGGCAGCGCCTGGGGGCAGAACACAAGCACGCCCTTAGGCTTTGTCCAACCGTGGAAGCTTGTCTAGACTCACCGTGACTCTGATTCAGCCCAGGAGTGGCCCTACTGTGTGCCAGCACTGTGCCTCGCCTCACTCAGGCCCATTTTATGGCCACCCAGTGGGGTGGGATGCTCTCTTCTCCTTGTTCATACTCTTAGGAATAAGTCGTATTCCCGCCAAGGCTTGAGCCTAGACCCTCAAAACCTCTCTCCAATTCTGCCTCATCTATTATTCCACGCCTCCTCGCAAGGCAGCAAAGACAGAGGCACAAGCCTGAGATCCGTCACCATCTGGCCCGCTGGTCAGCTGAGCTACAGTCGGGCAGCGTGCTGCATGGGGCAGAGGACACCAGCCTAATTCGGCTGAACCTTGCAAGGCAAGGCTCCCCTCCAGGGAAACCCACGCTCTCCCACCCAGTAACAAGTTTGCAATACAGGTGAGGCCTGGTGAACTCACAGAACGGGCAGAACCAGACGTGGTGGCCCGCACTGATGGGCTGGGAATGCCGTGGCCCCTCAGCACCCACCCTCCCATAGGAACCCAGACCCTGGTCCTCCTAAGGGACGATGCCTGGTTTTCAGCAGAGCACAGCGCTGTGCAAAGCGTGCCAAGGCTCAGGTGGATCCTCCAGTAGCCAAGAACAGGCTTATTCCTGGCTGGCCGTCAACACAGAACTGATATTCCTCCCTAGGGAGAGCCGTAAGGTGAGGTGAGGCATCTATTTCAGCCTTTGTCAGTCACCAAAGAAATGAATCAAAGCCAGGGCTGTGCCCTTGGGATGCACAGAGAACAGGATGCCCCTGCACTAACCAAGGTGTGACAACCTGCAAGGACAACTCATGCAAGGACTTATTCTCGGGGCAGAGTTAGAATACCTCGGCAAGCTAACTCCCTGGGAAACACTTACCTGTCCCGATCCCTCCGGAGACCGAGTACTCGGTGCTGGTTCCCATCACAGTAGACAGGGTCGGAATAAACAAACAGCTGGAAACAGGAAAGTGTCTCAGATCATCGAACAGCAAGCCAGTCTCTGGCCGTAACATCTCCCATCTGTCCCTCTGCAGGGGCCTCAATCCCTAAGGACAGAAAGCTGCTGATGCCCGTACCACGGCCCTAAGAAAGGGAGTCCCCGCTGGAGGCTGAGGGGGAGGGCATTCCAGAATGCAGACGCACCAGGGGAAGGAGAGGGTCCTGGCCCTACATGGCTGCGGACCTACATGGCTGCCCCCGAGAAGCCACTGAGTACACGGGATGTCCACGACTCTGACATAGTCCACTCCTGAGTGGTGAGCACTGATGGGAGCTACAACTCCCATTTGTAATTGACATCATAATTCATCCAAGACACTGGGAAGTTAACGAAGTATTTCAAATATATGAAAGCCTGTCATACCCATAACCTTCCACGGACATGTCAAATTCCACAAACGATGGAGCCAGGGTCGCCCTCTGCGGTTGCAGGTTGCGTGGGGAGGTCATGGAGATGAGGCTCAAGGCTGTCTGAAGGGCGGTGGTGGAGCCCTGGGCTGGACCTGAGGACCTGGGAGCCTGTGTGACTGCCAGGCATGGGCTGGCCTGTGGTGTGGCTCCTGCAGGACCCTCAGCAGTCGCTGGTGCCACTGCCTGTGACCCTAAGGCAACAAGCAAGAGAAGGGATGGGACTTTGCTCAAAGCGTCTCCACCCACTCTGACAAGAATCCAGGCATTTCTGCCACAGCCCTGTTTCTGCGATCTGAGCCCAGAGGGGCCAAAGACGCACTCATCATCCCCCACCTTATACGGGGGTAGGGATCGCCCTTTTCCTTCCAGATCTGATCCTTCTCCAGAGACCATCTCTGCTCTTCCCCATCCGTTCCACTGAGCAGCGGGCAAAACCAGTTTTTAAATCCATCTGCTTCCCGCCTGCTGTAAACACCCCCTGACAAAGAAGGCATGTCCTCTTTTAACTCCCCTTAAGCTGCCCTGTTCGTTCCCCTCCTCACCTGAGCATCCTGAGTCGCCTCCGTGCGCACGAGGTGAACTGAGGATTTTCGTTGCAGCCGGCGGAGGGGGTGCGATTCCAAGACTGAGAAACTGTCTGAACATCGGACCATACAAGAGAACCAAATGAAGACATCCTCCAGGCAGAAGTCTTCTCCAGCTTCATGCGAGCACGTTTCTGGATCCCGCCCCTCTCCCAGCTTTCCTCTCTCGGCCTAGAAACCCTGTTCTCAAGCCATGCGGAAACAGGGTGCCCCTGTCCTGGTACCCAGACCAGAGAGCTGGTGATTTGGGGTGCTTTTGGACTTAACCAGCTAGCAGCCTCAAACTAGACCTTGTGAGGAAAAGGCATTTGTTGGAAGATAACTTTGCCCTACTTTGTTTATAAGTTTCTAATGGAATTTGCTAAACAGCTAGATTAAGCACGTGGCCGGGTCTGGCAGCCTGCACATCCAGAGGCTGAAAGAGGCTGGCCTGGCCCCCTAGGTCCCCGACCTGCTGACAGGAGGGGTTGCCTGCTGTCCCCTCTGTACTTCATCCTGGGTGTCAGGGCAGGGGACCGGGTCACGGGAGCCTCGACCCCCACTGCAGCCTGTCTTCCCTCTTCCATCTGTGTCTGCCCCACCCTGTGCATCTCCCTGGCTACCGCGGGGCTCCAGGAAAGACACGGATTCATGGAGGGGCTGCCAGGGGGAAGGCCCCCACAGGATATAAGAGCTCTGCTCTGTTACCTTCATTGTCTGGAGTCCCTGCTGCCCCTCACACAGCCCAGCTCGCTGCAGTCTAGCCTCCCCGGCACAGCCAGGCCCTCACAGCCCCCAGCCCCTCCACAGGCCAACTTTGCATCCCTGTCCCCTCCTCTCCTGGGCTAGTGAACGTCTCCACAGGCCTCAGGGCTCAGCGGCTTTGACTTCCTTGAAGCCTTGCCTTTTTACGTCCAGTCTCCCAACTGTGGTCCTCCCAGCTCCGTGGAGCTGGAGCACTCTCCACCGAGCACCCCCGACAGCGCTATTCTGTACTGTCAGCAGGATGCTTTGACTGTTGTCCCCTCTGCCCTGAGACCATCCGCTCCCTGGGAGGGGCTGTGTCTGCTTTGTGGGCTCACATGTGGCCCGCACAGCCCCAAGGCTCCTCCCTGGCCTTGCAATGCCCACAGCCTGCAGAGGGCAGAGGGGGTGTGGGGCACCCCCATCCCTGTGCGCCCCAACTGTCCACTGTGCATGACCACAGCTGCCAGGGGCTCAGCAGCGTTTAACGCGGCACACGGTACCTTAACACGTCCGGTTCGATGGCTTGAGAAGCAAGCTTTTCAAAAATCCTGATGAGGCCCGAGTGCAAGGGGCTGCTGCCGGTGGTCAGGGCCTTGTGGCAGGAGGCCATGAGGGTCCTCAGCATCCCCGCCTCGCACAGGACCTGCCGATTCTTCTCTGATTTCACCAGGGACTGGATGTGACTGGCCAGGGAGCACTGGATCTCCTGGGACAGCTAAGAGGCACCACAGCAAGCAGTGAGCCGCTGAGGTCAGATGTTTTGTGGGCAACTTTGATAGACTCCCGACTAGGCCTTGAGCTGGTTGTGGGGCGAGGAGCCTGTGCCCACCACAGTCCATTCTCACTGCACTCATTCTGCCTCGGGTGTTCTCAAATCTGTAGGCCTGAAGGCCGGTCTGTAGGAGGCCACGAGCCGCTGGCATCGGCTGGCCAAGAGGCAGACGTCTTAAAACAGAGACTGCAAACTGGCCGGCGAGAGGCTGCCTCTGTTTCAGAGCCACGTGGCGTTTGATCCACACGATGTTTAAGCAGTTTCTGAACTAACTGCTAATACTTAGATGTCTGGAGATTTTACACCAAAGTCCAGACGTGCAGCCTCTCTCAAAAGATCGAAAGATCTGGTCCTGTGTCTGTCGAGAGGCAGTTGGGGCTGGGCAGGGGCTGGGCCCCTTAGTGGGTCCCACACCGCCCCCCAGCTGGCTCCACTCACTTAACGGTCCTGCGTTTGAGATTGCTCCCCCTGACGGAGAAGGTGACATTCACCGGGGAGTACAAGCCTCCAGGAGTACCCCCCACGCCACTGGCTGTGACGGATGCAGCCGTCTCCATCTTCACGCGTCCAACCACAGAGTGTACAAGCCAGCTGAGGTCAGGCTCCTGTGGGAAGCTGTCTCTGATGCCTCCCCTTCACCCCCAGTGCTGTCTCCCTCCCACCCACTCTCCATCGTCCTCTGTCGATCTCTCCTTGTCCTCAGCACCTTCTGCTACCCGGACAGCCACACTCTTATCTTATTCCTACGAGATTTTAAGCTGGCCCTGGTGGTCTAGTGGTTAAGATTCGGTGCTCTCACCTCTGCAGCCTGGGTTCATTTCCCCGTCAGGGAACCAAGTGCACCATCCGTCTGTCACTTGTCATACTGTGGCTGCTGTATGTGGCTGTGACGCTGAAAGCTGTGCCACTGGTATTTCAAATACCAGCAGGGTCACCCATGGTGGACAGGTTTCAGCGGACCTTCCAGACTAGACAGACTAGGAAGAAAGATCTGGCCATCCACTTCTGAAAACATTGGCCATGAAAACCCTACGAATAGCAACAGAGCATTGTCTGGTGGAGCTCCAGAAGGTGAGACGGTGGCGCAGACCAAGCAGGGTTCTCTCTGCTGTCCACAGGGCCACTAGGACTCAAAATGGACTCAACAGTACTAACAGCAAAAACTAGATTTCAAGTCACTTCATTATCTTTATGTTCTTGAAGCGCATAGAATAGAGTACATAGAGTCGGCTCAGTAAATATTTGAGCCAAATATGTTATTTTTACAATCTTCTTTTCCTCAAAAAATATAAACCCCTGGAATTTCCAGCCCTCCATGGACATATAAATGGTTTGGAGCAAGGGGATGGTGGGGGGTAGAAATTCCTTTACAAAAACTCTTAGGGCTGTCCACATTCTTTCCTGTTGTACACGATATTGTCTGATGTGACAGGGACACTGGTTTGATCTCAGTGGAATTTTCCTGCCGTGGATCTTATGGGGGCCCCAGCCAGACCTCCTTCTCCACGTGAGTGTACCCATCACAGCTTCCCCTTCTCTGGAGGACTGCCCTGCCCTAAATGGGAGCTGCCCTGCCCGGGGGCTCTGTGGCCCCCAACATGTGTTCATACATGCATGCACACACATGCACACACACATATAAATGTGTGTGTGCATACGTATGTACACATGAATACACATATGCACAAATGTATACCTACAAGCATGCACACATGCTCACAGAGGCCTACGCACAAACGTGTGTGCACCCATGCACACATAGATGTGCACATGCATACATATATTGCCATGCACCCTATAATAATGTTTTGGTCAATGACAGATCACACATGTGTCGGTGGTCCCATAAGATTAGTACCATATAGCCTGGTATAGGTTACACCATGTAGGTTTGTGAGAATACACTCTATGATGTTCGCACAATGATGAAATCGCCTAACAATGCGTTTCTCAGAACGTACCCCCTCGTTAAGCAACACACGACTATACACATACATGCATGCAAACATACATACATACATACACCACACACACACATACACACCTGGTTTAGCCAATGAGGTCAAGCCCTTCAGCCTCTGTGGTGCAATTCATGCTTGAGACCCCCACCCAGTGGGTCCAGGCTGAAGCTGGACTTCAGCCAACAGCAGACCCCCACTCAGCTCCTTCCCCTGCACCGTCCCACGTCCCTCACCTCCTTCTCCTGAGCCCCTCCCTCCACAGTCCAACACACCTATGCCCATGTCTTGGGCTCCACTTCCAGGGAACCCGCCTTGAGATGCTAGCATGCTCTTCCTTTTCCGGCCTTTGCCCTAGTTTTGGTTTCAAGAAGAGAGATCTATGACAATGTAGATTATGGCTAGGTTAGCCCACCAGGAGTAACGGTAAAGGCACTTACTGAATAATCTCTTTCTGATGAGGACTGGCTTCTAGTCCCATGGAGTCACAGACCTTCTGTCACCCACCGCCCCCTTGAAAGCTTTCTTGCAGTCCCCCCCGCTTCCCTTTCTTCTTCTTCTCCCTCCAACAAGCACTAACTGCCTCTTCAACGTTGTCAGGGTCTGGGTGAAGTTCTGGGCATCTCAAGATGAGTAAGACACCGTCCCCGCTCAAAGGCATCACAGGCTAAATGTGAGACAGGTGAGGGGACTGTCTCAGCACAGTGGGAGCCAGGCTGCAGCAGAAAATTTACAGCATCTAGGAGGAGAGGGGCTCCCCGTGGCCCCTCATGCGTTTCACAGAGCTCTTAAATTTAGAGCAGAATTCAGGCCCAGCATCGACTTTGGGGACCAAGTTTCACCCTGTGATGAGACTATTTCCTGGGTAGTCAGGATGTCCCGGGCCCTACGCTAAGCATTTTGACACGTGTAGATTACAGAATCCTTGTAATGAGCCCTATGAGGAAGGGACTGTTATTACCCCCATTCTACAGGTGAGAAAACTGAGCCCAGAGAAGTGAATTGTCCAGCCGCGTAGTAAGGGCAGAGCCTGGCTTTGACTCCAGACCCCATGCTCAGAATCACCTCACTCCACCATCCCCTCCCCACACAGGGTGCACTGATTTGGGGGTACCCTGCCCAGAGACTGTCAAGACTATGTGTCACTAAGGGATGGAAATTAATAAGATGACATTCTTCCACAGGCCGCAAACACTGTGTTGTAGCATATAGGTTTCAAGGGTTAAAATATATGGGGAACCATATCTATACTGTTTATCCTCAGTTTTTAGATTTTTTAAAAAACAGCTTGGTCACAAGCTCACCCACCCATCCTCCCTCCTGCCTTCCAGGAGCCCAGCACCTGTAGCTCCTGCCTCAAATGGATGGCATCCAGCGACATTCCCATCTTTACGTTATCTTCAGTGACATTTCTGACTCAACATTTTAGACTATTTTAATTTGAGTTTAAAATTTAAACTCTATTAGGATGGTTTTTCAGGGAGATTGCTCCCAGGCAGGATTCTGTCATTCTGAAATGTTGTCATTTTGCCACTGTCACTGATGTCAGGGAGACATCTCACCACCTGGAGAAGATGGTCCTTGCGATGGACTGAATGTTTGTGTCCCTCCAAATTCAGACGTGGAAACCTCATTTCCAGTGTGACGGGATTTGGAGTGGGGGGGGCCTTTGGGAGAGGCTCCACCCTCATGAATGGGATTAGTGCCCTTGTGAAAGAGACCTCAGAGAGCTCCCCGTCCCCTTGCAGCATGTGAGGACACAGTCAGAAGAGGGCCATCGTGGAGGAAGTGAGCCCTCGCCAGACACCAAACATGCCAACATCATGATCTTGGACTTCCCAGCCTCCAGACCCGTGGCAAATAAATTTCTGTTATTTGTAAGTCACCCAGTCTAGGGCATTCTGTTTTGGCAGCCCAAAGGGACAGAGACGGCGCCCTTCCCTGTCACTGTGGTATTAGCACGGCCAGCATGAGCTGGTGGAGGGACATGGGGAGCCCACTGGGGGCCAGAAACAGAAGACAGAAATGCCAAAACGAATTTGCACTAAACAACGCCATTGCTTACTTCAAAGAGCTCTTGCATGTGGAAATCTACCCCACCTCCTGCACTCCCTTCCCAGATCTTTCTGCTGATGCTCTGTGCCCCTTCCTGAATCTGACAGAGCCTGCGCCTCTGCCCTCCTCCTTCTCCGCCCTTCTCCAGACAGAGACGGAGCTTCCACCCTCTTGCCTGGAACTTTCCCTCTCCCAGAACTTGGATTGTTTAGTATCTGTAGTCTTTTAATTTGGGGTGAGACTTGGGGAGACAGTCGGCATGAAGCAAGATGCAAAAATAACATCACAATGTATTATTAATAAGAATTAGAAAGAAACATCTACAACTTCCAGTTTTTATTACCAGCACTTCACTTATTGCTTTGGGGACTTTTGGCTTTCTTTTTTTCTTGTTGTTTTTGCTTTTTTTCTTTCACCAGAGTAGGAATACTTAATATCTAAATATGCAAAAAAGAAAAAAAAGTTCTCAAAAGGGAGAAATGCTGGTCTTGCCTAACGATGCCACAAGTTTACTCCAAAATTGCTCAATGCCTCATAATGGAGGAGGGAAAAATTGATCGCCCTCATTATCACTGTAGCTCTGTCAATACCAATATTGCCTTGTTTTGAATAAAATGTGCTGTTTTTTTCAATGCTGGTTCCAGTAAAATGGGGTTTTAGTGAAAATATGAGCAGTAGCAGGAAGCCAGTCTGGTTTCTCCCCCTACAAACGGATTGATTTTCCTAACGCGTATTACTTCCAAAGCAGGAGAGGGGGTGGTGGTTCAATTAGGACTCAGTGGTAAGCACGTGGGGTCACCAGGCTGGCCGGCAGGCTGGACCCACAAGGTAAATTATCACAGAGCGATTTGCAGAGTGGCTTCAGGAGTTTTCTGCTTTCCCCACTTAATAGTCAAGATTTCACGTCCATCCTTGTCCAGCTATGGATGTTTATTCTTCTTTCTCTCTCTCTCCTCCACTTTCTCTCCCAGTTCAGATTAATATGGTCCCAGAGCCCAAGGAGGGCTGGGTCCCTGGGGCGGGTGCCTCCAAGGAGGCATGGGTTTGGGGTACATCGGTGCACATGTGTCTTCTGGATGTAACCACATTCTCCTGACATAGATGTGAAAACCATCAGACAACCAGCATCTGCTTCCCCCAGACACTTAGAAAGGACTAGAGGCTTCTACCAACTGCTCAAATTTGTATTAGTCACTTGTTCCAATTTGGCTGAAATGTTCTTTATCTGAAGATTTTGGAAGAGAGATGGAACCATATAGGTGACCTCAGCTCTTTAGGGATGTCACAGATAAATAGGACCCACAGATGCGTTTTATTTGATAAATTACAGTTTTTACCTTTGATTACTTAGAATTAGTTCTCTCTCTATGTGGGCATGAACCTTCTTTTTGACCACAGTCCCCACTAGCCGGATACACTCATTTGTGGTACCCATATGGCCTTGTAGGCACGGGAGTCTGTGATCTTGGTTTAGGCGTAAGAGGGTCCACATCCCACCCAATCAGTAGAAGCCACGTCTAAAGGCAGGTCTTCCTTGACGCACTTGTATAGATTTGCAACGAAGACCAAGAAACAAATCTTCTGCCTCTTCTTCGAATCATGTGCGTACGATGGCCAACACTTCCCGGTAACAGAAGTCCACGATCTTATATTTATGAAATATTTGTCTCTTTCCAACTTTACTTCCCATCCTCCCTTTTGGTTCACCCTGTAGTCCAGCCCTAGTAAGAGTCCCACCTTTGCTGAGCATGCCACGCCCTTTCTGACTGATGCCGGGAGTTGGGAATGTCCTTTCCAAGCCCATCCCTTTGCTGAGCTCCTACTTATTACTCAAGATGCAATTCTCACGTCCTCTCATCTAAGAAACTCTCTGACTTTCCCAACCAGCACTGTGTCCATACTTCAGTCATTATAAATACTACACTATGACAGCTCACTTGCTGGCTCGCTCGCTCTCTCTCTTCTCACCTGCCCCGACCCCACTGCACTGTGAGCTGCTGCCTGAGACCATGATTCTTCACCCTTGTTTCCCTAGCACTTATCTCTGCGCCTCAAATGCCACAGCTGCTGGGAAGTGCAAGAACAAGGGCACAAAGGTGTTCTAGAACATGGGAGGTACACTTAACCCAGAGGGCTGAGAGGGTGGTCAGAAAAGGTAATGTGCCAACTAAGTGTTGAAGGATAATGAAGACAGAGCCAGGCCAGCAGGCAAAAGGGTCTTTCTGGGAGAGGGAACAGCATGTGCAAAGGTCAGGGGGTGACGGGGAGCATCACCTTTCAGGGAAAGGCTGGAGATCACGGGCAGTTGTCAGCCAGGCTCGATCACCCCCTGTATCCAGACCTCTCCCCTCAATGAGCCTGTGACCAGCCCAGAGATGGAGCATGAGAACATCAGCAGGGAAACCAGCTGGTAAACCCCTATCCAGCTTCCTTAGCTCTAGAATGAGAATAATGAAAACACCTACCTCACTGGTATGTTTTCTGCGGGAAGCAACAGAAACAGCATCTACAAAAGCATTTTATCTTACAGGATGCAAGTGTTTTCAGGATATTAACCACTCTTAGATGTAGTCTTCTTTTCTCACCTAATATCGATAAGGGTCCTTCTAATCAAGTGGCCAGTTTACACATCCGCTGTGTGCTGTGCCATCTCAGTACCAGAGCAGGAGCACACCTACCTTGTTCTCAGGCCCAGATGCCAATGATGGGAGCTCACGTCACGGCGCAGTCACACTCTGCAGGCCCGCCTCTAAATGCTCTCCTGTACTCGCCCATTGAAACCTCAGACAAACACCGTGTGCTAGATGTGATCATTACCCCATTTTACAAACAAGAGAACTGAGTCCCAGAGATTACAGAGAACTGAGGTTACACGGTGAGTGCGGGGCAGGAGTTCAAACCAGGAGGCCCACTCCAGAGGCCACTTCATGGCCGCGATCTCTGCCTCTAAGGCCTCTGGGTGCTGGTTCTGGGTTCAGGGCTGCCCCTTACCAGCACGTCCAGCCTCCTGTAGGTCGGGGATGCAGTGGGAGCTGACAGCCCGGAGCTGAGCCAAACTGCACTGTTGATACTATGGTTTGGGTACCAGGGGCCCAGCCCATCCTGTATTAGGCCAACCCTCTCAGAACTTACAGGAAAAGCTAAGTGCTTGTGGCTCTGCCCCACACAGGAGTCACCTGAAGTTAGTAACTGGCACACGGTATTTGCCATGAACCACGCCTGAATGGGTTTGGCGATTTCCGCCATCTTGAGAGGCCAGGTGGATGTCTCAGGTGCATGCAGCCTCACTCACCAATGGCCACATTCCCAAGCCACCGACTCTCGGAGCCGGTCAGCATCACAGGAGTCATCAAGTCCAACTCTGGTCCAGGTGCTGGGTACTCTCCATAGCGAACGTAACACCTCGCTTGGAACACTCACTACCTCCCCAGTTGCCCATCCAGTTTCAGCAAGTGTGACCTTATTTTGAGCCCAGGTCTTTCACTGTTGAACCAGTCCTTGTCTGTCTCCCATTATTCTACCACCAGGCAACCAGCAAGTATTTGCCCAGCTCTCATTCTCCCAGCATCTTTTTCTCTCTGGGCTATACACTCTGAGATCTTGACTATTCCTCTCATGACCAAGGAGGTTTTTCAGTCCCCTTATCATCCTGGTTTCTCTCCTCTGAACAAACACAGGTGTAGAGTGTTAAGGGATTGGTGGGATCATCACCTCCCTTTAGCTGGGCACTATACTTCTATAAATATATCCCAAAGTAGAATTCACCATAGAGGTGACGTCACCCGACTTGGGACTATTACTGACCTTGCATTAAACCCCCTAGGACTCTTTTACACGTGCTCTTCTGGTTTTCCCCACCCAGTGTGTCTGTGTGTGTCTGTGTGTGTACATCAAGACATGAGCACAGGCTTAATTATCTCTGCTGAATTTTGATTCAATGGATTCTGATCCACTTCTCAGGCTGGTAGGGACCTTCCATCCCCATTTTATCATCCAACAGGTAATTCCTCCTTCTGGGTTCAGAATCAAATGCCATGTACGCAGGAAAGAGGACTCAGTCTTTTGATTCATAGTGGATATTAACACACAGTTCAATATCAACTCTCTATTATTAATTTATCAACAGTGTGACGCCAGTTGGAAATATACCTAAAATGTGTTACCTCCCCTTTAATATTTCTGGAATTTGCCATGCCATGACCCAGAGTCCTAGGAATACAGACGGCCAAAGCTAGAGGAGAGAGAAAGGGTCTGATGGAGCCAGTGTCTGATGAGCAACACTGCGTGCCACATACAGGACTCAGAGCTTCACAACTGTCCTCTCCACTTCTCTTCTCACGGGGAAAATATTATCACGAGGACCCTAAGCTTGAAGAGGTTACATCAGTTTCCTAAGGTCACAGAGCTAATGAGTGGCAGAACTGGCAGCCCACCCAGGGCTTCCTCCAAAGCCCGTAATTTTAACTCTGCATCATGCATGCGTTGTAAGGAAGGGAACTTAGTGTCTCATAAGAGTCATCAACTGCTGGTCTCTAAGAGTGATTTATTTGGTAGGAACAGTTTAGCTTTGCTTCTGTTTTATTCCTCTTAGTTAAATATGTGCACTTTAGGTAGGGCAAGTTCCCTTCCCTGTAGCCACAGGCCTCACCACTCCCTATTGTATACACCTGGCTTGATTTATGCATTTCCTTTACTTCTCTGGTCCCAAGACACTGAGTCTGCAACCCTGTGATCTAGGCCAAATCTGTGTAGCTGCAGTCGAGGTGCAGAAATGGGAGTGGCCTACATAAGGCAGAAATAATGATGTTAAAGGGGCTAGGAGCAAGGTCACCTGATAATTGGGCCAGAACTCATCGTATCAACTTTAACTTCCACTTCATCATTCTGTGTCCATTGAGGCTTGATTTCGATCCTCTTATCTCCATGTGACACTATGTCTATTTGCTCTATTTAAGACACAACCCTAAAAAGTCAACTGGATTTTGACCGGGATCTGAGATTTTTTTTCACTCAGGAACAATAGAAATATTCTGAGGATGGGGTTCAGTATGAAAGAGCGTAAGATACACAAAAATTCAACATACTTGAAGTTTCTAATGGATCATAATTTAACAAAGCAACATGCTACTTTACCAATTTCCTCATTGGAGGAAATGGCCCTCTTCTCAAACAGCCTGCCCTTACGTAATGCTATCCAGGGCTTTAATGCTGTCAATATTTTAGTTATTTGAAACCCACATGATTAGGTCAATGTGTTTGAAATATGGGCTAATTCCAGAAAATGACACCCTTTTCCAAATTAAGGCACAATGAGCTGATAGAGAAATGCGGCCCCACATCCGATCTTGCTGTACCATAAGACTGTGCAGGATGTTTCCATGGCAGCAGACCCTGGAACACACCCGACAATGACTCGAGGTGCAGACTGCCTGTAGACAATGGTCTCTCTAATGCCCAGGTCTGACCGTGTCATTGCTTTCCAATAGCCTCCCACAGCCACCACATCCTCATAGGAAGGGCAACTTGGCATAGAGGCTGGAGGTCCTGGAGCCTAGCATCAAGGACATTTGCCAACCAGCATCCATGTTAACTCTGTCACTTAATAGCTAGAAGTTTCCAGTCCTCAACTGCAAAGTGGACCTGTTGATATCCACCTTGCAGGGTCATTGCAAAGATTAAAAGATGAAATGCTTGTAGAGTATTTGGCAAGTAATAGCAGTTGCTACACCATGTGGTAAGGGCTTCTCCTGCTGCAGTATAAGTTCTGCTCGACATGCTAAGTGCTCATGCATCCTCCATTTACTCCTCACAGTAATGCCACGAGGAAGATGATCTTATTATCCCCATACGACAGCAAAGAAAGGACCAAAGAGGTTAGACAATTTCCCACGGCTCTGTGACTGTTAGGTGGCACACGATATTTAACCAAAATCTGCTTCTTCAGAGCCTGAACTTTGCCTTCATATAGTGGATGCTCATTAAACATAGTGGTGGTGATGATGGTGACGACGATGATGACAGTGGAAAGTAACTCTATAAAATCCAATCCTCTTGACATGGTATTCAAGGCCTTTCATCATGTGGCTTCCACTGAGCTTTCCAGCCCCACTTACTGCCTTTCTACCCACGTGGTCTACCCTAGCCCAGCTTCAAAGTCCCCCAATGGGCATCTTCATTTGTGCCTCTCTCTGAGTTGGGAGCTTCTCATCCCTTCTTCCACCTGATCTGGCATGGACACTTCTTTTCTTTAAAGCCCAGCTCCAGTGTCCCCCTTTCTGAGACTTTCTCTCCCCTCTGTCCCAAGGCCTTGGGGACAAACCTTTGTTACAGCCATCAGAATGTCGTCTTACTATCTTCTACACTCCTCCATCAACCTGCCCTCAAACTCAGACTGTGAGCTCCTGTGACATTGGTCTCTGAACCCCCAGCGGCACCTGATAGGGGTTCAGCAATTATTCACAGAAGGAAACACATCACGTTGGCTGCTCCAACACAGGGTGAGTCCCACCTCTGCTAAACCGGATCTGTCTTCCTACCCTCTGAGCTACGGTTGTCATGCGCACAAGCAAACAGCCCCCTGTTAGGAACTGAATAAAGGCCACAGCCCTGGCGGAAGTGGAGGGCTGCTTAGGACCAGAAAGCCCTCCCGGAACTGGTCAGAGGTCTAGCCCACAGCCACGGCCCTACGGCAAGATGCTCATGGCTGCTGAGCACACTGGAAAGGCAAAATGTCTTTCTTCCCCATGAGTTGTTTCTTTGTGGGGCCGACTCAGCTCCAGGAGATCTGAGCTGGACTCCCTGTTGCCTTGTGCTTAGCACAGCAACATGCCCGGTAAAGTTCCCGCAGTCCAATTTTAATACTTGTGCTGACACGAGAGACAAAAACGCCCAGCTGGATCATCTGTTTCCAAGAGCAGTTCACAGCGTTAGCATTTTGGAGGGGGAGAAAACACCTCTCGATTGTGAACAGAACAAATTTAATGTGGTCACAATCAGAAACAAATCCGGGAACCCACAGAGGTAGTTAAGTTGTTGCTTCTAAAGTGACATCCGTACCTTGGAAAGCCAGCAATTTCTCATCCGTAAGGTAAGAAGCGCATCTGAGGAATCTAAGTGGCTAAGAGTGTAGCGAATGCCGGAACCATCAGGTTCCACAAAGGGAGGTGAGAGGGAACGCACGTCCATCTTTTTAGTAACACTGCCATCTACTGAAACTTCCATCTCCTTTTTCTGCACCAAAATCTGCAGTCCTGCGGTCAGTTTCCTTTCAGCATTCTCTTGCATGGTCTCATTTGATTTGCCATCCTATTTGTTGTTATGAGGTTTCCCACCCTTCCGTTGAAAAATTAATTACTGTAATTATCCAATTTTTAATAGCTGCTGGTTTGGCATCTGCAGAAAATATTTGAGAAAATGCACCACTACATTTCATCTGCGTATTTGAGAGACAGTGAGGGACAGTTCAACATTTCCTAAATTACTTAATGTGACCTGAACAGGGAAAAAGTATCCTACCAAAGGGAATTCTCATTTGCATGCTTAGTTTGTCCAGTTACCATCCCAGGATGAGCGAAAGCTCTTCCCCATGCCCTATTGTGACAACTCATGGAGTTTATCTAACACTCAGGATCATCGGAGAGTTCCCGCACACTAGGAGATGCAAGGACAGGCCACCGCCTGCTCTGCATCACTCCATCAGTCATCACTGGGGTGGGGTTTTGCACAAGAAATCCATCAGCAACCATTTGACTGCTAAGACTACTTAAATCGCTGGTGTGGTTTTCTCATTGCAAGTACATTGCATGGTACAAAATACAGCTAAGGAAGCCAGAAATCCTTCCAATGAGGAGATTGCACCTAGAAAAATGTACAATGCTCAGACTCTGTGACCCCCCATTCTGCGAGAGCTGCAAAGACGACAGACGCATTCATCAATCGCGTCTTGACCTTGGGCCTGGGAGTGAGTTCCAGATCTCCTCTCAGCAGCCCCATGGCCCTAGGAAGTTACACAACTTTCCTGAGCCTCAAGCATCTGCAAAATGGGGAGAGTCTCACGGACTTTAATGAGCTGTTGTGACTATTGATGAAATGACATTCCTGGTGTAGAGGTAACCTTCAATGTGTGTTAGTTTCCAACATGCTCCAGACGGGCCCTGTCTTGAATACCAATGTAAAGAAAGTAAGGTTCTAGACTTAAGATAACTAAATGACTAGAAGACATTTGATTTAGGAGTCAAATATTTTTATCCATCAGTTGGGTGCTTAAGGCAGTATGGTGGCTGGTCTTTAAAGATGGCCCCCAACAATTCGTCTCTCTTGTACACATGCACCCCTCACATCAGTAGGGGAGGCATATGTCCCTTCCCATTGAGTCTAAGCTGAACCTGTGACTCACTTTGACCAATCAAATGCTGTGGAAGCAATGCTGGCTTATTCTAGGCCTAAGCACTTGGAAGGCCTGGCAGCTTCTGCTTTAGTGCCTTTGGGACCCCTGAGCTGCTATCTGGCCTATTGGAGAATCCACTTGGGGGGACACAGGTACAGGCCAGATGAAGACAGCTACATGGAAGAGAACCCAGGATCCTACCAATAGATCGAACCAAGGCCCTGGGCATCTGACCCACTTGAGCCCCTTGCCATTTGAGCCAGCTCATGAGGTGCCCTCTCTGTGAGTAAAGAAGCCATCTGGGATGGTCCAGCGAGGCCAGCACCATGTGGAGCAGAGACCAGCTGTGCCTGCTGTGCCTGCCTGGATTCCTGACCCACGGACCTGTGAGGAAGAGTGACACACTTGTTGTTAATTTGGCAGCAGTCTGTTACACGGCAATGGATGACTAAGGGAGCCGTCAAACCCATTTCATCCCGGTCTACTACTCTTCCAGAAATGTGGAAAAACGCAAAGCGCATTCCATTTCACTGTTAGATATATCCTCATTCATTGGATTCTTAATCACTTTATCATCACTTTCCAGCAGAGGAACAGGAACCGGAACAAGGATTCCAGCTCCAAAGGGCCATGTAGACACGGAACCGGGTTAGTTGGTTTTTTCCTGCTGCACAGAATACTGCAGAATGTCCTTGATGAAAACGCTTCCCTTCTGGACACATCACAGCTTTCGCTCCTCCTCTCCACGTCTCTCACTGATCTCAGAGGACTTGCAATGTTTTTACTAGGTCATTGTCATTTTCAAGCTGTGATTAATAACGCCAACTGGTTGTTATGTCTTCCTAAAACATATTGCCTCCTTGCTTTACTCCCAAACAAAGCAAGCTAGACTTGTGTGCCCCCCGCCCCGTTCCTTCTATAGAAGCCACTGCTGTGCAGGGCAAGACCAGGAGGGCTGCCATCACATAGGATCAAATTTAACACCAGGTCCACCAACTGGGAATCTTTAAACGCCATTTAAATTACCTGAGACTCCGTTTCCCCAGTGGTTAAAATGGAGATGATACTACTCCTGATAAACTGCTATGAGGATTAAACAAGCAGGGCTCAGCATCAGGCCTGGTACATAGTAGCTGCTCAAGTCAATTAATTCCCCTTCATCTGCTGCTAGTTCATCTGAAGAGTACATTTTCCAGGTCTTCCTTGACTCTTCCGGTTTCTTCCTCAGAACTTCTAAAGCACTCACTCTTCAAACTGAGAGTCCTTACTCAGAACGTGCCTCGTCCTGTTACTCAACACTTTCACCCACCCAAGTTTGCCTCCCTACAGTGGAGCCATTCATTCCGCCAGGGCAGGAGTCACCCGTGGCTCCTCCCTCTTTCCATTGCCTGTACCCCGTTTACCTCGGGGTCCTGAGATTCTCTCTCTGAGTAGGTCTCCTTTATTTTCACACTTTCTCACAGATACCACCTTCATCGAGCTACCACCATGTGTCACCTAGACTGTGGACATGGCTTCCTAACCACTGTCCCCTTCCTTCTGCACAGCCTCATTCCCAGGCCATCCTCCATGCCACAGCCAGAGATATCTGTGGTACACAAACCTGACAGTGCCACCCTCCACTCTCGCTTGAGTGCATCCCTCATTGCATCCCTCCTCTGCCTGCCCCCTCGCCCACCTCCTGCTCTTCCCCTTGGCTCCCACCCCAGCTGCACAGTGGGCTCCTTCTTGCCTGGTTAATAGCTACTCATCCTTCAGGGCTCTGCTTAAATGTCACCATCTAAGAGATGGCTTCTCTGACCTCCCCTCCCTCATCTAAATTAGATTTAATTAGGTCTGTCCCCCACCTCCATTCTCATTATTCTCTCTCAGAATCCTGTTTTATCCCCTTAATATCGCTTGTCACAATTCGTAATTGTATATTCATTTGTGAGCTTCTTTATTTAGTCTGTCTGCACTGTCACCCCCTCCGAGTCCCCAGTGTAGATGCAGGCTCCATGGACAGCGTCCATCATGTTAGCCCTGCATGTCCTGCTCGGAGCACTGAGCCAGGACCACACCCAGCACCCATGAGATGGATGAATAAATGGGGAGCACTCCCACCAATGCCCAGCACTGTGCTCAGCACCTGGGGCTTGCCTCATGAAGGTTGTTAAATCATTTCAGTTGGTTTTTGTTTGGCTGTTGTTTTTAGAAGGTCACTTCGCCAACAGAAGGGACCCGTTTTGAATGGCCTTGGAAAGGTGGGCAGAACTCGGGCAAGGGTCTCAGACACACCAACCCTTCCTTGCAGGAGGTACTTTGAGATGCTGGCTCTGCTAATGCAGGGTACGGAGGGCAAAGGAAAAAGGAGTCCCCAGCCAGAAGGAGCTTAAATGTCAATCATGTGAAAAAGACAAACACATGCATTCATCAACAGGTACCTGGGGGTGATCTTCATGGTACAAGCAAGGCAACAGCCTCACCATGATGCACAGGACCCCGGGGTGCATGATCACAGCGTCACCTTCATCCGTCCTGCAGAGAGAGAGGAAGCAGGAAATCAGACTTGAGGCTTCTAATCTCTTCTGTTTTTCACAGAACTTTCTGGATCTTTGTAAGACAGGCCATGAAATACATCCTCAGTCTACCACTTGTGCAGCTCAGAATCGTCTACCACTTATTTTCTTTTTGAGCTTGAACTAATTAATCTGAGCCTAATTTTCCCCAAATGTACAATGGAACTAATGATACCATACTTTCCTCATAGAGACATAGACCAATGTTTTTGTGCCTGACACACAATTGGTGCTTAGTGGAAGTTAGTTCCCTGGTCCTCTCCCCTTATCTCCAGATATGTGGGAGATGGACAAGCTCTCATGTTATATTAAATACATACACACAAGGGCTTCTGGATCCCTTCAAAATGGTATAAGCACAATCTAATCTGTCCCACCCATCGAATGTGACTAAGACAGAGCTGGAATGCATGAGCAGCTCTCTGGGACTCTGAAAAGCAAATGGTGGCAGAAATAGAAATCAAACCCAAAGCATCATACAACTGGCAATGAGTTTCCTGGGGCTTCCCCCCCAGCATCCCCTGATATGGGCTCACAGGGAGCCTAAAACTCAGATTTGTGTATCAGGTGTGCACAGGACAGAGCTCCCTGAGACAGCCTCTGTTTCTGGTCTGAGGAGCAGGAAAGGAGGCCCCTACAGGTCACAGAGCATGGGAGAGATCCTCTGGGATTTTCTTTGTTGGGTTTCTCCATTCTTTCTCACCCCAGCCTCCAGGCAACCCCACAGCAGCAGCAACAGCCAGGCAGGTGTCTAAAACTCATAGAGAGGAGAGCCCTTCTCTTTGACCAGGGGAACTGTGGTCCCAAGAGTGTAGGCGGAATCTGCATTGATTTTGTCTCTCTTTCCTCTACCTGCTTGGCCCCAGAGAAAGGTGCAGTTGTGGGATGTACATGGCAGAGCAGGGAAATGAAAGCTATGACTTTCTAGAGAGCACAGAAGGACGGGACCCCTGAGAGCCAGCAAGTGTTGGGGAGATGATGAAGAGGAGGAGGATTAAGAAAGTGAGACCATTAGGTTAAGTATCAACCTCTGGGCTCCATTCTGAGCTGCACATGTGTGGATCTGATCCTAAACCACATTACAAAAGCTTTGAGACTGAACTCAGGGGTAGACCACCACCCAAGACTGGCTACTGCACAGGGCAAGAGAGGAGTAGATCAAAACACCATGCAAAGTCTTTGAAAACCCAAGTGATACAGAAGGTGGCTAAGAACTCGCAACCTGAACCTAGCTGGGTTGATTGTCTGCTAAAACAAAATCAACATTCTCCAGAAGGTGTCAATAAGAGTCAGAGTTCATAACATTCAAAATGTCCAGAATACACTCTGAAATTACTCAACATAGGATGAATCAGGGAAATCTCAATATCTCACATGGAAGAAGATAATCAACAGATGCCAAGGTTGCAATGATACAGATGTTGGAATTATCAGACAAAAACTTGAAAGCAGCTATTATTAACCAAACTCCAAGAAATAAGGGTGAATAGTTTTGAAATGAATAAAAACCTGGAAAATCTTCAAAAAGAAATGGCGGCAATAAAAAAGAATCAAACGGAAATTTAGGAACTGAAAAATACAATCACTGAAATTTTAAAATTTTACTGAAGGGGAACAATAGAAGAATAAGATGAGAGGAAAAAGAGTTCATGAGTTTGAAGACAGATCAATAGAAATTGCCCAAGCTGAACAACGAAAAAGAAAAAGATTTTTTAAAATGAAGAAAGTCTCAAGGTCATGTGTCACAATACCAAAGGATCTAACATTCCTACCATTGGAGTTCTAGAAAGAGTGTGGTGTAAAAAAAAATAATGTTCATAAAGTTTTTAGTGATTATTTCTTCAAATTTGGTGAAATACATAACCTTAAAGATTCAAGAAGTTTGACAGAACTCAAACAAAATCAAAAAGAAATCCATGCTCAGGCACATCATAATCAACTGTTTTACCCTAAAGACAATGAAAAATTCTTGAAAGCAGCCAGAGAAAAGCAATATATCACACACAGGGAAGCAACAATTTGAACGACTGTGGATTTTCTCCTAAGACATCAAAAGGCAAGGGAACAACATTCTTAAAATGCTGAAAAGAAATGCACAGAATTCCATATCCAGCAAAAATATCCTTCAGATATTTTTCAGCAAAAATATATTCTCTGACAAAGAGAAACAAAGAGAATTCCCTGCCATCAGACTTGCTCTGAAAATAATACTGAAAGAAGTTCTTTGGTTGGGAGGAAAATAATAACAGAAGAAAACTTGGTATTTCAGGAATTAATAAAGAACAAAAGAAATGGTAAATATTTGGATGAATATATTAGACTATTTTTTTCCCTCGTAAGTTCTTAAAATATGCATGGTGGTCAAAAGCAAAATTGTATTAGATGTAATATGTATGACAACTACAACCAATTTCATAAGGAAAAACTGACAGAAGCGAAAGGACGAGTGGGCAAATCCACAATTATAGTTGGAGATTTTGACACTCTTCTCCCAGTAATTGATAGAAAAAGTAGGCAGAAAGTCATCAAAGATAGAGAACTGAACAACGACTGATGTCACAGACATTTATAGAGCACTTCACCCAGCAACGAATGGCCAGTACACATGCTTTTCGTGTCCCCAGGAAACATTTGTCAAAATAGGCTGTATTCTGGGTCAGAAAACAAACCTGAAAACATTTCAAACAAGTAAAACTATGCAAAGTATTTTCTTTAATCATAACGGAATTAAATTAAAAGTGAATGATAGATAACTGAAAAATCTCAAAATACTTAGGAATTAGGCAATATTTCTTTTTTACTGTGGTAAAATACACATAAAACTTACTATCTTAACCATTTTAAGTGTAGGATGCAGTGGTATTAAGTACACTCACATTGAAAACAATATATTTCTAAATAGCCTATGAGTCACAGAGAAAGTTTCAAGAAAAATTAAAAAATATTTTAAATTTAAATTAAAAGTACAAATATCATAAAAAAATTTATGAGATGCTGCTAAAGCAGTACTTAGAGGAAAATTTATAGGAGTAAACGCTTACATTACAAAGGAAGAAAGGTCTCCAATTAAAAATCTAATCTTCCACCTTAAGATATTATTTTTAAAAAGAGAAAAATAAACCCAAAGCAAGCAGAAAAAAGAAAATAAAGTCAGCACAAATCAAGGAACTTATAAACTGAAAAACAACAGAGAAAATGAATGAAGTAAAAATCCAGTTCTTTGAAAACTTTTAAAATTGAAAAACCACTGGCTAACCTAACCAAAAAGGAGAAAGACACAAATTATCAATATCGGGAATGAAAGAGACAATATCATCACATACCCCACAGACATTAAAAGGATAATAAGAAAATACTACAAATAACTCTGTGCACATAAATTTGACAACTTAGATGACATGGGCCAATACCTTCAAAGCCACAAACTACCAAAAGGCAAGCAACAGGAAATAAATAACCAGAACAGTTTATAGCTATTTCAAAAACTGAATATATAGTTAAAAACCTTCCCACAAAGAAAACTCAGGGCTCAGATATTTCCACTGGTGAATTCTACCATACATTTAGAAGATAAATTACACCAATTCTATACAACTTCTTTCAAAAAGCACAAGAGAATACTTTCCAATGTATTTTGTGAGGCCAGAAATATCCTGATACCAAAAGCAGGCAAAGCTAGTACAAGAAAAGAAATCATGTTTTACAACCATAGGTGTGAAAATCCTCAACATATGATTAGGAAATCAAATATAACCATATATAAAATAAATAAGGCAATATGGCCAATTGGGCTTATCCCACAAACGCAAGGTTGGTTCAGTATTCAAAAATCAGTCACGTAAGCCATCATATTAATAAATTAAGGGGAAAAAAACATGACGACATGCAGAAAAGACATTTTAAAAATTCAGCTTCTGCTCATGAGAAAAACTCTCAATAAACTAGAACTAGAAGGAATCAATCCATAACCTAATAACAGGCACCTACCAAAAAAAAAAAAATAATGAATATAATATTAGATGTCAAAAGACTAAGGACTTTCCAAGATTAAGAACAAGGCAAAGACGCCCACTCTCACCTTTCTTATTCCACATCATGCTGGAACAGCAGATTGGAAGGGAAGGTATAAAACTGTTACTATTCACAGACAAAATGATTGTCTATATAGAAAATCCTAAGTGGCCTATTTAAAAGCTCCTAGAACTAATAAGCAAATTTAGCAGGTCTCAGGATGCACTGTAACATATGAAAATTAATCATATTCCTATATACTAGAAGCAAACAATTGGAAAACAAAACTTTAAAAATATAATTTAAATAGTGCTCCAAAAAAGATTAAACACTCAGGTACAAATCTCAGAAAAAAATATGCTGGCTCTGTATGCTAAATACTACAGAACTTGATTTTAAAAAATAATCAGACTTACATAAATGGGAAAACATACCATGTTTGTGGATTGGAAGATTCAATATAGTTAGGGTTTCAATTTTCTCCCAAATTCATCTATAGATTTAATGCAATTCCAACCAAATTCTCAGTAGGATTTTTTTTTGTAGATATAGGCAAGTTGATCATTAAATTTATGTACACTCGAACAGCCAAAGGCAAAGGAACTGAAATAACCAAAGTGATTTTGAAAAGCAAGAATAAATTTGGAGGACTCACATTAGCTGTTTTTAAGACTTATTACAAAGCTACAGTGGTCAAGGCAGTATTAGTGAAGGGCTAGGCACACAGATCAATGGACCCGAATAGAGAATTCAGAAAAAGACCCAAAGAAATACAGCCAACTGATTTTTTATAAAGGAACAAGGACAATTTAATGGAAAAAGGAAGATATTTTCAACAAATGGCATTGGAAGAATTGGGCATCCGAATGCAAAAAAGAAAAAGTGAATCTCAACTTAAACTTCATACTTTGTACAAGAAGTTACTCAAAATGGATCATAGACCTATGAAACATTAAAAAGAAAACATAGGAGAAAATCTCCATGACCTTGGGTTAGACAAAGCGTTCTTAGATATAACACAAAAAGCTCTATAAAATAAAAAATTGGTAAACTGTACCTCATCAAAATTAAAGACTTTTGAGGCCGGCCTGGTGGCATAGTAGTTAAGTTTGCACACTCTGCTTTGGTAGCCCGGGGTTTGTGGGTTCAAATCCCAGGAATGGACATACACACTGCTCATCGAGCCATGCTGTGGTGACATCCCACATACAAAATAGAGGGAGATGGGCACAGATGTTAGCTCAGGGACAGTCTTCCTCAAGCAAAAAGAGGAAGATTGGCAACAAATGTTAGCTCAGGGCCAATCTTCCTCACCAAAAAATAAATAAATAAATAAAGACTTTTGATCAGTGAAAGACACTTTAAAGATACAAAGACAAACCACAGACTGGGAGCAAACATTTACATCCCTACAAGGGAATATTACTCAGCAATGAAAATGTATAAACTACTGATACAACAAATTGGATGGATCTCAAAGGCCTTATGCTGAGTTTAAAGCTATCTTCAAAAGATTACATGCTGTAAGGCCAACCCCGGGGCTCTAGTGGTTAAGTTCAGCATGCTCCACTTCAGTGGCCCAAGTTTGGTTCCCAAGCATGGATCTACTTGTCAGTGGCCATTCTGTAGCAGTGGCTCACATACAAAAAAAAGAAAAAAAAGGAAGGTTGGCAACAGATGTTAGCCCAGAGCAAATCATCCTCAGGAAAAAAAAAAGATTATACATTGCATACTTGCATTTATATGGTATTCCAGAAAAGACAGAACTATAGGGATAGATCAGTGGGTGCCATGGGTTAGGGGTGGAGAAAGAGTTTCACTATGAAGGGGCAACATTTGGGAACTATTTGAGGTGGTGGGGCTGCTCTGTATTCTGGTTAAGGTGGTGGCCACATGACTCTTCACATGAATTAAAACCTGTGGAACTGTACACCATAAAAGGGGCTTTGACTGTATGTACGTTGAAAAGATCATAATAAAATAAAAACAAAGTAAAACCACAAGGCTAAGCCCAAATTACAAACACGTGATTTTGAGACACTCTGCCCTGGGTGCTGCTCTCCCAGCTGGTGCTGCGGTGACTCTTGGCACCACCAGCCCTGAAGAACGGCTAAGGCGCTGGGAGGGTTTCCAGTATCTGGTGTCAACTTATTCAATTCAACTGGATGAATATTTATTGACCTAAATATTTTCCCGGCACTTCAGATACATCTATAAACTAAACAAACTACAATCCATACCAGGTGTGTGCGAGGATGGGTGCAAATAATAAAGACACACATAATAAATAGGTAAGTTATAAATAAGAAAAATTATTATTGCAATGCAATATTGTATAATATATTAATATACTAATGAATAAGTAAATTATATAATATGAAGACAGATGATAAGTGTGAATGTAAGAAAAATATTGAGCAGAGAAAGACTCAAGAGCGCTGGGGTGGAGGAGGGAAGCAATTTGCATTTTAATTGGGGTGGCAGAGTTGGCCTCTTTGAGAAGGTGGCATCTGGGCAGACTTGACAGAGGGGATGCGGATGTCCAGGGGAAAGCATTTTAAGCAAATGGAACAGCCAATGCAGATGGCCCCAAGGTGGGACTATGTCTGGCATGGTCAGGGAACAGCAATGAAGCCTGTATGTATTATTACTCTGATACCAAAACCACACGAAGAAAATAACTACAGACCAATATTCCTTATGAATATACATGCAAAAAGCCTCAACAAAATACTAGCAAACCAAATCCAATAGCATATTTAAAGGATAATACACCATGATCAAGTGGGATTTCTCCCAGGAATGCGAGAGTGCTTCCTCATAAGACAATCAATCAATGTAGTACACACATTAATAGACAAAGGAAAAAAATTACCATCTCAATTGATGCAGAAAATGCATTTGAGAATATCCAACACTCTTTCATGATAAAAACACTCAGCAAACTAGGGATAGACAGGAACTTCTTCAGCCTGATAAACAGCATTTATGAGAAGCCCACAGCTAACACACTCAATAGTAAAAGCTGACCCTCAAATTCACATGGAATTGCAAGGGACTCCAAACAGCCCAAACAATATTTAAAAAGAAGGACAAAGTTGGACACTCACGCTTTCCGAGTTCAAACTTGCTACAGTAATCAAAACAGCGTGGTGCTGGCATAGGATAGATGTGTAGACAAATGGAATAGACTTGAAAGTCCAGAAGTAGATCCATTCATCTATGGCTGATAGATTTTCAACAAGTGAGCTAAGACCACTCCATAGGGAAAGGATGACTCTTCAACACACGGCGCTGAGAAAAGTGAACAGCCACACGCAGAAGAATGAAATTGGACCCTCGCTTCACACCATATAGTGGATCGATGATCTAAAAACATGAGAGCTAAAACCATAAAACTTTTAGGAGAAAACTTACAGGTAAATTTTCATGACCTTGAGTTTGGCAATGGATTCTTACATATGACACCAAAATCATGAGCAACAAAAGAAAAAACAGATAAAATGGACTTCATCAAAATTAAAAACTTTTGTGCATCAAAGGACATTATTAAGAACATGAAAGAAAAACCTACAGAATGTGGGAAAATATTTGCAAATCATATATCTGATAAGGGTCTAGTATCCACAATATATAAAGAACTTGTACAACTCAACAACAAAAGAGAAAAAAATCCAATTTAAAAATGAGCAAAGGACTTGAACAGATATTTCTCCAAAGAAGACGTGCAAATGGGCAGCAAGCACAGGAAGATATCAACATTATTAGCCATTAGAGAAATGTAAATTAAAATCACAATGAGATACCACTTATAGCCATCCACTAGGATGGCCATAATTTTTTTAAATGGAAAATAACAAGCGTTGGTAAGCATCTGGAGAAATTGAAACCCTCATCCATTGCTGATGGGAATGTAAAATTGGTTCAGCTGCTGCAGAAAACAGAAAGTTTGGTAGTTTCTCAGAAAATTAAACATTGAATTACCATTTGACCCAGCAATGCCAAGGTATCTACCCAAAAGAATAGAAAGATACGCAAATAAATATCTGTACAAGTAAGTTCGGCACAGTACTATTTACAATGACGAAAAGATGGGGACAACCCAGATCTCTATCAACAGATAAATGGATAAACAAATCGTGGTACACACATACAAGGGGATGATATTCACCCATAAAAAGGAATGTAGTACTGATACATGTTACAAATGTGGGTGAACCTCAAAAATATTATGCTAAGCGAGAGAAGTCAGACACAAAAGACTACATACTGCATGTATACTACACATTCCATTTATAAAAATATTCAGAACAAGTAAATCTATGGAGATAGGAAGATTGGTGGCTGCACAGGGGCTGGCTGAAGGAGTGAGGATGTGTCGGGGTTTCCCTTTTAGGATGATGAAAATAGTTTGGAACTAGATAGAGGTGGTGCGTGCACGACATTGTGAATGCACTAGATGCCACTGAGTTGTTCCCTTTAACAGCATTAGTTTCATGTTATGTGAATTTCACCTCAATAAAAACATAAGATGTTTAAAAAAAATTGAGAGGAAAAGATGCCTAGTATGTGGAACAGAAATTCTCACACTTTAATGTGGGTGAAAAATCACAAGATGAGGAACTTTTCAAAAAACAGATCCTTACACTCCCCAGAGATTCTGAGTCAGGAAATCTCATTTATGAGGCCTTATTTTATGCCCCTGCAACTGATTCTGATGCAGATAGATTGTCTACAGGACTCACTTATTGCTCTAAGGGTGGATCCCAAGAGCAGGAAGGAGGCAGAGGTTCTGGATCCCAAGGACGGGGGACATTGGTACCCCACCTGGCCCAGTGCGCCTGGATAGCCTGTCTTGAAAAAGACCTGTGGATGTAACTGAAAGCTATAATCCAGGAGTACATGATTATCTGTATCTCTGGGAGCTCAGAGGTGGGGATGGGGGAAGGCAGATGCTGGGCCAAATTTTGCGAAGTGAGAGTAATGTCATTTCATCTGAAGAACCCTAGAGGCCCGTGGGGGAATCTGAACCAGTGAGGCCTCGTCACCGCCCACAGTGCCTGAGCTTGGCTCTCAAAGCCGGTCCCCGCCTCCCCATCCTCACAGCAGCACATCACAGAGGCCGGTGGCTTAGCTCCCAGTACTTTTCCTGCTTAGCTATGGAAGTCAGACTATCCTTTACCTGGACTATATCCAAACTGAGGTGGGGGGGGGGGGGTGCGGGGCCAGGATTGAGATACTGTCTCTTCTCACTCAGACCTGTGGATTCTTGAGCGATTAATTAGAAAATAAAAAATAACGCACTCTCATTTTGGCAGTTCACACCGGTTACTCCAGACAGCCACCCAACCAGATCTTCCTCCAGGGCTCCTGTCTCAGGGCCTGGGGCAGCCACTCCTTCACATGCTCTCATCCTATTGGGTACCGAGGCCTGGAAACATTCTGCCCTAAATATGTCTCAAAATCTCCTCCTACTGGCAGTGCCCCTGACTTAGTTGAAGCTATCGCCATCCCTGGAAGGAGCCCAACAGCAACTCCACTCCGCTCTCTCCCTTTCTCATTTCCACCCCTCCATCCCCACCCTCTACACTCCCCAGAGTGGCCTCTGTAACATGCCTGCCTGCTCTCCTGAGCCAATCCCCATGGAGTAACGTCTACCCTCCTCGCCAGCCCTTGAGGCCATTCATACCTGAAGACCCACTGCCAGGCTCAGGTCCCAGTGTTCCGGCTCCAAGTCTCAGTAATCCTGAGCTTGCCTCACTCCACATGGTTGACTTCTTGGTCTCTCCTCCAGGCCTGGAATGGCCTCCCCAACCCATCTCAACTCAGGTCATTCCCTCTTTAATTATAGCTTAGCTCACAGGTCCCCTCATCCAGGAAGGCCTTGCTGAGCCCATCCCAGCCCGTGTTAGGGGCACTGCTCTCTTCTCCCTTAATTTCTGGGGCTGCCCCTATCCTGGCATACACCATCTGGGTCTAATGGTCAGTTCACACATCTGATTCTCTCACACAAGGTGGTAGAGCTAGGGCAGGGGTCGTTGGGCCCCTTCTCCCCAGTACTAACCAACGCCTGGCTTCGAGCTGGCTTTCCCTGAGTATTTACTGAAAATATGTGATTCGAGGTCTGAAGACTCTGGTGGCTCTGCCAGGAAGGAAGCCAAAGAGAGGGGCAGGCAGAAGCAGCAGGACCCCGCACCTCAGATGTCTTAGGGATGCCAGCCTGCAGCCCTTCTGCAGCTGTGAGGAGACTGGCTCTGCTTCAGGCTGCACGGCAGTTGAAACACTGTGAGCTCCGCCAGTCACAAGAGCCGTGACCAGATCCCTGCCGTCTGAGAGAAAGGGCCCCACAGGCCAGGGCTCTGCAGAGGGGACACAGGCTTTGGGTGGATGCTCCCTGCTCAACAGGGTTCTCACACCTGAGATGCACATGCAACACCTAATATACTCACACGTGCACACACGCACACACACACATCTCCATACATGTGCACACAGACATGCACACACGCACACCCATCCTGATACTCAATCCATGGCCATCCAGAGGAGCATGGAAAACCAAGCCCAGCCTCAGGGAGGATGTGACAGCACAAGTCCGCCTTGGGAGGTGACTGCTTGGGGGGTGTGACCTACTCAGCAGGGAGGGAGCCAGGCTACCCTCCCAGGGCACCTGAGGTCCAGGTCCAGGACTGCCCCTGAGCATAGATTCTTGGAGAACAGGGTGCTGATGTCAGGGAGGATGGAATGGGGATCTGGCATCAGAGGGATGCCCTCCAAGCGGCCTCCATCCCAGGGCCCATGGGCCTCAGAGGGAGCTGCAAAAGGCCAGGCACTAACACAGCCTGGTCTGTGGAGCTTCTGAGTCCAACAAACCTTTAGACTACCCCAGAGGCGTGGCATGTGGCAGTGTTTGACCCTCAGCTACTGTGAAAAAGGGAAAAGGTCCAATTTACTTTACAGTTTACCAAGCACCCTCACTGGGTCTTTCCAACTGACAGCGTATCACATATCCATCCAGACCATCAAACCTCGCTGGGTTTTGGACCTGTGATATTTACTGAGTGATTCCTGGGTTCTAGTCCAGATGAAGAGCAGCAGAGGAAGACAAGAGACTGTTTGGGGCTCCAGTCCACACAGCATCCATTAAAACCTTATCTTTGACTGGTGCACGATGCGTTCCTGTTGAAACAACGTCCCCTTATGGACATGAGTTATAGCCACACTTAAGTTCAAGTTATAAGTCATTGGGATTGTGCTGACATAGAGGAGAAAAGTCAGCCCGTGAGGACCAGCAGGGCCTAGGAGAGGTCAGATGCTAAGGCAGGCAGCAGAGTTGGGGTACCCCCTGCTTTGGAAGGGGTGCCTCTCTGGGCCCAGTTGTGACATGACAGCCCCGTTAGGCCACAGTTTTGCCCAGAGACCTCCGTGGCACCACATCGCTGTCGGATGAAACCAAAATGGCCCAGCGTGGTGAGCGTGCAAGGCCTGCACTGTTCCCCTCGCCATCTTCACCTCCAGACCCCACTGGGGACTGGCTGGCTGAGGATGCCGTCCAGCCCACGTAACAGGATAAGGTAAATACCAGAGAACGTCAGCGTGTGATCAACTTCCACTGCAGCTGCCATTTATTGAACACCGTTGAATGATATCTTGGGGCTTTGGCGTATACACGTGGCATGTGGGGTGTCGGGGGGGGGGGGTGTGTGCTATGTGTATGTGGAGGGATGTGTGCTTCACAGAGATTGTACATTCCGTATTTTGGACATCACACGTATATATTTTGGGAATTCCATAATATACAGCATCTGTTTTATGAACAAAGTTACTTAAATCACAGTTGTTGCATGGATTAAACCAGCTAATGCTTGTGGAGAGCGGAGCACAGCATTGGGGCACGAGTACTCAGTACAGGGCAGCCATGATCACCATGACTGGAATTATTATCATCTCCAGTCCTCGCCTTGCAACGGTCCTCTAAGTGAATGATAGTATTAGCCCTGTGTTTAATCAGTCTGAAATGGAAGCTCAGAGAGATAAGTAACAGGCCCAAGAACACAGCTGCTGAGGCACGGAGCACGCCCGCCTGAGTGCAAGCCCTGAGCCTGGCCCCTCCTCCCTGGAGACAGGGGCCCGCTTTGCATAGACACAGCTGAGTCAAGTCGCTTGCCCAAGGGGATGCCGAATGTGAGCCGTGGGCAGGGATGAGCACCCTGCCACCATCCCCAGCCCACTGACCTGCGCTTTACCCCAAAGACTCTCTCAGGAGACGCTGGGGTTTCACTTCCTCTTCTCTAGCCATTAGGGAAAGTCAAGGGTGATGGATTTCTTTTAATGAGGAAAAAACGGCCCTATTTACGAAATCTGACTCTTATACATTAAAAAATTACTCATTGTGAAACCAGGATGACATTTGACACAGGAGTTATCTGTAAAGAGTCGGGGCTGATGCCATCTATAGATTAGAGCCCAAACTTGAAACTGCAGGCTATTGTGTCCGAACGTTTAGCAAATCATCACCATTATTGTGGAAGTGTCCAGAAAAAGCAGGAAGACACACATAGACACACAAACACACATACACACATACACATATACACACACAGACACACAGGCTTTGAAAGAAGACCTGGCTTCAAAGTCTGCCTTTATCACTCACTAAACATGTAATCTTTTTATCCTTCCTCAGCCTCTGTTTCTTTATTGGTAAAATTTGGGAGGGAATTAAATACCAATGAGCGTTCAGTGCTTAGCCCCCGAGACAGTCAACAAATGACTATTGCTTTTATCACCCAATACCACTTACTAAATGTCTTCTGGAGCTGACAAATACGTCTGACCCTGGCCTCGAAGAGCTGGTAGAAGGTGTACAAGGTCCAACCCTGAGACCCCAAGTTCACCTTCGTGCTGTCCAGGTGGTCGGGACAGAGGTCTCCTCAGAGAGTCCCCCAGAAGAGATCAAGGAGCCTCGGAAGGGAATTCTCCCAAGACAAAGCAAAGAGAGAGGACTGGAATCTGGCCAAGCCAGGCTCACAAAGGGCAAGCACAGCCTTGCTGAGGTGCTCTCGTGTTTGCAGAAAGGCAGAATGGCCAGCGCCAGGATGAGCTGCATGGCGCCTGGGGAAAGGGAAGTCTTGGAGCGAGACTCATAAACCACGAAAGCAACAGGGAAACTTTGGTGACAGCCACCAAAACAGCAGATTATAGAATCAGACTCTCAAAAGACATAGAAAAAAATAATTATGATTCGTATGTTTGGAGAAATAAAGGAGAGAGAAATACAAGCAAGGAGAAAGCTATAAAATCATCAAGTTTATTGATGACAGTATATCTAGAAATGTAAAACATGATCATTGAAATTAAAAATTTTAAACCTAAATAGCTGGATTAAACATCTTATTAGACCCAGCTAATAGGGATTCAAAGAATTGGAAGAGAAAGCAAAAGAAATGAACACAGCACAGAGATAGCAGAGACTGAAAATGTGAAAGAGAGGTCAAGAGACACAGAGGGTAGAATAAAAAAATAAAGCACACATCTCATTGGAGTTCAAAAAAAAATCATAGAAAAAAAGATAGTGAAGAGGTCATAATTAAAGGAAATAGCCTGAATTGATGAACGACACCAATTGTCAGATTCAGGGATCCTTAAGAATTTCAAGCAGAATAAATTTTTAAAATAATTCAAATCAAGAGACTTTATAATAAAACCGTCAAACAGGAATGATGAAAAATCTTCAAAGCAGCCAGAGAAAAAGGACAGTTTGGCTTCAAAGGAAGAGCAACGAAAATGTAGATAATTTCTCAAAGGCAACGAGGGAAGCCAAAAGCTGGGGAAGTGCTGACTCTACACACCGTGAGAAAACGACTGTGAACCCAGAACGCAGACCCAGAAAAACGATCTTTCAGTAAGTAGGGAAAAAATAAAGACACTTTCAGAAAAAAGCTAAGACGTTACCATAGACAGACCCTCGCTAAAGAAAAGTCTAACGGATGTATTGCTGACAGCTGGAAAATAACCCCAGATGGAAGGGTAAAGATGCAAGAATGGTGAGCACAGATATGGAAAAATATGTAGGCAAATCTGAATAAACATTTTGTAAAACAATAATAATAGATGCCTTATTTACCCCGAATAGCCAAAGCAATCTTGAGACAGAAGAATAAAGACAGAGGCACCACATACCCTAATTTCAAACTATATTACAAAGCTATAGTAGTCAAAACAGTATGGTATTGGCATAAAAACAGACACATAGATCAATGGACCAGAATAGAGGGCCAAGAAAAAACCCCATGCATATATGCTCAATTAATTTATGACAAAAGAGCCAAGAAAATACGGTGGGGAGAGGACAGTCTCTTCAATAAACGGTGCTGGGAAAAGTGGACAGCCACATGCCAAATGAAACTGGACCACTATCTTACAACATACACAAAAAGTCACTCAAAATGGATTGAAGACTTGAACATAGGGTCTGAAAACATAAAACTCCTAGAAGAAAACACAAGCAGTAAGCTCCTTGATATTGGTGTTGGCAGTGAATTTTTCGATTTGACACCAAAGGCAAAGGCAACGAAAGCAAAAATAAACAAGAGAGACCACTTATCAAACTAAAAATTTCCGCACTGCAAAGGAAACCAGCAACAAAATGAAAAGACATGATATGAAAAGACAACACAATGAAAAGAATGAGAGAAAATATTTACAAATCATATATCTGATAAGGGGCTAATATCCAAAATATATAAAGAACTCATACAACTCAACAGAAAAAACAAACAATTCAATGTAAAAATGGGGAGAGGATCTGAATAGACATTTTTCCAAAGAAGACATCCAGATGGCCAACAGGTACATGAAAAGATGCTGAACATCACTAATCACCAGAAATGCAAATCAAACCCATAATCAGATATCACCTCACACCTTTAAGAATGGCTATTATCAAAAAGGTAAAAAATAACAAGTGTTGGCAAGGATGTGGAGAAAAGAGAACACTTGTGCACTGTTGGTAGAAGTGTAAATGTGTGCAGCCACTATGGAAAACAGTATGGAGGTTCCTCAAAAAACTAAAAATAGAACTACCATATGATCCAGCAATTTCTCTTCTGGGTATTTATCCAAAGAAAATGAAAATACCCACTCTAAAAGATATAGGCACTCCCATGTTCATTGCAGCATTATTCATAATAGCCAAGATGTGGAAACAACCTAAGTGTCCATCAATGGATGAATGGACAAAGAAGATGCCATACACACACACACACACACACACACACACACACACACACACACACACTGAAATATTATTCAGCCATAAAAAAGGAGGAGATCCTGCCATTTGTAACAACGTGGATGGACTTTGAGGGCATTATGTTAAGTGAAATAAGTCAGACAGAGAAAGACAAATACTGGATGATCTCATTTATATATGGAATCTGAAAAAACGAAAAACAAATAAGAGTTCATAGGTACAGAAAACAGATTGGTGGTTGCCAGAGGTGGGGGGAGGGAGGGAGCCAGTGGGCAAAATGGGCAAAGGGGGCCAAAAGGTGCAAACATCAAGTTGTAAAATAAATAAGTCATGGGGATGTAATCTACAACACGGTGACTATAGTTAATAATACTCTATTGTATATTTGAAAGTTGCTAAGAGAGTAAATCTTAAACGTTCTCATCACAGGAAAATATTTTTGTAACTAAGTGTGGTGATGGGTGATGGATGGTAACTAGACTTACTGTGGTGATCATTTCACAATGTATACAAATATCGAATCATTACCTTGTACCCCTGAAACTAATATAATGTTATATATCAATTATACCTCAATAAAAAAATAAATGCCTTATTCGATGCATTAACTAGATTAGACAGAATTAAAATATTGGGCAACAGTGATCCATACATTAGGGAAGGATAAGGATATTTAAGAGTATAAAGTCTTCACATATTAATTGGAAGGAGGATAAAGATAAGAAGTAACAGTAAACAGTAACTAGTTAAACATTACGAGGATGTCTGCCAGTATTTTAGAGTAACTACTACAAAACTAATCACAGAGAATATAAGATCCAAGCTAGTAGATGGAAAAACTAAATTAAAAAGGAAAAACTCTAATAATTCAAAAAAAGTCCAGCTAATCCAAAGAACTTGAAATCAGCAATTCCAAAAATTCTCATGCACCCCTATGTTCATTGCAGCATTATTCACAATAGCCAAGATGTGGAAGCAACCTAAGTGCCCATCAACTGATGATCGGATAAAGAAGATATGGTATATATATACAATGGAATACTACTCGGCCATAAAAAAGGATAAAATCATCCCATTCACAACAACATGGATGGACCTTGAGGGTATTATGTTAAGTGAAATAAGCCAGACAGAGAAAGATGAACTCTGTATGACTCCACTCATATGTGGAAGTTAAACAGGTAGACAAAGAGAACAGATTAGTGGATACCAGGGGAAAGGAGGGGTGGGCACAAAGGGTGAAGGGGTGCGCCTATAACACGACTAACAGACAATAAGGTACAACTGAAATTTCACAAGGTTGTAAACTATCATCATCTCAATAAAAAGTTTAAGAAAAAAAAAAGGCCAGACAAAAAGGTCAAAAGAAACAGTGGGACAAATAGAAAATGTAAAATAGGAAAGTAGAAATCATTCCAAAGATATTAATAATGATAAAAAATGTAAATGAAGCTCAAGCTCCAGGAAAGTAACAAAAAATACCACATCGGTTAAAATACAAAAGAAAGCTGAACAAAAATAGCTCTTCACAGTTTACAAAAGAAATACCTGAAATATAAGGACACAGAAAGAGTAAAACAAAAGAATTCCAGGCACATATTAACCCAAAGAAAGCTGGTGCGGACCTATTACCATTAGATAAAATTGTACTCGTGGCAAAATGTGCTACTCAAGATAAAGAATGTCACCATACAGTCAAATGTCACCATACAGTCACCCTATAGAGAAAAATTTCTTTCCACAAGAGGACATAAAAATTGCAAATATGTGTGATTCTAATAGCCTCAGATATACGTAAGCCAAAAATTAACAGAAATTGACAAATCTACCATCATAACAAAAGTTATTTAACACGTTAGTAACCGATACGTCAAGCAGATTAAAAAATCTTAAAATCTGAACAAGACGATTGACTAATTTGCTCTAAAAAATGTAAATAAAACATTGAGCCTAACCATTGGAAAATATGTCTTCTTCTCAAGCACACGTGGAGCACTTATGAAAATTGATCACATTGGGAGCCGCAAAGCCAAGCTTGACTAATTTCAAAGGATTAGCATCATCTAGTTAACCTTCTCTTGTGAGGATAAAACTAGAAGTCAATAACAAAAGGATGACCAAAAATACTCTGTAACATTAGAAATTTGTAATTCAAACAAGAGTCAAGAGTCAAACTCTAAGTCATAAGGGAAATTCGGAAATATTTAATGTAAATAATATTGGAAGTACAGCATAATAAAACTGTGTGATGCAGCTAAAGTAGTAGTTACAGGGAAATTTGTATTTAAAAAGAAGACTAAAAATTAGTATTCTAATCAATTAAATTAAGAAAAGAATGCCAGAATAAACACAAAGGAAGTAGAAGGAAATAAGAAGAAAAAAAATAAAATTGATGTATGAGAGACAGGAAAAGCTGAAAGTTGGTTCATAGGATACACTAATAAATAAACTTCTGCCAAGGATGCTGGGGTGCTGTGGCACAAGGGGGAGAGAAGAGACAAATGATGATATTAAGAATAGAAAGTCATACCACAAAGCTAGATCAATCAAAGCAGTGGAATAGAATAGAGAGCCCAGATATAAACCCTCACATATATATAGTCAAATAATTTTTGACAAGCGTGGCAAGACCATTCAATGAGGAAAGGATAGCCTCTTCAACAAATGGTGCTGGGGAAAATGGATATCCACATGCAGAAAAATGAAGTTGAACCCTTACCTAACACCATATACAAAAATTAACTCAAATGGATCAAAAACCTAAATGTAAGACCAAAAACTGTAAAACCTTTAGAAGAAAATGTAGGACAAAAGCTTCATGACATTGGGTTTGGCAATGACTTCTTGGATAAGACACCCAAAGGCACAGACAACAAAAGAAAAAATACACAAGTTGGACTTCATGAAAATTTAAAACTTTTGTGCATCAAAAGACATGATCAGCAGAGTAAAAAGCCAACTCATAGAACAGGAGAAAATATTTGCAAATCATATATCTGATAAGGGATTAATATCCAGAATGTACAGATAACTCCTAAAATTCAACAACAACAGAACAATCTGATTAAAAATGGGGCAAAGGACTTGAAAAGACATTTCTCCAAAGAAGATACACAAATGACCAAGAAGCACATGAAAAGATGCTCAACATCACTAACCTTTAGGAAAATGCAAATCAAAACCACAATGAGATGTCACCTCACACCCATTAGGATGACTACGATCAAAAAAGCCAGAAAATAGCAAGTGTTGGCGTGAATGTGGAGACATTGGAATTCTTGTCCACTGTTAGTGGGGATGTAAAATGGTATAGCCATTCTGGAAAACAGTATGGAGTCTCCTCAAAAAATTAAAAATACAGTTACCATACAATCCAGCAATTGCATGTCTGGGTATATACACAGAAGAATTGAAAGCAGGGTCTCAAAGAGACATTTAAACTCCCACGTCCTAGCAGCATTATTCACAATAGCTAAAACATGGAAGCAACCCAGTGTCCATCAACAGAGGAATGGATAAGCAAAATGTAGTCTATACCTACAATGGAATATTAGTCAGCCTTCAAAAGGAAAGAAATTCTGACACTTGCTACAACATGGATGAACCTTGAGAACATTATGCTATTTGAAACAAGCCAGTCACAAAAAGATAAATACTGCATGATTCTACTTATATGAGGAACCTAGAGGAGTCAAATAATAGAGACAGAAAGCAGAATGGCAGTCACCAGGGGCTAGGGGGAGGGAAAAATGGGGAGTTATTGTTTAATGAGCACAGAGTTTCAGTTTTACAAGACAAAAAGAGTTCTGGATGTGGATGGTGGCGATGATGGAACATTATGAATGTATTTAGCACCACTGAGCTGTACACTTAAAAATGATTAAGATAGTAAATTTTATGTCTGTGTATTTTACCGTAATTAAAAAATTAGAGAAAACAACTGTGAAGAACTGTAAAAAAAGAGAATAAAAAGTTAAAAGGTTATTGTGAACAGCTTTATGCCAATCAACTGAAACTTAGATGAAACAAGAAAATAAACCTGAAAAGTAACCTACTAAGAATGATTCAAGAATAAAACAAAATTTATTCTTACAAGAATAAATCTTCTCACAAGAAAATATCAGGATCGTGAGGTTTTACTGGAAAGTTCTATCACATTGCTAAGGAATAGAAATAGCAACCCTTACATAAACTTTCCTAGAGAATAGAAGAAGGGTGAACACTGCCCAACTTGTGTTACGAGGCTGGCAAAAAGTTGGTAGCAAAAATAGTCAAGAAAGAAGTACAAAAGGCCAAACTTTCTCTTGAACAAAAATCCTTTTAGAAAATGAGCAAATCAAAGTCAGCAATAAATACTTCAGGAGCAAGTCAGTGTATTTGCGAGTGCAAGATGAGAAAACCAGTTAATTTAGCAGATTAACCAACGAAACAAGAACAATCCTACAATTATCTCAGTAATTGGAGACTTGACATCTGTCCCACGCCCAACAATGATGCCTGGCCAGTGGGGGCTCTCTGGAGAAAAACGCCCAACGTCTTTCAGAAGGTGCCTTGCGGTGTTAGGGGTAAGATGACATGGAGAGCTGGTAGGCAGGACAGTCTATTGCGATATTAATTTGTGTTTTGTCATTGTTGCTTTAGAAGAATAAAAATAGACAAGAAGCTACTGCTGCTTTGTTCTTTCATCGTTTCCCCTCCCACCCCAAAGGATGGAGGGGTGCTCTTTGCGCTCCCTTGCTTTAGTGGACTTCTGTGTTACAGGAATGAAAGTAAAAAGCTGTTTACAGAAGTCTGAGCTCGTTGAGGAGATTGGCCTGCAGAAGTAAGAGGAGCTATAGCCTTAGTTCGGGGAGTGGAAGCAGGAAGAAAAGAACAAGAAGCGTCACCAGGATCAGAAAGACACTGTGGCTTGTGTACTGTAGAGAGCCTCATCAACCACCCCCAGCGTGCAGGGTTGGGGGGAGGATGAGACCTAGGAAGGCAAAGGCTGCCCTCCTACCAAGAGGCTGGGCACAGGCACCAAGGCTCCCAGGAGCAGCAAAGATGCTGAAAGAGAAAGCGAGCCTATGGGCAGAGTCCTGCCCTCGGTTTCCAAGATGGGGTCAGCCTCCCCAGCTCTGCTATGACCCAATGGCATTCCTCAATCCCATATTGGCTCAGACCGGTTTTCCACCAGCTCCCAGGGTAGGGGAGCTTGGAGTCAGAGGTGACTTGATTTAAAGAAAAGACGTGACATTTTTGCAAATGCAGTTTGTAGTCCGGGTTCCCTACCCACTACACAGGCACAGGACATGTGGGGGACACGGGAGGCGAGGGACACAGACTACCCGATGGCGGAAGCAGGCAGCTGAGCTCTACCTTTCCTCCAGGTCCGGCCACTGCTTAAAGCTGCCTTGGGGGTCACCATCGGCTTCTCCCTTCTGGGCATCCACAACTGGGTCGTGCCTGGCCCTGGGGGACTCCTTCAGGTCCCTGCGCAGGTGGAGGGTGCCGCTGGCCATGCTGTCCAGAAAGCTGAGGATCTGGAGGCAGCTCTGAATCCTGGGTGGGAGTGGGCTGCTAGAGGAGAAGGCCGCGCTCAGCCACTCAGAAAACGGCCTGGCCTTTGTGTCCGCCCAGGGCTGCACAGGGCCTTCCTCCTGCTCCAGGGCCCCGAAACAGCCCAGCAGGCAGAGGTCCTCGGCCAGCTTCTCGAAGAGCCCGTTCCTCCTGAAGAAGTCACAGTTGACAGGGTCCAGGTGCAGCGCCGCAGACAAGGCGCAGAGGGTGTGCAGGACCAGGTCCAGGGTCTGGCTGGGGGACACCGCCCCCCACGTCTGCAGTGGGGGCTCCTGGAGAGACCCCTCGAGGTCGGAGAGCAGAGACAGCAGCCCATTGAAGCCACTGGACACTCTGAAGGCAGCACGGCCTTTGGGGGTCTCCAGGATCCGGAGGAGAGACTGAAACACCAATGAGATAAAAATGAGCAAAGTCCGGGAGCAGATCTTGAACGCTGAACCCCCCCCCCAACCCCCATCCCTGCCAAGATGTTACATGCTCTTTCCTGCTCCTCCAGAGGGACAGCGAGCTACCTGAAGCGCGATTCTGAACCAGTGGGAGGTCACTCTTATTCCTCTTCAGTTTAGTTTTAGGTTGCCCCTCGGTGCTGTGTTTCAAACGTCTGCTCTTAAAGCCTATGTCAATTTACATGGTTGCTTTACTGTCCTGGGTCTTGACTTAAAGGCATGTCCCTCCAGAAAGCTTTCTCTGACCCCTAGCTCTTACTCACCCCGGGCAAGTGTTCACACTGCCCCCTTGAATTCCCCAAATAAAACTCCTCACACTGTATTGAAGTCACCAGGAAATCGTCTCAGCGCCCCCACTAGACGGAAGCCCCACACAGTCAGGCTTGCTCACTGCTGCAGAACACAGCGCACGCTTAATAAACATTTATTAAACGGGTGCAATGAACCCTCTCTCACATTGCAAAGGAGCCTCACGGTGAAATCTATATAAAGCAGCTTGATATTATTTACCTCCCTGTCTGTGCAAGTTCATGTGCCTTGATTAAACGAGGAAAGATGGTAAGAGGAATCTACTTAGAATCTGGTGTGAAAATATGAGGGAATCAAGGTAGAGAAGAGAAACGATGAATGGCAGGAAATGCGTAAATATAGCATCTAGAATAGACCACGCATGGAGGTTGGGCGACTCGTAACATACATACTAGAAGCTCCCTTTTCCAGATAGCTCAGATTTTACTAGACAGACAAACCTTTATTTCCTTCTAAAATCAAACATTTATTGAGCACTTACAATGTGCCGTTCATTGAGTACAGTGTGTGGTATACACTAGGTATTTAATATATGTTTTAGAAGGAATGCGTTTAAATAGTTCTCATTCTATGCTGAAGCTTCGCACCTAAAAGTGAAGAATGTATGGATTTCAGATAAATGTTAAAAGCCTTTTGGTATTTACTTATTTATTAATCACAAAAATTGCACGAGACTCCATCTAGGACCCAGGCACCTGCGTGTTTCTGAGAGGGCAGTCAGTCCTTTGGGTTCATTAGTAGGCTGTGGAGTGAGGTCTGAATTGATTCATCTTTTCGGATATTTAATACCCTAGTGACACAGGAAAGGGGAATGCCTGGACAGGCACAATTTAGAGGTAATTCCAGGATCCTTGAAGTAAAGTTCAAAGAGAAAAAATAGAAAGAAGCTCCCAATTTTGGGGGGAGGCGTCATGCTGCATCTTAAGTGCACGGTTTCGGATGACAGTCTCCAGCACGATGCGTGACAGTTAATGGACAAAGAGAAAACGGCTAGTTCAGGACAAAGAAGGAGAGAAGGAACTAAGTTAAAAAACCCCCATGGAGAAAGGGAAATAGAAACTTTGTAAAGCTACAGGTAACTATTAAATACAAAGTCATGCACTTTTTGGAGGGAAAGGTAATTTTCCAGCTCTATCCTTAAAATGCTGGTAATCCTAGCCTAACACTAGTGCTTACGTGATACAATATAATGTGTGATACAATTTTGTTCTCTGATGTTATATTCTGGTACAAGAAACCTGAGCAGTTTGGTGGGCAGTCAGTCCCGTGTTTGGGGTAAAAGAACACAAAATGAGCAGGGCTGAGTGAATGCACACAAGCGGGACTCTCTCAGTGATGGAGAGAAATGATGACCAAGCAGCTGCTCAAAGGGCCCCCTCGGCCCCATCTATGACATTCTGAGAAATTAAAAAGCAAAACAAAGATTGTAGTAACCAGGAGAATCTATGAAAGGCCAAAGTCCATGATGATGTTTAACGTGGACAAATAAAAATATAGAGTGAGGCAGAAAAATTCATGCATACCCATGTGGTCAACAGATCCTTTCCCGGTTACAGAAAAAGAAGATGCGTGACTTACGGTGCTGAGATCAATGGCCACCCACTGCAGCTCAGGGGGCCAACTGTGGGGAAATTGAATTGTCATCTTGTTCTCTGAAAGAAGCCCAGCATCAGAGCCACCCACTGAGAAGAGAGCAAGTCAGAGTCAGGAAACAGACTTCAGGGAAATGGGCTTCCCAGACTGCCAGAAAGATGGAGGCAAAAATGGCACGTTAAGGAGTAGGCAAGGACAAGTGCTTTGTCCTCCTGGGTGAGAATATGGCCAACTCCTGAATTTGGCTCAAAAGCCAGGAAAGCTCCACATTGGGAGACAGGTCCTTAAAGAGAAGCATGTAGACAGTTACAGCAAGTTCTCTGAATGGCAATGCTCAGGGAATGAGAACGGTCATGGCATAGCGACCCTGAGCCTTCTAGACTGGGCAAGGCCGTTCCCTGGGTAGACAGCTTCACCGCACCGGCCTGCCTCTACCCCGACCCCTGGGACTCTGGGGCCACGAGGGGCTACCGGCAGATACACCAGGTCTGCGCCCGCCTTGTATGAGCAACTCACACCCGACAGAATATTCTCTCTTTGACCAAGTTGGAAACACACTCCAATCTTGAAGTGAGTGTGATGGTCGCGGACTCGTCCTGCCCACTGAGCAGCCACATGAAAGGCTGAACTCTCGTGTGTGGGACAGCACACGCTGCCTTGCCTCAACCTGTTTGGGGCCTGGTCATGTGACTTGTGCCGTGAAAAATAAGTCAATCACCCAGCCATGGGGAAATCTTAAGCTCTGCGATGTTAAACCGTTTAAATTTATATGAGTGCTTTTCCTGGCTCCTAAAACCACTAGGAGCTTGTTCACAGCAAATGACACCAAGGAAGCTCTTCTGTTTATCACATGACACACGACAAAACAAACACCAAAAAGGGAGAACGATTAAAAAACAAAACTGATCAGATTATAGGCAATCGTCTGAGTGCTGGACGACCACTAAAACCCCCTCTTCTCTCAAGAAACCACCTTCCAATTGTCCAATTTGATATGAGATGTTGCTAGAAAGGCTTCCATCATTGAGAGAGTGTGGAGAGCAGATATTTTAAAAAGAGAAGCAACCCAATAATGGTCCTCCTTAAGAGCTGTGCCTCTCAGAGGGTCTGTCTCCTGTAATTCCTTGATGGCCCTTTCCTCCTCCTGTGGGGAGGGGGAAGGAGGGAGGAATGGCTGTCCTTAATTGTTACTTTGTTTGATTGATTAAATTCAGAGTCATTATCTAAAATGGGGGTAATCTCATTAGAACTCCGATTGCTCTATTATTTCTTGGGATGGGGTTAATTTCATATTTGCAGAGTCATAAAGTAAAGAGTCCAAAATCCAATTACAAAGCCTTAATTTCATAGCAACTAAAGAGAAACATTTCTATCATAAAGGAAAATAAATACTGCGCTACTTCGGGAAACGATCCGTCAGGAAGCGGGGGCCTGGGAGGAGGGTCTCCATTACTGTCACTCAACTTTGCCTGATAATGCATCACCGGGGCTGGCGAGTCTGCGGACGGGAGTAAATTTAATCAGCTGAAGTCAAAGTAATCAGGCTAGAGGTGACACATTTCAAGAAAGGTCAGCGTTAAACACATTTTCTCCTCCTTAACTCAGTTACCATGTCATCGTCTCTGACTTAGTATTTCTCCAGCTTGAATCTATAAAATGGATGTCTGCTGCAAAGCGCTAACTACGTTAGCGCTAACAGGATTTATTTCACATTCTATTATTTGTTATTCCTCATAATTTTCCATGTGTCATGCTGGTAGACCGGTGGGGTAATACGATTAAGCTCAGAGTTGAACAGCTAAATGTATATTAGCAGATCAATCTGAATTTGTGCATAACCCAATCACGGTCCCACCGGCCGTGGAGAGGAAATTCATTTGCTTACATTATTCTTTAACTTGGTTATCGTTGGCCAGAATTAGGTGGTAAAGTCACATGTGCTTCTGTATTGGTATGGAAGCGCCACTAGATTTTGGAAACGACTGCCCTAAATTGGGTGTTTCTGGAGGAATTTTCCCCTCTGGGCTGCTGGATGATTTGGCCTCAGGGCTGCCATGACGGAAATGTAATTTAGAGATGGCAAATCTGTATGGAGGAGAATGGGGGCCCTGCCTTTGAGGTCCCCCCATGGCAGCTCTTCCCTCACCGTCCTACATCTAACCCATTTTGCAGACTCAGTGCTTTGGGGTGAGTCCACTCTCGGCTTCTAAAAAGAGAGATCCAGCCAGAAAAAGCTAATCTTACATCTTTGCTTCTAAAGTTCCAAGGGGTTCCCAAGATGTTTTAGAACAAACGCAGATCCCGCATCAGATTCCAGTAAATGTGCACTAGTTGCTGATGTGACTCAGAGGTGGGCAAGTGTGGAACAGCCTCTCGGGCCCATCCCTCCCCATTGCCCACTGGAGCAGCAACATGCTAACAGCCCTGGTCCTGGGAGAGCAGTGGCAGGTCCGGGCGCCCTCCTGATGACCCGCTGTGACCTGGCACTGGGGAGGAGACAGCACACTGAGCACAGGGTAGACTTTGTTAAATAAACTTACACAGTGTTAATCCCTGACGTGCTCTCTTGATAGTGTGATTCTGAAATTATATTGAATCTGTAAAACACCATAATGGCTTTACATTGCTAATTCTAGAAACTCAGTCCTATTGCCCAAGGGCTGACACTCCAATAAGGTGCCTCTGGGCCGTAGAGTAAATGAGAAGAAACTTCCATGAGCAAAGCAGAGCACTCTTTTCCATATCGGACCCAGAAACACGTGCTCTCCCAGCAAAGTGAAACCGAAACTTTCCTTTCTGTGGATCTGTTCGACTTTCAATGTGAAAATATCAGAAACAGATGGGGATTCTGATTATTCGCCCAATAGAAAACCAAAGTCCTGACTCCTTGATCACGCCTTCCCCGATCCCACCAGAACAAAGCTTATGCAAACCAAGCTGAACATAGACATATGAGAAAAAATGAAACAAACAGCATGGCGAAGCGGAAAGATCTCTAGATTTTAAGTCACTAGTCTTAGATTCAAACTTAACTTCACCATTTCGCAACAGACACTCTCCGGACATGTCTCTGCTGGAACATTAAGACTGGACCCCATGAAGCTAAGGTCCTCCCCAGCTATAAATTGTCACTAATTCTTGATCTCTCCCCCTTACTCTCTCCTTTACATGCCCCCCTCAATTCGTTTACCTCACACAATCATGGGACTCTAGTGTCTCAAAGACATCGAACTGTCCTTTTTTGTTTCATATAAATTAGCTTCACTAATTTTTTTGGCTCCGTAATTAAATCACAGTTCTGATCTTGTCATCTGTGAAACACATGATAATTATGGTCATAATGTCACTTTGGCGTGGGCTTCCCATGACACCTCGCCACATGTGGTGACAGGAACACAGCTCCATCAGGGTCTGACATTGGCTCCACAGAGAAACCAAGTAGGTAAGATAAACTAAACACCATTCTCTGAATGTTAAAATGGTTTTGTACAGAGATAGCCATGGGTAAATAAGGTTGATGGTTTCATTTTGGAAGTCAAAGCAACTTTGTATTTCTTTAAATTCACCAATGATGTTAACATAGCACGAGCGTGATTTATAGGGGCCTGTGTTGCACACATACGTGTGAAGTCCCTGAGTCAACTCCCTGGGGGATGTTTGTATGGACGTCTGCTCATCTCTTAAACGGCGTATAACTAAGAAAGGAGGTTTTTTAAAAGGCAGAAGCCCACAGAGACAAAAGGAATAGAAATACAGGAACAGCAACAAAATTGTGAAAGCTGTAAGGCAGAGGGCAGGGAGGCGATGATATTTAGTATCATCTTTAACCGTTTGAAGATAACTTGATGATTATTAACAATATCACAAGTGCATACACTCCTCTTTCTTGCCCGAAGGTGACACCCCAGATTTCCTTCTCCCTTTGTACTGACTGCTCATGTGCCTTTGATTGCCTTTTGCTTCGTTTTCCCAGCTCAGATATTCTCTCCTCCACGAGCCTTCCTCAACATCTAAGGCAGCATTGGGCTCTCCTATTTCTCTGTCCCCGTGGCAGCCTGAGCTCAGCGTCCACCTGGGCATCACCCCGTCACTTACTTATTATTAGCCCTGTCTAGAGCTCCCAGATGGCAAGGACTGTATCTCATTCGACTGTGTGTCCCAGGCACTCTGGTAGTTGCAAGATGCTCACTAAGCGTGAGTCAAGTAAACGAGGCAGCTTCCTGGCCACCACTGATTCGGGCTCCACTTCCACAGTTCACAGTGTTCCTGGGAAGCAGCTGCCCAACAGGGCCTCCACTTCCCTGTACCCCTTGCATCCAAATGAATCCTGCCCAAAGTTCTGCCCAAAGAGAGTCAGACAGAAGTTCTAGGCTCAAACAAGCATGCCTTGTGCAATTCTCCACGCTCTCCCTTCCTTTGTCTGCTGGTTGGATTTGATGCTCAGGTGACAGCTGTCCTTTGAATGACATCCCTCCCCGACCAGTGATTGGACTGTACCTAAGAAAGAAACTTCTAATGTGTCAGGCTACTGAGGTTGTAGGAATTATTCGTTGTAGCAGCTAGTGCCACCCAACCTGTATAATACGGTGAGCAACTGAGTGAGCGACTGCATGGGCAAATGTCAACCACCCACTCGCTACAGGTCCATGGGGAAGCCCATCACAGAGGAGACTTGACATCACCTTCAGGAGATCCAGTTTCAGCTGCAGCTCCCCTTGAGTGGACGAGCACAGAGCGCCCACGATGATGCTCATGTACTCCTCGGCGTTGATGACTGAGAGTTGCTCCAGGATGCTGAGTGAGGCTCCTCGGTACCACTCATCGTCCAGGAAGATCTTGATGAAGGGCACCATGCCGTGGTCTTTCAGGACAACTAGGGACCAGACAGACAGCATGGGGATAGAACAATGGTGGCTTTGGCACCTTAGTTTCAATTTCAGGGGAAGCTTTTCCTCACAATTTCCGGGGGTTTTTTGCTACATTTGTATGTGTCTTGTTTGCCCATTGGAAACTTTTTTTTTCAAAATCCATACTCATGTTGAAACGAGAAGAGGAAAAGAGAAGTGTGGAGCTGAGAATTAAGAAGAAAAACTGCTTTCTTCTCCAGTGAGAATTCTGCTTTTGAAAAAAAAATGTCCTTCTTTTTAGAAACCTAAGTAATACAAACTTTAGCCAGATAAACCTCCGCCCTGGATTTCCAAAGAATTCGCTAATCCAGGGCCAATAGCAATTCTCTCTCCTCTCTGCCAAAATTCTTACTGGAAGAAAACCAGAATCTAGGTCAAGAACACGTCCAATTCCTAGGCAGTTTCTTGGAGGGGGGCGGGGAGGATCAAAGAAATTTGGCTGGTGATGTGTTTTTGTTTAAAAGTAATCCTCAGAATTTCTTCCCCAGGATATATATTTAGAACAATCACGTGCAGAATAAGAACCAGGAAGTGACTGGGTCACTCAAATGCTGTGATATGGATGTGAGCCGGTCAACCCCAGAGGCAGGATTTCTCCCATCACGGGCCAGGTACCCCCGAGATGGAAATCACCTTGGAGGCCTGGTTAAAAGCAGATTCTGAGCTCTCCATGGAGCTGATGCTAATTAAATCTTTGGAAGTGATCCTGGGAATATGCACCCCCGTACTAACCAGCACCTCCAGGGAACTCTTACAGACTAACATCTGGGACCCTCTGCCATAATGAAATAATCATGCACCTTTGGTATAGTTAATCCTTGAAGGCCTCAGACAAAGATGCCCCAAATCATCAAACCCATTGATGTCACTATGCTGATACATCTGCTTCATGGTATAATACACGTGCACATATATTTTATGCACATCTTTTTTTAAAATGTGGAGGTCACATGATCTCAGGAACTTAAAAAATTTTTCGAATGGATGGAGGTACTAAATCCATCGTGGGCTGGAAGCACTTTGAATTACGTCTCTTAAAAGTGGCGAAATTTTTTGTCTATATTTTACAAATTAGATCTTTTTAAAAGCATCTATAGTTGGTACAACAGGATATGAACAAATTTTACCTGGGGGGGCTGGCTCTGTGGTCTCACAAATTAGGATATCTCTTCAATTCTCAATCTTATTTAGCAGCCTTAAAAGTAGAACATGTCAACTGAGGCGTCGACCAATTTACTGATGGTCCCTGAACATCAACCAGCAGATGGACCTTAGCTGCCGCGTTAGCGTTGGTTATTCCCTGGATACAACCTTTGAACACTGACATAAATCACCAGGCAATAGTTAGTGCTGCCCCAAGAGGTGACAAGGTGAATTTGGTACCATCCTTACCCGCATTCCGAACGGAGCCTTTCAGAAGCGCAACCACGGTTCTCAGCATCACGCAGGTCAGTTCTCTTTCTGGATCCTGGCCTCCAGGATTGGACTCTTTGTTTCCTGCCATATTTAAAAAGCAATGAATAAGATTTTAAGTACACTTGGTATCACCCCAAATCTCTGATTCACTTACTTTTCTATCCTCTTAAGGAAATGTGAAGATAATGCTTCCGTTATAAAGGAGTGTGGATCCCAATTCATAAGACGTAGCCCTACAACCCGTTACAGAAGAGGTTCTCCAACTTGAGTGCATCAAAATCCCCTGGAAGACTTCTCATAAAAATCCAGAAGCTAGGCCCAGAGTCTCTGGCTTAGGTCTTGGGTGGGGTCCTATCACGGCATTTGTAACAAGTTCCCAGGTGATGCTGATGAGGCTGGTCTGAGGACCACTCTCTGAGAACTGCTGCTCTACATGCAAAGCCGCTGCGCCACATGATGCCCAAAGCCCTCCTCCTTGATGTCCCTTTGGACACTTTTATGGTCTTCCATTCATGCCAGGGAGGGAGAACTGCCTGCTCGTGCCTGAGGCATGGAGGTGCTTGAGAAATTCTAGAGTAGATGGATGTCCCCGTTAGATCCACAAGGACAAACGAGGTTGTGTGTTCACCAATGAGTCCCCAGTGCCGGGAAAGTGTCTGACACAAACGGGAAGCTCAAGACATATTTGGAGAATGAATGAATGAGTGAGTGAGTGAGTAAAAGTGGAGTTTATTAACCAGGAGACAGTTAGCAATAGAAAGCACAAAGTAAGACCGGATACATCAGGTCACAAAAAAGTTCAGATTCTCCTAGGAATGATCATAGGTCTGAGATTGGGTTTAGAAAGAAATTCAATGTTAGGCTGCTGAACAGCTATACACTGCGAAGACAAGACAGAAACATTAAACGAAACACTGTTCAAAGGGAGATAGGAAGAAGCACATAACAAAATCCTTCCCAAAGCCTGGTCCAGAGGCCCCGACATGCAAGGATGGGAGCTCCTCCTCCTCAGTCCTGAGCCTATTTGCAAACACTCCCAGGGAGGCGTGGGTCCTTCCTGGCCTCCTAAAGGCGCATGGGCTCCTCCTTGAGCATCTATCTCCATCTTTCATGCGGTAGCACAGAGCCCACAGGGATAAGATGAACTAACATTTCTTGAGTACCTGTTATGCACCAGGCATAGCAAGGGGTCGTTTTCAGATATTTCCTCATTTCATCCACATAACATCCCTATGATGTAAATATTATTACACCCACTTAACAGAGGAGGAAACAGGCTAAAAGAGGTTAAGGAACTTGCTCAGGACCACTCAGCTTGTAAGTAACAGAGCCAGGATTCCAGCCCAGGGCTGTCTGGCCCCAGTGCCCAAGCTCCCGCCCTTGGCTTCCTCCCCACAGAGAGGCCCAGGAGGCGGACAGACTGATGACTTTAGCTTGAGTCTGAAGCAGAATTCCAAAAGCGGCCAACTGCTTAGGAGCCCCTGGCCTCTCCCAGCTAGTGCAGGAGAAGAAGAAGAGGCGAAAAGGTGGAAAGAGGCAAGTGGTGGGATTCACATATCTCGGTGTCCCTCCTCCAGGCTGAAATCCCAGAAGGGCAGGTATGGACAGACTGAGGGAAAGCCGGGAAGGACTGGAACAGAAATCTTCATGCCCTGCTTCCTGTTTGAAAGTTGGTAGAAGGGGGGTTGCTGACAACCACGTAGAGTGGCTCCAGCAGGGTACATGCATGGGGTGCGTCAGGCAGTGAGAGAGCCCAGGCCCGCACTCCTGAGTCACTGTGCACTCCCCTCTGGACGGAAGGGACCCTGAAGTCCCATGGCAGACCCTGAAGCCATGGGCGGTGCAGAGGCTGCTGAGGCTGGAAACCCAGAGTGTCGGGGCCGAGGTAGGGGTGAGGGGACAATGTCAAGGAGCCAGCGAAGCAGGGCACACAAAAGTGTGGTCACGACTCAGAGGGGCAAGCTGGGCCTGCAATGACCCCCAGCACCAAGTGGGCCAGGCAGCCATATCCCAGCTGACCCCAGACGGGTCCCCCAGCCCTGCCCCCAGGGCCCCAGGCCTCTCTGAGCTCCCTTCCCTTCTGTGTTACTGAGGACCTGGCCTTGCTGTCTCCCCATCTACATGCTCTGACAATATCTAGTGCAGGAGGCATCTGAAAGTTGAGGATTCCTCGGGCCTGAGTTAGCCCCAGGCCCTGTTCAAAGTTACACCCATCCCTCTCTCCTCTTCACAGGGAAGATCAGGCCAGTTACAGAAAAGAGGGAGGCTGCCTGCTCTGTGAAGCCATGTGCCTCCGGGGCACCCTCTCTGACCTTCATGGCATGGGGTGACATGGGCACCCTCACTTTCTCTGTTATGTTTGATGGGTGGCGGGCCGGTATGCAGACCAGGCCCCTTTAACAGTGACCCCAAGCCCAGTCCCTTCCCCACTCCCAACACTCCCAGGTGGCACCTGACTTCCTCAGGATCTTGGCCCGCTTCCGCAGCTGGGCCAGCAGCAGGCCCAGGAGCCCCGAGTCCCGGAAGATGTCAGTGAATAGCAGGTCCCTGCCGGCGATTCTGAGGACACTCTGCAGGGCCACGAGGGTACAGGGTGACTCAGGGCTGTCCTTGATCAGGCACTGCACCTTCCGTAGGATCTCATGGGGCACGTAATGCAGCTCGAACACCAGGGCCTCCAGCAGCTGGAAGAAGTGCCTCTGTACCGGGGCCGGCTTCAGTGGTATGATCTCCACAAACTGCGAAATGGGCTGCAGGGTCCACTCCAGCAGGAAGAAGTTGCGAGCGTTCCAGGTCCACATGGTCCTGATAGCCGACAGGACTTTCACACAGAGGATGCCGTCGCCAGCTTTGTGGAAAACATTCTGTAGGACTTGGAAGGCCTGAAGATTCTTAACGGTCACCCCTGAAGATGTAAAAAGGAACAATCCTACAAGTCATTTCTCCCGCCAATGCCTAGAAATACATACTGGCATTGTCATTAGGAACTTTCCAGCTCCTGTGCGTAAATGTTTATCAGAAGTCCAGAAAAGCCAGCTGCCCAGGGTGTGGGTAAGGCTAGAGCTGCATTATCCACAATGTGGTGGCCAATTGAGAGCTCGAATTGTGTCTACTCTGACCTGAGATGTTCCACGAGTGTAAAAATACACACCAGATCGCCAAGACGTAGCACAAGGAAAAGAATGCCAAAAAGTGTCATTGTAGGACCACATGTTGGGATGGTGCTGTTTTGGATATATTGGGTTAAATAAAATATATTATTAAAAATAATTTAACCTGTTTCTTCTTAATTTTTTAAATACAGTTACTAGGACATTTAAAATGATGCAGTGTGACCCGCGTTATATTTCCACTTGGTAGCACTGGGGTGGAGGATCGGTTTCAGTCAATTTAAATCAAATGATGTTAGAGATTACCAGGCAAAGCCAGTTTCATTTCTAGACAAGCTGTTAAATAAAGACACCTGCCGAAGCCGCCCGCTCCTTGCTCTCTAGCTGGAAGGTCAAGCCTTACTCACTTCTTCAAAGAACTCCCTGCCTCCAGCCCTCTCTGCCCGGAACACCAGAGACGGCTGTGCAGCAACTCTGTCATCCACGCGTTCCCCTGTGTCTGCTCAAGTCACATCCAGTGGCTCCTCCTGCAGTGGGCCCCCGAGCTCTGCAGCCTCCGCCCTTTGGTCTGTGCAGGTCTCCTTGCCCATTTCCCCAGATGCACCCAGATGCTTCCGGTCACCATCTCTTTCCCCAGGCTGTACTTTCTAACTTTACACTTCTCCCCTTTCCTTCCTACCTGGACAACCCACGCTTCGTCTTGAAGCTCCCTTGACTGTGGCCCTCTGTGCAGGGTCTCCTGACAAAGCTGATCCTCTCTCCTGGTGTCGCTGCTGCGCCTCTTTATCAGCCAATTATTGAGCAGATTATGGCTCAGTGTATGTGTGACGGTCTCTGCAGAGACTTTTCAGGGAGCAGATATCTGGTCTTTTCAAGCTGATGCCCAGCATGGGACAGAATGACTGAGGCACAGAAAGCATCAGCACGTGTTGATTGAGTGGATCAATCAATCAATCAATATCTCAGAGAACTAAGGAGGCACTGACTCTGAGCCTGGGTGGCTGCTTCAGGGCCATCACACCCATTATATAAGCAAATGTTATGGAGGAAGTCACACCAGATGTGGGGGTGGAGGGCAGAGGCTCCCTCTTTATCAAGTAAATATTCTCTCCAAGTCCCACCCAAGACATCTGGAAAAGTCTGTAAGGAGAGATTTTAGATCCGTAGATTATCTCCCCAAAGGCATGACAGAATCAGACCCTACTGTGTCACTGACAGGTGCCAAGTTTGTTTCTACACCAAGAATCAGGGACAGACCTGCACAGCGCTGACCGCTGCAGGGCACCTAGAGACACAGATGACCCACCAGAAGACTCTTGATGGAACTTGAAGCCTTCCAGCTGAGGGTAGGTGATGCTGTCAAACACCTTCAGCTCTGACCTCCCACAGGTCGTCAGCCACACCACCAGCCCGATGAGCTCCTCCAGGTGGGGGTCCACTTCGCTCTGGCTCAGCCCATCGTACCTGCGGGGACAGATGAGGCCAGCTCCCTGCACTTCTTGGATGGAGCAGCCTTGTTGGCTCATGGTGCCCCTCACAGGGACTCAGAGGCACGCAGATCACAGTGCTGGGGAAGACCGGGGAGGTCTCCACCAATCCAGCCCCAAATGGGAAGAGGAGTATCCTGGATAAAAGTCCCTCTATGCGAATGTCAGCCTTAGATCTAAGGATGTGCAATCAGAATACAGAGAAACCTGTGAGGAGCTGCAGCATCCGCTCACGGGAAGGCTGTTTTCCACAGCTGGACCCCCCAAAAACACATGCTGAGGTGGGTCCTTCCTAACACTCTCTGGAACAGTCTCATTTCCTCCTCCTGCCTTCCATAGGAAATCTGGGCAAAACCAACCAGTCATTTAACCAAAGGAACGTTCAGGAACTACTATGACACAGACCCCTAGGGTAGCAGTAGCCAGCTGGTTCTGGTCCAGACTAATATAAAAGGTGGCATCCCCATAGGGACATTTATTCTTACTGTCCCTTTGGAGGAAGGCCCTCAGGGTGTTGTCATTTAATCACACTGTTTTGGAGACTCCAGACTGAGGGACTTCAGCCGCCTCATCCAAGTCACCCCCTCTAGACTGGAAGCCTGACTCTGCAGTGAAGGCCGTGAAGCATAGTGGGAAGCTGCACCCCATACAGGAGAAGAGCATCTCATATTCACAGAGCAAAGCCCGAGGAAAAAGATGGGCTTGCCCTGCAGCAGCCTCCCTAAGATCAGCCGGAGAGTTCCTACCATCAAGGAATTTCTTTGATTTCCTTCTCTTGGCTGATCCCATCCCTAGGCCCAACCCGAAAATGACATGGCATTGGAGTGGAGAAAATTAGTCCAAAGCCAGCTGCACGGTGTCTTTGTTTGGGTTTCCCATGGGTCAAGGATTTGAGAGAGAGAGTAGACTATTTGGGAGTTGATCCCAAAAATACCAGTAGGGGAGAGGCCCGTGAGAGGCAAGGTAAGGAAGCCAGCATGGGCACATTACCAAGTGAGTGCCTCGTTGGGCAACTGGAGCTTAACCCTCCTGGGGACTCTGGGAGGCAGGGCAGAGCTATCCCGCCCAAGAGGCAACTTTGCTGGGTATTTATCCATCAGCTCCTGACAGTCATTGGTTGAGGGCCGCTCCAGGGGGTTGTTGATTCTCCAGCAATTCCAGCTCCCAAGCACAGGCAGAGCTGGTTACAGGAGACCCAGGAAGCCATCCAACACTGAGGTGGGGGTTCCGACAGGTGCCTATCAGGCCAGCAGGCACGCACGTGGTACCTACCACCCGATGGACTTGGTGAAACTAGTATTACCCATTGGTTCTCAAAGGAGGTGGCTCCCAGCCCCAGCTGCATGTTGAATTACTTTTGCAATAAAAGTCTCTCTCAAAGGCCGTGCTCTATCAGAAGACATTCTGAGAAGCCTCAGCATCTGTCTTTTTGCAAAGCATCCCACGTGACTGTGAGGACCTAGGCTTTGGCACTCTCTCCCCGACCAAGCACAGCCACTTACCGAAGCAACACTTTGAGCAGCAGAGGGTAGCCCTCCCCATTCTCAAACTCCAGGAACAGAGCTGAGGAGAGCGGGTAGGAGTCCTTCACGAAGCCCAAGACGAGGCTCACAGCCTCGCTCACCTCGGGAGCGGGGAGAGTGTCCGTGAGCCTGGAGAGGTTCTGGAGGGAGATCTTGATGCAATCCATGGCTGCAGGAGGAAGACACGCCCCTGCTGAGTTCTGAGGCCAGAGCTTTTCTGCCACAGTCGTTCCCACCCCACCCGCCTTAAACTGTGTGTTAAGATGCGAATGAGAATTAGTCCAGAACACTTTTCTGCTGGTTCCTGGACCAAGAAGAAGGCTCCTCCATGGGAAGTGCCATCCCAGTTGCCAAGATCTGCAGGCCCTGATAGAGAGCAGGCAAGACAGGAAGAGGAAGGAAGCCTGATTCTAATTCCCAGCATGCAGGAGGGCCCAGGTCCATTAGCGAATGCAAGACCCAAGACCCGAGACCTTCTTAAGGAAGCAGCGCTGGAGCTGAGCAGAAACTAGCCTGATAAAAAAATGCAGAGAAGGGTATATGAGCATGTGAGAAGGGAGGGGCAAAACCGTGGTGTGTTTCAGCTACTGAAGAATCGGGGTTTGGAGCATGGAAGTGTGGGCCGCCAGGAAGGGGGAGAAAGGAAGGGCCAGCTCGCGTGGGGCCTGGTGTTGGAACTTGCTGGTGACCCCAGAGCTGTGAGAAGCCAGAGAAGCTTTGAGACAGACGAGAGAGGTTACTGGATTTGCATTTTGATGGATCTCTGTTTGGGGGCTCTTCCGTTGGGAGAAGCCTCTTTTGAGTGCCAGGAAGACCACATCAGTGGATCAGGACAAGTGTGCACCAGAACTTGAGATGACGCATGCTCAGTCCTCAGCTGCGAGGCCTTGGACGTGCCCCACAGCCTGCGTGCCAGGCAGGGCAACCCCAAGAGTTGTGGCTTGGCAGGTAACCACCAGGCCAGCCCTTACTTCCCAACCTTCTCCTCAGCCCATACATCCACAGAAACAACCCATTCCTCTATGGCGTCCTGGGCACAGTGCTCCAGGGGGCGGGCTCCCCACTGAGGTGGAATTTTTCTTTTGCAGCTGTTATCTTGGGCAGCTGAGAATAATGACGACTGTGAGGGACCCCTGCCACTAAGGCATGCAGCCCTTTCTCAGGGGTCTCTGACTCTAGCCTGTCGGGGGTGCCTGGGCTGCTGAGCACCACAGACCCAGCTCAGCTCTGGGCCATTACTGCCCACCGGGCCCTGGCCTCCCTGGGAGCTTTGAATCCCCAAATGGGAGCTGTTTCATCCCAAGGCTCAGTTACGGTAAGACGGTGGGCTTCTGGAACTTTCCCAGTTCTCACCAACTGATGTCCTGTGTTACAGGAGACCCGAGAAAGAAGACAGACAACAGGGCAGGTCTTTGTAGACAAGCAGGTCACACTGGCAGGCTCAGACCCCTTCCTCACCCCCAAAGACCCCATACCTTGGGAGTTAACCCAAGGGATGGATGGCTGTGCTCCCAAGAGGCCCTCCAGCTCAGGGAGCTGAGAAAATGTCATGTAGGGGGTGAGGAGGTCAGTGGAAGTGAACCTTCATCAGAATGCTCCCCTTGGAGGTAGCCTTAGAGAGCTGCCCCCCTGCCCTGTGATGGGCAAGCAGCTGAGAGGAGGCCAAGGGATTTCCCGAGATCCTGTGAGCCACAGAGATGGCCACGCTTCCCAGCATGGTCTGGGTCCTCGGGAGGCAGACAGTGCTAAGGGAGGCCCCTGGTACTGCTAAGGGAAATGACTCCCTTGGTGTCCTGTCTTTGATCACACCCAAGTAATGATGCTGTGATGCTGACACCTATGGGGCATCCACTGTGGGCCAGGTTCTATCTGAGCGCTTCAAATATGTCAACTCATTGACACGCCACAACAATCCAGTGAGATCCGCGGGATTTTTATCCCCATTTTACAGAGGAAAGAGCTGAGGCACCCAGGCAGTTAAGTGCCCGAGGTCACTCAGCTATGAGGGCGGAGCTGGAGTCCACGCCCCGGCTATCTGGGTCCAGAGTCTATGGCCTTAACCCCCACACAAGCTGCCTGGAGCAGAACCTCAGGCTCTGGAATCAGGCATCTTCACGTTTAAAATGTGATTCCCTTCTTCACCAGCTGGGGAGCCTTGGCAAATTCTTCCACCATTCTTAATTTCTGTTTTCTCTGTTGCAAACTGGAATTAATATCTATCTCAAAGAAACATGGAGATAACAAACAAATGGACCCAGTACAGTGTCTGTTTGATAGTATGCATGCGGTAAATGAGTTCCCCTTTCCCTCCCTCCTCCAGTAGAGAATCAAAATTAGCAATAGGGGTCAGCCCTGTGGCCGCATGGTTAAGCTTGCGCTCTCCACTTCGGCAGCCCAGGGTTTCGCAGGTTCGGATCCTGGGCGCGGACATGGCACTGCTCATCAGGCCATGCAGAGGTGGCATCCCACTTAGCAGAGCCAGAAGGACGTACAACTAGAATATACAACTATGTACTGGGAGACTTTCGGAAGAAGAAGAAGAAGAAAAAAGAAGATCGGCAACAGATGTTAGCTCAGATCTTTAAAGAAAAAAAAAACAATAAAAGCATTTTCATGAATGGATCTAAGGATGTAACGTCATCTGGGCATAGCTGGGCAGCAGCAAAAATCCCACTTGTTGATCTCTGTTTCAGTCCCAGAAATCTATACTGATGCTACAAGAGCCTCCCAGGATCTTGTAGAAAGTGAGCCCGCAGCCCACCCCTGGTCCTGGGATCATACCCTGCAGGTACTGGATGACGCTGAGGTTCTGGGCCTTGGAGATGGCCCTCAGCACACAGAAGGTGGGCTCCTTCCAAAAGTGGCAGCTGTGCTCCCGAAGACAGGTCGTGGCGATCACAAGAGACTGGAGCTCATTTCCCGAGAGAAGTCCCTCCAGCCCTCGGGACTCGCTGCAAATGTTGAGCAACATCTGGGGGGAAAAAAAAGCCAGAAGACTCTGGTAAGGGAGCAACCTTCCTGTGATGGGTTTGTCCCCTACTTCTCCAGAGCACTCATCGGCGTGTCTCAGCATGAAGGATGGGGTTGTGTGTGGCTGCCCTCTGCCCCAGACCAGCACAGTCAAGGGGGCCACTTGGAAAAGGGTGACAGGGTTTGGGGCTAAAGTGTGAGCTCATAATCCTATACGAGCAGCTGTCATCCTTTCCACATCAGAAAAACAAAGAAGTGATTGACTAAGACAGGTGTCTTTTCATATAGAAACACAGAAAAATTAACAGGACCCAGGGCTACTTAAAAAGAGAGATGTGCTCGTGGGTCCCTGGCACTCAAACTCTTCTTCTCCGTAAGATCGTGAGTGTTATCCCATAACATCCTAACTGGGTGTTGTCCCTGCCAATCCCATCTCCCTTTGGCCACCAGAGGGACTTCCAGTACCTTCCTATCCACTTCTGCATGGACTAGCCCTGCCTCATCTATCACGTGATCTCTTTGGCTCTCTTTGGCTCTCTGTGGTCTAACAGGACCTTCTTCCAGTGAGCAAATACGAAAAAGCCCTTCCATCTGAATCCATTAGCCCCTTCGATCACAGTGACGGAGCCCATGCTGGGCAGCCATGGAGCTGGGTTACAGATCCCATTCCCTGGCCTGCCCTGCAGGCAGGTGTGGTCATGTGACCCTCGGTTTGGACAACCATTTCTGCTCCGTCCCCTCTCTCCCCCTTCGCACCTCCACCCCCACCTTCAGCTCCCTGGTGCGATGCAATTTCCTCACAACAGCCTTCCTTTATTCTCTCCTATAAATCAAGTCCCTTTGTCCTCGCTTCCCAGCACACCTTTGACTCTTGGTTCACAGCACTTGAAGAATAGGGCACTGCTCATTTATGCATGTGGTTGTTTCCCTCGTTTGGCTTTCCCACTTCTGTCATCTCTACAAGGGATGGTACTATGCGGGAACCATCAGTCTGGCATAGAGCCGCACATGGAAGGAGCTCTGTATATTTTTGTAGAAGGAAAACCCTTGAGGAACGCAGACGTGGTCCATCACCATGGCTCACATTCTGTCCACACGTGGGAAGGACCGTGAAGACAGGGCTGCACTAGTTCCCAGCAGGGTACGTAAGAGCCACTCTGTAAAGCTTTGTTAAAGTGCTTACTGAATCCTGGCCACCGCCTAGAATATGATTTCTATATGGGCAAATGATGCCTAAGTTTGCAACAAATGCAGCCGAGGAGATGACCGACCATGAGTGGAATCTACCAGAATATGTGAGATACCCTCTGGTAACGATGCTTCTGGCCTGAGGATTAGTCTGGAATGGATGTTCAATGGGCAGCTGCATTTGGAAACTCCCAAGTGCTCCTAAGTGCCCGCTCCCTGTGAGGCACCTGCCCGAGGCAGTGGACGTGCAAAGATGAGTAAAACACTCAGTCCTCCTCACCCCCCGCCCACCCTCCAAGGTCAGAGAGAGGCGTTTTTTGAAGAATGCAGCATCCCAGAAGCTGAGAACGCAGAAATTGTCGAGAAGGGGACAATGGAGGAGGGGAGAAGTTACATGAAAAGCCTCTGCTGGTGGTCAGAGAGCAAAGGAAAGATGAGGAATGACAGGAGGAAATGGCATTTGATGGCTTCTGAGTGGAGAGGAGGTGACATCACAGGCTGCTTAAAAGCCTGACTGTGAGTGGACTTGGGACCATGGGGTCCAAGCGCATGGCACAAGGGTGGGTACGCAGCAAGAACTCAGACAGTGTTGGCTACAGTTATACAAGTGAGTTAGCATGCTTGTTCTCAGAGGAGAAGGGGCCAAGACAGGAGGTTCCAGACGTGGGGGAGGGCTGGCAGGAGCCGGGAAGACAGACTGGAGGAGAAGGAGCCGGCAGGGCCAAACTGAGGAGGAGCACACCTTTCTGGGAGAGAACCAGGGGAATACTGATACAGGATACAATGAGCAGAGAGAGAAGAAGAAAATCCATTTTCCAAATGCACAGGAGTCCCGGCATTTGCAGAGCATGGGGAAGCGGGGGAGCTGGGCCCTCGAGGGGAACAGAGGAGCTTGGGAACTTGGCCGGAGAAAGAGGGAAGCATCTCGAGGAGCCCAGGGTGGTCTTGGCCCGGGGGGGTCCAGCCCCTCCTCTCACTCACCTGCACGAACATCCTCTGAACTTGAACATCACTGTCAAAAAGCTCCTCCTTTTCCAGTGGAAAAACAAAGAAGAGGTAGAGACACTGGAGGAGCAGGGCTGGGAGCCCAGACTCGGCAACTCTGTCCAGGGTCTCCTGCAAGGAAGAGAAGAGTGACCAGGGCTGCAGAGCTGGCAGAGCGCAGCTCCAGACTGGCACGGTCAGCCCTGGCAGCCGCTGCAGCTGGGAACGTGGGTCAGTCACTCCCCCTCTCTGGGCAACACATTCTCAAGCAAGAATGGAGACAATCACAGGACCCACCTAGGGAGGCTGGGAAAGCTAAATTTACATAAAGTGTGGACTACATGCCCAGTAAACGTTATAGCTTTTACAAGATAGATGATAAGAAGGAAGGAAGGCAGGGAGGGAGGGAGGGAGGGACTGGTGCAGAGCAGGAAACCAGGGCTGTCCCAGGCAATCCCACTGCTGATTTTGGTAGGTTGCCTCCTGATTAGGGAGCTGGAAACTCAGCCAGGAGGGGATGCTCGAGGACAAGTGCAAACAACTGAATTCAGGACCTGATCAGGGCCTTCCCATCCCCTCGTCCAGAGGCCAGACCTCAGCAAAACCAAAATGGCCCTATAGGCGAAGAGCCGTAACCAGGGAAGCCAAACAGAGGGAGAAGACAGGACGTCGGCAGAGAAGGGACTGAGAGGACCGGCCTGAGCGTGGAGCTTCCTGGGGCCTTTCTTCCTCAGGCTCTGCCTGCAGCTCCACCCCAGGGTGACCGCAGCCACAACCTCTACACGCATGTGCACACATGCGCACTTATGGGTTAATCTACAGTACGTGGCCCACGCAGTCCCCCACCCGACACACGAATCTGCCAGGCATGGGGGCAAACTAGAAAAAGAGAAAGGAGGAAAGTACAGTCTGGGCGAGAATCAGGAGTATCACGCCAGCCCTGGTCCTACCCTTCCCCCTCAAAGCTTCTGTTTCCTTGGCACCTGGTCTGCCGTGACCCCACTGCGGGCAGCTCTCCCTGTGCCCTATGGTGCACTGGCTCCACTGAAAGCCAGCTGCCTATTTCTGTCCCTGCTTTGGTGGAGAACAAGGCTTCAGGTGAATGTTTTACTACACGGGCTAAAAGCAGCCCTTCGTGAGAGGCAGAAGGGCCCCTGCTGGGCTTCAGGTCACTGTGACAATGGTGGTCCAGCAGTTTATGCAGAGGAAAAGTCTTGCTTCCAGTTATCAAGTGTGTGCTGTTCTCCTCACGCACCTCCACGCAGTCTCCAAACCAAATGCCTGTCTGATGTCTGTGTTCACCGTGAGACTCCGGGCGGCAGCTGCCTCCATCTGGTCCCCTGGTACTCCCGCTGCTGAGCGCCAGACCTGGCACACAGTGGGCCCTCTCACTAGACGAATGCGTCTCTGGACCTGCCCTGCACAGGGGCTCCGGCCATTTCTGCTAACGGCCACAGCGGCCGGGGACTGTTCCTGCCTGAGAGGACACCAGCCGTCAGCTAACCATTCAGAGAGAAAGTACCAGGTCCCCAGCTTCACAGTGGGAGGACATGACTGCAACCTGGATGGGGCAGGGGTGGGAAGAGAAGAAGGAGGGGCTGGGCTCTTTCGAGCGTCGTCTCTGGATAGACAGGGGACAGGTGCCCACGAGCGTGGCTCCTTCAGTTTGAGTTTGACAGGAGGCGATGGAGAGCAGGGGCTCAGAGCACGGGCCCTGGGGTCAGACAGACTGCAGTTACACAGCGTGGGTGAACCTGATTTCTCATCACTAACAGTGCACCACCGTAATCTGACTCTCAGGGTTTGGGGAGGATTAATCGACCCAGTGGGTGGGATGCAGCCAGCACCGCCCTGACGCACAGGAAGTAGTCCAGACACATGAGCTGTTGTTAATCCCCACACTAACCCTAAAACTAAAGCGTTAGATCCCCAGTTCTAAAATTAGCAACACAAAGAGTCACAGAGAGGCGAAACGATTTGCCCACGGTTACATAGAGCCCAACAACTGAAAAGGGAGGATTCCAACCTGAAATTCAGACTCTAAAGTCCAGGTTCTATTTCAGAGGGGCATCAGCAGAGGAAAGCGAGAAATCAGTTTCATAGAAAGAAAGACACTCTTGAGACGTGCCACCGCCCTGTGCTGGGACCTCCCTGTGGGCACAGATGAGGAGCACCTGGCTGGGGCTGACGGGGTTTGGAACTTACCGAGTCGGTCCCTGTGAGCACGTACACCGACTTCAGGAGCAGGTAGCCATCCTGATCTGCATCCCCCTTCCACCGCAGCAACTGCCCAGCTGCCACTCGTGCTTGCTCTGGCAACAGTGAGGAATGGCAGAAAGTGTCACCAGAGGGCCATTCGGTGATCTGTTCCCCCAACTCCCCCTACTTGGGCTCGTCTCTCCATGAGATGCACCTTAACATCTTTAGGAGACTTCTGCCTCCTGCCTCCCCCACAATGCCACCTGAATCTGTAGCAAACATTTCACACTCTTCTACGTTAATCTCCTTGGAGGATAGCCTTTCTTATGCTACTATCCCTGTTCAACAACCATCAATGGCTCCCTATTACCAAATAATAAGAACGAGCTCCTCAGCTACTGGACTTCCACAATCCAGAGTCTTCACCCCCCTTCCTGTATCACACAGCCCCTTATCCTGCAACCTACACCAAGAGCTCAAGCTCTTCCTCCCACTGGAACTCCCTCCCGCCCCTTAGCCCCATAGGCACCATGAAATTCGGGCCAGCTCCAGGAGCGGAAGAATGCCCACAGCAGAAAACATGCTTGGCCTTGGCCTCTGTCTTACTCTGTCTTTCTGGATCAAGCTCTCCATTGAACACTCAGGTGTACCTTTTATGCTAGTGCGCCCTCACAGAGCCCCTGGTCCTGTGTGTGGGGGGCGGGGGTAAGCATGTGTGTGTGCATGTATGTTTGGGTGTGAGGTGTATGCGTCTGTGTGTTTGTATATATATTCATATGGGGAGGGTCTGTGTGTTTGTTTCTGTGCGTGTGTGTCCCTCCTGGGAGCAGCAGAGCCCCCAGCTCCCCTTTCCCTCCTCTGCTAGCCTTTCCCTTTGTTCCCAAGGGAACAGTGGTGGAACTGGGCTCCCTGGAAGGCATTATTCTAACTCCACTAGAAAGCAGAGAGGGGCTGAGCAGGAGCCCTGGGAGGGGTCCACAGAGCTGTTTTACTCCCCATAAACTGTCCTCTAAGACCCTCTTCTCTTACCTGCAGGCTTTCCCACAAGCGCCTCCTGTATTTCTTGGGCAAACTGGTTGGAAACATCTTCTGCCAGCCTTTGGAGACTAGGAAAGCAGATGATGCCCACGGAGTGTTCCCAGGCCTGGAGCGCAACCAACAGGATTCCATCAGAGGTGCCAAAGCTACAGAGCAAGGAGTGAGCATCCCCTTCCTCTGTCCTTGCCGGCCCAGACCAGAGAGTCCACTCGCATTCCCGGTGCATCCCAAAGGACACGGAACGACCTGCCTCACAGCTCCCACCGCACCCCTACCCCAATGCCTCTAAATTCGTCAACTTCCTGCTGAGCTCCAGGCCCACGCATCCAACTGGCCCCTGGACATCTCCCCTGAACTCGTGCTCCTGCAACGTCAAACACACGGAACGGAATCCATTGCCTTCCCCAGACCGGCTGCACCTTGTCTCGGTGAACGGCCCAGCAAGCACCAGTCGCCTTCTGGGAAATCCCAAAAGTGATTCTGCAGCCCTCCCTCTCCTTCGCCTTCCCGCCCCACCAGTTGCTGTGTCTCACTGCTTCTCCTCTTACTCACCTTTCACATCTTATGCAGATACCGTCCTTTTGTCATGCCATTATTTCCTACCAATTAATTCTAAAAAGTGGGATTGCAAGCTAAAAGGGTGTGCCTTTGTTTTTTTTAGTGCTTTGGTTCAGGTTACTAACTCATTCTACAGAAAAGTTGCACTAGATTAGCCTCAGGGGCTCACGGCAGAGGGTTGGTCTCTCTGCAGCCAGGCCAGCATTAGGGTTTGTCATGCTTTTTCATCTTAAATGGAAAACTTTGTAGGAGAAAAAATATCGCATCTTGATTACGGTCTTTAGACTACTAGAGTGGAGGAACACTCCTCATGCTTCTTGAATTGCCTATTTTTGTTCTTAGCCTATTATTCTATGAGGGTTTTCATTATTTTTTATTTATTTTAAAAAGCTTTTTATATATAAAAAAAGTTAACCTTTGTCTGTAACACTATTGCAATTTTTTTTGTATTTGTCATTTTATCTTTTAATTTGGTATTGTTTGGTTTCGCTGTACAGAAATCTGAAACTCATATGAAATGAAATTTCTCAATCTATTCCTTTGTTTTCCAGCTTTAGTTCCAGGCTTAGGAAAGTCTTCCCTGGTCCAGTCATTATTGGGGTTTTTTTTTTTTTTTTTTTTTGAGGAACATTAGCCCTGAGCTAACTACTGCCAATCCTCTTCTTTCTGCTGAGGAAGACTGGCCCTGAGCTCACATCCGTGCCCATCTTCCTCTACTTTATCTGTGGGACGCCTACCACAGCGTGGCTTTTGCCAAGTGGTGCCATGTCCACACCTGGGATCTGAACCGGCGAACCCGGACCACCGAGAAGTGGAACGTGTGCACTTAACCACTACGCCACCAGCCTGGCCCCCAGTCATTATTGTTTTTAATCTTCTATTTCTTTTTTAATTTCCTTAAAATTCTTTCTTAGATGTCCCTTCTCTATTTCTATCCTATCTGGTCATCTTTTTCCTCAGCCTTGTTTTCTTTATTGTTTAGGATATTATTTGATGGAAGTCATGACTTTAAAAGTTCTGCTCGGGCTGCCAGACCCTTTCCAGAGTCTCCTCCTGGTTTCTGGAGTAGCGCTGTTCACAGGTCTGCTTCTCACTGGAGTCCTTCCCTTTGTTTCGCTGCGTTGTCACAGGCTGAGTTTACTATCCCGCAAGGAGGAGAGCTTTCTCTAGACCAACAGTCAGAGTGGGGTGACCCTTCCCCCGGGACTTGAGTCCCAGGCAATTCTGCATCCCGGGTTCCCACCAGGGAGGTCGGCTGCTGTGCACATTCCTGGCAACTGGTTTTTCCTCTGTGACATGCAATTTTGCTGGACTGCCATCCACTCACCCCCACTCATCATCCACGTGTAATTATATTTCTGACCAAAGACCTGACTGAGTTTTCTTAAGCTGAGATCCTCCTTCTGGAAAAGGTGAGAAAGGCATCAAATTCCAAGAGGAAATCATTTCCATTTGTTTCCTTGTTATAGATACTATGTTTGTTAAAAAGTAAAAACCTTTAAAAATCTTCTCTATATTAAAAGATGCGATATACGAAATGACGAGGCAAGGCACAGATTGGGAGAAAATATTGGCTAAGCATATAACTGACAAAAGAACCGTACCCAGACTCCTACAAATTAGTAAGAAAAAGACAGCCTGATTTTTAAAACACAGGCAAATGAAACAGCAAGTAATTCATAAAAGATAAAATCAATAACAAATTACTAATAATTAGGAAAATGCAAATTAAAGCCACAATGAGATAGCTTATACTTTTCAGGGAGGTAAAAATAGTAAGCCTAACAATGCCAAATGTGGGCGAAAGTGAGGGACCCAGAAACGCCCACATCTACTGAGGGAGTAGAACTTGGAAGAACCTCCTTGAAGAAGAATTTACCCCAAACCAATAAAGTCCAAGAGGCACACATCCTGCAACCCAGCAATTCCACTCCTTCCTTAGAGAAACGCTGGCACACATGCGCCGGGAGACGCGAAGAAGAAATATTTACGCAGCATCGTTTGCAAGTGTGAAGAAGTGGAAGAAAACTTCCTGTTCATCAATAGGACAATGAATGAATAATTTGTGTCATATTTGTATAATAGGATACTATATAGAACTGAAAAAGAAACAGAGCAACATGTATCACTGTCCATAAACCCCAGAAATAGAATGTTGAGTGGAAAAAGCAAGTTGCAAAAGTGTATTACAGTATATCTAAAAACTTGTGAGACTATACATAAATTATGCAATAATGTTACTGATGGGTATATTTTATATATGTAAAAAATATATCCCCATAAGTAATCTCTCTCTCTCTCTCTCTCTCTATGTATATATATATATGGCATATAGATATATAGATATTCCCACACTGGGAATGATACTCTGGGACCGGGGTTACCATTGGCAGAGGACAGAAGGAGAAAGAATTCTTGAATGTGTACACAGGTGGCTTTGGTTTATCTGCATGTTTTATTTCTTTTATATGGGTGGTGAGTACTCAGGTATTTATTTTGTTTTGAGCAAGACTTTGTACGTATCTGAAATATTTGTTTTATTTTCTGCCCCAGTTGCCCTTTTCCTTTGTAAATAAAAAAGCAGCACATCAGAGCCTTGCAAAAACTAAAAAAATGCTGGAGGAATGTTAAAAACCATTGCAGAAAGTAGACCTTCAACAAATGTTTGATGAGTGAACACGTGGTTATGAAACCCACAAAATGCAGAATGACGGCCAAATGTATTTTGCGCTGGTCTCGTGCCAAACTCTGGGCCAAGCACTTCTGTGCGTTGTTTACACTGATCCTCACAACACCCCTCGGAGATGGGTAGTATTATTCCTATTCCCACTTTACAGAAACTGAGGCTCAGCCAGAGGGTAAGCCCAGAGCACCAGTTAAGCAACAGATCGAAAACCTGGATGATTTCGTGCAGACACAAACATACCCACGTAGCATGTGCACATCTAAGAAATTTATGGCTACCACCTGGAAACCAGCTATCGCCTGGAAACTTTAATCCCTGGAAAGAAAAAGTCAGTCCTCTTGGCTGGGAATTTCCGCAGTAAGATGACTTCCGTCCCCAGGACAGAGAGCTCTGCTATGATGTCTGCCTAACAAATTCCTGTGCCTCTCCCCTGCGCCGGCAAACCCCTCAAAGAGCAATTTGAAGGCAGTTGACTCAGAAGCATCCAGATCGTCTTTGAGCAGTGGGACTCCAAGAGGCACTCTACAATAAAGCAAATTGGGCCGCTGCGAGTTGAACGGTAATTGTACCCTCAGCCAGATTCTCCCAAGGCTCAGCCTCCTTCCTGGGACCACAGTGGGCACTTCTGCAGGCCGCCTTCACTCTTCCAGGCCACCAGGGTGCTGTTTGACGCACAGAGGCAATCATTTACTTAATGGTACCATGGAGACCCCAAAGAGTTAAGGCAGCTTCCAAAAGGACCTAATTTTTTCCCAAACTGGGACTTGCATGCTGGGAGGATATTGCTCAATATTTTAAAAAACTTTTATTTACTCACATTATCCAAGCGGCACTATCGTGCCTGGTGCTGCCCCTCACATGAAGAAGAGAAAAAGAAAATGATGCTCTGGTCTCCCAAGGAAAATAAAAAAGGGCAAAAACTCTTGAAAAGATGAGAGGAAACCCCAGCTCTTGCATGACAAAGAGAATCCGGCTGGTTTTCAGGTATGACTGTAATATTACGATTTCTCCATTGCTACAGAGTTTGCTGGTTTGGTCTTTAAGTGAGCTCAAAATGTTTCAGAGACTATATGAGTTTCCCCTGCTAGTGTGACACAGTTGATTCTTTTCTTTGTAACTTAAAAAAAAAAATGATGCTCTAAAACAACAAAAATCTTATTTCCCCAAGATGGGAATAAACCATGTTGCAGGTCCCACTCCGAGGTGGGGCAGAGTCAGGGATGGCAAGGGAGGGTGTTTATTCTCACCATGTCCTCTGGACAGAGACCACACTTGGAAATAATTGTTGGCAATCCTTGTTATTATATTTAATGTTATGTGTCTCTCTTCTATCGTCAGTTGAGTCCACGCTTGGTTTTTATGAGAAAGATTGACCAAACTCCATGGCGTAAACTCTGCACCACTGGCAGGGCAGTCAGCCTAAGAGGATCTGTGCACACCTGTGCACGTGCAAATGTGCATACACATGCATGTGCAAGCACACACACACAAAAGCACACTCATCTCCAAGTACAACCAATAAGTGTTCGTTCCAATCCCTCCACACTCGGAATGAATGGATTCCTCACCGTTTTGCCCGCCATTCTGGTTATCTACCACTCTATTACAAACCACTGCAAAATTGAGTGGCTTCAAATGACAGCAGTCGTTTATTTCTCTCATGGATCTGCAACTGGGACAGGGCTCAGCAGGGCCGGCTTTTCTCCGCGTCCGTCGGCTGGGGCAGCTAACAGGGCCTGAGGGCTCCACCTGCAAGCTGGCGCACTCACATGCGGGCAGCTTTGCTGCTGTCAGTAGCAAGTGCAGTTGCACACGCAGGGGCTTCGTTTCCATTGCACACAGGCTTTTACTCAGGGCTGCTTGGGCCTCCTCACGACATCGCAGCAGGGTTCTAAGCGTGAGTATCCCAAGTGACACGAAGAAGAAACTGCAAGTCTCTGGAGGCCCTGGACCTAGAAATGTCGCTTCTGCCCTATTCTATCAGCCAAGCCATCCAGATTCGAGGTGGGGGTGGGGGGACATAGATGCCCATCTCAAAGAGGTCAGTGCGAACCCATTCACAGCATCTCTAATCTGTCACATCCATAGATCCTCCTTTTTTTCTCATGCTGCCCGCCACCCCAGGTTGTCTATCCCAGACAGTGAGGAATTTTACACTAATCTTTGGGGATTCCCTAGCTCATTGCCTGCTTTCTCTCAAAGCACGCATTCTAAGAACAATCTTCAACAACTACGTCTATGGCTCAAGCTGTCCCATGTCTGCTCTTGTCTCATATCTCTGTGAGCTGTGAGCACCTGAAGTGGTTCCCTTTCTGCCAAAGCAAACTGAGCGGGAACTACCCATGCTTGCTGGGAGAATGCCTTCTGCTCTTGGTGTGAGATCCTGTGACAGGACGAGTTCCAGAAGTACCAAGGCCCAAGGCTCTTGGCAGGAAAAGAACAACAGTCAACTGAATCCTTCCTGAAAACTCCGCTCTGCACACGGAGAAGTCATTAGCTCTGTGCTGCTTCCTGTGTGATGCAATGAAACCTCAACCTTGTCTGCAACACCGTGGAGTCAGCGATCCAAACATCACATGTGTCGGGGGTGACATGCCTCTGTACCCAAGGGGAATGTAGGTACCAGCCAGGCAAAGCCATTGTCCAGTGAGTCACGGGATAGGGAAAGAAACCAGAGGTGCTCTGTTCTACAAAGGCCAACACTGCCTGGGGAGCCCAGTGGTTAACAACAGGCCTGGGGCCGACTGCTTGGGTTAAGTTCTGCTCCCCAGTGACAACTGGACGGCCTTGGCCAAGTTATGCAACATCTCTAAACCTCTCTTTCCTCATTTCTAAAGCTGGGATAAAAATAGCACCCACTTCACAGGGTTATTATGAGGGGTGGTAAACACCAAACAGAATGCCTGGTTTAGTTAGTTAGAGCTTGGTGAATAGTACTAGCCATCATCAGTGAAAGTGGCCCAGGCGCTGGCTAAGAACTCCTTCTGGACCTGTGAAGAGGACTGATGGCCCCTGGGGGAAGAGGAGAGCCTGCAGTTTTGCAGGAGAACTTTGTTTCTGACTCATCCCCTCAGGCCAGGCAGCCCCCTATTGGGGGTCCAACACCCTGAGACTCCATGAAGCTCTTCCCCATTGCCAAGACGGAAGCCAAAATGTTGAGTGGGTTCACTCCTTAACAACTCTGCAGTTTTCCCTCAATTCAGGAGGCAATGGGTCTGGAATTTACTACAGAACCAACCAAGCCCATCTTTGTACCTGCCTAACAGTTAATGCAGATTTATGATTAAGCAATGACAGGGATGAGGGAACAGTTCATCCTCTGCTGTGGGTTTGAGGAGTCGGATATGTGAGAAAGCCAAAGAGGCTAGAGGGAAGTTCTTTAGGAAGGAGATGCCAAAGGAGCAGCTCTGAGGGAGTCTGCTACACAAGACAACACCTGTTGTCAAATCTCAAGACTCGCAAGGTCGAGGAAGGTGATGGACACTGAGGCAGGGCACACACTGCTATCAACCTGCGCCCAAGCCCTATCTATACGTGGACCACCCCTTCCATGCTGGCTCCGACTGATAAAGAGTCTGGGCCAGTTAGGCTAGATCCCACAATCCAGGGACATAGCCCTTTCCAAGGAGAGGTGACAATTCAAAATCTCTTGTGTGCATTGTCTTAGAACAAAGAATGTTCCAGATCATCTTAATTTTCCTTGGGTCTAAAGTGAAAAGAGCCAGGTATAGAGAGTTGGGTTCTACCACAGAAAGTGGTCCATGACTCTTAGATGCACTCAGTTGTCTCAGAGCCCAATGGGGGCATGGTTTCCATAACAAGCAGCATATGCATAAGGCTCTGATGTCAATGACCACATTCCACAGGAGATGGCATAACTTTCTAAGTCCTGATGTTTCCAGGAGGGTTCTTTATAGATGACCTTGAAGAATACTGTTTTATGGTTACAAAATTCAGAACAGAGTGGTTACAAGCTTGATTTCTTACACAAGGACCCGTATTCCAATGGATGTTTTCGGTCTTCATCGACAGCTCAGATTTTAACTACATTACACTCGAAGGAAAAATACCCACCTTCCCCATGTTCCTTTCCATCCCAACTCTTAATTAAGGAGCCTGGGGGCTGGCTCTCTCGGGGTTTTACTAGTCAGAACTTAATAGAAACAACAGGTTTGTAGACCTAGTGGACTTAATGAAAGAATATATATTTTCAGAAAGTGATAAAAAGCATGTAACATTCTGCCTCTACAAGTTTCATCAGAGGTGGGCCCCGGGGACCCAAAACATAGCAGATTGTGTCAGCAGTTTGGGGGAGTCTTGGCCACAGGATCTCAGACTACGCACGTGCAGTTAGTACCCTGGAGGCTGGGGGAAAGGGACCGGGGACCAGATCTGCCTTCCGTGTGCTGTGGACTTCACAATCCTCATCTTCTCTCACCCTCACAGTCTCCGCAAAGGGGTATTGATTCCAGCTCACAGATGAGTGAACTGAGGTTCAGCGATATTGACTAACTTGCTCAAGGATGCACAGCTGACAGGCAAGGGAGCCAGGACTTGCTCTGCTCTGTCTGACTCGAAAGGCTGTATGTTCAACAATAGGGCCGTTTTGCCTCCAATCACCAGGAGAGGGTTGGGGAAACATGGACCAACACTGAGGTTCAATTTTTATAGGACCTGTTTGCTCACCGTGCGTTCACAGGCTCCATCACCTCCAGGGTCAGTTAACATTTTATATGAGTTAGGTGGGGTGGGTGGAAGGTACAGGGAGTTGGGGGGGGGGGAGCGGTAAACTGAGGGACCAAGACCAGAATCTGTCTAAAAGGGGTGCCCCTAACCATCTCCATCCAATGGTCAGCATTACATCTACCAAAATTTTCAAGAGAAACTAGAAATCTTATTTTTGCATGAAAACTTTCCATTTTCCATTAATTTGTTTACAAGCCCTCGATGCCAAAGAAACCACATGCCGGGTGCTATTCAAAATCATCTGCTCACAACTGGACTCTCCAGGAAGGTAAAACCTCTATCTGTCTTCTTTACTCTCAAAGCCCAAGGCCCTAGAAGAGAGTGTAGGAGTTTAATAAAGACGCGTACAACACCTGCATGACCCCTCAAACCAACCATCTGGAGAGAGGTGAAGAAGGACCTAGGCCTCCTTTCAGCCCTGCCAGAGCTGCTCAGGCGGGTGGGAAAGAAACAACCCAGGACCAGCCACCCAGCAATGCCTGAGCCCAGACACAGTCCCAGTGAATTTTGAGGGGGGTGGGGTGGGGGGTGGTAGGGGCTGTGCATGTGTTTCCTTCCATAAGACAAAGTTGACCTGGGGCCCGAGTGAGACCCAGCTTCCTCTCAGAAGCTGGGCTTGTCAGAGCAGAGAGACTAGGAAGAGAAATCTGAGCCATGGCTCCAAGCCCAGTTCTTCTTTTCCAGTATCTTCCCTAAGCCCCAGTCATCCAGTCTGTGAAAGGGAATGGATGGGTCCATTCAAGTCCAAAACATGTGAGAAAATAGTGAATCAATGGACAGTAAGCTTCTTGGCAATTTTTTACAGAAAGACATACCTGAGTACTCATTGCATCCTACAGATATGATCCCAAGAAGATTCTGAGTCATCTTTGGAAATCTTTAAATATTTCCGGTTAATAAGTTAGATGAAATATATTAACAAAGGGGCTCCCCTATAAAAACCTGCCGAAGCCACCATCTGTCCTACTCTACTTTAAAATGTAAAAAGTTTCTCATATTCTCTGTGCTTTGAATGTAGGTAAATGGTTTTTTTTTTTTAAATAATAACCCAAAATCAATAATCAAGCAAAACTAAGAGCTCATAAAAAGATGCATTTCCAACTGTACAACTAGGCTTCAATACATCCAACTATAAAGCAGACCTCACTGGCAGAAGCTTTGTTCCAAGACAACAAAGGAAATCCCTTGTACCCAACTGTCACCAGTTGCCACTAACCGGAGTGCTGGCCCGGTGGACAGGCTGGGCTTCTCTCGTGTGCCTGTGACCAAGGAGAGAGCACTGCTCTGGTGCTCCCCACTGATCGTACCTCGATTTACATCCTTGGCACAAGCTGATGTTCTGGCTGCCCCAGGTCCTCCCTTTGGAGTGAGTGGCGTTTGAGGTTACCAGCCAACCCTGCGACTCATGTCTCAGGATGCATCTTCCTTTCCTGGCTCCCTAAGGAGCTGGTCTCCTCTCTGGCTTCCCAGCTGGGATTGAGGTTGAACAATATAATTTTTTTAACTAAAGAGACCATATTGCTCAAGAGCCAACTGTCCATCCTTTCCAGGCCCTTCGTCATCCTAGAGGTGAGTCTTGCCATCTTTATTGAACAGCATAACACTCCCTCTAAGAACCCATCAGAGACCACCGGTGATGATATTAAAACCACCAACTTCAGCTTCTGATCATCCCAGCAGTGTTCCCAGAACACTGTCTCATCTTCTTACAGTTTCAAAAATGAAAATACTGACCTTTAGGAACAGCGGGAGAAGACTCAACAGGCCCTTGTGACGTTCACCTGGGCTCCTGTGAGGCAACTGCTGATATTCCAGAAACTTCCTTTCTAGCATCTCCCAGAGAGCAGTGGGGCCGGGGGGCTGCCCTCCATGGGGGTAGTCAGGCTGAGCACCATCGGGCCGTCCTTCATTGTTGGAACCTGGATCCTCAGCTCTGTCTTCAGCCGTCGAAACATCTTCCGCCTCCATGCCTTAGCAAAGCAGATCTGAATTCAGAACAAAAAACAAAAATGGAAAGTTCTCTCACAGCACTTCTCGATGAAGCCGGCTGTGGGACAAGGTACTGTACTCACTCAGCCAGTTCCTACTGAAGAGGGTTCCTCTAAGAATCTGAAACCTACTAAAATAGAGAAGCCTTTTTTGAAAAGAGATTCCAATTTAGATGTGACTCATATTGACAGCCTAATTTGTGCCAACCACTGTGCTGGGCTCTTTACACAGATGGTCACACGAGAGAGATGGGCATCCTATTTTCTCTGTGTTAGTCAGGAAACTGACGGGGCCGAGGCACACGGGCAGCTGGACGTTCAGTTGAAATCAAACCTATAACACCAAAGCCATTTTTTTTTTTATTACCTGATGCTGCCTCTCTTTTAAAAGGCTGGGTAAATAGACGTGTAAACATCTCACCAATATTTGTAGAGGCATGTAATTCTGTATCTTCAGTTGTAACTTCCTTCTCCCGCATGAGTCTAAAAGGATATAGATTCTTCATTCTCAGCGTTATTTGGTTCGCACTCAATATTTTTAGAGGATGTCGTTTGGCTCAAGATGACCCCATGCTAACTTAAAAGAGCTCCTCTGCTAGCGCACATGGGAGCAATTTGTGTGAGCCAGGGTCCTCGCGTCAGTAGGTCTAAGGAAAAGAACTTACACGATGAAAACGCCAAAGACTCATCTGCCAGATAGGTAACGAGAAGGTCCCTTTATTTGTATCTTTGACTTTCCAATTGTCATCCTCTTCAGATGACTCATGACTGACTCGCAGCACAACAAACGTTTGTTTATTGTTTGTCTGTGAAGAATGAAGGAAACTCCAAGTAGGGACCAGAATGTCCAGGGTCCCTGCAGGATGCCCTCCTCAACCGCAATGTCACCTTGCAGAAGACCATCCCGGAACCTGTCCAGCCACCAACAATCACCAATCACAGGGTAGCAACCGGGCAGACAGACACACAGACGTGGATCCACAGGTGTTTTGCTCTGGCATACAGCAGCTAGGGGGGCGGGGGGTGCATCATGCTTTATTTTTAGCCCAAATGCACCCCCCTTGCAGGCTAGAATGGGAGATAGCTGAAGATCACATAGCAGATGGACCATCTCTCTTTGAAACCTTCCCACCCTTTACACACATGACTCCTTGAGGCCCTGGCCCTTCCTCTCTCACACAGTCTTATTACTCTCAGGCTTCATTTTCAGAAATTGTTTTCTGATTACAAAAGCCATGTAAGTTCGGTGTTGAAAATTGGGCAGGAACAAATTATCAGGAAGAATATCCAGCTTGCTCATAACCCAGAAAAATGACTGTTCATATTCCAGCTTTTATCCGTGAATATACGGTTTCATAAAAACACACTCATAATCTTGTTGAAGCAAACTTTTTATTTATACTTTTGTTTTTGTTGGTTGGTTGGCCAGGGCGTGGTGGGGTTGGGTTTCCTTTTTGAGCTTGGCCCTCTGGGACAGGGGGTAAGGTGCCTCACGTTGCTCAGTCCCCGCACAGTCTCTTCCCTGACCTGGACCAGGCTCCATTCCAGCTTTGATGGTTTATTCATTTATTTCTCGGCCTTCCGTTCCCCACTCCCACTCCATTCTTCCCCACCCCACCCACCCCTCATGCTTGATAGCAGCCATCCTTATAACACACGGCACAGGTGCCTGGTGTCTGAACGCACGCATATGAAGTTCTTCGAATGATTTTCTGCATCTTTTCTGTACTTACTTTTGTGCTCAACATCATGCCCTCAGACTTAACCACGTGGCTCTGTGTTTGTCAACTTCATTTCCTCGAACTGCTGCCCTGGGTTACAAAGTGGGCATCACGTGCCTATCTGACTGTTTGCTCCGCAGTGACGGACAGCTAGATTGCCCATGACTTCCCGTTCCGCCGTCGGTCCCGTCCTGGACATTCCCACTCGGGTCCCTCGTGGGGCTGCATGTGACTGGCTCTGGGTGTGAACACAGGCGCAGGAGTGCTGAGTCAAGGGCATATGCTGCTCAATTCAACTAAGTACCACCAGCTCAGATACCTCCAGAAGGCTGGGGCCAGACGGTGCTGCCCCCAGGCTCCCCTACATCTCATCGCCACCCCCACCTGGCAACCCCCACATTTCTAATGTTTGCCAATCCAAGCGAAGAAAAGTGACCCCTCATTGTCATTTCAATTTTTGTTTCCCTAGCTTGCTGATGAGTCTGAGCATCTCTACATGCCTCTTAGCCTTCTAGATTTCCTCTTCCGCCAACTGACTGTTCACCGCCTTTGCTTATTTTTCCTTTCCTGTCTTTTTCCTGTTGCTTGGCCAGAGCTCATTCTAGAGACTGATCCCCTGTTGGTTTTAAAAATCACCACTATATTCTCTCCGTCCATTTTTCTCAGGAATTAGTTCATAACTTCCTTTTCTGTCACAAAAACGTATCATGAATATTCTCCATGTCGTCAAAGATCCTCTGTGTCTTCATTTTTAGTGGCGTTTGGTGACTATGGAGCTATGTTGCTCATTTGTTTAAGCAATCTTCTACACTTAGGCATTTCAGTGGTTTCCGATTATTCGCTACGATAAACAATACTGTAATGACAGGCCTGTGTCCAAGCTTTTCTACATATTCGTGATTAAAATAACAGATTGTAATACATTCTTAAATTCCTAAGAGAAAATAGATGGATCTAAAGATAGGTAAGCTTTTCAGGTTCTTGACACATATTTCCAAACAGCGTCTCCCAAAACACCTTATCAATGTACCGTTCTCCAACCAAGAGTGTACAAGAGTTTACCCTTCCTTAGTTATCCTTTTTTTTTTATTCTTGCCGATTTGAGAGGTAAAAAACCAAAGCATCGCCGTTGTTTGTCGCTGCGTCTCTGCTGGTAATGTGAGGAGCTGAGCATCTTTCTGTATCTGTTGCTCTGTCTCCTTCAGGGGTCCCTGCGGTGGCTTTCTGGGGTCAGACGCATCTGACTCCTTGAGTCCCCTGCAGGAGGTCTCAGCTACTGCCCATGGCTGTAATTGCCCCTCAGAGCCACGCAGCCGCTGCACGTCAGCTCGGTGCAGGAAGGCCATCGCGCCTATATCAGGATTTGGCACAGAGCAGAGGCTCAGTGAAATGCTACTGAACAAGGGGATGAATTAACCTTTATGCTGATGGCACCTGAATCTCTCTCTATTGCCCAGACCCTCTTCTAAACGAGTTCTTTTTTCTCACTCCAAGATTTCTACTTGGATTTCCCCCCAGACTCTGAAAGTCACGACATCCAGTCAACCGCCATGCCCATCGCCAACAGAGCCAGCCCCAAGGCCAGCACGGAGCGCCAAGCTAAGTGTTGTCTCCATCTTCTAAAAGGCATCTTGTGGCCATGCCTGCAGGCACCACTAACCAATTCATTCAATAAAACATGTCTGAAGCCCTGTCGACCCGCCACATTGGCAGCATAAGGAGGTGAGAAGATGAAGGGAGCATCCGGTCAGAATGGGGAAACGGGGCACTGGGGAAGTGGCCGGACATCCAGGGGAGAGCTCAGAGCTGACCGCCTCAGAACGCCTGTGCAGTTAAGAAGCCATGTTTATTGAAGTGAAACGCTCGGCTCAAGTTCCCTTGAATAGACAGGAATTTTTGAGAAACAAGAATTTCTAACAAATGGGGATCTGTGAAACCCTGTGGAGGCTGACTCAAACGTCAAGCTGTGGCCGCCCCCTCCTGTGAGTCTGCCCCTCCCCCTAGGCCTGGTGGGGTTTTGTTCGTAAAAGGAAGGAAGAAGGAAGCAGCCTTAAATCATTCTAGCCCCCTTCATTATCCAAAGCGCCCTTTGTAATGACCGGCTGCTCCTTATCCAGAGTGAAAAGGGACAAGTTGAGGGTGAGGGTCCCTGGGGTTCCAGGGCAGGGCTGGCATTGGGGTGAGGCAAGTGAGGCATTTACCTCAGGCACAAGATTGAAGGGGGCGCCATAAATTGCAGCAGCCAAGGTGAATGACATCTGAATGCAATATTTTTAAAAATCAAAACAAATGACCCCCAAAATCCGTGATAAACAAAATGTCAAAATTTTAAACAAAGACAGGATCTGTCCTTGTAGTTGCCAGACCCCACCTCACTGACTTCCTGCTATGAGAATTCGAGCTGAGGGCATTTATCACAAGAATCAACAAGTTCGACCCCGGCCACCTCCAGGCCTGAGCTTCTGTGGCTTTGGCTCTTGTACACGTAGTGTTGTGGCCACAAGCACAGACTCTGGAGTCAGTCTGCTCCGGTTTGAATCTAATGATCTTAGACTAAGTGATGAAACTCATCCCCGCCTCAGTGTCCTCCGTGTAAAATGGAGCAATAACAGGGCCCCTCATTGGGTACCGTTCGGAGGAAGTCAGTGCTCAACACCCATCAGTGTTAGCATCGGGGGGCGTCCCCCTGCACCACTTCCCTTCATCTTCCCACCATCCAGCGATGTCAAAACCGTTGGCTTTTCCAAAAATGGTACCGAGGCTGGGAACAGAGAAGTCACCTGCCCCGGGGTCCCATTGTCCATCGGTGGCCAAAGCAGACTCCACCCTGTGTCTGTGAACAGCAATGCCCACCAGAGGCTGAGCTCCGATGAGGCCCAGGGTGAAGAGAGGGGCTTGGCGACCTGCTTTGCTGGTAACACAGGGAAAGCTCGCACCCCTAGAAAGGTTTCTTAGAGGGTGGAAGTTTTTTTGGGGAGGACGGGGGAGGGAAATGTGGCCTTGGTAAGACCAAGAATCAGAGGCTGCAGGGGGTCCCAGGGTCTCCAAAAGAGGACAAGTTCCCCCTTTGCTGGCAAGCTGTTTCCCAGTTTGGGTCAGGCTAGGGGCATGTGACACAGAGCCCAGTTTCATCACAGCTCGTCCGCATGCCCAGGTAGACTAGAAGCCCTGCTTTCCTGCAGCCTGCATGCGGCAAGTGAGAGGCAGCTATGCAAGAACCTGCCCACTCGTGCAGCCCCGAGGCAGCGGGTGCAGTGGGGCTGGGGTAGGAGTCACAGTGCAGAGGTCTGGTCCCAGCTTGTCCTCTGTGGTGGCTTAATCAAGTTAATTCCCCTCTCTGAGACTAGGTCTCTCCTCATCGGAATGGCCGTGGTGATCTCAGTTCCACCTTCTGGCCTCTGTGCATTGACCACAGAAGAGACACAGGACAGTGAGTCAGTGCAGAACAGCTGGAGAGGCCCCTGAGTGGGCTGAGAGCCTGGGGGCTGTTGTGGTGAGGGGTCGCAGGGAGGCGCTCCCCTCTCTGTGCAGTGTGCAAGAAGGAGGCATTCCCTATGACCTCAGTGGCATCAGGGTTGGCAGTGGCCATGCAAGCCCCCAGCCCACTGGTGTCACCATCCATCCTTACTCCCATCCTACTCACTCTGGACAGATCCGGGGCATGATGTAGAGTTTCAGAAGCAGGGCTCCCAGGGCATCCTGCTTGCAGCTGCCACACGGGAGGGTAACATCTGGAGCCTGAAGACTCAGCTGAATTGCTGATGTTTGGCTTGTTAACCAATATTCGATTGACTATTTCATCACTGACTCTTGTGGGGTGATTCACCGACAGGTGGGTCTCAGGGTACGAGATGTGATGGAGCAGCCCTTGGAGCTAAGAGGCCAGGAAGCTATTCTGGGGGAAATGGAGCAAGAAAGTGAGTGGAGCCACCCTCCAACGCGGTAGGGCAGAGGGAAGCCTGGAGCTCAGCGCGTTCTGCAGAGAAACTCAGATCTGGCAAGAGTCACTATGATATAGTTCAAGATTCAAGCTCCTGTCCCCTTTCTTGTCCGTCCCCTTTCTGGATGGTACACCCCAGGGTGCAGGGGCATGCCTGTGTGCCGTCTACACCATGAGCAATGGCCCCCACGCCCCGGAGCTGGCAGAACCTCTGTAACAGATGACACAGAACAGAACAGCGACTTCCCATGCGAGGCTGTCAACAATCTGTTTTCCTTTCCACTCCAAAGTCAGTTCCTCACTGCATGTCAGCAGATCCAAACCCTCTTGCTCCTGTGTCAGCAAGGACCTGGCCTCCACCGGAAGCCTTCAGAAAAACATAAACCCATTCTTGTTCCAAAAACTTGCACAGGGCAGGGCTAGGCCCAGCTTCCTTCTTCCCCACCATCTCTCGTTAACAGGAGAGCTTACAAGTTAAAAGCAAATTGAAAATCAAAAAGGAGGAGTCCGGGGCTGGGACAGGGCGGGGGCGGTGGAGGGGGCAGGGGAGAGAAGGCGTAGTAATTTCGACACCCTGCTCACATCTCACTCCACAGCCCACTGTAGCTGATCAGAACTACTGAGAAGGGCGACAGCATTCTCATCGGAGAAATGTAGATTAAAGCCACACCCAATACCAGGACACACTTATTAGGATGTCTTCAAAAAATAAACAAAAATTGATAAGTGCTGGCAAGGATGCACAGCAACCACAGCTCTCACCCTTGAGGTGGGAATGCAAATGTTACAGACACTTTGGAGGACAGTGTGACAGTTTCCGAGAAAGTAAAGCATATACCCACAAATACACTCCTAGGTATTTACCCTAGAGAAATGAAAACTTACGTTCATATGAAAACCTACGCATGAACGTTTACAGTAGGTCTATTCATAGCTGCCAAAATGTGGAAAGAACCCAGATGCCCCTCAAGGGGTGAATGAAGAGACATAAATTCAGCTACATCCCCACAATGGGATGCTTCTCTGCAGAGAAAGGGACACACCGCTGATGCACACAGCGACCTGGACGGGTGTCAAAGGCCTTGAGCCGAGGCACAGGAGCAAGTCTCAGAAGCCTGCACACGCTGTCTTATTCTGTTTATATGATACTCCAGAAAAGGCAAAATTATAGGGACAGAAAATAGATGCATGGTTGCAGGGGTTGGCGGTAGGAGGGTGGCTCCAACGGGCAGAAGGGAACTTTTGGGGGGATGGAAATGTTCTTTACCTTGGCTGTGGTGGCGGTCACACAACTGTGTGTTTCTCCAAAGGGCACACTAGAAAGGGTAACACATTTTGTATGTGCATTAGACCTCAGTAAACCTGACTTATAAAAACCAAACGTTCTGAGGTGGAAAGAGGACTCACAGAAAAGCTGGAGGCAGAGGTTTTAGCCCCATCACCGTCTTTGTCCAGTACAATAGGGATACAATACAGGTTTAATCACGTAGTCACTCCACTCACTGAGAGCTGACTTTCTCCTAGCTCTGCATTCTTATCTCTGTGTCGTCTCACTTTGTCTTCACGACAACACCCCACAAGGGAGCCAACAGGAGCAGTATTTCACAGGGGCTGAAAGCCAGGCTCAGAGAGACTGAATGGCTTCCCCAGGAGGCCGCCACGGAGTGCTGTGTGTCTGACTCCAAAGCCCAGTGGCTTCTCCTTAGCCACACCCCCTCCTTCCTCAGAATGTCACAAGATGGGGACAAGATGAAAGCTCCTGGGAATATAAGACACACTCAGATGGGGCTCACTTGGGGACCCTTCCAGGCCTCGGTCTCTGTGTCAGTCAAGGGTGGAGACTCCACTCCAAGTTGCCATCCACTTGTCTATCCATTTAAAAGAACTATATTTATAAGTGACCATTTTGTCAAATTGGCTAAACTAATAGACAAGGTGGGTCAATTATAAAAAGTAGATGGGTACCCCCAAAAGAATTGAAACCAGGACATCAATAGATATTTGCATACCCAAGGTTATAGCCTGATTATTTACAATAACACAGAGGTGGGAAAAACCCAAATGTCCATCAATGGCTGAATGGATAAAGAAAATGTGGTCCATCCATATGATGAAATATTACTTGGCCTTAAAAAGAAAGGGAATTCTGACCCATGCTACAACATGGATAAACCTTGAGGACATTGTGCTCAGTGAATTAAGCCAGACACATACGGAAAATACTGTATGATTCCACTCATATGAGGCAAGTAAGTCGTCAAATTCATCCACACAGAAAGTAGGACGGTGGTTTCCAGGGACCGAGGGGAGGGGAAAATGGGAGCTAATGTTTAATAGTTTCAGTTTGGCAAGATAAAAAGAGCTCTGGAGATGGATGGTGGTGATGGTTGCACAACAATGTGAGTGTATCTAATGCCACTGAACAGTACACTGAAATAGAGTCAAAGTGGTAAATTGTATGTTATATATATTTTACCTAAATAAATAAATATTAAAGGAAGAGAGTATAATTCATCCGGTTTGCTGACTATAATAACAATAATAGCATCTACTGAGCACTTGCTCCACGCTGGGCCCCGTGCCGAGGGCTTTGCACACATAGCTGCTGTAATTCGCCCCAGCCCACGGCGCAGGGACTGCAGGCGATGTTCTGACCCCCCTTAGAGATGCAGAGATGGAGTCCCCAAAAATTTTAGTAGCATCTTCAGGGTCACGCAGCTGGCGTTTTCAAGAGTGGGACACGAGTTCTCCTCTGGCACCAGGCTTCCGTGTACGCTTGCTGCACACCCAGCCTTGTGTTGGAAGGACTGTGGGGAAGTCAATTGTGGAGGCTCTGTGTCCACCCCTGGGTGAGCTCTGGGCAAAGAGGACAGACATAGTACAGAAGCAGAGGCACAATGAGACTCAGCGACAGGATCAGAGGGCATAGGAGACAGAAGTGGCTTGGACAGCATAAGTCCCCAAGAACTTGCCGAAAGTGGGCAAGAGCATTGGAATTCCCATAGGATGTGCTATAGGGCCGGTGGCACAGTCTATAGAACACACAAAGGGAAGGAGTAGAGGGTAGATGTGGGACTAACATCAAGGGAATGACAGTCTTGGGGTTTCCACGTGAGCCCGTGAGGAAAGAGTTGGCGGGTGGTGAAAACACTCTGAGACTTCCCTTTGACATGACCTGCTTGGCTCAGCAGCCAGCCTGCGGATGGTGCTGAGGCCAGTAGTCAAGACCTTCAGCCTAAAACCTGCCCTCCAGGAGAAGGTGCTCCTGAAGGCAGTGGTCCTAAAACTTTGCCATGCATCAGCATTCCCCGAGGAGATAAGTAAAACCCAGATTTCCGGACCCCACCCATTGAGGGCTGATTCAGTAGGTCTGGGGTCAGGCCCAAGAATTTGTATCGCTAGCAAGTTTCCAACAGAGGCAGTTGGTTCAGGGGCCACACCTTGAGGACCACCAGGCGCCACATCTTGGGGACTACCAGGGGCCACACCCTGAGGACCACCAGGGGCCACACCCTGGGGACTACCAGGAGCCACAGCTTGAGCACCACCAGGGAGCACAGCTCAAGCACCACCAAAGGCCACCCTTTGAGGACCACTGCCCAAAGAAATGCCTTGGACAGGGCCTTTGGAAGCAGAAATGTCTTGTCATCTAGAGTTTATGTAGCGTTGCTGCAAGCCCTGACCACCCCTCCTGCTCCTACTGGCTTTGAGGGTCCCCACACTGCAGGCCCCCAAACCAGAGATCTCTGAACACGGAACAGGTGCCCTTCTTCCCTGCCTGCCGTGCCCAGAGGCCATACAGCCTGCTCTCAGGATGGCGCAACCACGACCCACCCTGGCTTCCCCTTGGTCACCCAGAGAGCCCTGTCCACGGACACTCCCCCACCTCCCATGGCCTTGTCCTCATGCTGCCTCCTCTCACACCTCGCCCTGCTGTAAGGGTGAGCACTAGCCGTCCATGGAAGGATGAGTGGAGAAACAGCAGAGCTTTGTCTGAACTGCGGCAGGTGCTCTGCGGGGCCCGAGGGTGCCCGCTGGATCTGCACCAAGCTCCTGAATAGCCGACATTCATGAGAGACCTCTGGTCTCACTCAGAGCTCAGTGATGCCGGACAAAGTCCTGCGGAACGTCCCCAGCCAGAGCTTTCCACCCACTCTGAATTCTACCAGCATCTGTTGAGCAGGTTCCGTGCAGCAGCCACGGCCTTAGACTGCATCTTCTTAAGAGCATGCGGCCAAGGAGGAGCCCTACTTGGGTTGTGGACAAAAGAGCCTCCTATCCGTCTCTGCAGCAAAGAACAAACTGAAGGAAAACTGGACATAGGACTGCAGACCACGGGCCCCTGAGAGAGGGAGGTCATCAGCAACACGCTGAAACGAAGGGTCCTTCCACCTGGAGCTGCCTCACCTCCTACAAGGCTGCTGCTCACATCCCGACCTGATCTGAACAATCAGAACTGCTGGCCGGAGAGCTGGAATGGGACCATGTTCCCTGCACAGCCAGGAGCCCCCCATGGTGGCGCTCTCTGTTGTCCAAGGATGAAATCAGAGCATCTCAAAATGTCAGGAGATCTGTGCCATCTCTTAGGCTGGACCACAGACAAAAGGTGGGATTTGGCATCACACAGACCCAGGTTCTCGTGCCAGCTGCTCATGCTGTGAACTGTGGAGTGTCAGGAGTGACTCCCCAAAAGGCCAGCCCTCATCTGAAAAATGTGCCACTGGGAAATGCCATGAGATGGCAGAGTGAGACAGCACGGCAGGGGCTTAGTGAAGGGTGCGCGTCCCTCCTCAGAGGCCCTCTGGCAGCCGGGACCCAGGATTGTGGGAAAAGGAACCTGAGAGCAGCAGTGGCAGACACGGAGTGCCCCAGGGGAGATAAGCGGGCTTCTCAGAGGGGGCAAAGAGATGGGGCGGGGCAGGGAACAAGCTCAGTGCCAGCAGACAGACCCCAGCTGGCTGTAGGGAAACCATGGGCATTACCAGAAATAGTGCTGCAACCGAGTCACGAAGGACCTGGGAAGTCAGGCTGACATAGTTAAATGTGGTGCTCTAGGCAATGGGGAGACCTCGAAGGTTCTGAAAAAGAAAACACACAGCAAACACAGTTCTGGAAAGGTTATTCCAAGCCAGACCTGGAACAGGGAGAGATAAGGAGAAAGAAGAGCAGGGAGGCTGAGGCAACCGCAGGCGCAGGCGATGAACACTCCAGTTAGAGGGATCACCTTGGAGACAGAGCAGCAAAGGGAGCTCCAAGATCATCCAGAGGGATGAAGAACCCGCTGGAAGAGCTTAGAAATAGAGCAAGCATCACCAGCCCAGGCAGCGACCAGAACCACCGAGGGGGCCTCGCTCCCCGGGGATTACCACTTAGCTGGATGGGAGGGCCCCAGGCACGAGTGTTTTCTACAAGGTCTCAGGTGATTCTGGTGTGTCCCCAGGAGAGGTGAGGGCCTCAGAAGATGTTGGAAGCCACTGGAGGAGCGTCCCGCTAAAGCATCCCAGAGCTGGGCAATGCTTAGGGAACTGAGGCCCGGAGAGGCGAGTGGCTCGGCGAACATCCCAGAGCTGGTGGGGAGAGAGCTGGGACCTGCTCCCCAGCAGGCCCTGCTGTCCCAAGGCCAGACAGCATCTCCTGGGTTAAGCGCCAGGCCCAGCGTCACGCCAGCTCTGTGCGTCTGGAGATGGGCCCTGTGAGTCTGGGCTGTGGGACGGCCTCCGGCATCGATTCCCTGGTAAGACAACACCCCTACTCTGAACCTAGACTTTTCGGCTGGGCCTGTCTCACCCACTCCCCGCCCAGCTCCAGGGGCAGGCTGACCCAGAGCAGTGCCAGACAGATCTGATTCAAAACCTAGCTCTAATTCTTTCTAACCTGTGGCCTTAGTGACGCAGGCTCTCTGAGGCTCAGTGTCTGCAGCTGTAAAATGGGAATAATGTCTTCCTCACAGGTTGTGGAAAGAATTAAGCTAGAGAATGTACGTAAGAGCATGTACAGCACAGGCTGGGTGTCCATGAAGCACCTATTCTTCTTGCCCCCAGATGGCAGGTCTCACAGTAGAGCCTCAGCCCCACACAGGCCCCACCTCATCCCCACTGTGCACCTCGCTGCCTAGAAGCCCACTAAATCTCCCTGCGCTTCCCAAGGGAGCCTCAGCCCACAGGGCCCTCTGCTCTGGGGTCTCAGTCACTCTTTGGGGTCCAGCCTTGAGGCTGGGGTAAGAGGCCCTGGTCCCACCCTCGCCCCGGCTTCTCTTCTGCATCACAACCCCACTGGCATGGCCACGGAGTCTGTCCAGTCTCAGGTTTGTCACCACGAGGAGTTGGTCTGAATGTACATCAGGACACAAAGTGGACCAAATTGAGACCTTAAAGGTGGGGGCCTGGGAGGGCACGGCAAGAGGGCTAGAAATGAGGATGCGGCCATCTCGAAGATAAAGGGTGGAAACAGGAGCAGAAGGGCTGTCCCCTAGAGTGAGGCCACAGGATAAAAACAGGAGCACGTGCAGGGGGCACCAGAGGAGGGGCAGGCCGGGCAACGGCAGCTCCACAGACAAAGGCTGGGGGGACAGAGGAGAGGGCAGCACCAGAGGTGTCCTGAGGCCCAGTGTCCAGCTCCAGGGCAAGGACTGGGGCACAGCCAGCAATCACCCTGGTGCTGACCCCAACCCACTCCGGTTGTCGAGAGTCAAGGCAGAGAGCCCAGGACCCCACATCCTGCCTCCAGTGACTCAGGAGGAGAAGGAGATAGCACGGGTTGTTTCCAGAAGGTCAAAAATTCCCCTAAAGACTAAGATGGGGACTCCACCTGGCAGGAACCGGGCAGGTTGGGCAACACCTCCCATGGCCCTCCACGCTTCCTTTTTCTGATTCCAGTCCGTGCACTCCTGGCCAGCTCACACCTCTGTGGTTTTTGCAACAGCAGCAGAATATAGGAACTCCCGCGTCCTGCCAAAGGGGCCTAGTTCTGTGTCTCGGTATGTGTACTGACTTCCACATTGCTGAAAATTGCCAGGGAGCAGTTCCCCTGGCCAGACCCCAGAGCTTAGCTGCAACCGAGCTATCGCTGTCAGCACAAGACCTCAGCTGGTGACAGCACAGTAACAAGAAGCCCAGCCCCCATCATCAGAGCCTCTCCAATGAGGGAGCTAAGCCGGGGCTGGGTCTCCACTGGTATGTAAGGAAATGCTATTTAAGTGAGAACGGCCATGATGAGCACCTACTCACAGAGCCATCAGTGTTCTGTAACCTTAGAAAACTCGTCAGGTAGATATTACCATTCCCATTAGACAGATGGGGAAAGCAAGACTGAGAGAAATTGAGATTCAGAGAAAACAGGTAACTTATTTGAAATCAAACTACTAATAAGCGTCAGAATTTAAGACCCAACCCAGCCTCTTCTGGCTTCAAAGCCCCTGCTCCCTTTCCCCACTCTGGGCTGGCTTGAAACAGTGGTCAGCAGTGTAAGGATATGCCTCAGGGACGTCTCAGGGACGAGCTGGAAATGCTTACTCCAGCAGCGCTGCAGGGGTTCCCCGGCTGGCCTTGCAAAGTTCTTGCTGACCCCTAGGCCATAGGAGGTTAAGCTCACACCGCAAGCAAGCAGGCCGGAGCAGGACCCTGTGGTCTTGCCATCCCCCAGGAAATAGTTCTTCTCTGGGAGCCGCAAGGCTAAGGCACTAGCCCAGCATGAGGTAGGCACCAGCCAGCCAGTCACTCCTGGGCTGACACCAGCAGCACACCCAGCGCTCATCACTGAGCCTCCCGGCTGAGCCACCAGATCTGCGGCTCTACTTGGCTTTCTCTGCGTGGAGGGTTGTCTGGTTATTAAACATGTAAGGAGCAGAATCACCCCTGATCCACGCCCTGGACCTGAAAGCTCACGGTCAGGGCAGCAGCGAGGAAGCAGACACAGGGGGGGTCAGTGCTGGGCAGGGAGGTGCCTGTCTGTGGGGCACAGAGGAGGCTCATAGCCCAGCCTGGGAGGAGCCTGGGTCTGGAAGGGCATCTCAGAAAAGATGGTGCCCATGATGGGCACTGAGGGCCGAGGAAGAGGTGCTCTCAAATCCAGATGGACACACTCCAGGCAGCATCCGTGTTCAGGGATGTGGATGGGGTTCAGAGAGGCCAGAGCACAGGGAGCAGAGATGGGGTGAGGGTGCAGGTAGTGAAAGGGTTGTGAATGCCAGGAATGGACATGGCCCTCGTTCCATGCAGTGGTCCTGGCAGTCACTGTGGGGCTCTCAGTAAGGAGCAACATGGATGGTGTACAGTGACCCTGTGCTAGATGCTGGGCCTGCCCAGAGAGCCAGCCCCTGCCCCTAGGTGCTCAATGGCAGCCAAGGAGAGAAGGCAGGAAAAGGGATGCTACAATATGATGCCTGAGATAAACCCTTTGGTGCAGAGATCCAGCACAAAGGGAGCAGAGGGAGGAAGCAGATTGTTGGGGAGGAGATGGGGTGGGATGAAGGTGGAAGATGGTAGGAGGGGCTTCACAGAGGCAGGGTCTTTGGAGAGGGAGCCTGAGGGGAGGAGAAATAAGGCTGTGGGCAGATTCAAGAGAATTGCTTCCAGTGGAAGGACATGTAAAGGGACGGGAGAGGGGAGGCTGAACCGTAGATGGTTTCGTACTGCTGGGAGACACTCGGGGTAGGAGAAGGGTGCACAGTGTGGGAGGGGCTAGGGCAAGAAGGTCTCCAGACCCTGAGCTGCCCCGAGTCCACTCGTCAACCTCCAAACTCCAGGAGGAGTGAAACCACCAGGACTTTGCAGCATCCTTTATGCTTCTCAGGCTACTCGTGAGAGTGATGAAAAGATTTCCAGGATCAGTTGGCTCATGTCCTTATCCTATTTAGCTTATTAAATTGCAAGTATAATTTGGTCAGAAAATAAGCACAAAAACCACTAGTTAACCTATCAAAGGAATCTAGAAGTATGCATTCCTGTAAGGATTTAAGCATCTCTTAATTCTCGCAGAATTAATTACTAAATTAAAGAATTTAAGAATTCTTAATACTTGTGGATCATAAAATTCTCAATAAAGGAAGGGCACAGACCACCTGCACTGCACATAAAGAGAGTTAGCAGTTTTCCCGGGCTCCCTGTCCTCTACCAAGCCAGGAAGATCTGGATCCAGAAAACTCTGCTTTTAGGTTAACGAGAAAAAGAAATTGCAGATGCAACCTTGCCGTGTGATGCTTTTTCAGCACAATGCAGAAAAAGGAAACACATTGTTGGCAGCTGGGAGGCAGATGTGTCGGCCACTGAGGTGAGTCTCTTCAGCCCTCTGTGACTCAGTTCCCCACCTGAAACACGAGGTGTCTGGAATAGATGCCCCTTACAGGTCTGTCCACTAATAGAGGTCTAGTTCTCAAATTAGCCTCATGTCCAGAGCCTTCAAATTTCTCCTCTGAAACCTGGATATGTGTGTAACCAGTACGAGTCTCCTGCAAGCTGTTGAACTTCTTGATGTGTTGGGAATATTTTCTTACCCAGTCCTAATTCCTCTTTGTGCCCAGGAAATGGGAGAATGGCACCCAAGGAGAATCGAAAGGAGCCAAGGCACCTCAGAATGCTACATGAGTGGGTGAGATGGGTTCTCTGGGTGCCTGCCCTCTGTGGGCTTTCTCCTGGCAGCCCAGTGGGCCCATTGCTTATCCATCTTTCTCCCAGCCTTGCCATGGTAGGCCTCTCTGCCTCCAGTCTCTCCAGCACCTCCACCCCACCCCATAATGGCAGACTTGAGAGCACAGCTCCATCACGTCACTCCCTTGCTCAGACGTCTTCAATGGCTTCCTGTGTCCTTTAGGAACATTCCCAAGCTCTTGGCCCTCAAGGATATGGCCCAACCCCCTTCCTTGCCTGATTTCCCACTGCACCCCCAGTGGGTGTAGTCCAATGAACTGTCCACACATACTCAGACCCTTTGCTTTTACTCCAGAGTCTCTTCTCCCCTGGAGTGCTCCTCCCTCAGCTCCACGCATCTCAATCCTGCTGCCTTCCACTCACAGTTCACTGCTGCCTCATGGACACAGGTTTCCCTGATGCCCCAACCAAGAAATCACCCTCCTCTCTCCAACTTCCCAACTCCTTCCACCACCAGGCCATCCTGTGATTAGACAGCAGCCTTCCTTGGAGGAGTGGGGGACCTGAGCAGGGGAGCATTACCGCTACGAGCATCCTTTGGACTCAGTGCAACTGAGACAAGTGCTGTAATATCTGCCTTTGCTGGCTATTAACTACAATGGGGAATACACCTAGAAAACCTATTGGATGTAAGCAGAAAAAAAGCCAGCTCTTAAAGGGCCCATTCACAAATTCACCCATCTCAGAAAGCAACCTAAAATCACCAGAAAGAAAGGTGCACAGTCCTTTGGTGAAAAGAGACTCTGGGTGCATCTCAGTGAGAGGAGAGACCTCTCTAGGGACTGAGACATTGGCGGCAGCCATTATTGTGACCTAGTGCAGGTGTGCTGACACACAGGCTGGCAGACACCATTGGAGTTCTTCCCCTGACCTGTTAGCCCAGGGTCTGTCCCACCCACTCAAGTGCTGATTTAATCCAGCTCAGCCAGGGCAGGCAGCCCACCCTAGGCACTGGTCACACCCAACAGCAAGCCCTCAAGCAGCTTGTCAGCCTGCATAGGCTGAGTGCCTCAATCCTCTGCAGGCAGGAGAGTGGATCTGCCTCTGTGGGGCAGGGCATGTGTGAGGAGCAGGTGGAGGATGCAGCATGGGGGACTCTGCAGTGGGGTAACTGGGTCCACTTCAATGGATCAAGATGTGTGCACAGGCCAAGACTGTGCATGTGACAGTGTATGCGGACTGTGGGCCATGGGGCTTATCAGTGGCAAAAGACCTGTGCTTCTCAAACAGCCACATAGGGGATCGGTCCACCTTCCAAAGCCTGAAACAACTGAGTGGCCCCGTGCTTGGGGCCAGACCCACTCAGCTGCAATCCTGAGAGAGCTGACAACAGCCTTGCAAGCTGGAGGCCTACAGCAATTGTAAGCCCATGAGCCTAGGAACCAGCCATGCTGGGGACCTACTCACTTAACAAAAAAACTGCTACATGAATGTGCTATTAGACCTTGCAGCCAATTGTGCTGGGGATCCCCAAACCCGATAAAGTAACTGAAGGGTCCATAGCAGACACACACAGCTGAGCATTACAACCAGCCAGCCAGGGGGACTGCCTAACCTCCCCAGGAACCTGCAGCAAGAGCAACCCTGCCACAGCAGAAGAACACACATAGCCCACACAGGGGTCACTCCTGAAACATTTGGAACTGATGATGAGAGGGAAGAACACTGCTGGGCTTCATAAGGCATCTCTTAGATAAGGTCACTTCTCCAAGATCAGGAGACATAGCTGACCCACCTAATACATAGATATAAGCACAGAGAATCAGGAAAAATGAGGAGGCAAAGGAATACATTCCAAGCAAAGGAACAAGACAAAACCCCAGAAAAAGAACTAAATGAAATAGAAATAAACAATCTACCTGACAAAGAGTTCAAACAAAAACTCATAAGGATGTTCACTGATCTTGGAAGAAGACTGGATGAACTCAGTGAGAACATCAACAAAGAATTGGAAAATATAAAAAAGAACCAATCAGTCATGAAAAATACAACACCAGAAATGAAAAATTCACTAGAGGGACCCAACAGCAGAGTAGATGATACAGAAAAACAGATCAGCGAGCTGAACAAAAGACTAGGGGAAGTCACCCAAGCTGAATATATAAAAGAATTAAAAAGAATGAGAACAGTGTAAGGGAACTCTGGGACAACATCAAGTACACTAACATTCATAATAGGTGAAGCAGAAAGAGAAGAGAGAGACAAAGGGGCAGAGAATCTATTTGAAGAAATAATAGCTGAAAAATTCCCTAACATAAGGAAGGAAACAGACATCCAGGTACAGGAAGCACAGAGAGCACCAAACAAGATAAAATCAAAGAGACTCACACCAAGACACATTATAATTAAAATGTCCAAAATTAAAGATAAAGGGAGAATCCTAAAAGTTGTCAGAGAAAGGCAACAAATGAAATACAAAGGAAACCCCATAAGGCTATCAGCTGACTTCTCAGCAGAAACCTTACAAGTTAGAAGGGAGTGGTAACATATGTTTAAAGTGCTGAAAGGAAAAAATCTACAGCCAAGAATACTCTACCTGACATGGTTATCATTCATAATGGACGGAGAGGGGGCCAGCCCTGTGGCCTAGTGGTTAAGTTCATGTGCTGAGCTTCAGTGGCCCAGGATTTCACCGGTTTGGATCCTGGGCACACAGATGGCACTGCTCATCAACCCATGTTGGGGCAGTGTCCCACATAGGACAATTAGAATATACAACTATGTACTGGGGGGGCTTTGGGGAGAAGAAGAAGAAGAAAAGAAGATTGGCAATAAATGTTAGCTCAGGTGCCAACCTTTAAAAAAAACAAAGAAAGAAAAGAATGGAAGGAGAGATAGAGTTTCCCAGACAAGCAAATACTAAAGGAGTTTATCACTAAGAAACCAGTTTTACAGGAAATGCTAAAGGGAATTATCTAATTGGGAAAAAGAAGACCACAAATAGGAAGAAGAAAATTACTTTTTTAAAAAAAGGCAATAAAGTCATTGGTAAAGGTAAATATACAGTAAAGGTAGCAGATCAACCACCTATGAAGATAATGTGAAGGTCAAAAGACAAAAGTACTAAAACTACCTGTTTGAATGATAAAAGGGTAATGGATGCACAAAATAGTAGGTTATATATGATATCAAAAACATAAAAGGTGGGAGGAGGGGAGTAAAAGAGTGGAGCTTTTAGAAAGAAGTCAAACTAAAGAGACCATCAACTCAATATAGATTGCTATATACATAGATTATTATATATGGACTTTATGGTAATCACATACCAGAAACCTATAATAAATATACAAATAATTAAGAGAAAGGAACCCAAACACATTACTAAACAAAGCCATCAAACCACAAAGGAAGAGAGTGAGAGAAGAAGAAAGGAACAGAGGAAAACTACTAAAACACCAAGAAAAAAAGTAACAAAATAGCAGTAAGTACATATTTATCTATAGCTATTTTAAATGTCAATGGACTAAATGCTCCAACCAAAGTAATAGAGGGGCTGATTGTATTTAAAAAAACAAGACCCATACATATGCTGCAGACAAGAGTCACACTTCAGACCTAAAGACTCTCACAAACTGAAAGTGAAGGGATGGAAAAAGATACTCCATGCAAATGACAAAGAAAAGAAAGTGAGAGTAGCAATACTTAGACAAAACAGACTTTAAAACAATAACTGTAAGGAGGCTGGCCCCATGGCCAAGTGGTTAGGTTCGCGCGCTCCGCTGCAGGTGGCCCAGTGTTTCGTCAGTTCGAATCCTGGGCGCGGACATGGTACTGCTCGTCAGACCACGCTGAGGCAGCGTCCCACATGCCACAACTAGAGAGGAACCCACAACGAAGAGTATACAACTATGTACTGGGGGGCTTTGGGGAGAAAAAGGAAAAAATAAAATCTTAAAAAAAAAAAAACAATAACTGTAAGAAAGTGAAAAAGAAGGACACTACATAATGATAAAGGGAACAATCCAACAAGAGGATATAACGCTTGTAAATATCCATGCACCCAACATAGGATCACCTAAATATATAAAGGAATTACTAACAGACCAAAAGGAGAAATAGACAGTAACACAATAATAGTAGGGGACTTTAACACTCCACTTACACCAATGGATAGATCATCCAAACAGAAGTTCAAGAAGGAAACACTGGCCTTAAATGACAACATTAGACCAGATGGACTTGATAGATATACATAGAACATTCCACCCAAAAACCGCAGAATACCCATTCTTTTCAAATGCACATGGAACACTCTCCAGGATTGACCACATATTAGGCCATAAAACAAGTCTCAATAAATTTAAGAAAATTGAAATAATACCAAGCATCTTTTCTGACCACAATAGTATGAAACGAGAAATCAACTACAGTAAGAAAATCAGAAAAGACACAAATATGTGGAGATTAAACAAATGCTACTGAACAACAACTTGGTCAATGAAGAAATCAAAGGAGAAATCAAAAAATACCTGGAGATGAATGAAGATGAAAATACAACATGCGAAAATCTATGGGATACAGCAAAAGCAGTTCTAAGAGGGAAATTTATAGCAATACAAGCCTAGCTCAACAAACAAGAAAAATCTCAAATAAACAATCTAACAGTGCACCTAAAGGAACTGGAAAAAGAAGAACAAACAAAGCCCAAAATCAGTATAAGGAAGGAAATAATAAAAATCAGAGCAGAAAAAAATGAAATAGACTAAAAAACAATAGAAATAATCAATGAAACCAAGAGTTGGTTGTTGGAAAAGATAAACAAAATTGACAAACCTTTAGCTAGACTCACCAAGAAAAAATGAGAGAAGGCTCAAATGAATAAAATCAGAAATGAAAGAGGATAAATTACAACAGACACCTCAGAAACACAAAAGATTATAAGAGAATACTACGAAAAGCTATACACCAACAAATTGGATAATCTAGAAGAAATGGATAAATTCTTAGAATCATACAACCTTCTAAAACTGAATCAAGAAGAAATAGAGAATTTGAATAGACCAATCACCAGTAAAGAGATAGAAACAGTAACCAAAAACCTCCCCCAAAATAAAAGTCCAGGATCAGACGGCTTCCCTGGTGAATTCTACCAAATATTCAAAGAAGACTTAATGCCTATCCTTCTCAAACTCTTCCAAAAAATTGAAGAGGAGGGGAAGCTTCCTAACTCATTCTACAAAGCCAACATTATCTTGATACCAAAACCAGACAAGGACAACACAAAAAAGGAAAATTACAGGTCAATATCACTGATGAACATCAATGCAAAAATCCTCAACAAAATACTAGCAAATTGAATACAACAATACATTAAACAGATCATGCATCATGATCAAGTGGGTTTCATTCCAGGGATGCAGGGATGGCTCAACATCTGCAATTTAATCAACGTGATACACCACATTAACAAAATGAAGACTAAAAATCACATGATCCTCTCAAGAGATGCAGAGAAGGCATTTGATAAGATACAGCACCCATTTATGATTTTAGAAAAAAACCTCTGAATAAAATTGGTATAGAAGGAAAGTACCTCAACATAATAAAGGCCATATATGACAAATCCACAGCTAATGTCATTATCAACAGACAAAAACTAAAAGCTATCCATCTAAGAACAGAAACCAGACAAGGATGCCCAATTTTGCCACTCTTATTTAACACAGTACTGGAAGTCCCAGCCAGAGCAATCTGGCAAGAAAAAGAAAATAAAAGGGATCCAAACTGGAAAGGAAGAAGTGAAACTGTCACTATTTGCAGGTGACATGATTATATATATATATAACCCTAAAGAATCCACCAAAAAACTTCTAGAAATAATAAACGAATATGGTCAAGTTGCAGGAGACAAAAATCAACATACAAAAATCAGTTGCATTTCTATACACTAACAATGAAGTAGCAGAAAGAGAAATTAAGAATACAATCTCATTTACGATTGCAACAAAAAGAATAAAATGCCTATGAATAAACTTAACCAAAGAGGTGAGAGATCTGTACACTGAGAACTATAAAACTTTGTTGAAAGAAATTGAAGAAGACACAAAGAAATGGAAAGATATTCCATACTCTTGGATTGGAAGAATTAACATAGTTAAAATGGCCATACTTCTTAAAGCAATGTACAGACTCAATGAAATCCCTATCAAAGGTCCAACAACATTTTTCACAGAAATAGAACAAAGAATCCTAAAATTTATATGGAACAACAAAAGACCCCAAATAGCCAAAGGAATCCTGAGAAAAAAGAACAAAACTGGAGGCATCACACTCTCTGATTTCAAAATATACTACAAAGCTATAGTAATCAAAACAGCATGGTACTTGCACAAAAACAGACACACAGATCAATGGAACAGAATTGAGAGCCCAGAAATAAACCCACACATTTATGGACAACTAATTTTCAACAAGGGAGCCAAGAACATACACTGGAGAAAGGAAAGTCTGCTCAATAAATGGTGTTTGGAAAAGTGGACAGCCACATGCAAAAGAAAGAAAGTAGACCACTATCTTACACCATGCACAAAAATCAACTCAAAATGGTCTAAAGACTTGAATGTAAGACATGAAACTTCCAGAAGAAAACATAGGCAATACGCTCTCTGACACTGGCCTTTGCAGAATATTTTCAAGGATGATGTCTGACTAGGCAAGGGAAACAACAGAAAAAATAAACAAATGAGACTACATCAAGCAACCTTCTGCACAGCAAAGGAAACCATCAACAAAACAAAAAGACAACCTAGCAATTGGGAGAAGATATTTGCAAACTATATTTCAGATAAGGAGTTAATATCCAAAATATACAAAGAACTGATACACCTCAACACAAAAAACCAACAACCCAATTTAAAAATGGGCAAAAGATCTGAACAGACATTTCTCCAAAGAAGATATGCAGATGGCCAACAGGCACATGAAAAGATGTTCAATATCATTAACTGTGAGGGAAATGCAAATCAAAACTACAATGAGGTATCACCTCATTCCGGTCAGAATGGCTGTAATTAACAAGACAGGAAACAATAAGTGTTGGAGAGGATGTGGAGAGAAGGGAACCCTCATACACTGCTGGTGGGAGTGCAAACTGGTGCAGCCACTATGGAAAACAGTATGGAGATTCCTCAAAAAATTAGGAATAGATCTACCATATGATCCAGCTAGTCCAGTGCTGGATATTCAGCCAAAGAACATGAAAACACAAATGCATAAAGATACATGCACCCCTATCTTCATTGCAGCATTATTCACAATAGCCAAGACTTGGAAGCAACCTAGGTGCCCATCAAGGGAGGAATGGATAAAGAAGATGTGGTATACATACACAGTGGAATACTACTCAGCCACAAAAAAGGATGAAATCTTGCCATTTGTGACAACATAGATGATGGACCTTGAGGGTATTATTCGAAGTGAAATAAGTCAGAGGGAGAAAGTCAAATACCATATGATCCCACTCATAAGTAGAAGATAAAAACAACAACAAACAAACACATAGCAACAGAGATTGGATTAGTGGTTACCAGAAGGGAAGGGGGGAGGGAGGATGGTGAAAGGGGTGTTTAGCTATGTGTGTGGTGATGGATTGTAATTAGTCTTTGGGCGGTGAACATGATGCAATCTACATAGAAATCAAAATATAATGACATACACCTGAAATTTATATAATGTTATAAACCAATGTTACTGCAATAAAAATAAATCAAGCAAGCAGCCACTACCAGCACGTGATGGCACTTGGCAGTTTTCAATGCTGCCTCCACACTTGATCTCACTTAATTATTACACCAGGTGTGCAGCATTAGGATCATCCCCACGTGCAGGTGAGGGGGAGCCTGGGAGGGACAGTCACTCACGCGTGGACACGGTTTGTGGAGTCAATTAGAACAAGAGTGTGCATTTTGTAATTCCCAAATCTGGCGATTTTCCTCAGTACCGACTGCCTTACGCATCTCTTTCTTCCTTGTGTTATCCTCACTCATGAATACGCTTCATCGTTCTCATTCCCGTATTTCCTCAATTCTAAGTTTCTATCAATAGTAAAAGGCCACAATTATCTAATTAATGTTTTGGGGGCGGGGATAGCATCACATAAAATACACACGTCAAAAATGAGACGGTTCAGACTCTTTAAATTGTGTCAGAAAAGAAGCATTTCTGGGGAGGAAGGTGATATTATAGCTGGTGATGGTGGGGGATCCCTTCCGCAAAGGGAAGCAGCAGGATCACTCTCTAGTGGGGTAGCTACCCCGCCCTCAGCCCTTCCCAAGCGGGAGCCAATATGGTAAACGCATCATTTGCAGAATGAAATGCTTCCTGGAGACGGGTGTATGAAAGGAAAAACTAAAATAAAATAATAAGACTGTGTTCTGATCGCAGGGTAGTGCCCCTGGTTTGTCTGGGTTTTTTTTCCTTTGACTACCTGGACATTTGTCCGTCCTGATTCTCCAGGCCTTTTCTCACCCCCCCGCCGTCCTCCAAGACGGTGGCAACCGCCCTGCGCAGCTGCAGCGCATGCGCTGTATGAACCGCACCCGCACGCCGGTGGGAGCCTCAGGACCCTGCGCAGGCGCGGGCGCTGTGTTGCTCTGTGTTCCCATCCTGGACTGCAGGCCCTTCTGTATCGCTGCCCGCCTGCCGCTTCTAAAGGATGCTCATTCTCAGGGCAGAGCACGGGGCGGGTTGGGGGGCGCCGGTGGGAGCTGCAGGTCGCCAAGGCCTCTCTGTTATAGCATCTCCCAGCCCGCCGCCTTCTGCAGGTGGGGCCCCTCTCCTTGATCTGGTCCGCTCTCAAAGGGAGGACGGGAGAGCCCTGTGGGCTCCCAGTAGCGTGTTTCAGCATTATCAACTCCTGATACGCCCTCGCCCACCTCCATGACTCAGTTTCTTCAGGTGTGTGTATCTCTTTCTATTTAGTGCATATCCTTTAAAAAGCTGTTATTGGAGTGCTACTTGCCAATTTTATTATTATTGTATTGCAAACATAAAAATCAAGTATCTCCCCTTTCTTGAATACCACTTTTCACATCAAAGTGTATTTTACTTGTAATTGATGTATGTATAAGGAGTTTCCTTGCATTAATCATCCAGCCTCATATAATAAACGTATTTTTTTATGCTGCCCTTTTCCTTAAATTATCAGGTTTAATGACCAAGAAGCACTCTCTTCCTCAATGGTCCTTAATTGACTCTCTCACTCCCTAATAACGGATGCTCTGCTGTTGTGCAGGATGCTGGAAGAAAGGATCCGGGTGCAACCATTTTGCTGGCTGTGAATCATCTGTGAAGATGAATTCTCAAAAGAAGGATTAACTATTTGCCAAAAGGGAAGAGCAGTTTTCACACTTCTCTCCAGCAGTGTCGCTTCCTCAGCTCCTTCACGGTCGAGTTGCCCAATGCAAAGTGCACAGGCTTTAACATCAAGTGAACTATGTTCAAATCTCAGCTGAGTCACTTACTGTCTGAGGGTGAAGGACCTTCACCCTCTGAGCCTCCATTTTCTTGTCTGTAGAATGGGAGTAATGAAACTGACCTCAGTGTGGGGATTAAGTGAGGTTACACATACCAGGACCCCGGCCAGTGTCTGGTTTATTCTAAGTACTAAATCCATTCTTCTTACAATCCGTACTTTCTTTCTCCTTGGAATTATTTGGGACAGGTAGCTTTTCACTTCTCGAATTTCCCATCCTTCTTGAACTGTGTTCTCCACAAAAGCCTCTGGCCGTGAAACAAGAGGTATCATGGCTCTGCAGGATGGCTGCCCGACAGAAATACGAAGCCAGCCACAAATTCAAGCCACATGTGTAATTTTAAAGTTTTTGGTAGCCCCGTTAAAACAGTAAAAAATGAATAAGCTAAGTTAATTAAACCTATTTATTTAGATATATTTTTAAATATATTTTGTTTAACCCGATATATCCAAAATATTATCACTTCAATATTGAATCAATATTTTTGAGTATTAATGAGATATTTTACTTTTTTGCTGTTGTAGTATCTTTGACATCTAATGTGCGTTTTACACTTAGAGCACGTCTCAGTTTAGACTGGCACATTTCAGGAGTGGCTATGGGCCACCATATTAGACAGCGCAGGTCTAGACTTGGAGACAAGCTTTTAACAGGTGCTTCAAATGGCGCCATCACCCAAGGCCTTGGGAGTGTTGCCTGGAGCCATCGTTTCAGATGCAAAATACAGGTGCATTTTGATGGTTATCAGCCCTTGGAGGGAGATAACAAATGCAGGGCCCTAGTTGTAGATAACTGGGTGGCAGCTCTAAGAACATCGAGTTCATCATCCCCCTTTCCCCAATGCACAAGACATCTCCCCTCTCCCTAGGTGGGCAAGCTGTCGCGCTTTTCTACCATGAAGGTCACATGAGGGCAGGGGGTGTCACGACTTCATTTCTCCACTTGATGTCTAATACTGTCTAACAGCATCTCCATCTTTATAGATTCAAATCTATATTCTGGAATAACGAGCACCTTGCAAATGTGCTCCCCCTGCCCTCGACCCAGCTCAGTAAATGTCCACTCCATTCTCCCTGTCCCTCTGGGGTCATTTTTAACTTCTCTCTCTCTGACTCTATGCTTACGTCATCATCAAATCCACATTCAAACGGTATCTAGAATCTCACCAATCTGACGACCTCTCATTATCTCTACCACTATCACTGTGGGGCCGCCACCGTGCCCTCCAGCCGGGATTGTTACCACAGCCTCTTAACTGATAGTCTTGCTTCTTCTTTTGCCACCCATGGAAGAGCTAAAATAATTCTTCTTTAAAATACAAGCAGAAGTCAGCAAGAGTAAAAAACCCCATATTTTAATGATAATTGAAATGATATAAAAACACAAACCACCTAGGAATAAATCTCGGCAAAATATGCACTACTTTTATGAAGAAAAGTATAAAATTTTGTTTAAATACTTTCAAGAAGACCTAATAAGTGAGGAGACAAGCCATGCTCATGATTTGGAGGAGTCGTTTTCCTAAAGATAGCACTTTTCTCCAAATTCAAAGCTGAACGCAGCGTTTTCGTTGAACCTGAGAAGCTGATCCCAACGTTCACATGAAGGGAAAAAGTACCAAGAACGTCAGGACAGAATGGAAGAAGAAGGAAAAGATGAGAAGACTCTGCCCAGATATCAGCGTTTACTATAAGCCTGTAGTTGATAAGATTATATAGTACTGACAAAGGGATAAACAAGGTGACAGAATAGTGAGCCCAGAAGCAGACCACACATACAGAAGAACTCGATTTACAGCAGAGCTGTTGGACGTCCGTGGCTAAAGAACGGCCTTTTTAATTAATGGGGCTAAGACTCCTAGTTATTGGTATGGGAAAAACAAAATAAAATAAAATATTAGTGCCTATCTTGCATCATACAGAAAAAGCATTTCTAGGTGGCACTGAAGACCTAAATGAGAAAGGAAAATTATTTTTAATATTTTGAATAATGTAAGAGAATCATTTTATGACTTTATAGTGGAGGAGAATTTCTTAGACGACATGTGACAAGTGTGTGTCATAAAGGAACGTACGGATAAATTAAGCTCATTGGAAATTAAGAAATTCAGTCATTAGTAGAAATCACAAAGAACATAAGGAGACAAGGCACAAACAAGAGAAAAAATATTTACAAAATATGCAAGTAACAAAGGATTAATATCCAAATATATATTAAATTACAGAAAATCAGTGGGATGAAAAACAGATGACCCCATAAAGAAATGGGCAAAAGATGTGAACAGGAAAAGGATTCCAGAATGGCCAATAAACATCTAAAAAGATGCCCAACCTTAGTAATTCAGGAAATGCAAATTAAAAACATAGATAGCTTTTCATTTTCACTGGACTGAAAAAAATTAAAACTCCACCAATTTGAAATGTTAGTGGGGACGTGGAGCAAGGAAGCTTTTACGTATTGCTGATGAGTGGGTAAAATGATACAATTGGTGTGCAAAACAATTTGGCATCATCAGTAAGGCTGAAGATATATATGCCCTGTGACCTGCCAATTCCACTTCTCGGGCGTACACCCTGTGGAATTCTTGCACACACGCCCCAGGGTACACGTCCAGGGAGAGTCCTAGCCACATGCACAGGGGCTAGAGCCCCTGGCAGCTTGTAATAGAAAAAAACAAAAAACCGAGAAATATCACAAGCGCCCATCAGCAGCGAGCTGGAGAAGTATATTGAAATATATTCATATATAACAGAATACTATACAGCGGTCGACATGAATGACTTAGAGGCACACGCAACAATATCAGGGAATTTCAGAAACATAATTTTGAGCAAATTAAGCAAGTCTTAAAGAAATATTCAGTTCCTATTTGGACAGTTCAAAAGCATGCGAAACTAAATAACACAAATTTAGCGATTAAAACATACGAGGTGAAACTGTAAGGGAAAGCTAAGGAATGGTCAGTCTCAGATGCAGCACAAGAGTTTTCCCTGACGAGAGGGAGAAGTGCAAGAAGACGGAGGGATTCAAAGATGCTGATGATCTCTAAAAAACCACTAAGACGGCGGCTCACAGCGTTTATGTTATTTTTATCCCTTATACCCTACACTTTTTCTAAATTTTCTTTTCCATCTATTCAACATTTAAAAGCTTCCAAGTCTGGAGGAGTATAGCCCAGGTCCTCTCGCTGGACAGGAAGGCCCTCCCTGACCTGACCCCAGCCCATCCTTGTCTGGCCGGGTCACCTGGTGCCCCCTCAGCCCTCTCTGCCACGCTGGCCTCTGCCAGGCCTCCTCCTCTGCACCCGGGCCTTCTCCGTTCCCCCACCAAGAACGCTTCTCAGAAACCCGCATGGCTCAGGCCCTCCCTCCCTTCCTTCGGTCTCCACCCGGAAGGTGCATTCATTCCCCAGCCTCCAGCCCCCCACCCTACCCCCTGCTTTCCATCTTACTTCAGCCCACAGCACCAAGTACCACCGACCCCTGCTCCCTGACCCTGTCACCTTCAGCCATGCCTGGCAGGACATGGCTCTCGATAAATATTTGTTGAATGATTAAATGGATGACTATGCAGAAAATCATATTAAAATCGAAGCATTCCACGGAAAGGACGATACATGAAATCCTTAGTTACCGGATGAACTTCTCACGCTTCGGGGAGGTTTGGACAAAGGATTGGTTCCGTGTTCTATAACGTGCCATTTCAGGGGGGAGAAGAGCAAATTCTCCATGAGCAAGGTGGTTCCTGCTTATGCAGAAAATGTCGGGGTTTCTAAGGTTCAATGTGGTAATTCACTGGCGGAAGGTGAGGCCCGAAGAGGCACCTACTTACCAGACCCCCAGGAGTGACCACAGGGCCAGGACAGACCAGCTCTCTTGGTGACCAGTCTGAGGCAGCCCCCACTGCTCGGCACCCTTCAGAGGCCTACACAGGGCCTGGGCAGGGGAGCCCACAGTCGGTCCCTCTCTCCATCCATGGAAATCGGCACAGACAGGCCGGTGTCCAGTCTCTCCCGGGTATAGCAGGCCACCTTTCTCAGGAAAATCGTGGGAAAGGGCTTGACCTGAGGTAGGAGGATGAGGAACAGTGGTGGAAACCGGCCTGGCTGGGCAAACCCCAACAGTGACAGACACCCCAGCAGACCCAGGCAGCAGAGTGGCCCTGACCACGCACGCACACTGCCCACCCTGCACACACTTCCTGCTCCTTGCTCACCTCCTCTCCCACATCCACAAACCCAGATCAGGCACCGGTGGTCATGTGCTCCCAAGCTTAGCTGTCCAGGAAGCACCCCCCCATGTCCCAACAGATAGGACTCCCATGTCCACCTCTGACCTGGCCTGGCCTAGCCAAGAGCAAGATGACCTACCCGGAGGTGTGGCAGTCAGGGCCTGCAGACGTCAGACAGCGTGGGTGCCCCCATAGCTGGCCACAGCCCCCCAGGCTTGGAGGAGGAGAACTCAGCCCAGCATTGTCAGTCTTCAACTGCGTTTCGCTATGAATCACTGGAGCTGGGGCTCTGCTCATTTCCTGGAGAAAGCAGAAGTGGAGACTTGGCAGATGCCTGATTCTGCCCACTCCCCAGCCATCAGCAGAACCCCCTGAGTTCTGGCTGGTGGTGGGTGACTCGGGCCCTGCATCGAGGCCCCCTAGGGCAGGTCACTCAGGGGTCAAGCAGGGCTGGGTGGGGCTGAGGACAAAGAGGAAATAGTGGACAAAGAAGCTGGCCCTGTGCTATCAGGCTGGACTTTTCCTTTCTTCCTTGGTCGCACGTGTCCTCACTGAGCCTCCGAGAAATGAGGATGATAATGCCGTTTAGGTGAATTTGATTAGAGGTGTGTCTAAAGTGCCATCATGGACATTGCGTGGGCTCATCAGCCCCTCCCCGCCAGGTCCAGAGAAAGCTTCTCATGTGGATTCCTTCCTCTTCCCTCTTCATCCCTAACTTGCACCACGGATCAAGGGAGTCCTTTAAGGTCAGATGGTCAAGACCGGGTCTTGATGAAAGGAAAGTTGAAGTCATAGAATGACGTTCTCGGAAACTCAGGATCAAAGTTTTCTTGCCTTTGAGTATATTAGATTGAATCATTTCATCTCATCTATCCATAACATCCTCGACGTAGGACCACCCAGGATAGCCATTCAAACACAACGCCTCCCTGTGCCACATGGGCAGGAGCAGTGGGTAGCACGAACGCCTGGTCCTTAAAGCTAGCTCACCTGTTCCTAGCTCACAGCCAGCTACTGTTTATGAGGAACTATAAGTGGGAGGCAACACCATTGGTCACAGGAGGCAGAAAGGCTCTGAAATTGGTTCAAAGATGAAATCAATGTTTGTAAGCAAAGCTCAGCTCTCGCCAATGCGAATCTGCTGGTAGACGGCAGCCAAAATAGAAGGCTGGTCCAGCTTAAGCACTGGTCCACATGCCCATGCTGAGCCCATGCCACTCCCCAGCAGGAGTCAGAGGTACCAACATCCCTGCTTGAGTTTTCACTTCTCATCCACTGTCCATGGGTAGAAAGGATGCTAGAGGAAGCTGGCAGGGTGTGGCACATCGGGGGTCACCCCGAGACAGGCAATGGGATGTGCAACAGCACAAGAATCACCTCGTTGAGCCAGAATGAGCTCCAATTTCTTTTTATTTTTTAAAGGTATGCTTTTAGATGAGGCAGATTGGCCCTGAGCTAACATCTGTTGCCAATGTTTCCTTTTTTTTTTCTCCCCAAAGCCCCAGTACATAGTTGTATATCATGGTTGTAAGTTATTCTAGTCCTTTTATGTGGGACACTACCACAGCATGGCTTGATGAGCAGTGTGTAGGGCAGTGTCCAGGATCCAAACCCGTGAACCCCAGGCCGCTGAAGCAGAGTGCGCAAACTCAATCACTATGCCCCATGGCCAGCTCCCTCCAATTTCTTTTAAAGCAATGATTTAAAATCCATGGTTGTACTATTTCTGAGATCCCTTGTGCTATAGAATGTGTCCCATTATGGGAGAAAATGTTAATTTTCTTGGCAGCTGGTACAAGACTCTTTCCTAGAAAGAGACCTGTTTTTGTTGACTAAGGATGATAGGTTAGTTGAGGCTGGATCCTAGGTTGAAAATCTGGGTTGAAATTCTCAGTACTGTACTAAGACAATTAACATCTTCAAACTTAAGAAAACCTGCCTCTTATGTGTGGAATGGAACTAATGCAACATTGTAAGGAACAAATAAGGTAATATTTGCAAGAGGGTTTTTAAACACTAAAAGGGGCTGGACAATGTGGGTTGTTGTTATTGAGAGAGTTGCCAGTGCTAAGAGACTGAAGCCACCAGGGCGGCTATGAACTGCTCACGTAAATGTGTATTTTTGTTTAGGGGAAATGTGAGATTCTGTGATTTTTTTTTAGATGTCCAAAAATAGCATTTATACTTCTGCTTCCGCTTATCACAGCATAACTAGTACACAACATACCTCTCCATTGAAAGTAACTCTAAAATAGGAGAAAAATATAAGACAACTGTTTTTAGGCATTGGATAGCAAGCAGCACGAGTCTGTGATCCTTGGGATGAGAAAAGTACATAGGATGAGCCCCACCATTGCCCTGGTTTTCTTCCTATAGGTACTTTCCCACTGTGCTGCAGGAAAGTGGAGCCCCAGGGGCAATAGTCTCTCTGAACTGAAAAGGTGTAAGTCAGAGAGTTCTAGGCTTCTGAAGGGACTGGAATTTCCAGGATGGGGTCCTAAGAAGAGTGTGTTTTGTGGGAATTTGTTGTGTGTGTTCTTGGCCTGTGCATCACAGGATAAGACTCCAAGAGACCTGCTCCACAGCTGAGAATGGAGTGGAGGTAACAGAGGTTGGGCAGTATTAAGGATGCTGGAGTTCCATCCCATCCAGAATGGAGAGCCCTCACTGAGCAGCCTGGGATTTTATCTTACACCTAGAAAGCTCCACCTGAGAAATAAGAACCACCCCCTAGAATGGGAGCCACGAACTAGGAACAAGTTCAAGATTGAAATAGAAAAGTCCTTAGAAAGAATAAAAGCAAGTCTGGCAGAACTGAAAGGATATTCCAGTAAATTAACTGCTAACCAGAACAAAACATCATCCTTTAAAGGAAGAAAACATAATGCAACATCCTTTCAGTGTAACATCCACCCTGTCCAGCATACAACTGAAATGAGTAGAAATCTGAAGAAACAGAAAAATGTGACCCATAACAAGAAAAATAACTATCAATAGAAACAGACCCCGATGTGAACCAGACATTGAAATGATCACACAAGGACTTTGAAGCAACTGTTAGAAATATATATTCAAGGACATATATATATATATATATATATATATATATAAGAAATATATATTCAAGGATTTTCTTTAAAGAAAAGATAGCCATAATAATTGAAAGGTGTAAAATTACAGTAAATAAATGGAAAACATAAGAAGATTTAAAAGTAAATTATAGAACTGAAAAGTATATTTGAAATAAAAATTTTACTGATGGGTCAACAGCAGATTGGTGACTGCAAAAAAAAAACAGTTTAATGAACATAAAGATCAATAGAAATTACTCAACATGAAGGATGAAGAGAAAAAAGATTGAAGAAAAATAAGCATGCATTCAATTGTCTTTGGGACAATATCAAATGGTATAATATATGTGTGACGTGAGTCCCAGAGAGAAAGAAGAGAGAGAAGAGAGCAGGAAAAAATACTTGAGGAAATAATGTTTGAAATTTGCAAAGTTTGTTGGAAAAACAGCAAATTGCAGATGCAATAGGTTTAATAAACCCCAAGCAGGAAAAAAATAGAAAGAAAACCACACTTAGGCGCATCACAGTCAAAGTCCTGAAAATTAAAAACAAAAAGATTTTCTTAAAAGCAGTCAGAGAAAAGAAATATTACATATAGGGGGACAAAAGCACAACCTCAGGCAGATGTTTTATCCGATTCAATGGAAGTTGTGAGACCATGGAAACACATCTCTAACAAAAACAAAACAAAAATTGCTAATCTATAATTCTTTCCCCAATGATATCCTTGAAGAAAGGAGGATAAAATAAAGTTATTTTCAGATCATGACAGCTGAAATTATTCCTCTCTGGGAGACTTGCACTACAAGAAATTCTAAAGAAAGTTTTTGAGGCTGAAAGGAGATGACATCAGATGGAAACTTAGATCTACAGAAAGGAAAGAATAGTACTATTAATGGCTAACATGTGAGCAAATAGAACAAATTACGTACTTCTTCTAGTCTTAATTTCTTTAAAATTATGGCTATTTAAAGCAAAATTGTAACACTGTACTTTGGAGTCCATACCATATGTCGATGAGATATAGACAACAATTGCACGAAAGATGAGGGGGTAAACATAAGCACACTGTTGCAAGTTTCCTACGTTGTACATGACACTTAGAGAAGGGAGTAGGGATTGGAAAACTGTAAGCAGGAAAATACTTTCCTAATTTTCAACAGTAATAGATGGAAGGTAGAATCTACAACTCCACTTTAGTAGTATTGACACAAAACTCAAAAGGAGCCCATTGAGAAGATACAGAAGAACCATAAGCTGCCATTCAGTTAAATGCTCATTTATCTGTGTGGATGAAACAATGCTGGCAACACTATGGATGTGAGCTTCAATAGGTCATTGGATAGGCCTCTCATGATTGACACTTCCATTTATTCCACTGCCATCTCCTCAGCACCATCATATGACTGACACGGCGTGAGATGCCTGGGGTGGTAAGATCCAGTCTGTCTTTGAGGAGTTCATGAACATCATTCACACCATGCAGATCTCAGCCACTGTACACAGCCACACATCTGTTGTGCCAAAACGGTTTTATTTTGGGGAAGTAGGAATAGACAGCTGAGACTTCAGTGTAACTCTGAGCTCCTGTTTACCCTCACACCATTTACATGGCATTGACAGAAATTAGGTCCCCCTAAAGACTCTTGACTTTGGGGGAGTTCTCATGGGAGCAGACTGAGGATATCAGTGAGGAGTAGGCTGGGAAGGGGAGAGGGGTGCAGGTCGTGGCAATAAGGAATGTGAGGGAATGTTTTGAAAAAAGATCCTTGGGAAACAAAAGCCTGTTCAAGAAATGGTGCTGGAACAACATGAATGTCCATGATGAAAATAAATCAATCTCGACCCCTACCTCACACCATATACCAAAAAACAAAAAATCAAGATGTTTCTTAGACCAAAATGAAGATGCTAAAGCTATAATGCTCCTAGGAGAGAACATAGGAGAATATCTACGCAGCCTGGGGAGCTTTCTCGGAAAGGACACAGAAGGGAATAACCATAAAGAAAAAGACTGATAAATTAGACTTTATCAAAATTAAAAATCTCTTCTAATCAAAAGACACTGTTAGGGAATGAAAAGGCAAGTCACAATCGGGGATAAAATAGTCACAAAGCATATATCTGACCAAGGAAGTATCCAGAATGTATAAAGAACTCCAACAAATCAATAATCAAGAGATAAACAAGCCAATAAAAACCAGACAAAAGACTTAGACACCAAAAAAAATATTTGTATATATATTTAAATATAAATACAAATGGCCAAAAAGTAGATGAAAAGATGCTCAGTACTGTTAATTATGAGGTAAGTACAAATTAAAACCACATTGAGACACCTCAGCACACCCACCAGAATGGCTAAAAAATTAAAAAGATTATCAACACCAATTGATAAGGATGTGAAGCAACCGGAATGCTCCTGCATTGCTAATAAGAATGTATGATGATACAATTACTTTTGTAAGCAGCTTTGCTGTTTCTTATAAAGTTAAATATACGCTAACCACGTGACCTAGCAATTCCACTCCCGCGTACTTAGCCAGATAAATGAAAACACGTGTCCACACAAAGGTTGTGCATGAGTATTCATAATAGCTTCACAGTTCTTTTTTATTTTTTTATTGTGGTAACATTGGTTTATAACATTATATAAATTTCAGGTATATTGCGTTATGTATTTTGATTCCTGCGTAGATTACATCATGTTCACCACCCAAAGACTAATCATAATCCATGACCACACACATGATCTTAATCACCCCTTTCACCCTCCTCCCTCCCCCCTTCCCCTCTGGTACCCATTAATCCAATCTCTGTCTCTATGTGATTGTTTGCTGTTATTTTTATCTTCTATTTATGAGTGAGATTCTGTGGTATCTGACTTATTTCACTTAGCATAATACCCTCAAGGTCTGTCAATGTTGTCACAAATGGCCGGATTTCACCATTTCTTATGGCTGAGTAGTGTTCCATTGCGTATAAATACCACATCTTCTTTATCCATTCATCCCTTGATGGGTGCCTATGTTGCTTCCAAGTCTTGGCTATTGTGAATAATGCTGCGATGAACATAGGGGTGCATGTATCTTTATGCATTCATGTTTTCATGTTCTTTGGATAAATACCCAGCAGTGACATAGCTGGATCATATGATATTTCTATTCTTAATTTTCTGAGGAGTCTCCATATTGTTTTCCATAGTGGCTGCACCAGTTTGCACCCGATCATAATTTAGTATATGAAACTTAGTATACCAAATTTAGATTTAGTATATGAAATGCTCGAACAGGCAAAATTAATCTATAGTGAAAAAACTCAGAACTTAGGTTGCCTCTGGGAAGGAGGCATTGACTGGAAAGAGGCCCAAAGGAATTTTTTGACATGATGAAAATATTTTATGTCTTCATGGAGGTGTGGGTGACACAGGTGAAGCAATTTTTTTAAATGGTGCAGTTAAGATTTGTATATTTAAACATACATAAAATTTTACGTTAGAAAACTATAAAAGTAATTAAGTGGGGAATGAGTGGAGGTAAAAATGAAACAAAAATGGCAAAATGCTGATCACGGTTGAAGTCGGAGCATGAGTACATGCGTTCATTATACTATTATGTTTACTTTATATATGTTCAAATTTTTTCTGTAATAAAACTTCCTTAAAAGAGAAAGAGAGAGCAAGAAAGGAAGGCTAGGTTTACCAGAAATTAAAATATACTCTAAATCTTCTGTCATGGAAACAGTGTTCACACGGACAAACAGAGAGAACAATGGAACAGAACAGAAGATCCAGAAATAGCCTCAATCACATATGCAAATTGAGGATACTCAAAGGTGACACCTCAAATCCCTGGGGAAAGATGGACTGTCAATGAGTGGTGTTAGGATCATCAGATAGATAGATATATGAAAAATAAAATGATCATTTCCCACAACTCAGTAAAGCCAAATTAACCCATTTTGCCAGGTAAAAAACAAAATTAAACAAATGCTAAAGAAAAAAATAACGAGGATTTGCATAGCATCCAGTAGGTACCCGTGGGGACAGAGTTCTGGGAAAGTGACCACCAAGCAGGTCAGTCCCAGGGAGATGCCAGGCTCAAAGCCGGGAGCCAGACCTTGAGTGAGAGCCCCAGGACAGGCCGGCTTGGCGAGCAGAAGCCAGGTGGTTCCAGCAGCAGCAGACACAGCTGAGCAGCGGGGCATGCGGCCACAGAGGCTGCTCACGGACCTGGGGGAAACCAGGCGACACACGAGTTCATTTCACAAATGCACGGGTCCACGCCGTGGAAGGAGTGGGCTGCCTTCTGGTCGCCACACGAGGTCAGCCGCAGCTGCAGCAGCTGCCTGGTGAGGATGAGGAGGAAGAAAGGGGAGAGGGAGCAGGAGGAGACGAGCATACCGCATTTGTGAAAGACCCAGACAACCAGAGCAGGCCCAACGCAGTCTTGGACAAAGATGGCAGCAAGGACGGCGTGGCAAGGCCACAGGGCAGAGGGGTCAAGACTTTCGGACAGTGACCCTTCTGAAATTCTTTCTAACCCAGGAGGGGCTGCTTTTTCACCTCCAAAGGCCGTATTCAACACTTCCTACGTACAGAGAACTCCCCCACAGGGAGGGCCTGGGGGAGAAGAATTTACCTTCAGGTTGAAGAAAGGCAAGAGCAAAAGCATCAAGCACCATGAAGACAGTTGGCAACACCTTCCCCCACGGCAGAGAGGCTGGAGAGTGCTGGGAGATGATGCTGTAGGGGCCACAGGAAGCAGAGGGGCAGGAAGATGGAGACTTCCTGAGGCAGGTGGGTTGGAGGCCAACTAGGAACGTGCGGGTGGCCTGAGTTCCAGGCTCAGGCAGGGCCTGGGAAGGGCTGGGTGGAGCTGAGCTCTGCTCTTCCGGCCTGTACGCAGGAAGATGGAGTAGGGAGAGTGGCACCCAGGGTCTGATATGCACCCTCAGAGCCTGGCTGAGACCCAGATCTGTTTCCTGGACGAGCACCGAATGAGGGCAGCCACATACTGGCAGGGGTGTCTGGGCAAGGTGGCTTCACCGACATCTTGGAGGGAGCTTGGGCAGAGAATGGAGACCCAGTTTCTGGAGACAAGACTTTTCTGCACTGTCCTTAGGGAACCCTAAGGAAGGGTCTAGATGGGACTTCGTGCTTCTTCCTATGCCTCGCTGGGTTGGCTTTTGGTCAGAGGCGCAGAAAAGGAGTGACTGGCTTCGTCAAAGCAAGCAGGACGTGCTGTTTCTCTGGTCCCTGCTTCCCATTCTGCGTCATTGCACCTGTTGGTCTCTTCTGACTCCTCCCCAATCCACAGCACCCGCGGCAGAACGCCGCCCTGCATGGTTCCTGAGTGTCCTCTCTCACACGAGGCCCAGCCTTCTAGAGAGAGACGCTGTCTACTCTTCTATCTCCCTTTGAATTACCTGGACCAACCAAATGTGGCCTGGATGGGACCTGGGAGGTGACTGTGATCAGGCCACTGTGAGTCACTGTGGCTGGGCCCCTCCAACCATAACCATTGCTGGTGGCCGGGCATGTGCCCTACCCACCTTGAGTGAACCTGGCTGTCCTGGCTGCAGCCCCATGGGGGGCTGGGGGAGGGGGACAGAGAAGGCTGTCTCATCTGCGCTCCTTACAGCCTCAGACCCAGCCAGATGCTCATGCCCCGCAGAGGTCACCTCGCAGCCAGCCTCTGCCAGACAGCTAAGCACATCCACTCCTTGAGGCGAAGGAGATGGAAAGCAACGAGGGTGTGTTGAAGGAGATGCTGCCATGTTTGACTCTGGAGGACGGGAGAAGGAAGCCAAGGCCAAGGGCTGGGGTAGGAGGGTGGGTTCGGACGAGCTAAGCGAGGTTGGTAATGCTCCCCGGGGGACAGCACAGAGAGGCAGAGCGCTGGAGCAGAAACAGCGGAGGGCCTGGCTTCCGTTCCTGGATGTGTGAGCTTGGCCAAGATTGGACGCCTCTCTGTGGAGGAGGCCCCCTCCCAGCTCCTGCCAAGATGGAGTGAGATGATGCAGAGGAAGAGAAGCGTCTTCCTCCGTGTCGCAGGGCGGCGCTTCGGGTTCTGCATCTTTTGGCGCGGGGTGCAGGGCCCCCTCCTCTGCAGCCATCCTGGGGGCCTCTGCCCTTCTGTACACCCCTCTGGGGACAGCGGCTTTGGGTTACAGGGGAAGCAGCGGGGCGCGGCAGACCGCGCGGGCGCCACGCTCCGGGAGCCACCTCGCCAGCTGGCCCGCGGCCCCTGTGCGCCTCAGCTCAGGCGTGGCTCCCGGACACGCCCTGCGGAAAAAGACAGCGCCCGGGTCAACGTCAGCTCCGGACTTCACTGGGAGCAGGCCCGCCGCTGTTCCCACCAGTGGCACCGAGCCCATGCGGTGGGAGAGGATGCCTGCCCTCCTCCCTCCCGAGAGCACCATGCCCAGCAGGATGGGGCCCGGGGAGGAAGGGACGGCTCGAGGACCCGCCACCCCTTGCCGGGGAGGGGCAAGAGGCAAGGCTGGTCCCGGGCCCCGTCCTCACCTGCACCAAGACTCTTTCCTCCTCTGAAAATCAAGAAAATTACAGCCGTTTCCTACAGATTTTGTTCTTCCGAGAGTGAACTAGAATAAGCGCCTAAAGAGGGCGGATCAGGGCGTCCCCCTCTTCTCACCACAGCCATGCTTGGGGACACATCAGTGACTTTCTGCAAAGTACAGTTCAAGGAGCCTCAAGGGACAGACAAGGGAAATGCCTTCCCGCCTCCCGCCCTGCCCCTGAATTGCTGGGAAGGAAGCCCCCTCTGTAGCCCGCAGACCGCCTGCCCACTCCCCCCACCCCACCCCCCCCACCACCACCATTGAAGGGGCCTCTGAGACGTGAGGATCTCTGAGGTGGGAGCCTGAGGCAGTGACTGCTTAGTTGGGGACACCGCATCTCCTGGGGGCACGATGCCCTGGCCAATACTGGTTTAACTATCTCAATCCTTCACTGCAGAGAAAGGACCCGGCCAGGTGAAGACGCTAACGCCGGGACGTCGAAGGCCCTGAGCCGTCCTTGTCATGTGCATAAACTTAGGGTGATGAGGCTTTAAAAATAGGAATGCACCGCATGGCAAAGTGCAATGTTTAGCACATTGTGAATATTTGGGGTGTAGACAAGCACAAAATGTGACCGCTCCCCTGTGGACCAGAGAACCCCCCTGGCTGGCAGGAGGAAGGGGGAGGGCCGGCGGACCTGGAAACGGGGACCAAAGGCAGCTCAGTCCTTGCAGGATGTTTGTGGACATGGGAGAAAGCAAAACATACTGTAAACAGGATTACTACAAAGTATGCATGTGGGCCAGGCTGGAGGAAGCAGAAGTCGTCTTTTAAATAGCAGTTATGTTCTTTTTTTCACTTATAAAAGTATACTTGCACACGGAAGCAAAGTGCAGTTTATAAGAACATAAAAAGTAGCTCCCCTTTTGCCCATGATCATTTTCCTCTTTGCCCGAATAATCGCTAGATCTTCTGATGCTTACCATTACAACTTTAACTGATACTCCTCTTTTAGGAATAATTTTTTTTTTTTGGTGAGGACGATTGGCCCTGAGCTAACATCTGTGCCAGTCCTCCTCTATTTTGTATGTAGGACTCCACCACAGCATGGCTTGACCAACGGTATATAGGTGCTGGCTGGTGATCTGAACCTGAGAACCCTGAGCCACCCAAGCAGAGCACACAAACTTAACCACTAGGCCACTGGGCAGGCCCCAGGAATAATTTTATACAGTAGCTTTACACTTTCAGACATGAAAAATAAGAAAATTAGCATGCTTACACTATTCTCTTCTTCCTCTCCCATACTCATTCTTGATTTGTAATTATGTCTTTATTTTATTCTTTTAAATGTTGTCTTTCCAATTCTATTCATTATATTTTTATATCTCCTCCTAGTAATTGCCTTCATGACTTTAAATAGTGTATTCTCTCTTCTGTGTACTGAGTTAAGACAGTATTTGCTGCCATGAAAGATAGGGACACTATTATAGTTCTTCTTCCTTCCTCTCTCCTCCCCCTATTTTTGTTTCTTACTTTTTTCATATCACCGTCGTTTAAAATATTCGTGCTAGCCCGCTACAAGTCTCTTACTTGCTTTGTTGATAGGCTGACTCCAAAAACTAGAAAACTAATAAATGGCATTGACAATATTGTGGGTTCAAACAAAACATTCTCTTTAGAACCAAGAAGCATGATTGACCTGGAGAGAAGGAAAATATTCTTGTGTCATTAAAATTTTAATGTTAAATTGCATAAATTATATAAACTCATCTTTAAATAAATTATACTAAAAACAAAGGTAGTAGATACTTCTCATTTTGTCAGATTTTACTCCTGTGCTATTGAGGTTGCCAGCATCTACCATATCCGTGTGGTGGAAACGCTTAATAATGATGCTCAACCACACATCTCCCGTGTCTGTGTTTAGTGACGTCATGTTGGTGTTTTAAAATTGGCCTCAATGGAAGAATTTACACCACAGAAACTGGAATATGCTACAAACAAGGACTTTTCTTGTTTGTTGATTAGACTGAAGAAAGTGGTGGAGAAAATATTAATAATGTGGATTAAGTTTATATTGTGTTGTGTCTATAGCCTTTACATTGGGAACAGCACAAAACATTGAGGAAATATTTTTCCAGTGATTGAAAACCATTAGCCAATTTGATAGAGTCCCTCATGCCATGGACGACTGAGTAAAGCTCTGACATACATAGTGCTCAAGCTGAAAGTGGCTTCAGTTTGGTGAATATGAGGATGAGAAATAGTTGAACGGTGACCAACAGATTTAATGACTGTACATTATTGAGTAAAGCTTTGTAGATCAGGGTGCAATCCCATTTGTCACACCGTGGTTTAATTGAGACCATGGGTTGGCTATGGATTCAAAAGTTTGGCAAAAAGTTATGAAAGCATTCTGTAAGAATCAATTGGCCATGTGGAATTTGCAGTAGAGAATTGTATATTTTATTAATATTTGTAAATTATGTGCTCCATGTACTTTCTATCAGTAAAATTTATAATAAACTTGATAGATAGATGCATTTTTTGAGAGCTGGTTGTTAAGCGTTTACCAGCACACCACTGTCTCAGAAGCTTGCTGATCACATAAGAAATTAGGAGGAAAAGAAGAGAAACGCCTTCTCCGCCCATGCTCCAGGGCCAGCATGGTCCCGGGGCTATACGACTCATCAGAAGGATAATGAGAACATCTAGAATGGGGAAGCAAGAGCTGGGAAACAGTGGGGCCGAAGAGCAGGTCACTGCTCCGAGCCCTCCCCCACCCATCTCTAAAAAGGGGCTGCGGATCCCTCCTCTGCCCTCATGGGGCGGTTGCCAGACTGGAGACCACATCCTGGCTGTGAGGATGTGCAGGCCCAGGGGCATTACCTGCTCCTTCAGAGGGGGGCCCCCAGCCCCCCACCAATCACCAGCAGAACCTGCGGCTCAAACAGCTCACGGTCACCCACCGCAGGGGCTTCCCCAGAGCCCCCGGGAAGCTGCCAGCACGGGAGCCGCTGCGGGGGCTGGCTTGGTGCTGAAGGATGGGGAAAGGGCAGGCGGGCGAGGCCACTTCTGCTTTCTGCTCACACCTGCTGAGGTGCTAGCCCAGGGAGCACATTTGACTTCTCAAACCTCAGCCACAGGTTCACTTCAAGTTTTGAGGGAAAATTTACAGGCAGTTTCGTTATAACTCATTATGGCTGGGGCCTCTGCAGAAGTACCTCTCTGTGCTTCCGGAAGACTATGAAATGTGGGAATAATTGCTCTGCATATGGGTGGAGGTACCTATCACCCACGGAGATTGATTGCCTTTTTCTTCCAGACGTTTCTTGCAGGAAACCCCAAACTTCAAGTGTTTTGTTTACCCTCTTATGAATCGATCCTAAGGAAACAACCCGATATTCAGAAAAGGCTTTTTCTATATCTGCCTCCAATCCTTTTTTGAATGATGTGGGGCATGCATAAATCCCAAAGCAAACCTTTGTGCGGAAAGCTGCTCTCTGTCTGTGGGAAATCATCTGAAGGGTTTAATCTTACAAGCCTTTAAAGTAACATACTATACAGCTTGTGTAGACATCCAAATGTCATGGATTTGGTTTGGAGGCTCAGGTTTAGGTTTATAGGCTGTGCCATGGCCAGCGCGGACACTGCTTCAGCGTATGGGGAGGAACTGAATACGAAAACAGAAAAAAATCAAATTAACTTTTCAAATCCTTCCTCTTAGATCACTTGAAAGTAGGACGTTCTCCATAACAAAATCTCATTTCCCGATAGTGCCAAGCATCCATTTTCTCGCTTCTCTTAGAGTTCAAATTCACAGTCCCATAGGTACTTAGACATCAGGGCAATATTCACAATGGTTCTACACAGCAGCCTGGAAGTGCTTTACACCATGAAACCATTCACTCACTCCTAAGTGCATATATGTACTTCCAGACATAACATGCATAAAATCTGCCACTGATCCTTCACACTGGCCACTTGATGCAAAATGAACACCAGAATTGCCAACAGTTTAATTTTCACATTTATTTCATATTTTTTAAATCACAATAAAAATTTCATTTTGTTCAAATAGTTTTTATTCCAATTTTTTATATTCATTCATTATCATACACATTTCGCCTTTTGATCTTTTAAAGAAAGCTTTAAAAGTGTAATAATAAAATACATTAGCAAAGTTTTAACATCTTATGAAGATCTATGTGTTTACATAATAGGTTAGGAATGTAAATAGTTGCTATTAGTGACTGTTCACTATTTTGTATGCTACATTTTAAACTTTTTATTTTCAAATGACTATAGATTCCCAGAAAGTTGCAAAAATGGTACAAAGAGGTCTCATGTACCCTTTACCCAGTCTCCCCAACGGTGACATCTTAAGTAACTACAGCGCAACATCAAAAACAGGAAACGGACTCGGGTACGAAGTGTATCATCCTCTGACACTGGACGGCTATAGATGTCTGTAACCACAGGGATACGGAGTGCTCCATCACCACCACCACCTCCCCTGCCTCACCCCTTTCTGACCACACCCACCTCCTGCCCCGTGACCCCTAACCCTCGGCAACCACTAGTCTGCTGTCAGTGTACACACTCTTGTCAGTCATTTTGAGAAAGTTATATAAATAGAATCATACCGGACCTGACTTTTGAGACTGGCTTTTTTCTCTCAGCATAATACCCTTGAGATCCATCTACATTGTCCTGTGTATCAATCGTTTGTCCCTTTTTCTTGCTGAGTAGGAGTCCATGATGTGGATGTACCACGCTCTGTTTAACTATCTGCCATTTAACCACTTTGGATGTTTTCTGTTTGGGGCTGTTACAAAGATAGCTGCACTGGGGAACCTTGCCTCAGCCATTCTTACTCCACGTCTGGAGCTGGTCTCACCCCTTGACAGTGGGATGGACACAGGACCAAGGTCCCTCAGGTGAGATTATTTTCTGCCCTGGTCACAGTGATGTATGGGGGGCTGTGCATGTGGCCCACTATGATCCAGTCAGAGATTGTCTCAAGTGTTTTGCTGGAACCATTAGATTTATGTTCTCATAATGAAAAATGCCTTGAAAAATACACTCAATCCCTCTGGCTTCATGGTCCTCAGCTATGAAATAAAGATTTAAAAAAATCCCTATGTTAATGGGTTAGAATGTATTTGTTCATTCAACAAACTAAAAGTATTTATTGAGAGAGAATTTTAAGAAGCAGGGAAAGCAGGTGCAAAGGCCCTGGGGCAGGAAAGGAGTTAAGTGACCAGAATTTCCAGAGTGGGGACAAGAGGAAGTGGAGAAACAGGCAAGGACCCCTCAGGGAGGACCTTCCAAGATCTGGAGGAGAGTTCGGACTTGAGATTTGTATGATGGAAAGTCACAGGAGTGTTTTAAGCAAGGAAATGGCATGCTGCAATTTGCTTTTTACTGCTGTGTGGAGAATGGCCTGAGGAAAATGGAACATGTATGGAAGCCAATGAAGAAGTTCCTGTAGAAGGCCAGGCAAGAAATGTCAGTGGCCTGTCCAGGGTGACAATAGCGGAGATGGAGACAAAAAAGGATGGATTTGGGATATATCTTGGAAATAGAAGTAATTGTAAGACTTACTTATGGGATAGGTCAGAAGGTAAAATCAAAAATGACCTTTAGGTTTTTTACTTAAAGTTAGTGTGGGCAGTCATATTGACTGACGTGGAGAAGAGGAACAAGCTGGGGATGGGTTGGGGCACCAGTTTGGGACATGTTAGGTTTGAGACGCCAACCCGGAAGGGGCAGTGAGAAAGCGAAGCCTGTAGCTTAGGGGTAAGACCCAGTCTGAGGATGTCAATTTGGGACTCATCAGATGATACTTAAAAAGTGCAGAAATGGATAAGATGACCTGGGAGAGTGTGCAAGAAAGGGCCCAGGCCTGAGCCCCGGAGACCTCCAGCACTTAGAAATCTGAATAGAGCATGGAGAACCCATTTCTCTGAGCCCCTTCAAAGCTAAACTTGGAAATTAAAAACTGTCATCACACGCTACCTTTTCCTTAACTTCTTTAGTGGACGCTTAATTAATTTCGACCATTTTTGTTTCCTAATATGCACATGCAATGCCATGAATTTCTTTTGAGGAACCATGTTGGCTGCATTCGGTAAGTTTTGAAATGTGTTGTTTGCATGGCACGCAATTCTAACTATTTTGTCATTTCCATTCCAATATCTCCTTTGAGACATAAATTTACAATATGGTGTTCAGTGTTTAGATGTCTGTCCTTTATTTTTAGCTGTCTTTTTTGTTATCGATATCTAATTTTATTGCATTGGAATTAGAGAACTTTGAATACCATTGATCCTTTGCTGCTTATTGGTGGAACCTTTCTTTCTGACATTTTATGCTCTTGACACACATGCTCAATTTCTAGAAACATTCCATGGGCAAAGCCTTCTGTGTCTATTACATCAAGCTTACTGATTGTGTTGTTTAAAAGCTTCATTTCTCCACTAATTTTTTCTTGTAATTGTTTTGCTTGTTCTATCAGTTTCTGAGAGGGTCATAAAATTTTCACTAAAATTATGAATTAGTCAAATTCTCCTCGTTATGTCTCAGGTTTGTGTTTGCTCATTTTCTTCGTTTCAAGCTTTGTTATTAGGTGTTTATAGGTTCAAGACTTTTGCATCTCTGGGAACTGTTCCTTTGATCATCTTGTAACAACAATCTTTGTCCTCATTAAAGCTTTGTCTTCAGTCTATCTTATCTCGTGTTAATATTACGATGCCACACCACTTTTCTTTTAGCTGATATTTGGCTGGTAGCTCTTTTTCAATTCATTTGTTTTCAATATTTCTGTCATCTTATGTTTTAGATATGTCTCTTGCCAAACAGTTATAGTTGTTTTTTTTAATTCAACCTAAGTGACTCTATCTGTTAATATGTGAGCTTAATCTGTTTATATTTACTATGATTACTAATATATTTGTACCTATTTTTACCTTCTTTTGTGTTTCTGTTTACCACGATTTCTCTTTTATGTTTTTTTCTTCCTGTCTTCCTTCTGTTGATTTTATTCAGTATTTTCTTTTTGTCTTTATCTCCCTCTGCTGGTTTGGAAGTTAAATATTCTACTTCTATTCTTTACTTGTTACTCTTAAATTTTTAACATGCATACTTGACTTTAAAAAGTTTAGCTCTGCACTGTGCAATAGAGTAGGGCCACTAGCCACATGTGGCCATTGAACATTTGAAATGGGATAAACTGAACAATTCAATTTTTTATTCTAATTAATTTTAATTTAAAAACTGATAAACAATACAATTATTGAAAAGCTTTTACTATGTTTTGAACAGTTCGGTTCAGTGAATCTTCTTTTTCAACTCTAAATTTTGTGAAATCTAAATATAGATTAAGTATTTCCAATGGAAATTTAGTGTACAAATTGGGATGTGCTATAAACATAAAATACACACTAGATTTGAAACATAAAAAGAATATAAAATGCTTCAATAATAATATTTATATTGATTGTATGTTGAAATGATAATATTTTGCATACATTGAGTTAAATAAAATATATTATTAAACTAATTTCACCTGCTTCTTTTCTAATGTGGCTACTGCAAAAAGTTTCATCACGTGTGGCTCATGTTGCATCTCTACTGGACAGTGCTCACCTAGAGTGAAAGCTCCAAATGCCCAGGAGTCTTGACGCTCTGATTCTCCCCACCCTGCTCTTCCAGGTTATTGTACTTGGTGTTAGTTACTGTATCGTCTGCAATATTGGTTCCACCTTGTTCTTCACACCCCCACCTTAATGCATCACTCTATTTCTTTTATACACAATGGTGATTTAGATTTACCAAAATGTTGGCCGATTTCTTCATCCCCCTCCACACCTGGCATCCCACACCTTCATAGTTCAGCTCTCTTCTTCCAACTTCCACGGCCACGATGCAGGCTGACTCTCTGTGTCACTAGTGACACCGAGGATCCAGGCCCTGGGGAGAGACCCACCCGCAGCAGGTGCCAGGGCCTCAGTGCCTCTCCTGGGGACAGCTGCTCCTCCTCACCTCAGTGGGAGCTGCCACGTGCAGGAGCCACAAAGGGCGGGGTGGGCGTGAGCTACAGGCAGGAGAGGTGCCTCCAGGACCGCTCTGCTGTCGTCCACACCCTGCTGCCCTCTCTGTAGCTGGCTGCTATCTTCATGCCCACCTCTGATGCCAAGTAGGATTGGAGGTGGCGCCTTGTTGCTTCCTCTTAATCCCCTCCAGAAAGGACATCTAGTTATCCGGCCACCCCCTCTAGGGCAGGCTAAAGGCCCTAGTGCCCCTGCTATGGGGGCCTTATCTGACCAGGGCTGTGATCAAAGCATCTTCCTCCCTCCTAAGGCCTTAGGGGGCCATTCCCAGTACTCCTGCCACTCCTCACAGACACATCCAGCTCAGAAGCCCAGGCCAGGCCCCAGGGGAGACAAGGGAGGCACTCACCACGTCTTTAAAATGTGCACCCTAGATGCCTCACTTGCCTCGCTCTCATCCCAGCCCTGAACCCCCCAGAATTATGTATTTCCCATGAGTGCCATGCAGCTGATTCCCCTGAGCCTCCTGAGACCAACAGAGCCCCTCCTCCTCTCCTTCCCCCTCCTCCTCCTCGACCCCCTCCTCCTCCACCACCCCCTCCTCCTCCTCCTCAGCGGCACCTGCTCAGCCTGGTGACAGCGGGGCTGGAAAAACCCATCGACGCCATAAGCAGTGTGCTGCGCGCGGCATCTTGTGGCCAGAATTGCCAATTACAGTCAGGATTGCTCAGTACCTATTTTAATTAGTTCCGTGTTTCTTCTTCCCAAAAATGGGAAGCTCTTTTCCAAAGAAGGGGGAAACAGTCCCTGGGCTCCAGCATTGACCCAAGTGTTTACAGACATAAAACACTATATAGGCTTCCAATGTTTATAACCTATAACAACTAGGAAAAACAAAACACCTTTGCCAGGTAAAAACCAGACGTCCCCAAGAACTCCTGATTAACTGTGTCACAGTGGGGTCCTGGCTCCCGGGGTTCAATGGCTCCTAAGCAGAGGCCTCCAGAGGATCGTGTTAACCGCCCTGATTTCTGGGGGCTTCCAGGATCCCTGAGGGAGGGTCCCCTACACAGGACCCTAATTTCATGGAAGCCAGTCAGCCCACTGATGGTGACAGATTCTGGCTAAGGATGTAGGTCCCCACCCAGTCACATGGCAGGCCCCAAAAAGGCTTCCAAGAGGCAGCCACTATCTGCCCGCTGGCTCTCCTGGGGACCCACCTCACCAGGGCCCAACATCCCAACGTTCCACATAGACACGTCCTCTGCCACTTGCTGCCACCTCGATTTTAAACATAGATGCAAACTCAGGAGCTGAAATCACCTGAGAGCGTTTGATTCTAAGGTGGTAATCCTGTCTTATAAAAACGGGCTACTTTTCCATTTATCACGTAAATTAGAAGGCAGAATTCATTAAATTGTGCAGGAAACCCCGTTTGAGAACCAAACGCTGGCCTGGCGGACGCAGCAGCTGAGACGGAGGAAGGTGGAGGATGGGGCAGTGGCTGGGCGGCCTGGAGCCCCACGGCACCAGGGCCACGAGGGCAGGCACAGGGCACGTAGCTGAGTTCTCTGCGTGACGCACTCACCCAGTCCTCACACAGACTGCGCACTGGGGTCAGCAGCTTTCTTATCTACACATGGGGAGCGGAGCTCAGAGACGCAACGAGACTTACCCAGCGGCCCAGCTAAGAAGGGTCCAGAGCAGGAGTCGAACTCGCCTCTGCCTGACTCCGACGCTCTCATTCCTTCCACCGAAGCGCCCCGGCCGCCCCCGGCAGGCCTGGACAGAGAGGTCGCCCTCCTTGCTGCATGCACACGGTTTTCCAGTCAGGTCCCCACTGGGAGCGGGGATGACAGGGTCTGAGAGCAAGACACTCTGTCCGGCTCCTCAGAAGCCCTGAGCTCTGGCCTTGCAGCAGGACCTGCACCTCCTCACCTGTGCCAGCAACTCCTCTCCACCAGGGCCCGCCCCGCCCACTCCCAGACGCCTCCAAGGGCTGGCGAGGGTACCACAGTGCTTAGGGTGGGTGACCTGCCTCTGCCACCACCACCTCCCTCAGGCTGGACTGAGCCTCCATCCCAGCCCTCGGCCAGCCACCCCTGGCCCGGTCAGGAAGGACAAGAGCAAGGGGCCACACCGAACCTCGGTGAGAGGGAGGCTGGCTCGCCCTCGGGGAACAGGCTTCTCTGCCCCCTGGAGCCCCACTGGAAGGCCAGGTAGGGAAGGGCCACCCGTCTGCTTCCCTCCTTGGCCCTGACTTTCAAGAACTCTTGAAGCAGCTGGCCTTGGTTTCGTATCTCAGCAGTACTATTTCTAATCTGTCCCCTTGAGAGATTCGCAGAACCTCTCTGACCTCAGTTTCCCAATCTGCTACGTGGGGAGACTTGGGCGATGCTGGAGCCTTGGGAAGTGGCTCAGATCGCCCCTCTGCAACCTGAGGGCCCCTCCTCTGCTATTGATTTCTCCAGCCCCAACTCCCTCCCTGGTGCCAAAGACACAGAACGGGCCAGCTGCCCGGAATCCCCTCTCCCAGGAAGACTCGGTGTCGAAAGCCCCACTCGCCCTGCCAGCCACCCGTGGCCCCAGGGAAGGTGACGCCTTCCAGGTGAGGGCGGGGCGACTCCGAGTTTGTGGGTCCAGAGGTTGGGCGCGGGATGCGGAGATGGGGCAGCGAAGGATGCTGTGGTCCAGGGTCGCGGGAGGCAGCGCTGCGGGAGCCCGCCAGGGGGCGCTCTGCACCCAGCGCCGGCGGCCCCTCCGGCGCAGGCCAGTCTCACCCGGGAAACCGAGGCCGGGCTGGGGCGGCCGTTCAGCGGACCAGCGCGGACCCCCCCCCCTCCCCCGCGGGGCACCGAGCAGCCGGGGCCCCCGAATCTCACCGATGATGTTCAGCCGGGCGGCTTCCTCCGGGTCTTGCCCGCGTCCCCTGCCTGCCAGGTCACATGGGGCGGGGGCAGGGCCAAGGCCACGGCCGGGGCGCGGGGGGAGAAGGGGCGGGGACCCCGAGCGCTCCCTCCAGGCGGTGCCCGAAGGAAGCAGGCTCCGGGCTGCAAGACGGAGGCGTCGGCTCCCGGGTACCAGGTGAGCAGCCCCTGCGGGGCCATCCCCAGAGGGACCCCCGGCGAGGGGGTGCTCGGTACCCTGAGCTCACGCACGCTCCCAGCAGGGCCCGTGGGAGATGGAGGAGGAGCCATTGGGGCAACACGGTGGCCAGGCCAGTCCAGGACGGGCGGGCCCGGCTGTCCACGCTTGAGGGATGGGGTGGCAGTGAGCGCTGGAGCACCCTAGGCCTGAATTCCCCCACCTCTGGCAGGTTACACTGCGTGACTTAGGGGGACTCACAGCTCCCCTGTGCTACCCCCCCCCCCACCCCAGGGTGCTACAGGGTGATGAGTTTGGTCCACAGTTGGTGACTACTAGGTGCTAGCTGTCATTATGAATAATGGGGGGGGGGGGGGGGCGGTGCAGAGCATACTGGCCTGAGTCCAGGAGGATCTGGTATTCCCAGCATCCTCCCCCCACAGTGAGCTGTGTGGCTGGTGCCAGAGCCGCTCCTGGCTGAGTCATCCCCAGCTGGCTCTCCCAGCCCAGGAGAGGGGCCAGCCTGGGGCCCGATCTTGAGCACCGATGCCAGGAGAGGTGGGTGAGGGGAAGGCAGGGCTGGCGGGTGACTGGAGAGCAGTTCTACTGTGTCCTCCGCCCCCGAGGCAGAGCCCTGCCAGACCTGCCCTCCACATGTGTTCTCCACAACACAGTGCCCACGCCCCAGGTCCTTGTCATCTCCACTGCAAGCCAAGGTCTGTGAAGGTCGCTCCTCCAACCAGAGCCCTCCTGGTCCAGGCGTGCCCCCTAGACACACACACATACACACCCATGATGTAGATGGGGGCCGGTGAGGGCGGGGCCCCACCCAGGGCACATCAGGACAGAGGCTCAGCTGGCTGTCTCCCACGGGGGCCTCTTTGCTTTGTGATAGCAGAGCTGAGATTGGGTCATGACCTGCCAGGAGCAGGGGAGGGGCTGGGAGAGGCTGGGAAAGAAAGGGCCATCCACAAGTCCAGAGCGAAGGGCTAACCTCATCACACGCCCCCAGGGGTCAGGCTCCTTCTCTTGTCCATAGAGCACCGTTCAGTGGGCACTGGATTTCCGGAGCCTCTCCCCTCCCCTCGGTCACAGTGCCCTGGCATCTAGTCTGGCATCTGCCTCTTTCCTATCCCAGCCCAGGTGCCTTGTGGAGGCCAACTCCACCCAGCTCCCTGGATGAAACCAGGTTGCTTTAGCCAATCAACACATCTCATTCCCCAGCTGCCAGGATTGGCTCAGGGTTGGATTGGGGACCCAATCAAAAGGCCATCATGCGGCAAGAGGAGATATTTGGGAGAGTAGGGAGCAGAAGCTTCCCAGCACTTCTGAGAGAGACGCTAGAAGGTATGCTCTGTCTTCTCGTTAGACATGGAAGAAATATTAGCTCCTGAAGCTGGTGCCCAGAATTTTTTAATAAGGTAACCTAGCTGAGGATGAAGCAGACACTTCAGGAAGCAAACAGGAGAACTGGGGGGAAAAGAAAAAAAAGGACTTGGTTAACATTGTCAAACTGCTGGATCCAGCCATGCCTGAAGTTCATATTATAAGGGTTTTCCCACAAAAGGAGACAATAAGTGCCCCCCTTATATTTTAAACCAATTGTAATTGTTGTTTTGTTTCCAGCACCTGAAAGATCTTGCGTAATTATCCTCTTTTGACCAATGATAAAATGGATACTCAGAAGGTATAAGTATAAGGTAACCAGATAAAATACAGGACACTCAATTAAATCTGAATTTCGGATCAACGATGAATACCTTTTAAGTTGATGTTATGTCTCATGCAATTTTGGGGACACATTCATACTAAAAACCAATAACTGTTCATCCTGTATTTTTATTTGCTAAATCAGGAAACCCTATTTCAGGAGCATGTCCAAATTCACACTAATAGAGAAAGGAGAAAGTCCAGAGCGAAGGGCTAACCTCATCACACGCCCCCAGGGGTCAGGCTCCTTCTCTTGTCCATAGAGCACCGTTCAGTGGGCACTGGATTTCCAGAGCATCTCCCCTCCCCTCGGTCACAGTGCCCTGGCATCTAGTCTGGCATCTGCCTCTTTCCTATCCCAGCCCAGGTGCCTTGTGGAGGCCAACTCCACTCAGCTCCCTGGATGAAACCCTGGATATGGACCCAGAGTTTTTAATTCTAAAGCCCCCACTACAGCAGGTGATGGGATGGGCTTCCTCCTGTCACTCCCCAGTGAACTCCCTGACATAGTGCAGGACCCGCCCCTGGAGCGGCCTTTCCCATAGGTTGCCCAGACCTCTACGTCAGTGACGTTGATGGCTGCAGGAGTGTCACTTGACTGTTTCATAATCGAGAGTTTTCGTTTCGATTTTCCACAACTTTAAATTATTCTCCAGGGATGCCAAATTTCCAGAAATGGCAGGGGAAGCCGCGCCATTAGCAGCAGGTGCGCCATGGGGAGGGTCTACCCCTGGGCGCCCCTGGGGCTTGTTCTCTCCATCCGGGTCTGGGGACCGCATCCCCAGTCTCTCCACTAATGGGACTGCTGCGGACACCAGACGAGGGTCCTAAATAGCGTCCTGGGAGTCACGCTGCATGCTGGCATGTTCTTGTTTGTAGCTGTTTTTGAGGCTTTCTGGAAAATACAGCACCTTTCCAATCCAGGTCAGCTGATTGTAAGATCAGAGGCGCATCTGGCATGTGTGAAGGGCTCCCACCGTCTCATCGACCTTCTGTTCCCCCCAGGGGTAGTTGTTTTCATGGTTCCCATTTTACAGACTTGAGGAACCGAGACCCAGAGGCCCCCAGACTTGCCCCAGGCCATTTGCAAGACCCTGGGGGAACATTTGCATTTCATGGGCTAATTCCTCACAGGGAGCTTGTTGGAAATCCAAGAACACACCAGAGAAAGGGCATTCTAAATATATTTCTTTTCTATAGATGCGGATCTCCCGTTACTGGAAAACAGGAATTAGCTTGTCTGCTTGAGGATGTGGCTGGTTCTTTATAAAAAGGATGCACAAGTAATTTGCGCAGTCTGCCAGCTTCGTTATGCTGCCGACAGCTCCCAGCAAGAGAAGAACGCTTGCAGCCAGATATTTCGGTAAGAGTTTCATTTTATTCGATGGGGACTAGGATTGCCTTTGCACTTGGCTTCTTGCTGAAGGAAGGGGGCCACCCGAGGCCTCCAGAGGAGCCGTCTCGGTCTTGTGGGCTGAGAGCACCGAGGGGCGTCTATGCACTGGCCACAGCCCTCACCCCCAAACTTCAGGAGCCCCCAGTAAAGTGCCCGGGGGTAACTTGGACCAAGTGGGACAACCCTCTGGATGGGTCCCGTGCAAGTGCTATGTGGGTGGTTGTGCAGATGCTTGTGGGGGTCACACAGGTGCTGGCTGAGTGATCACGTAGGTGGCTGCTGCGTGGGTCACACAGGTGCAAGCTGGGACGTTGTACAATGACGTTGCGTGTTCTCTAGACCTGGACACCTTCAGATGATGCCTGAGCTCCCAGACGCTAGTGGGAGAAACGAAGTCAGTGGTGCTCAACCTTTCTCTCTGTCTGAATCATGAGGGAGCTCTTAAAAATCCCCAGGTATTTTTAAACACTGGAGATTCGGGTTTAGTTGGTCTGAGGTGGGTCCCAGGCATCAGCCTGTTTTTTAACTCCCAGGTGAACCTAGCGTGCAGCTGGGGCCAGGAGCCAGCAGACGGAGCCCAGGGGGCCTCAGACTGCACACAGCAGCCTTTGCTGTGGTCTGAGCGGGTATTTGTAGGGACGGGGGTGTCAAACTCAGTGTTTACAAAGCCAGGACTCCCGGACCCGACTCTGCGGTGGACATGGGCTGTGGGTTGCTTCTCACGCTGTTAACCTCTCTGGGTCTCGCTGCCTACAACAGGCTGGGGAGAGGCTGAGACTGGCCTTGAACTCTGGTCGGTCCTAACCTAACACCTTGGGGGTCTGTAAAATCTCTAGCTATTTTCCTCTGAGCTGGGTTTATAACATCATTTGGCTTGGAAGGAAAAGTCACTTGTCTTTGTGAAAGGTTCCAGCCACCAGATTTCCAAGTCCCCCGGCTTCAGAGCACAGATGCTAGTCCTTTGAGAAAAGGACAAATGAGATATTGCATGAGACGCCTGAGTTTGAAGAATTTGATTAGATTATCTTTTTATTGCAGTGAAATTCACGTAACAAAATTAACCATTTAGACACGAATGTTTAATTCAGTAGCGATTCGCACATTCACAATGCTGTGAGACCACCACCTCTTTCCGCTCCAGATGTTCTCGTCACCCCAAAAGAAAACCCCAAACCCAGTAAGCAGTTGCTCCCCGCTGCCCCCAACCCTGGCATCGCTCATCTTTCTGTCCCCATGGACTTACCTGCTCTGGATGTTGCATGTGGACGGAAGCATACATGTGTCCTTCTGTGACTGGCTTCTTGGACTGAGTCATATCTTTGAGGTTCATCCACATTGCAGATGCATCTGCGCCTCATTACTTTAGGCTGAATTAATTCTTAAAGCCTTATCTGACCACAGACAGCTTGGCAGCTTTGTGAAAAAGGACCAGCCATGCCATTCTGTGGACGGCTTTGGAAAGCAAAGGAGAGGCCTTGGGCACTGGGGAAGCTGTCTCTCCTCTCCATCCTTGGTCTCTCGGGGTCAGCCCTTCAGTCTCTTCTCCCTCTCTCTCCCTCTCTCTGTCCCTCTCTCCCTCCCCTCCCATCCCCTCCTCCCCCTCTTCTTCTTCTCCTTCTTCTCTGTCTCTCCGTTTCTCTCTCTGTCTCTCCATCTGTCTCTATCTGTCTGTCTCTTTCTCTCTGACCCTCCCTCTCTCTCTCCCCTCCCCACCCCTCCTCCCCCTCATCCTCCTCTTCTTCTTCTCCTTCTTCTCTCTCTGTCTCTCTCTCTCCCCATAGATTCTGGAGGAGACTACTGGGAACCTGGAACTTGCTTTTAACGGAAGTTTTCGGGTAATTGGGGCAGATGGAAGATTCTTTGGGGTTAAGTTGCGCTGCTGCACTTTACTTCTTCACTCCACCCACAATTTTGCCGAGCCGAGGCCCTGCTGTGCAGCAGGAAGCCAGAGGCCAGCCCGGGTCAGGGTGTCTCATTCAGGGGGCCTCTGCTGAAGCTCTCACCCAGCCCTGGCACCGCCCTCGGCTCCACCCCTTGTAGGCTTTTCCTGTGGCACCGTCCTGCCCGTTCAGACCAGCTGCAGCCTCCTGGCTCACCAGCTTCCCTAACGTCTGCTCACTGGCCTGCCAGGTTCTCTCCCAAGGACTGGTGGCCTCTCCCTGTAGCCAGCCCTCCTGGCACACCCCACCACGAGTAGCCACTGCACGTCTGAATCACAGTGGGAAGAAAGATGGTGGCCTCCGTCCACACTGGGCCAGAGAGTCTAGAAAGGAGAGAGCAGCTCTGAATCCAGCCCTCTGTCAGGCCCCCAGCTCCCTGACCCACAGCTAACCTTCAGAACCAAGGGCAGGGGGCAGCTTGGACTGGGCATCCTCTGTCACACCACCCCCCATGACCTCCCAACTCTGTGGCTTTGCTCACTTGGCCTTTCTCCAGGGCATCCCCTCTCCCTTCCTTGCCATGGATGGCAGGGATGCGAAGGGACCATGAGATGCCAGGTAGGAAGGCAAGAGTGTATCCTGGAAGAACAGGAGCCTCAGAGAGAGGGGAAGTGAAGTCATAGGAAGGAGAATGGTGGGTGATAAGAGAGGACGGGTAGGTTGATATCATGTTGAGAAACTTGGACTCTTTTCTCATGGGCAGTAGGGAGCTTTTGAAAGCTGTAAGCATAGGATTGATTGGATCAGAACTGCTTGTAGGAAAAATCATGTGGCAGCAGGGTATGAAGTCAGCCCTCTCCTAGATTCTTACAAAGACCTACCCACTGGTCTTCCTGATTCTACCGGTGGCCCTTCCATAGCTTCTCAAAATTGCACCTGGAGTAAGGCTGTTACCACGTAAATCTAATGAGATCTATCACTCGCTCAACATATCCCAATGGATTCCCATGTCACTCCTCCATCAAGCCCACCGTTACCTACCATGTCATCTCCTTCTGCATCCTCCATGTCCTTAGTGCCAGCAGCACCACTTCCTTGCCATTCCTCGGATGTGCCAGGTCTTTGCAGGTGCTCTGCCCTCTCTCGGGAACACCCTTCCCCTCGGAATACCCATGGCTCACAACTCACCTCCTTCAGACTTTTACTCAAGCGCCACCTTCTTCTGAGGCCTTCACTGACTGCCTGTGTGTGTCACAGTGGGACAGGTTATGCAGTAGCTGGGCCACAGGTCAACTGCCCATCATAGTGACTCAAAGACCCAGGACAATGGAACAACCAATACCTCAAGTGGTGCTGCCGGCCAGACCAGAGCGCCAAGGGAGACATGGAGCTCTAGAATGGTCTCGTGCCAGCAATGAAATCCTCAGCCTGGAAGTCACGCTTGTCACACGCCACATGCAGTTCATCGCCCCAGCTATCCGCAAGGGCTCCAAGAAGTAGGATCCAACCACGTGCCTAGAAGGGGAGGACTGGAGGAATTTGGCAAAGCTCACTAATGACTGTGCCAGCTGGAGCACCATGCCGATATCCTTCTCCTCTTCCCTCCTTCATTTTCCTCCATAGCACTTGCTCTTATCTCATATATTTATGTATTTTAACAGCTTTATCATAGCATTTATTCTTATCTCATATATTTATATATTTTAACAGCTTTATCAAGTGTAGGTTCCATGTGATAAAACTCACCTGTTCTAAGTGTACAAGTCAACGACTTTTAGCAAATTTGTAGAGTTGTACAACCATCACCATAATCCAGTTTGAGGACATTTCTATCACCCGGAAAAGTTCCCCTGTGCCCATTTGCAATTCATCTCCCCTTCCGTCTTCCATCCCCACTGATCTGCTTTCTGTCTTTATAAATTTGCCTTTTCTAGATCTTTCATGTAAATAGAATCATATATTCTGTTGTCTTTTGTGTCAGGCTTCTTTCACGTAGCATAAGGTTTCTGAGGTTCATTCGTGTTCTTGTGTGTATCAGTAGTTTGTTCCTTTTTAGCCGAATAATACTCCATTGTGTGGATGTGCATTTCGTTTATCCAGTCACCAGTTGATTTATTGTTTTATGGCTTAGCATATGGTCTGTACTGAGGAATCTTCCATATGTACGTAAAAAAAAATGTATATTCTGCAGTCACTGTAAGGAGTGTCAATTAGGTCAAGTTGGTTGATAGTGTTGTCCAAGCCTTCTATATCATTGCTGATATCCTGTCTAGTTATTCGATCAATTATTGAGATTGAGATACGGAAATCTCCAACCCTCGTTATTCAATTGTCTGCTGCCAGGTTTTGTTCCATGTGTTTTGAAGCTCTCTTGTTAAGTCTGTGTTTATTTATAATTGTTATAGCTTCCTGATGCATTCACCCTTCTGTCGTTGTGAAATGTCCCTCTTTGTTGTAATGTTTCTTTTCTTCAAGTCTATTTTATCTTGTATCAACATAGCCACTGTTGTGGCTACTGTTACACCTCATATCTTTTTCCAACTTTTTCCTTTCAACCACTTTGTGTCATTCAACCTACAGTGTGTCTCTGATAGACAGCACATAGTTGGATCTTGCTATTTCGTGAGGACAATCTTTGCCTTTTGGTTGGGATATTTAGACCATTCACATTTAATGTAATTATTGACATGGCTGGATTTACATTTGGCATTTTATAGTTTGTTTTTTATATGTCTCCTCTATCTTTGTTCCTCTGTTCCTCCTTTTCCACCTTCTTTGTATTAGACAGATATTTTCTAGTATGCCGTTTCATTTTAATTGATTGCTTTTCCTATATTTTTGTGTTATTTTCATAATGTTTGCTTTGGGATTACAATATGCATTTTATCTTAATCTACTTCAGATTAATACTTTATTCCATTCAAATATTAAAACTTTGCTCCAAGGTAGTTTCTTTTCCTTCCTCCTCCTTTGTGTTCTTATTGTCATGTACATATTACATCTATATATTATAAGCCCCAAAATACACTGTTATAATTATTGTTTTACACACTCTTATGTCTTTAAAAGATGTGAAGAGAAGAAATGAGAAAAAAATATATTTATAGTGTTTTTCCTGTTAACCCACATATTTGTCTCTTCCTGTGTGTTTCATTTCTTCCTGGAAACTTGGGTTAGTGCCTGCTGTCATTTCCTTTCAGCCTGAAGAACTTCCTTTAGTGTTTCTTATAAGACAGGTCTGCCAGCAAGGAATTCTCTCAGGCTTCGTTTATCTAGGAATGTCTTTATTTTGTCTTCATTTTTGAAGCATAGCTATTGGATGTAGAACACTTGGTTAACTTTTTATTTTGTGTAATATATTGAATCTCTTTGTATTTACCCTGCTGAGGGTTTTTCAAGCTTGTTATATGTGACAACTAATATTTTTCATCAAATTTGGGAAGTTTTTAGCCACTATTTTTTTCAAATGATTTTTCTGTCCCTTTCTGTCTGTCTCCTTCTAAGACTTGCATTGCACATGTATTGGTGTGCTTAATGTTGCTTTACAGGTCTCTGAGAGTCTGTTCTTTTTTCTTCAAGTGTTTTGTTCTGTGTTTCTCTATGTTCTTCAGATTGGATAATTTCTATAGCTCCATCTTCAAGTTCACACATTCTTTCTTCTACCATTTCAAATCTTCTGTTGAGCCCCTCTAGTGAATTTTTCATTTCAGTTTTTAGACTTTCATCGCAAGAATTTCCATTTGTCATTTTGTATTTTCTATCTCACTGAGGTTCTCTATTGGTTTATTCTTTATTATCATGCATCCCTTTAATTCTTTAAACGTGTTTCCTTTAATTCTTTAAACACATTTACATAGTTTTTTTAAATTATTTTTTCTTTTTTTTAAAGATTGACACCTGAGCTAACATCTGTTGCCAATCTTTTCTTCTTCTTCTTCTTCTTCGTCTCCCCAAAGTCCCCCAGTACATTGTTGTATATTCTAGTTGCAGGTCCTTCTAGCTCTGCTATGTGGGATGCTGCCTCAGCGTGGCCTGATGAGCAGTGGCAGGTCCGTGCCCAGGATCTGAACCAGCAAAACCCTGGGCCACGCAATCAGAGCTCACAAACTTAACCACTTGGCCACAGGGCTGACCCCTTTACATAGTTTTTTAAAGTATTTGCCTGCTGAATACAAAATCTGGGAATACTCAGAGAGTTTCTATTGACTTTTCTCCTGAGAATGAGTCACACTTTCCTTTTCCTTTGTACATCTCATAACTTTTTTGCTAAAAACTGGACATTTTAGATAACATATTGTGGGAACACCGGGTTCTGATTTACCTGTCTAAATAATGTTGTTGCTGACTTGTTTGTTTGGTCACTTGCCTGGGATAAGTCTGTTAATTCTGTCCCCACCACCACCACCACACTACTCACTATGCAACCACTAATATCTCTGCTTATATTTGTTCTTTATTCTTCCTTTCATTTTTAAGCCTGGCTTCCTAGGGGTCACCCCTGTTTCTGTGTAATTCAGGGATCATCCAATAATTGGACAGATGTTGTGTTCAAACCTTGAGCCAGTACAGCTTCCATTCTCTGCTGATAGATCTGTGTGAGGCAGGGAAAGGCTCTCAAGTTCAGGCTGTTCTCAAGCTTGCCCTGGATCTTACTTTCTGCTGGACCCTTTGCATTACCTCTGCACTTGCCCACAGTCTTAGGGTTGGCAGGAGTGTGTGGGTACCCTGAGCCCTCTCTGGGCTCCACTGTGCATGCTGTAGCCTAAGCCAGGAGCGTGTTTGCCCAACAATGACTGTAGCCTCACACAGAGCATTCATTCTCCCCATCCACCTGCTGCCAGGATTGTCTATGCCACTGACAATGCCTCTAGGTATGGGCATCGCCCACCACTCAAAATTGAATGAGCCACTTTGGACTTCATCAGCAAAGTTGCTGGTCCTGATGATGTGCCCACCCTGGCAGAACCTCTGTGAGGACTGAGCTGGGGGAAGTGGGATGGAAGTACCCCTGGGCAAGAACACCACAGACTCCTGCTGTTCTTACCTACAGTACAGCATTTTTTTCAAGCATAAGTGCTTTTCAGATTGTTGCATGCCTTTGGTCCCTTTCCAGAGTATGGAAATGGTTATTTGTGTCAATTTTGTCCAGATTTATAGTTACATTTTGGGACGAAGATTTGCTGACCTCATCTCTCAGATGTAACTGGAAATCCTTCCTCCTACTTATTCATTTCCACCTATTATCTGTCTCCCCTCTCCTATTAAGATATAGGTTCTATCCTGCAGGCTTTGTTGTCATCATCCCTTGGTCACTTAGAATAAGGAGGGGAAGGGTGAAGGTTAAGAGCTGTTTTCACAGTACCTAGAATGATGCCTGACACATAGTATTTGCTTAATAACTGTTTGTTGAGAGAATGAATGAATGAATGAATAGCATGGAGAGCGGACTAATGGATGGCAAGTGGCCATGCTGAGTACCTGAGTCAGCAAGAATATAGAGAGGACGGCAGGTTCAAGAGATATTGGGGAGGAAAGATGGATAACACTTGGCAGTGCTGGACAAGGGAGGCATTAAGGATGGCTGGGGTTTCAAGCCGGGTAAGCCTCTAAGGAGATTTCATGGGAAGGGGGGCAGTGGCAGGCCCAGCCGCTGCTGCACCCCGATGAGGTGAACCAGCTGATCGGCAACTATGTGTATGTGTCGCAAAGTGGCTGCTGCTGCCCTTCCATCTCCCAGATCTCCCAGGAATCTCCCTGTGGCCCAGCCTAATGGGAAACATACAAGAAAGGGAATCTTGGGAAGTTCCCTTCAGCCCAGCCAAGCTCTGTTACATAGCCGTCACCGGTCCTTGTTCTCTGGTTCTGGTTACAGGAAACCAATGGAAGATGCGAGGCCATTCTAAGATTCCAGGAGAATGGCTCTAGGAGGGGGGAGAAGAGGCCAGGATAGGGAGATCCACAGGTAGAAGCCCATTTCAATAGTCCAAGGAAGGGCTGATAAGAAGCTAGGCCAAGACAGTGGTGGTAGAGACAGAACAAAGAAAGTGGAATGCACAGAGCTTGATGTCTGGCTGCCTGTGGAAGGGGAGGGAGAAAGGAGGAAAGTTGAGGCCCAGACTTCTGGTTTGGGCAGGTGGGAGAGTAGAGGTGCCATTGTTGGAAGGGATTCAGGAGGAGAAACAGGTATTGGAAGGACTGCTTGGTGCGCATCCTCAGCAACCCTTCCAGCTGGCTCTGTCCTCTCTCCATCCCATCTCACCAACCCCAACACCATCCATCCATCCATCCATCCACCATCCATCCCCTGTGGGCTGCTCTGGGCAACAGCTCTGTGACTGAAGAGTGATGCCCACTGCCCAGCTTCACACAAGCCATTGTCCATGGCACCTGACCCCCGCCCAACACTATAGATACTGCACCAGGGCCTGTCTCCATCTGCAGACTCAGAACTGCTGCTTCCCAGGGCAGGGGACTCTTGGCAGCATTCATCCAGAGACCTGGTCAGTTTCTGAGGGGATCAACTTCTTGGGGACTGATCTGGTAGGGCTGATGGCAAAGTGTGTGTAGGGGGCAGCTTCTCTGACTGTCCCACCCACCCACTCTGGCCCTTCACACTGGAGGAGCTCTCAGAATTATGTGAAAGACCCAGACAACAGGAGGAAGCCCTTTAGACTCCTACCCACTCTGACGCTCCATCCTGGGATGTTGCCTTTAACCCTCACATCTCAACTCTATGAGCAACTCCATCCCTGGACCCCTGCTCCGGCACCTTCTGACTTCCCTCCCAGAACTCTGGTCTTTGCGTGCCAGCCAGGGTTGGCCGTGCCTGCCCACTCCACTGGCCTCTTGGCGGTTACCTTGAGTGAGGACTCCCTGCGTGCCTCCCACTGTCCCACCAGGCATGACTCAGCCATAGGTCTACAAATGTTTATTGAGCCTGTACTGTTGGCTGACAGACACTCTTCTAGATGCTTGAATATAGAGATACAGCCCCTTCTCTCAAGGAGATGTTGGTCTACAGAAGGACAGGGCTCTGGTGGAAGGTGTACAAGGACAGCATGAACCAGGAGGAGAGTCTTCATGCTGCCGAGGGGGTCGGAGCAGGGTCCTTGAGCAGGGAGCAGCCTAGTCAGCCCCTGGAGTGAGGGCAGGAGCAGCCACGTAGGCGGACCACAGCGAGCATACCTGGAAGAGGTCCAGGGCTGCAAAGGTTCTCTGAGAGCTCCATCCTGCTCATCCCCAGGCTCCCTGCTCAAGCACCAAGCTCATCCTGTGACCCCCAGGCAGCACTGACGCAGGCTGGGCTGGAAAGACCCAGCCACTCCCGTGTCTCCTGCAGTGTTCTTTGTAGAAGCCCATTGATAAGCGCCATGCTGTTTGGGGAAGGCAGGGGTGGAGCAGGGGCAGCCCCTGAGTGCCCGTTCCTCCCCGGGAGTTCACCTGCCCCTGGCAGCACAGGTCCCCAGGTAAATGAGATGGCAGGTAGAGTGTTCTTCCATTTTATTAATGAAAAGAGCAATGGAGGATGGACCAAATGCTACCACCAAACTAACAATAATAAGGAATAGCCTTGAGATCACCCTGCAGTTTCCACTTCAACGTGGCCATCTAATTCAACTGCTCAGCCAGCCTGTGCGATTTTCGTGTTCCCTTTTTACAAAGGAGGAAAGTGAAGTCATTCCGTCCTGCTCCCCCAGCCAGGAAGTGGTAACACTGTGTCTAAGTTTGGGTTCCCCAACAGCAGAGCCCAAGACAAGGGCTGGGGTACAGGTGTTTTATTTGGGAAGTGATGCCAGGAAGCGGAAATGGGGCGGGGGAGGGAGGAGAGGGAGACAGGGCAGGCCAGTGTGAGGGGCATTATCATATCAAGACTGCAGCTTTCAATAACATTGACTTCCTCAGGAACTGAGAAGATGGCGGAATGCCTCCCAGGATGGTCCTAGAAGGATGGAGGCTGGGGATTGTCCTGCTTTCTTTCTCCCTCAGCTGAAGGCTGCCCCCAGGCTGTGGATGCCCAGCACTTCCGGACTTCGTTCATTGGCACCAGGGCTACAGGGTCCCTGGGACTTTAGAGAAGGCCCCCCAAGGCTGAGAGCCTGGAGAGGGAGCCCATCGGGGGTGGGAACTCTTTATCACACCTGTGACTGGAATCAGAGCTGCCACAGGAATGGGACGTGGGCTCCCAAAGCCGGGCTACAAGCTGCGGCCAAGGCCCCAGTAATTCTCTCTTCCCAAGCTGGGGGGAGTGTGTGAGCTGCACAGCCCTGGGGAGACATGGCGTTGGGGTCCCCAGAGGCCCAGGGCAGAGGTGCAGGGGTGGGTGGCGGACGGACAATGAGAGACAGAGGGGACCAGGAACAAGATGAAGTGTCCATTTGTGGTGGTCCCTGCCTCCACGGGCCCCTGGGGACCTGGAATTCTCTCACTCACGGTGAGGAGGAAGGGCAGGTGTGAGTCGGCTCGGCTGCCCCTGTAACAGAGTTCCACAGCCTGGGCAGCTTAAACAACAGAAATTTATTTTCTCATAATTCTGGAGACTTGAAGTCTGAGATCAAGATGTCGGCAGGGTTGGAGCCTTCTGGGTCCCCTCCTTGGCTGGTGGATGGCCATCTTCTCCCCGTGTCCTCACATGGTCTTCCATCTGTGTGTGTCTGAATCCCCTCTTCTTATAAGGACAACAGTCATATTGGATTAGAGCCCACCCTAAGGACCTCTTTTACCTTAATTACCTCTTTAAAGATGCTATGTCCAAATACAGTCACGTTCTGAGGTGCTGGGGGGTAGGTCTGCACTGTATGAATTTGGGGGGACACAGTCCAGCCATGACAGCCCAGGAGAGCCCTCTTGCTTTCCTGGGCTCTGAGCTGTCTGCCCTGAGGACCAGCGAGGTGTCTGTGCCCCGAGAACAAGGAGGCTGAGAGAGGCTGGACAGAGCCCTCAGCAAGTGTCTACACAGAAGCTCTGCCAGACACACGGCCCCCCGGGGAGCCAAGCGGAAGCCCACTCTCACCCGCCCCAAGCAGCTGAGCCAATAGGAGCTGAGTCAGGGGTTTTCCTCAGGGAACCATTTTCCTCCCATGACTTCTGTTCCTGCACATCTGGGAGAAATGACTTGACCCCAAGAATGATTGCGAAATGGCAGACCACAGGGAGGGCTCCCGGCCTTTCTGTGCTCTGCAGCTCACCCTCCCATGCGATCTCATTTAATGCTGCCCCAGCTCTGTTGGGGTGGAGCTGCTCTCCCTGTTGACCAGATAAGGGAGCTGAGACTCAGAAAGTCTGTTGACTCCCAACTAGTGAGTGGCAGAGGCAGGACTCAACCCAGATCTGCGCTGACCCACTTCTACTGCTCATTCACAGCTGCTCCTCTGCCTTTAGGGACATCAGCTACACCCTTGGCCATAGCCATCAAATCCCCCACCCAAATCTGGAATGTGCACCCATCCAGCTTGCCATGGGATCACTGGGTGAGTGGTACAAATGGGATTCTCTCAATGTGTTAGATGGTTGGCAGGTAAGACCACCAGCCAGTTACCATAGAAACAAGGATGGAAGGCAGCAGCATCCTGGTGGCCTAGGAGGAAGGTGAGGATGAACCTGGAGACGTAGATGCCGTGGCATTGACTTTCAGATACTTGCCCTAAATGCCCTCTAACAGTCAGGGTATCCTGAAAACCATCTCAGCCCAGTGTTCAGTGAAGAAAGGATGCTCCTTCCTCTACCCAGCTCTCTGCTCCCTCCTCCTCTTGATCCAGTTCCTGTTAACTTTCCAGCGCACAGGGAAAGTCAGCCCTCCAAGCCTGCTGCTAACATCATTTTGCCAGTTCTGAAAAGATAAAAAGAGTCTTTAGAGAAATGCAGGTATGGGTGGGGATCCTAGTTCCACCACGTGTTTACTCCGTGGTCTTATTCAGGTGATATGATCTTTCCACTCGGGTTCCTCACTGTAAAAGGGAGATCATGACAGGCCACATGTCATAGAACTGTTATAAGGATTATATATCTAATAAAAAACAGAGTTCAAGAAAGGGAACAGGGTAATTCCTGAGTGAATAGGAAGCCCCTTCCAGACAAACCATTGGATCCTACTCTTAATTTCTGGCTGTGAACTGTTGCCATTGGGAAATTTTGGAAAGAAAGTGTAATGATAGGTTTGCTTCTGATGGAGCCTCTGCATAGGGACACAGGGACCCTATACTTGGAGCCAGGCACCCAGTCTTACTTCTCCACTGTTCAGAGAATGCAAACCCAAGACCAGTCAACGGAGCGTCCCTGAGTGAGGTGGACAGTCATAGCGATGAGAGCTTGCTGGGGCCATTAAAAGTGGCCAGGCCTGGGAAGTTGACTCAGTGGTTCCCTAATGAGGGATTAATAATTTCTTTGGTCACTCAACACACATTTGTTGTACCAGGCACTATTCAAGGCACTAGGGACACAGCAAGTAACAAAACTGCTAAAAATCCCTGCTTCCTGGAGTTCCCCTTCATCACTCATCATAATCTAATGGAGGGATCTGAAGGAAGCTGTTCTCTGAGGTCTTCCATGTGGGTTGTGGGCCTCTGGGAGGTGAATCAGGATCTTCTAAGGGTAGGTGGGGCGGGAGGTGCAGTAGGCGTTGTTCAAAAAAGAATAGTCATTATGCAGAAGCTGTAAAAATTTAAAGACCCCACCTTCTAGTCTCGTCTTTGACATGTAAAAAGCTTAGAAATTGTCGCTCCCAACCATACAAAAAGAAGAAAACTAAACGAACTTAAAATCTATGACATTTCTTAGACCCAACAGAGAACTGAGGTCACAGGGCAAGCCAACACCCCAAATCAAGAGAGACAGGAGAATTCGGAAAACAACAGCCAAGATCAGTTTACCTGAAGCAGAGGCACTGGTACCATCAACTGATAAAGACGCTTAAATGGTAAATTGGACTAACTGCTGGGGGCTGAGTGTGGATTAGCTTGAGAGTGAGAACTCCTGGGGCCCTGTATGACAGAGGAAGCCCCCACAACTTCATGGGTTTTCCTGCCAGGAGCTCTACCAGATTCTCAAGATGAAGCATCAAGAAAAATCCCCATGTGTTCTGAACAGAGGAAAGGGAGAAGTAACCATTTTGAACTATGAACAGTGTTCTCCATAACAAAGGCCTACTTTCCAAGTAGAACATCTTACCAGAGCCCTAACCACCTGGCAGAAGGGCAGTTAGCCAACTCCAGCTTCCTCTAGACTTCTCTCCTAAGAGTAGAAAGAAAAAGGCTACTTCTGAGGGTCATAGCCCAGGCACTCAGGCCCAGAAGAAGACTGATCACTGATTATGAGACTGTAGAATGCTTCCCCTCCTCACACCTTACCACCACATCAGCAGGGCTATAATAATGGATCGCAACTCAAAGAGCTGCAAGGCACAGACTCTATTTAAGAAGGAGTCCTTAGAGAAACCCAAAGACAACAGAGGAGAACAAAACAAAGATCCTAGAGAAAACTGAAGCCTCTGGCACCTACAGACACAATAAATATTAACACAGCATAGCTCCTAGCTGGATCAACGTAAAAACTCAAACTAAGACCTATTTACCTCAGTTCCTGTTACCTGATACATTATGTATGGCTTCCAAAAAAATTTACAAAACATGCTAAAAGGCAAGAAAAAATACAGCCTGAAGAGCTAAACAGCTTTAGATAGTTCCACCCATAAGGAGCTTCAAAGTCACTACTCCATCCTAATGAAATGTACAGAGCTGAACAGACCGAAAAATCAGCAGCTCTTTTAGGATCTATAAGAGAGGGGAAGACGCAGGTAAACCACTGCATCTAAGATTGGAGACAGACACGCAAGTACAGGTGTCAGGACTTACTGGTGCAGACACTCCTGAGTGGAAACCATTGTGGGAACCAGTACTAGGGTCAAGAAATCTGAATTGTAATTGAAAAATTGGTGGAGGCTCAATGTGGACAACCCGGTCATAAGGGAACCCCACAATATCATGAGATTTACCTCCAGGAGCTCAACCAGGTACCCACAGGAAATATCAGAGAAAAGCCCCCTCATGCTTCCTGCAGGGGGAGGGGAAAAGGAACCATTTTGAAGTAAATCAGAGCACTCTCTTCTTCTTAACAGAAGAACTGCCCTGAAGGGAAACTAGTTAACCAGAACCTAGCCTGCTCTGGAGTATTATCAGAGCCTAACTGAGCTGGGGGAAGGGAAACACCCAACTCCAGCCCACTCTAGCCAAGCATCAGAACCAGACTTAGATACGTCAGAGATTGTGGAATTATCGGATAGAGACCTTAAAATAGCTATGACTAGTATGTTAAGAATTGTAATAGAAGAAGTAAACAACGTGTAAGAACAGATGGCTAATGTAAGCAGAGGGATAGAAACTCTAATGAAGAACCAAAAAGAAATGCTAGAAATCAAAAACACTGCAATGCCTCTGATGGGCTTGTCAGTAGACCAGACACAGCTGAGGAAAGAGTCAGTGAGCTTGAAGATATGTCAATAGAAAATTCCAAACTGAAATGCAAAGAGAAAAAAGAACAAAAAAGCAGAACAGAATATCTAAGAATGTGAGACAGTGTCAAAAGGTATAATAAATGCATGATTGGAACACCAGAAGAGAAAAGAGAGAAAGGAACAGAAGAAATAGTTGAAGCAATAATGGCTGAGAATTTTCCAGAATTAATGACTGTGTAGCACAGAATTTAAAAATGCCAAAAAAGAGGGCTGGCCTTTCACTCGGCTTCTGGGAGGTAATCTCCATCATATCTGTTAGGAGTGTCTTCACTTAGGGCAAGGGTTGGCTACACCAGATCATAGTGTTGCTAACCAAACCTGATAGTCTTAGAGTAGAGGCTTCCCATCCCCCAAAGACCATCCATATGATTTATGGTGGCAGCTTTGGGTCTTGTGGTATCAGTCAACCTGGGGGCTGAGATCAACTAAGAGGATAATCAATCATACCTATGTAATAGAGTCCAAATAAAAACTCTGGAAACTGAGGCTCTGGCAAGCTTCCTGGTTGGCAGTGCTCTGTGCATATCATCACACATTGATGCTGGGTGGGTGATATGCCCTGACTCTATAAGAGAGAACAACGGAAACTGCTCGTTTGGAACCTTCCCAGACTCTGCCCTATTCATCTCTTCCTTGCTTGCTTTTAATTTGTATTCTTTCCCTGGAAGAAACCGTAACCGTGAATTTAATAGCTTTCAGTGAGTTCTATGAGTCCCTCCAGCAAATCATTGAACCTGAGGGTGGTTTGGGGGGCACCTCCAAACTTGCACTTGGTTTCAGAAGTGAACATGGTCTTATGGAGGACTGAGTGCCCTCAAACTTGATAGCTGACTCTAAACTTTGCAGTTTGGCCAATTCTGGGTAAACGAACCACAGATTCAGGAAGCTCAGAGAACAGCATGTAGTATAAAATTATATCTATATCTATATATGGCATATCATATTCTTATATATGGCATATCATATTCAAACTGCAGAAAACAAAAGACAAAGAGAAAATCTTGAAAGAAGCCAAGAGTAGGAGGATCGCCTAACCTTTGAGGAACAAGGATAAGAATTACATCAGACTTCTCATTAGAAACCATGCAAGCAAGATGACAGTGGAGTGAAACCCTTAAGATGTTGAAAAAAATTCCCAGCATTGTAGGGTTCTATATCTAGTGAAATTATCTTCAAAGTAAAGGCGAAATGAAGACTTTCTCAGACAAACAAATTGAGGGTATTCATTGCTAGTGGATCTGTTCTGTAAGAAATGTTCAAAGAAGTTCTGCAGAGAGAAAGAAAATGGTCTAGGTCAGAAATTCAGATATGCATAAAGAAAGAGTATCAGAAAATATAAATGAATGGAAAATAAAATCTTTTTCTTATTCTTAATTGATCTAATGGATAACTGTGCAAAGTAACAATAGTAACAATATATTGGGTATATAGTATGTGGATAGTTGAAACTAATTACAGCAACGTCATAAGGAACAGGATGGAGGAATTGGGAATGCTCTGTTATAAGGAACTTGCACTATTTGTGACAGTAATTTAGTGTTACTGAGTGGACTTAAATTAACTGTAAACATATATTGCAAACTCCAGGGCAGCCATAATTTTTTTAAAAGTTTAATTGATATGCCAAGGGGAAATAGATAATCTGAATAAGCCTATTACTATTAAATAAATTGAGTCAATAATTAACAATTATCCTTAAAAGAAAGCACCAGGCCCAAATGGTTCCACTGGTGTATTTTACCAAACCTTTAAGGAAGAAATGATACCAATTCTCTACAATCTCTTCTATAAAATAAAAGCAGAGGGAACACTTCCTAACTCATTCTATGGGGCTAGCATTACTAATTCCCAAACTGGGTAAAAACAAGAAAGGAAAGCTACAGACCAATATCTCCTATGAATATAGATGCAAAAGTCCTCAACAAAATATTAGCAAAATTAATCCAACAAAGTGAAAAAAGAATTATATACCACAACCAAGTGGGGCTTAGTCTAGGTGGGCAAGGCTTGTTGAACATTTGAAAAACTATTAATGTAACCCACCACGTCAACAGGCAAAAGAAGAAAAATCTTTTGATCAAATGAATTGATACAGAAAAAACACTTTACAAATCCAACACCTATTCATGATAAAAATTCTCAGCAAACTAGGAATAGAGGAGGACCTCCTCAACTTGACAAAGAATGTCTCAAAAAAACCTACAGCTAGCATCATTCTTAGTGATGAGAAACTGGATGTTTTCCTCCTATATTGGGAACAAGGTGAGGATCTTCCCTCTCACCATTCCCAATTCAACATTGTACTGTAAGTCCTAGCTAATGCGATAAGACAAGAAAAGTAAATAAAAGTTATACAAGAACATACAATAGAGAAAGGACAGTCTCTTAAATAAATGGTGTTGGGAAAACTGGATAGCCTCATGAAAAAGAATGAAACTAGACCATTATCTTACACAAAAATTAATATACAAAAATTAATTCAAAGTAGATTAAAGACTTGAATATAAGACCTAAAACCAAAAAATTCCTAGAAGAAAACAAAGGGAGTAAACTCCTTGACACAGGTCTTAGCAATGTTTTTGTGGATCTGATTCCAAAAGTAAGGGGAACAAAAGCAAAAATACACAAATGGGTCTACCGTAAACTAAAAAACTTCTGCACAGTGAAGGAAACCATCAACAAAAACAAAAGGCAACCTACTGAATTGGAAAAGATATTTGCAAATCATATATCCAACAAGTTAACATCCAAAATATATAAAGAACTCATACAACTCAACAACAAAAAAGCAAACAACCTAATTTAAAAATGGGCAGAGGAACTAAACAGACATTTTTTCAAAGAAGACATAGTGATGTCCAACAGGCACATGAAAAGGTGTTCAACATCACTAATCACCAGGGAAATGCAAATCAAAACCACAATGAGATAGCACCTCACACCTGTTAGAATGGCTATTATCAAAAAAACAAGAACCATCAAGTGTTGTAGAGGATGTGAAGGAAACCCTTGTGCACTGTTGGTGGGAATGCAAATCGATACAACCACCATGTAAAACAGTATTGAGGTTCTTCAAAAAATTAAGAATAGAACTACCATACCATCTGACTATTCTACTTCTGGGTATTTATCCTAAGAATATGAAAACTCTAATTTGAAAAGATATATGCACCCCTATGTTCACTGCAGCATTATTCACAATAGCCAAGACATGGAAACAACGTAAGTGTCCATCAGTGGATGAATGGATAAAGAAGATGTGGTGCATGTGCATGCGTGTAGATGTATATATATATCAATCACACAGTGGAATACTACTCAGCCATAAAAAAGTATGAAATCTTGAAATTTGCGACAACATGGATGGACCTTGAGGGTACTGTGCTAAGTGAAATAAGTCAGACAAAGAAAGACGAATACCGTATGGTTTCACTCATATGTGGAAGATAAATAAATAAATAAATAAAACAAAAACAAACTCATAGTTACAGAAAACAGATTGGTGATAACCAGAGGGGAAGGGGACTGGGGTGTGGACGAAGGGGTTCAATTGTATGGTGATGGATTATAAGCAGACTTATGGTGGTGATCACTTTGTAGTGTATACAGATGTTGAACTATAATATACATCTGAAAATTATAGAATGTTATACGCCAATTTTACCTCAATAAAAAGCCAGAAAGGTTAAAAAAAAGTTATCCAGATTGGGAAGTAAGGAATAAAACTGACTTTGTTTACAGATGACAGGATTATCTATGCAGAAAGTCACAAAGCATTTACAAAAAAAACCAACTCTGGAACTAATACGCAATTATAGCAAGGTCACAGGAGACAAGGTTAATATACAAAAGTCAGTTGCTCTCCTTTATACTTGTTTAAAATGAGCAAGTGGAACTGAAAGTAAAAAGACAATGCCATTTGTATTGGTGTAAAAAATTAAATTCATATAAATCTAACAAAATATGTACAAGATCTGTATGCAGAAAGCTGTAAGACTTTGATGAAAGAAATCAAAGAGGATCTACATAAAGGAAGAGATAGTCTGTGTTCATGGATTGGAAGACAATACTACTAAGGTGTCAGTTCTCAACTTGATCTATAGATATAACACAATTTCCATCGGAATCCTGGCAGGCTATTCTGTGGGTATCAGTACACTGATTCTGAAGTTTGTATGGAAAAGCAAATGACCTAGAGTAGCCAAGAGAACTCAGGGAGAATAACTAGTCAGAGGAACCACAATTCCAAATTCAAGATTTATTTTAAAGTTATAGGAACCAAGACAGAGTGGCATTGGCAAAAGGATAGACACATAGATGAATGGAATCAAATACAGAGCCAGGAAATGGACCCATACGAATACAGTCAACTGATCTCTGACCAAGAAGCACAAGTAATTCAATGGAGAAAGGATAGTGTTGTCATCAGCTGTGGCTGGAACTGTTGTATGTCCGTGTGCAAAAAAACGTGAGCCTTGACACAGACTTTATCCCTTCACCAAAAGCTAACTCAAAATGGATGCTAGACCTAAATGTAAAACACAAGATATAAAATTTATAGAAGAAAACATAGGAGAAAATCTAGCTGACTTTGGGTTAGCAATGAGTTTTTAGATACAACACCGAAAGGATGTTCCATGAAAAAAAAGAAAACTTCACTAAAATTTGAAACTTCTGCTTTGAGAAAGCCATTGTTAAGAGAATGAAAAGTCATGCCACAGACTGGGATAAAATATTTGCAAAGCACATTTTTATTTTTGAGTTGTGGCATTCTTTGTATATCTAGATACAAGTCGCTTATCAGATGCATGATTTGCACAAATTTTCTCCCGTTCAGTAGATTGTCTTTTCATTTTCTTGAAAGTGTCCTTTGAAGCATAAAAGTTTTTCATTTTGATTATATCCAGTTTATCTATTTTTTTCTTATACTGCTCATGCTTTTGTTGTCCTACCTAAGAAACCATTGCCTAATCTGGGGTTAGAAAGATTTACACCTATGTTTTCTTCTAAGGGTTTTATAGCTATAGCTCTTACATTTATGTGTTTGATACATTCCGAATTAATTTTTGTATATGGTGTGAGGGAAGGGGTCCAACTTCATTCTTTTGCAGATGGATATGAATTGTCCCAGCACGTTTTGTTGAAAGGACTCTTCTTGCCCCCATTGAATTGTCTTGGCACCCTGTTTAAGATCAGTTGATCATAAATATGGGTGTTTATTTCTGAACTCTTGACTCTATTCCAGTGCTGAAGGGTTCCTCAGGATGCAGGACTTTTTATGCTAACACCAGGATCATCTCGGGCAAACTGGGATTTTGGTCACCCTACAGCTAGACAGGGCTTGACCAAACACTGCTCGCCTTCCTCTCTCTAACTCCCCTAACTCTACATTTCACTGCTTCCCAAGCCCTCAACCACTGGATCCATCCTTCTTTTTGAATTCTCACTATAGAAATTATTGCATACTCACGGAAAGAATTCAAACAACATAGAAAAGTGCCAAGCAGAACGCAAATGACTCCGAACTCCCATTCCTACTCTACAGAGATAACTACTGTTTCCACCAAAATATTTGACCCATACCTGCATCTTTCCTTTTGATAAGAACACAGGTGGAACTGGAACATGCATACAGTTTAACAACTGGCTCTTAAAGCTGGATGATGTCCGCTTTATGATTATACCATTCGTTATTTCGTAATACCCCACAGATCAGCCTTTAAGTGTGTTGGAGACCGGAAGCTGACTCTGAGATGGAGATCCGCATGGAGTACATTTCCCAGGGAGAGACACCTGTGGGAAGCCAGGAAGCAGGACTGAACAAAGGGAGAGTTTGGACAGTGATGCAGTCACACCAATGGCCTCAGTCGGCTCCCCACTCTGCTGAGGCTGGGGTGGGCCTTCAGGGCTGTGATAACTTGGCAAGAAGACCAGGCCTCTGTGCCCCACAATGACCAGCCATCGCTGGTGGCTGCCCCCGAGAAGGGAGTGTACCTTAGGTGAGGGAATCTCCAGTGCAGGCAGAGGTGAGGGCTACGTGTCAGCAGCTGGGGGACTAGACCTTTCAGGCCTGGGGCGTCTGGGTGGCACAGCAGAGCCCACTGCAGACCGTCTCTAGGTTTTTACTGTTCCAAACAAGCCGTGAACGTGCCTTTCTCTGCAAGACAACGTGTCTGCAAGACACAGCCCTGCCTGGCTGGGTCGGGGCGTGCACTGCATTCCTCCCTTCGTCCTGGCAGCAGCCACTCCATCACCCAGCCACGGCTGCCTCTGGAGGGTGGCATTCCTCTCTCTGCTCAGACCCCCTGGGCTGATGGATGGAAAGGCAAACTTTGTCCCTTCCCTGTGAACATGTCACTGTTGCCCCCACGTCCCACCTGCACCAAAGAAATTAACTCCGAGGGACCGCATGGAGAGTGGGAAAGGGTTTAGGCCCATTTTGTGATGAAAGCCTGTGGGTTATGAATGTGCTTCAACATATATTACTGAGGCCAGGACTTGATGACTTTCAAAAAGTCTTCAGCCTTTAAGTTTGCTAACAAGAGTCACCAAGAGGAATCAAATGCCTTTAAAGCAAATTTCTAAGCCTATCAGCGGTTTGGGGGTCTCGGGGGTGGGGGGTGGAGGTGACAGAACAGGTAGGTCAGCTCCATCATGCAGATACCATATGGTAGACACCTGTGCCCACATCCTTGCTATTGAAATGGACAGGGGCCACCTGGGGTAACACACCCCAGCAGGCTGAGGTTGAGATGCCAGCTTAGTCCCTGCTAGCTGGTGACCTGGCACGTATCACTCACCTCACTGAGCCTCGCTCTCATCATAAAACAGGAATTAAGGAAGCATCTTTGGGCAGCGATGTGTGCGAAACGTGACAACGGGGCCTGGCGCACGGTGTGTCTCAGCAGTGGGAACACTTAAAGTCATGGTTGTCACAACTACACTAGGGGAAGACACTGCCTCCAGGGCACAGGGTGTTCCCTGCCATGTTCTGAGACTGCCTGAGTGCGGGGCTGGGAAGGTAGGGCCACCCTGAATAGAGAGGGGCCACTCAGGCACCCTGGGGAACCCGAGGCCGGATTCACACGCCCCCTGCAAGGCCTAATATCAGTCCCATGCTGCCATTCCTGGTCATCACCCCACTTTCTTTGAATCGCAGAGGACTGTGTTCTGGCCTTTGCCTTGGGGGTCATTCTCCAGGCAATGCCAGGCCCTGATTCTAGACAGTGCCTCTCTGCAATGACAAAGGTGCCCCTTATTCCAGGCTGAGCTCCAGGCCCAGAGCCTACAGCTTGTTAACAGAGCACGGTCTGAAGGAAGCCCCCCACCTCTCTTCAGCTGGGCATGCTGTCAGCAAGGCCCCCAATGCCCAGCGCCACCAAGGGTCCCTCCCAGTCTGTGCCCCAAATTATTGGGTTGAGATCTTTTGCAATATCCCATTTGGGGTATGGTGGAGACCAAAATTCAAAGCTGAAAATTTGGAAAGAGGAGCAAGATGCCATGGGCACAGAACTGAGCTGCCCCCGTGCCCTGCCCTGGGACAGACCAGGGAGCCTGTGCAGTCCCTTGTTACCTGCTCTCTCCCAAACCCGTCCTGGACGTGGGCCCAGAGGGAATACGACAGGCCCAACACTTGAGGGCTCACATCTAGAGGGAGACAGACAGTCTTGGACATCTATCTTACCCTCTCTGGTCCCCCCATACCAACTGGGTGTCCAACAATTCAATTCAATTCAATTCAATTCAATTGGGACACTAGCCATCCAGAATTAGGGTAGACCCTGAGGGTTAAGGGCTCAGGCTCACAGGACTACCCCCACTTCAGACACTAGTTCCAGCCCTGTAATCATGCCTTGGTCCTTCTCGACGCCAGCCCCAATCCTGAAGCTGTCTAGGGGCTGCCAAGAGTCACCTCAGTAGCAGACTCAGCTACGGTTGAAAGGGTCTTGTTAGGAATAACTAAAGATGCTCCTATCACTCAGGAAATTCCAGGAGGTTTAGGAGCTGTGTGCCAGGAACCAGGCACAAAGGCCAATTGCGTATTTCCCATTACACACACTCTCATGCGAGTGTCCTAGAGCTGAGGACTGTGTTTCTCCCGAGTTGGGTCCTTCCACAGTGCTCAGTGCTGGGCTTTGTATAGCACTGGTTATTAATAAACATGCACGGAGAGGAAGGGATGGAATACCTGCCACCTTCCACGAAGGCCCGGTGATGTAGCCATGGGTTTGGAACAGAGCTTCAATTCTGAAGGCGAAACCTCAGCAAGCGTCAATGTAGCCCTTCCCAGCAGCCACCACTTATTGAAAAGCTACTCGGTTTCAGTACCTCTTAGCAGCATCGTCTGTTTTTCACAAGTCTTTACAATGGACCCAGGAGTAGCTCTCCTTAGTCCTGATGAGGCCCTGAGAGGCTAAGATTCTGAGGGCATCGGGATTCAGACCTAACCTGTTTCTTGCCAACACCCTGTTGGGTCTCCATGCTGGGCTCCTGGGCTGGAATCAGGACCTGAGAAAGACAGAACCAGCAAGGCCGGGCAGGGACAGTCTCTGTTATAACTGGATAGGATTTGGGGGTGGGGTGGGGCTGGCTCTGGCAGGATAAAAAGCCACCTTATATCTCAGCGGCTTCACGTAGTAAGCAGCGTTCTCTCCTGTGCTCACGCAGTCTTCTGCGATCGGTTGGCATGATGCCGGGGGGCTGGTGAGGAGGTTCTCGCTCACATTTGTGATGGTTGCTAGCTGTCAGCTGGGGCAGAAACTGGGTTGAAGGAGCCATGTGTCTTTCATGAATGCAAAGAGGCATTTTTGCAATCAATCTACCATGGAGGGGACATGGCTGCTTTTAAGAATCCAGGCGCCTTTGCCCAGGTCTGTCTTGGGGCTGGATCTCCTGGTGGTAAGCTAAGCTTTTGGGGAAGCACTTTCTGTTCTAGGTGGCACGCTGTGCACATATGAGTCCACTCCTTTGCTGGGACCCTGGGGTGGCTGAGTGTGGGTGGGTGTAGAGCCAGAGACTATCTCCCGGAACCTCAAGGCTGAGACACCATCAGAGCTTTCCTCCCCCTGGTTTTGCCTGAGCTAGAAGGAGAGCCCCGCAAAACAGGTGTCTATGTGGCCAGCCTGGTGGCGCAGTGGTTAAGTTCTCATGTTCCACTTTGGTGGCCTGGGGTTTGTCGGTTCGGATCCCAGGTGTGGACATGGCACCGCTTGGCAAGCCATGCTGTGGCAGGCGTCCCACATATAAAGTAGAGGAAGATGGGCATGGATGTGAGCTCAGGGCCAGTCTTCCTCAGCAAAAAGAAGAGGATTGGCAGCAGATGTTAGCTCAGGGCTAATTTTCTTCAAAAAAAAAACAAAAACAGGTGTCCAAGTGTGAGCGTTGGGGGGAAGCCCCTCCTTTGCAGAAAGGGGCAATATGGGCACCATCTGGTCTAGTTCCTGCTAGAATCAGCCATCTTTAAGCTGTAGGAAAGCGCTTCACAGTGGAAATGCAAAATAACAGCACCGGAAGGAATGGCCCTTAACTTGAGCATATTGTAAATATCAAGAGTGTGTTTTTGAAGCCATCTCGTGTATTGCGATGTGTCCTGGAGCAGAGTCATGTTATGATTGGGATGGAAGTCCTGGAGACAGATGGGCCTGGATTCAATTCCCAGCCCCGCCCTGATTCCCACGTGACTCGGTAAGGCTCGCCAGCCCCTCAGCCACGGGATCTGAGGTCCCGATCACATCGAACTCAGAGTCCCTGCTCCACAGTGTGTGTTCAATAAATGTGATTTGATAACAACCTAAATCTCCACCCCTGCTGTTAGGAACGTGTCACGGGAAAGCTCATTAGTGGGGACTTCCTCCATGACACTCATTTCCCAACAGCCCTGCGGGAATTGTTGTCCCTACTTTACATATGAGGGAGCTGAGGCTCAGAGACAAGCCACTTCCCATGTTCTCCGAGCTACCCATAGGCTGGTGAAGGACTCGAACTCCAGTCTCGTGGGCCCCACAGTCTAAGTACCCTCCATGCCCCCAGGCCTCCCTGGATTGACTCTTTCTAAAAGGCCCCCTGTCACCAGATACCACAGGAGCATATGTCACAAGGCATCCCCATGTGCTTTGATAGACATTTCATCTACTCTTCACTCAACATTGGGCTTCGGTGTCATTATCCAGAGAATCAGCCTTATTTCCAGAGAATGACAACTGTTGTGAGGAACAGGGCCTCCTGTTAGAGTTAGAACGTGCTGGAATCCTTTCACCCTAAGCAAGCTACTCAACGTGCTTCCTTCTCGGTGACATGAAGACTCATCTTTCTCCGAGTTGGCTCAAAACAGCTCTCTTTCTGTTGATCCAGTCACACACTCTCAGATCTGAAAGATGCCATGGAAGTTATCTCATCCTATCGCCACATTTTCCGGAACAGGAGCTGATCTATGGAGGGGAAGCACCCTGGTTGAATGGGACTCAGAATGTTGGGATGGGGCCCAAATTTCAGGGCCCAAGTGTTTAACGCCTACATTTTCCTGGACTATCCAAGAGATGTCCATATACCCTCTCATTCAGTCCTCGCAACTGTCCTTGTCAGATGTCCACATTTTAAGGAAGAGGGAACAGAGGCGTGGAGAGATTGACAGATTTGTCCCAGGTCAAGCTCCTGGGCTGTGGCCAAGCTGACACTGGGAGCGAAGTGTGACTGCAGAGGCTGATTCAAGAAGAGTAACTGAAAAATGCACGCGCCAATCCCAATATGGAGGAATTTTATTTCGCATGGAGAAAAAAACATCCTAACCACTAGTAAATTCAGGAAGTGGTATTTTGCTATCAATTTGACTTCCCGTTGAGAAATGTGAGAGCAAATGAGTCACCATGACCCTCTGTGCCAGGTTCCTCTTTTTGGGATGTCCCCCCGAAACGTTCTTGCTGTGGCAGTTTCGGTGTCAACCCCCAGCCCTCCCTGGAGACTGGATTGGGCTCCCCTGAACCAGGAACTTGGTGATGGGTCCAGATTTCTTTAGCATCGGGGTCACTGCTTTGCTCCAAAGCATTCCGAAGGATAGAGGTGTCCCCTGACCTGGATGAATGAGGGGCCCGGTAAGCAGTCTGTCATTCGGTCATGGAAAGAAGCTATCACTTTACTGTGTTTGGGACAGAAGTGATACACCTTCTCTTCACAACCCCTCCCAATCCCAACATTCAACTGAGACACCATTGCAAATTTGCCCTAGATGGCTCAATCCTTCATGCCACGGATGGTTATTAAGGTCCTTCAAGACACAAAGCTGTACCAAGGATGATGCGCTTTCTGGAAGAACCAGTAGGAGAGTTAAGACATACTAGAAGATAGAATCAACCTGCTACTGTGCAGGCAGCCTTCCCTCACGTTGCCACGCAGAGAGCCCAGTCTGCTCTGGCCAGTGCTGGTGACCAGCTCGGGGCCGGAGGGAGCAGCAGGCACTTCTAAGGCCCCTGGGCACAGAAGCGGCCAGGGCAGTCCGCTGCAGGCTGGTTGAAGGTGGGAAGGGAAGGCAGAGCATGTTGCAGGAGGACCAGACAGACAGGGCAGTTGCCACAGGTGGCCAGGCTAGGTCAGCGGTCTGGCGGTCCCTGGGAGGCCAGAGAGGCACATTTTGTGAGTAGCCACCCTGGACCAGAGGCTTTTGCTCTTAAAGAGGGGGCTGACATGTTGACTAGACTTTATTATTGACCAGAGAAAAAAAATATGAGAATAAACGTTGAGGATGGGGAAGCGCAGGGAGATGTGCCACTGGTGGTGACGAGGAGCCTACCCCGTGGGTGCAGCTCCCCACATCGGGCAGCAGCAGACTGTGGCAGGGGAGTGGGGCTCGTGGTCGGCAGGGCTAGAGTGATTTCCCGGGCCTCGTGGCCTGCGGCTGTGATGGTGGGCATGCGTGTGTGAGGGCCAGCCCATGGGCATGTCAAACTGCACATCACACCACATGTGGGTGGGGCCAAGTTCATGGGGGAGTGTGAGCCCGTGTCTGAACCTGAGTGTGATCATGTGCCTGAGAAAGCATGTGTGTGTGCACGTGTGTTACCTTAGCAGTCTCCTACGTCTGCCTCCCCTGTCTCACTGGACCATAGGCTCTTCAAAGCGGTAGACTTATCTGTTTTATCTGTTTAATAACGGGCATAAAGGAAGGCACAGCCCTGCGTTTGGTGGAGGGTCAAAAATGTCCCAAGCATCCTGCCATACGCTTTAAATTCCTGATCTCGTTTAATTGCCATAGCAACCCTGGGAAGTGGCTATGACTGTCCCCATTTTAATAGCCGAGGTGACTGAGGCATCAAGAGACGGCGTGGCTTGTCCAATCCTTTCAACCAGTGCCTGGTGGTGCCGGATTTTGATCCCAGGCCTGTCTGATTCTAAAGCCCAGGCCTGTTCGTGCTATCACACCCCTTCCCATAATATGGCAAACAGGAGCCAAGAAAGACAAAAATTAACTAGATGGTAGAAGGTAATCAGAGTGTTTGGATCGGCAGAGGGTTGATGGGAGCTGTGCACCCTGGGCACTGGTCTTTGGTGTGTCCCAAACTGTAGCAGCTGCACATGGTGAGCAGCGGCCTCGGTGAGGCCATCTCACTTCCTCTGAAGTCACCTCCCACCTCTGCTCCCTATTGTATTCGTTCCAAGAGACTGACTGTCGAGTGAGTTAGGCAGAGCAGTAAACAGAGAAGCAGTGTTTGGAAAGGTGTGGAATCTTTGGCCAACACACAAGCGTCGTGTGCTGAGGAGGCCCGAGCAACCTGCAAGCCCGGGAGGCGACTCTGCGGATATGCGTGCAACTGAGTCTTACCTTCATCTGTAAGGGCGCAGATTGCTGTACAGCTCTTCCTGAGGATGTGAACTATTGCAAGAATGTCTCTTTCCCTATCCGTATGACAATGCAGGCTTCTGCCCCCAAATCTTGGGAAAGAATGAACCAGCGGTGGTTCTTCCCAGGGTTGATTGGGTTGTCAGTGCACAGCTGGTTCCTGCTCATCGTGAGCCATGGAGTTGCCGTGCTTATGCTCACTCTTGTACATGTCCTTATATAGTGCTTGGCAGTTTGCAAGGAGCTTTCACAGGCACGGCCTTCCCACCTCTGCATTGCCCTTTGGGATAGGTAGGGCAGAAATTATCATCTCCGTTTGATGGGTGGAGGAACAGGCTCAGAGATGTTAAGGGACTTGCTCAAGGTAACTCATGATCCAGACTGGTAGAGCCAGGAGTCAGACTCAAGTCTCTTGCTCTTCATCCACTCAGCTTCCCACCATGCGATACTCAGGGCTGTTTTCACCTGGCTGGGGCGATCACTTCTATTTTGCTTCAGCTGGGGTCTTGATCCTCTCCTGCCTAGACCATCCCAACCCTTCTATTCAATTCTCAGCCTCCAATACCCTTGACAGAGCCACCTTGCGCTGCTCTGGGGCCACGCTGGCCATAAGCTGGGCTCTGGTGTAGAAGATGGACAAACCCAGAGGCTGTGGATGAAGAGAGGAAGTGTTGATTCTCCCACAGAAGTACAGAACCAAGTGGGTAGGGCGCAGAGTAGGGAGTCACCCCTCTGCCCCCAGACAGACATCTAGGACCAAGTCTCACATTGACGTCAACGTCCATGACAAGGCGTCCCCCTGGGGTGCTGGCCGGAACTGCCACTGTGCTGGGGCTTGATGCCCAGGCTACATATTTTGGCTATTCTGGGGTCCTTTGCAATTCCATATAAATTTTAGAATCAGCTTGTCAGTTTCTACAAAGAAGTCATCTGGGATTCTGCTAGGGATTGTGTTAAATCTGTAGATCTTCGTGGGGAGTATTGACATCTTCACAATGTTAAATCTTCCAATTCATGATTGTAGGATGTTTTCCCATTTATTGAGATCTTTTTAAATTTCTCTCAACAACATTTTGTAGTTTTTAGAGTATAAGTTTTGCACTTGTTTTATTAAATTTATTCCTGTATATTTTATTCTATTTGGTGCTATTGTGCATGAAATTGCTTTCTTTTTTAATTTCGTTTTCAGATTATTCATAGCAAGTATGTAAAAATACAATTGATTTTTGTATATTGATCTTATACCCTGCAACGTTGCTGAACTCATTTATTAATTCTAAGTTTTTTTAGTGGATTCCTTAGAATGTTCCATATACAAGATCATGTCATCCATGAATAGAGATCGTTTACTTCTTCCTTTCCAGTCTGGGTGCCTTTATTTCTCTTTCTTGCCTAGTTTCCCTGGCTAGAACCTCCAGCACAACGTTGACTAGAAGTGGTGAGAGCAAATATCCTTCTAAGTCTGTTGAGACGTGTTTGGTGCCCTAGCATTTGGTCTGTCCTGGAGTGTGTCCTGTGTGCACTTGAGAAGAATGTATATTCTGCTGTTGTTGGGCGAGGAGTACTACAGATGTCTGTTAGGTCTACTTGGTTTATAGTATTGAGCAAGTCCTCTATTTCCCTATTGATGTTCTATCCATTATTGAAAGCAGGATATTGGAGTTTCCAATTACTATTTTTGCACTGTCTATTTCTCTCTGAAGTCTACTTCTGTTTCATGGACTTTGGTGCTCTATTGTTAGGTTTAATCTGTCTATAATTGCTATACCTTCTTGATGGATTGACCCTCTTATTCGTGTATATTGTCCTTCTTTCTCTCTTGTAATAATTTTTGTCTTAAAGTCTATTTTGTCTGATTGTAGTGCAGCCATTCCAGCTCTCTTTTGATTTCTGTTTATATGGAATATCTTTTTCAATTGTTCCACTTTCAGTCTATTTGTGTGTTGAATCTAAAGTGAATCTCTTTAGACAGCGTGTTGCTGTTTTTATACATTCTGCCCACCTCTGCCTTTCAATTAGAGAGTTTAATCCATTTACATTTAATGTAATTACTGATAAGGAATGACTTCTGCTATTTTGCTTTTTTTTCTGTGTGTCATATATTCTTCTTTTTCCTCAAATCTTCAATTACTGATTGCTTTTGTGTTAAATAAATATTTTCTGGCATACTCTTTTCCTTGTTTCTTTTACTATAGAATTTTTGGGTTATTATTTTGGTGGTTGCCTTGGAGATTGCATCTCGATTTATAACAATCTAGCCTGGATTAATACCAAGATAATATCAATAGTATATAAAAACTTTTCTTAATATCTCCCCCCCCACTTATGTTGTTATCATCACCCAGTACATCTTCATACATCGTGTGCTCGTCAATGTACATTTATCATTGTTGTTTTATGCAGTTATCTTTTAAATGAGATAAAAGAAAGGAGAAGTTGTAAAGAAAAATACATTAATACTATCTTAATTTACCTAGACCATTCCTTTTACTGGTGTTCTGTATTTCTTCGTGCACATTTGTGTTACTCTCTAGTGTCCTTTCATTTCAGCCTGACGGACTCCCTTTAACATTTCATGTGGAGCAGATCTGTAGCAGTTGACCATCTCAATTTTTGTTTATCTGAGAATGTGTTAATTGCTGCTTTATTTTGGAGGGTTAGTTTTGCCAGGTATTGAACTTTTGGTCGACAGTCTTTCTTTCGGCACTCTGAGTATGGCATCCCACCGCAGGCTGAAGTATGGCAGTAGGAGTGCACCAGATACTCAAAGGGCAGCAGTGGACACCTGGACAGGAGTTGGATTTTGAAACAGATGAGGATGAAATAAAGGATGGAAGGAGAGAAGTGTCTGCCAGAGTGGGAGGGCCACATCCAGCAGCACCTTCTGCGTGTGCTGAGATTATCGGCCATCGTGACCAACAAGAACCTCACCCAGGACCTCAGGCTATGGAAGGCTGGAAGGCAGCCCAAACCAGCAGAAGCCGGACAAGGGAATCTAGTGGAAGTATATCAGAGATTTACAAAATCTTTTGGGAGCTGGAGAACCAGGCTTCAAAAATGGACAAGAAGGATGATAGTGCCAGAGGCCCTAAAAGGAAGAAGCACAACGATCATCTTTTCACGGGAATAGTGTAGTCAGGACACCCCTACAGGGCACCTCCACTGTGCTGGGAGGCATCATCGTCACCGCAGGACATTGTCACTGCCGCCAGTGCTGGGAAGCCCACTCTAATGATCTCTCAGTCTTTTCCTGACACACTTAACATTAGATCAAAGCCAGGCAGGGGTATCGGATGGGCCGAGCCTAGGTCCCATGGCCTCAGCCCACTGCCTGCAGGGCCAGAGCAGGTCTCTTCCTTCTGGCTTCCAAAGAGGACGATGAGGTTGGGTGGGGATCCCTCCAAAACAGGAAGGGGCTAGATGACGTACAGCCCCAAACGAGCTCCATTCCGCTACAACAAATGAGGTGAAGGGAGGGTGTAATTCTGAGAGCAGGGGAGACGTGAGTGTGTTTGTCAACTTGGAGAAGAGAGCCCGTGAGGGAGGGAGGATTAAAGACACAAATGGAGGGGAAATGACTGGAAGAGCAGATGGAGGTTACTCTGTGCCCAGGGGGAGGGCTGGCGGAGCGGGGCAGGACTCCTGACCTTGGGGAGAGGGTGGAGTTAGAGAAGACGCCTGGGAAGTTTCCGTTCTTTCCCTCCGCTCCCATCCCTGCCTTCCCACAGCAAGCAGGTGTTTGCACTAGGGAGCTCACTTATTTTGCAATAACGCAAAACCGGCCAAAGTGGAGATTCATCATTTGCTAAAATCTGCCTCTTTCGGGCAGGGGAAATCAGTTCAGACCTGCTTCCTTGTTGGAGCCATGTGAGGACAGCGGTTGCCATTCCAGCCTGGGCAGGCCGAGGCTGGCGTCACCCCACCCCTGGGTCCCCTGCCCCTGCTTCAGAGGAAGGGTGACAGCTCCCTGGAACCTCAACGCATCCTGTTCCCAGAAACCCACTAGTGAGGTCACATTTCCCTCTTTCCTCTCAGCCTCTGACTGCCAGAGGCAGGAGCTCCACAGGGGCCCCTGGTGGCCCCCGGGCTGGGGTCTTCCTGTCACCTCCCACGGTGCCTGGAGGGAGCCCCACGCGCTCACGGCAGGGCCTGGACCACTGTCCCGTCCACCCACTCTCAGATAGAAGCTTTTCCTTCTGAGAAACCCACAGTGAGACCTCGCAGCCAAATAAAATCTTTATCCGCAAGCTGTCCAGTTAAATGGGCAGCCCAGACAGTTGACCAAGTGGGGCAGAGAATCTAGTGAGTAGTATTTATCTGAACCCAGGGTTCACAGAGGCTTAAAAATGAGGCCTGTGAGCTCCATAGAAACCCCATGCGGTCGACACAGCTGAGCTGTTTAGGTTCCCCTTCAAGAAGGGACTCGCTGTCCAGCTGCGAGGAGTGGAGTCAGCTGACAACCGCCAGCTGTTCCATCTTCCAGGGTCAGCCTCCGCTTTCGAGCTAACTTCACGCTGTTCTCGGGTGGCCCCCAGCCAATGACTGTGCAGCGGCGGCCCAGGTCACGCTCTTCTCCAGGAGACCCCCAGCCAATGACTGCGGAAGGCAAAGCACACAGGCCTGAGCACCACCACCCAAAGCCAGACCCCTCCTCTGGGCCCTCGCCTTGGGAGCTCCCCAGGGGGCTGGCAGAGACACCATCAGGTTTGCTCGCCCTCTCACACGCCTCGCCACCGCCCCCCCCCCCAAGTCCTGCGTCCCCGTCTTTCCTCGAACAGGTGTTAATCCCTAGTAAAACTCTCAGCTCAGCATCTGCCACCAGAGAACCCAGCTGGTGCACCACTCATTCATCCACCCACACACACTATGTACCCTGGACATCAGCCGCCTAGACGTTTGCTACTGCAGAGTTACAAGCGGGTGTGTGGCAAGTGCCACAGTGGAGGATGGAACAAAAAGTTAGGGAGTCTGAACTGGGTTGGTAGCCCTAAGCCACCCCCGTGCCACAAGGGGTGCAAGACTCAAGAAAACACGCCCGAGGCTACAGGTCAGGACTGAGGGCCTTTCCAGGTGAAGCTTCCCTGTTGTGGTCGGGCCTGGTGTGGCTGGTGGTTTTCCAATGCCCAATCCTGGATTCTGCATCTCTGTCTTCTCACTCTCTGCCCGGGATCCTGGGACACCTAAGACCCAGAAGAGGAGGCGTCCAGAGCTCTACACCCCTCCTGGGGGCCTGGACCACGGATGGAGGAGCATACAATGGACTGCAGTGCGTGGACAAGACCGAAATGAAGAGTCAAGCTAAGTGTCTGGAGGAGGCATTGGGCCACGGGGCAGTGACGGACTTAGGTCTCAGGCAACAGGACTGAAGCCAGGGACAGCGGCCCAGGAGGGAGGCCCTGCCCTCTGGGACAGAGCAGCTGGTGGCACTCAAGCGCCCCATGGTGAAACCAAGGATACGCTCGGAGTACCAGCAAAGTAGGGCCACCAAAGTGGCTGCAAAGTTCACCTGTGATGAATCCCGCACAACTTCATAATTAAAACATCTGAAAAGAATGTTTTAAATTCAGCATCCTGTAAGTCTTGTTTGTAGTTTATATTTAAATTGTGAGTTATAATATTTCGATTATGGGTTAATTTTTAAATGATGGGCTAATTGTGGGTAATAATTATGGACCATTTAAATTTTTCTATATTTAAATTACGAGTGAGGTCTTAATCGGGTCTGGCGGGAGGCATTTTAGAAGGTTCCTGTGGCCTCGTTTGTGAGTGATAAGGGAGCTATTAAAGGTGAGAGCTCTAACCTTGGGGCACTGAGCAGGGAGGTGACACTGGGACAGGGTCTAGAAGGATGTGTTAAAGTCTGGTAGATAAGGGAGGGAAGGTCGCTGCAGTAACAGAGGACCGACTGTGTAATGGCCCTTCCTGTCATGACCATCCGAGATGTTTCCAGGTTGACAGTGGGGGCTCCACTCCACTCAGCCGTGTGGGGAACCAGACGTGAGGGCCTCTGCCATCTTCTGCATGGGACTTCCAAGATGGCCCCAGAAAAGGGCAACAAGCGTGGAGGAGGGCCGGGGGGTGGGGAGGAGTCCTCTGGGCCAGACCTGCAAGTGGCCATATGGCATTGGCTCATAACCAACAGCCAGGACACAGTCACACGGAACCGCAAGGAGGCTGGACCATGGAGAGCATCTGCGTGTCCCCAGGAAGCAAGGAGAACAGGTGTGAGTGGAGAGCTCACATCCTCTGCCCACAGCAGGCAGTCGCGTGACAGGGGCATGCAGAGTGGTACCAGCTAGTCCAGCACACCACTGGGATGGACAGAAGTGACCTGCTAGGGATCTGGAGCATCAGCTGCCTGGCGACAAGGATAGAGCGCACTGTAAGCGGGAAGTCAGGGGACACTGATTCTGGTGACCACTGCGCAGTCATCTCCAACTCAGGGTAGCAGTGTTTCCCTCCTCTGCTTCAGAAACAGCCCGCTCTGTCCACCCTGCAGCTTCTGGAACAGGGAAGCAGGGCTCTGCTACCTATATGACATCTTAGCAAACATTAGAGAAAGGCTCACCTCCTGGTGGCAGATTCCGCTCACCCTGCCAGAACGCATGGCTTTGCCAGCCCAGCCCAAACCCAGCCCCACTGCCCCCTCTACTGGACACCTTTGTGCAGTGCACAGGCCGTACAAGGTACCTTGACTGCATGGAATGGAGCTGTCTCCTGTTGAGGCTTGGGGTGGAGGCCCCTTTCCACTTTCTGACTGGGAGACTGGCAAATGTGCCCCTCTCTGAGAAGGAGCCTCCCTCGGGGTGATAGCAGGCAAAGACGGCCTCCGGTGGCCCCGGGCTCGAGGACATGCAGTCATTTTCTAAAGCAGTGGTTGTCAGCCTGGCCGTACATTGGATCCCGGGAGCAACTTTTACATCTCTGATGACCGGCTGCATGCCAGACCAGCTAAATCGGAGCCGCTGGGGGTAGAACACAGAAATTAGTTTTCCAGGCTCTCCACTGTGCAGCCAAGGTTGAGAACCACTAATGTGAGGCCATTCTGGCTCTGGCCAATGACACTGGTGGGTGACCATTCCCACCAGGAGGCATGTGTTTCAGCAGACGCCTTCTGGAGAGTTCTGTCCTCTCCATCCTCTCTACCCACCCTTCAGTGCGTCACGGTGCCTGGCCCAGAGCAGCCCTTAAAAAAAAGGCTGAAATGACCCAAGGCAGGAGACCAGCGAGGGACACAGGACCACTGCGGGTAGGCGCAGTCAGTGGGAAAGGGGTCACTCTGCTGCAGAGTGAGACCTGGGTCTCCCCTCCTCGGTCTTGGTTTCCCACCGGTAAGTGAGGGGAGTGGGGCTCTTTTTTCAAACAAAAGCCAGCAAGCTCAAGAGATGGCCTTGCCCGGCTCTTGTCCCCACCCCCCGCTCCCTCCCTGCAGTGCCCAAGGTACCTAGAGGACTCCCCCGGTCCTGCACTGCAGGGTTTGTAAACTTCAGGAAGGAGGGGATGCTGAAGTCCCTTCCAACTGGACCCCATGGATCTCTTCATCCAGAGAAGCACTTGGAACGTGGTCTGCAGGCAGAGAGAAGGAAAGCGCTACTTTCCTCCGGCCCCCCCGATTCTCGGGTGCAGAGTTGGGACCAGCTCCTGCCCTCTTCCCAGCTTACTTCTGGGTTGGAGCCCAGAGCCTCTGTGGTTTTGTCCAGTTCCAACGCTGATCCCCCGAAAAGCAGGGGGTAAGCACAGTGACCTAATGTCATGGGGGGTAAACAGCTGCACAAGAAAAACGCCCCGGGCATGGTTTCTTAACCAAAACAAGTGTGACTGGACCCAGACTAGGTCCTCAGGGCATTTTCCTGCCTCTGGCTGGGAGGAAGTGGTCCAGGCTACATTACTCAGAGGGCTTCACGATTGCTCAAGACATTGTCACTGGCCACAGGACCTGGCTCTGTGACCCGGATGTTGACATGAGATTTCCCAGCTCTGTATCCTCCACCTCCTGGGTGGCCGCTGTCCCAGCCTGACCCAGCCTCTACCTGGCCCGAAAGGAAAAGGAGAATGATTCTGTCTTTCGGTGCTGTTGCTTGGATCTGCCCATCAAGTCAATATGCCTCATGGGGTTCCCCGCCTGAGCCCAGCCTGAGGCTTGGGGCAAGGCGTGCAGGAGGGGCATTGGGCCCTCTAAGGGACACAGATGAGAGCCCTGGGGAAGTGCTTAGTGGCTCCTTCTGGTGGTAGAATCAGGACATTTCACAGGGGACTTGCTCAGAATGATCAGGCTCACGTGGCTGAAACACTTGTGGGAAAGGGCATTCCAGAGATAGGGAACTGCTCGTGCAAAGGCACAGAGGCACACCGGAGCAGGGGCTGTGCGTGCAAAGGCAGAGAGGCACACAGGAGCAGGCGCTGTAGGTGCAAAGGCACAGCGGTGCACCAGAGCAGGGGCTGTGCATGCAAAGGCACAGAGGCACACAGGAGCAGGGGCTGTGCTTGCAAACTCACAGAGGTGCACCGGAGCAGGGGCTGTGCATGCAAAGGTACAGAGGCACACCAGAGCAGGGGCTGCACGGGCCTATGGTTGTGTGCAGCATAAGCAAGAGATAGGTCTCAGAGGAAGGCCTGCACAGTACTGTGAAAGGCCTTCAATGTTATATCAAAATACTTCTTCATCCCTTCTGAGGAGTGGCCAAGGGCCAGAATAAGTGACTTGATGCTAAGTAAGACAGCTTTGTCTCTAAGGACAATGCTCTCTCCCGCTTCCTCCTGGCCATTTGAGCGACCACATCCTGGTGACTCTTTTCCTCTCCCACCCTCCCCTACTCTCCAAGGTCCAGACCCTGCCATCTCTAACAGGGACTGCTGCAGTGGGCTCCCCGTGGACCCCAAGCCTCCAGACCCTCTTCCCTCCCAGCTGCTAGAGTTGATTACACATCAATACAATATTTGGGGATCCGTGGACATAGGGGCACCATGAGGATTAGGCAGGGAGCACCGCCATTCGAAGCAGAGAGGTCATTGTTCAACTCTCTCATCTTCCAGCTACTGAGAGGATTGAGTGGTACCCAAGCCTGAAAAACCCGGCCCCGGGCGCAAATGCCTAACAAGGCACATGGGGCTATTCCAGGGGCACCAAGGCTAGCCCTCACCATCAGCAAGTTCACTGAGGGAATTCACTCCAGGACCGGTTCACAGGAGGTGGTTGGGAATTTGGGTATTTAAAGAGACCGCTGCACAGAAAAGCATGAGCTGTAGAGACAGCCCCAAGTTCAGCTCCCGGCCCTGACAGGAGAGTTGGGCGACTCTGGGCAAGTTATTGAACATTTCTGTGCCTTGTTTTCTTCCTCGGAAAAGCCGTGATCCTAGTGCCTGCCTCAGGGAATTTGAGAATTCAATGAGATATTGAACAAAGCACCAACCTCAAGGACACATAGTGGGCGCCTAATCAATGATAGCTATTACTGTGATTGCATTTCTTGGGCAATTTTTAAGATCTTGAGGCTGAAACCCCAAAAGCCCCACTCTCCCCTCTTTAGAATGGTGCTGATGTTAAACAGAAACACGGCAATTAGCAGAAAGATTCACTTCTCAGTGTAGGTTTTGAGGTCCCACCGCTTGCGGCCCCCGGAACTGAGTACTTCACAAGCATCCTTATTCCTGTCACCTTATTCCGGCGGCAGCAAAAGTGAACATCCCTAACAGGCATCTTCCTGCTGGTCGGGTCCCCCGAGGAGCTGAAGGCTGCAGGCTGCAGGCTCCTTCTAACACACACCTGTCTTTCCACGGTTGGAACGGTGCGCTCCGAAACCGCCCCCGGGGCCCTCTGGGCAGGAAGCATCAGGCAGAGCGGGTCCCATTGGAGGGGCCTAGAGGGGTCCTCGGCCACCCTCCCGCCAAGAGCGCTCTCCCCCGGGCCTTGCGGGGTGTGCGTCTCCTGCGGGCTCTCGTGCTCTCGGGCTGGCGGCGCGCTCCCCGACCGAGGGCGGACCGGCTCCCGGGCCCATGAGCGCGCCCCGCCCTCCGCCGGCCGCCGGATCGGGGATGGACAGTGCCGCGCGCTCCCGGGCGCGCTGGAGGGACCGCGGGGCCGCCCCGCCCGGGCCCAGGGATTGATCAGCAGCGGTTCCTGAGCCTCCTAATGGTTCGCTTGGATGGGAATTCGTTCTGGGATGGATAAATAATGCATTGAGGATTGCGTAGTCCAAGGCAAGCCGTCGGTCCGGAGCCAGGAGAGGGAGCCCACGGAGCCTTGCCGGTGACACCAGCGACCATGGGGGCGCGAGCGGGGCGTGAGGGGCAACGGAGCCAGAGGAAGAGAAAAGGGAAGTGGACGACAGCATGATCTGCCCAGCGACTCTGGCCGGGCGGCGGCTGGAACATGCTGAGCCCAAAGATCAGGCAGGCCAGGAGGGGTAAGTCCAACTCCCCGGGGCGGATCGTGTGCTTCTCCTGGCTACGGGACGTGTGGGGACACTTAGCCGGCTGCCACGCTGCGGGACAGAGGGAGCCGGTGTTCTGGAGGCAGCCTGGTGAGCGACGTCCCTTTCGCTGAGGCTCCTCCGGAGTCGGTGGGGGTCAGACCTGAGACTGCAAAAGGGCGATGGCTGGCTTAGTGGCCCAGTGGGTTGGCAGGCTTCACCCTGTATTCCATGTTCTACAGAGTCCCTGGGTTGCTCAGAGTGACCCGATGACAACTTTGGGGAAACTTTGTTCTTTTAGTAAAAGAGAAACGCTCAAAATTTGCCCCAGCAGGCTAGACAAAGTGGCGGTCACTAGAAGGGCAATGCCCTGGCTTATCAGACAGCGGGGTCCGCGTGAGGATCCTGTTCCAGCCTCCCGGGAGGCTGCTCAGCAGAGCCTGCAGGAGCTGCCACAGCTGGGCTGCAGGAAGCATTTCCTCAGGCGGGCTGGAGGCAGCCAGGCGCTCCTGGGAAGCTGCGGGGGAGCAGATCCAGAGATAAGAGATGGGAGTTGGGAGAGCCTTAAAGGGGTGATCCTGCAGCACTGGGCTAGCACCCCAGCCACCCTGTGTCCCTGTAGACTGGCCCCGAGACTCAGGACATGCCCCGGGGCGAGGGACAGCATTCCCCTGGACAGCAACTTCTTGGCCAGGGCAAGTATCATTTTAGACAACATCTATCTTTTAAGAAAATAGAAGGGGTCTCTTCAGACAGCCGGTGTTTGTGGAGCTGAACTTCCCTTGTGAGCGCTGAGCCTGGGGACGCTGGTTTGGTGGTGGGTGGAGCATCTGCTGGAGAGCTTGGAAATAGTGTGAGTCTCGCCCAGTGTGTGTGGCAGGGACCCTCCAGCCTCCTGTGGACTCACAGGCAGCACATCCATCTCGTTAGTGCTCCTCAGGCACTTGGATCACTTTCCCAGGGGGCCAGCCCTCTGGAGTGTGGTCAGAGCCGTCAGGACCCCTCTGTGGGGTGCTCCGGATAGACTGAAAAGTGGGCAGAGGAAGGCTGTGCCTGGCTCTGCTGAGGGATGGGGTGCAATCTGGTGACCACTCAGGCCAGACCCTTAGAGAGAGCCTGGGTCTGCCCTCCCAGTCCTGTGTAACGTGCCAACCACTGGCCTCACGTGGCTGTTGAGCACTTGACGTGTGGCTAGTCCAAACTGAGCAAAAGGCACACTAGATTCTGACCGGGCACACACACAGGTGATGACATGGCAGGAAAAAAAAAAAGAATGTCAAATATCTCATTAATAATTATTTTATATTGATTACATGCTAAAATGACAATATTTTGGAGATACTGGGTTAAATAAAATATATTCTTAAAATTAATTTCACCTGTTTTTTTCTTTCACTCTCTTTTAATGCAGCTACTAGAACATTCATAATTACGTATGTGGCTCACATTATATTTCTCTCAGACGGTGCTGGCCTAGCATGACCAGTGCGTCAGCAAGGGGGCTCTCAGGAAGGCCGCCTTTGAAATCCCAAACTTCTTGCAAACAGATGTTCTAGATCGGTGGTTCTCAAGCAGGAGCCGTTTTGCCCCCCAGGGGACATCTGGCATTGTCTGGAGACATTTTTGGTTGTTCCCGCCGAGGGGCGCTACTGGCATCTAGTGTGTAGAGGCCCGGGATGCTTCCAGACATCCCACAATTCAGAGGACAGCCCCACAACCAAGAATTATCTGGCCCCAGATGTCAGTAGTGCTGTACAGCGGAAAGCCTCTAGTAGATGATATTATCTGGTAAGATGTGTTAAAAGTTGAGGTTTATGGTGCTATTCATCAGATATTAAAAAGATAATCACTTACCCACAAAAATGTATGATCATAAACCATGACAAGAAGCATTCTAAGAGCATACACTGCAAATGAAGGGTCCAGGGGAGTGAGTGGTGCTTGAGCTGTAAGCTGAAGAATGGCGGGAGCTATCTAGACAAAGGGATGGTCTTGGGGGGAGGCCGATTCCAGGCAGGGAACAGCCTGGGCAGGTGCCATGGGAGGGGAGGGGTGCGCAGGGCCAGGAGGCTGGAGCTGGGGGCAGCAAGGGGCAGCGGGCACGGCTGGAGACCCGGGCAGGAATTGGATCATGCAGGGTCAGGCTCGCAGCTGGTTAAGGAATAACTCTCCCTAGGGACAATTCTGCAGCAACACAGACCAAAATTATATACCCGTGCCTTAAAGAAATGGGGCTCTTGTCCAGACTGCTCCAGACTGGCCATATTCGGGAAACACTTCTAGACTACGCCACTATGTAAATGCACTGGGCCGCATGAAAAAAGCTGGGATCACTTTCTGGGATCGTTAATAAAATCAGCCTCAGTCAGCCGGCTCAGAAGCCTCTGGGGTCCAGCCAAAAGGCTGCTCTGCAGATCGGGGCTTCCCAGAGATCCTTCCCTGGTCATGTTGGCTGTTAGCTTCCTGGAAGGTCCCCATCCAGCCTGAGCGAGCGGCCAAAGGCTGCTGTCACATCCTCATGTCTGCTTCCCAGGGAGGGGGAGGTGCCAGGATGGAGACCCTCCCAGGGAAAACCCAACTGTCACTCGCCTGCAGATAGAGCTAACTTTAGTCAACTGTCGTGTCCTGGCTGAGCTCAACTTCCAAGAAGTAGTTAGAGGCGGATGCTGTCAACACACACACACACACACACACACGCACACGCACACGCACACATGGACACACACGAACGCACATGCACGCGTGCACACACACACACAGGAGGACGATAATACTTCAAAAGAGTAGAGAGGCATCCAAACCAGCTTGAGACGGCTCAAAATGGGCCAATAAATTCAAACAATGTGCTTGGTTTTAAGTGCATCACACACTTCCAACTGATTTCAGGAAAGTGGGCCACGTTGGTTCGAACCAGCACCTGTTAGTTCAGCCGGCTCAAACTGGTCACTGATTCTGTGATTCTAGCTTGCTCTTGCCTCCCTAGGACCAGTTTAGACCCATCCCAGCTCACAGCCTGTGGAAGCCGGGCCAGGCCATTTGGAACCAGGTGTGGCTGGCCCTGCCCTACTGAGCTCCCCAGGGCCCCCTCCAGGGAGCCTTTCCTGACGCCATGCCCCTGCGAGCTCTCCCCTCCCTGAGCCCCATGGCCATATTCCCAGAGCGGGAATGGATGAGACGGCTCACACCCCTGCTGGTTTTCCCAGAAGAAAAATAGGATAAATTCACTAAAACTCTGTGAATCTATTACATATACAGTGGAGCGAGGCACAAGCCTCTGTGCTCTGTGACGCTTTAAAAATTGCAATTGGTTTTTCGAGATAGTAAGTGAAAACATAAGATAGGTGTACTTTCTCCTGGGTGCGACCTGGATAGAGTTCCAGGGTGAGGACAGGCAGCGGAGCCCAGGGCCATACCCTGGTGCCGCCACCACGTTCTGCCGGTGCTGTGCCCTCCACGCCTCTTCTGCTCACGCCGCCCCTGGGGCATCTGGTTAGAACTGAGTGCGGTTCATCTCCGTCTCTCCAGGCCGTAGTTAGAACGGAGCCCCAAATACTTCACCCTGATGGGGTTCCAGCTGGTTGGGATTGCTCCCCTTTCTGAAATCCCGCTGTCACAGGGCTTGTTTCTTCAAAGATTTGTTTATTCCTCCAGTCTTACTGGAGGTCTCCTCTGTGCCGTTAGCACTGCCCGGCATGAAGGTTTATTGCCCTGGCCTTGTCCTGGTCCACAAGGGTGAGGTATTGGGGCCGCCCTTTTGTTTTACCTCCAAAGAGCTCTTGACTCTGCTGTTTTACTCAGCTTCGTGTCCTCATCCTCCTGCAGCCATTACCATCTCTAACCTAGACCATGGCAATAATGCTCTGTCCCCACCACCACTCCCATCCGCTCTCCACTCCAAAATCAGAGCCATCTTTTCAAATGTGAATCCAGCCGTTCACCTGCCTCCAGCCTCCTCCTCCAGCCCCAACTTGGAATCCTTCAGTGGCTTTCCCATTGCTCTTTGGGTTAAAAGCTAAAGCCCTTACCGTGGTCCACAAGGGCCCCCTCACCATCCAGCCACTGCCAAGCCTCCAGCCTCCTCCCACTCTCCAAGCTCCCGGCACACTGGCCTTCTTCCTGCTCCTCTGCTGTCCCATGGGCTCCTACCACAGGGCCTTAGCACACCCGTTTCCCTGCCTGGAATGCCTCTTTCTCTCTCTCTCTCTGTCTCACACACACACACATACACACACACACACGCACACACACACGCATACTCCTTAACTCCTACTCACCCTCCAGCTATCAGCTCAGGTGTCACCAGTGGGGAAGTCCTCCCACACACCCCAGGGTAAGCTGGGCCCTCTGCTGCAGGCTCTCCTTTTCTTAGCAGCATTTACCTTGGATTAACTATAGCTGTACCCTCCAGAGTGGGATTATCTGGTGAATATCTGTCACTCCACTGGATTGGGAGCTCCAGGAGGGCAGGGACCATTTCTGGTTTTTAATATCATTATACTTCAAGGACGGGCACCTGGTGGGCACTCAGTATGCATATGTTGAATGAATGAATGATGAATGAATGAATGGATAGTGGGGAAAGTGTTGGCCTGGAAGGCTGAAGTACTGCCTCTGCCCTAACTGGTCAGGGTCCTTAGGAAAGTCGGCCCCTCCCTTGACTGACTTACATGTTGCACGTATTTTCCCAATTGGTTACTTGCCTTTTGCTTTTATATTAGGGGTTTTTTCCCCAGATGTGCAATAAGTTTTTAATTTTTATGTTGTCAATCTATCAGTATTTTCCTTTAGAATTTCTGCCTCTGTTTAGAATACATATTTCAAAATAAAATGGCTATTGCCGTGAAGGAGGCTCCCTCTTTTCGAGGCGATCGTTAGCCCGATGGGCGAAGCTGCAGCAGCTTTGGCTGTCTCTCTCAGCGCGAGGATCCGTGTCTCGGGAGCCTTGATGAATGTGCAGAGCCTGCTCAGTACTTCGAGGATGGAGAGAGAAAGCTCTCCGAGTGAGATGAAGTGCTTTCAGTGGCTTTATCGCTCTTGATTTCCCCACGAGAAAGTAAGCCAACATTTCTTGAGTGCCCTCCGTGCTCAGGTATTCCCACTATGCTTATTTAATTCTCATAACTCCACTACGACAAGGCGTCGGCATTTGCGTTTTAACAGACGTGCGTGGAGAATCATGGGGGCCCTGCCAACAAGTGGTGGGATTCATATCCATGTCTGTCCGACGCTGAGGCCTCTGACCTCTCTCCCTCACCCAGCGCGGGGATTCAAACTATCCAAAGAGCACTGCCGGCGGCCGGCCGTGCAAGCCTCCAAGGCAGCTATTGATTCTTTGCTAATAAGATGCAGTGATGTTTTTAAGGAGACTAGATTTAGACAACTGTTGGAATACTTAAGGTTGAATTATTAACATGTAGTAGAAAACTAAGCAAATGAGAAAACGAGGCAATTATAAACTCCAAGGAAAGCAAAAAGTGATGCGTAGCTCAACGGGAACCAGCAATGATACTAGCAATGCAAATTATGAATATTGATCAACCAAAGCTACAGTATAACTATATTGGGAGGATGGGGCAGGGGCTCATGTGTGGTAGGGATGGTGGAGTAAAAGAAAATACTCATCTTTCATAGTGAGAAATCAACAGACAAAAGGGAAAAATCAGGAAGTAATTTGGCATAAAAAACAGGCACACAGATCAATGAAACAGAATAGAGACAAGCCCAGAAATTAACCCGTGCATATATGGTCACTTAAACGACAACAAAGGAACCAAGAATACACGATGGGTAAAGGACAGTCTCTTCAATAAATGAGGTTGGGAAACTGGACAGCCACCTGCCGAAGAATGAAACGGGACCCGTATTTTATACCCTACACAAAAATTAACTCAAAATGGATTGAAGACTTGAAACCATAAAACTTCTAGAAAAAAATGTAGAGTGTAAGCTCCTTGACTTTGGTCTTGATGATGACTTTTGGATCTGACACCAAAAGCAAAAGTAACCAAAGCAAAAATAAACAAGTGAAAGGACATCAAACTAAAAAGCTTCTGCGTGGCAAAGGAAACCATCAACAAAATGGAAAAGCAACCTACCGAATTGGAGAGAATAATTGCAAATCGTATATCTGATAAGGGGTTACTAATCAAAATATATAAAGAACTCACATAACTTAATAGCCAAAAAAAAAATGTGATTTAAAAATGGGCAGAGGAACTGAATAGACGTTTTTCCAAGGAGGACATACGGATGGCCAACAGGTCCCTGAAAAGGTGCTCAACATCACTCATCATCAAGAAATGTGAAACAAAATCACGATGAGATACTCCTCACACCTGTTAGAATGACTACGTCAAAAAGGCGAGAGATAACAGGCATTGGCGAGGATGTGGAACAAAGGGAATCCTTGTACCCTGTTGGTTGGAATGTAAATTGGTGCAGCCACTATAGAAACCAGTATGGAGCTTCCACAAAAAATTAAAAACAGAACTACCATATGATTCAGCCATCTCATTTCTGGGTCTGTATCCAAAGGAGATGAAGATAGGAAATCCAAGAGATGCACCCCTGTGTTCGTTGCAGCATTATTCACAATAGCCAAGATATGGAAACTACCTAGTGTCCATCAATGGGATGAATGGGTAAGGAAGATGTGAGATATATATATATATAGTGGAATATTGTTCAGCCGTAAGGAAGAAGGGAATCCTGCCATTTTTGACAACGTGGATGGAACTTGAGGGCGTTATGCTAAGTGAAATAAGCCAGACAGAGAAAGATAAATATTGCATATTATCACTTATATGTGGAATCTGGAAAAAAAATTTAAATTGGTAAGAGGGTACAAGATTTGAACTATAAGATGCGTAAGGTCTGAGGATGTAATGTAAAACATGGTGACCATAGTTGATAACATTGTGTTGTATAATTGAAATTTGCTAAGAAAGTAGAAGTTAAGTGTTCTCATCAAAAAAAAAAAAAAGGCAAATATGTGAGGTGATGGATGTGTTAATTAACTAGATGGGGGGAAACAAGGGTTCAAAAGAAGTGGTAATAAATAAATACTATTTAGAAATACAGAGGTAAATACCAAAGGAACCAACTGGAAAGGCTGACAGTGGCTGCCTCTGGGGGGTGGGGAATGGAGGGGCTGGAAGGACCCGAGACTGCTGGGTTTCACCCCAGGGCGCACAGGACCACCTGAGATGTGGTTGAGGAGTGACAGCCTGGAGGTCACCTGACCTCATACCAGGTCCAACCGGAGGATTGGTCAGAGGGAAGTTTCTGCTCTTCAGGGGTGACTGAGGGGGTCGCAGGCCTCTGACAGCTTGGTTCTGAACGGTGTGGGCTTGCAGGATATGCCCGTGGTGACTGCATGCTGCCTTCTGCGCAGGCTTCTCGGGTGCTCTGAGGGCTCCCTAAGACAGACCACCTCCAGGGCCTGAGAGTGGGGCAGCAAAGGGACAGTACCTCATCAGGTGATGGGGCATCTGTCTCGCCTGAGACTCAGGGAGAGGATGAAGCGCTAGCAGAGGGGTGAGTGAGGTGTGCCACGGAGGCGGTATATAAGGGCAGTTCTGGGAGGGTGCAACTAGCATCTGGGCCGGAGCTCAGCCAGGCCCTGGAGACCTCCTAGACAGGAGCCTGCGGTGGAGAAGGAGGGTCACGGGAGACTCCCCCAGAGACCTCCTTATTCCGGGCCAGGCCCTGGCACCGCTGCTCAGACCTGGTACCTTCCCGAGGGCTGTGGTGCCCAAGCCTGGACATCCTCCACCACTGGCCGGGCCTCTACCCCACACGGAGGATGGAGCTCGCTCCTATCTGTCCCTTCCAGAAGTTTGCTCAGAACCGAAATGGAGCTGCAGAGGCCCTTAGATCAACAAAAGTTCTAGGACAATTCCAGGGACCTGATTAGAGGGAATAAAAACCCCCGATTTGGGATCTTTGAGCAACAGTGACCTCAAAGTACATTGCGGCCTGATTTTTGGAATACTGTTTATTCTAGGATTTTCACTGTTCATTTCTAATATTTTTTTCCTCGTTTGTTTAATCGAGGCGTAATGTGCGTCCAGTAAAATGGACACATCGTAAGCGTCCAGCTCAACGTCCACGACCCAGATCAAGGTGTGGAGCATTTCCTTTACCCCCAGGAAGTTTTCTTCTGTCTCTCGCCAGTCCCTCCTCACAACCAGACTGACTCTCTTCTAATTTCTATCACCGTTGAGTGGTTTTCCCTGTTCTTAAATTTCACGTAAATGGAACATAGGGTATGGCTCTGGTTACTAACACATTGAAGGCACAGGTGGTCCTTCCACCGGCTTCTTTAGGGAAGGAAGGAAAGAGAGGAAGTACCTGCGGACTGCCTAGGATGTGTCTTATACTGACCCTATGAGTCAACGGAGAAATGGAGGCAGAATCATTTAAGTGAGGTGCTCGAAATCACACCACTAATAGGATCAGAAGCAGCTTAAACATAAGATTCTGAGAGCCAAGAAACTCTCCTCCCCAAATGTAGCCCCCCGTCCCGAGCCTAGGGGAGGCCAGATGGTGTCACTGAGCAGCTGAGGCCCCAGCAATGCGAGGATGTCCGAGCCCCCGCGAGCACCTGTTCCCGTGGGCAGGTGTTCACAATGCTATCGCCAGGGGCAGGGGTGAAAACAGACGGTGGGGTCATGCTGCCTGCTCTGTCCTGGCCCATCTCAGATTTGCTCAGCTGGAAGGCAGCCTGGCCAAGCAGCAGACTAGTGGGAGAGGGGTGGGAGGCGGGATTAGGCAGGACGAGGAGGATGGGCATGCTGCGGAGGTGCCCTCGCGAGTGGGTGCCAGCAGCGCTGGCCTTGGGCGCAGAGGAGTGTGGTGGGCTCAGGCAGGCCTGGCCCCAGCCACCTGGTGAGGCTGAGGAATCCCAGCTTTCCCTGGCATTTTATTTCAACTTGCCGTGTTTCTGATAAAATTAGCCAGCTCAAATAGTGTAGACTCCGATACCCTCAGCTCCATGCTTGCATTAGGAATCAGGTACACGTGTAATCGCTCACACACAGACCAAATGGTTAATAACAACCAGAGCGCCTGTCTATTGGACTGATGTAACCGTGCTGCCGAACCAGCACAACTCATGAAGAAACAGCTTTATTCGTGCCCTCCGCTGTCCCGCGGGGGCCAGGCCTTCCCCGCCCCTGCGTGGCCAGACCCCGTGACAACTCTGAGCACTCCTGGATAATGAAATGCCCTAAAGTCGCTTTCATTTGCAAATGCAAGACCAGTTCTGTATTTCCACGTCCGTCCCAGGGCTGCATGACCGATTGTCACCCACCCCTTTGGGAGCACGCTTCTTGGTCTGGGCCTTGAATGAGAAAGTTGCATCTCTCTTGTCTTGGCGCCCTGTCAGAGCTTGCATCTTAATGTCCTGTTAGACCTACCATGTGTGTAATCTCCTTTAATCCTCAGAAGACCCCTACTGAGAGAGAGACCCCTGTTGCCCTATTTTTCAGATGAGGAAACTGAGTCCCAGAGAGATTAAAGAACTTGCCAGCCAGGAAGGGTACCCAGCCAGGAGCAGCAGCGCTGAGATTCGAAACCCGAAGGCCCTTGAACACCACGGTGTGCTCCCTTATTTACGCACCAGGCCCTATCCGGGCAGCAGTAGAGGAGAGCCGTGCCAGGTGGGGAAAGCCACATGTGTCAAGACCCAGAGGCACATGCGCTGGGCAGGCTGTGAGCCCCTGGGTGGGCCTGTGATGCAGGACGTCAGTGGGGGGACAAGGAGATGTGGCCAGGGGAATAGACCCATCCCACATGCAGGTAGGGCTTTAAACAGGGGAGTGACATGGCTGGACAGAGCATTAGACAATGATGCTGGCTGCAGTGGGGGCAGTGGCTCTGCGGGGAAGTGACCCTGAGGGCGGATGTCCAGTTAATGCTGTGGGAGGCATGGTGTTTCCCATCTGCCGTCTGCACGGTCATTGTCAGAGCCCATCTTCAGAGAGCACTCAGCTGCTGCAAGCCAGGTTCCTGGGCTTCTGGACCCTGCCAAGCCCCTAGACTGCCAGTGTGTCTGTTGCTGCGTGAGGCCCACATGCCAGAAGGTGATGGTGGCAGTTTGTGTCCTGGAGAGATGCTCTGTGAGCCCTCCGTCCTCCCTCCCGGAGGCTGCCTTGGGATCCCCCCACAGACAGCCGCAGACCTGCCTCTGCCTCTGCCGAAATCATCAACAGCCTCAATGATTACTTAGCCAAAGGTGAAGAAAGTATTGATCTAAGCTGATGGCTCGTGGGCAAGCAGAAAATGAAATTTAAATCGATATTGAATTGCATCGACTCCACCGATCCCAGGCTCCTGGCGAATGGCCCACTGATGTGAACAAGAGTGGAGGCAGCTGGGGACAAGGTCCAGAGATGGGAGAGATGCTTCCAAGGGGCTCAGCCCGGGGCAAGAAGAAGCCGTATGCACCATGGACCACTCAGCGCTTCTCCAGTTCCAAAGCACATTCAAAACGCCATTCATTCCATCCTCACCACAATCTAGGAAGCGAGCAGGATTTATAGTTTGCTCCCATTTTATAGATGGAAACCTGGGGCTCCAAGAGGCTAAAGGGCCTCGGGCCTTCAAATGCTATGCCCCTTCCGTGACCTCACGCAGCCTCTCTGCACCCACCGCCAAACCAGGAAACGAAGGAGAACGGTGCTTCTGTGTTTCGATTCTCCTGCTCGACACTTCTCTGATCCCAGGACTGGAGTCAGTGATCTCCGGCCCTTTAACCTTGTCCTCTTGTAGAATACAGGCTGTGGGTAGGAGAAATCCTGTTGGCAGATTTCTTCCAAACCAAGAAGGTAGTTTACAGAGGCACAAGGTCTCACGGGTTTGGTCTTTCCCGTCTTCCTTGAACTCGAGGCTTCCTGTCTCGTGTTCGTTCATTCATGCAGCAAGCATTCACTGACGGGGTCTGTACTACAGTCTAGGGACCCAGCACGAGGAGGGCACCTTCCCTCGTCGTGAGAAGCTGGCAGATCAATACAGCCTAGAGGGGTATGTGTCCTGCCAGAGGTGCGTGCCAGCTACTGGGTGGTGTAACGGATGGAAAGGACCCCTCTGCTCAGCGGACCTCCTCAAGGAGGCTTCACACAGCAGCAGACAGTGGCCCTGGAGCTTCAGGAGTGAGCCAGGGCTCCTCAGGCTGACCAGCCCAGAGGGTCAGGGTATGGCACAGAATGGCCTGTGTGGGGACCGGTTGTTGGTTTGCAAGGAGTGAGGTGTGTAGCATGAGCGGGAGGTGAAGCTGGAGCCCTGGCTGCACACTGGCTGGCAGAGGCCTCTTGTCGTCTCGACTTCATACCCATGTCAACAAGGGCCAAAGTGTCTCCACCTCTTCAAAGGGGGCACAGCCTCTTCAAAGGGGGTGCTGCAAGAGGGACCCCAGCGAGGGGTGATGGGTGGAGGTCCAGCCTGTGGATGGGGGTTAGAGGAGGTCCATCAGGCTTGTCTTTCTCAGAGGTAGCGGTTTTTCATTAGCCTTGTGGGGGAGGGGTGGGGATGGTCTATTTTAGGGCAGGGCCACAGATCTTGTGTGAGTCAGGGCTAAGAGCCTGGGAGCCAAACTTCCCCAATTTGACCCCTGCTCTCTCGCCCTGCACGTCTTCCTGTTCCCCCTGCTAAGCACACCTCTTCTCCCCCTAGCCTTGCATACTGTAGGAGAGGAAAAACTTTTCCTCTACCCTCTTAAGTTCTAGGCCTGGGGCATGCTAATTAAAGTGATAAAAGATAGATTAACAGGAGGAAAGGCATGTGAATTTTATGGAGAGTTTTACCTGTGTGTGAGAGGGGCCCTTCACAGAAAAGCGGTGAAAGCCCAAAGAGGCAGCTACATGGAGGGACAGTAAACTGTGGGAAGGTGGCTAGGAAATGTGTGGTAGATAAAGGTGGTGTGATAAGATTTGTTATGCAGACTCCAGTCACCCTTCCTCTTCCTGGTCCAGGAGTGGGATGCCCTTCCCAGGGGAAATTGATGCCCTGCTTTCAGGCAGAAACAGGAAGGAAGAGAACTCCTCTGTGTTTGCTGTTTCTCAATCGACTTCAGTTCAAAATGATCAATGTGCCAAAGTGGCATAGTGTGGGGTGGCAGAACCTGACCCCTCTGATGGCTCACCCCATCCTTTCATCCAGTCTCAGCCTCGCCACTGGCCTCCCAGCCTCCCATCCTGACTCCCTCACCACTGCCTCGCGCTCCCGTTTCCCCTCATCCGTGCCTCAGTGCAGTGAGACTTGCATGTGGGGGTCCCCGTCCCCTTTACCTCTGCCAAGGCAGGCACGGGCTTTCATCTGCACACCCCAGGGCCAGCAAAGGGTGGACATGCAGGAGGCCCCATCAACTCCATGAGCGGCTGAGTGAACCTAGATCCAGCTGAATCTGGGGTGTACATTGCATGGACGTTCAGGTCAGGCAGTTTGGGGGTCGGCCTGCCTCCTGCACCCCATCCTGAAGACCAGCACTGGCTGAGCCAGGAGGCAGACCCGGGAAGAGCCAATAAAAATAACTCTGAAGGATGTGATCCTTTATATTGATGTTTTTAAATCGCTAAAATAATCATTTGGAAAAAAAATCCCAACGGTCTAGACTCCCTCTGTGCTATTTTCAAATCAGTGCTTTTCACTGAGAGGGGAGAGGACCGTGTCTCCTGTTGTCTTTCGTCCTCCAGGCCCTGAAATGGGACCCATTAGGAAGGCCTGCCTGGTTCTGTAGAAAACCTCAGCTGGGGGACCTAGCAAAGAACAGAGGCCCAAATGGAGCCCAGGAAGAAGCTAAGTAACAAGTCAAAAAAAATAAATAAACAAAGGTAGGGGCACTCAGGAAGCATCACGCAATAAATCATCCAAGGCCGGTGTGGTATTCCCAGGACAGCAGGGGAACCTGCCGGGGCCCGCTCGCCCTTGGCTGCAAATCGCATTAACTTTATGAAACCATCTTGTCCAGCCCCTGCAGAGTGCCCCTTCCATTACCTCACCTCCCTCTTCCCCATCCATCTTTTGGCCTCAATCCTTTAAATCATTCAGCTCCAAGAGCCATCTTGCTATTTCCCCAGCCCGGCTTTAAGATCCCATTGACTTTTATAAATCAATTGGGTTTTAGTCATGCACAGCCAGACCTCCACGCTCTGGGGCTGCACTTACAGAGCTGCAGATGGAAGAAGACCCCTGGCCCGCTGCGGGGGGCCTAACCCCAGTGAGCGAGCGCCCTGGAGAGCCAGATGCCCCAGCAGCGGCCCCAGGCCAATGCTGCCACGAGCCTGGTCAAAAGGCCCTAAAAACCATCAGGTGCGTTAGGTGGGCTTCTCCTACACAGACCCCGACATGAGGATTTTCATGCAGCAATTTCTTAAAGCAGCGCCCCCCAGGGACAGTAAGGAGGTGCTGGAGGAACAGGAGGGGGAAGAGGAGAGCCAAGCTGGGGTGTGAAGCCCAAGAAAGGGAGGTCTCAGCCCGAGCCCCGGGGCAACTTAGAAATGTGAATTACACCTCTTTCCCCCTCTGAGTGGTTTCCAGCCAGATACGAGGCTTCAGGGTCCTTCAGGCTCCCAGCCCAGGAGTCTTTCGAAGGGCTAGTGGGGTAGAGAAGGATGTAAATTGCTACTTCTCCCAGTGCCCGCTCTAAATGGGCTCCAAGGGCCCAAGGGCAGTCTTCCAAAACAGCCGCAGTCCTGAAAAACCACGCCGGGGTGAGTTATTGGAAGTAAAGGGGGGCGGGAGCCGGGGCGCCCAGAGAGGGGCATAAAAACAGGGGAAAAGGATCCAAGAGAATATGGGCAGAGCTCAGACCTGATCCACTGTGTAAGGCGTCCTTGATTTTGTTCTCAGCTATTTCGAAGCTTCAGCAGCTCCAGGTCCTCTTAGTGTCGCACTGCTGGGTGCTGAATGACCCGCCCGCCCTCACAGAGCCCCTCCTTATGTGAGATGGGGTGGAGCAGACAGGCTGGGGTGGACCCAGGCCCACCAGAGGGGCTCACCTACCGAGATGGGCCCCTGACCTGGTCCCCCGGAAGGGAACAGGGCCCTGCTTCCGTGAAGCACAGTCTGCTCAGCCTGGGAGCTCCGAGCAGGCAGAGGGAGGCGAGGCCTCGGGTGTTTATGTCGTGGTCCGCAGCCCACCGTGGTGCTGGTCGAAGATAAATACTCATAAATGTTAGTCAAATTCCTGATATTTTAATTGCTATTATAGATCTCCCAAGGGGATCTAGCTCCATTCCAAAAGAGCTCTTTCCTTTTAAAGTTTTTATTTTAATTTATGTAAGCAACATACACATTCCTTCCTCAAATAAAATGCACGTCCAAAACCTCCGTCCGCCCTTCAGGAACATAATCACCAATACAGGCGCACCGTCTTCCTTCTGCGCAAATATGCGTACCCACCAAAAATACGTGGTGATGTCTTTTGTTTGCAGGTTGTGTTTTCCTTCCCATTTTGTATTTTGTTTGTTTCATACTTTGTCTTGCTCTGCAACTTGCTTTTTTTCACTGCTATGATAGAATTTAAGTAAAAGTTAAAATGAAGCAGAAAAGGGGACATGGGAAGTTGAGATACATTTGTAAAAGGCCGTCAGGAAAGGCCGCGTAGAGAAAATCGCATTTGGGTAAAGAGCGCGGGGGCCGAGAGGAGGCCCTGGGGACAGAGATGGCAGGTGCAGAGCCAGGCGGCAGGTGCAGGGCTAGCCTGTTTGAGGAACAGCAGAGGCCAGTGTGGCCAGGACTGGGGAAGCGTGGGGTGGTCCGAGAGGTCCCCTGGCCGGTCCTGAGGACCCCTGTGGGCTGTAGTGATGGCTCCGACTTTTACTCTGAGTGAGAGGGGAGTCCTGCAGGGTTTTCATAGGAAGCAACATGATCTAACGCCCATCTTTAAAAACTCCGGCTGCTCTGATGGCCAAGTGGGAGACTGGAGAAGGGGCTATAGCAGTCATTCGGGTGAGAGATAATGGCGGCTGGGAACAGGCAGGCCTGAGGATGGTGTTTCCACTGATGGAGATCGGGGAGACTGTGGGAGGAGTAGGCTTCAGGGTAGGAAAAGACCCAGAGTTCACCTTTGGACACATGACGTTGGAGGTGTCAGGTGGACAGAGTGACATCCTGGGTCTCAGGTTCAGGAAGAGACCACCAAGACAATGAGTGTGGATAGAAATAGGGTCCAAGGACTAGCCCTGGGCACTGGATGCCAAGAGGTGGGGAATATGAGGGGACAGGGGATGGCGACCAGTGAAGGAGGAGAGAGGCAGGAGAGGGCGGTCTTGGAACCCAAGGGGAGAAATGGCCCTGGAGGAGGGAGGGACCACCTGGGTCAAGGCTGAAAGGGGAATGGGTAGATTGACTTGACCCTTGGATTGAGCAACATGAGGGTCATTGGTGGCCTTGATAAGAGCAGTTTGGGTGGGACAGAGATAAAGGAAGCCTGACTGAGTGGGTTCAAAAGAGAACAGGAAACAGCTGGGGATGACGGAAAGATAGATGGATGGATGGATGGATGGATGGACAGATGGATGGATGGACGGATGGATGGGTGGATGGGTGGACTGATGGATGAATGGATGGATGGATGGATGGATGGATGAACAGACGGGTGGGTGGATGGGTGGATGGATGGATGAACAGGTGGGTGGATGGATGGATGGGTGGATGGATGGATGGATGGGTGGATGGATGGATGAACAGGTGGGTGGATGGATGGATGGGTGGATGGATGGATGGATGGACAGATGGATGGATGGACGGATGGATGGGTGGATGGATGGATGGATGGACAGACAGGTGGGTGGATGGGTGGATGGATGGATGGGTGGGTGGGTGGATGGATGGATGGATGGACGCATGGATGGATGGACGGGTGGGTGGATGGGTGGGTGGGTGGATGGATGGATGAATGAATGGATGGATGGGTGGATGCATGGATGGATGGATGGATGGATGGAGATGAATGATGGTAATGGTTGCATAGCAATGTGAATATACTTAATGCCACTGAATTGTACACTTAAAATGGTTAAAATGTTAAATTTTATGTTAAGTATATTTTACTACAATAAAAAAAAGAGAATAGGAGAGAAACTGGAGAAAGGGAATGAAGACACCTCTTCTGAGGTGTTTGTTAAGAAGGGGAGTAACCATGTTAGCTCATATACATTCATCCCATTCTTTTAACCCTGCAATGCATCCTACAATGTGAATATCGCCCAGTTTATTTGGCTATTTTCCTATTGTTGGGCCTTTCTTTGGGTTTATCTCGTTTTTAGGGATCACAAAGAGTGCTCCAGGGCATCCTTGTGTCCCACTGCCTGTGCACTGGGGTCCTTTCTGCAGGGCGAGGCGAGAAGCAGAATTGCTGAGTTGTAGACTGGGCATTTTTTAACTTGAAGAAATACAGCCCAGTCGCTCTCTCTACAGTGGCTTATATGTGCCCACAACCTCACCAACACATGATTTTACCAAACGTGACAAATGTACCCACCCACAGGGTACACAGTGCTGTGTCGTGTTCTGGCTATGATTTGCATTTCCCCCATTACAGCTGAAGTTCAGCATCTCCACGCATCTTTCCTGGCCATCTGGATTTTCTCTTCTGTACATTATCTCTGCACTAATTTCTTCAATGAAAGACACCTCCCCCACCTTGATAGAACAGCATGAGTCAGGGCCTGCTCTGCTGGCCCCGCACCTCGTGTTGCCCCAGCAACGCCTGGATGCTGCCCAGCCTTCTGCCCTTCTGTCCTAATGAATGAGCCCGGGTACTTGAATTCCGTTTCCTCCACCCAGGGTTCTGACCTCTGGGGTTTGAGTTGCCTGGTGTTCTCACTCCCGCCAGCCCCTGGACAGACAGAAACCCAGCTGTCATTGTTCCAACACTTGAGCACTCTGCTGGTCGGGCTGCTTTTTCTCCTCGCTCTCTGGTAGCTCTGATCTGGAGCATGTAGGGCCCACTCAGGCTCCATCCTGCTTGGGGAGGATTGGAGCATCCGTAGAGACCAGGGCCACCCGGGCTTTGAATCCCGGTTCTGGTCTGTAGCCACCTCTTTCCTGAGCCCAGCTCTCTGTCTCACACTCTGGGGTCTACATCCAGCCTCCTCCTGGGCATATCCTCTTGGATGTCAAAGAGACGCAGAAACCCAGCATGTACTAGTTGAACGCATCATTGCCCTGCACCATCCTCCTTGACCACGGGCTTGTCCCCCTCTTCCCCCTTCCCCTATCTACCATTGATCATCAACCCCCCCTCCTGACTGTCTCTCAAGGAGGCCCCTGCTCTCTGCCCAACCAGAGATGCGCCCCCACCCTCTACTCTCTCCTCTCCTCCCCGGGCTTGGTGCCCAGTTTCCCAACAGCCTGGCTTCCATGTGAGTATCCCAGGCCTCCAGGGCTTCTGGATGGGTCTGCAGACCCTGGGTGCAGGCTCTCCCTCCTCGGAGATTTTGTCCCCTCCTGAGACCGCTCTGATCGAAATCCAGCAGTCTGATTCTGGTCGACTGCCTGGAACAAGACCTCAGATTCCAAACTTAGCATTGCTCCAAACAGGTGCACGTGTGCAGGCTCACACACATGCACTCATGCACACACTCACACACACTTGCGGACTTACATACAAATATATCCTTTCATACTTGTGCACTCACAGTCACATGCTCATGCATGCACACACTTGCACACTCATGTATGCATAGATACACTCCCACACACATTCACAAACATACACATGCCTGCAAACACACACTGATGCATACACACACTCACAAATACACATTCTCACACACATGCACATACTTTCTCATACTCACACGTGTACACACTCTCTTAAACATACATACACACTTGCAAACATATACACACTCATGCATGCATGCATGCACACACACAACACTCACACACGCATGCACACACATGCACAGAGTTCCCCAGGAGGGAGTGGGTCCCCTGGCTCTCCACGGTCGTCAATCTTAGGGAGAGGTAGACATACACACTGCAGACAACACTCTTCTATGCTAGGCTATTATTCGTGCTATTTTAAAGGTGAAATTGAAGTGAAAAGAAAGACTGTTTCAGTGGTGTGAATCTGGGAGGGCGCATGGATGGAGCGGAACTGGAACCACTTGACCAGAAGGTAGGCCTTTGCCAGTGAGGATGAGGGGAGGGCATTACGAAGGGAAGTGGTCTGGTGTGATCAGAGCACAGGGCGTGATCATCAGAACATGGGCGCTGCTCCACAGTCCGGGTTCCTGGTCCTTCCTGCAGAAGCTGTGATTCAGCACATCTGGAGATGGGTGTTGCTAAGGTTCCCAGGAAGATGTCATAGGCACACACCTTCGGCAGCCACGAGCCTGGGAGGATGGGGAGGTGTGTGATTAAGCCAGGATGGTGCTGTCCCAGGAACGGATGGTGACTGCCGGGCCGGGGGTGGGCTTTCCTGGGTCCGTGGTTGGTCAGTACCATGGCCGCTCGTGAGGAGAGCAGTGAAGTGATTGTACCGTGTTCAGAAGGATTCCCTTGGCAGCTGAATGTCTCTGTCAGAGACTCCTGTGGAGGGCAGGAGGTAAGAGGAAGGAGTCCAGGCAACGATGATAAGAACTTGAATGGAGGGGGCTGCCCCGTGGCGGAGTGGTTAAGTTTGCGCGCTCCGCTTCAGCGGCCCAGGCTTTCACTGGTTCGGATCCTGGGCACGGACATCGCACCGCTCATCAAGCTATGCTGAGGTGGCATTCCACATGCCACAGCTAGGAGGACCCACAACTAAAAATATGTAACTATGTACTGGGAGGATTTGGGGAGAAGAATAACGAAAAAAGATTGGCAGATGATAGCTCAGAGCCAATCTTTACCAAAAAAAAAAAAAGAACTTGAATGGATTCAGTAAAAGAGAAGTGAAAAGGAGAGAGAGTCTTCACAATGTGGAAACTGCCAGGAGGGCTTGACAGGGGAGGATTTGTCCAAACAACTAACTCCAAGCTGTTGAGTCTGGTTGGTCGTGAGCCCTCGGTGAGAAGGGGGAGGGGAAGCAGGTTCAAGAGAGACGAGCCATCAGTTTGGACGTGGGCTTGGGAGACCCTGAACCAGCCCTATGGAGATGTCCTGTGGAGGGTTTGACACTTGAGCCTGAAGGTCTGGAGCAAGATGCAGACGGAAATAAACACCTGGGACTCAGGATGGGATGGAGGGTGGCTGGGCAGCCCGGGCCACCGCAGGACTTTCAGGGAGAACAGAGGAAGTGGAGGCCGGAACAGGCTGGGCGGGCAGGGAGGGACGAGCAGGAGGAGGGAAGAGCTTCGAGAAGACGAGGGTGAGCAACAGTCTCTGAGCACCAAGGGTCTTGGAGGCTGAGACCCAGAGCCAGACTGTTGGATTGGACCAGAGCTGCATCAGGAGAGAACAGAATCTCCAAATGCAAGGGGTTGGCAGGGCCTGGGGAGCGAGGAAGGAGAGGCTGGGAATGGGGACCACCTTCTCAAGAGATGCTTGTCAGCAAGAGGAGGTTGGTGTCCGCCTGGCCTGTGCACTGATTTGAGCCTAGAGGTAGTGACTGCCACGCTTGGTTGTTCCTCCCCAGTCGGAGCCCTGCCTCCCCGGAGGCAGGCCCAAATTCTAGTCCCCCTTCCAAGTTCAGCCCAGTGCTCCCTCCTGTGGGTGGCTCCCAGATGTCCACAGCGGAGAGGTCTGCACCTTCACGTGAGCATCTGCAGCACTTTCTGTCCACGTGGCGGTGCTCTGTCATCTCTGTGTGGTTGCTCTTTGTGACTTATTTCCCCCGCCAGACTGGGGACCCCAGGGGACCACGAATGACTCAGGGTTATGCACTGTACCCGGAGGAGTGCTGTAGATTTGGAATGCAGGAATGAGTGAGTGAGTGAATGAATGAATGATCGTGCTTGTGAGCAGAAGAGCCTGACTTTGAGGAGGGCAAAGGGCACTCCCCCCGACCTCCAGGTCACAGCTTGCCCTGGGTCCACTCCTGGGCCCTCTCGAGAAACTCCTGTCAGTTCCAGAGCTTAGAATGGCAGAGCTGTTTGACCTGAAACCTTGGCTTAAGTATTTCCAGAAGTGAATAAGTTGATTCAAGGAAGTGCTGAAGACAGCAACAGTGGTTATTAATAAATCATAACAATGATTATTTTCCTTTCAAGATGCTTAATTGGCCTTATAAGCAATATCTGTGTGATTGATCAGCTGGGGAAAACCTGGGCTGGTTTGGCAGCCTAAGTAGCATCTGCAGGCTGTGTGCCCCTGGGGACCTGAGGGGGACAGGAGCTGGCCTTTCCTCTCCTCCATGGAGCCGGGGCAGGGCGGGTGGGACGCCCGCATCTGCTGAAACCAAGACCAGCCATAGCTCCCTGCCCCAGGACGGGCCCAGCCTCCTTGCCCTGGTGAACAGGGCTCCCACTTGCCTGCTCCCTCCATACCCACAGCCCTCAGGAACGTGGTCCCAGGGCCTGGGGATCAGGGCAGAAAATGCCCCCCATTTCTTTGTCGTGCCACGTTGAGGGAACTATGTGCCAGTCACGACCAGCTCCTGCCAAGGCTCATGTTAGAAATCTCAAGTAATTAAAAACAAAAGCCTAGGCCCCAGTGACTTAATTTTACTATCGAGTCTTGAGCCATTAGAGGAATTTTAGAGATGAGAAAACTGAGACCCAGAGAAGAAAACTCCATAACCAAAGGGACACACCTGTCCCCTTTCTCTCCTCAGTCCTCTGTAAGACACCCCCCCCCCAGAACACTGGGGTCGTGGTAACCCTCGTCTCCATGTCCCCAGGGCCCGACACAGCCCCAGACCCTGGAAGGGGATCAGTAAGTGTGTTGAATCCAGGCCTGCCCCAGCCCCTCGACAGCTTGACATGGGAGGAGGGACAGAGAGGCAGGTGTACCCCTAGAAGCCGAAGGGCCCTCCTGATGCCTTTCTGCCCCCTTGGGCACAGCCCTGACCTGCCTCCAGTGGCTCAGCCCAGCATCCCCCGGGCAGGGCATTTCTCCCTTGATGGCAGGCTGCTGAGGTTGCACAGCAGTGGGGCCACAGGCACCTGGAGATCAAAGGGCAGTCTTTCCAGGGCTGCAGGAAGATTTCCAAGCAAGGGCTGAGGCTTGTGGGAGGCAGGGAAGACGACTCAAGTAACCCACAGACCTGTGGGGACCCCAGCCATATCCCTCCCTCCCTCCCTCCGCTCCTAGGCTGCCTTTCCCACCAGGGGCAATCAGTTAAGTGGACAAGCGGGCAAGCAGATCCTTCTTACAGTTAGTAGAAGCCGGTGCAAAGATGTTCCCTGATAAGTAATCCAAAAACATGGTGAGCTAAGACAATAAATAAGCATCATTTTATACCTACTAAATTATGGAGAAGGAATATTCAGATTATGAGAGTTCACGTTGATGGCTATGGAGAAAGTGGCCCCTACTGAAATTTTGTGTTGTAATATATCCACACACCATTTTTAGAAGGAAGCGTGTAGCCACACCTAAAGAGCTGAAGGTCTGTGCCTTCTGCCCCGTGAGCTCACCGTGGAAAGCCGTGTGAACCCAAGCCTGTATTTCTTCAGCTGGACCCCATTGTCTCTCTAATCAAATAACTAACATTGGAAGGAATCCACGGGCCCAGCAGTGACGGAATCTTTAGGTAATTCACAGGGAGAGTAAAGAGCCACAGAAATAAAGAAGAGAGGTACACTTTCATCTGGTCCACGTCAATAAGCATGGGGACCAGGACCAGCAGAAAGGCGGGGAGCGAAGATGTAGGTGGGCCGGGAAATGCAAGGACAAGTGAAGCTCAGCCTCAGGGGCGGGGCCCTGAGGACTCAGAGGCGGCAGCTCTCCTGGAGGAGGAGCCCGGCCAGGCCGCCCAGACTTGACTCCTCTGATTGGCCTTCCCTTCAGCCGCCAGAAAAAACCCACTGCCCTCAGGGATCGCCAGTCCCCTTCAGTGCGCTGGGGAGAGCCCCGTGTCCTCTCTGGGCCAAATCACAGTGACAACAAGGCTGGAACATTGAACACCGGCCTTACCACAGCCGAGGGATGGCAGCAGGGGATCAAGGCCGGGCAGACAAGGACCCACATGGCTTGACTTGTGAGACTGATGGTGCCCATGGAGCCATCACAGCTGGTCAGAGTGCCAGGAGATGATGCTCCCACTTAATCCTCCTACCGTCAGAGAGCTGACCTCTCCAGATCAGGGCCCACGGGATGGCCCTGTTATTTTTCACTCATGTAAAAGTGGTGGATTTAGGCTTATATCCCAGGCCTGTATGATCCTCGAAGCAAAGCCGGGAACCACCAGACTACACGGCCGCATCAGATACCAGCCGAGTGTCGTGTTATGTTCAGTGTCACGTTAATGCACAGACATACCTAGCAATGAGGGCACGCTGAAGTAGCCTGTGAAATGTGACCATCATGACGTACATCCGCCTGGTACAGTGATGGGGGCCACACAAGTAGAACCAGATAAGACATCGTGTCCTCACATCCCTGCCCCTCAGTCCAGAGGGGCGGAGAGGCAACCACTCAGGAATTACCAGCCATGGACCACATGTCCTGGTTGGGGAGGGAGTGACTGCCGGAGATGCAGAAGGAAGGTTCCGTGGAGTTGGATCGTGAAGGATGAGTAGAAGCTCAGCATGCAGCCAAAGCCAGGGGCTGAGTGGGAAAGGGCTGGAAGGAAGGTTCAGGTTAGTAGACAGCGTGGGCAGAGGGCAGACCAGGCTTAGGAAACTGCGGTCACTAGTGTAACAGGAGGAACTCACACACACACACACACACACGTACACAAACACACAGAATCACAGGTACACACAACCATGGGTCGCAGGGACCACGTGTTCCGATCAGAAGTTAGGATCCGTGGTCTGAGAATTACAAGTGCGATTACACTAGGACTCAGGATTGTTCCTCCAAAGTCCAGGATGGCTCTCCTAGTGACCACTGCAGTGATATTCTTGACACTGGCCAGAGAGCAGAGAGGAGCATCCCCCGGGACAGAGGAGAGAGAGGGAGGGGAAAGATTGGCAGGGCGAGGAGGGGACAAGACCTCCGTCACCACAGTGAAGGGCAGTACTAACCCTGGCCAGCTCTGGTCGACGAGTCACTTGGGCAGAAGGAGAGGCCTGCAGGGTGGAAGGGCTCATGGGCACTCAGAGGCTCTGAGGTAGGAGAGACGGCCCCTCTGCCCTGTCAAGGAGCCATCAACAGGTGACAACAAAGAGCTGCAGCAGAGGCCCAGCAGTCAGGCTCACCCTGCCAGGATGGTCCCAGGGAGGCGGCAAGGTGGCTTTGGGGGTCTGGGCATTACACTCAGGTCTGATGCCTCCAGAGGAGGGGTGCCATGCAGAAATCAGGGAGAGGCTCTGGAGGGGGCCAGCTCCCTCGGGGCCTGAATAACAGGATCCTGCTAGAATGTGAGCTCCAGCAGAATCCAGATTTTTACGATTTTTGTTTCACTGCTTTATTGCCAGCATCTAGAACAATGACTGGGCTATAGTAGGTACCCAATAAATAGTTGCTGAACGAATAAATGAATGAACCATTGAACAAATGGAAGGGTGGGTGGATCCACGGATGTATGCATGGACAGATGCATGGATGGATGTGTGGGTGCGTGGGTGGATGCATGCATGGATGCACGGGTGCATGGATGGATGAACAAACCTGGGGAAATGAAGAACCTAGGATCCCAGACACATAACAGAACTAACCAGGCAGGCAGGCTGTGTACCTACACCTGGTGGATAACTTTGGGCAGCTGCAGCTGAGTTGCTCCCGTCCATGCCCCTTTGAACCCGAGGGGGCAATAGGCCAAGCATGATCGTGCCCTGCTGGACTGAGCTTCCATGGCCTGGTCGCAGGGCAGCTAGGATGCCAGGCTGGGGCAAGGACTGACAACAGGCATGCCGTCCTTCACACTCACTGTGTGTGTTCTTGGCTTCCAGCCCGCTCCAAAAGCCTGGTGATGGGCGAGCAGAGCCGGAGTCCTGGCCAGCTGCCTTGCGCCCACCGGCTGGGCCCCGTGCTGAAGGCGGGCTGGCTGAAGAAGCAGAGGAGCATCATGAAGAACTGGCAGCAGCGCTGGTTCGTGCTGCGTGGGGACCAGCTGCTCTACTACAAGGACAAGGACGAGACCAAGCCCCAGGTGAGAAGCCCGTGTCCTGCGTCCATCGGGCATGATGGGGGAGCTCCAAGGGAGGGTCACCTGTGCCCAGGAGAGAGGGGGACAGGCAGAGAGACCCTCTTGTCAAGCCCTCCACCCCTTGAGCACCCAAGGCACTGACTGCACTCAGTGTGACATTTCACCAGGATTTCCAAAGCGATTTTTCTTCTCAGCCCCTATGTTCCTGGTGTCCCAGCTTGCTTTACTGAAACGCACCCACAGCCTCAGTACTGAAAATGTTTCCTTCCAATGTCGGTAGAGAGCATCTCCACACAGCTTAGGAAAACACTCTTCCCTGGGTTCTTTTCAGCCTCTTACTGCTTCCAAGGAGGACACAGGTGCACCCATTTCATCACTCCCACTGTCCAAGGAAGTGGTACCCAGAAAAATCTAACTTCAAACTGAAATCTGGCTCACTGTGAAACCCTTATGTTGGATGCCCCTGCCTCTCGGTGGCTGCTTCTGTTTTCCACCAGCACTGCAAGACCCACCCCAGCTACTTACCACTTCTGCCTTTCCACCCACATTGCACCAAGTTCACTCACTCAGAGCAACTAGTAGTCTTGTCCCACCGTGGTGTAGCCTGGTCGCGGCTGGACCATGCAAACGTAATGACGAAGTGGTCCTATGCTGCCCTGCCAGACAGCTGGTCACGCAGGACTTGGGCGATCTAATCCTTCTTACGGGATTCAGAGAGAGAAAGGACATCTGGGAGGTACCCTCCTTTCTCTCGGGAAAAATGGGGACAGGAACTTAAAGGACTTGTCCCGAAGGCTGTGCTCCTAGTCATTGCTCCAAGTCAGAAAAAAAAGGGAGATGCCCTTGTTGGGGCTCAGGAGTCACAGAGCCTTGGCAGGCGGGAGCCTGTGTGCATCTCAGCAGTTCCTGCAGGGTGCCCAGGGGCTGGGCCGCAGGGAGCGTGCTCAGTGATGGGTGGGCTGCAAGGAGGTACCAGGGCACAGCTCAGGATCGCGTCGACATCACAGCAAGGCAGGGAGGGTGCTCGGTGATGGGCAGGCTGCAAGGAGGTACAAGGGCACAGCTCGGGATCAGGTCAACATCACAGCAAGGCAGGGAGGGTGCTCAGTGATGGGCGGGCTGCAAAGAGGTACCAGGGCACAGCTCAGGATTGTGTCAGCATCACAGCAAGAAAATCGGTGGCAACAGTAACTAGCTGCGACTTAATCACTTTCTGTCTTCACTGCATTTATTCTAAATGTTAACTTCTGTTTTTGGAAAGTAATACTGGTTTCCGTTCTTGATATTACGCTTTCCTTTCTAAAATATATTTAAGGTGGAAACAAGAAGTGTTGCGCGGCTATGTGAATGCACTTAGTGCCACTGAACTATACACTTAAAAGTGGTTGAAATGGTAAATTATATGTTATGTATATTTTACCACAATAAAATAAGAAATAATGCATGAGATCGCTTAAGGAGAACTTTTACATAAATAATAGTACAGATGAGAGGTGGATGCAACAAAAACCGTGGAAGTGGATCTAAACCCAAGTTTAGGAGACCCTGATCTCATCCGGCCTCCCTGGTTTTATAAGGAAGGAAAATAGCTCCCAGACATGCTAGCTGTATGACTTGGAACAAGTCACTTAAATTTTTTTTCCTTTCCGTTTTATCATTGCTAAAGTGGAGAATCATTACCAATGTCATGGAGATGCGCTAAGGATTAAGTAGAACTTGTATATAACTGAGCACAAATCCTAGCACGTGGGGTACTGAAGTCTGGGTACCCTCATGCTCCCTCCGCCCCATCTTTGCCTTGCTTCCCCCTCCCCAGCCCCTACCCCAGAGCCTACTCCCCAGATTGGGCACCACGCCTCTATCTTGCCTGCTGCTTTCCTGGCTGACCTCTTGGTGACATGTCACTCCGATGACTGTGACTAAGGTTGCCAGGGTCCTCAGCCACTCAGAGCCCTGCCTATGGCCCCTCCCATCATCCCCCTCCTGGTCCAGCCCACGGCACCATCTCCTGAGAGAACTGCATCGTGATGCTGGGTGAGCCCAGCGGACTCAAGTAACATACCAAGGTCACCCAGGGTATGTGTGGACCCGTGCCACAGGCTTCCCCGCGTATTCCTCATGGCGAGCCCTAGATGGTTCTCAACCATGGGCTGCAACTCCATAAGGGACGTCCATCTCCCAGAGTTCCTGAACCAGACATTCGTCTCCCTCATCTGCCACCGTTTCCAGACTTCAAAGGCTGCCGGTAGAAGCAGCTTACAAAGGGAAGCATTGACATCCCCAATCACCAGCCTGGATGCAGGAGGAGCCCTCAGGCCCAACCCGAACTAAACCAGGGCATTCATCGCCAGGAGCCATTATATCCCCGAAAGGAGCATCTCTTAGCATCTCCTAAGAGATGCAGCATCACACCCAGGGCTCCCGTCTGGCCTCTCTGAGCCTGGCTGACACTTCCAAATCCTCTTGGGACATTATTCCTTCCCACAATGCCCCCTCCCCAGTGAAGCCTGACTGCTGTGGCAACCCCATAGCACAGGCTCCCAGTCCCAAGAAGACGATTGGTCAAATTTGACTCAGTTATCTTACTACACAGTATGAGCTCAAACCTGCATGCCTGCTGGTAAAAAGCCCACAAATTTCCGCTTAATTGCATGAACTACATGTAATAGGCTAATTCCCAATGTCTGGTTCCTGCAAAAATGCACCCTGCTCCCTGTTTACCGTGACAGGAGTGCCCAGGTAGCAAGCGCCGTCCTGACAGGTGGGCTGTCACCCATCTAGCGGACGTCATTGTCGAGAGGAGGGATGGTCAGCTCCCCTTGGTGCTGCCCAGAGCATGTGACGCTTGGTGAGGTTCACCTCTGTTGTCCCTCCAGAGCCGTGTCTCTTCCCCCGTCCCCTTCTCATTGGTGGAGGGTCCACAGAGGGCGGAGAGCCTAGAGATGGGGAAACTGGAGGACGATGGAGGAAGAAGTGGTTTGCTCAAGCTCAGATGGAAAGAATAGGCAAAGCCACTTTAAAACAGAACCTGCAGGGGTGGCCCTGTTCCTCCAGCCTTTCCCAATATTGTCCCTGACAGTTTCAGCAGACAGGCGTACACTGTCACTATAGAAGATTCCAGAGTTTTTCATGCAATGGTTTTAGCTTCTGCTTGAGGAGTTTCCTGAGCCGTGAAAACTCCGGCCGCATCCTTTGTTGATCAGCCTGGTCATCTCCACTGTTTGAGGACTGACTCACTTTCAGTCTGGTTATCCCGATCGTTTGCTTGTGGGTTTCTTGGCTTTGAATAGAAATGGAAAGCATAACTTGCAAAACATAAGATGGAAAAAATGTAGCAAATTAAATGTAATCAGTTCAACAAATGGGCAGAAAATGGGGGGAAGGAAAAAAAACAAGAAAGAAAGGTAAATAGAAAACAAAAAAGAAAGAAAGAAGATGGCAAGGAAGAGATGCAAACATTTCGGTTTTCATGATAAATGTGAGTACGTCAGATTCATCCGTCTCTTAAAGGACGGAAAGTGGAAGATTGTCTTTAAAAAAGAGAGAGCAGGGCCGGCCCAATGGTGTAGTGGTTAAGTTTGAGCACTTTACTTCAGCGGCCCAGAGTTCACAGGTTTGGATCCCAGGCACAGACCTAGCACCGTTTGTCAAGCTGTGCTGTGGTGGCATCCCACATAAAATAGAGGAAGACTGGCACAGATGTTAGCTCAGCGGTGATCTTTCTCAAGCACAAAAGGAAGATTGGCAACAGATGTTAGCTCAGGGCCAATCTTCCTCACAAAAAAAAAGAGAGAGAGAGAAAGAGAGAGAGAGCAATAAACGAAAAGATTGAAAAACAAAACAATAGAAAAAGATAAGCCAGCAGATGTGAGCAAAAAGAAAGCAGATTTAGCCACATCAAAATAAAATAAAATTCAAGTTGATAAGAGCAAAAGGGAACAAAGAGAAATATTTCATAATAATATAAATAACGTCCTACCAAGAAAATAGTGGAGCTATGAACTTTTATGCTCTTAATCATATAGCTTTGAAGGATACGTAAACAAAGAAAAATAATATTCATTGTTCTTCACTTTTTTCAAAAATTTGAATCATAAAAACACATTCACTGACAATAGCAGTGAAAAAAGACAGAAATTAAGGACAAAATGATAGTGAGTGAGGGTGTGTATGCAAGAGAGAGAGAGAAACCTACACACATGGAAATTAAACACACACTTCATAATACCTCCCAAATTAATAAGAAAATCGAAACTTAAAGTGTAACTTCTAGTTAAGGATGGCATTTAAAAACACCCAAACTCCAGTAAAGAGCACTAAAGGCGTGGTTTTGAAGGTGTAAACACACGTAGATGGAAAGGACAGGAGAGAGACAGTATTCTGGATGCTGGAAAGCAGATGGGCAAGAGGCAGCTGATTTAGCAGACAGAGAGAGCTGAATTCCAAGCCAGCACAAGGGAGAGCACAAAAATCCATCAGATATGCGGAGAAGACCCCCGACCCCCACCAAAGACTCAGGAATTTGCAGGACCCAATATCACTGGAAATAAGGATAGAAGAGGAGCTGAAAACAGGAGAAGTGGTTGGAAGTCAGTTTAAAAAGCAGTGAGATCCCCGATCTCCCAAACAACATAATGCAAAGCTGTGACTGCCCTCCCCGCCTCGGGTGGAACACTGGAGTTTGTTCTCCGGGAAGGATCAGAGAGAGGCACTTGAGAGCGAGGGCGCTGGCCCACTCGTTGGTGGGAGGGCCACACGGAGAACAGGAGAGTTAGACGGCAGCCGATGAGCAGACTGGTTACTTCATCCCACGTTTGGCTCCCAGACCCCCACAGCCAGGAATAGCCCCAAGGAAGGAAAGGAAGAATTTTCACTGGAGCATCTGACAGGCCAAGAAGAAAACCACAAAGTACACTGACAGCAGGGGTTCCCCAGTGATACAGCCCAGGCCAATGGCTGTCTGTTGGCTGCCGTGTGAACAGTTCCCAGCCTCCCCTCATCCAGCTGCCAGTCAGCTGCTTAAAGCACCGTGCCTATGTCGGAGTAAGGAGCTCAGGTCACCGGACAGCAAGGAAAGAGTCTCATGCGAAGGACAACACAGTCACGGGAGAGAAAAGGAGGCAAGATGGAGGCAACCAAATCTATGTGAGAGAGGGAAAACTTTTACATAAAATGATCTTTAACCTCCTCAGAGAGAGACTATAAAAATGGATGGTCGGGAAACAAACCCGCTCCCAGGTTTCAGAAATAAGATATCAGAAACAAAACCTCCAAGGAAGGGCTGGAGGAAAAACTTGACACAATGTCTCAGAAAGAAGAGAAGAACAACCGAGTGTAAAAAAGGAGAGACAACCCAACGTCTAAATAGAAGGAGCTCTAGAAAGACACAAGTTCTAGAAAGAGAAAAGAAAAGAATCCTTCGAGTAATGCTTCAATTAAGTTAAATTTCCCGGAGTGGGAGGTACACACTGAGTCCTGACTGATGGAACCAGAGTTACCATGGAAACCAGGGAGGGTCAGGAAGTCACATGGGGGTGCTGGAGGAGCACACAGGCAACATCTCAACCTTCTGTGCCAGAAATTCCTTAGATAATGCCTCCAATTTCAAATCAACACGTGGTAATATAAGCATGATTATTTAGAAACAAACATAAGAACCAAAAAAAAAAAAAAACCCTCATCTAAAAGAGTTGAAAGTGGTGCCTGAGATCCGGGCAATGGTTGAAAAGGAAGACTCGTCGCCTTGCAGAACTATTTGATTCTGTAAACTATGTTGAGATATAACTTTAAAAAAATAAATGAAGAATAACAAATATTTCTCACTAAAAGTAAGTGAAATAAAACTGAGAGAATTTATTTTTGGAATTTTCAGAATACAACTACTATCGTTCAGAGCTGCAGGGTAGGGCTGTGGCGGGGGCCTGGAGAGCGAGGTGGTGATCAGGAAACTTGAGATTTATCTGAATCCTTTTCATTTCTCACGGTGAGACTATATTCGTTTAAGTGCATTATTTTAAAATATTTTTCATTTAAACAAGAAAAGGAAAACTAAAACTTAAAAAGGAAAGTGACAAGGGCACAGTTCTAGAGAGCTCTTCTTCAGGTAACCAGGAAGGGCATCAGGTGTGGGGTCAGACAGAGGTCTCCCTTTTCTCGACAGAGCCGCCCAGCCCAGCGGCCTCTGCAGTGCTCGCCCTGCCATGTTGGAGGTGCTCAGAAAATATGTTTAAAATCAACTTTGGGGAGGCCTCATGTCTGAGGAAGAGCCGAGTCTCTGAAGCTTAAGTGTGAGTCGCATCCATGAGGCAGGAATGCAAATTGGAACGTGGTCCCAAAAGCTGGACGGAGAGGGGCTTGGATGCTGTACCCGGGAGCTGGGTCCTTATTCTGTTGGCAGTGTTGGGGGGCTGTGAGCTTCAGGGGCTCAGACTTGGCCTTCAAAGCTCCATCCGAGAGGGAAGTCATCCAGCAACAGCACAGGCAGGGGTTGGGAGGGGGCCAGGCTCACAGTGGAAAGACCATTCAGAGGGGGCTGTTGTCCTAACATCCAGTGTGGCCTAGAAAACTGCTACGTGCTGGAGCAGGGAGTGGGAGCCTCAGAAGCAGCAAAGGAGATGGCAGACCAGGCGACGCCTGCAACCCTGGGTGGCGGGGGCTCAGATCTACGCCCCTGGGGCTGGGGCAGCGGTAGGTTCTGGCAGAGGCCAGTCAAACATCACTTTGAGGGCAGGCTGGGTTCTGTTTTGTTTTTCTCCAGGAGGACAAGCTCGGCAGTGGGAAAGAAGATTGATTTCAAGTTTGATTTAATTTAGAGTAAAAGCTTGGAATTGGGAGGAGGCGAGACAAGATGGATGGGAAAGCAGAGGCCCTTCCAGGAGGGAGCGTTAATACTGGACAATCAGAAAGCAGAAATCTTTAAGAAAAGAGGAAACCTCAGGGGAAGAAAGAGTGACCAGCTGACCCTAGAGCTTGGAGGTCACCGGGAACGTTCCAGCCTGTAGCCAGTCATCCCTTTTCTTTGGCCGCTGTTTACCAAGCTTGTACATCAAAGAAAAAACGGTGCTGTCAGGAGCCGGTTCCTTGGGTCCTCGCCCCTGCTGGAGGTGCCTGGGTTGTCTGTGTTTTTCGAATGAGGGAAGTGGGGGGCTGGCATCAGGCGTAGGTTAATGGGTGCGCTGCAAGAGCACCTGAAGTCTGGCTGAGCACAGTAAGGCTGCTAGGAAGCAGTTGTTTGCTGTTCTGCTTAATGTCTGCCCGCAGAATCTCACAACTTTGGCTGTGTCAGATCCTCCCCACCGTGGCGCTTATCAGCACCATCTGGGGTGCACAATTAAGGCTGGTCAGAGCCCATCGCACGCTCATAGCAAGTCACAACGCAGCCTGTGCATCAGACGCTCTTTCAGATCTAGACCCCGTAAGTTCCGCTCAGCTGGAGTTGGTTTAGCAAAGGCTGACTGAGCATCCTTCGTAGGTTGTCAGCTGTTCCTCAGACCAGCCAAGAGGTCAGCATCAGCATCAGCATCATCATCATTATTATTATTGCTGTGGTTGATATCGCTACTGTTATTTTCTAGCACTTCCTTGTTTGAAGGCCTGTTCTCCATTCTAGACTGTAGACTTCACTCAGGCAGGGCCTCAGTCTATCTTATCACTTCTCTTTTCTCACCACCCAGCCCAGTGCCTGACATATCATTAATGCTCAGTAACTTTTGATGCCTACATAAATAATTGAATGAATGAATGAAGAAATAGGTAAATTGAATGAATGAATGAACACTGACCCAGCCTTGCGTCAGATCTTCAGTGGGAAATATTTCGTTGTTTTTGTAAAGTGCCTGATGGTTGGCAAGGGGCTTATCAGACTGTCTTCCACTATTAGAATTGTGAGCTCACCAAGGTCGGGATTCTGTCTGTTTTGTTGCCCTCTGTGTCCTCAGCGTCCAGAGCATAGGAGAAACCCGATAAGTGCTTGTTGAATAAACATTCACAATTTCCTTTGAGCCTCACAGCAACCTTACAAGAGCAGAGACAATTAATTTCCACTGTACAGATGGAAAATGTCATGCTCAGAAAGGTGGGATGGAAGCTTGCATGCTATAATGGAAGGAAAAGAGTATTGGGAATTAGAGAAGCTGGGTGTGAATCCCATTTATACCACCTACCAGCCCCTCCTGCTTCACTTTCAGTGTGGTGGTCTAGAGCTCCGGCTGCACGAGGGTTTGGACAAATGGAAGTTGGAGGTGGTGGTGTTGTCAATGCTGCCTTAACACTCAGAGACAAGATTCGTATAGTCCTTAGAATGGGATCTAAAACAGAAGACCTCCAAGAAGCATAAGAAGGCTTCTAAAATGAAATGTGAAAAGCAGGTGAAGATCCAGAAAGCAGGGATCACCTGAACCCACGAGGCTCGCTGGAGCACCCCCGAGCATCGTCAGCATCGCCTTTTTCAATTAGGAATCCAACAGTGGGTGTCAGGACTGCCGGGGACACCTGGTGTCTGGACCTCAGCAAGTCCTTTTAGGGAATCCCGTGTGATAGAGAAGGATGACAGATTTCTGCGTTTTGGCTTCACGGCTTGCCAGATAGTAACCAGAGAAGCTATGTCCCTCTCTGAGGCTCAGTTTCCTCTTTGTGAGATGGGAATGGCCACACCTACGTTACAGGGAGCCGTGAGAGTAGGATGAAATATATAAGGAATACCCTACTGGTGGTCTTCTCCCCGGGGTGGAACTGTACCCAGCGACGATTCAGCAAATCTTCCAGCTCAGTCAAGCAAGAGGAGTCCAGTGGCACGCAGCACGGCACTGATCTCGGCTCTGCCTTCCTTCCTGGGTGTGAAGCTAAATAAAGCTGACACACATGCATTGTGAACCAGGCGCGGTTCTAAGTGCTTGGCATGGATTAACTTGCTTTCATTCTCACAGCAACTCTACAAGGTATGTGGTAGACAGTCCCCAAGGATGGCCACCACCCATCCCTCCCCTCCCCATGTGTACGCCCCTCCTCCCAACAAGAAGTGGAGTCTATTTCCCTCCTCTACACCTGAGCTGCCCTTGTGACTGTTTGACCGATAGAATGAGACAAGTGATGCTCTCCAAGTTGTCGGTTCAGCCCTGGAGACACTAAGCGGTTTCATGGCGGGAAGCCATCACCATGCTGGGGATGCTCAAGTGGACAACAGAATGATGAGGAAACATGGAGGAGAGACCACATGGTCCAGCAGACAAGCGAGGCCTTCTTGAACCTTCCAGCCCATTCCAAACACCAGCTGAATACAACCAAGTAAGTGACGCTGGGCCATACCAGGTGGAGCAGAAGAACTGACAGCTGAGCCCTGTGGGAATTCCTGGGCCACAGAGTCATGAGAAATAAGGAAAAACATCACTGTTTTTTAAGCCACTAAGTTTTGGAGTGGTTTGTTATGCAGCCATAGATGACTGAAATGATTTAGGAATGACTGTTTTCCCCACTGTCCAAATGAGGAAACTGAGGCACAGAGAGGTTAAGTGACTTGCTTGAGATCACATAAAGCTTGTAAGTGCATGCTTAGGGCCAAAACCCAAAACTCAACAATCTGACCCCAGAATCCACTCTCTTAATCATTATGCTACTGTGTGTTGTTTTTGATGACGTCAAAAATCCAAAAACACAGGTAGTGAATTTACAGAGTGGGAGGGACAGCAAAGGTGGAAAAGAGCACTGAGATTCAAATAATCAGGACAGGCTGGTTTCATGGGAAATCGTTAAGAAACAATATAAAGTCTTCCCTTTGGTTCAAAAAGTCACTTGATTTCACAGAGTGGAGAGACCTAGACTGAAGAATAGGTCGAATGAGGCACAAAGTTTTAACTAGTTGAAACCTCGATATAGACTAACAGTGAAATGTAGTTGCCCGAATTCTACAGAGGACCCTGGATTGTATTGAGATGCATAGAAATTAGAACGAGAGGGGAACCCCGCTGAGCTCGGCCATGGTCAGACCAGGTCACAAGTGGAGAAGGACAGTCCCCTGAAGGCACTGCATTTTCAGGAACAGGGCAGCCAGGATGGTGAGGGGTCTGAACCCCTCCCTATATGAGGGACAAACTGAATAAATCATCTAGAGAAGAGAAATCTTGGGAAGGGCACTGGATCAGCCCTGCATCCTCATGTGAACAAGGCTGTGTTTATTCTGTGACCCTCGAGAAGTCACGCCCAGGACAAATGGGATTGCACGGAGGCCACCATGCCCCCATATGTGAAGGACTCTCCATTCCAGTGGAGGGGTCTGCTGGACAGGGGTGAGCTCCCGTCTTGGCGCTGGGCAAGCCGAGGCCAGATCATCACCTGACTAAGCAACTTCGAGGAGAGTCGGCCATTGGGTGGGAAGTTGGCCGGAGATGATCTCTGGGTACCCTTTTAACTCTCAAAGCCAAGAGGTCAGTGGAGACCTTGTAAAGCAGAGAGGAATGGAGGAACACTGACTAGAGTTGGCCAAACCATCGCGGTTTTCAGAAGTTGCATTCTGGACGAGTGAAAAAAGAGGTCAAAGAAGCATGCTGAGCTCCGGGGGTCTGGCCAGCATAGGACAATTACCCAGAATTCCTACTGTTGGTGCCCTTTGCGGACTTTGGTGGCCATCTTGTGCAGAACTCAACTGTGGCACCTGGCAAAGGTAGTTGTGGGGACATCACTGGCAGCAAGAGAACTGATGGATACAGACCTCGGTGCCAGGAGGCCTTTGCAGCTGGTGTCTCCAACCAGTCCCATCTGGCTTAGTGAACTTGCCGCTGACTCCTGAGAAATCCTGAAGAGCCTGCTCTCACTTCCTCCTTCATTCTTTCCACTTGCTGATTTCTGTCCACAGAACAAGCAACTAATTACATCCCCAGCTGCTTCCGTAGATCTTGGCACAGCAATTTCCGGTCGGTCTAGATGCGCTTGGAAGGAACATGCGTGAGCATGCGGGAAGGTGCCACACCAGCCTGCTCGCCGTCTCAGGATGGCTCAGCAGCCCCGGAGCGGACGTCCTCCACAGCACAGCAGAAACCACTGTGAGCTAATTCACGTGGATGTTCGCATTGTCATTAGTGCTGCTGAAGAAAAATTACATCAATGTTCCCTCGTTTAAAATGCCCTGGGGGACAACTTCAAATGCTGTTTTTGTGAAGAATTACTCACTGGAGTCTTATAAAAAGAGAGAGAGTCATCACTTATTTAGGTTCAAATATCAAAATGTGTGGCTTATTTTAACAGATATTTTATATTTCTGCAACTATTTGAGAGTTGAGAAATACAACTCCCTACTATTAAATGGATGAAAATGAAAATGAAAATTCTAGTCAAATGAATTATTTCAAATCAAATAGAAATTCATTGACTAAATTCAAATTGGCCGTAGCAGCCAACTTGTTTTGAAACAATTTTTAAACAATATTTAGTTCAAACAATTTTTCTGCATGTGGCATGTCAAGGAAAAAAAATCTAAGACTGACGCCATCATCCCAAAACACGTGTTTTAAAGCTTGTCTTGGGGGCCGGCCTGGTGGTGCAGCGCTTAAGTCCGCACGTTCCACTTCTCGGGGGCCCAGGGTTCGCCGGTTCAGATCCCGGGTGCGGACATGGCACCACTTGGCAAAAGCCATGCTGTGGTAGGCGTCCCACATATAAAGTAGAGGAAGATGGGCACGGATGTTAGCTCAGGGCCAGTCTTCCTCAGCAAAAAGAGGAGGATTGGCAGTAGTTAGCTCAGGACTAATCTTCCTCAAAAAAAAAAAAAGCTTGCCTTGCACCAGACAACAGTGGTTCTGAAAGTGGCCCTTGGAACAGCAACATCAGGAATACTGTATGAGTGCTTATGACTAAGAATTATTTGGCAATATTTTGCCACTGTTGTAGAGAAAGAAAACCAAGTTGCTAAGACACCTGAGGACACACTCAAGAGAGTATAATTCACAAGTGACAGGCATCTCAGTTGCTCCGAATTCTTTTGCATCCAGAGTGACACTGGCGGTGAGATGGATCTTCACCTTCTAAAGCTGACTTCCAGGTTTCCTTCCATGTTGCTGGCTGTGTGAGTAAATGTAGTGACCTTCTCTCAGAGTCTGCTAATTTAAGTCAGCACAGATATGAGCTTACAGTATTTAAACCTCTTCCACTTAGAATAGATCACTTCTTTGGCTTTCAGTTGAACCCAGTTAATTTACAGTAACAGCTGGAAGACTGAGGGGTAAATTACTAGTTCTGTCCATTACCAGGCAGAAAAATGAATCGAATGGCATTGAAGCAGCATGGAAAACGTATTTTATTCATTGTTTGGACGAACATAACTTACTTTTAATTATATTTGGGGCATTCTAGCTCCTTAGTGCATGAGGAGAAGATTGAGTTACCGTTTATCAGCAAAATGGAGGTGACGTGGAGCGGCTGCCGTGGGACCGCTGCCTGTCCTGGTCGGCCGAGGACGCTGGTACGTTTCCTGAATGAATGGCAGCCTTTGCAGAGAATCTGGAGGAGGCGTGCTTCCCCACAGAACTCAGCACGTGCCCCTTAGCAGCAGTGGGCTCTGCAGTTCAGCCTGGTACAGGTCATCACAAAACAATCTAGACGATGATTCTCAGACTAAGCTGTTCTCAGTGGAACGGTGTAGCGGCCCCTCTCCCCGATGCACCATATACCCCAGAGAATGGCACCAGTTGAAGGCCCCGCAGCAATAAGACAGAACCAAACCATTTCCAGCCAAGGAAGGGCCCCTCCTATCCAAGGCCAGCCTCTGGACCCAGCATCAACACGTGCCAACAGGGTGTATTCCAAGTAGGACTAAACTTCCGAGGGAATGTGCTCCGAGGCTGGGACCCAGCTTAAGCAGACAGGGTCAGCCTCTGGGACAGCCTGTTCATCATCGGGGGAGAAGGCTGGAGGCTGTGCAGCGCCAGGAACATGGCAGGGACAGCTGCCTAGAAGAGTAGGCCTGCGGTTCAGTGCCACGGACCCCGGGCTATGGAGAGGGTGTCTCCCTGGGCTCCTCACGGTGTGGGGTGGGGGCCAGGCAGCGCCACCTCCCAAGGGCTCTGGTTCTGAATGAACAGCAGAGGCTTTTCCAAACTTGCCAAGTGGGCTCTGAAGAGCGGAGGGCAGGGTGAGCCTCGAGAGGGGGCAGAAATTGACACCACATCTACCTGAGTCCTGGCTCTAAGAAAATACTGGAAAAAAGTGGATGGACAGTGAAGATCCCCTCCCCTCTAGGGAGCTCAGAGCACAGTGCCCTCTGATGGCTTCCGAATGCACCTGCCGTCAACTGCAGTGACTGACACGCTACCAAATGCCATGGGCGCCAGAGGGGCTGGCATATCTCAGTCTCTCCCTAACACTTCCGTCTGAAAGACCAGGTATTTTAAGGAGGCAAAGAGGCCCACCATCTGGTCCAGTGAGCCAAAGAGAAACAGGGGTCATTTTCTTGCTCTCAGGAACTCTCACTGCCCAGAGGAGAGCCTTCTTAGGCTGGGCATCTGGCCAGGGACAGTGAGGGAGTCATGACCCCTCCAGGAAGTGACCCATGTCCTTCTGGGCTCCTTCCAGTGCTCCTTGTCCAAAGGGTCAGGCTTTTGCATCTCAAGGCCAGAACCCAGACCTTCCACCGTGCCCTGCTCAGCACTTCTGCCCATGAGAGCAAGGCGGCTCCCTCGTGCCCCCCAACACCGTATCACAATAACCCCTCATCGCTTCTCCCCGAACATCCAATCGGAGGAGCGAGACAATCAGCATTAGTAGTAGTTCAACGGCTTTACCTGCATAGAAACACGATGTTTAAGTAGTCCTGTGATTTTTAAAACTTTTTATTTTTTTATAGGCGGGTGAGCAGTTCAGGAAAAAATTATCTACAGTTTATTTTCTCAAAATAACATCTAATTAGTTCAAATAAGCAATGCTAAACGTTCCTGGAATCCTAGTACCTAAAAACAATAAAAGGTCACCTCTTGCCGCAGCAAGGCTGCTGCAGACCCGGGGTCAGACAAGGCTGCCTCTCTTGGTCACCAAGGATGACCCGGCGAGGGAGGGAGGGGAGATGCCTGGGAGGTCACAGCAGTTTGTAAAGGACCAGGCCTGGAAGTGGTTGATGTCCCTCTAGCCCAGTCCCCCTGGCCAGAGCCCTGTCCCCCCAGTGGATTCAGGAAAGCCCCCACGTAAGCATTCTAGTCCACTGGTCACAAACACTAATTCCCTTGTGCCCCCAGTAACCTACCCGGCAGCCCAGCATGGGGCCTCCCACCGTGACACAGCGAGGCCAGGACACGAAATCCAGTGAGTGCTGCCTCTGCACACTTTCCAATATGGCATCGCATCTCGTTGTCATGAACCTGATGGTGGGTGTTAGAACTCCTGCATTGATGACAAGGGCCGGGGGGGTGGGAGGCTGAGCCCTAGCAACGTGCTGGGACCCCTGGCCCGGGTGGAGCTGGGGTTTCACAGTGCTAGGACCACTAGCACCACCTCGATCCCACAGCCTTCCGTGAGGCCCAGGAATCCGGTGAGACAGGGCCGCCCAACGAAATAGCCCCCAGGAATGACTCAGGGTGAGGCAGGGTTACACGATTTGGGGCAGAGCGTAGATCAGGGTCCTGGAGTGGGACAGACTAACAGCAGGGAAAACCTCGGGAAGGGAACCCACCCACCCTGGAAAGAGAGGGCACTCCCTCAGGGGCTGGGAGAGGCTATTAGCTCTGAGGCCAGAGGGTTCCCGAGGGCTCCACCCAGACCCCAGGCCCAGTTGGTCCCAGGTCCCAGGTCCCAGGCCCACCCTCGGATCCAGCTGGACTTCCATGGGCTAAGGGTGGGGCTGGGCAGTCCCTGCAGTTGAGGACATCAGGGACTGTGGCCGGCTAGGCGGGATGGGAAGGTGCAGTGAGCTGACGCTTGGACTCCAAAGCCCCTGCATTCTGCAGAGCAAAGGGCTGTCCCTCTGACACTCTGCCCGAGGGGCACGCCTCACGTGCTGACAGGTTCCCTAGGGAGACCAGGTGTAGCCAGACACGGTGGTGGAGCAGAGCGTGGGACGCGGGGGCACACACCAAGTGCATGTGGGTGCACAGAGGCGGGGTCACTCTGGAACCTGTTGGGAGAAGCTTCAGGACAAAGTCCTGAGAAAAGAATGAGGCTGGACAAGTGACTCATCTCACCTCCTTAGGGAAGGGCAGTGGCTCAGCCAAGGAGCAATTTGTCTCCGACTTTTAGATTGCCTTTTTTCACTCTCTGCCTTTTGGACAGTAATGGACCGTGGTTTCAGGCTCGTGTGATAAGAAAGAGGGAGGATCTTTCCCTACTTGGCACAGAACTTTGTTCTGATCTGTGTTATTTAAAATTTGGAGTGTTTCAGTTCCTGGTTAAGTGTCGGAGGCTAAACCTTTTTAAGATTGATCTGAGGCGGCAATCAGAATTACAGGAGATAAGGAACCCTGAGCGATGGCTTTTGAAAATGTGTCTGCGATTTTCCAAGAGGCTGCCGGCGGAAAATCTTATCAGGCAACTTGCTAAGCAGCATTTCAGAAGTTGCTTCTCCAGACAGGTCTCCCTCTAGACAAGGTGAAAAATGAAGGCTTCCCAGAGGCCAGCCCTTCATCAGGTTGGAGAGAGAGCTGAATTCAGCATGAAGATCTTGAACCCCAAAACTCAAACCAGTGGGAGAAGGGCAGACATCCAGGCCCTGCGGGAGGTCCCCACAGGACTGTCACTGCAAACTATGAAGGAGGAACCCTGCCCACCACCCCCCTGGGACTCCCGGATCTACATCATCCCTTATTTTGAGGCTCAAGCAATGGTCTTATTGGGGGAGGGGGTTGTTCCTGGAAACAAACCAAATAAACCGATATAGTGGCCCAAATCGGTTTTAAAATGATAATCATGACAAGTACTCCCATTCTTTCAGCCGTCAGTGCTTACAAAACACCAGCTCTGGCAGCCTCGTCAGGAGCGGAGGACAGAGGTTAATATCCTCATTTTTACAGATAAGAAGACCAAGCCTCAGCCCTGGACCTGCTTGAGTCCCACCTAAGTGGCAATGTCACAATAATTACAAACCCCTATAATTATTTCCAAATGTTTATGTATATTCCGCCTCCCGTAAAATGGTTGTAAGTAGACTCTACTCCCTGGCTATGGAATAGTTCATGAATCACCATAACAGCACTTATGCTAGCCAGGCCCTGAAACTAGCTCATGAAATCCTCAAAACACCCCACATTGAGGAGAAGGAAACTGAGGCTCACCCAGTTGCACAGACATTAGCTATGGAGGCCCAGTCTGAGCCCAAGCCCTCGTCATAAGCTGTCACTAATGACGCCTCCACCGTGCAGCCTTCCTGGGTGCCTGCTACAGCCCAGCCCCATTCCAGGTCCTCTGCTCACTCCATCCCATTTGCTTCCCAGAGAACCCACTGAACAGAGAGGGAAACTGCAGCTGGGCGAGGCAAACTTGTCCAAGCTCACTGTCAAAAAGCAGTGGTGTCAGGGGCTGGCCTGGTGCCTTACAGGTTAAGTTCACACACACCACTTTGGCGGCCCAGGGTTCGTCAGTTCAAATCCTGGGTATGGACCTAGCACTGCTTATCAAGCCATGCTGTGGCAGGCATCCCACATATACAATAGAGGAAGATGGGCACAGATGTTCGCTCAGGGCCAGTCTTCCTCAGCAAAAAGAGGGGGATTGGCAGCAGATGTTAGCTCAGGGCTAATCTTCCTCAACAACAACAAAAAAAGGCAGTGGTGTCAGGACGAAACCAGATCTGTCTGGAGCTAGTACCTCTGCGGTCTCCATGACTGTCCCACACCATCTCAGATTGAAAATGTAATTGTTGCTTATCTTTTCACTACTTGGGTATGTTCTGGGCATGAGACATCTGAACAGAGACGGGTGAACAGAAATCTGTGACGTCGTTGCTGTTGTCGCTCTCATTCATTCCCGTGGACGGAGCTGAGGCCTTGGGACCATCAGGTGCCCTGCGAGCTGTTCCCAAGAGGGACCGTTCTCTGCCACACAAGCTTTGGCGGCCTCCAGGTGGGCCGGGGCTTGTGCAGACTCTGGCTGGAAGACGTGGAGAGTAATTGTCACTACATTTTAGTCCTAGGCAGGTGGAGAGCCCTGCCACTCCAAATGTTCTCAGCGGGGGGAGAGAGGGACAGTCTCGCTCCTCTGCCGGGGATGACAGATGGACCTGCCAGGCTGCACAAGTGCTGGACGGGCTGGCCTGGCCCTCGGCTTGTGAAGTGGGGGAGCATTCAGGCAGGGAGTGACGGTGGAAGGGTGGCCCATTGCTCAGGCGCGGGCCGCACCCCCTGAATTATCTGGTGGCTCTTTTTTGTTCTTAAGTTTTCCTATTTTGATGCAAACATTACAGGGCCAAACATAAAAGGTGTCTCACCACTCCCACCACTTGCTCTCAGAGTGTAAGCATCTGTGTCATTTCTGTATCTTTACATGTAACTTGTGGGTTCTTGAGAAGGGGCAGTAGCGGAAATTGGGATGGGATCCTACTAAATTATTTTCCTTCCACTCGTTTTTTGAATTGAGCAATTCAGCTTAGCAGTCTTCTGTATTTACCTCGTTCTGATATGGCCGTACCAGAAATTACTTAACCGCTCTCCTATTGATGGATGAGTAAGTTGTTTCCCATTTTTTCTGGTAGAGAAAATGCTACAGTGAGCATTATTATACATATGTCTCTGTGCATTTGTCTGTCCTTGGAACAAATTCTCAAAATTTAACACTAGATTAAAAGAGATTTCATTTTCAAATTATTTTAAAGATTTTTTTATTTTTCCTTTTTCTCTCCAAAGCCCCCCAGTACATAGTTGTATACTTTTAGATGTGGGTCCTTATAGTTGTGGCATGTGGGACGCCGCCTCAGCGTGGCCTGACGAGCAGTGCTATGTCCGTGCCCAGGATCCGAACCCACGAAACCCTGGGCCACGGAAGCAGAGCGCGCGAACCTAACCACTCGGCCATGAGGCCAGCCCGTCAAATTATTTTAGACACTGCAAATTGCTTTCAAAAAGGCTTTATCTCATTACCATCCCATCACATGTGTGAGAATGCTCTCATGCTCTCCCCAATATTAGATCTAGCACTCCTTTTAAATTATGAATCTTGTGACACGTTTACTGACCATTTGTTTTCTTTCTTCTATTAATTTCTTGTTAACAAACTTTGCCCATTTTTCTACTGGGCTTTTTGTCTTTTAATAATACATTTTACTTAACCCAACGTAGCCAAACATTATCGTTTCAATGTGTAATCAATATGAAATTATTAATGAAATATTTTACATTTTTATTTTATACGATGTCTTTGGAATCCACTTACAGCATATCTCAATTTGGACACTAAGTTTTCATCAAAAATACTTGGTCTGTATTTAGATTCACAAAACTTACCTTTGAAGAAGTAGGTTCACATTCTCAAATTGCCCCGAATATACTGTGGTAGGACCCAAAAGATGTCCGTGTCCTGGGGACCTGTGTCAAGGAGGAATTAAGGTTGCTGATGGGACCAAGGCTGGTAATCAGCTGACCTTACCCTGAAAAAGTCCTTATTCTGGGTTATCTGGAGGACCCAATATAATCACAAGGGTGCTCTATAGTGGAAAAGCGAGACAGGAGAGGAGGTCAGAGCCAGAAGGCAATTTCAGGATGCAAGCCTGCTGGCTCTGAGGATGGAGGAAGGGGCCAGGATCCAAAGAATGCAGGCAGCCTCCAGAAGCTGGAAAGAGCAGAGAAACCCATTCTCCCTGAGGCGCCAGATGGAACACAGCCCTGCCAACCCAGGAAGCCCCACTTTAGACTTCTGACCTCGAGAACTGTAAGAAAATAAGTTTCTATTGTTTTAAGCCGCTAAATTTGCAGTAATCTGTTAGGAAACTAACGCATATACAAACTTAAAACTTTTCCAACAGCTGAATCATGTGTCAGTTCTCCTCAACAGCTTTATTGAGGTATAATTGTCATGCAATAAACAGTACATATTTAACATGTACACTATGATAAATTTTAATATCTGTATACACCTGTGAAATCATCCCCACAATCAAGACAACGAGCTTATCTGTTACTCCCAAGAGTTTCCTTGTAGCCTTTTGTAATTTCTCCTTCCCCCGCTCCCTTCTGCCGCTTCTGACTCCTGACCCCAGGTAACCACTGGTCAGCTTGGTATGCGTTTTCTAGAATTTTGCATAAATGGAATAATACAGTGCACACTCTGGCTTCTTTCGCTCAGTATAATTATTTAGAGATTCATCCGTGCATTTTTATTGCTGAGTAGTATTCCATTGCATGGCTGTACTACAGTTTGTTTATCCATTCACCTGTTGATGGTCAGTTTTTGGATATTAAAAATAAAGCTGCTATGAACATTCACGTATAAATCCCTGAACGGAAAGATGCTTTCATTTCTTTGGGTAAATATGTAGGAGGGGAATGGCTGGATCATATCCTAGGTCGATGTTTAGCTTTTTAAGAAACTGCTGGACTGTTTTCTGAATTCATTGTACCATTTTACATTCCCACCGGCAGGTACGAGAGTCCTAGGTCCTCCACACTGGCACCAACACTCGGTGTGGTCAGTCTCTGAAATTTTATCTATTCTGATAGATCTGTAGTGGTATCACATTGTGCTTTTAATTTGCCCTTCCCCAATGACTAATGGTGTGGAGGATCTTTCTATGAGCTTATTTGCCATCCCGATATCTTCTCTAGTGAAGCATCTGTTCAAATCTTTTGCCTATTTTTTTAATTGAGTTGGTTTGTTTCCTTATTATTAAATTTAGAGAGTGCTTTGGGTACAAGTCTTTTACAAGATGTGTGATTTTCAGTTATCTTCTCCCAGTATGTAACTTGTATTTTCATTCTCTTAAATCCTTTCTTTAGGAGAATAGGGTTTTTTAACATAAATAAGTCAAATTAGCAATTAGTTCTTTTATGAATTGTGCTTCTGATGTTGTAGCTAAGAAATCTTAGCCTAAGCCAAAGTCAGAAAGGTTTTCTACCAGAAGTTTTAGTCTTCAGATATGATTCATTTTGAGTATACTTTTGTATTAGATGGGAGGCACGGATCAAAGTTCATTTTTTTGCACATGAATATAGAGTTGTTCCAGCACCATTTGCTGAAAATACTATCCTTCCTCCATTGACTTGCCATTGTACTTTTGTCAAAAATCAATTATCCATATATATGGATATATATATGTCTTGAAACCTGGTGGTATTAGATCTCCAACTTTGTTATTCTGCTTCAAAGTCATCTGGCCATTGTAGGCCCTTTACGTTTCTATATGAATTTTAGAATCAGCTGGTCAATTTCTACAAAACATCTGCTGGGGTTTTGGTCAGGGTTGCATTGATTCTATATCCCAATTTGGGGAGACTTGACACCTTAACAATAGCGAGTCTTCTGACCAATGAACACAGTATATTGCTCCGTTTATTTAGATCACTTTCATTTCTCCCAGCAATAATTTATAGTTTTTAGTACACAAATCTTGAGCATCTTTTGTCATGGCTATCCCTAAGTATTTCCTACTTTTGATGCAATTAACAATGGTCTTGATTTTCCATTTCCGATTGTTCATTCTTAGCACATAGAGATATGACTTTGTTTTGTGCATTTATCTTGTACCCTGCAACCTTACCCAACTCATTGATTAGTTCTAGTAGCTGTTTTTTTTCTGTAGGGTTTCACCAGATTTTCTACATAGATAATTATGTCATCTGTGGAAAGACTTTTACTTCTTCCTTTCCAATCTGAATAACTTTTATTTCTTTTTCTTGCCTTATTACAGCATTTAGGACTCCAGTACAACGTTTAATAGAAGTGGAGAGAATAAACATCAGTGTCTTGATCCTGGTCTTAGTGGTAAAGTTTTTAGTATGATATTAGCTTTTAGTCTTACAAGTGTAGCAGGTTCTCTTCTACGTCTCTTTTGCTGAGATTTTTTATCGTGAGCGGACCTTCAGTTTTGTCAAGTGCTTTTTCTGCATCTACTGAGACAAGCTTATCTCTTCTCTTTTTTAGTTTATTAATGTGGTAAATTACATTGAATGATTTCCAAATGTTAAACTAACCTTGCCGTAAACCCCAGTTGGTCACTATGTATTTTCCTTTTCATATATTGTTGAATTCAAGTTTGCTAAAATTTTGCTGAGAATTTTTGAATCTATGTTCCTCAGAGATGTTGGTCTATAGTGTCTTTTTCTTGTAGTGTCTTTGGCTGGCTGGTTTTGTATCCGGATAATGCTGGTCTCATAAAAAGCACTGGAAAGTATGCCCTCTTTTTCAGTTTAAAGAAGAGTTTGTGGATTATTGGTATTATTTCTTCCTTGAATATTTGGTAGAATTAACAGTGAAACCATCTGAGCCTGGAGTTTTCTTTGTGGGAAGGTTTTTAGCCACAAATTCCGTTTCTTTATTAGATGTAGGGCTATTTAGTTATTTCTTCTTGCGTGAGCTTTCGGAATTTGTGTCTTTTCGTCCATTTCATCTAAGTTGCCAAATTTACCAGCATAATGTTGTTCTTCTTATTCTTTTAATGTCTGAAGACTCAGTAGTGATGTCATCTGTCTCATTTCTGATATTGGTAATTTATCATCTCTCTTTTTTCCCTCATTAGCCTGGCTAGAGGCTTATCAATTTTATTGATCTTCTCAAAGAAGCAGCTTTTGGTTTCATTGATCTTTCTCTATTATTTTTTAATTTTCCATTGTATTTATAGCTGCTCTGGTCTTTATTTTTTCTTTCTTTTTCTTTGAGTTTTACTTGCTCTTCTTTGTGTAGTTTCTTAAGGTGGAAGCTGAGGTCCCTGATTCGAGGCCTTTCTTGTTTTCTTTTCTCTTTTTTTTTTTTTTTTTTGAGGAAGATTAGCCCTGAGCTAACTGCTGCCAATCCTCCTGTTTTTGCTGAGGAAGACTGGCCCTGAGCTAACATCCGTGCCCATCTTCCTCTACTTTATATGTGGGACGCCTACCACAGCATGGCTTGCCAAGCAGTGCTGTGTCCACACATGGGATCCAAACTGGTGAACCCCGGGCCACCAAGAAGCAGAATGTGCGCATTTAACTGCTGTGCCACCAGGCTGGCCCCTCTTGTTTTCTTTTTTGTTTTTATGAGGTCATATAGTTTATAACATTGTGAAGTTTCCATTGTATATTATTATTTGTCAGTCACCATATAAGTGCTCCCTTTCACCCCTTATGCCCATCCCCCAACCCCCACCCCCTGGTAACTACTAAACAGTTCTCTCTGTGTATTTGTTTATCTTCCATATATGAGTGAAATGATACAGTGTTTGTCTTTCTCTGTCTGGCTTATTTTGCTTAATATAATACCCTCAAGTTCCATCCATGTTGTTGCAAATGGGATGATTTTGTCTTTTTTATGGCCGAATAGTATTCCATTATATATGTACACCACATCTTCTTTATCCACTCATCAGTTCATGGGCACTTGGGTTACTTCCATGTCTTGGCTATTGTGAATAATGCTGCAATGAACATAGGGGTGCATGAGTCTCTTTGAATTGCTGATTTCAAGTTCTTTGGATAAATACCCAGTAGTAAGAAGCTGGGGCATGTGGCATTTCTATTTTTAATTTTTTGAGGAACCTCCATACTGTTTTCCATAGTGTCTGCACCAGTTTGCCTTTCCACCAGCAGTATATGAGGGTTCCCTTTTTTCCACATCTTCTCCAACATTAGTTCTTTTTTGTCTTGAGGATTGTAGCCATTCTAACAGGTGTAAGGTGATATCTTAGCATAGTTTTGATTTGCATTTCCCTGATGATCAGTGATGTTGAATGTCTTTTCATGTGCCTATTGGCCATCTGTATATCTTCTTTGGAAAAATGTCAGTTCACGTCCTCTGCTTTCTTCTTTTCTAATGTCAGCACTGCGTCTATAATTTACCCCCACACTACTCCTTTAGAAGCATCTCACATAATTTTACATGTTGTGTTTTCATTTTTATCCATTTCAAAGAACTTTTTACTTTTTTCTTTTTGATGTCTTCTTTGATCTATGGATTATTTACAAGGGTGTTGATTGGTTTCCAAATATTTGGGGATTTTCCAGAAACCTTTGTTCTTGATTTCCAACTTAATTCCATTGTGGTCAGAGAACGAATGTTGTATCTGAATTCTTTTCCATTTATTGAGCCTTGTTTCTGGCCCTCTTAGTAAAGGTTTCGGGCACATTTGGAGAGAGTGTATATTCTGCGGTTGCAGGGGGAGCAGTAGGTCAAGTCAGTTGATAGTACTTTTTCAGGTCATCTGTATCCTTGCTGATTTTTTTATCTTCTTGTTCTATCAGTTATTGATGAAGAGATATTGAAATTTTTCTTACTGTAATTGTTTATCTTCTATCTCTCCTTGAAGTTCTATCAGTTTTTGACTCACGTATTTTGGAGCTCTGTTGTTAGGTGCATAAACTTTTAAGAACACTGTGTTCTTTTAATTAATTGACCCTTTATTGTTATGAAATGGTCTTCTGTATCACTGGTGATATTCTTTGGCCTAAAATCTCTTTTTTCTGATATTAATATAACCACTTCAGCTTTAGTTTTTTCGTTCAGAATGGCAATCTCTGCCTTTTAATTGGGGATATTTAGATCATTTTCATTTAATGTAATTGTTAATATGGGTAAGTTTATATCATCTTGCTATTTGTTTCCTATTTGTCTTATCTTTTTTCCTCTCTTTTTCTGCCTTCTTTTGTATTAATCAAAATTTTTTTATTCCATTTTATCTTCTTTGCTGGCTTATCAGCTTTAACATTTTATTTCATGATTTTAGGGGTTGCTTTGGGGTTTTAGTATACAGCTTTAAGTTTTCATGGTCTACCTTCAAAAGAGATCATGTCATCTCGTGTGTGGTGTAAGAAAGTTACAACAGTATACTTCCATTTGTCCCCTCCTATCCTTTGTGCTATCATTGATACACATGTCAATGGCATAAGCCGCACACTATACTACTATTCTTTTCACGTAGTCAATTATTTTTGAAAGACACTTAGTAATTTAAAATCTTATCTATTTGTTCATAAGTTACAACTTTGAGTAATCGTCATTCCTTTGGGTAAATCCTTATTTCAATCTAATATCATTTGCCTTCTGCCTGATTATCGTTAACGGTTCTTGTAGTGTGTGTCTGCTGCTGACGCATTATGTTAGCTTTTGTATATCTTGAAAGGACTCTCCTTAGCCCTCATTCTTGAGGAATATTTTCACTGGATTCAGAATACTGGGTTGACAGATTTTTCTTCCTATACTTTAGAGATGCTGCTCCACCATCTTCTCCCTAGCATTGTTTCTAACAAGAAATCTGCTGTCATCCTCACCTTTGCTCCTCTATATATGGTGTATCATTTTCCCTGGGCTACTTTTAAGGGTTTCTTTCCATAATTGGGTTTGAGTCATTTGATTCTGATATGGCTTCATGTACGTTTCTTCATGTTTCTTGGTGCTTGGGGCTCATTAGGCTTCTTGGTTCTGTGGGTTTATTTATGTTCATAAATTTGGAAAACTTTCAGCCATTACTTCTCCAAGTATTTTTCAGTCCCTCTTACCTTTTACAGGGACTCCAACATATATTAGGCTACTTGAAGTTGCCCCACATCTCACTGATGCTCCATTCATTTTTTTTAATTCTCTTTTCTCTGTGTGCTTCATTTTGAGTCATTTCTCTCACTATGTTTTCAAGCTCTCTAATCTTTTCATCTGCAGTGTCAAACCTGCTGTTAATACTGTCCACTGTATTTTTCATTCACACATTGTACTTTTCATCTCTAGAAGTTTGGTTTGGGTCTTTTTTTCCATCCTCCATTGAGGGAGCCATCTAGGAGGCCATTGAGGGAGCATATCCTGTGGCCTCACTCAAGCTGTTGGATATCTGTAGCCCCCTCAACGTTTTAACTGTCACTTCCTAAAAGACCCCAAGATAGAAACACCTCACTAAGCTACTCCAGAATTCCTGACCTACAGAAACCCTGTAAGAGAAGGAATGTTTATTGTTGTCTTAAGCCGCTAAATTTGGGGGTAATTCATTATGTAGCCATAGGTAACTAATGCATACAGAATCTGACCTCAGGAGCTCTCTGGATTCTGAGCATCTTCCCCAGCCTCTGAGGGTTGCACTGCATCCTTGGTTCCCCGTTGCTGGACTTAGACAAGCCAGACGGAGCAAGGCTCACCACGAGGCTGCTTCCACTCTGCCTGCAGCATTCCTAGAGCCTGCATTTTTAATATGCTTTAGAAATTATCCTTTTTGAATAAACCTCCTAATTTGACACTAATATAAGAAATATACTCTCTCCCAAGAGAGATCTGGGCATGCCTTACTCATCTCCCAGAGGTTTGCTCTCTGAGCAAAGGAGTTTCTGGAGCTTGGGGCTGGGGGCTCTACCTGCTGCCCTTGGACCCCCACTGGCTGGCACATTCACAATGGTCAGGCAGGGAGCTATGGTGAGACGGCAGCAGGCCCAGGAATGGAGTCCATGCTACATGCAGACAGAATGGCATGTCCCTTACCCACCAATGGACAGCACTGGTGTGGAGCTAGCGATCAATTAAGTCAGCTGCAGCCTCTCAGGACAAACTTAGATGTGCAGCCTGAGTAAATAGCAAAACAGAGCAAATGCACATGAGCTCAGACCTACAGGGAGGAGGGAGGGGACCAACCTTTGTAAGAACCTGTTGGGTGCCTGGGGTTGGCACACTCTCTGCACACAGGTGCCCATCTCTGCAGTTCTAGGTGCAAATGGTGTGCCTGGTCCCTCCCCAGGCACCGCAGCCAGGAGGCCAGCCGGCTCCCTCTAGAGTGCTAACACTCACTTTGGGCTTCCCCAGGAAATCCCAGACTCCCTAGTCTAGGACACTGTCTGAGGGGCTGGAGGCGAGTACTCCTCGTCCTTCTGACCTGTGTGCATCCAAGGCACGGCAGCTCAGCCAAGACCTGGCTCTCCAAGGCCAGTAGGCAGATACAGAATCGTTTAATGCTCACATCAGTGTCGTGATGTAGATACGATTATTATCCTCACTTTACACTTGATGGAACGGAGATGCTGAGTAAGCTCATGGAAAAGGCACTCGCCTTTGTCCACTTTCTCTAAGTACCCCTAGACCAGTGGTTCTCAAAGTGTATTCCCCAGGGCCAGCAGCATCAGAAAACCGGGCAGAATTGCAAATTCTCCTACTTTCTCCAGACCAATAGAATCAGGGGTGAGTCCAGTGCTATGCTGGCCAGCCAGTTATTAAACACTTCCATTATGAGAAATTAAATCATACAAACCTACAATTAAATAAATTATATTAAAAACAAAGGTAATGAGTACTCAGAAGGTATCATTCCCTGACTGTCTTCCTTTACCTGTGCTCTTGAGGTTATTGACCTCCGTCGGATCTGTGTGGTGGAAGCACGATGGTGTGTTTCTTCCCAGCTCCAAGTTCGATGGCTTTGTGAAATCAGCAATGGCGGGTGTTTATATCACAGAAGTTGGCAAACACTACAAACCAGACAGCCTTATTGTTTTCACAGAGCCTGTTGTTAACCTTTACCCACCACACCCCCGGACCAGTGCTCCGTGTGTAAACAGCCCTGGGATGATGCTGAAGCCCACTTGAGGTTGAACCAAGTGCTTCAGCCGGATGCTTCATGCATGTTTTTTTCATCACAGCCTTAACAAATGTCCTATGGGGAATGGGAGAGCAGACTCTCTCTGCTCCCCTGCCCTTCTCTCCCCTCTCCCGCTCCCCCAGCCCCCAAACACCCTCCCCCACAACCACCCCACCCCTCTGCCTGAGCAAAATGCTGAGATCAAAACTGTGCTCTTGACCCGTGGGAGGCAGGACAGATCTGGGCAGCCGAAAGCCAGTTCGGAGGGCCCCCTGCAGTGGTGGGGGCCACACTGGATTCCCCTGAGTGAGAGGTGGGCCATGGGTCCCAGAGTCCCAGCCTGGCTGTCCGCAGCAGCTTCTGGCACACAAATTCAGCTGGCAACTGCTGTCACACACATGGCGGGACAAAGTGCTCCGGCATCAGGCACACCCGGGTGCACATCCCAGATCCCCTGGCTAGCAGTGGGCCAACAGGCTGGTGGCTTCACCTCTCTGACCTCCAGCTGCTCATCCAGGAAGATGGGAATAGTAGTAGCTACTCCCATGGGGCCTCTAGAAAGATTAAATCCAATGATTTAGACAAAGAGCCAGGAATATGGTACAAGCTCCATAAACAGTAACTGTTTTGCCATTTAGCTGGAGTAGAAAGTAATGACGGTGTCACTTTTGTTACTCCCATTTTATGGATGATAGATATTGAGGCACAGAGGAGAAAAGCAAAGTATCCAGAATTACGCAGAGAAGTTACCCAAATAGCAAACACCAGGGACCCATCCCATTAGCCAGTGAAGGATCTCGTCCACGCCTTCCAGCGAGCATGGTCCCCATCCCACGGCTGTTTTCCTGATTTATTCCCCGAAACTCCAGCTTCCCTGGGAGGAAGTAACTGTTAATTCAGTTACGATTACCAGCTGGTTCTGGTTTGTTGCTGTAATTTCTCTAAAGCAAGCATCTGTGGGTAAAGACATCGCTCTGCCTTTATGTTGCTTAAATGAGAAAAGGCATTTCCAGGGTCCTTGCACCACAGGACCCCAGCAGCCAGGTGGAGGCTTCCGTCACCCTGTCAAAGCTAGGAATTGCCTGGAAAAGATGGAGGTGGGGAGAGGAGCGCTCGTGAGCATTCATGGATGGGGGGCTGGAGGCCATGTGGATAAAGCAGATGACCACACCCCTCACCTGGGCGAGGGCAGATGCAGGGATGCTGTTCCCCCACCCAGCGTGGCAAACACACAGGTTTCGTTGTGTGCAAGGCATGCTCTAAGGACTTCCCAAGTACTAATTCATTTACTGCTCGCGAGAGCCCCACCAAGTACTATTATTTTTCCTATTTCACCGGTAGGGAACTCAGGAGTTTGTACAGAGAGGTTAAGCAATTTGCCTAAGGTCACACAGCCAGTAAGGAGCTGAGCTAGGATTTGAACCCAAGCAGTTAGGCAGTAAGGATGGAGTTTAAAATGGGTTTCCCATGATAAGAACCAAAAATGTGTAGTCAGAGCCACAAACAGTCCAAGTTGAGCAAATCTGAGCATGAACAAAATGAAGAAGGGATCAGTAGAGATCAGTCCCTAACACTGAAGGGGGACAAAGGAGCCCCTGCCTAGCCTGATGGGTGGGGAAAGGGTGAGTCAAGGTGGTTATGACAGCACCTCATCTAGAGCAGGAATCTGGCATCTCAGTGCCCCTGACAAGTGGGATTTTCTGCCCCATTGTACAGATGTGGAAACTGAGATTCAGAGACGTTAAGTGGTTTGCCTGAGGTCACACAGCGTGGAAGTGCAAGGCTGGGACTCAAAGCCAGTCTGTCCATCCTTACATTCCATCCTCTTTTGCTGCACTTTACACTCCAGGCCAGATTTCAGCATTAGAGAGCAGGTAGGGCCCACCTTCTGTCATGTATGCTCATGTGCCACATAACAACGTTTGCATCAAGGTCAGACGACATACACAACGGTGGTCCCATATCAGTACCACAGAGCCTAGGTGTGTAGTGGGCTATACCATCTCGGTTTGTGTAAGGGCACTCTATGTTTGCACAATGATGAAATCACCTGACAATGTTTCTTGGAACGTGATCCGGTCGCTAAGCGACACATAGTTACCGCACAGATAGCTTTCTCCTTCCCAATACACATAAGAAAAGCCAGTTATTATGGCATCAGCTTTTGGGAGCAGAAATGTAGCTTTCTTTTGCGAGATCCATCTGCTAGAAGACAGGGGCATACCTGCTCAGATCTGCCTCCCTGATTCAGGATTTGGGGCAAAATGTAAGAGGGTAGGGAGAACAGGCTGGCACACGGAAAGGCTGGCAGGCCTGGTTGTGATTGGTGAGCTCCAAGCATGTCTGGTGAGGCTCTGAACGTTTAGGATGGGGTTCTAAACACTTATGGCAAGGTGGGGAAGGACTCTGAACACAGATCTTCCTGGATGGCGGGCCCCTCGCTGCCGATATGAACCTGACTTTTAAGTCCCGGTCCTGTCCTGGTCCTTTGGTTCCGTGGGGAGGACACCCTGTGGTTCCGCCATCATTTCAGTTCACGATTTCTTCCTCTGCGCACGCTCTGGCTGCGTGACTTTGCAAATTTTCTGAAAGACAATTCTTAATCATTCTGTTGATAAGGGATGGGGCCTTTTCGAACTGGCTCTAATGGGCCCATGGTTACAACACAGCTGTACACACGCAGGTATACAAGGCACATGGCACGATCCATGCTGGGTACCTCCTGTGTAGGAGGTGACTCCCATTTAACAGGTAAAGAGATGAAATCCCACCCAGCCAGGAGGGGCCAGAACTGGACTCACACAGATCTGTTGATCGTTTCCCCTGGGTGGCCTCAGGGACAGTTATACCTGGGAAACCAGCCCCGGAGTGCCAGCCGTCCTCTCCCTGACAGTCTACAGCCAAAACTTGTGCCCCAAAAAGGCTGCAGATGGGCGCGTTGGAACGGGGGGGGACCCTGAATGATGACAACCTTTCCGTCTGCTCCAGACTTGCATTTCCACACCTTAACTCTGGGCATCTTGGCATCGCCCGTAGGCAGAGCTCCTCCAGCCATGTGCACAGACCACAGTGCTGCCCCCTCCACCAGGGACCCCATGCAGGGCCTCGTCTGCACCTGGCCCCTGCTGTGGACAGGAGGCCTGCCCTGCTCCTGGGCATCCACCCTGCCCAGCCAGGGCCTGGGGGGCTGGGCCGCTGACCCCACCGCCCCACCCTCTGCTCTGCAGGAGCCTGATCCCAAGAGCCCTTTCCCAGCCATCTCATGCCCCTGTGTTTGTTTCTCCACTTAGGGATTTATTTCTCTACAAGGGACCCAGGTGACCGAACTCCTTCCGGGCCCTGAGGACCCAGGAAAGCACCGCTTCGAGATCAGCCCAGGTAGGCTGAGCACCTGTCAGCTCTGGGGTTGGCCTGGGCTCCCTGCCAGAGGCATCACCGTGCCTCTGGCCTGGGAAGGGCAAGGCTCCTTCAGGACACTCCTCCCTGCAGGGCCGCCAGCACTATCTCAAAGCGCAATTCTAGAATTTGGTCCAAATCTAGAGGATATTGCAAATTTGGGGGGAGATTAGAAAATGCAATCAATTATCCACGTAGTTAGCTTTTTGGTGAGAGGCAAATGTGGATTTTTAAATTCACAATAACACCGCGGAAGAAACCAATCAATGGGGACGCCTCAGGGTGAAGGTCCAAACACAGCGTCTGGGTCACATGCCAGCATATCCAGAGGAAACCGCTAGCGCAGATTGACAGCATCAAAATCAGCTTCATCACGAAGCCCCAAACAGAGAACTGCAATGTGGTGGGAGGAAGGGAAATAATTTAAGCCAAAGAACCACTATCATGTTAGCAGTTACAAAAAACTTTGGTACGGTTCCCAGTTTTCAAATGTGATCGTCATTGAATTAAGTGACTGTGTCTTATGCAGGTGAGCCAGTCTGCGTAGAGAAGGGCCAGCTTCTGCGGTCAGGGGGTGTTTTATAAGCTTGACCTGCCCCCAAAGCAGAGCCTGAGACAAGGATCTGAGCAGTTTACACATACGGAGGTGATTCCCGAAAATCGAAGCAGGGGGAAGGGAAGAGAGCTGGTCAGGGTGAGCTCCTGAGCTGGCTGCTGCTGTGGCCCTAGGGCTCATTTCCAGTGGGGACTTCTGGAGAATGTGAGGAACAGGCTTCAGGGGTGTCTCACCAAGGATCGAGGAGGCTGGAGGTACCCACCCACTTCTGCCAGCCATTACTTGAGATCTGCTCCCTGGGGCGCTGACTCGCATCTCCCGCCTGCCCTGCCATGGCCAAGCACCCTGCAGACGAAGATGGCCTCCGGGGAGATGTGCAGGTGCTGGAGGAAAGAGGCCGTGGTGGGCGTGAGTGAGAACAGGGAGTGCCCACGGGGTCTGGGCAGGGCCCCAAGAGTGTCGGCTACAGGCAGCTGGTCGTGCGTCCTACCAGTGTGCTGGCCACATTTAGAGTTCCATAGGGAAGGTGGTGGCTGTGAACTGAGCGTGCTCGGGCGTCCCTGGGGTCTGGGAGCCAGTAGGTGCAGCCTCAGATGATGTGATGACCAGGTGACCTGGTTATCGGCTGTACCCTGAGGCATGGAGCAGTCCAGGCTCAGGTCAGCAAGCAGCCGCCCATTGGGAGTGGGAGCGAGCAAATGCCCTGGGGCAGGGCTGTGTTCGCTTTTGCTCTGTCCATACTGGCAATTCCAGGAAGCACAGGCGGAAGATGAATGCAGGGAGACCCTCCCAACTCCGTGCCCCACATGCAAAGTCAGTCCCCATGGCTTCATTTGGGTGTTTCCTACTTAGCTACTTTATCGATGCAAGAATCTTGGTACTCAAAGTACGTAGAAGGTGGCAGCAGAGGGCTCCCAGGGTATAGAGGGGAAATGGAGGCCTGGTTGACTATGGAGCAGGAGTAAAGGCTTCTGCGAAGAAGGTAGGGAAGAAATGAAGAAGGGCAGTGAGGGAGACAGGCCCTGCATCTGCGGGAAGGTGAGCTGGGCAGTGGAAGGAAGCACTGGGGGTGAGGCCAGGGTCCCCGGTCCCAGGAGTTGGGGAGGCGTGAGGCGAGGCCAGAACTGAAAGGTGAAGGTCAACACGCCCTAGCCATCAACCCAGAAAGGCTCTGAGCACCTGCCTCGAGGACCAGACGGGGAGAATCACCAGTGTGCATTCTCTTTGTGTGGGTCAGGGCTATTTGCAAGGATTTCCTGACTCTGGGGGAAAGAAGACCCATGTTGGGTAGCATATTCGCAGGTTCGGAGATTAGGACCAAGACGTCTTTGTGGGGCCATTACTCTGCCTACAGCCATACTCAAAACATCCCTCTAAGGTAGGGGGTACTTTTACGCCTGTTTTATAAAAAAGGTTCACTGGGGGTTAGAAAGGAGAGGACTTGTCCAAGGACACTTAGCTAGACAGTAGTAGGGTCAGGCCTGTACCCAGGCGGTCTGACTTCCACAGCCACACACTCCAGCGGCCCTCCCACACAGGCACCGCGTGCAGGTTCTAGCATCTTCCCCACTGGGCCCTGGAGGGTTAGGGACACAGTTACAAGAAGGAAAGCTCCCTGCACCCCTTTACCCCAAGCGCAGCAGAGGTCTGACCACCAGATCCGCACAGGCCCCCAGAGCTGCCATCCCTGTCCTCTTGCTTTTGCAAGTGTAGCCGCTCCTGAAGGTCGTGGGGGGCAGGGGGCGGGGGGCCGGCAGGTGTGAGGCTGCTCAGGGAAAGCGGGTCTGGGGCAGGCAGTGACGGGTTCAGTCAGCCTGTGGAGACTCACTCGCCTCTCCTGGACGCATCTTTCTGACCCAGGAGGCCAGGTGGGGGCGCATGTCTGCCACACCAGTACCCAGAGAGGGGAAACTTGACAACGCCCGGAAACGTGATAGAAACCCACGTATGATAATGCATAAGGTCAGCTGCATGAATTTGGAGTCATTGCTCTGGTTGTGCTCTTCAACAGTGGAAAAAATCACAATTTCTAATCAGGATAGAATTAAACCTATGAGGAAGAATTATACTGTGAGTGCCACCTAGTGGGGAGCCCTGCCAGTCCCTCGACAGGCCGTGCTGCACTCCTGCCATCGCAGCCCCGCCACACCTCTGATTCTTGCTGGGCTCCCACAGCCCCCAAGTCAGGCGGCTGCAGCTTGAGCCAGCTCTGACCCCGGAGCCGCACTCTCCACCAGCACGCTGAGGCTGGTTCCCAATAGGCCGGAGGCAGCCAGGCCTCAGGAAGGGGCTGGGACTCAAGGACACTGGGCCTCCTTCCCACCTGGACCTCTTCTCCTGTCGGGGCAGTTCGCTGCCTGGTGCGATATTGTGATTTATAAGAAGAAATAGATATTTGGTCTTTGTCCCTATTTCCTGCGCAGAGCTTCTAAAACCCTTGGAATTTCCTAAACGATGAGAGCGATCAAGGTGTCTTTTGTCATGTTAATGAGGTGGCTTTTGGACCACACCTAAGGATGGGGGCTGGTTGCCAGTGGTGCTAAGCATGTGATTAGAGGGTCGAAACTTTCGGTCCCACCCCCCAGACCTCCGGGCAGGGGAGAGGGGCTGGAGGTCGATTCATTCGCCAATGGCCAATGATTTCATCGATTGATCCACTGATCAGGGTTCAGAGAGCTTCTGAGCCGGTGAACCTGTGGAGGTTCAGGCAGAGTGTCGTGCTCGAAGAGGACACGGGGTTTTGAGTCCCTCCCCACGTACCTTGCCTTGTGCATCTCTTCCATCTGGCTGTTCCTGAGTTATAGCCTTTTATAATAAGTTGGTTATCTGGAAAGCAAAATATTTCCCTGAGTTCTGTGACCTGCTCTAGCAAAGTCATCGAACCCAGGGAGGGGGCGGTTGTTGGACCCTCCGATCTATAGCTGGTTGGTCAGAAGCACAGATGACAACCTGGACTTGCCGTTGACATCTGGCGGGGCCGGGGGGCCGTCTTGGAGGACTGAGCACTTAACCTGTGGGGTCTCATGCTATCTCCCAGTAGATGGTGTCAAAATCGAGTTAAATTGTAGGACCCCAGCTATTGTCCGAGAATTGCTTGGTGGTGTGGGAAAGCCCCACACGCATTGTAATGGTGACCAGAATTTTCCCTGGCAAACCCGCCCCCTCCCAGCTCTTTGCAACTGCCCCTCAAAGACTTGATTCTGTTGGCCTCTGAGACCCTCACTCCTTGGCAATGCAGGCATCCGGCCCCAGGCGGTGCTGAGGCCTCCCTCTAAAGCCACAGGGGTGGGCAAGGAGTGGAGGGGCCTGCGCTGGCGCTCTGGACAAAAATAGCTGCTAAACCCATGAGATGCTCGTGTTTGGTGGGACAAGCATCCCATCCTACCTTTATTGATTAGTAACCAATAAAGCAGCATAACTCATTGCCAACATCCTTCTTCTGGTTTTAGCATCATGCTACCAAAGGGAGGCAGGTCAGTTGGCTAGAGGGATTGAGACTGGAGCCCTAGTCTTTCTGGCCAGTAACCACAGGACTATGACGTCTCCTCCGTTGCTGGGAGTGTCTTTCCAGAGTCTCGATTGCAGGTAGCAGAAGCCAGCTCTGGCCAGCTCAGGTGAAGGCGGAATTGGCCAGAGGCTATGGGGGCACACAGAATCATCTGGAAGCTGGAGAGCTGCGTGGAAGGGGCAGGCAGTAGGGCTGCTTGGGGGTCCCGGAGGCAGGAGCGGACAGTGGGTCAGTGCTCTGTGCTGGGAAAGCTGAATCCCGGCAGACTTCTCCTTCCTGGTGTCGCTAGCTCAAGGCTGAATTCTTGGCGGCTGTATTTAGGGCTCTGGCAACACTGGAGGGGTGAGGAAAGGCTGTCCACTCCAGTGCTGGACAGACCCTCTCAGCAAGGCTTCAAACAGTGGGAGCAACGAGTCCCAAGAGGTCTCAGGAGCCTTCTGGGAGGGAGGGAGGTGACCGGTGGCTGTCTCAAATGTGCACCACACCAGACACAGTCCGTGGTTCTGTTTTTGTGGGGCTGTCACATCGCTGTCCTTGGCCCCTTCCACAGAGCCACCCCGGGCCCGGGACGGGGTGCCCTTCGAGGCGTGTTTCCTCCTGGGACTGCCAGCGTTCAGGGCTTTCAGCCCGAGTGGGAAGGAGGAGAGGAGCTGGGGAGTGCTGTCTTGGTGAGCAGCAGGAAGACGTGAAGCCTATAAACTGGTGGCCCGTTCCCATCTCAGAAGCCTGTCTGCTTAAGGCCCGCAGACCATATTTCTCAAGAGAAAGTGCTGGAGGCTCCAGTGGAAGCCTCTGGTTCCAAGGCCTGCGGGCACTCTCTCTCCCACAGGCTCCCGGGCCGCTCCCTCCCCCACAAACACTGGGTGGGCACGTGTGGGCAGTAGAACCTCAGGCAGATAGCTTTGAGGTCAGGTTTGCAGTACCAACCGGGAGATAGGGGCTGAGGTAGGAGCAATAGCTCCCCATGGAACTCAGGGAGGTGGGGGGAGTTGTACCCAAGTGTGCCAGGGGCACAGATGCTCCCCAGGGGTGGACCAGCATCCACAGGCAGAAAGGAAGCTTCCAGGGGAGAGGTGGGAGGCCCAGCCCAGGCACCATCTCCCTTTGGCACCTGTCTTCTGCACTCGCCCAGCAGGGCCTGCCCATCCAGAAGCATCTGGCGCTAGCTGGTGTCCAACTGCCTGTCTCTCCAGGAGTCAGGGAGACCCGCACAGAAGCCCGGCCCTGCCACCCAGGCCCTTTGTGGGTTTGGACAAGTCACTGAGTGTCCCCATGCTTCTGTTGCATCACTTATAAGGCGTGGACAATAATGCAGCCCAGCGATGGGTTCAGTGAGGATGCAGTGTCTGGCTTGCAGTCGGGGCCTGATGCTTTTATACTCTCCCCTCCTCCCTACAATCTCTGTTTATCCTTATTAATAATAACAACACCGTTACTGCTGAGCTGGTACCTGTAAGTAAACAATCTCAGTGCTGGGTGATAAGTGCTCTGATAGAGGCGTCCCCATGGCCAAGAGCCCGGAGTAGGGAGGGGGCGTTGGCTGGGTGGTTAGGGAAGGTTTCACTCAAGCTAAGGCTCAACGGTAAAGTAAAAATTATCCAGATGGGCAAACAGGAGAAGGACATCCCCAGAGACGTCCAAGAGGAAGGGTAGAGCTCCCAAAGGCACAGAGACCTGGAGAAGTACAGTGTATTGAGACCCATGGGGTGGAGGACCAAGCTGGAAAGCCAGGTCCGGGAGGGCCTCCGATGCTGGACAGACTTTCAGTCGTTGAAAGTCTTCTGCTGGCAGGAGGGATGCTGAGAAGCAACACCGTATGTTAGAAAGAGCACTGGGGTTAATGATGGCGGGTGGCAAAGACCGGGCGGGAGGTGAGGGGGCACTGCCGCTCATCTTCACCACCCCACCCTCACCCCGGCCAGTGTCCACACACAAGAGCCCTCTGCCACGGGAGGAACCAGACAAGAGGCCCTGCTCACAGGGACCCCTGGCCAAGGCGACTCAGAAGCCTGGCCACTCAAAGCCGAGCCCTGATTCTGTGCAGCTACCAGCTCATGTGCCAAGTTCTCAAGCAAGGGGCTCTGATCATGCACAACTTCTGCGCCTTTGGGGCCTATTCAAGTGGGTTCCAGACCCAGCTCAGCCCCTAACCAGGGGGAACTAGATGAGATTTCCTCACTTCTCTGGGTCTCAGTTTCCCGATCTGTAAGATAAAAGGGCGGGCCCTGGTGGCCTCCAAGGCGTCACCCAGAAAGAGTGGGTTCCAGCAGTTTTCTTGTGGCTGCGCTGGGTTCTTGCAGCCACGCTCGGGCACTGAGCTTGCAGCTCCCGCTCCTTGTCCGCCTACAGCTTGGAGCAGATGGAAGTGCTGCCTGCTGTCTCCGAGGCCTGACCTTGAAGCGCAGCCAGCACACACAGATTCCTCGGTGGAAGGAGACTGATGCGGCGCCCCTGACATCCACAGAGCATCGCTCATCTCATTAGCCACCTCCTGAGCGGATGCCGATCTCGGCCTGTCTCGGCACCTGGTACCAGCCAGCCTGCCTATCAGCCTGACCTCAGGCGGCCCCACCGAGTTTGCCTGCAGAGCGCCAGATGATGGGAATGAGTAGAAATGAAGTTAGATGAGAAGCTCACCAGAGCTCCCCACCCCCCAGAGGAGGGGAGTCTGCAGGCACTAGAGCGGCCGCTTGGAACTCCCTGCTTTGTGGTCTGGCCCACCCTAACCTCCCCTTTCTCAACCAAACACAGGACCAGAGGAGGGATCCTCCCACTCATGTCCCTGGAAATAGATGCCCCTGAGGAGGAGCATGCAGCTCATTCCTTTGGCCAGAATCACGTTCTGGAGCAGCTCTGTTCAACAGGGATGGAACGGAAGCCACATCTGTGATGAAGTGAACAATTCCACTACTCAGTTATGCCCACCACACTTCCAGGGCTCAGCAGCCGCCTGTGTCTGGAGGGACAGGACTGCCCAGCGCAGGCCTCAATGCGGGGGCCGGCTCAGTGCACGGCCTGACGTAGAGCAAGTGCTCAGCAAGTCCCCTTAATATGGGGCCAGGGGGCAACTGAGGGAAAGCCTAGACTTTGGGGTCAGACAGACCTAGATTCACACTTCAGCTCTGCCACTCGCTAATCGTGAGAACTTGGACCAATAACTTAAATTTTCTGAGTCTCCTTTTCATCATCTGATAATAGAAAGAAAACTACTTCCTTGGCCAGACAGCTGTGACCGTCGTGTGAACTAAGATGTGTGGAAGCACAGAGTTCTTTTCCTCCCTCCCTCCCTCTCCCCTTCCTTCCTTCCTCTCTCTCTCTTTCGACTCCCTTTTTATCTGCCATGTCTAACGAGCTTCAAATCAGACTTCAAATTTCTTTAGTCTGTTGCTTTAAAAAAAAAAAACGAATCCTAGCTCCACAGCAGTGGTTCTCAAACTTTCCTGTGTATCAGGATCCCCCGGAGGGCTTGTTAAAACCCAGACGGCTGGGCTCATCCCCAAAGTTACTGAACCCAGCGCTCTGGGGCAAGGCCTGAGAATCTGCATTTCTGACGCGCTCCCAGGTGATGCTGACCTGGCTGGTCCAGGAGCCACACTTTGATAGGTTGAAAGAGTGCTCGCAGAAGAAAGGAAAAAGCTTTATATTTAATACCTTCGATGACACTTTTTTCCTGCTTTTTGAAAACGGAGCCCTGCATTTTTATTTTGCACTGGGCCCCACAAATGGTGTAGCTGGTCCAGAGCACAGCAGAGGAGCAACTATGGAAGTAAGGAGCTCAAAGGCTGTGTTCACGGACACCTGAGTCTGGAACGAAGGTGGCGATCCTGGGCCGTGATAAGTTCTGACACTGTGCTGGGAGGGACCGACGCAGACGCAGATGGGGCTGTCTCCAGCACCAGCAGGGTGAGGAGGCTGGAGCCACTTCCCTGCGGGTCTGAGCTGCTCCCCTGTGTTGGGAAGAGGTCACCGAGGGGCTTGGGGGCCGCACGAATGGATGTGAAGTGCTGTGATGCGGGAGCAGGTGTAGCCGTACTTTGTGTGGGTCTCCGGGGAGGAGCAGGCATGGTGGTTTTTGTTTGCTATTTAAATGGTGCCCTCTCCCTCATGGGACAAGAGGAGACCCTCTCAGGCACTCAGGGGCCCCTAAGTTGCTGTGCACACCCCCACCAGCTGCCAGGTCTCCCTCCTGCCAGCCACTGGACCAAGACGCTGTGCCCCATCCTGGGTGAGGGAGTCTAGCCAGGCAACTCCTTTCCTACAGCCTGCGGCCCCACCCTTGCCACTGGTGCTGCCAACCCAGGGCACGGACCGTCACCTCCCTGCTCCATCCTGAGACTCTTTCATGTACGTGCCCCCAGCTCCTGCCTGCCGAGGCCTCCACCAGGCACCAGAAAGTGGGTGACAGGAGTCACCGGGCAGAGCTGGGGAGAGGGTTAACAGCCGTGCGGGGCACCAGAAGACAGGAGGTGGCGGAGCATCCCTAGTGACAGGTGGCTGCAGGATGCAGCACCACAGGAGAGCTGAGGTTCCAAACCCCGGCACATGTGCCACTGGCCCTTCAGACTTCTCTACAAAACACAGACTGAAAGACAAAATTATCCAGAATTTCAAGACAGCAGTCACAGCGCATTTGGGTCCTCATGTAGGCTCTCCTGAGTGGGGGCCCTGTGCACCTGCCCCCATCATGGGCCCGTGCAGCCGGCGCTGGCTGTGGGCTTCTGGTTGTGAACGCAGGACTTGACCCTGTTCTCTTGTCCTAGGCTCCAGCATGTGAATGGAGCCGGCTAGCACCCCTCATTGATCTCTCCTTGCAAATTCGCTGGCTCTCGGAGCTTCAAGTCATGAATGAATTCGGTCCACATCTTATCAATGTTCTTATCCCGTTCACAAATCTGGCACCCAGACAGGGGATGTGGCTTCTCCAAGGGCTGAGCATGCTCGACCCATCACACCCTCGGCTGTCCAGCACCAGGCCCTGGGCCCGAAGTCACCCCTGCCCTCTGTCCTCTCCATCGGTCCTGTTGTTAGAAACACTCCTGCATCTGCTGCCGAGACTGCTTGCCCGGAGTCTCCGCGTCTCCCACATCCTAAGCCACTAAGGCAGAGGAGCCATTAGGTGGAACTCCCCCCACCCACAGACGGTGACTAGAATGTTTCCTGGGGTGCGTGGCCTGCCCTGCATCCTTGCAGACAGAGCCCGTGGTCCATTAGGTGATCTAACTGAAGCCATCCTTCTTGAATGAGGCCCATCAGAAAGAGCCTTTACTGGGCCACCCGGGGCTGCCCACGGGGCCAGTATAACATGGTCCTTAGCCCAGTGAGCTGGCTCAGTCTCCCCTCGGCAGGTATGACACTCTGCCTGACTCCCTGACCCCACAGCCTTCTGCTGCACGGTGGGGGCCACCTCTGTGGCTGTGGGGGCTCCAGGAGGTGTCCTACCTGCACGGGGGCGGGCACATGGATCCAGACTTGCTGCTGCTCATCCTCATCCCGCCTTCTCCCACCTCAGGCGTTCTCATTCGAACCTGCACTTGCTTCTGTGGCCACCCCTTTCACACACTGTTGAAAGGACCTCGTGGTTTTTCACCTTCTTTTCTTTGCGGGGGCAGTTAACATTTCTCTCATTAGACTTAGGGCTTCTTGAGGGAAGGGTCCATGACTGATTCATAGCTACAGCTTCAGCCCAGTGCTCAGTGCCTGGCTCAGAGGAGGAGCACAGGAAGAGATGCACACAGTTGTGCAAATGTCCTGGGGCATGAGGCAGCTTGACTGCCCTCATTCAGTGTGGCGCTGCACGTGCAGTGTCAGGTGGGAGAGCAATGTGGCTGGATTAGCAGGAGAGCCAGCCTGAGTCAGAGCCCCAAAAGCCTTGTGTCTCAGGCTCAGGAATCTGGACAATCTTACAAGCAATGAGGAGCCACCAAAGGCTCGTAAGTAAGGGGCCAGGAGGATAGGGGGATGGCTGAGAGGCAGAACAGCCTGACCCAGTGAGGGACCGGATGCTGGAGGTGGAACCCAGGATCCCTGCCAGGTTGCTGGGCAACTAAGAAAGGATGCGGAGGAAGAGAGGCACTTTGGGGATAAAGATGACTGGGTCACTGTGAGAGCACAGAAGCCCAGGCTGGCAGCGGGGAAACCTGGCTTGACGCATTCTGATGATGGTGCCGTTAAGTATCTTGACTGTGGTGATGGTTTCGTGACATGTGATAAAATTGCATAGAGCCCCCCCTCATGCACACACACAGGAGACCGTGTGGAACTGGCGAAACCTGAGTCAGCTCTGTGGATCGTACCAAGGTCAGCTTCCTGGTCGCGATACCGTGCAACAGTTGTGCAAGATGTGAACGCTGGGGGAGGCTGGGGGAGGGGTGCATGGGACGTCCCTGTACATTTCCTTGCAACTTCCTGTGAATCTAGAATTATTTCAAAATCAAAACTTTTTTAAAAGTACCTGCCCCATAGTGTTGTTGTGACATTATGAACCTATCTTAGGACAACACCTGGCCTGGGTTAAGTATTCAATAACGTGAGCAAGTAGTATAACAGGTTGTCTGCAAAATCGAGAAACAGGACCATTTTTAAAAAGTGTGTTAGTAACCTTGTCAAATAATCTGCTTGGTGTGCTTTTCTTCAACCTCCAGACACCTTTTCAGATAAAATGCCTCTAAATTTAAAGCACTGGGTCCAGTTATTTTACCTTTTTTTTTTTTTTTTGGTGAGGAAGATTCGCCCTGAACTAAATCCATTGCCAACCTTCCTCTTTTTCTTTTTTTTTTTTGAGGAAGATTAGCCCTGAGCTAACCTCTGTGCCCATCTTTCTCCATTTTGTGTGTGGGATGCCTCCACAGCATGGCTGATGAGTGGTGTAGGTCCGCGTTCAGGAGCCAAACCCACAAACCCAGGCTGCTGAAGCAGAGTGCACAGAACTCTAACCACTCAGCCATGGGGCTGGCCCTCAGTTGTTTATCTTTTAAAAAGTAAAACAAATATAGGACTTTATCTAAATCTCGTGACTTTTTGGACACTGCGTGGTGTATTTATTGATTGACAACTGGGTCCATTGTTTCTTAGAGGTGTTTCGCCTGAAAACACGTTGAGAATATTATTGAAAAATTTGGCAAACCTGCTATATAATGTTTTTACATTTCCTGACTTTGCAGACACGCGTGTGTGGCACTCACCCACCTATGGTGACTGTCATCTGTCTGCCGCCTTCTGTATGGCTTGCCCCTCTTACCTCACACGTCCACCCCAGGCACCTGTTTGCTGACTGACAGAATGAGGGGCCACTCACCAAAGGAAAGCTGCTCATTCCTCCCAGAGCAGTTGGCCACGTGCCTGGGACAGCAATAGAAATGAGTTCCCTATATTAACATTTTCTGCAGGACACAAGAAACAGGAGATTCTTAAAGTCGTTTGTTGAGTTTCTTTTTAGAAAAGGAAATGGGAAGGGTGCTCTAAACTGTATTGGCTCAATCTTCCTGACACCCCGGTGAGTGGACATTACACCCTGTTTGACAGATGTGGAAACCAAGGCACAGAGGGGTAACTTGTGTGAAGTCGCATGATTAGTTCAAGGTGGAGTCCACCGTCCATCCACGTGAGTCCCACTCCGGGGTCTCACTCTTAGCAGGAGCCCAGGCGGGTGCTGGGCACCTCGGCTCTGAGACACAGAAAGGCATAGACAGAAATTCCTCAGATAGAGACGTGAGCACCAGATAGGAAAGAGGTGATGTGCTGGAGGAGGCACGCTCAGGGCCAGCTCAGAACAAAGATGTAGATAAAATTCTTTATGAGTGATCTCAGCTAGACTAAATCTCTAGATAAATTAGGATGTGGGGAGGAATGTGGCAGGGGATTAGCGGGTGGGGGGTTGGACGACCCAGGTCACTTCTGGGAAGCCCAGGTACAGAGGAGAGCTGTCAGCTCAGGGACCTTCTTAGACACAAGGCTGTTCGTTAGTCCAGGTCTTTCCTACTCAGGGTTTGGTCCATGGACCACCTGCATCCTCATCCCCTGGGAGCTTGATGGGAATACAGACTCTAGCGCCCCACTTGGAACTACTGCAACAGGACCTGTGTTATAGCAAGTCCCGCGTGATTTGTGTGCATATTCAAATGTGAGAAGTGCTGCTCTGGAGCAAAACATCCATGCTACCCAACGCTGGACTCTGAGCTCCGGAAGGAGGGGACTACATCTGTGCCCTCGGAGCGTGGTGCCTGACTCTTAAAGGGGCTTGATAAACTAAATCAATGAAGGAGCAATAACTCAAAATCAGGAAGAGAGCTGAAAGTGATGGAAGAGGGAGGCAAACAATGACATGAACTAGACAATGACAAGAACAATGACATGAGTCTAGTCCTCATGCGGCAAACCAGGGCTGATGACCCTTGGGCTGATTCTGGCCCTTCGACATATTTTGTCTGGCTCATGAAATATTTTTAAAAGGAAAAGATTTTACCCATAAAGAATAGAGATTTCTATAGGGTAAATTTGGGCCTGCTTTCTCCATATAAACAATTGGCAGGAGCTCAATAACAACTGCCCCTTTTAGATAAAGTATTCATGAGTTGGCCAGAATCCCCACCACTCCCTATTGCCCTCCACACCTGTTTTTTCAGTTCGTCTTGTCTGCCTGATCTCTCTAAGGGTTTAAGTCTGTGAGCCCTAGTGTAGATAATAAACACTCAAAATTAAAGATAGCTAGGAAATGATAGTTATTGTGTATTGGCTGACTCATTTGACACCCCCAGTTATTTGCCATGTGGGGCTGTGGTTAAGGCCAGGTGTTCAGTCACACTGTCTGATTTTCAATTCTGGCCCAACCTCTCCCCAGGTCTGGGGTCCTGAGCGAGTCACATAACCCCTTAAACTTCAGGCTCTTTATCTGTCAAATGGCCTCAAATAACAAAAGCAGCTCCGTATAGAGCATTAAGCGCCATGTCTGGCACATGGTTAGCGGTGGCTAATTAGTAAGACAACTAATTGCAGTCGCCGCAGCAAAGTGACACACAGGAAGGCAGGTATTTATTCCCTCTATTTCTAACATATCAACGTTAATTATCAATATCTTCCATAAAGTGGTATACAGAATACATAAAATTTTAAAATTCAGTGAAGCTAAATATTTTATCCATTTCAAATTAAAAACATTTACATATTAAAACATTAGGTGAAAACATAAACCTACGAAATATAAACATGAAAAATATTACCCTTCTAATAAAATTGCTAGCGGATGAAATTAATAAAATACTATTCAAAAATAACAAACCAAGGGGCTGGCCCCGTGGCCAAGTGGTTAGGTTCGCACGCTCCGCTGCAGGTGACCCAGTGTTTCATTGGTTCAAATCCTGGGTGCGGACATGGCACTGCTCATCAAACCACACTGAGGCAGCGTCCCACATGCCACAACTAGAAGGACCCACCCACAGTGAAGAATATACAACTATGTACTGGGGGGCTTTAGGGAGAAAAAGGAAAAAAATAAGATCTTTAAAAAAAAAATTAAAAATTAAAAAAAAAAGAAAGTGAGGAGGAACTACTTAGCTTTAAAAGAAAATTACAAACCAAGCCATACAAAATAAAGAAAATTTTAATAATAACGAACACTTGAAATCATACTGTTTGATGTTATTTTTGAATCATGAGTGTATTTTTCTGCCCATTTTTGCCAGCTGCTAAAAAACCTTTTACTCTGCACTGGTGAGAAGATTGTTCTAAGCTAAATTTCAAGCAAACTACAAATCTTTTTTTTTTTTTCCGAGGAAGACTAGCCCTGAGCTATCTACTGCCAATCCTCCTCTTTTTGCTGAGGAAGACTGGCCCTGAGCTAACATCCCTGCCCATCTTCCTCTACTTTACATGTTGGACGCCTGCCACAGCATGGCTTTTGCCAAGTGGTGCCATGTCCGTACTTGGGATCTGAACCGGCGAACCCCTGGCCGCTGGGAAGCAGAACGTGCGAACTTAACCGATGTGCCACCAGGCCGGCCCCTACAAATCTTATTTTTTGAGCTCTTCGTCTTCGAATAATCCTATTTCTTAGTCGATACTTTAGAGATTTTTTTTTTCACTTCTTCTTTTTGTTGTTGGCAGGAACTCCATTTTTGAATTGATCACGAGCTCTAGTTTTAACTCAAAGGAAGAGTTCCCAGTTTGTCTCTGTCTTCCCCAGCGTTCCCCTGGAGAGGTGGAGGTGTGGACGGTCGCTGGAGCAATTTCCAGGCCGTTGTGTTTGAATGCCACTGGTCTGGGAAGCCTTTGAACCAGAATAAGGACTTAGTGGTTCTCTTCCTCCTCCGTGGATTTTGGAGGAAGAGAAGACGACTTTCTAGACAAGTTTGCCTTTACTGGATCCAAACTTCCACTGCAGCATATCTGGGAGCATAAACGTTTCCGATTTTTAAAAGATATATCACTAAAACACCTGTAGCTCAGCATTTTTTAAAGTCACATTCTTCTGGAGTACCAGAATGTTAAAAACTGGGGTTACAGTCACTAGAAAACACCTGAATTGGAAGTCCTTCTGAAGGTCAGAGATGCCCCCTGGGTTCTGAGCTCACAGCTGTCCCCAACACTGTCCTGCAGACTGGACTAGCGGGAAACAGCTGGGGAGGCCACGCCTGGGAAAGCGCGAGGTCATTGTTACCCCTAAAAAATTCATGTCCACCCAAAACCTCAGAATGTGGCCTTATTTGTAAATAGCTTCTTCGCTGATGCAATTTGTTAAGATGAGGTCATACCGGAGTAGGGTGGGCCCCAAATTCAATACCTGTGTCCTTATAAGAAGAGGGAAATTTGTCAGCTATAAGGTGAATGAGTTCTGAGGATCTGACGGGAAGCGTGGTGACTACAGGTGACAACTATAATTGGATCGTATAATTGAAATGGGATGAGAGTAGAATGTAAATGTTCTCACCAAAAAAAAGATACCTGTGAGGCGATGAGTGCGTTAACTGACTAGATGGGGCGAATCCTTTCCTAATGTACACGTATAGACACTTTAAATATCTTAGAATTTTATTTGCCAATTATACCTCAATAAAGCTGGGAAAAGAAAGAAGGAGAAGGAGATGTGAACACACAGACACGCGAGGAAGAGGTCATGCGAAGATGGAGACGGAGACTGGAGTGATGGGGCTACCAGCCAAGGAAAGCCGGGGATTGCCTGGGAACATCAGAAGCTACTAGAAAGGCACAGAAAAGATCCTTCCCTCAGCCTTCGGAGGGAACGCGGCCCTGCCAACACCGTGATTTTGGACTTGTAGCCTCCAGAACGCTGAGAGAACAAATTCCTGTTGTTGTAGGCCACCCGTCCGTGGCAATTTGTCACGGCAGCCCTGGGCAACTAATACAGCCGTGAAGCTGCCAGAGCCACTGGCCCTTCTCGGTAGGACCCTGCTTCCACTGACCTCAGGAATCCAGCCCACGCTCCTGGGGCCCGAACCCACAAGACCTGGCTCGCCTTCCTCCCCTCCGCCCCCGTGGGTTGCCCCTCTTCCTGCAGCCCCTCTGGGAAGAGCAGAGAGGCGAGAGTCCGAGAGACCCAGGAAAGAACTGGCTTTTCCGGGCTGTGAGCACCGCGTAGGAAAGCCCCCTCACCTCCCTGAGCCTCGTGGGATGGTGGTAATAATGACCTTGATGGGCCTTGGCGGGGATGGCAGGATACAGCAGTGCCTGGTACACAGCAGGTGCTCAATACCCTTGAGGACCTCCCCTCCCCGCAGTGTAAGACTGGTCGAGGATCCCAGCATCCTGGAGAACCAGGCCTCTCCTGGCAGGCTGGGGGCGGAGCTGGAGCACGTGGGGCCGGCCGGAACACACCCACAGCGGGCAGCACCTTCCTCTGGGAGGAAGAGGCCTGGAGAGGCAGGCGGGAGCCGTGGGTCCTCATCACACCTACTCGGGCCTGGGCTGAGAAGGGGCATCGGGGGCAGGGCCTCTGGCTTGGTTTCCTGTGTCTGGCACAGAGTGGCGCGCCACAAATAACTGTTGAAGGAATATGTTGGAGAAAGTGCTGTCCGCCCAGCCCACTGTGCAGGAGCCAGCACGGAAGGAATGTCCAGGGCCGAGGGTTCTCTCTGTTCTGCTCTGTTCTTTAAATTGGGAGAAGCTGATCTTCTTTGTCCCGTGAAGCGTCACTTAAGTGGCCCTGTTGGGTGTGCAAATGACAGACAAATAAGCAGCCAGAGTCCTGGGGTGGGCTCATAACAGGACCTTTAGTGCCTGTTGGTGGTGGGTCCAGTTTTTTGTTTTTGAGTGGCTTGGCCAAGACTGTGCCCATCTTTGGCATGCAGCAGACGGGGAGCTGGCGGCAGAGATAAAGGAGGAGGAGAAATTTGTGGACTAATTTGCACAAAGAGCCCCAGTTTTCTGGAAGAAATGAGATGAACATGCCAACACAGTGTTTTGACACTTTTTTTGATAATGAGAAATAAACATGATATGGCACCGCAGGGCCCAGCGCACGCTGAGACAAGGGTGTCACGAAGCAGGGCCGTTCCTACATGCAGTGCCCATTGGCACTGTCTGTTCTATGGGAGTCTATCTCCCTTTTAAAAATACTGGTCAAGACCCACTGCTTTGATTTCATGACCCTCGAATGGTTGGAGTCCATCGTGTGAAAAATGCTTCCAGGGTTCGGTGTTCAGGAAATCTGTTGGGTGGACCCAGACCTGGGTGCAGGAAGGGTGTGGAGGCCACAGAAGGAGGGGCTTTGAGGGTGACTGAGCCCCAGCTGGTACTGAGTAATTAGGAGGTGAGGAGCAGTGGTCCTGGGGAGTTATCAGACACTAGAACTGGGTCTGACCCAGCCATCGGAAACCAACTGGCCCCTGGAAATTGTGTATGTCTCTGTGTGTGTGTGTGTGTGTGTGCGCCTGTGTGTGACCTGGCAGAGGATGGCACTAGGAGCTTGTGGACCCTGTCCCTCAGCAGCCGGTCCTGTGCCAGAGGTCCTATGTGTCTCTGGAGAGACTGCCAGGCCTCTCCCTCCCATGGGGGCACTTCTGTCGAGCTCAGCAGCACATCCCCGTCCAGCTGGAATCTCATTGCCACCGCCAAGGCCAGCTAGAGGGGGCCCACCCCATGCCCATCGTCCCGGGCATCCCAGCGTCCTGTGGGAGTAACTAGGTACAGGAATCCACAGTGTACCCAGAGGCTCTGCCTTACGTGGCAGAGAGCCCTCCGGACTGAGCAGGATGTCAAGGCCTGGGCAGAACATCCTGGAGGAGTTGCTGCTTCCACAGCAAAACCCTGGGGGACAGGAGCTTCACCCATCCCTGTGTCCATGCTTTAGACACATGGTCACGGCCAGCTTCTGCTCAGCTGCCTGCTGGGCATCGAGACGGACAGAAGTGGCCTGGACACTTCCCCCCAGAACCAGCCATGGGAAGCGGGTGGTCCTGCGCCTTCTCCTTCCCACCCAGCTGGCAGCAGCAAGCACCACGTGCTGGAACTCCTTCCTGTGGACTCAGCCGCCCCCACCTCTCTCCTCAGGGCTGAAATCCTCTCAGTCCAGCCCTCCCCATGCCCAGCACTGCTGGCTGCAGCAGCGCTAGGAGGGACAGCCTGTGGGGCATTTACCGGGTCAAGCTCTTCATGTCCCAGCTCATCCTCACAGCCCTCGGGACCTTCAGCCCCATCCCCTGCCCCGTGGAAGGACCGAGGGTCTTTCAAGATGCTGGAAGCTGGAATTCACTGCAGACAGCTCAGCATCCATTCCAGTCAAGGCAGCCTGGTGGCAAAACACAAGCTTGGGCATCAAACGTCTCCACAGCCCCTCACGGCACCTCACTGCTCTGAAGCCCAGGGTGGCAGCCAAACCCCCTGCCTTTTCCTAGGGCCCTGCAGACAGACTCTGCATCCCAGCCTCCCCCGCAGGAAGACAGCCACGTGACTGCCCTCTGGAAAGTGGAATGTGAGTGGGACGGCGACACAGGCCGCTCGCAGCCCCGCAAACCCCCTGACCTCTCCTGCTCCCATTGCCCTCCTCTGACAAGCAGACGGGAGGGAGCCAGGGGAGGACGCTGCTATCCTAGAAGGAGCCTGAGTCCCTGAGTGAGCACATGGAGCAGAGCCCCCTCCCTCCTCCCTTTCGTGCTGGCCCACAAGAGGTGGTGACCTGAGCAAGAAAGTGTTTATAGGGTTAAGCCACTGAGATTTGCCCTGCATCACAGCAGCGAGCATCCATCAGCCTGTTAATGTGCCGGTTTTCTTCCCTGTGACACAGGCTTGTCAACACCCCCTCCCAGGGTTGTCATGTCAGTGACACATAGTGCACGTAAGTCGCCAAGCCGAGGGGCTGGCACTGTGCAAACTCTCAAAGGCTCCCCGGTATTGAGGTCCCCCCCTTGGACTGTCCGCAGCTGCGGCAGCAATGGCGACAACAGCAAGGGGGACTGGTTACCCCCAGCTCACAGTGCTGTGCTCCCAGCTAAGCGGGCCTAGCTCCCGGTGGAGGGGCTGGGCTTCTGTGGCACTCAGGGGTGCTGGGAGCCTCCACAGGGTGCAGGGCCTATCTGTGCAAATGCTTTGTCCCCTCAATTGTTGCTGGAACTGAACTGCGGTGACACGCCCTTAGGGCTTTATCTGTAAATGGGATGCTGAGCTGAGGGGTCACGCACCGAGAGTGACAGGTAAGGGTCGCGCTGGAGCCAGACACCTCAATCCAAATCCTGTCTCTTCCACTTACTAGCTGCGGGGCCCCAGGTAAGTCACTGAGCAGCTCTGTGCCTCAGTTTCCCCAGCAGGAAAATGGGCATTGTAATAGGGTTCTGGCCTCGGTCTGGGGCAGGGAGTGGAAGCCCATGCTGGGGCCGCCTGCTCTTTCCCATGCTGCACTTCTCCTGGGGGTGGGAGAGGAAAGAAAGGAAGACAGAAAGAGCAGGTGGGAGCAGGGGCGGGGGTGAGGCTCAGCAAAGGACAATGGGCTTTGTAAACTCCCTCTCTGGGCAGTCTGGCCAAGTTCAATGGCTTCAGGCCACATGAGCAGCAAGAAAAATGTGGCCCAGGAATTTCTCCCCAACGGTCCCCCTTGTCTTTCTCTGTGGGAATTTGGAACTGCAGACACATTCCTTCCATGAACCACGTCCGCGGCAGCCCGAGGCCCATTGGCCCGAGCAAGGGAACCGGCCGGCCGTGCACCTCCGGGGTCCTGCCCCCAGCACCCCCTCCCCCCCAGGGAGCATGCACCGCGAGTGGGCAGGACAGGAGGCTCGCGCTGGCAGTCTTCAGAGCCCGCGCCGTCGGGGCCTGACCCCTCCCGGGCACCGCCAGCCCCTCTCGAGAGCCCACTGTCCAGACAGCGTGTGCGGCTGCTCTTCCCACATCCATCACCCAGAAGTGGAAACCAGACATCTTGGACAGGATTCCCACCTCCCGGAGATGGAAATTCACTTCTTTTCTAAGCCAAGTTCTTCCCAGCTGCAGAGGGAACAACTTCCCAATGCTCTGAAATTCTTTTAAAACAGAGGGCTGCAAACTACAGAAAGGCCCCAGGCCCAATCTGGCTTACCACCTGCTTCTGTAAATAAAGTTTTATTGAAACACAGCCACACCCATTCATTTACGTATTGTCTATAGCTGATTTCATGCTGCAAGGGCAGAGTTGAGTAGTTGCTGTGGAGACCATGTGGCATGCAAAGCTCAAATACGTTTATGATCTGCTCCTTAGAAAAGGTTTACCGACTCCTGGTTTAAAATAGAATGTGTTACATTCACTTATTCACTTATACTCCTGTGTTATTCCACAAAGGATTGGAAGTAGCCTCTAAGGAGATCACTTAGAATAAAATAAAGAACACAATGGTAATAATCTTTTAAAATTTTAATCGTTTAAAATTAAGGACCTGAGAAAATGCAAATAAAAGTAGAAAAGCCAAATTAGGAAACAAAAGCAGAAATGGGAAGGCCTGCTTTAGGGCCTTCGTACTTGCCAAAGCCAAACTTTAAATTTTCCCTGAGCTCCCTGGCAGCCAAAGGAAAAAGAGAAATAAAACTTAAGTCTCATTAAGAGAAAAGAAAAAGCATAGCAGTCCTTATAGAATCCATAGCCTTTTCTAGTACAAAACAGTGTAGGCTTGCTTCAAACAGAATCTACCTTCCCCAGAGTCACACACTTTATTTAAAAAAAAAAAAAAGAAACCAGAACAATGAGTCTGTAAAGTGAATAACAATAGCAGTGCTATTGATGAGGGATAATATGGGGAGAAGGGTGCTAGTTAACATGTTTAACCAGACATCTAAATCCAAATTAGTTGGCTTCCATGCACTGTGGGGAAAGCGCACAGGACATATTTTGAGAGACGGGGCTTGAGAGGCCCCGTTTCTGCTTCTCGTTTCAGAAACTGAAACAGAGCAGAAGCTGAAGTTGACGGTGGGTAGCCCAAACTTGTCACTGACTCACCTTTCAGTGCCTGGCACATAGTAGGCCCTCAAGAAACGCTTGATGTGAAGTGGATCCAGCCTTGCTGGACCTCTGATCTCCCATGAACGACAAGGAGGCTGTGTTAACATGTGAGGTCCCTTCCAACTCCAGGATGTCCATGAGCCGATGGCGGTGTTCATATGGCGTGGGCACGCTGGATTTCGGCCCAACCCCTGACACAGATGAGAACGATGATGGAGGAGAGGATGAGAGAAGGGGAGGCAGGCCCAGGTGGAGACCCTCAGCTGTAGGGGGCAGGGGGCTGGTCAGACAGCCCAGATTCCAGTCCAGGCTCCCATGAACCGTGTGACCCTGAGAGCTTGCATACCCAGGGCAGGTGTCCACATTCTCACTTGTAAATGAGTGTGATAACGTATGGCCATCACGGGGCCGCTGTGAAAAGTAAGCGAGACCCTGTCTATGAGCTCCTAGCACCAGTGGTGTCGGGGGGTTTTGTAATAAGCGGCCTACAAAGTGCTTTCATCTTCAAGAAACTCCCTGTGCCACGTGCCCAGGCCGCCAGGAAGCAGACGTCATTCTGAAAAGCTAACAGAGCAGTGAGCTGAGCTCACGTGCCCTTCCCACCAGACCCCGTCCAGCACGCCACTGACACTGTCTCTTTTACTGCAAGTCTCACCTGCAGATGGGCCTTAGAGCCCTGGGGCACTGAATTCATCACCAAGTGCGGTCCCTTCCTCCAAAACATCCGCCAGAGAGTCATAAAGAGCACAGGCTCCGAAGCAAGCCGGGTTGGGTTCTAGTCTGAGCTCAGCCAGTGATGAGCTGTGTGAGCTTGTGAAAATTCTTCACCTCTCTGTGCCTCAGTGTCGCCCTCTTTAAAGTGGAAATGATGCCAATACGAATATATAGGATTGCTCGAATTCTAATGGAAGGTCACGCCCTTAGCCCGGCCTGCCATTGGGGCCAGGCAGTGGTAGCTGTTAGGGTTAGGTCTTAGTCCCAGTGTTTCGGTTGTGACTGCGGAACATGCTACCCCAAAGCTTAGTGACTTGACCCTTTTATTTGCTCACGGCTGTGCAGTTGGTGGGGTTCAGCAGGGACAGCTTGTCTGCTGTCCTGTATCCACCGGAGGACCCACATCCAGGGCGCCTCGGTCCTGTGGCTGGAAGCCGCGGTTGCTGGTCCTGACCACAGTGCTTTGTGCAGCCTCTCTGTACGGCTGGCTTGGGCTTCCTGGACCATGGCGGCTTCAGGACAGCCCCACTGCTCACAAGGACACCAGCAGAAGCCGCCCAGCCTCCTTAGGACTTAGGCCCAGAACTGGTCCAGAGTCACTGCTGTCACCTCCTGTTGGTTAAAGCAGGTCACAGGGCAGCCCAGATTCAAGGGGACAGGAGCAGAGAGGGCGCGAGAGCAGGGAGGCGGGGTCGCAGGCCACCTGCCAGCACGCAGCCCGCCTGGCCTCCATCCCCCCCCCCCCCGACTTCTCCCACCAGGTCCATGCCTTTGGCTTCTCAGCTTTCTGCCTGCTCCCTGTCGCCCCTTCTGGGCCCAAATTCACTCCAGCGCCAGGCGGACACTCAGAATCACAGGCTGCATCCTGTTCCCCTGCCCTCCGTGCCCTGCCCCGCTCTAGCCGACGCAGAACCCAGCTCCTTCACCTGGTGACACTGCCCACCGGAGTACCATCCTCACACCCTCCTCTGAGCTGCTGGACTCCCCCTCGTGGCTCAGCTCTCACCTCAAAGACCTCTCTTCTGGAGAGCCTTTCCTGACCCCCAGCAGCAGACTGGGTCACTGTCCCCCCAGAGCTCCCGGCCTCCCCAGAGCTCAGGCCCTGGGCTGTCTTTCTCGGGTGTTCAGTTGTGTTCAGTCACCGTTTGGTACATGGATGAATAAATGAATGAGAGAATGAATGAATGATGATCATAGCCCCCCCAGAGCTACACCTGTGACTAAGATGCCCCGTCCCCATTGCTACCTTTTCCTGAGCTTCCCAGGGCTGAGCTCACACCTTGAGATAGTACCAGGATGGGGGATGTCAGGAGGAGCCACCAGACTCCTGTAGAAGGGTACGAAGGCCAGGTCTGAGTCCCCAGACCAATCCCTGGATGGCCTGGGGCACATGGGGAACCAGGGGCTCAGGCTGCATATGGTCAGGATCCCAGCAGCAGCAGCAGCCTCCCTAGAGACAACCTCATGTCCTTAGTACCGAGCTCTGGGTCTCGCAGAGAATGGAATAAAGCAGCAGGAGGTGGGGCCCCGGGTGGATGGGGGAGCCCAGCCCCCCAGAGCCTTTGTCCTCCCAAACCAGCTCCATCTCTCCTCCCAGGGTCCATTGCCCTCGCTGGATACTCAGCCCTGTTCTGGCTCCGCCTCCTGTGACGTGCAGGATGTCCGCTTCCCAGCCTGGGAAGAAGCCTCAGAGGCCCCCACCTCCCTGCTCACCCTTCTGGAGTGGGGCGGCTTGCGCTGAGCTCGAGCCTCGTGGCACTGAGTGATCCTACCATTGGGCTCAGTTCAAGATGGTTTGGGGTCATGAGCAATCCAAGGGGCAGAGCTGGGTTCAAGGAGTTAGATTTTTCAGGCAAAGTCCATGCTTAGTATGTGCTTTCCCAGTTGCAGCCCACAACTCGACACCTAACTGGGGAAATGCCATATATCCATCTATCTATTCATCCACCCGTCCACCCACCCACCCACCCACCCATCCATCCATCCACCCATCCACCCACCCATCCATCCATCCATCCACCCATCCACCCACCCACACATCCATCTATTCGTCCATCCATCCACCCATCCACCCACTCATCCATCCACCCACCTATCCACCCACTCTTCCATCCACCCACCCACCCATCCACCCACCCACCCATCCACGCACTCATCCACCCACTCATCCATCCATCCACCCACACATCCATCCATCCATCCATCCACCCACACATCCATCCATCCATCCATCCACACATCCATCCATCCACACATCCATCCATCCATCCATCCATCCATCCATCCATCCATCCGTCTTGGCTCTGCCACTTACCACTTCACTGGTCTCGCGCAAGTCTCTTCACCTCCCTCAATTTTAGCTTCTTCCTCTCTAAACTGCATCTAATGGCATCTGTCTGGTGGGGATGACCTGTGGTTAACTGAGATAATAGCACTTGTGAATTGCCTGGCTCATGGTGGGAAGCACAGAGTGACTGTTATTCTCCTTCCCTTTTGAGGTATAGACACACAACTAGAAAACTATAAAAAGACAACGTATAATCAGGAATTTAAAAAGTGTGTGGACCCAAAAGCAATCACACTAGAAGCTCTTGCCTTGTTCTGTCTCCTAAGCTGCCCTGGGAGTTGATATTTAAAGCCACTTTGAAAAGTCGAGTATCCCAAAATATATTTGAACTGTTCAATGGGGATGCTGACCCTCTATAATAGGCTCGTTTGAAATGATCCTGCTTTGCTACTTCCTCTTAGAAAGATAAACAAGCAGCCCACAATGGCCGCTGTGATGTTTTCTTTTAAATCCTGCTTTCCAAATGTAGGACTTGGCCGTTGGACAATCACCCGGGGGCTCGCTCCCCACACATGCTCTCCCTGAATGCAGGGAGCTCCAGCTTGGAATTCCTGGGGCCTCATTAAGCCCGCTGTGACTAAGTGATCTTGCTTGGTGCTAAAACTGTTTAAAATGACTTGGCAGCAACCAGAAGTCAGGTCTCTCTGCTTTTTCTCAGTTACTCCCGCTTTGTAACCCCCGCCTACATGTCACGAAGTGAAAACATCTTTCTTTCCAGATCGAGTGCAGGGCACCCCTCCTCCCTCCCCGAAGAAGCCTCACCCTGGTGTCTCCGGAGAATTAAAGGAGAGGGAGGCCGAGATGTGCCCACTGTTGTTAATCTCTCCTTTGAATAAGACTTAACTCCTGGGAAAACCTCTTGCCTGCTCCAAGTCTTTCTTTCCTCCTTTCCTCCCACCACTGCATTTAACTCTTCTGCTCCAGGCCTCAGGCAGCTCAGCCTCCGGCCAGGCCTGGCCTCTCCTCTCTGCCTGGACCACCTCCGTTTTCCCAAGATGGGAGGGGGGTGGGGTGGAAGGCAGAAAATGCCAGTGAGGCCAAAGCCATCAGAGGTTTCAGAGGCAGGAAGAGATCCCGGGAACTGGAGGGGGGCAAAAGAGGCTGGTATTAAGAACCCTACTCTGTGCCAGACACTTGAAATAATGTCTCTCATTTTATTGTTTAATTACACAATATGTAAATATGCCTTCCTTTTTAGAAAAACCCTAAATTCTCTTGACACCGACTTTCAGTCTATTCCCGTCACTCGCCCTCTCCCCAGAGGGAACCACTCTTGGTTTTCTCCCTCCGGTGTCTTTTTCCAGGCCCGCACAGACCAGTGCCCTCCCGGAGCGAGAACTACAGTAAGGACCTGTGGTGTGTGTTTTACGTAAGTGCCATGAATCCATCCTTCTTGACCACTCGGTCCCAGCTCTGTCCTTCGATACAGCATTCCATTTTATGAAAATGCCAATGTACCTGATAATCCCTTTACCAACAAACATATTGTTGGCTCCAATTTTTTGCAATTACCACCAAAGCTGCAGTGCCCAGCCCTGTGCGGGTTTTCCCAGGTGTGTGGGCAAGCTTTTCTGGGGAGTGCACACGGAGAAATGGAATTGCATCCTCCCCGGGTATTAGTATATTTAGTTTTAATAAGCAGCTCACATGTTGCTTTCCAAAGTGATTGCACCGAAAGGCACCCTCAGGGCAAGAGTACCCGTTTGCCCAAATCCGCACCAACACTTATGGCGATGATAGCTCCCACTTACAGAGCGCCGAGGAACACACCAGTGTCTTCTAAGTTATGTGTATATGTCTCCACGCGTTAATCCTCGGAAGAATCCAGTGAAGCTCTTCTCTCATTCTCTCCATCTTATAGATGGGAAAACTGAGCACAAAGTGTTTAAATAACTTGACGCTATCAAACCTTTCACTCGTGCGCAAAGAGGTCTGCAATGATGTCATTTCCTTCACTTTCCAGATGAAGAAAGTCTCAGAGGGGAAGTGACTTACCCAAAGTCACACAGTCCATAGGCAGCCCAGCCAGGTTTGGGGGTGGCCCGGGCGAACACTCTTTTCCCTCTGTTGCCCAGTTGTATCGTTCAGGCGAGCTGGGAAGATGGGAGGGGGTGGCCCTAGTACGCACGCGCCCCCCAAGTGGCTCACGAGGGGACTGCTTAGAGGATGCTGGGGGAGGGGACGCGCCACCCTTGCACAGCGAGGGCACCTTTCCTTCCTGTCTGCGCCGCCCAGAGGTCAGGCCAGGGTCGCCCCCACCCCTCCTCAGCTCCCCAGGGGAGCAGGAGGGAGCCCGAGGCCGCGCCGCCCGCACAGCGCCCCCTGGCGGCCCCCGGCGAGCGCGCCGCTGGCGCCCGGGGCGAGTAACGGGCCGCGGGGAGGGCGCCCGCGAGGGCAGGGAGCCGGCGCGGGGCCGCCCCGGCGCGGAGATAAAAGCGGCCCGGCCGCGCGATCTGCGCGTTCTCCTATTGATTAGCAGGGTCTGCCCGGAGGCCGGGATGCCCGCGGCGCGGGGCCGGGGCCGGGGCCGGGCGTGAGGCCGAGGAGGCAGCCGGGCCGGCGGCCCCGCACGCAGCCCCGCGCACGGCTGGGCGCTCCCCGCCCGCGGGTGCCAGCAGCAGGCGGCGCGGCGGGCGGCGGAGCCGAGCGGCTGCCATGGGGCTGTGCTGCTGCAAGGACTGGAGGGGACACCTGCCAGCGCCCAAAGGTAACTCTCGGGCGCGCACGTGCGCCGCGGGCTCGGGACCTCCGCGCTCCGGACTGGGCGCGCGCCGCCGCTGCCTTCGGCTGCTGCGGGGGGTCGCCCTCCCCGCCTCGGGGACTTGGGCACCCGCCCCCATCCTCAGCCTTGGAAAGGGCTCAGGTGTGGCTGCAACTCCCCCAGCGCCTCGGGAAGTTTGGAGCGCGCGTCCAGGGCTCCTCCTGCTCCGCCGATCGCGGCTGGGCGCTGGGCTCGGGCCCCAGGGCGGGAGGGTAGCAGAGCGGCTGGGGGCGCCCGCTGCGGGGCCCCGAGCGGCCGGTGGGTGCGGCGCGGGGCGGCCAAGTGCACGGCGGGCGGAGGAGCTCCCGGGCCGCCCGCGGCTCCCGGGAGGAGGGACCCGCCCGCGCCTCGCCCGCCGCTGCGGCTTAACCGCCGGGAGCGAGGGGGCCATTCATTCTCCCGGTGCGCCGCTGGCACAAACTTGGATCCGAGGGCCCTGACTCAGGGTTTTCCAGAAGTCGCGGCGGGACTTGCGAGGGGGGCTGCTTGTGGAATGCGGCGGGCTTGGAGAGGGCTCCCAGCCGAGACCCGGGCTGGGGACGTCGGCGGCCGCCCGGGGTCAGGCCTCCCTCGGGCACTGGCCCTTCCGACTTAACTCTTGACGGGCTGAGACGAGAGCCCAGTGGATCGTCGGCAACGTGGTGGGGCGCCCCTTTAGGGCAGCGCTTCCCGATCTCCCCTGCCCTCGCTTATTAAACGTGCAGATGCCCGGGCCCCACCCTGACCTGCCGGATGGGAGTGGTCTGCGAAGCTGTGTGTTTAAGGACTTCCCCAGGCGACTGCCATGACCAGGGAAGGTGGGTAGCACAGGCTTCACCAGAATGCGCGCCAGGTCCCGGTTCCTTGAAAAGTATGTTGTGGATCCAGATAAAGCAAAGGTATGAGTGTGTCACGCAGCTTGAAGGACTCTTGTCCAGTTGATGATAATGATGCCACAGATGTACAGGTTTGTTTCACCAAGGGTTTGAGGTGGATTATAACGTGTAGAACGAATAAATACAAGAGAACTACACAGGACTGTACGTTTAAACAGGACGTAGAGAAGAGCCCGGTTACTCCGGCCGCCAGCTACTGTCTGTGTTGGAGCCTTTTTGCAGCCCAGACCAAAAAGGAAATGGGAATCGTTGCATGGTTCTCATTGCCGCAGAGCAACAGTTTTAAAAAAGAAAAAAAGAGTTTTGCGTGTGGGGCTTGTGTTCGGAGGAGGGGACTGAAAGGGGGCGGGTCTTGGCGGTCCCAGTAGCCAGGGCAGCAGAAGGACTCAGGGCAGGTGGGAGCCCAGAGCAGGAAGGGTTTCACTGGGGCTGGCCAGGCTGGAGCAGCTTTTCATGACCCTTTCCTCAGTAAACTTGGCAGGGAGCCTGCGTCCCAGAAGCAAGGGTGGATTTGCAAGGCGTCGGTTAGGGAGGGTGTGCACTCAACTAGGAGCGCCAGAAGGGAGCCGGGCACATCTCCTGCTAGCTCTGTCCTCCGGGGCTGTGGACACCCGGGCTACAGCGATCCAGGTGAGGAAGGGGCCTGGCGTAGGAGTGTTTCCTCACTTGCCCCCACCTTCCCATCCACCCCAAGACACAGCTGGCCACAGCAGCCTGGGAGCAGGGACCCTGTCTGAAGGGCCCGTAACGTCCTGCAGCCCATGTAAATTGCAAAGCTGGCCAAGTCTGGGGCGAGGAGGTGGGGAGCATTGTGACGCTAGAGTGTGCCTGCCCTGTCTAGAGTGGGTGGCCACTGCCAGGCAGGAAATATGGTCTATGGTTCAAGGAAGGCAGACATTTGGCTTTTTTTTGTGTGTGTGTGTGAGGAAGATTGGCCCTGCGCTAACATCTGTTGCCAATCTTCCTCTTTTTGCTTGGGGAAGATTGTCACTAAGCTAACATCTGTGCTAACCTTCCTCTGTTCTATACATGCAACACCACCACCGCACGGCGTGACGAGTGGTGCATAGGTCTGCACCCCAGATCCAAAACCACGAACCCCAGGCCGCCGGAGCAGAGCACGTGAACTTAACCACTATACCATTGGGCCGGCCCCTAGCTTTTTCACGTCGTATCTCCAAATGTTTAAATATTCTTGCCTCATTTAACAAATTTGAACCCTTGTGGCCATTCTAGCTAGGTGACGGACAGTTTGGACCACTGTTCAAAATGAGTTCTGCCATAAACAGGGTGGAAGGGGTTCCTCGGTCAAATAACCTTAGAAATCGTGAGTTAGCAAAGTTTGGAATGTTTGGCACAGCAGGACTTCTCAGAGCCTTTAATGCATTGGTGCAGCTGTGCGTCTCCAAGTCACGTGACTTGTAGGTACAGTTTCCAAACCTCTGCCCAGGGAACCTGCATTTCACGGGGCACCGGTATCTTTGGACACACTTTGGGAAATGCTTCTTAACTCACGAAACTGAGTTCAGTTGTCATGGCAATGACACAGTCCATCTCTTCCCAGGGTGCATGTGTGTGTGTATGTTGAGCAGTTGCAAACTACCTGTGGAACGAGCTTTCTGACTTTCCAGACTAGAAATGTGTGTGTGTATGTGTGTTTTATTTAGGAAGAGATCAAAAGAGAGTCCGTTAGTCACTGATGTCACTTAAATTTTTTCAAGACAACAGCTGTTGTTACGGATTTCATTCTTGGGTATTTCTGAATCCAAACTTCAGAGTATTTGACCATATGATCCCCGTGCAAAAGTGTACTTGATAAAGCAGAAAAGCTCAAACGATAAATCCCGTGAAGAGAGCAGCGAATATACATCACGCGCCAGGGTCACCATAGTGGATCCCGTCATCCTGCCTTTAGGGTGCAAAGCCTGGCGCTCTCTCCAGGGGACGCCTGCTCCCCCACTAGCTGCACGGAACTGCAGGTGGGCCTCGTGGACCAGGCCAGGGATCGCTGCAGGCGCTTTTCGAGGCCCCATGTGCGGGGATGTCAATCGCACTTCCCATCGTAGACGAGACAGATGGCTGAAACGGCGCATCCCGGGTCCCAGTGCTCGTGAAGAGGCGGGAAGGTCAGTGAGCGGGATCTGATGTGTAGAGAAGGGTTACACCCTCCCAGAAGCAGAGGGCAGACGGGCTTGCTCTGAACTCTGGGGACGCTGTCTCACTGCATTGTTTCTAGGTGGTGTTTCCAGATGCTTCTGCTATGGAGAGTTCTGTGGTGGGTCTGTTTGGGGGCAAATGTCATTTTCTTCAGCTTGAGGAAGAAGCAGTACAGGAGTGCCGCGTTGAGGCGGCTTTGGTTCCAGCCCAGGGAGGGGACAAGGGCAGACTGGTGGGCCCCGGAGACCTCTGACCTCTGGTGCCCTGGGCCTGCTGCTGCTTCATCACAGACGATGCTTCTGGGGCTCCTAACCCCTCACGCTTCCTTCTGGTCTCAGCACCAGGATCCCCCATCTGTCTTCCAGAATCTTGTCCCGTCATGTCCCTTCTCTCCCCAACACCCTCGTCCTCCCTTCTGCGGGCTCCTTGTCAGCCTGCACACCTGCCTGAGTTGCTCATCAGAAGGTTTTTCAAAGCCAGTCTCTCGCCTCCAGGCGCGCAGTCTGCTGGCCCCGCCTCCCCCTTCTCCTGCTCCTGCACTTACCCCTGTCGCCTTGCTGGACCTGGCAAACAGGCGAACAGGCCTGATGCTCTGAGCACCTGACGGCCCGCCCCACCCCTGCCCAGCCCTTCTCCTCCCTTCTCCCCCTCTTGCCCCCTTTAATACACCAAGTGGTCTGTGAATTCTCTTTGTCTGACCTTTTGAGCTCTGTCTGTAAGTCTCCCCTGGGCCCTGATCATTGCGATCGCCTCTAAGCAAGCAGTCCCCCAAATCCTCTGCCCCCCACCTCTGCAATGCTCATCTCCGGTCCTGCGCCCCACCTGCCCCTTCCCCCGGTGTCCTGGCTCTCAGCCCTGCCCATGGCTTCATTTCCCAAGACCAAAGGCTGGCAGCTCCTGTCATCCTGCCCAGGGCAGTGTCCCCATTCCTGCCTCCAAGGCCACTGCGCTGCCTGTGCAGATCTTCATCATCTTGACTGCTCTGGTCATCCCAGCTTCACCTTTGCCTCTTCTAGTCCAGTGCCCAAGCCAGTGTCCCATGCACGGCTCCCAGCACATTATGTCTCTCCTCAGGCTCTGCCTGGGCCCAGAGTACCTCCAGGAGAAGGCCCAGCTTCTTAGCCTTGCCGGCATTGCATGTTCCTCCGCCAGCCCCTCCCAACCCCCCCGCACCATACAGCCTGGCCCTCTTTGGTCCCTGCACACCCCACGCCCTCTCACGGTGCCACCTTGAGTGGGGCCTGAGAGGGGTCCAGCCCCGGGGAAAGTGGCCTGTACCTGGAACCATCTCTGAACCCCTGCCCCAGGCCTAGTTCATTTCATTCTCTCCAGGGCCTGGTTGGTCTGAGTCACCTCTGTGAGGTGGCCCCATGCTCGGCAGAGAGTCCATGCTCAGGGGACGTTGGCGAGGGGGCGGTGCGTGGAGCAGAGACGAGGGAGATGGTTGTGCTCATCTTCGCCGTTCATGTCACCTGTCGCCCAGGGAATCCCAGTGCCAGGCCAGCTGGGAGGGTCCAGCCCCACTGGGCGCATGATCACTCCACTGTGATAGACTGGGACACTCGGCGTGGACTCCATGCCCCTGTCCTCGTGGACAAAGAGCTTGCGGGGTGCCCGGCAGCCAGTGTGCAGAGGCCGGTGGGACGGGCAGCAACAATGCTCCTGGTGCTGGGCACAGGGTAAGCTGGGCTGACAGAGGACCCCGGCTGCGTCCTGGAGAGAGATGGAGGGAGGCGTGGCCGTCACTGGTTGGAGGTGAAAGAACTGATTCTGCCGTGTGAACTCCTGGACAGCCTCTGAGCCCACCTTCTGAAGAAGGTTCCATTTTTCAAAGTCTTCCAAGATTGCCAACAGGCAGCTGCCACCCAGGATTATGTGTGTTCCTTTAATAACCACTTGTTGGCACCCACTCCACGCCAGGCCTCATCCTCGGCTTGAGGGTGGAGGGTTGGGCATGATGCAGTGTTTGCTCCCGACTTGCCAACGTGCTCATAGCCTGGCCCCGTGGAGACCCAGGAAAGAGACGGCGATGCTGCAGGCTGAGAAGAGATGTAGGGGGAGCAGCCAGCCTGGGTGCTCTGGGGTCCCACCTAGCCTGGAGGTTCAGCAAATGCCCTGACCAGGTGGTGCCCGAGCTGGGTCTAGTAGGAGGAGCCGCCAGCCCAGCGGAGAGCACAGAGAAGGGCCTGCCAGGCCAATGGAGGTGTGCTAGGACCAAGGTGATGGGGAATGGCAGCCTTTGGCCAGCACAGGGCTCCTCGGTCCCTGCGGTGCCCTCTGTGCCACCTGCTTCCAGGGCCCTGCCCCAGCAAATGCTCCTTGGGCTGACCTCTGCCCCCACACTTGGCACACTCTTGAGAGTCGGCAGCCTTTGCCCCAGCCCAGGCCCTGCCCTGAGCTCCAGACCCCCTTGGCACCTTCTTTGGGTGTCTTCTGGACCAGAGAGTCGCCAAAGCTAAGCAAGCACAACCCAAACTCTTGATCCTGTCCTGCTGCTCCCATGTGCCATCACCAGCTCCCGCCAGGTGTCTTTCCAAATTGCATTTGAATCCCTCTGCTCGTCTGCATCCCAGGCCAGCACGCTGAGCCCAGCCACCGGCATGGTGCCCAGACCACTGCAGTAGCCCCATGTCTTGGACCCTCCCCACTCCAGTCCAGTCTCCAGCGGTGGCCAGGGACCAGTCAGGGTGCCTGCAGGATCTCATCGCCCCCTGCTCACAGATGTCAGTGCCTCCAGTGGCATTCACAGTGAACTCAGTGCCCTTCACAGGGGCCCGCGTGGTCGCCAGCCTCCCCACTCACCCTGGCCTGCTTTCACACCCTCGTGCCCCCAGGTGCTGTCCCACCTGTGCGTCACCCATGCTCTTCTCTCGGCCGGGAGTCACCTTGCCCTGCTCTTAACCTGGTGACCCTCAGGTTTGTCTGGGCCCAAGTGTCAGTCTCTCCTGAGAGGCCATCCCTGACGAGTTAGTTGCCCACTTGGTATCCTGTACTTTTCCTTTAAAACATATCACAATGCATAACTATAAAAGTGTCAGTTTGCAAACTGTCCCCTCGCCAAGGGAGCCACAAGCTCCCTGAAGGCAGGCCAGGCTCTGCCGTTTGCTTGTCGCTGGGAAGGCTGGCAGCAGCCAGGCCGTGTGGGAGCGCTCCGGTCTGACTCGACCTTGAAGACAGTGGAGCGCTGACAAGGACGGACGTGAGACAGAAGGACAGGTCGCGATGGTAGAGTCTTGTGCTCCAGAGACTGTGCTCGTGGGCCAGAGCCCCGAGGCGTCCGGCCTGTAGCTCAGAGTTTGCATGGGTCCCACTCTGTTTCTGAGAAGTGTCTCTCTTTGTTACCTCTTCCTTATTCAGTTGTCTTGGACAGCAGCCCTGTGGGTTTTTCAAAAAGGGAACCAGCCTCACGCGGCGGGTTTGGTTCCATTTCCTCCCCAGGCCACCGCAGGCCACCCTTCACCTCTGAGCCTCTGCATCCTGGCCTGTAAACAGGGACAGGCATGCTGACCTCACGGGTTATCAGAAGGCCCGGTGACAGTCCTAGCTCTGCCCCTTTCTGGCTGGGTTACCACTCAGAACCTCAGTTTCCTCATCTCTCAAAAGGGAAGCAGGCAAGACTGGATGATCTCTGAGGCCCCCATCAGATTGAATCACAATTCTCTGAGGAAACTCAGAACAGCTCTGTGCTCCTAGCAGCATGGCATTGGCAGGCCAGACGTCTTTGCCCCCCTACTCAGAGAGAGGCTCCGCCAGCCGTCACCTGGCTGAGGGGATGTGAGACAGCGAGGAGAGGCCAGCGGCCCCCCTTGGACAAAGTTCAAGGGAAGGTCTGTTTAACCAGCACATAGCCATGGCCAACACTGCTGGCCCTGGGGTTTGAGGGGAGTGGACTTAAGGCCCTAGAGAGGACCAGTCCTGGGGAGGCCTGAAGCCCCTGACCTCGGCCTTTAGGGCAGCTGGCCTCCCAGAGAGCTCGAGAGTCCTGGGGTCCTGAAGAGGGGGAAGGAAATGCCTGGCGGTCTGTTTGCGCATCTTGTTGGTCTGGGGGCCTTGTAAGGGGACTCCCCTTAAGGAATCCTGGGGCCAAAATGAGGAGCATCTAAATGAAGTGAAACCCTAAAATAGTTCTTCTTATCTGACCTGCCCCAACTCGGCTTTGTAGCTAACACATATCCTGCCTGACCTGCAGCTTTTGCTGGGCACCTCCCCAAAACACCCCATCACCAGACTCTTAAACGGCTTTATTGAGATACATTTCCCATATCACAGAATTCATCCACTTAGACTGTACCACTCGGTAGTTTTTGGTGTATTTGCAGAGTTACGCAACTACCGCTGTAATCTAAGTTTAGGATATTTTCATTACCTCATAAAGAAACCTCATGCCCCTTAGCAGTCACTTTGCTTTCCCAAGACCGCCTCTCCCCTTGCATCCACTAAACTACTTTCATACAATGTGTGGGCTTTTGCAAATGGCTTCTTCGCGTAATGTTTTCAAGGTTTGCCCATGGTGTAGCGTGCGTCAGTCCTACGTTGCTTTTTATGGCTGAATAGCATGGCTTCAGAGGATGGGTCTGCCACATTTGGTGTATCCATTTGTCAGTCGATGAGCATTTGGGTTTTATGTTTCTAGTATTTTGTGGAAGATTTTTGTGTGTATTCGTAAGGGACGTTGGTCTGTTGTTTTCTTGCAATGTCGTTGTTTTCTTGTGGTGTCTTAGTTTTGTCATTAGGGGAATACTAGCTGCTCAGGTGTTGGGAACACTTCTATCCTCTTCTGTTTTTTGGAAGAGTTTCTGAACAATTGGTATTAATTGGGAGAATTCACCAGTGAAACTGTCTGGTATTAATTCTTCTTTAAATGATTCAGTGATGACATAAATGATTCAGTCACCAGTGAAACATTTTGGGGAATGTTTAAGCTCTGAATTTGGTCTCTTGTTATAGGCTTATTTATTTAGGTTTTCTGTTTCTTCTTGAGTTTGAATTTGGTAATTTGTCTTGCGAGGAATTTATCTATTTCATCTAAGTGATCTAATTTGTTGGCATGCAGTTTTTCATATGATTCCCTTCTAGTTCTTTTTATTTCCATAAGGATGGCAGCGATGTCTCCTCTTTCATTCCTGTTTTTAATAATTTGACTCTTTTTATTTTTTGGTCAGTCTAGCTAAAGTTTGTCAAATGTGGTGAACTTTTCAAAGAATGAGCTTTTGTTTTTATTGATCTTCTCTATTGTTTTTCTAGTCTTTATTTATTTCCACTCTGATCTTAATTATTTCCTTCCATCGGTTGATTTGTTCTTTTTCTAGTTTCTTAAGGTGTAGGGTTAGGTAATTGATTTGAGATCTTTCCTCTTTGATAATGTGGGCGTTTACAGCTATGTTTCCCTCTAAGCATGCTGCATCCCTTAAGTTTTGATATGTTGTGTTTTTGTTTTCATTCATCTCAAAGTGTTTTTTAAATTTCTGTTTTGATTTCTTCTTTGGTTATTTAGGACTGAGTTAATTTTCCCATGTTTATGAATTCTCCCAATTTCCTTTTCTAATTTCATTCCTCTGTAGTCAGTGACCATCCTTTTGTGTTTTGTTTTATTTGGTCCTTTTAAATGTTTAAGGCTTGCTTTATGATCTCGTATGAGGTTCATCCTGGAAAACGTGCCACGTGCACTTGGGAAGAATGTGTAATCTTCTGTTATTGGGTGGAGTGTACTGTAGATGTCTGTCAGACCTACCTGGTTCCTTGTGTTGTTCATCTTCTGTTTCCTTGTTGATTTTCTGCCTCATTGTTCCATCCGTTATGGCAAGTGGAATACTGAAGTCTCCAACTATTGTCATTGAATCTCGCTTCAATTCTGCCCGTTTTTATTCCATGAATTACAGAGCTCTGTTGTTAGGGGACTATATGTTTATCATCGTTATATCTTCCTGTTGTTTCTATTATCATTATAAAATGTTCCTCTTTGTCTCCAGTAGCATTTCTGTTTTAAAGTCTATTTTGTCTGATATTTGTTTAGCTGCTCCGGCTCTCTTTTGGGTATTGTTTGCACGGTGTATCTTTTTCCATCCTTTCACTTTCAACCTATTTGTTTGTAAATCTAAATGTGTATCTTGTAGACAGAATTCAGTTTGTTTTTTAAATCCACTCTGTCAGTCTTTGCCTTTTGTTGGAGTATTTAATTCACTTATGTTTAATGTGATTGCTGATGAGGTAGATTTATGTCAGCCATTTTGCTAATTGTTTTCTATTCGTCTCTTGTCCTTTTTCATTCCTCCCTACTGCCTCCTTTTTGTGTTAAATAGATATCTTCTGTCATAGCATTTGATTTCCTTATTATTTATTTATAGTATTTGTTTAGTTACTTTCTTAGTGGTTGTCCTGGGGATTATAATTAGCCTCTTAATTTAAAGTAATCTAGTTCATATGAATACTGTCTTAACTTCAATAGTGTACAGAAACTTCTTTCCAATATAACTGTTCCCTCCCCTTCCTTTGTGCCATTTTTGCCTTACTAATTATGTCTTTATGCATTATAAGCCCATCAACACAGTTTTGTAAGTATTGCTTCATGCAGTATTCTTTTAAATCAGATAGAAGAAAAGAGCTACAAATAATGCATTTATACCGTCTTTTATATTTAACTGTATAGGTACCTTTATCAGTAGATTTGAGTAACCATCTAATGTCTTTTCATTTCTCCCAAAGGACTCTCTTTAGAATTTCTTGTGGTATAGATCTGCTAGGACAAAGAACTGAATTCTCTCAGTATGTGTTTATCTGAGAATGTCTTAATTTCTCCTTTGTTTTTTGAAGGATAGTTTTGCTGGATATAGAATTCTTGGTTGACAGTCTTTTTCTTTCAGCATTTTGAAAATGTCATCCCACTGCCTGTGGCTGCCGTGGTTTCTGAGGAAAGTCACCCATTCATTATTTGAGAACCCCTCATATATGATGAGTCATTTTTCTTTTGCTTCTTTCAAGGTTCTCTGTCTTTGGACGGTTTGACTAGGATGTGTCTAGGTGTGAATCTCTGAGTTTATCCTATTTGGAGTTCATTGAGATTCTTGAATTTATAATATTTTCAACAAATTTTGCAAGTTTTCAGTCATTATTCCCTCTGATATTCTTTCCACCCCTTTTTCCCCTCTCTCCTCTCCTAGGGCTGCCCTTATGTATATGTGGGCACACTTGATGGTGTCTCACTCAGGTGGCCTCTGAGCCTCTGTTCATTTTTCTTCATTCTTTTTTCCTTTCTGCTCCTCAGACTGGATAATAGCAGTTGACCTATCTTCAAGTTTATTGATTCTTTCTTCTGTCCACTTAGATCTGCTGGTGAGTCCCTATAGTGAATTTTTCATTTCAGTTGTTGCACTTTTAAACTCCAAAATTTCAATTTGGTTCTTTTTACAGTTTCTGTTCCTTTATTAATATTTTCTATTTGTTGAGACATGGTTGTTGTACTTACCTTTAACTCTTTAGACATGGTTTTCTTTGGTTCTTTGAACATATTTATCATAGCTGATCTGAAGCCCTTGCCTAGTAAGTCTAATTCTAGATTAAGACAGTTTCCATTGACTGCTTTTTTCCTGTGTATGGGCCATACGTTGTTTCTCTTTTTGTGTCTTGTCATTTTTTTCTTGAAAAGTGGCCATTGTAGATAATATAATGTGGTGAGTCTGCAAATCAGATTCTCCTTCCCTTTCCAGGTTTTGTTGTTGTTTTTGTTGGAGCTGTTTAGTGACTTTCCTTGACTAAATATGTAAAATCTGGAGTATGCAGTCATGAAAGTCTGCCCTTGGTTAGTTTGGTGGTCAGCTAATGATTTGCCCGAGCTATGATTAGATGCCTTGAACCAATAAGTCTTCTACCCTTTGCTGAGTGTGTGTGTGTGTGGGAGCACACCTTTAATGCTTAGATAGTTTATAACTCTGCCTTAGTCTTCACTTCCTGCTTGCACAGGGACCAAAGTCAGCTAGAGGTGAGAGGCTGGGGACCTCTCAGGTCCTCCCTGCTCGTAGGCACACATCTACACATGTGCATGCCCTTCTAGATCTCCAGAAATACGTCAGAGCTTTTCAAAGCCCCCAGTGCATTTCTCCCTCCCCAGATCTTCCTTTTGGCCCGCTGTCATTTGCCCCAATTAGGATCACAGCTTTAGGCAGCCATAATGTTAAAGAATTACCACTGATTGTTTTTGACAAATGCCATGGAGATTGGGCTTTTCCACAGAATGAGTCAGGTCAAGTGATGACAATGCTCTGTGAATGGGGCTTTTTCAGGAAGCTGCAAGACAGGTCACATAGTGACAGTCCTCTGGGGATGGGACTTACTGAGATGCTAATTCATGCCAAGGTATGTGAGTGGGTACTAGGTCATCTCTGGTCGAGGTCTTGTCCTTCTTACCTAAACTTTACCTAGACGCTATGTGGTGACTTGGAGGTGAGTTAAGGTGCCTAAGAGCTTGGTCTCAAGGAGGCAGTGTGCAATGTTGGAAGGTCATGAAGCTTGGAGTTGGGCAGACCTGGTTTTGAATTCTGGCTCTGCCACCTACTGTCTGTGCAGCCTTGGGGGCAAGTTACCTCTCTAAGCCGAAGAGGCATACCTTTGTCTGTACACTGGGATACCAGCAACCTCACCAGGTTGTGTCAAGAGAAGAATTAAATTGGCCTCTTTAATAAGGTTGCTGGCACACCGAAAAATGCCTAATAATGGAAATGATTATTATTTGGCTTGAGGCTTAGGGTAAGACTCCAAAAAATAATGAGGCCAGTGTTGTTTTGTTGAAATAAAAGCACTTATAACACTCACTATGTGCCAAGCCCTGTCCTAAGCACTTTCTGTATAGGAATTCGTTTAATCCTCACAATAACCCTAAAGTGGATTCTATTCGTCTCATCTTAGAGATGAGGGGACTGAGGCCTAGAGTTTCCACCCAAGGCCACTCAGCACTGGCACTCCCCCCGGGCTCTTTTGTGCCAGAATGCACACTCCCAACCTACACTCCGTGTTTCTTTCGTTTTAATACAACACAACTTAACACCGGACGTTGTCTTTTCCAACCAGCCATGGAGAACACAACTAAAACCAAAAGCGGCGTATGCCCTTTACTAGTGAAACTTGGGACGGACAGACTGGACTCTCCCTAGTCACATCCAATTTGGAAAGAGTCGAATGTCAGTCACAAACCAAACTGGCAGCTTCTCCTTTGTGGCTTCGGCCGGGCCAGGTTCCTCTCTGGGGATCAGTCACACACAGGACCTGTCCCCGGTCGGAGTTCCTCTTGGGGTGCGGGGAAGCAGATGCGGCCCCCTGGAGCTGGTGCTGCGCTGAGCGCAGCCCCTCCTTGAACCGGCTCAGAGGGGCTCACAGCCTGAGGGCCAGTAGGGGGCGCTGCGTGTCAGCCACTCCCGCCAGCTCCCCAGGGGCCACCAGGAGCCCACAGCGCCAGCACAGGAGGGATGTTTAATTGCTTGGCACCCACCTTAACTCACCAGGGCCGTGTAGGAGGAGCCAGCACCCCCATGGGTTCCGTTCCGTCTTCTATGACTCAGTTGGGCCCTGTCACAATCAGTGATGTCACAGTGGCCGCTGCCCACCATGTGACTGTCTCTGCAAGTGCAGAGCATGAGGTGTGGATGGAGAGCTGGGGCGGCGCCCCCAGCGCCTGCTCTCCAGCCTCCCCAAAGGAGGGCCCTAAGTGGCCGGCACTCACCGACCCTCCTGCCCAGGAGGTCTGCAGCCATGGCAGGTATTCAGGTGGCGCTCACCAGAACAGCCAGGATGTTTGTAAAGCGCTCAAATATCTCTGTACCAGTTAGCAGATCGTCGCTGCCGGCAGCCTCCCTAGGGCCCCGTGGCCTCCTCACTGTCTGGTGCCTGAAGCTCCATGCCTGCCCAGCACAGCCACCTGCGGCTGGGGACGGGCTTATGACCTGCTGCTGTGCTCATGGTCCGGCCGAGCCGTGCTGAGCTTTGCATACCAGCCAGTCTGCATCAGCAACTTCTGGAGGCACAGAGCCCTGAACTGGGGAGTGAGGAGGGAGCTTCGAGACTGGATTGTGTCCACGTCCTCGGTTTTCTCATGAGGCGAGGCGGACGGAGAGAGGCCTGTCCTCTGGTAGGTGGAGGATGCAGATGGGCGGCAGCATGAATGGCCTTGGAGTCCGGCTGCCCTGGGCTCAAGTCCTGACTCCACTTTGACCTCCTGAGCCCCTGGGCGTGCGCCTGGGCTCTGGCCTCGGTCACACGGTCAGGAGAATGATGTGTCACCGGGCTGCCGCGAGACAGTGTGGGTATGGAGCAGGACGACTTGTGTGGGGTGAGTGCCCCCCAGCCCCAAACGCTGTCCTCCCCTGACAGCCGGGGCTGCGGAGACTCCGACACCTTCTAACTTAGCGGGGCCCCAGCGGCCATGTCCAGGGCCACCTGCCTGCAGACGGGCCACTACCTACCTCGTCCTAGTCCAACCTCTGGAATGAGCAAGCTCTTTCCCAGTGAAGGCCTCTCGGGAGGGTGAAGGAGACCATCCGCCATTCACACTCTGAATCCCACCTTGCTAATGATCAGTGGTCTGGACCTACAGATGTCACACACGGGCTCGGAGGGGGTGAGCTGGGGGGTCCTCGGAGGCCACCCAGCCCGGCCTTCACATTTTCCAGAAGAGTTTATTTTAAAAGCCCAGAAGAGAGGAGGTGACTTGCCTAAGGCCACACAGCACGTCTGTGGCCCAGCTGGAACCCCACCCACGGTCCCTTGTCTGGGACCTCCTGTCTCTTGACTCTGGAAGGCTACCTCACTTTGTTCTAGTTTAGTCCACATGAATCGAGGGCAGGTTCTGTGCACAGAGCTGTGCCCGCCACTTACAGAGCTGGTGTCGCCTTCCTTACCCAACCGGTTAATGGGTGGAAGGTTACTCAAGGCATGCGTGAGGGTTCGGGGCTCCGTTCTCTCATGCCACCTCTGACAGCTGGATGCCATGCATGAGCCCTGCTCCGAATGTGCTGGAGAAGGTCAGGCCAACTCTATCAAAAATAATCCTTCCTCTGTTGTCCTGAGACATCTCCAAGTACCAGAAGGGACAAAATGGGCTTAGACTTGAGCTTCTCTGCTTTGCCACAGGCCCCAGCCCTCCCTGTCGTCCTGCCTTGTGCATTTGCATTGACTCCACAGCCCTGATATCTTGGTGGATTCCCAGGGTTGAGAGGGGCTCTTGGTGCCTGACGTGTTTCTCAGCCATAGTCAAGGAACCTTTTATACAGAGAATGCTCTCCTGCCTTAAATAAACGGTCTTTCATTTGGGAAGGAAGAGGAGCTCACATGTGCTGGGCATTTACTGTGCCAAGGGCAGCGCCAGCTGGGCCTCCGATTTCTCCAGCCTCCCCTCGGGGTGGGTACGATAGTGTCAGTTTTAGAGATGAAGACATTGAGGCTCTGAGAGGTAAACCACTCTCCCCCGGCCACCCAGATGTCCCCGGTCAAGCGAAGTTTGAACCGAGCTCGGAATGCCTCCCAAATCTGTGTTCTCTTCTCCCGGCTGTCTTTCAAGTCTCAAGAATGGACTCTTCTGGGAAGATCCCAGTTGATAGTCCTTGGCTGCTAGGACTGCGGGGCTTTGACGTTTCTCTGGCTACCTAATAAAGTGATTTCTGATGGAAACCTAAGGACGTGCTTCCTTCCTGTGCCCCACTCCTCTGGGACCCACAGGACATCATCAGAGCTTGGAAATCCCTGGAAACCGGGGAGGAGCAGGCACCCAAAGGATGTCGCAGCCCCTTCCCTTTATTCAGAGAAACCGGGGACCCGCTCCTTCCCCATAAACTCCTGGGAAGCCACTGACTAGGGCTGGGCGAAGGGAGGGGGGTGAGTCTGGGGGAAATGAGGCCACGGAGCCCCGGAAAAGGCTTGGGTCACCCAGCATCCTGCCCTGTCTCCCCTGTGAGGCCCCATTGTCCTGGCTCCAGCTCCCGGCTGGCCCGCCCTCACCACTGCAGCATTCACAAGCTGGCTCTAAGGCCCATTCTGAGTGAGTTCGCGCTATTTGTAGAATCTTCTTAAAATACCACAACAGTGCCATTCACGGAGCGTCTGCCTGGCAGTCGATGGTGGAGGTCGGAACAAAGCTTCCCTGTGCTCGGCATCCCGTTCTAGCCTCTGCCGGAGGGCACCCCTCCACCCCACCGATGGGGGTGCTGGCGCTCGCCCTGTCCTGGGTACTCCAGAGCGAGGCCCCGTGGGGTCCAGCCCAGACTCTGGTCCCCCGACACTGGCCCGGAGCATGCCCTGGGTCAGGCTGGCCAGCAGAGGGAGTGCAGGATGGCGCCCAGCTCTGTAAACGAGATGGTGGCCTCCATGTGGCCATCCCCATTAGGCAGAGGTCTCCATACCCCCACCCTCAGCCCCCCATCAGCAGGCCGCACGCAGACTTGCTCAGTCACAGCTGGATGGAAGGACGAGAACAACAAATCAGTAAGGGCTCATCAGGGAGGGACCCGGGAGGATAAAACCCATCGTGTCCAGAATCAGAAACTCTGGCATTCTCGTTTCCAGGGACACGGTGTCATCACAGTGGTGTCCTCGCCAAGTGCATTGCTCCGCCCCACTTCAGCAGTCCCCACAGTGCCTTCTCAGGAGCACTTCCTCTTGGGATGTTGATAAGAGTCACATCAGCAAGGTGTTTTGTGGTACCCGGAGGAGCTGAGGGTTTTCTGCTGTTGGACCTTTATCATGCTGATGGCGGGGCTTCCGCCTGGAGCTGCTGGCTGGACAGCGATGCTCTAGCTGGACCTTCCTGTGTCCCCTCCAGGATGAGGGTGTGGCTGGAGCCCCAGGCGATGTGCTCATCTGTTCAAAGGTTTGATGACTTCCCAATTTTTGTTGTCCCCCATTGGCACCTAACCATTGCAGAGAAAATCAGGCGTTCCTCCAAAAGGAGGGAGCTGAGCTGTCCTGCAGCTAAGAGCCTGCGGTGGGCCCTGCTGTGTGACTGGGAATGGCCAGTGGGACCCCCTCGCTGCCTGGGAAGGCTTGGCAGCCAGGGCCCAGCAGCTCCCTCATTGAGCCGCTGTGCCAGCCAGCACTGACGTCCGGTCCCCCAAGGTGGGTTTGTAAACTCCGGCAGGCCCCCGATAAGCCTCTGGTAACAGCTGGTCAGGAAGCACCCTGGGCCACGCCCTGAGCAGTGGCAGGTTGTCATATACAGCCACAGCACGAAGTGTGATCTCTGATGAGGGCCCTGCCCCACAGTGTGGATCTGTCTGGGGCAAGGGCGGGGTGTCCACACCAAGGATGGATCTGGGATTCACAAAGCACCACCGTGTAAAGAGCAACAGCCGCCTCAGTGTGGACAGTGGCCGTCCCAACGTGTGAGCCCTGACAGCTGAACGGGAATCTGAGCATCCTGGGGGAAGGCAGGCCGCCCCGGGGAGTGGGCCCTCTCTGAGACGAGGAGGCCCACATCACTCACCGGCTGCAGGACTTCTGGCAGGGGACTTTGGAGTTCTGTGCCTCAGTTTCCCCATCAGTGAAACAGGATCCGCGAGGCCTAGGCTGGGGTTTGCTGTGAGGATTAGAGGAGCTGGCCCAGGTCGGCCTTGTTCCTGGCAGCGTCCTATCCATAAGTGAGTTACCAGAGAAATGGGAGATTTTGCGGTTTCCATAGCCTGTGCTCACGCCCACTGGGGCTCTGAGCTCCCTGAGGACAGCAGTGGCCTGCGTGTCATCCTCCTGTCCTAGGCTCACCCACACATGCGTGGCTGTCCTACAAGGAGGTGGAGGAAGCTGGTGAGAGGTGCTGCTGTACAGAGAGGGTCCTGCACACCAAGGACTCGGAGGAGAGGGAGGCTGACGTCATTGTGGGAATGTCTGAAGGTTGAGTTTGTTGATGCTGTTCGCCCTTTGCCCAAGACACTAATCTTTCAGAATTCTGAGTTTTCGTGTCCTCTGTTTCTTCCGTTGCCGTCACCTGTAACTTCATGATGTTGTCACTATGGCTGCCTATATCCGCTCTCCCAGTCCTTTTTAACCACCATCCGGGGACCATGGAGCCAGCGAGGCATGCCTGTTAGAAATGTGTGTAAAACAAGAGTAAGCGAGCCCTGAGTAAGGTCCTGGGGGGGCCAGCTGTGCGGCTCTTAGTGTTTTGAAGCCTGTTTGAGCCTCCCTTTCATTCTTTCACTTGTCCCCAGACTCCGGATGGGTGAGGTTGCCAGTAGGTGATTTCTGGATAAACGAGGTGTTTCTGTAATACCCTAGGCCTGGAGGGACAGGCAGTTACCCTGGGTGTGGTGGTTTTCTGTCCATGCAAGTTGACTCTTCAAGTGAGAAAGGCTAAGGTGATGAAGACCCCAGCAAACAAAGTATTTTCCCAGGTCCACCTTGCAGGCAGGACTGAGGGGCAGGAGGAACAGAGAGGCTGGAGGAGCTGGGGTTTTGCTCCCCAGCCCTGCCAGCTCTGTTGAGGGGGAGATCTCTGGACGTCAGAGGGATGAGGCATAAAATCTTGGCTCTGGCCCTCTGGCTGGGAGGGCTTAGGCAGTTTTCTTCTGTAGAAAGTGGAAAGACAGACCTTCCTCAAGGTCTTGATCTAGGCAGCCAGGTTGCATAACTCCAGGAGGGGGTTCACACAAGCTACAATGCGAGTTGGTGCCTCCAGAGGGTGCTATTCATTTAGACTACAATGAGATTGACTGCCCTGGGATGGGGCAGGCACTTAGACTGCAATGTGAATATCAGCCTCCAGAGGTGCCATTTATTAAAGCTGTAAGGTGAATGGCTGCCTCCAGAGGATTCCATGCACTTAGATTGTGAAAGTGAATGGCTGCGTCCTGGAGTTGTGCTGGGAAGTGGTGCTGGTTAACAGTGAACATGGTATGCTTCCATCCTGGCACTAGCAAGACTTCTTATTTGTCTGTTTGGCCTCCAGGAGGGAGCCAGCTTGTAAACTAGTGTGTTGTTTTGTTAAGAACCTGAAGAATTTGGGTGAAAAAGAGCATGGGGAGGACATTAGCTACAGCTCTGAGGTCCCAGCACCTGCTGGGGGTGGGCCACGTTCTTTCGGCTTGACCTCCCTGGAACCCTTGCAAAGAGGAACAGAGCATCAGCGAGAGATCCATGGCATCCCTATGGAGTCAAGGAAATTTCTTGTGCCCAACATAGATTTTGTGGCTCAACAGGTGTCCGTGTGACCAGCTAGAGGAGGCAGAAAGGCCCTGGGGCGAGGGGTGAGTGTGTGGCACTGGCTGGGCAGACAGGGGGCGTGGACCCCCACAGGCGCCTGGCGCTGCTCTGCCACGTGGCAAGTCACCTGCCTCAGCCTCTGCACTCAGAGCCCTTCTCTGCAGTCAGCTGAACTCCTTACAGGCCTTTGGCCCTGTCTGCTGCCTTCCGCCTCCATGAAGCCCTCCAGATTCCTCTCTTCACCGTGGCCTGGTGAGGAGGCCGAACTTGCTTCTGGGGGAGGTGAAAACCCTTTACACCTAGGAATTCTGCCTCCGCGACTCCTCCAAGCTGCTGGACCAACCGGGAGCTGCCGGCCAGGCTTCCCCCTCCCCAGCACGAAGAGATCCTGTGGTGCTGAGGTTTTGTGGTGCAGAACTGGGGAGGGGCTCCGCCATCTCCATAACAAAGAGCAGGGAGGCAGACGGGGAGCCTCGGGCCTCCAACCTGCATCCTCCCCAACTCAGTCCAGAGCAGACGTCTTTGTTGTTGCTAATTTGGCTTCTTGGGTTGCTTCCCAGCCTGCGGCTGACCCCGCTCGCCCTTGGCTCCCTGAGGACCGGGGCAGCGTCTGCTTCGCCTTTGTGTCCCCGTTTCCTAGCATGGTTTCTGGCAGCACTTGGAGGTCCTGAGATGGTAGGAGCAGAGAGTGTCCTCGGGGCAGCGGTTCTGAAACGGCCACGTGGGGCAAACAAGGACTTCCTCCTGGTCAAGGGAGAACAGAGATGGGGGCCATGGGCTGGCTGGCTGTCGCCTCGTGGTGTCAGGAAGAATCTAGTCAGGTCCTTGGGTGATGGTCAGCCCCTGCCCCAGCCCTGGGCCTTCCCCTGTGATGCCAGGCTGGGGGGGCCAGGCACAGGGAGCTGACAGCCAGGAAAAGGGACTCCAGGCCAGGGATCCCTGGTCCGTGCGTGCGTGTCAACCAGCTGGGCTTGAGCCCAAGGTGGGAATCAGTTGGGAGGGGGTAAGAGGGGATGCCACCAGCATTTGTTGAATTAATGCTTTTTGAATAAATTCATTACAAAATGACTTTTATTTCTTATGTTTAGTCTCAAATGAGCAGTTTCTGGAGACAGTGAGCAGAGCGTGGTGGGACTTGGGATACGCCCCCCCTCCCACCAGCACTGGGCCCCAGTGCCTGTCCCAGCTCTGCTCATGCCCCCGCGTGGGAGGGGGCTTGGAGCCTCAGAGGCTGGTCCTTGTTCTTGTGATGAGGATTTTTAGGCTGCTTAATTTTAAAACAGTTTATGATGAGGATTTTTAGGCTGGTTACTTTTAAAACTACAGATAAGAAGCAGGCTCCGAGGAGTGGAATTTGTTTGCCCTTTGATCAGAGACAATTGCATTTGTGAAGGAAATCTCCATGCCTCCCTCTCTGCGCCAGGAGGAAGGGGGGATGGCTTTATCTCTGGAAACTCTTAATGGGGAAGGCAAGAACTTAAGTTGTTTACTGTCTGGCAACCTCATGTAACTGACCCCCCACCCCAAAATCCTCCTTTGTCTTTAGCTGAAGATAATATTTGAGCGGTGACTTCTGCCATTTACTCAATCCAGTTTGATTCTTATCTAAAAGTTGTGGGACCGCCCCATGGCCGGACCCTACCGGCACTGGTACCATTTTAACTTTTTTTTCCTTTGTCTTGTAAAGAGATGACTCACATACCTATGCCTTAAATTTAGCCCTAACCCTCAACTCAGGGCAGCAGCAGGAGCTCTGACTGCCCGTGGGTCCTGTCCCCACGCACCAGCTCTGCCTGCCCATGGGTCCTGTCCCCATGCCAGCGGGGGCAGCAGAAGCGGCAGCAGCAGGAGCTCTGACTGCCCGTGGGTCCTGTCCCCACGCACCAGCTCTGCCTGCCCATGGGTCCTGTCCCCATGCCAGCGGGGGCAGCAGCAGCGGCTCTGCCTGCCCATGGGCTCTGTCCCCATGCCAGCGGCGGCAGCAGAAGCTCTGACTGCCCATGGGTCCTGTCCCCATGCTATTCCACACTATTCTCTAAATAAAAGAGCACTACTGCCAGATCTTGAGAGTCTAAGAAATCTTTCTTTCGACTCCTCGGCTCACCGACCCCGCATCACTTGCACTTCCCCTGGGTCACCACCTGGACCCTTCCTGTCCCAGCTCCACCCACCCCCTAATGTATGAGCAAGCTCTGAGACCCAGACAGATGCTGAACCCAGGCCTCGTCACCCTCTCCACACCTCCTTGCCTGGCCCTTGCGTGTCCACCTCCTCCTGGACACCTGCCGGAACTTCCTGTCGACCTCCGACCCACTCACGCCCTCCCAGCTGCGCCGATCCACACAGAGGGCCTCGGGACTTCTCCCACCTTTGCAACTGCGGCCCCTCCTCCCCACGCCCGGATCTGTGCAAGACAGCCAGCCCCTCTGGTCACAGATCTCAGCTCAGGGGCCCCTCTGCAGACTTCCTGACGCCCTGCCCAAGGAGCACCCCACCCCATCCTTGCCCCAGTCGCCCATCTCAGCTCACCTCCTTCCTTCTTTTGCTCCCTCGTCCTGTGTCCGTTCCCCGCCAGGAGTCAGCGCCCGGGGGGCAGGGCTGGGCTGTGCTGTTCCTCCTGCCCCCCCCTCCAGCCCGCTGATGTGCCAAGCCCCAGAGCAGGTGGGGGAACGCGGGGGGTGAAAGCTCCAGGCCCACCATGGATGTTTCATTCCCTGGCCTGCTTGCCTCCCTGGGAGAGCTTCCAAAACCCACGGCCCGCACACGAGCCTGTCTCGGGCTTTGATTGGGGGGAACCCAAGCTAAGATGCATGGTAGTAGTGGCTGCAGTGTCAGTGGGGAGAAATATTCACCTTAGCATAGTGACGTGAAGCAGCGAAAGGCACGAGGTACTGCCAGTTAGTGAGGGGTGTGTACTCACCCACCGTCCATTAGTCATTCATCTAGCAGGAGATGATGGAGCTGCCACCTGGAGCAGAGCACTCTGTTAGTGCTCTAGGAGAGGCACCAGGGTGCATCACACCCCAGGAGGCCCAGAAGGCCGACCAGGGTGGCAAGGACCTGGGGTGGGGAGGGGTCAGGGGCTGGGTGTGGACCAAGGAGGGGTCTTGGATGCAAACCAAGGTTCCCTCCCCACTAGATCATGGGGCTTGGGGAACTTACCCCCTGGCTGCAGCTCCTCCTGCTCATAGTAGGGATGGTGATGTGGTCATAGCACTTTCTTGCTAGAGTTGCTGGGAGGAGCGCCAGACTCTGCCAGCATTGGTGGGGGAGGGGGCAGCAGGACAGTAAAGACAGCAGCCGCCGCCTTGGGACCTCTGCAACCCACACTGTAACATTGTAGAAATAAATGCCAGCATGGTCCTTGGAGGGGTCGATTCTGGCCATGTCTGAGGAAGCTGGCGCTGAGTAGGTGCTTCAGCAGCGTGGGTTCCCTCTCCCTGCCTTAGACTTGACGACTGAAGCCATATTCCCTCCGGGACGCTCAGCATAAATCACATTTGTTTCGATTCTAATTGCAAGGCCCCCACCCCATCCCCCCAACAGCCCCCTGCCCTTGAACAGTCCAGACCTGCTCTCCATCTGACAGTGGCGTATTCTATGTTAATATGTTGCTATTTTCAACTTATTTTTTTCTGCACAAAAGTTACTTTTAACCCCGGGGGGCTCTGGCCTTACAGTCAGTGGTGTTTTCCAGTCTCGGCCGGCCATGCGGTGTCTATGGGAGGTCAGGAGACAAGTGGCCCGACGCCAGGCCCAGAGCCCAAGCTGTTGGGGGAGGTGGCCCTGCGGATGCCGTTCTCACAGTGTGGACTCAGCCCCACGCCCAGACCTCTGGACCCCTTCCTATCTCTCAAACACTAGTTTTGCGTTCGTTTGTGATTGTAAGTCAGGCCTGTCTCCCCAGCCAGGCTGCCTTCTCCAACAGGCGTTTGTCACTGCTGTGTCCCAGCACACGGCACCATGCCTGGCACGGGGTAGACCTTCAGTAGGTATTGGTGGGAGGGAGAATGGGATAAGGAAAGCTGGGAGTGGGTGGGGCACAGTTAGGGGAGCTGAAGGAGAAGTGGATTTATTTGAGCTGGGGCTGGATGAATGAGGAGGAGTTTACCAGGTGGACACGGTGGGAAAGGCATCCAAAGAAGAGGGAACAGCATGTGCAAAGACAGTGAGGCCTGAGTACATGGTTTATCCCAGGTACAGGAAGTAGGGCAGAGAGCCTGGAGTATCCGGTGAGATAGGGGAGTAGCTGGCCCGGCTGAAAGGGACCCTGGGCTGATCACACAGAGGAGCCCCAGTGGGAAGCAGTGAACTGGGACGTGTCCTGAAGGCAGAGGGGAGAGGCTGTGGTATGGAATTCTCACCGGGAAGGAAGACACCTGACTTGCCTTTCAGAGAGGACCCTCAGGCCGAGCTCAGGCATTTCCAGCTGGCCCCACATTCCTCCTTCACTTCTGCAATTGTCCCCGTGAGAAAAATCACGGCCCACGTTCTCCCACGGGCGCTGCCCAGGGCAAGGTCTACCCAAACGTCCCCAGAACCACAGAAGATTTTCCATGGAGGTGCTGGTTTTGAGAAATGAAACTCTGCTAGAGGGACAGACTGGTGAAAGGGGAAGTTGGAGCTCAAACCATTTTGGGGACAGTGGGTGCATTTTCCTAAATTAAAAGTACTCAAGGGGGCTGCCCCATGGCACAGCTGTTAAGTTTGTGCACTCTGCTTCTGCAGCCCGGGGTTTGCTGGTTGGGATCCTGGGCGTGGACCTATGCACCGCTGATCAAGCCGTGCTATGGCAGGCGTCCCACATATAAAAAAATGGAGGAAGATGGGCACAGATGTTAGCTCAGGGCCAATCTTCCTCAGGGGAAAAAAAAAAGTACTCAAAAGTGCAGGGCACGTCTAACTTCTCCGGGGCCAAACCTGGGAGCTGACACCTCTCTCAAGTGAAGAGAAACGATTGTTATTCAGGACAGTAATCTGTGTCCCTGATAACACACTCACACACACTTCAGGAGTCTACAGTGAGAAGTAATTCTTGTTCTTGAGCCTGTTGCCTCCTCTTTGAAGCAAGCCCAGGTCCCTGCGTCCTGCTTGTCCTTTCAGAAATAGGCATGCACGACCATGCCCCTGTGTGTACACGCCACTCTTACACAGATGCCAGTGTATCCTTTGTGCTGTATCTTGCTTTTTCCACACAATAATGTATTATCCCATGTCACATAGTTCCACCACCTTCTCTTTCTGGATGTACATAATTTATTTAGCCAGCACATCATTTATTTAACTTGATGGACGGTTCACTTTTTGCCGTTTATTCTTACTGCCTCCTTGTGCACACGTGTAAATGTCTCTGCAGAGTAAATTCCCAAGGAAGAGATTGCTGGCTCAGTTGAAATTTTGACAGATTTTGTCACATAATTCCCCAAAGAGGTTTGCAAAAACCTACTTCTACCAACATGGTGAGGGTCTGCCCACTTTCCTCACTGCCCTCCTCTCAGGTTGGGGTCCAGCTTCGAGCCCCTCCCACCCCCTGGTGAGCCGGTCCCTAGGCTCAGCTCGGCTCTGAGTGGCTCCCAGGTGCCAATAAGCCCACATGGTTGGTCACCCCGGAAGGCACAGCCTGCAGCCCGCCATTCACTGTCCCCACCACCCCCATGTGATGTGAGGACGTTTCACTTGTCACTTTATAGTAAATTCTGCTTTCGTTTCATTTTTAAAATAGGTAACATGGTTCAAATATGAGAAGGGACAAAGCCAGTCTCCCGGCACCCTTTTCCTCCAGCCACCCGCTGCCCTCCTCAGAAGAAGAGCCATGCCCAGTGTCTTCTGTCTCTTTCCAGAAATATTTTGCACATATTCAAACAAACAAGTGCATCTTTTGTTCTTCCTCCCTCCTTCCCTTCCTTTGCAAACATGATAACATGTCATTGCTTTTTCCACATAACAGCATCTAGCAGAGAACATTTCAAATCTGGGCAGAAATTGCATCTTCCTTCTTTCTAGTACCTACAAAGCATCATATTTTATGAATATGAATCCCTCTGCTTCCTTCTCATCATTGTCATTTCAGTTTCTTTTCTTTGCCATGCAAATATTTTTAACTTTTGCGTGGTGGCATTTTCTTTCTGTGGTCTCTGGTTTTGGTGTCATATTTAGAAAGGCCTTTCCCACTTTGAGGTAATGAGAAATTTCTCCCATGAGTGATTCGGGGACTTTCGTGGGTTTCGTTTTTCATCTTTAACTCTGATCCATCATGAATTTTTATTCTGTTATATGGTATGACATAAGGATCCACCTTGATAATTTTCATCTAGTTGTCCCTATTCCATTTATAAAATAATCCATTTTGTCCTCACCCATTTGAAATAACTCCTTAATTTAATCAGACTCCCAAAATGCGTTTGCGTCTCTCTGTTCGTGCTATGCAGTATGTACTGTTTTTGTATTGTAGCTGTATGCTCTGCTATTTTAATAATTGGTGGGGCTGGTCTGCCTTCATTATTCTTTTTTCAAAAATGCATTTGCTGTCTTTGCATATGAACTTGAGAATCAACTTGTCTAATGTAAAAAGAAATGTTATTAGCGTTTTATGGTGTTAAATTTACAGACTAAATTAGGTGAAATTGGCATCTCTGTTAGCTTGAGTTTTCCTTCTTATATGATGCTATGCATTTCTGTTTCTCCTAATTTATAAACAGATTGTGATTTCTGTGTGTTATTGTGATTTCTGTGTGTTAATTCTGTGTCTGGCTACCTTACGGAATTCCCTTAGTGCTTGCAATGGTTTTTCAGTTTGTTGACTTAGGTTTTCCGCATATATAAATAATAACAGCAATAATAATAACAGCAGGCCTCCAGCCCCCTCCAGCTTTCATAGTTTTGTGTTCTCTCTCTAATCTAATTGCACCGGCGAATAGTTCCAGGAGAATGCACAGTCGCAGTGGTGCTGGTGGACGCGCTTGTATTGTCCCCGGCTTTGATGGGAATGTCACTACTGTCTGTCTACTAAGTAGATTTGGCTTTTGTGTATTCATGTTGAGGAAGGATCTGTCTATTCCTGTCTAACGTAGAATTTTTATCAAAATGGATGTTAAATGTTGTCAAGTGCCTTCCAGGGTTTCTCCCCAGACCCAGGCTGTGGGTCCACAGCGTGCCCCGCTAGCCCTGATACCTCCTGCAGTTGCCGATGAAGCAATGAGGGACTGCCTGGTGGCGCCCAGGGTCTCTGTCCCAGATGCTTTCAGCTGCAGGAAGCAGAAAAGCTCCCCTAACTGGGTTAAATTAAAGGAGGTGTTATTCCTACAGACCGAGAAACCCAGAGGTGGCCAGTAACTGGGTTGGTGACTTGGGGGCTCAAGAGAGTCAGCGAGGACCTGGATGCCTGCCTCCCCTCTGCCCTCCTTGGCCTGTTGGCTTTACCCGCTGCTCAGCGTGGTCGTAAGATGACCACCACGCGTCTCACAGGCACGACACGTCCCTTTGATGGAGAGGGGTCTCTTGGTGGGGTCCTTCTTTGAAGTCAGGAAGCCTGTCTCAGAAGCCCCTTCGAGGAGCCCCTGTGTCCCTGAGGCTGTGTCTCCGGTCTTAGGACGGCCTGTAAAGTGTAACTCGTTTTCATTTCTTTAAAAATCGTACTTCGTGTCCCACAAGCGCTCATGGGTAATGGCTACATGTGATCCCATCACAGTTGTGCGCCCCACCCCACCTAGCCTTTCCCATTTTGGGCGTCACGGTGCTCACGACATCTCACCGGGTGTGTCGCTGCTTCTTTGACTGGGCCTTCTGAGATCTGAAACAGGGTGGGCTCTGTGGCCACTGCCTTTCTCGGGCAAACGAGAACTTCACTTTTGGTTCCAGCCCATCAGAGATGTGATTGAAAGCCCAGAGCGAGTACGAGGACCCACAAAGGATGGGGCGCAAGGCCATGGGGAGACCCCGGGGGGCCCACTGCGCACTATTTGGGGCATTGGGGGCTCTAACTGTCTGCCCGAGACCTGGGGGGTGTTGGGACTTGCTTTCTCAATGTGTCTGTGATTTCCTTGACTGTCCCGGCCCCAGGGGAAGGGGGCCAGTGAGGGCCTGGATGTGGAATGTCTAGAGGCCCTGAGGACAGATGGGCGGGCGCCTGACACACCCTGTTCACTGTTGGAGATCAAAGAAGTCTTCTCAGCTAGCACATCCCAAGGGGGAGAGAGGCCCACATAAGGTTTCCATGTGCCCCAGTGTAGTGACATTGGGTGGAGTCTGTGCAGGGACTGGGGACCCCACCCATCCCTGTCCTGCTCAGTGGCTGCCTCCCTTCTTCACAGGATCTTGTCTTCCTTCTCAGAAAACAGAGCATGTGGTCCTAGGCAGATGGTCCCTGCATGGTGAGGCTGTGTACCTGCCCTGGGGACCGCATCCTCTTCCCTCAGTGCACATACAGCAACCCTAAGCGACAGATTCAAGACAGCCCTGAAGGAACCTTGGGGACCTGAAGTTTCTGCTTCTCACAGCCCCAGCACCTCCCCTCCTGACCCTCTGCCCTCCACCCCCTCCCCTAGGAGGGCCCCTGGGAGGGCGTGTGACAGAGGGTGACAGCTGGGGCACCCTGGGCCCTCTGCAGTGCTGCCCTGGGGATGGAGCAGGGTGGTGGCGGGGGAGCGTTCGGGAAACCCTGGGCCCTGCAGTTGCCTGAGTGGTCAGTGGGGAGGGTCTGTCTGGTGGTGGACCCCAGGCTGCCTTCACTTCCTTCCCGGGGTTCCAGCAGTTCTCTGTGCCTTACTTCCGTATCCAGTTTTCCCTGGGGTTCCTTTTCTCCCTATCTGTTCAGACTTATGTTGGGCACATATTTAGGCCACGAGACCACCTTTCACGACTTGCTTCCAGTCCCCAAAGTCAGATGACAGCCCAGCACTATCTCCTGCTTTGTGTCCTCTTTCCTCCTTCCCCTGTCTCTTTTCTCTCTCTGCATTTGTGACAATAAAAAGGCTTTCTAGAAATGCAGAGGTGGGTTGTCCCTGGCTGGGGGCTGCTGCTCACAGGAGCCCCGAGAAGGGAAGCAGGGAGCAGAAGGCCCAGCGCCCCCTAAGGACCCCACCCCACTGTTGATGCATCCAAAGGAGGCCAAGAGGTGACCTGGGAGCCAGCCCCTGTTCGTGGCCCTGAGGCTTGCCCAAGGTAGACCAGGTCGGCCTCTTGCTGCCCTCCTGCAGGGGGGGGCCTCAGATTTTCAGCTGAGAGCGCACACCTTGTCTTTTGCTGATTTCTCTGTGGGAGGCCCCAGGCCTGTCTATGCACGCAGCTCAGGTCCCCAGATCATGCCCCCTTGAAGGTTGGGTCTAAGGTGGCCAACACCCTAGGAGACTGGGTGGCATGTAGTTTGTCTCACCCACCCAGGGCCCACTGGAGAGGTCACCCAGCCTCATGTGATAAGATACAGCCAGCTCGCTCTGAGCAGGGGTCTGGGCAAAGCTAAGTGGGAGCAGCTTTACAGTCCAGTGTATATGAGTCACCTTGATTCTCCCAGCCCCCATCCCCAGAGGGGCACTACACAACTACAGCCCCCCCCATCTTTGTAAAAGCCTTAGGGCAGGGCACAGGTAGACCCCCCCCCCGCAATTATTGCTCTGACCTAGAGAGGGGATCCATAAAGTAGCAACCCCTGACGCTTCCGCATAGGTTACATCATCTAGTGATCTTAGTTGTCTTCTTGCAAAGATTCTGGCAGGCACCAGGTGAGAGTTTAGGGGTCAAGTACAGAGATGGAGAAGGAGGTCAGGTCCCAGCAACAGAGGTGGAAAGAGTGGCCAGAACAGGCAGGCCTGGAGACAGCAGCTCTAGGCTGGGAATTCTGGCCTTCCCAGTTCTTCCCTGTGTCACATGGGCAAACGATTCCATTTGCCTGAGCCTCAGTTTCTTTACCTATATAGCAAGGATCATAACACCTACCTTACAAGTCATAAGAAGATAAAATGCCATAGTGTATGTAATTACCTGGCACATAGTAGGCAGCTGCTGCTTCTGTTATTATAATTATTATCATCCATATCATCATCATTATTAAAAGAGATGTAAGGATAGGTAACATCAGATTCCAACTGTCTAGGCCCACTGAGGCAGCAGGCCACGTAGGGGAGGGTCGTGCTTCACACTGTATTTTGACAAGATGGGGGTTGTGTTTTTTATCTGTTGCTGTATGACAAAGTACCCCAAAACTTAGTGGCCTGAAACACAAACATGTCACCTCACTGTGTCTGACAGTCAGGAATCTGGAGTGGCTTAGCGGGGTCCTCTGGCTCAGGGTCTCTCACAGGCTGCATGCAGGTGTTGACAGGGGCTGTGGTCTCATCTGAAGGCCTGACTGAGGGAGGCACTGCTTCAGGCTCACTCATGTGGATATTGGTAAGGAAGGCTCCTTGAGTGCTGTTGGACTGAGGGCCATGGTGCCTTGCTGGTTCTTGGCCAGAGGCTTCTCTTAGTTCCTTGCCACATGGGCCTCCCCACAGGGCAGCTTACAGCACGGCAGCAGGCTTCCAGCAGGACAAGTAAGGAAGAGAGCGGTGGAGGGCGTGCAGGATGCAAGCCACAGTCTCTTTGTAACCTAATTCAGAAGTCACATCCTGTCACTTTTTGCCATCTTGCATTCATTAAAATCAAGTCACTAGGTCCAGCCCACATCCAAGGGGATGATTATACAAGAGTGTGAATAGCAGCGAGCAGGGTTCATTGGGAGCCATCTTAGAGGCCACCTGCCACAGAGATGGAGCCAGGAGCCCAAATTCTGCAGCCAGACTGCCTGAGTTCAGATCTTCAGCCCTCAAGAGTGGGTCGTGAGTGGCCAATACTTCAAGAGACCAGTTGACAAATAATTCCCCCTTGCTGACCGGGGCCAGTTGGGAAACTCCATTCTAACTAGTCATGTGACCTCAGACCAATTCCTGAACCTCCCTCAGTCTCTGTTTTCTCATCTGTAAAATGGGTGTCATCGTTGTACCACCTTATACAGTTGTTCTGAGGATAGTCAGCCAAAAGATGCAAAGCTCTTAGAATGGTGCCCAGCACGTGGTAAACACCCAACGAAAGTTGCAAAAGATTTTTGTTACAAGAGATTGCTTGTGACTTCCACAGAGCTCTCCAGGGGTCCCCACAACAACCACCGCCACTCATAGAACTCCCACCCTTTTCCAGGCGCTGGCCCAGTCTCTGGGCGTACCAGGGAGACCAAGGGAGGCAAGGTCTGCTTTCGTGAAACTTAACATGCCTTCAGCAGAGGCACAGTAAGCAAGCATGTGGATACATAAGCTGATTTCCCAATGTGCTAAGTTCTGGAGAGAAAGGAGTGTGAGAGCATGAAAGGAGTGGGAGAGAGGAGGGACAGCTACTTGACCAAGGTTCTCACCAGGGAAAGTTTCTTGAGTTGACGTTTGAGCTGAGGTCTGAAGGTGAGAGGGAGCTGCCATGCGAGGAGCTACAAGAATGACCTTTGGAGCACCTGAAAGCACCAGGCTTCTAGTTGGAAGAGGTTAAGCTTGACGAAGAGCAAGGGGACCAAGATGGCCAATGGCAGTAAGCGTGGGCACGTGGAAGGAGATGTGGTCAGGGACCTGGACGCCCAAGGTCACATCAAAGTTGCATTTTATTCTAAGAACAGGGGGCTCTCCAAAGAATTTTAAGCAGATGTGTGTTGTTCTTAATTGGCTGCTTCTCTTTGTGGAAGGGATGGATGGATGGATGGATGGATGGATGGACAGACACATGGGGAGATGGGCAGTAAATGAGTGGCATCACCACCAGCACAGCCTCTTGTCCTGTACGCTCTCACCAGAGTTTGGTGCCCACTTCCAGCTCCAGCCCTTTCAGAAATGCCTTCAGAGCTGCCTGTGGTCCAGGCTCCCGACACCGACACACCGTGTCCTGGGAGGAGGGAGTGACGCTGGAGGAGAGGCGGCCAGGCTGGGCAAGGGGGCTGGCCTGGGCTCTCTTTGCCACCATGAGGGTGGCAGCTGATTTCATGGACAGAATCCCAAACAGCTAAGTTCACGCCCTGGCTGTGCCATTTCCCAGCCGGGCCTCCCTGGGCTACTGGAAGCTCGGGAGCTCCTGCCTCTGCCTGGAACAAAGGGATGACAATGACTAGAGGGGGTGTGATGGCACTGATGAGGCTTGTGCACGCAGTGCCCAGCCCATGTCTTCCTTGTCTCTCTCAGTCCTCACCAGAGCCTCAGAGGCGGGTCCAGTTATTGGCCTCATTTTGCTCATGAAGAAATGGAAACAGAGAAAGATTATGTGGCCAGTAAGCACTTAATTTATCAGGCTTCTCCCAGACATCCATTTACTCTCCCCCAACCCTGAGGCTGCTCTTGGAGAGGAGGACCCCGAGGCACAAAGCTGTTGGGGCGGGGGGTCACGCCCTGTTCTCAGCTCTCCCGTGCCGGGGTAATCGGGTGGACCCCGCGGCCCCCAGGCTGTCCTGTTTGCGCGCAGGGGAGGGAGTGCCCGAGGTGGCAGGCGGGGACAGCCATGGGATTTCCCTTGTAGGAACAGGGGACCGAGCGTGCAGCAGCGGGAGGGCCCCGCGGGGATCCCGGCTCGTTCCTCCCTCCCTTCCCGGGCAGTCCCGGCCCTAAGGCGCTGAGAAGGGCAGAAGTTCCCCAGGAGACACAAAGGGGGCCTGGCCCAGCGCGCAGGGGCAGAGCGCACCGCACAGCGTCCGCCGCGAGCGAGCGAGCGAGCGAGCGAGCGCCCCGAGCCAGCCGCGCCTGGGGTCGCTCCTCCCGCCCAGCCCCGCCTCGCACCATGCCCTTCTGCCCCGCCAGGCAGCTGAAGAGGAGCAGGCGTCTGCCCAGGGGTGAGTGGGCAGCCGGGACACCAGATCGGGGGATGATTAACCCTTGAAGGGCAAGTGGCATTTGGAGGCTGGAAGCGGGTCAAGGGAAATGAGTGATGGCAGAGCGCAGGGACGCGCGGGCGGCTTGACGCTTGCTGGGGTTCAGCCTGGGGTCGTCTGACCGGGATGGGCAGCGAGCGATACAGCCTCTGTAGACTGCAGAAAAGCTCAGCTGGCCCCTAGGCATGCTCAGAGCTGGCCACACGCGCCTGCGCACACATGTGCACACACACGTGCACACACCAAACACACACACACTCAGTCTCAGGAAGTCTGAGGGTAGCGGGTCCTTCGGCTCACCTCCAGCCCTAGTCTAGGCATCTACAAGCTGTCCGGTCCTGTAGCCACCAGCTCCCTGAGCGCTTGAAATGTGCCTAGTCGGGATGTGCCCTTAGTACAAAATACACACTAGACTTTGAAGACTTCGTACAAAAAGTTTATATATAATATCTCAGTATTTTCTGATTATGTGTTGAAATGCATGATACTATTTTGGATGTATTGGGATAAATATATGATTCAAAATAATTTTACATTTTCTTTTTACTTTTTTTAATATAACTACAAAAACATTTAAAATTGTACATGTGGCTCGCCTTATGTTTCCGCTGGACCACATTGCCCCAGATAGCTGTGTCCCCACACTTGGCCTTTGCCCCTGGGAATCCAGCCGTTGGGGCCCCTGGGGCTCCCTGCTCCCCTGGACAGCCAGGAGAATGATGACAGGCCCTGTGACAAGTATACATTGCAGCTGCTGTCACCTTTAAATAGTGACTTCTTTTAGTTTTTAATTATCTGCCATAATTCCTGGGCTAATTCAGAAATCATTTGATTAATTACATCAGAAGGACAGCTTTTTCACCTAGGCGTAATAGAATAAATCCCATGGCTACTTGGTTTACAAAATGCTTTCACAAATATCACTTACTCTTTTTTCTTTTTATTATGAAAATTTTATCTGAAAAAGTTGAAAGATAGGAGTTCTTGTCCTGGACCCCCTGCCAGGATCTGCTGCATTTTGGAGTCACACCTTCTCCCCCATAGCCCCTTGGGTGGGTGGAAAGAGAGATGCAAGAACAAAAGGAAGTCCTTAAATTCAGGAGTTCAGAGGGAAAGAAAGCCCAGCTGGGAACAGGAAACGCTGGGCTAGGGTCCCAGCTCATCACTTTGGGGCTGGTCCCCTTGAACAAGCTATAGGCTGAAGTAGTGAGCAGAGTGGGGTCAGAGTGTCTGGGGTCATAGTTCACTGATTCTACAGCTTGCACATGTCTCTAAACATCCCTGAGGCTCAGTTTCCTTTCATTTAAGATGGGGATAAGGACACCATTTCCCTTGTGAGTGTTTAGACATCATCAGTTCCCCACCATCACGCCTGCCTTAGAGTGAGTGCTTTGTGTGTGCCGCCATCTTGGTTCGGCTGCTGTCATTAATCTTCCATTCCTCACAGAGTCTGTGCCTGCCCTCCCCACACCAGGCACTGCTTGGTGTGCTGGAGTTGCTGATGAAACAGACAAAGTGGGAGCGGGCTGAGAATAAACAGTATAAATAAGCATGTCATGGAAACACATAAAATATATGTGTACTGGTGGTGATAAGTTCTATGGAAAAATTAAGACCGGGAAGGAGCATGGGTCACGGTTTGTGATGCAAGGTGAAGTTTAAATAGAGTGGTCAGGAAAGATTCCCCAAGAAGGCAACATTTGAGGAAAGACCAAAAGGAGCTGAGGGAGAAAGTCATGCCTGTGTCTGGAAGAACAGCTTTCCAGGCAAAAGGACTGTAGGTGCAAAGACCCGAATGCCCACATGCCTGGTTGTTGGAGGAATGACAAAGAGCAAAGTAGAGAACAGCAGCGAGGTCAAGAGAGGAGCGGGCAAGGGGCCTGGAAGACCATTGCAAGGACTTGGCCGAGAGGGGGCCGCTGAAGAATTTTAAGCAGAGGCATGTGACTTGATTTGGGTCTTAACTGGGTCACTGTGGCTGCCATATTGAGGATAGCCTGTAGGGGGCGAGAGAGGGAGCCCCGAGGCCTTGCCGGTGATCCAGATGAGAAATCGTGGTGGCTTGGACAGGTGGAACGCTGAAAAGTGGTCAGATTCTGAAGATATTTGGAAGAGGAGCCCTTCCTATTGCTGATAGGGGTGGATATGAGCTGTGAGACAGTGGAGCTGAGGATGTGTCTGGTTTCCACGGAGTAACTAGAAGATGGAGGTGTCCCCACCTGAGAAGGGAAAGGAGTGGCGGATCTGGAGATGGATTCTGTATTTGGTGAGTGTGAGATGCCTGGAGACCGCTCACTGGAGCTGTTGGGTGGGCAGTGAATAGACGGGTCTGGAGGACCAGGGGCAGTGAATTTGGAAACCATCGGCATGTGGGTGGCAGTTAAAGCCTGGAGACTGGCTGAGCTCACCCGAGAAGAGTGTGGATCAATGTGGGGCCGAGGGGAGGGAAGGCCAGGTGGCTCCCAGCTGTCTGTCTTGGGCCCCTGGCTGCCCAGCACCAGGACGGGAACCCAGGAGGACGCTGGTGTGGTAGACAAGGTGGTGATGATTTTCAGATAAGCCGTGTTGTGCCTGTGGGACGTCACACAACTATGGGATTCTGAAGGTCATTGAGACCCATGGGCAGTATAGATGTGGTGGTTCTGTATCAATGGTTCTCAGCTGGGGGCAGTTTTGCCCCCCCCAGGGACACTTGGCAATGTATGGAGACATTTTTGGTTGTCAAAACCTGGGAGGGAGGGAGAGGCTGCTGCTGACATCTAGTGGGGAGAGGCCAGGGATGCTGCTGAAGATCCTTCTATGTGCAAGACAGCCCCCTACCCCACCGCAATGAAGAATTATCTGGCCCCAAATGTCGATAGTACTGAGGTTGGGAAACTCTGCTCTATGCTTTGTTTAATTGAGTGTGATAATAAAAGCAAACATGGAGAGAGTGCTGGCTAGATGCCGGGCGCTGAGCTGAGGGAATATCTCATTTCATTCTCCCAGGAAGGTGGGTTCCTTCATTTTCTTCACGCTAAGGGGTGTGACTCTGACATTTGGGGAAGTTAAGTCACTGTGCTCCCCCTGGTGGAGCTGAGGGTTGACCCCAGGTTGGGCTGTAAGCACTGTTCAAGAGGGCCTCCAATGCTGTGATATGTGGCGGGATGGGACAGAAACCCAGTGGCCACACAGACTGGTTAAAAAGAGAAGAGGGAAAAAACCAGAAAGAGTAGCAAGAGACCTTCATGTTTCATGATAAATTTCATTCTGAAATAGTTGCTGTTATAATTTTTTTCTTTAACTGAAGCTAATACTCATCCTTCGTAAGTAACAGAGAAAAAGGCAAGCATAAACAATTGAAGGCTGCAGAAATCCCAAAACTTGTCTTAATGACCCATTTTGTCTTCCTTGCATTCCCCTCCTCTGCCGCAGAAGAGGTTTCATATTGCAAAAAGAGAACCAGTTTAGAGGTGAGCAAACCTGGGTTTGAATCCTGGCCCCTCCACTTGTTGGTTTGTGAGCTAAATTTTTAACTTCTCCAAGCCTCAGTTTCTTCATCTGTAAAATGGGGTCGATGACATCCCTTCCTGGAGTGTTTATGAGGACACAATGTGACTGTGCGTGTTAAGCATCTTGCACCGTGTTTCCCACACAGTAGGCTCTTAGAATTGGTAGTAGGACTTTTACTTCTGGACAAGATGGAGCAATAGAGACCAATTTACTTTCCTGCCTGAAACAGCCAAAAAAAAAAAGACAAATAATATGAAACAGTGTTTTTCAAGGTCCTAGGCATTAGGCAATGAAGAAGTGTGACCCTCAAGAGATGGGAAATAAATGAGGTGAACCCTACACAGGCCCCAGCTTACTGCTTTGAGAAAGTTTCCAGGCTGTGATGGAGGAAGGGGAAAGCCAGGCGGAGCCCATTGGACTCCATGAGTTAAGGAGACAAAGCTGAGAGACAGGGAGACCAGAGCATCTAGAGTTTTCAGGATAGAATACCAAGGAGAAAAGAGCAGCTCAGAAAGGAAACTCCCTGGAGAACTCATCATCACATGCATGTGAGGAAATTCCCTGAGGCTGAGGAAGAAATCACTAGAAAGGAATAGAGGCAGCAGTGCCCACTGTGACACAGGCCTGGGAACCGTGCCTTTTCTCACTTGCCGTAAGGAAAACCTCATGACTCATAGGGCATTGCAAAGAATACACAGCAGGGGAATAATTAGCTCTATACTGAGCACTCTGGACCACCTAATAAATCTTAGGAGCAAAATCTGTAAGGATCAAACTTTTTCCAAGTAACCCAACTTCATCCCAGAAAATGGCTCAAGAATACTTACAGGATTACAAAAATATCCAGCACCCAACCATTTAAAAATCACAATGTCTGGCGCCTAATCAAAAATATCAGGAATGCAAAGAAGCAGGAAAATATGACCCATAATGTGGAGAAAAATCAGTCAACTGAAACCAACCCAGAAATGACACAGATGTTAGAATTAGCAGAAAGAGACATGAAAAGTTTTATAACTGTATTCCATATGTTCAAAAAATTAAGTAGAGACATGAAAGATTAAAGAAAAGGACCCAAATCAAACTTCTAGAGATCAAATCTATAATGGATGAGATGAAAAATACACTGGATAGGATTAATGGCAGGTTAGACAGAGAAGATGAAAAGATCAGTAAACTTGAGGATGTGGCAACAAAAATCATGTATTAGTTTTCTATTGCTGCTGTAACAAACTACCGCGCACTTAGTGGCTTGAACAACACAATTTATTATCTCATTGTTCTGTAGGTTAGAATCTGACATAGGTCTCAGTGAGCTCACATCAAGGTGTCAGCAGGGCTAAGTTCCTTTCTGGAGGGGGGAATACATTCTCTTGACTTTTCCAGCATCTAGCAGCTACCTGCCTTCCTCAGCTCCTGGCCCCCTTCATCCATCTTCAAGGCCAAAAATGGTAGATCAAGGCCTTCTCCCACCACATCAGTCCTACCGTTATTGTTACATTTCTCTCTGACTCTCCTTCCTCTGTTTTAATAACTCTCATGATTACATTGGGCCCATCCAGACAATCCAGGGTAATCTCCCTATGTTCAGAGCAAAGAATATTACTAGTGATAAAGAGGTCATTTCATAGTAAAGGGGTCCATTCATCAAGAGGACATAATCCTAAATATTTCCTCTCCTAATAACAGGGCTTTAGATTAGGTGAAGCAAAAACTGATAGAAATGCAAGGAGAAATAGACAAATCTACACTTATCATTGGAGATTTCAATAATCTCTCAATAGCTGATAGAACAAGTAGACAGAAAATCAGTAAGAATGTAGAAAATTTGGACAACTCTATCACCCACTAGACCTACTTTAGAAAACACTCCGTGTAACCAAAGCAGAATAATTTTTCTCAGTGCACACAGAACACTTACCAAGATAGACCATATCCTAGGCCAAAAGCAAGTCTTAATAAATTTAAAAGGCTTCAAATCATACCACATATGTTTTCTGGCCACAGTGGAATTAAATTAGAAATCAAAAACAGAAAGACTTTTGGGAAATTTTGGAAAATTCCCCCAAGTTTAGAAACTAACACAATTCTGAATATCCTATAGGTCAAAGAAGAAATCCAGAGTGAAATTAGAACAGCTTTTGAGCTGAATTAAAATGAAAATACAACATACCAAAATATGGGGGAATGCCCTAAAGCAGGACTTTTAGGGGACAATTGTAGACTAAACACTAAGAAACTAGAAAAAGAGCAAATTAAACCCTAGTTAAGCATATGAAAAGAAATCACAAAGATCAGAGTGGAAATCAATGAAATAGAACACAAGCTGGCAAACCGTGACCTGTGGCTGGCCCCCTCTGTTTGTAAATGAAGTTTTACACAAACACAGCCTTGCTCTTTCATTTGCATATCGCCTATGGCTGCTTTCTGGCTGCAACAGCAGAGTGGGTAGTTGTGGCAGAGACCATATGGCCTGAAAACCTAACATATTTACTCTCTAGCCCTTTAAAAAAATTTTGCTAACCAGAAAAACAATAGACTAGGTCATTAAAATAAAAAGCTGGTTTTTTTGTGATTATTAAAGTTGGTAAGCCTCTGGCAAGGACAGATCAGGAAAAGAAGAGAGAAGACATAAATTACCAAAATCAGAAATGAGAGAGGTGACATCACTATAGATTCTTCATCTATTAAAAGGATGATAAGAAAATATTACGAACAACTTTACGCCAATAAATTTGACAAGTAGGTGAAAGAGACAAATTCTTTGAAAGATACAAACTACCAAAGCTCACTAAAGAAGAAATAGACATATATATTAAAGAAATTTGAATTTGTTATTCAAAACCTTCCTACAAAGAAAACTCCAGGCCTAGGTGGGTTCACTGGTGAATTCTACCAAATATTTAAGGAAGGAATAATAGCAATTCCACACAAACTCTTCTAAAAATATTGAAAAGGAGGGAATACTTACCAACTTATTCTGTGAGGCCAGCATTACCCTGATTCGAAGACCAGACAAAGACATTATAGGAGGAGAAAACTGTAGACCAGTATCCTTCATGAATAGAGATGAAAAATTCTCAACAAAATTTTAGCAAGTTGAATCCAACAATACATAAGAAGGATACTACGTCATAGCCAAGTGGAATTTATCCCAGAAATGCAAGGTTGGTTTAGTATTTGAAAATCCATCAACATAGTTCATCATATTAACAAACTAAAAAAAAAAAAAAAAAAATCAGGTGATAATCTCGATAGATACAGAAAAAGCATTTGACAAAATCTGTTTCTGATAAAAACCCTCAGCAAACTGGGAATAGAAGAGAACGTCCTCAGCCCGAGAACGGACATCTACAAAAAACCTACAGCAGGTATACTTAACGGTGAAAAACTGAATTCTTTTGCCCCAAGATCAAGAACAAGACGAGGATGTCCACTCTCACCACTTCTGTTCAACCTTGTATTTGAGGCTCTAGTCAGTGCAACTGATGAGAAAAGAAAGAACAGTCACCCAGATTGGAACGGAAGAAGTAAAATGGTGTTTATTTGCAGACGGCATGATTGCCTATGTAAATACACCAGCAAGTCAGTGGAGAAAGGATAGTCTGTCCAACAAATGGTGCTGGAACAACTGGGCATCCGTATGCAAAAGGAGGAACTTCTATCCACACCTTGCATCGTATCCAAAAGCTCACTCATAGACCTAAATGTAAATCCTGAAACTATGAAACTTCTAAAAGAAAACCTAGGAGAAAACTTTTATGACTTTGGGGTAAGCAGAGATTTCTTAGAACACCAGAAGCACGCTCAATAAAAGAAAAAAATCGATAAATTGGGCTTCAGCAAGATTAAAGACTTCTGGAAATTAAAAACAGTGGAAATATGCTGTTAAGAGAATGAAGAGCAAAGGCACAGACTTGCAAAGCATATATCTGATACAGGGCTTGTATCCAGAATAAGCAAAAAACTCTCAAACTCAATATGAAAAAAATGAACACCCCATTTCAGAGATGAACACAAGGTTTCAACAGATATTTCACCGAGAAGATACGCAGATGGCAATTAAGTACATAAAAAGATGTCCAACGTCGTTAGTCGTTTGGGAAATGCAAAGTGAAACACAGTGCTGTCCCCTTGCCCACCCACTGGAATGGCTAAGGTAAAAAGACTGACCCCACCAAGTGTTGGCGAGGAAGAGGAGGAGCTGGAACCCTCAGACGCTCCCGCTGGGGATGCAACGTGGTGCAAACACTTTGGAAAACAGTTTGAGGCAGTTTCTTAAGGAGTTAAACATAATATATAAAAGTATACGTACATGAAAATACTAAAAAGCTCAACGTACAGGCTCAGAGCCCCAGGAGGGCAGGACTAGGCAGGGGCACAGCTGGACGTGAGGGCGTCCGCCAGCCTCTGGGCATGGCGGATCCAAGTTTGGTGGGAAACTTATATGCAGCTTATATGACTTGAGGGGCCCCTCTTTAGAAAAAAGAATTCAAAAATGAGAAATTCATACTAGGTACAGAAGTGAGTATTTAGGACAAACGAGTATCCATGACAAATTCTTGGAGCCAGGGGTCGCCAGGTCTCTTCTGAGTCATCTTGAGATTCAAGAAAGCTTACCCAGAGAAGCTTCTTGGTGGCATCCGGCTTCCTCTGCCCACCTGTAGCACTCAGGGATCCCAGCCTGAGAGCCCTTGTGGTCTGGGGCCCTAAGGATGCAGAGCCACTGTCCTGCTTGGTGGCAGCGCCCACACCCCGTGAATGATCACGGCAGCTGAGCCAGCCTTTGCTGTCAGCAGCCCCATGCCCCCTTTCTCCCAGTAGCCACGTGGGCCCAAAGGAGCAGGGCTGTGTGTGTAGCGAGGGACTCCACAAGGGCCTGCAGTCTTGTCTCCTTGCTCTCCATGCGCCAGCCTGCCGAGCCTCCTCAGTTTCAGTGGCCTTGCTGTGACCACTGTCAGATGGACCAGCCTCGTTTGTGGGGGTGATGGGAGTGTGGAATGGTCAGAGCCCAGATGAAAGACTTCTAAGAGGGCAGGTGTGTCTGTCAGCTTTGTTCATTTAAGCATCACCAGCTTCTAGAAGAGTCCCAGGCAGGTACCAGGCACTCAGTAAGCACTTGTTCCTGTCGGGTCTCCATGGCTGGGCTGCAGGTCTGGGTCCCACAGTTGTCCCTCACTGCCGTCCCACCCCCCTGGGAACACGGGTCCCTGGGCCCACAGCCCACCAGCAGATGGCCCTGGGTTACGGTCTGAAGCTATGGGACCTTAGGCAAGGACGTAGGTGAATTACATATTAAGGGATGTTGGGAGGGGGGAGTAAAGACAAGATCATTCTTGAAAATCCCTTAAGTTGCCTATAAAGTTCAGTATAAATGGTTTTATGTACATCCCAAAGATTAATTAAGCGTCTAGCTGTGAGCGGGGACAGGTGGAGAATTCTGGAGCATTTGCTCCATCCTGGTTTAATATCAAGCCTCTGTAACATGAATACCTATGGAGAATGGGCTCTCGTCTCTAGGCTGGGGAGGGCAGGCTGCACGGTCAGAGCCTGAGTTAAAAACCCAGTGACATTGAACTGCACCCTCAAGATGTATCGATTGAAAACAAAACACACAGCGGGGCTACCCTGGGTACCAAACTTCTCCGACCTGGCCTCAGATCTGCATGCCATGGTTCTCCTAGTGCCCCAGGATGCTTTTAATGATTTCTGTTTTGATACAGAAAAAAGAAAGCAAGACTAAGGGAGAAAAGAGAAAACCAGGAAGGGTCCAAAGACAGACGTGCGTGCTGTGAGGGGTGGGCTGCAAAGACAGAACCAAACAGCAGGCTGTGGCCTCTCACTGGGCAGGGGCGCGGTGGGGAGCCCCTGGGGTGGGGTGGGCCTGGCCGGAGGCCGACCGGGAACCCACAGTAAGCCTGTGTCTCCCTGTCTTGCAGGTGGTACCGGGGAGCGGGAGAAGGTGCCGGCCAGCCCCGAGGCGCTGCTGCTCATGGCCAGCTCCCAGCGTGACATGGAGGACTGGGTGCAGGCCATCCGCCGGGTCATCTGGGCCCCGTTTGGCGGAGGTACTGCCCGTAGCTCGCATGCTCACCCTCTAGAACCCTTGCCTTCAGGTAATCATGCCCTCTGCCCCCCTCTGAGCCGCACGACCCCTCTCCCTCGAGACTCACTGGCCGTGTCCCCTGCTGCTTCCCGCAGGCTGGCAGTGTCGTCCTCGTCGCCTGCCAGCCCTCCAGGTCCCCAAGCAGACCCTGGCAGGGGCATCGGGGCTTTTCAAAAATATGCCCTCCTCCCACCAGAGTCCTGTCGTCTCTGTGTACTTGCCTCCCTGCGTCCAGACCCCTGCTGGACACTGGGTTTGTGCAAGGTGGTCTGCACAGTGGCCAGACATGGGCCACATGCTCTAGGGGGTCATATCAGTCCTCTAGAGACCATGTCCCACCCTCTGCTGTGCCTTGCCACAGCCCTGCCTTCAGAACCCACGCCCGGTCCCTGATCAGAAAGAACGGTTGCTGTTCACTCACTTCTGCTTTATTCGAAGCACTTACTGGGCGCCTAAAGTGTACCAGCTTGTATCCCAGGTGCGAGGAATTCAGTGGTAAACAAAAGAGGATGCCTAGGCCTCCCCTCCATTGTCCTGCGGGAGACAAGAGAGGCAAGTAAAGGTGTCATGTGATGTCCAGTAGTGAGAAACCAGTCATGGGAGCCAGGGGAATGCTGGGAAGAGCAGCAGGCAAAGGGACCAACAGGTGCAAAAGCCCTGAGGTGGGGATGAGTGATGGGAACATGAGGAATCTCAGGAAGGCCAGTGTCTCTGAGGGATTGAGGACAGGAGAGTGGAGGAGCTGAGGTGAGAGCAGTCGCCGACATGGGGGCATTTCAGACTTTTTTCTAAATTTGTGGAGCACCAGGGAAGACCAAACAGGAGACAGACACAGTCTGACTTAGATTTATAAAAAGATCCTCTAGCCACCACGTGAGGGGTGGACCGTGGAGAGACAGGAGTGGACGCAGCAGGCTGGGGCAGTCGTGCAACAAGAGGTGAGGGGGTGGAAGCTGGCGTGGGGGTGGAGGAGGTGGTGGTGCAGAGTGGTCAGCTGCAGGTGTGTTCTGAAGGCAGAGCTGCTGGGCTTTGCTGACGGTGTAGACACGGGCGCCAGAGAAAGGAACGATGACTCGCAGCAGCGTGCGCGGTTGCCATCTCTGTAGGTTGGTGTCCGTGTGAAATCATCACGAAAAGAGCTTTCAGGAGGGATCACCATGCTGGTTGGGCCAGGGCCACCAAGTCCCTGTGGATAGTGGACACCAGGGACCTTCAGACTGGCCAGGTTCTGTCCACATGGCCGTGATGTCCTCCCTCTCCCCATGCAGTGTTGGACTGGCGTGTCTTCTAGGCAGGGGCAGGCCCTCAGCTCTGGGGGCTCAGAGCCCATTTCTGGATCCTGCCTCCCCCGCAGGCTGCGTCCCTTCCGCCACCCCTCCCCTCGCCGGCTCTCCTATCCCATTCCTGGCTGTGGCCCGCCTGACCACCCTTCGTAGAACCATAAATCCCTCATGTCGAAGGTCAATGTAACTTTGAAAGTCGGAATTTTCTCCTGGGCTTCATAAATGGCCTCACACTGTTAACCGTGGCCTCTCTACCCCTTGATGGTTGCAGCAGCTTTGACACACGGCCCCAACTTAATGGCCTTGGAAGACCCGAGCCCACCCAGGGATTTCTGCAGCCTCCAAGGGCTTCCTTTGGTGCAAGGTGTTGGCAGGTGAAGCGACGGAACAGAACAGAGCCCGGAGCAGGCTCCCATGCATCTGGACTCTAGTTTATGACAGGTGGCACCTTGAGCACCGGGGAATGGAGAACATCATCGACATCTTGGGGTGGAGAAAGATGCCTTAAATGAGTTGCAAAAAGCACTCATCTTTTAGGAAAAGATTGATGCAGTTGTACTAAGAAAATGAAGAGCATCTGTTCTTTAAAGGATAGATTAAGAAAATGAAAAGACAAGCTATAGATTGGAGAAGGTCTTTGGATCACGTAGAACCATTACAGGACTGCCTCCTCAAACTCCCGCAGATCAGGAAGGCAAAGACAGACAGACCAGGAGAAACATGGGCCAGAGCCTTCAACAGGCACTTTGCCAAAGAAGAAATGCTCAGCGAACATGGGCAGTGGTGTTCAACATCATTAGGAATCAGGGGAATGCAAATTAAATCACAACGCAATACTTCTATTCACCCACCAGCATGACTAAATGAAACGACCGATGGTTCCAAGTGGTGGCGAGGATAGAAGGCTATAGACACGTGCATATATGGCCGGGGAAGTTGTTTGACGGCATCTGCAAAAGTCGATGCTGTGTCCCAGCGGCCTCCAGATAGAAACGTGCGCACAGGTACGCCAGAGGACTCGTTCCTGTCGGATGTTCACAGCAGCCTTATTTACAATGGCCTGACACTAACCAAGCATTTAGCAATGGATAAATAAATACGATTCATTCGTGCAACAGAAAACTCTACGACAGTGAGAATGAATTAACCACAGCTCACCCAACAGCATGCACGATTCCCAAAAACATATTGTGGGACTAGGGTAGCCCAATAAAATGCTAGATGATTTCATTTATATAAAGTTGAGGAACGGGGCAGAAGGAAACTATATTCCTTATGGATGGATAATTAGGCAGCAGAAATATAAAGACAAGCGAAGAAATGAAGGCCATGAAAATCAGGGCTGTAGTCACAGTTACACGGGTGTTTGTTTTACAGTAAGGAGTTCATCTGTACGTATGGGCCTTAAGTACTTTTCTGGATGTGTGCATATGTCACTATATAAAAGATAAAAAGTAAATAAAAGAAAGAAGAGAAACTAAAGGTCAAAGAAGCTAAGTACTTTGCCCAAGCTGGCACAGCTAGTCAGGGAGCCAAGCTGAGAAACACAGGCGGTTGTTCTGATCCCAAAGGCCGCGCTTTGTCCCAGCCCCTGCAGGGCACTGTCGCACGCGGTCTGTCTGCACTCAGTGAGCTGGCCCACACATCCATCTGTGTCTCCCTCCCACCCTCCCTCCAGCATCCCAGGTAGAACTCAGCTTCGCCCCTCCCCCGGGCCCCCCCAGCATTTATCGAACTTCTCAGGCTGTGTGCTGTGTGCAGAGGAACTTGCAGGAATTAACACAGGAACCATCATCAAAGGCAAAAGGCTCTTATCTCCCTCCCACCAGAGGTGCAGAGGAAACACAGCCATTTGGGGTTAGCGGGGCAGGCGTGTTGGGGCAAGCCCGGGCACTCGCAGGTGGCTCTGCTGGCCGCTGCAGGGTTCCTGGCAACGCTGGTATTATCCGGGGTCCCCTGGAAAGGAGCCCTGGAGAATCCGTCCTTCTCTCACTGCTGAATAACAAGCCTGCCAGCACTTTCAGCCTTGTTTGTTCTGGCAGAGAGCAGGCCACCTCCAACAGACACAACCAGGCAGTGTGCCCACTGCAGTCCTGGGGGAGCCCGCCATCCCCACAAAGAAAACGGGCCAGGCCGGCCGTCAGGGAGCCTGCTGCTGATGGCCTGCCCAGGGATGGCCTGCCCAGAGGGCCTCTTGTCTGGGCATTCATTCATTCATTCATTGAGCCAGGCAGTCGTTCACTCAAGAATGTGTCCTAGGGGCTGGCTTGCAGCCGTGAGCAGGATGGACGAGGTCTCTGCCCTCATGGGGCACACTTTCTAGTGGAGGAGATGAATCACAAACAAGATCGGTAAGCCCATCGTAGGGTAGGTGGTGATGAGCTCACTGGAGAAAGACAAGGGGGGCAGGGCAGTGGGAGTGATGGGGGTCCAAGGTAGTGACATTGGAGTCAAGGAGACGAAAGGGTGGATTACACAGATATCTGGGCCGGAGCAGAGCTGTCTGTGAAGGGGGAGGGCAAGCAGGTCAGAGAGGGAACCAGTGGTAGAGGGAGAGGGCCTTGTCTCCGTGATGACCGGCTTTTCCTCCCAGTGAGGTGTTCTCTTGGCGGGTTTTGAATAAAGCAACAGAGCCTGACTCTGGTTCTAACAGGATCCCTCCGGCTGCAACGTTGAGAATAGATGAAAGAGGGCAAGGACGGAAACAGGAAGCCAGTTAGGAGCTCAGCAGACAGCAATGCAGGTGAGAGCTGAGGGCGGCTTGGCCCAGGATGGGGTTGAGGATGAGAAGTAATTGAATTCTTGGTGTATTTTGAAGATAGAGCCAGTAGTGTTTCCCCACTGGAGTGGAAGGAAGGTGTACGAGGATGAGGGAAGTCACGGGTAAGTCCAAGAGGTTTGATCTCAGCCCCTGGAAGGATGGGTTAGCCGTTAACGAACATGAGAAAGACTAGAGCAAGTGCACTTGCTTGGAAGGAAGACAGAGTTCCCTCTGGGGCTTGGTCTGAGATACCTGTTGGAGGCTCAAGCTTAGATGTCAAGCAGCCAGTCAGACATTTCAGTCCAGAGATTAGGGAGGGGACTGGGTTGGAGAGAGAATTTGGGGGCCATCGACATATAGATGGGGTTGAAGCCACGAGGCTGGATGGGGCACCACAGAGCACGTGCAGGGACAGCAGAGGACCAGGGCGAAGCCCCAAGCTGCTCCCCAGCAAGTGTCAGGGTGCAGAGGAGGAGCCAGCGCAGGGGGCTGAGAGGGAGAGCCAGTGAGGGAGGGGAGCAGGACAAGTGGGGCCTCTGAGCCGAGCGGAGAGAGCGTGTAAGGAAGAAGGGTAGTGATGAGCTGCGCGTGCACTGCCGAGGGGCCAACCAGAGGAGAATGGATGCTGAGTGCGGTTCACTGGTGACTTGCACTGGCTGGTTTTGAAGTGCTGGGGAGAAAGCCTGAAAATAGTGTGTAAGAGGAGGGGAACTGGAGTATGGGGATGGCCAACCCTTTCAGGAAGTTTGCTGTCAAGAGAGAGAGAAATGGGACAGTAGCTGGATGGGGAGGTGGGGTAAGAGAGGGATTTGTTTATTTTTTTTTTAAGTTGGGAGACAAAACAGCAATGTAAAAGATTGAGAGAAAGAGAGTTGCTGGAGCACCAATATCTCTTGTGGATATAGATGCAAAAATTCCCCACAGAATACTAACAAATTGAATCCGGCAATGTATAAAAGTATTATAGACCATGACCAAATGAGATTTATCCCAGGAATGTAAGGGTGGTTTAACATCTGAAATCACATAATGTAACATCTCAGTAGAATAGAGGACAAAAACCACATGACCATCTCCATAGACTCAGAAAAGGCATTTGATAAAATCTGCACCTTTTCCTGATAAAAACACTCAGCAGTCTAGGGATAGAAAGAAACTTCCTTAACCTGCTAAAGGGCATCTACACACAACCGAGAGACGACATCACACTGGTAGAGAAAGACTGGATGCTTTTCCTCCAGGATGGGAAGAAGACAAGGATGCTTACTTTCACTGGCTCTATTCAACATTGTACTGGAGGTTCTAGCCAGAGCAATTAGACAAGAAAATGAAATAAACACATCCAGACTGGGAAGGAAGAAAGAAGTGATAGGATCTCTGTTTGCAGATGACATGATCTCACATATAGAAAACCTTAAGAAATCCACTAGAAAACTACTAGAACTAGTAAAAAATTCAACAAGATTGCAGGAGACAAGGTCAGTATTCACAGCCAGTTGTATTTCCATACAGTCTTTCAGTTGGCAACGTGCAAATGGAAGATGAAATTAGGCAGACTTCATCTAGCACAGCACCCAAAAGAATAAAAGGCTTAGGAATGAATTTAGCAAAGGAAGTACAAAACTTAATACTCTGAAAATTGACAAAACATTGTGGAAAGAAATTTAAAAAGACGTAAATAAATGGAAAGACATCCCATGTTCATGGACCAGAAGACTTGATATTCTGAAAAGCCTGCAAGCCCTGGAAGGTGGGTTTCATGTTCACAAGAAGGTGCGTAACAAAGCCAGTTGCGTTGAAGTGTGAGAGGATTTTGAATAGAGTGAGCACAGGTTTCGCCACCAGCCTGTGGTCTGGGTGTGATATGGCTCTGCCCCTTGCTTGCTGTGTGATGCTGGGCACCCTACGTACCCATTCTGTGTCCTTGTTTGCAAAATAGGAATATGAATATCTTCTTTGCAGGACTGTCATGAGAATTAAGAGAGAAAATGGGTGCAGAGGGCTCAGCCCTCTCTCAGTACTAAACAGTCCTCATTCATTCAACAAACACTATGGAGCATGGGCCACGTGCAGGCAGGGCGCAGGGAAGAAAAGAGAACAGCCAGAGCTGCCATCCTACTCCCCAAGACAGACAACAGCACGGAAAGTCAATCGTGAGGCGTGGAGCAGTGTTCTCAGACGTCCGCTGGCATCGGCATCCTGCAGAGGAAGGGTTGTAAGAGAGCCCGCTGGCTCCACGCATGGGGTGTCCAGCTCCCTCCGATGGGGCCCTGGAATGTGTATTTCTCACCGTGAGTTCCCAGGTGCTGCTGCTGCCGCCACTGGGCTAGGCCTCACGTTTTGAGAACCACTGTGCTTTAGGAGGTGGTGAGCGTTCCTGGAAGAAAAACAGTAGAGCAGTTTGCAATATAGTAGTGAGGGCAGGCCCGACGAGAGAGGGACCTCCAGACCAAGGCTTGAAGAAGGAGAGAGGGAGCCAGGAGGAGGTCCGGTGGAGGCGTGCCGGGCCAGCAAAGGCAGAGAGCCTCTGATGTGGTCCTGAGCCAGCACAGAGGCAGGGGGTCTGGGGGGAGTGAGGGACCAGGTGAGGCGGGAAGGAGCCGATGGAAGAGGCCTCGTGGGCCCTGTCGGGACTTGGGACTTTACTCCTCGGTGAAGGGGGAGGGGCACTGGAGGGATTTGTTAAAAGGACCCTCTGACTGCTGACCAGAGAGGGACAGGAGCCGTGTCTACAGCAATCCAGGAGGAGACAGGGCACTTTCACTGTTGGGTGGGGAGTCGAAAGTGGTCAGATTCCAAATGTGTTGTGAGAGGAGGACCCACAAGGTTGCTGGATGTGGGGGTGAGAGAGAGGGAGCAGTGAAGGGACTCCAGTGGGTCTGGCTGAGCAACCGAAGGACAGACTTGTCATTCACCAGGAGGGGAAGTCTCAGCGCAGGGTGGGATGGGGGGTTGGAGACTGTGGCCACACCGTAGCTCGGTCTGAACCCGAGTGGGTTGAGATGCCTGTTAGTCCATGAACCAGCCCAGCTGCTGAGTGGGCAGCTGTGCAGGAGTCCAGGCGGCTGCGGGGCTGGGGTTCGTGCTCAGTAACTACCCTCCCTGCCAGCCCTGGCACAGCCCAGCAAAGCCCGCAGGCTGTTCGTCCCAGCCTGACACGCAGCAGCACAGAGCAGCCATCCCCGGCAAGGAGCCAGGCCTGGGAATGGTGTCCCAGAGTGACCGCCCTGTGCTGGGAGGGATGTGAAGGGCCAGGCGGCTGGCCTGCTGTTGTCCTCAGTGCCTTGCTGCCCCAGTCTGGGGGTGTGGCTCTCACAGGCTTCTGGACTTTCCTCTGACCCCCTGGAGTCAGCTCTCCTGCCCTCACGTTCCTAAGAAATCATGGGGGGAAGGAGGGCGGGGGGACGAATGCAGCTTCCAGAGGCCACAGGGCAGGACACTTGACATGGAGAAAACCCTAGCCTCGGGACAACTTGCAGGAACACAAAGCAACCTTGTCAGGCCAGCTGGGCGCTGTCATTGTTCACTGGCATGACATCTCCAAGCCCTCAAGCGACAGTCAGTTTCAGAAGGAAAGGTCCCTGGCCCCAGCCCGGGCTGCAGTGGTGGAGCCCGGGGTCCTAGGGGACCACTTCTCCCCAGTGCTGCTTGCTCCGTATCTCAGCTCTTCTGGGAGATTCAAGAAGAGAGAGTCTTATTTCCAGATCCCCTGAAAGTTGACCTGCCAGGCTGGCAGGCTCAGGCCTTTCCCAGTGGCCCTTTCAAAAGAGGAGAGAAAGGGCTGTTGCTGACCTGGGCTGGGCTCTGGTCCCTATGCCAGCAGAAGGAGCCCTTGAGCCTGATTCTGGTGCCTTGGTGCATTCTCATGGGCCCTGAGGGTCCACATGCGGGTGGTGGAGGAGATGCCCCCAGGGGCCTTGGACCCTGTCCAGGCCCCAGGCTCACAGAGGGCACATCTGGCCTCTTTGGGACATCTGGGTCAGTTCACAGCACCCCTGGCGGGCCCCAAGGCTTCTCCCTGCAGTGCCCCATGAGCCTGTGAGCTTGGATCCCCAAGGCAAGGGAAATAGCTGCAGCCACAGACCCCAGGGACAGGGTGGCCAGCGAGCCTGGGGCCCCTGGCCAGGCGAACGGAGGGGAGGGGCAGCTGCCTTCTCTTAGGGAGCCAGGCAGCCAGCAAGGGGGCCGCTCCCCACTGCTTCCTGCAAAACTCAGGCCACTAGCTGTTCAGTGGTCTTTGACCACCTCGCTGGACCCTTCAGTCCTCCTTCCCTCCCAGCAGCTGTGACGAGAAATGCACCATCAGCGTGGTGGCCTGGCTTCAGTCTTTGCTGAGTAGAGCTCAGATCCCAGGGCCGGAAGAGCTTGTCGTGTTCGTTATACAGACGCGGCCAGTGGAGGGTGTGTGCCAGCAACGCTGTGCGCTGCCCCGTGACCCCGGCCACAAGGGGAGAGTTGGGCAGAGGTAGCGACTCACCAGAACAGCTCATGTTTGCTCAGCGTGTCCCTGTGCCGTGCTCCACGTACCGACTGACCCTCACCGGATGAGAACAGTCCCACCACAGCCCCTTTCAGGCAGGAGACTGGGCAGCAGTGGGGCCCACGTGATCTGTTCAGGGCACAGAGGAGGATGCAGGAAACCCGCATTCTCCCATGTCTGCTGCAGCTCTGAGCCCCCGTGCTGGAGGCCAGTGGCCTCCGGGGCTCCTACGGTCAGGTTCTCTGGCTCTCTGCTTCTTCCAGGCAGCCTTGGTCCTCCACATCGGTCTGAGGAAAGAGGGAGGGATCACATGCTTGCCATGTGCTACTCTTGCCAGGGGTTTGTTGTATCAAAATTATATTGTAGAGGGGGACAGAGGGGCCCAGAGAGGTTCAGCAGCTTGCCTAATAGCACACAGCAGGGCTGGGAGCAGAGGCAGCCCACCTCCATGGTGAGCCCATCCGAGGATGCTGTTGCCAGGCGAGCTTCAGAGCATCAGAGCCTCTGGACCTGAGTTATCTTAATGGGGTTCAAGGGAGCCCAGACTGGGGACAGAGGCAGTCCCTGAGGTCCTGGACCCAGCCCCCGCCCAGGGCCTGTAGGACACAGAGCTCAGGGACAAGGGCCATGCCAGCTGAAGAGCTCCCTTGTCACCAGGTGCTCATGTGAGAGGACAGACCCTCAGCCTCTCAGCAAACTGGCCCTGCCCCAGGAGGGCAGTTTCGTGACGACTTCTGCATACCCACTCCAAGCTGGGGTGGGTGTCGGCCTGACCAGGGCTTAACCTAGAGCTCGTGGTAGCAGTGCCACCAGAGTCCAGAGCCTGCAAAATGGGGGCAGCTGCAGACTTCCATGTCAGCGGAATCTGGCTGGAGGTGGAAGGGTAGAGACTAGCAGGTCTAATGTGATGACTGCACAGGCGGGGAAACTGAGGCTCGGAGAGAAGAAAGCAAGTCAGCACCTGCCCCCAGAGTAGGTGCCTCGACTGAGCCCTCGGATCCCTCTCTTTAACGTGGACAGAGTTGCTTGGACCCAGGGGCCCCAGGCCTTTTTTTTTTTTTGAGGAAGATTAGCCCTGAGCTAACTGCTGCCAAGCCTCTCTTTGCTGAGGAAGCCTGGCCCTGAGCTAACATCCGTGCCCATCTTCCTCTACTTTATACGTGGGACGCCTGCCATAGCATGGCTTGCCAAGCGGTACCATGTCCGCACCCAGGATCCGAACCGGCAAACCCCAGGCTGCCGAAGCGGAACATGTGAACTTAACCGCTGCACCACTAGGCCAGCCCAGCCCCAGGCCTATTGTGCTGGGTTTAGGGCAAGGCATTGCTTGCCTATGGCCCCCAGCACCATGAAGTGCCCTTCCCACCCGCATGTCGGCCTGAACTCTGGGAAGGGGGCACACCGAGCCCCCTCACACACACACCCCCACCCACCCGGGCTCCAGCCCTACCCCCACACTAGTCTAGGGCCCTCGCTGGCTCGCTTGCTCATTCATGGGGACACCAAAAAACTCGGTAACCAGGATACATATTTTATTGTAATATTTTTTAATGAAAAAAACCCACGGTGTTAGTTTTCTATGGCTGCTCTAACAAATAGCCACAAATTTAGTGACTTAAAACAACACAAATCTATTCACTGCCAGTCTGGAGGTCGGAGGTCAGCACTGAGCCTTATGAGGCTGAAATTGGGGTGTCGGTGGGCTGGTTCCTGCTGCGGGCTCCAGGGGACCCCCTGTTCTCTCCTCTCTCACCGTCTGGAGGCTGCCCACGTTCTTGGGTGTGGCCTCCTCATGCCACACTCTGCTTCCTTACATCCGTAGTCACACTGCCCCCTGCCTCTCTCCTACAAAGCCGGCCAGGATGGTCCAGCGCACTCTCTCCATCCTTCATGTCATCACATCTACAGAGTCCCTGTTACTAGGCAAGGGGACATCGTCACAGGTTCCAGGCATCGGGACGGGGACATCCTTGGGGAGCCATTATTCAGTCTCTCACATCCATGATGAGCAAAATATCAAACTTGTAAAGAAAGACGGGGCCCCCGGGCGGCATTAGGGTGAGGCCCTCGCACTCAGAGCCCTGCAAGGAGAGGGTTGGACCCTATCTTTATTTAAAATTGTGATAGTTTGTTCATCATGGATTTTTGGCATTAATTTGTATTTTTTTAACTATTGCCATAAAATATTTATCTTAGTTACCGAAGTTACCCCCTTAAATTTTGCCCTTGTGGCAAGTGCTTAGGAAGAGCAAGAAGAGGACCCCACTGTACACTCAGCTGTCAGATGACACCCCCCCAAGCCCCTCCCTTACAGGATTCTCCCCCCAGGCCCCTGTGGACCACCCTCCCTCCTGTCTGCTATCGCACAGCCCCAGCTGTGCTACTCTGTCCACCTGCCCTCCTGGTGTGTGCCTGAGGCTGTGTGCCCACCCCCATCCCCCACCCCGCCCAGGCCTTCACACTTTGGAAGCATGGGATTGTGGGTTATTTTCCCTGGGACAGAGTCCTACCCTGGGAAGGACATAGACTTTGCAGAAATATCATTTAGGTTTGAACTGGAGACTTGTCACTTACCTGCTGTGTGACCTTAGGCAAACTGCATCACCTCTCTGAGCCTCAGCTGCTTTGTCTGTAAAATGGGGACATTAATACTTACCTCTCAGGGCTGCACAAGACACCCTATAAGTCCTAACCACATTCCCTGGCATGGCTGTCCATGGCCCGCGTCCGGGCAGAGGGCTGGAGCCCTGAGCGCCGGCTCTGAAGCTGGCAGGCCAGCTCTAGATCTGGGCTTGGCGCTCTGCTGGCTGGGTGACCCCGACCGAGACACCTGACCTTAATGGGCCTCCATCGCCTCACCTGGAACACCTGCCTCCCAGTCTGTGGACTGGACGGGAACCCCTAAAGCGAGTCCCCCGCAAGGCGGGAGGGACCCATCCCCGGGAGCGGCCCGTACTTCTGCGGCGCCTAATAACATCGAGCATCCGGAAAAGGGGCTCAGATGCTGGAGACACGAGTGCCTCCACGGGGCTCACTTCAGGCGCGGGGTTTCGGGGACTCGCCAGGCCGGGCCCTCCCCGCATCCCCGCATCCCTGCATCCCTCTCTCCTCCCTCCTCCAGGCCCGGGGCGGGCGGCGGGCAAGACGCTACCTGCGCGCGTGCCGGGCATTCCTGCCGCCGCCCGGGCGCGCCATGGGCCTGATGCCGGCCGCGCGGGCCTCCGCCGGCTGCCGCGCCTGCCCGCCGCCGCCCTGCCGCCTGCCCGCCTGCTGCGCGCCCGCCGCCCCAGGTACGCTCGGCCCGGGCCCGGGGGAGGGTAGGGCCGGGGCGCGGGGCGCGCGCGGCGGGCGGAGAGCAGTCTCCAGCCCCGGGGGTGGGCGGCCCGCACGCACAGAGGAGGAAACTGAGTCTGGCAGGGCGCGCGGTCTTGCAAAGAATCGGCCCGCCGGCTCCGCTGCAGAGGGGACCGAGCGGGATGCGAGCCCCGGGCTGTGAACTCCAAGCCCAGTGCTTGCCCCACGTTTGCCTCCCTGGGCCTCAGGAAGGCCACCGGACACCCGGAGGCGGGGCACTGCTTCCCTGGGGCCCGGCTCGCCCTAGGCACCCCCACCCCCCGCCCCCGCCCATGATGGATGCCTCTCTGTGCCTCCCGCGCCGAGTTCAGCCTGTTGGGAGAGGGCAGCTCTGAGCCCCCCCCCCCCCAGTACCTAGAGCAGGACCGAGTACACGGGCACGAGCGCGGAGTGATGGCAGGGTAGGTTTACCCCCGTGGGTGCGTGCAAGGAGGATGCGCAGGCCGTGGTGAGGGGGAGCCGAAATGCGCGGGGCGGGGGGGGGGGGGGGGGGGGGGGAAGGGGGTGTTACCCCAAGCTTGTGATTCTCTGAGAGACTTTAGGAATTCTTTTCCTCATCGCGTTTCTTCCATGATAGTGGCTTCCCTCCTCCCGAACTGGGCAGAGTCCGAGTGTGGCCAGAGCAGGCCCAGAGGTCTCCTCTCAGGGATCAGCCCAAGAGGGAGTCCCAGTGGTCTCTCTTTCTTGCTGGGGCCCTGGGGTCAGCAGAGCCCACCCCCTGGGGCAGGAAGGGCCACATTTGTCAAGCACCTGTTTCCATGTGCCTGGTGTGCAAGGCTCTCCCACGGCTGCTCACAGCCCGGTAAAGTGACAGAGACACAGGCTCAGAGGTTGAGCACTGTGCCCAAGGTCACTCAGGACAGGGATCTGAGCCAGCTGACCCCCGGACCTGTGGCTTTCTGCTACTGCAGGGGATTCTGGGGAGAGGAGAGTGAGGGCCCCGCTTTGTCAGGGAGCAGCTGGCAGGAGAGCAGGCCCGGCCCAGCTCTGAGCCAGCTCTGAGCCATCAGCAGGTTCATCCAGAGGCAAGCAGCCTCTGCCAGCTTCCTCTCTGGTGGCAGAGCCGGTACTTTGTGGAGTGCGTGGGCTGGGACCTCGAGGAACCCGCACGCTGGCTGGGTTTCCAGGGATCTGACAAACCTGCTGGAACTGGTTCTTGGCAAGGCTCCCCCTCCGAGTCGTGCCAGGAGGGCTGAGGGAGTTCAGCGTGGATGTTCCAGGCCCTGCCAGGCTCTGGCGGAGAGACCTGGGCAAGGGGAGAGGGCAGGGGCCCCTGGGCATGGAGGCCAGGCCCTGTAGCCTGGGTGCAGGGGCGCTCCAGCAGGAGGACGGCTGGGAAGGAGGCCCTGGGCAGCAGAGCTGGAAGAATGCTTTCCCTTGGGGCTCCCCAGGGCGGCTTTCTGCAGACGGTGGGAGGGCAGCCCCCCCTGCAGCCTGCACAGGATCCCGGGCCAGGCTCCGTGCAGCCCTGCTGGGGATGTGGGGTCAGCCCGGGGCCTGGGGGACCTGGGGTCAGGGCCCCGGGGCAGCCCCTAGAGACAAGTGTGATCATCCCCGTTTTCTAGATGGAGAAACTGAGGCCCTGGAAAGGGGACCACTCGTCTCCTTAATGGCGTAGCCAGGATGCTCACCCAGACCGGTGCAGGCTAAGGCTCAAAATCTCTGTCTTTATGGCCTTTGGACTTGACCATCGCCTACCGCCTGTGTCCTGACCCCGACCACCCTCCTTCTTGCCCAGCCCACAAGTCCACACACACGTGCATGCAAGCACACGTGCATAAGCCCACACGCATGCACACCCGCACATGCTCACACTCATGAATCCACACGCATCTGTACGCACCCATCCTGCCCCTGGCACGTGGGCAGTCTCAGCCCAGTGTCCATGCAGTGCTCACAGGGTTTCTCAGTGGGCAGTTCCTCTGCCTTCTTCCTCTCTCCCTCTCCCTCATCGCTTTCTTGTCCTTTATTAAATGTTTTGGATCTTTTGCTTTCTGATTTTTTTTTTTTTGCAAGTGTTATTGAAATGTAGCATACAGAAAAGTGTACAAACCACAAGTGTACAGTTCAGTGAATTTTCTCAGGGTGAACACGGCTGGGAAAGCAGTGCCCAGGTCCAGAAACGGCATTACCAGCACCCCAGACACCCCGCAGTCCCCTTCCGGTCACTAACCCACCAGCACAACGTGTCCTGACCTGGTTTTGTAGTTCACATAGATGGAGTTGTACAGTGTGTTCTCTGGATCTGGCTTCTGCTCACAACATTTATTTTAATTTTAAAAAATTTTGGTAAAGTAGACCTAACATAAAATTTAACATCTTAACCATTTTTAAGCACACAGTTGAGCAGCATTAAGTACATTCATAATGTGCAACCTTGCCACCATCCATCGCCAGAACTCTGGCTGTCTCTGTACCAAGTAAACACTAACTCTCCGTCTGCCATCCTCCAGCCCCTGCCAACCACCTTTCTGCTTCCTGTCGCTATGATTTTGACCAGTAGTAGTCAAAACTTAGGTACCTCATAGGAGTGGACTCCTACAGTATTTTTTTTGTGACTGGCTTATTTCACTGAGCATAATGACCTCAAGGTTCATCCATACAGTAGCATCTGTCAGAATTTCCTTACTTTTTAAGACGGAATAATATTCCATTGTATGGATGAGCCACATTTTGTGTATGGTTGCTTCTACCTTTTGACTATTGTGAACGTGAGTGTACACACATCTCTTTGACGCCCTGCTTTCAGTTCCTTTGGGAATAGACGCAGAAGTGGAATTGCTGGGTGGCATGGTGATTCTGTTTTAAATTTTTTTGAGAAGTCTCCATACTGTGTTCCACTGTGGCTGCACCGTTTTGCATTCCGACCAACAGCACACAAGCCTTCCGGTTTCTCCACGTCCTCGCCAGCACCTGCTGTTTTTGCTTTTGGTCGTGGCCCTCCTGGTGGGCGTGGGGGGGATCTCACTGTGCTTTTGGTTTGTGTTTCCCTGATGACTGGCGATGTCGTCATGATTACGTTTTCACATCAGTGTGTCGTCTGTCCTGTTGCGTGAGCTGTGCCTCCTCAGCTCTCCTTGCTGTCGGGGGCTCCACGGCCCGAGAGGGTGTCTAGCCCCCTGGTGTGCGCCCGCCCAGTTTCTAATTTGCTTCTTCAGGAGGAGCCGCCTTTGGCCCTGGCAGCGCCCCTGCCCTCCGTTGCCCCAAGTGCCCGCCCACCCCCACCCCCCACCCCCCCCACCCTCCCCCCCCCGTTGCTGGGGTGACCGAGGGGGTGACGGCTCCTCTCTGTGCCCAGGCATCTTCGGGCAGCGCCTGGAGGACACGGTCCACCATGAGCGCAAGTACGGCCCGCGCCTGGCGCCCCTGCTGGTGGAGCAGTGCGTGGACTTCATCCGCGAGCGCGGCCTCACCGAGGAGGGCCTCTTCCGCCTGCCCGGCCAGGCCAACCTGGTGCGGGACCTGCAGGACTCCTTCGACTGCGGGGAGAAGCCGCTGTTTGACAGGTGAGCTCCGGGGTGCAGCCGGGGCCTGCCCATTCCTTCTGCAGGGGCTCCTCCGGGACGCCGGCTCCACGGGCAAGGGAGTCTGGAAGCAGGACGCTGGGCAACGTGGTCCCCACGTCCGCACCTGGGGTTCCACCTGCCCTTCCCGTGGGCAGGGCGCAGGGCACCAGATCACCCAGCAGCCCTGGGTCCCCTCTTGGGACGTATCCGGCCCTCATCCACGTGGGCCCTTTCCACGGAGGATGCTCAGAAACCCCGCCCAGGCAGGAGAGAAGGGCTCCCACAGGTCCCTTCCGGACCCCTGACCTTCTGCGGGATCTGCCTCTGGGCTCTGCTTCCTCAGGTGCCCCTGCCCAGGCTCCTTCTGGGCCCAGATGGAGCGGCAGCTCTGCCTGCATCCTCTCGGGTTCCAGGGTCCTGGAGCAAGTCTCCTTCACGTGTCGCCGGGCAGCGCCCACCCTCCCCAGCACTGGGCCTGAGCAGGTCTGCGCTGCATCTCAGGGTGGGGGTCGGGGGAGTCAGCCTCACTTGGGGCTCCGGGGCTGAGGTAAGCCCTTGGAGGTGGGCTGTTCAGGGGCCTCTTCTCTCGACATTATGGCGCATTTTTCATAGAAAGTTCTGCATCAAGCCAACCCTGGCTTCACGGAGCTTCTGCCCTTTCTTCTCGGATCTGCCCTCCTACACGAGGCCCCCCTGAGCCCCAGGAGATGCCCAACCTGGCCTTCCCAAGTCTTCTGGTCTCAGGGCAGAACACTGTCAGCCCCCCAGCTTCTGCCCACACCCATCACAGCAGCCAGGAGAGTCGTCAGTTCCTTCCTTTAGATGTGGAGCCTAGGAGGGACCACCATTCCCCAGAAGAGGTCTGCCCAGGGGGACACAGGGGACCCTTCGCCTAGAGCCTTGTGAAACTCCGTCCCAATACTCTGAGCTTGTGGTCCAGCATTTACAATCTCACTGAGCTTGTGGTCCATTCTGAACCTCTGTCAGCCAGGCCTCCTCCATCCTGTGTGTATGTGGCCCAGGGTTGGAGATTGCTTGAAATAATGCCCCTTCTGTGGTTCCTGGAAACTTACTTTTGACCTTGGGGCTTTTCAGAGAAGGGGCCAGGGCCCTGCTTGCCACTGACCCCCTCCCTGAGTGTTCCTCTGGCTGTGGATGACCACAGCCTCCCCTTTCTCTACCTTCCTTTCACCAGAAAGGTGCTGAGGAGCCGAATATGGTGTGCTGGTGGGACATCTGAAGGAGGTGATCAGTAGCCACAAAGACCCTCAGATCCAGAACCTAGGAGAGGATTCTGGGGGTAGATGTGGGGCTGGGCGTCATCTGTTCAGCAGGACGACAATAGGGCGTGGGGGCATGTGAGCGCACCTGGGGGAATGTGAGGGGAAGAGGGGCACGTCCTCGGAGGATGGGCCCAGGTGACCCCAGGAAGAGCTGTACAAGTGGCCAGAGAGGGAGCCGGAAGCCAGGAGAGAGGGCATCCAGGACCCCGGGGAAGGCCCGCCCCACACTGCTGAGTCAGGTCTGTGAGGTGCTGCATCTGCTGGGCTCTGGGATGGTCAGCTGCTGGTCCTGGGGGTGTTCAGCAGGCGGCCCGGAGGGAAAGATCCAGGCCGAGGACTTGAGGAGCCACAGCTTGGGATGGTATCTGTGCCGCCCTGGAGACAAGGCAGAGAGAGGCATGGGCCGCCCTGGCCACTCCAGGGAGCTGGGTCAGTCCCGAGGCCAGGGAGCCTGGCAGAGTTTGGGTGGGGCTGTGGTGAGATCTGATCTGTGTTTGCAGAAATCCCCTGGGTGGCAGCAGGCACCAGGGCAGTGCAGCTCAGGCCTGGGGAGCTTCTAAAAGTCCAGGTTGCCGGGCCCTGCCCTCCCCTTCCCGTGGAAGCAGACTCCAGGGGCAAGGGGCTGAAAGCTGTGAGTTTGAAAGCCCCCAGTGAGTCAGTGGCTGAGGGGGAGCCCCTCCTCCCTGGGGTGGGGGCCCGAGCCAGGTGAGTGGGATGGGTGGGGGCAGGTACAGGCTCCCTCTGTCCTCCCCTCCCTTCGCCCCCTCACCCTCCCCCTCCCCTCATGCCCTGACCCCCTGCTCCTGTCCGGAGCACCCCACACTTGACCTGGCCTCTGTGTGTTTACAGGTGTTTCCTTAAATGGTCACATGTCCATTTTATGGATTAGGACCCAAGGCTGGGAGACCCTGTGTAACTCGCCCAAGATGCCCAGAGGTGGGCGTTGCCCAGCTGGAATCCTGGCCTCTCCTGGAGCCCCTTCCTCTCCACCTGCATCCCCCCACTTCCAGAAAAGTCTCTCCCTCACCCGCTCTGCCCTCTGGAACCGGCCATCCTGTTTCTCCCTCCCATCACCGGATGGCCCCTCCCGCAGGCCTGCCCTCCCACACCCACCCTTGCCCACGTCCTGGCCTCAGCCCTGAGGTCTAGGCTCCTGCACTCGCCTTAACAGGGCCCTCCTCACCATTGCTCCCCTCACCCCATGGCTGCCCCAGGCTTTGGGTGCTTTCCCCTCCGGAAACTCCTCCCTGGGGCAGCTGACCCCATCCTTTCCCATGTCCCACCATCTCCATCTCCGTGGCACTCCTCTGGCCCTGCAGCTGTGTCCACCTGCTGACTCAGGGGTCCCCGGGCTCCTCCTCTCGCCCACCTGCCAACAGAGGCATTTCAGGGTAGAGCTCGCTCACTCCCTAGACCATGCTCTGCACCACCAGGAGCCCGGCCCCAGGCCCTGGGCCCCTCCTCCATAAAGAGCCCCACCAGGCCTGGAAGCCAGTCACCAGGGCTGTCCCGTACCCATCCTTCCCACAACCCTGGCCCCGGCCCCTGGGCCTGGAGCAGCCCTCCCAGCCCTGTTCATGTGGTTGCCAAGCATCCAGGAGGGTCTCCTCTGGGCCAGACTCCAGTGACTCTGGCCGCAGCCCTCTCTTCCTTCCCTCAGCACCCCTCCATCAACTGAGAGCACTCGGTAGGCGTGGGGGTACAAACGTGAACAGGACAGAGAAGGTCCTGCAGGCACACGGCTGCCGGGGCAGGTGACAAACGAGTCACCGCACTCAGGGAACCAGCGCTGGCTCCCATCCACCTCCCCCCACCTCCACTGGAACATGTGCTCCTGGCTCCAGAGGAGGCCAGGGAGGCAGGTCACCTGGGCGCCGGGCCACCCCCACCCCTGGGAGGTGGGCTTGGGGTGGAAGCCCTCAGAGGGTCTGGAGTGAGAACTGGGGTCAGCTGCCGCGAGGAGCATGCATGGCAGGGGAGAGAGGTGCAAGGGGATGGGTGGGAGACACAGCCGTGTTCTGGGCTGAAGGGCGCTGGTGCTGGGGGGGCCAGAGGGGGAGGAAGAGATGCGAAGGAGTGGAGGCACAGCCCATCCATCCTGCAGATGGAGAAACTGAGGCTCTTGGGTTATCAGCACACCGCTCCATCGCCCTGACAGAGCAGAAGCTGGTTTGGGCCGCAGGCGGATCCCCTTGTTGCCGGCTTTTGCCCTCCCTGCCCTGCGCCCAGCCCCCCCACCACTTGCTGTGAGCCTGGTCTGGGGCCAGGGAGAAGGACAAGTGACAGCACCAGCCCTGGAGGGGCTCACAGGCTGGGGGACCCCATGGTGTGGGGCCTGTGGACCGCTCTCCTTAGGTGCTGGGGGGGCGCGGGATTCAGGGCTGGTGTTCTGTGTGGGGGGGGGAGGGTAATTAGGAAAAAGTGGCAGGAAACAGCCTTGAGCCCACCTGTTGAAGGAGAAGGCTCAGTGGTGAGTAGGGAGGGTGGGGTGAGGGGTGGGGAAGTCCGTTTCCAGGGAGCCAGGAAGGAAGGGGGGGATGGGATACCAGGCTGGGGCTTCAGGCAGGGACGCAGCTGGGGGCGTCTGCAGAGTGGAAGGGCAACTTGCCGAGGACAGAAATGCTTCCACCTCCCCCACCTGGGGGGACATCATGGCTGGCCCTTGTCCATACTGCTTTGCTTTCGCTGCCCATGTCCTTCCAAAGGGCAAGGCTGCTAGTCCTTCCTGCTTCCTGTACCCTCCTTCCCATCCTCCTGGGGCTCCAGTGGGGAGAGGCCACTGGGCTCAAGCCTGGGTTCCTGCTGGGGCTCTAAATCCCAAGGAAGTGGAGGGTGTGGGCAGAGGGGCTGGCCGGGGGAAGGCAGTGGAGGGCGTGGGCAGCAGCCTGCCTGGCTGGAGAGGGGAGGCAGGGCAGGGACAGAGGCTTCTCAGTTGGCAGCCCAGGACTCACCAGGCCTGAGGCAGGGAGGGGCCCCGGGTATGTGGGTTTTAGGTGCATGTTGGCATATGGCACCCCAGAATCCCAAATGTCAGGGCCAGAGGGGACCCCAGGGCCTATCTCAGTGAGACCAGCCCTGGACAGCCAGGGCCAGGTGGCACCTCAGTGGCACAGCCCCGTTCTCCTGGCCCCTGGCCCATCTTTCCTCAGTGCCTCTCACGAAGGAAACGCAGTCCGGGGTTGAAATCCGGGGCCCTAGAAAAGCAGACGGAGTGCCCGGGGCTCAGGCCCGGCCTGGAAGGCGAGCTTGGAGGAGGTGCAGGGGCTGCAGTCCAGCACCTGAACCCAGAGCCCAAACAGGCCTCGGGCCTCTGCCCCCCACAGGGGCCCGCTTCCGCCCGGGCAGCTCGGAGCTGAGTGCAGGAGACTGAGGACTGAGAGTGGACAGACGGGGTGCTGGGGAGCCTGAACTGGGGTGATGAGCCTAGACGCTCAGGCGGCAGTAGTGTACTAGGAGCCAGAGGCCAGGGGCAAGGCCTGACCTCTGACCTGCCTGGCCCCTGGGTGACGTGGGGCTGGGGGAGCAAGTGCAGGCTGTGCCCCTGGCTCCCCCCAACCCCCCAGGGGCAGTGTGGCTCCCAGTCACCCTGGTGCAGCCCTAGGCCCGCAGAAGGGGAACTTGCCCTCCTTCTGGTTGCCTGGCAGGCTGTCACAGGCACCCCTCCAGCCCGGTGTGAGCTGGCCTGGTCACCTGTGCTTCCTCCCACCCACAGCAGCCTCTGTGGGGCAGCAGTTGTGCCCTGCAGGGCCCTGTGGCTTTTGCAGCTGTGGAGTGGACATTCGCCCCTTCAGCCCCACTCTATCTGTGAGGGAGACACTGCCGGCCAAGGACTGACCCCACCGTGAGGCATGGGGCTTCTGAGCAGGTGCAGGCTGCTGGGTTGTCGCTGAGCTGGCACTCCGGTCCCCACCCGCCTCCAGCCCCTGTGTACTGCTGCTGGAGCAGCCGGGGCCCTTCCTTGACCAGGAGCAGTGGGTGCCCCTGCAGCCTTCCTCTCTCGCCCCTGCCTTACACACGCACGTGCATGCACACACACTGCAAGATGCGAGAGCAGAGGCTGCCCCTGGGGGCGGAGGGCGAGTACTGGTCACTGCCGCAGTGCCCTGGCACCAGGCCTCATGCGTGTCCCTGGCCGGCAGCACGACGGATGTGCACACGGTGGCCTCGCTGCTGAAGCTCTACCTGCGCGAGCTGCCTGAGCCCGTGGTCCCCTTCGCCAGGTACGAGGACTTTCTCAGCTGTGCCCAGCTGCTCACCAAGGACGAGCGGGAGGTGAGTGGCTCGCAGGGACCCATCCTGGGAGGACGGCCTGTTAGGTGGTGGGAGGGGTGTGTGGAGTCAGGGCACAAAATTTCCATGACTATTCATGGCACAGAGATCCTGGCCTGCAGCCTGCTCTGTGTGTGGAGGGGCGAGTCCTGGAGCAGCCTGCTCTATTGAGGGGGCAGGCCTGGAACCCTCCTCTCTGGGGGGGTTGGGGTCATCCTGATGTGTGTGGGGGACGGTACTCTTGTGAGGCCCTGGAGCGTCCCCCCTGTGGAGGGTCCGCCCTATGTGCAGGGCTTGGTCTCAGGGCGGGACAGGTCCGTCCCACAGCAGGCCGTGTTGCAGTCACTGCCCAGCTCTGGGCCCCCACACAGTAGGCCCTCCTGCTCCACTGCTGGCTCCCACACCCCTCTCAGGCCACCCAGGCTGGCTGTGGGGCTCAGAGACAACCAGCCCTCTCATCTATTTACAGCCTGCCTCCTCCCGAAAGAATTTGAGACCGCTCTGGGGACAGAGGGTCCCCCCTCACCCCGCAGGTGCCTGCCTGCAGCCCTGGGCTGGCTCCCGGCTGTGGAAGGACTGTTTGCCCTCCCTGTGGCCCTGTGGGAGATGAGGGGTCTTTATCTGGCAAATATTTGTGTCTCGATAAGTGAGCTGAGCGCAGGTCCTGACATTCCTCTGTGGCCCTGGAGAGGCGCATCCCTCACACCAGCTCCCCACAGTAAATGCGCTTCCCCAGGAGGCCTCAGGCCTGGCCCCGCCGCTCCTGGAAGGGAGATGGAGGTGGCAGTGCCCTCTGGTCCCCTGGGGCCTGGCCGCATGGGTCGTGGCTGGAGGTCTGGCCTCTGGTTGCTTCCAGCCCCCCAGCCCACCTCCCTCCGCCTCTCCCACCCTCCCTCAGTAAGGGAAGGGCCCCCATCTCATTGCTGCTCTATGACATGTTGTTTTCCTCTTTCAATCCCAAGGGGACTCTCGAGTTGGCTAAACAAGTGCACAGCCTTCCCCTTGCCAATTACAACCTGCTCCGATATATCTGCAAGTAAGTGGCTGGGGATGCTGGTCCCCTCCCACCCCATACTCCTCCCCGAGCACAGGCTGAGCTGCTGGGGGCTATGAGAGAACACAGTCCCCGCACTCACGCAGCTGACTGTGCCCCTGGGAGTGGGCGATGCTAAAAAGCCCCGTGTGGATCATTCCTGAAGGAAAGGGACACACCCTCTGTCCCTTCTGCCTCCTTGGGGTACCTTTCCCCGTCCCCTACCCCAGGGCTCTGCCTCCTGACCGCGACCAAGGCTCAGGCCTTGCCCAGCCCCTTGCCTGGGGGCCTGGGCATTTGCCCCGACTGCCGACAGAAGTCGTGTGTCTTTGCACACCGATGATGGGCCCATGTCCACTGACCTCTGCTTCTGCTGGCCCTCACAGACCCCAGTGGGAAGCTCTGCCCTCTTCTGAGCCTGGCGGGAGCAGCCGTGGAGACCTGGGGGCATGGCTGGGCCTGGGGGCCTGGCAGCTCCCAGCAGACCTGGCAACAGGATTTCCTCCTCCACCACCTACCTCCGTTCCCTGGCAGGTTTCTGGATGAAGTTCAGTCCCACTCAAATGTCAACAAGATGAGTGTCCAGAACCTGGCAACTGTTTTTGGACCTAACATACTTCGGCCACAGATCGAAGACCCAGTGACCATCATGGAGGGTAACGGGGGAGGCTCGCGGCAGAGCTGGGCGGCTGGGGGCTGGGCTCGCCGTGGTCCTGGGCAGGTCCTCCGAACCATCATGCCGGGCCAGCGGGAGGGGTGGCCCCATCCCTGGGGATGAGGCAGAGCCTCTCAGGACCTCCCCCCTTCCCTCTCTCCCCTGGGGTCCGGCTGTAAAAGGAGCAGGACCTTTGCCCGCTGGAAGTCATCGGGTGCAGTTAGAATGGTAGGAGAGGCGGAGGATGGAAGGGTCAGCGTCCTGGTCATGCACACACACGTTTTTGCCTTACTTAAGTAATTTTCTAATAACAAATTGTCACAGCCCTCTGGGTGTGTCACACCTTTGCAAACCGTAGGGAATTTTGTTCTATAGCAAATAATAACCATAAAATGATAAAAATAACAGCTGCTTTCAATACACCACGGCCTCTCCAAAGTGCTTACCGTGTCCCCTCACTGTAATCCACACAAGCGGCCCTTGCTTGGTTACTGCCCCCACTCTACAGATGAGGCAACTGAGGCCGGGGAGGCGAGGGGACTCACCGTCATACAGAAGGGCACAGGTGCAGGCTGGCGTGGCAGAGAGCCCACTTGCGGAGACCCCTGGATGACTGTCTGGAGGGGTCAGTGTGAGAGTCCTACTGCTCACAGACAGGAGCCTGCAGCCTGTCCGGCGGAGGAGGACAGGGGCCGAGCAGGATGCACGCAGTCACAAGGCCAGCAGGAGCCGCGGCCCTGGCACCCGGCGAGCTGAGAGCAGAGTTGCCATTCCTTGCTCTGTGTGACCTGGGGCAGGGTGGGGTGTGGCCCTTGGGGATGGCTCCCTTGATCAGGTCCCCCCGGCCTGCCTGGCTGGGTGTGGGAGGCCCCAGGCTCACGCCCGCCAGGTTCCATGAATGCCTGAAGGTGACCTTGCTGAGTTCCTGCTGCCCCCAGATTTCTGGGCTAAGGATTCTTTCATTTTTCCCAGGACTCTAAGTTACCTCTAGCAGGAGGGGGCCACTCAGGCACTGCACCTTCCTTATCACCCAGGGGCCTCCCCAGTCTGCTCTGTGTTGGGCTGAGGGTAACAGGAGGGAACGAGGCAGGCAGATAGACACCCCGATCCTCCCCCAGCCACTGCTCCCAGCCCCCACCCCACAGCCTCAGGAACCGAGTCCCCCACAGATGCCACAGTCTGCATCTCAGGGGCTGTGGCTGGAGAAGGGGGATTGTGTGTGTGTGTGTATGGAGTTGTGCCTGTTGGGGGGGCTATATGCATTCGTGTGTGTATGACTGTGTGTGTGTGTGCCTGCATGCCCCTGTAAGATATCTCTATTCCCCGTCCAGAGCCCTGGGCCCCCCAGAGCGTGGACAGTCAGGCACTCCGTCATTGGCAGCACAGGGGAGTGACACGGGGCAGCCAAGAGGACGCTGATGTCCAGGGCCTGGTTTCCAGTCCCAGCCTGCCACTCGCTCACCCCGCAACCTCAGTGGGCATCATGCCTGCCCTCTCCCCCATGCCGCTGGATGGGGGGCGCTCGGGGGCACAGTGCCTCCCCTGGGCTCCAGGCCCTATGTCTATCCAAGGAGGGGGTTCTTGGGCAGGATTCTGCTGTCCGTGCCTAGGTTTGGAGGCTGTGGTGACCGTCCTTTCCTTCGGGGCAGCTGATAGCCAGCTGCTGTTGAGTCCTCTCTTGTGGGGCAGCCTGGTCCTCGGCTGCAAGCAGGGCCAGGTGCCCTGGGTCCGAGCCGCAGCACCCCGCCACCCGTCTGGAGAGCCTGGACTGGGCATGATGCACAGCCAGGCCTTTCTCGTCCCATCTTCTTGGCAGGCACGTCCCTGGTGCAGCACCTGATGACCGTCCTGATCCGCAAACACAGCCAGCTCTTCACAGCGAGGGCTGCCGAAGGGCCAGCCTCCCCACGCGGGGGCCCCCCGTGCGCCGTGGGATGGGGCTCCGAGGAGGTCACGAAGGACAGCCAGGCAGAGCCCAGCAGCCCCACCACCCCCGGCCTGCCCTCACACAGGACCTCATCTCTGGACGGGGCCACTGTGGCAGCGCTTTCTAGAACCTCTCCCAAGGGCCTGGGCAGCCACTGCAGCCCGGCTGCCACCAGCCCTGGGAAGAGGGTACAGACTCTGCCCAACTGGAAGTCCTCCTTCCGGCAGCCAGGGTCGCGATCAGGGAGCCCGAAAGCGGGCAGCTCGGCCCTGGAGGTGCCCGACACCTCCTCCAGCGGGAACTGGCTCATGAACGGGCTGTCCTCCCTGCGTGGCCACCGCCGGGCCTCGTCGGGGGACCGGCTCAAGGACCCGGGCTCTGCACAGAGACTCTCCACATATGACAACGTGCCCCCGGCTGGCCCGGGTGCCAGCACGCCCAGCAGGGCCAGCACGACAGGGTCCGGAGCCTCCTCTGGCGACGCCTCCGTCAGGGCCTCACTCAGCAGCTGCACTGCCTGCAGGGCCAGCGACTCATCTGCCTGCAGCTCCCTCGAGCCCTCCCCGTTCCCCAGCAGCAGTGAGGACCACAGATGTGCGGACCTGGGCCGCGGCCTGGACGGGGCAGGGCCCTGCATCAGCAGCAGCGAGCCCAGTGACACAGGCAGCCCCGTGCGGGACCGTGCCCACCGCTCCGAGGCTCTGCAGGGCCTGGTCACGGAGCTGCGGGCTGAGCTGTGCCGGCAGCGGACTGAGTACCAGACGAGTCTGAGAAGGTAAAGGCTGCAGCCGCTGGGCAAGCACAGGCCGGCCCCCTGACTGGCAGAGCCCTCGTGGCCAGCTGCTCACCGGGCACCAGCCCGGATGGTCTGCCTCTGGCCTCTGGCTCCGAGAGAAAGACACCTGGAGGCTGAGCTCAGAGCAGCCAGCCCCTAGAAGCTGCCTTTCTGCAAGAATGCCCCCAGGACAGGGGTGGGAATGGAGGGCTTGGGTCCTGTGTCTGGGAAAGCTCAGGAATTGTGGGGCCCAGCATGCAGTTGGAGCTCCATAAATACCTGCTGAACAGATGAGTGAGTCAGAATCTCAACCCAAGCTGCTCAGAGATGCCTTTGATGGAGGTGCTCAGAGTGGGGGTCCCTATCTGGCCCTCAGCCAGGGAGGGGGCAGGCCCCGAAGGTGTGCGTGAGCACAGGGCAGTGCCCACGTGCAGGGAAGTCCCCAGGCCAGCCTGGTTGGCTGACTGTGGTCAGGCCTGACATGGAGGGAGGACTTCCAGGATCAGAATCTGCTTTCCTCTGGGAGGGCACTGGCTCCCGCCTGCTCTAGTCACAGGAGGATGTCACAGGCTGCGTTCTGAGCCTTGCGAGCCTGCTCACAAATGGGCCCCAGCTCGACCCTCCCAGGCTCCCTGTGGGGACAGTGTTTTCCAGCATGAGAGGCTGAGTCCTCCCATTAAGGTCGTCAGCTGAGCCTGCAGCGGACAGCACGGTGCTGCCATCAGCATCTCAGGCCCCTGAGCCCTGCTCTCCCCAGGCCCTGGGTCAGCTGTCTGACCCACAAACCGGGTCCCATCCACCAGCAGAGGGCGTCAGCAGATTCCGAGGGCCTCCTTTGTCCATCAGAGGCAGTGGAGGTGGAAGGGGTTCCTCCTCCTAATTCTGAGCCTGGCATTGCCTCAGGGAGCCGGAATGGCAGCATTGGGCCCTTTTGCCCTGCTGGTAGCGTCTCCCTGGCGACCAGGGGGTGGCAGGTGTGTGCAGGCGCTGTGTTCTCAGTGGGAAGAGGCCCTGCCGTGGGGGAGGTCAGGGAGGGTCACAGCAGGTAGGCAGTGTCTGAGCTGGGACTTGATGACCAACAGGATCGAGCTGAGCAAGGAGGAGAAAGGACCCAGCAGCAGTAGAGCTCCGAGGTATAGACGGTGGGGAAAACTCCACCAATGGGAGTCTGGGTAATTTACCAGGCAGAGGTGACAGAAGAAGCCCCCTACAGAGACAGAAGAAGATGCTTCCCGCTGAAGATGAGCTCACAGACAAGACTGTAGAATCTAGGGAAGGAGTACCATGTGGAGAGGAGGGCAGAGTCACACTGTCACCTCCCCGGCTGCTGGTGGAGCCAACTTGAGCTTCTAGTGCTCCCACCTTCTCAGACACATGGTTTCTCAGGGGAAAGCGCAGTGTTGTTCTGTGATGGGTTCTGGGTCTGGGTCAGACTGCCCTGCTGTGTGTTGGCTGAGTGTCCCAGGCAGGCTCTCGGACCGGACCCGTGTGTATTGGCTGAGTGTCCATCTGGGCTTGGGTGACCTCCCTCGTTTGTCATGAGGATGAAGTGACATGAGGGATGGGATGCTCAGCACAGAGCCTGCGTATCCAGGATGCTCAGGAAGCCTTTATGTTTTGTATCACCTTCTCCTGGGTGGGTTGGAGGTAAGATAAGGCTCCCAGAGGCAGAGGGACAGCAGCCTTGTGGTACTCCCACCAGCAGAGCGGTCCAGGCTGTCGTCCTGGTTGGAGGGGTGGCCTAGGGTGAGGAAGGTCTCTGAGCACAGGAAGGGATGGGCGCCCCGCCCAGCAGGCCTTTGGGGAGCATGTCTGCCCATGTGGAGCATGCACTGGCTCTGGGCTGGGGGTGCAGAGGAGACTAGCTTCCTGTGATGCAGAACCCCTCGCCTGCGCCCTGATTCCTGCATTCCCCGAAGAGAATACCTCGCGTGTCTGTGATGTGCCCGACACCGTGCCAGGGTTGGCGACACAGCTATGACCAAACTGATCAAAATCTCTGCCTTCATTTGGTGAGAGTGGGAGGGGACAGAGAGACCATAAACAAGATAGACTTTTAAAAATATATGGTACGTTAGAAGGGTAGATAAAGGAGGAGAACAATAAAACAGGGTGGAAGGAAGGGGAACTTGGGGACAGAGGGTTGGAAGGCACTGCTGGGAGGAGGGGAAGAGCTCAGAGTCAGTATTGCAGGCCGAGGAAAGGGCCATGTGGAGAAGCCAAAAGCTCGGGGGCGCTGGAGAAGCAGGCGCTGTATCGGGGCAGAGGAAGGAGTGGGGTTGGGGCGGGGCAAAGTGTGGGAAAGGAGGCGGGTCGGGGCCTTTGAGCCAGAGGTTGCTGTGGATTTTACGCCCAGGAAACTAAGTGGCCGGAGGCCGCGAGTGCTTGGATGGCTTTGATGGCGACCCAGGCTGCTGTGCGGAGGAGAGCTCACCAGGGAGGCCCGGGGTTCCAGGCCAGACTTGCGGGTAGCATGGACCTCATGGGCAGCAGTGAGGTGGGAGAAGCAGCCGAATTCTCAACATGTTTATGGAAGGGTTTTGCTGGTTGATCAGATGTGGGCGTGAGAAGAAGAACTGACGAAAGGGACGTTTTTGTTTGGGCCGAGCAGCTGGAAGAGGTGTTCGCGGAGAGGGAAACAGGCTACAGGTGGAGCGGTTTGGGGACAGAGGGTCAGGAGGTCAGCCGCGAAGTTTCTGCGGGGAGTCGAGGGGGACGTCAGTTGAGGGGTCGTCGGCACGTAGAGGATGCTTTGAGCCTGGTGGCTGGAGGAGGTCCCTCAGGGTGCGGCGAAGAGGGGAGGGGTCCCAGGCCTGAGCTTGGGAGCACCAGAGGGCGAGGAGGAACCCTCAAAGAGGGGCCCAGGCCCCGAGGAGAAGCAGTGAGGGGGCGTGGGGGCCCCGCCGTCACCCACCTTGGGGGAGGTCTCCTTGCCAGGCCAGGATGTCCGTGCTCCTCAGCTGGGGGGCCGGGTTGAGGGGGGTTTCCCCCTTCTCCGAGCTGTGGGTCCAGCAGTTGGAGTGAAGGTGGCCGTCCTGGGTGGGCGGGGGACTGCATTCGCTCCATGTCTCATGCACCAGGCGCTGTGCCGCGCACGCGGGGTCTTCTCTGCCCCTTGTAGCTGCAGTGCTGGGGGAAGGTTGTGCCCTGCAGTTTTCAGAAGGGGACATCAGGGCTCAGCGCAGCTGGCGTCCTGCCTGCGTTCAGGGACCTCATAGGTCGCCAGACCGGGCCTCAAACTCGAGCATGTCGGTTCCCAGGGGCCGGCCTCAGCACGTTTCTCAGGCTGTCCAGGAGCTGGTGATCTGGTCGAGAACAGGGATGTGCCGACCTGTGTACTGTGTGGGGTCAGCATCCACAGGACCCCGTGGGGTAGCTCTGTGGGACGAATAGCAATGTGACCTGCTGGGGACGATCACGTCCTCTGGGGCTGCACCCGTTGGCCCCCGGAGAAGTGCCAGGATCTGGGCGGAGCCGGTGAGGTCGAGGGGGCTGCTCTGAGCCAGATCTGAGCTTCCAGGGGCCCGGCCACCCTGTCCCCCATGCTGAGTGCACCAGGCCTCATCCGCCCCAAATGGAGCACGCTGGGCACCCCCAGAGCACCGACGTCTAACACAGTGTCTTCCTGATTTTTCAGACTTGAAGAAGGTAGTGCTGACCTGAGGAAACAGATGTCACGGCTAGAAGAAGAGCTGGACCAGGAGAAGAAAAAGTATACGATGCTAGAAATCAAGCTGAGGAACTCGGAGCGGGCGCGGGAGGACGCGGAGAGGAGGAACCAGCTGCTGCAGAAGGAGATGGAGGAGTTCTTCTCAACCCTGGGGAGCCTGACCGTGGGGACCAGAGCCACCCGAGCCCCCAAGTAAACGGGTGGGAAGCACTCCCTTCCACCGCGTTGCTCGCTGGCTCTCAGTGGGGATGGCCGCCGGCCTTGGAGGAGCCAGCCGCCCCTGCAGCCTGGACCAGGGCCCTGGAGCTCCAGAGCCAGCTGGAGAGACATCCTGACACCCCAGGGTCCTGCTGGAGGCCTGAGCCCCACACAGGATCCGGGTGTTCCTCTGACAGTGCAGGGCCTGGTGGGGACAGTCCCATGGCCACCAAAACATGGCACCTTGGATCCAAGTAGCCCTCAGGAACATTTTGCATTCTTTATTAAATTTGCTCTGAAAGCCTGATGCCTGGATGCCTGGCTCCTTTATGGTCATGTGAAATGGGGGTGACCGAGTGACCTCTACTGGTTCTGTCAGGGCTCAGAGTCTGCAAGGTATCCCATGGGTGGAATGGCCTGGGGCCCTCAGAAGTGGGGTATATAGCTCCCCAGCTATGGTCATGGTCACTGGAGCTGGATATATGCAAATCTGTGTGTTCAGCGCTATCATCCCTGTGCCCAAGGCAGGACAGTTTTCCTTCTCCTTCCTTCCCCCCTGAGCCACCCTGGCCTGTGGGGCAGGCCACCTGTTCCGCCATAACCTGCTTTCCTTTACTTGGCCCCAGCTCTGCCCCAGGGCCCAGCAGGATGCTGCCCTCCCTGTCTCTGGGCCCTGCGCGTGTGTCTGAGGGAGAGGTGGTGGGAAGTGCCCACTCTCTGTCCTCCAGCTGTGCCCTTCCCCTTCCAGCACCCTCGAGCTGGCTGACCCCTCTCCCTTCCAGGCCTGTTCCCCTTCCTCCTCCAGCTCATCCATTGGGGCAGATCCCTCAGGGAAAGGCTTTCCCCGGCCACCACCACACACAGCCCAGGCCTGGGCCAGAGCTCCTCCGGATGGGCCTTAAGGGGCACCAGAGAAGCCACTTCTGAGCAGTGAGGACTGGCCTCTGGGGCACAGGCAATGCCAGCACCAGTGTCCCTTCACTTACTCCTGCTCATAGTGTCCTTCTACCCCGAGTGGTAACCTGCAATAGGTTTTTAGGGAGTGGGGGGTCACCAAAGTGCCCCAATTTCTGGCCACTATCTCCGGAGAAGTCATTCAGGCCCAAACACCCATCTCCCTAGAGTCAGGTATAAACTCTTGTGCCAATGCTCTAAGTGCCAGGGTCTCGGTGCTCCCAGGAAGCGCGGGCCCACACGCCCCAGCAGACAGGGTCACTCCCACGGTGGTGAGGCAGGCTGACCGATGACTGGTTGCAGGACGCTGCCAGCCTCACTGGCGAGGAGGCTGGGTGCCTGCCAGGGCCCTCCACAGCCTCAGCAGTGAGACTTCTGCTGAGGGGCTCAGAGGAGGCCGTCAGGGGAGAGCAACCCCTGAACCTGCTCTCAGGCCCTCTGCCATCACAGTGGGCTGTCTGGGTGACCGGCTTTCCCAGAAGGTGAAATAGTGCCCTCCTGTCTATTCAAGGAGAAAGAGAAAAGAATATGAAGTGACCGATTCCTGACAACAACCCAGTAAGATCGGAATTGGCCCCACACTCCCCATTCAGAGGAGAAACTGAGGCTAGGAGAGGCCGGGTGGGAACACCAGTGTATTCTATGTCCTGAGCTCCCTCCCCACAGCCCTGGAATTCTGCCGATTTTGACCTGGAGAGAAGATGCCACCAGGCTAGGAAAGGAGCAAAAAAGACCAAAGTGGTTTCGAGTGATGGAAGTGAGGTCGTCCGTCCTCTCTCAGCCAGGAATATGGGCTCAGCTTCCAGCGACGTCTTTGGCCAAAACCCGCTCATGGGCCTCCTCTGCCACCTGCTGGCAAAACCAGGATCTGCAAGTGCCCTTTTTCTCTGAAAATGAGTCGGCGACGTTCAGCATAAGTCCTGTCCGATTTCGGTTTAAGCCGCTCCCTCCATCCGCCTGTGAGGCAGCTCAGCACCCAGGCTGGCGGCTCCGGCCCCGCACCCGTCCCGTCCGCTTGGGGTCTCTCCCGCTGAGTCACATTCACGGAACCAGTTCCCGAACCCGAGGATTCAAGTTGTACCTGTTATTGTAATGACCTCATTTAATGGGAAATAAACCAATGAATTATGAATGTGAAAAGGCAGGGAATGAGTTTTTCAAAAACCTAACCAAATGCTCTAGAAAGACTCAGGAAAGGCAAGTTGCTAAAGATATCTGTCAAGCGATGGATGAAAGAACCGTGCAGTAGTGGGAAATGGGTAAAAATCTAAGATTCTGCTCTCAGAGTACTTCCGAAGTGTTTTCTGTGTTCCCCGGCCCGTGGGTCACAAATGGAGACGGTAACGACCACGTGTTTCACAGACTCCCACTCCTTTTGACGCAGGGCCCCAGGCCCTGGGGAGTCCCCGCAGGGTCCTCCGTAGTTGTGTCACGAAGGTGCGGGGTCCTGGCTGTACAAGCTCACAGCTGAGCAGCTCGGCCCCCCACCGCTGCTGCCGCCTCTCCAGACTCAGGGATCCACCAAGAGCCACCGCCTCCCCCAGGACCCGCTGACCCGCCTGCCGGGCACATCGCTGCTGCCTCCGCGCCGGCCACGCCCTGCGACAGCTGGGCCCACGAGGTGCCGGAATTGCATTGTCTGTGGGAACGCAGTGGGAGAACGCCGCAGAGAGCTTTGTGCATAGAGCCAGGAGCTTGGGCTCGCTCCGCCCCGGCTGTCAGACCCTGGGGTGTGCAGCTCTGTGGGCCCCAGGTCCCCCGCGTCTGGAGTGGGGACAGCCTCACAGACAGTGGTGGTACCCGCGGGTCTCAGCGCCCCGCGTGTGTGTCTCACGTAGCCCTCAGGGTGCAGGGCGCCTTGTTCTGCACTTTGCAGCCGAGCACTTGGAATTGCAGAGAAGTTAAGGACCTGGTCACAGCATACACAAGTCAGGGGAGGCGTCAGGCTGCCATCACTGAATATTACTTAGGGCATCTTAATTTCGGAGCCTGTATTCTTAACTATTAGTCTGCGTTGGAAAGACGCTGGTTTGCTACTTTTAAAACATTGCCCCAGTCATGCTTTAATGGAGGTTGTGCACAGGGTGCAAAATGAGTGTAAAAGGGAACTCGAAATCAGCAGAGGGCAGGGCTCCGGGAAGGCTCCTGGCTAGATGGTAACACCTAAACTCGGTTTCATATGCTGATGTGTGTAGCTACAGCAAGAGGGGTGTGTGTGTGTGTGTGTGTGTGTGTTTGTGTGTGTGTGTGAGAGAGAGAGAGAGAGAGAGAGAGGGAGAGACATAAAGAGAGAGAGAGAGAGAGAGAGAGGAGATGGAGGCCAGAGGAGGCAAGGACCCAGTCGTGGAGGGCGGAATATGCTGTTAACCTTTATGCTTTTGGACAGGGTTTCCCCACCGCATGTTATGTCCACTGTCCACATTGACAGCTCTCCATTCATGTGACGATAGAGGAAACAGGACCATAGTCATGGCTTGTACAGAATGCACATTCTAGTGGAGTGAGAGAGACCATAAAGAAGTGTTAAGACAACAGGCCCAAAACAGAGTTGCTTATGCTAAGCCCCATGTCACCAAACTGAGGCTTCATTACGGTTTCTGCTCTAATTCTCCCAGAAATGGAATCTTGCACCAGTCAGTGAGGAGTCACCTCACTGGAGGAGTCAGCACGAGTCAAGTGCAGGCCCGCCTCGGAGAAACTGCATTCGGTTCCAGACCACAGCAATAAAGAGCACATCGCAATAAAGCAAACCACCCCAAATTTTTGATTTCCCAGTGTGTATAAAAGCTACGTTTAGACTATATTGTAGTCTATTAAGTAGGCAATAGCATTCTGTCTAAAACAACAATGTCCATACCTTAATTAAAAAATACATTATTGCTAAAACATGCTAACCATTATCTGGGCCTGCAGCAAGTCATCATCTTTTGCTGGTGGAGGGTCTTGCCTCGATGCTGGTGGCTGCTGACTGATCAGGGTGTGGTTGCTGAAGGCTGGGGTGGCTGTGGCAAGTTCTAAAATAACAACAATGAAGTTCACAGCATCATGACTCTTCCTTTCATGAATGATTTCTCTGTAACATGCGATGCTGTTTGATGGCATTTCACCCACAGTAGAACTTCCTTCAAAATTGGAGTCAGTCCTCTCTCACCCTGCCGCTGCTTTATCAACTAAGTTTATGTCATATTCTAAATCCTGTGTTGTCATTTCAACAATCGTCACAGCATCTTCACCAGTAAAGTCCATCCCAAGAAACCCCTTTCTTTGCTCCTCCATAAGAAGCAACTCCTCATTCATTAAAGTTTTATCATGAGATGGCAGCAACTCAGTCACATCTTCAGGCTCCACTTCTAAATCTAGGTTTCTTGTTTTTTCCACCACATCTGCAGTTTTTCCTCCACTGAAGTCTTGAACTCCTTCAAGTCATCCATGAGGGTTGGAATCAACTTCTTCCAAACTCCTGTTAATGTTGGTATTTTGACCTCTTCCCATGAATCACGAATATTCTTAATGGCATCTAGAATGGTGAATCCTTTCTAGAGGTTTTCAATTGACTTTGCCCAGATCCATCAGAGGAGTCACTATCTATGGCAGCTATAGCCTTACAAAACATATTTCTTAAATAATAAGACTTGAAAGTTGAAATTACTCCTCATCCATGGGCTGCAGAGTGGATGTCGTGTTAGCGGGCATGAAAACAACATTAACCTCGTACATCTCCATCAGAGCTCCTCGGTGACCAGGTGGGCTGTTGATGAGCAATAATATTTGGAAAGGAATCTTTTCTCTGAGCAGTAGGTCTCAACAGTGGGCTTCAAATATTCAGTAAACCATGTAGACAGATGTGCTGTCATCCAGGCTTTGTGGTTCCATTTATGAAGGACAGGCAGAGGAGATTTAGTGTAATTCTTAAGGGCCCTAGGATTCTCAGAATGGTAAGTGAGCGTTGGCTTCAACTGAAAGTCACCAGCTGCATTAGCCCCTAACCAGATAGTCAGCCTGCCCTTTGAAGTTTGAAGCCAGGCACTGACTTCTCCTCTCTAGCTATGAAAGTCCTAGATGGCATCTTCTGATAGAACGCTGTTTCATCTGCGTTGGAAGTCTGTTGTTCAGTGCAGCCCCTTCATTACCATCTCAGCTGGAGCTTCTGGAGAACTTGCCGCAGCCTCTGCATCAGCATCTGCTGCTTCACCTGCACTTTTATGCTGTGGAGACGCTGCTTTCCTTAAACCGCATGAGCCGACCTCTGCTGGCTTCAGGCTTCTCTTCTGCAGCTTCCTCCCCTCTCTCAGCCTTCACAGAATTGAGGAGAGTGAGGGCCTGGCTCGGGATGAGGCTTTGGCTTAAGGGAATGTGGTTGCTGGTTTGATCGTCAGTCCAGACCACTACAACTGTCTCCCTATCAGCAATGAGGCTGTTTTGTTTTCTTCTCATTCGTGTGTTCACTGGAGCGGCACTTTTAATTTCCTTCAAGAACTTCTCCCTTGCATTCACAACTTGGCTAACTGTTTGGCATAAGAGGCCCAGCTTTCAGCCTGTCTCGGCTCTCGACACGCCTCCCTCACTGAGCTCCATCGCTTCTAGCTTTTGATTTAAGGTGAGAGACGTTGACTCTTCCATTCTCTTGAATACTTAGAGGCCATTGGAGGGTTATGCACTGGCCTAGTTTCAATATTGGTGTGTCTCAGGGAATAGAGAGGCCCGAGGAGAGGGAGAGAGACGGGGAATGGCCAAACAGTGGAGCAGTCAGAACACACACATTCATTAAGTGTGCCGTCTTATATGGCACGATTTGCGGTGCCCTAAAACAATTAGAATAGTAACATCAAAGACCACTGATCACAGGTCACCATCACAAAGATAGTAATAATGAAAAAGTTTGAAATATTGCAAGAATTACCAAAATGTGACACAGAGACACGAAGTGAGCAGATGCTAATGGAAAAATGGTGCTGATAGACTTGCTCAGTGCAGGGGTACCACAAACCTTCAATTTGTAAAACACACAGTATCTGCAACACGCAATAAAGTCAAGTGCAATGGAAGGAGGTAGGCCTGTAATGTGTTTGTAAAACCCCTGCCACGCCCTATAGGAACGTAACCTCGCAGTAACCGACCTGCTTTTTGCCTAGTATAACTTCCTTGTTCTGCTCCCTTTGGCCTATAAAAGTTTTTCATTTTGTACAGCTCCTTGGAGCTCCTTTCTATCTGCTAGATTGGAGGATGCCCAATTCATGAATCATTGAATGAAGCCAATAAGATCGTAAAAATTTACTCAGTTGAATATTTTTTTGAGGACGATTGGCCCTGAGCTAACATCCACTGCCAATCCTCCTCTTTTTGCTGAGGAAGACTGGCCCTGAGCTAACATGTGGGCCCATCTTCCTTTACTTTATATGTAGGACGCCTGCCACAGCATGGCTTGATAAGCGGTGCAAAGGTCTTTGCCAGGGATCCCCGAACAGGCGAACCTCGGGCCGCAGAAGCGGGGCATACTAACTTAACCGGTATGCCACTGGGCTGGCCCCTGAATTGTGTTTTTTAACAGAAGTAAACATAAACAAGATACATTCAGACTGTTAGTAAGTGCTCTGAAAGAGGTGATCCTGGGGGCATGTTTTAGACAAGTTGGTGAGAAAGTCCTCTCCGCGGAGGTGCCATTTAAACTGAGACTGACGGACAGGACGGGGCAGCCATGCAACCAGCCAGCTGCAGGCAGAAAGGGGAGAGCTATGGAAGTACGTGAGTGCCAGCACCCTTATGGGCATGGTGGCAGACGGACATGGGCGGGGCCAGGCAGGGGCCAGGCACTCTGGGGCCCTGTCACGCATGGTAAGGAGTTAGTTTTACTCTAAGGGAGACAGGAAAGCATTCGAGAGCTTCAAAACAGACATGAATTGGCTTGCATTTCAACAAGGCTCCTGTGGCCACTGGTGGAGAGCAGATGAACTGTCGGGGGAGGACAGGGCGACAAAGTGGCCGTAGGGAAACTAGTCAGGGAGCTATCCCTGTGGTCCGAGCCACGTGTAGGAGAGCGACAGGCCAGAAGCCAGACAGGAATAGGCTGAAGACTTGGGGCCAAAGAAGGGAAGACACTGTGCCCAGATCAAGCTCTCCCAATGTGGGTGGGAGCGGAGAAATAGGATGATAGAGCGAAAGGGGCAAGGGAGAGCTTTTTACAAAGACGGGAATTACTAGAGAATGTTTGTATGCTGCTAAGAATGATCCAGTAGAAAGGGAGAGATGGTGATGAAGAAAAGAGGGCAACTCTGAAAAAAGACAAGACAAAGTGGAAGGCTTGGCTTCAGAGAGAAGAGCAGACAGGGACAGAGCTGCAGCAGGTCTATGGAAATGCCCACCAACATCTTAGAGATGTCCTGAGAAATGATGGGCAAGCTTACTTTAAGGAGCCCCAACCTTAGCTGAACACAAAACCCTTTATTCACATCAACCTTCTCAGGCAGTAGAGCACTGGTTACAAAGTGAGGACTGGAGTGAGACCTCCCGGATTCAGAGCCTGGCCCCACCCCGTGTCGGTCACGTAGCCCTGAGCAAGTCACTCAGCTCCTCTGTGCCTCAGTTTGATGACCTGATAAGAGGGGAGAGTACCAGTCCTTCCTCGTCAAGTCGTCATTAAGGCTCTGTGAGCTCATACAGGCAGAACACTTAGTGCCCGGCATAGGGAGCGCTCAATGAATGCTGTCACTAATTCAACTCAGAACTAGCGTTCTGTGCGATGAACTTGGGGAAATGTTACCAGATACTCAGTCTTTGAAGGGTTTCAGGAAGCGTGGGGGCCAGGGCTGCACCATGTGCCCCTCTTCTACTTCCTCATCCCTTGCTGGCCTCCACTAGCCATCTCCTGTGGTCTACCTGGTTCTCTTCTTAGTAACAAGTGGAGCTCAGCCTACCTCATTCTTTGTTGCACCCAGCTCCCTATTCATCACTGCTTGCAGTTGGGTACTTAGCTCTCTAAGGCAGCTGATAACGAATGGAGGAGGCATAGCAAGAAAACCAGCCTCCTCATGGCTCTAATTCTGTGTCAGAATCACTTTCTCCCTCTAACCCCTTCTGAGAAGACAGAGCCACGCAGAGTTTGGGCATCTTGCTGCAGGCGAGGGACCACGTGTGAAGCCAGGATTCTGCTGTAGGTCTCTGGTGTCAGAGCTTGCGCTCCTGGACTCCAACCATTCAGAGCGCGGCATGCAGTGCCCTCGTACCACACTGAGGGCCGCGAACACTGCACTTGAGAGGACAGTCACAGTGGAGAAGATCGGTCTAGCTCACCCAGCCCAACACGCATGGAAGGCCTCCTTCCCGGCACTGTTAACTGGGAGTAAGCCAGTTCTCCCATCCCAGGGATTCCGGAGCAAAGGCGTAGTAGGGGAAGCATACGGATGCGCTCACAGAGCACGAAGAGGAACACCACACGCTGCTGCGCAACGCCCGCCGTGGAAGGAAGTGCAGAGGGAGCGAACAAAGGAACACAGGGAGTGAGCAACCGTGCAGCACACACAGGAAGGACAAAGGCCCTGGAGGGAAGGCTGATCAGAGGAAGAGCTATCTGAGCTGGGCCTTGAGCAATGGACTTCAAACAGGCAAAGGCGGGAGTAATCAACCCAAGCTGTGCACAAACATGTGAAGTATGTGCCATGGGGGAGGCTCAGCTACAACGGGCTGAACGGCAGGATGATCCACGAAACAGAATGCTTCACTGCTCTCATTCCCAAAAGAAATTCAGTACTGGCTTTGAGGCATTTCTCTCAAATGGAGAATTCTTCTTACTTACCAACTACATGAAGATCGGGACTACTGGGAATGGAGGAGATGGCTTGGGGGTCAGAGGGTACCCAAGTTCTCAGACGTGAGACCACACAGAATTCCTCCCCATCTTAAATCATTTCTATTCTTTTCCAAGGCTAAAGTTAGCAATTACATTAGCTTTACACTGATTATTTCTATAAAAGTTCATGACGTCAACCATGACAGCAGCCCTGCGAGAGACGATCTCCCATCCCTGTGTGACAGATGAAGCAGCTCCAGGCTCAGCAAAGTGGACACTTGCCCAAGATGACCCAAACTCCCATCCTGAGCTCAGGCCGACTCATGTCCAGAGGAGTCAGCAGATGGCACCCTCCCTGGGACCTGGTCTTGCCAAGGCACGTGTGCTTTCAGTTTCTCCCTTCTAACCTGTTCTGACCCCTTGGCCTCCCCCTTTTCTCCCAAGACATCATCATGATTTCCTGCCAACTTTTCAAGAGTACTTTTTACTACCGCTCCACCACTCACTCAGTCCTTAGCAGTCAGAACTACGCCCTCACCTGCCCAGGTAATTCTCTCTGAAAGTCTTACATACATTACATCCAACTGGAATCCCGTCTCTTTCCTCTGTCCACAAAATGACACTAAGGGAAACGGTGCAAGGGCCACACAAGCGGATGACACAGACCTCGTGAGGGAGGCGCCTACGCCAGAGAGGGCCACAGGCAGTCAGGGAGCAATCAAGCCTTTCCCCCGACGCCTGCAACGCTAAGCGGCAAGCTGATGCCATACCTGACATGTTCTGTCACAGACTCATCACACTGGAATGGACAAAGGGGAACACACATGGGATGCACTTCCCCTGCACAACTTCTTGTGTGCTGCCCAATCATTGGGGCTGAAACCTTCTCGCAGCCCCAAATGGCAACGTGGCCTCTGTGATGGCAACCTGAGTCCCGTTTCCCATTCTCTCCGTGCAAAAAGGACCTCAGCTCTCTCATCTCTCTCATGAGTATCTTTAGCTTCCCAGTCACCGATGTCCACTCCTCCAGTCTAACCAGACTTGCTCCCACTGTCAGTGACCCTCCTAAACACAGGTCTGGTCATATTACGCCTCTTCCTCACAGATGAGCTCCCACTGCCTTTAAAACGAAGACAATCCCTCCATGTTTAGTTCCCATCCTCCTCTTTCTGGTAGTCCCACACCCACGCCAGGCCATTCCTCGTCCCTTGCCCAGGCACACACTTTTGAACCTCCTTGCCTTCCCCCTATCCTGGGAACACCCTTCCTCTCCAAAGCTTCTTATTCCAAGGCTCAAAAAAGGCCTCCTCTGCAAAATCTTCCTCCTTTCCTCTCTCATCCCTCCTGCCCGTGTCCCTTCAGCGTGGTCCTTGCTCTTCCACACTACACTTATTTCCATTGGGCTGACTTGACCACGCCATGCACTTTTCTCTCCTCACTCCCAGCTTCCAACACAGCATCTTAGACATAGATACGCTCATTAACTGATGAAATTAAATGAAAGATGTTAGAAGCCTAACATTTAGAAAGCATATTTGAAGTATCTTTCAGTTTCAAATGAATTCCAGAGACATACTGGTGTATTAACTAAAAAAGCTAAAAAGAATTTTTTAAACCACAAAATCCAACAAATCAACATTCATTTATATAGAGTAATAAAGGACCTTTTAAGGAACAATACTGAAATAAGTGCACTATCTAGACAAGACCAAATTACTCCGTTTTATTCGGTATCACTGGGGTATTACGACTGGGTGGAGACTAACCCCACATTGTCTGCTCTGGCCACGCCGTCTCTGCCTGGTGGCCTCTCCCACACCACGATGCAGCAGGACGCTGTGGGCCGGCAAGCACCTCGGCTGATGGCGCAGTGGTCAGGTGAAGACCTGGCTGGGTCCCGTCCGCTCCTCAGAGCACAGAAGGATGAGTGCAGGTAAGGGTGGGGACGGTGGGCACGTAAGCTTACCTGGAGCAAGAGTTGAGCAAAACAGAGGAATGTCATCACACGAAGGCTGGACACACGCAGCGAGTGACCCTGACACCCGGCGGGCAGCCTGCCCACTACGGGCAAAGAGAATATACGCAGGGCAAAAGCCGGGAACACGCTCAAAGCCGAAATGCCCGCTTTGTTTTGAAACAGATCTTTTCTAAATATTTATTTTTGCCAAGTGGCCGTGACAGCCGCTCATATGGCTACCAAGAACTAGGTTAAGGCCATTGAAGAAAACTTCCTTTTTAGAAAAAAGTTTCTCTAGTGACTTCAAACACCAGAGGAGCGAGACTAGATAAACCAGAAAACCGGGGCAACAGTTTAGGCTCTTCACAATTAGTGTAAAACCCAAACCTAAGAAACCTGCCTAGTTCTACTCCCAATCCGTGGGAAATCTTAGAAACGCCTGCAGAAAAGTTCACCACAAATTTACGTTTTGTTTTCAATAAGAAACTCTTAATTTCATACCACTTTTTTCTTTTTTATTTAAAATATTATAACCATGAACATACTAGATAACATTGTTTACATTCCAGTGGTGTGTGTTTAATGACTAGGGCATGAATGATTGAAAACCACAGTAATGATCTCAGCATTCCCTACGAAGTGCCCCATTTCGTTTTGTCTAGAGGAGAGGAGAGGGGGACAAAACACAGGACGGGGACAGGGACGGAGGAGGAACGGCGTCACAAGGAGAAAAGCAAACGTCAACTCTCATCCTGAGGGTTTCAGGGTTTAAAACCTATTGAACTGCAATGAGAAAGGAGATGTCACAGTCCAGGAAGACAGCTAGTTCAGTTTAACTTCATCATTCGGCTAAAAGATTAAGAGCTTCTCAAAAATATACCAAATATCGGGCCTACAAAAGTAATTTATTTCTTCGTAAAATTTACTAAGATTTATTCCTTTTGCAAAATGTAAAGAATGGACTGATATCATGAGCAGGTTCCTACTTACAAAAACAGACAGTAATAATGTGCAACGAGCACAGCTAACACAATTTTCCCAGATATATACTGACAGAGTTTCCATGTGAGTCTCTCTTACCGAGGCAAGGGGTTTCTTTTACATACTTTCCGGTATTGTGTCGACAGTGGCTATAAAGTATTGAACACACATTTATAATTCACACTCAGTAAAGATCTAACAGGAAGGGCAACAGCTCACTTGGGAAAGCATAGAAAATTAGTGTGAGGTAGTTCAATAAAAACCTAGTTTAATTTGTCAGTTACTGTGAGAACAGAACATTGTGCAAAACTAATCCACAGGTAACAGTTCTCAAAAGTTTCAGTAACGAAGAGAATCTAAACCAGAAACAGCCAGAAAGTGTGACTCTTACTAGACTCTCCTTAAGAGCACTTCACTAAGAGCAGTTAGTTTGAAATTCATCAGGACGTTTGTTTTCCTTAAGTTTTCCAATCATACCCCAAACTACACATTCCTGCTTCAATGCCCTTTACCTCTTCATCTTTCTTGCTACTAAGGAAAAATGAGTTTCCTCTGACTCAGGAAAAACCTAAGCGAGATCAGGAGAAGGACAACACATACTAACATGTAAAGGACACGGAGGCCACATTTGGGAGGGCCGCTAATGACAGAACGGTGGTGTCTGGTTTTTCTACCGGTAAGAGAAGTTTACTGGGGTCATGGGGCTTCATGCATTCACTCTACAGCTAATGAGTGGCTAATGGACAACACCCACAAACAAACTACAACAGTACTTTTGAAAAGAGACTATGTCTTTACCTCAAAGTGTTGTGCAGGCTTGTGCCTAGGCAACACTGAGTAGTTAGGTCTTCACATGTGTAGCACACACTGGCCGATAGTGTAGACCAAACCTTCTCTGCAACCCCAAAACAGCTGCACCGCCTGCTGCTCACCTCACTACATCACTATCAGACACGGATGGCCTCTTCACCTTTATCTTTTTAGAAAACACAGCAGGACTGGCATGGAGAGAATAACAAAAGGGCGTACAGGAAAGCGTGCTGCACTACATACAATCACGCTTCTCCGTCTTGTTAAGGGGGCTGTGTGGCAGCCTTCTCATTTAAGAGGCTGGCATTTCTCTCAGGAAGTCTGGCGTGAATGCACAGTGTCTTTATCAACTTGCAAGAGTGCATACCCGGAACAACCAGCAGCCGCGGGCGTGTGACAAAATGAGAAATGTTCAGCAAACAGTATGCAAGAGTTGAGATGCTCCATTTATGTATATTATAATTAAGCAATCCCAACAACACGATCATTTCACAAATGGTCAGTACACACTAGAGGGTAACAGAATAGTAACCAGGAAGAAATATGTATAAGGAATTAGTGTCTCTTTCCTAATCTATTAAGTTGAATAATAAATCTTGGTCAAAATAATTTTCTAACAGTAAGACAATGGGTATATTAAGCATAGAAAGTTGAAAAACCAAAGTTCTAAGATAAGCAGATGGCTTTACATAAGTACTGCTTGACAGAAATCTTACTTGTAATTTCTCTTTAAAAAAGAAAACACAAATGTTTAAGATGTCTTAAAGGTTCAAAAAGCTTCTAAAATAACAAGAACTAGTATATCTTTAGCTTAACAGATTTAAGAGAAGAGAGAAAGTTGTACTTAGATACTGCATTTTAAAAGCCAAGGGCACGCGACATTTAACAAACAGACTTTGTTTTCAGGATATAATTTGTTAAGTATTTTAGTCTACATTAATAAGAGTTTGTTTTATCTGAATCAACTGAAACATGCTGGTTGGCAAGTGGGAGCTGGCATTTACAACAAACCATACAGTAAGAACATCTGCTTTTCCTTGCTTAACCGAAATCTGTATCAATAGAGACGGCTTATCTGCAATCAAACATAAAATATGGGAATCTCCTGAAAGCACGTCAGTTGTTAAAGTGCAATGGTGAAATAATCTATCCTGGGGAAAATAAAGCTAATTAACTGTCAAACTAATATAAACTAGGAACACGCTCATGCTCAAATTTCTGCTGAAATCATAAACCCAATCTTGTTTCTATAATTCAAGAGGTGTGACCGTCTCAAAACTCTAATTTGCCCAAAATTAACACATCATGTTGTACGAGTAGAAAAGGGCTTGGTAAAAAGGCCGACAACTTTCAAAGAGGCTAGAAATCGTGACTTTAAACCATCAAAAACAAACTTGCGATTTCAAAGCATATAAAAAGGTTAATGTATTCTAATCCTAAATATTGCACATTAACAATGACCTAAAGTATCTTACTCAAAAGGAACTTCGCACTAAATATACAAACAACATGCCAAGCAAACTTTCAGACACTGCATGTCGAGCTGCGCCAGCTCTTGCTCCTGTTGGTCGTTAGTTCCAGCGGGCTCTCTGCCTGGAACCTTGTCGCTTATTATTTAAGTATGCATTTCCCAGTTCATTACATGGAATCCCTCTTGTTCCAAAAATAACAAAAGGTGCCTGGGGCATTACAGACAATATATTTCAGAGATAAGGAGACTTCAATGACATTTTACTTAAGAAAGATTCAGTTATAGAGAAATAATTCTGCAGATATAAAATGTAAACAGTTAACATACACTTGTCAGGAGCAGCACCATTCTTACCCTACTCAACATCCACAGTGCATGTTTTATCGAAAATCAGATATAAAAAACAAAAGACTCCGACTAAATAACCATCACTTATGCCTGCTCTGCTCAATGTGAAGAAACAGTCCTTAGAAAATGATATCCTATATATGGCTGTGTGCTACTATTTTCAGATGAACGGTATATTGCTCATTTGATAATCACCTACAGAAATCGAAGTAGGCTTTGAAACCTCCCGACAGCTAGTGTGAATAGGACTATGCTACAGGTAAGACAAAATGGCCAGAAACACCTTGAGAACTGGTGCTCAGCTGACACTCTAATAGGAAACCAGAAAGGTTTGAGGGCCGGAGGCTGCAGGAAAGGGAAAGACCAGACTCTAGACCACTGCTGGGACCTGCAGCCTAGATTAACTCAGTGTGTACAAAAACAGGCTCATGGCTAGTAGAAGTGAACCATCTGTTTATTTGCATTGAAATGTATTATTCATGAAGAATCCTCTTGACCTTATGTGATCGTAAGCTTTGAGCATGCCACAAACTGCAGAAAACACCAGATTGTTTTTACTTTACTTTTTTTGTGGGGGGGATGGGAGGGTGGTGGTAGACACCCAGCATCCTCAAAGACATGCTCTGAGTTATTCTGCCATTTAGACGATGGGGCTTTGCCAAAATTCAGGTAGGATTACCTACTAATTGTTATAACTAAATTAGGATTGGCAAGTAGCAAATATTGGAGGTTTTTTAACACGTTCATCATTTACAGTAGTTATTCCTGAATATAACTGGCTATGGGTTATTTTCCCTCACTCCTCTGGGGTTATTTCATTGATAAGCACATAACCCTGAAGGATAGCATCATGAACAAAACATCTGAAATAAATTCTAATAAAAAAACTATAAAAGTCTTAAATAATTCATGATATAGGCAAGTCACCACATAATAGTTGCTTTGATAAACAAAATCTTACAAATTCAGTAAAAAAAAAATCAGCAGCATAAGATAAAGCAAATATGCAAAAATTTTAAACCATGATAAAATAATTAGGTTTACATTATACAGTTAATTACAGCAAAAATACAATACAGTTTTGTTTTAAAACACAACTTAAGTTTTAAATTACATCACTTGAAATTAAAAAAAAATAAACTATTTACTACAAAATGAATTCTACATTTTTGAAAAATCACTCAAAAATAAGACCACTGAATTGTTTTCAAAGAAGTTCTATCAATGACTAAACGACTCCCCACCCCTCCCACCCCCCAAGGCCCAAGTAGTCATCTACAGCAGCCCAGAGGTCCAGCAGATGCTTCAAGACTGCTGTCTGTATCCGAGGCCAAAGTTGGATCTGTCGACATTGAAGACACATCATTGACAGACGATGATGACGATGGATGCTGAGAGCCATTGATCACTGCTGCACCTGTGCTATGAGAAACAAAACAGCAAATCAGTTGCAGACAGAGTTGCAGACCGAGCTACTGGTACTGTACTGACTACCCTCAGTGGTCAATAATTTTTCTCTTGGCTTTGAAAGCCTCACCAATAATAATCACAAGTGATAGGCAACACTAATTCACAAACACTTTTCATTGCAAGTTATGATAAAGAGAATTCAGAAAACGTCTGGAAACCTGGAGTGCTACCCTTCCACGAATTTGTTTTTCAGTTCAAGACAAGAACTGTTAAGTTCAAGACACACTTAGAAATGGTCCTACCGCAAGATTCATGAATTGAGTTCAGGTTGTGTGTGAATAATACTGATAAAACATGCAAAACTACCTGTATTGCATCTTGTTGGAGAGAGAATCTCAAAAGGGATGTATAATTCAAAAAGTTAAAAACTACTGCCCTAATAAAAACAGATTTGTGATATCTTCTCAAGGTAAAGTCCAAACAATACTTCTGGTACACTTGCTTTAAAGTAAAAGCCAAAACAAAGACAAAGTCATTTTAATTGGAAGAGCCTTCAGTTCAAGGGCCCCAGTTTACATAGGTTACAGGACTTGCCACAGTCACACAAGTGTCCTAGTTAGGTAAACAGAGGTCTTGTTATTTCTATTCTAATAAATACTTGATAAGGTAAGTATGGATTTATTAAACAGATAAAGTAGGGGAAGACTGTATCCCTTACTCGAAGTACAGCCTAACAAACATTTCCTGGATTTTAAAAAGTAACAGGACTCCTTAACCTACAGAGAAATCCTCTCACGGGGTCGGACCAGGAAGGGGGAGGGAATGACATGGGGAGTGGGAGAGGCGGAGATGTTACAGGTGATTCAGGCACTAGGTGATTCATGAACTACTTAATCACTACATTAAGGGTGAATCCAAATTTGAGTATGTTAAATAACGCAAGTTATACAAAAGTTCTTAAGAACACATTTACAGAACAATGGTTTCCAAACTGAGCAAAAAGAATGTCTGGGGTGAGTTTCAGGTATCCATCAGAGCGAAAACTAAGCAGGCTGAAAGCCACTGCTCCAGAACCCAGCATCTCAGCATCTGAAACTCCCCCTCCCTTCTGTCCCATGACGAGCAATAAAAACACTACAGAATAAAAGGTCCTCTGAGAGCCTGCCTTCAGAGGCAACAAGGAAAACAGCCGGGGCAGTGGGAACAGGCAAATCTTCAGGGCACTGGGGAGGGCCCTGGGAGACAGAAAGGAAAGAAACCACCAGAAATAGAGCAGGCGATGGGAGGTGAAATGGGAAAGGAAAGCAGACTGAGCCCTTCAAGACTGACAGGAGGGAGGACAAGGAGAAAGGAAATCGACCTTCTAGACCCAGGAAAGGTCCTGCAGGCTCCCAGACGAAGGGAAACGAAGATACTACACTTTCTTAAGTTCAACCCATATAGAATATGCCTGTCTTGATCGTATGATACCATGGCTAGACTCAAAGACCTGCAGTGAAACATTCAAATCATGAAAGGGTTCCGCCATATATACTTTCTCATGCGTCTAGTTTTTAATCCAAATTTCATTTTCTCCAGATTTCTTAATCTGATAGAAATTAGCTTTTAAATGTACCATAATTACATAGTTAACTTTTTAATCTGAAAATCAAATACCTAAGAAAACACTTGATTTTTCTGAACTTGAAAGCAACATGGCAAATTCGCAAATATCTGAATGACCAATAATATAATAAAAAAATCCTTAATTTCAGGTATACGGGTCACCTCCGTCTCACGTGAGTCTCTACACACTCAAAGGCATGCAAAGTCATTTTGATACTAGCCAAACCAAAATAAAGATAGGAAGGCAATTCGTAGGAAAAATAATATATTTTATTTTTTAAAATCAAGTCAAAATGGTATTGCGATGATCTGATATTTTGATTTGTCAAAGACTGCTCCTTTGTTTTTGCATATAATCAAGAACTGAGTATTTCTTTAACAGCTTAATTTACTAATACTCTTCTTTGTAAGCTATAAGTGAGAACCCAGAAAATGTCTAGAAATCTGCAGTCCTATCCTTTCCACTGAATTATTTTGTAACCGTAGTCAAATGTTGTTTGGGATCCAAATTTTTCACTTATAAATTAAGAACAAATCCTGCTGCTCTATCTATCTCAGGAGCTTATTAAGTTTACTCAAACACTGGACACTCAGAAGGTGCCACTCCCTAGACAGTATGCTCAAGTATGAAACTCTCCCAAATAAGGGACTTCTCAAATGCCACTCCAGCCTCTATCATGAACAATTCAGCTATCCTACTGCTGTACAGCAACACAAAGCTCATTAATTATTCAGTTATTAACGCATTTATAATACAGCTTTTTTCCCAACTAAATTGTAGGTAAAAGCTGTTGAGATCAATTTATATTTTCAACAGGATCTACATAATTTGGAAGACTGCATTCCTAATCAAAAATTTAAAAAACAAAAAAATTTAAATTTCTAAAATATAACCCAAAAAGTCACAGGAAGCTACAAAAATTATCTAAACAAATATATGATTATAGTACAACAAAATGGGCATCTGAAACTACAGTTAAAATCTTACCCATGAACAAGATGTTAGATATATCCAATTTTTTTCTTAGACTATAGAAAAGTTTTAAAGAAATAATTAAAATGACACAGTTTTACTCAAATTTCAAGACCTATTTGTTGAAACACTACTCAGCCTTCAAGGCTCAGTTCCTATTTCACCTCTGCCATCCAAGTGTCTTAAGCTCTGAAGCCACAAGTCTGCGCCAGCCAGAGGCCTCCACGAGATGCTGGGAAACCACGCCCTCTGAAGTGACTACAAGTGCCTAAACCACCAGTGTCTGTCATGCAGCGTCTACTTCATATGTACATGTACCTGCCATTCAACTTTGCCCCTCAATTCTTTATGCTTTTACAAGTACTAAAATTAAACATAACATGAGCTTATCATATAAGAAAACGTTTATCTCCCGCAAACCAGTTTTCTTCTTAGAGACAGAACACTTTCTAATGGCAGTTTTAATGTTACTGCCTTAGTTCAACAAATCAAAAAATACCAAAGTGAGAAAGATGGTAACCTGGATTTTGCAATGAAACTTTATTTATTCAAAGTAAAGACTATTAAAATCATAGAAGGTAAGTATATTAAACTGAGAAATTTCTTCTTTAAACACAACGCCAACAGAAAAAGGTTTTAAATTTCTGTTCTTCAATGGCATGTGAGCATCATAAGAAAAGATGTGTGTTTTATGATGTCAGTTCCTGAAATATTAGCATGACGTACGGGTACAACAGTGTACCAGTGCTTTCAAACTTAACCACCCAAATTGTATTCCTTACACTCAGTAAACTTTGAATAATAATGGTAATAAACATGGCAAGAACTGCAGGGTTCAGGCCACTGAAGATTATAACACAAGAAGTCAACCGCAACCTTAACCAAGCTCATATTGTAACCAACCTAAAGGAGAGGGCTGCCCCCGTATAACTCCATTCTTGGTTCTCTCCTCCAAGTCCATAACTTCCTTGTATATCAATTCTGAAAAAGAGGTGCACAAAACAAACTTTTCAAAGTCTGACAGCCAATCTCACGAGATACAGATGTTTTAAGTAAAACATTTTTACACACATTACTTTGAATAGTGTCCTTACAATGGCAGAGGGTCCTTAAGTGTCAGCCTAAGATTCAAGGTGCTAATAATAATTCCTTGATCCTCAACCATGAATGATACATTGAACGAAACAAAATCTCTGCTGTAACCAATGTTCCTAAAGTCAGACTAAGGACAGAGCTGGTAACAGTTAGCTTTACCTTCTGACTTCACCAGCACTTTGTACTACGCCCTATCACACCACACATCATTCTGTACCACAAACGCTTGCTTAATTTTGTCTCAGTGAGGGCATGAGTCACATCTGTCTTATTAACTCCTATTTCCTAAGCCCTAACATAGTACCTGGTACATCGCAGGTGCTTATTACTTAGATACCTGTTAAAAGATTTAAGTGCAAGAGTGTGTGGAAGCTTCTTTAATCAGAATGGAATACAAATACATTTTTATTAAAGGAAGCTTCAACTCCTTATAAATTGAAGCATGACATGCTGTCACTGTCAAGCTTTCTCCATGGGAACCCTACTCTTTGACTAGGCTTCTGGACAGTGGGGGGCCTGCTGTGAGGACTGTTCCAACTGAAGAGACAGCCCAGGGGCTGCCCCGCTGGAGCATGCGCTCCTGCCTCATATTCTTCTAAGTGATCTAACGTAAAGTGTGATGCACCTTGTGAGTCTGAATGTCTACTCGAGAAGAACCTTCTAGTGGATACTACATCGTCATTATTCATCTTCTTTCAGTCATGGAATTCTCTGAGAATTGCATAAAAGCAACGAACCCTCCTCTGAGAAAAAAGGTACAAGAAAAAAATGTTGTGCAGAATGTCAAGAAGTCTGCGTATTCTTCAAACTTCTGATAGAGTCTCTGATTACAGGGGATGACAACATCGACGAAGGCAATAAGGTAGACAAGTGGATATGTTGGAATGAACAGGAACTAGAGACACCTAAGTTTGCTTGCTATGGTAACCTCCTTGGGCTTGGAAGGAGAAACAGGAAGTCTTGATGGAGGAGAGAATGGGAGATGTTTTTCTTCAAAGAAACAAAACGGAATGATAGGCATTGCAGATAGGAGGACTAAAAAAAAGAGAAGAGAGAAAACAGCACCCCTTTGTGAAAAGGGATTAAGGCAGAAGAACCAAAGCTAATTAGGAGAACTAACTAGACAAAGTAATCTGTAGCTAATGGCTTTGGCAATGGATTTTTCTTTCTGTTATGATAAAACTCTTAAGCAGATCTTGTAAAAGGCAGTTTGTGGGTGATTACTGAACTGCACTTGGGGCTAGGAGAAAAAGATACAGAATAAAGGTAAACATGTTCAGAGTAACCAAAAATCTCAGATCTATCTATCCTTATACAAAGGAAAATACTATGTTTCACTGACTTTAAGATGTGCTTTTTTCACAGTTTAGTATCTGAAATTGGGCTGCATCTTATCAATCACGCAGTGTAACTGGCAGTGTTTTCTCTTAGTGGTACATAATGATGTGTTTTACAATTGGTGGCCTTTTAAGAGTTCATGAAACACCATAACTGTCTATTGTAAACGTAATGATATATAAAAATATCAGGTTAGATATGTTAATACATACTCTGGTTCTCAGTAATAATACCCTTGTATGTTACTTATTACATATACAGATGCACTAGGTTCTTGCCAGTCCTATCATTCCGGTGGGCTCCACAGAATCTAACTATATGTCTTCCAAAGTCAACTCAGAGAAAACTGATCTCAGGTTACCCCTCAGAAGAAAGAATCAAATTCATTCCTCCCATTAAATTTACAGATGGATTATCTGTTCAGGTTTATAGCTCACCAGCCTTCCAAGTATTTAGGCACCTAGCTCTTAATAACATGCCTTCTCTCCATTTTAAGATTAGGTGAACAAGGGGGTCAAGTGACTTGCCCAAAGTCACATAGCTACAAAAGTGGTCAAAACACTAAATGACAATACCACAAATGGAGGTAAACAGAACCTAAAAATTACCTGGCCCAAATGTCCCAGGGAATCTTCTAAAGAAAGAGATATTTTAACATTTCCATGACTATCCAAGCATTATTAATGTTCAACCACATTCTCAAAATAAAATAAAACTACTATATTAGATTTGCAAAGATTAAAACTTAACTCACTCTGTTGGTGAGGGTAGGGGTAACGGAGACATTCCTACACAATGCTGATGGGCAGTGTAAACTGCTAGAATTTCTTTTAAGAGTAGTTAGGAAATAATTTAAAAATATCCTTCGGCCTGGCAAATCTTCTTGTAGGGTTGTTCTTACAGGCATGTTCTCACACATGCACAAGAACATTATAGAGTTGCTTGTAACAATAAGAGACTGGACACAACTTAAACGCTCTTCAAGAGGGAACTGGATATAGATCCTGTGACACAGCCACACAACAGAACACTAACCAGCTATTAAACAAATGAGCCAGATACGTGGAGAGAGAGAGAAGAATCTCTAAGACGTGATTATACCAACAGAGCAAGTGTGCACAGTATAAAACCATTTGTGATTAAAACAGGGTGGGAGGGGACAAGGGAGAGACACTAAACACACTTGTATACTTGTAGACTATGGAAGAACATAAAAATTCCAGAAAGCGCTAAATGTGTCTGTGTCTGGGGTGGGGAACATGAGAGATCAGGATTAAGTCAGGGAGGGAAGGAGACTTAATTTCTACTTTTGTAAAAATATTAACAATCACATTACCAAACATCACTTACGAATAATAGGAAATATCTATAATTTCCCTAAAATGATGAATAAATCCACATAAAAACCCAGAAGCTCTTTCAGCTTCCCCTCTAAGAAGCTGGTAAGTGTTACCTTTCCACTCTTCTATCGTGTGTTCCCTTTCATCTAACTGCTTGTCAGGTATCTTTGGTGGTGGCTGAAAAACATAAGGCAACAAGAATTGTCAGTGTACTGGCAGTCTATAAACTCTCATAATTATCTGAAATATTAGCCAGACAGAAGGCTTGTAAAAATACAGCGTAGACCAAGACTGATCCATCATCAACCATCTTCTTACGTAGAGAGATGAGTTTTGAAAGATTCCTTCATGACAGAAAAAAGACTTTAAGTTTGTCTTTCTTTTCTTCCAGTTTTTGAAATTGCCACATTTTGTTTGTATCACAGAATTGTGCTATGCATTGGACACACTAATTTGTTTTATAGCTAAATTAGGATGTTTTCTGAAAGCACTCCACACTGTAGCTCATCAGATCAGCTATCAAGGAAAGAAGGCAAGAAACAGTGGGAGGTAATTTTATTTTGTATCAAAGGTGCTTAGATGTGCTCATGAACTTAAGGTACTTTTCATGTAAAAACAGTGAAAGGCCATCATCATTTATCTATATTTTAATTTAAAATTAAAAAGCTGCCTCCAAAACCTAACTTTGATTCTAACTCTGAGAGTACAATACATTCTTCAAACATTAAGAAAAGAACTTACAGCTTCTGCTTCCGAAGGGTCATACCAGACATTGATATACGGGTGCTGGAGCGCTTCATCCACAGAGATCCTTTTAGACGCGTCAATCACCAGCATTTTGGATAATAAATCCCTTGCCTGACTGGCTGCAAAAATAATGACGTTAATGTGCACGCATTTCACGAAGGTTTTCAAATTATTAACAAATTTTAGAAACTTGAAATTATCATTTACTAAAAAGTATATGTTTCAAGAAAAACAGATTTTGCTATAAAATCAGGTCATATATATGATTAAAAAACATAAAATTACAGAAAAAAATAACTAAAACCTCACTTCGTTCCGCCACCCAGAGATAACTTTGGGTTATGTTTCATAAGAACATGGACACATACGCACACACACCAAATGGAGTTAAATATATATATTTATAAAAAGTACCTTTAAGTTTGTTGTGTTCTGAGTCAGCTGGGAAAAGTACATCAGGGAAGAGTTTCTCAAAGCTATATCCAGCATATTTAGGTCTGTTTTCGACATAAGTCCTTACTGTTGGCTGTAGTTTCTTCATGAATTCAGGACATGGTGTTCCAAGCTGTTCGATAACTTTATTCCACTGATCAATATCTAATAGCAAGTAGCTAAGAAAAATACTCTGTATCTAATGTTCAACACATTAGTCACGTTCATATTAAAATAATAAGAAAATGGCAATTTAAAAAATCCTAAGAAGGAATGTGGCAGCTATAAATCTTGTATCTTACAGGCACCTTGCAAAAGGCAATGACTGTAGGTGGACAGAAAGGATCAATAAACAAACTTTGTTAATCTTGCTTATTGTGTGTGTGTGTCTGCTAATACTGATTTTATCATAAAAATAGAAGCTTAAAGTCACAAATTGTAAATACAAATGATAAGTGACTCAAACAATAATGACAATTACTACCCATAGGGACTCTAAACGTAAACTGTACACAATTCTAGAATACAAACTTAACCTTTTTTCCCAGCTTATCAGAAAATGTAAATGCATTTCCTAGAGGCTAAGAAATATTTCTTATAATCTGCCCTGCTTTTTTGAGCTTTCTATACTAACGGAAAATAAGTAGTAGCAATAAAAATGATGGCTTTTCTTTCGCTATTCTTTGTTTAGCTTAGGTTAATAAGATTTTTTTAAGGTTCTGAACCTTTTAGGAAAATGATCCCGTATTGCTGTAAGTTGTAAGGTTAGGATTCCCTGGTCTCCTTCCTCCTGGACTTTACGCTCCAAGTCTTCCCTGCAGATTGAGATCTCAAACTTCCTTACGGCCACCCAGTGAACATGGCTTCCCCACTCCTCCTCCAACACTTCTCAGCGTTACTGACTGATACACACATGACAGGTCACACTAATGTAAATATTAAAAACAGTCAGACGAACAAAAAGCATGAACCCAAATCTATTCATCACCATATAAAACTATTAACTGCTGAAATTCTCAGATGAGTATGTTATGTCGAGTAATGAGACAACAACCAAAAGACAGAAAATACACAGAACATTAACAAAAAAGGAGGTGGGGGGACAAAACAAAAGGATGACCAGAAGCAACAAACAATTCCAAAATTCATATTAAGTCCTAAGTACTTCTAGACTTACTCAAGTGAATAATTATTAGAAATTTTTAATGCAAGCCATGATGTTTGATTTAGGTTAAATAAATCAACTCAAAGCCAGCAAGTAATTGCAAATAATGAGCTTCAGCAGCTGTCAGAATTAACATATGAAACAATCAATAAATGAGGGAAAGGCAAGTCTATGTCAAATAGCAGGTGGTATTTTGAAAGAGTAATTTAACAATAATACATATTATTAGGGAGAGACAAAATACATTATACCTGACCAAGCTGAAGTGCTTTCATACATTTTTTGACCTTCAGAAACTACATTTTAGGCCAAAGATAAGGATACGATCTGTACCTGGGAACAAAACACCACCTTTGATCATTTCTCCCATGATGCACCCAACTGACCAAATGTCAACTGAAAACAAAATGCAATGACATTAACATAAAGATTTTGGTTAAAATAAAAAAAATATATAAACATCAAAAAAAAAAAAAAACGCACACCATGTATGCTTTAAAATTATAGAAAGCAGTATAAAATAAAGATGAGTGACAGTGAATGTGCTCTAACTACCAGCAGAGACTGTATGTCCTACTGCCAGATGCAGCCTACGGATAGTTCAGCTTCTTATCTCAGCAATTTTGGACTCTAACAGCCACAAAGAAACCCGCATGTGTGAACGCAGCACACTCGTTTCCTTAGAGGGCACGCGGAAGCGCAGCAGCTGGCTGTCAAACCGCTGCAGCAGCACAAGGATACAGTCCCTTCCTGGAAAGAGGATTTTGTGGCAAACCATTTCTCCCATAATGCACCCCACAGACCATAAATCCACTATGTTTGCAGCACAAAAGGAAAAGCAAAGCAAAAGGTCGTTAAAATCAAAGAAGCATAATATGACTGCATTATATACACAAAAAGAAAAAAGTGATTTGAACTTTAGCTAATGGAATAATTTAAAACAAAATATTTTTCAAAAGGCTTGATTCACAAAAGCAAACGTGAAGTGTGGCCTTTTAACTACATATCTAATTTTAAAGTGAGAGCTATGCACAGAAATCACATAATTTAAAAACCTATACATTTTGTCACTGAAAATTTGTTTATAAAACATGAAATAGAATCAAACACAAACTTTGTAAATAAGAGGGAAAATGTATACGAGGTAGCACAATTTAAGAAATAAAATCTTGATACTATTTTGAGGTTCAACTGTGCATTATACCCTCTCTTTAAGTCAAATAAAAGAAAAAAGCATGAGCAGAAACAATTTAGTATATTAAAATATTTAACAGAATATGTTTCTATGAATAATTACAGTTAAAAAGCTAATCTGAAGCTCTTCAGAAATTTTCAAACTGGATTTCATAAACTGATTCGAGAAGTGTTGTTTCTTCTGAATTGAAAGCCCGTTATTTTCTTGGCAACGTCACACTACATTTACCCAACTAATCCAAAATGAACAAATGCATACAGAGCAAACCAACACTCAATGAAGAAAACTTACTGAAAGATCTATTTTCAGATGTTTTCCACCTAAAGTTTATTAAGCCCATAAAACCAAGTGCTTTTGGTTTAAGAAGTTAGTTTTGGCTGGAGACAGGATGAAAACGCCCACAGATTTCTTATCTACAAAGAGTCTTATTTACTGACTTCATCAACTTTAAATGGGAGCTCTAATCAATGCTGAAAAGAATCTGCTAGACACAGAACCAGGCGATTTGGGGATCCCCACCTGTTTCATTAAAACTAACACACACCCTAACGTTTTGTATCTTTGGGTTTGAAAATCAGATAAGAGGAGGCTTGCAGTTTCATGGACGAGGGGAAGGATGAGCAATTCGAAAGGAAAGCCTTAGAAACTTAATTTGTTTTTGAAGTTTGAAGGCCCTAATTCTTTAAGAGCAAAAGAGGAAAAGGGCAGGAATGGATGCTGGAGAGAGAGATACACCCTTTATCCATGCTGAAGGACTTAGGAAATTAAAGCCTGTACTTTCTAATACGCTCACAAGGAGACTGCCAGTTCATTAGAGAATCTTAGGAGCTAAATTGGGAATATATTTTTGGAAATCCTTTGGAACTAAATTTTCTCTAAAATGTCATATTAAAATACATACAAATCTTTTTATATTATGGTATGACAATTTTCAAAGACAAAATTTTAGAGGAAAAGTTAATATTCATAAATCGATTCAGAGAAAAGTTTTTTCCAGGGTTTTCATTTTTGGCAAAACTCTAATACAATAATTTTCCCTAGAGATGTTATAGAGAGCTTTAGTTAAATCCAGGACACAACTTACGCAGGTAACCTTACAAAAAACCTATTTTTAAACAGATTTTGAAAGCTGCAAGCACAAGAGAAGATCCTGTCTGGGTCAGTGAAGACTTTCTCGGAACACAATGAGCCTGATTCATACACGAAACTAGCTTCAGAAGGTCTAACTGTTCAGTCTATGCACTTTAAATATATTCTGTTATATCACACTTTCCAAAAAGCTTTGAGGGAGCTTGTAATAAAAGATAGATAAAACAAAGTGTTAAAGCAGGTGGGGGTGGGGAGGAGCTGGGGGTGTGGGGTGTGTCACTAAAAGTTCTTATGTTTAACCTCACTGGCTAATGGAGTTATCGTGACGAAGTAGGACAATTGACTCAGTTTCCTGGGGCAAAGAAAAAAGGCACTAAGGTGATCTACGTAATTCTTACCTAAGACAGGAAAGCATGTCAATTCTTTATATATGACAGTTTTTCTTTGTGCTAATTTCTGGTAGAGAGCTATCTCCCAAGATCACATTTATGGGACACTGAGTGACACTATACAGTATCTGTGACAATAAGTGGTTTCACAGCAAATGCAAAAGTAACCTTCCTGCTGGTCACCTGAAGTATCAATTCTCAAAGAAAAAGAATGCATCTAATACTAAATCCAACCTACTGGATTCTACAGGGTATAAGACGTTTTTAGGTAGAGTAAGAAAAAAGAACAGCATGTTTATTTAAGAAGAATGATAGTAAATATTTAAAGCATTTTTTTTAATTAGCTCAGAAAAGGAAATTAAGCTAAAATCCTCAATGCTATATTTTATCAAAAAATCCTGCAAGTTGACTTAATACAGTTTCCTGACTCAGAGTGAAGTGCTGCTCCACATTCCTTGTGGAAAAAAACGTCTAGGTCTTTTTTCAGGGAGTATTTTGAATAAAGTTACTGCACTTAAAAAGTTATAGTTTAAGTCAACAAAATCCTATGCAGACTTATTCACTTCCTAAATGTCTGAGATCGAACAAAATTTCTTAAATTAAGTATAAACATATGTAAGTATAAAAGTTTTTTAAATTCATGAAATGCATGCCTGGTAATTTTCTTCAAGCTTAACTCTAAAGCTGATATATGTAAATATACTCACACATAATATCGTTTCTTTAAGGCTGGACACAATGCTTTGATGAAACACTTTTTCCTCCAAAAGGGCACCTTAATTAACTATCCATCAGCTTTGCAGAGGGGCCTTATAGTAGCTCTTAGAGTTTACACTAAGTGCTACTGCTATTAACTTTAGTTTCATGAGTTTGGAAATATGTGCAAATACCACTAAGGCAAACTAGGATTACTACTAAAGATCAACTGTCAGTCCAGTATAAACTTCCTTGAACCCATGCTAGAAATGCTCATTTTCAAGTTACAGGCAAGCAAATGGCATATATTTTGGCTCAGGGGCCATGGCAACAAATTCTTTATCCAAAGGTACTATTGATGGTTACGTATCTGTACTTAAACAAACAGGGGCCTCAAGCTTTTCCAAAGATTTATGACAAAATTCATACTTTCAACCTCTTGATAAACATTTCAAACAGTGATACACGTTTAACTCTACGCACTTCAGCTTAAATATTTACATAAGAAATCTGATAAAAGCAAATAAATCAGAACAGTATTTCAAGTAAATAGTGTTTGCTGACCGTTTTCTTTGTAGCCCATGCCTAGGATGACCTCAGGTGCTCTGTAGTAGCGAGTCACTACGTAAGGTGTCATCATAAAACTAGTTCCTGCAGTCCTGGCCAGTCCAAAGTCAAGAATCTTCAAAGTGCAGTCTGATTTTACTACTATATTACTGGGCTTTAAGTCCTTCAAAAAAGTAAAAATAAAAAATCACTGCTATGATACATGTAAGTATTTTGCAGTTCACAAGTTATCAGATCACCAGCAAAACAATTCATGCTAAGTGTTCATTTCCCTCACTAGAACTGGTATCACTACACAGAAACATCATAATAGGCAAAACTGACAAATTAGCTTATGGCATTTTAAATTTATGAATATACACAGTTATCAGACAAGTTAGTAATGTTTTACCTGCTAGAAATTATGATTAGCTAGAAATTTTTGGTAATAACTATTATGGCAAAAGAAAGAGAATCCTAAGTTAGCATTTATATTCACTTGTATACTGAATTATCAGCATTTAAAAAATCTCATTTTAAAGTCACAATGAGCTTTATATAGCTATTACAAATCAACAATGGGCCATTCTATGTCCATCCAAGCAAATGGCATTTGACCTTTGAAATGGGCAGACATTCAATTCTAAAAGACCGAAATAGTCACCATCAATCTTTCCATCACTGATCTCCCACACAAAATCACGCAAATTTGTTCATAAAATTTTTGTCTGCAGTAGAGATAGGACACCCTAGTCTTGTCGCCACAAATCCACACGATTACTTACTTTTGATGCTACTAAATAATGTCTTTGTGAAGAATTTTCCACTTAACCCTGACCTTAAGGATCTCTGCTATTGGATCATTAAAAGGAAGACAGCAGCATATGGCTGCACGTTCAACATACTTTGCCTGTTAGCTCTGCCGAATCCTATTATGAACCAAGAGACCAAGGAAAGCAAGCATATGTCCACAACACACATACAGTCCATTACTGGTACTGATGTGCAGTACATACACTGAATACCAGTGATTAATACAAAAGAAAAAAAGGCTGGCCTGAAACAATGATTACTTTTGTAACATCTATATTCAGAATGCATGTATATTGTCTTGAGCGTATTTTGATAGGCAATCATGGGTGGCTTTAGAAGATACGTAATCTAAGGGCTTTATCAAATTAAAAATAGATATCAAGAGGCTTAGTGAGGGGTCGGCTCGGTGGCTCAGCGGTTAAGTTTGCATGTTCTGCTTCTTGGCAGCCCGGGGTTCACCGGTTCAGATCCCAGGTATGGACATGGACAAGGTAGGCATCCCATGTATAAAGTAGAGGAAGATGGGCACGGATGTTAGCTCTGGGCCAGGCTTCCTCAGCAAAAAGAGGAGGATTGGCAGTAGTTAGCTGAGGGGTAATCTTCCTCAAAAAAAAAAAAGAAAAAGGCTTAGTGAAAGAGAAGATTAAAATTTTCATTATTGCCATTCTGCAAATACAACGTCGCCACCATTTCTAAAATACAAAGTAACTCTTCATGTTCAAGAATAACCATCAAAAGCTCTGACACTACTTCAATGTCTACAGTGATGGTTAAAGATTAAGGGCTCTTCATACTACTGCATTCTAGTCTAGAAATAAAGATTCCAAGTTTAAACATGTTATTTTGGAAAAATCAAGAGCAAAAGCAATTTTTTTTAGGAGTAGGTATTTTTTGCTAAGAAAAAACAAATTGTCAAAAACTGCCTCAAAGAATATTACCTGACATTCATCCTTATATATCAAGATACACCTTTCTACAGATGTTAGTAACACTGCTAACTATATAAGAGGCGAAAAATCGAATTTGTATGAATTTGTGGCAGAGGCAGTGGAACTTACCTAATAGGCCATCCTCTCTCCCCCATTTTTCCAGCCTTAGTTCTAGTCAATGGGGTATGAGTGGGCCCTGCTGTCTCCTCTCCTGCTTTGGGGATTAGTAACATTCTAGACACTGGACTCTCTGTCAGCCTTGGCTGCTGAGCATCCTTGTCAAGCAGAGTCCTCAACCCACCATGACCTGCACTGGACATGCAGTGTGGGAAATAAACCTTAGTTGTGTTAAGCCACTGAGAATTTAGGGTTTATCTGTTACCTTGGCATGGCCTAGCTGTGATATTGTGATTTATAATAAGAAATATATACTTGGTCTTTGTCCAAGTACTGCCACAGAGCTCCTAGAACCCTTGGAATTTCCTAATAAGAGCAATATAGGTGATAGGAGAGCCTTTTGTTATTCATAAGAAGTCCCTTTCAACTACAACTGAGTTTACGTTAATAAGTTAACTTTTGGAGAGCCCCAAAGGATGGGGGGCTGGTTGCCAGAGGAACCAACAGAGTAATTAGAGGGTTAGAACTTTTCCGTGCCACTGCTGAGCCCAGACTTCCTCCCTTGGTGGGGAGAGGCGCTAGAGATTAAGTTCAATCACCAATGGCCAACGATTTAATCAATCATGCCCACGTGATGAAGCCTCCATAAAAACCTGGAAGGACTGGTCTGGAGAGCCTCCAGGTTGGTGAACACATGGAGGTGCTGGGAGTGTGGCACGTCCAGAGAGGGAGGGCATGGAAGCTCCGTGCCCCTTCCCTTCCCACATACCTTGCCCTACGCATCTCTCCATCTGGCTGTTCCTGAGTTAAGTCCTTTGTAATAAAACCAGTACTCTAGTAAGTAAAATGTTTTCCTGAGTTCTATGAGCCACTATAGCAAATTAATTAAACCTGAGAAGAGGGTCATGGGACCTGAATTATAGCCAGTAGGTCAGAAACACAGGTAACAACCTGCTCTTGTGATTGGCATCTGAAGTGGGGGCAGTCTTGTGGGACTGAGCCCTTCCCGTGTGGGATCTGATGCTATCTCAAGGGAGACAGTGTCAGAATTGAGTTAAATTGTAGGACACACAGTTGGTGCCCAGAGAATCTGAGAATTGTTCAGTATGTGAAAAACCATCACACACCTGGTGTCAGAAGTAATACGGTAGTAGTGTGACAGTAAAGAAGACACATAGGAATGTTTTTCCTTTACACTAGTCTATCCTGACCACCAAAATTGGTGCCAAGAGTGGGGTGTTACTATTATAAACACAGGATCACAGAAGAGACTGTAAAGCAAAACTTTAGTAGTGTGTTGGTGGCTACTGGCTGCATTTGAAAGAACTGGCCACTTTAAAAGAAGAAATGAAAGGGAACAGAGAGTCTAGAATTTCGGGGCCTTGCCATTCTGGGAAAGCTAAATGCTACTAGACCCTTCAAAAAAACCAGATGGATTGTTCAGCAATATCTCCCCCTCCCAGCGCAGTACACTCCTTCACCGTATTGATGGGCCTATGATGGGCCTGGTCAGATGACTTGTTTCGGCCAATGAAATGTGAGGGAACGCGAGTTCACCGAACCTGAAGAGACGTTTTAAAGGTGCTGCTTGATTTGGCCTGGCTCTTGCTCTTCTCTTTCACCGTGAGGAAAGGATGCACCCCAGGCAGGTACTCCTTCAGCCTGCATGCCAAATCCTGAACACGGAGCAAACCCTGAACCGGACTCCATGATCTGCAGCAGTACCACAGAGCCAAGCTGCAGACCCCGAGTGAGCAATAAATGCTGTTTTAAGCCACTGATACCTTGGACTTGTTTCTTATGCATCATTTTCACATCATAATTCTGAAAGCCTTTGAGGGAAAAAAACCTGCAGACTCTTTCAATTAATGACAATGCCTCAGACTTGCCACTAGAAGCCTGAAAGCTTAAAGGCAGACATTGAGTCCAAGACTATATAGCCAGTGGGCTAACAAATGTGTTTGGAAAAGAACTGTGATTAAAAAGATAAGAAGCCTCCATAGTTTCTAAGAGCGCCGTACTATCTTAATTCTGCGACTGTTCTAGCCTTAAACCAGTGGTTCTCAATTCAGGGCAATTTTGCCCCTGGGAGATATTTGGTAATGTCTGGAGCCATTTTTGGTTGTCGCAACTGGGGAAGCCTGCTGGCATCCAGTGGGTAGAGGCCAAGAATACTGCTAAACATTCTACGATGCACAGGACAGCCCCTCAAAAGAAAGAATTATTCATCCAAAATGTCAATAGTGTCCAGGTTGAGAAGGACTGCCTTGAAATGACACTTGGGCCCCCAGTCTTTTTCAGATAGGAAGCTGAGAAAGCTGAGCAGCCCCCAAGGAGAACACATTTTCTACTACCTACTTCAGACATATTCAAGGAGGAGAGTGGGAAAGAAAGGCTCTCCACAGGGGCGGCCGGTCCCACAGAGAACAGTGGACAGAGTGCTCCTGCAGAGATCAGATTCGGGGCCTCACCAAGGAATATTCTCCAGCCCCAGGGCAGGGGATGCTCACAACATCTGCCCAATAAAAGTGCAAATCATAAATAACCAGTGACTGTATTTTTCAATTTCCCAAATAGGATTGCTTGTTGCGATTACCCTGGCCCTATCTGATCACCACATCTGGGGGATGGGTGCAAGGGAAAGAGATGGGTGGCGGGGGGCAGATAATTTGGTCACTGTAGTTCCAATGTTTTGGGATGAAAAGGAACAACGTCTGGATTTGATGTAGAGATTACTATGTATTACTTCGAGCTCCATACCTTGACGGACAAGGACTTGGAGTTATCCCCCCTAAGGAGGGGTGACTATGTAGTAGGTGTGGAATAAAAGGAGTGCAGGAACGGCTAATAACCAAAAAGGGAGACCGTGGCAGAGCCAGGTGCTCACCACCACTCTGAAGTCAACCTCCTCTTGTTTCCCAGTTCCCCTGCAATGAGGCAGGTCCTTGACTAGCTCTGCCAATGGGCTTAGAGCAGAAGGGATGCATGTCCCCTCCAGGCCAAAGCTCAGAGGAGCCAGTCCACACCACCCAGCTTTCTCTTCCTCTGACACCGTGGCCAGCAATGATCTAGACAGTGGAGCCTCACTCAGCTGGGTCACTGAGTAACTATGTAGAACTCCACCCCCCACCAGGACTTGCAGTGACCCCCTAAGGGAGGAAAGTTGCGGGTATTTTACCAAGCGGCCATCTCAGACCAACAGAGAGATTAGCTTAGAAGGAGCAGCAGAGCTGAGTAACAATTGTGGCCTCAAGACCAGCTGCAGAAGTGGGTGCTATAGTTTATCCCATTAAACTTCTTCTAAGTTAACTCGTGGAACAGACATCAAATAAAATCCTGGAGGAAGAGTCTCCAGAACTTACTGTGTCCAGGAAGCAGGAACAAGGAGCACCAGGGATGCTCTAGTGGGGGCTGTGAGGCCTGCTCTAATTCCTTGTTGGGGACTGAGGCACTCATTCTTCCAGCTGCTGGCAGTGTTGGTTGCTGACAAATCTCTCTCTAGGAACTGCCCTCAGCTACAGCGAGCCACCTTTTCCAAGGTCATGCTGCTCCCCAGGGCAAAAGTCTGGTGGAGTCACCAGCTGATGCCTCTGGAGTGACTGCACCTAATTCAGTTTCTTCCTTTGTCCATTTTTACTTCCTTTACTCCCCCCCAGATGGTGATCCTGAGGAGACTCCCCAGTAAACTTCTAACACGTATATCTGCATCCGAGTTTGTTTCCCAGATAGGCTGACCTAAGATAAAGCCATATTATTCATCATAGGTAACAGACCCTAGTATGTCTCTTATTAGCTCAAACTTACCATGTAAACTTTCCATAGTTACACTGTATTTTTACCACTTTATCTATCTACACTAAGGGAGTATGTTAGACTATCCCAGTATTATTGTGTTTGTGAAATTCTTCTGTAGAAAACAGAAGAGCAAAGAGATGTGCACTGACACTCCTTATAATCAAACTGTCAAAAGCCAAAGACAAAAAGAGAATCGAGAGCGTTAAGGGAGAAGCAGCTTGTTCACAAGAGATCCTCAATGATATTAACTGCTGACTTCTCAAAAGAAATCATGGAGGCCAAAAGGCAGTGAAATTACACATTTTAAGTGCTGAAAGAAAAAAAACACCAAACAAAAATTCTATATCCAGCAAAACCACCCTTCAAAAATAAAGAAGAAATTAAGACATTTTAAGATAAATAACAGTTACAGGAGTTTGTTGCTAGTACACCTGCCCTATAAGAAATGCTAAAGGGAGTCCTTTAGGTGAAAATAAAAGGACACTAGACAGTAACTTGAAGCCATATAAAAAATAATAAAGAATACTGGTAAAAGTAATTACTTAAGTAAATACAAAGGTCAGTATTATTGTATTTTGGGTTTCTAACTCCTATTTTTTTCCAATATGATTTAAAACATAAATACATTAAACAGTAATTACAAATCTATCTAAATGGGCACACAGCATATAAATATGTAATTTGCGACAACAAGATAAAGGGGGAAGGACAGATTGTATATGAGCAGAGTTTTTGTTTACTATTAAAGCTAAGGTGGTAATAACTCAAAACATACTGTTATAAATTTAAGAGGTTACTTGTAATCCCCAAGGTAACCTTTAAGAAAAAGACTGAAAACTATACAGAAAAGGAAAGGAGAAAAGAATCAAATAGCACAGCACAAAAAAAGCAATTAAACACAAAAAAAGGCAGTAGTGGAGGAACTGAGGGACAAGAAGATACGACACAGAAAACAAACAGCACTACAGTAGAAGTTACTTCTTCCTTATCTGTAGTCACTTTACACATAATGGATTAAACTCTTAACTAAAAGTCAGAGAATGACAGAAGGGTTAAAGGAAACATGATCCTGGGGCTGGCCCTGTGGTGCAGTGGTTAAAGTTTGGCATGCCTGGCTTTGGCAGCCCACGTTCACAGGTTCGGATCCCGGGCAGGGACCTACACCACTCATCAGCCATGCTGTGGCGGCAACCCACATACAAAATAGAGGAAGACTGGCACAGATGTTAGCTCAGGGACAATTTTTCTCAAGCAAACAAAGAGGAAGATTGGCAACAGATGTTAACTCAGGGCTAGTCTTCCTCAGCAAAAAAAAGAAAGAAAGAAAAAAACATGATCCTACTATAGCCTATTTATGAGACTCTCTTTAAATTCAAAGGCACAACAGGTTGAAAGTGAAAGAATGGAAAAAGGTATTTTGTGCAAATAGAAACACAAAGAGGTGGACCAGCTATACTAATATCAGACAAAACAGATTATAAGTCAAAAATTGTTATAAGGGGCAAAGGAAGACAATAAATACTGATAAAAGGGTCACTCCATCAGGAAGATATAGCAATTATAAACATATACATTCCTAACAACAAAGACACAAAATACAGGAAGCACAAACTGACATAACTGAAGGGAGAAACAGACAGTTATACAATAATAGTTGAAGACTTCTATACCTTACTTTCATTAATGGACAAAATAACCAAATAGACAATCAGTAAGAAAAGAGAGAATGTCAATACCACCATCAGTCAACTAGGCTTAATAGATATATGTGGAATACTCCCTCCAAAACAGCAGAATACATACTCTCCCCAAGTGTACATGGAACATTCTCCAGGACAGACTATATGTTAGGCCACAGACCAAGTCTCAATAAATTTTAAAAGAGTGAAATCATAGAAAATATCTTCTCTGATAACGATGCAATGAAGCTAGAAATCAAGAAAAAGGAAAACTGGAAAATCCAGAAATTTGTGGAAATTAAACAACATACTCTTAAACAAGCAATAAATCAGAGAACAATTCACAAGGGAAATTAGAAAATACTTTGAGATAAATGAAAATGAAAATACAACACTCCAAAATTTAGGGAATGCAGAAAAAGCAGAGCTCAGAGGGCAGTTTTATAGCTATTAACACCTACATTAAAAAAGAAGATATCAAATCAATAACCTAACATTCTGCCTTAAGAAACTAGAAAGAGAAGAGCAAACTAATTCCAAAGCAAGATGTCAGGAAATAAGAAAGATTAAAGTAGAGATTAACAAAATAGAGAAGAGGAAAACAATAGAGAAAATCAACAAAACCAAAAGTTCGTTCTTTGAAAGATCAACAATATTGACAAACCTTTACCTAGACTAAGAAAAAGAAGAGAGAAGATGCAAATAACTAAAATCAGAAATGAAAGTGAGGACATCACCATGGAGTTTATACAAACAAAAAGGATTAATAAGAGAATACTATGAAAAATTGTATGCCAACAAATTAGATAACCTAGATGAAACAGACAAGTTCCTAGAAACAAACTATATTACCAAAACTGACTCAAGAAACAGAAAACCTGAACATACCTACAATAATAGAATGAATCATAATCAAAATCTTCCAAAAAAGAAAAGCTCATGGCTTCAGTGGCAAATTCTACCAATCATTTAAATAAGATTAACTCCAACCCTTCTCAAACTCTTCCTAAAAACAGGAGAGGACTACTTCCTAACTCATTCTGAGGCCAGCATTACCTTGATGCCAAATCCAGACAAAGACATCACAAGAAAATAAACTACAGATCGATATCACTTATAAACAGAGATGCAAAAATTCTCAACAAAGTACTAGCAAAGCAATTCCAATAGTATATTAAAAGGATTATACAATATGACCAAGTAGGACTTATCCCAGAAATGCAAAGATGCTTCAACATACAAAAATCAATCAGTGTAATATACCACATTAACTGAATCAAGGAAAAACAAACATGATCATCTCAATTGATGCAGAAATGTGCTTAACAAAATCCAACACCTTTCCATGATAAAAACAATTAACTAGGAATAGAAGGTATGTGGTGAAAAATTAATCTTATGTAAAGAGAAGTGTGGCTTTTGCCCTCAGCTACAGGTGACCTCTAGGCCCCTGGAACGTCCTGACTGACAGCAGTGTCTTTGTTTGCTGGGGGTTTTGGCCACAGTCCAGCCTAACAATGTGATTTATGACTGGGGCTTAGAGACACACGTCAGTTTCAACTTCTGGAGAAACTGGAGACTAAAGGTACTAGTGTGAACCTTAAGAGCTGGAGACTAAAGGTTAGCCAGGCAAGCAGTACGTGATTGAGCAGAAAGAAAAACTGTGGACACCAAAGGCCTGGGTGAGCTGTCTTGGTTGGTAATACTCTGTGTGCATTTTCATACTTTGTGGCTGAGAGAGGACGACTGATTGAAATCGCCATGTTGGGTCTCTCTGAGATTTTGCCCTACGTATCTCTTCCTTTGGTTGGTTCTAATTTGTATCCTTTTGCTGTAATAAAACTATAATTTTAAGCATAGTGCTTTTCGAAGTTCTGTGAGTCATTCAAGTGAATTATTGATCCTGAGGGTGGCTGTGGGGAACCCAAATTTGTAGCCAGCTGGTCTGAAGTGAGGGTAGTCTTGGGCACCTTGCGGTTGGTATCTGAAGTGAGGGCAGTCTTGCCGGGTCTGTGCCCCCTGCCTGTACAAAGTGACTCACTCCAACGCAGAAGGGACTTCCTCAAGCAGACAAAGAACATTCATGAAAAACCTCACAGGTAAGATCATACTCAATGGTGAAAGACTGAAAACCTCTTCTGTCCACCTATGCCACTTCTATTCAACATTCTACTGCAAGTTATAGCCAGAGCAACTGGGCCAAAAAAAAACAAAAAAAGAAATAAATGACACCCAAGGGAAAGGAAGAAATAAAACTATCGTGCAGATGGTATGATCTTATATACAGAAAATGGCAAAAAAACCCAAAACAAAACAAAAACCTATTAGAATAAACTGAGCGAAGTTGGAAGATATAAGATTAACACACAAAAATCAGTTGTGTTTCTATATCCTAGCAGTGAACAATCTGAAAGGGATACTAAGAAAACAATTCCATTTATAATAGTTTCCAAAAAAATAAAATACCTAGGGAAAAATTTTATCTAAGGAAGTGAAAGATTTGCACACTGAAAACTATGAAACATCACTGAAAGAAATTAAAGAAGATCTATATTCTAGACTGCCGTGAGTCCCTCCCACCCAAATCCATATGTGGAAGCCCTGACCCTCAATGTGACTGTTTGGAGACAGGGCCCTGATGGAGGTAATTAAGGTTAAATGAGCTCCTAAGGTGAGGTCCTAATGCAAAAGAACTAGCGTTCTTGGAAGACAAAGAGACACCAGACCTCTCTCTCTCTCTCTCTCTCCCCGCTCATGCACAGAGGAAAGGACACATGAGGACACAGAGAGAAGGTGGCTTCCCGCAGACAGGAAGAGAGGTCTCACCCAAAAAGGAACTTGCTGTCACCTTGGTGCTGGACTTCTAGACTCCAAAACTCTGAAAAAATAAATTTCTGTTGCGTTAAGTCACCCAAGTCTATTTATTATAGTGGCCAAGCAGACTAACACAACCTAAGGAAGTAGAAAGACATCCTGTGCTCATGCATAGGAATACTATATATGGTTACGATGGCAAAACTACCCAAGCAATCCACAGATTCAATGAAATCCTTATTAAAATCCCAATGGCCTTTTCCATAGAAATGGAAAAGCTGATACTCAAATTCATACAGAATCACAAGGGACCCTAAAGAGTGAAAACGATATTGAAAAAAGAAGAATCAAGTTGGAAGACTCAGACTTCCCTACTTCAAAACTTACCAAAAGCTAGAGTGATCAAAATAACGTGGTACTGGTATAAGGACAGACCAATGGAATAGAACTAATAAGAGTCCAGAAATAAAACCATATATCTATGGCCAACTGATTTTCAATAAGGGTGCCTTGACATTCAATTGGGAAATAATAGTCTCTCTAATAAATGGTTCTGGGACAAGTGAATTTCCACAAGCAAAACAATGAAGTTGGAACTTTCTCTCACACTATATACAAAAATTAACTCAAAATGGGTCAAATACCTAAATGTAAGAGCTAAAACTATAAAACTCTGAGAAGAAAACATAAGGGTAAATCTTAATGCCCTTGGATTTAACAGTAGATTCTTACACATGACAACAAATGCACAAGCAACCAAAGAAAAAATAAACTGAATTTCATGATAATTAAAAACTTTTGTGCACCCAAGGATATCAAGAAAGACAACATACAAAATGGGAGAAAATATTTACAAATTATCTATCTGATAAGGGTCTAGTATCCAGAATATATAAAGAACTCCTACAACTCAACAAGAAAAAGAAAAAAAAACCTAATTAAAGAATGGGCAAAGGGCTTGAATAGACATTTCTCCCAAGAAGATATATAAATGGCCAATAAGCACATGAAAAGATGCTCAATATCATTAGTCATTAGGGAAATGAGAATCAAAACCACATGGAGATATCTCTTCATACTCACTAGGATGACTAGAATGAGAAAGTCACTAACTATTGGCAAAGATTCAGAGAAACTGGCATCTTCGTACACTGCTGCTGGGAATGTAAAATGGTGTAGCCACTGTGGAAAACAGTTTGGTGGTTCCTCAAAAAGTTAAATACAGAATTACCACATGACCCAGCAATTCCACTCCTAGGTTGACCCCCAAAAGAACTGAAAATAGGAACTCAAACAAACACTTGAATATGAATGTTAATAGCAGCAGTATCCAAAAAGCTAAAAGGTGGAAATAACCCAAATGTCTATTGACAAATGAATGGATAAACAAAATGTGGTAAATATATATAACAGAATATTATTCAGTCACAAAAAAGAAATGAATTATTGATACATGCTACAACATGAAGGAACTTGAAAACACTATGGTAAGTTAAAGCAGCCAGACACAAAAGATTACATACTATTTGATTTCATTTATATGAAATATCCAGAAGAGAGAAACCCACAGACACAGAAAGCAGACTGGTATGATGCCAGAGGCTCGGAAGGGAGGTGAATGGGGAGTGACTGCTTAATGGGTATGAGGTTTCTTTCGGGGCAATGAAAATATTTTGAAATTTGATATCAGTGGTGGTTGTACAATGTTGTGAATGCACTAAATGTCATTGAATTATACGCTTTAAGATGGTTAATTTTATGTTACATGAATTATTAAAAAAAGAATATGATCATAGTTCTTTTTACTAACCCGATGAATAATTCCAGCAGAGTGAAGGTGCTTGATTCCACACAGCATCTGATAGAGAAGGTAGGACATTCTTTCATGATCTAGTTCCATCTGAATCACTTGGCAAAGATTTGCATCCATGAGCTCCATGACTATGTAACTTCATGGGTGAAAAAAGATGACAGCTAAAGTGTACAGCAACAATCTCAGAATAATGTAGAATAACATTTTAATTGTCACACTTACACATCCTGAAATTCTTCTAGGGACTTCTGTGGTGTGAAAACATTCAAAAGGCCAATTATCTATGGCAAAAGCAGAGAGAGAGAAAAATTAAAAACTGCTCAATAATACTTTCATTTGGGAACTGCAAATACATGGGTTTACAAAGAATCCACAATGAGTGTAAAATTTTTCAAATTTTATGTTCTAAGCTCAAGTAGTCACTTTTATTTCATATATTAAAACTTTACAGCCAAGGGTTGGGGGGAGGGAGGAAAGCAGAGCACAGAGGATCTTCAGGGCAGTGAAAATAGCCTGTATACTATAATGATAGCTATACGTAATTATATACCTGTCCAAACCCATAGAATGTACACCACCAAGAAGGAACCCTGATGTAAACTACGGACTTTGGGTGGCAAGAATGTGTCAATATAGGTCCACTGATTGTCACAAACGTACCACTCTGGTGGAGGATGTTGATAACGGAGGAGGCTATGCACGTATAGGGGCAGAGGGCATATGAACCATCTCTGTAACTTCCTCTCAATTTTGCTGTGACCCTAAAACTCCTCTAAAAAAATAAAACCTTAAAACAAACAACACTATCAACAGAAGAGCTCTACACAATCCATTCCATTTATGAATACTCAATTATCAAGGACCTATATCAAACAATCCTCTACATAACTTGTAAGCAAATCTTACATAGCTTCTGCCGGTTCTTATCCAACTCAACAGGCCTGTATAATCTCAGCTCTTCCCCCCCGGTTTGTCACAACACTGCCCTTTCCCAGTTTTCCTCATTTCCAGCATATCACTGGCTCGTCCCCAGGCATGCCCTCTTTCCACCACTCTGTCTTTAATCCTCTGCTTTTCTCCATCTGCACCCTTTCCATGGATGATATTATGTATGTCTTTTTCTTCAAATATCTCTATGTGGGTAATTTCCAAATATGCATTAAAAGTCCTTGCTTAGCCTATGAGTCTCAGACATACACTGTCACCTCACATGGAAGTCTCACAAATATAAAACGGAACTCATTATCATTGCCACTCAAACCCCTTACTTTTCCAGAGTGCCTTCTCTTTTACAATAGCAGGCTCAGAGTGATTTCTGACTCCTTTTTCAGCATTTGCAGCATAACAGCCATTTAAAAGAATGCTATCCCATTCTATCGTCAGTCTGAACTTCAACCTCTTCTTTCCTTTCCCTGTGCTACTATATGTGTTGAGGATTCGAACATCTCATCTGGACTGTTCGTGCTATAATTACTGCTAACATTAGGTTCCCTAACAATGGTTTTCTGCAAATCTAGCTACCATTTTACTGCCTATAATATGGTACAACAAAGACTTGATCATATTACTCACTTCCTCAAAAACTTAATGCCAACGAAAAGATTCCCAAACTTCTTTGCAGAACATCAACCCACTTCAGCTCCTGCTAAGCCCTCTATTAAACTTGATACTTCAGCCATACTAAATCAGTTTAAAGAATGTTTTTAAAGACTCTCAATGTCTTTAAACATACTATTCCCTATGCTTGTCATTTACCTAATGAATTCAGTTACCTTCAAAATAGACCTCTTTTGTAGAGGCTGACAACCCCTAGTCCTTGACAGAGCTGAATGTTCTCTCTACTTTGTCCCCACTGTATCTTACATGTGATTATGGCATTTAACACACTGTAGTATAGTCTCATTTTCGTAACAGCCTTGTCCCAACCACACCAGAATCCTTATTAGAAAGAAGTGTGATGTCTTACTTCCTTTTACAGCACTGGCATATAGGAAGATACTGACATACATTTTTAAAATGTTTGTTAACAATTATACTTATGGATGGGAATGTTTTTTACACTTAAAATTCATGAGGCAGAATGTATGTTATTAATTTAAGCACAAAACTTTGCTTATCGGAGACATTCAAATATTTATTCAGTGAATAAATTCAGAAAAATAATTTACAGACCTGAAAGAGTAAAACAAGTTTGTTTAAGATAGAGGAAGTGATAATAAAACAAGCACCCAGCTGCTCTAAATGGATTCATATCTCCTAACCAGACGAACTGTACACTTAGAGATTTGGAGAAACAGTAAAACTGTTCTCTTTACTATCTGGGGAATCCTAGTGTAGAAGAGTGGTATTAAAGATGAAAGACAGATAGAGACAGAAAGGAGATTAGTGGTTGCTTAGAGTTGAGAATAATGGAAGATGATGGAATGAGAGCTAAAGGATATAGTTTCTTTCTGAAGTTATGAAAATATTCTAGAACTGACTGTGATGACAGTCACACATATCAGTGAATACACTAACAACCATTGAATTGTACACATTAAATGGGTGAATTGTATGGTACATGACTTGTATCTCAATAAAGCTGTTATAAAAAGAGACTAAAACAGACATCCGTCTTATTTCCCAAAAAGGGAAATAAAGGAAATTATATCATTCATAGACTGGACAACCAAAAAAAATGTCAAGGACTGAATGAGAGGGTGGTGTATGACTACTCTGAAAGAAGAAACAATTACTAGGAACAGGTGAAAATTCATTGGGAACTTTACTTCCTTTGGTGAAGAAAATTATAACAATGAACAGCAGCAGCAGATCAGAGAAATGCAACCAGATATAATAGTATATGAAGATTTCAAAAAGTAGTAATATCCACATGAAGAAGAACTGGGGAGAGCTGGATAATTTTTCTAGTTAGACATGTAATTTCTGCAGTATACTCAAAGGTTGCTAACGAACTAATCCAGGTATTATGAAGGTATCCTGAGGAAAACGAGAAGAGAAGCCCACAAGGGAAAAATCAGAACAAAGAAGAAAAAAGCAATCCCCAACAGCTCAGGAAGGGGAACAAAATTTCAAATGTGAAATTTAATAGGGAGAAATACAAAGTACTGTACTTATTCTCCAAAACGTAAAGAAAAAGAAAAACTAAAGGATGGGAAAGACGTGGCCTGTGAGTAGGCCTGTGACAAGGAAAAACTTGCTTAGACAATGTGAGTCAAATGGTGACCTGATTTCCAAATAGGATTATAATGTCCACAGTTAAGAAGACATGACATGTCTCAGTTCCTCTCACAGGATTCAGTGAGACACGCAGCACTGTGTGCTAGGTGACAGATCTAAGTGCATTCAGAGATAAGGGACCGAGGTGAAAAAGAAACTCAAAACTATCTATGAAAAGAGTGGGAACCACAAAACAATATAAACGTACTTTAGTACCACTGAACCGTGCACTTAAAAATAGTTAAGATACTAAGTTTTATGTTACGTATGTTTTACTACAATAAAAAAAAAGACAGTGAGAAAAAACAAAGATATTTAAGACCAATGAACAGATGATCTGTGCAGAACACAAAACCTGAAAAGGTGAGAAATTACAAAAACATCCATCCGTCAGGGAGCGGAAAATTTCCATTACCAATCCTGGTTTCCCTATACGTTACATTCATTCACTGAACAAATACGTTTTGAGCACCTACTCTGTGCCAGCACTCTTCTACATGCCAAGCATAGTCCTTCGATGGATCTGTGCCCACCCTGACTAGAGGATTAAAAGCACGTTAAACAAGCTTTCCACGCCCTCCAATTAGTCAATGAAACCATCTATCCTTGCAGTCACCCAGGCTCAGGAGGTAGGAGTCACTGGCCATCTCCTCAATGCAAAATTCCCACCATCGTTATGAAACAGGCTACAAAGGGCATGAGCAGCTTTACGTGGGGGCAGGAGGCCACCAGCAAAACCAGCATAAGCAACATGCCTGGCTCCTATCTAGAACAAGAACGGCTGAGCCGACTTCTTCCCCTCACTGACTGACTTTAATCCTTATCTCCATGCCTTTTCTTACGCTATCCTCAACAGAAAGTGACCAGTGAATATTGGCATCACTCAAAGAGGAGGGAGTGGGGTAGGAGGAAATGATTTGAATCTTACATCCAATATTATCAAATAAAGTTCCAGTGTCAAAGTATAATGGGAACAATTTCATCTCTGTGAGCCTGACAGAAAACAAAAAGTAGAAGATGAGATCAAGCCTAAATAAAGTTCTTAAGTCTTTAAAACTTCTTTAGCAAATTAAGTGTCAGAAAATTACACAATCTAAATTTCAGAAGCCATTTTTCTTTTAATATAATTTAATAAAGCTGAAAAAAAACTCACACTGTAGGTATATATCCCATTTTAACAATATTTTAATCCAGAAGAACAATCTAAGTATTTTAATTGTATAAAACAATTTTAATATTTTAAAAGGTTTTGATATTCATATATCATGAACAAATCTTGATTTCATCTATACTTAAGAAATTTTCTGAAATGTTGACTTACATTTTTGTGATTAACACATTTCATAAGAACTAGCTCTCTGTAAGCCCGCTTAGCATGAGTCTGATTCTGAAATGGCCGGCTTAGTTTCTTGATTGCAACATTTCTTTCAAGAATGGCATCATAAGCTGCACTGCAATAAGAAATTCAAAAACAACAAAAAAAACCTTAAAAATCTGCAAAACTAAATTTATGAACATTCATGCAGATGCCTCAGTTTCTCCAAAGATAAATGCAATTGGATCACCTTCAGTCTTTGATGTTCAACATGTTTCTTCCATACCCATTACAGCATATTCCAACAATGTTAACTGTTTCTTAAAATGCTAATGGATCCAAGCGACTACGGACTGTGAGGACACAGACTCTGCTTGTTCACTGGGTGCCTCCAAGATTCACCTAGCACTCAACGGGCACTCAATGCAGACGTTTAATGAGTATCCGGAGCCAACAGATAGCTTAAAGCTTAAAGGAGTCCTTCACCCTGCACCTATACCAATGAAGACAAGATAAAGAATACAGGTGGTCGTACATTCTACTCAAAATATTTGCTGAAGAATTCTACGTAAGTACGTCACTTCCACCCTCTTTGGATACGACAAAACCAATACAGAAAGAGGAAGGTACATACAGAGGTATCAACATGAAAGATTACTTTATAATATGAAAAGTAAGCACTTAAAAATTTGTTGTGGAGGAGGAATTAAAAATCGAGGTGTTTATAAACATGAATGCTAGATTTCAGGACATCAAAAGCTGCTTCATAACTGTGAATGAAACACCTATAATTCCGGGAAATAGGTCATTATACTCATCACTCTTCATATCTTCCTCTACTGTACGATGTTGACCAAATGGCACCTTTTGCAAACGACAGGTCAGAGAAAGTAAAGCACGAATAAGGTAAAATGTCTTAAAATTATAGAGTATTATGACTGAAAGAGATTTTAAAAATCACTTGGACTCACCACTGACTGATACAGAGCCAGAGGTTGGGTAATCTGCCCAAGGTGAACCAGACAAAGCACAGCTGAGACTAGAAGACTAAGACATGAGGCCATGCTTTTCATACTGGACCACCTAACATACTATAAAAGATTATTTCTGTTCATGTAATATTTGGACAGTTAGCATATTGATTAAAATGATTCTCTCACCAAACTAGACGCTTAAGTTTGTTTTGTAGCTATCTCACTATATCAAATGTAGCGAAGAAATATATGTACTAAGAAACTGGTACTGAATCGGCACAAATGGACACATCTACATATTCTATATATACTACTAACTACTCCCTATATACACACATATACATACTGAAATATATATATATTTATATACTATAACCTTTACTTAGAAAATGCCATATTTACAGATATATCCTTCCCAAATTAAAAAAAAAAAAAAACCAAAGCCCAAAAACATTAGGAGTCATGCAAAATGATTAGAAGTTTTGACTGTTTCAGATGAGTTATGTTTATTTTATTTTATTTTTGTTTTGTTTTGCTTGTTTTTTTGGTGAGGAAGACTGGCCCTGAGGTAAAAGCTGTGCCAATCTTTCTCTATTTCATACGTGGGTTGCTGCCACAGCATGGCTGACAAGTGGTGTAGGTCTGTGCCCAGGATCCGAACCGGCAAATCCCAGGCCGCCGAAGCAGGACACACAAATTTAACCACCACACCACCAGGCCAGCCCCAATTACGTTTAATTTTTAACCATTAAATTCATTCCTTTTAGCTAAATCAAAGTAATATTTCAACTAAAAGTTCAAAAGTATCTGAGTAGGTTACAGTATTTTGTATCCAAGTTATTTAGACTTCTAATTATTGATTCTTAAATGTACATATATTAGAAATACGTGTTTTGTTTTTGGATTCAGAGACCACAATCCAGACCCAATGAAGCTAACATCCATGCCAATCTTCCTCTCTTTTTCAGCATGTGGGCCGCCAGCACAGCATGACAGCTAAAAGAGTGGTGGAGGTCCATGCCCAGGAACTGAACCTGGGCTGCTGAAGCAGAGCACGCTGAACTTAACCACTAGGCCACCAGGGCTGGCCCCCAGACCCAGTGAATCTTATTAACTATGATTGGGGCCCAAAATAATGCCTTTCTTAAAAAAATTAAGTTCTTCAGTTGATATGGATAGTAACACAATGCTGAGTTTAAAAATTTTTTTGTTTAATATTTGTCTATTTCATAGTAGTCATTTCATAGTAGTCGATTATGAAAGAAAAGCCAAAAATTTGAAGATATTTATTCCTTAATCCTGGGGCTGGTTAAGATGGCTTAAGGTCCCTTGCAAAGTAGTTTTTTTTTAAATTCTGTTATACACACTTCAAAATGCACTTACCTGAGGATAAGTGAAGGTACAGGAACATTAACATATTTTTAAACACTATTAAGTATTTTATAAACAACATATCCCTCAAAACCACCAGGTAAATTAAGTGAAAAAACAGGCTTAGAAGTGTTAATTTGCCATGAGTCACAAAGTTAGTCAATCAAAGAGCTGGACTCTGAACCAAACGCTGGCTTTCAGAATCTTTTCCATATTGACTTTGCCACATTATTTTCTCTAAATTTAATCTGTCGTTGGTTAAAATGACAACCAGCCAGCCAATAATGCTTATAAAACAATGCAACTTCTGTAATTTTTAATATTGTAAATCACTTCAAGAATACAGAAGCAAACAAATGCTATTGTTCCCATTAGATAAATCTGTTAGATTTTTAATATTTTACCATAATTGCTCTGAGTTTTTTTTAAAAGAAATTTATTGTCAGAGGTAAAGCCCCCTTCCTTCTCTATATTCTCAAAGGTAAGCACTATCCTGAGTTTGGTGTTTATGAATGTTTTTATACTTTTCTACATACGTATGAATCTATAAATATAGAGTATTGTTTTCATATTTTAAACTATATATAAATGGTAATGTTTGTATATTCTGCATCTTGCTTTTAAAACTCAACACTACATTTCTGAGATTATCCTTGTTGATACATTTGGCTCCACTTCATTTTAAATGTTGTATATTGTATTTTATCATATGAATATATGACAATTTTTTATTCTCCTACTGATAGATTTGATGCTGTTACCAATTTTGCTATTACAGATAGTGCTGCAAAGAATAGCCCTATGTATAGTCTCTTTGCATACATGTGCAATATTTTTTTCTAGAACCTGGGAGAATTGTAGAATGGTAAACACTTACAATCTTTTAATAGATTCCGAAACAAATCTGGTTCAAGAAGAGGTAACAAAGATATAATCATGCTTGAATGAGGCTTAGAATTTCCTAAAACACTAGCTTATTATGCTAACTTAGTAATCTAAAATCATTAGTATAACTGTCCCAAAGAATGTTTTGCATTTCGGTGTATGAGGAATTATGCTGATCTATAAAAGCCTAGGTCTTTTGTAGAAATTAGCTTGTAAATCAATTTTAAAGATATAGTTGAGTTTTGAAACATACATAGTGAAATGATATTAGCTGACTTCAATCCCCAGTGTAAAATGAGATTTCTGAACTTCCCGAGTTTCATCATAGTATGAAAGTGATGACTAAGTGGAGCTTTTTATTAAACAATTAGCTATGGGAATAGATATATACGAGGAATTAACAAGCAAGCCATTTATTTTTTCCTGATATAGGTATTTATCTTATATGGCTTAAGACCAAGTATTTAATCATAATTTATACTTAAAGATGGCAGTGCTGATTTATAGTTATGTTTTATAAATAATAATAAAGACCATTAATCCTAGAACAAAACAATTTACTGTTATAGCTTTAAATTTTATAGTTTTATTTTAATGTTTTGAGGCAAGTTAACTATTTACCAAGGTATCTATACCATGAAAGGAGAAAAGACAGCGGTTAGTGATTCTATGCTTAATATTTGGAAGTAAACACTTACCATACTATTCCTTGAGCTCCTGAGCCTATAGGCTTTAAATTCTGATATCGTTTCAGGACTGTGAATGTAGAATCTCCAATCTCTACACTATAAAAATTGCTGTCACGTTTGCTTCTGCTCATGATGGCAAGCAATTAATTTAATGGCTTCATCCAAAAATTCACCACGAAGCTGCAAAATGGAAAATGTGATGTTAACAAAATGAATTGGTTCAATCTTAAAATTTGCATCCTCACTCTGTTCACTGATAGTAACACAGATTGCTAGATCATGTTAAAAGAGCTGCTTCATTAAAAACACAATTAGAAAGAAAAATACCACAGAGCCTGGGTAGCATCTTCCATACTTAAGGAAATGACCGACAGTTTAAAAACAAAATTTTTACTAGGGTAAACAGTTTCTCCAAAGTAAGAACAGAACTGATATTAACACATACATGTCTAAACTTACTGGAAGACAGTGAAGAAAAAAAAAAGCAAATAATGATAACTAAACATGTTTTCAAGGTCACTTCCATAGTTTAAAATTAAAACCAGTCCTTTTTATATGTTTATTATAGAGTATAGAAACCTTAATTCTTGTAAGAAACTGATAAACTTTCACTCAAAAATAATTCACAATCTCAGTTAGTGTCACACGGAAGGAACAAAAAACTGACAGGCCAGTAAGCTGCTTAGCACACACCACCCCTACCTAACAAACAGAGCGCAGCACAGGACTGTCACTCAGACCCCCAGCAGCAACTTGATCTGGGTGGAATGCTTATGTTGAGGTTGTAAAGGTTGAAAGAATGAGAAGCAGGGTAGAAAATATAAGATAAAATAAGAAGATATAAGATAAAGTTATTTAAAAAAAATAAGAAAATATAAGAGAGAGGCATTTAGTATTTCAGGATAGGAAACAAAACAATACTGTTGTGAAGTGTTTGGGGCCTCAACGCCTGACCTAAGTTCTGACCACAGCTCTTTACCACCCATCTGATTGAAAGCCAAGGCAGTCTTCTTCTGCTCATCTGAGAATTGGTTATTAACAAATCTATTATCCATCCTTACTAGATGAAAGTGGCCTATTTGAAATGCATGCAAGACAGCTCCAATCTGCTCCCCACATTCTGCAGTTAACCGAGAAATCAGTTAGGTTTAAAGAATTACTGTTTTTCGTGTGTCTGGCTGTAACACAGCACTAACAAAAACAAAAACAAAAACAAGGGGTTGGCCCTGTGGCTGAGTGGTTAAGTCTGCATGCTCTGCTTCGGCAGCCCAGGGTCCACCAGTTCAGATCCTGGGTGTAGACCTATACACCGCTCATCAGGTCATGCTGTGGCGGCATCCCACATAGAAGAACCAGAAGGACTACAACTAGGATATACAACTATGCCCTGGGGCTTTGGGGAGGAAAAAAAAAGAGGAAGATTGGCAACAGATGTTAGCTCAGGGCCAACCTTCCTCATCAAAAACCAAAACAAAACAAAACAAAAAAAACCAGCACAGGCACACACAAAGAAATGTTAAGTTTTTAAAAAAATAAAAAACAAAATCTTGATAAGACTGAAAACACAAAGAATTAATTCAACAAATATTAAGTGCCTACCATGTGCCAGGTACTGTGCTGTGCCCCGGGGCCAGATCATACAGAGGCTCACGAACTGGATTCTGAGAGCTGAATTCTTAGAGGAGGATGGAAGCCAGTGGACAATGGAGAGCAAGAGAGTGCCTTGACCAGGTCCCTGGTTGCTACTTAGAGATTATACTGCAAGAGGAGGGGAGCAAGAGTTAGAACAGAAAAAGTAGTGAGCTATTCTAGTAATTCAGATGACAGCGACAAAATTAAAATTAATGAGAATTCTTAGGTGTGATGGAGTTAAAAACTAGACAAAAACTCCAAATAGTATAGGCTTTAAAAGAGAAGACAAATAAACTGGAAGCAACTGAAGAGTTACAGAAATGATTTGGATAAATTGAAGAAAGGCCCAGGGAAACATTTCCAAAATAGTAACTAAACTAGTCACGTAATACTCCAAAGAGGACTGTCTGAATGACAAGTCTCATTGATTTTGCCTAAGTGGATAGACCACAGTAAGTTAACGAAAAGAGTGGGGCCGGGTGGGTGGTGTAATGGTTAAGTCTGTATGCTCCGCTTTGGCGGCCTGGGGTTCACGGCTTTGGATCCCGGGTGTGGACCTATGCATCACTCATCAAATCATGCTGTGGCGGCGTCCCATATACAAAACAGAGGAAGACTGGCAGAGATGTTAGCTCAGGGACAATCTTCCTCACAAAAAGAAAGAAAGAAAGAAAGAAAAGAGTTTGGTAATGATTTAAACACTCAGCTACGCTCAAAGGATGATCAAATACACATCCAGACCAATGTCCTACCTTAACTTGAACTTCCTCTTGCCTACCAGACTACGGAAATAGGGAAGAGGAGAAGTGGGAAGAGGAAGAAAGGGAAGTGTTAGGTGTCAGGTCCTCATCAAATATTCTACACATTTATCCTAGAAACTGAGTCTGCACAGGGCCTGCAGACAATAATGGTCTCTGGTAACCTGCACGTGTGCTCAGAGGCTGAGCACAGAGGCGACAGTGTTTGCACCTCAGGTAGTCAAACTGCGTCTGCAGATGCAACTTCCTAAGCTTACTGAGAGGGCTGATATTCTACTCCTTAGGAAGACGCAGGATCAGGAGAGAAAGGGGTACTCTGTGATGCTTCACAGGAGTTTACTTACTGCTACCAAACCAGGTGACAAAAAAGCTGTGTTTCAGTTTCCCAACTTGTTGCAAATCAAAGAAAAAGCCGAACAGATCCAGGAACATACAAAGGACAGGTTTCCCTTTCTGCTAAAACAATAACAGCAAGGAAAGGCTTCTCTCTATTTCGGAACAGAGTGGCCCAGCAGCAGGAGTAGGGTCCCACTGTACCCACAGGGAAGTCTGGATGAAGCTGTGGTAGCAGCTGAGCAGCAACAGCCATCACAACTGCCCAGGAACAGTGCAGGGGCAGCAGACAGAGGACCCAAGGTTAAGTAGGCAGCCCGAGCCAGTGGCACCCTCTGCAGAAGCCACAGCTACCACTCCTACAAAGAGCAAACGGAGCACTCGACTCACGCTCAGTGGTGCACTATTTACTGATGCTCAGTGGTGCGCTATTTACTGGAGTACCTGGGTTAAGTTCTATGCTAGGCACTATGAAAGCAATAGTAACCAGCATCTGGCCCCTCATGGAGTCTGCAGTTAAGACAGAAAAAGAAACCTTACATTGTGTAGTACCCACCTGACCATAACTACGGCTGTGCTAAGAGCAAGGAAGGAAGAGGGCAGGATGCTACTGAACACTGAGAGTTAACTATGCAGGGAGAGAAGGGAGCTTTCTAGGAAGAAGAAAACAGTACATGCAAAAGTCCTAAAAAATTCACCAACTTAAACTGTACAATTTGATGAGTTCTGATAAATGTATACGACCCTGTAACCACCACCAAAATCATAATATAGAATATTTCCATCACCACAAAATGTTTCCTGTACAGTTAATCCCTGCCCTCTACCCTCGGCCTGCCCTTGGCAACCAATGAACCGCTTAGTTGTGCCTTTTCTAGATCTTCACATAAATGAAATCATACAGGATATATAATTTTTGTGTTTGGCTTCTTGCATTTGCCCTAATGCTTTTAAGATTTATCTAAGCTGCATTCTTTTTTATTACTGAGTGGTATTCCATTGTATGGATCTATCATTTGGACATTTGGATTGTTTCCAGTTTTGGGGTTATTATAAATGATGCTACTATAAATAGTCACACACATTTTTCTTTCATTCATCTTGGGTAAATACGTAGGAGGGGGATCTCTGAGTTCTATGTTTAACTTTATAAGAAATTGCCAAACTGTTTCCCAAAGTGGCAGTACCATTTTTCATTCCTACCAGCAATGTAGGAGAGTTCCACTTGCCCCACGTTCTTGTGCTTTTAATTTTACATATACTAGTAGGAGTACAGTGGTATTTCATTGTGGTTTACATTTGCATTTCCTAATAACTAATGATGCTGAACATCTTTCATGGGATTATATGCTACTCATATATCTTTTTTTGGTGAAGTAAATAATTAATTATTTTGCTCATTTAAAAAGTATGACTGTAAAAAAGCAAAACTTTTTACTTTGAAATAATTTTAGACTCACATTGAAGATGCAAAAATAGTATCAGTTTTTACACACACCAATTTTGTGTGTGTGTATGTATAGTTCTATGTAAATTTATTATATACATATATGAGTGCAATCTCCACCACAATCAGGATACAGAGCTGTTTCATCTTACCGGAGAAAAACCTCTCGTGCTATCCCCTTATATAATCACACCCTCCCACCAAGCCTACCCGACAACTATGATCTTTTCCCATCACTATAATTTTTTTCATTTATAAAATGCTATATAAATCAATAGGTCATTCTTTTTCTTGCCAATTATTATTCCATTGTATGAATGTACAGCAGTTTCTTTATCCATTCACATGTTGTTTTGGCTATTACAAATAAAACTATTATGATCCTTTGTGTATAGATTTTTTGTGTGAAAATAAGTTTTCATTTCTTTAGGGTAAATCTCCAGGATGGGATTTGATGAAGGCATGTCTAACTTTCTAAGAAGCTGGTAAACTGTTTCGTAGAGTGGCTGTTATCAGTTTGCATTCCCACCAGCAGTGTAGGAAAGAGCCAGTTCCTCCTCATCCTTATCAACACCTGTTCAGGCCAGTATCTTTGGCTTGGCCATTCTAGCAGGTGCGCAGTACCTGAGCATGGCTTTAAACTTGTACTCCTCTAATAGCTGATGGTGCTGAACCCATCTTTTCATGTGCTTTTCTGCCATCTGGAGATGCTCTTAGATGATTTGTCTGTTCATGTGTTTTGCCCGTTTTCTGATCCATGTACATGATATTCATTTCCATTTACTTGGTTCTCCTTTAAGTTCTCTCAGCAATGTTTTACAGTTTCCAATATACAGGCAAAATCTGTTCAACTTCTCTGGATGCAGTGATATTCTGGATGCTATTGTAAATTTTTTTATGTTAATTTATTTTTATTTATATTTTCAATTGTTAATTGCTAGTATACACAGAAGTATAATTTTTTTGTTAAATAACTTTGTACTAAGCTCATTTATTAGTCTCATAGCTTCTTTTGTGGATTCTTTGAGATTCTACTCACACAGCAATTTCATTTCTTCATTTCCAATTTGGATGCCTTTGAATTCCTTTTCTTGCCCCATTGCACTAGCTATAATTTCATACAATCCTGAATAGAAGTGGTAAGAACAAACATCATTCTCTTGTTCATGATCTTAGTGGAAAGGCATTCAGTGTTTCACTACTAAGTATGTTGTAAATTAAAGGATTTTACTAGATGCCCTTCAACAGGTTGAGAATGTCCTCTTCAAGTCCTAGTTTACTGAGAGTTTTTATCATTAACGAGTATTGAATTTTGTCAAGTGATTTTTCTGAGTCTAGTGAGGAGACAGTATAGTTTTGCTTTCTTAGTTCATATGATAAAGTACACTGATCTTCCAATGTTAAACCAACCTTGAATTCCTGTAATGAATCCCACTTGGTCAAAAGTATTATCCTTTTTATATACTATTATTGACTCAGTTGGCTAAAATTTCACTAAAAGTTTTTTCATCTATTTTTATATGAGGGATGTTGGTCTGTAGTTTTCTCTCATGATGGGGTAATAGTGACTTCATAAAATGAGTTGGGAAGTGTTCCCTCCTCTTTTATTTTCTGAAAGACTTTGTGCAGAACTGATAAAACTTTATTTTGAATGTTTGACAGAACACCTCCGTGAAGCGTCCTAGGACAAGTTCGTTTGAGGAAAGGTTTCAATCGCAAATTAAAAAGTTTTTTTTTTATATGTATGTATAAGGCTCTTCAGGTTAACTATTTCTTCTAAATTAGCTTTGGTAGTTTGTGTTTTTAAGGAATTTGTTCACTTTATCTAAGGTGTCCAATGTAATGTCTACAGGAACTGCAGTCATGTGTCCTCTTTCATTCCTGTTATTGTAACCTGTGCCATCTTTCTTTTTTTCCTGATCAGTCTAGTCAGAATTTTATCACTATTATTGAACATTCAGAAAACTGGATTTTAATTTTTGATTTTTTCAACTGTTTTGTAGTTTTCTCTTTCACTGGTTTGTACTCTTGTCTTTATTTCCTTCCTTTTGCTCATCTTGGGACTGCTCTTCTCTTCTAGTTTCTTTCTTTTCTTTTTTTTTTTAAGATTGGCAACTGAGCTAACAGCTGTTGCCAATCTTCTTTGTTTTTTTTCCCCTTCTTCTTCTTCTCCCCAAAGCTCCCCAGTACATAGTTGTACATTCTAGTTGCACTATGTGGGGACACCACCTCAGCATGGCTTGGTGAGCAGTGCCATGTCAGTGCCATGTTCGTGCCCAGGATCTGAACTGGAGGAAACCTGGGCCGCTAAAGCAGAGTGCATGAACTTAATGACTCAGCCACAGGGCTGGCCCCTCTTGTAGCTTCTTAAAACAGAAGCTTAGGAGTACTGATCTGAGAACTGCTTTTTATAATATAAGCACTTAATAGTGTAATTTACTCTTTAAGTACCACTTAAGTTTCATCCCACAATTTTTTATCATAACCATATTTAATAATAATAAAAGTAAACACTTATATAGAGCTTACTTTCTGCTAAGTCTTGTTTCAAGTGCTTTGTAAACACTCTTTCAATCCTCACAGTAGTCTTATAAGGGTTTTTTAGTTGTTTTAGGCTAGAGAGTAAATTCAGTACCTGTTACTACACCTTGGCTGAAGTATAAGTCCCATATATATCATTTTGTCTGATGTTTCCCTATGTTAAGATACGAACTATTGTTTTCCCATCTTAGAGATGATGCAATTAAGTCTTAGAAAAGGACTGCCTATGGTTACAAAGTTAGTAAGAGGTAGAGTGAAGATTTGAGTCTTTCATTCGTACACTATATTGAGTCCAAAATAAAGCAAATCTTAGTGTTAAAGAGGATATGGAGGAAGAGGAAAAGTTATAAACATGCTGAGTCTGAGATATCTCCAAGACACTCAAATGGAAATATCAAATTGGTAGCTAGATACGGAACTGGACCTCAGAGGAGAAGTTTGGGAGAAAGATACAAATTTAAGAGTTGTTAATTGAAGCAACAAGAGAGAATGACATGACTCGAGGAGTGTAGTAGTAAGGAAAGACAGACCTAAGATTCAGCTTTGTGAAGACCCACATACAATGAGCAATTAGAGAAAGATAAGCCAACAAAGAAGTCAGAGAAGATATAGCCAGAGACACATAAAATGAAGAGAACAGATTGAAGAAACCAAAAGAAGAGTTTTAAAGAGAGTGGTCAATAGTATCGGATGGTAAAGAACTATCAAATAAGTCATTTGAGTAAAGTGATAGGGGACAGAAACTAGACTGGAATGGGCTGAGGTGTGAGTAGGACAGGATTTTAGAAACAGGATAAGAGGGTGTAGCTACCTCTTTTGAGAAGCTTAGCAAAGAAGATGAGAGGAAATTGATGGAGTAAGGTAAATGGTCATGAGAGGATAATTACATTATACATGATATATAACATGGTATAGCATAGCATAGCATAGATAACATAGAGACAACCTGAACATACTTACCTACTAAGAGAAGGGTCCAATAAAGAGGAAAAGCGTGAAAATAGGGGAGTGAAAAAGAAAAGAGAGGTTTCAGATAGTATAATATCTCTGAAAAGGTAGAAAGCAATGGGATCCAGAGCATGTGTGGCCATACAGATGGAGGTATTGGTGTAGCATTGCCATCAGAAAATACCAGCAAGAGACTGAGACAGAAGGAGCAATTTCCAAGACAAGGGAAGGAAGGACACTGATACGATGTATGGAGGATGCACTTGCTGTTCTGTTCTCTCAGTGAAGAAGCTGGAACAGCAAGAGTGTGAGAAGAAAATGGTATGGACCTGATGATTCATTTCCCTACTGAGAAAGGCCTCTTCTTGGATTAAAAACAAATCAACTACAGCTACAGAATTTAGATGTAACTGGTTACGGGACCCACAGGAATAAGAGAAAAGACAGGCATTTTTAATAGAGGAGCAAACTGAGGCTCAAAGGAGTTAATATGCAACTGAATGTCGTGGAAATATTGTGGTTTAGCTCTAGCTTTCAAATTTCACCTCTCAACATTCCTCTGGCAAGAAAACTACACTCATATCAACATGGCTAACTTATCACCCCCCAAAACTCACGCACCTGATTTGCCCATTTCTCTTTCTTTTTTGTGACATATTTTCACCTCTTTTATTAAACATGATCTTCATGAAGCCTTTTCCACTCAAGCCAGCTGGAACCTAATTTCTCACCTATACTACCTTGCTGTATACCTAAACATGCAGACTTTACTACCAGACTGTGGTCTGTTTGAGGGCAAGAACTGTGTCTCCTACATCTCCAGATTCCCAACACAAGTCAGCTCTTCAGAGTTATAATTTAATAAATAACTGCTAAAAAGGTTAACCAAGAATGTAAATCTTCGTAAAGTCACAAATTACCTAATAAATTGTTCTATTTATATTCACCAGTGTTTTCCTTCATTAGCAGGAAAAAAAAGTGACTGAATTGGGTTTTTATAACTCAGGGCTTATTTCTGTGACGTCTATACAAGGAACAAGACTACTGCTATCAGGCTGGCCCCCATAAAATGGTTGGTCTGGTGAACCTGAGGATGGAGACAAACAAGTTAAACCAAATAATTATATAAAAAGTACTCTGGGAAAAAAAGAGTGAGCTCAATGCAGCCAGACAACCAAGCCTGACAGACAAAAGATAATAACTCAGGCTCTACAACAAGACTCAGAATTCGAGACGGCTCTAATCATCAAGTGATCTTGGCAATAAGTCACTGGCACGATCTGTAGCCCATCTATCTTTACTCATCCTGTTTTTGTGGCTACCAACACACCCCATCTCGGATAGTTAATTTTATGTGTCAATTTGACCGGGCCACGGGGTACCCAGAGATTTGGTCAAACATTATCCTGGGTATTTCGGTAAGGGTGTTTTTGGATGACTAACATTTTAAATCAATATACTGAGTAGAGCAGATTGCTGCCCCTAATGTGGGTGGGCCTCCTCCAATCAACAGAAAGCCTGAATAAAACAAAAAGGCTGACAACTCACCTGCAAGTAGAAAGGAGCTCCTCCTGCCTGAGCGCCTTCAGACTGGGATATTGGCTTTTTCCTGCCTTCAGACCAAAACTGAAATATTGACTTTTCCCGGGTCTCGAGTCTGGCGGCCTTTAGACTTGGACTGGAACTATATCATCAGCTGTCCTGGGTCTCCAGCACGCCAGCTGCAGATCTGGGACTTAGTCTCCATAATCATGGGAGCCAATTCCCCATAACAAATCTAGCTATCCATCCATTGTGTTGGTTCTGTTTTTCTATAGAACCCTGACTAATAAACCATCTCACTCTTTGCTCTAAATATTTCTTCTGTCTAACTCTTGGCCTCTACTACCTCATGGTGGCTCCATGCTGCCTTTTCCCTCTTTATCTTTTACTTAGGACAATATAATTGTGTATAAGAACTAATGTTCAGGAGCATGTGTGAGCACACAAAAGATTTATTTATGTTGTCTTTTTACAAGTTAAGGAACTTGAAAGAGTGATTTTGAGTTTGGCTCTACACACTGACTTTAGACTCTAACTCCAGTGAGCACAAGATTCCATTCTTCTAAATGATCCATAAAACTTGCAGTCAAAATCATTCCGGAAAATTCCTTAAATCATAAAATAGAATAACATTTAGTATAGTAACACATAGTGCCCCACTAAATATGAGATGCTCAGCCTATGGGAGACATATAAGAACCAATAAGATTGAGAGAACAGCAGATTCCTGTCTCCAAGGGCATAAGCTCACTGGGATAGGCAGAATTGTCTATACTATTTAAATGGTCATTCTCTCATTTTATTTGTCTGCAAGACAAGCATAGCTGAATATTCAAAAGTTAAAGTCATGTAAGACAAAATGTTACTACCATAAGCATTAAAATAATGAAGCTTCTAGGAAGAAGTTAGAATCTTATAAAAATTAATTCATCTGAATTACACTTTATTAAAGAGCCTAAATGAGCCGAGATGGGGGCTGAAATAATGCCTCTCTAAATTTGACTCTTCTTTCTCTTCCTTCTCTGTACTACTCTCTTATAAAGAGGAGGTTAGAATCTACTCCCACAGATTCTCTGTAAAAAAAGTAGAGGGCAAATCCTTTAAACCTAAGTATAATCAGCATGTTTCTTTAGTACCCATCAGTGCAGAAAGGAATTATTCCAGCCTAGAGATAACCGCGGTGCCTGGGCCATCATCGATTCTTCCTACTACGTACACCAATCACGCCCAGTATTCGCTCTTTTCTAGGAAAATCTGACCCCCACCACAAAGGGGATGGGAGGAAGAAGGCCTGGTTTGTACTTGTGCAATTGGGTTTTGTAGGATCTATTCATAAAACCAATTTAATTCTTTTTTTTTTTGAGTAAGATTAGCCCTGAGCTAACTGCTGCCAATCATCCTTTTTTTGCTGAGGAAGACTGGCCCTGAGCTAACATCCGTGCCCATCCTCCTCTACTTTATACATGGGATGCCTGCCACAGCATGGCATGCCAAGTGGTGCCACGTCTGCACCCGGGATCTGAACCGGCGAACCCCAGGCCGCAGAGAAGCAGAACGTGTGAACTTAACCACCGCGCCGGGCCCCCCATTTAATTCTTAGTTGAGCTTGGTTGAGGTTTATTACATTTCAACCACAAAACAATGATAAGACAGGTGTCCCTTTACACTTTCTCTATTTTGAGGATGCTGCCTTTAACTAAAACAGTGGCAGCCACATGAACACCGTAAGCCTCAGAACTAGTTTCCAAGACTTCAGACATTCCAGTTATTTATTCAAAGATCTCAGGACTTTATAGCAGGGTCCTCAGCAATAAAGTAATGTGCTTCTGGCTACTTTTTAAAGAACAAAGATGACAAACTTTAAGCAACGGAACCCAATATGAGCATGCTATTATCATTAACATTTTAGTTGGTATCCAAGATCTTAAAATACTTTGCAGTTGAAATAGCAAAAATCACAAAATATTAAAAAGCTGCTTCTGGGTTGCTCAACAGTACCTAGATTATTAATGTTAGTGGCTAAAATGCAATGCCAATTTTCTCAGTGACATTCAATTCAATAAAAATAAGTAATCTAATTTGTAAGAATATACTATTTCCAAGGCACCCAAAGGATATTTTCATTATAAAGCTAAGAAAAATTCATACTTGTAAATTCCTATAAAATTTTAATGAGTTCTTATGTGAGAAGGAACACCTCACTTTAAGGGCACCTTCGTACAATGCAGCACTTTGGGTTAACTCTTCTCCTATCTAAAAAATTGATGATACAAAATATCTCATTCCTTGAGGAAGATTTAAATGCCAAACATTTTCTAATAATAACTTTTGTCAAGTCATTTAGCAATAAGATTCTCAGGCTCACAAGAGAAGAAAATGCTGATGACATTCAATCACTACCAGAGACACTTCCTAAAACCACAAATTGGGAATAGCAAATGGGAAGCGTCCCAGATGCATCTTACAGGGAATTGTATTCATATTAGTTAATTCCACATATAATTACCACTAGTTTATCTCGCCAGCAACATAATTATGAGAATTTTTAAAAAGTGCTAGGTAGATATTAGAAGAAAATTATTCCATGACAAACAGCTTTCTGTAATTAAACGTGCCCACTCCCAGAAGAAATAAAATAATCACTGAATTTCAGAGTAAATTACACCATGTTTCAGAATCTGAAAGCTCAGCAATATGGAGAGAAAAAGAGCATTTCAATTTGATTGCAATAACTAGATATGACAAATCTAAGTTGAAGACTTGAAAGACTAGGAAAAAGGTTTAATTGTCCAGTTGCAAACCAATAATCAATCACTCAGAAACAGCTCCAATATGAAGCTCTATCTCATCTTCATGTTGCCTTCACTTGATAAGACCTATAGCTTGTGGCATAAAAATCTCTTTTTTTACTACCAACATACCAATAGCAACAAAGACCAGAGACTAAAGACACAGACTTTTTTTCCTGTAAAAATATATAGCAGATATATTAAGTGTTTCTCCACTAATCCTCTCCCTCCTCACACCCTCAAAAAAGATTTATGGCTTTCTGGAGTAGTTCAATAACCTATATATAGAAAAAGCTCATGAAATCACTTAAAAGACAATTTAAACATAACACGGGCATCCAACAGTCCAAGTGGCAGAAGTGTTAAAATGGCGTGTTTTTTTCTTCTTTGGATTTTTTGTCTCACAAATGTCAACAGTGCTAACTTAAATGTATTTATTTGTTCCTAAAGGGGCCTCTAACAATTTTAAACCATAACATAGTGAAGTTCTTTGAAGGAAAAAGATCCTTGAATAATAATGTCAAATGATTTAATGCAACAAATGACACAGAGGAAGGCTAGAAAAACACAGCTTGCGGGAACCACTCAGTACGAGAACGAATGATCCCAACAGTGCTCAAAAGGCCCCAGCAGCATGACAGCCCTGAGTAATAAATCAATTGTTATGATACTCCCGAGGCATTAAGAAATGAAATGCCTAGTGTATTCCATTTCGGAAAGCCAGAACCTGGCTAATACATTTTTATAAAGAAGCTAATCAAAGTTACATTTTTTGAATGTTGGTATATTGGGGAGATAAAAAAAATCACATATAATACACATCATTCATCGGCAATAAACATGTTGCAAAAAAGTCACTCAAATCCTTACACTCTACTTGCATGCAACACTCCTTCTTGAATTCTCTGGAGAGCCACTCACAAGTTCCCAGATCCAGTGGCCTGCTCAGTCAAGTCCTCTTTAACCTCTCGAATTTCTTTGCAAATTGCTCAAACCTTGCAAGCAACTTTTCTCTACTGCTACTTCCCACTCCTTAAATGTACACAGTACCTAAGAAGACCTTATAACTCTAGATATTTCCCTTTCTTGGTAAATTCATGGCTTCAATTATGATCTCCCTATTTGGTTTCCAGCTCTGACCTCTCTTCTGTATTTTCAACTGCTTCTTGGTCATCTGAGTCTGGGTGTTCCTTAGGTATTCAAACTCTACATAGTGAAAACAGAACTTTTCTTCCTTCCCAGATTCACTCCTTCCTTCCATATCTATTTCTTTTATCAGCACTACCATTCTCCAAAAAACTAGTGGTTCGTTTTCCTTTAGCGTCACCTTCATCATAAGATCAATCTCTCACACTGAATTGTTCTCCCTTATTCTGTGCACATGAGGACCCCCAGGCATTTAACAACCTTATTTTCCCATTAGTCTTCTCACACTTTTACTTCTTTCTGCCCTCAGCTTACAATCCATGGTCCATTAGTTAACCATCACTAAGCCGATATCCCTGCTCTGCTCTGTCCTGATGCACAGTACGGACCAAACCAGCTGTCTCCTCCTTTGGAGCCTATATCTAGGCTGCTGAACAAAAAAACACAATGGTGCATGTTGGTGCTGCTTTTAAATTCAAGGCCTCCAATCTAAGCCAGGAAGAAAATCCTAGGTTTCCCTACTTAGGTATCTTCTCTGACTTCTACACTATCTATTTCAAATAGTCCCCCGGCTCCTTAAATCTTCAACCCTACCTTACCTGTAGATAATACCAATCCCTCTAGAGAAAATAAAAGTCAGGAAATACCTCAATTTCCTTTTACTAAACCAGTGTTCACATATTTATTTTTGCTTCATTCTTCACCATGACAATGTAACAGCTCTCTGAATAACTCTCCTGACCTTGTTCAAATAATTATCACTCTTTCTCCTAGCACTCAAATATGATTAAGACCCTGCAATTTTAAAAAGACACACACACACACACTTAAAAACCCTATTTCACTGTCAATAACAATCTCCAGCCATAAGCTCCTCTTTCTCTGTCATCTCACAGCCAAATTTCTCAAGCATTGTTTATATTTGCTATTTCAATCTCTTCACCTCCCAGAGTCCTCAACTCTGCTTCCATTTTGACCATTTCCATTAAACTCATTCACCAAGGTCATCAACAAGCTCCTCGCTCTGAAACCCAACAAAATTTGACTCACTCTTATGCTGCTGAGCAGCATCTAGCACTGTTCACCAGTCTCCTGTGAAGCACTCTCTTTCCTTGTGTTCCTAAAACACTGCATACTCCTGATTTTTCTCACCTTCTGTTCCTTCTCAGTCTACCCTTGTAGGCTCCTTTTCCCTCACCAGCCCTCAGATATGATTCTTTTCAGGGCTGTCCTGGCTCTCCTCTCTTGTTATACTTTCCCAGGGCAATCTCATCCACTCTCATGGCTTCAATTAATACTTACAACCAGCTTTCAAACATTTATCTACCACTGAGCTTTTTCCTCTGCTGTAGATGCAGATATTCAATGGTCTTTGAGACATCTCCAATTAGATATCTTAAAGCTACCTCAAACTCTGCACGTACAAAACTGAAGAATTCATTCCATCTCCTTCAATCACCACCAAATCTGCTTCTCCTATGTTCTTCCATCTCAGGGACTGCTATCACCATCCACTCAGTTATTTCTGCCAGAAACACAGACATTATCCTTGATTCTTCATCCTCCCATACCCAACTTACCATGCAATTCTGGAGATTCAATCTTTAATCTACCATAAATTCATTCTCTTCTTACTCACCACGCTAACTCAGGCTAACTATTGCCTGGATTACTGTATTCTCCTAAAGGGAGCCACTAGTCCCCCTGCCCCAATTCTTCCGTCTGATGCCAGAGTGATCTCCTGAAGTTGGTTCCTTCTGAGAAATCTGCCCAGCCCAGCACTCACTGCATCCCCTTAATTATGAGAGGGGTGGGCTTTGAAGCAGTCATCTTAGGCTATATGCTCTCCTGGCCATAGCTGATTAGACCAAGGGGAGACAACTGACTTAATGAGCCAACCAGATTCTCTCCAGGGGATTTGGAATTGGGAGCAAAACTAAGAGGCTGTGGGTTAGCTTTGTAATTAGAGAAGCAGAGAGGCCAGTATACAAAGAAAGAACAATGAAGGAGAAGCTAGATACAAGACATCTTGTGGTGAGGCAGAGGGAGAGCAAGAGGGCCTCACAGTAACTGATGACCACGTCTGGTTCCCGGCCTTTGTGAGGCCCAGCTGCACTTCCTACCCCTGCATGTGCCAAACTTCCTTGGATCACTTTCTTTCTCTTTTGCTTAAGTTTCTTACTTATAACTAAAACATCTTCCACTAAAATCCTCCTACAATGCCCATTTGATCCTGAATCTTCTTTGCTCCCTTCTGCTCAGATGATAAAGCCCAAACCTTTCATTAGGTGTAGTGGGGCTCTGGACGATTTGGCCCTGGCCTCCTCTCCCATCACAGGATACAGCCACAAGGAACTTCTTGTAGTTCCCCCATGGACCACAACCCCTCTGACCTCTGAGCTGACACACGGTTTCCCTTTACTTGCAACATACTTCTCCCTACTCACTTCCCTGGTCAAGACCTACTCATCTATAAGGCTTCAAGTTTAGCGCTCAGGGCACTTGCTCCCAAGGCATACTAGCTTTCTTCTATGGCAGCATATGGATTACCCTGAATTGTAAATGTCTAAAATTCCCATTGGACTAAAAATTCTGTAAGGGCAAAGGGAAATGTGTTTTGTTCACAGCTGCGTTCCCAGAACTGCACAACAGAGACCCAAATATTTCTGAACAAATTATCTAATCAGTTTCCGAATCATGTTGATTTTACTGGTATCTTGATAAAATTTTCTATTTCCGTTGATAGTATCCTACTCAATCTCATTTCTTTTTCTCTAAACTATTTCAACAATATTTATCTCATCTCTCTGCCTAACTTCACCCCATTCAAATTCATCCTACTATCTCTTGTAGCAAGTAGGTATTGCAAGAGATGTTAGTTTTCTCCTCTGCTTAAAAACTGCCCTTAGAACGAAATCTATCCAAATGGACTTTTTACTGCTTGAAGATATCAAACTTCTGTCTTTATGCCTCTGTTTCCTCTTGTGAAGTGCCCTTCTCCACCATTTCTAAGTGTTCAAATACAAGCCATCGTATAAGGCCAGGAAACGGTACTATTCATCTGAATTTTATCTATACTTCTCATGACACAATATTTCTTATATCGTACTAAAAGTTACCTAAGTATAAACTTTTATGTCAACCAAGAAATGTGAAATTTCTTGGTTATGCAAAGATAAAACATGTAAAGCAATTCCACATAAATGATGTGACTTGAGTTATTGTTTCCAAACATAATAATAATTATGGTTACTTATAATTAATAAAATTGCATTTTTCTACAATATAGACTTTTCACATTTAGAATATTCTTATTACTGGATGCTCTGTCCTGGTTAATGACATCCCTTTAAACAATTAACTTGAAACTTATTTTCTATTAACTAAAATGTCCTGCTTGTAAAGGTGCACAAATAACCAAGGTATCTCAATCAATGTTAAACTTTCCTTTGTGGCCCATGGTACTTCAGGTGGTTCTTGGTCTAACATGTTCTAATCATTCAGTTAAATAAAAGTCCGGAAAACAAAAGTAAAATAACATTTGGTGATCATGCAGCAGAGAAGATTTAAAGAAGATTTTTTTTTTGAAGCCAGCTATTACACTGCAATAATAAAGCTTTCCAAATATCCAAGCTGCTCCAGAACAAGTCAGCTGCTAATGCTTAGGGTAAGCAATTTACTTTTCAATCCTATGAATCCCAACCCACTGATGGATCATGAAATCAATTTAGTGGATTAGAACTTTTTTTAAAATGAAATAGAATAGAGAATATCAGAATGCAGCTCATGGGTTAATAAGTATTTGTGGAACTTTTGTCTATTTTCACACACAAACACAGAGTGTGTACCGCATACTATAAAAGTTATTCTTTCCTATGGACTGGTCAAAATAGCAAACCAATGATATTTACAAGACACAGGGAATTAAAATACACACTGAAAAATATTCTTTTTTAAAAAACCTGCTTCATTTCCAACTAACAGTAAGTTATAGTGGGTTAAATATTTAAATATCCCTAGGGTTCTATTATTACATAAAGACATTCATTCACAGTCACTTCAAGTTACAGGAAACAGACTAGATAAGTTGTATTCTAAAAGAATGCTCATTTGTTTTTGATTTCTTGTGGACTTTTCTTTATTTGCCAAGGACATTCTGCAAACTATGAAACAGAATATGCTAGCTATTAGATTATTACATATTGTGACTTCTCATTGAATCAGGAAGTGACTAAACAATACAATATGCAATTAAGGTTTAGAGGAAGTTGATTCAGCAAGATATAATTGTTATCCAATTGTCATACCACATTTGTAACTCACTGAACATGCTTATTCCTTGACACGGAGAGTTCCTTCCCCATTCTCCCATGTAAAATATTCAGATACGTAAAATATCATTCAGATACATAACTATCAATAATAAAATGGCTAGGAATTTAACACTTGAAAAAAACCTTTACAGACAGATGAATAATTTTACATTTCCCTCAAAAGATGGAATAACAATCTCCTTAGTTTATCATTATCTTGGTTATCAAGAATTGACAAAGCTTTGGAATTTCCATACAAAGCAACATTTTGTAAATATGGTAATAACACTGTCAATATCCAATAATACATTAAAAAGAATAAAGATCTCAGTATATCTAGGCAATGTGTGGGATAATTAATAAGGTGACATGAGAGCTATAAATTTACTCATGGTCATGGGAGGATGACATTGTTTAACTGAAATCTGATGACACAAAACGACATCAGTGAGTTTAAGTCGGCAGTACTGATTATTTTTGTTGTGAAGGTACAATATCAACTTTCAAAACTCTGAAGGATAAGTACCTAATGACTGTTTACTAACATGGTGAAAAAGGACAAAGACTACAGAGCCAAGACAAATTATACCACAGCCACAGAGAAGTTAAGCACCCCTTTTAAATGTTTTTTTCAATTGTTTGTTTCACCTTATTTCAGTCTTGCTTCCTTAAGATCCTTGGATAGCAACTATATTTCCTATATATACAGTTTAGCTACAGGACCCTTAAACAATAGAGAACACAAGGCAGTTTTATGAAAAGAAACAAATTATCTACTTACAATACTGTTAATATCTTGTGTATTTTTAATCAATAACTTGTCATTTTCCTTTAAATCAAATATTTTCAAACTGATGGAATTCAGAGTTATTACCATGGGTACTAAATACATACATACACATACACAATGCCTGAAGAATAAGGTTGGGTGCAAACAACTTCTCTGAATAAACCAGTTCTTACCTAAGTTTACTATCATGCTAAGTATCTGACTGTTCTAGTTTGCCAAGAACACTGGTTTATAATATCAAAGGGCTTTAAAAAAAAAAATCAATTGTCAAAGGCAATCCAACCACTGTTTGGAGTTTAGTGTCTTTAGAATACGGAAATGTCCAACCAGTTAAAATAATTATTAAGAATTCTTCTGAGACTTAATGGAAATAATGGTTCTCTCTTGGTCAAAAGAATAAAAGCAACCCTTGATATCCCAAAGAGGCCCACATTACCCTTTTGGATACACAAGCACCATCTTCCCAAGAGACTGACCACAGGGATGCCTAGAGCAAATGAGAGCTTTGAAGGAGGTCTCTCCACTTTTGCCTCTTCACTTACTAATTGTTTGATCCTGGACAACTGACTTATTAACCCATTTGATTCCTCAGTTTCTTCATCTGTAAAATGGAGATATTTGTATTTGCCTTTCAGGTTATTGGGAGAATCAATTAAATAATGTATATTAAGTAAGAAACTGGCATATGATAGAAGAAACCGGCATTCAACCAATCTCAGCTCCCTTTCCTTTCTACTTATGAACACAACAACCAACCATGAGTGTAAAATATTTCTAAAGAATACAATTTTTAAAACTTCTTATTTTCATAAGGGACAATGTTAAAAAGAGATAAAATTCTCCTCATGCTGTCCACATCACTGATTACAAACATAACCTCCATTGGCCATTTCATTCTTCCTATTACTTGTCCTCACAAACTCAAAGAAAAAACTTAACGCAGTCGGCTCCCTACAGATACACATGTCCTGCTTATTCATCTGCTGTTCTCCCCCACTGGTTAGTACAGTGCCAAACACACAAACACTCAATACATATTGCTACTGAACTGAAGCAAACAGTCCCAACGTGCCTCAAAAACTCCTAAAATACCACCACATTCTGCAAAGTGACTCAAAATGACCATGAGTCGGAAAGAAAAGGATGATCTGTCCAGTTTGAGGGAATCTTTATATAGCTTATTGGCAAGTGAACTCAAGTCCAAAACAGCTCTTGAAAGCAAAGAATAAAAATTTTCTAAGCATTGTAACACAACATCTTTACTTTTTAGGCAGAAGACTTCAGCTGCTTTTCAGACGTTTGTGAACAATGGAATAACTGGTCCTGATAAGAGTTCATCTAGACAACTTAAAAGTAAGCAGTATTCAGAACACAGAAATCACAGGCAAAGTAGGCAAATGTCGACATCAGCTGCTGAAGTGGTGTACTTGAGCCATCTAGTGGGTAAGCGAAAAAAGTTTAATTCTGTAAAAAAAAAAAATGTCCTATTGTTCCAATTCTCCTCTCTGAAAATAATAAGGTGTATGTTTTTCAGAATAGTAAATTACAATCTATAAAGACAGTAGAGAACTAAGAAGTAGGTACTGAGGAAAGATGAAGAATAAAGTGGTGACAAATTTGGATGGAATTCAGATTTTATGGATAATTAAAGATGAATAACAAACACGAACACTCCTCCTGATATTTTTCTTAAAATCATATAAGGATCGGACTACATGTAAGTTTGTAAATGACATTACAGAAAATAAGAAAGGTTTCCTACCGGCTGCAAAGGTCTGAGGAAGGTCTAGAGGCAGTGAAACAAGGTGGCAGCCTCTGGTCAGAAAGAAGGGAACTGGGGACGCAGTGAACTTCTACTGGACTAAAGAAAGTGATGACGCCACCCTTCTACCTGGGGATTCCCATCCAGTGAGGGTTATGACAACCCAGCTCACTTAGGATCTCCTCTCACTCGCCACCACCCCCACTCCTAGCAGAGCAGGAGGGCCTGGGAGAACGCAGAAGACAAATTCCAGCCTGAGGAAGGATAAGAAGATGTAACTCTTCACAGCCCTCAAATCAACAGCATTGCTTCTGAAAGTCAGAATGTGCAATTTAAAAATTTCAGAAGCCACAAATTACTTGAGTAGTGTGATACTGGACAATTCACTTAAATTTTAGAAGTACATTTTTCTCAACCATAAAATTATGCTCTTGGAAGAAATTAGTGGAAAGACCACTTTTAACTCTAAAATTTAATGGTTTTTTAGGTGTCCCTCCCCAAATAAAGAGGTTAACAAAAAAAAACACGTGGTTTTAGGGTTGGTATCTTTTTCCCGTTAATTCACGTAAACAATAGATACCATGCTGGAAGCTCCAAAGAAGAAATAAAGATGACTCCCTGACCCCAAGAAGCAGAGACACTAGCCAGCAGAATAAGACACTCGCTCAAGTTCATTTTAACCAAGGCAGAAACAAGGGTCACAAAAGATACAAATGCGATGCTACAGAAATCTTTGAGGCTAAGAATTTAGCCTGAAAAAAGACTTGCTTACCTATCAGTATGTGCCATTCTTTCTGAGATTCACTACGTAGGGAGGGAGAGGAGGGGGAGGGGATGGGAATGTGGGTGAAGAGAAGGCACAGTAGGAAGCAAGGGAAAAAACAAACACAAAACAAAAGATAAAACTAGCAACCGCCAAGAAAGAGTAAACAACGGCTCATTTTGCTGGGCATCCAGCCTCACGAAGGACCTGTTGCTGGAAATAAGGCTAGAAAGGCAGGATGAACGTATTTTTGCACCACAGACCATGAGGAATCATCTGAGGACTGCAAGCAAGACAAAGGAACCTGGGTGGGTTCAGTGAAGTGAGGGAGGACGTGACAAGTACTAAAAAGAGAATCAACAGGATTTGTGAACCAGCTGGGTATACAGGTGATGAACAAGAAGCTAGACCTGAAGACATTCTAGTCTATGTGCCAGGACGGAGAGTGATATTATTAACCCAAGTAGAAAACATAATTATTACGTCATGTAAGTTATTGTTTTACATATGAATTCATAAGACCAAAGATGCAGGCTAAGGAGAGCATCTTAGGGAAGATCTAAATTTAAGTTTTCTTTTTTTTTTTCAAAAGAGAAACTTAAGGAAGAAAGGAAAGGAGGGAGGGAGAGAGAGAAGGAGGAAGGAAGAAATGACAACAGCAATCAAGGTAAGAAGGAAAACTTGGAGAAGTATAATACCACAAGAGAGTAATGTTCGTGTGCAGTGGCAAAAACTATACTGGGTTGAAAACGGAAAGGGACATAAAAGGGAAAGTGGTGATATCTATAATATGCATCCTTTTCGAAAAGTATAAGCATTATTCTATAAGCAATATGGAAGCATTTAAGCCTAGGAAAGGTAGGTTAAGAGGACTTATGCTCAGTGGCTTCTGTTTTGGCATTGAAAAACGACATGAGGCTCTGTCGTGACCTCATTGAGGTGAAAACTTCCTTTCTTTTATAAAAAGGCATTTTTTATAAATGAAAGCATTATAAAAATAAGTGCAGTAGTGATCCAAAGGCAACTAAGGGGAGTCAACCAGAATAAACAGAGACTTACAACACCGGAAAAGCAGAGAGATGAAAAGATTGTTTTAGACATGACACTTTTGAGATCTTAGTAATGTGATCAGGTGGTGTCATCTAACAGAGCTGCAGAAATACAGAAGTGGAACTCTAAAAAGTGGGTCAGGTTTCCATTTCACATATAAAAGCAGCTAGCCTGATACCATTTCCATAATATTGATCAATTCAGGTCTTTCACTTCTTTTGTCCCCATTTTGGTTATTGATATTTTCCTTAAAAAAAAAAAATCAACTTACAACTAGGATATACTGGGGCTTTGGGGAGAAAAAAGAAAAGAGGAAGATTGGCAACATATGTTAGCTCAGGGCCAATCTTCCTAACCAAAAAAGTTAAAAAAGAAGCTGGGAAGGGTTAACCTTTGACCAATTAAAAAAAAAAAATCAAACATTTCATCAAGATTATAGATTTACTGGTGTAGAAGTGTACAAAGAATTCATCTTGTGAAATTTATAATATATCAAAAAATGCATTAATGGAGCCAGCCCAGTGGTGTAGTGGTTAAATTCACGTGCTCCACTTTGGTGGCCTGGGGTTCCCCGGTTCGGATCCTGGGTGCAGACCTAGCACCACTTATCAAGCCATGCTGTGGCAGGCATCCCATCTATAACACAGTAACATAGAAGAAGATGGGCACAGACGTTAGCTCAGGGCCAACCTTCCTCAGCAAAAAGAGGAGGATTGGTGGCAGATGTTAGCTCAGCACTAATCTTTTAGAAAGAAAGAAAGAAAGAGAGAGAGAGGGAGGGGAGGAAAGAGGAAAGGAGGGAGGGAGGGAGGAAGGAAGGAAGGAAAGAAAGAAGAAAAAAATGTATTAAGTATATAAATACGCTTTAAGAAAGAATAAAGTGAACTTCAGTGTAAAACCCCCCAGTATCCTGAAACCACCCGCCAGTACCTTGAAATTCCTCCCCAACACCTTCTCCCTCTCTCCCCGACAAGAGGTAACCATTTATCTTAAAGTTTCTGACAATGATTCACTTATTTTTCTTTACAGCTTCACAATCTAGGCATTTATCCTAGTCATATTTTTTAGTTTTGCCTCTTACTAAACTTCATAGAAAAGAAATCATGGTGCGTATATTCTTCTGAGGATTGCTTCTTCCATTTGCTATTGTAACTATGACATGAGAGAGCAAGCGTGTGCAGCTGTAGTCCATTAACTGTCCCTGTGGAAAGGTATTCCACTGTATGAATCCCACCGTTTATTTATCCAATCTACTGCTGATGGATATTTAGATTGTTTCCACTTCTGACCTATGATGAAAAGTGTTGCCGTCACCCAGAGAAGTCCCTGAAAACATTTCCCACGTCTAATGTTGTTTTTAAGTGGTGCTTGCTTACAGGAATCAAGGCAGAACACTGCCAGACGGCGAAACCGCAGAACTGGCCCAAACCAGAAAGGCGCAAGATGGCAATGGGGTGCCGTGCACAAAAGGAACGTGTGCAAAAGGTGCCATGCACAAGAAGGGAAGATCCGCACATGCCCTGAGCGTCCCCGGCCCCACGTGATGATGCGGAGACCTCTCCCGACTTCACATCCCATGAGAACCCTGCTCACCTTCCCTTCAGGGAGAAGGTGTTTTAGAGCACGAGCTCTCCCTTCTCCATTCCTTGACCAGTGATTAGAGTTTCTGCTCTCCTGTTCCAAACCCAGTCTCGTTCTATTGGCGTGAGCAACCTCAGGCAACAAGACCCATTGCAGTCACCAGTCTCTTAGGGCTTGGTAACACTGCTATGAACATTCTTGTAGATCTCACCCACACACGTGTGCTTATGCCTTTCGAGGGTATCTACCTAGGCGCTGAACTGCTGGGTCATAGGATAAGCACATGTTCAGCTTTACTACGGGACACCAAATTATTTTCCAAAGTGCTAACACCAACTCTCGAAATAGAATTTTCAACATAAACTAAGAATATTTCACTTAGTTTGTACTTCTTTAAATACTAATGAGACCGCGCATCTTTTCACGTTTACTTACCTTTTAGTTTTCCTCTTTTTGAAGCCTTTTCCCAGTTGATTTGTGGTTGTGATGTCAAAATGACAAAACTGAAAATATCTGCATGGAACAGTAGACTATAAACAGAAAACTACTAAAGTGACAGTTGGAACTGAATTAATAACAAAAAATTGTGAGATAAATTAATGCAGTATATTGATAGAAAGGCATACTTTTAAAAAAGGGAAAATAAGCCAATGTCAATCCAGGAAAGCTAGAAAAAGAACAACAAAATAAACTCAAGGAATACAGTAAAGGGGAAGAAATAATGAAGATGAGAGCACAAATTAATGAAACAAAACAAACAGTACAGGGATCAGCTAAAACCAGAAGTCAGATTTTTCAAAAGATAAAGTTAGAGGACTCACACTTCCTGATTTCAAAACTTATCACAAAATTGCAGTAATCGAAACAGTATAGTACTGTACATACAGATCAGAGTACGGAAATAAACCCATACATCAAGGGTCAACTGATTTTCAACAAAAGTGCAAAGAGAAATTCAATAGGTGAAGAAGAGTCTCTTCAACAAACGGTGCTAGACAACTAGATAACCACATGGAAAAGAATAAATTGGATTCCTACCTATACTATATTAAAAAAATTAACACAAAATGTATCAAAGATCTAAATTTAAAAGCCAAAATTCTTAGAAGAAGAAATAGGGGAGTAAATCTTCATGACCCTGAATTTGGCAATAGCTTTTTTAGATATGACACCAAAACCACAAGAAACAAAAGAACAGACGAAGTGGACTTCACCAAAATTAAAAACTTTGTACATCAAAGGACACTATCAAAAAAGTAAAAAGACAATCCACAGAACAGGAGAAAATATTTGTAACTCACATATCTGACAAAGGTCTAGAATTCAGAATATATAAAAAAAACTCTTACAATTCAAAAACAAAAAGACAAACAACCTAATTAAAAAATGGGCAAAAACAATTCTCCAAAGAAGATATACAAACAAATGGTCAGTAAGCAAATGAAAAGATATTTAACATCATTAACCACCAGGCAAATGCAAATCAAAACCAGGAGACACCACTTCATATCCACTAGGATGGCTTATCAGAAAGACAGACAATAACAAGCACTGGCGAGGATATGGAGAAATTAGAACCCTTGCATATTGCTGGTAGGGATGTAAAGTGGTGCAAGTGCTGTGGAAAGCAGGTGGTGGGGGTCTCAATAAGTTAAACACAGAATTAACATATGACCCAGCAATGTCAGCCCTGGGCATATATCCAAAAGAACTGAAAATAGGTACTCAAACAAAAACTTGTACGTGAACGTTCGTAACAGCATTACTCACAACAGCCAAAAAGTGGACACAAGCCAAATGTCCACCAAGTGATGAACAAATAAACAAAATGCGGTACATACACACAATGGAACATTATTCTGACATTAAAAGGAATGAAGTACTGATATGTGCTACAACATGAACGGCCTGAATTGAAAACACACTGGTAAGCGAAAAGAAACCAGGCATAAAAGGCCACATACTGTATGATTCCATTTATGTGAAATATCCAGAACAGAAATCCATAGAGACAAAAAGTAGTTTCTGGTTGCCAGGGGCTGGAATAGGGGAAATGAGGAGTGACTACTTAACAGGTTCAAGGTTTCCTTCTGGAGTGACGAAAATGTTCTGGAACTATACAGTGGTGATGGTTGCACAACACTGTAAATATACTTAATGTGACTAGTGGCAAATTTTATGTTATGCATATTTTAAAAATTAAAAAAATGGAAATAAAAAAGGACAGAAGATTGATGAACTTCTGGAGAGACCAAGCAAAAAGTAAAAAGCAGCACAAACTCCCCATTATGAATGGTGAAAAAAGGGATGTGACTACAGATGCTAGAGTTATGAAACAGATAAAAGGATATTATAAACAAGTTTTACGTCAACGTTTTGTCTGCTTGTTCTATCAGTTAATAAGAGAAAGGTGAAAAGTCTTGAACTATGCTTATGGATGTGTTTTATCCTTGTTTTTTCTTTACATATTTTGGGGTCACAGTATTAGGCATGTAAAATTTAGTACTGTTTACTTTCCTATTAAATTATATCTTTTATCACTGTGAAACAACCCAATTTATCTCTAGAGTGAAGCTTTGTGCCTTACAAATCTATATTAGTATTTGCATGATGTATCTTTTTCTAGCCTCTTAACTTATAAATTTTTAAGCTTTTCTTGGTAAACTGCATAGTTGAATTTTTAAAACTCCAGTCTGACACTCAAATTATTTGGGGCTTAGTCTATTTTATATTTAACAGTTACTAATATATTTAGATCTATGTCCACCATTTTATGTCTTCTACTTATTCTGTGAACTATATCTTTGCCTGTTTTTTCTTCTTTTGGATTTCATACTTTTCCTTATTCCCTTCCATTTCTTTTAATTGCTATTCTTTATTATAACATACATGCTGACCAGATTCTGAAACGTCACATCTTTACTCTCTTCATCAACAAGTACCTTAGAACACTAACTCCGTTTATCCCTGTTTGACTTACATGCTATTACTGGCATATGTATTAACATTTTTAAAAGCCTACGAGACAATTACTGTTTATACAAAGCATGGCTGGTTTCGATTTGCCAAGCTGTTCACTACTTGTCGTGCTTCCACTTATTCTTCCATTTCAGGCCTTCCATCTGGAATCACTTTCCTCCTGCCTAGAGTACATTCTTCAAAATCTCCTTTAGCAAAGACTTCCTAACTGCAAACATTCTGTCTGTGTAAAGTGTCTGAATTTCCCCTCACTTTTTTTCTTTGGTGAAGAACTCTAGATTGTTTTTTCTTTTTACTTAAGATTATGTTCCAATGTCTTCTGGGTGTGACACCATTGAAGGTATCTCTCTCTTCGTTCTCTATTGTCTATTCCCCAGCCCCTCTTACGAAAGGCCACTCAAGTCAACGTTTAGACATTCTTAGGTCTCAACTTTTCTTTCATAATTTTCATCTGCTTCCCTTGAATATATGCTGGATAATTTCTTCAGATGTATCTTTCAGTTCATTATTCCCTTCTTCAAACTTACATAATCTGCAGTTAAATCTATCCATTGAAGATTTTTTTTAAAGTTTTAATTAGTACAATTTTCAATTCTATAAGTTCTAGCTGGTTTTTAAGAAAATCGTTTCGGATGTTCTTTATAATTTCTTAACCTTGGAATACATTTTCAACATGTCTTTTGTTTAAACTTAGTAAGCAGTTATTTTATATTCTATGTCTGATCATTCCCGTTTTCTATCAGGTCTGCTGCAGACTCCTGCTCACGGTTCCTGGTTTCCTTATGTTTTTATTTTTGACTGTCCGTTGCTCTACTTACTTGGAATTTTATTTGGGAAAACTTTCAGCCCTGGGATAGAGATGCATTTCTCCAATGAGAACTAGTACTTGCTTCTACCAAAAGCCTGGAGATACTCATTGCCATTATGGGAATAAATCCAAATTAAATTATCTTAGGGTAATTTTTTTAGACCATCTAGGTGGTGTTAAATTTCAACTGCAAATCACATGAGCATCAGCTGGTTGCTCAAAATTCTCAGCAATGATCTTGTCCCCACATACCCAGATTAATGGTTCTCAAAGTGTAGTCCCCAATCAGCAAAATCAGCATCACTTGGGAACTTGCTAGAAATGTAAAATGTCAGACTTCACCCCCTATGCACTGAATCATAAACTCTGGGGAGTCACCTAGCACTCTGTGCTTGAAAAAGCCCTGCAGGTGATTCTGCTGCATATACAACTGTGAAGCATTAGAGAAAATCAATTTCCCTTGCAGTCTTGAAGGACGGTGGGTTTGATAAGGCTTTCTAGTTTAGCCCTCTGAGACTCAGCTTTAAGGGGAAGAGGATGACTTATCAGACTCGTCACCTCAACAAAACCTTATTATCTCCTCAAGTTCCTCAATGCTGCCTGAGGCTGAGGAAAGGAAAACTCAAGTTAAACAGGTTTCACAAATGCCCTCTGGATGAAAGTCAGTTTAAACGTCACACACAACTTCTCAGAGATCCTGTGCCTTCACTTTGTTTTTTTTCTCTGAGAAGTTTTTACTTGATGCTTTAGCAAGGATTTCCTTTTAACTTATTTTGGAATTATTATAGATTCTTAGGAAGTTGTAAAGGTAGTAGAAAGAGGTCTCATGTACCCTGCACCCAGTTTCCCCAAAAGTTACATCTTACTGAACTATAAAATCAAAACTAGGAAAGTGACATTGATACAATGTGTGTGTATAGTTCTACATCATGTTATCACGTGTGTAGATTTGTGCAACTACCACCACCACAATCAGGACACAAAGCTATTCCATCATCACAAAGACTAGCCCCCTTTATAGCCACATCCACCTCCTTCTCCACCCCCATCCCTGACTCCTAATCTCTGGCAACAACTTGTTATCTGTTCTATATTTCTATAATTTTGTCCTTTCAAGAATGTAATATGAATGGAATCACACAATTACTTTTTGAGGCAGGCGTTTCCCACTCAGCATAAATGCCTTTAAGATCTATCCAAGTTGTTGCATATATCACATTCCTTTTTGATTGCTGAGTAGGATTCCAAGGTATGGATGCACCATAAATTAATCGTTCACCTACTGTAGGACATTTTAGTTAACAGTTTCTGGCTGTTACAAATAAAGCTGCTGTGAAAAATCATGTACAGGTTTTTGTGTGGACAGTTTTCCTTAGTCTAGGATAAATGCCCAGGAGTGTGAGGCTGTGTCATAAGATAAACTTTTTAAGAAAATGCCAAACTGCTTTCCAGAGTGGCTGTATATATTTTACATTCCTACCAGCAATATATGAGAGATCCAGGTTCTCTGCATTCTTGCTAGCATTTGGTACTGTCAGTTTTTCACTTTAATGGTTCTGATAGGTGTATAGAGATATCTCATTATAATGTTAATTTGCATTCCCCTGATGGCTGGTGATGTTGAACATCTTTTCATGTGCCTATGTGTGTGCCATTCATACATCCTCTTCAGTAAAATGTGTCTTCCTGTCTTTGCCCATTTTCTAACTGGATTGCTTTTTTACTGTTGAGTTTTAAGAATTCTTTATTTATGAATCCTTTGTCAGATAGGCAGTTTGCTAATATTTTCTCCCAGGATGTAGCTTGTCTTTTCATCCTTTTAACAGGATCTTTCACAAAGTAACTACTTTTAATTTTAGTGAAGGACAATTCATTCATTTTTTCTTCTTACAGAAGTTGTACTTTCGGGGTCATTTCCAAGAACTCTTCACCAAGCCCTAGGTCCCAGAGATTTTTCCCCTATGTTTTCGTTTAAAAGTCTTATGGTTGTAGAGTTATAGTTAAATCTATGATCCATTTTCAGTTAATTTTTGTATAAGGTGTGAGATTTAGGTTGAAGTTCATTTGGTTGCCCATGGATATCCAATTGTGCCAACATCATTTGTTGTAAAGATCATTCTTCTCCATTCTCTTTTGTACCTCTATCACAAATCAATTGGACTTACTTGTATGGAGCTGTTTCTGGGTTTCCAATCTGTTCCACTGACCTACAGATCTGTCTGCCAGCCAATACTACACTGTCTTGATTATTCTAGCTATATAATAAGTATTGAAATCGAGTACAGTGATACTTTCCACTTTTCTTTTTTGAAAACTGTTTTTAGCTACTGTAGTTCCTTTGCTCTCCCATATAAATTTTAGGATAATTCTGTCTATACCTAGAAAATATCTTGCTGAGACTTTGAGAGGGATTTTGTTAAACTTGTATACCCATTTTGGGAAAATAGACTTCTACAGTATGTTGAGTCTTCCAAACTGTTAGCAAAGCATGTCTCTCCATTTATTCAGGTCTTAAGATTTCCTTCATCAGCATCTTATAGTTTTCAGTACACAAGTCCTATACAGGTTTTGTTAGAATCATAACTGTTTCATTTTTTTGAGCAACTACAAATGGTACTGTATTTTTAATTTGTTTCCACATGTTCATTGCTAGAGTATAGAAACTGATTTTTTATATTGGTTTTGTATCCTGTGATCCTGCCAAACTCACTTATTAGTTCTACACGTTTTTTTGCAAATTACTTGGGATTTTCTACACATACGATCATACTATAGGCAAATATAAACAGTTTCATTTCTCCTTCTCCAGTCTGTATGCCTTCTTTTTCCTTGCCTTATTGTGCTGGCTGTAACTTCCAATACCATGCTGAATAAGAGTAGTGAGAATGGGCATCCTTGCCATGTCGCTCCCAATCATAGAGGGAACACATTCATTCTTTCATCAAGTATAATGTTAACTCTATGTTTTCTGTACATGTTCTTTATCAAGTTGAGGAAGTTCTCCCCTATTTCTAGTTTTCTGAGAGTTTTAGTCATGAATGGTTCAACTTTGTCAAATGCCTTTTTGCCACAACTGATATGATCTTGTGTTTTCTTCATTATCCTGTTAATGTGTGTGATTACACTGACTGATTTCCAAATACTGAGCCAAACCTGCATCCCTGGAATGAAGTCCCCTTGGTCACAATGTATAATTTTTCATATATTGCTGAATTGTATTTACTTATATTTTGCTAAGGAATTTTTGCATCTATACTTATAACGGATATTGGTGTATAGTTTTCTTTTTTTCATACTGTCTTTGTCTCAGTTCGGTAGCAAGGTTAATACCAGTTTCACAAAACAAATTTGGAAGGGTTCCTTCATCTCGTTATTTCCTGGTAGAGATTGTGTAGAAAAAGTGTGAATTCCTCTTCAAGCATTTGGTAGAATCCTCCAGTGAAACCACCTCAGTGTGGTTTTCATTTTAAAATTACAAATTTAATTTCCTTAATAGTTACAGGGTTGTTCAAATTAGATCATACCGTGTGAGCTGTGGTAGCTTGTGCTTTCTGAGCAACTGATTCATTTCATCGAAGTTCCTGAGATTTACTCTATCTTTGTTGAGAATTTCTATTTTTCATTTGTTCCAAGTGTGTTTGTAATTGCTTGGTGAAACATTTTCCTGATGCTGCTTTAAAATCCTTGTCAGTTAATTCTGACATCTGTGTATCTTGGTGTGGTATGTATTAATTGTCTTTTCTAATTCAAGTTGAGACATTTCTGGTTTTTGATAGAAGGTATTTTCAATTGAAACCTGGATATTTGGAGTACTATGTTATGAGACTCTGGATTTTAAATATTCTGTTGTAGCAGACACTGCTCTGGTGGCGGAAGCACACAGCATATTATCTGGCAGGGGGAGAAGTGCAGGTTCCTCCCTAGGTTTGTGTTGACCACAGGTGGTGGAGAAGGGAAGGTGGCACTCCTCGTTATACTGGGTGAAGCTGAGAGTTTAGGATCCTCACTAACACGGCTCCGGCTGGAAGGAGTATGCTTTTATTGCTCCCCACATCACCTCCACTAACACCACTGGGGGAAGGATTGCCTTGTTATGCCTGAAGAGGGTGAAAACCCAGGTCCCCATTTGGCTTTTGCTAATCAGGGTTATTTTTTCTGTGTATTTGGCTGGAGTGGAGTGGTTACTGTCTAAAAGTTTCTAGGCTATCCCCTTCTTGGTCCTTGACTAAAGATGACAGACTTTTCTTGGGGCTTTTGTTTGTACCCAACATTTCTGGGTTGCCAGCTTCTCCACACCCATTCTAGAATATATAAAGCAATAAGAAAACCCAGGATTTCTACCATCATGCTATTTGGATGCTGAGGTCCTAAGCCAACCCACCTTCTCTCCACTTTTCAGAGTCTTGTATTTGTTGTACACATAATGTTCAGGGCTTTTAGCTGTACTCAGCAAGAGGAAAAGGGAAAAGTATATCTATTCAACTTTTTCAGAAACGGAAGTCTATGCTGCATCATTCAAGTTTACATTTAGATTTTTCTCAGGGTTAGGCTTGGTAGGGAGAGGTGTGTGTCTATGTGTTGGAATGTGGGGTGTCTAGGTGTGTGTGTTAAAAAAATCAGATCTTGGACTCAAAGAAATGTTTCTAATTCATTTCATTCATATGACTCTACAAACACTTGGTAATTTTACTCATTTCACAAAATATTTAGGATTGGTTTTCTAGCAGAAAATAATAAAGAACCCAAGGCTTGTATCCCGGCTGACTCAAAGCCAAACTGAGAAGAAACCCAGCAATTAAGAGAGAGAGTCAACCATAAGGACATAAATTCACAGAAATATTGGATCAAGCCCTGAAACTGGACATTCTGAACAAGTTTATCTAAATCTCTAATATTTCCTATGGTCTTGTTTATTCTCTGCACACTTTACTCTCAGAGATAAGTATGGTAAAGTCTCCCACTATGATCTATCCATTAAAAAAAAGACCCTTTCTGTTCTGTTTAATGTTTTATGCCTAGAATTCTACCACATCTGATACATTATTCTTGATTTCCTTTATAATTTCATAAGCTTTAAAAAAAAATTCATGAATTGTTTTTAACCCTTCTGTATCACTTTGTTTTAGATGATTTTCCTTAAGAAAGTATCTACCTAGATTTTGTTTTCAGACTCTATCTGGATTTCAGTGGGCACAGCGGAAAACAGACAGACATGCATGATCATATCACAATCTTGCCTAGAATTCCTGAACTCCTACTGCATTTTAACTTTACTTGTCTCAGAGCAATTATAACTACATCATTTTGGCATATTTACATACACGCTCTCTCTCCATGGACTGGAGGCATTTGGAGGGCAGAAAATTTTTTAAAAGTTTCCCAAAGTACTTAGCACACTGTCTGGTTTATAGAAGATATTTCACAAATATATTTTGAACTTAAATTAACCTGGAAGATTCTTCTTGCAGCAGTGTGAGGCTGGAGAATATATCAACAATGAGATCCTAGCAATAAGCAAACAGTCTGCCAGCTGAGAAATGGATGCTGGAGAATGGTCACTAACAAGATATTAATCAGCTTCTGCACAGTGACCTGCCGTGAAACTCCCCAAAGCAGTAATGAACAGAGGGATTGCTTTGGTTAAGTACATGATGAAAAACTAATGACTAGTGGGAAAAACAGCAGATGGTCAATCTGGCAACAATCTTAAACAGGGGTAGCTCTTTAGGAATAAAGACAACAGGGTGTTATAAATAGTACCAGAATCTGTAAACTCAAAAGTAGCTCAGAAAATCTGTGCAGTTTTAAAAATGTATACAGAGAAGCAAATCTGTTACCCTAAACTTTCTAAGCTTCATCTGAACCATATCTACTCATAATTATAAGTTTCAAAGGTGACCAACTATAGCTGCTTCTTAATTATCTTTGGTCACTGAGAGAACCCACAATTAGGAGCTTGATCTTTATCTACTCTGATATTGCTCTATTTTACTAATGATTTAATTTGCATTTCTTAAATGTATGCTAGCTAAATGGAAGAGACTGGGGGTATACCAGAAATGTGCCATGTTCAGAGGGTAATCAGTCTTGGATTCAAATACTACAAACCACAAATCAAACAGTCTAGGTTTGTAACTGATAAATTTATAGCAAACATTTCCATATATTTTTATGCATGGTACTATCATCTTTTCTCTGTTTCCTTCACTTCTGGCTCCCTGACCTCCTCTACTGTCTTCTCTTGAAAACAGCAGAAACAAAAACCTACAAAAGCTGCAGTGCCTGCCTTGTGAGGCAAGTCAAGACTGCAATCAACTGAAGCTTTCATGTCAGGTCAACTCAGTCCATTATTTTGGGAACTTGGGCTAGTGCCCACCATCTCAAAGAAAAGAGACAGAATTTATCATGGCTCTCATTCTTCATTTTATCAAAAAAACAAACACCTTAATGCCCAACTAAAGGCCCACCATCAGCCCCCCCAGAGTTTTACACCTCCCTGACCTTAACCAAGGCCTCTACTCAACACTCCCAAACCTTTCCAGAGCCTCTAGAAACTGCAGCTCTAAATTCCCCTATAACCTCAATCTTTCTTCAAAGCATGTGATTTGCTTCTTTGCCTTGAATGAAATCTTGTCTCAGAACACCACTTCTCAAACTGCTCTCTCAAATGGTGGCATAGATATATGGCTTGTTCCTTTCTGCTAACATCATTCCCAAACTCTCTTATAAGACACACACAGAAAAACTTGCTCCTTTGAAGCTCATGTTACTCGGCTATAACACCAAGTGCCCTCTTTGTTGCTATGATCTATCAGCCTCCCAGTCACCCCCTACATGCACTGAGGACTTTCACATCTAGTTGGAGTCTTTCCCTTACCCTAAGCCCTGCTATTATCCTGGGTGACATCAACATCCCTGAGACCAAACTCTCCAGAACTATGACAGTTCAATTCTTTGACATCCTCATCTACAGTAACCTACCTTTCCACCTAACCCTAGCCACCTATTCCCACAGTCACTACCTGGATCTAGTCATCAATTGAAACCGACCCACTTGTAGAAAACATAGTTCAGGTACCCCACTCTAACCACAATCTCTTCTCCTGGTAGCTTGCTTATAAACCACCCTCACTATGAACATTCTTTGATGCCAGACAGCCTTCTAGTACCTTAACTTTCTACCTTCTCCCCATCTATCTTCCTTTTACCATATTCATTTATTATCTTAGGCAACTTAAATTCCATACTCCATCCTATTAAAAATACTCTTATGAATACCCTAAGCTCCTTACAGTCCTGTCTTACAAATCCCAAGCCCAGATGAATCCTGCCATCTGATTTTTCCATACTTATGCTCAAGGGCAAACAGAAAAAGTTTAACACAACAGAACAGATAGATACAACTATCATGTCACGATCAACTTCAATGAGTGTACAATAACACTTTTTTCTCTGTTAAAATTGCTTTCCATTCTCTACATTTATTTCAAATTTTCTCCATTCTCTTCCAACTTCTAATCCACAACATATCCTTCTTTTCACACAAGAGAAGATATCAAACAAGAATACTTGCAACTTCTGGCTGTCAAACACCCTATACACTTAACACTCTTCAATCTGGCTTCTGCCTCCATCAGCAGGTCTCTGAGACTACCAATGGCACATTTTTTCAATCCACATTTAAGTTAATCTTTCAGAAGTACCTGACATAGTTGATTACTTGAATCCTTGAAGCATTCTCTTCCCTTGTGTGATAGACTGAAAAATGCTCTCCTAAAGATATCAGGTTCTAGTTCTGGGAACCTGTGAATGTCATATGTTGAATGCAACCCAATAAGAAATACATATTTGATTTAGTCCCTGGTTCCTGGCACACAGCTCCTAAAACTCTTGGGATCTCTGGAGTGGTAAGAGTGTCTTTCACGTGCTAATGAGATGACTTGTGGCTGGGGGGCCCATAGGTAGCTTGAGGACGGGTGCTGGCTGCCAGAAAGAACAAAGCATGATTAGAGGGTTGGAACTTTCAGCCCCACCCTCCAACCTCCAGGGAGACTGAGTTAATCACCAATGGCCAACGATTTAATCAACCACACCTTCAGAATGAAACCTCCACAAAAACCCTAAAACGGAGTTCAGAGAGCTTCTGGGTTGGTGAACACACTGAGGAGCTGGGAGGGTAATGCACCTGGAGAGGGCATGGGAGTTCTGCACACCCCTCCTCCCCATGCCTTGTCCTCTGCATCTCTTCCATCTGGCTGTTCCTGAGCTGCACCCTTTACAATAAACCAGTAATAGGTAAAGTGCTTTTCTGAGTTCTGTGAGCCTTTTCTAGCAAATTATCAAAGCTGAAGGAAGGGGCTGTGAAACGACCCCCACCCCAACTTCACAGCCATTTGGTCAGAAGTATCGGTGGCCCAGACTTGCAATTGGCATCTGAAGTAGGGGCAATCTCATGGGACTGAGCCCTTATCTTGTGAGGCTGCACTAACTCCAGTAGTTAGCATCAGCATTAAATTGTAGGACACCCAGTTGCTGTCTGGAGAGTTGGAGAACTGGTTGGTACGAGGGGAAAACCACATATTTGGGGTGAGAAGTGCTGTGTGGCTAAACAGGACAGTGTAAAGTTTTGGTAGATGTAATGGATCTCGAGGTGAGATTTATACAGGTGGACCCTAAATGCCATCACAAATGTCCTTATAAGGCAGAAGGAGATGAGACACACAGAAAAGGAGGCAGCAGTGTGACCACAGAGGTAGTGACTGAGTGGTGTGGCCACAAGTTGAGGAATGCTGGCAGCCACCAGAAGCTGGAAGAGCCTTTAGAGGGAGCATGGGCCTGCCAACACCTTGATTTCAGTCCAATAATACTGATTTCAGATTTCTGACCTCCAGAACTATGAGAGAATACAAATTTCTGTTGGTTCAAGCCACTAAGTTTGTGGTAATTTGTTAAAGCAGCCATAGAATACTAATACCTTGTAGCTTCTTTAATAACTCACTGTCCTGGTTTGCTGAAATCAATTCTTCGCCTTCTTTAATGATTCATCATCTTCTCTTTGTTGTTAGTACCACTGAGTCAACTGCAACTCCCAGCAACCCCGTGTACAGCAGAGCAGAACTCCGCCTGGTCTTTTTGTACCATCCTCTCACCTTCCTGCACTATATCAGACAATGCTCCACTGCTATTCATAGAGTTTTCATGACCATTTTTCTGGAAATGGGTGGCCAGGCCCTTCTTCCTAGTCTGTTTTGGTCTAGAAGCTCTGCTGAAACCTGTGTACCACGGGTGACCCTGCTGGTATTCGAGATACTGGTGGCACAGCTTTCAGCATCATAGCAACACGCAGCTGCCCCCGTATGACAGTCAACAGATGTGTGGTGTGGTTTCCTGATCAGGAAATGAACCCAGGTTGCAGGAGTGAGAGAGCTGAATTTTAAACACTAGACCACCAGGGCCGGGTATCATCTTCCCTACCTGGACATTTAAAAAAGGGAATTCTTCAAAGGCTAGGATTTCTCTTCTTTTTCTATATTCCTTTGCTCTGGTTAATTTTATTCACAGCCACAGCAATTACCACATTGATACAACAGATCCAAATCTGTACTTTCTATTTTCAACTCGGATCTCTCCTCTGATTTCAAACCCAATCGCCTCCATGGTATTTCCATTTGGATGTTCCAAAGGCACCTCCAATTCAACATCTCCAAAAACTAAACCTGGTCCTCTTCCAGCGTTCCTTGTCTCGGCAAATGGTACTCTGCTCTCCAAACTCCATATTAGCCTTCCCTCAGTTCTTTGGACTATGCAAGACTCTCTCCTGATAGCTTCTGCATATACGTTCTCTCAGTCTAGATTTCTCTGCACAACTTCTGCTCAGCCTACTTCCTCTCCTTACCATTGAGCTCCTGCTCATCTCTCAAATCTCAAATTTCAGCTCAGCTGCCACCTTCTCAGATCTTTCCCTGACTCTCCAATCTAAACTGGGTGTCCTGAAACACTTTCATGACATCACGTTCTTCTCCTTCACTGTTTTTATCAGAGTTCTAACTGTTCACTTATTTTTGTGATTAATTCTCTTCTCCACTATACTATAAACTCCAAGAAGGCAGAGGATGCTTGTTTTATTCACTCTCTAGCCTGAAAGCCTAAGCATAGTGCCTGGCATACAGAAAATACAAAATAATATTTGTCAAATAACAACTGAAAAATGGGATCTATTACTAAAATTAAGAATGTCCTAGAAGCTGCCTAAGCTTTCTTTCTTTACTTTTTCCATTTGGTGCTGAGGCTGTTAACAGGTTTTAACCCAGATCCACAGCTTTTTGATTTTTCTAAAGAAAAACATACCCCTTTGTCAAGCATCACCCATTATATATTAAATATAGTTCAGTTCTTTTAAAACAATAGTTCTTGAAGCAACTCTAAAAATAAAAATTAATAAAGCCAACTTCTGCTTCTGGCATGGTGGAGTAGTGGAAACAGACTGACCCTCTTTCAGTAACTAGAAAGTGGAGAAAATATGATACTGTTATCAGACACTGGACAACAGAGAGACGAGGTCTGCAACCCCTGAAAAGAGGAAAACAAATTAGGTAAGCCCTGTAACTGCCCTGCCATCCTGCCTGGGGGCCTTTTCCAGACCACAGTGCAGCAAGGCCCACAGCAAACCCAGCATGGCAGCTTCACTGAGTTGAGGAGCCAGATCAGGAAGGCAAAGGTGTCTGGAATCTTGAAGGTGGGGTAGAGAGAAGAGAGCCACTCAGAGGAGAAAGAGGTCCAGAAATCACCAGCGAGTCCTCGTGAGTCTTCGTTTGAACACCAGTCTACACATGTATGAGGAAAACTCCACAAGTCCAAAGCAAAGGACAACTGCCAGGGAGCTGAAAGACGAACGATTCCCAGAACTCATTCAGAAACGGGGAGAAAAATGACCACAGGCTTCTGTTCTGAAACCGTGCAAGTCAGAGACAAGGAAAACTACAACTTCAAAGTGTTGAAAGACAAAACTGTCAATCCAGAAATGCACATCATTAGCCTTTTTCTCTTTCATTCTCTCAAAAATGTACAGGAGTTTCCCAGAGGTTCAGAGACCTGTGATATCACAACAGACCATATTATTTTTCTTATGGAAAATAGTTATTTTTCATAAAAAAGTTATGTTAACTTGTAATTGGTTTATTTTGTAAATAAACTGATAAATATTTTTTAAAAGTTAATTTTAACTTCTTATAAGGTAAATTTCAACAGCTATTGCCTACATAAAGAAAACCTCTTTGAGATCCTCAATAATTAGCAGGAGTGTAAAGACATCCTAAGACCAAAGACTTTGAGAATCACCACTTAAGCAATAGTGGCCCCCGTGAATTAGTGTTCCCCAGTGATGCCACAGAGCCTGAGGGAAAGTTTTTCATTACAAATTCAATTTCCCTAATAAATACACAGCTTTCTTGTTATGTCAGTCTGGGTGATACACATCTTTAAAAAGAACCTGTCTGTTTCATCTAAGTTGTTTAACTATTAGTATATACTTGTTTATTTCATTTCCTTAGTCTGTAGGATATGTTGTCATGTCCCTCTTTCACTCTAGAAATTGACAATTTCTCACTTCTCTTTTTTCGTATTGATCAGTCTGGCTAGAGATAAGAATTTTACTGCTTTTTTTCCCCAAAAACTATTAGTTGTATAAATTTCGACTCTCAAATACTTGACACAGATGGGCTTTTGGTGATGGCCCTCTGAGTCTCATAACACACTATGTCGGTATAATAAAATAAATCAACATTTAACTGCCTGCTTTTAAATCAACATTTAAAAGATCTGCACACCTCACTGCATCAGTATTTTGTGTGGGCAAAAGATTCATTTAAATGTTAAGATAGACCAATGGATTTTAATATAACAAGGCATGAAAAACTTATTTATACAGTTTCAGATCTCACATTGCATTTAAATTGTTGAATTCTGATGTAGTATAAAAGAGGACTATTCCAAATTATCTGTATGATGAAATGGGAAGGACACAGTAAGCACTTCTGCTGCATACTGAAAACTAACTGTTGTCTCAAAGAAAAGCACTCTAACTATTTGAGTTGTGAGCCACTTTTTCACGGAACATCATTTACTATTATTTGGACTAGGGTAGTATTTGGAAGACATTTTCTTGAAAATTAACAAAGTAAGCTTATTACTTCAAGGAAAATAAATGACAATATTTACTGCCAATAATAAAATTCAAATTTTTCAAGTGAAAATTAAAATTCTGGTAAATGTATACCTGTCCCTGTGAACCTTGGAAGCTTCCCAAGATTTTTCTGATAAGCTAGATAGTGACATTAACTAATGATTTTTTGATATCGTATAATGCAACAGCTCTTAAACTTTTTGGTCTCAGGATCCCTTTATACTCTAAAATTATTGAGGATCCCAAAGTACTTTTATTTATGTGGATTATGCCTATCAATATTTACTATATTAGCTATTAAAAACCGAGCATTTAAAAAATTTTAAGCTTATTTTAAAATAAACTTATAACTAGCATTTTGATGGAAAATAACTATTTTTTTAAAACTTTAGTGAGAAGAGTGCCACTGCTCTATATTTTTATCAATCCCTTTCCTACCTGGCTTAATTCCAGACAGATGGGTTCTCTTAGATGCTTCTGCATTCACTCTTGCCACATCACAGGTCAGGTCACATGGCCTCTGGAAAACTCTTGAGAACAAGCATGAAAAAGGCAAATAACATCTTAGTATTACTATGAAAACAGTTTTGACTTCATAGAACCCTTGAAACCCCTTCTATATTTTCCACTGCTAAGGTACAATCAATGCTACAAATCTTCTCTTATTTTATAAAAATTCTTACTTTAAGGACACGTTTCTTTTAAGCAAAATCCATTTTTTTAGGCTTCATCCCTAATCAAATCAAAGCAGTCATCACTACTCTAGTCCCCAATTAATATCTGCTAATACTACTTTTGGATCCCTTATAAACGTCACACGTATGTCTCACACATGCACAAAATACATGGAAAAAATATGTCAAAATATTATTAGCAAGATTAAGGGTAGTTTTTATCTTTTTATCTTTATTTTATTTTCCCCATATTATATAGCTATTTGCACTTAATTTTTTAAAAATAAATAAAAAAATGTTTTCCACTATTCTCTTCCTCTCATTAAGACTGGATAACATTCTTTTCAAAAAGAGTATGCCCTGACTTTAGGGAACCCGCAGGGCTTAGTAAGGACAAGGAGGCAGAGAATAAGAAAACTACACCAGGAAATAGGATGCAGTGGACCCCGTGTTAACATATCAAAGAACTGAAACTTAGAATTCTGATCCAAGAATCTAAGATTTCCCGTAAAGTATATTCTTCTCATAAAATAATGATCCTTCTTATACAGTGCCAGCAGGAACTACATACACTAATAAACTTGCTACAAATATTTAGCTCTCTGTACTTTCTGAAGTATTTTCACTTATTCTCCTCTGCTCTTATATCATCACAGAATACAGTACTTTAAAATTCATATGCATTTAATAAACTTTTTTTTCAAAGGAGGCCTCAATCTTTTTGGAGATTATCACTATTCATGAAAATGTCTTCTGGCCAAAAAGAACTGCAGCAAGGGGCCAATAACTCAAAAGCAATGAAATATGAGGCTCTGAATTCTCCCAATTTGGGATCTCAAAACTCTACGGCTTAAATAACCAGTGCCTGCAATGCCACAGCAAGCCATTATGGTAGCACAAGTGCCACCCATTACACCGTAATTAACATGAAGAGAAGGGAAGAACATGATGCTGACTCACAAACCACCCTTCCCCTTAACCAGCAGAGGACAGGTGGCACAAAGCAGCGGTGAAAACTCAAACTCGGGGGCAGATTATCTGGATTCAGATTCAGCCCTACCACCTTGAGTAACTAATACTTCATCTGCCTCAGTTTCCACATCTATAAAATGGAAGAGAGGGTAGAATAATAAATAATATCTACCTACAAGGTTGACAGAAGGATTAAATGTGTTAATATTTATAAAGTTCTGGCACATAATAAATATTTGTTAAAGAAAAAGAAACAAAAACCCTAAAGTTCAAATACTTAAATGATGAAATAATTGTAGAGATGCAGAAAAACCAAATCAGATAATCCAGAATACTGCAAACTCAATTTTCTAGCTTTTAAAAAAGGTATAGAGAGCCATGTGGGGTTCGATTCTCTCTTAACACAGCAGAAGTCCAAACTGCCCAAGTACAAATCACTTTCAGGGACTTCACAGAAGTGCGGCTATGTGTAATTTCACATGTCTTTATGCCCACGTAAACTGAACAAGAAAATGTTCTGTTTTTATAAGGAAGGATACATTAAATTCTAGCACGGACAGGAGGCCTCAGTTGCTCTGTAGACTACCAAAGAGAAGCAAAAAGGCTGATCCTGTGTGGCAAACCTCTTCAAACTTTGAATGAAAGAAATGAACTATCATGTAAAATTAAGACTGAAATCAACTTCCTAAAGAAATGGAACATTCCAGGATGAAGCAGGGTAAGTAAAATTTGAAACACAGACATCTTGTTCTGCCACAAAACAAGGAAGTACTCAACAACCAACCAGGTCAGATCAAAATGATAGAGCAGTCACCTTGAGAAAGCCCCAATGGCCAAATATGGGACAATCTGAGCATCAAAGAGAATAATGACACCTAACGCAAGCAGAAGGAAAAAAATAATAGGAATTAGAGCAGAAATCAATAAAATTGAAAACAGGAAAATAGAAAAAAATCAAAAAGGAAAGCTGTTTTTCTGAAAATAAAAAATTGATAAACCTCTAGCCAGACTAAGCAAGGAAAAAAAGAGAGAAGACACAAATTCCTAATAAAAGAAGGGGGGGTCATCACTAGTGATGGTAAGTATATAATAAAGGAATATTATGGGAAATCCTATACTCACAAATTTGGTAACTAAGATGAAATGGACCAATTCTGTCAAAGACACAATCTACCAAAATTCAGACAAAGAGAAACAGATAATCTGAATAGGCCTATATCTATTAAAGAAACTGAATCAATAGTTATTAACCTTCCCAAACTGAAAGCACCGAGTCCAAATGGTTTCACTGGTGAATTCTACCAAAGATTTAAGGGAAAAAAAAATGACAGCAATTCTCTACAATCTCTTCCAGAAGCACTCCCTAACTCATTCTCTGAGGGCAGCATTATCTAATACCAAAATCAGATAAAGATACCACGAGAAAGGAAAGCTACAGAACAGTATCTCTCATGAACACAGATGCAAAAATCCTCAACAAAATATTAGCAATCAAATCTAACAACGTATAAAAAGATTTCTAAACCACAACCAAGGGCGATTTATTCTGGGTATGCAAGGCTGGTTCTAAAATCTATTAATGTAAGCCACCACCAACAAGCTAAAGAAGAAAAATCACACGATCATATCAATGGAAAAAGAAAAAGCATTCAACAACATCTAACGCCCATTCATGATAAAAATTCTCAGCAAACCGGAAACGGGAGAATTTCCTCAATTTGATAAAGAAAATTTACCCAAAAAAACCCCATAAAACACCCCACAGTTAACATTATACCTAATGGTGAGAAACCGGATACTTTTCCTCTAAGCTCAGGAACAAGGCAAGGACGTCTGCTCTCACCACTCCTATGCGATACCATACTGGAAGCTCTAGCTATTGCAGTAAGATGACAAAAGAAAATAAAAATTTGAAAGAAGAAACACAACTTTTTGTTTGCAGACGACATGATTATGTATGTTGAAATTTCCAAGGAATCAACAAAACCAACCTCTTAGTTGATACAGTTTCCATTTGGGTATGGGTTAGCAATTCTGATACTGCTAGATGTCATGTATACATACTGGAATTGAACAATTAAGTAAATGGATCACATATGGTGGGAGGCAGGTTTCTCACTGTTGGAGGAAATTTACTTTCAGTAGGGGGAGAACGCCAGAATGATCCACGTGGTTAACGGGTTAGAGCTGAAGACTAAAAACTCATACTTAGCTTAATATAGACACAGACGGTTACACAGAAAAATAATTATGGACATGTCTATTAATACGGACACATTCCTTTCTTTGCTTTGTCTGCTGAGGGTGCCTAAAAGAAACCACATCCCAGTAGCAACAAGCACAGCTAGCACCCAGATCTTGGTTTCTAACACCATTCTCCAATAAAAGGAAAAAGGGTTCCTTGGAGAAGTGGCTGATTCTGGACTGAGGCAGAAAATACACAAGATGAGCTGGGAGCAACCTGTAGTGCCAGAAAGTAGTAAGGAAGTCCTCAAAAACAAAAACACCCACTTTGACGGAGGTATGTCAAAGGGGCACAGGAGCCAAGTGAAAGATCTCTCAGTGGCCAAAGTGCGAACAATTGAGCAACAAAGTAAAGTAGTATTGAATTATAACCCAAAGAATAAAATAAATATCCATGAAGCTATAGTGATATAAATGATTAGATAAATTAGTAAGTGGGAGAAGAGACAAATCTCTTACACAGAAGGACTCCAAATAATTTATGTACGCCACTCTCAAGGACGGGGAGCATAACTCCTCACTCTTTAAGTCTGGGCTGCACATAGTGACTTCTTCCAAATACCACACTAGGGAAAGGGGTGTGGAGTAAGACTAACTTTATAGTGGAGAAATCTGACAAGCACTACCTCAGCCAGGTCACCAAGCTCAACATCAACAGTCATAAATTATGTTAACACCATGTACCCTTGATAGGATGTGATGAAAACGACACTTTACCTCTGGGATCTTCCTCCCCAAAACCCATAACCCCAGTCTAAAAACGAGAAAAACATCAGGCAAATTCCAATAAAGGGAAATCTTACAAAATACCTGACCAGTGCTCCTCAAAACTGTCAAGGTCATCAAAAACATTTAAGGAACATCTGAGAAACTCAAAGCCAAGAAGATCCTAAGGAGACATGACAACTAAATGTAATGTAGTATCCCAGATGGGATACCTGGAACAGAAAAAGGACATTAGGTAAAAACTAAGGCAAGCTGGATAAACTATGGACTTTAGTTAATAATAACGTATCAATATTACATTAGTTCACTAATTGTAATAAATGTACCATACTAAGTAGGATGTTGATAATAGGAGAAACTGGGTGCAGGATATATGGTAACACTATAACACGTTCTCATTTTTTCTGCACATGTAAAATTTATAAAAAGTAAAATCGACTAAAAAAAGGAATAGTGACTAAACTGACTATAAAAACACTGAAAAAACAAAAATCTCTGTGATATCAAAAGAGAGAGAGAGAAATAAAGTTATTTGCCACCACTGAAGAAGACTAGTAATGAACTTTTGGAGTTGAAGTCATTTTCAGAGTTTAAAGAGTTTTCAGAGTTAAAGAGTAGATATATCAAAGGAAAATAAGCAGTTACCTCATCTTTTTTGGAAGAACTGTAGTTCATCCCAGTTGACAAAGGAAAGGTCTTTTTAACGGAGAACAGTTGGCTAGAATAGATCCAGAAGGATGACAGGGTTAGAAAAAGTACTATTTTGTGAGCCCAAATGAAATAACTGATTTACACAAGGCTCACCAACAGATGCTAGAAACATCAGGCAAAAGGCTGCTGGGAAACAGAACACTTCCAGGAAACCAAAATATCATTTCAGTGATCAACTGCTAATTGCACAGGAGGGAAAAAAACCCATCTTTATAATGAATAGATCTGTTAAATACCACCTTAACCAAACGACCACACTTGAGGCAGACAACCTGATTTTATATGCTGTGTGTTATGAATCAACATAATGTACACAGGAGCATCTAAGCCAAAACACCTAAATATAATCCAGCCTTTAGATCCATGCTTCTGTTTTTAGGGAACACAGTGGCTGGAGATACAAGTTAAATACCGTAAGGACACAATCAGACAAATCCAGAACGTGGGAACATTCTACAAGACAACCGGCCTCATCTCGTCAAAAAGTCAACAGCATGGGGGAAAAAGTGGAGGTGGGGACAACTGTAGTACATTAGAAGAGTCTAAACCAACAACAAGCAAATGTAATACTTGAACTTTGACTGAACCATGATTTGAGAAAACCAGCTACAAGTGGAGAAACTTCAATACAGACTAAATATTAAATTTTTTAAAATGTTTACATTTTTTGGAAGTATGACACTTCTAGGAGAATGTATTTTAGCAGACACTTGCTGCAGCATTTAGGAGTCAAGTGCAGGAAAAAAAAAGAGTATTAAGAGAGATATAAACAAATGTAACAAAATGTTAACAATTGTTGTACCCAAGCAGTAGAGGTATATAGGTGTTCACTGTACTATTCTTTCAATTTGCCTGTAGGTTTGAACATTCTCAGTAAAAAGTTGGGGGTGGTGTGGAAGAATGACATCATTAAAAAAAAAAAAAAGCCAGTCAAATGATGAGTTGTAAAGCACCAGAAAACAGTAATAGAAGATTCTATGGAGAGGTGTGACAAAGAAACATGCGGATTTTAAACTGGTCTCCCATAACACATACACTGCATAAACATCAAGAAGGTAGGGGCATGAAAGAGAGGGAATCAGTTTAAGCAACAATTCCTATCTTCCAAAAGTTTAAAATATGAACCAAAACTCTGCTGGTAAAATCACCCAAGACAGAACATCTCTAATATCTCTCATTTTTTCAGGAGAAGAAACAAGGGGCTACAAAAGAGAGGTCATTTTTGCTTTTCATTGCATTGGTTGAAGACTGACAGAAACTTTTGCAATTTTGAAATTTCAGAAATATAGGAATTAGTTGGAGGGTCAAGAACATAAATGAACTCATGAAGATCATAAATTAATTCACATACACATATGAAGATAGCACACTAAATCAACGTCAGTCACATTTCTTCTATCTTATATTAACATTGGGTTTCACCGCACTCAGCTCCCTGCAATCCCTTACTATACTAGCGGCTGTGCTGTAGACATATACTGCTCTAAGACACAACCCTAAGGCCAGCCCCAAAGTCAACCCCTCCATTTAATGACTTAGAAAGCTATCCTGGAGTTTCTCAACATAACTCAGTAGATAATTCTCGATGCCTCTTCCACAATATCTAGGATTCTACAGCCTTATAACTATGACAATTATCATGCCAACAAATACATCAGTTCTTTTCATATATGACTGCCCTTTCTAAGACTCCTGATAGACATGAAAATGTTACCGTATCTTTCCCCTAAACTCTGCAAAAATATTGTTTTCTCTGCCATTTGTTTCCTCCCTTGTCTACTCGTAATCCTGTTTCCTTTTTTCTAATAATTGCTATTATGCATATAAAATGAATGTATATTGTATATGATGATCCTGGTACTCAAAATCTCACCCTAAGGAAACACTAAAACTATGTACACTAAAATTTCAAATTGGGGACTCTTACGAGATAAGCCTTCATCAAGTTAAACTACTTTCCCTTATAATGGTGAACTAGGTAATTCAGACCAACACTGACAGTAACCAGAAAACTGGACCCCCCCCCCCCCCACCTTGCCCAGGCAAAATTAGAAAGAAACAAACAAACAAAAAACACCTCCTTGAGGGCATCAGAGTGCTAACAAGGCAGTAAAAAGGTATGGAGGCTAACATCTGGGAGGGTAAGGAAATCCTCAGAAGTGAGCTGGGCCTCTGGGGCCATTTTTCCCAGGGGGCATGTGCCAATTCCATAAAGGTGGCTGAGAAGCTGGGCTGAACTTTTCAAAGATCCACAAGGCTGTGAGGTTTAAATACTGGAGATAAGGGACCAACACAATACCGGGGTAGGGAAATGGGGGTCTGATACCCCTGGTTTTATGTTGGGACCCCAAACACTCATATCGTAGGAGTAAAGAAAACGTACACTAGACCAGCCTCTGCAGACTCTGGAGCCCAGTTCTGAAACATGTTAGTGTCTGACTGGATTAAGGTGATCCAGGATTGCTAGTGTCACTAGCTAGCCTGCTACCAAAAGCACAGCCATGTGTCCCTTGAGGATGGGATACATTCTGAGAAATCAGTCCTTAGGCAACTTCATCATTGTGCGAACATCACAGAGTGCACTTACACAAACTTAAATGGTATAGCCTACTACACACCTAGGCTATCTGGTACTAATTTTATGGGACCACTGTCATATATGCTGTCCACTGTTGACGGAAACGTCATATGTGGCACACGACTGTAAAGAAAAATCCTTTCGGGAAGGAGATATTTCTAAACTTTAAATTCTATCTATAATTTTTCATATATAACGTCTTAATAAAAAATATCCAGGTAGGGCCAGCCCTGTGGCCAAGTGGTTAAGTGCACGAGCTCCGCTTGGGCAGCCCAGGGTCTCGTTGGTTCGGATCCTGAGCGTGGACATGGTACCGCTCGTCAGGCCATGCTGAGGTGACATCCCACATGTCACAACTAGAAGGACCCACAACTAAAATATACAACTATGTACTGGGAGGACTTGGGGAGAAAAAGCAGGGGGAAAAAACAGGAAAAAAGTAGATTGGCAACACTTGTTAGCTCAGGTGCCAATCTTTAAAAAAAAAAAATCCAGGTATACGAGACTAAGACAACATGAGAAAAAAAAAATTAAGTGACTCAAAACCTACAAGAAAATAGCTACAGTGGATCAAGATAATGAAATGAAGTTATCCAATATAGACATGCTTAATATATTCAAAGAAATTTGTTTTAAAAATTGAGAGTCAAGAAAGACTGGTCCCATACCAAACCTTACTAACTTTAAAATTCCAAATCATACTTCACTTCCTAATCTTTAAATCAATCTCTGACTGATTCCTTAGGAATTCCTACAGCTAGTCTAAAACCTCCTTACTCCCTTTCGGTCCACGTACACCCAAAGAGAACACTTCACCCACTAAAGTAAGAAAAACCAGTCACTCAATCTAAAAGGATTCACACACTAAGAGACATGCCCTCTGATAGCCTTACTGGTCCATTCCCTGAGAGGAAACACACTCCATGAAGCTGCCACGAGAGTGAACTGTTGCAGGGAGCCACCAGAACTCAAATCAAAGGTTTCCAAGCATTTTACATCATAACCCATTACATACACTACATCTATATAGTGTATGTATACAGCATACATACACTGTGTCTATCTATACATAAGCACACTCAATTTAATTGAAACACAAATTTCAAAAAACAATTCTTAGCTATAGTAATCAAGACAGGGTGGCTGGCATAAGGATAGACATATAGATTAATGGAATAAGAGTCCAGAAAAAAAACATTCTTTTTTTCTTTTTTTAACAAGAATGACAAGACAGTTTGATAAGAAAGCACAGTATTTTCAACAGTGTTAGAACAACTGCATATCCATATGCAAAAGACTAAAGTCAGATCCCTTCCCTATCATACACAAAAAAATTAACTCAAAATGGATCACAGACCTAACTGTAAGAGCTAAAACTATAAAACTCTTAGAAGAAAACAGAGTGATCTTCATGACCTTGAGTCAGGCAATGGTTTCTTACATACAACACCAAAAGCACAAGCAACAAAGAAAAAACAGATAAATTCTATTTCATTAAAATCAAAATCTTTTGTGCTGCCACAATACTATCAAGATTGAAGGGGCCAGCCTGGTGGTGTAGTGGTTAGGTTTGCATGCTCTGCTTCAGTGGCCCAGGGTTTACAGGTCTGAATCCTGGACACGGACCTACACACTGCTCATCAAGCCATGCTGTGGCAGCATCTCATATACAAAACAAGGAAGAATGGCCCAGATGTTAGCTCAGAGTGAATCTTCCTCAAGCAAAAGGAGGAAGATTGGCAACAGATGTTGGCAAAGATGGCAACAGGGCCAATCTTCCTCACCAAAAAAAAAGAAAGAAAGAAATTGAAAAGACAACCTGCAAAATAGAAAATACTTCTAAATCACATCTGATGAGAGACTTGTATCTAGACTACATAAAAAACACAACTTAATAATAAAAAGATAAATAACCCATTTTTTTCTTTTTTCTTTGTTTTTTTGCCAAGCAAGATTCACAATCTTCCTCTTTTTGGAGGTGAGCCGCCAAATCACGGCCACTAACAAGTGGTGTAGGTCCTCGCCCAGTAACCAAACCCAGGCTGCTGAAGCAGAGTGCGCTAAACTTAACCACTAGGCCACAGGGGCTAGCCCTAATAACCCATTTTTTTAATGGGCAAAGGTTCTGAATAAACATTTCTCCTAAGATATACGAATGCTCAATAAGCACACGAAACAATGATCAACATCATCAGCCATCAGAGAAATGCAAATCAAAACCACAATGAGATACTACTTCACACCCACTAAGATGGCTATATCAAAAGAAAGACAATAACAAGAGTTGACGGCATGTAGAGAAACCAGAACCTTCATATCTTGTTGGTGGGACTGTAAAATGGTGCAGTTACTTTGAAAAACAGTTTGGCAGTTCCTCAAAATGTTAAACATGGGGAATTACCCATGTGACCAGCAATTCCAATCCTGGCTATACACCCAAGAAAACTGAAAACCTATGTCATACAGAAACTTGTGCAGGAATGTTCATGACAGCATTACTTATTATAGCCAAAGGCCCATCAACTGAAGAGTAGATAAACAAAATGTGGTATATCTGTACAATGGAATATTATTAGACCATAAAAAGAAATGAAGTATTGGCAAATGCTACAAGATGAATGAACCTTAAAAACACTATGCTAAGTGAAATAAGCCAGTCACAAAAAACTATATACTGTATGATTCCATTTACACAAAATGCCCAGAACAGCAAATCTACAAAGACAGAAAGGAGAAGATAAGTAGTTGTTTGGGGCAGGACTGGAAGAATATACAGGAATGGGGAGAGACTACTAATGAGTATGGAGTTTCTCTCTACAGTAACAAAAATGTTCTAAAATTAGATTGTGGTGCTCGTTGCATTACTCTATGAATATGCTAAAAAAAACCTCTGAATTGTATACTTCAAATAGGAGAACTGCAACGGCATGTGAATTAAATCTCAACAAAACTGTTAAATTCTTAGCCCCTTATTACTTGTGATATACTCTGATATTTTCTATTTCATTTCATTTAAACATACAACACTAGTCGTGATGTCCTAAATTCATTCCACAACCCACTAATGGGTCATGACTGGCAATTTGAAAAACACTGCCATGAAGTCCTCTAACAGGAGAACTGATACCCACGTTCTCCTATTCTCAGGATTAGTTCCATCACACCTCACATCCCAGAAAAAGTCCAACTCCTCCTGGCCATCTATTATTCCCTGAGTTCTCACGGCCACACTCTGTGTACATCCTCCCTTTTACTCAATTCCTGAGCCCTCCTAAGTCCTTCACTGGGCCTTCTGAAATTCTGACTTGGTGACAAGCACACTTGGCCACTTATACTACCTTTACTGTTCCTCCTCATCATCTACCGTCCCTATCGTTCTCCCTCATTGAGTAAGGACGTTAGCAACTGGTTCACAGTATGTACCCTCACTCCCCTCACGATTTGCTCACTTCACCATTCATGCAGACACACTGACCCTTTTAATACCTCAGCCTCTTTAATTCATTGGCATCCTCATCTACACACTTTTCCCTCAATTCTATGTCAGCTGCCCACTCCCAAGGCCAAGCCTGGGTGGTATCATTGCCAGAAACTATTACACCTGTCAAATCTATTTCAAGCATCGCACTCTGACCACCACATTCAACCCTTCTAGTTCACTTACTTCATCCCACTCCACCTCCCCTGCAACAATTCTGACTGAAATTTCCAATACACTGATGTTACCACTTCCTTACTATTCATCCTGACTTCAGCTCCTTTCTTGTTCATGTCAGATTTCACAATTCATCACCACTCCTCTAACCACTCCCTTTAAAAAGCCCTCATTTCCCTTGTCCTTCTTCCTTCTATTATACTGACCTAGTTTAATGTGTCAACTTGGCTGGGCTACAGTCCTGTTACTCAATTAAATACTAGTCTAAGTGTTGCTGTGAAGGTATTTTCTACATGTGGTTAACACTCACAGTCGACTTTAAGTAAGATTATCCTCAATAATGTGGATGGGCCTCATCCAATCAGTTAAAAGGCCTTAAGAGCAAAACAGCCTTCCCTGAGGAAGAAATAGTGCTTTAAGACTGCAGGATCAGCTCCTGCCATTTAGATTTGTCAGCCCCCATAACTGTGTAAGCAAATTCCTTGAAAAGTCTTTATATACACATACCTACATATATATCTCCTACTGATTCTGTCTCTCTGGAGAACTCTCACACATCTGGCAAAACCTCACCCCAGAGGAATCCAACCATGGGCCTTATCTGTGCTTGTATCTAACCAGTTAAATAACGCTGGGGGAAAAAGAATCACAAAACCAGGCTGACTGATAGCACTTTAAATTCAAGATTTCAAACTGTAAAAGAACAATCAATACTTCTTGGCAAACTGCTTCCAACTTCCCCCATTTCCAGTCCCCCTCTGCCCATACCAATCTCGTACTTGAGGAAGAAAAGAGAAACCACGAGACGAAAGCCAGGAGAAGAGGCCTTCATCTCCCAGCCACCACACTTCCTCCCAAGAGCCACAGCTCTCTGCATTCCCTCCTGCTTGACCGAGGCCGGATCTCTAACAAAGGCCAATCTCTCCACTTGTGCCCCCCATCCCCTTTCCCACAGTCTCCTTTTCACTCGCTGGATCCCCCATTTTCCTTTACCTACCAACCCACTTCTCTGTTCTACTTCACAGCTAGTCTTTAAAAAGTTGTCTTCATACACTGTGTCTGCATTGGCTCATTTCTCATTCACTCTTTTCAAAAATTTTTCATTCAGTGTTTTCTAACCAACTTCAATCTGGCTTCTTTCTCTTCACTTTAATAAAACTCATCAAGGTCACGAACAATTTCCCACATAATCTATCTGTGCCTGCTTCTTCATCTATAAAATGCAGATAACAGTGTAACAGTGCCAACCTTGTAGGGTTGCTGTGTGATGCTTAAACAATTTAATATATGGAAAGCACTAGAACAGTGCCTGGTATATGATAAGCACTTAATAAGTTAGTAGCTATTAAATTATTAGGATATTCTGGATCTTCTTTGCCCTTGGTTCTGATTTTTTATTTCTAGTTTATTCAGCAATGTGTGTGTGAGTTCTGGAGTAGTAAACTGCCTCAAATTTTGGGGGGCACGGAGATGTGGCTGAAAATAAAAAATAAACTACAAAATCTCCACTAAACAATGAGATCCCTACTGAACTTCAGCCAAGTCTCTTCAATCAATTACCACATAATTTCATAAGGATGAACTACCTTAAACCCAACAGCCAAACCAAACTCACTCCCCTACTCCCTCACCTAGCCCCATGCTTTCTTGACCTGAAGATTTTTGCCAATATCATTCTTCTAAGCATAAGTCCTTCCTGTCCAGATTCACTCACTTCTCACTCCTATATAGCTTAACCCTCTACCTTGATTATATGCTTCCAGGGAGCAGACTAAGTTATATTTCTGGGAATTGCCTCTGGATACTAAACACACAGACAGCAATCTATATGTATTATCAAATCAGAGACAAGGAAGTTAATTACTAATTCTGCATTCACTGTCAAATGATCACTAACTTGTCTATTCCACATTTTGAAAACAACAATTCAAGTTTATTTACATTAACATTAGAGATGAAACTTCACACTACTCTCACTACTCCCATTATATCTCCCCAATTTCACCTATTATTCGTATCTTTTAAATACTCAGCAGATATACAGATATTTTGGGTCCTGTTTTACACATTGTGGAGGAAAACCATAATGTTTTAAACATCACTACTATCAATGCAATAAGACAAAAAACTAGAGGTGTAAAAGCTGAGAGAGGGGAGGTAAAAATGGGAGGCAGTAAAAAAAAAAGGATGGCATCATTTATATGTGAAAAATAAAAAATTCAACTACAGAATGATTACAAGTAATCAGAAAATTTTAAAAGAGGTTTATTTACATACAAATATTAACTAATATGCAAAATAAACAGTTTTTTATATACCAGGTAGAACATAAAATGGAAGAAAAGATGCTATTTCTAACAGAAAGAAAAATAAGTAATAGAAAAACAAACATATAAAATTAATGCAAAAACTTAAAAATTCTATTAGGAACCCAAAAGAAGAGTTGAAGAAATGAAAAGGTTCAGTTTTCCATATTCTTTTTTTTTTTTTAAAGATTTTTTTTATTTTTCCCTTTTTCTCCCCAAAGCCCCCTGGTACATAGTTGCGTATTCTTCGTTGTGGGTTCTTCTAGTTGTGGCATGTGGGACGCCGCCTCAGCGTGGTCTGATGAGCAGTGCCATGTCCACGCCCAGGATTCGAACCAACAAAACACTGGGCCGCCTGCAGCGGAGTGCGCGAACTTAACCACTCGGCCACGGGGCCAGCCCCTCAGTTTTCCATATTCTTGACTAGAAAGACACAACACCATAAAGCTGTCAATTACCCCATAAATAAAAAGAAAATCCTAATGGCAAACTGAATCTTTGTGATAATCAAGGTGGGGGTGGGGAGAAGGAGATATTAACTTGAAAACGGCATGAAGAAACTTTCTGGGCGACGGTAATGTTCTACAGTTTGATCTGGGGTTACACAAGTGTATACAGAGGTAAACATTCATTGGCTGTACACTTAAGGTCTGTGCATCTCACTGTATGTGAATTTTACCTCAATAAAATAAAAAATTAATTCACCCCAACAGAAATGGGAACTAGACTACAAGGGTTGATTCTAAAAGTTCATATAAAACTAACAAGATAAAAGCCAGAGAAGATTCTGAAAAAGAAATGAGGGGGCTGGCCTGGCAGTGAAGTGGTTAGGTTTAGCACGCTCTGTTTCAGTGGCCTGGGGTCTGCGGGTTAGGATCCTGGGTGCAGACCTGCACACTGCTCATCAAGCCATGTCATGGAGGCATCCCACATACAAAATAGAAGACAAGTAACACAGATGTTAGCCCAGCGATAATCTACCTCAAGCAAAAAGAGGAGGACTGGCAACAGATGTTAGCTCAGGGTCATCTTTCTCGCCAAAAAACAAAAAAACAAAAAACAAACAAAAAAAAAAAACCAGAAGAGAAATGAAAGGGAATTAGCCCTAACAGAAAACACAGTATAAAATACAATAATTAAAACAGGATGGTTTGGTTTCCAAATAGGCAGAAGGATCAGTGGACCAGAAATGGCCCCAAATACACACAAATTCAATAAATTACAAAAGTGGCATTTCAGCTCTGTAAAACAAAAATGGATTATTTAAGAAATGATGTCGGGACAACTGGATGGTCATCCAGTGAAAAAAATAAGGTTGGACCCATACATCATACCTTATCTCAGAAATGGGTAAATAAGTTCTAAACAAGTAAAAGAATTAAAAACACAGAGAGAGAGAAGAACAAAGAAGGCATCAAAGTATTAGTGAAACAACATTTGAGAATTCTGGTATAATCTTGAATTAGTGAAAGACTTCCTAACTGTGACATACAACTTAGAAGTCAGGAAAAATTGGTAAGCTTAACTACTGAAAACAAACTCAGCATGACAAAACCACTATGAACAAACATAAAGGGCAAACAGCAAATTGGGGAAAATATTTCCAAAAAACAGCAGAGCTTTTTTCCATAATATAAAAATAAATCCTACAAATCTAAGAAAATGAGTAACAAAGCCATAGAAAACCAAGCAAGGATATGAAGAGTTCAGAATAAAAAAAGTAGAAACAGTCCTTCAAAGATGAAAGATGTTTAATCTCACTCCTGATGGTGCTGAGGACAGAAGCAGGTATCCTCACACAGTGCTGATAGAGTGCAAGTTGGAACAACCTCTACATATGGCACTTTGGCAATACCTTATTAAAAATAAATGCACAGAGACTCTGACCTAGCAATTCCACTTCTGGGAATGTACCCTATACACTTCTATACAAGTATGAAACAATGTATGTACAAGGTAATACATTGCACCATGGCTTTTGATAGCAAAAGACTGAAAACAACCTAAATGTACATCAAAAAGGGGCTTAATGAATGTTACATCTGTTATAATGATGGACTGAATTTCTGTGTCCCCCCAAAATTCATATGCTGAAACCCTAACCCCTGGTATTTGGAGTTAGGACTGTGGGAAGTAATTAGGTTTACAAGAGGTAATGAGGATGGGGCCCGCACGATGGGACAAAGAGGAAGAGAGAGCAGAGCCCTCTCTCTTTCCACTGAGGACACAGAGACGTCTGCAAGGGAGGGAGAGGAGGACCAAATCTCTCAGCACCTTAGTCATGCGCTTCCCAGCCTCTAGAACTGAGAGAAATAAATGTTGGTAAAGCCGCCCAGTCTATGGTATTTTGTTACAGCAGGCCAAGTTGACTAAGACAAATGGTATACCAGGAAGGTGGTAAAAAGAAAAAAAACGTATGCTATTTCTGTACTGACATGACTAATAGGAAATCATCTCCAAACTACAGTGTGAAGTTGAACCAAAAGGTAAAGGGTAATGTGCACAGTATGCAATAACTTAAATAAAAAAGGGGGTAGGGCAGAGGACACACATTATATACGCAAAACACACAATCCCTCATTGGCAATTCTGAAATCCATAAAGCTCTGAAAAATAAAAAGCTTTTATAAGTTTAGCACAAACCTATCTGATGTCAAAATCTGACAAAAATTTCCATAAGGCTTTCTATAATTTGTGTTTATTCTTACTGTACTATTTAGGCCTTTGATACAGAAATATTAATGTTTGATTATGGGATGCTACCACACCTCCTGCTAGGGATTTGGGATAATACAGCAGATGTACTGTATTGCCTTTCTACACTCTCCCACAAAAAAATCAAGCCTTGATTCTGAAATACATCTGGATCAAGGGGTCTGGACAAGGAATTATAAGTCTGTATTTACTTGCACATACGTAAACTATCTTTGGAAGGATTCAAAGGAAACTAACACTATTTCCAATGTAGAGGAACTAGGTGGGGGCACCAAGTGAAAAGGAGACTTTCTACTGTACATCTTTTTCTATCTTTGGAATTTTGAATCAAAGTGAATACAGTACTTAGTCAAAATATAAACAAAATGTAAATAAAATTACTAAAACTTTTTAATTCTCAATAGTAACAGACAAAGCCAGATGTTTTGGTTTTGTTTTGACTGAAAAGTGACCTTTTCTTAAGTCACAGGGGAATCCATACAGCGGTGGCTTTCCTTTATCTCACTTTTAGTTGACTCAAATGGCATCTGACAGTCAGAGCTTCACCCTCTCAGAAGCAAGTCAGGGAACAGAGTATATCCACTGCCCTTGACAGCTTTTAGGAAACAGCAACTTCGCGATGTTTGCCATGCCTCGTGCCAAGCATAGCAGGTATACGTGGCTGCTTTCTTCTGGTATCCCCAGAAACACGCTGGGGCCGGGGCCTCTCTCCAACAGGAAGCAGTGAAGCCCACACTTCTCAGTATTAGAAAAGACTTAAGAAAGTGCTCCTAGCACAGATCTAGCCTTAAGTCTTCACAGCTCAATACAGAAGAGTTTGAGGATTCTGGTTACCATTTGAGTAGCATCTTTTTTACTATCTGCTTTTCATATTTTCCTTATACTTATTTTGATACCCTCTTGTGTTCCAAAATGGATTCGAGGTGACTATGGTTTGCCTTCTATTCACTGAAAGAAGAGACTGATTTCTACTTCCTGTGGCTCCCACATCACTTAATACCTGGACTGGAACAGAGCGGCTTCTCAAGAAATGCAAACCTATGCAAAACCAGCGTCATCTCAGAGTTGCTGTCTTCAAGAAGGAGGAAGAAATTTGACGTACCAATATAACCACAGAAACACTACATAGAAAACTTAGAAAAGACAGTATTTCCAGATGCTACTAATATTAAATAACCTCCCTCATTTTGCTAGAGACCGTTAAAAATGTTTAATGAACATTGTGGTTACCCGGTCTCTGACAAATTTGCCATCATCACATAGAGTCAAAGATCTCAATAACATTAAAGATTTGACAGCATTCCATTTTCTTCAATTATGGGTATATGATAAAGCTATTCCCAGCTACTGAATTCCTACTCTTTTAGATATCTGTCAAAATAAAAGCTTAGGCAATTCTCTACAGTGGGAAACGTGACCGTGGTAAAACAACTTTGTATCAGAGAATGTGGAAAATGACTTCCCTTTAACATTTGCTTCTGGAATATTTCCAAATTTTAAGGCAGAGGAGATTACTAGTCCAAATGTTAAATCATTTCAGTCAATCAACTTTAGATGAGACAATCGAATTTTAAATAAACCCCCCAGAGATGCAGAGGGAAACAACAGGCGTATTTTGGAGAATTTGAATGTACACTGTATATCAAATTGGTTTTAAATTAACTTGGTGTTTTGCATTTGCTCCAAGTTAAAAATAATAAGTGACAACAATAGCTAAAATTTCCTGAATATTTACATCCGGTGTCCCAGGCACTGTACTAGAGCGCCAGGCACTTTATATGCTGTATATTACTTAAACCTCACAGCCCTAGGAGGTTATGTGCTATTATGAGATTATTCTCATTTGACAGATAATAAAACAGGCCCAAAGCTGTTACATAACCTGAACTAGCCCATGCCATATAGTCAGATTTGGAGCATGGATTAGAACTCAGGGTTGACCCTAAAGCCCATGCTAGCAACCACTAGTAAGTTTGGGCTCCTTAACTTTCTAAAGAGTCGGCAGATTTTAATCAAACCTGATGTACTACTACTGGGTAACAGGAGACACAAACGTGTATTTGTGATATAACCTATCACCTTGAAAAAGAATGGCAGCTAATAAGTTTTCTAAAAGGCATTATACACATACACTCTCACATGTAACTTTAAAAACTGGATTTCAATGAAATTTGGCCTGCCCAGAGATCTGGGATGGGCTTTTGCTTCTTTGGGGGAAGCCCTCTCATAAATCTTTCAGAAGAACGTAAATTACAGTTTAGATATCCCATCCCCGATCATAAGCTTCTTGAAGCTAACAAACTTCATTTTCACATCTTCCACTGTCTCTGAGAGCACAGAACCTCCTTAGTAATCACAGTGCTGGGGAATAAATAAAATCTACCATTCAGAGAACTCCTAGCTTACGTGAAGCTTTTTGTTTTATAAGTATGGGTATTACAGAAAATATTTGACTCCCAACAATTTTCTCTGCTTCTGAAAATTACAAGTCTAACTTTCATTGCTGTTCTTGACAGAGGATTCTGATTATCACCCAAGAAGGACTCTTTTTGTCCCACTAAGTTTTCTGAAGAAGCACCTGCCTGGGGAACAAGCTTTCTATAAAAAGGGTTCCAACAGCCTCAGTTTACAGTTCTAAATCCAAAACGGTTAAGCAACTGGTCCAAGGCTCTAGAGCTTGCTGATGACAAAGCCCAGATGACAGAAGTGAGAAGTGAACCTAGGTCTGACTGCTGGACAGTCTAGTTCCACCTGCAGCCCCAAAGGATATGACAGCTCTTATTTCAATATTTCTGTCACCTTCCAGGTAGTGAAGTCTGCTGACTCAAAACTCATTTCTGAAATCAAAGTTCAAGTTAATCTGCATTAGAGTAAGAAGGCAAAGCTTCTAAATGTTCATGTAAAGAGCTCATGACTAAGACAGTAAGCATCACAGCTCACTGAAATAGGCAAACGACTCATATCTAAAGTTATGTGGTTACAATGACTTCCTTGCACTACATGAATCAGAAAAGCTACTACTTGACCAGAGACTTCGAGAGAGCTGGCATCTCAGTGTCAGACATTTTATACTTCTACACGTGCAACAAAGCATCTCAACTATCTAGATGACTCAAATGTGTCAAACAACTCACTGGCAAAGCAGACTAACAAAAGTCAGGCTTCTATTCAACCACCTCTTAAGAACCACCAGGATAGGTGTGTCTAGTCACTTAACAACAAATTACTTCAAGTTGTTTCACTGAGCAGTGAATATCTTCCCAAGGTCATTTCCATAATATTAAGCATTGAGCAAATAGTTAAGAGTCTAACCTCATGAATTTTGGTAGATTTATTCTTAAGCTAATTTCCTTTCCAAGTGACCTTTCTCCTAGGATCTGAAGTAGTATGAAGGGGACAGTTTCCTATTCTCCAGGACACTTAAAGGGAGCCCTTTTCAAACTCATTAATGGAATAATATAGTTCTTACTAACAGACTCAGTGCTCTCTCTTCCTTTAAACATAATTTAGAGTGGAATGTGGAGTGACTGCTAATGGGTATGGGGCATCTTCTTGGGCTGATGAAAATGTTCTGGAATTAGACAGTGCTGATCAATGCACAAATTTGTGAATAAATTAAAAACCCACTGATGCACATCTAACGGTAAATTTTATGGTATATCAATTACATCTCGATAAAGCTGTTATTTTTAAAAACCAACATAATCTAGAAAACAAAACAAAAAAACTCTGGTTTGACAGGTAGCCTGACAGTGAGCTACGATCCAAGGATTTTTTGTGTCAGGAACCCTTCCTAGAATCTGACAGACCTTAATTAACTGGGTAAAGCAATAAAAGTTTGGTATCTCAAGATTTTCATCCCTCATTTCAATAAAATATCACGCTTTTATTTATTTGTACTCTAGGTCAGATAATACTGAGCTCACCTCAAAGCCTTTCACATCTAAAACAAAAGCCAAAATTCGTCAAGCAGTGAGTGGAAAAGAGATGTAACTTGGATAAATCAATATTATTTTGAGTTTTAGGCCCATATGCTTCATCAGTAGTATTAGTACAATGAAGATTTAAAATTAAACATTTCCAAACATTTCTAAAATGTTATTAGAAATCAAACATTTCCAATAAAACTTTTTTTTTTTTAAAGATTGGCACCTGAGCTAACAACTTGCCAATCTCTTTTTCCTTTTTTCTCCCCAAATCCCCCTCAGTAGATAGCTGTATACTTTTAGTTGTGGGTCCTTCTAGTTGTGGCATGTGGGACACCACCTCAACATGGCCTGATGCGTGGTGCCATGAAGGTGCCCAGGATTCGAACCCGTAAAACCCTGGGCTGCTGAAGGGGAGCACATGAACTTTACGCTCGGCCACGGGGCTGGCCCCAAACTTTTTTTTTTTGAGGAAGACTGTTTGCTGAGCTAACATCTGTGCCAATCTTCCTCTATTATGTGTGTGGGACGCCGCCACAGCATGGTTTGAGGAGCGGTGTGAAGGGCTGCGGAAGTGGAATGAACGACCTTAACCACTACGCCATCGGCCGGCCGCACTAACTTTTATGCAACTTGTTTTCTTTGTTCTAGCCTTTCCACTTAAAATGAAGGAGTCGTCAGAAACTTTTCAATTAATATTCACAAAAGGATAAATGCAATCATTTTAGACCCCTAATGAATTATCATTCTGTGTCTGTGTGCAATACATATATGTATACATATGATATACATACATCGCACACAGATACACACATACATTAAAAAGACATTTTAGGCAAGGTTTTATTTTAGGATAGTGATAAGCATAGAAGTGATTTAAAAAAAAAAAACTGATACTGAAGTGATTCAAAAGCTCCTACTGTTGTGACAGATAATACATATGAACTGATCATTTAGCCATCTGGAAGTGACAGTTTGCATGAGGCTTTCGAAACTTTACAGAGAACATTAAACTTTTTTTTAAGGCTTGATTTTAAATACTATCAATTGTAAAGAGCTTTTCATCAATCTGACTTTTACTGAACACCTGCCATATCCCAGGCTAGGTGCCAGAGACGCAGATGCAACACAGGTCTGGCCTCAAGGAAGTCCCATTTTGACCGCTTGCTTTTGTCAGGCCCAGCACTAAACACGTCCCTTCCAGCATCTGACCTCCTGGGCTTAACCCACCGCAGGCGAAGAGGAGGTAAACACTACAAAGGACTATAAGGCCGTAAGACCGAAAAACTAAAGGTGGAAACAAATAAAAGCTGTTGTACATTTAGACCAATTCTAAGTCTACTTCCTAACCTAACATTACACTCTAAGTTCCAGATGTACCGCTAAAAAACATTAAAATGACCCAGAGAATACCTACACCTCCTTTAACACACATCACTTATATAATCTTCTCATTTAAAGACATATCTACCATATTTCACTCAAAGCATCCTCTTCCATTAAAGGATATTCCTCTTTACGTTCCAACTCTCCATCTGAGTACAACACGCACGGAACAGCTGCTGAACGAATGAATGAATGAACAAATGAATGAAATAAACAGATGCCCTAACTGCAGAGGAGGTACTTGCGGACGCTTATCTCAAAACACAATGGACTGACACACCAGAACGCTACTGTAACGATTACTGAATTTCGGAGGTAAAAATAGTAACCACCCAACACTGTCCGATACCACGCAGGCAACATGTTATCAAGTCCACAGCAAACGTCTGATGGGGAACTTCCAGAAATCAAAACAAAAAGTGCTCATCGCAGTACTTTAAAATGGACTCGGTTCTACCACCCAAGGACTAGGAACACAAGTGCAAGACAAAGAGATGGGAGGGTGCGGGGAGAGAGTCCAAAGGTCACCGCCTAAGGACCCTCCAGAGACGCGCCCGCGGACCCCCACGCTCGCGCCGAGCCCGACGGCCCCCGTCACCCGAGCCCCGGGCCCGGCGGTCGGTCGCAGCCCGGAGCCGCAGGCCGCCCCAGCCCCGGTGCTGGCGCCGCCGCCGCGCTCGCCCAGAACGTCAGCACAAAGAAGCCGGCGAGAGAGAAAAGGCGGCCCCCGCAGGCGCGGGACGGGCCCGGGCGCTCGCCGCGGGTGCACCGCCGGGGAGGCAGCAGGGCGCGGCGGGCGGCCCGGGCCCCGCGCGACCTCCGCCGAAGCGCCTCCCAACTCGCCCCCCGCCGCGCTCCCCGCCGACCCGGACGCGGGACCCAGGCGAGCAGGGGGCCCGGCCGCCCGCAGCCCCGCGACCCCGCCGCCCGGGCCGCTATTGTTTCCGCGCCCCCGCCCCCACGGGAGGGGGCACGGCTGAGGCGGCGGCGGCGGCGGCGGCACAATAACATAAACACGGCGGCGCGCCGGCCGCCCGCCCCGCGGCGACCGCCGCACTCACCCGGCCGCGCGGCGAACGGCGACGGGAGAGCCCGCCGGCGGGGACCGGCGCCGTCCGGGCGGTCGCCGCGGCCGTTACCCAGCGTCGCCGGCGGCTCCGCGATCCGGGCCGCGTCGTCCGGCCTCGGCCGCTCCGCTGAGTAACAGGGACGCGGGCCGTCACGGCGCACGCCCGCTCACGTCATCGCGCAGGGCCCCGCCCCCACGCCTCGCCGGCGGCCCGAGGGGCGGGGCAGCCCCGGGGCCCGGATTGCGGGGGCGGGGCCCGCCGTCCGGGGGCGGGGCTACTTATGGACCCGGAGGACTGGCGGAGGTCGCCTGGAGGCGGACCTGCGGCGCGAGCGCAGAGGGCGGCGTGCGAGGGGCGTGGCCGGGAGCCGGAGGGGGCGGGGCCCTGGCCCTGGCCCTGGCCCTGGCACGTGGCGGCGCGTGGCGTGAGCGCCCGGCGTCTGGCCCGGAGCGGTCCGCTAGTACTAGCCAAAAGTCGGGGGGCTCCTCGACGCGGAGGTGGAAGGAGATCTGCGCTTAGACCCAACTCGCCCGGGGACCAGGCGTCCCGGCCCGGGGACACGCCTCACAGACGAAGAACTCAATACCCTGACCGACAATACGTTCCATTCCGAGGACACCTGCCGTGGGCCCAGCAACCCACAACAAACAAATGTTCTCTTAGGCCACCTGGAAAAAGCTGCCTCTTGTTTTCCCAAAATCCACCCCCTACCAGATTCCAGGTATTATGCTGTTTATTTCTGGACCCCACAAAGCGTGAATGTTATGGAATTGACAAGTCCTTAAATATCCAACAATGGGTGGAAGGGTGTCTAAGTTAAATACGTCTTTGCGATGGAATACTTTTTAGCAATTTAAATGCCATATGTTGAAGGAATTCTTAACGACACGGGAAAATATTCATAATACGTTATTAAGAAAAAGAAGTCTATATATAGAGAATGATCCTACTTATATACTATATATACATAGAAAAAACCTGGAAAGAAATATGCCAAATTATTTTAACGGTAGTTCATCATTAGACTGTGGAATGAAGGGTGAACTGGTTCTCTTTTATACTTTGGGTATTTTTCTGTTGTTTCCAAATGGAACAGTTATGTTCATATCAGAAAAAAATACATTACTTTAATAATGAATGCATAAATATTTGTTGAATAAATGAGTGAATTCAGGTAGGCTATCTTCCCATGTCATGTTGGGAACAGCGTGGGTTGGCCTGTTTCCGGTGGTTCTGAAATGGAACATAAGTGTGAGTATTCATTCATTCCTTCATTCTCTCCTGGTTCCCTCCCTCCCTCACAGGCTTCTTTATTTCCTTCCTTCATTTCTCTAATAAATATTTATTGCATGCCCATTCTGTGCCAGGCACTGTGCTAGCACTGGCAATAGTACAATGGAGCTTACAGACTTAATCACTGTAATATGGAAATAGTAACAGTAAACAAATGCAAAATGATCACCGCATTATAATACAGGTTGATGTGGCCACACAGTATTATGAAACCAATTGATAGAATTAGTAAAGCCAGGAAAGGCTTCCTTGAGGAACTGCCTCTTGAACTGAGAATAGATTTAAAAGTATTTTGGACAGAAGCAACTCAGAATGTAAGGGTCCTGGAGTGAGAGGGAGCAGGCAGAGTTGGACAAACTGAGGAAAAGCCAGTGCCACTGGAAGAACAAGGAAGAAGGAGCTATGAGATGAGGTTGGGAAGACTGGAAAGGGACCAAACCTAGTGCAGTCATACTACCCATGTTGAAAATCTTGTCTTTATCCTAAGGGCAATGGGAAGCCCCTGACGTGTTTCAGCAAAGGTGGGGGGCATGGTCAGAATGGCATCTTGAAGATTCCTTATTGGAAGGAGGCCAAGTAGACTATTCCTACATCTAGAATGGTCTAGGAATAGTCTAGATAGCAGACGGCGGAGGCTTGATCTATGGTGATGGTCATGAAAACAGTAAGGGGAAAGATCTGAGGACCCTTTAGGAGATCCAAAGCACAGAAGTTGATGATGGATTATGTGGGCAGTGGAGGAAAGGGAGATATCAAGGAAAACTCATAGGTTTCTGGCTTGTGGCCAAGGATAGATGTTGGTGTTGGTTCACCGAAATGAGAATCTTGGAAGAGGACAAAGCTTGAGTGGAAAGATTATGAGAGCTGGTAGTTTGAAGGCTTTTGATCTGCCCAAAAGAGATGCCAAGTTGGCATTTGGATATACAGAGCTGGGCTCAGGGAGTTAAGAGGTGAATCATTGACAGATAATGATGACTTGAAGTCTTGGGTACAGATGAGCCTAGGCCTGAGAGAGAGAGGGTAGTGAGTGAGAAGAGAAGAGGGCCGGGAACCAGCCTTGAGGAACTTCAGCAATGAATGGCCATGAAGAGGATGAGCCTGAAAATGACACGCCAGGGAGGTAGAAGGAAAGAGGGATTCGAGAAGAAAGGAGTGATCAATAATATCAAATATAAGAAGAGGCTTGAAATCTTGGAATAGTTAAAGCCAAAAGTGGATTACAGTGGGCTGAGGAATGAATAGGAGATGAGAAAATGGAGGTGGTGGATAACGATGGGTCAGGCAGTGAAGAAGGGCACCAGAATGATTTACATATGGTAGGAAGACCGTTGAGAGGAAGAGGTGGAATCAAGGGAATAAACATGAGTGTAAGTTTTCTAAGAGAGCGGGGTGAGGGGAGGGTTCATTGGACACACAGGTGGAAGCACTGGCAGGTACCCCCTACTCCTCACCAGACAAATTAAAGACCTAGAGGTAACAAAAGACAATATAATCAGAGTAGTTGTCAAGTGAAGGATGTTGCCGGAACAGAGCTCCAGAGTTTTGTGCCCTATTCTCTTTAATACTTTAACAGTCTCTCTTTCATTCCACAGGGAAAACTTGTGATTTATTAGCACAGCCTGCCACTGTCAGCTTCCAATTATCTCTACCTAGAAAGGACGCCCTGCGTGTTGTATATGTGAGCATGTGTGACTTCATTACTTGTATTGAATGTAGTCATCTCTGATATTCTGCAAATTCAAAATGCTTTTTGTAACCCAGATGTGGCTCTGGGCCTCCTTCTTCTCAATGCATTTTTCCTTGTTAATCTATTATGGTTCCTTGTGAACCTATTGGGGGCTGACTCAGAAAAAGACAAAGAGCGAAGGAACTCAGGTTTATTGCCTCTTGTCCCAGGGGAGTTGTCTTGGAGACAGCGGGTCCTTGGGTCTCTCTGGGACTGGGATGGGAGAAGGAAGGAAGGGGAGGCTGCAGGCCCCTTAAATCCAGCCTCCGTGGGAGCCCTGAGAAATGGTCAGAAAGAAGTTGCAGCCTGTCCAGACAACCTCTTTCTTTGTCATTCTCCCTGGCCCACACACACATGCTGGATTGTGATGGAGTTGGGCCTTTGGCTAAGGTGTCGGGTGAACCTCACCAAGCTATTCAAGGGCACCGAAACTGAAAGTTGAGCCTTGATGTCACTTCCTAGTCCCCTGACCTCGCTGCAGGTGTGAGGAGTTGGGGGGAGGGGGCTTATTGACTAAGGCCTGCAGAAGGACATCTCTAGGGACACCCCCTCACTCGTGACCCCATCTCCACAGCCCTTCTCCTTTAGCTTTGCTTTCCAGCCCCCCAGTTTGGTTTCCCAACCATGCCCTTAGTCAAGTCAACGGCCCCCTCCACAGGGGGAAGAGGTTCAGCACCTCCGTCAGTCACCCCCTGACTCTAGGATGCTCTTTGAAGCTCTGTCAAAGGAGAGCCTGCTGGCTGCAGAGGGGGCGGCTCAGGCTCTGGTAGGACGAGTAAAGGAGAGATGAGTGTTCATATTGCAAATTGATGTCTCCAACTGCAAGAACTGTGGCTTATTTTCTCGGGGATAGGACGGGACCAAAAATGAGCAGAGTTGCTCAGTCACGACTTGAACACAACAAAGTGGAGAGACAAGTGGGTGGTACTCTAATTTGAACTTATAAGTAGTACCCGCCTCTTCTCTTGGGTTTCCTCTTTTCCTCCGCTCCCTTGTGTACACATGGCTTCTGGGTACATGCAAGAGAGACAACCCAGCTATTCAAGCCTTTAGATTGAGTACACACACATGTTTTCATGAAAAAAATGGTCAGCATTTATTCTTCTAAAATGATGGTTCTCAAATTGTGGTCCCCAGAACAGCAACATCAGCATCACCTGGGAACTGATGGGAAATGCAAATTCTCAAAATCACTTCAGACCTGCTGAATTAAAAGCCCTGAGGGAAGGGCCCGACAATCTGTGTTTTAATACGCCCTCCAAGTATTTCTGATGCTCACTCAAGTTTGAGAACCACTGCCCGAAGACACTAGTTCGCAAGGCCACCTGCTTATCCGAATCACCTGGGGAGCTTTCAGAACTATCCGTACCTGGGCTCCACTTCTGGTAATCCTTCTTCAGAGGGCTGGGGTGGAGCCAGGCTTCTGTAGTGTTTTAAAAACTCCTCAGGTGATTTTGGTGTGCAGCCCAGATGGAGAGCAGTGTCCTAAGAAATTCAGCATATTGTCTGTTCTTTAAAGTCTCAGAGCAAACGGTACAGGACAACCTGCCCCCCACTAGCTTTTGTGTTTCAAGTTCTCTCTTAATCTTTCCTTTCGTTACTGGCTTTTTATTCTAATATTCTGCCCCCACCCTCCCACAGCTTAGAGATACCTCGGCTAAATTGTCCTCTTTCCATCCACACCCAGATATTGAAGATATTCATTATTTATCCTCTGGAGGAAAAGATGCAGGGAATTGAATGAGAGGTAAAGAATAAGTTGTTGAAGTCCTGTAAGCAATAAATAAAATCCTTATTGTTGTTTTAAATAAATGTGTATTTAGGAAGAAGACTTTCCACCAGACATCTCAGCATGGATGCTCTGCCCCATTTACAATTCCTTTGCCTACAATTCTTTCCAGCCCAGTGGAATTTTCCATTTACAACTCCTGTACTACAGAACACTTTTCCAGGCCCTGTGGTGAAAGAAGACAGCTCCTCATTACTGGTTCCTCGCCCTTAGTAGCTTTAGGGAGGATCCTTCTCCATCTCATCTCCACCTCCATGTCTACCTCCACCTCCATCTCCATCTCTACCTCCATCTCCATCTCTACCTCCACCACCATCTCTACCTCCATCTCCATCTCCACCTCCACCTCCATCTCTACCTCCATCTCCATCTCCACCTCCATCTTCATCTCCACCTCCATCTCTACCTCCACCTCCTTCTCCACCTCCACCTCCATCTCTACCTCCATCTCCATCTCCACCTCCATCTTCATCTCCACCTCCATCTCTACTTCCATTTCCATCTCTACCTCCATCTCCATCTCCACCTCCAGCTTCATCTCCATCTCTCTCTCTACCTCCACCTCCATCTCCACCTCCACCTCCATCTCCACCTCCATCTTCATCTCCACCTCCATCTCTACCTCCATCTCCATTTCCACCTCCATCTCCATCTCCACCTCCATCTCTACCTCCAACAGTCTCTCTATCCTGTTCCTGAAGCAGATTTCCAGACAAAGACAGCATTGCTTTTGAGGGTAAGTTGCATTGCCCCTATTGCCAAAACCCAGCAGGATTGATTCTCAGCTGAGAGCTGACACAGCTGCATCAGCCTGGCCAGCTGGGGGCTTGTTGTGGGACTGAGAATGAGGGCAGAGGAGAGTAGGGTTTCAATACTTGGGAAAAGGCAGAAGGAAGTGCCATAACTCTACAAGGTGTGGTCCTCCTATGTGAAGGACAACTACACAGGGGAGAAAGTGAGCATTCCTTCCCGAACCCAAGGCAGTCCACACTCCAAGTGGTGCTTGAGGGATAAAAAATCCAGGGGAAAGAGAGGAGAAATTCATTTCCAGGGGTGAAGACTGGGTAAGGTCTCAAACCCAGACCCCAGTGCACCCCTCCCCATGCCCCTTGCCGCGTTCTATTTCCTTGGAAAGCCAAAGTGTGGTTGGTAACTGTCAGCATATGCAGAGCAGAGAGCAAGACTTCCCTTGGAGTCAGCAGTAATAACAGGGATGTCACAAATATCGTCTTCTCAAAGGTAGGGCCTTGGCATGAGGTTCGTCTATCACCAAGCAATCAAGCAAGATCTATCAAGCAGGGGAGTGCCCATGTAGAAATGTGGACCGTCTCGTTGGGATCCCCTTGTGAGGGCACATACACACGCATGTACTTAGAGAAGATGGTACCACACCAGCGGGCATGGATTCAAATACTTGGCTCATTCTGCCCTCACAGCAGGGTGGGGCGTCAGGACCTGTGGTCAGTGTTGGAAGGACATAGCCCTCAACAAATAGGCAGGGAGGGAGTAAATACCCTGACCTCCCATCCTTCTGTCTCCTGCCGTTGCTCATTGCCTGCCATTGGCCAAACACAGCCACAAGCAGAAGGCCAGGGAGCCCAATGATGCAGTCCATACGGACGATTGTCCCTCACCCCAACTACAGGGCAAGCGACAGGGTGCAGAGTGGAAAGCTTCCTTTGGAGGTGGATGAAGTCATGGGCCTCGTACCAGGCTCCATTAGGGTAACCACGTTACACAGCTGTGTTAGGGACACTGTTCACATTCGAACTCCAGCATATGTGCTCAATTATTGCATTATTAAAATTTTTAGACCTTTTGTTTGTTTCTTTTTCAAATTTACGAAGAAATTTAAATAGTTTACTGTTCCCTGTAGATACTTTTAAGTTGTCTTTAATTTACTTAAATCAAATAAAAAGATCATTTTAGGCCCTGACCTGGTAGCCAAGTGGTTGAAGTTCCATGTGCTCTGCTTCGGCGGCCCGGGTTCAGGGGTTTGGATCCTAGGCACAGACCTACTCCACTCATCAGCCATGCTGTGGAGGTGTCCCACATACCAAAAAAAAAATACAGGAAGAGTGGCACAGATGTTAGCTCAGGGCAATCTTCCTCAGCAAAAAAAAAAGAAAGAAAGAAAGAAAGAAAGAATTTTATAATCAATACCTGAGAATTCCAATATCTGAAATCTTTATGAGGCATGCTCTCTCCTTCTCTCTCTCTCTCCCTCTCTCTCTCTCTCTCTTTTGACATCTAATCTTATTTATTGATTACTCTTAGAAAATCTTATTTTTGACCGCACTCAGACTCAGAGGCGGAAGCTCTCAGAGACGACAGCCTCCATCTCTTGGCAATCTGCTCCTGGCATTTTTCTTTGGCCTCCTTCATTCTCTTGGCCTAAAGTTTAGCATATTTTGTGTGCCCTTCTTTATTTTTCTGAGTATGCTGTTTCTTCAGGGCAATATGCTAACATGTGTGTTGCAGGACAGGTGGAGTAACAGGACACTGAATCTTGGGCGCTTTGGTTCTGGGTTTCTTACCTTCTTTGTTCAGGGGCTTTCTCACAACACACTGGTGGGCATCATCTTATTTAGGAGATTGAAAGTTTGCAGATTCTTCCAGCTCTTTTGGGCCTCAGGCCACAGGCATGGCAGCATCAATCCATCCAGAAATCTCCCCCTGCCCCTAACTTTTTTTTCACAATAACCAAGTTGAGAATACTCAGGTTGACATGCACAATGCAACCCCACACAGACCTGTGCTTGCTTTCTCCCGTCTTCCTTGGTCTGTAACAGGAAGGAGCATCCCCTGCTCAGGAGCAAGCAGACCTGGCCATCCATCATGAGGAAAGCTTGTTCGTCATTCCCATTGTTGGTTTGGACCCCATATGCCTTCCACTCTTCACTCAGACCACCAGCGCCAACTTCTGCGGCCATACACTTCTCATAAAAGGTCGGGAATTTGCATTCATCGTCCACTTCGATGAGTTTCTGGCAGCCACTGGTTTGCAAGAAGGTGTTCAGCTTCATCTGAAGCAGCTGATTGCCTCTGAGTCACCACAAAAAACAGCTTTGTGTGTCTTCTTCTTCGTCTGTTGTTTCTACTGCTGACTTTGTGTTCTGAGGTCCCTGTTTTGAATGGAAGGAAGGCAAAGGTATTGATTAGTTTTATGCTTTGATAACGTCAGTATTTATGTCACAATTCATAGGTTAACCAGGAAAAGAATAAAACTAGGGTATATAAGGGTATATACTTTTCAAACTACAAGACTAAAAAAATGATAAAAAATAACAAATAAAAACTAAGGCCAAAAAGGATAGAAAAAGGAATGTTAACTAGGCTGGATGAATAGAAAGCACAAACTAAGGTGGTGGATTTAATATATCTGTGTATGTCAATATTTTTTTAAATGTAAGAAAACAAAAGCTCCAGTTATAACCAAGAATTATCAAATTTAATTGAAACAGAAAAACAGCTACAAACCATTTATAATTGATAAACTTATCTTAAAAAGGTTGAAAAGAAAAAAAATTCTGGTGGGAGATTTTAATACTATCCTCAGCAATTCATAGAGTAATAACACCAAAAATTCCAGTAGTATATAAAATATAAATAACTTGACCAAATGGCCATATTTGGAACACTGCTCGCCATTACTGCAGAGGTCACATTCTTTTCATATGCAGAGAAACATTTATAAAAATGATCCATAAAGCAAATCTTAAAAACTTTCAAATGACTAAGTAATACAGAGCATGTTCTCTGACACACTGCTATTAAATAAGAAATCAATAACAGAAAGACAACTAGAAGATTTTCTTATATTTGGAAATTAAGAAACACATTTGTAAATAATCTATTGAGTCAGATAATCATAACAGAAATAAGAAAACATTATAAACTGAATAAGAATAAAAATAAACACATAACACTTGTGAGACGAAATCAAAGCCGTATTTAGAGGAAAAAATGTTATAGCCTCAAATGCCTTAAATTCAAAAGGAGGAGGTGACAAAACTTGGTTGAGAGACATTAAAGAAGTTCCCACAAATACAGGGGAAGATATGCTATGTTCATGGATTGGAAGACTTATTATTGCAACAAACAAGTTAAGCATCCTCCCCAAGATGTTAGAAAAAGAACAGCAAGATAATTCCAAGGGAAGTAGAAGGACAGGAATAAATATAGAAACAAAAGTTAAATAATGAAAGAAAAAACAGAGAGAGAGATAGAGGAAGATTGGGAGGATGAATAATAAATGTCAGAATTTTTTTTTGAAAGTTACACAATTTCAGATGCAATGCTATTAAAAATAAATTAAGTAAAAGAGACAAATTCCTAAAAATATATAACATCAAAATTAATTCAAGAAAGATGAAATCTAAATAATCTTAAACCTAAAGAAATTGAATAAATCAAAAAATAATATTTCCATAAACCTTTAGCAGACCCAGAAAGCTTTATCAGCAAGTTCTATCTAAAATTCAGGAAACCAATAGTTCTTACATTACATTGCTAACTCATTTTATGAGGCTAGTGTAACCTTTATAATTTAGAAGGTTAATAAAGAAAATTATAAGCTAACCTCACATAAATATAAACACAGAATTTCTAAAATATTGGCAAACAGAATCCAGTAATATATAAAAAGGATAATTCATCAGGACCAAGTTGAGCATTCTCAGGAATGCTGGCTTTACATTAGAAAATCAAAAAAAATTAACTACAGTAACGGATGAAAGGAAAAAAATCATATGATCATCTCAATGGATTCTGTAAAAGTGCTTGATTTTTCAAAACCCATTCATAGTAAAAACTCTGAGGTAATTCTGAATAGAAGAGAATTCCCTCAAGTATTATGATGTATCTAGTCAAAACAACAAATATCACCCTTAACTGCAAAATGTTGAAAACTTTCTCCCTTGAATTTAGAAACCAAATGAGGAAGCCTACCTCCATTTCTAATCGATATTATGTCAAACTTCCTAACTTCAGGATAAGAAATAAAACGTATAAGAATTGGAAATGAATCAGAAGCTATAAGATGATGTATGTAGATAATCCACAAGATTCTACAGATAAATTATTGTAACTAATAAGCAAATTTAGCAAAGTAATGAATACACAAAAATTAATTACATTTCTATATATGCCAGCAACAGATAATAGATACTAAATGAGTTAAAAGGTATTTAAAAATAGTATAAAAATATGAAGATTCAGGTATAAATTTAACAAATTATGAAAAGGACTCTATGGAAAAAATTACGAAATTGACTGAAAGACAGTAAAGAAGACTTAAAAACATAGAGATATACCACGTTTGTGAATTGGGAGACTCAGTATTGCAAAGATGTCACTTCCCCCTGGATTTATCTAAAGACTTAATGTAATCACTATCAAATTGTTCAATAGGACTAGAACCCAGTATTCTGCCTTGGCCTCAGGTTCTTCCCATCTTTCTTTTACCTTCTGTCCAACAGATAAGGTGTCTTAAACACCTTTGAAAGACTCCCTCCCTCGCACAAACAGGATTCCTCTCCTTTCTGTTGTCTCCCACATCTGTTATCTCTTTGCCATCACTCGGCCACCATGGCACGTCCAGTCCCTGCTCCTGTCAAATTGATTCTTGGCCCCTGGAGAGATGGAGGGAGGTTCTCAGAGAGATGGAGACAGTGCCTTTGGCTTAGAAATGATTGTCCTTATGGCTAAGAGGAGAAAGAAGGGTCTAAGAAGCACACGCTTGCAGGAAATGGGGCAGAAATAGGACAAGGTCAAGCAATGAGGAGGGCAAAAGAAGTCGAAAGGTGGTTTTGGTGCTAAAGTCCTTCCCCTCCTCCGCCCCTGAGTGTTAACTTGTATCTACTGATTTCCACAAAGGATGAGGGGCCAACTGCTGTAGGAGTAAAAGCAAACAAACCTGCAACTGCGTGGTAGGCTGTTTGCAAAGATGGCTGCAAACGTCCCCCATCCCTGTGTGCATGCTTCTTTGAGATGTCTCTTTGCTCTTAGCCCAGGAGTTTATTTCCTTTGAATCTGAGCTGTTCGTGTGACTTGCCTTGACCAATAAGAATGCAGAAGTGACATTGTATGACTTCTGACTCTAGGCTTCAAGAGGCCTTGAAACTCCCATGCCTACCCTCCTGGAAAGCGGCACCCTCCAGCTGTGATGGTACTGGGGAGTCATGTCAGGACTGATTTGTGGGCACACGGAGACTGTCTTCGGCAGTCCCAGAAATGTGTGGGAGACATCAACTTTCAAGGACCCAAGCAAGGAGGGGGCTTGTGTTTGAGTGGACTGTTTATTAATGATGCTGAATCCAGTGGCCAGAGGGCCTGGGGATGTGCTGGTGACAGGTACCAACAGTTCCAGAGAGGTGGCCATGTGTTGCTCAGCTAGCAATCCTCACGGCCACGCTGACAAGGAACTCTGGCATTTCACTATCTGGGAGGTTGGGTGTAAGTCCAGTGGTGGCCACCAGGTGTCACGGTCACAGCCTGCTGGGTCAACGTTGTTGCAATGGGACTGCCCTGCCATTGTTCTTGGAGAGTCTGGCTTTGCAGCAACTTGACAAGGGCAAAGAAAACATCCCAGACAATGCACACCATTTCTTCTTTCCTTACGGCTTCCTCCCACCTATGTATGAACCCTTTAGGCCAGGGCAAGTATTAATATTGATGTAGAGCTCATGACTCAAGAGAGTATAAATAATTCCTAGATTTCTAAAAGAAAATGCTTTATTTAAAAAGATGTTTTACAAGTCATGGACCATAGAGGTAGATACAGAGGGTTGGTGTTGCAGACCCCTCCAGTGCTAAGCTGTTTAAACACGGGTCTCGTTTAGCATTCTTCCTGCCACAGAGTTGATTTCAGTAAATATTAGAATAAATGGTCATAAAGTTGATAATGTAAACAATAATAACAATAATGATTTACGTTATTGAGCACATAAAACATACCGGGGATTTCCATGTATTTGCTCATTTAATTTTCACAATCGTTCCATTCCAAGTGCCCATGGCCTTTGAGTGGTGGGAGAGACGGATGAATGAGTGAGCGAGCGATGGAGACAAGCTTCGTTGTTGTCATGTGCTTTCAGGCCAGGCCTCAGTCGGAATGGAAAACTCAGGCAGAATGGAGGCCAAAGCAGGAGCTGAGGGAAGACCTGGAGAGGCCGAATTTCTCTTCCCCAGGTGGGCAGGCTATGAAAGGCAGAGGAAGGAGTGTCAGGGTGGGGGTGTGGCTGTGTGTGGCTGAGAGCACCGGAGCAAGGCAAGGTGACAAAGCACCACCTTCCTATCTAAAGACCCGAGAGCAGCACTCCCAGCACGGGATGAGTGTGAGCCCAAGCCATCGTGGGGCATTAATGGGTTAAAGCTGTCATGCTCATCAGGGAAAATGCTCGAGGGAGAAATGGTGGGAAGGTAACGTGTCCGGCCCCTGTATTAATGGGCAGACCATCAAAGAGTGGGTCCCTTTCCTGGATTTCACGCTTCCTTTCTCAGTTGAGCACTTAAGAGGGTGTTTGTCTCTTCCCAGCACCTTGCCAGGAACTGGAATATGTTGCCACGAGAAGAACAGACACAAGAGCTCCGTGTCTTCAAGCTTCCCCCTGGTGGTCCCGACCTGTATTCATCTCCCTCTGCTCTGCATCCTGAGGGCCTTGGTTGTTCCTCCTCTGTCTGCAGACCTGGCTTCCGTGGCTTCTGACCCCAACGCCCTGTTGCTTTGTCTCTGCGTAGCAGACTTGTCTTCTTTTCCACCTGGGCTAGAGTGTTCCAGTGAGTTCTTGCACCTAAAAAGAGAGCCACGCAAGCCGACATGGGTGGGGAATGGTGTCTGCATGCACAGCATCTGATCTTGACTTGGGTGGTCCTGCTCGGGCCCTGAGGACCCTCCCTCTGCCTCCTCTTCAGGACTCTCAGGGTTGGACCAGAGGACCTTGCCATGGGAATCTTAGTAAAGTGTGTGCCTTCCTTTCAGTTATGGCCCAGATTTTATCTAAGCCGTGGTAGCCACACTAACCAAGGTGGGTCGTTCCAAATCACTCACATCTGTCACATGCCCGTGCACCTGACAGGGAAGCTTGGTGAAGTGGAAACTGCAGCCCTGAGGCAGGTCCCAGGCCCTGCCCTGACATGTCTGGCTGATCTGCCAGCCTCAGCCGGCTCTGTCCCCCTCCTCCAGCGTCCTGCCCTCTCTGTGCTTTCTGGTCACATCCAGATCCAGTCCAGCCTGGCCCTGCCCTGCTCAGCACCACCAGGCTCTGGAACAGCCCCTCCTTTGATATTTCCCAGGACCCTCCTTCCTTTGTCTACAAAGCCCCCTTTCTGCTCAATCTTCAAAAACTACCCAGGCACCATCTGCTCCAGATTAGAAACCTGGGTGTCTGGTCTTTGAAAATCCCTGCCCTGGCCATCAACAGGACACGCAGGATCAGGCACGGAGCCAGCCTTCGGCATTTGTCCCTGCCTCGTCCCTATTACCCTCTCCCGCACTGGGCCTCCCTCTGGCCTTCCTGATTCTCTGACCCTCTGCGCTGCCCCCGCCCCTTGAGCCCACGTGCTGCTCATCCTCTTCGCTGTTCCCCTCAAACCGATCACCGTCTCAGTCTTCGCAGTGTTCCCTCCAGATCATTTCCTTTTTTAAGCCTGAACCTCATCATGCAGATAATTTTGAGTGCCACTTTCCTGAAAAGGTTGAGGCCACCTGACATGAGGTTTTTCAAATTCTCCCCATTGGCTTCAAAATTTCTACACCCTTTCTCTCATCCTTTCTCTCTCTCTCCCACCCCAAAGAAAGAACCACCTCTCTAAGGCTTTCCCTTGTGTTAGTTCTTCTAGTGGAAGGAACACAGGTTTTCAAGTCTGCCTGTTTTGGATTCAGATCCTAACTCTACTCTCTGTTATAGCTGTGTGTCCTTGGGCAAATTATTTGGCTTCTCTGAGCCTCAGTTTCCTAATCTGTAAAATGAGGATAACACTCCCCACTTCCTAGTGTGTGGGCATATGGGATCATATACTATGTGTGAAAAGCCTTGACACACAGTAGGCCCTCATTAGAGCAAGTGGTGCCTGGTGCTGCTCCCTGTGGGACCTCTCAGTGTCAATCATTCCTTTGCTCCTGAATGCAATTTCTGCCACTTTCAGAACTTCTCCTCGGGTTTGATCACCTTATATGCTTCCTGGCTGGGTGACCTTGACTAATTCAGTCAACCTCTCTGAGCTCTAATCTTCTTCTTTGAAAAGTAGGAAAAAGGCATTGACTTCACAGGGCCGCTGTGAGAGAGAAGCGAGACTAGGCCAGAGAAAGCACATGTCCACAGTGTCCTCGTGGGTGCTGTCTGGGTCCTGGGTCTGTGTCGCTTTTAGTCTATAAAGGCACAAATACTCCATCATTCAATCAGCATGTGTTTATTGAGCCTCTGCTCTGAACTGGCCCCCTTCTAGGTTCCGGGGGTGCAGCATCATGGCAGACATTCTTCACTGTTCATCCAATAGACACACACCTCTTTCTTCCTTGATGTCAGGGCCCCAGTTTGTGCATACATCAGGAAGCAGGTACTCCAGAAAGATGGGCTGATGCTCCTCTCCAGGGAGAAATCATGACTGATCAGAGCCAATTACTGTCATCCTATTCTACTTCAATTTAGGGGTGGGCCCATGATCTCATCTGGACAACGATATAAAAGGGGAAGCTAGCTAGGATTCTGAAGAAGGTTCCAAAGAGACATGAAAGGATAAAGCCCTTTTTCTCCCTTCTGACACGACTGGGTCAGGACATGAGGGCTGGAGCTGCAGCAGCCACCCTTCAACGTGAGAAGAATAGAAATGTCACCCCAGGGCTCTGATGTTATTGAACTGCTGAATGCACATTTCTGTGGGAACACAGGTGTCCTTGGTTGTCTGAGTCACTTTTCATTGTTTCCTTTGTCACATGCACTTGAAAACATCCTGCAAGCAGTAGGAAAGACAGATACAGTCCCTGCCCACCTATAGCTTATATCTATCACTGGGGAGATAGAAAGTAAACAAGTCAACAAATAAATCCAGAATATTAAAGAAAAACATGATAATTGCTGTAAAGAGAACTAAAGAAGGCAAGGAGATCCAGAATGATGAAGGCATGCTATTTAAGAGACAGCCTTTCCCAGAAGGCGACCCTTGAACAGAGACCTGAATGAAGTAAGTATCTGAAGATCTGGGGGAAGAACATTCCAGGCAGAGGAATCAGCATGTGAAAGACCTTGGCTCGGGAACAAGCTGGACCAGTTTGAAAAATGGCAAAAACAGCCAATGTCTGACCAGAGTACAAGAAATCGAGAGGAGAGTGAGGTGCCAGCATTAGACGGCGCGTTGTGGCCACGGAAAGATGCTCAGATTTTATGGGATTGGTGTGATGGGAATACATAGGAAGATGTTGAACCATCACGACATGCTCTGTCTTTGGCTTAAAAGGACAACTGTGACTGCGAATGGGAGACCATGGTGGGAGGGCCAGTTGTTGGAGTAGGACTAGCCAGGGAGCTAGTCAGTGGTCCAGGTGAGAGAGGATGGTAGTTCCAGTGGAGGGTGGGGCGGAGGTGGTGAGGAGCTCTCAGATCCTGCATTTGTTTTAAACAAGGCCTGCTGATTGATGAGATACAGGATGTGAAGGACCCGGGGAATGGAAGGTAACTCAGTTTTTTGGCCTGGGCAATTGGGTGCGTGGTGGCGGCATTTACTGACATACTTCTACTGAGGAGGGAGGAAGGGTCTATTGTGGGGAGAAGGGGACTTAGGAATCAGCAATCCTCTTTCAGATCAGCTTAAATCTGAGTTACCTGTTAGACCTCAAAGTGGAGATGTGTGGGTAGTTGGATAAAAGAATCTAGTTTATTGGTGAGGTCTGGGCTCTTCAGAAATAGGAATTAGGGATTCATCAGCCTATAGAAGGTAGGTGAAGCCATGGGAGTTGAGTTTTATGTGAGGAATGAGTGTAGAAGGAGAGCAGGGGCCTGAGGAGGAAATCCCCAGGCATTCCAGCATCTGGAGGTCAGTAGAAGGGGGAGAAGCGGGCACGGAGACTGAGGAAGAAGTGGCCAGCAAGATTTAAGGGGAGTCAGCAGGGTTCGTTCTGGAATCCAAGGGAATTAAGCATCTCAAGGGAGAGGGGCTGTTCCAGGTCCAATGCTGCTGCGGGTCAAGTAAGATGAGCGTTGAGACCTGACCCTTGGATTTGGCCTTTGAAAAACAGCCTTTCAGGGCTCTTGGGGGGCAAAGCTTGACTTGAGAAGGTTGAGGAAAGAAATCGCAGAGAGCAGAGGCGGGCAGGTTGGACGCTGGGCCCCCAGAGCGCTTCTGCCTGGATGCCTTCTCCCCGCTTGGTGGAGATTGACGTTATCAGCTGAGCGTGGGGAGAGTTAGGGGCGACTTGACCAGGGTAATGTAGAGGGATTGCTGGGCTCTGTGAAAGCCGCTTGAGATGCGTGGCCACGAATGTAGAGCGGGATCAGTTAGTGCAGGTTTGTGCTGTTCTCCAGTCTGGCTCGGTTGCTTGGCTGTAAGGGGACAGTGGGTGGGAAATTGAATTTACCCAGGATGGGGGTTTCTCAGGTAATTATGAGGCGGAGGGGTATATGCAATGGCAGCAGATGCGAAGTGCTCACGGCAACAGGCAGTGGTCTCGTTGTCCTCCGCCCTTTATGTGTGTTAACTTCCTTCACTCTCAAACAGCCTGTGAGTAGGTGTTATTAACTGCATTTCACGGATGTGGAGACACGACACGGAGAGGGAAGTAACTTGCTCAGGTAGCAAAGTCAGTATGTGGCAGAGCCAGGATTTGAAGCTACGTGGTCTTGGCTCAATAATCCTGCTCTTGACCACTATGCTATGCTGTAGCTCCCACTCCCACTTATGTGCAGGTGAGCGATTTTAGTGATCAGCTGTACCACTGTAACTGATGTGACAAAATGCAATGGCTCAGACAACATAGATTGCTTTTTTCTTTCTTACTTAACAGTCCAGAGAAAATGTTCTAGGTAAGTGGAAGCTGTGGTCCCAGGCTGAAGGGAGCTCTGCTATCTATATGTGACTTCCAAGGTCCCTGCGAGGTCATCTTCACTGTCATTCTTCACCCCTTCCTGTGGGGTGCACACGTCCTGTCCACTCGCGTTCCATCGGCTAGAACTCTGTCACATGGCTCCACCCAGCCACAAAGGAGGCTGGGAAGTGTAGTCTGGATGTATGCCAAGGAGGAAGAGGAGAAGAGATTTTGGTGGATGGCTAGCAGCAGTTTCTGCCACATGGCCCACAGACTCTAAGCTAGATAATGAGGGAAAGAAGTATAGGGGGTGGATGATGAACAGTGAAAAACTGGCAGGGTCCGTGAATAGGAGATCTTGATGGGCACAAAAAGTTGAGTTGGGTCACTTGAAGGAATAAGCTGGAAAAAGAGGAACTGGTGTGTTGTCTGAGCCTAGGATGTTTGAAATGTAAATTTTGGAGGTGAGGCAGTTACTTGTAATGACAAAGGCTAAGGTGTGAACACAGGGGTAGCCGGCTGAGATGGGGTGAGGAAGGTGAAGTGAGGTGGTCAAGGATGTATTGAGGTCATAGAGAAGATGGCGGGAGAGACCCCAGGGAGCCCAGAATTGACACGGGCAATGAATAGGAGCAGGCCTGCCTGCTGTAGGGCCCAGGGCAAGAAGACAAATGGAGACCCCACTCCTTAATAGTATTTAACATTATTTAAAAGTTCTAAATATTTAAAACTAAATATTTTCAATAATTATTTAAAAGTTAATTTTTAATTAACTTTATTTAAATAAAGTCTAAGTATTTAAAAGTTATAGGTCAAGGGGCCAGCCCGGTGGTGCAGTGGTTAAGTTCACACATTCCGCTTCAGCGGCCTGGGGTTTGCCAGTTTGGATCCTGGGTGTGGACATGGCACCACTTGGCAAGCCGTGCTGGGCAGGCATCCCACATATAAAGTAGAGGAAGATGGGCACGGATGTTAGCTCAGGGCCAGTCTTCTTCAGCAAAAAGAGGAGGATTGGCAGCAGATGTTAGCTCAGGGCTAATCTTCCTCAAAAAGTATGTCTATCTTCTTATCTGGACAGAGGTTCCTTTGTAACTTTCTACAAGACTAAATCTGAAATGAAACTTCTGAGTCAGGATTTTATGAACAACTGCCCTGGACTTCCAGCCCCAGGCTGTGGCCGCTCTTCTTCCGGCTCTGCCCCACACTGTGGTCCTCACGTCTAAGTTCCAGCCACACCCACACTGGGAGGACCGACCCAGGGGAGAGCCCTGTGCAGGCCCTGGAGCAGGCTCAGCTCTGGTTGGGCAGGGCACCTGGAACAATGCCCAGAAGAGGGACACAGGGGCTGGGTCAGCATGAATCCTTGGCCCGTGGACTTCTCACCCACTGGGAGAGGTGCCTTGGGAAGAGGGCAGAGAGGGCCTTGTTGCCTGGGTCTGAGGGGGGCACTTCTAAGGGGTCAGTAGGTGATGGTGGAAAGAATGGGATGGCATCTTGTCATGTGTCTCAAGGAGGCCCAGGTTTGGAGGGAGAATGTCAGAGAAATGGTTAGAAGAGCATGAAAGAGAGGCTGGCCCCGTGGTGTAGTGGTTAAAGTTCCTGTGCTCTGCTTTTGCGGCCCTGGCTTTATGGGTTTGTATCCCGAGCATGGACCTACACACCGCTCATCAAGTCATGTTGTGGCGGTGTCCCGTATACAAATAGAGGAAGACTGGCACAGATGTTGGCTCAGGGATAATCTTCCTCACCAAAAAAAAGAAGAGCAAGAAAGAAGCCTCCTGGACTGTGTGGAGGCAGCCAGGTGAGCCGAGGCCATGGGAGATAGCCTCAGATGAGGGGTTTGGGGATGGACGGAGCTGCACATCCATGTTCTGTGCCAGAATCCAGCACGCTTATACTTCCTCCTCTGGCGTCGGCCCTGCCTGGCATATTTCCCAGGTCTTACCTTTCTTCCTGGGTAGTTTGGAATCAGACCCTGCTGATTTGTCAGAGGGCTTATATCTGTGCGAGACACCACAGAAGCAGAGTCACCGCCCCGGGTCATCGGGATCCGCCCTGGAGGCCCCTTGAGGGCTGTGACCTGTGCCTCATTCATCTTTGCACTCCTGCAGGGCCGGGCACATTTCGTGACTGTTGGGCCAGCGCCCAGGCTGCTGCCATTCAGTCCTACAGGCAGGTAGTCAGAGCAGGAAGTCACCCGCTCTCCCGTGGAGTCTATGTATTGTGTAACTTTTTATTTCAAAATAAGTCCCAATTATGCCAAAGTAGTGCAGAAAGGGGTTTCCCCCAAGGGTTGCATCTTACCCAAGTGCAATACAATAGCAAAACAAGAAACTTCACGTTGGTACAACGTGTGCGTGTAAGTCTATGCCATTGTGTCACTTGTGTCATATCACTTGATTCACATAAACGCCACCTCGAGCCAGAGAAGGAACTATTGCATCACCACAAAGATCTGCCTTCATAGTCACCCCACCCCACCCCTGGCATCCCTGACCTCTGGCAGCCACTAATCTGCTTTCCCTCTGTATAATTTTGCCATTTCAAGAATGCCATATAAATAGCGTCACACTATATGTGACCATTTGAAACTGGCTTCTTCCACTCACTGTAGTGTCCTTGATCCATCCAAGTGTTATGTGTGCCACCAGCTCATTCATTTTTATCGCTGGGTAGGATTCCATGGTGTGGATGTGCCACAGTTGGTTGAACCACTCACCTACCGGAGGACGATTTGGTTGTTAACAGTTTTGGACTGCTGTAAATAAGGCTGACAAAGAACCGTGGACAAGTTTTTGTGTGGACAGACGTTTTCGTTCCTCTGGGATAAATGCCCAGGAGTTCAATTCCTGGCAAAGATACGTTTAGTTTTCAAAGGAACTGTCAAACTTTCCCAGGGTGGCTGTGTGCGCCATTTTTATATTCTCCCCAGCCAAGTCTGAGAAGTCCTGGCTTCTGTTTAGAATAATAAAACTTTGTTGTTTTAGATTTAATTCCTTTGCAATTTATGACAGTTTAAACATTAGACACATCCTTGGTATAAAGCACGAAATAAGGGGCGTGACTGGGGATTGGTTTTTGTGCTGCGTTCTACTTGATTATATATCCTCCTTTCAAGAGCTGTATGTAAATATGAATAAACGTGGTTCTTGAAAGAGAAACAATTACGATTACTTAAAAGATTCAAATTGGAAAATTTCAATGCTAAATTAGGATTTTTCCTTGCTTTCATTTGAATGAATGAAATCTTAGCAGAGATGACTACAGAAGGGGCTTGCTGCTGTGTGCTGACATTTGTAACAAACAAGGTGAGGGCAGTGATGACTTTAAGGGGACCCGCACGGCTCTGGGCATCAGAGACTCAGGCGTTGCTCTCTGTTCTCCTATGAACCAGCCACACATCCCGACGAGTTCACTTTCTCCCTCGTGGCCTCAGTTTCTTTAGTTGTACATGCTTAGCCTGAACAAATTACTAAATAAAAATGACCTGGGCCCTTGCTAAGAGGCAGATGCCCATGGCTCTCTCCCCAGAGATTCAGCCTCAGCGGGGCTGGGGTGGAGCTGGGAACCTACGTCTTATGGAGGTCCAGTTTGAATCTGATGAGTACAAATTTGGGAGAAACAGCACAAGATGGTTGCAATTATTGTAAAATGCTTTACCGGCTAGTGTGGAATGCTAGTAGCTTTAGGCAGGAAAAAGATAGATGTAAAATATTGTATGATGTTTATTAGTTTTTTTAAAGCAATATAACACAAGGGTATAAGAGGACAGAAAACCCAAAAATCGACAATAATTTCCTTGACTAAATAATAACAGCTAATTAATGATTAAAGAATAATAATAAATATCAAGTTTCTAGTGATTCCTTGTAGATAAAGAATATATATGTAAGAATATATAACATATATAATACAAGTACTTATAACATAAAAATAGATATATATTCTTTACATATCTGTTTAGACTAAGAGGGGTGATACAGGGTGATTCTATGCCTTTTATTTAAGATCTTTGGGCCAGCCCGGTGGTGCAGTGGTTAAGTTCACACATTTGGCTTCTCGGCGGCCCGGGGTTCGCTGGTTTGGATCCCGGGTGCGGACATGGCTCCGCTGGGCAAAAGCCATGCTGTGGTAGGCGTCCCACGTATAAAGTAGAGGAAGATGGGCATGGATGTTAGCTCAGAGCCAGTCTTCCTCAGCAAAAAGAGGAGGATGGACAGTAGTTAGCTCAGGGCTAATCTTCCTCCAAAAAAAAAAAAAAAATCTTCTTGGCAGTTTTTGAACACCAGCCCACAGGGGTCGACCTCCCTCCTGTGCGCAGCTGTGTAGTTGGTTTTCCACTGTGTGGGAACCTGAATTTATTTCTCTGTCCACTACTGATGGACACTGGTGCCTTTCAGTTTTTCACTATTACAAAAACAAATGCTGCAACGAGCATCCTTTTTCATATGCTTGTGCAAACTTTTGCAAGAATGTCCGTGAGGTCAGTTCCCCGCAGTTGGGTTCGCAGAGGATATGTGCATTTAAAATTTTAATGAATGTTACCAAACGCCCCACAGAGAGGCTGCGCGATCCCACAGTCCCACTACTGGCGTGTGGGACTGCTCATTCCCCACGCCCTCTCCAGCACTGGGTTTCATCAAATGGCATTTTATTAAATGGTCAATATATGAAGTAAGATACATATTTCCTTTCATAAGTCTCTCAGTTTTGAAACTGCTGCTGATTTAAAGGGCACCAAAGTTCTGTCCTTCCACCCCCCGCCCTAGAGAGCTATGATCTGATTCTTGCTGTTCCCCTCTCCGCTGGCTCCTCTCTGAACCCGAGAACCAGAGGGTATGAGAATTCCTTTTCCGCTTTCTCCAACCACATTCCTCTTCTATTAAAAAAAAGAAAAACAACATATTTTATTGAGGTATAATTGACATACAAGAGCTGGATATATTTAATGTCTACAACCTGATGAGCTTGGCGATGACTATATGCCTGTGAGACCATCACCACAGTCTATGCCACAAACATATCCATCACCTCCAAACGTTTCTCCCTGCCCTCTTCATTATTATTCTGAATTTTGTGTGTGTGTATGGCTCACAGCCACGCTCCTCTTGCCTTCCCACGGGCAGCTCCAGGTCATCGTTCCTCACTACAATCTTGCATGTTTCTCTGTTCTGTCGGGTGCAGGCACAAAGCCTGACTCCATTAAAGGGCGTGGAGGCCATTGAGTTACTGAAAAGAAGGCTCGACTCGTGGCCAGCCCCGGTCCCTTGCAGGACTCTTCTTTTGATTGGACCAGGAGATGAAGTGACATCAGTGTCAAAGCCCTGGCTGAGCTGCAATCCCATTGCGTTCGGTGGCCCCTAATCCACTGAGCTCTTACGGGCTCTCTCACGGGTCACCGGCTTTGAGGACGCAAGCTGCGGAGGGGGCTCTGCCTCTGAAAGGTCAGAGACTGCGCAGGGCTCAGGGCCTGTGAGCAAGCCACAGGACAGGGAAGGGCCCTTGCTGGCTCCATCCTGGGCGGCCAAGTGCTTAGTAACAAACTGTAAACAAAGGCAGCGGCACTGGCGACAGTGGCAGCTCAGGAGAGAGACGAGCAAGAGGTCCCTGCTCGTGGTTGGAAAGTCCTTCATGATGAAGCCCTAGATCAGGTCCGGGAGACTCGGATGCGGCCTTTGACACAGGACACAGGTACTCCTTGGCATCATTCCCTTTCCTCCTGTCAATCTGGACCAGGGAAGGGCAAACCCATTCAGGGGTCTGGGTATCGGGAACAAGGATACCACGGCTGGGCTAGGACCTGTGTGAATGAGTCTTTGCAGTATTTTTCAGACTTTTATTTGTCCCAGGCTACTGGTAGGGCCTGGTTCAGACGGTGCATTTGTTTTTCAGCAGTAAAACACGGGTTCAGCGGAGAAAACATGGGGTTTAGGGTCAGGCCAACGCTTGTTTGAATCATTGCTTTGCTATTCGGCATCTGTTCAAATTCAAACAAACGTTTTAACTTGCTTGAGACTCAGTTTTCTCATCTGTAAAATGGGGATAATAGGACCCACATTACGGCATTGCTGAGGATGCATGGGGTGCCATATGTAAGGCACTTAGCATGTGCTTGGAGCATAAGACTAGCCCCAAAAGTGATAGCTGTCACCATCTTTCAGACATGAAAGTTGTTGCTTAAAGAAGGTCAGTGGCTTAAGATAGAGTCTCAGGCCATGTTTAGTTGACTTCCGGAAAACAATGGAAAAAAAAAAGTGTCAGTGATTCACCTGGCTTTATATGTATCTTTAAAGGAAAGAAAAAACTCACCTGAGCTTTTCAATACTTTAAACAACTTTTTTTTAAGCAGCAATTGAATTCAGAGATGAGATGTGTCTATTTCTCTGGGCTACATCCTGTGGTTCGCTATAGGCTGTAGCTGAAACTAATCAGTTAGTTCCTCAGTTCAACAAGCACCTGCTGGGTATCTCCTGGGTGCCAAGTGAGGTGCTAGGTGCTGGGGACATCTCTCTGCTCAGAGGATCTTCCAGGTGAGTGAGGGAGCCAGAGAGGCAGACCTGCATGACAAATTGTGGTGGGAGCAAGTGCTGAAATGGCACAGGCTCCTGGAAGGGATGATATCTGAGCACAGTTTGAATGCTAGGTAGGCACTAGCAGGAGGTGGGAGGGGAGGAGTTGGAGAAAGGCATCCCAGGCAGAAAAAAGCACATGCAAAGGCCCAGTGGCATGAATAAATAAGGCACACTCTGGGAACAGCAGGAAGTTTGGCATAACTTCAATGAAACGTGAGTGTGGGAGTCTGATAAGAAAGGAGGCTGCAGAGGTGAACAGGGCAGAGCAAGGATGGCCTTCTACAGCTTGCATTTCGTTCAGAAGGTCCCGGAGAGCCACTGATAATTTTAATGAGGGGGATGTTATGATTGCATTTAAATATTAGGAAGATTATTTTGGTAGCAGTATGGGTATGGGATTGGAGGGGATGAAGCCTGGAACGGTGATGGATGGCCCAACCTAAGGAAACGACAGTGGGGACATAGAGGGCCTCCAAGCAGGTGCTGCCAAGGCTGTGAAATAAACCAAACCTGTATATATACGTACATAAGTTCATTATGAATATTTTTGATACAAAGGATGTGTATTCACAGTCTACAAGTAATAAAATATATAATAGTCTTTACTGCAAATTCCGTATAACCGATTGACTCACAGAGAACGCATTAGTTGATTTTTGCTGAACTGCTGTATCCTTAGTCTGCCCATGTTTGCAATTGATCAAGGAATGTGGTTCCAACATGAGTGCTGGCTGATATTTTTGCTTACGCTGACAAGTAAGAAGAAAGTTAAGCCATGAAGGTGGATGTCTTAGCTTCACTTGTCTGTCAATGACATGAGTGACTTCTTTGCTGAACTGGATAACAGCTTTTGAACTCTGGAAGGATATTTCCTCAATTTTTGTGCTATTCTCAGTGTAACAGCTACAGACATGATACACTTTTAGGTTTAATCTGCATTATTAACCTTTTTTCCATCACTTTAAGTGTAGACAGTCAACGGAAAGCAAACCAAGCCCTGATTTTAACTCTTTTGCCAATTTCTATGGTGTAAATGCTCCCACTGTGGCCAATTCTGAGCCCTCAGTGTGATATCACTGAACACAAAGTTGGAAGAGATACGCACCAGCACACCATTGGATGGCATTTCCACCGCACACATGTGATTGCTTTAAAAAAGCCTAAGGTCACAGACAACAGTAAAACGTAGTGAAATAATTAGGAAATAGTGAGTCTTGAATATTCTGTTAATACAATTTCTTTAACTGGAAATTCCTATAACAATTTTTTGCCATGGCTATGTTTAACAACCAGTTTGGGAAATTCCTGGAGATTTAATGATTGGCTCTCGCTGGTCCGTAGGAGCCTTCTTCAGCACATCACAGGATCCGAGAGAGTTTAAAGAGGCACAATCCATGGGGATGGGAGTATGATTAGTGGGGATGAGAGAAAGGGGGACAAAGAAAGGAATTAAGAAGAATACTCGCTTTTCTCTGTGGACAAATATATCCCTCACCAAAACAGGAAATACAGGGTTGGACTCCGGGGTGCACGTCAGTGCTGGGCTCTTTGAAAAGATCAATGTGAGAAGAGAATTATGAATTTAAATACAGAACAGAGAAGGCTGAATGCTGTTTGCAGGCTTCAAGAGAAGTCGCTGGATTTCTTCAGATGCCTGCAGACACGGTGCTCACTCCTGGCAGTAAGCCCCTGTGGGGTCGAGGCGGGATCCTATTCTTTGAATTCCCAGTGTCAAAACCCCCAGGCCCAGCACATCGGTGCTCAATGGAATTTATTTTAGTTAAATTATTCTGTATTAATCCTTTCATTTTTAAAGTACTGTTTGCTTTGCCTTTCTATGAAATGAATGTAATGCTACTTTCTACAAAGTGTGCTTTAAGCCTTAGGGAATAACTGGAAAGCAATGTCAACCTTCCTGGAGAGACTCTTGGGTGCTGTCCGCTACCATGCTGTCTCTCCGTCGGTCACGCTCATTGGACTTGAGGTTATGGAGGAAGGAGGAGGCCTGCTCAGAGGGGCCATGAACCAAGGGAGTGTTCAAGGTGGGCCAGGCACACAGCCTGAATGAGAGCATGTGTGAAAGCAGCACTGCTGACCATTTCTCCCCCTTTCCATCTTCCTAGTCTCTGGCCCCAGTGCTGACTCCTCCCCACCACCTCATCCCCTTCCGCAGGTCCCTTCCACTCACAGCCTCTGTATTCGGGCGACACAGGCTGACAGCAGACATCTGGTCCTGGGTTATGGCCTCAGTTCATCTTCTGATGAGTCCTCCACCAAATTCCTCCCCTCTGATCTCAGAGAGTAGTTACCCAAGTCTCCTGGAGTGTTGATGAGCCCTAGTTAGGGGTCTCCCTAGTTACCTAACACAGCAATTCTACCTCCAAATTCTAATTGGCTGTGGCAATTGCCTGCCTGTAACTGGTTCTCCCAAAGGAGCCAATGGGGTCTAGGGCAGCACCATCTGTAGCTCAGAATGTGCAGGTGGACCCCCCGGCGATCCTGGTAAAATGCAGATTCTGACTCAGGAGGCCTGGGGAGGGCCTGAGTCTCCATTTCTAACAAGCTCCCAGGTGATGCCAATGTGGCTTATCCAGGGGACCACCCTCTGAGTGGAAAGGACTGGAGGGTACAGAGTAGGCCAACGCCACCCGCAGCCCCATCCGTGAAGCCATGTTTTGTGGGTTTGTCCCTACCCTATCCCCTGCCCTCAAGAAATGCTCAGCATTAATCGTATGACTAGCTGGCATTTATTGAGACGCTACTGTGAGTCAGACACAATGACTCATGTCACAGATGAGTAAAGAGAAAAAAACAACTTGCCCATGGTGGGTAGAGTTAGTCTAACTCTGACCTCAGGACCTGCCCTCTCAACCACTATGCTTTGCTATTCACATTTTCCTTCTGAGTTTTATTGGCCCCGAGCTCAGTGGTTTTAGCTGTGCTCCCCACAGACCTCTCCTCCCTGAGCCTGTCTGGCTAACTCCCTTCCCCTAGACTTGGTCTTCATTTTGTTCTTGGTCACTGGCAGCTCTATTGTGAATTGCCTTTTTTTTTTCTTGCCTTGGCTGTACAGCTCTTTTCCCCTATATTTCCAAGAGTTAAAATGGTTGTAATAGCCCATTGTCACTGGAAATTAGGTGGTGAAGCAAAGTGAGTAGGTAGTGAAGGAAGGCAGGAAGGAAACCTGCAGAACGGTGGGTAAGGACCAGTTCAGAGTGGGCTCGTGCCAGTCAAGGGGTAGATTCTGAGACTAAGCTGTCAGAACTTACTCTTCCATAGATCAAAGAGGTGTAAGAAAGTGTCTGGCTGGTAGGAAATGTGTTGGGCATTAAAGTGTCATCCGAGTATTTTATTTCTTGTGTCAGTATCATTTCTGCATGATGCGCCACTGACGACAGGTAGCTTCCAACTTACTCACTGATTTACTTAGTCATTCAGCCCATGGAGAAGAAGGAGCTCCAGGTGGGAGTGTCCCAACACAGCCTGTGGGAAGGACTGGGGGTGAGGGGTGTGGTGCATCTGAAGCATGGAGAAAGGCTATGAGGGCAAGTGGAAGTGGCTGGAGATCAGTCCGGAGGGGTGGACTGAAGGTCTCAATAGCTATGTTCAGGAGTTTGGAGCCTGAGATGATCCTATGGACAATAGAAAGTCACTGAAGGTTTAAATGTGGAGGGGTAACACAGGCAGATTTGTGTTTTAGGAAGAGGCCTCTGTAGGACGGAGGATGGATTGGAGTGGTGGTAAGACTGGAGTGAGGAAACTATTGGGGAGAATAAGTGGTCATTCAGGTGGAGGGGGACGCTGGTAGCTCAGACCAGGCCAGTGTCGGGGGGCTGGAAAGAAATGCATGGATTTCAGAGAGATTTGGGGGTGGTGATTAAGAGGATGGGGAGTTGAAGGACAGGAGACGAGAATGGCACCTGGAGGTCTGGCCCGAGCAGTTGGGTGGGTGGTAGTATGATTTATCTGGATAGGGAGTTGGAGGAGGAGGAGTTGGAGAGACGGTTTCAGTGTTGAGCAGCCAAGTGGCATTGTCTAGTAGGCAGCTGGGAACACCAAGCTCAGGAGAGAAGTATGAGCTGGAGACACTGCTGGAGGTGATGTGTTGAGAGCTGGTACTTGTGCAGAGTGATTCAAGGAGAGAGGCCGGGGCAGAAAGCACCTCGAAGACCACTACCATTTGGCATTTCCTTTGTTCATTGTTCTGTATAATGCCGTGGCAAATCTCTTTGAGTATGCAGCTTTCCCAGTGATATCCTACTGTAAATTCCCAGAAGAGGAATAGCTTGATGACAGGGGTGGACATCCCTTGGCTCCTGATAACTCTTGCTAAACTGCTTTATGGATCAGCTGTCTCAAACTGGCCACACCCTAAGTAAGGTCTCTGAGAAGAACAGTGTCATTGCAACCTCCCAAGCACCGAACATGCTCAGCGTTGAAGCCAACTTGATGGATGAAAAACGGGCCTCCTCATGGTTTCCATTTGAATCTCTTTGGCTACATGGATGGGTGGACAGCTTTCCATACACTTTAATAATGAGTTGCAGTTTCTTTTATGATTTTTCTCAATCTCACTTTCCACGTATCTACCAGGGCTGGGAACCACAGGATTTTTTTTCTCTCTCTTTAGACAGAAATAGTCGCTTTCAGCTTGATCTTCATCCCTTATCCCAGCTCATTGTATTGCAGTTTCTAAATGTCACGGTGGGAAGCAATTTCTAAACTGAGAAACCTAGAAGGGGAATCTGGTCAGTGAAGCCCAGGCAAGGAGCTTGAGACTAGTTCTCTCCCTAAAACCACTGGGCTCGTCTTGTGAGGAAATGCCTTCACTTCTCCAACCCTGTTTCTTTGTTTTGCTAATGCGAGGTCTCTTGGATCAGTTAAGCTTGACACAGATGGTTGAGGACCTTCTCTTCTCTGGCCATTATTTTAAATGACCTGCTCCAGATGGATAAATTTGACTGGATGACACAGCTTCACCTCTAGAGGAAATTTTTAAACAGAGTATTCGATCTGTGGGGTTGGTGACAGAGTTGAGCCACTTCTCACCCTTCATTAGGCTGGGGACCCTCTAAGGCCTTGCCCTGCCCGGTCCCCTCTAGCAGAGGATTATCCCCTAGCTGTTGCTGCAGGATAAGAGTGGATTAAGCTCTCTGTAAAGAGGGGCCCTCCCAGGCCCGTGTGGCTCCTGGACCCCTCTGGAGGCAGCAGACCTCTTCTCGATAACTGGCCTTCACAGACCATTTTACCCAATACACCCACCTGTCTCTGTTTCACATTTCCTCTCTCCGACTGGGCGATGCAACCAGCAGGAGGCATGAATGCTTCATCTTGGGTTGTCAGGCAGAAATGGTTGAGTTTAGATGCAAGGTCCTGTGCAATCTTTCCAACCAAAGCAAATGTCTGGAGGAACCAAGACCAGAAACCTAGCTTGCTAATGCCCATTCCAGGAACTTTTAGTATTAATTTTTAGCTTATTTTATGTTTTATTTTCATAGACTTTCTTTTTAGAGCACTCAGCATAAGGCCCTTGAGATCCAGCCAAGCTGTTGCAGGTATCAGTAGCTTGTTTTTTCATTGCTGAGTATTATTCCACGGTATAGATATACCACGATTTGTTTAACTGTTCCCCAGATTAAGAACATTTTGATTGTTAACAGTTTTTGGTTACTACAAATCAAGCATGAACATTTGTGTACAACTTTTTGCATGGACGTAAGTCTTCATTTCTCTGGGATAAGTGCCCAGGAGTGTAACTGCTGGGTCTTATAGTAAGAGTGTGTTTAGTTTTCTAAGAAACTGACAAACTATTTTCCAGGATGACGGTACCATTTACTTTCCCAGCAGCAATGTGTAAGAGATCCAGTTTCTCTGCATCTTTACCAGCATTTAGTATTACTACTTTTTTTTCTGTTGTGATTGGTGGACAGTGATATCCATTGTAACCTTAATTTCCCTTCCTCTTAATGGATGGTGATGTTGAACACTTTTCATGTGCTTATTTGCATGCGTATATCTACTTCAGTGAAATGAAATGTCTCTTCATGTCTTTTGCTCACTAAATTTTTTTTTAAGTACATCGTAATTTTAGAGCAGTTTTATATTCACGGCAAAACTGAGTGGAAGGTACAGAGATTTCCCATGTACCCCCTGCCCCTACTCATGCATAGTCTCACCCATTATCAACATCCTCCACCAGACTGGTATATTTGTTACAATCAATGAACCTACGTGGACACATCATTATCACCCAGAGTCCAAGGTTATATTAGGATTCACTCAGTGTTGTATATTCTAAAGATTTGGACAAATGTGTGATGATGTGTATCCTCCATGACAGTGTCATACAGAATAGTTTCACTGCCCTAAAAATCCCCTGTGTTCGGCCTGTTCATCCCTCAACCCTTCATCCCACAACCTTTGCCAACCACTGATCTTGTTACTGTCTTCATAGTTTTGCCTTTTCGAGAATGTCCTATAGTTGGAATCTTACAGTACGTAGCCTTTTCAGATTTTTTTTTCACTTAGTAAATGCAATTAAGGATCCTCCATGTCTTTTCACGGCTTAGTAGCTCATTTCTTTTCAGCACTGAATAATATTCCACTCTCTGGATGTCCCACTGCTTATTTATCCATTCACCTTCTAAAGGACATCTTAGTTGCTTCCAGGTTTTGGCGATTATGAACAGAACGACCATAAACATCCATGTGCAGGTTTTTGTGTGGACATAGGGTTTCAACTCCTTTGGGTAAATACCAGGGAGCATGATTGCTGGATCTCATGGTAAGAGTATGTTTAGTTTCGTAAGTAACTGCCAATCTGTCTTCCGAAGTGGGCTGTACCATTTTGCATTCCCACCAGCAGTGATTGAGAGCTCCTGTTGTTCCCCATCTCTGTCAGCACTTGGTGTTGTCAGTGTTCTGGATTTTGGTGAGTTTAATAAATATATAGTGGTATCTCGTTGCTTTAATTTGTATTCCCCTCAGGACATATGATGTCCTCTTTTCACGTGCTTATTTGCCATTGTATATCTTCTTTGGTGAAGTGTCTGTTAAGGTCCTTGGCTGTTTTTCAATTGGGTTGTTTGTTTTCTTATTGTTGAATTTTATGAGTTCTTTGTATATTTTGCATCAGTTTTTAATTAGATGTGTCTTTTGCAAATATCTTCTCCCAGTCTGTGGCTTGCCTTCTCATTCTCTTGACATTGTTTTTGGCAGAGCAGAAGTTTTTCATTTTAATGAGCTCTGGCTCATCCATGATTTCTTTCATGGGTCATGTCTTTGGTGTTGTTTCTAAAAAGTCATCACCATACCCAAGGTCCTCTAGGTTTTCTTCTGTGTTATCTCCTATGAGTTTTACATTTGGGTCTGTGATCCATTTTACATTAATTTTTATGAAAGGTGTAAGGTCTGTGTCTAGAATCATTTTTTTGCATGTGGATGTCCACTTGTTTCATCACAATTTGTTGAAAAGACTATCTTTGCTCCATTGTATCGCCTTTGTTCCTTTGTCGAAGATCAGCTGACTACATTTGTAAGGGTCTATTTTAGGGCTCTCTATTCTGTTCCACTAATTTATTTGTCTGTTCTTTCACCAATACCACACTCTTTTGACTAATGTAGCTTTATAATCACTTTTGAAGCCTGGTAGTGTCAGTCTTCCAACTTTATTTTCTTCTTCAGTATTGTGTTGTGTATTCTTGTTTTTTGTTTTTTCATATAACTTTTAGAATTAATTGTGGATACTCACAAAATAAATTGCTGGGATTTCGATTGGGATTGCATTAAATCTTTAGATCAATTTGGGGAAAATTAACATCTTAACACTATTGAGTCTTCTTATCTATAAACATGGAATACCTCTCCCTTTATTTAGATTAAAAAAATTTATTTCATCAGAATTTAGTGTTTTTCCTTGTAAGGATCTTATACATATTTTCCTAGATTTATTCCTAAGCATTCCATAATTTTTGGTGCTAATGCAGTTGATATTGTATTTATAACTTCAAATTCCAGTTGTCAAAGATCAGTTGACTATATTTGAATTGAATGTGCCTCCTTTTAGCTTCCACCCATGGGGGTCAGCTATTCCCTGGGCACACGGGACATGCACTCATGAGTCTTCTCTTTCTCAGGGAAAATGTCCCCCACTCCTTCAACCTTGTGACAGCTCTATTGTCCTCCACTAACTTGGAGAATCTTTGTAGGAAAGTTAAATGACCTTGGACAATTTTCTTGGCCTTATTTTATGGCTCAGAATGTGGTACATCTTTGTGAGTGTTCCATGTGAGCCTGAGGGGAATGTGTATTCTGTTGTTGGATAAAGTAGACTGTAGATGTCATTTAGATCCGGTCGATTGATGGTGTGCTCAGTTTGACTACGTTCTTACTGATTTTGTGCCTGCTGGATTTGTTAATCACTGACAGAGGTGTGTTGAAATTGCTAACTTTAAAAGCGAATTTGTTTATTTCTCCTTACAGGTCTACCAGTTGTGGCCTCAGGTATTTTGATGTTTTGTTGTTAAGTGGATACACATTAAGGATTGCTATGCCTTCTTGGATGTTGACTCCTTTATCATTATGTAATGCCCCTCTTTATCCCTGGTAGTTTTCTTTGTTCAGGAGCCTGCTTTGTCTGAAATTAAGATAATCACTCTGACTTTCTTCTGATTTGTGTTAGTATGGTCCATCATTCTCCACCCCTTTACTCTTAGTCAATCTGTGCCTTTATATTTAAAGTGGATTTCTTGTAGACAACACAGTTGAGTTTTGTTTTTTAATCTGCACTCTCAGTTTCTGTCTTTTAGTTGGTATCTTTAAAATGTTTACATTTAAAGTGATTATTGATATAGTTGAATGAATGGCTACCATATCTATCACTATTTTCTATTTGTTCTTTGTTTCCTTTTTTTTAAAATGTTTTTCTGGTCAGGTTTCTTTTTGTATGTGTGTGTACGTGTCTGTGTGTTTGAGGAAGATTTTCCCCATGCTAGCATCTGTGCCAGTCTTCCTCTACTTTGTATGTGGCACGCCTCCACGGCATGGCTGATGAGCAGAGTAGGTCTGCACCCGGGATCTGAACCTGCGAACCCCAGGCTGCCAAAGTGGAGCACACGGAACTTTAACCACCAGGCCATGGGGCCGGACCCTGTTCTTTGTTTCTTTTTTAAATCTTCCTTCAATTTTTCTGCCCTCTCAAGTTTTCATCAACCATTTTATATGATTCTATTTTCTTTTCTATCTCAGTGTATCAGTTATACTTCTTTTTTAAAAAAATATTTTTAGTGGTTACCATAGAGTTTGCAGAATACATTTACAACTAACCTAAGTCTGCTTTCAAATAACACAATCCCACTTCATGTGTAGTGTAGGTACCTACAGTGGGGTAATTCCAATTTGTCTCTCCCATCCTTTATGACTAGCTGTCATTCATTTCATTTGTTCATAAGGCATAATCACCCAATGCATTGTTGCTATTATCATTTGAGCAAACTGTTACCTATTAGATCAATTAAGAATAAGGGAAATAAAAGATTTAACTTTTCCTTCATTTATTTCTTCTCGGATGCTCTTCTTTTCTTTATGTCTATCTGATTTTCTGATCTATATAATTTTCCTTCTCTCTGAAGAACTTTTTAAACATTTCTTGCAAGGGAGGCCTATTGACAACCAATTTCCTCAGTTTTTGTTTGTCTGAGAAAGTTTTTATTTCTCCTTATTTTTAAAAGATAATTTTGCTGAATACAGAATTCTAGATAAGTGTTTTTTTATTTCAACACTTTAAATATTTCACCCCACTATCTTCTTGCTTGAAGAGTTTGTGAAGAGAAGTCTAATGTAATTCTTAGCTTTTTTCCTCTATAGGTAAGTTATATTTTTTCTCTGGCTTCTTCCAAGATTTTCTCTTCATGCTTGGTTTTCTGGAGTTTGAATATGATAAGCTTAGGTGTTGGTTTTTTAGTATTTATCCCGCTTAGTGTTTTCTGAGCTTCCTGGATTTGTGGTTTGATGTCTGATATCAATTTTGGAAAATCCTCAGCCATTATTACTTCAAGTATTTTTTTTCTATTCCTTTCTCTCTTTCTTCTCCTTCTGGTGTTGCCATTACTCGTGTGTTACACTTTTTGTGATCGTCCCACAGTTCTTGGATAGTCTGTTCCATTTTTTTCATTCTTTTTCTCTTTGCATTTCAGTTTTAGAAATGTCTATTGATCTATCTTCAAGCTCACTGATTTTTTTTCTCAAATGTGTACAGTCTACTAATGAGCCCATCAAAGGCATTCTTATTTCTCTTACAATAGTTTTGCTTTCTAACATTTCCTTTTCTTTTTTTTTCAAAGATTGGTGCTTGAGCTAACATCTGTTGCCCATCTTCTTTTATTTTTTCTTTCCTTCTTCTTCTCCCCAAAGCCCCCCAGTACATAGTGTATATTCTAGTTGTGGGTCCTTCTGGTTGTGCCATGTGGGACACCGCCTCAGCCTGGCCTGATGAGCGGTGCCATGTCCGCACCCAGGATCCGAACTGGTGAAACCCTGGGCCACCGAAGCAGAACACGTGAACTTAACCGCTTGGCCACGGGGCTGGTCCCTCTAACATTTCTTTTTGATTATTTTTTTTAGAATTTCCATCTTTCTGCTTACATTACCAATCTATTTTTGCATGTTGTCCACTTTTTAAAATTAGAGCAATTTGCATATTAATCATAGTTATTTTAAATTCCCAGTGTAATAATTTCAAAATTTCTGCCACGTCTGAATCTGGTTCTGTCACTGGCTTTGTCTCTTCAGACTGTTTTTCTTGCTTTTATATGTGACTTGTAATTTTTTGTTGGAAGCCAGACATCATGTGTTGGGTACTAGGAACTGAGATAAATAGGCCTTTGGTGGGAACCTCTGTGATTATATGGCTGGGATTTACTGTTTGCTGTAGCTGTAGGTGTCTGAGGCTTCAATTTCCTCTAGTGTCCTTGTTTTTGTCTTTGGATTTCTCTAGGAACTCCTTCTTCCACAGACCCCTTGCCGTTCTTTGAGCTGTCGTCCTCTGTTATTACACAGCGTCCTGTCGGTGTGGTGGTCAGGTGTCGGGAGAGAAGCTGTGTTCTGTAATCCCATGGCAACGTCTCTGCCTCTTAGTGAGGCTGCTCCCTTGGGCTGTGACCTTCACATGTGCTTCTCAGCTTCCTTCTCCCCTGAAGTGAGACAGGAAGGCTAGAAGCCCTGGATTTGGGCATTTTGCTTTCCTCACATTGGTTAGACTTCGGGAAAGTAGTGTCCCTTGAGGGCGGGGGGAGAACAGAATACTCTTGGCTTACTTCAAGATGGTTACTTGTTTTTCTTCCCCTGATGGAAATCATGAGGGGATTGTCTCAGATCTTCCCCATGAGAACGTGGTGGGACTGCTGGAAGTAAAACTCACAGAAGTGTGGGATCCCCCTAAGACTAGGCCCCCAGGAAGTTTTACCTGTTAAGCTAGTCCACACCCAACCTCTGCAGTTAGTCAATTGCAGTCTAAGTTTTCCTCCCTGGAACGGACTCTAGCCACTTCTCCTCATGGTAGGCTGGTCCACACCCAATCTCTGCAGTTAGTCAGTTGCAGTCTAAGTTTTCCTCCCTGGAACGGACTCTAGCCACTTCTCCTCATGGTAGACTGTGGCTCTGTATTCGCCCATCTCTCCGGTTTGCAGGCGTCAATTTTTCCTGTGATCTCAGTTCTCTGATAGAGCTAAGAACGGTACTGGATTTGCAGTTTATTTTACATTTTATCTTTTTGTGAGGAAGGGGGTGACGATGCCCAAACTCTTTACAAGTTGGAGCGGAAACTGGAAGTCTGCCTGTGACATATTTTTAAACTTTATTCATGATGAATGTCATACGGCACTTTAATTTTTTTTAATGTGGTCCAAAATATCACTTTCTTTTGTGGATTTTGAATCTTTTAGCTTGCTGAAGAAGTCTTTCACCATTTCAGTTATAAATAAATTCAATATTATTATATGCGAAGTCTTTCTCCCTCTCACTCTTGCTTTCTTTGCCTGCTCTCTCCCTCTCCTATATAGATATATAATATTTAGCACTTTAATCAATCTTAAATTTTCTGTGGTGTTAAGTAGGAACCCAAATTTATTTTTTGCCGAATGGAGAACTGTTGTCCCAATGCCATGCATTAATCAATGCATTTTCCCCACTGATTTAAATTACTACATTTCCTATTCAATTTAATCTACTTCTGCATTTTCTATTCTGTTTCATTAGTCTGTTCATACGCCAATAGCACACTGTTTTATTCATAAGGGTTTTATAATACAATTATTTTTTGTTTTAACACCACATCAAAAGTCTTTACAGCTTCTCCATTTGTGCTTTTGGCTTCAACAGAGAGTTAAACGTTGCAGAAAACATACCACGTCTCGAAGCCACTGAACCAGCCACTGTGAACATCAAAGAATGACATACGTGAAGAATTTTAGCTTTTAAAAAAGGTCTCTATAGATTGGCAAGGCTTTTTCTTAAATTGTGGAAAAGTTTTCCCCTGATGATGTCTGTGTTCAGTCTTCAGTCTTTCCATTGCCTTTATTTTCTTGTTTCCCGCCTTCATTCAGATTCTGTTTTGAACTGGCAGTCAGCTGTTCCAGCTGGATAACTCTCTTTTATTTTTAGCACTGTCTCTAATTGTGCAAATAATGGTGATGCCCTTGATTCCTTTGCTCAAGGGATGGCCCACGTTCTTTTATTTTTTCTAAATGCTTTATAATTTAATGCTTGTCTTTCATTGTTAAAACGTGTCTTCTTTTACACTTGCTGGATGAAATTTTTCATGGCATGCTTCTGTGGCGCTTTCAAGTCAATTTGCATTCATTTATTTGGAATCTAATGTTTGGCTAAATGCACAAAGATCAGAGAAAACTTTAAGACAGAATATTTCCAAAGGAGAGTAAAAGAACTTTCTGGATGAAGATGAAGCACGGGGAGTGAATGGGGAAAGCTCAGTCCCCATGTCTCTGTGGCTTGCTGAATTCAGTTCAACTTGGTGTTCATTTCCTGTTACTTGGTAGTGCAAAACATCTCTGTTCTAAGAAAAACACTCATTAAATGGTAACCCATGTGACTTCCATCTTGTATTGACTTCACTCCCCTATTTACCAATCATGTAAGAAATATTTCATGTAACAAAAACATACATTTCTTGATCTTAGATTTATTAGAAAAAATATGTTAATGTTATTGTTCAAGTCTTCAATATCCTTATTATGTTATCTGGCAAATCAATTTCTAAGAAAAGTGTGCTATCATCTCTTACTATGATTGCCAGTTGGTCAATTTCTCCTGGTAATACTGTCAATTTTTCTTTATAGAGTTTGTGGCTCTATTTTTGGTGTATTTAAGTTCATGCTGGTGATTTTCTTGAGGGTTTTCTTTGTCATTATTATTTTGACAGAAAAGTTGATTTTGTCTTTTGTTAATATTGCTATGCAGCTTTCTTTTGGTTGTGCTTCCATGGTGCTCCTATCCTCAATTTCTTCTTCTCAATTCTTTTATATCTTTTTGTTTAGATGGTTTCTTTTAAGCAGACTCAGTAGGATTTGGGTTTTCCTCTAATCTGATGAACTCCATTTATAAAAAGCTTTTTATTGACATAAAGTATACACAAAGAGAATTGCAAAAATCATAAGTGTGCGTCTTGATGAATTTTCACACACACAAAAAAGGGTAACCATTATCCTGACTTCTAACAGGAAAGGTTAGTTTCACCTATTTTTTTTGACTTTAAATAAATGGAATCAGACTGAATATAGTCTTGCGCATGGCTTATTTTGCTCCGCATTCTATTTATCAGATGCGTTTAGTCATAGTTTGTTCAGTCTGATTGCTGTATAGTCTTTTATTGGGTCGTGTATATACTATATTGATCTGTCCCACTGTTTATGGGCATTTGAGCAGTTTCCAATTCGGTGACACTGTGAATAATGCTGCTATGACCGTTTTGTACATGCCTTTTGTGGACATGTGGAGGGATTTCTGTGGGGTATAGAACAAAGTGTAGAACTGCCGGCTCACGGAGCAGGCCAGTGCTTAGCGTTAGCGGACGCTGCCAGACAGCTTTCGAAAGCGGTTGTGCCGATTTACACTTCTACCAGCGAGGTATGAGAGTACCAGTTGTTCTGTATCTTCACCAACACTTGGTATTTTCTATCTTTTTCACGTTAGTCCTTCCGGTGGGTGTGTAGTGGTATCTCATTGTGATTTCAATTCAAATTCTCAGATAACTGATAAACTTGAGCACCTTTTTCTATGTTTATTGGCTATTTAGATATTCTCTTTGTGATGTGATGTTCAAGTTTTTGCCCAGTTTTTCTATTGGGTCTGTTCTTTTAAAATTGATTAGTTATTTTAAAAATATATTCTGGATAGGGGTCCTTTTTTGGCTATATGTATCCTCCTCTTCTGGGTTGTCATTTTGCTTTTAATGATGTCTTTTGCTAAACAGAGTAAATTCAGTCTTTTAATAGGAGCATTTAATCTGATTGCGTTGATTAATTTCTCATGTGTTAATGACGTATTTGGTCTTAGTTATACCACCTTATTTTTTGTGTTTTGGTTACCACTATTTTTCTTATTCTTCCCCTTTTCCTGCCTTCTGTTGAATTGAGAAAGTTTTAATATTCTTTTTATAATCCCCTACTGATTTGGAAACTTTAGATTGGATTTCTACTTTTGAAATGATTGCCCTAATTTTTTTTAGCTATGTGCTGCTAAGATATCATTTGTCAGATGTTTGTCATCGCTTTCTATGTAATCTGTCTTTATATCCGGTAATGTGAAGATGTTCTCTTCATGTCTGATGTCCTTCAGTGTTGCTGCAATGTGGCTAGGTGTGAATTTATTTTCATTTCTCCTGCTCAGTACTTGAATGTACTTTGGATCTAAAGACTCATGTTCCTTTAGTCCCGGAAAACCCTCAGTAATTATTTATTTCTTCAAATATTCCTTCCCTCTTATCCCTCCACCCACTTATCCCTCCACCCTCTTCTGGAACTTCCACTAGAAGAATGTTGGAGCCTTTCAGTTCTACCATGCACCCTGCAGCCAGAGTGGCCTTTCGAAAATATGAATCCCATCGTGTTGGTCATGTGCTGCACAGTTTCCTTACCACCTTCTGTCTGGGCTTCCCTGCTCTTCCATAACCTGTACAATCAATTTCCTGTATTAAGTTTCTTCCTTTTGAGAAACTTAAAGTAGTTCCTATTTCCTGGTTAAACCCTGACAGATGCACTCTTCATTGATTTATGACTTTATCCGGAACAAATTCCAAATGCCTCACCGTGGCCTCCACACTCCCCTGTGATCTGACCTCTGTTTACCTCCTCAGTCTCATCTTGTTCCATCTTCCTCTCCCTCACCATGCACTAGCCATGTTAACTTTCTGTGCAGAAAAGACAACACAGCAGGCCCGACTGCCATCCTTTGAAAGGTCTACTTAAAAGTATGGCCTTTGGCTGGTGCCTGGGAATTTAGTTTTTGGAGAGTTCCCCCACCCTAACTGACATGAGTGGCTCTCTGTGCCTACACTGTTTGTGCAAACAATATGGTTTATGCTGAATACATGTTTTCCTTCTGGGAGTCTGGAATTTTGGTACAGACTATGCAGAGGGTGACCAGCCCCCAGTAGAAACCCTGGATGCTGAATCTAATGAGCTTTGCCAGTAGGCAATATTTCATTCATGTTGTCACAACCCATTGTTGGGTGAATTAAGCCCATCCTGTGTAACTCAACTGGAAGAGAACTCTGGAAAGCTCATGCCTGGTTTTCCCCGAATTTGCCCTGTATACCTTTTCTTTTGGCCGATTTTGCTTTGTATCTTTTCTCTGTCATAAGTAATAACCATGAATATAACTATATGCTGAGTCTTTTGAGTCCTCCTACTGAATCATTGAACCTGGGATGGTCTTGGGAACCCAACCACACCTTGGAGATCTGTGGAGGAATGAGAGCTTGGATAGTGTTTTAAAGGAATTTGTTAGCATCACTTATATTATTTCCGAAAGCAAATTTCATAAAGACAAAACCTTTAGTTTACATTTTTACCTTTCAAAGAATCTATGTGAATATGTTTTTAATAGATACACAGGCATCACAAAGTACAAAGAAGCAGTCCAGTCACAGTGAATGAGTCATTACAGGATTGGACAGACCAAACTTACTACGGCAAACCTTGTTGACTGCTTTAGGTGAAATAAACATGCTTCTGTACGGTAAGTTTTTTTTTTTTTTTTTGAGGAAGATTAGCCCTGAGCTAACTGCTGCCAATCCTCCTCTTTTTGCTGAGGAAGCCTGGCCTTGAGCTCACATCCGTACCCATCTTCCTTTACTTTATATGTGGGATGCCTACCACAGCATGGCTTGCCCAGCCGTGCCATGTCCACACCCGGGATCTGAACTGGCGAACCCCAGGCCGCCAAGAAGCGGAACGTGCGCATTTAACCGCTGCACCACTGGGCAGTAGTAAGTTTCTAACAACTGTGGTTTACAGTCCCAAATACACATAGTTTCAAGGCTGCAAGTCACAGAGATTGTAAACTATTAAAGCAAATAAACAAATACTTATTTGTTGGAACCTCAATTACAATAAGATATAGCATAGATAGGTTTAACTTAAATTTTACAATACCTCATAAGTAAATTTTCACCGATCTTCTTCCTTATCTTTTTAACCCTGAGCTTTCAAACACTTGTGTTAACAATTTCTTTAATCAAAGTCTTTCATTAAGTACCATTGATATTGTCATGATTTCAATTGCAATTTTTAGTAAGGCTGAATCAAGATAGTATAATCTCTTCCTCGCCCCCAATGCCTCAAATACCAACTCAAATCATGACCATGAAGCTTTACCTCAGTAATTCTCTTCCTCCATCTTTGCAAGGCCAATTCTTTCTTGTTCAGATCTCAGCTTGGACATCACCTCCTTAGAGAAGTTTCTCTGTAAAGTAATTAGCTGTTCTCTGTCATGCGTTGATCTTAATTCTTTGCAGAGCACTTCCCTGTCTCCATTTTTGTAGCTTGTCGTTTATTTGTTCATTTATTTAGTGTCTTCCCTGCTGGAACATAAGCTTCCTGAGGAACAGGATTTGTTATATCCTCAGCGCCCTACACGTAAGTCATGTTCAACCAATGTTCACGAGCTGAATGAACGACATAATTAAGCTGGATTTGGTATTCTCTTGGTATTTTAATAAACTTTTAGTTGAAGTATAACATACAGTGAGCACAGTCATGTCACTACCAAGCCAATCAACCAATAGAAGATTAACAGTATCCAAGAATTACCTCCTATGTTCCCTCCAAGTCAATATACCCCTCCCCCAAAAGTAACCACAATTTTGACCTCTAGCACCTAGATTACTTTTCAAACTTTGTATAAATGGAATCACACATTATTTTCTGTCTCGATACTTTCCCTTAACAATATGTTTATAAGATTTATCCATGTTGTTGCCTGCAGCTGTAGTAGTTGACTTTCTTTGCCGCATAGTATTTTATTGTTAGAGATGACAGTTGACCCATTCTACAATTGATGGCTATTTGTGTTGTTTCTCATTTTGAGGCCATTCCAAATAGTGCTACTTAAACATGCTTGTATGCATCATTTGGTGCATACATACGTATTTTGATTGAGTCTAAGCCAAGAGTGGAATCACTGGGTCATAGCACATGTGTTTATCAGCTTTAGTGGAGAATGAAAACTAGTGTTGTACTGTGGTTGTACCAGTTTACCCATGTACCAGCAGTGTGTAAGATTTCCAGCAACCGAACATTCTTACCGGTACTAGGAATTATCCGTCTTTTTAAGTTTTGCTGTTCCTAAGTCATTACTGTATCATTTGCTCTTTGATGCCTTCGAATAGATTTCTAAAATTTTACTCAGTATTTTTAGTTATTTTGGGTGGGAGGGTTGGTTTGATATGAGATAATCCCTCTGAAGGATTTTTAAGTCTCAATAGGTCTGGAATTATTTTTTCTTACAAGGATTATCAAAGGGGAGAAGAAGATAATAAGAAAACATAATAGAGTAAGCAGAAAAGGGAAAAGGGTTTAGAGGAGACAGTGCCTTTACAGGTTGGATGAGAGAGGACATTAGCTATGAAACGTGAAAGGTACCAAGAATGTGAGAAATAGGGGAGAATGCTGAGGATTTTTTCTGGCCTTTATCACACCCCCTGGTTTGATATTTTTGAAAGAATCTACAATAAAGATTCAAGTTACTTTAAAATGCCTTTTGGCTGGTAATCTGATGGTCTTCTGAATGTCTGTGACTTCAGTTCCGTCGACTGTGTGTGAGTTCCATCAATCTCTTATTTTAAATTTGTGTACAGAGAGATCACATAATTCAACACAATCATCTTATATTCAGGGAAGCACAGTCTAGTAAAAAGTATGCTTAAGAGCTAGACAGACTAGATTTTTATGTTTCCTCTATTATTTTATTGTAAGAATTTTCAAACATTCAGAAAATTTGAAAGAATTATACGGTGAACACCCATAACCTACCACTTAGATTCTACAAATAATAGTTCTTATATTTGCTTGATTGCAAATTGATCCTTTAGTCATCCCTCTATCATGCATCAATCCAGCATATTTTTCGATGCGTTTCAAAGAAAGTTGCAGACGTTATCCCTAAACACTTCAACATTCATATCATTAACTAGAATTCAATAACTTTATTTATAAAGTTGGTCATGCACAGGAAGTGGTAGCTATGAGATCAGGCTCCAGCAGCCCCTGAAGGCACAAGTAATTTACACGAGGAAGTGGCCCATAATGCCATGGCCCCCACTCCTGCTACACTACCATCTCTCTCACTCTCTGCATCTATGGCCTCATGAGGAGTTCCCTACAAGTAGTCGGCTGAAGAAGAGAAAATTTGAGGGTGATTTATAGATGGTTCTGCATGATATGCAGGCACCCCATGAAAGGGAACAGCCGCAAACTCTACAGCTCCTCCCCGGGACATCCTTGCACAGTGGTCAGGGGAAATCCGCCACGTGGGCCGAATGTCAAGCAGTGTACCTTGTTGTTCATTTTGCTTGGAAGGAGAGATGGCCAGAGGTCAAATATATACTGATTCGTGGGCTGTGGCCAGTGGTTTAGCTGGATGGTCAGGGACTTAGAAGAAATATGATTGGATACTTAGTCACCAGTTGGTCTGGGCAAGTGGTATGTGGACAGACGTCTCTGAATGGGCAAAATTTGTGTCTCATGTGAACACTCACCACATTGTGACATAAGCAGAGGAGAGTTTTAATAATCAAGTGGATAGATAACCCATTCTGTAGATATCAGTCAGCCTCTTTCCCGAGCCTTGACAGAATGTCATTGCCCAGTTGTCTCATGGACAAAGTGGCCATGGTGGCAGGGATGGAGGTCATTCACAGGCTTCCACTCAACAAGGTTGACTTGGCTACAGTCACTGCTGAGTGTCCCACCTGCCAGCACCACAGACTAACACTGAGTCCCTGATATGGCACCGTTCCCTTGGGTGATCAGCCTGGTGGCAGGTCGGTTACATCGGACCACTTCCACTACGGAAGGGGAAGCACTGCGTTCTTACTGAAATTGTTACTTACTCTGGAAATGGATTTGCCTCCCCTGCATGCCATGCTTCTGCCAAATCTACCATTTGTGGACCTATAGAATGCCTTATCCACTGTCATGGTGGCCCTTACAGCATCGCTTCTGATCAAGAAACTCACTTTGGTATAAATGATTTGAGGCAATGGTCCAATGCTCATGAAATTCACTGGTCTTAACCTATTTCTCATCATCCTGAAGCAGCTGGCTTGATAGAATTGTTGAATGACCTTTCAAAGACTCAGTACAGTGCTAGCTCATTGGCAGTACCTCACAGGGATCCTGCATGTTCTCTAGGAAGTTGTGTATGCTCCAAATCAGTGTCCAATGTATGGTGCTCTTTCTCCTGTAGCCAGGATTCATGAGTCCAGGAATCAAGGACTGGAAATGGGAGCATGATCAGTCATTGTTACCCGCAGTGATCCATTTGCAAAATTTTTGCTTCCTATCTCTGTGACCTTACACTCTGCTGGTCCAGAGGTCTCAGTTCCAGAGGGAGGAATACTTCCAACAGGAGACATAACAGGATTCTGTTGAACTGGAAGTTAAGACTGCTTCCAGGCCACTCGGGCCTCTAACTCAACAGGCAAAGTAGAGAGTTACTGAGCCTGATTACCAAGGTGAAATTGGGCTGCTCCCGCACAATGGAGGGAAGGAATAGTATGTCTGGAATACAGGAGATCCCTCAGGGTGTCTCTTAGTACTAGCAGGACCTGTGATCGAATTCAATGGGAAACTACAACAACCCAAGTCAGGCAGGACTACTAATGGCCCAGACTCTTCAGGAAGGAAGGTTTCTGTGACCCCACCAGGCAAAGAACTACCACCAGCCAGGCGCTTGCTGAGGGCAAAAGAAATAGGAAATGGGTAGTTGAAGAAGGGAGTTACAAATACCACCCATGACCACATGACCAGCTGCAGAAATAAGGACTGTAATTGAGATGAGTGTTTCTTCTTTAGTTTATTATGGAGATGCTTGAATCAGGCAAGTATCTTTTTTCTTGCCTCTCTCATCCCCGAAGATATGATGTGTTAATACTAGTTAACTTGACATGATGGGATTTCAGTTTGACGCTGTCAAGGAGCGTGAACATCACGCGAGAACTCGGCCTCCTCCTCTGCGGATAGGGAGCGTGTTGTCAGGTGTATGCAGGACAGCAGTGTCATTTTAAGCAGAGGGATGACTTAGTCATTGTCTTTATCTGGACATTAAGTATGGTTTAAGGAGATAGGTATGAGGGCCAAGTTAACAAGGGCTGGGCTGTCATGGGTAGTTACATGTGTCAACTTGGATAGGCTCTAGAACCCAGTTCTTCCATAAAACATGAATCTGAGTGTTGCCATGAAGGTGTTTTGTAGATGGGATTGACATCTACAATCAGTTGGCATTAAGTAAGGAGATGATCCTTAATAATGTGGATGGGCCTCATCTAATCAGTTGAAAGACCTTAAGAGCAAAGCAGCCTTCCCTGAGGAAGAAGAAATTGTGCTTCAAGACTGCAGCATCAGCTCCTGCTCCAGAGTTTCCAGCTCGCTAGTCTGTCCCGTGAAATCCAGACTTGCCAGCCCCGACAGTCACACAAGCCAATTCTTGGCTTATATATATATTATATATATATATATATTCCCCCCCTCTCCCCGCACCGGTTCTGTTTCTCTGGAGAAGTCCCTGTCAGATATATCATGAATTACTCGAACATTAATCAAATATCACGTGAAATGGTTCTTTTTGTATAGAAATCACTAGATTGATGGAGCATAATACTTTAGGGATGAATATAAAAGGTCAAGACGAAGCAGCTTTCTAAAGTCACAACTTTAATAAGTCAAATACTCTACACAGGTAGAGTTAATTGGTTTTGTTAGCTTACAATCTTGCCCCGCCCCCATTTAGAGACTTAAATGACACTTACTAGCCATGTGGCTTTTGTGACCTTAAGTCAGTTAAATTCTCAGCTTCTTCGTCTAGAAATGGGGGTCATTTTTGCCTTGCCTGCTTTGAAAGATCTTTGTGGGAATCACAAAAATTTATGAAGACTCTGGACACTGTAAGGGGCTAGTCTCCTTAGAAGACGTTAGCGTGTAGCTGGCGAGGATTCCGTCAATCTGCTCTGAGTGCGCATTAAATTATAACTGGCCCCAGGGCCTTAATAAAGGACGGAACCATGCTTTCCAAAGGACAGGCAGGACCACGGAACAAAGGTGGATCACGAAGAATTGCGTTAATAACATTGAATTACGTTTTTGACCTTTTACTTCAATTCTTCAGCTGACGTCAAGAAGTCTGCTCAGAACCATGGCCTTTGCACATTTCTCAAACCAGCCGCTCCTTTCGCAAGGACAGATCCGGACTCGGGCTCAGGGCTCTTGGAAGGCAATATTATCCGGCAAGAATTCAATGATTGAAAAAAATGAGTTATAGTTACCTTCTATTTGTATCCAATACTACTAATATTCCCTTTACTATGACGACATACAGTTTCCTTTTAAAATGAATGCACTTAAATAAAAAGACTTGCCTTATTAGTGTGGGTAATATAGGAATGTGACCAATATTGGGAAAATGGTACGTAAAAGATTGAAGATGGGAGGAATCCTCCTCTGAAATACTCTGAATATTTCCCTGTACATTAGTATCCATTTTCTCATCCAGAAATGCACGACTTCCCCTTTGGAGGACTGAAGAAGGGCAGGCCTTCTGCTAGTCGCCTTTCTCCCAGTAGCTTATTCTGCTTCTCACAGCCCCTCCATGTTATAGACGGAGAAAACGAGGTTTTGACAGTTTACTTGTTTAAGGACATACCATGTCAGTGCTCCAGCCAGGATTTCAATCGGGCAGTGGGGCAGGGTCTGTGTGGAGAATTCGGCAGTGGTGCAATTTCGTCCGCTACCCATCTGAGGTCATTCGGGGCAGGTCTCACTGGGGGAGAGTTCTGGAAGGTAAGACTCTGACATCTTTACCTCTTTAATCAAGGCCAAGATAAGGAAGAAGCTGTCGTTTCCTCCTGAGGAGAAGGATGCTGTCTGCCTTCTGGAGAGTCTTGACCAGAGTTTTGTCTGAGTGTAGGCAGATGGTGGGTTTTTTTTTTTTTTGAGGAAGATTAGCCCTGAGCTAACTGCTACCAATCCTCCTCTTTTTGCTGAGGAAGACTGGCCCTGAGCTAACATCCATGCCCATCTTCCTCTACTTTATACATGGGACGCCTACCACAGCATGGCTTGTCAAGTGGTGCCATGTCTGCACCCAGGATCTGAACCAGCAAACCCCAGGCCACCGAAGCGGAACGTGCGAACTTAACCGCTGTGCCACCGGGCTGGCCCCCAGATGGTTTTTAATGGATGTCCAAATGGAGAGGAAGTGAAGGCAGACAGAAGGAACCAAAGGAGGAGGCAAAAAGGATCGTTCTGAGAGCTCTGATTCCTTGGGAGCTCCTCCTTCCCTGGTTGCTCCCCAGGGTGCCTATTTTTGGGATATTGAGATATTCTAGGCATTTTGTTAAGGTTGAAAGTGGGAAGTTTATAGCATCTCAGTCCTGACAGACAGATGGAAACAATTAACACCATGTCTTAAAAATCTCGATGTGGGAAGCTGCTCAGTAGGCCTGATGCTTAAAACTCTCTCTCTGGGTGGTTGGAGCAGAGAAAGAGAAGGGAGGCAAGATATGCTTGGTACCTTTTACATACCGAGCGCTTTAATATAATCTGCCAACAGTTCTGTGAGGCAGCCGCTGTGACGAACCCTACTTCCCAGATGACAAAACTGAGGCTGAGAGAGGTGACATATGTGCCCTGTACCCATGCTCACACAGCCAGGAAGGTAAGGATTGGGGATTCAACTTCCCAAAGCTCTTGTCTTTTTTTATCCAACAGATAGAGACTGTGGTAGGCTGAATGGTGTCCCCCGCCCCCAAAGAGATACCCACATCCTGATCTGAATATTATCTCCTATGGCAAAAAAGACTCTGCAGATGCGATTAAGTCTTGAATGGCAAGATGCAATCATCAGAGGCAGGCAGAGGGAGATTAAAACAGACAGAGGAAGACACGGTGATGTGATGACAGACGCAGAGATTGGAGTGACATGGCCACAAGCCAAGGAATGCTGGCAGCCACTAGAAACTGGAAGAGACAAGGCATGGAGTCTCCCCAGAGCCTCTGGAGGGAGTGCGGCCCCCCACACCCTGATTTCAGCCCAGCGAGACTGTTTTCTCCGAGAGAACACATTGTAAGCCACCAAGTTTGTGGTATTTGTTACAGCAGCTGCAGGAAACTCTTACAAGGCCTGAGATAGGAGCCTGGGGGATAACATTTCAAGGACTGTGAGAGGGAGAGAGAATACCGAGGAAGTTGGGGGGACCGGGAGTCTGAAGTAACAAGGAGTGTTTCAAGGAGGAAGCAGTTGCCTGCTGGCCTGTCCGAGGGACCAGGGTCTGTGTGTGTTGTCCCCACCACAGGCCTCCTCCGCGTCCCTGGATCCCACGTTCACGCCTTCTATTCCTGGGCAGCAGCACCTTGAACTCCCGAGCCAAGGAGAGCCTGGGAGGCCCCAGAGACCTGGGTCCAAATTCTGTCCCAATGCAGGGGCGTTTCGTAGGGTGTTCCAAAGGGATATAAACCACACTAACCACCCACAGTTTAAGGCCAAAGACCATCAACGGTGCCTCGGTGGAGGGAGAGAAAGGGGAGGTAAATGAGGGCAAAATACTGGAACGTGACCAAAACCTCACAGTTCAAAAGCCATCAGATAGTCAGTCAAGAGACGGTCAGAACCAGCAGAGACACTCGCTTCTCTAGAAGCCAGCACCTGACAAAGCCTGTAAAGTATCAGGGCGACAAATGCACGTGGCGTGCCCTCCGGGAGGTAGCCTGATCCACCAGTGGGCGCTTGGTGACTGTCACTCAGCAGCTGACCGGGGGACATGACACGGTTCTTCCCGAGGGGGCGGGGGTAGACGTGAGCCTGGTCCTTGATAAAGACCATCTCCCCGTACAGGACTGGTGAGGGGTTCAGTGAGAGAAGGGCTAGCCCGCCAGCCCTCCAGCACCATTGCTCCCTCTTGGCTCCATCTCAGCAGAGGGACTGTCAAAAAGCCTTTTGCCCGCTGTGCACGGTGTGGGCGCATTTCTTCTGCATCTGGCAGGTAGGCTAAGTTTCCTATTGCTCCTAGGCAAAAATGCGAACTCCGTTCCTCTGCAAGAGGCATGGCAGATGGTCCCCTGCTGGGCTGTGGGACTCCGCCCAACACCTCTATGCCCCTTTTCTCGTCTCCCTCACCATGCTCCTGCCCCCTCTGGCTCCTCTCTATTCTTGGAATCAGCCAACCCCAGGGAGTTGTGCCTGCTGTTCCCTCTTCCTGGAAAGCTTTTCGCACGGCTGACACCTTCTGAACCTTCAAGTCTCAACTCAAGTGTCACCTCCTGGGGGCACCTTCCCTGACCTCCCCAGCTCAAGTGGCCCCCACTCCAAAGGCGTGTTGTAGCGCATCGCGGTGTCTCCTTGGTCTTCATAGTCTCTCTCTCTGTCGGATTATTGTGTTTATCTGTTTAGCTGTTCGTTGTCTGTCCCCCTCTGCCTGTCCCCACTGGAATGTAAGCCTCACAAGTGTAGGATGTTACATTGTTCTCCGTTCTATTTGTAGCCCAGAGCTTAACATATACTAAGTCCTTGATAAGTATCGTAAATAAAGGGAAGGTTGAGGAAAGCGTGTGGGGACAACCTCAGGGATAAAGCTCAGGGCAGCTGCCATGTGGCCCACTGAGAGGGCGGTTCAAGCAGAAGCATTAAGGAGCAAGAGTGTGGGCGGAGCTTGTAGGCGGAGCCAGACCTGGGTGAGTGGCTGCCGGATGCCAGAGGTCAATAGGTGAGGGTCCCTGGCAGACAGGATGCACCGCAGCCTGGGGGCTTATGGAAGGGAGCCTGAGGAAACCCCTGAGTGTGCAATGGGGCCTCAGATGGAAAAGGAGACTCTTAGGTTATTACATGACCACAGAAGCCTTCAGAGAAGGGAGTCAATACGGAGGATTCGGGCCATGGAGGTGAGACCCGGAAAGGTGCATGAGAGATCTTCAAGGGTGTGTCAACGAGCTGCCCCCAAAAGGCGTGTCCACTGGCTGCACACTTTCCCTAAGCATCCTCAGTAGCGGGAGGACCAGGTTTATCTGTGCAGTGGGATCCCTCCATCCTTTAGATAGTTAACGATTCCCTTTTTAGTCCAGGGTACAGCAGTACCTCGCCCACTGCTTGGAGAGAAGCCCAGAGGCATCACGGCATGCTGGTGAAGGGCTGATGATGGCTGCTTCATAGCCTGAGTTAATGCACGTGAGGCCCTGGAACAGTGCCTGGCACACAGTAAACGCCATGGAGCTTGTGTTGTTATCGGAGAAACTATCACTCCGCTGTGAAATGGAATTCGCAGTATTACACAGAGAGAACAATGTTAATGCCGAGCCCACTTGCTTCTTGAGGGCTAGTGGGCTGGAGAGAAGTCCCCGGAACGATCCAAGTAGGCTATTCCCCATCTGAGTGGAGGGGTGTGCCTAGGGCCGCCAGAGAAATTCAAAACCCCTCATGCTTGGTTCCCAGGCACCAACTCAACCCTGTTGGCAGATCATGACATTCAGCTTTGACACTGGGGCCAGTCAGGAAGGGAGTTTGTACAAAAAAGTGGAAGGTACACCTTTCTTTCTGCAGTAGGATCATGCGTGTGCACTGGGACAAGTGTGACAATTGTTTATTTGTTTGTTAATGGAAAGGGTGATGAAGAGTTTGCTGCCACACGCTTGTGAGTTCAGGTTGCATTCCATGTGGAAGCTGTGATCCTGACACTCTGAACAATGAGAATGGCAACTTTAGGTCTTAGGGAGCTCTTGGCTCTGACAGCCAAGGGGTCCTTGATGGCCATCCTGGTCAGTTACATCGTTTTCTAGATGTTGGATGCTCCCTTATCTACCCTGGGAAGAAGGAAATGATGCTTGGGACTTTCAACTGTTAGCATTTGTGGGCAGGATTTCTGCATAACTCTCTTCAGACGAGTCTAACAACCCATGAAAGTTGTTGGCATCATATTTCAAGAAAGGAGGTAGAAATGGAATACGTTCTTTTTGGATTTGCTTAAAAATATTTCTAACGGAGCAATGCTTGAAATTGCTTAAAACTTTTTATTGTGAAAGAACAGACACAGAGAACCGTTACAGCCAATGTGTAGCTTGATGAGTCATTATGAAGCTCATACCTTTGTGACCATCACTGAGGCCAAGAAATGGAACTTTTCCCCTGGTTCCAGAACCCCCTCAATCTGTTCTCACAGTCCCCTTACTTCCTCAGAGGTAACCATTATCCTGACTTTTAGAGTCACTCCTTCTTTTTGTTTCATTATAGTTTTATCCCTCAGATATACATCTCTAGACACTATATCTAGTTTTGCTCATTTTAAAAAAATTGATATGTCTTTTAATTACAAGTTCCCTTCATCTCTTTCTTTCTTTAAAAAAATTACTGAGATACAATTCACATACCGTAAAATTCATCTTTTTTAAAGTCTACAGTTCAGAAGTTTTTAGTACGTTCATAATGTTGCATAATCATCACCACTAATTCCAGAATATTGTCGTCACCCCCAAAAGAAATCCTATTCCCATTAGCAGTCATTCCCCACTCCACTCTCCCCTAAACCCCTGCCAACTATTAATCTACTTTCTGTCTCTATTGATTTTCCTATTCTGGAAATTTCATATAAATGAAATCATACAATGTGTGTTCTTTAGTGACTGGCTTCTTTCACTTAGCATAACATTTTCAAGACTCATCAATCTTGTATGGCATAGATTGTGGTGATGGTTTCACAGGTATATACTTATCTGCACCCTCATCAAGTTGTATGCATTAAATATGTACAGATTTTTTTTTTTCCAAGGAAGATTTACCCTGAATTAACATCTGTGCCAATCTTCCTCTATTTTGTATGTGGATTGCTGCTATAGCATGGCTGCTGGTGAGTGGTGGAGGTCCATGCCAGGAACTGAACCTGGGCCACTCAAGTGGAGCACGCTGAACTTAACCACTAGGCCACAGGGCCAGCCCTAACTATGCACAGATTTTTGTATGTCAATCATACCTTAATAAAGTGGTTAAAAAAAAGATTCAATCTCCTTGCAGTAAGTAGCAGTACTTTATTCTTTTTCATAGCCAAATAATATTCTGTGACATGCGTATACCACATTTTTATATCCATTCAATTTTTTATTTTAGTCATTCTGGTAGGTGTGTAGTGACATCTTATGATGATGTTAATTCACATTTTTCTAGTGGCTGGTGATGTTAAACATCTTTTCCTGTATTTCTCTGTCATTTGTATATTCTCTTTGGTGAAATGTCTGTTTGCATCATTCGCCCATTTTCAAATTGCATTGTTTTCTTATTGATGAGTTTTGAGATTTCTTTATAAATACTCTATATAAGTGTACTTTGTCAGATATGTGGTTTTCCAATATCTTCTCCCAGTCTTTAGCTTGTCTTTTCATCTTTTTAACAGCATCTTTCTCAGAGCAAAAGTCTTTAATTTTGATGAGGTCCAATTTGTTGGGTTTTTCTTTTATAGATTGTGCTTTTGGTGTCAGGCCTAACAGCACTTTACCTAGTCCTGGATCCCAGATCCCAAATATTTTCTCCCACTTTTTCCCAAAAAACTTATAGTTTTATGTTCTACATTAAATCTAGGATCCATTTTGAGTTAATTTTTGAACAAGGTGTGAGGTTTTTTTCATAATGGATACAGCACTATTTGTTGAAAAGGGTGTCCCTCCTTCATCGAACTATTATACAGAAATGATGGCCTCAGCCAGCCACACCAGCCTAGAAGATTTTAGTGCCACTTTTTTTCTAGTCATAAAGTGACTGGAAAAACCCTTACCTTTCATTTTTTTGGTGAGATATTTTACTTTGAAATTCAGAGATTTCCTACTCAAGAATCATAATCTCGTCCCTTTGTTTTTGCTTCAATAAGTAGCCTTTTATTGTGGTCATAGAGATTTAGAAAAATGTGGCAGAAGGAGAATGCCTCATCCAGAAACCTCAAGCAGAGTTTGAAAAAAGAAGCAGGAGAAAAAAAAAGAAAAGAAAAACAAGAGAGGGCCTGGACTTCCGCTTGTATTTGGTCACTTTTTACCTGCGTTGCCTCCGTCTGCTTCCCTGTCTGTAAATGGGAACCACAGTCCCTTCTCCACAGACGCCTTGCGATAGTAACATCCCACGCATACAGCTTCCGGTCCAGGTCCGGCCGGCTGCAGCACGCTTCTGGTCCCCAGGGGATGGATGGAAGAGCAAAGGTCTTTCTCCGGGGGGTCTGTCTCTCCTTCTGAGGCCGGAGATTAATTATGTAGGATGCAGGGATGGGGGTGCCATAATGTGCTCCCCACCCCGCCCCCCACACAGCGCATCCGCCTCTGGGAGCCCTGGCTGTAGAGGAGATCAGTGACGTAGGGGATTAGGAAAAGTCTGCCTGGCCTCTTCCTGCTGCCCCCGCACCTGGGGCTCTCCGCCTTGGAGATTAGTGGGTGACAGCTTTGCCAGGGGACAGACATTTAAATGTCAGCTTTCGTTTAAAGGAGCGGGTCTAAGATGAGAGGGAAGAGAAGATAAGCCTTCCTCCCCGCCTCCTCCAGCAAATCAGTCCCGTGCTTTCCCGTGCGTCCGAACCCTCTCCAAACTGGCGCCTTAACTCTTCCTTCTAAGGAGCCTCGCTCTGCAGGCAGGTGTGGTGGCCCTGAGAGATGGGGCAGGTGCTGGCCCCAAATGCAGCGCTGGAGGCAGCAGTCAGAGAGGGAAAGACGCGAATCATGTCTTGGAAGCATAGAAGGTTCTTAATCTACTTTCCCAGACATAGGAGGAGGGCAGTCAAGGGACCCCAGCAGGTGTAGGCAGCTCTTCGCAACAGCGCATGCCCAGCACTGAGGGCAGTGCCATTCTCGCGGTTCATTTGTTCGTTTCTTCATTGATTCCCTTAACCCTACATTTGGGAGTTTATTTACTTATTTGCACCTTCACTGGGGACCAACCAGCTGGCCCAGCCAGCCCCCCAGTGAATATTTCTGTAGCTTCTCTTGTGTACCTGGCCCGGTGCCCAGCCCTGGGGACACAAGTGATAAAAACACGGTGCCGCTGTGCTGCGGAGGAGGCTGGACCGGTTGTGGGCCAGAGCGGCGAGTGCTGGCCCTGGCACGCTCCTGGACATAGCAGGGGCTCTGCCACACGCGTGTCTTTGCAGGCATGAGCCCGACCTCTGTGACTCTGGCCAGTGCCCTGCAGGTCAGGGGCGAAGCTCTGTCTGAGGAGGAGATCTGGGCCCTCTTGTCCCTGGCTGCTGAGAGGCTCCTGGAGGACCTCCGTGATGGTAAGAGAGTGTTTGCGGCCGTTGAGTCACGGGGGATGATGCGAAGCTTCTCAAACAAGCACATTTCTGGCTGCTGCTTCTCCATCTGTTATCAGTCCAAAGTGTTAGGGCAAGTAGGCAAATGACACCCACCATGGAGCTGTGCTGGGAGGGCGGGCCCGTCTCTTGGACCCAGAGTTGAAAGAGTGGCCTCGTTCTGCCTTGAGATTACATGTCTAGGCCTGGTCACTAGGGAGAGAGTGGGGGCAGCTCCGTGGGCCTCTCCCACCACCTGGACAGTCTGCGCATAACCAGAGATGGGAGGCAGCAGGTAGCCACGGGATCAGCGGACACCCCATACTGTCCTCCGTGAGATGCTGCGCCAGCTTGAGTCCCATCAGGAGAGAACCTGCACACTCAGTGGTCTAAACGAGATGAGCGTGTGTTAATATAAAGAATTCTTAAACTCCGACCGAAGAATAACTGTAAGATATAAGAAAAGTCCACATGGTCCCCCAGGGCTGAGGGCTGTACCCAATGAGTGAAAAACTTTGAAGGGAAGCCCCCTCCCCAGGTTGGGGTTCAGATGTGCCGGAGTTGCTGTGTTTGCAGCCCGTGATGACAGCTGCTCTGCCTGGCCATGGTGGTCTGCAGGCACTGGACAAGCCGGGCGCAGGCGATCGCCAATAGGGGCGGGGTTACTCTGGGTGGAGCCGGGCGCAGGCGGGCACAGGCCAACACAGGTGAGCCCCAGCTCCGGAGCCGGGGCGCGCGGGAGGCCTGGAGCCCGCAGCGTCTGTGTAGACGGGGTCGCAAGAAGGCGATCGCTTGGCTGAGGGATCACGCGTCCTGGACGTGTGTCGAGGCGGAGCGTCACCCGGTGTCCCCAGCACACACCGCTAATCCCCCCAGAAACGGCGGGAGAGCCCGCCCCCCGCGGTGTCTCTCCGGCGCCCTCTACTGAGAAAGCTGAGCATCGCGCTCGCTGAGAAGGAGAGATGCTGAGGGGGGAGCAGGTACTGAAAGATGGAGCTGCGAGGCATTAAATCTATAACTGGAACAAACACTGGGTGCTCATACTCAGAGGTCAGCTCAGAAGTCACGCGTGCTCCCCCCATGTGAGACCACACATGCGCAGTCAGGGTGAGGGTCTAGCTGGGGAGACAAGGGAGGCTGCGCACCCTTACCTACAGCTCCATCTCCTCCCTGAGCCTTCACGCCCTCTTCCCCGCCCTGGAGGTTCCGATGAACAGCTACAGTGTGCCCAGAAGACCAGCTGTCTTGGTCCCTGGCTTGGCCCCAGGCCGCTCAGACTTGTGCTAATTTCCAGGTGGATCTGACCTCTTTACATTTTACTTTGGGACTCTTGGCCCCTGATGACCTCTGATGCAGGTGTGGTTATCCCGGCCACCTCTGCACCCAACTTCTGTAACACCTGCTTCTGGCACACACGCATCAGGGCTGAGTTTGTTCCGCTCTGTGGTTCCCCGGGTCTTGCTCGCTGTCCCTCCCAGAGGAGGATCCTGCAGGGCCCCCCCCACCCCAACCCCAGGCATGGTCCCATGCTGGCCCTCCAGACAGCCGCCTGTCTCTACTCCCCCATCACTGCCTTGGTTTCAGATTCCTCGGACTATGTGGTCTGCCCCTGGTCGACCCTGCTTTCTGCGGCCGGAAGTCTTTCTTTCCAAGACCGTAGTTCCCACGGAGAGGCTGCTCCTTTCAAGGCCCCTGAACTGCTTCAGGGACAGAGTGACGAGGAGCGGCCGGATGCGTCTCGGGTAAGGCGTGTGGCGTCTCTGCAGCGGCCTCCGGCCCCACCTCCAGGAAGGCCTGTGTCTAGGACCTCGGACCTGTCCTGGGGGTGGCATCCCCTTGCTCCCAGCTCAGCCCAGAGGAACACCGGACAGAATGAGTTTTAAAGAATTTTATTCCCAGACTGTCTTGCCAGTAACTTATTAGCTCTTAGATGAGGACAAGTCAACTTCTCTGAGCCCTAATTTCTGCATCTTTTAAGTGGGGTTAATATGACCTAATCCACGAGCTTGTTGTTAACATTCAAGAAGAGGTGTTGGGAAAGCTGTGGGTAGATGGTCTGGCACATTGGTTCCATTGGCAACATGTAGCAAAACCCCTCAAAAGGACCCAAAAAGCCCTCAACTAGGAATTTATCCAAAGGCATGAGTAAAGATTGATTTAGCTGCAGCAATGTTTATTGTTGAATTGTTGACATTGGTGATAAATTGGAAACCAACTACATGTTCAATGAGAGTGGATGTGAAACAAGACAGTGTTAAAATGAGGCTGTAGAAGCTTGTTGAATAACCTGAAAAGAAATTAAATATATGCATTTACGATGTGATCCTAGTTGTGTAAACACACACAGAGGGAGAGAGAGAGCGGAAGTTCTAAAAATATACGCACCAAGGTGTCTGAGTGATTATTTCTGGATGGCAACATCAGTGGCGAATTTTGTTTTTTCCATGGACATGTTTTGCTTCTGAATAGCAGAAAGTTCTAGTAAACATTATTTTCAATTTGATAGAGAAGGAACTCCAAGGAGAGAAGGGTGGAGGGCAGGCGCACGGTAGGCATTTCCTCGGTGCATTCTGTTCCTTTTTTCCTTGTCATTTCATGGGAGAATAGGGCACCAGGGGCTTCCAGGTTTGGTCGGTCTGGGCCCACGTGTCTCCAAGTCGGATGACAATAGAGAAAGCATTGGAGTCCCAGTTGCAGTGGCCCCGGCTCCATCACCCCCCCTCCCCCCCTCCCCGGGACTCCTGGCCCATGCACCCTTTCCTCACGGCCAGGATCCCGGGGCTCCTGTGTTGGGTGCAGACTGGGTGCCTCTCAGATACCCTCTGTTCAGGCCTCTCTGGTGAAGTTCCACTCACACCAAGTTGCCTCCTACTCTCTGGACTCAGATAAGATGCCACATCCTGAGCCATGGGATCTGACTTTCTGAGCCACCACCTGAGGGGCCTGCTGGTGCAGCGTGAAAGGGCAGGGGACCTAGTTTCCCAGGGGGTGAGCCTTAACCAATGGCAAATGAGAGTTGGGAGGGAACTGAGAAGATTAATTCTCCCCTATATCTTTCCTTCTGAACTGCTTCGAGATGGGTGAGTCTCAAAAGCTTCCAGAGGAGTTCTGAGTGCTAGGAAGCTAGGTCTGCTGTCCTTCCTGCTGTGCTCTGTGGCTTGTTGCAAGGAGATGGCCAGCATGGTGACCCCAGCCATCACATCTGCTTTGATTCCCTTCCCCTTTTCTCTTCACCCTCATTGCCCTGAGTTTATAGCCCCTGAATGAAGTATCAGTACTTAATCCTTGCCTCAGGCTCTGCTTTCTACAGGACTTGAACTAAGACAGATCTTGAGTGCCCCTGGGGTCCTTCCCCGTCCCTCCCAGCATCCCTGGTGAGGAACAGACATTGCCCTCCTGGCTTCAACCTGGCCTCCACTGAGTGTCTTGTGAAGGCCTAGTGGCTCCTCTCCTCAGAGCATCCTTGAGCTGAGCTGAGCGGGAGGAAAACATCCTCCTGCACATGTTCCTCCATGCAGAGGAATGAGGGCTCCAGGAGTTCTTAGGGTGAAGGAATAGGCTGAGCTAACAACTGGGGAGGCGTGTTGTGGGGGTGTGGCTTAAGGGGCGCAGCCGCCAGCCTTGGGCCCTGTTCCTGCAGCCGGAGGGCAGGGTTACCTGGCCGTTCTCTCTCTTACAGCCTCCCTGCCCCTCAGTTCCATTAATTATCGTTCCCTTCTGTTCATCGCAGGCTCCTCTCTTTGTCTCACTTGGCTCAGGTCCCGTGGTGGGGGGGTGGGGGTTGGAGGATCAGGAAGGTGGTCCCAGGAGAGGCTGTGCTCAGGAGCCTCCCCGGCCCTGGGCCCCATTCTGAGGTTTGGAGGGTGCATCTTGACACCTCTCCTCGGGCCAACACGGGGGAAATTAAGACATTTCCCCCACTCCTTGGGATGTTAGGCCCAGGTGCAGGGGAAGGTGTGGGCTGGTCTCTAACTACAAGTCATTCATTCCACTGTCACCCACCCCATGCTCATGGCAGACATCACCAATCGATCATGGCTTCTTTCCCACTGAGCCAGGAGTGGCCTTCAAAATCCTTCTGACCACCCTTCTCCAGGCAGTGTCCACCAATGGGCTAGATTTGGGATTTGGGGTGAAGCCTGCTGTCTTGTGGCCCTGGGCTTTGCTCTGGGACACTTTTAGAGCCCTGGGAACCCAGGTAGGTGCCTAGGTATAGATGATGCCTCTGGTGGGGCTCAGGACGTCCAGTTGCGGGGTCATTTCTCCAGATGAGGGTGCAGCTTGCGAGCCTTCCTGCAGGTGTCACCCAGATGGGGGACTGACTGGTTCAGGGGCACAGTCTCAGACGAAGAAGAGGCCTAACGGGCGCATGGGGCTCGGGACACGAGCCCCTGATCTAGAGATGTGAACGCCGGAACCAAGCCCGCTTGTGTTGAACTCCACAGGTGGCCCAAGTGACTGCGTGGTTTACATACCGTGCTTGTTAATCCAGCCTCTTCCTTCCAGAGCCCCACAAGCCTTAAGGTCTGGAGAGAGACCTCAGGGGGCTGTGCCTGGTCGGTTATAATAGAAACCTCACGATAATACACACTGACATTTAGTGAGGACGGCGTGTAGCCCAGAGGCGACACAGCCCAGTGGCTCAGGGCAGGGGCTCTGGCTCCGTGTTCAAGTCTAGACTTTATGTCTTCTTTGGGCCAGTTCCCTAACTTGCCTTTGCTTTAGTTTCCTTCTTTGTAAATTGGGGACGATTAAAATACTTGCCTCCCAGGACTGTGGTGAGGAAAATAAGTTAATATTAGTGAAAGACGTAGGGCAAGCCTGGGTATATTATAAGAGCTCCATGTCCAATAATAATGATAACACTTATTATTATTAATACCATCTTTAGGTACTTTTTACTCAATCGTCCTAAGTTTTCAGGCAGAATACTCACTTCAAAGATGAGGAAACTGAAGCTCAGAGAAGTCAGTGCTCTTCTATGACACCATGTTGCTTTGTGACAACATACGATGCTTTTTAATCAGGTTGAATAACAGTGTATCAAGAAGAAGATAGCCTAGAACATGGTGGCTGGAACCACAGATATAATTATTATTTACTTAATGAGAGGTTTAAGGATTGGTCAGCAGCTCAGTAAATGTCATCAAGGTTCCAGGTGTATATTTCCATTCTACTCTCATTAGCTGCTGCCTTTTTGTCCTTAGACTTGTTGCCTCCTGGTCACAAGATGGCTGCCATGATTCCAGGTATCACATCAGTGTTCAAGGCAGGAACAAGGGGGAGAGCATGGGACCAGTCCCATGTGCTCCTATTGCCAGTGAAGCAAAAGGTTTCTCAGAAGTCCCCTAACAGACTTCTCAGATGTCTTTCGCCAAAATTGGGTGTCATGGTGACTGGGGTCTTCAGCCTCTAGAGTCGGAGGCAGCAAAGTTTCAGGGAGCTGCAGATGGCTGTTGAGCTAGCCAGCCAGCAGTGGGAATTGCATGGGAATTATCCCACATGGGAATTGCGTCATATGTCGTCTGCGGGATGGTGGAGCAGCAGAGGTGACTGGAGTCTAATCAGATGCTTTTCTCTCGGGCAGATGCACGTCTATTCTCTAGGAATGACCCTCTACTGGTCAGCGGGCTTCCATGTTCCTCCAAACCAGGTCTGTACCCACGATCCTCGCCGCCTCGCCAGGTGGTGCCTGTGGCTTGGTTTAGCGGTTTTGGCCGGGGCAGGGGAACTCTGGGCCTCCGCTCCATGCTCCCGGGTTCTGGGAAAGCACTGCCAACCGATGCCAGACCTCCTTCTGCCCAGTCCAGGAGGAACCTCCGAATCCATCCACGTGGCACCCTAGGCAGCCACGATCTGGGATTGGCAAGCGAGAGATGACGTATCTGCCACTCCCGCTCAGAGACTAGCGAGCAGGAGAGTTTTACAGATGCTGACGACGCGAGTCAGACAGCGGGTGACGCCCCTTCCTGCAGTGGGAAGCCTCCCGGAAGAGGGTCTGGTGCCCCATCGATTCGGGACAGCGCTCCCTGGATATCTTCCTCTCTGAGATCTTTCAGAGGGTTTTCTTAGAGACGCTGGGAAGGCTTGAAGCACAGAAAGGTTTAAACTTTATCATGGTATTTTACAAAATTTTTGACGACAGAATATGTGTGCAAAATTTTCATCTGATGCTGTACGAATTCCTTAGAAACCAGTGAAACACGAGCACACGCTGGAGACCTGCCTGGCCTGCCCATCTTCCTCCCTGCCTCCCTTCCTCCCTCTCTCCCTTCCTTCCTCCCTCCCTGTCTTCCTCTTTTCCTTCCTTCCCACCCTTGCTCTCTCCAATGTAACATCCCAATGCTTCTCTGTGCTCCTTCTAACACAGACACCTGCTCATGTTCCTCCTCCTGTGACTTCTTCCTCAGCTCCCCTAGACCCACGAGGTTACTTCCCACTCCTCAGCAGGACACACCTGGAGCCCAGAGCTGGGCTCCTCCCTGTGGGGCTGGTCTCTCTCTGGCCCTCTGCTGTATCAGGCCTGGTTTCATGGGCATGTGGCCTGTGTAACAGCACGGGGCCTGCACTTACAAGGGCCCCATGCTTGATTTAATGCTCTGCTGTCACCGTCTTGAAATCCTTCTCAATCTTGAACAAGGGGCCCCACTCCTGCCCATGGGCCACGTCCTTTCAGACATACGCCCACCTTTGCACATTTCTCCCTCCACCTGAGGCCCGCTCCTCCACCTTTCTCCTTGTTAACCCCAGCATACTTTTTGAAATACAGTCCAAGCTCCTCCCTCCCTCCCCAGCCTGGGTTAGGCTCCTTCCTTTGTGTTATTTCCATGTCTTGTGCTTCCCGAGACCAGAGCACTTATCACCCTGTCCTGTCCTTGTCTCTTTAAGTGACCGCCTTTCCTAGCAGACTGTGAACTTCCCGAAGGTGGGCCTGTCTCCCACCCCTGTCCCAGGAGCTGGGCAGTCCCGGGCACGTAAGGGCACTGCTGTTCAGGGCAGGACTCATTGGCCTGGTCACATGCCAAGAGAGGAATTCACAGCTGATGCTCCATGGCCAGACATGGTAGTGCGGCCTTGACCCGGAAAAGGGCCTTCAGTATGGGTGGGTGTGAGAAAAAGCCGGATTTTGAGTCTGACTTTGAGCTCTTCCCGATATAGATGGTGGCCACTTAAACACATGAGAGTCATGCTCAAGAAAACATCGATTTTCTCTTTTGCTTGATGTGCACACGTTACGTCAAGTTCAGCCAAGATTACTGAGCACTTGGGCCGACAAAAGCCACAGTCGGTGTGTTCCTGGAGCTCACAGTCCAGGGAAAAAGGGCCCATGTGACCCACCTAAATAATTTGGCAAAGTGACAGGCCGCCCAGGTGAATGTGAGCGACAGGCTAACCCCTGGGTTGATCTGGGGCGCTCGGCGTAGGTGGAAATCCGTGGTGCGGAGGATGTATTTTTCGGGAGTATCCCAAGCACATGTTGGGGCTCTCTGTGCACAAAGGATGCTCCAGCTTAGACAGCAGCAAACGACACAGCAGGTGCAGATAATTGCTCTGCATCTTGAGGCCCCGGTGATCTGTCTTCCGCCTGTCCCTAACTCTCGGGGAGGAGCAGGCATCCGTCTAGTGGGGACGAGGACGCCCATTTCGGTCAGCCCACTGCGCTCTGCCGAGGCGCTGGCCCAGGGGCTGAGCCCTGTGCCTCCCGCCCGCCCCTGTCCCCAGCCTCTGCAGCTCCGGGAGCCGCTGCACTCGCTGCTGCTGACCATGTGTGAGGACCAGCCCAGCAGGCGGCTGCCGCTGCCGGCCGTTCTGGAAGCTTGCCGGCTGCACCAGGACGACGCGGCCATCTACCCAGCCTCTGCCAATGTGCATGTGAGACGGCTGGTCAGCGTGGTTCTGGGCTCCGGCTCTCAGGTCAGTGTGGATCCGTGCTGTCCAACCCAGGAGCCGTGGGAAACTGTTGACTTAGCTAAATTATAGTTAGTGAAAATGAAATCAAATGAAAAATTCAATTCTTCAGTCCCACCTGCCTCTATTCAAGTGCTCAGTCGCCACAGGGAGCTGGTAATGACCGTATCAGACACGTCAGATCTAGAACATTCCTGTCAGTGCAGTTCTCTTGGGCAGGGCTGGCGAAGACCTTCGGGCAAGCCCCGATTTCTAATGTGGCTAAGACCCCTGGGATCTTGGAAGAGCCTCTCTACATAAAAGCAGTCGTGTCTACAACCCGTGTGTCAGTTCCCCTCTCAAAATTCAGCTCCGTGCCTGCACAGTGCCTGGCCGCTCCCTCCCCTCTGCCACCTTGTGCCTGCAGAGGGTCCCCTTGTTGCGCTTGTCACACTATCTGCTTGCTGCCCTGTGCCCTCCCTGGTGCCTAGTGAGGGGCCTGGCACGTGGTGGGCATTGACTTAGGCTGGGTTCCCTTGAAGCAAAGCCAGGGACGAGGGTGCTTATGCAAGTCACGTACTGGGGAAGCACTCCTGGGAGAGAGGGCGTGATGGAAGGAGGACAGGATGGGGTACAAGGTGGATACAGCCTTAGCCTGATCCCATGGTGAGCTCGGTGCCCGTGGTCCAAAGGCGAGGAGGTCTGCATTTCAGAGGAACCAGAGGGGGGCCAGCTGGAGGCTGGTGGGCGGCTGCTGCCCTTGTCCAGGGGCAGGTTGGAGAACTGAGACCACGATTAACTCAGGGTCCGTGTGGATGGAGAGGAGGGGACAGCTGTGGGATGCTGCCAACGGTCAATCAGAAAATGCCTCTCCCGTTCTGTCCCCTTTCTCTCTTGGTGTGTGAGCATGTTGCTCCTGTTCATTGATCCAGAGGATTCTATTTGTTTGAAAGACATTAGCGCCTACGATCCAGTGGTGTGTCGTTGTCCCATGATGGACACGGCATTGACCCGCAGCGTTCCATTAGGAGCCCATAACATAGATTTGGATCCCTCATTGGACATTCACCCAGGCCCTGAGCTGGGGGAGCTGCAATGGGGCATGACACGCACAGTGGGGTCCAGGAGACAGACAAGGAAGCAGACTCATGTTCTGTGGTGTCACCGAGGGAGGTGAGAGAGGAACCGCGAGGGGGGCATTGGCGTCTGCCTTGAGCGCAGAGGCTGAGAGGACTGGAAGTGAGGAGGATGTGGCTCTGGGGCTTGGGGCCCAGAGGACCTGACAGGGAGAGCCTGGCCGGTGGAGGGAGCGCACGAGCAAACACAGATGGGCAGGAGAGGCAGGCATCTCGGGGGCATGGAGGACCCCAGGGTGCATGGGCACAATGGGCACAGAGCACCCCCTGGCTTCTAGAGAACATGGTGTGAGCTCTTCCTGTGTGGGACACACGGTCCACACTGACTAGAAGGGACAGTCTGTGTGTGTCTGTTCGAATGCCCCTCCTGACACGGGGATGTGCTGTGTGCTGCACCTGACCCTCAGGTGGGGAGGAAGGAGGTGGAGGAAAGCTCCTCTGTGCAGCAAGACAGAAGCTGCCAGCTCAGGAACAGGCTGCATCAGGCGAGCTGCGAGGGCTCGGTGGCGCCGGCCTCGGACGGTCTGCACCCCTCCAAAGGTAAGTACGGCCCCAGGGGTCTGTGTCCCGCAGAGGGAGGCCCTGTCCCTGGGGGGTCCGCATCCCCACAGAGGGAGGTGCTGTCCCGGGGGTCCTCGTCCCCGCAGAGGGAGGCCCTGTCCCGGGGTGTCCTCGTCCCCACAGAGGGAGGCCCTGTCCCGGGGGTCCTCGTCCCCGCAGAGGGAGGCCCTGTCCCGGGGGGTCCTCGTCCCCGCAGAGGGAGGCGCTGTCCCGGGGGGTCCTCCTCCCCGCAGAGGGAGGCACTGTCCTGGGGGTTCGCGTCCCTGCAGAGGGAGGCATGGGCCCCGGCATTGTTCCCGGGTCTGCGGAGGGTGCTGTCTACTGTTTCCCGCCCCCCGTGTGCCCGAGGTCCGTGCTGCAGTGGCAGAGAAGCCCGCGTAGAGTCCGCTCTTCCAGACGCCCCGCAGAGAGCCAAGTTTAGGGCTCTTCTGCGTTCTGAGGAAAGCTTTAAGCTAACAGTTACTCCTATCCAAGGAGAACTCTTTCTTGTTGAGTTCTAACTTGGACAGTTCACTGTCCACGCTGATAAAACAAAATAAAGCAAACAGCAGCAAAGAAAAATCTCTCTTGATGGGGTTCTGGGTGGAGCAAAAGGAAAAATAATTGTAAAAGATGGTTTTTGTTGTTGCTCCAGGTGAGTTAACAGATTGACTTTTAAAATAATCTTCAGATCTTCTGTGCTCTACTTTTCAACTGAATCTGAGATTAAAAAAATTAACGTTGGTTTGTTGTCCCTGAAACAAGTTACTCTTTGCTGTTAATCTTAATCTTCCCCCCAAGACCTCCCTCAACCTCTGTAACCGTCATTTTGTTTCCATTTCTTATATGAGGAAACAGACTCAGAGAGGTTAAGTAATTTTGCCAAGGTCACACAGCTAGTAAGTCGTGATGCTGAAATCCTCCTTCCAGGCTGCCTGATTCAAGAATGCCATGCCCTTTGCCTCTGCCCATGCCCTCCACCCTGCTGTTTGGTTAGTTTCAGAGAGAAGCACAGAGACTCAGAGCTCCCTGGAGCCCGGTCTGAGCTCCTCAGCACATAGTCGCGGCAGCATCTCTGTTAACAGGTAACCAGCAAGGGGCATGGGGCTGTGAACTTGATGTGGGACATTGGTGTGGGGGCCTCTGTATCCCGCTGCTTTACTATTGCCGAGGAGGAGTAGCCTCTTGCTTCTGCAGAAGAAGCTGACCCTATTCCGTTGGCAGATGAAAAAGCCACATTTAAGGACATACGAAGCCAAGATGACGAGGGGCCCGATGGCAGCTGTGCGGTCAGGGCGTCCTGTCTCCTCTGGGAACCAGGTCCAGGCTCAGCTATGGAATGACAACATGCTTCCGTGTTGTCGTGGGCATCTGTTGCCACACGAGCCTGCGTAACAATCGCCCACGAGACCCAGCGGCTGGAAACAGTGTTTGATTTAGCTCTCGATTCTGCGTGTTGGAAATTTAGCTGTGCTCAGCTGCGGGGCTCTTCTGGACTCTGCTGGGTGCCCTTGCACGTCTGTGATCAGTTCAGCTTGCCTGGGCGCCCTCGCTTCTAGGGGGAGGCTGCTGTTGTCTGGGGGAGCCCTGGCTCTTCTCCACCGGCAGGCTAGCCTGGGATTGTGCCCCTGACAGTGGCAGAGAGGGAGACAGAGAGCGAGACAGAGATGGAGAGAGAGAGACAGAGACAGAGAGAGAGGGAGAGACGTGCACAGAACCTCCAGAACTAGCCCTCCACCACTTGGACCTCATTCCACTGGCCACATCAAGCCTGGAGGCCAGCTCAGCTTCCAGGGGTAGGGGAATAGACTCCATCTCCTGAAGGCAGCTGGGGCAAAGTCAACTGCAAAGGGCACGGGTCAGCGAGCAGAACCGTGGCTATTTTTGCAATCAGTCTAACTAGATGCTTAAATCTGCTCAAAACCCACATGGGCTCATATCTTCCTGGTCCTGGAATCTTGGACGTTGTGAAGCTCAGATATTTATTTATTTACATGTTGACTTGTTAAGGGCTGTGCCTCCACAGTTCAGCCCAGGGCTGCGGCCAGACTTGAGGTCAAATACACAGCTGAGGCCTCTGCTGGCTGCTGGCCAGTCCACCTCACAATGATTTTCCTGCCATTTAAAACTCTATTTTCTGTTTTCCATTTTTCCCAATGAATATAGCTTTAATTTTTTTTCTGATTCCATAAACAATGTATGTTTATTGTCAAGACATTTCGAACAAGGGGCCGGCCAGGTGGCATAGCGGTTGAGTTTGGCGCACTCCGCTTTGGCGACCCTGGTTCGTGGGTTCCGATCCTGAGCTGGACCTACACCACTCACCGGCCACGCTGTGGCAGCCACCCACATATAAAATAAAGGAAAATTGGCAACAGATGTTAGCTCAGGGTGAAACTTCCTCAGCAAAAATCACCCCAAAACCCCAAAAAACCGTTTTGAACACTATGTAAAATTCTAAGGAAGAAAATCAGAACCCTCTGTGACCTCATCAGCTGCTCTGGGGTGTTGGGGACCTGGGGTCGCAGGACCTGCCTGTCCTGAGCACGGTGAGCAGAGGGTCCTGGTGGAGCAGAGGCCGCTGTGGCCTTGCCTCAAGCATCCCCTCACTGCCCCCCAGTGGCCATGAGGCCTTAGTTGCCTCCTTCGGAAAGTGGGTATGATAACACCCTCGTAGGCACGGGGTGAAGATGCCGCGGTGGGTACACCCCATCCAGCTGAGCCCCTGCAGGCGCTGGCTTCTCCTGGACGGGAGCCCCTTCCACGGTTAACACTTTCTCTGCTCCTCTGACCGCTGGCCAGCACTCTCCCGGCGGAAGCTCCCCAGAACCTTCAGGAGGGCTGGTGGCTCAGCTCCGGGTCAGCTCCCTCTGTGGCAGCAGAGAACTCGCAGCTGGCAACTCCTTCTCAAAGGGCTTTCGTGCAGAGAAAGGGAAAGGTGAGCAAAACAGGACCGAAGGACACCCCCAGGAGAGGTTTGAGCGGGGAGCTGGGGTGGCCGACGTGGTGCTGAAATGGGCAGCACCCATTGGAGGTCTAGGCTCCCTGGGCTGAGGTTTGTAGAATTGGGCTAATATAAATCTGGAAATTGCAATTCAGCGCAGCGGGTGTTTATCGAGTGGCCTTGTATGCTGTGCAGGATAGAAGATTGAAGAGGCCTGGTTGGTGTGCGGTGATGGGAGAGCTGATGAGGCTGCATGTCCTCGGAAGGGGCCTTCAGAGCAGACAGAATGCAGAGAAAATGTGTGGGTGGGACAGGCGGGGAGGAGAGGGTCCATCCCCGCTGGTACTCAGGGTCATCGGGTTTGGGGTGTGAGGAGTGAGTTATGGAGGAGCCAGGCCAGTCTGCCTGGCCGTGAAGTCTGGCTAACAGGAGGGGCGATGTCTGGTGGCCCCTGCAGTGTGCACATGCCTCCGGGGACCCCCGGCTCCTGGCAGGATTCCTGGTCACAAGTGTGACTCAAACGTGGGCATCGTGAAATTGACACTAGCTGCCCATGCACGCTATTGGTTCAACATCCAGAGCTAGAAAAACGGTTCATCTGATCTGAATCTAACGGTAGTTTTATTTTTAAAAAATCTTATTGCATAAAATATGTATTTGTACTATATAATGTGTTTTATAATTTTGAGGCATACAAAAGATGTGTGAATTATGAAACTCATCATGAAGTAGACACCCAACTTAAAAGCTAGAACAACGCCAAAACCGCCACACCCCTTGTAAGGCTTCTGCTTTGCGATGACCCCCTAGCTGGGCCCAGTTCATGTCCCGTTCGCTGAAACCTGTCTCCTGCTGGCTCTGGGGACAGAGTGCTGGTCGGGGATGAGGGAGGTGAGCCCGTGGGGGAAGCCCAGTCCCAAAGCTGGGGGTCCAGCCCCATGGAACGTGACTTCCCTTCTCTACTGAGTGACTCTGAGTGTTTCCCCAGTTCTCCAGGCCGGAGTTCGTCCTGCTGGCTAGAGAGGCCCCTGTGACTTTGCATCTGCCTGGATCCGTTGTGGTAACTGCTGGGCTACACTGGGCAGGGGTGGAGGGTGGCGAGGGAACCGCCCAGGTAAGCAGGCCCAGAGGCCGCCTGAGCTCTGACTGGGTTCTCAGGCTGGGAGGGCCTGGGGACACTCATTCTCCCCCCTGCAGACCCCTGCCAGAGCCCTCTGCTGGGTCACGTGCCACTCACGTCCTTCAGCCCTTCCCTGTGCCTTTAAGAGGAACCCTCTGTGACCTCTGCCTAAATCCTGCTTGTCCTTCCAGACTCAGCTCAGCCCATCCCCTCATTCAGTCAGGAAGTCTTGTTCAAGCATCAAGTAGGCACCAGGCACTGCTCCAGACCCCAGATCCGCCATGTGAACAAAGCAGAGCCCCCTTCCCCTGGAGCTTGCATTCTAGCCTTTGTGTAGTTGTCTGATTTCAGGGGTGGAAAAGTCACTCTCCCTTCCCTTAGCCCTGCTGCCCCAGCCCAGGAAGGCTGCAGACCCCCACGGGGTGCAACCCGTCTATGGAGAGGCACTTGGTACCTGGGTTGGGAGTGAGTGACAGGCTTGTCCCTTCTGAGCCGTTCACCGAAAGAGCTTTGGTGCTGCTGGCCCAGCATGGGGGCAGCCACTGCAGGCCCTGCTCTGGGATGTCTGTGTGCCTGACTGGGGCCCTCCTGAGCCAGTCCCCTGCAGAGGAGGGGAATGACTGTGGACTGGGAGCAGGTGGCCGCCCTGGGTAGAGGGAGGCAGAGGTCCGAGGGTAGGGAGGGGGAGAGGGAGGCGGGGAAGGGCGGGGAGCACCTGGGAGCAGAGGAGTTGGCAGCCAGAACCCATGGCCAGAGACGGGGAGGCAGGACCACTGTGAGCTGAAGCCCCATGTGCATTTTCCATTATCCCACTGGACCTCTCTTAGAAAACACACATTCAAAGATGCAATTCCTGTATTAAGAATTTTAAGAGGGCAACTGCAGAGCATTACACCCAAGCACAGGGCCCTTCAAAGCCCGTGGGGTGGCCCCTGCACTTGTCTCTCTCTCAGGAGTGGCCCTACACTGCATGTGAGACAGCCCCTTGGGGGGGCAGGCACACAGCGGGGGTGGAGCCAGGGGGCTTGGAGCAGGCCACATGATCAGCTCCTCCAGGGACCCTGCAGGAACCCCTCCCACAGGGTCCTCAGACCTGCACGGGCCCCTGCAAGGCTGCCCCTTGGTGTCCAACGTATGGCTGCAGGCATGGCCTCGATGGCAGTAAAACCATACACACTGGTGACCGGTGTCCATCCATGGCTGTCATCTAAGGAGGAGTTCCCTGGGGAGGTCTGGGCCAGCCCCCAGGCTGGGCTTCGAGGCACAAGGTGCTGTGGCCGCAGACAAGGGTCCTGAGCCCACCTGGAAGGCTCTCAGGATTTTGCCGTGCGGAGAAGGAGGGTAAGAGCCTTCCAGGCAGTGGGCGCCGTGCAGAGACACAGGCAGACGAACCCGTGAGGGGGTGGAATGGTGAGCCGGTCTGGGCTGCCGAGTGGAGGTGGTGGTGGTCGGGGTGGGATTGGGGTGGAGATGAATCTGGAATGAATCTGAGCAGGAGGAAGAGGCAGAGGCAGGCTGCCATGGGTCTGTTTCTGGACGAGTTAATCCCCTTGGCTGCAGCCCTCTCTGTCACCTGTGCCAGCCCAAATTCTCTCCGCTGTGCTCTGCGGGGGCCTGGCGGGACAGCATCAGCTTGACCAACACCCCCCGGGAGTGGAGGATTCACTGACGAAGCCCCTGATTAGTCCTCTTGGGAAACAGAGCCGGGATTTCTGCAGGGGAAAGATGTCCGTTCCACCTGCCTCCCAGCCCTCCTGGCCCCCCAGAGCCGGGCAGAGGGTGAGGATTTGAGTCCGGTTCCACCGCTTACTAACTCAGCAACTGAGGGCAAGTCCCTCACCATCTCGGAGCCTTGTTTCTCCTCTGCCGAACACGAATCAGAAACGTTCTTATCTTTGAGGGATGGTTGTCAGTTAAATGAGACAATGCATGTAAAATGTTTAGCATAGCAGCCAGCCCGGGGTAAAGATGCCATGTCTCGTAGTTATTGTTATAATTGATACTCTTATTGTTGTTTTCAGACCAAGAAAGGGAAATCCTATCTGGCTCTCAGGGACCTCTGTGTGGTGCTGCTGAGCGGGCAGAGTCTGGAGGTGAAGTGTGACGTCACGTCGACAGCGGGCGCCATCTTCAACGCTGTCGTGTCCTTCGCCAACCTTGGGGAGCTCGCCTACTTTGGTTTGGCTTACATGAAAGGTAAGTGTCTCCGGGGAGGTGACGGCTGGCCTGGTACCTCAGGTAACCCAGGTCTCCAGGTACCTGAGTGCTATTCCTTCTACGAAAACTGCTCGAGGCTAGGACACCTCACCCTCCACTCTTGGAAACTGGCGTGGTGAAGCCTTCATGGTCATGTGCACAGTGTCAAGTCGGCGCAGAAGACTGTCATGAAGTAGTGCGGGGAAGATGTGGGCTTCTGTGACTTGCTGGGTCTGGTTGATCAACCTCAGTGCATTCAAGTGAGACAGGCAAATGTTTAAAACAGTTCCATCTAGGTGGGACTGTAAAATGGTACAGCCACTGTGGACGGTATGGCAGTTCCTCAAAGAACTAAAAGTGGATTTGCCATATGATCCAGCAACTGCACTTTTGCATGCATACCCCAAATAATTGAAAGCAGGATCTTGGTTATATACCCCTGTTTGTAGCAGCATTATTCATAGGAGCTAAAATGTGGAAGCAACCCAAATGTCCATTGACGGATGAATGGATAAGCAAAATGTGGAATATACATACAATGGAATATTATTCAGCCTTAAAAGGAAGGAAATTCTGACATAGGCTGTAACATGGATGAACCTTGAGGACATTGTGCTAAGTGAAATAAACCTGTTGCAAAAAGACAAATACTGTAGGATTCCGCTATGTAAGGTACCTGGGTTGTCAAATTTATAGAGACAGAAAGTAGAATGGTGGTTGCCAGGGGCTGGGGAGAGGAAGAAGGGGAGAGACTGTCGAATGGGTACAGAGTTACAATTTTGCAAGATGAAAAGAGCTCTGGAGATGGATGGTGGTGATGGTTGCACAACAACGTGAATGTACTTAACACGACTGAACTATACACTTAACAATGGTTAAGATGGTAAATTTTATGTTATGTGTATTTTACCGCAATAAAAAAAAAATTCCATCTAATCACATAGGACTAATGGGAAATCAGCACCCCCACCCCAGGAGCCTAAGTTAACAATCCCTTCCCAATATCCTGAAGGAAAGTGGGTCTACAACTTCTTTCCATCTTTGCCCTTCCGTTAAGGCTCTGTATTTCTGTCTACTGCGAATCTCTTTGCTGTGGTCTTTAGCCACTGTGAGGAGTAATGGGAAGGAGGCCGTGGTGGGATCACACGGGCCTTCAGGTTAAATCCTGGATCTCGCAGCCCACCTTGCTTAGGTGTCATAATCTCGCTTTTCCTCTATTCTTCCATCTCCAATGGGAGAAGCTCACAAGCCTATCGTGGGATCATTCCGTGTGCCATGGGGTTGGGGGTGTCCTTGTCTCCCCATAGTTCTCAGCAGACCTCGGAAAGAGCTCTCTCCCAAGTAGAAAGAACAAGCATTATCTGCTTGGATGTGGTCAGTGGATGTTGGCTCCATCTTTTGTAAAATGTGAATAGAAGAATCCTTAGGAAACATTGTATTTTTATTGATCTAAAACATGCAATCTAAATAAAACCAGTATGCCGACTCTAGGAGTACAGGCTTAAGGCTTATCTCCTGCTGCCTCCTCCGGGTCAGGTCCCATCCCGGACCCCTCCCGGGTGGACATTCTAGAGCCACTTAGCTGGGGCATCCTGGGTAAATCATTCAAAAGTGACCAGTCTTGGGTTTAAATATAGGCCCATGTGGGAGGGTTTGCCAGTCACACTGTCATGGGGACCTGCCCATTCCCTGGGGAGAAGTGACCTTAAGCGAAAGGTGAGTCAGTGTGAGGAGTCAGATTCAGCAGCAAGGGCTTAGGGCACAGGGGGCAGAGGTCCAGGCACCATGTGGTGACTCCCATTTGAACCACTCTGGACACCTCCTTCCCTCGCCCCAGCTTGCATATGCCTCTGGGAGAAAAGGCTGGTTCCCCATGTAAAACCTCTGCCTTCCAAAACTTGGCATGACTCCTGTGCCCAGGCAGCCTGCTATGGAGCGCCTCTGGGCTGCGAGGGTGGAGCATGGTGAGGGGTGTGGGGAGAGCAAGGCTGGGGCAGAGTGCAGGGGTCCCAGGAGAGGGCCAAGGGCGGCCACACAGGATGGGGAGGGGGTCAAGCCCTACCTTGAAGAGAGCAGGGCGTGAAGGTGGTGCCTTCAGGGGCTGGGCTTGTTCAGCCTCTCTCCCAGAGGTGCTTGAAGACAAACTCAACAGGAGTTCAAGTCCTGAGCTTGGGTTGTTGGAGTTTTCAAGCGGGCAACGTGCAGGTGCAAAGACAAAGGTGAATGCATTTGTGCCCTTTCTCAGTCTGCTCAGGCTGCTCTAACCATATGCCATAGACTGAGTGGTTTAAACAACAGACATTTCTTTCTCACAGTTCTGGAGGCTGGGAAATCCAAGGTCAAGGGTGAGCATGGGCAGGTTCTCGGTGAGGGCTCTCCTCCCGGCTTGCAGACAGCCACCTTCTCACTGAGTCCTCACACAGCAGAGCGAGCAAGCTCTGGTCTCTCCTTTTTCTCATCACATTAACCTCATCTAAACTTGCTTACCTCCCAAAGGTCCTGCCTCCAAATACCATCCCATGGCGGGGGGGTGGGGGGGGTGGGGGGGAGTGTTAGGGCGTCAATGCACGAATTCAGTCCCTGACACGCCCGTGCCTGGGGAGGCTTGGGATGGTCCATTTGATGCAGAACGCTTGGCCCATGGCAAGATCGACGTTCTCATCCCTTTGTTTCTCATTTCATCTCCATAAGATGGGAGCTGGAAGGCAGATACTAAGTAATATCTTCTCTAAGATAAATAACCACACTTTCTCCTTCTGGTGCTGAGTTTCTCTTCCTCCACCTTCTCCTCTTTGCCTCCTGCTCTTGGCCCCTCAGACGCTGTGGTGGCAGGTATGCAGGTGGCTTGCTTCCTGCTCCCTCCGGTACTCCCAGGGCTGCTGTCTGACCCTCTGGACAGGGCTCAGGGCTGTGTGGCTGAGGGGTGCCGCCTGCCCCGCTGCTTTTCCCTCCCAACGCTCTCTACTTCCATTTCAGGCAAAGAGTTCTTTTTCCTGGACCCTGAAACCCGGCTGTGCAAGATAGCCCCCGAAGGCTGGAGCGAGCAGCCCCGGAAGAAGACGTCTTCGGACGCCTTCACACTCTTCCTGAGGATCAAGTTCTTTGCGGGCCACTGCGGGCTGCTCCAGTGAGTGCTGCAAATGCCTTTGTTCCTTCGGCCTTTGTCTGTGTGCAGGTTGAAGTTAGCGACAACAGATAGGCCAGTGCTTGGAGAACTGCAAATTATGTGTAAATAACAACAGTTATTGTGGTTGATCTTGTTGATTGGATTCCAATATGACAGAAAAGGGGGGAAAAATCAGTGTTTGGGGGCATGCCCGGGTCAAAATGAGAGCTTGCCCTTTTGTTTGGTACATACTCCACTTGAGGTCAAAGTTCTCTTCCCGCTGACCCCAATGTGCCCCTCCCCCGGCAGCCCAGTGAGGAGTCTGGAGGAGAGAGGGGGTCATGACTTCAGAGTGGGGTCCCTGCCTCTTCAATCCTTTGCTCACTAAAAGGACCATCTAACTGCATCTCAGTTTTCTCCCTTGAACCACAGCAGCAAACATCTCCGTGGGCGTTGGGTGAAGTGCGTGGCACAGAGCAGCCCTCCACTAGGGGTGGGAGGCATGGTGTGATAAAGACCACCCTTGTCTTATTGGCATTGCCGTCTGGGTTCTTTTGGGTCGTATCCCGTCTCCTCTCCTTTCCCTGCTTCCCAGACTGAGAAAACCCTCTGGCTTCGGCGTCCTCCCTTCCCCTCAGCATTCCAGTGGCCTTTATTCCTGCATTTCTTTCCCAGGCAGAGCCGGACAAGACACCAATTTTACCTACAGCTTCGGAAGGACATCCTGGAGGAGAAGCTGTACTGCAACGATGAGATGCTGCTGCAGCTGGGGGTCCTTGCCTTGCAGGCCGAGTTTGGCAATTACCCTGAGGAGGTAGGGTGGAAACCTGGGGCCCTTGGTGGGGTCACTGGAGAAGCAGTCATGAGACAAGGCGGATCTGTCAGAAATGTGGAGAGTGAGCCTTTGAGAAGTGCTGTTAACATCTACCACTGAGATGGGGTAAACTGCACCCATCCATCCATCCATCCATCCATCCGTCCGTCCGTCCATCCATCCAACCACCCATCCATCCATCTATCCATCCATCCTTCCATCCATTCATTCATCCATCCATCCATCCATCCATCTATCCATCCATCCATCTGTCTATCCATCCATCCATCCAACAAGCATTCATTGAGTGCTCTTTGCTAGGCTCTGGGGGTACAAAGATGAACCAATCAAGTTTATATGTTGTAAGGTAGTTCTAGTCTAAGATCCCTCCTAAAAACAGTAATTTACTAATATGTTGAGTTCCTATCATTATCATCATCATCATCAATAGTAATAGCCAATCTTTATTAAAAGACCACTCTGTACCTGTCATTGACCTAGACATTTTCCACAGTGCTAACTCCTTTGACCCTCACAGCAACATTGCAAGGCTGATACTATTGCTCACATTTTCTAGAAAAGCGATCTGAGACCCATGTAGCTAGAAAATGGTAAGTCCAAATTTGAGTCCAGGTGTGTCTGACTCCAAGGCCAGTGCTGATTCTGCTGGACACACTGCCTCTCAGATGGCAGCTCTAAGCTTGTTGACCAAGCCCTTGTCCCTGCCCCAGAATCACATGTAAGTTTCTTTAATTTGGTTTGCCTGGGATGGTCCTTTGTTATAGTCCCCGGGGAGTTAGTAGAGGCTACTGGTTATTTAATTTGCAGATGCATCAAAGTAGGGAGAGATGATGCTAATATATTTATTTACTTAATTAGGATTCAAAATGAGGAGGCCAGGCAGGAAGGCGGGACCAACCAGTTGAGCTGTGACAGAGAGCAGTGCCGCTTTGCTCTCAGGTTCATGAGCACCTCCCGTGACACATGTTCAAGATGAGGGGGCAGGGGCTTAGCAACAGACCTCAACAGAGACTGAGCAATGTGACCCAGCAGTGTGACATGGCATCCAAGTACGGAGTTCGTCTCTGGCTGCATCAGTAGAAGCAGAGAGGGAAGAGCCAGGGAGGTGAGGGTGCCACGATTTCTTCCCAGGTGACCTCCCAGACAGTGCACTGGCTTTTATCTTGGAGAGCATCGCCACCGTCATATGACAAAAACTTGGGTGCCTCTAGGGAGTGCTGAACTTGGAGAAGAGATGCTCTAGAGAGGACGTGAGAGCTGTGTGAAGGAGTCCACTGCTCAAAGGAAAAATGGAAAGCCTTAACCCATATGTCCTTGGGCCTTTGAATGCTTTCCCAGCAGTGTCTGCACGTCCATCACAATCTCACCCACCCTCCAAGACCAACCCCAACCACACAGCTTTCCTGGTCTCCCTGCAAATGGAAGGAAACCCTCCCTCCACCCTCTGAACCCTTTGAACGTCTCCCCGACATCCCTTGGCCAAAATACGTGATTACTCAGCACTCTCCTGATAGCGAGTGACAGAAAAGCGGGCTCAGATTGGCTTGGATAAAACATGTCATTTATTGGCTTGCAAAACTGAAGTGTCTAGGCCCTCCCTGCCCCTTTGACAAGTCTCTGGGCCTGTCATTGCTTTCTTTGTGGCTTCTCCCTGTCTCCTCGGCCCCCAGGGCTGGGATCCTAACCGTGCCTAAGGCTTGCTGGGTGCAGGGGCTCAAAGACACCAGCAGGACTTATGCTTCTTGCGTCTCCAGGCTGTGTGCTCTCCTCAGTCAGGTTTGCCTTCAGCAGCTTCTGGATTCCACCCTCCTAGTTGCACCCCAGCACCAAAGGGAGAGACCCTCTCAGTAATGCCATGGAAATCCTGAGGTCCTGTCTCCTTGGTTCTGATAGGGTCGTGTGCCCACACTACGCCAATCACTGTGCAGGGAAATGCCATGTTCTGATTGGTTGGACTTGACTCACATGTCCATCCTGGGAGCCACAGGTAGAACTTACACTATGCAAAATGCTGACTGAGGGGGGACTGAGGGGGAGTGGGGATGGTTCCCATTTCCAGAAAGAAAGGGAACAGTTGCACATGGCCAAAAATATATGTCCCCCACCAGTGGGCACTTATTGGTCAGTAAAGCTACATCCTTGGTGAGATGTATTAGGAGGAGATGTATTAGGCTGAAGTTCTGAGTCTGCTGGGGTCATCTGGGTCTGGCCTTGTGTTGTGAGTTGAAGTGTGTCCTCCAAAATCCATGTGTTGGAGCCCTGACCCCAGTACCTCAGAATGTGACTGTATTTGGAGATAGAGTCTTTAAGGAGGTGATGAAATTAAAATGAGGCAGGCTGGGGGGGCCCTGATCCAATATGACTGCAGTGCTTATAAGAAGAGGGGGTTGGGGCACCCAGACAGACACTGGGATGCAGGAGCACAGGGGAAAGACCGCATGAGGACACGGCGAGAAGGTGGCCACCCGCAAGCCAAGGAGAGCGGCCTCAGAAGAAACCAACCCTGTTGACACCTTGATCTTGGACTTCCAGGCGCCAGAATTGTGAGAAAATAAATTTCTGTTGTTTAAAGCACGTTGTCTGTGCTCCTTTGTTATGGCGGCCCCAGGAAACTAATGTCCCTTGAGTCTGAGAAGGAGAAGCTGTGGTCCCCACTGAGTGTGGACGTCTGGAGGGGGCTGTGTTCTTCATCCTCAGTGTAGGGTGGAGAGGGCAAAGGTGTGGCCTCAGTCACAGTGCCTGTGTTGTCCCCCCATCTGAGTTTAAGAGCAAGGACAGGCTCAAGAGTTAGAATGGTTCTTGAGAAGAGTGGCTTTCAAATGTTTTGTCCCATGACTCATGATAAAAAGTGACAGACATTATAACCAGCACACACACACGCACATATTACAGAACTGAAGAGAAGTTTCTGGAGGTGAGATGCACTCTTTCTATATTTGACGTACACTGGTATTTCCTGTTCTATTCTAGTCAATTTAAAAATACTGCCCGTGAACCACAGAATTGATTTCATAGTCACTCATGGGTTGCAGGCCTCAGTTTGGAAAATGCTTTTCAGACTATACCAATATCATCTCGCTTTCTTCCCATGAGATCTTCAAAAGGTGCCACCATGTCTGGAGTCTTCAAAGTCCCTCTTTATCCCCACACACTGCTGTGTTTTTCTTCACAGCATTTTTCACCACCTGGCACAGTATATTCATTTATTTATCAATCTTATTGTCCTCTCTGTGAGAATGGAATCCCCCTGAGGAGAAAAGGTTTGTCTGTTTTGTTCTGTCATTTCCCCAGCACCAAAGTGGTGCCTGAAATACAGGGAGTTTGCTCAAGAGCTGTTGGTCTCAGGAGTGGATGGATGAATGAATGGAGCGCTGGCTTCTGGACTGGATGACACCGTGGATAAAAGTCACCCATCAGGAAGCCAGCAGCTTGCTTGTCACGGAACAGTGGGTTAAATCCCAACGCCCCCACCCCCACTCCCCTGCACCTCCCTCAGTTCCTGGGGCCTGGGACTTTACCACCTCCTCCTGGCAGCACCCCAGCTTGGGAGGGCAGTCTCCTAGAGCTGGTCTGGCCCCATAACCTCCTCCTTGCCCCTTTGACAGGCCTCCAGCCCAGTCACTGCTGCTGCTTCTGGGAGCTCCTTCCTGTCTCCTCAGGCACCAGGGCTGGGGGCCTTACCTGGCCTGGGCCAGCTCTCTCTTGCTCTTGTGCTGCTCCTTCTGAAGGTCTTGGAGGAGAAGACATTGGAGGGTGTTCTAAGGTGCCCCGGCACATCAGTTGACATCCTTGCTACAGTTTCTAGTCCAATCCTGCGTGTGGCTCATGTGGACAGGGTAGGGGGGCTTCTGGGGGCAGTGTTAGTTTGTCCTTGGCAGGCTCCATGGAGCAGAGGAGTGAGCCTGAGTTTTGGAGTTAGACAGAACTGGGTCCAAACCCTGCCTCTTTCAGTGGCTCTGTGCTTGACCTTGGGCACATTATCTCTCTAAGCCTTGGCTTTTTTGTCCTCAAAATGGAGACAATAGTAGGCTCCTTGCAAAGCTGCCATGAGGGTGGAAGGTGGTAACATATGTACATATGTATGGCACCCACGTGATAACTGCTCTCTGCAGGCTTCCCTCCCCCTCCCCCATTCTGATTAGAAGTGTGCTCTATTATAAAACGACCCAAAGACTAACTTTCAGTCTACGGATTCGCACACACGATCTTACACCTGAGACCCTAACTAGGGCTTAGAGTAGGGGAAACTGCAGGCCAGGTCCACTGAAGGCAGCTGGGGAGCCTGAGTAAGACCCCTTACTCATTCCAACTCCTTCCTGTGGGATCATTTGCCCCAAAGCCCCAGGGGCCCAGAGGTGTGTCTGGGCGCCCCATTCTGGCAACCCGCTGCCTGTCCAGTTTCTGACCCACTTTACCCAGCTCCGGCCTCATCCTCCACCTCCAGCTCCTCCCCCAGGTCCTGCCCAGCCTCAACCTCTCCCACTGCCCTGGGGACCAGCGCGGTTTCCAGATGCTCTCCGCTGCTCCCATAGGCCGACCTTTCCTCTACCCCGTGTGCGCGTAAAGGCAGATTACGCAAACGGATTCCTCTGCGCATGCGCGCACTCAGCCCTACTTCCTGGAGGGCCTGCTCCAGGCTCGGCCTCGTCTGAGCCTTGCCTCAACTCTGCAGGGCCGGGGTTATTTCCATTTGAGAAAAATGGTGCCTCTGGGAGGTTAGATGAGCTGATGAGAGCACGGCCAGGACTCACATCTAAGGCTTTGCTTCGCTATGTGCCAGGCGCGGTGGTGGGCACGTCAAAGGGCGATGGGGGAGGCTCCGAGAGGAGAGCCCCTCCTGCGTCTGCGTCGGTGAGTGGCAGGAAGGGGGACCGGCCGGTACGGGGAGCTGCAGGTGTGTCCTTGCAGCCCTGGCTAAAGCGGCTGTCGGCCTGGGCGGGCACGCTGGTGGGATGCGGGAGGCGCTTCGTGTGCCCTCCTCAGGGGCTAACATATGGTGTGATAAATGGTTCTGGAGCTGAACAGAAAAAGAATCTGGAAACCACTGTAGTGAAAGATTGGAAGCCACTGAAGAATTCTAAGCAGGGAAGTGAATACATTTGCAGTTTAACAAGGGAGACAAAGATATTTTGGTATAAAGTTAGTATCCTTAATCACATCATTGCAACAGACGACTTTCTTCTGGGCGCATTCTCTTCCATCCTTTGCCCACCCCCGCGGCCTTACCCCGCTGTAAACGTGGCCACCTTCGGTTCGCGTTCTGCTTCTCACTGATGGTCTGTGTCTTCCCACGGCCTTCCTAACCATCTTTGGGGATGGCTAGGCGTTTTGCTGGAGCAGGGCTGGAGCTTCCCTCACTTGTGTGTTCTCTCAGCGTCCGGGATCTCCCAGAAGGGCCATGGACGTGGTAACTACTATTATTATCGTTCCGGTTGCTTCTGATCTTTCCTTTTCATAAATGACATGGAAATAAATGTTTGCGCTGGAGCTTTTTTAGGCCGACATTGACTTCTTCTCTTGGCTACACTCCTAGTAATGAGATGCTGGCTCAAAGGTCCTAAATACTTTTTAAAAATGTTTAAATAGACTTTTTTGTTAGAGTAATTTTAGGTCCACAGCAAAATTGAAGGGAAGGTACAGAGATTTCCCATATAACCCCTGCCCCACACATGCATAGCCTCCCCATTATCAACACCCCCACCAGAGGGCTACTTTGTTCCAACTGAAGAACCTGCATTGACACATCATTATCCCCCAGAGTCTACAGCTTACATTAGGGTTCAGTCTTGGTGTTGTACAGGCTATGGGTTTGGACAAATGTACAATGATGTGTACCCGCCGTTATAGAATCATACAGAGTGGTTTCACTGCCGTCCTGACCCTCTGTGCTCCACCTCTTCACCCCTCCGCCTCCCTACCCCCTGGCAAGCACTGATCTTTTTTACTGTCTTCATAGCTTTGCCCTTTTCGGAATGTCATAGAGTTGGACTCTTACAGTTTATAGCTTTTTCAGATTGGCTTCTTTCACTTAGTAATGTGCGTTTAGGCTTCCTCCATGTCTTTTCATGGCTCATTTCTTTTTAGCGCCGAGTAACATTCTGTTGTCTGGATGTACCACAGTTTATTTACCCACTCACCTACTGAAGGATATCTTTCATTTCCAAGTTTTTGCAATTAGGAATAAAGCTGCTGTAAATATCCGTGTGCAGGTTTTCGTGTGGACATAAGTTTTCAGCTCCTTTGGGTAGATACCAAGAAGTGTGATTGCTGGATTGTATGGTAAGAGTAAGTTTAGTTCTGTAAGAAACTGACACACTGCCTTCCAAACTGGCTGTACCACTTTGCAGTCCCACCAGTGTTACCGCGCCAGGTTCATTTTTGCCCACTGCCCGGAAAGCCAAACACCCAGACGACGAGATTGCAGCAGAGAGAGAGTTTACTCACAAGGCAGCCATGCAGGAAAGTGAGAGCATGAGCCTCAAATCCACTTCCCCAAAAATAGGGACTCAGGGATATTTATGGGATGAGGGGCAAGGTGGTCAGAAATGTGGAGAGAGGGGATTGAAGGTGAGGTCATTGATGATCTGTGCAAGCATAGTCAGACTTCATGCCTCTTCATAGGACATATGCTCACAAAATGGCAGCATGAGTATGATCTGAAGGTGAAATTTTTAGCCTCTCAACGTCAAAAGGTTGCCTATTGGACATCTGCACTGGCCCGGTTGATGAGTTGGTGGACTCAGCCAGCCTGGAGTGGACAAAGGGGTTCTATTTCCTGAAAAACAGCTCACACACCCATTACCATGGTGACCCAGGCTCCAGGAAGATGTTCTCTGTAGGAGCCTACTGGGAGTCAGATAGCATTTTGCCTAAGCAGCACAGTTAACAATGGGTGAGTTAAACAGCTAAAAGCTGTAATCAGTAATTGCAAAAAGGAAAAAAACCCTTCAGTTCCTAGCTACTTAATCATCAATGGCTAATTTGTTGCTGGTTTCACCAGCAATGAATGAGAGTTCCAGTTGCTCCGCATCCCCATCAGCACTTGGTGTTGTCAGTGTTCTGGATTTTGGCCATACTAAATGCATTTTTGTGTACTAGCTTGCTGAGCAATTTCTTTCCCTCTGCGTCTCTGAGCTGAGCTCAGAACTGGCACCGGCCAGCCTTAGGCTGGAGGAGTTCAGTCCACAGCCACATGGGGACAGGCCTGTGCCACACCAGGAGCGTGGGTATATAGTGGATGCTGTGCTGTCCCCTTGAGATCCCTTCCTCAGGCCAAGTGACCCACCCCAAGCCTTGACAAGTTCAGATGCTCCAGGCTCCCTGCTGCTTTTCTCGTGGGCAGCTGTCCTCAGCTGTGGGGAAATGTCTTGCCTGAGATTAGGCCAAGAGGGGCTGCCTGAGCCCGGGATGGGCTGATTCAGGAATATGGGGCAGGGTCAGCTACTCGCTCTGCCAAGTGCTGCCTTTCTCATTCTTTACAGGTGACCCTGACGCCACTCCTCCAAGATGTCTGCATTCCTCTCTCTGCCCCAGAGCCTGCATCCGGGAACCCGGCATCAGGCTGCGAGCGATGCTGATCTTCCAGCCGCTCCCGGTGGGGCTACAGCCTCCGGTTCCCTGAAGAGCAGACCTGGTGAAGGTTCAGGCCTGGGGCGGGGTGGGGGTGTCAGATCTTCTCTCATTCAGGGGGCTACTTCTTGATCACCTTCTCATGGAGAAATGGTCCCGCAGCCAAGACCTCCCTGGTCAGAGGGGACAGTGTGCCAGGAGCACAAGCAGACAGGAAAGCTAAAGGAATAAAAAGAAACAAAGTTTTAGGGCCAGGGCTTTCTGTACCTTTTGGGAAGTGGCGTGGCACCATAGAATGTGTGAGGGCTTTGGGTGACCAAATCTTGTGTCTGTCACTTACAAGCAGTGTGACCTTGGCTCTGTTGAATGCCATCCTTCCTTATTTGTCTTGTTCTCTTGGCAATGGCAATAATAATGCTGTCCTTGTAGGATTACTGTGAGGATCAAAAGAGTATCCTGATGACCAGTGGGCATACAGAAGGGTCTCAAAAATGGGTGGCTCCTTTCTTCTCTCCCTCCTATTCATGTCATGTGGTTTGGCCCAACTTCTAATTTAGTGGAAAAAGATATCCCGGGTGGGCCCTTCAGAGGAGCATCTTTGCCCTGGGGCCCCAGCCTGAGTTTTGACAGCACACAGACTTCTGTTCTGCTCAGAGCTCTCCAGAAGGCATCTTGGTCATCACCTTCTCTTCTGCATCTTATTTCCAGCAGGGAGAGAGTAAAGCCTACTTTCGAGTTGAAGATTACGTCCCAGCAAGTCTGATTGAGAGGATGACCGCTTTCCGGGTCCAGGTCGAAGTCTCAGAGATGCACCGTCTGAGCCCCGTGCTCTGGGGAGAGGATGCTGAGCTGGAGTTCTTGAGGGTGAGGCCTCCGTACCTTTGAGAGGGGTGTTGGTGTTCAAGGCGATGTAGTCAGCAGTGCCCTCCAGAGCCTTCTCTCTGGGTCGGATGTGCTCAGACCGGTGAGGAGGTACGAGCGAGGGACTTGAGGCTCGGGGAGGAACGAAGCTCCATTGCCCTGAGGGGCAAGGAGAGGCTTCTGGAAGCAGGTGGCATTGGAAATGATCCCTAAAGACGGGTAGGGGTTAGTGGTCTAGCATGGGTATGGCCGGCCTTTCTCCCACCCTAAAGCTCACAGTTACTTTTCTGTGAGTAGAGAGACCACATTTCTCACAAACGACATATGGGACAACTGAAGTACAAAACTGGGGCGTGAGCCAAGGGCAAAGCCACTGAGAGACCCCAAGTTTGCAGCTTCCGGGCAGCTATCCAGGCACAGCACAGATGGTGTGGTCCCTGCGGGTGGGTCCAGCTCTGGTCCACTCTTTCTTCAACCCTCGAGCAAAGCAGCGGCATTTCAGTCCCCCATGTTAGTGGGCACACACAGAGCCCCCATGGATAGACTTTGCTCACTCCACAGCTTACGCCAGCTGTGGGCCAGGCACTGTGGGGATCGGAGACAGAAAGGACGAATTCCCTGCCCCCAGGGAGGACAGACAGGTGTGTAAGACAGTGATAACTGCCTGATGAGAATGATAACACCAGGATGGTGCTGTTACTCTATATCAGGACGGGAGGGAATGGCCGCTCTGCCCGTGCAGATGGAACTGGGGGCACATGGTTGGAGGCGTCTCCAGCATCCCCAGGGCAGGATACCCGGCTGGCCTTTAGAGTTGGGGAACAGTTTGAAAAGGAAGCTCGGGGGTTTATACATTTCTCTGTACAAAAGTCTCCCAAGACAGACAGAAATATTACGTCCATGTTTTCTTGTCTTTATTAGAGGCGGGCATTTGAAATCAGAACTGCCAAGGCGAGGTCTGCCTTTCCTTTCGGTCGGTAGCTTAGAACTGTCTGCAATACCTAGCACGCTATAAACCTGCAAGCGTGTCATTTGAGAAGCCCCAGCAGAACTGTGCGCACTGCATCCCACAGTGCAGCCGCCACGTGTGTTCCTTGTCAAGAGAATGCAGCATCCCCTTGACAAGGGACAAGTGGGAACTTCAAAGCCATCAGCACACATGTGATGGAGAGTGGCCACAGAACCACAGAGCCAGTGGAGGGGCCCACTGGCCCTCCTGGAAGCTCCGGCAGGGCTGATGGTGCCTGCCCACCTCTCCCCAGGGCCCTGCTTTGCGTGCCAGGCTCACAGTATCCCTCCCTCCCATGGTGATTGCAAAGGAAGTCACCATCTCATAAGCAAAAATGCAGGAGACGTTTTTTCAGTCTTTGACAGAGAACACTGAATAGATTTGATTTCATTTGCATGCAATCTTATCAGTTTCCTCTTTCGGTTCCTCTTGGTGGCTGGTCAGGCTTGCCAATGCTATGTACCGCCTGGGGTACAGACACAGGAACTGGAGGGGGCTTGGAAACCCCCAGAGCACATTGTGACCCTTCTCGTTAGGGTGAGCGTTCCTTAAACAGAGTCCTTTCTTCCGTGATTAGAAAGTAACCGTTTGCTCATGATTCTGCCTCCTAGAAATAGCCCAATTACATTTTGGCGTATTTATCCTCCTCTCTTTGTTCTGTGCATTCACATGTGTATATGCATAGGGATTTAAAACTGGCTTTACATTATATATGCAGTTTTGTGTATTTTTATAATCCCATCTCACTAAAGTTTTGAAAGTTTATTTTAAATCAACACATGGTGTGCCCTAAATTTTTTCTCAATACGCTGGTGTTTGGCACATAAATTATTTTAAGTGTGGGACTATTTTAAACAATCCCGAGATTAGCACTTTTTCTACACAAATCTTGAGCTGCGTTTCTACTGAATTCCTAGGGGATGGAATCTCATGAGTGGATTTACCGGGAGAAGAGGTGGCAATATTTCAAGCGTTGTTGACACAGATTGCTAAAACACTCTGTTATAGTCATTTCTGTACATTCCTTGTCCCCTCTACTAGGTTGTAAATGTCGGGAGGGCCCTGAATCCTTGGACCCCATCACAGACCCCAGTTACTCCATAAACAGTCCCTGGATCATTTGATTATAGCTCCTCCTGGCTCCTCTTTGTCGTTATCAGATGGTGCCCATTGGCCTGCGGTTCACTGATGACTAATTTTGCTAGTTCATCATCTCACACTAGATGGAGGCTTGGCAGAAACCCAGTTTGGGTAACGCTGAATAACATACTCTGTCTGGAAGATTCATAAATACATTAGCATATTAATCCCAGAACAGCATGTTCAGGTTAACTCAGTGTTTTCCAAACTTCTCAACCATGGAACCATTTTTTCCACATAAGTAGGAGGTGAGCTATTCTATCAAAACATTTTCTTTTCTTTTTTTCGTGGTCGAAATCATACTGGTTGTATCCGGTATTTTTCCCCACTTAGCATTATAACATATGCATTCCCCAGATGAGTACAAATGCTTTGAAAATACCCTTTGTAAAGGCTTCCTGATAATCCCCTTTAAGACGGTACTGACTTTAGGAAATCATTTACCTCCCGGGGCTAGTCGCCCAACCCAACACTGTGATCTGCTCTGAACGTCACTATGAGAAGGGTCTGTCTTGATTATTCAGTGTATTTTTGTAGGACAGAGTCCCTGGAGAGGAATTTTAGGGTCAAAGGATATGAATTGTTGTGACCCTCTTGATGAATATCTAGAAACCAGCCATTTGTTGCAACTGTTTTCAGTCCAGGGAGGGTGCTGCGTGGGCTGGAAGATGGCAAAGCCTGGGTCCCGTCTAAACCTTGCTGCTCAATGCAGGGGGAAGGGAAAATGGGGAGATGGCCCTAAGAGCCTGGAGAGGAAGTGACCCTCCAAGAGGAAAACCAGCAACAGCTACAGAGAATGGAGGAGGAGGGGGACACAGGAGGCCCCCAGCAGAGCATGGAGACGTGGACGTGTAGAGATGGGACACCTGGTCTCACCAATGAAACCCTTCTGAGAGGGTTTCAGATGCCTAGAGCAAGATGTTCCTGCTGTGAGTCCAAGGGCCTCAATCTTCTGATGAGGACTGGCGTCTTACAGGTGAAGATGAAGATGGTGGAGACCAAGATAGAGATGCGACTACCATCCAGACATAACAGCATTTGTGTTAGGTTTATACAATATTCTCTTACGAATTTGGTTGGCCTGATGCAGTCCTCAACTCTGATTGACCCTCAGGCCCCTGACAAAATTCAGTCTCCTAACCTGATAAGCTCAGGACAGCCCTTGGGCTGTGGGGACCACTGAGGCCCCGCCACATGGTAGGAAATGCCAGTGATTGGTCATTTTCTGTGCAGGATGTTCACAGCTCATCTCACTTAGCAGTGACGCTAACCATCTGAAAGGTTGCCTTCTGTGCCTGGGCCTTTTCCATCTGTAAAATGAAGGGGTGGACCTGACAATATTGGAGTAGACTTTGATTGACGTGATTGGGAAAAGGAAGCCTTTACACTGAGATGACCAAGAAGAGTCTGAACTCTAAAAACTTGTTCACAATATTATTATGCTGTTGCATCATATTCATAATAACTGTATTCTGGATGTTGTTTTAGGCACTCCATGAAAAGAGGATTCCTTGGGTTAAAAAATTAGAAAAATGGGGTCTGCCTGGTGGTGCAGCGGTTAAGTTCACATGTTCTGCTTTGGTGGCCCGAGGTTTGCCGGTTTGGATCCCAGGTGTGGGACCTACGCACTGCTTATCAAGCCACGCTGTGGCAGGTGTCCCACATATAAAGTAGATGAAGATGGGCACAGATGTTCACTCAGGGCCAGTCTTCCTCAGCAAAAAAGAGGAGGATTGATGGTAGATGTTAGCTCAGGGCTAATCTTCCTCAAAAAAAAAAAAAAGAAAAATGCTCTTGTATTAGAGATTCCAAGAATTTCTGTAGTAAGGAGATCTGTGTAGCTCAGTGTTTCTTAAACTTATTTAGCAATTATACTCTTTTTTTTTTTTTTAGAACAGCTGAAGATATTTTTCATGGAATAGTTTGAAGCCCTTTATTTCAGACCAGTGTGCCAGTCTTTTCTAAACTGGCCTTTTTCTTGCTCCAGGTCACTCAGCAGCTCCCGGAGTACGGTGTGCTGGTTCATCGAGTTCTCCCAGAGAAGACAAGGCCAGAAGGGGAGATGGCCCTGGGGATCTGTGCCAAGGGTGTCATAGTGTACGAGGTGAAAAACAACAGCAGAATTACAACTTTGCGGTTTCAGTGGAGAGAAATCTGGAAGATTTCGACTTGCGTGAGTGGAGCTCATTGATCAGTGACCGTGTTTCATTGTCCTTTGATCTGTTGCCCCTGTAAAGAGCAATGAGTCAGGAGAGCTCCTCCTAACCAGACAGGCTCACAGCCCGTCAGCTAGCCTACTCCGATGCACTGTGGCGTATTTGGAAGAAGTCTACCAGGGGACTTGAGAGTCCCCAGGAGGCCATTTCTTCTCAACCATCCCTCGCGCAGTCCCCCAACACTCCCACGGACAGCCATCACTCTAGAGAGCTACACTTCTCTCTGGGTAAAATTCTCTTAATTTGGAGAAGCCACAGAAGTTGAGAGCGAGGTCAGAGTGGGAAATGGGGGAGGAGAGCGTACTGTAGGTGCTGTGGAGTCTGCATGGTTTGGAAACATTTTCCTGATATTTTTTCATTTTCCCTTTGTGCACAGTGTGCCAAGGCATCTGGCCTGTCTCCCATGGGCCTCAGGTGAGCCACGGGCCACTGGGGACCGCCAACCTTTGACAGCTGTTGAAAGTTTAAAAGCCTTTTAAAAACAACAACAAAAAAATCCCTATTAAAGTACAGTGTTTGAAATTGTATTGGAACATTATTTCCTGGAGTATTTATACTTCCTGAATTTAGTTACAATAAATTTGGCATCAAAAATATTGTGTGCAGGGGCTGGCCCAGTGGTGCAGCAGTTAAGTGCTCATATTCTGCTTCTTGGCAGCCCGGGGTTTGCCAGTTGGGATCCCGGGTGCAGACATGGCACTGCTTGGCAAGCCATGCTGTGGTAGGTGTCCTGCATATAAAGTAGAGGAAGATGGGCACAGATGTTAGCTCAGGGCCAGTCTTCCTCAGCAAAAAAAAAAAAAAAAAATCCAAAAAAACCAAAACAACAACCCAAAACAAAACATTGTGTGTGTCCCCACTGCAGAGAGTGGTAACTAGGAGCTCCATTGCCTGCCTGTCCTGTGGACCATCGCAGGCACGAAGCTATCACTCCAGCAACGAGTTCATTATAAAACATGCAGTTCTTCAACTTGTGGCCCAGGAAAAAACTTAGTTTTTCTTTCTATTTAATTTTCTCTTATGGTTTTAAAATGTTTCCTACTGACTAGATGGCTGTTTTTGTTATCACTATCTGATATTAGAATTTCTGAAGTTGAACATAATTGGTTTTATTCATTTTCTCAATGTTTTTGTTTCTTCCATCTGTGCTGTTGAAGTTATATTATTAAAGTATGATTCTTGATAGAATTTCATATTAAAGTGTTTTTTGTATTTAGAAAAAAAAGCTTGCATCTAAAAATAAGTGAGTATAATTTAATTGAGTTCATTAAAATAGGCTTTATAATATTAGCAAACTGACGTTTTCCCAAATATTTTTGACCATAGCTTAAAGTAAGTGATATTGATATTTGTGAATTTTTCAGAATTTTAATGGCTCAAATTACTTGAATTCAATTTGAGATTACTTGAAGAATTTTAGTTATTGAATTTATTCAATACTATTGCATTGCTTCCTATTTTCTTTATCTCATGTTTAATTGTTCACAATTTCCAAAGTAATTTGTTTCAAAATGTTTGTAAAAATGCAGGTAACCTAAAAAGTAATTTTGAAAAAGAGAATTCTTTGAAGCCATAAAGTTTAACAGTCCCCTTAAGTAAGTACTTTATGTTTAAGTTGGTTTAATTTTTACAGATATTTTTTTCCCCACGACCACAGACAATTTCTTGATTAAAGCTGGAAAGTCATCATGTTCATAAGACAAACTTAAAAAGACCCTTGTCACTAATTAGGATTGCCATGCCCTCATGACCATCCTCTTCCTCAGCATGAATGTCTCTTTTTATGGAAAAGTCATCATGTGAAGTAATGTCACCAGCTTCTTGCCACAAAACAAGCCAGGCATCTTACACAGAAAATGACTTGAATTCGTCATGCTTCTGCAAACAGAAAACGGGGAACTCGGTGAATGATACAAGAGCAAGCTCGGAAAGCTGGGTTCAATTTGCCTAATTAGTAGCGGAAACCAAAATGCTTTGAACAATTGCAGACATTCATCTTGCCAGCCTGGAGAGAACCAGCAAAGGAAATGAAGAAGAATGCTACCTTCAAAGAATGTGATTTGTAGATGCGTCGGCAGCCTGTCTGCAACAGAGACGACATCAATTCAGATTAGTTAATCGAGAAAGCGTTCGTTGTTGAAAGATGAACCCCCCCATGTTAGCAACTGTTCTCGGTTATTAGCAGTAGTAAAAATGTCTGGGGAGCAAAGGGGGAAAGCGGGGCTCTGCATGGCTTTCTTTAAGGAAAAGAATACAAAGTTCCAATTATGAACGGCAGCCTGCAAGTGAATATTCACTCAAGATGAGAAAGGAAATCACCACAACTTGTGAATTTTAAAAAGCTGAGCAAATACTGTGAAATCACAAATACCCGCAAAAGTATTTTTATTAATTAACTCCCTGATAAACTCTATGATTCCTTTTTTCCTTTCAAATTTTTGGTGGCGTATGCTCTGATTACTTTTTCATGTGATGACACTTTTGTAATATCATTTTCTCTAGAGAGGATAGAAATATGATTTAGTCTTTCTTCTAGCCTGACTGATTGAAAGTTGTTTTTATTACTGATAAGATGCATAAAACATACAGCTTTGCACAGACATCCTTGCTCTTCGTGGCACCCTATAGGTTTCCGTGCTGCTAACACAGGAAACCTAATAAATTCTATTTCGTGTGATTCCCACAAGAAAAAGACAGGTATTGCATCGTGCATTGATAATGCAGTATGTGCAATTACAAAGTATATCTGTGTTAGAACAGAACTTCCACTTGTCTGGGTGTTTTTGAGAATTAAATTACAGTTTTTCATTTTTGATGATTGAAGAAATTTCCCACAGACTGGCCTCTGGCTCTGTACGTTTCAAACCTTGTTCCCCTCCAGCGCTGACCCCACGTACTCCTGGTGCCAGGTATTGTAGGCATGGTCAATTTCCTATGGCCACTGGCCCTATACCTTTATGCTGAGACTTTGATGAATTGGCCCAATGGACGGAGTATTCTGGGATGGCTGGCGAGGAACTAATACAGAAGAGACTTCAAACCCCGTAAATAAACCCTACTGAATCTACACTAAATGTATCCCCATTTCAACTTCTCCTTAGCGAGATCTGCTTCCACATCATGCAACACTGTCTATGGTGAGAAGAAGTGGGAAGGAGTTGGAGTGGAAAGAAGAGTCAGTGGTCTTAAGTGATTAAGCATCTTACTTTCCACATTTTATAAAAACATGTGAAGACATTTCCAGAGTCCCTTCAGCTTCATTAGCTTTACGGCAAATCTGCCTGTAGAAGAATATTATCGTTCTGCAAAAAGATGTTTCAAACCAAACCAACAAATTAGCATGTGAACAAACAACAACAACGATAAAACCACTGGGGATGAAATATTTGAGGTGGGAAACCAATGCTTTGAAACAAACATGATGTTCCAGAAGCACTGAGTGTGTTGGTACTATAACATCAGAGATGTAAATAAATTCTTCATGTTTGTGCTGAAAACCCTGATATTCAGGTTATGCATTGTCTTATTCACCGAGTGGCTTGCCTATGGGAAAGTTTGCCTGCGGATACGAATTTCCCATTAAATGATGTTATCAAAGTGGAAAAAAATTGAAACCACTGCAGTCAACACTGTTTTCAGCTTCATGGCAAGAAATGGGATCAGAATTCCATTCTCTGTGGCCTTTAATACCTTAGAGCATTGGTGTCCAAAAGGAGAGTTTTGTCAAGAGTTTATGAGCGGGAAGAAAGATTGGGATGTGCGTGTGTATGTGAATGATTCTCTCTTTTAAGATTTGTTAAAAAATAGTTATCAGGTTTTTAAAAACTTATCTAAAATTTTTTAATACCTGAGTGAACTTAGAACGAAATTGTCAAGACTGTATGAAAGCGTATCAGTGTGTACTGACAAAGTGGATGGATTCCAAGCAAACATTCAACTTTAGAAATGGGTGGATATAATGATCTATAGTGGAGTTCAGGCATTATTATACTTTGAATACTAAAGAAGAATTATTAACGCTAGTAAGGTAGCTTCTATGAATGTTTGAAAAAATACATTATTTTAAAAAATGCTGGATATAGTATAGTTCAATTGGATCCACGATCTGTTTAGGTTAGTGGAAGGAAGTTCAACATTACATTTGTCAATAAAAGAAAAGAATATTTAGAGAATGCTCAAATTATCTAAAATTAGGTTAATGGTAAAAAGGTGTTTTTCAGAGGAAAAGCAGTGAATGGTTAGCTGCCTTTTGTTAATATCTGACTGTGTGAATGGAGTTTCTTAGAAATGGTGATGTTCACGAATTAAAAGGGATCAGCATTAAAGAAAATCAGGCGTTTCAGGCATAAATCCTGTATTTATAAAGTGATCTTCATAGGAGTAAGCTCAAGTTTCTTATTGAAATATCTAGAATATCTAGAATAGAGATTTTATGTGAAAGTTATAAATAAATTCATATTTAATATCATCTCTATTACTTTATATTTGATTGTTCTTATTAGAATTACATATGGCAAAAAGTTATGGACTTTTTCCATGAAGCTCCATATAGATAACCCCATAGAGACAGTAATTTCTGGCTCATCCCGGTGAGCTGTACAGATATTATCACTGTGTATGTGGGAGGTATAAATGTGGGAAGCATTTCTTGGTGATGTGACCTCAGTTCCTGCTGTATTCTGAGAGCTCTTGGTCTGTTTCCTCATCTGCAGAATGAGGATGATGACAGGACATGCCTCATTCTGTAGCTTTGAAGATGAAATGAATTAATACCCAGAAAGCTCTTATGTGCTGGCACATATAGCAAGAAATGGGAGTATACATGCAGTGCTTCTGTCTGTCCTACAACCCTGCCAGCTGAGGGTTTGTCTGCAACTTCTGGGAATTTGTACACTGAAAACTATAGGTATATTTAAGAGCCTTTCAAAATGACACAGGATTCTGGTCACTGCTTGCTGAGGGCCGAGTGTGCACCTGACTCAGTTTATATTCTTTTCACCCAGCACACTCCTTCCCAGATAGCAGTTGCCCCGTAAACAAACATTCAATTTATGAATGAAGGAAAAAATAAAAAGAGGGATCTTCTTTAAGAAAAAATATTGGTCCAGAGTCAGACAACATCTGTCATACACTGCTGGATGCCTGGTAATTGATATGGAACTGGGGCTCCTGCACTCGCTTTCTCTCTGGAGTGTGTGCTGCAGCGGGATGGATATGGACGTTCAACAGGAAAGTCTGTGTTTGTTTCTTTCAGCGAAAGAAGTTCACCATCACAAGCAGCATCACGGGGAAAAAGCACACGTTTGTCACTGACTCGGGCAAGACCTGTAAATATTTGCTGGGCCTCTGCTCTGCCCAGCACGGGTTCAATGCTAAGATGAGCTCGCCCCGTGTTGTAGCTGGTAAGTAGACATTATTCTCAACCTCCAGTGTGGCAAGTTGGTTATTTCATGAAATAGTTTGTATAAATCGATATAATTGACCCAGACACATTTAAAGAGTTTTAAATCTCCCTAATGACTAAAGAAATACAATTAAAATGAAATATATATTTTTTCTTAGATTGGTAAATGCTAAACTAAAAATATTGAGAGGGCAAATTGATACAATCTTTCTAGAGGGCAATTGGGCATATATCTCAAAAGCCTTAAAAAATCTATGTCCTTTGGGTTTTAATTTTACTTGTAGAGAGAGATTTATCCAAAGGTCATAAATAGAGAAGTACACAAAAGTTTATGCTCACGAGTGTTCACTAGAACATTATTTATAACAGTGACCATTTGAAACAACATAAATATCCAAAAGGAGGACTAGTGAAATAAATCACAGTGCGTCTATATAGTTGAGACATGCAAATCAGTTTTTGGAGAATGATGACATGAAGGTGTGCTAAGTGAGGAAAAGCATGAGATGAAACCATATCTAGCACCATCTGACAGAACTGGCTTTGATGATGGAAATATCTACCCCACTCAGGGTGGGGTCCCTACCGGTCTGTAGCTACTGAGCCCTTGAAAGGTGGTAAGTGCCGATGAGGAACAAAATTTGTAATTTTGATTAACATATTTAAATACAAACGGCCACATGTACCTCCTGCATTGGATAGCACGAGTATGGACACCATTAGAGCAATCTGGTTAATTTTAACGTTATAAAACAGGAAAGAAAGAATATGCAAATAAGCTACACCGGGTCCAGGACTGGGCATCACAAGGAGACAAAACACCTTTGTGGGTCTGTTCCCACCTTTGTGAGTTAGGTGTGCCAGGGTGATTGTGTGTTCTTCTGTGTATTTTTTCAGTATTTATCAAACTTTCAACAGTGAACATCTATTACTGATATAATTAGGAAAGACACTATTAGTTACAATGAGGCTATGCATTACATAAGAGAGTTAAGATTTGAGTATTTAGAAAGTGCTATGGAACTATTTGTCATTGTTGTTGGTACTCTTCCCAGGCGTTACACCAAGTCCTTACGCAAATTATCTCATTTATGTTCGTGATATACTGATTTCTCACACGGCAGTTGTCCTGCGGCCCAAGGAGGCAGGGACCCTTATTAGTGGGCGGAGCAAACTGAAGTTTGGAGAAGTAACGCGCTGGCGGGTTGGTGCGGGGCTGAGATTTGAACCTGCAGCTCTGTGGGCGGGGCGCCTGCGCCCTTCACCCGTGCGGACCGCCTTCCGAAACTTGCCGGAACATGCGCTTTAGGACATGCGCCAAATCTTCAGAGAGATTTGGCGTTGAGTGCTAGGTTTCTCACACGGGCTGTTGATCTCTAAGCAGTCTATCTTCTTTGGTTATAAAAGGGCAGAATATAACACAGCAGTTTCAGTCTTCGTGTTCACAGAGCGGTCTCTGCATGCACGTTACCTGGGGCTTGCTAGAGATGCAGAATCTCAGACCTACTGAACCAGAGGCTGCATTTGAAAAAGAACGCAGGTGATTTGGTCGCACATAAAAGTTTGAGAACCCTTGGCTTGGAATGTGGCCCCTGGAGTCCAATAGACTTGGGACAGTGCCACTTACCTGCTGCGTGACTTTGAGCAACTCACTTGCCCTTTCTGAGCTTGGTGTCCTCCGTTGAGCACCCTGGCCGTGCACTGCGCTCCAGCGGGACGGCGTGTGTGATGTTCCTAGCTCCCTGCCTGGCGTTCGATGCTTGGTGTGAGTAGTCACGGCAGCTCCTGCTGGTGGGGGTTTTGTTTGATGGCAGCCAATTCACGTGGGGTCCCCGGATGGGGCCTCAACCAGGAAGCAACATCTCTGAGCGTTCGGATGCAGAACCAAACACAGAAAATAAAGGTGACGTATTATTTGCAGTAAAACCAAATTAGTATCTAAATATTTCATTGAACCTCAGGGTGGCGGTTCCAGGATGTCTCCAGGGAGCTGGAGATGATAAATGTAAATCAACTATATCTTACCTGCTATGGGCGAGATAGTGTGAAACATCATCACTATTGCTTTTATCGCCTGCTATCAGCGATCATAAAATATTTATAAAGACTCCACAGGCCCACTTGTGAAATTAGTCCTTCTCAGCCTATTTTGCTCATAATATACTGTTTTCTCACACTGCAAATTCCACCATTATAGGAATTTTCAGGCATCTAACATTGCCAGTAAAAGGATTCTTTTAGACAATTTTTCTTTGGCTGGGTTGATGCTATTTTATTTTTTCCAGCTTTATTAAAATATTATTGACATACAAAATATGTCAGTTTAAGGTGTCCAATGTGATGATTTGATACACTTATATATTGTAAAGTGATTACCAATAAGGTATTTGACACCTCCATCCCCTCACATAATTACCGTATTTTTTTGTGCTGAGAACATTTAAGAGCTACTCTCTTAGCAACTTTCAAGTATATTATACAGTACTGTTAACTAGGATGAGTATGCTGTACGTTAGATCCCCAGAACTCATTCATCTTACAGCTGGGAGTCGGTGCCCTTTGACCCACATCTCCCCATTTCCCCCTCCCCAAGCCCCTGCCAACCACCACTCTACTCTCTCTTTCTATGAGGTCAGCTTTTTTAGAGTCCACATATAAGTGAGAACTTTCAGTATTTGTCTTCCCGGTCTGACTTATTCCACTTAGCATAATACCCTCAGGGGCCAACCATGTTGTCTCGAATGGTAGGGTTTCCTTCTTTTTTGTGGCTGAATAGTATTCCATTGTGTATATGTGTATTTTCTGTTCATCTGTTGATAGACGCTTAGATCGTTTCCATGTCTTGGCTGTTGTGAATAATGTTGCAAAGAACATGGGGGTACAGATATCTCTTTGGGGTGGTGTTTTCATTTCCTTTGGATAAATACCCAAAAGTGGAATAGCTGGATCATATGGAAGTTCCATTTTTAACTTTTTGAGGAACCTCCAAACTGTTTTCCATGGTGGCTGCACCAATTTACATTCCTACCAACAGTGTACAAAAGTTCCCTTTCCTCCACATCCTCACCAACGCTTGTTACTCGTCTTCTTGATGACAGCCATTCTAACAGGTGTGAGGTATCTTGTTGTGGTTTTGATTTGCATTTGACTAGTGACGTTGTGCACCTTTTCATGTACTTGTTGGCCATTTGTATGTCTTCTTTGGAAAAATTAGACAATTTTTCTTTGCCTCTTAAAAAGTTTCTTCATATTGCAAACTCTCTTTGCAGATGCCATTTTTAGTAATTGCATCCAGCTGAGAACTGGCCACCTCCATCTGATGGCCCTATACGTCCTCAAACTCAGCATGTCCACGATTGCTCTCATCCTCTCTTATAACTCCCTCCTCCATGATCTTTGGCCTGTTCAACTGAGACCCCCCCCCCCCGCAAGAACCTGGGACAGTGTGAACCTACACCCTCTTTGCCCACCTCAGCTGTCACCAAATGCTCTCCAGTGGGCTTGCTGCTGGGAGTCACGTGCCCTCTAACTCACCCTGCTCTCAGCCTTCACGGTGACCTTTCAGAAGCACCGATACACTCATGTTCTTCCACACTGAAGATGTGTTAGTGGCTCTCTGCTGTCTGCAGGGACAGGCCCAGACTTCTTAGGATGGCGCGTCTGGCCCCAACCCTGGCTTACTTCTTGCTATGACTCCTCCACTCTGCCTTCCAGCTACACTGCCTGCTGGCTTGCAGGCTGCTGAACACATGAGGACAGCTCAGGTTCTGGGACCCCTGTGCTTAGTGTGGCCTCTGCCTGCAGTGCTATTCCTGTCCCTTTCCAGGCTCAGACCACCAAGATAAGCCTGATTCTGCAAGAATGAGAGGTGATCGATACATGTCTTTTGAATGAATGAATGGATGACTAGTGTGGAAATACAGTCATTTACTTTATCATTCCCCTATTTTGGTTTTAAGTTTGCTTTTCATTTTTTAACATTGTAAATAATTTTGCGTCACTGGAAAAAAATGTTTCGGTATTCTGTATTATTTTTTTATGCTGGATCTCAGAAATGTCATTGTTGGGACACAGGCTGGGGTTTTTTAAGCCCCTTGTATTTCCCTGAGCGTCATTCACATGCCAGGATCTCCTGCTGGCTCGGTGCTTCCTTGCTGGGATAGATAATATCATGTTTATCTTTGTTCATTGGATAGATAAAAATGATTTTGCACTGTTGTTTCATTTTGCATTTCTTTATCATTGAGAAGGTGAACATTTTCCAAATGTTTCTTAGTCATTCTTCTGTGAATTGCCTCAACAAACATATTACTTTATGGTTATATTTGGTTCCCTGGGGAGAGAGAAAAATCACCGAGCTTTTAGCAGTGCGTAATTTCAGGACTAAACCAGGCAGGATCCGTCAGCATTGGGGAGGGGCCCAGGGGCCAGTGCTCGGCTCTTTCAGATGGCGGCCCAGGGCTATAGGAACACTTTCAGCCCTTCCATGAGCTGTAAGACTCTGCAGCTTTGCAGTGGGCTGCCCCGGTCTCCCCCTGGTTCCCTTTTCCTTTTCCTCACGGCCCTTGGCTCTGGATGCTCATGTGCCCTTGAAACGCTGTAACTAATTTAGACTTTAGCCCTCGCCATCCAGACCGATTCGGACATTTGTCAGCTACCTCCCCAGAGCCGCAGCTATGCTGTGAGTCACCATGGCCAGTGGACAGAAACCATCCACTGCCCTCAGTGCGTCAGTGGCTTTGGGATATTCTTGGCAGCTCTTCCTTCCCTTCCTGAAAGCTTATCTACTCTTGCCTCTCCTACGTGCTGATTGATCTTTCCATCACTGTTTGTCCCCCCAGCTGAGGCCCACTAAGCTGAGGCCTAATGAGGATGATGGCGCTCCCCACCAGGCTGGCCAGCCCCCTGCTGAGTGCCTGACATAAGTGCTTGACATCTGTGCCCTCATAACCTGACCTCGCCGGGTGGCCCCTGTCCTGTTAACACGGCTTCCTCCTCACAGCCCTGATGCCCTCCAGCTTCTTGCTGGGGACAGTGTCCTGCCTGGAACCCAGGCCCTTGGGGCTCTCCATCCCCTGCCACCTTCCATGAGCCCCCCTCCCCTGGGGACAGCTCCTTCTTTCTGTTCCCCCAACCTCTGAACAAAGGCTTCCTTCGAACCCACTAAACCTCTCTGAGCTGAGACCCTGCCACTGCCATCTCTCCCCAGAATGTCCCCCGTGGGTATTAATATCCACCTAATTAAGCGCAAGGTCACTGTCCCTTGGGGCCCTGGCAATCAGAAGGCTGAGCCTGCCTCAGGTGAATCTCCCGTGCTGCTGTCTTTGTCTCCGTGTCCTTGGCACCTTGATTTTCGGGTGTGGACTGTGGAGTCAGCCGGCTTGAGTGTGAGTCCTGCTGGACCCCTCACTAGCCCTGGGACACTGAGCAAATTAATTCTCTCTTAGCCTCACGTTTCCTCATCTATAAAGGGGGTGTAATAATACCTACTCCACAGTGTTATTGTGAGAATGAAATGAGACAGTGCAGAAAATGTGCCTACCATGGCCTGGCACCTAATGAGCATCAGTCCATATGAGCTATCAGTGTCGATGTGACCGTTGCTGCTGCTCTGCGTCTGAACGGGTCCAAGCTCTGGAGTAAGATGCTGTGGAATTTGTGCAAAAGCTGTGGGTTGTGTTCAGATTCCTTAGATGCTCTTTACTTCCTTGCCCACCATATGTGAGTGATGATACCAAATGCTTCATAGATGCAGAAAGATCTCAGAAGTATTTTAAAGCCTACCTTTTTCAGTGGGCATAGCCTTGGCAATGAACCAGCCACCATGGTAGGAGAGGGGGCGTCTGCTTGAGGAAATAAATGCCCACAGGCATGCTCGCAGTGGAGACGCTCCTCGCGCTTTGGATGTATGCTCATGCACACACACACACACAAATCTGCAGCCGCACAGGCACCATTGCCCGAGCATTCTTTCCTTCTCACTTTTAGCAGGGAACAGATGGTCACAAGATAGTCATCATTTTCCTTCTTCAAAATGCAAACTGGGCTTTGTATAAAGCTAGTTAATTTATAGACTCCATCAGATCCCAAGTTCTTATGAACGACATGGGTAGTAGTGGTGAGAGTCACTCACGTCCATAGTCTCAAGTTAGGGACTGGGTTAGAGTCATTTATTACGTCTCCTGCATGAAGGGAGAGAGGGAAGCGTCAACGCTGGAGGACTCCAGGCATCTGATACATTTTGATATGTCAGAACACTGGACCTTAACTTAAGTATTATTACCAGGGAAACTAAGCTGTGTGGAGAGGAAAGATTGTGTTCCACGGGGCAGAGCATGACCTGGAAATTTCAGACCCGTGTGTTACAGAGGATTTGCGAGGACAGTTTTGTGAAGGCAGCGAGCAGAGCCGATGGTGGCAGTTAATTTTATACAAGGCTGTGCTGGCGCTGTGACATTCCCGGGAATTATCTTGGGTTAGCACCATCACAACCTTGCCTCCAAGTGCTGTCAGCTCCAGGCGGAGGGAGAGCATCTCGTCTCTTCCTTCATGTATTTCTGAGGTTTCTTTCATTAGCGAGTGCAAATTAGGAAGACTTGTGTTCTCAGGCTAATCACAGGAACGCCACGAGGTAGCAGGAGGAAAAATAGCAGGCCTCTCAGGGCAGAGAAAGGAAAGCGAGAACAGAGCCTGGGAGCCTGTGATGTGTTGCTGCCATGAGAGCGAGGGAGCCAGCATCATTCGGCTGTGTATTTATGTTTGTCTCATCTCCCAAATTTCAGACCATGATAAGCATGTGCAAATGGCCAACTTGAGTCTTGCACACCTGGCCCAGCCTAAGCCTCTTTCTTGGATTCAGAGATTGTCACGCTCTGAGAACACACTCTTTGCACCCAGGCTGGAGGATGCCACAGGAGGCCTGTTGCGTGCGTCCCTGGATGACTTCGCCGTGGAAACCAGCAAGGAGACAGGGGTGCGAGGAATTGGCGCCAGGTGAGTTTGACACATCTGCTCTCTGGGCCCAAACCGCCAGGGACTTGGTGCTCTGGAGCCATCTGTACCTGAAGAAATGGTTTAGAGGATGTCAGGTCTTTAAGGGAAGTATACATTCATTGGATAACTATCAGCTATTTCCAGAGATTTCCTGAAGGCAAGCTAGGGGTGAAATCTCTGCTAACTGCTATAGGGCAGACTTCCCGTCTCGCTCCTACGTGGCTTCTATGTTTTGGTGGAGAAAGAACTAGGTGATAACACGAAACTGAGGAGGACAAAATACACAAGTTGCGATAGGCCTGTTTGGTCTTATCACAGCCCAGTTACTGTCCTAAGCACCTGCACACATCAACTAATTTAACTCTCACATCCCTGGGAAGTACTTCTACTGTTCTCCCAGTTCCGCATGGGAAGAAATGGAGGGTTTGGGATTCGAACGTGTGCTGCTGGCCCTGGAGCCCCTGCTCTTAACCTCCACACTGTGCTACTTTCTCTCTTGATGGGGTGCTTGTAATTTAATTTGCAAGTGAAAATAACGAGCTTATAAATACAACTTTGCATTATCACACGATGATCCATAGATTTCAAAATAGCCTAGAAGTGGGATTACACTTCCACTGCAAGTTCTATAAATAGCACAGGTTCACAGATGACACGTGACCAGTGAGGGCTGCTGAAGGAGCTGTTTTTTGGGCGAGTTATACGTCTGCTTTGATGAGAGGGTACGATGACTCATTTGAACTGTGATATCTATGTATCTTAAAGCAATTCTTAGAAGATCGTTGCCTCAAGTTCTTTTGATGTAAATATGTATCAGCACACACTGCAGACTCAGTCAATAGTGATGAAGCGAAATTGTCTCTTGCTGTGTAACTGCCCCAAAGCACGGTGGCTTGGAACAACAACCATTCTGTTTTTCTCTTTCACAATTTTCTGGGTGAGAAATTCAGCCAGGGCTTATCTGGGTGATTCTTCTGCTTCATGTGGTATGGAGTGGGGTCGTGTGGTGGCACTCAGCAAGTCTGGTCTGGAGACCCCAAGACAGCATTATTCATGTGCCTGGGCCCTTGGTGGGGACGGCTGGGCTGGGAGCTCAGCTGGGCTCCTCCACTCCCTGTGTAGTCTCTGGCCTTCTCCACATGGTGCCTCCAGGCAGGTAGCTAGGCTTCTGCATGGCGGCTCAGGGCTCTAGGGGCACGAGGGGAGGCTGCCAGTCTTCTTAAAGACCGGGCCTGGAGCTGGCACACCGTCAACATCTGCCATACTCTTAGTCAAAGTCGTCCCAGGTCAGCACAGATTCCATGGCAGCAGAAACAGACTCCACCTCCCAATGTAGGAGGGTCAGAGGATTGGTGACCATCTCTTTGATCTGTCATTCAAACTTAGAGTACTTTATGATTTAAAAGCCGTGACTGACTCAAGGCCACCTTGAGAATATGTTGACTACAGAATATCCCTCCTGAGGATGGTGGGGCTCCCGTGACCTGCCACTGGGCGTGCACAGTGGGGGCTTTGCGGCACTGCTTGGCGGCCAGCCTTCTCCATAGAAAGCTGAATTGGAGAGCTCAGTAAGCTCTGCTCTAATTTTACTTTACGGTTGCCCAATTTTCACAACCTCACTAACTCACTTCAGGGGTTACTAGTAACCCTCATATAGAAAGGGGAGTCTGGGGTCTCTAGTTGTCTGGAAGGCTCCCAGAAGCACAGCCTGGGACAACGACTCGGGTGCAGGTGGTTTTTGCTGAGGCGATGCCAGGAAGCGTAGTGAGCAGGGAGATGAGACGGGGAAGGAGGGAAAGTCAAAGAAACGGGGGATGCTGTCCTCAAGGTAAGTGTTTTGGGAAATCAGTGCTCAGTTCCAATGAAAGGTGTGTAGAAGGCCTTCCAGAATCGTCCGTCTGAAGGACAGTAGAGTGGACACTCGGGTACCAGCTCCCATCCCCCTGGAGGAAGGTTGTTGGTGGGAGATACTAATTCTCCTATACTTTTGGGGGAGGTGAGGGTAGTGGGGTTGCAGGGCACCCCACATGGACAGGAAGCTCTAGGGCAGAAAGAGGACTGAATTTGAGGCAGGATGTTTTCAGCGTGAACTGAACCTGGGCTCACATGGAACCACCCACCATCGCGGTGGCCAAGTCTGGGGTGGGCCACGGCCTAATGTCCGCTGGGCTCCATTGATCTCTGTGACGTGGATACGATGTTTGACCTTTCTGCTGGGGCTGGGGCAAAGATGATGCAGCCCAGGATCCCCTTCAGACAGGGTTCCGGAGTGAGCCCGGGTCTTGAAGTCCATGATCAATACCTGCTCAGCTGTCTAGTGCTGTGTGATCTTGAGCAAGCTGTGTAACAGGCCTGTCCCTCAGTTTCCTCGTCTGTCCAGTGGTGATAACAGTAATACCCACCCCAATTGGGCTGAGTCTGTGGTGGGTGTCCCAATGTTGGTGCCCCCGCCCCTAGTCTCTAGGGCAGGAGTATCAACCCTTGTTAGGGGGCTAGAGTGGGTTCAATGTTGAAGGCAGGCACAGACACAGCGTTGCGGCTCCCTTGAGGGTGAGGTTATTATTTCCAGTAAGGGAGGGGGGAGGGCTGCCTGGGGGAGGTGACACCAGCAGGCTGTGGGCATGGTGAGAGGGAGGAACTCCATGGAAAGGCCCAGTTCATCTTTCTAAAGCAATCAGTTCAGCAGCTGCTGTGTCCCAGCCTTGAACTGGGTGCTGAGGAGTCAGCGGTGAGCAGGACAGGCAGACCCTGCCTCCTGGTGCTCACAGAGGTGATAAGCACAGGGCCTGTGAGGGCAGGAGCACGTCGTGCTGTTGGCCTGGAGCCCAGGGCATGTGACTGGATGGTTGAGAGCCAGGGCAGGAAGGGTGGGAGCTCACGCAGACATTGACACTGAGGAGATGGGGCTGCACCCCCAGTGTCACTCCTGGGCGGTTCTTTACTCAGCACCTCTCAGGACAGGGGTGCCAGTGGGGTGCTAGGCCTGATAGAAATCCCTGCCCTTCCCTCCTCCACTGAGCAGTTGGCCACCGACTGCCCCAGAAAAGGGCTGGCTCCTTGATGCCATTGACTCCATTTACAGCAGCGCCCCCTGTGCCCCCTCCTCCCCAACGTCCCCATGCGTTTATCTGTCTGTCCTGTTAAACAGCGAACTTCCAAAGGACAGCTACACGCCAGAGGCCAGCATGTGGCGGCTTTCAGCATATGCCATTTTCTGTTTTAGCTTTTCAAAAGCTTATGTTAATTGTGGTAAAATACATACAACATAAAATTTGCCATCGTAACCATTTTTGGGCGTACAGTTCAGTCGTGTTGAGTGTATTCATGTTGCTGTGCAGCCCGTCTCCAGAACTTTTCATCTTGCAAAGCTGAAACTATACCCATCAAACAGCTGCTCCCCGTTCCTGGTCCCCGAGTCCCTGATGACCACGCTCCTGCGTCCTGTCTCTGAATCTGCCTACTTTAGGAACCTCATACGAGTGGAATCCTTCAGTGTCTGTCCTTTTGTGACTGCAGTAAATGCCAGTCCTTATCCTCTTTAAACAATAAAGGGTTGCATGTGTAGCCCAGATCACATGGACCGTAGGAACCTGAGACGGAAGGCCTCCCTTCTCTCCAAAGGCCCACCCAAATGCCACTTGTCTCCGTCACCTTTCTTGGCCCCTCCCGGACTGCTGGGGTACCTCCTTCCTTGAACCCTGGAGCGCTCTGCCAACGCCTCTCCTTTGGTCAGCTGTGCATGGCGCAAATGGCACCCTCCCACCCCTCAAAATCCCACAATGGGCTGGAAGCTCCCAGAAGGCGGGGCCCACCTCTGCCCCACCTTCACCCTCAGAGCCTTGCCAGCCCGGGACCTGACACTTAGTGGGTTCTCAGTCAACTTGGGTTGAACTTCTGAGGTGCTCAGTATAAAGTGGAGCCAAGTCAGAGTGCGGCTGCTTCCCCAGTCTCCAAAGAATGGCTCTGTGCTCGCGCCTCGCCTCTGCACCCGCCTTCCCTCCGCCATTGCTCCTGTTCTTCCCTTTCTGGCTCTGGACCCTCTAACAGTGCCAGGCTCCGTACCCAGAGCAACTGGCATCACCGATCCAGGGATACAGCGAGAGTCTCCGTGGGAAGGGGCACGTGCCAGCATCCCCTGCCGTGGTCCTGATGCCTGAAGCAATGGGGTGGATGTGGGCACACTGAGGTTGGGGACAGCCTGGGTAACGAAGGGCAGCTGAACCTGTCCCAATGGTTGGCCACCCTGGAGACCTGGTGCCCACTTTTTCCAGGGCTCTGAGCACCCATGGCTTTGCATCGCTTCTTGCTTCTCACTCCCTATTTTGCTCATCCCTAATGTAGCTTATCTTGTGCAGAGCTGACCCTGGGGGTGGGACAGAGTTCTTGCTTAATTGATTATTATCCTAGGGCCTAGAACATTCTTTGTTTATTAGATGACCATTTGAATGCCTGCATGAAAGGTTCTTGTTCTCAGCTTAGGTGGGGGTTCTGGGGCATACCCAGCCCAGCTAAATCAAAAGCAAACAATGAAAAACCAGGACCCACTAAAGGTGTCGATGTTTACACTTTCTGCCTCCTTTTGGTGCTGTCACAAGCCTGGGAAATAGGAATATTATTCCTATTTTATGGTTAAGGAAATTGAGGTTTTGAATGGCTACATATTCAGCCCGAAGGAAAGAGAGTGGGAGGTTCCTAGGAGGCCCAGCTGACTCCGGGGTCCCTGTGAAGGCAGAAAGACCCCAAAGCCATTCTTCCTGATCCACTCCTGATGACCAGATCAGCCCTTCATGGGATCTGTCTGCTGGCTGATCAGGCCTGGGGCTGCCTTCTACAGGCCACCATCCATACTCAGAAATGCCAGGACATTTAGGGGACGTCTTATCTCATCTTGTCGCCTTTCCCTGCAGCCCCTGCACTGGCTGGGAGCGGCTGGAGAGCATCTGTTTGATCCAGAAGCCAACGACTTGTGACCCTCTCTCTGGGCCATCTGTTCAGAGCACGTGCACAGGTGGGGCCAGGCTGTGGGCCAGGTGTGGGGTAAAGGAAACCTTACATGTGATGCTGCTTTAAATCTTTTGCCACCACTTCATTTTGTTTCCCTGATAGTGTTCACAATCCTTTGGTTTTTAAAGTTATTTTCAAAACTCCTTATGGTCAGGAAGAGTGCATACAGTGCACCCTCAGCTTGGGCTGGGCATGTGGATCTGAAATATTTCAGCGCTGGTGGGGATTCCCAGTGCTCTGATCCAGCATGAGGAATGCCTGCTGTGCAGAAGTGTGATTATGTTACCGGACCAGATGTGGGTCCCTTCTGGGTAGTTAAATCAAACTGCACCAGAAGTAGTTGTTTCCCAAAGCAGATTTTTTCTTTGCAGCATGCAGCAAAGAAAAATGGAAATGGTAGGGAATAATTTCACAAAGCTATGGCCCCCCAAGCACAGGGAGGTGGGTATCTTTATTCGGGGTAAAGGATGAATATTCAAAGGGGAGGTTTCATTGTCGCATGTAGAGGCAGGCGTAAGCTTGCACATGCGTGGTTGGAAATCATGCTTCTACATATGTCGCATGATCTAAAAATGGCTGCTTACCCCGTCCCAGAGGAGGGGAAGTTATGATGTTAATGAGCACAGGTTACTTTAGTCCAACTCCCCACCTGTCTGTGCAGGTGTCAGTCTCGTGGTTGCGATCTGGGCCAGTCTGGTCAGTTTCAGAGCATCTGGGTGCTAGGCAGTTGTCGCTTAGAGCGTCTTCCTGGAATAGAGCTGAAACTGCATAAACTCAAGGCCCCAAGGTGTTAAGTAAAGGAACGCCTGCACCTTGCAAGAAGGCAAGAGAATTAGGTCAAACACAGAGGTTAGAGTTTAGGCAGGACAGGAGAAGTGGCTTAGGGTCCATGTCTGGTGACAGTTAAAAAAATGCATCACCTACTTTAGTTACAACTCTTCATGCATGCCCAGATATCATCTCCCAGTAACCACCAGAAAACACGGTGGCAGCATTTCCCTCTCCTAATCCTCCAGGCAAGCCCCCAATGGAACAGAAAGACAAAGAGATTCCAGAACTGGAGAAAATATTTACACTTGAGGAGCATTAAGCCTGGGCATTGGGTCTGGAATACCACTGGGTGGCTCTTTACCATCCACTGTCTGCCAGTTCCACCATGGTCCTGGGGGAAGGAGAAATGTGGAAAGTGTTGGGTAGTGGGTCACCATTTTGGGTTTTCCCATGAGCTCCATGAGCAGCATTGAAGTGCCCCACCCCAGGGCTCCAGCTGGCCTGGAACAGCCTCAGGGCTCTGCTGTGGGTCTCCGCCACGACCCAAGCTGGGAGAAGCCCTTCCGGGCATCGGTGCTGGGCTGTGGGGCCAAATCACTCTCTGGTTATTGGAGACCCTAGAGGAGAAGGCTTTGCTGTCTCATCTCTGTGCTCTAATTGTGGTTTTAGTTTTCACTGCCAGCAAGTACCTCTCTGCCCAAATTCTGTCTTGTCCCAAGACCAATGCAGAAAAAAATGGCTGTAGCAAGTTGTCAGAAAACAAGCATTGTCGCCTGCACTTGCCGCTGCTCTCATAGCCCGAACGTGACCAGCTCTGACCAGTGAGGCTCACGAGAAGCATGTGTGCATGATCCACCCCCAGGGTTGTGCATGCATGTGTGTGTGTGTGACATAGTGTTCACCCCTTTTGTATCAGGTCTCAGACAATTTGGGGGAGAAGCACAATGCAGGATGTTGTTTCCCTCCAGGGCCACAGAATAACAGGAGAAAGAGCTTCCCAGCAGAGCCGGACGGAGAAATCGTGCATGTGACCCTGACCCGGGATCCGCGGCGTGGTTTTGGTAAGAGGGCCCGGCAGGTGAGCCCCAGCCTCTCCCTGCGGCGGGGGAGGCAGGTGTATGTGTGCTGTCTTCCCGCCGACTTTTCTACTCCCCTTTCCTGCCTCACTTCTCCCAACTTGTCTTTCTCAGTGATCACTTCTGCTTTTTCCTCCCTTTACGTGTCCACAAAGAACAATGGGACTTTGGGGTCCACGTTTTCCTTTTAGACCTGATAACAGGGGTGCATATCTTGAGAGTGTAAGTACAAGATAGAAAAAGATGTTTTTCCCCTCGTATCATGTAATACCCTTTCCTTAGTATTTTTAGATTCTTAGTGATGGAGAGGAGGAGTCGATATTTTCACTTCTTACTCTTTACTGCATTTGAAGACTTTTAAAAACACATAAAAAAAAGACACTGAGACAAGATACGTGACTAAAAATTAACCCTTTCCTATCTCTGATTATCTGCTAGAGAAAATTCCAGTGCCCATTGATGGGCTGCGTTCCTGGCCTTAACTGTCCTGACTAATGGGGGGCAATCCATTTTTGTCCGTGTGTCATGGAGGAGTAGAAAGAGCTGTTAGAGGATCAGAGGGCCTAGTACAAACATCAGCTCTGCCACGTCGTAGCTGTGTGATCTCAAGCAAATAACCTAACCTCTCTGAGCTGTGAAATCATTCCCATCTTATGAAACATCATTGGATTACAGGTTTTGTCATTAATGAGGGAGAAGATGCAGATGAAGTTGACCCTGGCATCTTTATATCTTCTATTATACCTGGGGGACCAGCTGAAAAAGCTAAAAAGATCAAACCAGGTACATCTTTTTGAATTGCCAGAGACACTGCTTTGAGGAACGGCTCTTTCTTATTTCCCTGATGGCATTGTTGAGATGTTTTCTTTTTCCAGGAGGGCAGATACTAGCCTTGAATCGCATCAGCCTGGAGGGCTTCACGTTCGACATGGTTGTTAGAATGATTCAGAATTCTCCTGACAACATAGAGTTAATCATTTCTCAGTCAAAAGGTATGTCCTAACCTGGTTTCAGAAGCTGGAGAGTCTCCCTTATCTTCAGGGGTGCATTTTTACCCCTGGATTAAGTGGTAAGATGGGTAATGGATTTTTAAGTCCATGAAGGGCTTTGCATTGCTTTCCTCGTGGTGGTGGCTTCCTGAGAAGCAGTATCGTGGCAAAGATCAGAAAGCTCAGCAATTTCAGGGGCCAGTGGGCTCTCCCGTTGCTTGTCCTTCCGAATGGGTGCAGCCTGCTCTGGTTCTTGATTAGACGTGGCCAGTGCAACCGTTGTATTGTTTCTTGTCTACATGTCTTGCATGACACTCTTTGTCATGCAAGTCCTTTTGAAAGTGACCGCTCCAGCATTTCTAATAGCTAGGGCTTAGGTGTGGCAATCAGGTGGGAAGGAGACAAGGCTAGTGTTCTTGAGCTGAACTCGCATAGCAAGCATGCTCTTCTTACTTAAGACAGGGCATGAAAGGTCAACTAAGAGTAAAGCTGTGTTTTTTTTTTAAGAAGCTTTTTTTCATCCTTTAGATAAGAGCAACAATCGCCTATATCAGAACATAATATTATTATGCTTATTTGGGGCAGGATTAGGGGGTTGATGGAGATGATTGGGCATGTTAACCTCCCCTTCCCTCCCAGTTACTGGGCACCGCCACTGCTTTTTGACTGGATGATCCTGTGTTTAACAGCAGACTACTGCAATCCAGGCTTGTGGATTTCCTCTTCACGCTCCAGGGTTGTTGTACAGTTTCCCCTTATGTATAGAAATGCTTCACGTCACACCAGCTAGCATTTTCTAGATCCTAAATGTGGGCACCCCATTTGCCTTGCCTGATGAAAACCATGCACTCTTTCACATGTGCACGCCATCGCCAGATGGCTTTCCCATGTGTTGTAGTTGCCCCTGGTCCAGAAGCCGTGGGGAGATAGGAGATGGCAAAGCCGGGGCCTCAGCCACACACCTTTCATCCTGTGGTTGGAACTGATTTGGGGGCCTGCCCTAGCACTTTGCAACACCAGCCCCTGTGCACTGTCTCTGTTGAGTTTGCCAGCATTGTCACTGTTCTTCCCACAATATTTTAGCTCTTATTGCATTTTCCTCCACACTTGGCTCAGGTAGGACAGAAAGGAGCATCCGTTTTCATCAGGAAACACAATACAGCCGAGCTGGGATCAATTCAGTGTTGTTCAAGGATGGCCTGTGTGATGGCGGATGTCAAAAATTGGCACCCAAGCTCTGCGAAACTCAAACCACGGTCTCACTTTGGAATTTTAGATGATGGATTTCCCACAATGCCTGTAAATCAGGTGTCCTCTCACAATGCTGCCTCATCACAGTTGGGGTTCCTTACACAGCTGCTCCCGTTGCTGGAGGAAGTCATTTCCACAGTGACGCTGGCTGGATCACAGTGGGCAGAGGCTTGACCGCCATGAATTTCTATCTGGTTAGGCTGCTGTTTGGGCGGGCCATCTAGATTGGAGGTCAGGGAGAAGACAGATAACATTCTCATCATGAGCAGCCATCACTGTCTATGATAGGTGGAGTTTTAAGTACCCACGGAAGGTCTCCTAGCTTGCATTTCCATTAGGCAGGACACAAGTTGCACAGCTTGACTTTTTAATTCAATCGTAAGCCAGCCCCATCCTCATCTCTCGTGGAGGCTGTGGGAGAGAAAATGAACAGATACTTACAACATTGCCGGAAGGACAGTGGCAGTAGAATCTGTGAGTGAAATGAATAAGGTCTTACGGAACAGTGGCCTCAACACTCTCTACTAAATACCTTTAGGTTTGAATAATTCCAAATCTAATTCATTAAATTAAGTTCACACAACATGTGAGTTGGGCACTTACCTGGGTGCTAATGAATCTGTATCAAAAGTAGTAAACCTACTCGTGTGTTTATATTCCCAGATCTAAAGAAAATCTAACTATTATGCCTTCTTCCCATGTACACTTGTTGAGCAGCTAATATTAACACATTAACAGTAAATATATTTATTGAGGCTCTACTCTCTACTAAACTGTAATCTCTTTATCTTTCTCTCTCTCTACCTATATAAAAAATCTCTCTCTGTATGATCTCTAATCCTTACCAACCCTACAAGGTAGTTGATACTATCTCTTTTTTAGATATAAGGAAATTGAGGTCCAGAAATATTAACTACCTTTCCCAAGGCTTTCCCTATTGATCCCTGACCTCATGTTCTTTCCTCTGATCTGTGCCAGCTCAAGGGTCAGACATAGGGTTGATGGGGATCAGTGGCCCAGCCTTCACCCACAAGGAGTCCACAGTCTGGTTAGTGACAGGTACCCCAGAAGGACCTGACATGTTGGTCTTTGGAGCTGTGGTGTTTACAGGCGTGCTCAGCAGGGTTTCTGGAAGAGGCTGAGTTTAAGAGCAACACCACGCGCTGGTTGTGGGATTTGGGCAGGATCTCCATCCTTTTGACTCTGCTTTCTCATGTTTGAACTGGGATAAGACCTTCCTGGTGGGTATGTTGAAAAGATGGAAAGATACATATATGTGTGTTTATGTGCATTTGTATCGCTGTGTGTGTGTGAGAATATGTGTGTTTCTGGGTGTGTGAGTGTATGTGTATCTGAGCATGTGTGTGGTGCCCATCACATGGCAAGAACTTAATACAGGGGAACTGGCATTATTAACTCATGTAATTGCTCCTGTGTTTTCATAATTGGGTTGTGCAAACTCAATTTCAGTTTCAAAATCACATCCAGAATCTTCCGTTCTTCTGTTCTAATTGCGTCATCCTTCAGGAGGGGCTAAGTTCACATCGTCGCCAGCAGCTATAAAAGATCACTGCAACACTGGAGGAAAACAGTGCGCCCCACCGAGAGATGCCACCGAGATGTGAGCCTCTCTGAGCTGTTGACTTCTTCTTGGTGGTTTTTATAGGTGTTTGTGGAAATACCCCAAGCAAGGAGAAGAATAGCACAGCCCACTCTGGGGGCTTCTCTACAGACAGCCTGACCAATGGGCACCAGGGAGGCTGTTCATCACGCACACCAGACCAGGAGAGAAATACTGAAGAACTAGAAACAGCTCTGGCTCAGAGCTCGATGCCCGGGCGGAGCCCTCAGCTCTCCCCTCTGCCATTAAAGGTAATCCTCCCCTTGGTTCACTTTCTAGAATCTGCAGGAGAGAGAACAGACCATGGTGCCCAAGAACCCTGGCATCGAAGTCCCTCTTTGCTCTCTCTTTGCCATGTCGGGTGGATAGAGGGGACTAAACCCCTCTGGCCCTCAGTTTTCTCGTCTGAAACACGGACGTAAAGGCCTGCACTGCATGGTTGTTGAGAAGAACATCAAGGGGAAAAGGGCAGGCTCCCAGCCACAGGCCTCCATGTTTGAGCCTCCAGCATCCTTACCAGCTGATTACAATTATTACTGGTAATAACTGTGGTTGCAGGGCAATGCAGGGACAATCAGGCATCTCATATTCTTGGCATCTAGTTGGTCCTTGACTGCAACTCAATGGCTTTGCTGTTGACCGAGGAGGAAGAAGACAGAGGCTGGCTTTGGTGTGCAGAGAGCTGTGTGCTTCAGTCCCGGGCCGTCCCCCTCCAGCTGTGTCTCCTTAGACATGGGGTGGAATGGTCTCCTTTTGCCCCTTCAGACCTTTCTTTTTTCTGCCTGGGGACCCTGAAGGCTGATGTTCGTGGACTGTGTCAGCTCTCTGTCTTCTGATTGGCTCTGCCCCCCAGAAGCCCTGTGCCTAGAAAAAACTCCTTGTTTTCCTTTCCTCTCACACGACTACCCCACACACAGCACTTCTGACACCAGATGTGTGGGCTTTCCTCGCCAAGCAATTCTGACACTAGCTGACGCGAGTCGGCGCCAGATCCCACGGGGCAAGGGCTCAGTCCCTCAAGACTGCCCCCACTTCAGATGTCAACTGCAGGTGGTAGGTCCCCAGGTGACACACACTTCTGACTTGGCTACAAATTGAGGTTCCCACACCCCTTCCTTGGGTTTGGTGATTTCCTGGGTCAGCTCACAGACTCCGGAAAACTTGTTATTGCTGGTTCATTACAAAGGATGTTTTAGAGGGTACAAGTGAACAGCCAGATGAAGAGAGCTGTAGGGCGAGGTCTGGAAGGGTCCTGAGCACAGGAGCCTCTGTCCCCGTGGAGCTGGGGTGCACCACCCTCCTGGCACGTAGATGTGTCCACCAACCAGGAAGCTCTCTGAACCTTCTGCTTTTGGGATTTTCGTGGAGATTTCATCATGTAGGCAGGAGCGATCATTAACTCCATCCCCAGAGGATGGGGAAGAGGGCTGAAGTTCCAAGCTTCTAATCATGGCTTCATCTTCCTGGTGACTGGCCCCCATCCCGAAGCTGTCGAGGAGCCCACCAAAAGTTGTCTCCTTAGAACAAAGAACACTCCTGTTATCCAAGAAATTCCAAGAGATTGAGGAGCTCTGTGTAAGATGCTCCTGGCATTGCTATCACTCAGGAAATTCCAAGGGATTTGGGAGCTCTGTGTCAGGCACCATGGTCAAAGACCAAATACTAGAAAAAAATATGCTCCCAGTGCTCTTAGTTCTGAGGAAATGACAAGGGTTTAAGGAGCCGTGTGCCAGGACTGGGGGCAGAGGCCAATATATATATTTTCTATCATTTCACACCTTGGTGGGAGCCTGAAGTTGGGGGACGAGCAGGGACAGACTTGTTGCTCTCTCCCCGTGCTCAGGTTGGCGGTGTCCCTCTCTCGAAGAGCAGAGCCCCTATCAGCTGCTCTTTGCTGTAGGACTGCTCTCTGGGTTGCATCGGCCCCTCCCTCCGCTCACTCCTTAGGCTCAGAGGAGGTAGCCACCCACTGTTCTAGACCTAGGCTACTTGGCTCTCCTCCTTGGTTTCTCTAAATGCTGCCAGCACCCTTGAGATCAGGCCTCACACGAGCTCTCCTCCACCCCCCAGGTTGATTGTGTGCGCTTTCTCTTTCTTGCTGGGACTCTGGTTCACACAGGCAAGTTACCCAACCTCGCTCGACTTCATTTTTATCTTTTATAATAGAGGTGACCATGCCTGTCCACAGACCTGTGGAGATGCAAGTGCCCAGCACCTGGCTGGCAGTAAGGCTCCATGAATGCTAGTTCCTTTCTAACTGGCCACGGGGCTCAGCTGGATGGTGCATCCCAGGAAGAGCCGGATGAGGGATCAGCAAGAGCATAACGCTAAAAGCAGACATTGATAGAGTAATTAACTGGGTGTCAGGCAGGGTCCTGAGCGCTTGTATGCGTTACATCATGTAAGCTTCATTACGAGCCTCTGAGATAATTACTGTCATCAAGCCTTTTCATAGGTGGGGTCCTGAGGCACAGAGAGGAGAAGAACATGCCCATGGTCTCTCGGGGAGTAAGTGGCAGAGCTGGGATTCCAACCCAAGGAGTGGGACTCCACGCAGCAACCTCCGCCCCAGGGTGGCCCTTCAGAAGGCCCCCTTTGCAGGAATCAGGGCCCAGATGGCTTTGCGTGGGGGCCTCTGGGGCAGCGCACCTGTGAGCTGGTCTTTGATGGGTAGTTGAGGGGAACAATGGTACTCTAAGGTCACAGCTGACCACGGCACAGGATGCGGAACCTGTCCAATCCAGGCTCTGCTGGGGCACGTGGCCGCTTTGCGGGCAGGTCACCTTTGATGGCATAGCCCAGTGTACACTCACACTTGGGACCTCACCCTCAGTGGTTGCTTTACTCTTTGAAATTTAAAATTTGGACAAGACACCTTGCCCGGCCGGTGGGTGTGGAGTGTCTCTGGACAATCGGGGACTTGTCTGTTACTACACCGGTCTCTTTGGAACCTCTTCTGTGGGGTTGATAATTTTTTGGCTCCCTCTAGCCTGTTTATTTTCCTGTGTGTTATTGTATTTTCCAACATGGTGGACCAGGAAGCAGCTAAGCAAAGGCAGATAGGGCCCAACGCTGGGAGTATGGGTGGCTGCATCTTCTGGGCACAGCTCGTTAAAAGTCTCTCCCCCACTAGACAGTGGGTCAGTCTGGGCAGGTCTGTCTTACCACTGCCATCTCCCGCACATGCACTGTGCCTGCCACAGAATAGGTGTTCAACTAACGTTGTCACGTGATTGGATGAATGAATAAACAGATCCTACACGGTTATTGTCATAGTTCACAGCAAAATGCCTGGCACGTGGTAGATAATTCTTCTCTTCTGTCCTGCCCTCAAGCCTTCAACCACTGAAAGTGGAAACCCAGTGCAGCTACTCTTGCTAGGGGTGGTTGAAGGTCTTCCTGAGGTTTTCTTCTTATTAAGAAGCTGCTGTGTGTCTGGTGTCCAGCATGCTATCACTTGGCTGGTGACATGTGTGAAGCCACCGGGAAGTGCCTGGATGACTTCATGTCTCATGATGATATTTGCATCTTGAGTGGAAACAGGAGGGGACCTCCATTTATTGAGCCCTGTTGTGTGCTGGGCATCATTCACAGCCACAGTTAGAAGGAGATCTCTCATTCTAGTTCTGTGGATTGGGAAACTGAGGCTGGAGAGACCAGAAGACTGGTCCAGGGTCACACAGGGAGGAGCTGATAAAGCTGGGAATGAATCTGCTGTTGGCCCAGCCCTCAAAGTAATGTGCCTTGTGGTGTGCAATGCTCCCAGCTCCTGAGAGCAGCTGAGAGCTATGAGGAGCCGTCTGCTAAGGCATAGTGGGTACCTTTATGCCTTCCTTACTTTTGTTTGTTTGTTTGGGGCAGGGTGCTGGTTCTTCTTGTCCTCCATCACCTTCAGAAACCAATGCCAGTGAAATCTACTTCGTGGAACTGATTAAAGAAGACGGGACGCTTGGATTCAGCGTGACTGTAAGAGTTGTTAGGAGAGCTTGGAAAGTAAACAGTTGAAAAGACGTTCACTGGAGCCTTGGTGGGCATGCCACTCATATGGTGACAGCCTCTTGATAATGTGCTCCCTGGGTGCAAGCAGCACGTGGGAAGTGGGTGAACCAGGAAAAGCAGTGGGGGCCTGCATGGGAGATGGGAGTCCAAAGACAAACTGGGAGACACAGGGCAAATGTGGGACGAGCAGGAAGTGCAAGCAGTGGGGCTGGGATTGGGTGATGGGTCCTCACTCTGCGGTTCCCAGGGACAACAGGGAGAGGGCAGCAGGGCTGCAGGGACAGAGGCTGAAGGGGAGTGGAGCAGTCCACGGTCATCTCGAGCGCGGTCACCATGGAATCTGGTGCTCATGCCTCCAAGACCAGGACAAGGTCAGGTTGGCAAGACCTCCGTTCAGGATGAACACTTTGCATTTGGTTTTGAGCTCTATCTGGCAGACCCTGGAGGAAGGAGGAAAAACCCTGTACAAGAACGATATAATCCCACCAATGTAAAAAATCTGTAGTTTTGTGTGTATACATGCATGAAGAAATTAGAAGTCAGAAGATAGAGATCTTTATCTAGTGACCTGTAGGGATGTTCACAATCTATTATTAAGAGGAAAAAAAAATAGGAAGGAAGTGGCAGAATGTTGTGTAGTTTAATTCTACTTTTGTAGCCACAAATCAACACATGAGCATACAGGACATGCCAGGCAGCAGCCTTTGGGCCTGTGGCCGGATCCACCAATGCTGGTCACTGCTTGTGGAGAGACGGTGTGGTGCGTTGCTGTGACTCTGCCTTCTGAGCACCTGCCACGGGCACATGCTGGGGTTTGAGAAGGCACAGCTCCCCTGCCCAGCTCGTTTTGTTAATACTTCTCCTGAGCACCGAACCTTCCTGCTCAGGGGATAATATGGCCCAAACAAAGAAGTGGATATATGAGATGGTGTCGCATGGAGATGGATGGAGTGGCAGGCGGGTGGGAGTGGCCCTCCCAGGACGGGACAGACGGGCGGTGACTTTTTCACTGTGTTTTCCAGGGCGGCGTTAACACAAGCGTGCTCTATGGAGGTATCTACGTGAAATCCATCGTTCCTGGAGGCCCGGCTGCCAAGGAAGGGCAGATCCTGCGGGGTGAGGCATGGCGTCCCGCTGGGGACTCTGTGCTCTGTGGTGTGACGAGCCCTGGCCTGGGAGGTGCAGCCTGAGACCTCGGACAAATGGTGGTTCTCCAGGTCCTGGTTTCCTCACCTGGAGAAGGGTGATTTGACCCGGCCCGCCCCCTTGATAGGTTAACGTGGGGATCACAGGTTTGTCGTGGCGCACTGGGAAGCATAAGGTGATTTAGAAATATGAGAGTTTCAGTAAGCTTGTTGCTGTTTGGCCTTTGTGGGAGAAAGTCGTGCTTCCCGTGGAGGACAGAGCACACGTCGGTGGCCGCCACTAGTATGTGGGGGCGACACCGCCAGCCTCCTCTCTGCCCTTCCTCATGTCTACTGCTCAGAAGGAAGGGGGTTATTTTTACTCTTTTCCAGAACAGCCAGAATGGAGCTAAAAAGGGCACCTAAGATCTTATCTCCGTTTCCCCTAGTATTCCAGTGTCCCTGGCATCAACCAGGTCTCCTGGACCTTTGTGAAATAACGAGATCCTGGAGATATAAATATTATTCCTGAGCGACTTGAAAAAACGGTTTCACAGGCAAACAGGAGAAAGGATGAGGTTGTACAGAGCTGGCTCGACCGCTCTGTGAGCCAGGAATAGAGGGACTTCTAGATAGCTGACATGTGAAGGGGTTCCCAGAGGCCCTGGCCCTCAGGCCCAGGCAGGGCTCCTGGCAGCTCTGCTTCCTGCCTCTCCTCGGGGCTGCACGGAGGGGTGCTGGGCAGGGGCTTCCCGAGAGAGTCCTTCCTGCAGCCCAGGAGCCCGGGGACATGACGTCTGTCCCCCTCCCAGGTGACCGGCTCTTGCAGGTGGACGGAGTGAGTCTGTGCGGCCTCACCCACAGGCAGGCCGTGCAGCGCCTCAAGGGTTCTGGGCAGGTGAGTGCACCGTTCCCGGGAGCTGCTCTTCCTTCTAGAGATTTCCCAACAACTTCAGAACTGCAGTTGCCTCTGGTGGGGAGAAGGGGAGGTAGGTGGGAAACAAAACAAGATTTTTCTTGGTTTTCTTCTCTTTCCCTTCTTCCTTTTACTAACACTTTTCTATGGGGCTGTTGAACGCGGGAGGAAGCAGATAGTCCCAAGCAGAAAGCCTTACCCTCTATAAATAGCCTTGAAGAGCTTACTTGTCACTTGCCTGCATTCTGGAATCAGACAGCTGCACAGGGCTGAGGGAGGGAAGCGACCTCTCTGGCCTGGCTCTGGCCGCCCGCTCATGCTCTCTGCTGCAGCCCCATCTGACCAGTGCTGCCTTCTGCTCCCAGGCCCCGTCACCCAGCTGCCTTTGCACGTGCTGCCACCCCTCCCCCAGTTCATGCCGTTCCCAGCACCCTGTGTGATTAAGGCCTCACTGTCCTGGGATTCATATCCCAGTGAGGTAGAAATTCAAACGCCAAGAGCCAGTGGCGTTCACCCATCCTGTTCTCCCTGTTCTGTGCAGCCCAGGCAGCCTCTGGATGTTATCATGCTGTTTTCCGACCTCTGCCCGGGGGTGGGAGCCTTTACTTGCCCCAGTGTCCTAAGCCACAGGCCTAGCATCACCCTCTTGGTAACAGGGAAGTCGGCAGAGACAGAAGGGACTCCTGGAGGCCTTCTGGCAAACCAAGGGGCGGAAGGGCCCCTTTTTGCTTTCTTTCCCAAAGCGGTCTTCTGGTTTGTGGTGGGAGTTACTTAACGCTGGTGACCTTCACTGACGTATCTTGAGAACAGAGTCACAATTTATTAGTCCTCTCTGTTCTTTAGACCTTTGCTAATGAACATGGTTAGAGAAGGTCCTTGGCCAGCCCACTGGCAGTGATGACAGGTAGGAATTGTCACTCTGGGGTGGTGGCTTGGTGCTGAATGACAGTTGCAGCAGAAGGATGTTGACAAGGCCAAGTCCCCTGAATGAAAGCTGAGCATTCCTAAAAAGCTTCCAGTTGATGTCTAGCCACTGGTTGTTGAACCATGCTTTGGGTAACAAGAGTGTACAGTGTGTGGGGAAGAAGGATGGGAAATCAAAGCAAAAAGAAAGGGCGAGGTCAGCTTGGCACAGCCCTGGGGTACCATGCTAGGGCGGTGGGCTTTAGGTGGTGGGAAATATTGGAGACTTTTAATCAAGAGTGTTGCATGTTCAATGTGTATCCGAGATCAATCCACGGGTACCCAGGAGGGGAGTGGACCAAAGGAGGAGAAGATAAGGTCCAAGAAGCAAAGTTAGCTGCAGCTTGCCACAGTCCAGCTGGGCACTGGCAGAAGATGAGGGAACGGAGGAGGGGGGAGCCCTGGGGAGACGTTCCTGATGGAGAACATGCAAGCCTTAGAAACCAGATGGTATTTGGAGGGCAGAAGGGGGAGAGCTGGACCACTGCAAGTGTGGCCCCTGGGAGGATAGTTGAGGGGTGGTTCCATATTCTATGAGAGCAAATGCAAGGTAGGAGTGTTTTAGGCAGGATGGGGAGAAGATGGGGAAGTGAGGGCGAGAGAGAGGAAGAAGATGAATTTGAAGTGGAGGTACATGTGTTACTTCCAGGAGCCTTTCTCCAACAGGCTGTTGGAAATATAGCTCTGGATCCCCCAAAATAGGCTAGATTGGAGATTTTGATTAGACATTCAAATGAAGCAGCTGCTGGAAGTATCAGAAAATTAAGAAGCATTTACTGGGTGAAGGGAGAGCCTCCACGTTGCCATGAAGTGTAAATTGAGTCTGTCTACTCATCCTTCTAGGTGGTAAGACTGGTCTTAGAGAGAAGAGGCCCCAGGACCGCACAGCAGTGTCCTTCTGCTAATGACAGGATGGGAGACGACTGCACGGCTGTTTCCTTGGCAACAGCCTTGCCTGGCAGGCCCGCAAGCTGTGTCTTGGCAACAGATGGTGAGAGAAGAGAGAATTGAGTGTTACTATTGTCGTGTCATCCTGCGCGCCTTTTGAATTGTCAAGTCAAACGGGAAGCAGGAAGGCTTCCTCTGGGTTCTCAAAGGATAGTGAGCAGTGGTGGTCGTGACGTGGCCGCCTTTCTGACACGGTCAAAGTCAATCTAATGGAATATGTCTCTGGAAAAAAAAATGCATTGTCCTAAAATGATCACCAGGCATCATTCTGCCCCCAAGCCTTCTGAAGTTTTCTGCTCAGCTGCCAGAATGTTTCTGTTTAAGTATTTAGGGATGAAATCAGAGTGAAAGTGTCATGCGGTTTTTGAGCAAAGCTCCACATTCCAGTCAAGACACTCCTAACAAAAGATCCGAGGACCGATGAGGCTAGTTTGGGAGAGGAAGGTGCTCAGAAATAAGGCTTATTATTAGCTTCATTCAAAAAAGCAAACCTACAGTCTGTTTATGGGGGGTCATTGTGCATCTCCTGATGGGGTGCTTCTCTGCATCTCCCTGAGATTTTGCTTCCTGCTAGGAAAACCTTTGTTCCCTTAGCATATCATGATTTGGAGCTTAGCCATTTTTCAGTGTCTTTATAGAGATTTTCCTGAAGGTGTAAATCAGGTAGAATGCAAGTGACATGCCACGGCGAGTGACGGAGTTGGGTGGAGGAGGGACACGTGCATAAAGCAAGTCTGTTTCCTATTTCATTGCTCTTCTGCTCACTGCAGTGAGGGCCTTTGGGCAACTGACTATAAAATAAGCCTAGATGACAGCGATGGGGAAACTGGTCATACGACACAGCAGGACCTAAAAGCTTCTGACACTTTTGTTCTTGTCCTGAATCAAAGTGTACATCAGGGCTCTGTCCCTCTATTGACTGATTGCCAACTGAATTGGTGAAGGCGGACTAGCGGGGGCCCTGGAGGCCTCCTGGGCTGTCGGATGAGCGAGGTTCCTGAGGCTGTGCCCATCTCTGGTGCCCAGAGGCAGCCGCTTTGTCTTATGGTCAGTTCATGCGGCTGAACAAACAGCAGCTAAAATGTTTCCACAGAGTTGACCATAATTGTCTCCATGGTCTAATCAAACAAAACTTTGTTTCAAGTATGCTAAAAAAATGATTGAGGTGCAAAGGAGTAATAGGAATATATGTGATACAAGTTTTTCTAAATGATGCTGGCATAACGTGTATGTCTATAAACTGTATCTTTACATGTAAACTTTGTCCACTTACCTATAATGTGGAAGCTACTTGCCACACATGGCTACTGAGTATTTGAAATGTGGCCAGTCCAAATCGGTAAAACACATACTTGATGTTTGAAGACTTAGTTCATAAGAAGAATGTAAAATATCTCAATAATTTTTTTCATATTGATTACATGTTGACATGGTAATATTTTAGATATATGGGGTTAAATAAAATATAAGATTCAGTTTACTTTGCCTGTTTGCTCTGACTTTTTATTTTATTTTTATTTATTTATATTTTTTGAGGAAGACTGGCCCTGAGCTAACATCTGTGTCCATCTTCCTCTACTTCATATGTGGGATGCCTACCACAGCATGGCTTGCCACGGGCTGCCATGTCCGCACCCAGGATCCGGGCCAGCGAAGCCCGGGCCGCCGAAGCCGAATGTGCGAACTTAACCACTGAGCCACCGGCCCGGCCCCTGCTCTGACTTTTTAAAGCATGGCTATTTAAAACGTGTGGTTTGCCTTTGTAGCTCACAGTCTATTTCTACTGGACGGCACTGATCTAGAGCATGTATAACGGACTCTGTCATAAAAATTAGCAGCATGAAATCTCTTTATGTAAAACAGAAATAATTCAGCTACTGGAAAGTTTTCGTTTGGAGGCTGATCCGTTTCATTTGTAATCGACTGAAGGATTTATCTTGTTCACGCCGCACGATACAGGTCCTACGTTTGAAGTCACGCTGAGAAAGAACGCCAGTGGTCTGGGCTTCAGCTTCACGCAGATGGAGAGAGCCCGCTGCAGCCATCTCAAGAACGATCTCGTGAGGATTAACAGGCTCTTCCCGGGGCAGCCGGCTGAGGAGAACGGGGCCATCGCGGCTGGCGACATCATCCTGGCCGTGAACGGGAGGCCCACGGAAGGCCTCGTCTTCCAGGTGGGGGGCCAGGAGGGAGGCAGCCCCGTGTGCAAGCTGAGGTCAACCATGCTGCACCCAGGCTCTCGCCCCGCAGGGAATGCTCCAGGTTCTTGAAAATTGTACTTGGAGCCTAGACTTTGAATGCCATTGGCAGAATATTCTCATTTAATTTTCCATTCCACTTCCTAAATGTCTGACCTTGAGTGGGCTTTGCTTTTAATTCGGTTCATAATGAAACTGCAGCTGAGGCCCTGGCTTCTGTGCCGGCTGAGGGTCTCCTCACACACATTCCGAGGGGGCTGACAGGGTGAAGGGACTGCAGTGGGTCCCTCTCTGCCCTTCGTCCCACGTCTCTGTTTAAGTTTACAGCTTTTGATGTATAGTATTGCACTGGTTATCCTGTGTGTGATAAAAAATATAATTAAAAAAAGAGAGCGAAAAGGGCACTTCTCAATGTTTATAGCACAAAATCGCAATGAAATATTATACGTTATCAGTCAGGGTCCTGGCGGAAAGTGGAGTCATTTGAGGAGAGTTTAAGACAGGTGTGGGACAGTAGTTGGGAAGCTCGGGGAGAGAGTAGAGCCCTGGGGCTGGGAACAGTGGCTGCAGTTCTGCACGCCCCTCAAGTCCAAAGGGGTATGGGAAGGGGAAATTAGCCAACCCCAGCAACTGAGAGCTGGGCAGAGCAGACCCTGCCATTTCCAGCCAAGCACTGTGCATCGCCTTTGTGGGAGCTGCATGCCGGCGGCCTTGGCTCCTTGCACGTTGGGAGGTCAGGCCCACAGTGGTGTTCTCCAAAGTTCTCTGGAGCAGAGAAACAGATCAAGGTGAGGGGTGGAGGGGCCAGTGCCAACGAGATAGCTGGGAGCACAGAGGAGGAGCCCAGCGCTGGGCCCGCCCCACCTCTAACCGCAGAGTGTGGTTTCTCCTAGGAGGTGCTCCATTTACTGCGAGGGCCCTCGAAGGAAGTCACACTCCTGCTGTGCCGCCCACCCCCAGGTGCGCTGCCTGAGATGGACCAGGGATGGCAGGTAAGGGTGGCGCCCTCCGCTCTCTCAGCACGCCTCGTGCTCAGGCACCCTGCTCTTGTCTGCTGGGTCCTGAGGAGCCCAGCTCGGCGTTAGCTCGGGCTCAACACGACCTCTGCCTGCTGGGGCGGGGGAAATAGCTGGTCCCCAGCCTCCATCAGTCTGTGGCCGTTCCTGAGGCCCTGTCTCTGTCTTCTCCTTCCCCTCTTGCTCCTGCCTCTTTCCAGCTTGGGGTCTTCTGAAAATGGTTACATGTTTAGAACGTGGCTGTGAAACTTCTAGAGCCAGGCTCCCTGGCAGCCCAAGGATCAGAGAGGGGAAACCCAGAGCAAGGGGAGTAGGTGTGAAACCAGAGGGAGGGAAAGTAGGAATTTCCATTGAGAGGAGTGAAGTGGAGAACAGGCTGCATGGCCACCCTCCCAAAGCATGAATTAGACACGCATGGTCTGGTGCAAAGAAAAGAGGCTTTAGAATCAGGAAAATTCAGGATGTTTACCTTGATGCCTGTGTTAGTCAGGTTATCCAGAGCAATGTGTATGTGTATCTACAGGGTCTCTAACTCTGTATCTCTATCTCTATCTACATAGAGAGAACGATTTTAAGTGATTGGCTCATGTGGTTGTGGGATTGTGGGGGCTGGCTGATGTAAATTCTGCAGGCTAGGCTGGCAGGCTGGAAACCCAGAGAGGTGTGTATGGTGCAGTGTGAGTCCTAAGACAGTCTGAAGGCAGAATTTGTTCTTTTTTGGGAGATCTCAGTCTTTTTCTCTTAAGGCCTTCAACTGATTAGATGTGACCCACCCACATTTTGGAGGATGATCTGCTTTACTCCAAGTCTGATTTCAATGTTAATCTCATCTAAAAGATACCTACGCAGAAACATCTAGACTAGTGTTTGACAAAATATCTGGGTACTGTGGCCTAGCCCAGGTTGACACATAAAATTAACCATCACAGTACCACCTGTTGGGTGCCCGGGACACAGACTCTGTTGCAGAGATTCAAGCACAGGAAGTTTGTGGAGCCAGATGTTGGGAGCACCTGGGGAGGGTGACGGGAGCAGGGAGCAGGGCTGAGTGGAAGGGAGGTGAATGAGGCACAGCTGCACAGATGCTGTGGCTGACACAGGGAGCTCTGGAGCTCGGATGGCCCCTGGGAGCTGTCCTGACCTGGGGCAAGAAAGCCCATGCCTTTGGTCCCCGTGGGAGGGGCTAGCTGTGAGCTGTCCTGGCAACTGGCGGATGAGAGCCTCAGTCCTGGAGAGGGGTCTTTGTGGGCACCCCAGAATCACCCGCACCTGCTCTGCCACTCGCTTGCTGGGCCCTGGGCACACGTCTACCGTCTCTAGGCCTCATGATTCCTTAGGTATAAGATGCGGATAAAATCAATCACTTATCATCACTGAGGGTGACAGTCACTGGAGACGGCATAGGGGATTTGGTGACCTAGATCCTCTGAATTCTTGGACTTGAAAAGTTCATTTGATACAGACTTAGGTGAGGAAAGAGCTATAGGAAGGAAATCCAGAAGCTGCCACTTTGGAAAAGAAGGTAGATGATGTGTTAAGTAACTGAACAGGGTGGGCGCAGGTCAAGTTTCACACACCCGAAGATCGGGCCAACGGGAAAGGCCAGGGACGCTGTCCTTCTGGCCTAGAGAATAGCTCCTCCCAGGAGAGCCCAGAAGAGCCTGCTGGGCAGGGCTTGGGTTGAGGTACTATGAGCTTGCTTTCTCTCTCCTCCTACCTGACAACCACATGGAATAGGAATTGCCATTCATTCATGCGGCTCCAGAGGTCAGATCGAAGACCAAGGAAAGAGGCATTTAGTTCATAAGTAGAAGAACAGTTATGAGAACGAGGCAGCCATGCAAATGCCTGGAGTAAGGTCATTCCAGGCAGAAGGAATCGCAAGTGCAAAGACTCTTGAGACAGGAATGAGCCTGGACGTTGAGAGACAGAAGATAACAGATGTGCCTGGACTGCAGTTACTGAAGGGGAGCGCGGAAGGGGAGGAAGTTGTAGCGGGAGTCAGGGGCCACATCATGCAGGGCCTTGTAGGCCTTGGTAATATGCTGATTCTATCCTGGCTGCAACGGGAAGCCATTGGGCTGGGAAGGGTGGGAGGGTGAGGGGTTAGCAGGAACGTGCCCTCGTCTGGTCTAGACTTTAGAAAGATCACTCTGGTTGCTGGTGGAGATGGACTGGAGCCAGTTAGCCAGCAGCCATTTGGGCAAGATATTATTGTGGCATGGACTCAGGTTGTAACAAATAGTTGGTAAGAAGTAGTTGGATCTTGGAAGCAGAGCCCATAGGATGACTTTTGGATTAGATGTGGGTATGAGGAAAGAGAGCAATCCAAGTTTGGCTCGAGCAACTGGAGGAATGGCGGTACCACTTACCAAGACAGGGCGTGCTTGGAGGGCGCAGTTTAGAACAGTCCACGAAGAAGCAGGAGTTCCTGACAGCACGCCAACCCGGAAAGTTTATGCAACAGCCAATGGAGATGTCCATCAGGCTGTTGTCTGCAGAGAACTGGCATGAAGTCAGGGCTGGAAAAAGTGGATTTGGGAATTGCCAGCAAATAACGTCATTTAAAGCCATGCAATGGAGGAGATCATCTTGGGGAAGAGTACAGATAAAGTCAAGAGGAGGGCTGAGACGTGAGCCGCGGGACACCCCAACGTGGGGAGGTCTGGTTCAAAGAGCCAGAAAATGAGACTGAGAACAAGGGGCCTGGGAAGTGGTAGGAAAACCAGGCAAGGGCAGAGTCTGGAGTAAACTCCATGCTTAAGTGAGTTAGTGAGTAAAGGATGCTCTCGAGACAGAGGGAGGGACCAACTATGCTGAATGAGATGAGGACGGATGACTGTCCTTTGGCTTTAGAAAGATGCAGGTCATTGGAGACCCTGATTAGAGCTCTTGCAGTTGAATGATGGGGATAGAAGCCTGGTTGGGGTGGGCACAAGGGAGAAAGGGGGAGATGAAGAGCAGAGAAATTGGGTGGCTGGCAGTTGGAGGAGGATGTTGGGGTGGGCATGCAGGCTGGTCAGTAGAAATGCTATGGGGAGGTGAAGGCTTCTATCTGAATGTGTCCACTCTCACTGTAAAGTAAGAGGCAAGGCTGGGGTGGGGCGATTGTTGGAGACTTGAGGAGAGAGAAGATGAGAGATAATTAGAGGGCAGAGAGAACAGGAAGCCGAATTTACTAAGGAAGTAGAGAAAGATTATCTGGCAGTCTCGAGTGCCCACTCGACATCTGCGCTCACACAGTTGACATTAGTCTGTGGCTCAGAAGCGGGCCACTGTGAAGTCCACATCTACTGTCACTAGGAGTTGGAGTTAAAATACAGCGCCTGGGAGTAACAAATGATGGAGGCAGACAGGGACAAGAGGCGGGAGCTCAGAGTTTCCAGTGTTTTTATGAGAGCGTTGGTGGGGCAGAAGCATGGAATCTCAGCAGAGTGAAAGGAAAGGGAGGACGTTGGTGGTAGGGGAGGGGGAGGCATGGTGAAAACATGGCGGGTCCATCGACGGGAACCTTGGAGAGGTCCAGGATTGCTGGAGAGTGTGTACTGGGGATGATGAGCCCGAAGGAGAGGAATAATTAAAGGTGAGATTTTGGAGGTCTCCCAAGGAGCATAAGAGAAAATATAACTGTGCTTACTGTTGATTTTTTACCTGATCCATTTTGAATTTTGATTTTTGGCATGCCCTTTATAAAGTACACTGTGTATCAGTAGCGTTGTAAGTGTTTATGGTTTATAATTAAGTAAAAGTTCCTATTTGGTGTGCATCCCCTCTCATTGCAGGGAGTAGCAATCAGAAAGGTGAGGAGACCTGTGTGCTGGGTGGCAGAGAAAGGTTCCCCTCTTAGAGGTGAGGGCTGGGGTGGGAGCTCAGCCCTGACGGCTTGAAAGTCCACACGCTCCCTTACACAGGGATGTAGGTCATGGAGTGGAAGTGCTAAAAGATAACTCTCAGGAAAAGATAAGATCCTGACTCTCACGTAGATGTAAAAATGAACGCATGTTGATGATTTGATACAAGTCATTCAGCGAGGAAACCAGGCAGACGTTAAAACAGGTTCAAAAGGGATTTCAAAGAATGACGTGTTTATTTTTACAGAGTTAAGCAATAGGAATGAATGCAGCTAGAAGCAGATAACCAGAAGGTTGTGCCGTAGACAGTGCACAGTTTCCTACAGAAGCATAGATTTTTTTTCCTGTAAAAAGTTGAGCATTATTAGCACGTCGTAGCGGGCCATCAGTCATAACCTAAAAGGCCCAACAGGGATGGCAGCAGTTGAGGAGAATCAAGTCATGTCTGGAGAAGTGAGGAGGAGAGCCAGGACCGGGCATCATGATGGGAGGGGCGACGGGGCTATGGAAATGGGCCATCTTGGATGGGGACTGATGAAGACACTGAGACTAAAAAGAATTCCCTATTGGAAAGTGGCATAAAGAGTCATTGTTACTTCTGTTTTCATATTTTCTAAGTTTTCCAAATTTTTTTTATTAAAAAAAATAATGTTCACGTTTATTGAGAGCTTCTAATGTCCCCAAGCTAAGGGGCTTGGCGATGGTTAAGTGTGTTGCTTAGGGCCCAGTGGGAGCTGGGGTCCTGCCGAGAGGGGACTGACCCCAGAGCCCATCTCTTAACTGCTCTGCTGTATAATCATATTAAAAAAATTACTTTTTAAACTAGCAATTTTTACATCTTGTTCGGTGTGCATCATGGATCCAGTAATCCTTGGCATTTCTTTGAATAGATACCCGTGCTCTCAGCAGACAAAGAATTCACCAGGGCAGCAGGCACTGACTCAGAGCAGAGCCCCAGCCTGGATCAAGAGGACAGCCAGAGGGACAGTGCCTCCCTGGACACAGGGGAAGGCCTGGGTCTCAAGCCAGAGTCTTTCCAAAAGGCCATCAGAGAGGCCCAATGGGACCAAGATGTAGAGAGACCCTTGGCCACTTCCTTGCCGCGTCATCCTCAGGCCTCCCACCCTCACTTATGCAGACTCCACCAAGAACTGGATGCAGCGGCTCTGCCTACCTCTCTGGAAAAGGACGTGAGGCAAAATTGCTATTCCGTTTGTGATATCAGGAGACTTGAAAGGTAAGAATCACCATGCTTGCAGACATTTTGTAAACTGTATGCATTTTATTGCTGGAAATTACAATCGAGCAATCAGTAACGGCGCTCACTGCTTCCTGGGCCCAGCACTGTTCTCGCCACTGGGAGGGGAGGCGGAGACAAGAGGAGTGTAAGGTCTGGGGCTGCTGTAACCACAGCTTGTGAGCCTGTGGGAAAGCAGACCCCACCCCGTGGTCTTCGGATGCCCCTCGAGCCTACAGGCAGGCCTCGGGGTTTTCCCAGCGCACAAACCTTTGTCCTGCACCCCGCATGGCCCCTCAAAGCATTGTGGTGAGACAGAAGTCCCCTTGTATGCATCCTCATTTCTACTGCTAATACAATGCTTTACAATCAGCATCAGCTTTAGAGAAAAAACACATCTGCATCTTCAAAACCAGACTGAAACATTCACTCTAATAGCTATTTTTAACTTGGCCTCATTTTTGTGCCCCCTCTCCCCACCCAAGTATTTTCAGTTCTCAGTCTTCTTCTGATGGAAAACATACTCTTCGATTCCATTTGGCAGTATTTATTACACACACCCAAGGTGTGTGGACACCGTGAGGAGCAGAGAGCAGGGGACCAATACTGAGAGGGTAAGATACTGCTCCTAGGCGTGTGCTGCCTGGATGCCCGGGCACAAAGCAGCCAATAACCAAGAACACTGGTTTGTGTTTGGCGCTATAAAAACCCGTTGAGATTAGATGGCCCTTTTTTGTTGGTCATCTAGGAGACCGATAAGGGCAGATCTATAGGGACTGGCATGTGACATGAAGGAGGAAGCAGCCAGTGAAATGCAATTAGGCAGGATGAGATGTGTGACACCTGGGAGCCGGGCATACGTTCCTGAAAAGTGTTCAGATAGAATTTGGAAAAGAATACTGCACAGCCAAACAAAACCCAGCAAGGCTGCAAGTAGAAGAGAATGGGCAAGCATGTTCATGGGTGCGATTCATTTTCATTGTCTGAAAATGCATAAACACAGTGTATTTATAGTTCCTTACAATGCATTCGAGGCAATAATCGATATACTTGATCAGACGATAAAGGAAATAGCCCTCCGAGATTTATCCAAGGACAACTGTTACTGCGATCTTGTAGGGAATATAAGAGGGGCGGTGCTTCCCTGTAGGCATGGGGCCACTCTTTCAGATTTTTAAAGGTTTTACTGCCAGATAGTTTGGGGTGACGGACAGAGACCCGGAATACTGGGTTGTAAAGTGACTCTGGGTTTAGGTACAAGCCCGGAGTTTGACTTGTCATGTGCCTTTAATCTAATTTGGTGATCAATAGTTAATATTATTATTATTATTATATTAATCATTAGTATAGATAGTCACTGTTTCATTCATGGACTCACAGAATCTCAGGGTTATCCAATAAGAAAAGAGATCTAATCCAACTCATACCCCATGTGGAATCTCCTTTGTAACATCCCCGAAGTAGGGGCTGCTTTTGCTTGAGTACCTTCATGGGTGCAGAACTTGCTGCTTCTGATGGTGGCCCGTTTCATCCTCACAGAGTTCTTGAGAAAAAGTACTTCCTTATATGAAGGTCAAATGTGCCTTTCTCTGTCTTCTACTTGTAAATAGACCCCTGTTTCCTCTGACGTTTTTGTCATTCCCTTATTTTTTGCAAGAAACATCACATTATTTTACTTTTCTGAATCAAACTAAATTTGGCTTAATATCTCTACTCTCAAGGGTAGACCAGTTGTCCCAAATCTGCCATCCTTGGAGGCGGTTGCCCCCTCCTAGAATTACACAAGAGTCCTCAGGGCTACGTTTTTGCTGTATTTTCTCTCCCCTACTCAGGAACCTTTTTTTCCTCTGAAGGAAGGACTCAAACCATGTTAGCATCTTCTCCAACGGGACGTTAGCTTGCCCTTAATCACACATAGTTGGTGACTGCCCCCTACAGGAAGAAACGCATAGCACGTGCCCAGCGATCTCTGAACACAGTTCCCCCTATTCCTGGTGGGGTTGCGGCTCTTTGCAGACCCTCCCTTAGAAGTGTCTGCAACTCCCTTCTGAGGTGGCTGTCCCAGGCAATTGCCTCTTTGCTTCTCGCATCCGGGAGTCAAGCTCTCTTTCTGCACTTTGGAACAAAAAGAACACGGACTTCTTGATCCTACAACCTTGGTTTCAGCTTTCCCATTTACTAGTGTCCCTGGAGAGTAGACTTCCCTGAGCTGGAGGCTTCGCAAATGTAAACGAAGACCCCAACAATTCCACAGGGCACCGTGCAGGTCAACAGCGATGACGTGCAGAGCGCTGTCACAGAGCCTGGCACACAGCAGGAATGCAACACAAGTCAGGTTTCTTTCCCTTTCCTGAGCTATTTCCAACTAAAGGACAGATCCCATGAATTGCAATTCCCAGCAAATTGCCAGAATTTGCCATCTGCCAGGTGGCTACCTCCCAAAGCCGGGTGGCTGCCAGCACCCCAGCAAACCCGGAGTGTTCACGGAGAAGATGAGTGCCACTTTTCCTTCCTTGGTCTCTTCTCTTACCACACTGCATATCTAGAGACTGTACCATATAATAGTAGCTCTTTATGAAGTGTGTTATGATGAAGTGGTACAGTACTTTCTCATGGAGGGATGCTGGGATTGTGTGCCTGCCAAAGGGAGGACTTGGCACTTGGCTTGAGTGACATCTTATGCAGGGTTAGTTTCTAAAGTTAGGGCATAGAGCAGAAATCACATCAAGTCACATGACCCTCGGACATCCCTTCGGAAGATGTGATGTTCTCTGACCCCTGGTTTGGAGCAGGTCGCATTTTCTTTGGCTGAGCCTCAGATGAAGTCTGGTGGTTTGCGTTTATGGGCCATGCTGTCTGCAAAACGCTTACGTTTAAATACTGGCCTCATTGGAATGAGGGGATGGCAGAGTCAAGTCTCCCACTTACACTCATGGAGTGGAAAGTCAGTCATTGCAGAAGTTTTAAGGTTATTTCTCTCTCTCTCTTTGACTAGCACATGCAGTTAAATTTGTGTTATTAAATTACGTGTAGTTTCAGCAAGTAGCATTTGGTGAAAGTGATGATAGAAGTCTTTGTGGTTATTTAGAATGCAAAACCAAGGTGGAGTCCTGGAAAGGAAACCGAAGTCACTGCAGACCTTCTGGGAGGCGCTGCTCCTGGAATAGCAAAGGATGATTAGGAGGCTAAGGGTCTAACTCAGCTGCAGCTGCCCACCAGCTGCGACATCAGAGTAGCTGGGCGAGGCATGAGGCTGCCAGGTGAGTGGCGCTGTCACTCAGGTGGGAGGTCACCTGAAGTCGGAGCGTGACTGAGGGGAGTGTGTGAGGCAGATGCCCGCCAGGCACTATGGTCGTCAGTGTGGCAGAGCAGAGCCCGCAGCAGGCTGGGGCCTGGGCGCCATCTTTAGCATGGTTCTCTCCGCACGCCTGTGGGCTCCTTGGGAAACCTCCCCCCCAATACACATCTAGCCAGGCACACCACTCTGACCTCTCCTAAATATTGATCTCCAGCTCAGAACTATCATTTGAGCTTCAAACCCAACAGTCCACTGGACCTCTCTACTTGATGTCTTAGAGAGACGGCAAACTCGGCCTGCCAGATGCTCAACTCGGCACTGGCAGGAGCACAGGCCCCCAGCTCCTGGTTGCACTGGCCGGGGCTGACAGGGACGTCGGGTGGGGCCTGATGCTGGGGAACTGGAGAAGGCTGAGCCTCACGTGAAGGGAGACAAAACCTGAACTTTGCTGTGAGTTTACCCACAGTCAATAGGGCAGTTACAATACCTAGCAGCTCAGGCCTGAAAGGCTATCTACTCATTTGCCTTGTCTTCCTTGGAGGTGGACATGATTTTGGTGGCCCAAGTCCTAAAGGACAGATGTCCAGGAAAGTTTGGCACAGGGTCTTCCATCCTCAGTTAATATCCTGGAGCAAGCAGAGGCTTCACAAGGATTTCACTGACCTCAGAGCTGACCTGGCTCCTTCCTTGAAAGCGGTTGCTGCAGAGTTGCAGGATTTGGGGGGCCTGGTTCTGGGGCCCTGCCAGCTTGTGTTGGGGAGGCGGCTGGGCAGGGAGCCCGAGTAGGGTCTCCAGGGTCTCCTCGGGGTACCACCTGTCTGTACAAGGCTCCTTTTGTCAGATAGCTTGGGAGGGAGGGAATGAGGGCAGAGAGCAGCTGAGGTCATTGAGTGTTCTTGGGGGCGAGCAGAGAGCTCCCAGCAGCCTGACCCCTTCTGGCTTTAGATGGCAGTCCTGCTGCATTATTCCCAGAAGCCCTGAGCTGGCCTTGAGCCCTTGGTGAAGGACTCTTCCTCTCTACCTGGCGTGTCCACCTGCCACAACATCTGGCCTTGCTCTAAAGCCATGCCACTGTCCTCATCAAATTCCCCAAATCTGCAAGTCTTGCCCCTTCCATGAAGCAGGTTCTGCCTGGGGATTCCCAGGGGCTTTCTGGTACCTCTTCTTTCCTTGCTCACTTTTCCTCACGCCCACAGTCAAACTCCAGGTCAGATCTCCAAGAGCAGCTGGGGGCATGTGTGGAAGGAATGCCTAGGCCGTCCTCCCTGACTTGTGGTGAGATGATGGCCAGGATTTCACCGTGGGGACCACTGAGCCCTCTTCAGACCATCTGAGCCCCTTGTCTCTTGCCTCTCAGGCTGACGGGTCTCTGTGTGGGCAGGGCGGGTAGCCAGAGCCCCAAATCAAACCCAGAGAGCAAGGAGCTCGTTGGAAAGGTCGGAGGAGTTTGGTGGTGGGAGGTGAGGCGTGGACCATCAGGGGCTGCCCTGGCGGACTGCACGTGATGCCTCCTGCTTCTCCCTGGCAGGGAGGGAGGGACAGGCTCCTGCTGGGGGTCGGGGGTGGGGGCAGGTGGGCCTGGGCGACAGGCTGGATTTCTGGTTCTTTGACAAAACTTCCACGGTGTTCCCCTCTCTATAAGAAAACGCACTTTCTACATGATTCGGTCAACGGCTCTAAGGTTTTAAACCAATTTTCCTTCAAAGTGCTTAGCAATTTTTAGATATTTTTTTCTTAAAGTGAGTGTCCCTGGAGCGTACAGTCTCCTTTTCACTGGCACGAGTGTTGGTATATTTACATGAAATGCACATTTACTCGTACCCTGTGGCTCTCATGAGCAGAAATAATGTTTCTTCTGCAGCAAAATTCAGTTGGGACAGGTGCTTCGGCTCTACTGAGGAAGAGGGCCGGCTGTGTGGGGTTTGGGAGGTGCCAGAGTTGATTTTAAGGGAAAGAGGCATTTCAGGAAAGGGGGTCGGGGGCAGGGGCCACATAACAAAGCCAGCCCATTGATCTGGGGGTGGGGAAGAGGCTAATAATCAAGGATCTGGGTGTTTAGTAAAAAGCTTCATCTATGTGCACTTTTTTAGCTTTTCCTGCTCATCCTCTCTAATCAGACTCTCAACAGATATTTTCTGAGCACCTTCTCCGCATGTTTGAAGCTCTGTGCAAAATGCTCTGCCATCTACATGGACTGCTCTTTCCAATCAACGCGTGCGTGACGACCTCCAGGCAGCCCCTGGAAGGCTTGATCTTGTCGCTGTGGCATCTGCATCTTCATCGCCAGACGAGGAACCTTGCTGTTCATCTGCTTCCTGTGCCACACAGGGAGTAAATGTCACTCCAGCTGGCTGTCTCTCCGAATCAGGCACTTTTTCAGCGCTCAGAAAAGGACCTGATATTTGCACCAAGTGCTGTGAAGGTCACCTGCTTGAGTTGCTCCCAACCTCCTGCTCTAGCCCTTTCCATGTAATTCTTCTGTTGAAATGCTGATCATGATCATGGCGGTAATGATGGCGTCTCCTACTTACTGAGAACTTACCCTGCACCAGGAGCCATGGACGGCTGTGTCAGAATGATTTAATTTAAGCATCCCAGCAATCTTGTTAGTTTCTTGACCCTCCCCTTTTTCAGATGAGAAAACTGAGCTCCCAGAGAAGTTAAGAAACTTGCCCGAGGTCTGACCGACTCCCCACATGAAGGGGAGTCCTAGAACTGGGTCATATCTCTGGTTCGATGCTGTGCCCTCTGACAGGTCCCCCACAGTCTCCTGGGCTTGGTAAGGATCTCGCGCTGCTTCTATAACGCTGTGCTGCCTCAACCATAGCACTTACTACCTGGATTGTTGCATTTGTTCCCTGCTGGCTCTTCCCACTGAATCGGGCCTCCTCAAGGACAGGGGCCATGCCTTATCCACTGTTCATTTCCTGGTCCCAGAGATGTCTCTGGCAAGAACTGTTTGAACCCTAGCTGGCTCTCATCGTGTGTCATGATGAGCATCCTCAAAGGCAAGGGAAGGCGGGGAGAGGAATTTCTGATCGATGCTGGAAGATGCACGGGTTTCTGTTTTCTAGTCCAGAAGTGGACGTGGATGATGAAGGTGACGTGTGCCATCCACCTGAAGCCTCTTCTCCCACCACGGAGGATGAAGCGTATCCTACCATCAACTCTGCGTCAGAAGGCCGGCTACCCTGTGGAGAATGCTTGGAGGCAGATTCAGAGACCATCCCCTTGCCACAGTTCTGTTCTTGGGGTGCTCTCTGGGAGTCTTTGCCTCTGGAAGCGTCCATTGATAGTGAGAGCGAATGGCAAGATCTAGAGGAGGTCGTGGACCCAGATGATGGTGCCTCGGGTGGGTATCACTCTGTCTGGGTGGAATGAGGCTGGGCTGAGTTCCTCTAGTGGGACTCACAAGAGGCCACTTTGGCTAGGTTATGGTTCATGGGCATCATGCGTTTCCCCCTAGGGGTCACACATCATCACACCCGGCGTTTTCGCTGAGCACTTACCATGGTCCATGTTCCATGATAACAACCCTATAAGATAGAGTTATCACCATCCCCCTTTTACAGATGACACATTTGGGACTTTCTGGGGGTCCTACAGTGAGTAAGCGACAGAATTGGCATTCAACCCCAGGTCTCCCACTCCACAGACCACGTGTTCACTGCTCTCCTCTGCTGCCTCCAGCACTTGGCTGGACACCATCTCTCCTCGGGCCTCTCTCATTCGGCAGGCTGCTTGTGAAGTGCTGATTCCTGTTTTGCCTGCCCCTGCCCACCCCTGGGATAGATCTGATATTTCAGAGACGACTCATGGCATCATGTAATGGCGCCCTTCTTGAGCCACTGTGGCTCCACACAGTAAGCTCTTTCTTGTTCAAGAAAGTCAAACTGTTGACACAAGATGCCACAGAAGTTGGGACTGGGTCGCCAGGCTAGGGTCGGGTCCTACTGAAGAAGACGTGAGAGGAGTAGGGAAAACAAAAACCGTCAGACTGGAAATAGAGTGGGTGAAACTCTTGACGGGTTGGTGAGCCACCCAACTTTCTGTTAAAGTGCCTACAACATGCATAGTTGCAGTATTTAAAAAGGGCTGAATGTTCAAGAAACGTTCACATAAACGCATTTTCAGGGAGAATTGAAACTGACCACGGCATCGGCTTGTGAAGACTTAGTAATAACTGAAACACACTCATTCACTTTCATTCTCTCGTGTCTCAGCTACGTTTCCCCACAAATAATTGAACTGGATTCTTAGAGGAGAGTGGCAGGTGAGCTGATGAGGTGGGTGGATATTTTAAATTCAAATATAAAAAAAACGGGCTGGTTCTTATCTGAAATAGGAAGCAACAAGTTACTAGAGGGGATGACATGGAAGCTTTGGGGACCGTGCGAGTCGTTTCAGGGGAAGTCGGACACGCTGACAGCTTTGGGAAAGATGCATTATGGATTCGCAAAAGTGTGGAGCAAGCAGGCAGCGGCTTATATGTGGAGGGCGATCTTCCCAGAGGGGGCTCCTCAGGGCTGGGGAGCTAAGAGAAGATAGGCTCAGCAATGCTTCAGGGACCCACAGGGAAGCAACTAAGGACCATGAGTGTCAGTCCTTATGAAATGTCCCAGGAGATCTGCAGTGTCGCGGAGTGGGGCTGCAGAGAACAGAGTAATGAAACAAGGTTTTACAGTAGGAGGGGCTCAGGCTCCAAGCCTGCCTCTGCCACTTACTAGCTGGGTGACCTGCAGCAAATAGCTTTTCAACCGTCTGACTCAGCTAACTGACTGCCAAATGGCAGTGATGAAACCCACCCATGCTGTTATCGCAAGAATTAGAGGACAATGTGTGTCGAGTGTTTAGCAGACTGCCTGGCACATAGTAAGGACTCAAGAGGCGTTAGCTATTTTTATCATAAATCATAAAGGAAGAAATGACTTCAGTGAGATGATGCAGCCTTTTTAAAGCATTTAATCCTGTTGGGTTTTTCCATGTAGACAAAGGAGCTGAGCAACTTTGTCAGACCTGGGCTCTAACATGAGGGGTGGGTGGGGTGGGGGGAACTACTGGTTTATGGCAAGAGTGTCGGGTCTGGGGTGGACCGAATGGCCCTCAGCTATGGAGGATGGCTTCGGATGCAGTTAGACAGAGACCTGTCACAGTCGCTTATCCTCCCTGATGGTAGAAGGCGGGTGGCAGGTGTGAGCACTCAGGAGGGAGTTCTTAGCCTGGCTCCACGGAGCAGCCCGCAGCTGTGCTTCGAGGCATCGTGGACCTCCACACCTAGAGCGTTGACTTGCATGCTTCTTTTGGAAAAAGCAGCTCTTGACATTCTTTAAATTCTCTGAGAGTTCCACAAGCCCCCCCAAAGCTAAGGATCTCTGTTGTGTATTTGCCCTCTTTCATCCTGGGAGCGGGGAGAAGTCTCGGAGGGTATGCAGAGGACTTTGCTTATGGATGGAGTGGTGCATCCTTTAAATCTATATAACAAATTATTTTATTTGGTCATTTTAAACATTAAGACAGTAATAGTATGCAAGTAGTTTCTATAAATGATTTAATTTAATCCTCACATCAACTTTGAATGGTATTCTTATTCCTCTTTTAGAGGGTTTTTTAAATTTGTCCAAGATCATACAGCTAGGAGGGGCGGATTCACACGGCATCTGTCTGATTCTACTTTTGGTGCATTTTTACATTTCCCCTACAGTGTGTCTTTCCACATGGACTTGTGTAACATACAGGTCCTTCCATCACATGTCATGAGTCCTACATTTTTCCCCTCACAAAATATTTCTCTCTAATGAGGCTAAAACAACTCTCACTGTCCACTGAGATTAAGAAGGCCATCCAACTGGTCTGTTTAGGGACGGCTGCTGGCCAAGTGGTGAGGTGACCCAATAAAAGCCATTTATTGTTTTAGGTGGACACATTCTCCAGAGGCAGAACCCAAGGGTTTCTGCACGGATGTCCTTTAGACTGTGATCACGTGGGAGCGCCTTTAGATGCCCCTGGTCCAGAGAATGCACCCACAGGCTCTGCCTCCAGGAAAAAAGCCTGTGGGTCCCTGAAAAGGTGACCTGGGATGGAGGGTCTGGCCCACTTGTTAAGAACTAACTTCAAAAAGATCATGCCTGTCACTTCTGAGACTCATTTTGAACAGTAGCCATGACCTCTCTTCAGTTCTGGGGTGTATGTCAGTAAAGCTTGTGTGGGTGTGTGCGTACCCTTGCACTCACGGCTGGGGGGTGAGGGGCTTCCTCTGGTGAAGGAATTTGAGAACCAACCTCCTACATCAGGGTAAACCAGACAGAGTGGGGTCTCGCTGCTGCACTGGGGCACAATTTCTGGGACAGATGCACTGTTCCAGTTTGCGCTTTTTAGATCTCCGTTTGTTGAAGGAGTTTCCATGGTTTTCAAAGTGCCCCCCAGATCCCTCGAAGGAATCTGCTGAGGGACTTGGCTCAAAGGCTATGGGAGTAATGTGTTTTGACATCTTTTTGTGATCTTCTTATGCAACTCCATTTGACTATACATTCTTTTAAAAGGATTTTCCTTTAGGACTCAACAAGCTGATTGTAAAGATTATATTAAGGAAAAATAAGATGGAAACAGCTAAAAAAAAGGAAGAGTGAAGTGGTAGATCCACCATTGCCAGATCTTAGGACACATAGCCACCGCCATGACAAAAAACTACAACCTTGTGGGATCAGCAAATGTGCAAAGGAAATAGACCGGATGGACCACAGTGTGAGCCAAGGAACCCACTCGGCGCTGTTTAATGGGGGTCACATGGCAGTGAGTGTCTCAACATGGGGGAGAGGGGACAACTTCATAGCCAGAGCTGGGGTAGTTGGAAAAGATGATATAGAGTCAAAGCTCACTTCACTTACTAAACTCACACACAGATTGATTAAATACAAAAAAAAAACACATCCGAGAAAAGCTGGTAAAAAAGAGATTCTAGTTTTATCATATCTATAGAGGAAAAATAAGCTTCCTCTGGCTCATAGCAATAGATAAAAAGCACAGCAAAGAAGAATTACGAAGTTGACAATATTGAAAAAGTTAAAACTTCCGTACAATAACAAAATTAATGTAAAAAGAGGAGCAATGGTTTGGGAAAAATGTATATAATTGTGAGTAAAGTTTAATATCTATAATATTTAGAAAGCCCATTGTAATTTATAATAGATTAATAAAGGATTTCAGTAGACATTGTGTACAATAAAAATACAAATGGTGGACAAAAACTTCATCAAATCAAAATAACGTCAATGTACTAATTTGTGTTCACCAGATTTGCAAAATTTTGAAAAATACTATCCAACTTTGGCAAAATTTTGTTGAAGTTAGTATACACAGAAATATCAAAAGCCACAAAAATGCTTATGCCCAATGACCTAACAATGCTATTCCTGAGAATTTATCCCAAAGAAAGAATTCAGAGTAAGAAAAAAATTTGTATATTTTAAGATGTTCATTGCAGTGTTCTTGATAAAAACAATAAATTGAAAATGGCTAAAAACACCTTAGAATATGGTAATATTAAAGACAATTATGTCAACATGGTGAAAAAATTAATAGAGTAGAATAGAAATAGTAATAAAATAAATATGGTAATATTAAAGACAGCATGGTGTGAAAAAAAGACAATTATGATGCAGTAGCGTAATGGAATATTATTCAGACAAGAAAACAATAAAATAAATACAAAAAAATCACAACTTAGAAAAGTGTTTGATATAATAGCTCAAAGTTGTACACTGATCACAGCAACAGAACAGTGTGTGTGCACAGAGATGTGCAATGAATACAGGGGGATGCTCAGCAGTGGAATAGAAATCACCTAGGGTTTGGTGATAGGATTAGGAGAATAGACTTTATTTTGTTAAAAATTCTTTATAAATTTGTTACTTAAATAATGAATTTTATATTGAAAATAAAGAGACTGAAACAGCAAAAAAAAAAAAAAGTAAGAAAGAAAGAAAGCAACAATAAAGAAAGGAAAACAAAGGCAAAGCTTTCAAGAAGCCTGTGCTCTAAAACCTACTTTGTGAGCTCTTCTCTGTGTGCTTGTATTTCTAATTTCCTGGTCTCTTTACGCTAGAAAAGTCTTACAGGTCATTTGGCTTGTTCTGCTGGTAATGAAAAAGAAGTTTTCAGGCATCTAGCCGTCTTGTTCCAAATGCTGTCAGGGCTGGAGCCAGCTCCCCTGGCGTGCCCTTACACCATTTCCTGGGCCTCAAGGTTAGGGAATTAATCACGTAGGCAATGAAGTGAATAAAGAACAGTGTTTACAATTCCGGAACTGCTTGCCCTCTGCTGAACTCTGGTTGCTTATTTGCTCTTTGGCAGAAAAATGGGTGGCTGCAGGTTCAAAATGAATCTAGTCCTCCTCCTTATAGGAGAGGACCCCCACCCTCCTCCAGGCTTGCTTACTCATTTTGAGCCATATGTCATCTGGAGCATGTTAATTTGTCTTAGATGGCCTTGATTGCAGCTGCCACTTGCTTTGTTCCAGGGCAAATATCAGAAAGAACTGTGCAGTCCTCAGGGACTCGGCTCATCGCCTGCAAACTGCTTCCGTGTCTGGCTTCCACATCGTACATTCTCAAATCTGGCTGTACCTGAGAATCAGCTATGGAGGGTGTTAAAAATACAGTTTCCTTGACATCACCCTTGGAGGCCCTGAATCAGCAGGGCTGGGGGGAAGCCCAGAAATCTGTGCTTTTACCAAACTCAGCAGAGAATTATACGTGAGGCCAGATTTGAGAATAACTGATCCAGACTCTTCAAGACTTTGCTTGGCCTTCCTGTCTTCCCTCTCTGCCATAAATATTTACAAAGCTCCTACTATGTGCCAGCACACTATTTTTTTGTATGGGGTTGCTCAAACACAATCATGTTCACCACTAAATTGTAGAGCAAAAGTGGGCTCCCCAACTCAATGAAGTAAAGATGTCAGTTCTCCCCAAATTAATTTACTATTCTAATGCAATTAGAATAATTGGTCTAATAACAATTAGGTCTAATGCAATTCCCATCAGATTCCCAGCGAGATCTTTTGTAGACATAGACAAGATTATTCTAAAATTCAGTTTATAATTTTTATTTAATATTTAAATATAATTTACCTTATATAAATAAAAATATTCCTGAAATTTACAGGAAAATGCACAAGCCCTAGAATAGCTAAAAAATCTTGAAAACTAGAATAAAGTGTGAGGAATCACTGTACCTAATATTAAATCTTACTATGTAGCTACTGTAATGAAGACCGGGTAACATGGCAGAGGGATAGACACACAGATCAATGAAGTAGAATAAAGAACCCAGAACAAGACCCACACAGATATTCCCTACTGATCTTTTGACAAGGTGCAGAAAAAATTTTATGGAGAAAGAACAGCCTTTTAACAAATGGTCTGGCACAGCTGGACATCCGTAGGCAAAAAAAAAATGAAAATGGACCTAAACTTCACACCCTTTACAAAAATGAACTCAAAATGGATCGTGGAGTTGAATGCAAATGTAAAATTGCAAGACTTGTAGGAAAAAAAAGGAAAGAAAATCTTTGGAATCTAGGGCTAAGAAAAGAGCCTTAGACTTGACAGCAAAAACATAATCCATAAAAGTGAAAATTGATACATTGGTCTTTTGGTCTGTGAAAGATGCTATTAAGAGGATGGAAAGACAGACCTCAAACTGAGAGAAAGTTTTTGTAAACTACATGCCCTACGAAGGAGTAATATCTAGATATATAAAGAACTCTTAAAACTCAACAGTAGGAAACCTAAAATCCAATTAGAAAGCAGGCAAAAGACACGAACAGACATTTCATGGAGGATGATACACAGATGCCAAGTAAGCACATGAAAAGAGGTTCAATTTTGTTAGTTTTAGGGAAATGCAAACTCAAACCACAATAAGCTATCTCTACACATGTATCAGAATGGTAAAATAAAAAACAGTGACAAGAGCAAATGCAGGTGAGGATGTGGATGAAGTGGACCACTCAAACATTGCTGGCAGGAAGGTAAAATGGCACAGTCACTCTGGAAAAACAAGTTTGGCAGTTTCTTATGAAAAAGTAAATGTGCAATTACCACAGGACTCAGCAGTTGCATAGCAGGCATTCATCTCAGAGAAATGGGAACATGTTCACACAAAAACCTGTACTTGAATGTTCATCGCAGCTTTACTTGTAATAGCCAAAAACCGGAAACAGTCCAGGTGCCCTTCAACAAGGTAACTGTGGTGTGTCCATATCTAGAGGAGTGAACCTTTAATACCCCTGTGGGTGGATCTCTAGAGAGTTATGCTGAGAAAAAGTCAGTCACATAAGTGTGAACAGTATGGTTCCATTTATACAACATTCTTTTTTTTTTTTTTTTCAGTGGAGGAAAGGATAGTCCTTTCAACAAATTATGATGGAACAACTAGATATCCATAGAGGGGGAAAATGAATTTCAGTGCTTCCTCATACCATATATAAAAATGAACTCAAATGGATCACAAACACAAATGTAAAAACTAAAATATAATACTTCTAGAAGAAAAGAAAATATCTTCATGACTGTGACAAATACAAAGATTTCTTACACAGGATACTGCCTAGATTTTAAAATTCAAAGGGCTTTGGAGTCGGGTAGACTCGAGTTCTGGCACTGATAATATTTAAGCCTTTAGTCTACTTATTTTATTACACTAAATTCAAGTTTCCTCTTCAGTAAGGCTTTTCATAAGGATTAAATGAAATACCGCACAGTCATGCACTGTGTAACATTTCAGTCAATTACAGACTGAATATACGATGGTGGTCCCATAAGATTACTACCATATAGCCAAGGTGTGTAGTAGGCTATCCCATCTAGGTTTGTGTAAGCGCACTCTATGATTTTTGCACAATGTTGAGATCGCCTAATGATGCATTTCTCAGAATATGTCCCCATCGTTATATACATGACTGTATATAAAGTATTTATCACCTTGCTTATTGCATAGTATACCCACAAAATTATAGCTATTAATATAAACAAAAGTGGCTGTCACATTCATGGACTTCTGTAAGATTTGCCTAGATTCTAGCCCGATTCTGCAATTTTCAAGCATCTCAAGTGAATAACAGACAGGTAGAACATTGAAGCTGAGGCTTGCATTTTCTTAAGCTGGAGTTCCTAAAGTTCTGGTCATTAAAAAATGTGATACATTGAATGTTATTAAAACAAAAATTTCTGCTTTTTGAAAATCACCTTTAATAAAATGAAAAAGCAAACCACAGACTGGGAGAAAATATTCACAATACATATATCTGATAAAGAACTTATATCTCAAATGCTTATCATTCAATAAGAAGAAGACAAACAACCCAATTTAAAAATGGACAAATTATTTGAACAGACACTTCTCAAAAGATCTACAAATGGCCAATAAACACATGACAGTACACGCAAGATCACTGGTTATTAGAGCCTTGCAAATTAAAACACAATGCAGTACTACTACACAGCTACTAGAAGGGCTAACATTCCAAAAGGTGGGCATACCAAGTGTTTGCAAGGATTTTGAGCAGCCAAGACTCTCATACATGGTGGGAATATAAAATGGCACACCCACTTTGGACAACAATTCGGTAGTTTCTTATAAAGTTAAACATACACTTAGCATATAATCTAGCAATTCTACATCTAGGTATTTGCCCAAGAGAAATGAAACATATATGCATACAAAGAGTTAAATATGAGTGTTAATAACAACTCTATTCATAATGGGCAAAAATTGGAAATAGAATCTATCAGCAGGTAAATGTATAAACAAATTTTAGTAAAATTGGAACTACATCGGAATTACTCAGTAATAATAAGGAAGGAGCTACTTATGCACATCAATCTAAGAGGCGTTTCAAAACTTTAATTTTTTAGTTAAAAATCTAGACACAAAAGAGTGCATGCTATATGATTTCATTTATATGAAATTTCAAAACAGGAGAAATTCATACATAGTGACAGCTGAATAACATTTGCCTTTGATGGAGGGTGGAGAGAGAATGACAGCAAAGGGACATAGGTGAATGTTTCGGGGTGATGAAAATTTTCTTTATTTTGATTGGGTTACTAGTTGCACGGGTACCCCTTTGTCAAAACTTACCTAACAATACACTTAAGTGAATGTATTTTATTACATGTAAATCATATATCAATAAAATTGATTTAAACTGTAAAAACCCAAACTATATAGTATATGTTTCTTTGATCATAAAACTAATTTCCAATTGATACTCCCTCCCCATTGGCTATGAAAGAAGGAGATACCTAATAGACTTGTGTTGCTCACATATTGGTGACTTGTCTGAAATGCTAAAGGGGAAATCAAAGGAAGTCAAAGTGACAAAGGTATAGAAATGGAGAATAGGTTCATGGTTACTGTAGGTTTAAGGAGCGAGCAGGGTAGCGGGGGGGGGGGGGCAGGTGGGACGGAAGTGGGTGTGGTTATAAAAGGGCGTCAGGAGGGATCCTGATGGTGATGGAGCTGTTCTGTATCTTGACTGTGGTGGTTAATACATGAATACCCATGTGATAAAATTGTGTAGAACTTAATACACACACACGAGTACAAGTAAAACAGAAAATCTGCACAAGAGGCTGGGATTGCATCAATGTCAGTATCCCAGTTGTGGTATTGTACTAGTTTTGTAAGATGTTACATTGGGAGAAACTGGGTAAAGGGGACAGGGAGTCATCTGTATTATTTCTTATAACTGCATGTGAATCTATAATTATCTCAAAATAAAAAGTTTATTTAAAAAAAATGGTCCTCCGTACTCTGCTTCCACCATCATGGCTGCTCCACACATTGGCAGGGCGGGGTCTACAGAAAGGGACCCAACCATTGACCGAGAGTGAGCGTGCTCAGCCTCCGCTGCCCACTGTGTCTGAACGGCAGCCCATCTACATAGTCACTGCCACGACCGTGGCACTTGTAGTATTTTTTCATAAATTACAGCTCTGTCCTTCAGCTACACAGGTCTCTGCTGCAGAATGAAGAACTCAGCTTCAGAGTCCATCATGGAGAAAACGAGAAGACTACTGGAACAGCTCTACATGCTTCTGCCCTGTTTTCAGTTTGACACCCATTCACCGAGCACTTACTGCACAGCAGGCTCTGGGTGGGGCTCAGGGGATAGGATGGGTGTGGATGGTGATTGCCCCCAGCAGCCTGCAACCTGTGAAGGAGGAAAACTGCAAACACATCGCTATACTCAATGGGAAGAATGCTGTAATGATGGTATAGAGGTAAGTGGTGTAGAGAAAATAGGGGTTTTTCCCAGGAGGAAACATTAATCCTGCCTGAGGGGAGGGATGGGGATGGGGTATCAAGGCCTTCCTCTCAGAGGAGTCGTGTAAGCACTGAGGGGCACGGGGAGGAGGCAACGAAGACGGCCCCGTGTGACAGAGTGAGCAGGCGGCAGAGAGGCAGGAAGGAGCCAAGAGATGGGATGGGCACAGAGTGTGAACTAAACTTGGCTTTTCAGCAGGTATTTGTTGTAATCAGAACTCTCATCAGAAAGATTAGTCTGGTCTAGGGGCTGGGAGAGCCAAGAAGTAATCAGGTCACCTTGGAGACCACAGCCGATTCCCAGATCAGAAGGAATGGTGGGCCCATCGACTGAAATGGGGACTATCGAGGAGTATCACATTTGATGATCACTTTGGTTTTGTATATTTTGAATTTGAGACATCTCTGGATATGAGGTACTCCAGAGGGATATTTTCAGTAAGGCAGGGTCATCTTGAATTCCGTTGCAAGGGGTACAGTTACGGGGACTCAAAATAATGCTAAGGTGTGACTCTCTATATGAGAGATTCTGCAAAACGGACCCTAAAGACAGCTATGCTATGAAACTCTTAACACATAAAGGGAGCAGCAGGTGGGGGGCAGTTTAAAGGTAAGTGTAAATGGACACATCTCATGGGTGTGGATGGATGAGGGAAGGAGAGAGAAGGATGTGGTGTCTCCTCTGTCCTTCTTCATCAGACTCCTCATTGATTGACAGACACGCCCTACCACCACGCCCCATCTCTTTGATAAGAAATTACTGAGATCAGCAGTCAAAGTTTTCTATCTCCGAATCAGTTCCTAAAACCAAACCTCCTTATTCTCGATGCATACAGAGTAGACCATTAGTTGTTTATTCAGCATCCTTTCCTTTCTGCCAGGGTAAGACCCAGTTGGATTAAAGGCAATTCTTTTTGCTAGTGATAGAACTGATGATTAAATTTAAGCCAGTGAAATATAAGCAGATATTTTGCAGGAACTTTCAAGTAGTTCCCCATGCATCTTTGGGAAAGTTTCCAGAAAGCGGTTATTTATCTACTCCACTGGATAGTTTCTGAAAGCCTTACCTTGACTGCAAGAGGAACCAGTCTTAAGATGAAGCCAAATGAAATCAACATTGTGGATAACAGGGCAAAAATATGGAACGAGTCTCGGTCCTGATTGACATAATTGAGTTGCTGAATGGATCCACCTGGAACCCTACCCTACAGTGGGACTTGGCGTTCTCACGCCATCAATCTACTCATGTTTAAGCCGGTCTGACTTGCAGCCAAAACCTCCTAACTTATATAAATTAACTGCCTTTCTCCCAATTCTATCCTTGGGGGCCCTCTAAGTCTATGACTCAAAGACAGAGACGTTCACCAAACCCGATCTTTTTGCATTTCTGTTTCCCTACCAGGCTTGCCTTTACTGGAATTTTTGAAATTTCCTTCTATCATTTTGAACCAGAAGCCTGACTGTCCACCTGTGTTAGTGAGGATACAATCCTTTTCCTAAAGTGCTCAGTGAGAAGCGGGGAGTCTTAACTATACCTGTGGGTAGAGACTACTCTTGATGGAAGAGCTTTGTCAGAACCTGCTAGGTTTCAAGCTCTGTGCCAGGAAGTTTGTGTTTGTAAACCACGTTTACCCTCTACCGTAGCCCCGTGGGTTGGGTATCTGTGGTGGTCACACAGGGCTCCTTGGTGGTAGAGCGGGGCTATGTGACTTGTTCTGACCAAACAGCTGTGAGCAGAAGTAATGTGAGCCACTTCCAGACTGGGGCATTTAACTGTGGAGCCCTCCCAGCTCCCTTTCCATCGGCCACAGTGATCACAATGTGGGAGAATCTGGGTGCCCCACCAGCCTGCGAGTTGAAGTCAGGGGGTGCGAGCAGAGCTTCTAGCCAACCAGCACCGGATATGTCCTGAGAGCAAGAATCAAACCTTTACTGCTCTAAGTGACTAAGATTTGAGGTTCATTTATCCTAGCAGCGTAATCCGGTTTATTCTGACTCACATATTATTAGGTTCATTTTTATATATGAGGAAACTGAGACTCAGAGAGGATTCAGTAATTTGTCTGAGGTCACAATAGTGATACTGAAACTCGGGTCACTCTGGAATCAAGCCCATGCCCTTCTCTCTCAGTCACGATGCCTCCTTAAGGACTTGACAGAATGGGGAGAATGAGTGGCTTTCCAGATTGTATTAGAAAGACTTTGAGAGACGAGAAAAAGTGAGAAATTCTTTTACTCTGGAAGATTCTCTAAACATTGCATATCAACGTTCTTATCTCTCACCAAAAAAGTCTCCTCTTTCATCGTGCCTCTCCACACCACTCCCAAAGACAGCATGCTAAGAGACAAATAAAAACATGGACTCCCTTGTTTATATCCTTTGATGGCTAATCCTATAAGACAGCATTCAAATTCCACAGCATAGTACACAAAACACCCCAGGATCTGGCTACAGCCCGGTTCTCCAATTCCAATTCCATCTCTTGACTATCCCTCAAACTCTATCTCATGCCATCTTTTGGAGCGGCTTATAGGACCCCAGAACATGCCATGCTCTCTCACGTTCCCTCCTATGCTTCTCTGTGCCAGTCATATCCATGTAGCACACTCTCCCGTCTTCATTCAATTGACATCTACTCATGCTTTAAGAGTCACCTCCTCTGGCAAGCCAGCAGCACTGGTGATCACCCACCCACGGTCTTATAAGGGTTTAGAGGGTAAGGAAGCCAGGAATGGAGAATTCCTCTGAAAAGAGTTGTTGGAATGCCACGGTATTTCCCTTCCACACCTGTTTCCCCTCGTTGGTGGGGGAAGGGGAGAGAGAGGGTAATGCTTCTCCTTCACTTCTGCCCACAGGAGACGAACTTGAAGAGAAGAATTCATAAGGCTTGACATGTGTCTCCTGCAATTCGGTGGTGGTGGGGAACACAAGGGCTTGGTGTCTGACCCGTAGCTGAGCAATCTAAAGGTGAGAGGTGATGGCTGAAACAACATGCCTGGTGGGAGAGCAGAGAGAACGAGGACTGCCCCAAGGGCGAACTGCTGACACCCTTGGTAGAGTAAGGACGTGTAAGCCTTTCTTATAGCCAGGTGGACCTATGGGCAGGGCACAGCCTGGAGCCGCCCAAAAACAAGCAGGGATGGTGTGGACCCACAGGGAGAGAGATCCAGAGCCTCAGCACACACAGAGGATGCATTGGCGAGAATCACACATAGGCACCTTCCCGTGGCTAATGAATTACACGAAGGTAATTGTTCCTTGTTGAGTTGGGAGGTAGAAGGTAAAAGGCTCTTCTTCCCTTTGAGAAGCCCCTCATTGGGGCACAAAACCAAGTCTGCATTTTGGCCTCCACTTACCCATTTGCCTGGAACCTTTATTCATGACCCAAACTACATAAACACATTGGTACCCTGGGGTGGGCCCATGGAAGGTAGGAGCAGAGGAGGGCATTGTAAACAGCTGGCCAGAGGCAACATCACCCAGGCAATGGGGTTGCACTTGGAGACCTCTCCCAGGAGAATTCTTGGGGAAACCACAAGATCCTTTCTCAGGACAAACAGCCAGCTGGAAATACTCGCCGAGCACAGAGGGCCCAGTACTGGATTCCCATTGCAGAGGTGTCAGACGCTGAGTCTGGAGGGTAGGATGTGAGGGTGATGCTCAGTGAGAAAGGGGAAACTGACATGCCCATTTCCTGTGCCTGTTTCCAGCCCAAAGGAGTCCTGGCCTCCAGGCCGAGAGAACCTAACAGTTAGATAAGAAGTCAGAGGGAGTCTTACACTGAAATGAGACTGTTCCAGGTGCTCAAAGTTATGGACCTGTCCAAGATTTTACATGCAAGGGTCCAGGAAAAAAATGCACCTGGGCATTGCGTTTGAAGGGCATTGGAACGAAACAAAGAAGTCATCTCCCGCATGCAGACGCAATAAGATGGCCACATCTGTATTCTTGCTGCAAAACCCAGGGCTTCGCAGAGACCAACTGGTAATACAGGAGGATTGAAAGGCACGAATCCAGCTCCTCTCTTAGCATTTGGCAGTGTTTGCAGTTCGCTTTCCGCCACTTCATGATTTTACTGTTAATAAGCAGAGCTGGGAGTGGAAGGCAGGACATTCACACACAAGAGTTTGTGGCAGGCTCTCCTGCCGACTTAGCAGCACTCTCCCATGGAAGGCTAAGGAGTCTGCTTCTTGTGGTGTGCCCATGCAGAGCGATGGGCTGGTTGAAGCTCTGCAAATGGACCAATCAATTCATATTTATTGGGCATCTACCATGTACCAGGCCGAGGGACTAGAGAGCCAGGAATTCACAACGAGGTAATTGCATGTCCTTCTGCTCTTTAAATAAAATAGTTTTTGGCCTCCACTGGGATTTTTATTGGCCTTTGACTTTCCACAATTTATTTTTATAGAGTCTTTTATGTGAAGTGTTTCAAAGCTGAGCAGAGAGAAAGTAACACACAGAAAAGGCCCCACAGCTGCTTCTAAGCTCACGGTCCTTATCCACTTGCACTTGGTGGTGCCAGGCATGAAGAACACCAACCAAAAATAAACCGGGCTGCAAAACAGAGGCCCATACCATGGTGGATCCTGTGGAAGGGTGCTGTCACTGACGGGGTTCTTTTCTTTCTGTCAGTGTTTCTTGTTCTTAGTTATCTGTTCTTCCCGGGCCCAAAGCCAGGTTTAGAAAACCCTGAACTGATCATGGGCCTTGAGGATTGTGAAGAAGTGACTTTGGTCCTGAGATCCTGGGTGTGAGCTGTCCACTGGGGTCTGGGAGGCCCTCATGAGTCCTCTCTGATTGTGTCTAAGACCCGTGGCTTGGGATGAGGGGCCATTTTGGCAGTAAATTCCCGCACTTGAAAAGGGGCAGATGGGCCCCACCTCAGCAGAGAGCAGGCATTTGCCTGGCCCTCAGGGTCCATCCCAGAGGGAGGCTGGATGCACAGACCAGGGGCAGGGATGCAGACCGTGAGATTCCAGAATCAGCTTGACTTCTCTGTGTTGGTCACTCTGCTTCCCCATTTGAGCTTCCCCAGGGATCTTCAGAGAGGGAAGGGCCAGACAGGACACCAGGAGGTGGTGTCTGGGGTCAGCAAGGAGGGGACCACTGAGCGACTCCTCAGCTGGGCTAGAAAGGGGGCCTGGAGGATGGACAAGGAGAGGCAGAGCTGAAGCCTGGGCTGGAGGACCAGAGTGAGACCAGGCCTGCACTGAGGAGCATGGGCCTGGGGTTGCGTGGTGCTCAGCTCCAGTTCAGCTCAAGAATATGGTCTCTCCTTGGAGCAACACGGAAGGCCGTGGGCTGAGTGAGGCAGGTCTCATTATGCCTTCAAGGGAACTGGACCCACCAGGGTAGTTCCGGTAGGACCAGATGAAGAGAGGCGTGCTGGTCGAGATAAAAAGATTCTGGCTTCAGGTACTGAGGCAATGTCTACCCCCTGGAATCCCCCTACACTGACCACCTTAGCTGAAACTGTCTCAACGGACCTGGTAGCCAACTGACCTCACAGTCTGGCACAGGCAAGTGACTCCTTCTGCAAAAGTCTATCCTGTCCAAAGTGCCTACTCTACCCGGACACTGCAAACCCATCTCCTACCTCGGCACCTCTGGGACTCAGGAGGGGGCTTAGCGACACGTGTGAACCAGGTGATCACCCCCAGAGGACACAGTCCTCAGGGGTTCAGGATTAGGCATGACTCAGAGAGTGGGGGGCACTATGAGCCTGGCCTGGGAGAGGGGCACGGACAGGGCGGGGAACCAGCGGCCACATGTGCTCCACCTCTGGGTCCGCAGTGGGTGGGGCGGTGCCTCGGAGGACAAGCAGAGCTGCAGTGCGCAGGCTCTCGGGCCCCGCGGGGATTGGACGGCGCCGGCTGGCCGGGCCTGCGGGCTCCCTGGACGACCCAACTGTCCAGGTGGGCTGCGGCGGGCGGGTATGGGCGGTTGGGGCCGGCGGGCCGGCAGGTGGCGGGGGAGCGGCCAGGTGAGACAGAGGAGGGGAGCGCTGCGGGGTGACAGGGCGGACTTGACCCCAGCCCGGGCAGTGGTCCCGAGAGGAAGATGCCGCTGATGCCCAGGGGACGAAGGAGTGGCCCGGGGCCCGGGACATCAGGAGGCCTGCCTGGGCTGGGGTCGGGCGAGCCCTGGGCGGAGTGAGGCCGGAGTCTGCTGAAGCCTGGGGGCAGACTCGGCCTGGGCAGTGTGATGCCCGGCCGTACTGTGACATATGTTGTGGTCCCTGTGTGTGACAGGTCTGGACAGGAAACACCTTGGCTCTGTGGTAAAGAAAGGCCTTGAACTCTGGTTGAGGAGCATGGAGCTGATATGATTGGTAAGAAGCCGTAAGCAGGTCCTAAGACGTGGGCTCCCCTCGCCTGGGCTGGGGAGGCTTGGAGGCTGAGAAGTCCGTTCTCAGGACCGGTGAGGATTGAGAGGCCTAGAGAGAAACAGAGCATTAATTCCTCATTTAATTCAACAGCTGTTTTTGAACACCTCCTACGTGCCAGGTACTGTTCTAGAAGTTGGAAATATCGATGAACAAGATAGGCAAGGTCCTGGCCTTCATGGACTTATATTCCAGGTGGGAGATGGCCATTCAGGGCTGAGTCCTGGACTTTTGCCTTGCCCTTTAACGAGAAGGGGGAAACCGGAGCTGGGGGGTGGGTTTCATTTTTGGAAGGGGTGGAATCTGGAATTATGTTTTGAATATGTCAGGTTTGAGATGCCTAGTGGGTTTTTTTCCAGCACACAACTCACGAACAGTAGAGTTGGAAAGAATTTTACAGTTAACTCTACACTCGCCACCTGGATCCTTCCATTAACGCTTAATTACACTTGTGTTTTCATATATCTGTTCCTCTCTCCATCCCTGTCTCCATCTGTTAATCATCTGGTAGATTTGTTTTTTGACTGTGGTAAAATATACGTGACAGAAATCACCTAGTGGATTTTTAAGTCGAGATGTCAAGTAGGCCTTCGGAAATTTGAGTGTGAAGATCTGGGCAATGTGAGGGCTACAGCTGGTTTTTAGAATCATCACCACAGAGATGGTATTTTAACTAAGGGTCTGGATGAAACCACCTTGGTTGAGAGTGTACACAAGAGGAGGGGAAGCCAAAAAAGGCGGAAGTCGTGGGCCACCGTGGTGAGTGCTACTGTGTAAGATGGATCTGGCAATTAGGAGGATTTTAATAATTTTAACAACTTTGATGGAGTAGCAGGGCATTAAGGTCAAGTGGAATTATTATTTTTTTTTTATGATAGAGGAAACTAGAATATGTTTATATGCCAGGGGGATTGAACTCATAGAAAGGGAGAAATGCAGATGAGAGGAGGAAGCATTGTAGGTGGAGGGCCTTGAACAACTGAGAGGGGAGGAGACCCCAGAACGGGAGGGTAGCTGGCTTTGAAATGAGCAGGAATACCTATTGTGTTGTCAGTAGCGGGGAAGCTGAGTCAGTGGGTGCAGAGGCAGACAGGGATAGAGGCACCGTCTGTCTGTGAAGGCAGTCACTGGCTGAGAGGAAGGACAGTGGGGGAGAGGACAAGAGCTGTGAGAACTGGGAGGAGAGACATGTGACAGAGTCCTTCTGGAGAGTGGGAAAGCGCACTCACTAGGGAATGGGGTGGCATTGCCAGGCAGTGTGGACTACCCATGTGGGATGTGTCATCATGAGTTTAAAGCGTGATCAGCCAGGGGGTTGTGTGGTTTTCTGTGGGAATGTTCAAGCTTGGAAGGGTGTCCTGAGGATTAAGTGAGATCATGCATGGAAAACATTTAAGACGGTGGCAAGCACGTGATGGATGTTACCATTTTTGTTTGAATTCTCTCTCTCTCTTTTTTTTTTTGTATAAATGTCAGTGCGGAGGGCTGACATTTACTGCTAGACAGGATCTCCTGTGACGTGTTCTCCAGTCAAACCTTCGGCTGCTGCCGTTTGCAGCTACTGGGAAGTCTGGCTCCTGTGCGGTTACATTCATACAGCTTGATAATCGAGGATGTTTGCTAAAAGAGCCAAACTATAGCAAATAGAACTCTCCATTGTCAGACGAATTCCTAGTCTTGGACTGGATGGCCTTGGGGCGGGGGGAGGGGGGGTTTGTCATAGTGGCAGTTCTTGAGTTTCCGTGAAAATCTTTTATTACCGCATTTCATATTGCACCCGATGTACTGTGAATCTACAGATCTAAGATCACTAGGGGAAATCTTCAGTTTAAAAGGTTATTAGTTCTTCCTGACCAGTTGGGCTGTGTCATGATTCAAATAATAATAATGGCTCCCAGTGACACCTCTTAAAAGTGCCCCGCATGCACAATTGTGTCTAACCCTCACCTCCACTCTGTGAGGCAGGCACTATTATTATCCTTGTTTTTCAGATGCAAAAAGAGGCTCAGAGAGGTTAAGTAACTTGCCCAGGGTACGCATAGCCTGATCTCCAATTTCTGCTGCTGACTTTAAGTTTTTTTTAAAGACTGCTTGGCTGTCACTCGTCTGCACTCTACTGGAGTAGATAAGGCAACAAATGGAAGCAGAGTGCCTGCGTTCAAAAACTGCCGCTTACTAGCTATGTGACTTTGGGCAAATCGTATAATCTCTGTATGCCTTTGTTTCTTTATCTGTGAGATGGGAATAGTAACAGTCCTGCCTGCTAGGGTTCTTGTGAAGATCCCATGAGTTAATAGACTCAGTAAGCCTGAACTAGAGCCTGGTTCTTTCAGTGCTGCTGTTGTCCGCTGTCTGGTAGTGCAGCCGTGGTGGTACGGTGTACTGATTGACTCCCCTAAAATCATTCCCTGAGGGTCCTGCCACGGTGTCTGGGCAGAGTTTGAGAATTGCATGGCGCTCTGTGGATGCTCCTAACTCAGGGGTCACTTTTGTTTCCTTCAATTCTATTCTCTCTCTGTGGGAAGCAAACATAACAATTTGTTTCTCTGTGCGGAAAACAACTGGGACTTCATTCAGAGTCACTGGACCAGTGGGGTTCATTTCATTAGCCCTGGCATTGCCTACCACTTAAAGGGAAATAAGGTTTGGGGAGCAGTGTGACACCATTTTGCCAATCCCAAATCGGCAGCCCTTTGGAGGTATTTGGAGAAAGGCCGATGAACTACACAGCCGGGGCTGGGCACAGCGTATGGTAAATGATGTGGGTCAGTGGGCTGCACGTGAAGATGCTCTGAAAAGATCTGTAAAACTTAGACGTACTGTGATGTGTGGCTTCAGTTACTGATTAAAAGCCACTGGACAGACTTGGCACAGGAGGCCAGTGGAAGTTCTAATGATCCAGGACAGGGAGAGTAAACGCATGGTATAAAGGAGTGGTTCCCACTGGGTTTGCAGCTGAATCACCAGGAGGGAGTTTTATGAGTTTTATGAAGCTTTGCAAAATGACCGGCTCCAATTCCACAGATTCTGGATCAATAAGTCATGGCAGGGTTCTGGAATCAATCTATTTTTTAGGAGCTCCCCGAGTGGCTTGGATGAGCAGCTAGCGTGGGTTATCATTAGTGCAAATCAGTGCTTTTCAGCCCTGACTGTTCAGTTAGCTTTTAAAAAAGTACTGATGCTCTGGACCCACCCCGGGGACTCTGATTTAATTGGGCTGGGCAGGGTCTGGATATTTGGTATTGGTAGTTTTTAATGACTTTTTTTTTTTTTTAAAGATTTTATTTTATTTTTTTTATTTTTTCCTTTTTCTCCCCAAAGCCCCCCGGTACATAGTTGTGTATTCTTCGTTGTGGGTTCCTCTAGTTGTGGCATGTGGGACGCTGCCTCAGCGTGGTCTGACGAGCAGTGCCATGTCCGCGCCCAGGATTCGAACCAACGAAACACTGGGCCGCCTGCAGCGGAGCGCGCGAACTTAACCACTCGGCCACGGGGCCAGCCCCGGTATTGGTATTTTTTAAAAAGCTTCTTGGGTGAGTCTACCCTGCAGCCAGGCTTGAGAGTCACTGGTATGAATAATCAGAAAGATTTCCCTCCCTCCCATGCAGCAACTCTGGGAGATGTGTATCATCCCCACTTGGTAGGTGAGAATTTTCAGGCTGAGGGATGTCAGTAGCTTGCCCAAGATTTGCACACAGGTGTGTACAGCTTCGAGGCCCAGTTTCCATTCCTCAGTGGCTCTCAGCCTTGGCTGCACAGCTGGATCACCTGGGGGACCTTAGGGACCACTGCTTGGGCCCCATTCTCAGAGATTCTGACTTCGTTGGTGTGGTATGGCTTGGAATCAGGACTTTGCGAAGCTCTCCAGGTAATTCTGATGTGCATCTGAAATGGGCACTCCCTGCGTTACCCCATGCAGCCTCCTGGTGGTCGAAATTCATTTTCTTTTACAACAGCAGGTTGTCCCTCTGTAGAGGGCGGTGAGTGGGTTCCTTGCCTCCATATACTCAATTATCTTAATGTCCTTTCTGCTCCTTCCTGCCTTCAAATTTAACTATAAATATGTGTCGAGTGCCTACTTTGTGCCATTCTTCTTGGTGCTGAGATGACAGATGGTGACAAGACGGACCAAGTCACCAGCCTCATGGCACTTATGTTGAGGGAGACCGACAGTAAGGGTACATATGGAGCAGTGGAGCAGATACATGTGAACTTACATACATAAGCAAACTTGAAGGTAGTGAAAAGTGCTTTTAAGAAAAATAAAGCAGGGTAATGAGTAGAGTGACCCTAACAGCTATGCCTGAGAGTTGTAGTTGCTCCACAGCCTCGCCAGAACCGCTTTGTATTGTGTGTGTGTGTGTGTGTTTCATTTTAGCCATTCTAATAGGTCTGTGATGCTGAAAGCTCTGCCACCAGTATTTCAAATAGTAGCAGGGTCACCCCTGGTGGACAGGTTTCAGCAGACCTTCTAGACTAAGACAGACTAGGAAGAAGGACCTGGCCACCCACTTCCAAAATCAATGGCCGTGAAAACCCTGTGAACAGCAGTGGAGCATTATCTGATGCAGCGCCAGAAGGTGAGAGGATGGTGCGGAAAGACCGGGCAGGGCTCTGCTCTCCTGGGCACAGGGTCGCTAGGAGTTGGTGTCAACACAAGGGCACTAACAACAGTAGGTATGTAGTGATATCTCATTATTGTTTTCTTCTGCATTTTCTGTTGACCAGTGGTGCTGAGCATCTTTTCATATATTTATTTACTATTTGTGTTTCTTCTTTGATCTAGTGTCTTTCAAGTCTTTTTGCCCATTAAAAAAATTGGGTTGTTTTTCTTCTGTCTGAGTTATAAGGGTCCTTATATGTTTGGGATACAAGTCCTTTTTCCGATACATGTTTTCTCCCATTCTGTGGCTTGTCTTTGTGTTTTTTTAATGCTATCTTTTGAAGAGCAGAAGTTTTTAATTTTTATGAGTCCAGTTACCAGTTTTTTCTTTTGTGGTTTGAGCACTTAGTGTGCTAAGATATGTCTTCTTCCATACTTTTGGAAGCTAGAGTCTGAAATCTGGGTGTCAGCAGGGCTGTGCTCTCTCTGAAAGCTATGGGGAGGGTCCTTCCTCGCCTCGTCCCATCTTTCGGTGGTTGCTGGCAGTCCTTGGCGTCACAATTCAGTTGGTTGACACAATTCAAACCAAAACAGCCTTCCCTCCACCCCCCAAAGTCACGTTCTTGCCGTGTGCAGAGTACATGTACTCCATCTCAACATCCTCCAGAGTCTTGACCCTTCCAGCATCAACTCTGAGTCCAAAATCTCTTCAAAATATCAACTCAAAATGTCCCAAAGCTCATCTTCTAAATCATCTAAATTAGATGATGAGAAATAGATATGGTGTCTACTAGGGCAAAATTCATAGCCATCTGTTTTTCTTGAAATCTAGAAAACATTTTATCTCCGTCTTTAATACAATGGTATGGGGTAGGATAGACATTCCTCTTCCAAAAGGGGAAATTGGAAAGATAAAGGGGGTCACAGTTCCCAAGAAAGTCCTAAACACAGCAATACCAAAACTCTGATGGCCTTCCTTCATTTCGTCCTGGCTCTGTCCCCTTCAGTCCAAGCTGGCAGTGTTTCTCCTGAGGGCTGACTGGATCCATGAGTCACACACACAATCTCTTTGGTTGAAGTTTGTCCAGCCACACCCTTAGTCCTTTTCCAGAGCACGTCCTGGGTAGGTTGAGAATTTTCCAGATCATCAAGTGTTGGTTCCTTTTTGTTTAACAGTTCTTCCCTCAGTTTATCTCTTTCATCTTGCATTTTCCTATAAGCAGCAGGGAGAAACCATGGCTGCATCTTCTGCACTTTGCTTCGAAATCTCCTCCCCTAAATATCTGAGTTCATTACTTACAAGTTTGACTTTCTACCCAATAAGAGAAAGTAATTCAGCCAAGTTAGTGCACTGATCGCTTTTCTTCCAGTGTTCAGTGAGACAGTGATCGTTTCCTTTTAAAGCCTCACCAGATGAGTCTTTAACATTCATGTTTCTGACAACAGTCTGTTCTTGATGGTATAGGTATTCTCTGAGACCATAGATGCTTTTCCCACCATTTCCCTCTTTTCTTTCTGACCCCTCACCAGAAACGCCTTTAACGTCCATATTTCTGCCAACAGTCTTTTCAAGGCAATCTAGGCTTTTTCTATCATGTGCCTAAAGACTCTTCCAGCCTCACCCATTACCTCATTCCAAAGACACTTCCACACTTTTTTTGGTATTTATTAGGGCAGCACTATACTTTCTTGCACCAAAAATTGTATTAGTTTCCTAGGGTTGCCATAGCCAAGAGGTACAAGCTGGATGGCTTAAAAAACAGAGGTGGGTCCAGGAAGGACCCTTCCTTGCCTCTTCCTAACTTCCTGTGGTTGCCAGCCGTCCTTGGTGTTCCTTGGCTTGGAGGCATGTCACTCCAGTTTTTGCCTCTGATATCACATGGATTTCTTCCTCTGTCCCAATTTCCCTTGTCTTCTAAGGACAACAGTCATTGGATTAGGACCTCATCTGAACTTGGCTCCATCTGCAAAGACCTTTTTTCCAAATAAGGTCACATCCACAGGTACTGGGGTTAGGACTTCAAAATATCTTTTTCGGTGCAGAATTGACCCACAGTAATCACACAGGAGAAAATCTAGGTGACCTTGGTTTTGGCAGTGAGTTTTAGATACGACACCAAAAGGATGATCTATGAAAGAAAAAATTTATGTTGGTCTTTATTAAAATTAAAAATTTATGTTCTGTGAAAGATGCTGTTAAGAGAGTAAAGACAAGCCGCACACCAGAAGAAAATGTTTGCAGAACATGTATCTGATAAGAGACTTGTCATAAAGTTGGACTCGTACAGGTCAATTCTTAGGCTGACTCCTTTCACTTAAGGTTTCTCCACATCTATTTATGGCTTGATAGCTCTTTTCTTTTTATCACTGAGTAATATTCCTTTGTGTGGATACTGCAATTTGTTTATCTGTTCAACTGTTGAAGTAGATCTTGGTTGCTTCCAGTTTTTTTCCCCCAAGTTTTTGATGATTGTGGATAAAGCAGCTGTACACATTTGAATGCAGGTTTTTGTGTGGACATCAGTTTCACATCTATTGGGTGCATACCCAGCAGTACAGATGCTGGAGCTGTGCTGTGTTTAACTTGTAAGAATCTGCTGCTCTGTCTTCCAGAGTGGCTGTCCCATTTTGTGTTCCCAGCAATGAATCCACATCCGTACCTGCATTTGGTATTGTCAGTGTTTTTGAGTTTAGCTATTCTGATAGGTATTTAGTAACATCTCATTGTTTTAATTTGCTGTCCTCTAATGACATATGATGTTCAGCATCTTTTCATATGTTTGTTTGCCATTTCTTTGGTGAACCATTTGGTTTGCCATTTCTTTTCCGTTTAGATCTTTGCTCCATTTTTAAATCAGGTTTTTTTTTTTTTTCTAATTGTTGAGCTTTAAGAGTTCTTTGCTTTTACGCCATGAAGTTTGTGATACTTTGTTATGGTAGCTGTTGGGCACTGATACAGTTATCTTCTAAAAGTTTTATAGTTTTGTGTTTTATATTTAGGCCTGCGATCCAATTTTGAGTTAATTTTTGTGAAAGCATAATGTTTATGTGTGTGTGTATATATATATATATATATTTTTTTTTTTTGCATATGGATGTTGAATTGTTTCAATACCATTTGTCAAAAAGAATATTCTTTCTCCATTGAATTGCATTTGCTCCTTTGTCAAAGATCAGTTGACTGTACATGTGTGGGTCTGTTTCTGGGCTCTCTATTCTGTTCCCTTGATCTGTTCTTTCACCAGAACCATGCTGTCTTGATTACTGTAGCTTTGTAGTAAATCTTGAAATCTTACAGTGTCAGTGTTCCAAGTTTGTTCTTCTTCAGTGTTGTGCTGGCTATTCTGGATCTTTTGCCCTTCTACATACAGTTTAGAATGAATTTATTGATAACTGCAAAATAACTTGCTGAGATTTTGATTGGGATTGCATTGACTTTATAAATCACATTGAGGAGAATTGAGACCTTAGTAATATTGAGTCTGTCTCTCCAGGAATATGGAATCTCTCTCCATTTATTTAGATCTTTGCTGTCTTTCATCAGTTTTGTAGAGTTCCTCATATATATCCTGTACGTATTTTGTTAGATTTATATCTATGTACGTTATTTTAGAGGAAGCTAATGTAATAGTACTGTGTTTTTTTATTTCTAGTTTCAGTTGTTCATTGCTGGTATATAGGAAGGGAATTGAGATTTGTATATTGACTTTGTATCCTGCAACCTTGCTGTGGTTGCTTATTAGTTACAGGAGTCTTTGTTGTTGTACTTTGTCTTTGTTGTTGTTGTTGATTCTTTGGGATTTTCTTCATAGACAATCATGTCATCTGAGAATAAAGACAGTTTTGTTTCTTCCCCATCTATATGCCTTTTATTTCCTTTTCCTGTCTTACTACATTAGGTAGGACTTCTAATAGGATCTTGAATAGGAGTGGTGAGACAGGACATCCTTGCCTTGTTCCCCATCTTAGAGGAAAGCATCCAGTTTATCACCATTAAGTTACCTGTAGATTTTTTGTAGATATTCTGTATCAAGTTGAGGAAACTCCTCTCCTCTAGTCTAGTTTTCTGAGAGTTTTTTATCATGAATGGAATTTGGATTTTGTCAAATGCTTTTTCTGCATATGTCGATATGATAATATGATTTTTCATTTTTATTTTGTTTTGTTGCATTACCTTTATTGATTTTCAAATGTTGAACTAACCTCGCATCCCTGTAATAAAGTCTGTGGGTCATGGTGTGTAATTCTTTTTATACATTGCTGGATTCGTTAATCTTTTTCTTGAAGACTTTTGTATCTCTATTCATGAGTGATGTTGGCCAGTAGTTTTTCTTTCTTCTAATGTCTTTTTCTGGTTTTGGTGGTAGGGCAATGCTGGCTTCATAGAATTGTTAGAAAGTGTTCTCTGTGGTTCTATTTTCCAGAAGAGATTTGAGAGGGGTGGTATGTTTTTTTCCTTAAATGATGGTAAAATTCACTAGTGAAACTGTCTGGATCTGGTGCTTTCATATTAGAAGGTTATTAGTTATTGATTCAACTTCTTTAATAGACATAGGCCTATTCAGATGATTTGCTTTTTCTTTTGTGAGTATTAGTAGTTTCTGTCTTAGGAGGAATTGGTCTCTTTAATCTAAGTTACTAAATGTTGGGGCGTCATAATATTCCTTAATTATCCTTTTAATGTCCATGAAATCAGTACTGATGAACTCTCTTTCATTTCTGATATTGGTAATTTGTGTTGTCTTACTTTTTTCTTGGTTTCCCTGGTTTATTGATTATATTTATCTTTACAAAGAACCAGACTTTGGTTTCATTGATTTTCTCTATTGATTTTCTATTATCAATTTCATTTATTTCTGCTCTAATTTTTATTATTTCTTTTCTTTGCTTTCTTTATGCTTACATTGCTCTTTAATTTTCTGAGGTGGAAGCTTAGTTGTTGCTTTTATGTTTCTTTTTTCTAATATATGCATTCAGTGCTATAAATTTCTTTGTAAGCCCTGTTTCTGCTGCACCTCACAAATTTTGATAAGTTGTATTTCCATTTTCATTTAGTTCAAAATATTTTTCAGTTTCTCTTGGGACTTCTTTGAGCTGTGTATTATTTAGTCACACATTGTTTAATCCCTAGCTATCCTTCTGTTTTTATTTTTAGTTTAATTTCACTCTGGTCTAAGATCATATTTTGTATGATTTTTGTTTTTTAAAAATTTGTTAGAGTGTGCTTTAAGGCCTGAGATGTGGCCTGTCTTGGTGGATGTCCCATGTAAGCTTGAGAAGAGTGTGTATTCTGCTGTTGTGGGATGAAGTATTTGATAAACATCAACTGGATACAGTTGATTGCTGGTGTTGATCACTTCAGCTGTGTCATTACTGACTTTCCACCTGCTAAATCTGTCCACTACTGATAGATGGGTGCTGAAGTCTACAGCTGTAATAATGGGTTTGTTCATTTCTCTTTGTAGTTCTCTTGCTTTTGACCTCACAAGTTTTGATGCTCTGTTCTTGGGTGCATACATGTGAAGGATTGTTATGTCATCTTGGAGAATGGATCACTTAGCATTATGTAATGCCATTTGTTGCCCCTGGTAATTTTCCTGGTTCTACAATTTGCTTTGCCTGAGGTTAATATAGACATGCTAGCTTTCCTTTGATTAGTGTTACCATGCTACATCTGTTTCTTTACCTTTTAATCTATATTTGTATTTATAGTTAAAGTGGGCTTCTTATAGACAACTATATTTTGGTCTTTTTAAAAAATCTACTCTGACATGAATATATTTAGAGTATTCACATTTAAAGTGATATTAGCATAGTTGGGTTAATGTCTACTGTATTTATAACTGTTTTCTACTTCTTGTACTTGTTCTTTGTTTCTTTATATTCCCCCATTTTTCTGCCTTCACTGATTTAATTGATTATTTTTACAATCAATTAAATCATTTTCTCTCCTCTTAATTAAAAAAATTATTAATTTTTTTATTGGTTACCCTAGTTTTTGCAGTATATATTTACAATTAGTGTAAGTACGCTTTCAAATAGTGCTGTGCTGTTTCATGGGTACTGCAGTTACCTTATAACGCAGGGGTTCCACTTTTTCCCTCCTGTCCCGTACAACATTGCTGTCATTCATTTCACTCATCCATATGCTATAATCACCCAATACATTGTTTCTACTATTACTTTGAAAAGTTATTTATTAGATCAGTTAAGAATAAGAAAAATAAAAGATTCTATTGCACCTTCATTTATTCCTTCTATGATATTCTTCATTTATGTAGATCTTGGTTTCTGACCAAGATTTTCTGAATTTTCCTTTTCTCTGAAGAACTTCTGATAACATTTCCTTCAAGGCAGGTCTGCCAGTGACAAAGTCCCCCAGTTTTTGTTAGTCTGAAAAAGTCTTTATTTCTCTTTCACATTGGAAGGATAATTTCACTGGGTACAGAATCCTAAGTTGTTTAATCTTTGTTTTTTAGCATTTGGACTATGATGTATGTAGGATTTTTTGGGTTTTTTTTGGCCCTGCTTGGGATTCTGTATGTTTCTTAGATTTGTGATTTTTTATCATAGATTAATTTTGGAAATTTCTCAGTTATCTCTTTGTATTATTTATTATCTCTTTGATTTATTATTTATTATACATAAATTAGGCCAGTTGGTATTGTTCCATAACTTTTGAATGATCTTCTGATTTTCACCCATCTTCTGCTTGTTTCATTTTGGATAATTTCTATTGACCTATCTTCGAGTTTACAGTCTCTTTCCTCAGCTGTGTTCAGTCTTCAGATAGGCCCATCTAGGAAATTCTTCATCTCTGATATTATTTTTTATTCCTAGCATTTCCATTTGACGTTTTAAAGTAGTTTCTGTCACTCTTCTTAAATGCTCCACATGTTTGCATATGTCCACTTTTTGTACTTGATCCTTTCCAATGTCCAGTGACATGTTCTTCATTTCAGTCTGAAACCTCATCAGAATCGCCTTTACCGTCCATATTTCTACCAACGTTCTGTTCATGGTTACTTACACGTTCTCTAAGAGACGGGAGGTTTCTCCAAAGCTCTCCTTGTTTCTTTCTGAGCTCTCACCAGAATTGCCTTTAAATGTGTTCACAGCAATCTAGGCCTTTCCAGCATGCACCCAACGCTCTTCCAGCCTCCCGGCACCCAGCTCCATGCTGCTTCTGCATCATGTATTTGTTACAGCGGCACCCCCACTGCTCAGGACGAAGTTTTTTCCAGCAAAGGTTCACCCTGAGTTAACATCTATTGCCAGTCTTCCTCTTTTTCTTTGCTCCCCAAAGCCCCAGTATGTAGTTACATATTCTAGTTGGAAGTCATTCTAATTCTTCTGTGTGAGCTGCCACCACAGCATGGCTACTGACAGACAGGTAGCCTGGTTCTGTGACTGGGAAATGAACCCAGGCTGCTGAAGTGGTGAGAGTGCTGAACTTTAACCACTAGGCCATCAGCCTGGCTCCTCAGTACCAACTTTTGTCTTAGTCACTTTGGGCTGCTGTAACAAAATATCATAAACTGAGTAGCTTAAACAATAGTCATTTATTTCTCACAGTTCTGGAGGCTAGAAGTCCAAGATCAGGTGCCAGCATGGCCAGGTTTTGGTGAGATCTCTCTTCCAGGTTGCACACTACTACTGTCATCTTGTCGTGTCCTCACATGGCAGAAAGAGAGCTGGCGAGCTCTCTGGCCTCTTAGAAGGGCGCTAATTCCCTTTTTGAGGGCTCCATCCTCATGACCTAATTACCTCCCAAAGGCCCCACCTCCAAATGCCATCACACTGGGATTAGAGTTTCAACATATGGACTTTGGAGCGACGCAGCATTCAGTCCTTTGCAGAAGGAAACCAGTGCAAGCTTCCCAGAGCCCTCTCTTAGTGGGGTCACACAGGATGCATTTAATCTCACCGGCAACAAGTTGTGACAACCTGTGTGAAGTGTTGTCTACCAGGGAACTCACCCGAGGCTAAGAGTCCAGGGTCTTTCTCGGGAGTCAGTCATGGAGGCCCACAGAGCCTGTGTGACTGCTGGCAGTCCCTGAAGTTCTAGACGCCCAGAAGAAAGCAGGCGTTCAGCATGTGCCACGTTGTTTCACAGTCTAGGCACAGTGAGCCACTCACATCATTTAGGAAAGGTTTTACTGGGCATGTTCCCAGATGTCAGCCTTGCAACTGGGGCTTTCTGAGCGTGGCAAGCTCATAGGCCTGCTTTGTCTACTCGTGTCTGCACACATATGTAATGTGCGTTTGTTCCTGAGCGACGTGATCTCAGTTATGGGAAAGATTCAGCTGTTTGCCCTATGGATAAGTAATTCTTCAGGTTATGCAAGCGAAGGCCTACTGAGTAGAGGTACAGAACTGTATATTTTGAAATAAGACTCTCATGCCTTTACTGGCATACTTCCAAAAGAGAGAGAGGGAGGTAGGAGGGAAGGAGAAAGGAAGAAGACAGATGGACAGACAGATGGACGTTCAGGAGGTTTGAGGGAACATGCCAAAGCAATTTATGTCATGAATGAAACAAACAGTAGACAGTTGTTTATCTTGGCACCAAAATAGCAGAAGCATCCAGAAAATGGAAGCCTTTTAAGACGATATTTTTAGCGAGTAGTTATTTTTACTAATGCCGTTCTACTAACTGAAAAAACGTTTGCTCAGAGTGTGGCTCATGGTAACTATGTCGGCCCCTGGGCTTTGGGTGACAAGCATTGTTGATGTAGGTTCCAAGGCTTTTAACACCAGCAGCATGATGTGGACCCGTGAGGGGTGACAGCTCTCTCTCGTTTCTATGGTTGGTGGGTAGCAACTATTTTTTTAATGTTTAAACTTTCATTAATAACTTGATTGTTTTTACATTTTACTTTTATTAAGGTAGATTATTTATCTTTTTATGGCTTTTTAAAAATCAGCTTTATTGAAGTATAATTATGTACAAAAATTTTAATCTCATGAATAAAAACAGTTTCATTCTTTTCTTCCCAAGCTGAATACCTTTCTTCCTTTTTTCTTGCCTGATTGTGTGGGCCAGGACTGCCAGTGGCTCTTAAAGCAGCCCTTTAGCACTTCACTGCTCCTGCCTCACACCCTCCAGCCCTCACACACACATATTATAGAGAATGATCAATAAACCACTGATCAAAATGTAATTTCTCAATGGTAACTTTACTTTCTACATGAATATTGGTTATCTTTATAATCAGAAAAGGCAATGACGCTATTCCTTTAAAAAACAAGTAAACGAACAACAATTTTTTTTTTTTAATGGAAGAACATTTAGGATGAAGAGAAACTCTTTTCGTTTTCTTTTTTGCAGGGAAAGATTTGCCCCAAGCTAACATTTGTTGCCGATCTTCCTCCTTGTTTCTTCTTTCCTCCCCCAAAACCCCAGTACACAGTTGCGTATAGTTGTAAGTTCTTCTCGTTCTTCTGTGTGAGCCACTGCGACAGCATGGCTACTGACAAGACAGTGGTGTGGTTCTGCACCCGGGAACTGAACCCCGGCTACCTAAGCAGAGCATGCTGAGTTTTAACCACTCAGCCATCAGGGCTGGCTTGAAACTGACAACAATTCTTAAAAGGTGTAAAACATGCTAAATAATTAATAATAGTCTAAGGAGCTTGTACTGGGAGCCACAGGAAATACTGATGTCACAGGAGGGAACCCTTCTCCTTGAGGTGGATTCAGGTAGGGCAGGATTGCTCACTGTCGGGCATTTGGGGTTTCTTTCACTCCCTTCTCTCCTGTCCAGCATGGGTCTCAGAGAGTGAGGCATGAGAGAACTTGCAAAAGAGTTGCAAACAGCCTCAGGCCTAGAGGTCAGAATTTCTAGGGAAGGTCCTGAGCTTGTCATTTCAAATTCTCTATTTTGGCATCTTGCATCCTACATAAAGTCCAAGAAATGGTCTTTGTTAGCATCTGCTTTGATTTTGAGAGAGTTTGAGAGAGACTGAAAATACCACCCCAACTGAGAATTTGAGACTGTGTGCAGTATTAATTGGCTCTTCTTTATGTCACTGTAACCCCTGAAGAGAAGTGTCCTGCCTTTGTGGCCTGGGCGAACCAAGTCCTTGTGTTTCCTTCCTCCTATGATCAGATGGGACCGCTTTGTGCCGTATTGGAGATTTTTCTGTCCTCAGCACTGTATCCCAAAACAAGTAATGCTTTTTTTCGGTTTCCCCCCCTCAGAGTTAATTCCCTGATTTTCTACAATGCAGCCCCTTCCCCGGGAGTCAGAGGGAAGCCTTTAATTTAGAGTTCTGACCTCCACGACTTCCTAGAGGTCTTGCCATGGTTGTGCAGATTCCTTGGCGATGCGCGCACATCTTTCGTGGAATTAACTACCTAGTTAATCCATTGAACATTTCTTGAGTGTCTAGATTGTGCTAGTCACTGAAGATGCACAAATGAAAAAGTTACAATTCCTGCCCTCAAGATGCCTATGGTCCAACTATGGGAGACAAGTCCAGAAATCATTATAAAAACCGGAAATTATAGGGGAAGCAGTGACGGGGCTTCCTCAGCCAGGCATGGGTGGAGGTGGGTGACACAGCGGGAGCTTTCGCTGTATTTCCTGAAGAGTTTTCTTTTGCTTTATAGTGAGTGAAGATTCTGTTTTTATTATATAATTTACCTTTGTCACTATTACTGATTTACTACAGTGGCTACAACTCAGAAACTGAATTCAACGTTAATCAGCTTAATATTGATATTCTTTTTTCTGTTTGTTCTATGATAACACTAGATAAAATGTAAGAGAAGAGAAATTCACCCAGTTCGATTTTGTGTTTCTGTAGGGTTATCTCAAGCTCTCTGTACTGACAAAGACCAGAAATGGTCTTTGTTTTTGGTCCAAGCTCTTTGCTCTGGCAGCACTGCTGAGCTTTATGGAAGATTTGAGACTGGTGACTGTTGGTGGGATTAATATGGATTTCAGTCTACTCATCTGTGTGCTGGGGAGAGCTTACTGATGTGTGTGTGTGTGTGTGTTTAATAAAGAGAATAGGTCATTTGGGCGCAGGGCCATTCACATGTTTACTTGGTGGAATGCAGTGATAGCATATTTAAATAAATAAGAATGTCTTCAGTTATTGAGGGGTATCTCAGAATTATCTGACAACATTTCTAAAGGAAATTCATTTAAATTGTCTTTAGTTAGGATTGTATCACTTTAAACATTTTCAAGCATGCGTTTGGGAGGCAGAAGCTTGGGCGTCATTCTTAGTGGTTCTCAGTGAACAGTGAGGCCTTCAGCTTCTCAAGTCTACTTCCATCACTGACGTCCGTCACCTCAGTACCAGTCACAAGGCCACTGCTGTCCTTCTCTTAAAAAAGAGATGTTTTTCCCTTTGTCAAAGTAGAATTTTCAAAACATGAAACCATGTCAAAGATTTTATTCGACTTATTAATTAATGAAGGAACCAGGAAGGTGGCAAAGGTCATTCAGAGAACATTTTGGGGGTCTAGATTTTTATGGGCATCTTGGACCAATAGAGTAAGAATCCTAGGTTGGGTTGAATGAGCCTGATTAGTGTCCGACAGGCAATAACGAGGATCTTTGGTGTTACCTTTTCTATCAGACAGAAATTATTTGTATCACGACTGGAAATGTAAATTAACACATAATTTACTAAGTCGAAGACTTTTAATCAACATTAAACAACGATTTGAACAAAGTACAGTTTCTCTACATAAATAATCCTTGGGAGGGCCTGTTAAATATCATCCTCAGATAACATTGAAAGGACATGCCACCTACCTTTCTGCCTTACTTCTGTGTTTCAAATAATCTTTCCTAACATCCTGTATCTCAAAGCTTTAAAATATATAAAACATTAACTTTTAGATTCAGATTATGGTAAGCCCATTTCTTTTGCAGGTAGCTAATGGAAAGACCAGATAAAAAATACTCTAGGTTTTAACCAGTGAGAGGAATGTTACATGACCTTACAGGCCTATTATGGCAAAGATTAGAAAAGAAAAAAACTGTTTATCCTATGGGAGGACTTTCTGTAGATTGAACATGAACTCTTTGAAGACAGGCTCTGTAGTTAATTCTTACCCATTTGATATTGAAGCCCCCGTACCTAAGCCAGCAGAAGTGTAGCATTAACAGAATTGAGTGACTGGGTGACAGTGAGTGAATAAATGAGTCATGATATGTCAGAGCTGTGAAGACTCCGTTTGTCTAATAGAAATCCCTTTGCGTTGTGTGTTTGACCAGGTGAACAGCAGTTGTGTGCTGGCCCCGAGATACTAATCAGACCTTCTACCTGACTCCCAGGACACAAGGCTCAGTACCTGCGGAAGCCTTCTAGCCATCCCTTCCGGGCATGGGGACAACATGTCTGCACCCAGGAAAGCTGCAGCAGACTCTAGTAAGTTCTCAAGCATCGCACTCTAGCAGGGGTTGTGGGGACAGAAGGAGCTGGAGCAGTGCTCCTCAGACTGAGAGACTGCATGGGAACTGCCTGTGGATCTGCTGACCTGCAGATTTGGGTTCACCGGGTCCGTGGCGGGGCCCAAGACCCTGCATTTCCAACAAACCATCACACTTAGAGAAGCAAGGATCAGCCTCATGTTTTATTTTGCTCTTTTCGAATAGCATTATTTTCCAATTATAAATGTCATATATATTTATTGAGGTGAGTTTAGAAATCACAAAATACAGAGAAGAAGGTTTTTGGTACTTAATGCTAATGGGGTGTTTTAATTAGATGCCGGCTGTCTCCCAGCTGACTCATATTGTCACTGTCTTGCCTCAAGCATTAACAGCTTGCCGTCATTCTTCAACGTTTCTTTTATACCGTTGTGCTCACATCCTGGTCCCTTGTCCCCCTACCCTCCTTGTAATCAGTGTTGCTCCCTCCTCTGGAGGTTTCAGCCAGGCTCCTTCTCTGGCCTGCACTGCGACTCCAGAAGTCCTGGTCCTGTGTTCGCTCTGCAAGGCCTGGAGGCAGCTTGCTTTCTCACTCTGATGCTACTTATCTACAGCACGTGTGTTGCTTCCAGGTTTTTTTCCTTCTATTATAGACGTTACTCTTGACAAGATGTTACTATTTGTAGATCTTATGCTTTGGTTGAATTCTTTCTTTGGGACAAATTCTCAGGATTGGGATCCTAGAGCTAATGGGTTTGAGTTTTGTGTTACTTTTACTCTCTGTTACTGTATTATTTTCCAGAAGAGGCTAAGCACGCCAGGCAGTGTACCAGTTACACTGTAACCTCCCCGGCATCTGGTATCATCGCGGCAGGAAGAAATGATGCTGACTTAGTTCGAGGCAGGAAGAAATGATGCTGACTTAGTCATTATGAAATGGTGCCTTGAGCTTTCTTTAGTTTTTATTTCTCTGGTTACTATCCAGGATTATTTATTTCTGTTTGTGTAACTTGATTTTTAAAGAAATCTGCTTGACGCTTTTTCCTTTTTGAGCTAACTGTGCACTAACAGTTCTGTCAATTAATTATTGTCTGACTTTCTACTCAAGAATCTGATGAAATTGTAAATTTTACTGGAGTCTTCTAAAATATAATTTTGACTCAGCTTCTTTCTTATTTTATGCCCTAAACACTCCATGCCTTTATTTTAGCTTCCGTGAAAAGGATCAAAACAGCACACAAAAAGATAGTTGAGGCACTCATTTTCTTTAGACACTCGCAAATTAATATGCAAGTGGCCAAACTGGATGGGTTTCCTTATAAGACATTGCAATGAAAGTAGCAATTTTCGTATTTTATTGGAAGAACTTTTTAGATCCTAAATATATTTTTCTGTATTCAAAAAGTACTACATTGTATTACGGCAGTTTATAGTTTTGTTCTTTATTGCCACTTAGTGAATGGTCTCTTTTCTCAAGGAAAGAGAATGCTTTGCAAAATTGAAAAGTTAGCTATATGGATGAATTTAAAATCTAAAATAAGAGAGAAACAGACAGACAGAGCAAGCCCCAGATTACTTTAAATGAATTAAAATTCTTAGCCACGCAGTTCCAAAATCACTTATTAAAAGCATTTATAGTTTTCATGCACTTCCAGCTGGAATTGTATTCTCTTGTCTGGGCTCCCACAACACTTTATTTATGTCTTTATTAGAGTGCTCGTCTATTGTCTCATATTACAGTTATTTTTCTATTTCTTTTTTTTTGTTTTTTTTTTGTTTTTTTTTTGAGGAAGATTAGCCCTCAGCTAACTACTGCCAGTCCTCCTCTTTTTGCTGAGGAAGCCTGGCCCTGAGCTAACATCCATGCCCATCTTCCTCTAGTTTATACGTGGGACGCCTGCCACAGCATGACTTGCCAAGCAGTGCCATGTCCACATCCGGGATCCGAACCAGCGAACTCCGGGCCACCAAGAAGCGGAACGTGCAAACTTAACCGCTGCGCCACCGGGCTGGCCCCTATTTTTCTATTTCTTGCAGACTCCGTGAGGATAAAAAAAAGTGCCTTCTGCCTCTTTGCTTGAGCAAGCTCAGTACTTGTAGTTGCAGATGTTTAGTAACTGTTGAGTTGAACATTATCTCAGAGCTGCTCTTAGTGGTGGGGGAGAACAGAAGAGGTGCTACTCATCTGTAGTTTTTACAATATGTTGACCTTTAAGAATAGAGAGATTAGCAGTTTTGCCTTACGGAAAATTTCTATTACCAAACAGATGGTTTGTGAGCCCTTAGGAAGGAACGAAGTGATCTTTAAGAACTGACAGTTTCACTAAGAACAGGACGGGTTAAACCAGCCTCTAACTGGAGCTGGCTAGAGCAGCCCCGGATTGTGAGGAAGCCCTCCTCATCCTGACGGGGTAGGCACTCTTCTTCCTGGCCACCCTAAGGTTAGGATGACCCAAACCACCAGAGCGCAGGGAATTCTTTGCTTGGAACACTTGGTGGCCCCAAAGCCTCCCCTGGAACCTTATTGCAAGACCAGAAAAATAAGTGCTTGAGCTTAGCAATGGTTGCTGAAATCAGAAATCATCCTTTTACGATTCTGAAATGGTGGAATGCACAGAGGACTCATTTACTAGTTTACCTAGTTTACTAGTCACCTAGATGTGCCTTTGGCAACGTCCATGTATATGAACATCCTCAGCCTTCTTCATGTTTCAGGCTCCTTTGAAACTTAACCATGATGACTTGAAATTTCTGGTGATCTTACAGCATCAGGACAGGTATTCTGAATTACACAGAACCATTAGGACCTGAGCTAGCTAGCCCAGGGTTTGTGCTACTCTCTGTCAATTCCTGAGTGTCCTGGAAGAGAACACAATGCTCATAGTAAATGTCCACGACAGGACAGGCCACTAGGTTCTTTGTGCTGGTTCATCTTTACTTCTTCCAGTAAACCCCACTTTTTCCTGAGGGATGTTTCTTTCTGACCTTCCCACTCATGTGTTGGAAAGAGGGCCACATTTGGGTCTTGTACTTTTTAAGGCCCTCTAAGTTCATGTCTGCCTATCACTAAGCTGGATGGGGTATTTAAAGGACTCACTGGCAAATACTTTTGCTACTGTGCCTTGTGTGGACAAAGTGACAGGCCACCTAGCTCCCAAATACTGTATTAACGTACAACAGGTACACAATCAGCCCACACATCTTTCATGGCAGTCATGTCCTTCACTCCTAGTTCTGTGCTCTATCTAGAGCCATCCTGACTCTGGCCATTGGTCAGGGAGTCCCAATCCACAAGAAAGACTTACTGGATACCACACCAGGGGCTGCTACTAGGCTCAACTGGTACAGCATTGCTCACCAGTAGGAAGCATCCTGTAGGCAACCCAGACTCACTCAACTCCAGTGAAATCTCTTTCACCAGACCCTTCAGGACACTTGAAGACTGCTTTCTGGGTTCTTCCAAAATCACTGAAGTTATGAAGTTTGCTACCTTCCTACAACCAGTACTTCATCTGTTAACATTCTCCTTATCTTTCACTGTTCTTTACTGTCCCCTGATGACCATACCCAGCCCATGGGGCATTGCCATGCAGCCAGGACCTTTGGGATATGCTCCAAAAGAGCCCGCACCAAGGCTGCTTCAGTGCCTGAGCCAAGGAGAAAGGCTAGACACCAGAGGAGTTCTTAGGAACTTGAGGCTCAAGGAGAATTTCTTGGGGGCAGGATCTCAGATTGTGCAAAAATGGAACACCCTTGCCTTCTCCCAAGGCTAAGGGATCTAGGAATGAGTAGGATGGGAGAAGGGACTATTCTGTCCACACTGGTGCTTTTAAACTTTCGTGTCTGCCTCTAAGCCACACATGTGGACACATAAACACGAGTCTTGGATGTCTTTTCATTTTTCATGGATCCCATTAATTTATGGCCTTATACACCTTGTATGACTTAGTCCTGCTCTCCTAGCTTTCCACTTCATATTTCATTCCTTGAACTGATGCTTAGCACCCCATCTCCAGCTTTGACCTGTTACTTTCCTTCTTTGATCCTGATTTGGACTCTTCTTCTGGCCAAGTGATTGTCATGATTTTGAGAAAATACCTTGTTCATTCTAGTCTATTAATCTAGAATCCATGATGGAAGGGTACTCCCCATCCACATAACAGAAAAGCTTTCCCCGTTGTCCAGCACCTTGCATTTGTCCAAACCTGGGAAAAGTACTCTGACTGCTAGAGAAGCAAATAGTACGATGGATCACACAGCGATTGTTGATGACAAAATTCATTATTTCATAGACATTTATCTAGTGCATGTTCTGGTCTGGGCACTGTATTCTGGGTTGGGAATAGGGAATTAGATAAAGCATAGTCTCTCCAAGGAGATTACAATATACTGTGGAAGTTTGTATGTAGGTAAATTGTAATACAAATGGTAATCCTTTAATAGTCCTATGGGGAAAGTGCTATAGTAAAGTAATCTCAGCAGATCTGGAAAGGGAACTAAACAAGGTGAAATATAGTAGGAATAAAATTAAACCTTTTTGTTTGTATATTAAAAATTCAGCTCTAGAGGGATATGACCAGGTAAACTGTGCTTAAAGTATATTCAGGAGACAAGGACCTAAGAGATCCTTGCACTAAAACGGGGCAGATCGAGCATGTGCTTTAGTGCGCGCTGCCTCTCCAAATCTAATGAAGGAATGAAGAGATGTAAACCCAGCAGAACGTCCTAGTAGGAGAAGAGACAGCAGCTGATGAAAAAGGCTCACCATTTCGGGAAATGGAAAGCAGATGGACAATGACTTTTGCAGAGTGGAGGAGAAGAAACCTGGAGCTTTTTATTTTTTGAGGAGCTAATTATTAAAGAGAAATTCCCAGACTGAAGGAAATGAGTTTTTAGATTGAGAGTAAGTTGAAGTATCCAACAAAGTGAAAGGAAAAAGAGACACCGCACATTATTTTGAAAGTTCCAAACAAGGGAAAAGATCCTAAAGCTTCCAGTGAGGGAGAATAAAACAGGTCACATGTTTTCTAGAATCAGAATAGCATCAAATTATCAGTTTATCAAACTATGTCACTGGAAGCTGGAATAAAGCATTTCCCAGACATGAAGTGAATCCGTCACGTTGATTTTCAGTGTAGAGCAAGTAAGGACTCTAAGGGAGGGGATGAGGAACGAGGGATGGTTACCCTGGGGAAGAGAAGCTAACAGCGGATGTTGTAGTTGTGTACAAACGTGCCAAGAGCACTGGTGAAAGGACCCGTTCTGTGGTGCTCCAGAGTGCAGAGGTGGGATCCGGCATGCAGAGCGAGACCGTCTGAGCTTGTTAGCGGCCTCTGCTCTTCCCTGATGGTCATTATTGTCCGATACAAACTTGTCAGCTTTGAATTTAATTATCTAAGAAAATCTCTTGAGGGATTGTTAGACTATTTAATGCAAAATCTAACAGGACAATACGATGCCATTATGATAATAAATAGCATTTTGTTGTATAAATTACTAGAGAGGAAGCTGTCTGGCATAAGCAAAAAAAAAAAAGGGTCAGTAAGTCTGGCAAGTTTTTGTTTTAGTAAAAAATACTCTAAACAGAGCCCTGCCTTCCTTTAGAGAAGGTAGGTTATTTAAAAAGTGCAACGTCTAGTAAACTTGAGGGTTCTTCATTTACTCGGATCAAATTTTGAAAGCTTAAAATTTGACACAATTCTCAAAAGCATCATAGACAAGTAGACGCAATCCTTTTTTTCTAAAGGTTAAAATCGTATATGCTTGAAAAATCACTCTGCATTATAGTGTCAGTTCACTTAGCTACATTATATTAGAGAAAACCCATACAAATGTAGAAAGGACCCGTCTCAAATAGTTTATTCAAGTCATTAAATAATCAGGGAACAGTGAGAGGATAAAGCTGGTTGAAAGAACATTTTGAGGAACAGAGTATGTATTACCCACTAGCAAAGGCGTTCTGAAATAAGTTTGCTCAATTAGAAATAAAACTGACGAATATTCTACAGGGCATTGAAGCGGTGACCTTTTCTGTCACACAGACATCCTAACAAAATGATATTATTAAATTAATAACTTTACTTCTGATAGAACTTAACAAACATATGGCCCACCACTTTGGTTCTTTAAAGATTGTTTATACCTAATTGTGTTGTTCCTCACCAGCTGTTTTGACTGGGTACAGCTTCTTCAAGTTTGAAAGCCTTGGAAAGGGCATCAGGATAGAAATTAGGGGATATAGGGTAGCCCCTGAAAATCTAGGACAGGAGTCAGTGGTGAACACAGGCAGAGATGGACTGCTGGAATGAGAGAATTATTGGGAGGCTGCTTAGAATTCCATTTTATGGATGTTCCCTAATTAATTAATTTTAATCTTTTTATTGAGGTATATTGGCTTATTATATGAATTTCAGGTGTACATCGTATTTTGACATCTGTATAGACTGTGTAGTGTTCACCACCAAAAGTCTAGTTTCCATCCGTCACCATACCCCTTCTCCCTCCCTCCGCCCCCTTCCCCTCTGGTAACCAGCAGTCAGTTCTCGATATCTATGTGTTTGTCTATCTTCCACGTATGAGTGAAATCATAATGGTATTTGTCTTTTTCCGTCTGACTTATTTCACTTAACATAATACCCTCAAGGTCCATCCATGTTATTGCAAATGGCAAGATTTCATCTTTTTTTATAGCTGAGTAGTATTCCATTGTGTGTGTGTATATACATCTATCTACCTGTCTGTCTGTCTGTCTATCTCATATCTTCTTTATCTATTCATCAGTTGATGGGCACTTAGGTTGCTTCCTAGTCTTGGCTATTGTGAATAATGCTGCAATGAACATAAGGGTACATATGTCTTTTTGAATTAGTATTTTCATGTTTTTGGATAAATACCCAGAAGTGGAATAGCTGTATCATATGGTAGTTCTATTTTTATTTTTTTGAGGAATCTCCCTACTGTTTTCTATAGTGGCTGCACCAGTTTATATTCCCACCAGCAGTGTTTGAGGGTTCCCTTTTCTCTATATCTTCTTTAGCACTTTTTATTTCTTATCTTTTTAATAATAGCCATTCTGATGAGCATGAGGTGATATCTCATTTTTGATTTGCATTTCCCTAATAATTAGTGATGTTGAACACCTTTTCATGTGCCTGTTGGCCATTGGTATATCTTTGGAAAAAATGTCTGTTTATATCCTCTGCCCATTTTTTGATTGGGTTGTTTTTTTGTTGTTGAGTTGTGTGAGTTCTTGATATATTTTGGATATTAACCTCTTATCAGATATATGGTTAGCAAATATCTTCTCCCAATTTGTAGGTTGTCATTTCATTTTGTTGATGGTTTCCTTTGCTGTACAGAAACTTTTTAGTTTGATGTAGTCCTATTTGTTTATTCTTTCTTTTGTTTCCCTTGCTGGAGATGCCTTAATTTATTCACTGTTTGATAATTGAAGGACATTTTGTTTTTTTCCCCCATTTTTATTGTCCCAAACAGTACTACAATAAACATCCTTGTTCTTTGATCAGTTTTTACATGTGTATTTCTGTATGAGAGATATCGAGAAGAGAAATTTCTGGTTACAGTTTATGCACGTTTAAAAGGGATTGAAACTATTTCAGTTTATAGTCTTTAGCCTATTTCCCTAAACCCTCATCAACAGTGAATTTTATCCATTTTAATGGTTTTTTCCACCTGATGAGTTAAAGTGATATCCCATTGTTTTAATGTACATTTTCCTGAATGCCAGCAAGGTTGTCTGCTTTTTTGTTTATTGGCCATTCCATTTCATCTGAATTTTCTGTTCATATCTTCTGCTTTATTTTTTATTGAATTGTTTGCTTTTTTTTTTAATTTGTAGGTTCTATATATTATAGCTAATAATCTTATCTTTGATAAATCTAAGGTCTTCTCCCAGGCTCTAGCTTGTCTTTTTGTTTTTTGTATTTTTATTGAAATACTGTCCCAATATAGTTTATTTTATATGCATGTAATAAAGTACTCATAAGTTTATAAGCTCAAGAGATTTTTGCAAAGTGACTGCACCTTGTGTAACCAGCACCCAGATCAAGAAGCGGGACATTACCAGAATCCCAGTATACCGTTCATGTCCCCTTTCAATCATATCCCTTTCTTGAAGGATAACTCCTGACCTCAGTTCTAATACCATAGTTTAGTTTTCTATACTTTTGGACTTTATATAAATTGGATCATATTTATTGTACTCTTTTGAGTCTGACTTCTTTTGCTTAAGGTTATGTTTGTGAGATTCAAACATGTTGCTGTATCTAGTTGCGATTTGTTCATTCTTATGGCTGAGTAATATTCTATTTAATGAATATACTACAGGTTATTCATCCATTCTATTTTAGGTGGACACAGAGTGTTACTAGTCTTTGGCTATTATAAATGGTACTGCCGTGAACATTCCTGTAAGTGTCTTGGTGAATATATGCACTTATTTAGGTTGGGGATATGCATAGGAGTGGAATTGCTAGGTCAAAAAGTATGCATCTGGTAAGCTTTAGTAGATGTTGCCTGGTAATTTTCCAAAGTGATTAACCTACCAGCAGTATTTGAAAGTTTCCTTTGCTCCACATCCTCATCAAAACTTGGTATTATTTGTATTTTTCATTTTAGTCAGTCTACTGGTTGTGTAGTGGTATTACATTGTGGTTTTAATTTCTATTTCCCTGTTGACTGGTGAAGTTGATCACTTTTTCATATGAGTGTTGGCCACTTGGATATCCTTCTTTATCTGTTCTTTTCTCTGTTTTGTCTGTTCAAATACTTTTTCTATTGAGTAGTCTGATTTTTTTTTCTTACTCGTGTGTAGAAGTTCTTTATATATCCTTTACATGAGTCAGCTATAGGATATGTGTGTTGTAAATATCTTTTACCACTCTATGGTTTGGCTTTTTACTTTCTTTTTTTTTTTTAAAGATTTTATTTTTTCCTTTTTTCTCCCCAAAGCCCCCCAGTACATAGTTGTATATTCTTCCTTGTGGGTCCTTCTAGTTGTAGCATGTGGGATGCTGCCTCAGCGTGGTTTGATGAGCAGTGCCATGTCCGTGTCCAGGATTCGAACCAACAAAACACTGGGCTGCCTGCAGCGGAGCGCACGGACTTAACCACTGGGCCATGGGGCCAGCCCCTGGCTTTTTACTTTCTTAATGGTGTCTTTTGGTGAACAGAAATTCTTAATTTTAAGGGAGTCCACTTTTTCAATATTTCCTTTATGGCTAGCGTTTATCTAAGAAATATTTACTTTCTCGAAGGTCATGAAGATATTTTCCTGTATTTTCTCCTAAAAGCTTTCTCGTTTAACCTTTGAAATTTACATCTATGATCTTTCTGGAATTCAGTTTTGATTATGGATATCCAATTGAACCAGCACCACATATTGAAAGACTGTTTATTGTATATTCATGAGCCATATATTTTTTTTTTTTACTATGGCGCTGTTTTTTTTTTTTTTATTGAGTTCTTGATAGGTTACAATCTTGTGAGATTTCAGTTGTACATTAATGTTTGCCAGTCATGTTGTAGGTGCACCACTTCACCCTTTGTGCCCACCCCCCACCCCACCTTTCCCCTGGTATCCACTAAACTGTTCTTGGTCCATAGTTTTAAATTCCTCATATGAGTGGAGTCATACACAGATTATCCTTCTCTCGCTGGCTTATTTCACTTAACATAATTCTCTCAAGGTCCATCCATGTTATTGCAAATGGAATGATTTTGTTCTGTTTTGCAGCTGAGTAGTATTCCATTGTATATATGTACCACATCTTCTTTATCCATTCGTCTGTTGCTGGACACTTAGGTTGCTTCCATGTCTTGGCTGTTGTAACAGTGCTGCAATAAACATTGGGGTGCATAGGACTTTTGGAATTGCTGACTTCAGGCTCTTTGGATAAATACCCAGTAGTGGGATGGCTGGATCGTATGCTAGTTCTATTTTTAATTTTTTGAGGAATCTCCATACTGTTTTCCATAGTGGCTACACCAGTTTGCATTCCCACCAGCAGTGTATGAGGGTTCCTTTTTCTCCACAACCTCTCCAACATTTGTTGCTATTAGTTTTAGATATTTTTGTCATTCTAACGGGTATAAGGTGATATCTTAGTGTAGTTTTGATTTGCATTTCCCTGATGATCAGCGATGATGGGCATCTTTTCATGTGCCTATTGGCCATCCGTATATCTTCTTTGGAGAAACGTCTGTTCATGTCTCCAGCCCATTTTTTGATTGGGTTGTTTGATTTTTTGTTGTTGAGTTGTGAGAGTTCTTTATATATTACGGATATTAAGCCTTTGTCAGATATATGACTTGCAAATATTTTTTCCCAGTTAGTGGGTTGTTTTTTTGTTTCAATCCTGTTTTCACTTGCCTTGAAGAAGCTCTTTAGTCTGATGAAGTCCTATTTGTTTATTCTTTCTATTGTTTCCCTTCTCTGAGAAGGCATGGTGTCCGAAAAGATCTTTTTAATACTGATGTCCAAGAGTGTACTGCCTACGTTTTCTTCCAGAAGCCTTATGGTTTCAGGTCTCACCTTTAGGTCTTTGATCCATTTTGAGTTTATTTTGGTCAATTTTCATTCTTTTACATGTGGCTTTCCAGTTTTCCCAGCACCATTTGTTGAAAAGACTTTCTTTTCTCCATTGTATGCCCTCAGCTCCTTTGGCAAAGATAAGCTGTCCATAGGTGTGTGGTTTTATTTCTGGGCTTTCAATTCTGGTCCATTGATCTGTACACCTGTTTTTGTACCAGTACCATGCTGTTTTGATTACTGTAGCTTTGTAGTATGTTTTGAAGTCAGGGATTGTGATGCCTCCCGTTTTGTTCTTTTTTCTCAGGATTGCTTTAGAAATTCGGGGTCTTTTGTTGCCCCATATGAATTTTAGGATTCTTTGTTCTAATTCTGTAAAGAATGTCATTGGGATTCTGATTGGGATGGCATTGAATCTGTAGATTGCTTTAGGTAGAACGGACATTTTAACTATGTTTATTCTTCCAATCCATGTACATGGAATGTCTTTCCATCTCCTTATGTCGTCATCCAATTCTCTCAGCAAGGCCTTGTAATTTTCATTATATAGGTCCTTCACTTCCTTAGTTAAATTTACCCCAAGGTATTTTATTCTTTTTGTTGCGATTGTGAATGGTATTGTATTCTTGAGTTCTTTTTCTGTTGGTTCATTACTGCAGTATAGAAATGCTACTGATTTATGCAAATTGATTTTATACCCTGCAACTTTGCTGTAGTTGTTGATTACTTCTAAGAGTTTTCCAATGGATTCTTTGGGGTTTTCTATATATAAGATCATGTCGTCTGCAAACAGTGAGAGTTTCACTTCTTCCCTCCCTATTTGGATTCCTTTTATTCCTTTTTCTTGCCTGATTGCTCTGGCCAGGACCTCCAGTACTATGTTAAATAAGAGTGGTGATAGAGGGCATCCTTGTCTCATTCCTGTTTTCAGGGGGATGGCGTTCAGTTTTTGCCCATTGAGTATGATGTTGGCTATGGGTTTGTCGTATATGGCCTTTATTATGTTGAGGTAGTTCCCTTCTATGCCCATTTTGTTCAGAGTTTTTATCATAAATGGCTGTTGGATCTTGTCAAATGCCTTCTCTGCATCTATTGAGATGATCATGTGGTTTTTATTCCTCAGTTTGTTGATGTGGTGTATCACGTTGATTGATTTGTGGATGTTGAACCATCCCTGTGTCCCTGGTATGAATCCCACCTGATCCTGATGTATGATTCTTTTGATGAATTGCTGAATTCTGGTTGCCAAAATTTTGTTTAGAATTTTTGCATCTATGTTCATCAGTGATATTGGCCTGTAGTTCCCTTTTTTCGTGGTGTCCTTGTGAGGTTTTGGTATCAGCGTGATGTTGGCCTCATAGAATGTTAGGCAGTGTTCCATCTTCCCTAATTTTTTGGAATAGCTTGAAAAGGATAGGTATTAAATCCTCTCTGAAAGTTTGGTAGAATTCCCCAGGAAAGCCATCTGGTCCTGGGGTTTTATTCTTTTGGATGTTTTTTGTTTGTTTGTTTGTTTTTTTAAAAACAGGTTTATTTTATTATTATGATTTTTTTTTAAGATTTTATTTTTTCCTTCCCAAAGCCCCCGGTACATAGTTGTATATTCTTTGTTGTGGGTCCTTCTAGTTGTGGCACATGGGACGCTGCCTCAGCATGGTTTGATGAGCAGTGCCATGTCCGTGCCCAGGATTTGAACCGACGAAACACTGGGCCACCTGCAGCAGGGCGCACGAACTTAACCACTCGGCCACGGGGCCAGCCCCTCTTTGGGATGTTTTTGATTGCTGTTTCAATCTCTTTCCTTGTGATTGGTCTGTTCAGATTGTCTGCATCTTCTTGACTAAGCTTTGGGAGATTGTAGGAGTCCAAGAATTTATCCATTTCCTCTAGGTTATCCAGTCTGTTGGCATATAGTTTTTTGTAGTATTCTCTTATAATCTGTTGTATTTCTGCAGAGTCTGTGGTTATTTCTCCTCGCTCATTTCTGATTTTGTTTATTTGAGCTTTCTCCCTTTTTTTCTTTGTAAGTCTGGCTAGTGGTTTGTCAATTTTATTTATCTTCTCAAAAAACCAGCTCTTTGTCTCATTGATCCTTTCTACTGCCTTTTTCGTTTCGATAGTATTTATTTCTGCTCTGATTTTTATTATTTCTCTCCTTCTGCTGACTTTGGGCTTCATTTGTTCTTTTTTCTCTAGTTCAGTTAGGTGTGCTTGAAGGTTGCTTATTTGGGATTTTTCTTGTTTGTTAAGATGTGCCTGTATTGCGATGAATTTTCCTCTTAATACAGCTTTTGCTGTATCCCATATGAGTTGGTATGGCATGCTATCATTTTCATTTGTTTCCAGGTATTTTTTTTTTATTTCTTCTTTAATTTCTTCAATGATCCATTGCTTGTTCAGTAGTGTGTTGTTTAGTCTCCACATCTTTGTGCCTTTCTCAGCTTTTTTCTTGTAATTAATTTCTAGCCTTATAGCACTATGATCTGAGAAGATGCTTGTTATTATTTCAATTTTTTTAAATTTGTAGAGGCTTGCCTTGTTTCCCTACATATGGTCTATCCTAGAGAATGTTCCATGTGCACTCGAGAAGAATGTGTATTCTGTTTTTTTAGGGTGAAGTGATCTATGTATGTCTATTAAGTCCAATTGTTTTAGTTTTTCATTTAGCCCCACTATTTCCTTGTTGATTTTTCTGTCTGGATGATCTGTCCATTGATGTGAGTGGGGTGTTGAGGTCCCCTACTATTATTGTGTTGTTCTTAACATCTTCCTTTAGGTCTGTTAATAGTTGCTTTATGAACCTTGGTGCTCCTATGTTGGGTGCATAGATATTTATAAGCAGTATTTCTTCTTGATGAAGTGTCCCTTTGATCGTTATATATTGTCCCTGTGTGTCTCTCTTTACCTGTCTTATTTTGAAATCCACTTGGTCTGATATGAGAATTGCAACACCTGCCTTTTTTTCCTTGCTATTAGCTTGAAGTATTGTCCTCCACCCCTTCACCCTGAGTCTGTGTTTGTCCTTGGGGCTGAGGTGTGTTTCCTGGAGGCAACAAATTGTTGGATCATGTTCTTTAATCCATTTTGCCACTCTGTGTCTTTTTATTGGAGAGTTCAATCCGTTCACACTGAGAGTGATTATTGATGCATGTGGACTTAGTGCTGTTAATCTGTCGCTCATTATCTTGTTTTCCTGCGTTTCTTTTCCTGTTTGCTTTAGACTACCCATTTAATACTGCAATTTCTTATGCTGGGTTTCTTAGATTTTTCCTTATTTATGATTTGTGACTCTGTTCTGTACTTTATTTTAGTGTCTACCTTGAAGTTTGTATTTAGAATCTCGTGTATAATATAGTCTATTCTCTAGTGGTCTCTTACTTACTTGACCAGTACTGATTTAGACCCTTTGCTCTTCCCCTCCTAAATAATTATTTTCATTTTTTATTCCAACTCATCTTATTAATTGGTAGTTAGAGTGCTAAGATCATCCTTGTTTTGGTAGTTTCCTTACCTTTATCCTAATGCTATAATTGAATATTTGCTATCCTGTTCTGGTTCTATCCATCGGTCTCCCTAGTCTGTGGATTGTGTCCGCTTTCTCCCTTTTTTCTTTTTTCAGGTATGAGAGCCTTCTTGAGGATTTCTTGTAATGGAGGGCTTTTGGTTACAAATTCCCTTAACTTTTGTTTGTCTGGAAAAGATTTAATTTCTCCCTCATATCTGAAGGAAATTCTTGCTGGTTAGAGTCTTCTTGGCTGAAGATTTTTATCCTTTAAAGCTTTGAATATGTCACTCCATTCTCTCCTAGCTTGTAGGGTTTCTGTAGAGAAATCTGCTGACAGTCTGATAGGGGCTCCTTTATAGGTTATTCTCTTTTTTTTCTTACTTCCCTGAGTATTCTTTCCTTATCTTCCCTTTTTGCCAACTTTACTATTATGTGCCTTGCAGTAGGTCTTTTTACATTGACAAATCTAGGAGATCTAAAACCCTCCTCTACACACATTTCTCCGTTGATCCCTAGATTTTGGAAGTTCTCTTCAATAATTTCATTAAGCACACTTTCTGCTCCATTTTCCTTTTCCATATTCTCAGGAATTCCTATGATCCTTATGTTCTTACTCCTCATTGAATCCATCATCTCTCAGAGATTTTCCTCATTTTTTTAAATTCTTAGTTCTCTTTCTTCCTCTGTGTGGTGCCATTCAGCCTATCTTCGATTATGCTAATTTTCTCCTCTATGTTGTCTACACGGGCATTCAGGGAATCCATGTTCTGTTTTATCTGGTCCATTGTGTTTTTCATCTCAAGTAATTGTGTTTGATTCTTCTTTATGATTTCAATCTCTTTTGTGAAGTAACTCCAGAACTCGGCTTGTTTCTCTATCTTTCTCTCTACCTCATTGAGTTTTTTGATTATAGCTGCTCTGAACTCATTTTCATTTAGTTTACCTAATTCCAAGTCCTCAGGACTTAATTCTGTGTTTTTATTGTTTTCCTTCTGGTCTGGGGCTTTTATAAATTGCTGGATGGTAGAGGAGCGGTTTTTTCTCATGGTGGTAGAATTCAGTTGCAGTTACAGCCTGTCGCCACTAGATGGGGGTCGAGAGTGGCGTGTTAGTTCTCCGCCTTGGGGCAAGATGGCTGCGCCCACTGGCTTTGCTGTGGGGGAGGGGCTGTTACTCACACGCGCTGGTCTGGGTTCAGATCAGTTCTGTTCTCTGGTCTCCCGAGGCCCTTGATTTATAGGGTCCCCATGGACAGAAGCTTTCCCCCCATCAGCGGGTCTCCACTGAATCAGCGGCAGGAGTCCCGGATGATCCCCCGTCGCGCGGCCCCTCCCCCTCTCCTTCCTGACCCCTGCCCAGCGATCTCTGCAGACTCTAGGGGAGGGAGCGATGTTCTCTCCTACCGTTCCAGCGCCTCCGAGGCCGTCTGCAAGGTTTATGATCTCTGCCTTCTTGTTATTGTAGGTCTCTAACGAGCTGGCCTTATGTTTATTCTCTGATTCAGTTCTTCCAATCTTTTGTTGTATTTTGGAGGGGAGAGAATCCCGGGTCAGCTCACCCCACCATTTTGCTCCCTACTATGGCCCATGAGGCATATTGATATTCATTTCTTCTAATATTTTTGTCTGTTCTTGATAGCAGAATAATTCTGGTGTCATAAAATATTTTGAGAAGTATTCTTTATCCTTTATTTTCTGAAATAGTTTGTGTAGAATTGGCGTTATTCCTGAAATGTTTAGTATAAATGTGAAATCATATAGGTCTGGAGGTTATTTGTATGTCTCTTGCAAGATTTTCAATCCAAATTCAATTGCTTTATTTGGATTTTCTATTTATTGTTGTGTCTGTGTTTAAAATTTGTGTGTTTGCATTGATGAAAGAAATCAAAGGGGACCCAAATAAGTGGAAAGGTATGCCATGTTCATGGATTGGAAGGATTAATATTGTTAAAATGTCTCTGTTACCCAAAGTAATCTATAAATTCAATGCAATCCCTATCAATGTTCCCATGGCACTTTTTACAGAAGTAGAAAATACAATCCTAAAATTTATATGGAACCACAAAAGTCCCTAAATAGCCGAAGCAATCCTGAAAAAGAAGAACAAAGCAGGAGACATCACACTTCCTTATTTCAAGCTCTAGTATAAATCAAAACAGTATGATACTGACATAAAAACACACACATAGATCAATGGAATGGAATTGAGAGCCTAGAAATAAACTCACACATAAATGATCAACTAATATTTGACAAGGGAGCCAAGAATACTCAATGGAGAAAAGACAGTTCCTTCAATAAATGCTGCTGAGAAAATTGGATATTCAGATGTAAAAGAATGAAACAAGACCCATATCTTACACCACTCACAAAAATTAACTCGAAATGGATTAAAGACTTAAATGTAAGACTGGAAACCTTAAAACTCCTAGAAGAAAACATAGTATAAAATCTCCCTGACGTGGATCTTGGTAATGATTTTTTTTGGATATGACACCTAAAGCACAAGCAACAGAATAAAAAATAAACAAGTAGGACCACATCAAACTAAAGAGCTTCTGCACAGCAAAAGAAATGATCAACAAAATGAAAAGATAACCTTTGCAATGAGAAAAATTCTTTGCAAACCATATATCTGCTAAGGGGTTAATATGCAAAATGTATAAAGAACTCATGGAAACAATAGCAAAAAACCCAAATAATCCAATTAAAAAATGGGCAAAAGACCTGAGTAGACATTTTTCCAAAGAAGAGATACAAATGGCCAACAGGCACCTGAAAAGATGCTTAACATCACTAATCATTAGGGAAATGCAGAGCAAAACTACAGTGAGATAGCACCTCATGCCTCGCAGAATCGCTAGCATCAAAAAAACATGCACAGAGCTGTGTGTCAATTACGTCTCAATAAAACTTGGAGAAAATGTGATCAATGGATGAATGGATAAACAAAATGTGGCATACCATGCCATGGAACATTGCTCAACCTTAAAAGGAAGGAAATCCTGCCACTTGCTACAGCATGGATGCACCTGGAGGACATTGTGCTCAGTGAAATAAGCCAGTCACAAAGGACAAATACTGTCGGATTCCACTGGTATGAGGCATCTAATGTTAATTTCATAAAAGCAGACAGTAGAATGGTAGCTCCCAGGGGGTAGGGGGAGGGGAAAAGGGAAGTTAGGTACAAAGTATCAGATTTGAAGATGAAAAAGTTCTGGAGATCTGTTTCACGGCAATGTGCATATACTTAACACGACTGAACTGTACACTTAAAAATGGTTCAGGTGGTAAGTTTTATGTTATATGTTTTCTACTTGCTTTGTGCTGGTCTCAGCCTATCGATAACCCATGTTGTAGTTGTACTGGCCCTTGTGGTCTTATTATGACTGCAAGACGTCCTTTAACAATAACCTTCAGGAAACTTTGGCAAAGTAAAGGTTTGTTACTTACAGGACCTGGAAATTACACAGCGCTCCTGGGACCACCCAGTGAGGTCGCATGTAGAGAGAGAGTGCACAGGCCTGGGCCTCTGCTTGTGTCAGGGTTGAGGGTGGGAGCCTATGGTTTTTCGAACGCACTCCTTATTGCTGAATTTAAAACAAAGCAGTGGGAATTTAAAGTGCAAGAAGAGAAAAAAGTGTCTCAAATAGTTATCAAACTCAACCAAGGTCTCTAAAACAAAGGAGCCTCTGTGGGGGAGGTGGTCTGGCTCTTCCATCCATTTTAAGTTAATTTTTGTGTATAGTGTAAGATAGTGGTCTACTTCCAGTCTTTTGCATGTGGCTGTCCAGTTTTCCCAACACCGCTTATTGAAGAGACTCTCCTTTCTCTGTTGTATGTTCTTGGTTCCTTTGTCATAGATTAACTGTCACAGATTAGTGTGGGTTTATTTCTGTTCCATTGATCTGTGTGTCTGTTTTTCTGCCAATACCATACTATTTTCATTACTATAGTTTTGTGGTATAGTTTGAAATCAGAGAGTGTGGTACCTCCAGCTTTGTTCTTTTCTATCAGGATCGCTTTGGCTATTTGGGGTCTTTTGTGGTTCTATACAAATTTGAGAATTTTTTTGTTCTATTTCTGTGAAAAGCGCCATTGGGATTTTGATAGGGATTGCATTGAATCTGTAGATTGCTTTAAGTACTATGGACATTTTAGCAATGTTGATTCTGGTAACCCATGAGCATGGAATATCTTTCCATTTCTTTGTGTCTTCTTCAATTTCTTCCAGTAAAATCTTAGAGTTTTCAGTGTACAGGTCCTTGACCTCAGTGGTTAAATTTATTCCGAGCTATTTTATTCTCTTTGTTACAATTGTAAATGGCATTGTGTCTTAAATTACTCTTTCTGCTATTTTGTTGTTAGTGTATAGGAATGCAACAGATTTCTGTATATTGGTCTTGTACCCTGCAACTATGCTGTATTCATTTATTATTTCTAACAGTTTTTGGTGGGGTGTTTAGGGTTTTCTGTATATAAAACCATATTGCTCACAAATAGTGACAGTTGTCCTTCTTCCTTTCTGGTTTGGATGCTATGTATTTCTTTTTCTTGCCTGATTGCTCTGGCTGGGACTCTTGGTGTGCTCTGCAGAGGAACCTTTATTGTTCTATGGATGTCTTACTTGTTGTAGCTTAGAGGGGAGAGACAAAGGGAACAGCTCATGCTGCTGTGATGCTGACGTCACTCTGAAATGGATGCCTCTTTGAAGTGGATGCCTGGACAGTCAAAGCTTAAGTCAGGCACTTGTATTAGAAAGAACAAAATAATCTGTCAGGGCTTCCACTCCACTACCACAATAAAGAAAAACTGTGGAGCAAATACTGTTGTTGGAAAATCATCATTTTGCATCCATGGTAAAAGACTGACTCAGGCTAAAAGCAACCATAGATGCTAAATCTAGGTGGAAATTTTGATGAAGAGCAGGAAGTGTGTATGGTTGAATGTCTCTCCCCACAGTTACTTGTTAATTGTGAGAGAGGATAAAATGAAACAAAACAGTGATTGTATAGGAGAAAAGTTGGACAGCACCTCCCATTAGTGGTCCAAATTCCTGTCACCAGTGAGGTAGAGATGGACAGTGAAAGCTTTTAGATGTGAAACCCTGAGAAAGGAATATCGCCTGTGTGGTACTCCAATTGAGAATGACTAACCTGAATTTACTCGTGAGAAGACCTCAGATAAAACTAAAATAAGGAGCATTCTGTTAAAATCAAAAAACAGTAGGGCAGAAGGACTGTATTTTATTAAAATGCCTATATCCAAAAAAAAATTTGTCTTTGAAGAAATTTATTTCCTTAAATTGTTGATTTTGTTAGCATAGTCTTCGATAGTATTTCTTCACTGTCCATTTAATGTCTGTAGGATCTGTATGAAGTCTCCTCTTTTACCTTCCTCCCAGGCAGTGCACACCTTGGTAACTTTTAACTCTGTTTTCTTCACCAAATTCCTCTGACTTTCATGCCCTGTATATGTGCTGTCTTAATTCCACATGTATATTGTTATTATCATTCTTTCAGACTATCAACATTTAATTGACTTGACCTACGTATTTACCATTTTTGTTTTTCTGTATGCCTTTTGCCGTCTTTGACCTTTCATGTGAGTTTTTTTTTCCTTTTGCTTGAAAATACCCTTTACTGTTTCCTTTAGGGCAGGCCTGCTTCTTATGAAGTCTCTCAGTTTTGCTGTGTCTACAAATATATATATATTTTCACCTTTGTACTTGTAGGATATTTTCCCTGGGCGTAGAATTCTAGTTTGGCAGTTATTTTATTTCAACAGTGTCTTCTGGTTTCCATTGTTGCTATTGAGAGGTCAACTTCAGTCTGATTGTTGCTTCTTTAAAGGTAATTTGTCCTCTTTGGGGGGAAAAAAATCTCAGTCTTTATCTACTCACGTATTATTTCTGTCTTGTCTCTGTCCTCTCCTTCTCAGATTCCAATTTTACCCATATAGACCTTCTTACTCTATCCTCTATTTCTTCCTTTCTATTCTGTAGTTTCCATTTTTTGTCACTCCATGTTTCTTCTGACTTTTTTTCAGGTAACTAATTTTCTGTTTAGCTCTATGCAATGTGCTGTTAAACTCACCACTGATATCTTAGTTTCAGTAGTTATATTTTTTAGTATTAGTCTTTCTATTGGGTTCCTTTTTAATCACAGAAGTCTTTCATTCAGTTCCTTTCCAAAATTTTCAATTTGTTTTTTATGCTTTAAACATAGAACTTTTAAAGTCTCTATCTGTTAATGCCAATATCTGGAACTCCTATCTGTCTGTTTGTGTTACATGTCGTTTCTCTGGCTTGAGTGTCGAGAATATATTGGATGGATAATAAGAGTGAAAATAGAGAGGCTTGTGAAAAGGCTGTGGCAGTAATTAAGACACATGGTGGTAGCTTGGACAGTGGTAGAAAAGGAAACTGGTATCAGGAGGTCAAAACAGTGAGGTTGCTGATGAGTCACACATCAGGGATAAGTGAGAGCCATATGTAAAAGAAGATTAGTTAGTTCTCAAGTTGCATAACTGCATATTGGTGTCATGACCTTTCACTCAGGAAAGAACAGCGGGAGAGGATCAGTTGTTGTTGGAGGGGAATTATGAGTTAAAATTTAGTTATAATAAAGTCGGGATGATTGTGAGATAGCCAAGTGGAGCTATAGGGTAAGAAGTTTTCTCTGCAGGAGATAGTTGACATGTCTGTGCCAGAGATATACATTTGTGGTTCATTTGTGTATGAATATAGTTGAAGACTTGGGTATGGATGAGATCACCCAGGGGGAAATTGTCCATCTTGAGGAGAGAACAGTTCTTAGAATTGCAGCATTTAATATCTAGGTGGAGGAAGATGATCTGGCAAAGGTGATAGAGAATGAGCTATGGGATGATTGGAGAAACTCCAGGAGTGGCGTCCCATGGAAACCAAGATGGGACTATTTTAATAGGGAGGTGTTGGTCAACAGCGTGATCTGCTTGCTTCTGAGAGATAATAAAAAAAGGAATTTTTAAAAAACTAGTTGGATTTAGTGGCACTGAGGTCATTGGTAACTTTGGGGAGAACCATTTTATTTCTGTGTTGGGGCCAGAATCTCGATTGGAGTGGGATGAAGAGTAAGTGGGAGGTGATGAAATGAAGACAGTAAACGGTTGAGACAGCTCTTTCAAGAAATGCTTCTATGAAGAGAGAGGAAAATGGGCTGCCATCTCGAGGAGATTGTGAGGATGAAGGATTACTTTCTAAAACGTGAGTGAGATCTATGTGAGAGGGAGAAATTGAATAGGCTAGAAAGAGAAAGGACAGGGTCGGGATATGGATCCAAAGCCTAAATGTGATATCGAACCTGAAGTGAGTTTGCTCACCCATTGCGCAGCAAGCCTATCTCTGACACTGGGTGTAGTGGAAGAAAGTAGGAATTTTGTTATTGCACAGTGCTGAGCAAGAAGAAAGGGCAGCTAACACTGAAACCCAAACTCCCCGAAAAGCTAAAAGTAAGGGTTTTTATTTGGGGTTTTAGGTAGGGAGGGGGAGCATATGGCCTTGCTGGTCAGCAGCTTTCCCACCAGCCTCTATCACTTTGCGAGGAGGAGATAATGAATCCAGGTGCTTGTCCTTGGTGGTGTCTGCCTCCATGGAGGATAATGGATTCTGGAACCAGGAAGCCAGGGAGTAAGCAGGGAATGAGTGCTTTGGTTTTAACCCCATATATGCTGGGTTTAATGTAGGGAAGCTGACATCAGGGCCGGTATCAAATGGAAGGAATGGTTCCTGTGTTATCACACTAGGAAAAGAAGATCAGATGTGCTGAGGTGGTGGATTGGTCTGTTCTGTAGCAAGAATACAAGAGAATTCTACCTGATGGCTTTATTTTGTCTGTGAAGGGCAGGCTGGTCATCTGCGGAGAGGGAGGGGGAGGTATGGAAATGTTGGAGGCTTAGGAGGATCGGAATGAATGTGAAATGAACTTTGGGAGGAGTGGGAGAGGAAGTTAATCCCCACATCTACTAGACCACATGGAAAGCCCATTAGCAGTTGATGTGTATTGGTCAGGATTAGGTACAGCTGTGAACAGCACAAAAACTAAAATACCAATGGCTTTAAAAAGTTGTAAGTTTATTTATCTCCCATGTAAAAGTCTGCAGTAGACAGTCCAGGCCTAGAATGTTAGCTCTGCTTTAAGAAGTTTTTTTTTTTATTGAATATATTTGACATATAACATTGTAAAATTAACGTGTAGGCATGTTAATTTGATATGTTTATATACTGTAGTATGATTGCCATTGTAGCGATATTTAGCACTCTTATCCCATTACATAATTGTCCCCTCTTTTTAATGGTTGGAATAATTAAGTTCTAGTCTCTTAGCAAATTTGATGATTATAGTTCAATATTGTCTATATTCATTACACTGTATGTTAAATCTCTGCAGCTTATTTACTTCTTCTTGCAAGTTTGTACCCTTAAACAACATCTATCTAATCCTCTGAAGATGTATGAGGACCAAGGCTGCTTCCAGCTTTCCTCTTAATCACCCTTAGGATGTTGTCCACATCCTCGTGGTCCCAATGAGGCTGTAGCCAGCACATCTGTAATTCCCAGAAGCATAATAGAAGCAGAAGATCAGAAGGGTAAAGGGCAAGTACAAGCTGTCTTTTAAGGAAGCTTCCTGGAAGCTTCTAGGATACTTCTCCTTCCATCCCACTGGCCAGAGCTTGGTCATAAAACCATTCTTAAGTGCAAGGAAAGCTGGGAATATGCTCTTTATTCTAGGCGGCCATGTGCCCAGCTAAAACTCTGGAGAGAATGCTATCCTGGGATAATTAGTTGTGTCTGCCAAAGTGATCATGAATTTTTAATGAATTGAAGCTGCCCTGTGGATTCATGCTTGGGTCCAAGGCACAGGGAAAGTGGGTTGATGAGTTCATTCAGTGTTGAGGTTTGGCCAGGTGGGTAATGAAGCGAAGCAAAGGTAATGAGCTTGTTTCAGGTTTTAAGACAACCACCCCAAACCAAAAAAAGAAAAACTGACCACTTAGAAGTAAAAATAAATAAATAAAAATAAAATTCATTCATGTAACAATTAGATGGGTAAAGTACGTTAACAGACAATTTTGGAGATAATGAAAATAAGAATCCCACGTATGTGATATAGTTTAAGGTATATTCGGAGGTAAATCTGTATCCTTAAATGCTTTTACTAATAAATAAGAAAGAAAATAAATTAACTATTTATCTCAAGATTTAGGAAAAGCATGAAGAATTTGAAGGTATTAATATCATATAAATGAGTTTAAAGACAGAAAACTAGAGAAATTAGCTAATAGCTATTTCTTTGAAAGAATAGAAAAAATCTAATGTAAATTGGTACAGCCACTATGGAAAACAGTATGGAGGTTCCTCAAAAAACTAAGAATAGAAATACCATATGATCCGGCTATTCCACTTCTGGGTATTTATCCAAAGAATACAAACACACTAATTTAAAAACATATACACACCCCCACATTCATTGCAGCGTTGTTCACAATAGCCAAGACTTGGAAGCAACCTAAGTGTCCATCAGTGGATGTATGGATAAAGAAGATGTGGTATATATACACAATGGAGTACTACTCAGGCATAAAAAAGAGGAAATCTTGCCATTTGTGACAATATGGATGTACCTTGAGGGTATTATGATAAGTATAATAAGTCAGATGGAGAATGACAAATACTGTCGTTCAAATATGGTTTCACTCATATGTGGAAGATAAAAACAACAACGACGACAAACAAATACAGAGAACAGATTAGTGGTTACCAGAGGGAAAAGGGGTAAGGGGAGAGCAAAACGGGTAAAGGGGCACATGTGTACAGTGACAGACGGAAACTAGATTTCTGGTGGTGAACACGATGTAGTATATAGAGAAGTCTAATTATAGTCGTGTGCACCTGAAATCTATATAATGTTGTAAACCAGTGTTATCTCAATAAAAAAACTAGCAAACTACTAAACCAAAGGCAAATAATTACACAAATTATACTTTAGAAGATGGCAGGGCAAACGTATGAAGGAAATTTGTTTTTTCTTTTGTTTAAAAAAACTTTGGAATAATTTTGGATTTATAGACAAGTTGTAAAGGTAGTACAGAGCATCTCCAGTCCCCTCGTCCAGTTTCCCTGTTGTGAGCATCTTATATTACAATGAGATGTCTGTCAACACTGACCTTTAAGGAGCTGACCTTTGTCTATAAGTACTAACTAGATTCCAGGCTTTATTTGAATTTTACCATTTTTCCCCTTAATGTTCTCTTTCTGTTCTAGGATCCCATTCATGATATCACATTGTATTTAGGTGTCTGTCTCCCCAGTCTCTTCTGGTCTGTGACAGTTTCTTGATCTTTCCTTGTTTTTCATGACCTCAGCAGGCTGAGGAGTAGTGGCCAGATGTAGAGTGGACCCCAATCTAGGTTAGTCTGATGTTTTTCTTTTGATTAGACTGGAGTTAGCAGTTTGGGGAGGAATACCACAAAGTGAAGTGCCCTTCTTGTCACATCATGTCAGGGGGCACATGACATCTCTGATAATGTTAGCCCTCCTCATCCTTTGGTTGAGGTGGTGTTTCCTCTGCTGTGAAGGTGCTGTGTTTCCCTTTCCTTAGTCCTGTCTTTGGAAGTGAGTCACTAAGTGTAGCCCGCTCTCCTAGGTGGGGAAGGGAGCAAGGACTGAGCTCTCCCGCCTGGAGGGGTGAGTATGTACACGTTGTTTGGGATTATTCTATAAAGAAGATTTATCTCTTCTCCCCTACTTATTTATTTATTCAGTCACTTGTTTATATCAGTATGGACTCATGTGTATTTATTTATACTTGGTATTGTAGTCCAGTTGTTGTGTTATTTACTTTATTGTTCAGATTGTTCTATCCTTATTCCAGTGTCATAGTATCTTGATTATTATAGCTGCATCATAAATCTAGAAACCAGATGATGGATGTCCGCCAACGTTTGAGATATTTTCTAGATTAACCTTGTGACTTCTTTGACTCATTGGTTAAATTGAAATTTGTTGTTTGGTTTCCAGATATTTGGAGATTTCTCATATATCTTATTATTATTGATTTCTAATTTATTTCCATCGTGATCTGAGGGCATTTATATATTTTTATAATTTGTATGATAAAATCTCTATAATTTCATGCTTATAAATTTATTGAGAATTATTGTATGGCCCAGTGTATGCGAATGTTCCATGGACACTTGAATGTGTGTTCTGTTGTTTTCGAGTGAAGTGTTCTAAACTTTTAAATTAGGACAATGTGAATTACAGTGTTTCCAGTGTTCTGTATCTTTACTGATTTTTTTTCTTTGTCAATTTCTGAAAGAGTTTTGTGGATATGTGTCTTTCTCCTTTCAATTCTTGTTTTTTACTTATTGTAATTTGAGGTTTTGCCATGAGTTGTATATATATTTTGAATTGTTTCTAATGTTACCCTCTTTGTCGTTGTGTAATGTCTTTATTCCTGGTAACATTCTTCCTTCTGAAGTCTACTTTGTCTGATACTCATCTAGCTATTCCAACTTCTTTTGACTAGTGTTAGCCTGGTGTCTCATTTCCTTCCTTTTACTTTTAAAGTTTGCCCAATCTCTGTCCGGTCTCTTTTCCCTCCCTCTGTGCTTCATTTTGGATAGTTCCCATTGCTATGTGTTGACATACACTGATCTTTTCTATTCTACTATCTTATCTGCTATTAATTCCATCCAGTTCACATATTGCGTACAATCATGCATTGCTTAACAATAGGGACATGTTCTGAGAAATGCATTTTAGGTGATTTTGTCATTGTGTGGACATGATTGAATGTATTCTCACAAACCTAGATAGTACAGCCTGCTGCATCCCCAGGCTGTGTGTGCCAATCTTCCGGGACCACCGTTGTATATATGCAGTTCATTGTTGTCCGAAACATCTATGTGGTGCGTGACAGTATTTCATCTCTAGACGTTCCATTTGGGCCTCACTTTTACATTTTTAATTTCTCTTCTCATTATATTGTGTTTTCTTTTATTTCTTTGAACACCCTTATAAAATTTATAATAGCTTGTTAAAGGTTCTTGTTTACGAATTGCATCATCTGTTGTTTCTAAGTGTATTTCCATTGATTGACTTATCTGGTTATGGGCTATATTTTCCTGTTTCTTTGCATGCCTGTTAATTATTTCCTGGATGCTGGCTATTGTGAATTACATGATTTTGGGTGCTGGATTTTTTTGGTATTCCTTTAAAAAATGTTGGGTACTTTCTGCCTTGCAGTTATGTTACTTGAAGTTCAAGTAACTTAATCCTTTTTGAGACTTTGCCTGAGCCTCTCTGAACTTTGATCTCTTTCTCCTCAGCTCAGTGGGGTCACGGACTCTGTTTGGCTCCCCTCCCTGAGCTTAGCCTGGAAACTCCTTGAGGCCTTCCTCTGGGGCCATGATAGGCCTCCCCTTGTTTGTCTTCCCTCACTCAGGGATCACAGTCTGTTGTGCAGCGTCTGAAAATTGTCGTTTCATGTGTTTTGTCCTATTTTCTGGTGTGATTAAATCCTGCCACAGTAAATCCCTCATGGGCAGAAGCAAAAGCCAGTGGTAGGTTATTTTAATTTTTGTTTTTTTGTTAGGTGACACTGGACTTTTTAAAATGTATTAGTGGCAAGTAAGTTTCCTTCTTCTTTGAGTTGCTTGTTGCCTGTGTATAATTCTAATGGTCTATTTTTTTCTTTTAATTTGCCTCCCTAGCATTGGAACTTCCTTCTTAGGTTTACAGAGTTCCCTGTCTTTTGTGTCCTTGCACGAGGCAACAGTCCGTGATGCTCAGTGTCAAGTGCTGTGGGGGACATGGCACCAGGTCCACATTCAATGTCAGGAGTGTTAGGTCTCCACCCTGCAGCATCCAGGGCCGGGCCTCACTGTGTAGGTTTTCTCACGGTAAAGGGGTTGCCCAGAGGATATGTGGTCAATTTTCTTTGTTCTCAAATCAGCAATAGTTGGTGGCTGTTACTTGCAACTAAGCATATCAGCTGGTTTAAGATGGTTTACTCATTTGTTTCTGTTGACTTGTCTTCTTATTGAATTTTAAGCATTCTTTATATATCCTGGATAGATTTTGTTGTCTGTTATGTCACTTTTCTCTGGTGAATGCTTATTTTTTTTAACTTTGTTGATAGTATCTTTTTAAAGATTTTATTTTTTTCCTTTTTCTCCCCAAAGCCCTCCAGTACATAGTTATATATTCTTTGTTGTGGGTCCTTCTAGTTGTGGCATGTGGGACGCTGCCTCAGCGTGGCTTGATGAGCAGTGCCATGTCCGCGCCCAGGATTCAAACCAACGAAACACTGGGCCGCCTGCAGCGGAGCGTGCGAACTTAACCACTCGGCCACGGGGCCAGCCCCACATAGTATCTTTTAATTGAATGCTCAGATTTATCAATGTTTTCTTCTAGAAGTTGTACTTTTGTAATTGAAAAATCCGTTTTTTCCCTGAGATAATAATAATAGCCTCTTTTACTTTGCTTTGCATATTTTGACCTTTTACCTTACCATGCTGCAAGGTAGGGATATAATCCTTTTCTCTTCTGGTAGGAAAAGCAATTGTCCCAACCCCATGTGTCTTAGAACTTTCTTCATTGTTCTACAGTGCCACCGCTGTCAAATGGCAAATGCTCTTACGTGCTTGAGTCTGTTTTATTGATCTATTTTCCTATCCCTACACCAATTCACACTCTTTGGATTTCTTTGACTTATAGTAAGTATTGATATCGATAGGGCAGATGCCCCAATCAGTTCACCTTTTCTGGAGTTGTCTTGGCTGTTCTTAGACTTGTACTGTCTGGTTTGTCTGCACACTTACATACACACACACACATCCACCCACACATCCTGCTCCAGTTTTGATTGGATTTGCATTGAATCTGTGGATTAATTTAGAGGATACTTGCCGTTATTGGGTTATTGAATTTTCTCCCTTATGAGTGTGGGATCTTTATTTTTGTAAGCTTCAGTAAAATTTTGCAATTTTCCACTATATATTTTTGGTTCAATTTATTTCTAGTTACCTTATATTTTTGTTTCTATTGTGAATGACATGTTCTTGTTGTTGCAATGTCTGGTTGGTTATTGTTGGTATATGGAATGTTTCTAATTTATTGATGTTGTATTAGCTCTCTTGTCAATCTTTCTTATTATTTCCAATAGTTTGACGATAGAGTCTCTTTGATTTTCTATGTAGACAGTTACAATATTTGCAAACAACAGTTTTCTTGCATTGTTTCCAGTCCTTAGAGGTTCTTTTTTCTTTTTTCTTTCTTTTCATTGCTTGGGCCCTGTATCTCGTGTAATGGTCAGTAAGGGTAGGGATAGCAGGCATTCTTTTTTTTTTTATTTTCTGAGGAAGATTAGCCCTGAGCTAACATCTGCCAATCCTCCACTTTTTGCTGAGGAAGACTGGCCCTGAGCTAACATCCGTGCCCATCTTCTTCTGGTTTATATGTGGGACGCCTACCACAGCATGGCCTGCCAAGCGGTGCCATGTCCGCACCCAGGATCCGAACCAGTGAACTCAGGGCCGCAGAAGCAGAACATGCACACTTAACCACTGTGCCACCGGGCCAGCCCCGAAGGTGTTCTTAGGTTTTCTTTAAATTTCTGAGAATATGTCTTAAATGTTACCATGAGGTATAATGTCAGCTTAATATTCTGAATAGGTAACCTTTTCTCTAAGTTAAAGCAATTCCCTTCTGGTTCTTCCTTGAAAGACTATTGAAGTTTTCAAATGATTTTTCTTTATATGTTCGAATGATAATGGGATTTCTCTCTTTTATTTTGTTGACATTTTTTAATATGTCAATTTACATTGATAGATTTTTCTGATACTGAGCATATTGATATTTCAATTCCTGCGATAAATCTTAGTCTATGCATTTTTTCTTTGTACCATTTAGTAATATTTTATGTAGGACTTTTGCATCTATGTTCATTTTTGAGTTTGGCTTATAATTTTTCCTACTTGTATTTTACTTATTTTGTTTTCATGTCAAGAGTTTACTAACCTTTTTATATAAATTAGGTGACTGTACTTTTTTAAAAAGTTCTCTAAAACAATTTGCATAAGAAAGAGATTTTTGCTGATTGAAAGTTTAATAGAATCTCCTCTGGAAACCTGTTGGGGCGCAGATGCCTTTTTCCTCCTGAGGGTGAGATTTTCGATTATTGGTTTAAGTTTTTAAAGGTTATTATACTGTTCAGTCTTTCTACGTATTCTTGAGTAGATTTTGATAATTTATAATTCTCTATGAAAGTTTCCATTTCATCAGATTTGTCTAAAGGTGCTCATATTTGCTTATTATTTCTAAAAATGATAGTAGGATCTGTGGCTGTGCCCTTTTTTATTTTTAATGTTGCTAATTGAGTAGTGAAAGTGGTTTGTATATTTTTAAGTCTTTTTCAAAGAACCAGTCTTTGATTTTGTTGATTATTCTAATGTTTTAGTTTATTTTCTATTTGCTATTTTTCTTTCTCGTATCTTCCTTTCTACTTTTTTGGTGCTGCCTCAGTTATTCTTGGCCTTTATGATTGAATACAGAATTCATCTGTGTCATTTTTTTGTGATTAATGTATTTAATATCATACATTTCCCCCTTAAACAGTGCTTTAGGCACTTCACATTAGTTTCGATATGTTGTCCTTTCATTGATATTTCTTAATATGTACTTATAAAATTAATTCATATGTATAGTTCATAATTTCTACTTGATTTCGTTTTTAACACATTCAATAATGCACTTTTTAGTTTCTAAAGTGCTTGTTCACTATATTTTTTATTGTTGATTTTGTAATATGGCATGTCACAAAATTTCTAAATTATAATATTCAAGGCTGCCATGATGCAGGAAACAGTACTGATGCTCAATTCTAAAATTAGAGAAAAATATCTCCCTTGGCTTCTGCCTGAAAGCTTTTGTGCAGTGAAATTAACAGAGTAGTTAGCATCAATTCTATAATAAAGCCAGCAGTGCGTTTCCTAGGAATGATTCATGTTACATTCTTCAGTAGAGCCGAAAACAACTTTCTACATTTGTTAACATTTTGCTGATTTGTTTATTATTAATGCAAGGAGTTAAAGTGAGACTCATGTAACACTATGGTTTATCCAAGAAGTAGACTCTGAAACACAGAAGAATTGTATTCTGTCGATCCCAGTATACAGGTTCTATATGCACTATATATCTCTATATTTAAATATATAGGTAGTGTATATTTAGGATTTGCCTGAAGAGTACTTTCTTGAATAACATGTAAGTAGGAACAAAGAGATTGCTTAAAAATCAACTTCCTGAGGATAGTCCTGGAAGAAAGATCATGTGTGCTATGTTATTTTTTCCAAGCAGGGAGAACAGTGATTAATATAGGAAATAAAGATGAAGTGACTCTAAAACAGGGAAAGTGAGTGCAAATTTCCCTCCTGTAGCTTTGCTTGTCTCAGGAAGGCTCAGCCCTTCCTTCTGTGTATCCCTTTGCCTTTGATGCATTCTTTCCTTCTCTTTGTTCAGGAAAAGCTCAGAATCAGCGAGATGAGCGTGACAAGGACGACCTGAGCTTCTGGGTGTCTTCGTCTTCATCAAATCAGGAAAGGACGCGGAGCACAGTGCCTCAGCAGGTAAAACTGGAAGAAGAGGGACCTCTGCTGGTTGACTAATCCCCGATTTGGCTGATACCTGGATCCCTGACCAAGCTCTCCGAGGAACAGGCGTCTGTTTTGCTCTCCTTACCACGAGGAATTCTCAGTTCTGGGTTACTCTGATGTTGAAGATGACCAAAATAGGGATTTGAAAGAGTGGAACAGTTTGTAACTCTAAAGAAAACCCCTTTTGATGCTATTCGGGAAATTTTACTTATTTTGGCACCTATTTCATTTTGTACTACTAACAGAGATAAAAAATAAATTTCACATAAAATTTGAAGGACCTTTAGATATACTGATGGTGGAATTTTTAATGGGTAGAGACAGCATGGGGCAGTGTCTCCAAACCGTGGGAAAGGAGAGGGTTGCAAAAAATCCAGAGCAAAAACTCTCACCTTGACACATTACCCCTGGCACTGTCTCCACAAGGAGAGTAGAGCACAAAAAGGGAAATGCATTTTCATCTGGTGGGTGCCTTCCATTCTTTTCTCTTATCTAATCTACTGGAGCTTTGGGACTTCCATCATGTTGCTGTCCTCATCCTCACTTCCTGTAAGTTCCAGCATTAGTAAGATGGAATCAGTGCCCAAAACAAGCACTGCTTCCCCCACCGTCCCAGTTCACTTGCCACCCCGCCGCCCCTGCCCCCACCCCCAGGGCTGACAGTCACGCTGCTGCTTTGAAAAATGACATTGTAGTTTGTTGTCTGTCATACAGGAGGCTGTCCGTTCCTCTGTGACACAGCAGTCTCTAATTCTTAGCATCCTGCTGGGCTCGCAGCCCCACTGTTGATACTCTTCTCTGAACAGAATGATTTTCTACTTGAAGGAGAGACGTTTTAGAAGTGAGCAACTTGATCGCATGTCCTGAGTAGATCCTTTATGTAACCTTACTTGAGTACCTTCTAGAACTGAGTACATTTTATGGTTTGGGGTGGGATTTTCTCCCCCCTGTATTTTGTGGCTTGACCTATCTAGGGTGAGTTTTGGTGTGCTTTAAAGTTTCCTTTTAGAAAAGAGTATCTTGGAACATTTCTGGATGATTTTTAGCGTATGTTGGGAAAATCAGCTGATTTTATCAGAATTTACTTTTCTTATGTTTCCTGGCTCAATTAATTTGATGTTATGGCCACTGATGCCCTTTCATTTATGATGCTGTCCCTAGGAATTGTCTAGACTCATAGCCTTGTGAATGGTTAGATTTGGAAGACAGATCAAGAAATTTTTATTCCAGCACTCATTTGAGAGGTGAAGAAACTAAGTCCCAGAGAGCTGAGATGATTTGTCTGCAGTCATACAGCTCTTTAGTCACAGAGAAAAGTCTGGGAACCAGGCTCCTATCTCCTAGTATTACTGTTTTCACTTTGTCCTCAAAAATCCTTGGCATATGCAGGGCAGAAAAGCTAACTGAGGCTTCTCGGAAAAATTTATCCAGCCTTTTCTTTAATTTGACATTAATTTGATTCAGTGAACAATCTCCAAAAAGACCTGGCATCTTGATAATTTAGTATATTTCTCCTGTGCCTTCTTGACATTGTTAGCCAAAACACATTTCATTTAGTCACAGACATATTCGAGTCCCAAGGGAGCCTTTCACTTGAATTGCAGCCGTCTAGAATGGTTTGCTTCTTTGAGAAATGTAATCAAGTGGATTTTGAAGCGTGACTTAAAATATACCTCGGGTTTAATTACGCTCAGACTTCTCACTCAGCTGAGGGCACTTTTTCTTGGTAAATGAGTTACGTGCAAATGGCGCTGTAGACCCATCTCATTGGAGATGGGAGGGGTTGTGGGTTTGATAGCACTACCCAAATTCTTTTCCTCCATCCCATCTCAGTCACAATCTCCACATTCCTATTTTAATTCTGCTGAAATTAACTTTTAGGATTTGTTTTACCAATAAGTGTTGATAAACTAATATTCAGGACTAGATCAACTCTGTAGAACACATTTCATTTAATTTATTGGTTATCCATGTAGTTTAATGAGAAGGAATCTTTGGGGGACATTTTCCCTTGATGTTTTAAAGTTAAATAATTAAAATACGCAGAGCAGCATTAACGAACGAGAGCTAGTGTAACTATAGTTCTATCAGACAAAAGAGACTTAAAAGCAAAAAGCATGGGCCAGTAAGAGGTCACCAAATAATACTGAAAGGTTTATTTCACAAGAAAGATATAAAATTCTAAGTTTATAAGTACCTAATAACAGCTTCTGAATATATAAAGCAGTATTTGACAGAATTGATAAATTCACTATGATAGTGAGCCATTTTAAAATATCTCTTTGATTAATAGATTAATAGATTAGATGGTTGAGTATAGAAATTACCAAAAAAAACCCCCCACTATTAGCAAGCTAGATATAACGAACATATATAGAACTTGTATCCCAAAATTAGAGAACACACATTTTTTTCAAGCATACATAGACCATTTATAAAAATTTACTGTGTACCAAATCAAAATATACCTCAACCAATGTCAAATAATCTTTCTAGTACTGCCTGTGGTCTCTGACAAAGAAATTCAGTTAGAAGTCACAAAAAGATGAAACATACATTTGGAATTTAAAGACAAAAGGTGAAACATACAAAAAGATGAAACATACATTTGAAATTTAAAGGCACATACTTCTAAACTCATGGATCAAAGAAGAAACGATAAGAGTCAGTCAAAGGATTTAGAATAGATTAAATACTAAATTACTATGTATAAAAACCTGTGGTTTGTTCATTATGCAGTGGTTAGCAAATATAATGGTATAATCTATACTGTCACATTTACAAGGATACTGATATATAAGCACACATGGGAGTGAATCTAAGAAAAGGTGTGAATTGCATTTATCGAGAATATCACAAAATGTTTTGATGGATAACTGTTCATATTAATGGATAATAAGACAGTATAACAGAGATAACAGTTATCCCTAATTTAAACTACAAAATTAATTTAATTTCAATTAAAATTTTAAAGTTTGTGTGTGTGTGTATATTTGTGAGATTTGATCAGCTGATTCAAAAACTTACTTGGGAAAACAAGGCCAAGAATAGGCAAGACAGTATTAGGAAATGAAGGAAAAGTGTGTGTGTGGAGGAGGGAGCAGCTGGCACTGCAGGTGATCAAGACTTATCTTAGGGGCCGGCCCGTGGCCGAGTGGTTAAGTTCACAAGCTCTGCTTGGGCAGCCTGGAATTTTGCTGGTTTGGATCCTGGGCGTGGACATGGCACCACTCATTAGGGCACGCTGAGGCAGCGTCCCACATAGCACAACCACAAGGACCTACAACTAGAATATACAACTATGTACTGGGGACTTTGGGGAGAAGAAGAAAAATAGAAGATTGGCAACAGACGTTAGCTTGAGTGCCAATCTTTAAAACAAAAAAGTCTTATCCTAAAGCTGTGGGAATTAAGGAAATGTGGTGATAGTATGGGAAGTGGCGGATAAGACCAATGAAACTGCATGGAGAGTCCAGAAAAAGACTCGTGCATTATGGGAACTCTTTGTGTGATGGGTGGTACTGTGGATGGAGTAGTCTGCTCACTTAATGGTGCTGCTACAATCGGTTGTTCTAATAGGAAAAATACGCTGCATTGCTACCTGTGAGGAAAGGTCAACACAGCCTTTTTTCCTTCACAATGAGAAAATAATCTTGCGTTGGCCTAGCACCCTCTTTCTCTGGAAACCTGATAAAGGTGGAATGTCGGCTGTGTTACTGGGCAGCATTGGTTGTGGTAAAAATGACTCCTGGACCAGAAGCGTTATGACGAGGGCGATAAACGTCTGGTCAAATGTACAGATGGGGTGAATTTGGGAAGTCCTTGCTGTGATCCCCAGAGGTTAGGTTCATGGGTTGTTACAAGACATACTGGTTCCTGTGTAGCTTGAGCTTCTGAGCCAGGGGGCCTTAGGTACCTGCCCACGTAGCTGACCGCCTTACCCCTGAGCTGACCCTCGAATGCTGTTGGGGCCCGGAGGAGGGCAAGGCTAAGACTGTCCTGGTGACATGTTGTGGCCCCTCCTTATATCCTTCTGCAAAGCTCATCTGGCGCCAGGCGTGGCCTTTTGGATCTTGTGAGTGTCCAGGTGAAAGCAGGAGCGTTGGTGGTGGTTGGACACAGTGAGCAAATTACGCTATACACTCAGATTGATTCTAGGTGAGTTAAATCCTCAAGTAGTAAAAGCAAAGCTTAACAAATTTTAGAAAAATATGTGAGAATTGTTATTTTTCTTACTCTCTTGGGAAAGAATTTTTTAAATGTATGTTTTATATATTATTCAAAATTGCAGCTAGCTAATCCATTAGAATTCAGTGTATTCTAAAATTCATACTGCTAAAATATAAGTTAACCTTATATTTCAGACAGTGCTTACTCATGTTAGGCTAAAGATATAGCAAATTATATGTTTTGCCTTGTTCAGCAAAATGAATATGCTTGATAGGAGTACTGGGTGGTTGTTTACATCTTTCCATTAACGTGCTTGTTTTTAAAATTGTGTTCGGGTCTTTGTTCTGGAATGACAGCTGTATATATACCCACACGAGGTATTCCAGGTCTCGGAAGTTTCATGGAATTAAGCAAAACACATACACACACACATTAGCCAGAGGGGAAAAGATTAATAAGTTTTACAAGATCAAGGTCATCAAAAGATACTTTTAAAAGATGAAAAGACAGGACGTAGGCTGTGTCTGGAGATGCTGCCTGAGAAACAGAGAGGCATGAGATGGGGGCCAGACCGCGGAAGGCTACCTGGCCTGGTGACCTGCTGTTCCTTTTGCTCAGGATGCTTCCCTGTCTCCTTGCTCAGCTGTCCTTTTCTCTCTCAAGTCCTGGCAGCTGTGTCTCAGCATACTCTGTCACTGCATTCATGCTTCTTGCCGGCTGTAATTCCCATGTGCTTGCTGCATGTTTTCTCTCTTCTCATGAGAAATGTGTGCTCCACGAGGCTAGGACACACGCCTCTCTTGTTCAGTGTTTTATCTGTAGCACTTAGAACTGTATCTGTACATACTAGGCCCCCAGGAAAGAATTGTCAAATGAATGGATTAATTGAAGCAGAATTGAGGGCTAAGATATCGCTTACTAAATCTTTATTCGACTGTGATTTTTTCCCCTCTAATTGTGTTCAGTTTTGCTTACCAGTGGGCCAGGTGCTGTGGACAAGGCTGCACGTGCAACACAGTGGACGGAAGTTCCTCGGGCAGGACAAAACCTCACGGTCGAGACAGACTAGAATCACTGCATCGGTTATACACGTATTAAAATAACGAATAAATAGCGTGCTAGGAACTTGCTATTCATGGCTCCCTAAAAGTGATAAGCTTTCCTCTGGGTTGCAGTAATAATGTGGTGTTGTTTTTAAAGAAAAATGAAGGTTATTTTTACCAACTTTTGGAAAATAACTTGGGTGATTCAATAAAAATCACTTGTGTATGTATCATCCTCTATACTCTGTTTTGACAGATTGGAAAATACTTAATAGGGAGTTACACATTTTGAGTGAGTTTCCAGGAGTAGAAATCACACTGTGATTGTGGTTTTAATTCTATTATTAAGACCTGATTGCTCTTCGTAAGCTAGAGAAGTCGTATTTCCTTTAAACTCTTATGTTCCTAAAATCATGGCCATAATTTTGTTTTTTTCTTATGCATGTAGGTTTTTGAAAATGAAGCTCGCCCAGAGAAAGTAGGAGTCTCTCTTCAGAATTTCCACCACAGAGATTATGAGGATCTTTTTGAAGACGCTGAAGACAGGTATGACTCCCGTGCTGCTTGAGGGAGTGTTGCGTGCGCTCACGTTCAGAGCCAGCCCTCTGAGCGGAGACGGCCAATAACGGCCCTCAAATGTTCGATGAACTGTTCAAGATGCAGCTCTTTGTAGTAAGTACAGCCTGATTTGGCTAGAATTAGGATGTATTTATGATCTCATAAGTATGGTATTAACACAAGAAAAAGATTTTCCTAAAGAATTCAACTTCTCTGTCATGTCAACCATTACCCAGTTCTGTGGCCTTCTGCACGTGTTGGAGCTCTTGGAGAGGGCGGGGTACCTAGATGTGGTAGAGCTCAGTACACAGCGAAATGGTATTAGAAATTATATCTGTTTCCAGAGAGAAACTAATGCCCTAGAAACAGTAGGACTGTTAGCATGGTGAATTCTCGGTTCTATATATGGAAAAATTTAAAGGATCAGGAGAAAAGTAAATTTCCGTTCGAATAATAATAGATCAGCAACTTACATGCTTATAAAATGTTCAAATTTATGATCTACATGAAAAACATATCGAATAAGGAAACATTTTATTGAGCCATATTTCCTTAGATATTTATAAGTAATATTAACCACAGTCCTGGGATAGCACTGAATTATAATGTGTATAGTATAAAACTTGTCTGTACAACTTTCAGAAGTGCATTAAATGAACAAATAATAGTGGCTCAGAGGGCATTTTGAGGTCCTATTCTATGCTAATAGTATAAACTATAGTATAATCAGTAGATACTAATTATATACTAAGCATTGTATACAAATACAAAATATTGCATAGTTCTTGCCTTTTAGTTTACAGTTTAATTAAGGAAAGAGACGTTGAAAAACAAATTTAAATACAGTGTAGTAAATATTATTATAGAGTCAAAGTCCACAGACTGGGTACAGAAGGCAGAGAGCTGCACGGGGGGAGCTCCTCACCAGCTTCTTTGAAGAAAAGATACCTTGGTTGAATTTCGGGTCTCACATAAATAGAAATCTAGCAGGTGAAAAGGGAGGAAAGAAAATTTCAAGATGCGAGGAACAGTTTGAGCAAAAGTAAGGAGTTGTGAAAATCCTTATTAACGGTGAGAGGTGTTATGTGTTGGGAGTTGTAGGTTATGTGTGAATTGGAAGGTCAGGGAGCTTGAGAAGATGAGAGGGAGCGCTGAAACTATAATGTGGGCCAGGGTGTGAAGGGTCTCAATATATGTGAAACCGAGGACTATACGTTTTATTGTCTGTGAGGAAGCACAGACGGAGTCTTTTTGTTTTATTCGTGCGTGTCTAGTGACTATCTATCTTTATCCATTATCTAGAAGGGAGATTGCTGGCAGCAAGGTAAAAGTTAGCTGGTAGGAAATGGAGAACAACAACACTTATAGTAAGTCAAGAAAAGATGAAAAGGAGAAAGAGTTAAGAAACCTGAAATTACCCACAGAGACCAAAAAAGGGCATTTATTTTGTTAAGGTTGAAGCATAACGTGCATGAAGGAAATTAGTAGAGAGACGAAGAAAAAGTAGGCAGGAGCCAGGTTGCTAACGTCCAAAACGTAAGTGTCCAGTAAGGAGCCTTGTTTCATCCTGAAGTTGGTGGGCAGGTGTAATTAAATTTGAAGTTTAGGGCGAATTTTCTCCAGACATTGGAGATTAGACCCAGAAATCAAATGAGGAGGCTTTGTTAAGTGGGGTTGCAATTGAAAGTGCGACAGGAGCTGAGCAGATCATATCAATGAGGGCGTGGAGTACTGAGAGGTTGCAAAAGAAACAAAGCAAGGGGCTGGCCCCGTGGCCGAGTGGTTAAGTTCGCGCGCTCCGCGGCAGGCGGCCCAGTGTTTCGTTGGTTCGAATCCTGGGCGTGGACATGGCACTGCTCGTCAGACCACGCTGAGGCAGCGTCCCACATGCCACAACTAGAAGGACCCACAACGAAGAATATACAACTATGTACTGGGGGGCTTTGGGGAGAAAAAGGAAAAAAATAAAATCTTTAAAAAAGAAACAAAGCAAGTGTGGGCCACTATTTTAAAAATCTGTTGGAGTTAGAACAGTAGTTAGATGAAGACAGAAAGTTTAAAGTGTTTTCTATTTTGAAGAGGAGAGAGAATCGAGTCTTCTTGTAAAGTGGAAGAGTTTGTAGATAGGAGATTAATTATACATATGTAAGAAAAGAGCACTTTAGAAAAATGTCTCAGAGGAGACAGGAGGCGTGGAGTTGAGAACGTAGAGGGATTAATTCGGGACCGGGAGAAAGCGAGGAGTAGTGAAGAAGGCTGATGCATCTAAGAATACACTGTAAAAGAGGAAGCTGAAGTTCCTGCTTTCTGGCTGCATTTTTCCAGAAGGGCCTACGTTGTTACCAGGGCAGAGAGTTAAGGTGGGGACTGCATGAGGGTGCTGGTTCAGAACTGGCTGCAGTGGGGGAATGGGTTTAGGCAAAGCCAACAGGTACCTGCCCGTGTTTTCCAAATGCCTCTCTGCTGTTGCCAGAAACCCCAGTGCCCCCTGTGCTTTTCTCCCACAGCCGAGGCAAAGGAGGGAAGAGGAGGGTAGGTGGATTCATTCAAGGTGGCCAGTTTGCAGGGCAGGTGAAAGTGGGAGGCAGTTGTGAGCAGACATTGGGACTTTGGAATTCTCTCTTTGGAAGTGGACCAGTTCCAGGTGTTGACAATGGAAGTGGGTGGCTGAACTGAAATGGAGGCGAATGTCAATTGAATAATTAGTCTAGATTCTCAGGGATCCTTTCTTGAATGTATACATGCTCTGAAACCAGGAACCAATGTAGCCATTTCTTTTCTAGTGAGAGTGAACGCATCATGTGGTCAACCAGTAGCTCCTTCCTGCGGGACAGGTTGAGCAGTGAGGAAGAGCTGGCGGGCCCGTCCCAGCCTGCCTCCACTCGGCTTCACGGTAGGGCTTGGTGCTGGGCTACGAGCACACTCTGGGAAAGGCCATCCTTCAGAGGGAGCAGAAGGGAATTTCTAACACAGATGCAGGCGAGAGCTCGGAGGAACTTTGTAAAGTGGGGAAAACATGGTTTCCTAGGATTTTCTTTTGAAAATGAAGAATATGCTCCACACCCCACTTGCATAAGGGCAAATTTCTACCCTTTCTTTAAATATTTTACTATATCAAACATGCCAATTTAATAAAATGAGTTCTTATTATTTTCTTAAACTAGGGATTATAGGTTTGTATAGACTTAAATATGACCTGCTTCCTCATTTCCTTAATTTTAATTTGTTGCACAGTATATTCTTTCTAAGTTAAATAATAACTTTTTTTGGGGTTACACGTAATCACAGGTTGTGGGAAAAAGGAAAATACAAATATGTATAATAAATAATACTGAAGAATGTTCTAAATTTTTTCTATGTATATGTATTTACATTTGTATATAATATAAATATAACCATGAATATGTATGTATATGTATAATTTGGGTGTGTGAGTTTGGGGGATCACATACCTCAAGACCTTGGAGCTAGAGAGGACCTTAGAGATCCCCCATTTCAACCTCCTGTCATGTGCCAGAATCATCTTCTCTAGGGACTTTTTTTAATTTGAAAAATGTCAAATCTAATTAAGGCAATATCACCCTGTGAAATTATTAAAATAGAGGTCTCACACAGAAAGAGTTTACAAGAAAATTACTCTTAAAATATTGAAGTATATCTTACATATGGTAAAGTTCACCCTTCTAGCTACAGTTCTGTGAGGTTAGATCAAGGACTTCCACTGCCATCCGGATGCACTGCGTTTCCTTCACCCCTCCGCTATCTCTGTGCTCTTTTGCAGTCAACTTCTAACCCCTCCACCAGCACCTGCCAACCCGTACCATTTCTGTTCTCTCTACTTTTGTCTTTTCCAAGGTGTCTTATAATGGGAGCATAAATTTGTTCCCTTTTGAGTCCAGCTTCTTTCACTTAGTGTAGTGCTGTTGGCATTCATCCACACCATTCTGTTTATCAGTATTTAATCTTGTTTGCTGAACAGTATTCCATTGTGTGGCTACACCAGTTTGTTTCTCCATTCACCAGCTGAGGGACATTCAGACTGTTTCCAGATTTGGGCAATTATGGATAAAAGCACTGCAAACATTCACATCCTGGTTTTGTATAAACCTAAGTTTCCATTTCTTTAAGGTGAATATGTAGGAGTGGGAGTCATAAGTCGTAAGTGTATTTCTGACTCATAAGTATGTCACTGTCAAACCGTTATCCAAACACGCTGTAACAATAGGCTTTTTACTTTTTTCCCTCATAGCCCCTTTTTCTCTTTGTGTTTCAGTTAAGGTAATTTTTATCAACCCGTCTTCACTGATTGACTCTTCCCTGGGCTGTGTTGCATCTACTAATAGCCCATTGAAAGCATTCTGTAGCTCTTTACAGTGTTTTTATTGTTAACGCATCCATTTGACGTTATCTTATGGTTTCTGTCTCCGTTCAAATTCCTCAGCTGTTCATGCATTTTTGTTCACCTTTTACACAAGAGCTTGAACATATTAATCATAGTTATTTAAAATTCCCTCTCTGATAAATCTAACAGATGGGTAATTTCTGAGTTTTTTCTGTTGATTGCTTTGTTTTTTGACAGTGATTTTTGTTGTTGTCGCTGCTGCTGCTTCTTTGTGTGTCTCGTAAGTTTTGATAGAGTGTTGGTGTCGGTCATAGAAAAGTAGAGATTGAGGTAAATAGAATTTATGCCTGGAAATAGTCATACCTGTTCCTCTGCTAGGCCATTGGTATTGGTTCTTGATTTAGCATGATTAGGACGTGAGTTGGATTTTGGTTTTGTGTCACTGTCATTACCTACGATGACCCATTGACTTATAATCCCTCAAGATTTAGCTTGTGCTTAGGGTGGCAGCTGGAGCGCTAGAGAGTTTCTCTTAACATCCCAGTTCTGTCCTTGGCTTTAGCCTTCCCCCTGTGCCCATGCTTTAGAAGGGGTCTTCTCCACACTTGTGCCTTCTCCAGCAGGAGACTGGAGCTTGCCAGCCTGGAGAGGAGAGCAGGGCAGCTCTCTGTTGTCCTGGCCCAGTCTCAGCCTCAGGCAGGTCCTCTGTCCCTGGTTCCTGTGATGCTGCCCTCCTCTCTGGCCTCCTCACTCTGCCTTCTATTTGCAGCAGGTCTACTGTGGGAGAGGGTTCCTGTCCCTCACCTAGAGGTAGGAGACTCGGAATAGGATTGGTAAGGATCCTGAGCTCACTGTTTCCTGCCCCTCCTCCAGGAGCAGAGGGTTTTTCTGTTGCCCTTTTCCCGACTGACGTGGGTCTTCACCTGTGCACAGCAAGCTCGGCTGCTATTCCTCTGCAGTTAGACTTCTGTTCCATGCCAGAGGTGGGTCCAAGTGGGGCTTCGTGCACTCACCACAGGGGCAGTGACTCTCTGCTCCGCGCCCACACCACTGAACGGAGGATTCCTTCCATTTCCCACCCTGTCTCCAGTCCTCCTTCTGAGTACTTGCTCCAGGTCTGTTGAGTCTGCGAGGGGTGTATACTCTCTTTGCATCTGTGGCTTCCTGAGGAGCTATACTTTCACACTAGCCCCCCTTCAGCCTTCAGTAATATATTCAGCTTTTCATCGGAATACTGCTTTCTCACTTGTATAGTGTCTGACATCTTTCTCCCACCAGCTGCCATGAGTGAGCCAGTGTTCGTGACCTGTCTCTCCTTAGAGGAGTCTGTCTTTCCTTAGTTTTCAGACTGCTTGCTTGCCCTGCAACCAGAGCTCTCTGATGGGTTTGAAAATTTTATTTTGTTTTTTTTTTTTTACTTCTGTATGCTGTTAGTGTATGAGTAGTGCTCATACAAACTTTCTACATTTTAGGCAGAAGTGGAATTTTGAATGTAAATGTATTTTTAGAATAAAAACAAGAGCATATTCATTTGTAAATATATCTTTTTAGTAAGCATATATTTACACTACAGTTTTTAGAAGCCAAATAATATTCCATGGTATGAATGCACAATTATCTATATAGTCAGTCTCTTCTTCTTGTTCACCTTGGGTAGTTCTTGTTAAAATATTATTATATTGTACGCTGATGTGATAAACGTCCGTGGAACTAAGTCTTTGGGCGTGTTCTTAGATTGAGTTGAAAGAAAGAAGGAAAGCTTTATTGAAGCTGCTACTGCTGTAGCAGCAGCAGGAAGCCCGTGGTCTCAGATCAGTGCCAGCCAAGCAAGTGGTTTTGAGGGGTTTTAAAGGAAAAGAGGTGACATTCTGAGTGACAGAAGAACAAGAAACTTGCAGTTGGTATATCTAGGGTTATTCTTTTGAGTTCTATCTGTGTTTAGGTATGAGAACTAGATGGTTTTGTGTGGCTTTGTATGGTCCCCTAGTGACAACTAGTGTTGGTGGCAAATGACATTTGCTTCTGTACATCAGGAGCACGCAGTGGCCCAGCTCTTAGAAGCAAGGCCTGGTCTCGGGGGAAGCAGACAGCAGCTGCTCTTCTTTCGCAGCTCCCTGCTTTTCACTTTCCTTTAGGGTGATGGTTGGGCTCCTCTGGGGTCTGTTACTGAGATCTGCCTTAACAGAGGATTAATGACCAGAAAATAGAAAGAACTGCAAATTAATAAGTAAAAGACAAACAACTCAAGAGAAAACTGGGCAGAAACGTTGCTGTGGACTGTGCTTTTCTGCCACCCCAAAATCCGTACACGGAAATCCTAATCCCCAAAGTGGTGGCATTTGGAGACAGGGCCTTTGGGAGGTGACTGAGTTTGAATGAGGTCATGGGGGTGGAGCCTTCCTAACGCAAGTAAGTGGTGCCCTTATGAGAGGGCAAGGGGAGCAGAGCTTGCTCCCTCCACCATGTGGGGATGTAGCATGAAAGCGGCCATCTATAGATCAGGGAGAGGCTTCTCACCAGGAGCCCGGCCGTGCTGATACCCTGATCTCTGGCTTCTAGGCTCCAGAGCTGTGAGAAATGTGTCTGTTCGTGAAGCCCCCAGTCTGTGGTGTCTGTTACAGAAGCATGACTAAGACAGAAATTAGTGCTGAGAAGTGGGTGCGGCGGCGACAGACGCCTGAGCCTGTGGGAGCAGCGGTGGAGCTGGGTGATGGGGAGAGGCTGGGAGAGTTTTGAGGCGCATGCTGGAAAAAGCTGATATTGTCATGCAGAGACTTTTAAGGTGATTCTGGTGAGAGCTCAAAAAGAGAAAGAGGAAAGCTGTGGAGAAAGCGTCCATCTTCTTAGAGAAGAGGTGAGTAATCATGTTAAGAATATTGACAGAAATAGGGCCGATGAAGTCTCAGATGGAAGTGGGGAACGTGTTATACGGCAGTGGAGAAAGCTGGTCCTTACTATAAGGTGACAGAGGCCTTGGCTGAATCGTGTTTGTCTTCTAGTGTCTGTGGAAGACAGAACTTGTGAGGGAATTTCTGGCAAATTGAATCAGTGGCTTGGTTCCCCCAGCTGTTTATAGTAAAATGTGAAAAGAGAGAAATGAATTGAAGATGGAATTGTTAAGCAAAAAGGAACCAGAACTTAAAGATTTGGAAAATTCTCAGCTGATCCATATTGCAAGAAAAGAGAACTTGAGGAGTGTGGCCTGTTTGATAGGGGTATTAGTATGGGTATGAGCCAGGGACCTGATCAGCCATCTCAACAGGAAGCCAGGCGCTATTCTTCAAGGGCCAGAAAGAATGACTGCCAGGGTGAATCAGAGACCATTGGGGCTGCCACTCCCACCACAGGCCCAGAGCGTACTGTTGTGGGGTGTCGGGTGCAGCGGGGCTGCCCAGAGCCATGGTGGCAGGACCAACACCACTGCCCAGCAGAGCTACGGAGGTGGGACTGCTGCCCCAGGGAGTCCTAGGGACGGGCCTCTGCCCTAGTGAGACTGGAGGGCAGAGAATCGAGTCAAAGAGGGTTGTTCTTGAGTCCTAAGGTTTGATGGAGTTTGCCCTGCTGGGCTTTGGACTTACTCGGGACCACAATCACCTTCTCTTCCCATTTCCCCTTTTGAAATTGGAATGTTTATCCTCGCCTGTCCCACTGTTGTATCTTTGGAAGCCCATGAGTTATCTGGTTCCACAGCTGGAGAGGACTTTTGCCCCAGGACGAGGCGTCCCTCCAGTCTCACCCGCATCCGCCTTAGGTGATAGTTAGATGAGACTTTGGGTTCTAGACTTGAGAGCTGATGCTGAACAAGTTAAGACTTCTGGAGCTGTTGAGGTGGAATGAAGGTATTTTGCATGTGAGAAAGACATAAACTTTGGGGGCCCAGGGGGAGTGCTATGGACTGAATGTGTCCCCCTCAAATTCGTGTGAAGGCATTTGGAGGTGGCGCCTTTGGGAGGTGATTGAGTGTGAATGAGGTCATGAAGGTGGAGCCCTTGTGCCGGGATTGGTGCCCTTATAAGGGACGAGGGAACTAGAGCTCTCTCTTTCCACCATGTGAAGGTACAGCAAGGAAGCAGCCATCTGTAAACCAGGAAGAGGCCATTCACCAAGAACCCGACCATGTTGGCGTCCTGACCTTAGACTTCAAGCCTCCAGAACTGTGAGAAATAAATGTTTGCTGTCTGGCCTGCCTAGTCTGCGGCCATTTGTTATAGCAGCCGGAGCTGACCAAGACAGACATCAACAGGCACTTCACCGAAGAGGAAATATGAAAAGACGTGCAACCTAACTTTGAATCAGGGAAGTGAAAATTGAACCACAGTGGAAGAACAATTTACACTGACTAGATTGTGAAAAATTTAAAAACATGATGGTAGTCAACATTGGTGAGTATGGGGCACAATGGAAGGCAGCTTGGCATTTTCTAATACGCGTGCACCCTGTGCCCTAGCAGTTCCTTTCCTAGTTGTTAGCTTAGAGAAAGCTTTCCCTTTTGCTCCAGAAGATGTATGCAAAGGTCTTCATTCTGCCCTTGTTTGTAATGGCCTTAAAGTGTAAACAACTCAGATGTCCTTCACGCAGGAATAGATGCATTAGTTGTAGTATATTCATTTAATTTGAAAATGAACAAACTCATCTAGATGTAATCTCAGCATAAAAGCCAAGATTTGAAAGAAAATATGATTCTATCTACATAAATTTGCAAAATATGCAAAAGAGCATATGTGGTCAACAAAACAGACAAGATCAAAGGAATGATAACACAACCCAGAAGAGTGGTTATTCCTGAGGGAGCGAGTGGGTGGGGGGCAAGTGGGGACATCAGAGGCAATGGTAATGCTCTCTTATATTTTATTTTTATTTTTTTAATTGAGATTCATAATAGTGTACATCATTGTGAAATTCCAGTTGTACATTATTTCTTGTCTGTCACCGCGTAGGTGCTCCCCTTCACCCCCTGTGCTCGCCCTCCAGTAATGTTCTCTTTTAATTTGGATTGTTGTTATTTTTATACCTTAAAGATATTTAAGTATTACTTTTCACCTACTCAATCCTTGATAAAATATTTTAAAAGTCCCAATTAAAAAAAATTTAAACTACATACTTAATATATGCTTATTATATTATTAAAAATCAATGCAAGGAAATATAAAGAAAAAGTTAGTAATTTCTTCCCATCATCAGAAATCTTGACTCAGAGGTAACCAATATTGATAGTTTCTCTCTGAACACATAAGGGTATAAAAACATAGATTTTCTGTTTAAAGTTTAAATAAAAATTGTGCTATACGTTACTCTGCAAGCTTATTTTTTGAAACTTAAACTATATCATGTATATAGGTTAACACATACTCTAACATGACATTAATGGCTGCCTAATATTCTATTTTGTAGAAATCCTGTAATAAACTGAGCCATTCTCCATGTGGCTTTTCCCCATTGCTCACCTGCACTATGTTCTTCCACACATCATTTCCCAGGTACTGGTGCTTTTATTTGGGTTAGATTCCCTGAAGTAGCATGACTAAGTCAAAGTATATGTTCAACTTATATTTTAATAGATAACATCAGATTTCTTTCCAAAAGGTTAGAGCAATTTATTCTTGCTGTAGCTGTTTGGAAGCATCCAATTTCACACATTCTTTTTTTTTTTTTTGAGGAAGATTAACCCTGAGCTAACATCTGCTGCCCACCCTCCTCTTTTTTGCTGAGGAAGCCAGGCCTTGAGCTAACATCCGTGCCCATCTTCCTCTACTTTATATGTGGGACGCCTACCACAGCATGGCAAGCCAAGCAGTGCTATGTCCACACCCAGGATTCGAGCTGGTGAACCCCCAGGCTGCTGAGAAGCGGAACGTGTGAACTTAACCGCTGTGCCACCAGGCCAGCTCCAATTTCCCACATTCTTATCGTCACTGGATAATTCTCTAATGTCTGCCAATTTGATGTATGAAAGTAACACTTCCTTATTACTCTAATTCACCTTGTCCTGATTGCTAGTGAGAGCAAGTATCTTGTTTTATGTTTGTTAGCCTCTTCTTTCATTTGCATATTTATATCCTTTGCCCATTTTTTCTTATTAATTTATAGGAACTCTTCACATGTTTGAAATCTTAACACCTTGCCTGTCTGACAAATATATTTTAAATTCTGCTCCCACTCCATACCTTAAGAGGGGAAACCTTCAAAAACATTCTGGGTTTCTAGAATGTTTAAAAAGATCTTCTTTTCTGGAAGAATATACAAATACTCTCCTGAATTTTCCCCAGAATTTTCATTCATTCATTCATTTACTCACGTTGCTTGGATCACTAATCCATCGGCAGTTAATTGCTAAATATGGCAGAAGTGTAGAAAAGCAGACGGTTATACCAGCGCCATTCACTAAATAAACCACCTTTCACAACTGAATTTAAATTTGCTTTTATCACATATTAAGTTCCCCAAAGTGTTTAGATCCCTTTCTCTTCCCCACACTTTTTCCCTGATTGACTTTTTTGTTCCTGTGGACATTTTATTCTGTTTTGATTATCATAGTTCTAAGCAATATCTAAAAAGGCAAATCCTCCCCCTGATTTTTTACAAATAAATATTTGTAGGCTGGGGCTGGCCGGGTGGCCGAGTGATTAAGTTCGTGCGCTCCGCTGCAGGCGGCCCAGTGTTTCGTTGGTTCGAATCCTGGGCGCGGACATGGCACTGCTCATCAGACCACGCTGAAGCAGCGTCCCACATGCCGCAACTAGAAGGACCCACAATGAAGAATATACAACTATGTACCGGGGGGCTTTGGGGAGAAAAAGGAAAAAAATAAAACCTTAAAAAAAATAAATATTTGTAGGCTATTTGGGCAAGTTATTGCTATGTAATTTTAAATTATTTTGTTCATTCCCGTGGAATCCACTGTGAAATTCAGACTAGAGTGGCATGCCATGTCTGTTTATTTGGGAAGGATTGGCGTTTTTATGATATTAAGTTCTTCCCTCTGTGTAAAGAATGAGGTGAGTCAGAAGATCAGCCACAGTGTGTCCAGTCTGCAAAATGGCTATTTCCCGTTCTCCTTCTGCATCTCACACAAGAGCCTCTCTTGTGGACCTTCTTAAATGGAAACATTCAGGAAATGGAGGTCTGGGAAAAGTAGCTCAGCCTAGCCGTGTTGACATATTGCAAAGGCACCACAGTTCATCCCTTGTCAACTTGGCACCCAGACACATCTCTTTAAATTGCACTTAATCTTCAAATAAAAACAAAATTATGCTTCCATCTGTGATAGTAACAACTATCCTGCGTGAAACTGGAAACACACACTCACCCTGTCCCAAAGGAAGATGCAAAGTCTCTTTTTTTGTCTTTGAGTGATGGTCTTTCTTCTTCAGCTGATTCACACTCCCCTTCAATATCCTGTGAAAGAAAATGAAAAGATCTGGGGGGGGTGTGTGTGTATATATATATATATGTGAATGTATATGAATATCTGCTATGTATGCATATTTTATCTGATACATATACATATCAGATATTCATATAGAAAAAGGAAGAAATACTCGTAACTATTACATGCTCGTTTGTGCAGCCTGTCACATGGTTGTATCTGGCGTCTGTAACTCCCTTCTCCTACCCCTTTCATATTCTCATTGATCTCAGTAAGCACCTCAGTTGGTCGTTGTTCCTTGTCTGGTAGTGACACAAACCTTCATTCCAGAAGGGTCTGGGCTAAGAGCAGGCGTGCCTAAATTACATTGTTGTAGTTTTCCATTCACTTTAATCACCTGGGAGTCCTCTAGAAGCTCACCTGCGTTCTAGACACGCTGTTTCTTACTCCTATTGTTCAGCAGAGACCCAATTTCCCATTGAAATTTAGAGTCAGCCACATCATGCATTACAGTAACCCCCTTTGCCCGTTAATTCAGTAGCGTGAGGAGCCCAGAATGGCCTGGTGGCGTTCCCCGCATGTATCTCGATGGGATCATTGTCGTGTCCCCTGATGGAAGCTTTCCTTTTTCTGTTTAGGTGTACTTTGATTTCTTTCCTCGGTATTTAGTGTTTTGTAGTTTTAAATGTACAGATCTTGTACGTATTTTGTTAGATTTTTATCTCAGTATTTCATATGTCTTGGTGCTATTGTCAATGGGACTTTTAGAAAATACTTTAACTTCCCTTGTTCATTGCTGGTATATAGAAATATGATTGTTTTTTGGATATTGCCCTCCTGTCTTTTTACATTGTTAAATTCACTCTTAATTCTGGGAGTGTTTTTATATGTTTCTTCTTTGGAATTTTCCTATGTAGACACTCACATTGTCTGTGAAGTAAGTTTTGTTTTTCTACATTTCCAATGTGTATGCCTTTCATGTCTTTTTCTTAACTGATTGCACTAGCTAGGACCTTTGCTAGGATGTTGAATAAGAATACACAAGTGGATCCCATGTTAGGGAAAGCATTCTGTTTTTTATCATTAAATATAATGTTAACTGTAGGATTTTTGTGGATTCCTTTTATCAGATTGAGGAAATTCTCCCTGCTTTTAGTTTGCTGCGCGTTTTTATCATGAATTGATGTTGAATTTTGTGCAGTGCTTTTTCTGCATCTACTGAGATGATCATATAGTTTTTTCTCTTTTCTCTGCAGGTAGTGAGTTACTGTGGTTGATTTTCAAATGTTAACCCTGCTTTGCATTCCTGGGATAAGCCCAGCGTGGTGTATTACCCTTTTAATATGTAGCTTGATTTGATTTGCTAGTATTTTGCTGAGGCTTTTTGCATTTGTGTTCATGATAGACGTTGATCTGTAGTTATCTTTTCTGTGATGGCTTTTTCTGGTTTGAGTATCAGAGTAATGCTGTCCTCATAAAATGAGCTGGGACGTGTTCCCTCCTCTTTTATATTCTGGAAGAGTTTGTACAAAATTGCTGTTATGTCTCCCTTAAATGTTTGGTAGAAGTCACCAATGAAGCCATCTGGTTCTAGAGTGTGTTTGTGAGGTTTTAAAATACATATTTGTATTCATTTTCTAGGGCTTCCGTAACTGGGTAGCTTACACAGCAGAAATTTATTTTCTCACATTTCTGGGGGGCTAGAAGTCCAAGATCAAGGTTTGAGCAGTTTTGGTTTCTTCCGAGGCCTCTGTCCTTGGCTTATAGGTGGTCTCTTCTTAAATCTTCAGTGGTCTTTCCTCTATGTGTATTTGTGTCCTAATCTCCTCTCCTCATAGGGACTCTGGTCATATTGGATCAGGGCACACCCTAATAACCTCATTTTAACGTAATTACCCCTTTAAAGACCCTATCTCCAAATACAGTCAGATTCTACTGTACTGAGGTTAGGACTTCAACATATACAATTTTGAGGAGATGCAGTTCAGCCCATAACACTATTCAATGTCTTTAATTGATATAGGAATGTTAGGTTAGCTCTTTCTTTAATGAGCTTTGGCAGTTTGTGTCTTTAAATGCATTTGTACCATTCATATCAGTTGTCTAATTTATGGAAATGGAGTTGTTCATAATATTTCCTTATTAACTTTGTAATGTCTGAATTGGTGCCGTCTCTTCTATTCTTGATTTGGTAAACTGTGTTTTTTCTCTTTGTTTCTTGACCAGTTTGGTTTGAGATTTATCAATTTTATTGATCCTTTCTAAGAACTAGCTTTTAGTGTCATTTATTTTCCCTATTGTTTTCAATTTCATTGATTTCTTCGTTGATATGAGTTCTTTCTTCTTTCCTAATATAAGACAACAAGTCTTCCTGTGGATACTGCTTTAGCAGCTTTCCAGACTTTTGCATGTTTTTATTGACATTCAGTTCCAAATGTTTCTCATTCTCAGTGGCCAAAGCTGGAAGAATTGGAGCAACAATACAATGTAGGCTTGGATTATAACCCAAAGTATAAAATACATATCTGTGAGTTCATACTGATATCAGTATATTATTGGATAGAATAATAGATGGGGAGAAGAGACAAATCTCCCCTGCAGAAGAATTCCAAATAAATGATGGGGATTCTCCACTCTAAAGGAGCAGGAGCTCTACTCCCACCCTCAAGTGTGGGCTCACAGTGATTTTCCTCCAAAGAGTGCAGCGTGGAAAGGGTCTGCACATAGAGAAGAGCTGTGTGGTGAGAAGCCTGACGCACGGCTGCAGCCGGAGTTCGAGGCCAGCATCAGCAGTCACAAATCATGTTGACAAGTTTGTACCCTTGACATGATGTGATGAATATGGCACTTTCCTCTGTGACCTCCCCCAAAACCCATAACCCCAGGCTAATGATGGGAAAAACATCAAATTCCAATAGCAGGGCATCCTGGAATATATCCGATCAGCCCTCCTCAAACTGACAAAGTTGTCAAACACAGGGAAAGTCTGAGATGGCATCACAGCCAAGAAGAACCTAAGGAGACGGGAGAGCTAAAAGTACTGTGGAATCTAGATGGGATCCTGGACCAGTAAAAGATGGTGAGGAAAACTGAAGGAATCTGAATGAAGAGTGGACTTTAGTTAACGATAATGTATTAATATTGGTTCATTAACTGGAACAAATGGACCATCCTAATGTAAGACGTTAATAATACAGGAAACTGTAGCAACAGATGTATGGGAATTCTCTGTATTATCTACTAATTTTTTTTGTAAATATAAATCTGTTCCAAACAATGAAGTCTCTTTTTTAAAAATGTTCTTTAATTTCTCTTGTGACTTCTTTGATTCCTGGGTTACTTAGAAGTATGTTTTTTACTTTCCAAATATTGATGTTTAGTTAATACCATTATGGTCCAGGGGCATTCTTTATTTTTTTATTTTTTGCTGAGGAAGATTCACCCTGAGCTAATATCCACTGCCTGCTAATATCTACTGCCAATCTTCCTCTTTTTTTTTTTTTTTTTTTTTCGAATGTGAGCACCACCGTAGCATGGTCACTGACAAACAAGTGGTGTAGGTCCATGCCCGGGAACCAAACCTGGGCTGCTGAAGCAGAGCACGCCAAACTTAACCAGTAGACCATTAGGGCTAGCCCCCAAGGGCATACTTTATATCAATTCTTTTAAATTTATTAAGGTTTGAGTTTTGGCCTAGTATAGGGTCTATCTGGGTAAGGTTCCATGTGCACTTGAGAAGAATTTTTATTCTGTTGTTGGAAGGCCTGTTTTATAAAGGTCACTTAGGTCAAACTGTTGTCCAGTTCTTTTGTGTCCTTACTGATTTTCTCTGTACTTGTTCCAGTGATTCCTGAGCGAAGAGTATTGACGTCTTCAATTATGATTGTGAATTTTTCTGTTTCTCCCTTCAGCGCTATCAGTTTTTACTTCATGTTATTTTGAAATTCTGTTAGGAGCATACACACTTAGCATTGTTATGTCTTCTCTGTGAATTGATCCCTGTTTCATTAGTAATGATCTTTTGTAAAAATAGATTTTATTTTTTAGAGCAGTTTTATGTTCACAGCAAAACTGAGTGGAAGGTACTGAGATTTCCCATGTGCCCCCTGCCCCGCACATGCACGGCCTCCCCCACTACCAACATCCCCCACTGGAGGGGTATATTTGTGACACTTGGTGGGCCTGCGTGACACGTCTTCACTCGGAGCCCATGGTTTACATGAGGGCTCATGTTGGTGTTGTACATGCTGTGGGTTTGGACAAAATGTTGTATAATGACATGTATCCACCATCATAGTGTCAAGCAGAATAGTTTCACTGCCCTAGAATCCCTCTTGCCCTGCTTATTCATCCTTCCCTCGCCTGCTAATGACCTTTCTGTCCTTGGTAGCGTTCTCGGTCTGAAGGCTACTTTGTTGTCGAGATGTTCTCAGATGTTACTGTAGCCACTCCACTTTCTTTTGATGAGTGTTCCCATGGTATGTATTTTTCTATTCTTTTACTTTTAACTTGCCAGTGTTTTGTATGTAAAGTGGTTTCTCGAGGGCATTTTATAGTTGGGCCTTGCTTTTTCACCCAGTCTCCCAATCTCTGTCCTTTAATTGGTGTATGTAGACTGTTTGCATTTATATCTACCATCTTAGATTGAACTCGACCATCTTGCTAATTGTTTTCTATTTATTCCTTCTATTCTTTATCATTTTCCCCATTTTTCTGCCTTCTCTTGGATTATTTTGTGATTCCATTTTATGTTCCCAATTGGCTTATTATTTATACCTCTTTTTTTTCTGATGAAGAAGATTGGCCCTGAGTGAGCATCTATTGCCAATCTTCCTCTTTTTGCTTGAGGAATATCATCACTGAACTAACATCTGTGCCAGTCTTCCTCTATTTTATGTGGGACACTGCCACAGCATGGCTTGATGAGGGGTGCTAGGTCTGTGCCTGGGATCCGAACATGTGAACCCTGGGCCTCTGAAGCAGAAGGCATGAATTTAACTACTACGCCACTGGGCCGACCTCCTATATCTCTTTTAAAAATATTTTCTTAGGGCAGGCCCAGTGGCATAGTGGTTAAGTTTGCATGCTCCACTTCAGCAGCCTGGGGTTCACCAGTTCGGATCCCAGGCATGGACCTACACACTGCTCATCAAGCCATGCTGTGGCGGCATCCCACATATGAAACAGAGGAAGATTGGCACAGATGTTAGCCCAGGGCCAGTCTTCTCAAGCAAAAAGAGGAAGAATGGCAATAGATATTAGCTCATGGCCAATCTTCCTCACCAAAAACAACAAGGAAAGAAAGAAAATGAAAAACCAAACAAGCGTTTTCTTGGTTATCCTAGGATTTACAATATGCATCTTTAATTTCTTACAGTATGTCTTGCCTATCTGCAAATAACATTATATCACTTCACATGTGGTGTGAGGACCTTATAGTGTCTTCCTAATTTCTCCTGACCATCTTTTGTGAAATTATTGCCAGCATTTTAATTTTACATAATAAGCATGAAATGCGTATTCATTATTTTTGTTTTAGGTAGCCAGTTATTCTCCAGAGAAGTGAAATTAATAAAAAAGAGACTTTTATATTTAACTACATTTATGGAATATATTTGTTCTTCTGCCTGAAGATCTTCCTTGAACATTTCTTGTAGTGCAAGTTTGCTGCTAATGAGCTCTCTCAGTATTTGTTTGTCTGTAGAAATGTTTATTTCTCCATTTTTTTGAAAGATGTTTTTGTTGGTTATAGGTTTCTGGGTCGTCTTCTGTCTTGTCTTGTCTATGATGAGCTTTTGGCTCTGAGGTGGCTCGGTGCCTTTCATTCATTTTGGAAAATTCCCAGCCATTATCATTTCAAACATCTCTTCTGCCCAGTTCTGTCTCTCTCTTCTGTCTCGGGATTCCACTTACAGGAATGATGTGGTCTGTTTGATACTGGCCGGTAAGTAGCTTTGGGATGGTCTCTTCTACCCCCACTCTTTTCTCTCTTTCAGTTTGGGTAATGCCTAGTGACCTATTTTTAAGTTTTCTGATTCTGTTCTTGCCTACATCAAGCCTATTGAGCCCATTGATGGCATTATTTCCATTACAGTATTTTTCGTTTTTAGCATTTCTGCTTGATTCTTATGCTTTCCATCTCTCTGGTGAAATCCCCTATTTGTTCATGCATGTTGTCTACTATTTCCACTAAACTTTCAGCATCGCTTTTAGTTATTTTAAATTCATTGTCTGAGAGTTTTAACATTTATGTCATATCTCTGTCTACTTCTGTTGATTGCTTTGTCTCTTGACAGTTTTGTTTTATTTTTCCTTTGTCTTCCGTCTCTGTCACTGTATAGTTTTTTGGTTGCAGTCTGCAGATCTCATGTTCTGGAGACTGAGGTGGATAGGGATGGACGTGCCTCTTCCTTTGGGAGCTTCAGCGTGAGGAGCTGAGTCGGTTTGTGAGGATTGGACAGTTTGGGTTTTGGTGTTGCTGTGGTTGCTCTCAGTGCACCGCCAGCTTCATGTGCCTGTGTTGTTACCTTGTGCTTGGAGTGGAAAAGGGTGTGCCAAGGGTTGACCTCGGTGTCTGCCCTTCCCCCTGCACTAGCTCCCCCCATTGTGCCTGCACCTCAGAGAAGGTTCCTCTCTGTGATCTTGTCCAATCCCCAGCAGTGGAGTGCTCTCATTTGTAATTTGGCTGCTTGCTAACGTGGTTGGGGGTGGGAATGGCATCCTCTGTTGTCCTTGTTTGCCCTGAGTCTCAGGCAGATGCAGTGTCCCTGGGTCTCAGTTATCCTGCCCTTTCTTCAGGGGTGGGGGATGTGTTACGGTCTGACCCCAGGATGCTTTCCTCCTCTCGCTATCTCCAGTGTTAGTGGGTCTTATCCTGTGTCTTGAGGGGATTAGAGTTTGCTGCCCTTTTCCCAACTTCCTATGCTTTTAATCCTTAGGGGAGAGAGGGAGAAAGGAGCCGGGCAGGCTTCATACCTTTCCTGCAGAAGCTGCTGCTCCCCTCTGCAAGCTTGCACCACGAGGGCGGAGTTCTTCAGTTCCTCCCCTTGTCTCCAGTTTCTCTCCTGAGCTTCTGATGCGGTCCTTCTGTGCATTAGCTTTTGTTTTTTAACCTCTTCTTCTCCTCATTGATGTATGTATCCATGTCTTTATCCAAGAACCAGTTCGTTTTCAACTGTCTGCTTTGTTTCTTGCAGTGTTTGATTTAATTATTAGCTCTATAATCATGTACTTTTGGCCTTATTTTCTTAGGCCTATAAACTTATTTTTCACCTCATTCTGTTGTTTTATCTCACTTTTTGAGATATTTTTATTATTGAAAATAATTCATATTCTTATTACTTCTTCCTACAGATGATGGAGCTACAATTTAGGTTATGTTTGACTCATAGTGTATTAAAAATGTTTTACATATTATATTGCATTATTCTTCTTTTTCTGCATCTCATGTTTTATTTCCATCTTGTCAACTAACATGGATAGCTCTGCGTCTCTTGGATCTTTTTAACTGAATGT